>NC_053198.1:5000000-7500000 GCF_905163445.1 Pararge aegeria
ATGAGAGCTATATCTTAACTAATCATGTTCAAAACAAAGGATGGGGTAATAAAGATGGACCACCTTTAAAGAGAAACCTGTCGAAAGGACAAAGAATTATCATTGTGCATGCTGGTTCAGAACAAGGTTTCGTACCTAACGCACTATTGACATACAAAGCAAATAGTGTTTCTGGTGATTACCATTCTAACATGAACGCGGAAAACTATGAAAAGTGGCTAAAAGAACGTCTAGTACCGAATCTTCCACCTAACTCTGTGGTTGTGCTTGATAATGCCTCATACCATAACGTTCAAAATGACAGAGCCCCAAATTCGAATTCCAAAAAAATAGAAATGCAGAGATGGCTGACAGAAAAAAATATAGCTTTTAATCAAGATATGAAAAAAATTGAACTGTATGATTTGATTAAAAAAAATAAAGAAAACTATATCTGTTACAAGATTGATGACATACTTCAGCGATATGGCATAAAAGTTCTTCGATTGCCACCATATCATCCTGAACTAAACCCCATAGAAAATGTGTGGGGAATTTTAAAAAATTATATTGCTTCGCGTAATGTCGACCAAAATGTGACGGAAATAATGAAACTCATAAATGAATGTTTAAGTCAAATTGATGAAGGGATGTGGGGTAATACTTGTCTTGTCTTGTGGGGTAGTACTTTACAGAATTCATAATTAACCTTGATGAGAGCAGCGAATCCGAAAATTCATCATTTGATTTTTCAAGTAGCGATTCAGAATAATGTTCAATAAATAAACATTAAATTACCAAATAACTGTTTTTTTAAAAAAAAACCCGTATATAACCCGTAAATAACTGTATTTGTATTTGTACCCGACTGTACCTCTTGTCACGCACACAAAGTCACTGTATATGTACAAGGTTTACCCACACATAGGGCCGCGCGCACAACTGAGTTGATGTATCTATAACACAAAGTATACAATTTTTCGCTACGTAACTATCTCTTCCAGACAAATACTGGCGTATACAATGGCGTAAAACACAGCAAGAAGAGAGATAGGTTGCATATATGTATGTCTATATTATATACATAAATACGATATATATAAACTTACAATATGATTTCATCTCCCTCACACTTATTAAGATCAGATACTCCATCTCTCTCTCACGCTCTCTTTTGCGGCGATGGAAAAGCTTTATGGCTACCTGGGCAGGAGTTTATGTGATACTCCCCTCCATAGGCGGTATACTCGAAAAACCACGGCCTGTCTTTCTTGTTAGCTTGTATGGACGACCCATTGTATACTTTCCAAAGGATTTCACACCCTAACAGATATGATACTATCTCTTTCTTACCTTAGCAGTTATGTGCGAGTGGTAGGATGCCAATACGATATCTGCGGCGCTGAACAAGGAGCGTGAATAGGCGGGGCGCGGGTAGTTCTCATTGGCTGTGTAATGCATCGTTATGATTGGCTGCAGGAGAAGTTGTTGCGACACGTGGGCTCCTAGAGTTAGCTGCCCGCTCGCTTGTTCTTGGGATTTCGGCTGAAATAATAAAGATTTATACCAACATATTAAGGATACAGAACCCAAAAGGTAAAACGGGACCCCATTACTAAGACTCTGCTGTCCGTCTGTCTGTCACTAGGCTGTATCTATTTTTTTCTGTTGCCGCAAATACTAACAAAATATTTAAGGTTGCTTCCATACAACAGAAATGATTTGTTGACGTTTTTTATACCCGTCGTGAGTTGATTCCGACTCGCACTGGGCCGGCTTTTTACTGGAACTATCTAACTCTTGGTTGCAGTCTCCCCTGCAGGGGATAAAAATTATATCCCCCGATTATATCCCCTGACAAGGGATATAATTAACGTGTCCACCGGCTAAAGCACGGGAACATGGAATAAGAAGTTTACCACCGTTTATTATTACACCCATTTATGCACCAGTGCTCTGAGACTTGATAAAGCTGTGGGACAAGATACATTTTCATCCTTTCCCCAGGGATATAATTATCTCCTTCCTATGCCATCCGTGCAGGTGTTAAATTGCGCGCTAATGCTAGGGGTATGGAAGTTATATGCATCGAATACCCCTTATCAGTCTAAGGGTGTTACCAGACCAATCGATCGATTGTCGATCGACGGCATCGGTTAACGTCGATCGAAGTTGATCGACTAGTCTGGTAGCTTTAATTGATCGACGGATACCGTTCGACTAACCAACCGGTCAACGGCATCGGTCAACGTTGATCGATTATCCTCGTCTATATTCGACTAATCTATACTACCAGCGACCGATCGTCGATCAACGATCGATCGATTGGTGTGGTAACACCCTAACTATGCGCTTAGCGGCTCATCACCCAATATACATTAACAATATATAATTAACTCACAAATCATTATTTAAATCATCTTACTTACCGTGCAAGGATTGTTTGCTTGTTCCACTATAAGTTTGAAGGTGTGGCGCGTGCGCACGTTATCGAGGACTCCTTGACTGAGGCCGCGATTGTCGTCGCGACTTAAACGTCGATCTTGCATAATCTGCGTGCGGAAATAAAAATGACGGACTTTAAAGTGGAAGCGTGGCCAGCCGCCACTTGGATAAATAAATAGTTTAACATACTACAACTGGGATGAGTGGTCAATCGTTTTATGATATACATAAATATTTGTAATATACAGATGAACACCCAGGCACTGAAAAACATTCATGTTCATCATACAAACATTTTGCAGTTGTGGTAATCGAAGCCACAGCCAAGAAAAGTTGGCCCTTTTTTTGCATAATGTTATTCAGGGGTCAGTTAATAACAGGCATACACATTCAAATACCCACGCGTACTAAGTCGCCGGCAACAAATAGTTACTTTATAAGAATTACCAACTGGTGACAGATGGGGTGGATCATAATTTGCGCAAAAGCCAAATTACCATCTGGTGACAGAAGGCTGGATCATAATTTGCGAAAAGGCCAAATTACCATCTGGTGACAGAAGGCTGGATCATAATTTGCGAAAAGGCCAAATTACCATCTGGTGACAGAAGGGCTGGATCATTTTGGCACGTGCATGATTTGTACAGTAATTCGTTTAGTTATAAGTATTATTATAACAGGATCAATAAATAATTACCTCGATTTGTCCAGATTGTAGGGCAGCCATGCCAAGAGGCGTAGAGGTGAGTAGAGTGAGTCGCGAGTTTTCATCCTCGATGTATGCGGCTGCCGGGAGCGGGTAGAAGTTCGCCTGCAGAGGTATCTTCTCGAAGTGGCGTCGCTTTATCATCTACATAACAAAAATGTTAATATAATAAAACATATTTTCACAGGATATACACAGTGCTTTTTTATCGTCGAAAATGGGCAGCCTCTTTAATCAATCCGACCTATGCAATATGCAAAATATTTGAAGTTTACTACGCCTGTTGTAAAAATTAAAACATTTAGACATGAAATGAATGAACCAACGAACAGTAGACATTGGACAGGTCACTATTGTAAGACGCCAAATAAAGTTACATGTATGCTATAAAATTCCAAAATAAAGGCTTATTCCAGCTAAAATTAGTACAGTTTTAAAATTACAGATTTATGAGATACCTTAACGTATTAGAATTAAGGAATAAAATTGCGAAACAAACCATTCACAAAATCAAAATAATATTGCTTTAGGCGATGGAAGTACTCTGAAGTTACTTTTTAAAATCGATCCAATATTAAAAAAAAGATTACTAGAATTCAAAAGGGTCAAATTCTCAAAGATATATTTATTGCTTCTTTCCATAGTATATCGGCAGAACTAACTAACTTTATCCAATAATTTTCGTCACAGGATTTGATTATCGTTATGCTATAGAACACTTACCTGCATGCCATTAATGTCTGTGTAGAAGACATCTCCGTTCTTGATGACGGTCGAGAATCGCATGGCGAGTTCAAGGTCATCCACTGATGGATCAATGAGGAAGGTATTGCTGATTTCCACCTCACTTTGGGGCAGCGACGGGTTGTAGTATACCGTCATCTGGAAAAAATATAAGTTCTCAATATTTTCAGGCTATCGAATAACATACTTACATAATATTTCAGTGTTCTCGATTTTATAAAGAAAGGGATAGCGTGACAAAGAAACAAGGATGTGAAAAGAGATGAAATGTTAATTAAAATTAAAGATTAGAGACATATAATGGCATAATAAACTAAATGGCAGATACATTAAAGCTTTGGAAGTAGGAAGCATTTTTAACCAGTATGCGTCTGGCTCAATCCAGTATGGAAGTCTATGGGAATGGTAAAAGGCTACCGAATAGTTTGTTCGAAGACCATTTCGCTCGATCTAGTATGTTCTACCAAGTTAAGAGAGATTTTCTTTGTTTTGCTTGATTGATGCCGATGTCCCGGTTAAATCACTTATCCTGGTTAATTTGATTACTGTTTTTAGGTTATTAAGTATAGACGTGGCATAATGTCGGAACAGTAATGCAGTAACTATGAAGACGCTATGTATTATCAGACCCTAAGATTTCAAGGTCGAATTGCATTAGAGATGTTTGGAAGGTCTACGCCCTTAATTCCGCTCCGATGAAAGGCCCGATTAGGTTATTAATAGGCTAAGTATGAATGAAATACTTACAGCAAGAACTATTTCTGCCTTCGAAGGGCCAATAAGCCCTGAGTACAGTGTCGCCTTGAAGGGCCCTTCCGTGATGACGATTTCGGGAAACGCAGTTGCCTTGAAGGGAGCGGCTGGCCCGTTGGGAATGAATAAATACGCACCGCTATTGTTGTCTTGACCTTTTTGAGTGTCATATCTAAAAGTATCAAAATGTACTAGTTTGAGATTTGTGCGTTCGCAATCGCAATTGAAAACGCCCGTACGCTTGTAAAAGACAAATCGTTTTCGAGTATCGAAACACTAACGTCAGATTAAAATGGAAATTATCTTATTTGATTTAAAGCTTAAATTATTCACCGCTTTAACAATTGTCATTGATGGAGCGAAATGGAAACCAGCGTACAGAAATTGCGACTCTAAAACAAGCACTATTGAGTTCATTTTACTTTGATGTTAAAGATGAATTAGTTACGAAACTCAACAACGGTTATACAATTGCGTTGGATTATATGGTAATACTAAGGAAAGGACTATTTATATTCCTGCTATAGTAGAAATACAGTTTACTGTATTGCTCCTGTAGCAGTAGTAGTATAAATGTGAAAGTTTGATTTTTGGCTTGTTTCACGGGGCAATGTCGCGTAGAAACCGATTAGGGGTATGACTACCATACTCCCTAACAGGTTATTAGCCCGCTACCATCTTAGACTGCATCATCACTTACCACCAGGTGAGCTTGCAGTCAAGGGCTAACTTGTATTGGAATAATATATATATATATATATATATATATACATACTCGTATATCAGATAGGACTTGAGGAAATAACGGTGCATCCTCTTCAAAATTCATTTATTTCAAGTAGGCCTAATTAATAAGCGCTTTTGAAACGTCAAGTCAGTCTGTTCGTTGTGACTCTACCACCGGTTCGGAAGGCAGATTCCACTGAGAAGAGCCGGCAAGAAACTCAGCAGATTGCTCTTTTCCAACATCATTTTAAAGGTTAACAATCTTTAGAATTTTTCTGTTTTGTGAGAGATGCGAGCGGAGAGCGGAGAGGGGATAAATAACATACAGATATACTTACTGAACAAAATCCATATGGACCGGCGTTGTCTTCCCATCTGGCGATACTATAGCTTTCAGAAGTCCGTTCATAGTGGCGATGACTCTGCAACTCTTGCCGGCCTGCACGGTGACGTCATCCGTAAGGCGCGCGGCCGGTTGCTCCACCGCGAACATTTTAGGCAGATCCACGTTCCAAAAGTCCGCGTTGTATACACGCACGCGCGCATACGATGTGTATCTGTGAAGCAAATATCGAGTTAAATTGAGAAAGGTCTTTTGTTACAATCTGTGCCTAGTCGGACCCTGAATTCAGATAATTAGTTCCGGATATATTCCACCGAAAGAAACTTAAATAGACAGTGGAATTTTTTTTAAAGCCCATGCTAGCCAAGGGACTTTTTTCCCCCAGGGAAGAGGCAAATTGTATCTTCTCTATCACAGTAACTCTCCGAGCATTTTCGCACAAGTGGAAATAATAATATATCCCTACTAATATTATAAATGTCAATGTAAGTTTGTTTGTTACGCTTTCACGCAAAAACTACTTAACCGATCCTCATGAAACTTTGTACACTTATTCTTTAATACTTTTTATCTTGACATTAAGCTCGGTTCCTTTGGGAGAGGGGATGAAAGTGTTAGACGATTTAACACCATAACTCCGACAAATTATAACCGATTTAAATAATTATTTTTGTACTATAGAGGTTATAATATGTGTTTAATTTTGTTCAAACTTTGTGTAGATCTGATGTAGATGGAGATAGAGGACAGAATTCATCAGCGGACAGCAGCAAACCCCTCATTTAAGGCTTAGCGATACTGAATACTTTAATTTTTTTTAGAACTACAACTAAATTGAATGCCACATCAAAAAACAAAATAAACACGCAGACGAAGTCGCGGGAAACAGCTAGTACATAATAAATAAATATTAAACGAGGATAAACTTCTCGTATTCCCTGCTGCCGTGCTTTGGCACGTCAACTCGTTAGTTTTGTCCTTTGTCAGGTTATAATGGAGGGATATAATTTTTGTTTCCTGCCTATGCCGTGCGTCTACTCATTGTGAGCTTTGATTCCCGCCTCAATTTCCCGATGGCGCGATGATTGGCTTCTTGGGCCTCTTTTTACTTCTTTGTCCTTCCACATTAATAAAAAAGAACAAAAGACAAAGACATCCCTACTTACTTGTTAATGCTCATGTTGTCTCTTAATGACACAGTGTAAACTGTGACAGCGAGTGCGTTGACAGTGGCGGGGAATGACAGGTGGAACTTGTTAGCTGCGAAACCCAGCCTCTTTTCACCAGTCACAACAGGGGATATCTGTGCCATTATAGGGTTGCCCTCAGGGTCGTAAACCTGGGTGACAAAAATTTCTGGTTAGCTCGTAAATTTTAACACGTTTTTTCAAGTGAGTCATTGAAAGCTCTGCAATGAGATATCAATTGATGACGACATTTATCTCAACATGCGTAGAAATAACACTTGCGTAATTTTAAACACCGAAGTCCTATCGAGATAGTCCTGGGAATCCGATCTGCAGCCGCTTTATATCGTCAATGTCGAAGCCAATATTGTCGTGTACTATGGAACGTTCTATTTGGAGGATCCAATTCGGCTGTACCTTTTATCCATGACTCGGAGAGCACGACCAGATAACCGGTCCCAGTCATAAACATCTGCAATAACGGGGACGGTAGAAGAATTTTTTATTTATTGGTTTCAAATCTTGCTAATAATGGTATTAACGGTAACCAGAGCACTTACACCTGGTGGTACACGTTTTCTTAATCCGCCGAATTGAAAAAGTGTGCAGCATTAAGCTTTACATCCTAAGAAAAAGGAAGCCACGTTCTTAGCAGCGACCTTCAATTTGGCAGATGATGAAGACGCACTTACCTCAATGTGTGGCGTAGAAACTTACACGGTTAGCACTTGCGTCCTTTTAAACGTTATTCAGCAAGAGGCATCATCATTCTGTTTATTTTTTATTTAAAACTTTATTGCATAAAAACGGACAAAACGTACAGAACAAAATAAACAAAGTTAAAAAGCAAAAGGCGAATAGGCATGACATCCAAAGCGATAGTTTTCCTTGAACATATGTCTTCGCCGTATATCGTCCACGTCGAAGTAAATGTCGCCCTGGTCTTGTACGAAGGGTTTGTTGGGGAAATGGTTCGCTGCTTGTTGACTGCGCTTCATTTATGTCGTAAGTCTTGAAGAGCATGCTAAGCCACGAGCCTCGTCCATTACTACCTGGTGAAGTTACCTTAGACCACCGGATTGAGCGGAGTGCGGCAGTAAGCTATATATCCTAGGAGACAAGAAGCCACGGGCCATAAATTTGGCAGATGACGAAGACGCACTTACCTCTACGTGTGGCGTAGAAACAAACACGGTTAGCACTTGCGTCCTCTTAAACGGCAACGCATTATACAGCAAGAGGCGTCTGGACGGCGACATCATATCCAGAGCGATAGTAATCCTTGAAGGTATTTCGTCGTGTCTTCGCCATATATCGTCCACGTCGAAGTAAACGTCGTCCTGCACTCGGTCTTGTATGAAGGGTTGTTTGAGGAGGTGGTACGCTGCTTGTTGGATCACAGCTTGGCTGTGCTTGATTGCATCAAGCATTCTGGAAGAAAAAATATTTGATAGAAGCAGGCTTTAGCTAAACTGGTATACTCCGCGAAAAGCAGGAGAATCGTTACTGTGTAATTTATAATTTGTTCAACCTTTATACTCTACACCAGTGGTAGGTAATAATAAGGTTAGTGGTTATAATAATAGAGGTTAGTGGTAATAATAATAGAGGTTAGTGGTAATAATACAGGCTAGTGGTCAGTGGCGTGCATAGAGGGTATGCACAGGGTATGCAGATAATTTAAATTGAAGAAAATGTTCAGTACGAGTTATAAATACTTAAGTGTACCCATACAATGCCTATCCTTAGGTTTTTTAAAACTCGTACTTGAAGTTATCTACATTTTATATTATCTGCATACCCTCTATGCACCCCACTGCTAGTGGTAATAATAGTGTTAGAAATGCTTACTTTTTAGCGTAATCTTCTCTCACTTCATCCCTGGATGTCCCGGTGACTCCGTCGTGATGCTGGAACAGTGCTAGCGACCGCCGCGCTTGTTCCACGCGGTCGCGTAGTTGCAATGATGTAATGTAGCTGACAGCGTGCGAAGAACACGCTTGCGATGTTATTATTTCTGCAGCCCTGGTAGTAATGGAGACACTTATGTTATAAATGCGAAAGTGTGTTTGTTTGTTGGTTTGTCCTAAAACGCGCAGCTATACACCAAAGATTGATATGATTTTTGTTTTGGGCTAGAGTGCATAGAATACTTTTAAACCCAGGCAAATAATTATTTATAGACAAATTTTACAGATTTGGAGGTATATTAATAGTTTTGGATAGACAGGTACAGTCTATTCTCGTTCCCAGTAAAACATAAGGGAGTATACAACGTGTAAATGAAAACCGAAATATTAGTTCACAATCTTACAGGTAAATTATTTACTATCTCTGAGACTAAACTACTGCCATAGTTTCTACACACATCACATGCAAAATTAAAATCAAGCGACTCCTGTCACTTATGTAGGTACTATGCGCGTGTCGGTCTTTTATATTCAATAGAGTTGCCATAAGTAAACCCGTAGAATATTTGAAGTAGTTTGTATGGAAAAAAAATATGCTTCTTTTAATTTGACATTTTTACAGGGTGATTTCTTATTAAATATACTTATGCGCCCTTCAACAGTAATTCGTAATTCGGTTATAAGTTGAATATGATTGGGGACAAGTTATTGATGAATACATAGTCAATGAACGGAACTCCGACTGAAGCTGCTGCCGCTATATAGGTGTCTAGGACTATCTGTCTTTTATTTATATCTATGTTATTTATTAAAAAGATAATATCTATTATTTCATATATCTATGATTCATGTAATTATGCAATGTAGTAAGGTAAGCACTTAAGCAGTCGCTAATTAATCGCTAATGAAGACACACGCATTTTGAAGTTAAAGCAAACTGTCAATTAAAATGAACCCTATTGTCATAAACAATAGGGTTTATACTTAGTAATATAGTATATACCATTATTATATTGACATAGCAACTCTCATAAGTAATTTTTTAATACTTCTTATTGTTTTCTAATATATTTTTATAAATGTTTCAAAACTTTTAAACACAATGTAAAGGAGCATATCTATCGTTGTCATAGTATATTTATCACTGTTTACTTATTACAGATATATATTTATAGTATATAAATATTTATTATATTATTTTTATGTATTTTGTATATAATATATTATCTTCAAATTTTATTGTTACAATAACAATTTATGGTACATAGATAATAAATTAATATAAAACTTTCTAGTAGTTACCTTACATACGCCAACAGTACTCGATCCATGTTCTTATAGAAAGGCCTCGAAGTGTAGTAACCGCTCCAATAGTGCTGGTTTCTATCCGCATACGTGAAGAAATCTCCACTTAGTACCGGGAAGTTGGTTAGCTTCACCTCTTCGTGGACGGCCTTGAAATAGTCTTGTAGTGTGCCGAATTGGACCTATTGGGAATAAGGGTTTTGCTTGAAAATAGGTAGCATATACATTAAATAAATAAAATAAATAAATATACTACGACAATACACACACCGCCATCTAGCCCCAAAGTAAGCGTAGCTTGTGTTATGGGTATTAAGGTGACTGAGGAATATTTTTATGAATAACATACGGAGTGATGAGAGCGGAGCCTACTTCGAAGCAGCCTTGTCGTTAGAACGAAAATTTAAAGTGATATTTCAAAGAAACGTCACGTTTAGGCACGTTTCGTTACACGAGGGAGAAGTAATATATAAAGGAGACAGAGAGGTATACGTTTAGTTCCGTACATGCGCCAGATATGTTACTAAAACTACCTCACCGCAGGAGTGTAGCAAAAGAGTGTAGCAATACTTAAGTAGCAAAAGCCAAAAGCAGTGTCAAACATAGACCGCTATTAAATCTATAAAGGTCTACGCAGCAAAAAAGAAAGATATGTTATTCTAGATTTCTATTCTGTGGGTTCGATTCCCACTATTACACCATTCCCTTATAAAACCTCTTCATCTACTTTTCGTGGGCGAGCTTCTCCCACTATTTAATAAAAAAATCAGTCGGAATAAATTCTGCCATTCGAGGGCTATCTTGGCGTGGCCTTCAGGAAACGTACGAGTTAGGCTAAGATAATAATAATAAACATTGATTTTGAGACGTTTCCATCCACAGATTGTTAATATGTACCAGTAACAATTCTTCCTTATAAAAAGTAACTACTAATTACTTTAAACAATTAAAAACAATTACTATACCTATTTATAGTGGGATTGCTTCTCTAAAGCAATACCAAAAAAAAAGTCTGCGACAGCATAAATAATGCGGAAGCTATATATGACCAAATAATAAATAAATAAATAAATATACTACGACAATACACACATAGCCATCTAGCCCCAAAGTAAGCGTAGCTTGTGTTATGAGTACTAAGATGACTGATGAATATTTTTATGAATAATATACATAAATACTTAGAATATACATATAAACACCCAGAAACTGAAAAAATTAATGCTCATCACACAAATATTTTCCAGTAGTGGGAATCGAACTGCGAAAAACTGCGCCCGTCAAAGTGAAGTTCGATCATAATTGTATGAGTCGCTTCATCCGAAGATACAATATTTATCATAACGTAGTCCCCTACTAGTTAGCTTTAGCACAATTTTAAAGGAATTCACTGATAGATAGACTTTCTAACAATTAAAAACACAATACTATTACTACACAATACTAATATTATAGCAGTCAAGAGCTAACTTGTAGAGGGATAAAAAAAATGGTTTTCACCTCAGTATTCCATTCGTCCTTATTGTTGATATAGTCTATGATCATCTCGTAGTTCTGGTATTGGTTGTCCCACTCGTTCGCGCGGTCGTACCGGAAGTCGTCCCCCAGTGGGAACATCACGACGTTACTGCGGTACAGCTGAGCCTTTTTGCGCCATTGGTCTAATATCATCGAGGCCCTATAAATATGAAACGCATTATTAGCATTGTTATAAAAATTAAGCTTAATTTATATTTTTTAATTTTTAATTCGATATTGTATATTAAGTAATACTAATTGTTGTTTTAAATTTATTAATATGGGCTTTGCCTGAAATAAAGAAATTATTATTATTATTATTAATTTGCTAAACTCAGCGAAAAGCAGGACAATAAGGTCGAATTTATAATTTCTTCAATCTTTATATTCCACACCAAACAGATCTTTGACGGCCGACTGGCGCAGTGGGCAGCGACCCTGCTTTCTGAGTCCAAGGCCGTGGGTTCAATTACCACAACTGGAAAAATGTTTGTGTGATGAATATAAGTGTTTTTCAGTGTCTGGGTGTTTATCTGTATATTATAAGTATTTATTTATATTATTTATAAAAATATTCATTAGTCATCTTAGTACCCATAACACAAGCTACGGTTACTTTGGGGCTAGATGGCGATGTGAGTATTGTCGTTGTATATCTATTTATTTTAATGTACTCACTACGCACGTTTCGCTCCGAAACAGGAGCACCCTCAGGAGATGTTGACTTTACAGTTAATTATTGTTAAGCACAACATTGAGCTAGTAATAGTGTTTAAAAACGGACATTTACATATAGTATTATACCATTTACCTTTCATTGACATTCTTCACTATTATCTTTCTTGGAGGGAGACCCCATGGACACGTGATACCATTGCCTGGTAACCTTTTGAAGTCAAATTGGCAGCAGATCTGTAAAATAGTTATAAAACTAATAAACTAATAAGACTGTTTCAAGTCTATCTTATAATCTATGCTTGATCATTAAGAAGAATAAACTTAATATTATTGGGGAAAAAGTTTTTTCACATTTGATTTGAAAACTTAAAGCATTTTTTTTCAAAGTTTGTTTGAATTTATATATGTGCCATTTTGTTTGAGGACTTTATGCCACCCAGAGGATAGTAATATTATCCCGTTGCTGTAGAAATTGTAGACTTATGACCAAAAAAATCCGACAATTTGTTATGGCAGTCTCTCGATTTTAACATGACACTGCCTAAAGTATTCTGAACAGACCGAATCAGGTGGAAATCGGAAGGTGCAAGGTCAGTGCTATATGGCGGATTCATAAGCACTTTCTAGCCTTCTCTTAATTTTGCTAAGTGGCAAAAGATGTGTCTGGTCTAGCGTTGTCGTGATGATCTTCTATCTATCTTGTAATGAGGCCCGCTTCAGCGGATGCACTTCGACCCTCCAGGATGTTGTCGCGATGACAGATCACACCCTTTTTATCGATTGACTTCTGCCGTAGACATCTGAATCGATGGTTCTGCCCAGCGGTAAAACCTCATAATGTTCAATGTCCTTCCAATCACCACCTTATTACGAGTTAACCCGGTGTTTGACAAGAAGTAGGAAGTATTAAAATAAAAATGAATGATAAACTGATTTGAATATTTTACACAACATTTTATCGTATATATGTATTATTTATAGATAAGTAGATAAAAGTCTTCATTGCACAAATTTCACAAAACCAAAATGCCCAAAATAGATCTCCGAAAGGCGCTGTCCGAAAACCTAAGTTATCCCACGTTTATTGATAAAGTTCGATGAATTTCAAGTTTGGCGGGCGATTGATGCGGTGCGATTCCCACAACTGGACAATGTTTGTGTGATGAACAGGAATGTTTTCCAGTTTCTGGGTGTTTATCTATATTTTATAAGTATTTATGTATATTAATCTATAATGT
Source organism: Pararge aegeria (assembly GCF_905163445.1). Classification (NCBI taxonomy): domain Eukaryota; kingdom Metazoa; phylum Arthropoda; class Insecta; order Lepidoptera; family Nymphalidae; genus Pararge; species Pararge aegeria. The sequence goes on from NC_053198.1 coordinate 5,013,533, forward strand.
TATCTTAGTGTCCATAACACAAGCTACGCTTACTTTGGGATTAAATGGCAATGTGTGTGTTGTCGTAGAAAAAATAAATTTAAGTCGAGAAAATAATGAAATATTAAAAAAGTTACCTTCGGATCTGGTCCACAGCTGTGCGGCACATCGTATGAATAGAAAGGCATCATATGTGTAAACATATCTGTTTTGCCGACGCCGTCTGAAAATATTCACTTCATTAACAAAACTGCTTACAATACATTTAATACATACCTACTTCCTTACTGATATTTTAAATTGGAAAGTGTATTTGTTAGTTTGTCTTTCCATCACGTTTCAAGAAACCAATCAACCAGATTTTTTGGCATAGAGTTAGTTGAAAGCACAGAGAAGTAACATAGGCTACTTTTTGTCCCAGAAAAACAAATCCCACAAGAAGTGTTGACAAAAATTGACTATATATACAACTTCCAAAGATGAATGTTCGGTCCTCGGTCCCCGAGCACGATCACCCGCTCGGAGGAAGATCTTCCTATTGTTACGGTCGAGCGTATTAACATAGCTTCCGTACAAGCCTTTAACAGTTCACAGTTGGACTAAAAGTATCTTCCGACGTTATCGCTGTAGATTTTAGTACAACCACAAAGGACGCTGCTGCCCGTTACATTCCCTAAGTCGCCTCGTACGACACCCGCAGGAAGATGAGGGGTCTGATGGCACCCTTTTTATAAATATATAATAAATATAAATATTCTTAAAGTAAATCTTCTTAGACGGACATATTATTGGACAAGGATTTAAATTGAGTTTAAGGACGCGTCAAGTTTAACACATTTCGTTACGCGAAGGAGAAGAAATATATATGAGAAGGAGAAAGAGAGGTATATATGGAGTGACACACATGCGCCTGATTTAGTCGTAAGGAGTGTAGTAAAGGAGAAAGACGATAGTCAAAACAAAAACGCGAAAAAAAAACCCCGCGTTGCTTAAGTTTGCGACTCATGTCGAGTTCTCGAAAGTTATAATTATGTCACATGTACCGTACACACGCTGTACGCTCAATTTTTTAACCTACTTATTCGTCGACTCGTTTTTCTATTGTCCTACGACAAATACATGGATTGTTTATTGTCAGCAAAACTACCTATCTGGCTAATAATAGTATTACAGATCACAATAGCCTGCGTGTTCTATTTAACATATTAACATGAAAATAGTCAAGCCACTGCGGAATTGTTTCGCGTCAGCGTTACATGCAAGTATTTATTAAGAGACGCACGTTTAGGATGGAGACAAAACTCACAAAAAGAGAAATGAGCGAGCGTGCGTGCCGGCAGTTTATACCAAAAACGAAACGGTGCTTGAACATGGTGCATGTAGATGGTGATTAATTAATAAGCAATGCTTAAAATGCGTCCTGTGCCCTCCAGATATCTTGATCATTTGTTTAGGCTACCTTTCTGCTAGAAATGTGTGAAAAATCACAGCATGAACTGTTTGAAATTTACCGTAAGGGCAGCTTTATTATCATCGTCTCTGGATCCCAACAGTTTATACACTAAAATATACGCGTTGTATCACATGTGCCTATCTTTGACAGGCCCTACGACTAAAATCAGGTTCCATGGATCTCCTGAATCCTGATTTGATCACGTAGAGTTCCAAATAACAAGCCCTTGTGCCGCTTGGGTCTGGCGGCTCCCTGCGACTCGCTCGAGTTACTCAGAAGGATCAGGGTTACTCAGCTAGGCTTAGAGTACTAAGCTTGGCACAAGGCCTTGGTATTTGGAACTCCCTACAAAATATCTTTGTCCAGCAGTGGACGCCCATTGGTTGACGTGGTCATGATGATGATGATACGACTCAATAAATCCGGCCATTAAGAAGAGCTTGGCTTGGAATCGTTTGGACCATCAACCCAATCACCAAATGGGTTGGTGCACCAGTAGGGACCAGAGAAAATTATGTCTACCCCTTATCTCGTCAATCTCTATAGAAAAAAATACGAGTACGCTAGCGCTACAGGCCAGAAATAAAATACGACGAGTAATATAACTAAATGATGCCGGAAATAGTTATTTCGGCTTCAACTTGTATAGGTTATCTCTCTATCTCTCCATAGTCTCTTATTTGCTAGAAAATAATATTAATAATAATAAAAACTATATTATTAAACTATGCAAAGAAAAGCTGTTTAGTATCGTGGGCCTACAATTACCCAATAAATATATGAGTGTACAATCAATTTATATTATTGCTATGTGTGAAAATGCATGCGTGTTATTTTGTTGGAACTGAAAAGATCCTACTGGAGTTTTCATTTTTTTACAACCAAGTTATATCCGTGCAAGTGAAGGAAAATAATTAACGAACTTACCCCATACCTGACGCCACTTGAACTCCAGCTGACGGTGCAAGCCGAGTTCCTTCTTCACTCTATAATGCACCCGTTGTATCACGGAATTGTCCAAGCCAGTCAACTTGAGCAAGTAAGGCTGGCCACTTGAATGGCCGAAAGGATCGATTGCCCACCCGTTCTTGGGTGTATAACCGAGGTTCTCAATCAACCATTGGTGACCGGTTGTCAATTGTTGAGCGACGGATAGCCAGTGGCTGTTGGCTTCGTCGTTCATAACCCAGCCGCCGGTTACAATTTCTATTTGCCCCGAGTTCAGCAAGCTGCAAACGATTTCAAAATTTATTTATTTCGAGTAGGCCTAGTTTATAAGCACGTTTAAAACATCGAGTCAGTCTGTTTTTAGTGACTCTATCACCAGTTCGGAAGACAGATTCTACCGAGAAGAAGACGGCAATAACGAAACCTCGGCCTCCAATATGGGCAGTGGCGTGCACAGGGTATTTGACCAGGGTATGCATAAAGAAGGAAAATGGCATATAATTGAAGAATCCTCCCCTTTATGAGTTATACAAAAAATTTAGGGTATGCATTGCTTTTGCGCATGTATGAAGTGCACGCCACTGAATATGGGGGGGACAGAGATCGATCATCGGCAAGCAAATCTTATTTTTCGGTTGCAGTGACGAAAAGCTTTGTGGGTGTTTCGGTCTGAAGGGCATAGTGGTGTGATTACTGGCACATGAGGCTTAACACCTACGCCTCAGGTTGATGGACACAGGGCAGCACGCTGCAGGACGTGTTCAAAAAAAGCTTGGGTGTGAATTGCTCTAGCTTCATAGCTTAATATAAATTTACTGTGAGATGGTGATAAGAAAAAAAAAATAACCCGTCTAATTTTGTTGTGAGCTCTTCTTAGACCAGGGCGCGTTTGGAACCTTCGTAGCTTTAGGTTTAAGCTGGCGAACAAAGTTATCATCATCCCCTTACAATTATGTAAACATACTCGTATATGTATGAACGCTTCATAAGTGCCTGTGATAGGCCTAAATGAATAAAGAAATTTTGAATTTGAATTTGCTCCATTGATACTTTACAAAAATACTCTTTAGTTTATTTAAAGTATAAATTTCGATAGATACACCTCTTAAACGCTTCTTTTTCTTTGCTCGTAGCATCCGAGGTCCACCAGAGTGCTAGATAACTGGTTTCCGCCCAAATGAACTTCCTGCCGACACCTTCCTTCAGTTTTTCCACCATGTTTGTAAATATAGCTCTTGTTTGCGTTTTGTAATAGTTCTCGAATGTTTTGATCCATCCTGAAATAATGTTTGTGTTGAAATATATGATAAAACGTTGCTATATTTTATATTTCAAAATTACTACTATGCTAGTTGAGCAGTACTTTGAGCATTAAAGTAGTTTTTTTTAAATGATGTGTTTTTGCTAGATTTTTCCAAAAAAATACATAATTTTAAGAACATCCACACTGATTGATGTGTGGATTTGTTTCAGTGTGGATGTATGGAATACAGCTCAGGAAAAGCGCCAGCAACTCAAATATTGTAACATCACTAAATATAAGATCACTAAATATAATTTTGCGCACCGCACCATCTCCAATGTTCCTTGGTACATCACTAACAATGAATTCACGTGGATCTTCAAATTACTGCAATGAAGGAAGAGATTAGACCTGCTTTAAAATTATACTAGCAACGGCTTGCCCTACATCCCAATTAATCGGCTACCCAGCTTAAAAGCCAGAAACATCTTGGGCCTAATGAGGCAGGATGTTCTATAGCTGTATGAAAGGGTGTAGCACCCTGATAAAAAGAGGAGTGCCCTCGATGGACGGCTAAGTCATCACACCTATCTTGGTGTATGTTGGGTTTGATGGCCGAGTGGCGCAGTGGGCAGCGACCCTGCTTTCTGAGTCCAAGGCCGTGGGTTCGATTCCCACAACTGAAAAATGTTTGTGTGATGAACATGAATGTTTTTCAGTGTCTGGGTGTTTATCTGTATATTATAAGTATTTATGTATATTATTCGTAAAAATATTCAACAGTCATCTTAGTACCCATAACACAAGGTATGCTTACTTTGGGCCTAGATGGCGATGTGTGCATTGTCGTAGTATATTTATTTATTTATGTATTTCTTTTTATTATCTGCCTAAAGTCCAAGAACTGATGATTGCAGATACAAAAAAAAACATGCAGGTCAATTTTTGGGGACTGCCCATTACATGCAGTGAAAACTAAATCTATGCTGGAGTGAGGGAAGTGTGCGGTGATGATGACGTGTTTATTTTTTTTCACCCAAACAGTGCACAACAAGATTAAAGAAGTTTTAACTTAAAAAAAATTGACTTGTGCCTTACCAGGATCGTTGTGAGAATGCGGCACAATAAACACCCTGAGCTTGTGTTTACTGCTCCATTGGTTCTCTTTGTACTCTATATTCCAGCCCTGCTTCCACACCCCACCATCTATGTCGTCAAACATTATCCTGTCGTACATTGATAGCATCTGCATATGAAATAATTAGGTAGTTAATAATCATTTATATAAAAACCGATTTACATATTTAAAAAATACAATGGCACTTTTTATTTCATATTTTTAACCAAATTATAAAAACAACAAGTCACAACAGTATACATAATATACACTGTAAGTTAAAATGTCATAATATGCAAGGAAAGGAAGTAAATATAATGAAAACTGCAAGTTTAATGTAATTTAGAAACCTTAACCAATTTTATATATTAAACAGTGAGGGAATTAAATGCTTTTAATTAATTTCTTGGATTTAGCTGACTCAAATATATAACATGACAAAATATTTGTGAAAATACACATATGGGCTGGAACTGCTAGCCAAATATTTACCGCTTAATATATAATATAATAAAGTATAAAAAAATAAGATACCTGAACATCAGTTTTGGATGTCTTCAATATAGGGCAGTAGGACATATTAATTTTCTTGTGCATTCTCGGTGGTTCATCTCCTACCACCTTGAACTCCCTTGGTTTCTCTTTAAAAACTGGCTTAGGTCTCCTCAGCGGAGGATGTACCTCCTGGGACTGTTCTACAATCTGATCCATGGATTTTTTGATTTCTTCCACAACAGAATGATGTAGGTTAAGCCCATTCTCTATATTCCGTAGTTTTGATTCAAATGAAGACCATTTGTTCTATAATAAAAGGTTATTACAGAAAACTTAAGTAAGCCTCTATCTTTAAACTACTATAGATTTAAAAGTATATAGTTATTTAAACAGCTAATGTAATGAATTTTAATGGGGCTAAGCTCTTTGATAAATCCAAAAAATAAATTTTGTTTATGATTCTGCAGAGATAAAAGTATTCCAGAGTGTGCCAGATTACCGGGGGTACACTGTATCTACTTTGAAAATTAAGCCTTAAATTGCTATACTCTGTCAAACGCTTAATTTTCATAATATATTATAGGATTATGCAAAATAACACCTTCTTCTATACAATATTCAATGTATCTGTAATTTAAACAGTTAAACCGCTCTAGTTGATTGATCGTATTAAGAGGCCTTCTTGTGTAATATGTACTGTACGATACATATTACACAAGAAGGCCTCATAATACCATAATATGACCTAAAATCAATCAATCCCAAGTAGCATAAGAAGCTGTATACGAGTGGTATTTAGGTTGATTTTTATACTTAAAGCTGCATTTAAGCCTGTATAAATGCTGTATAAGCGCTTTTACAGACCTTATAAGTGCAAAAAGGGCCCACATTATACGGCTTTTCGCGTTAGTGGAGCTGTATAATAGCTGTATACGCAATAAAGAAGCTGTATAGTAGTTTTATAAGATCTGTTATTCGGTGTAAGGAGAAACCAATACACTCCAAGTAATATCTTATAAATATCTTAGAAAAATTAAAGTTTTAAATAGGATTTTGAAGATAGTTAGAAAATTATAAAAATAAACAAAAAACAAATTTCATACAAATATTATCAAATCAGCGCTCTAGTGCATTAATGGAAGGCGTGACACAATTTTTATTGTTTTTATTTCAAAGTGAAACACGGTAAGTCAAGACAAATCTTAATCTGATGGTGTTAATTGGGTAAAGGTAAGTGCGAATAAAATTTTACTGTCAATGTGTGGTTGGTTATTGGCAAAATATTCATGCGCCAGTAGAATTATCAGGCAAATATTAAGAATATTAATAAATACGGTCCAAACACTTCTTACAAGTGTTTGTTTTAAAGATTATAAAATAAATTATATTTAAAATAACAGATTTTAGGACACAGTGATCATTATTTTAGCTAATAATCATGAAGCGGCTCAAGCAATTATTAAATATTGGTTTAAGTCTATCTCAAAGTTTGGTAAACATAAATCGTTCTAAAATGGCGACAATTTTATACAGCTTAGACGATTTTTGGAGGGTATTATAGTCTTTTTAGCTGTACTACGTAAGATTTGGATTATATAATACTGTTTTTGGTTTTTAATCAGCGTTACAAGATAATATATTTATTAATTAGGCTGTGTACGACTCTGGATTTATAACTTATAATTCTCTTTAGAGATCCGTGTAAAAAAATATTTTCCCTAAGCCAGTTTTAATTTTGAAGTAGAATATTTTACAATCATTTTTTTCAAGATCGAGGATCTATAATAATTATTATAATGTAAATGATTGTGATTCGCCGTGTTCACAAGAAGGTGTATATTTTTTTTCAAGACACGAACCTGCAAGAATAAATCCATTACAAACCTTTTAATGTAGGTACCTACAACTACAACACTACGATACGCTTGCCGACGCTCGACGCTGGGCTATTTTATCTCTCTCTCCCTCACTCTGCACTGGGAACACTACATGATGTTTTGTTTAGTTAATACGTTCTTCCGGGCAAGCACGCATGCGTTCGTTCGTTTTGTTTTTAGCCTTCGCTGCGTTATCGCAGACCCAAAAAGTTAGCAGCCTATTATATACTAAATAAACTTATTGTGAAGTGTCATTAATAGTTTATTGTGTATAATTAATGTGTATTACATTATTTTTTCAGAACAATATGCCGTTTAAAATTATAGAATGTATAGAAAAAGGGCAGAAAAGGCTTTGTATAGTTCCAAGCTTGTGGGAAACGAATGGCGAGTTAAGATGGCCAAGAAAGCGTTAAGAAGTCAACAAATTAGTCAAGGATGAAAACTCTAGGCCTTTAGATAATTGGTCTACATTAAAATGCTGTGTAAAAAGGTCGTCTATATCGTCATATGAAGAAGCAATGAGAGAACTAGATGTCATGGTTCAAAATAGCGACACAGAAATTGACACCGTTTAATGTTTTTCCTACGGAACCTTCGTTAGACGTCGATGGACGCGCTTGACTGTGGGTTGTCCAATTTAATGTATTTATTTCTTGCCCAATAAATGATGGTTCACTATTGATACTGTCCTCTGGTTTATAATTTGTTATATTTAAATATTTCCTTATAATTCTCCTCTTGACTGCACCAGATCTTTTCCTTTTTTTCCACATTATAAATTATGATCGACGCGCACACGAAGTATAGGATCATGTGAAAATAATATATGGCTGGCAGCTGTTAGTCAGGCTAAAGCTGTACTATTGATGTAATTTATTTTTTTAGTTTTAAAGCATTATTTTAGACAGAAGTACTAAAACCACTGTATTTATAAGAGTGTCTAACTACTCTATAAGAACAAGTGTTATAATGAAGTTTGCATATACCATTATACAGAAACAATGATTGAGTGATACCATAATAACACTTAGGGTTGTAGTAAGTTAGTGACCACATGCAAAATACAGCCTTTATACAGCTTTAACGATAAAACGAGTTTAAACTGTCAGAAAATACTTAAAGTTGTATAGTAGAATTTTCAAATTCTGTTTTAGTACCCTAAGCTTACGCGGATCTCTTAATACAAGTTTTATGCAGCTCAAGCTGTATAATTATTCAAAAATCCTTCTTATAAAGATATAATCATCTTTTGATACTCTTGTACGTCTTTAAAAAAACTTTAAGTTCTAATAGAGCCGGTTAATTGATGTTGAAAACGCTTGCTTGCTGCTTGGGATGAGGATGAATAGATATATTATTGTAATTAATCTCACCCACTTGAACCTTTGCAAGTACATATTACCTCACAAGGCAGTGATAACAAACATTAACATTATTTTATGTTTGTGTTTTGATTTACCCTTTTACTTAGTGAAAGTAGAAGAATAAATCAAATAAACTGTTATTTATAAAAATGTTTCTTGTGTTACAAAACAATTGAATAGAAAAAATAAAATCTTATTCCGTTATGGTTTTATGTACCATTATAGTTTTTAACTTACATCATCAGGTTCCACCAATGCTGGTTTGATGCTCGGTAATTTGAAACTGAGATCTGTTACTATATATAATATAAACAAAAACGCAATGATACACGTCGCCCAAAAGAAAGCGGATAGTCTTCTTATCCTCATCTTGTTATTTTAATCACTTTAAAGAATTATAATATTAAATACTTCTTTGCCACATACTATAGTTTAAAAGATTCCGCACTGCGTTAGTTTAAAGTATTTACAGCAGTACACCGATATAACACGTCGTTTACAGGTTTACAGTAGTATAAATTAAAATTTATTTATCAATTAATAGGGCTGATAAGAAATAAAAGTGAATTGATAAAGAAACATTGTTTTCATTAATAGCATTGAATGCTCCCGGCAATAGGCTTGACAGGCTGGTATTTGAAAAAAGTCTGCCGATGTAGTAAGAATAATCTTTATCTTTATCCGTGTTATCGGCGTATTTTTATTTACACAATTTTGTACTTGAACTCCTTGCAAATTGCAATTTGCAATGTCAAACACGTACGTTATACATAAACTTCAAACTTGACAGCCTCTCAAACTTGTGCGTAAAAAGAATCGTAATTCGTAAATAAATTATTAAAAGAAAATATTGTGCGGATTTTATCATTTCATTTCTTATATTTACTAATTTTAATGTGAAAACTGATAAAATATACCATTTTTTTACAGAATAGCTTGGATTTTAATTTAGTATATCTTTGTTAAAACATCATTTGGCGTGTATCCAAACTTGTGTTTTATCGATTTCAAATTATTTGATGGTAAACGTCAACAACAGATTTAAACGTCAAATTGTTTGTGTGTGAAAATGGCGTCAAAGGAATCTCTCGATGTGAGTACATTTAAATTTGATTTTTACCTGTTATTAAACTATTTTGATTATTTTTAGAGATACTTTTTTGTAAGCAGATCCATGTGTTTGTAATAAGTTATAGATTTGTCCGTTAGTGATTGCGTAAACCGGCGTAAGACCACGCCCTAGCTATCGCAAACAAAATATTAAATTTCGGCGGTTTTCTTTCGTATTTTGAATAAAAGTATTGCTGTGACTGCTCTCTTCAAAACAAGGCTATGTTTATAGCTGCACCTCATTGCTAATGAACTAAAGTTCAAAGTTAATTGTACGTTAAATCTTATAAGATTCCTAACACTTCGTGCTAGGTTATTGATTTCTTCGAATTACCAATTTGTATGAACGAGAAAATAATGGTTCCATTTATTTATAAATTAACTAACACCCATTCTGCAAGTATTGATTTTTACTTATGTAAGCTTTTCTTAGGCACAATTTTTCTATTGAGTATGTATATCATATAGTGACTAATTTGTATACAAGAATGCTGCATTAAGATATTCGTTTATTGTTACGAATAATGTCTACTTTACTCATATTAATGTGGACTTGAGTTTACACTGTACTGCCGCAGAATAGCATGCACAGACAATGACTTCCTATAAAATTGTATGATAGCTAAAAAACTTTTAGCAACAAAGGAATCTTAGGTTAAGGCTTAAGGCCTTAGAATCAATGCAGCTTACTGAATTTATTAATGGGCGTGTCAAATCAATAATATGATCATACTACATCTAGGTTAGCAAACTCTTCTTTCTTAAACAGTATTGTGACCGATTATGTGCCATTGTAGCCAACAGTTAACTTAAAAAAACATTTTGTATAAGTCACATTTTCATACTTTGAAACATTTAATACCTACCTATTATATAATCTCAGCAGAAGGATAGTTATGGTGTGACAAACCTCAACTAATTAATACCCACACTTGCAAAGATATTAGACTGTAATAGTTTTAGTTAGAATTTAGTATCATATACATTATTTTACTTAAATACATTGAAATTCTCTCCTATTCTTTCTTATTCTCATGTGTATGGTGTGCACAGTCTGTACACTTAGCTTGACTTGGTCAATTGGTGTATATACGAGTATAAAGAACTTATTATTATTAATATTATACGTCTTATAATATGAAGATTTTTTGCAATCTGGTTACTCTTTAAATAATAATAAAGCAGTGATGGCAGTGTCGTTATGGCTTCAGCCTGCCTTTCAGGGGGGGCAATTTTGATCTCAGGCATGCAATCTTTTTGGAGTTATGTGCGTTTTTTAATTTTGGTAATTCAAAATGTCACTTGCTTTTATGGTGAACTTGCATGCCAAAGAAATTTCCACAATCTACTAATATGCACTAGGCCAGCCTGGACTGGAGGTGGACTAAAGGCTAAACTCTTCTCATTCTGAGAAGAGACCTGTGTCTTGTAGTGTTATGTAATGGGTTGATAATAATTATGATTATAAGGATTCTTTTAGTGGGCCATAAATGTTATAAAATAATCACAACATTGCAAAAAAACATTGAATGTTGAAATCCGTGCAAAATAAGACTTTTCTGTTATTTGGAGTGGATCTTCATTGCTTGAAACATCAACCATAGGCAAATATATCTATATAACTTTAATTTTACCTAAGCAATTAATTTTATCAACACAGACTTTTTAATATCACCTGATTCCACTTCATTTGTACAAGCCAGGCATTGGGAAACTACCTTTATGAGAATGCATGGAAAGCCATCAATCACAGCTACTATCAGTTTCATATTATGATGGTAAATAAAAACTCACTAATCCACATTGAAGCAGCATGGACGGTGTTAAGCTCTCAATTTCCCTCTTTTAAGAGAGTTGTTATGTGCCAAGCTGTGGGACGTCAATTCACAAATTATTATGGTTTTACAGTTTTATATAGTAGTATGTGCACATCTATTTGGTTTCAAATCAATGTGTCCTGCCAACACTTAGGTCTCCTTTAACCTCTTTCTTTCTTTCCTGTCCTTTGCAGTGCCGCACTGTAACAATCCTGCTATCTTTTTTTATGTCATTGGAACGCAATTCACTTGTCTGCCTTATCAATATTAATAATAAAAATGTAAAAATTTGAATGAATATTTAATCACTCTAAGGCTTAATGGATCTAAATGAAGTTCAGCACAGAGATAGATTATAATCTGGAATGGCAAATAGACTTCTATTTATCCTGGCAGTGTTTGTTTTTCACATACCAAGAGTGGATTGTGTATATTTTGGTAGTTTTGGAGGTTAGAGAATAACATAGGTATACAAATCAAAATTTTCTTGCGAACAAAGGCGCTGGCAACTACTATTATACTATTCTATTCATCCCAATTTGTCCACATTGGCCATATAAGTTCATACATTGGAACCTTTGCTAATGATTATTTGGCCAAGTTGGCAAAACGCGTATGCAGCCTTGCTCGGTGTTTACCGCGGTTCGATACTGGCCACTACGCCAATTGAGCGCATCCGCATTTGTGTCAGAGGACACAAGCACGCTCCAAGACGCGCTCATCTTTGTCCAAGGTTACCTCACCGCAATGATATACTAAACCAAAGATACACACTTCACAGAGGACCAATAGTGATTCAGTGTGTGTCCAAAGGAAAAATGTCGAATGCTTATTTGTTTAAATCAGATCAAACCAATCCAATGAAATCCTTTGTCTTCTGTTTTTTTATAAAAAAAATCGAGTAACTTAAACAGTAACAGAGGGTATTATCCAAAATTCATTGTTATAAATAGTGGTTTATACAACGTGTAACAGAATCACAAAATAATATTGAAGAATACATAAGTATATTTCATAAAGAATCATCCTGTGAAAATATTAAATCAAAATAGGCATATTTATTTCTCCATACAAACGAATTTAAAGCATTCAAGTGTTTACTTATGACAACCCTATTGAAGATAAAACAACGACGCGGGCATAGTACATACCATACCCTACGCGACGTGAAAAATAAAGTGACAGAAGTTACATAATTTTATTTTTGCATGGGTTGGGCTGTATCTGATTTCTTTCAGTGAAAACTATGGCAGTAGTTTACTTAAAAACTATTAGCGTTTCGGTTTCACAGATAAGTCTCTGAGACATTACATAATGTAACTCAGAAGAAGTATTATTGCGGTTTTCATTTACACGTTGTATACAATTCAGAAAATGTGGCCCTTGTGGTAAATTCTTTATTTACCTAGTAACGAATCTAAGGCTAGGAGACCTTTTATCATTACGTAATGCACAAGAAAAGAGACGCATATCCAACGAATAGTTAAACCTACTACTAGTCTACGTAATATAATATTAAAGTAATAAGCAGGCAGCGCCGTAAGATTTTTGTCCTTACAGCAATTCCCGAGAATTCCTCAAGAGTCGCGACCTCGTCGTATCAATAACAGATTTATAGATAATTCAAATAGCAACTGCGAATCGATGTTACATTTCATTTTTGTTTTTTCTTTAGGCTACAAAATAGTTTCAGGCACTATGACTACATTAAGAACTAATTAACACGGCTTGTGTAAAGATTTTTTCAAAAACGTTGGAAATATGTTGTTAATAAAAAGCATTTCAACTACGGAGTTATTTCATGAAGGGTTAGATATACGATTGGAGAACATCGCAGGTAAACAACTCAGGTTATACTACAGATATTCAGAAATACCTCAGCATCTTTGTTTTTTTTTATATCAATGCCAAATAAACCGGCGTGTAGGAAAAATACCTACACGCGCGAGTAGGTTGTTTTTTATTGCGGACATCGATCATAATAATAATATATCCTCACCTCACTGTTCTATGTATTTCCTGTCCTTTTATACATTGCACTTGCCGTAGATCACCGTCCATACCGGTACCCTTGTACGAACTAGCACACCTCGTCAACTTTGGACTTAATGCTCCTTGTTTTAAGCTTGATTTGTATTCTTCGCTGTAGTTTACTTTATAGGGATGTAGGAAGGGCCAAAAAGTATCGATACATATATCGGTAAGATAAGTCATAGACAGTGGGTATAGTTGACTTTTTTAGGACTGAATTCTGGGTGTTATGTTCACTGTTAAAAATGAGATGATCTAGATTTTTTATATCGTTAAATAAAGAAAATATCGCCAAAAAATCGATCTATAGATCTTTTTTATACAAGATAAGATTCATAGGATTACCGGAAGGAAGTACTATACTACCTTGAGACGAGGAGTTACTTCGATCATGGTTGGATGTTATGGTTGGCGAAGATGTTCAAAGCGAGATAACTGAACCCGACTGACATATCCACTTAACCTACATAACCCCTATTCTAGCGCCAAGATCTAGGTCTATAGACAGCCCGCGACATACTTAACTTTTCTCTAAATCGATATATTTACGTCAAGTCTTTCATTTTATATGGATAAGACAGGTCGCGGTACTGGATTGTACGAGCTAAAGCTCCTTGTATAAAAGTTGTTCTGTCTGACCAACTGACAGACTGACTGACTGACTGAATAACTCACTGAAAGCTTTATCAACGCACAGCATAAACCGGGAGGTTGAGTTTTGCATACTGATAAAGGATTTTTGGAAAATGCATCCCCTGAAGGGGCAAAATTTTTATGAAATTTCAACGAACTTAACCAAGCGGGAAAAAACTAGTTGTCTATTCACAACCAACTTGCTTCATATAAAATTTTTCTCTACACTTTCATTTTGCACATATTAAAATTTGTGCCTTTTAATACTACATTTATATGAATATACGAGTACTAAATGAGAATCTTTTGAATAGCACGAACGCCAATGTAGGCAAAAAATGAGACTCGCCAAGTTATTCAAACTGTCCCATTCATACGTCGATGTGTGAAGTGAATCACACAATGTTTATTATATGGGATGGGATAGGTTTATAAGGTCGGCCTATTCACGTGTTGGCAATGACCGTAACTATTAGCTCTGTGGCGATTCCTAATGAGATTTAGAACGAGTTTATATATTATTATGGTTAAAAATGTACATTATTATACAGTAATCCGATAAATAGCTGCATGCTATCTATGCGATGTCTATTTATTACCTTTCATGGCTAAATTATAGAACCGTTCGTCCTGCTGTTTAGCAAAGAGATAGGTCGCACACTGCTCACGAGTATAGGCTACTGTTATTCAAATTTATTCATGTAGACCTTATTACACTGGTACTTATGAAGCTGTCATACATTTAACATGTTAACACTAATGTTGGTGATAGTGATAACTGCATTCGTTAAATTAAAACTGAAGCTAGGAGGGTCACAAACGCGTCCTGGTCTAAAAAGAGCCCACAACAATCTTAGCCAGGTTTTTTAGTTATTATATCTCACAGTCGAGTTAATATTTAGCTATGAAGTTAGAGCAATTCATACCCGATGTAATCTTTAAGGTGATTTAGAATAAAAGAAAATTTTGGAAAACCTAACGTAACAGCCGAGAAAAAAAATTGTATTGGAATCGCTGCAATTCGGGTTCAGGTTGTGGGAAATAGTCAAGTGAAGACAATAAGAGTAAAAAAAAAATTTAAATTTTTT
Organism: Pararge aegeria; assembly: GCF_905163445.1. Lineage (NCBI taxonomy): Eukaryota > Metazoa > Arthropoda > Insecta > Lepidoptera > Nymphalidae > Pararge > Pararge aegeria. The sequence continues at coordinate 5,028,691 of NC_053198.1, forward strand.
TTTTGTCACGTCTGACCACGGCTAATCAAATCTAAAGGCACTCCTTGCATAAAAATGTATAAAACCGTTTAGGCAGTATGCCGTATGTAAGATATAGTTGTTTTCCGTAGTTCGTATACGCTAAATTGTATTTTATGACGTCACCCACACAACGACACTTACTCAAGGTACTGAATGAATCAAATACATATACCTACCTCTTGCTTTAGTCGTTCGTAATCGTCTGACGGTTCGTCTAGCAAGGACCTCAGTCCTCGCTCTGACGCAAGTGGTCATACTTCCCGTAGGATGTCGGGAATGAGAGCGTGTCCTTATAAAGCCGCCGTGGGTAGCCGCTGCGGACTGAATCCGGTCGGCTGTACTGTGTCTAATGGTCAAATTTAATTTGCAATCGTTGATATACTAAAACGAAGATATACACTATCATCACCAATCATAATAAGTAATGGCGAGGGCTTCTGGAAGAAATCTCCTCATGTCCTGTCCTTATTCATATTTATTTTAATCTTTGGTACTAAATAAATAAATATATAATGTCCTGTTGATGAGCAGTTATACGTATTCGCTTTTATACTAGGATGCGAGGACACTGCTCTATCACGTTTTACCAACAAAACGTGATAATAACCATTGTGGACGTTGCCAATTTCCTTCTCCGGTACTAACAATTACTAGTCCGACCTCGTTAATGAACTCAGGACCTCGAGGTGCGTGGTGTAACACGACAACCAGTAAACCAGTGAGACTGCTATAATTATACACTATAAACTGAAGTAAAAAGAGTTTGACATTTCCCAAAAAAATGCGCAGTTATGTATATAGAGCATTTATGTAAATATTTAAAGAAAGCTCGGTCGATTACTTTAAGTGAAGCGTGTGTCTGGTTTGACCACAAAATAAAAAAAATCGGTTTTGAGTTTATTAAATGGTGCCAGCAGTGTCTTACGCGAGCCAGCGTTAGTTAAACAGTTACTCTAGCTTTGTAGCGTGTCTGTATTTCTGCTTAGTATGTTACGGGTCCCTTGTTTTGTTCTTTAGGTTGAAATTGACTCGCAATCTCGTAGCATAGGTAAATATAAAGTGTACCACTCAGGGCGACTGCAAGTAAATGCCACCTTATCGCCACGCTGTTAGAGCAGCTATCTCATTAACAATCATGATAGTTCGAAACATCTATACTGTTAAGTACTAGCTCCTTTTACGTATTTGTTGCCAGCTGCCTGAAACTACTCGCTTACGGCTGGCCTCGTAATGTTATATCGTAAACCCGAATGGCAATAAAATCTTTGTACTGATATAAATACAGACTATTTTGGCGTGCATATATTTGGCGCGGTACCCTCAGCTAAGAACCTAGCATTGTAATATGTTGTATAACTCACCCGTGCTGTAATGAGGATATTATTCAGGACCGTCTGAGCGGTAGCCCGCAATGCGCTATGCTCCCCTGGTACCATGGTTTAATGTAGAAGCTTTAGACAAGCGTCATGTAACTTGGTTACGCAATGGTATAGAGCTAAGAGACTGTTCTATAAGTTTTACAGCTTTCATTCTACTTGTAGTACGAGATCCCGCTGCAAAATCACTACGTTCATTAAGTAGTGAGTCAAACAAACATTTTTACATACTTTTATGATTAGGAGAATACACTGATAACACCGCAGCCAGTCAAAAGTGGCCGCAAGTAATTTTAATTAAATTAATGTTAATTAATATGCAAAAAAAATTTCGTTCACCTCTCTTTGAAATAAAATATCATCCACATCATAACAATGCATGTAAAGAATTCTAAAATCCATAGGTGCCGTTGCACACTGGGCCGCAACTACCTCGCAGCCAGGTGTAAGCAGGTAATATTTTGATATATTTATACGTTTGTGACTTACACGGATGTTCTTTATATCAAATTAAAGCTAATTTTTTTTCTAATATTATGTTATATTTCTGCCTGTGAAAAAATAGCCGCAAATTAGGAGTGCTATCTGTTAAAAACGCGAGATATCCGAGATAAAATGAGAGAGAGTTAGCGCGCAACGCCACTTGTTAGATGAGGATGGCGAATGCCAGCTGTGTGAGTATTTAAAGCCATTGCGCATGCGTCGATAGATAGGGTTCTCAGCCGGCGGCTCAAGCAATAGTAGGAACGACTTTACATTTACTCCAAAATTATAATTATGTAATGAATATTATGGAAACAAAAAACTGAAAATAATAAGAAATTTATTATAGATTATTATAGATTTATTTATAGATTCAACGGTTAAAATTATATCAAAATATTAGAATTATAGAAACATTAACTTACTTTTATTTTATTACTACACAAAAAACCCTTCTTCATTTTTTTAAATGTTAACTCATTGATCAATGTTAATAAATAAATAATATCAACAGCGTTGTGTATAACGAGCTCCAAAACGTGGATAAAATATAATAATAACTCAGCTGCATTGTTTAGAACCCTATCTATCGACGCATGCGCAATGGCTTTAAATACTCACACAGCTGGCATTCGCTATCCTCATCTAACAAGTGGCGTTGCGCGCTAACTCTCTCTCATTTTATCTCGGATATCTCGCGTTTTTAACAGATAGCACTCCTAATTTGCGGCTATTTTTTCACAGGCAGAAATATATCATAATATTAGAAAAAAAATTAGCTTTAATTTGATATAAAGAACATCCGTGTAAGTCATAAACGTATAAATATATCAAAATATTACCTGCTTACACCTGGCTGCGAGGTAGTTGCGGCCGATTGTGCAGCGGCACCTATGGATTTTAGAATTCTTTACATACATTGTTAAGATGTGGATGATATTTTATTTCAAAGAGAGGTGAACGAAATTTTTTTTTGAATATTAATTAACATTAATTTAATTAAAATTACTTGCGGCCACTTTTGACTGACTGCGGTGTTATCAGTGTATTCTCCTATTCATAAAAGTATCTAAAAATGTTTGTTTGACTCACTACTTAATGAACGTAGTGATTTTGCAGCGGGATTTTAGACTATTGTATCTACGTAGCTTTTGAATCGAAACGTATTACAAAAAAAAAAACTAAAAAATCTTATTTTTTATATTGAAAATTGGAATAATCTTCCCAGAATAGTGTATTGTCATCGGTCTTCGATATGTCTATAAAGTTTGAAAGAAATCTGACCGTTCAATGTGGAACAAAATCGAGCTCAAAGGGGTCGGTTACATACAAACATACAGGTGAAGCTAATATAAAGCTTGTAAAAAGTTTTAAATCGTAATATGTGTTTACCTCTAGGTAAAAATATATCCATGCCTGTAATTACACCGGCAATCACGCCCTTCAAACTGGAACACAGTATTGCAACAATGCTGCTTAGCGGCAGAAGTAAGCATGGTGGCAGTACTTCCCCGGGAGAGCTCTTTCTAGAGAGTTGCTATGTTTTTAATTTAGGCATGTTTTCAAATCATATATTTCTATTGATATTCATCTTACTTTCACATCCTAATCGACTTTATTCATTCATTCGTTAGTGTCTCCGCCCACAGTGAAGGATTTAGGCCCTAGTCCACCACGCAGGCCCAGTCTGGTCTGGCCTCTGCTTTATGCGATTCATTGTTCTGGTACGATGTCATACTCCCGACGATATGTCTGCCAAACTCCCTAACAAGTTAGTTGCTATCATCTTAGACTGTATCATAACTTACCACCAGGTGAGATTGCAGTCAAGGGATAATTTGTAGTGGAATTAAATAAAAGCAAATACTAAACAATTTTTTATTATGACGTTGACAGGTCCACAGGCGCGTACTCTTTGTACATGCATGAAATCACAGTCTACCCTACAATGATTTGAAAATAAGTTTTTAAAGCAGAGTAAGCAAACTACCTTACCACGAAGAAGTAGCAACGATGGGGTACCCAACCAATTGTCATTGAATAATTTTTGCGATCTATTGTGTTTGCTGTGATTGGTTCCCATCTAATGCTGTCAAGCATAGCAGCAACCAATATCCACCAATCCGGGCTGGGCCAGCGTGGTAGACCATCTATACCCTTCTCATTCTGAGAGAAGACCCGTGCTCTGTATTCAGCTGGTAATGGGTTGATGGTGACGACTTGCAACACTTCGCAGGAACCTGTGTCCATAAATTTGAGGCCAGCGTGGTAGACCACGGCCTTCACCCTTCTCATTCTGAGTGTATCATCATGATCAGCAACATCAATATTGGATTTGCTAAGCGAGGCAAATGTAACGAAGTTCTTGTTAATTTGATACATATTCTATTATTTTAAAGTAGAACTACTATATGTGTTTTCCAAATGTCATAAGACGTGGACTTTCGTTTTGTAACCAAACAGTAAACACCCATTCAGAAGGATTTCTTGCTAAATTTGGATCATCGTCATCATCGCGTCAACCAATTGACGTCCACTGCTGGACATAGCTCTTTTGTAGAGAGTATCTCCATCCATACAAAGAATTGCCACGTAATGACCACGCTTGTCAGGCGGGTTGGTCATCGCAGGGCTAGACTGATCGCACCGGTCTGTGCCATTTATTTAGTCTAGCCAATTTGAAGTGGTAATACCGCCACTTGTCGGTCGCCGGTGAGGTTGACATTTTGGAAGGCTAACTGGTACTAGGCTCCCACTAACACCCCAAATTTCGATAGAGAAAGTTAAAGCATGGAATAAATCAGGCGTGGTCTGATATATTATTTAATAAGCTGTAGGCATGAAGATTTTTTTTATCACGTAACAAATTTATTATGTGGGTGTAGATAAACGGCGGATTTCCTCTCTATAAAATTTAAGCCAATGATATAATATGATAATAATGTCACTGGTTAGGGCAGCGATTAGTTAGTAAATGGCTACCACATCGGAGAACGGGCGTTGCGGTCCCAAGGTGCTGGAAAGGTGAACTCGCACCGGGAAACCCAGCGTTGGTTTTTGGTCCGTGGATTTCGGTACTGCCTATAAAACACCTATGTCCAGCAGTGAACGTCAATCGGTTAAAGTGATGATGATGAAGATGACACTGATAGGAGATGGCACTAGAAAATGTAACTTCAAAAGTTAAACGAATAAAAACGCGGCAGCTGATGAGAAAATCGATTACGTCTCTAACGGCCCGTAATTTCGTGTAATATCGAAGTGGAAGCAGACTGCCGATGGCCCCAAGGTCGATAGCAATAGATAAGGTTATGCTTGCCAGACGCAGGGTTGTACGTTTATTACGTAATGCGTTCCGAAAACAGAGGCTGTCGCGGAAGCGGGCGCGGTCTCGCTCGCGGGCAGTTGTGACAGGCGGCATTTTACGACCAAATTCAAAGGAATACATGCTAAAACATAGGATGTTTATGACTCAAATTAATAAATAAATATACCACGACAATACACACATCGCCGTCTAGCCCCACAGTAAGCATAGCTTGTGTTATGGGTACTAAGATGACGGATGAATATTTTAATGAATAATATTCATAAATACATAGAATATACATATAAACACACAGACACTGAAATACATTCATGCGCATCACACAAACATTTTCTAGTAGTGGAAATCGAAATTAATTTCATGTTAAAAGAGGCTTTTTCTTACTAAAATTATTTTCATTTTTACACAAAGGCTCTGGCTTCCTCTGTTCGGCGTCTGTTCATATCATCATGGTTATGAGGTACCTCAATCAGCCAAAGCAATCGGCAACGACGTTCACCGCGCTACTAAAGTACGCGCGCGCACTTCGGATTCTTCGGACAGTCCGCCACCGCCTATATTTGGGGGAACGCTTATGCTCGCCAGACGCAGGCTTGTACGTTTATTACGTAATGCGATTCGGGTAACGCGGGAGGCTTCGACCTGCGCGGTTACATCAAAAAGATACGCGGCCCCTCCCAACAAGAGATAGATAGGTGGCAGGCGCTACACTTCACTCCGTTAAATTTCAAAGTGTCGGACCACTTGGTCTTAAAAGTAACTTAATGGTGCTTGAAATTTTGATCCCTTTTTGCTGTGTAATTTGTCTTATCGCCGTGTATTAGAAAAGGAACAAGGAAATCAATGTTTCGTATATTTTGACATCGATTCTTTGAGCTGTTTTATAAGGAACTTTATGTTGCTATACATGCGTACCTTTAAGCAAAACCTGTTCACTGAAAAAACGTTCACAATGACCTGTCTTAATAAAGATAACTCTTTCTAAAAGCTCTGAAATGTTCGAGCTAGCTATGGTATACAGATATCTACAATTTTCTGTTTGAGATTCATATACCAGTACATACCTACTTATAAAACAATACGTAGTATATAGACATGAATACATATCAATGTAGGAAATCCGGAAATGACCCCAAGAAATTACCAGTAAGAATCTCTCCTCGTATGAAAAAACTATTTATATATTTTTGACAAAGGCGGGGTTAATGATATTGCTTAGAAATTGCCGGTATTCATTGAGAATATGTACGATTATTTTTGGAGAGATCGCCGTTGTTTAAGCGTGCAGCTTTATGGGTTATATAATATATTGCGTGCGCTATTCTTGCTGAGATAAGCTCTCCAGGCGGCAAGGGACGTATTTCGGCAATAAAGCTCGCTGACTCCGAAATATCCCGAATTCCGTACACTAGGTACGGTCCTATTCGATCCCAGACACGTGCCGTGGCTTCTTATTTAACGAAGTTATACCTTTATTTTCCAATTTCTCCATCTGTATTTCAGTATTGATTTTGCGGTCAGGCTTCCATCAAATAAGACGTTCTAAGCTTAGTAGCGTATCCTTAGTGTGTCGTTTTCATGTAAATTGTAGCGGTCTTCACATTACCGAACTAGATGGAGCCACAAAAATCCTGCATCGCGCTAGCGAAGTTTTCACAAAAATTGACTTAGTATATATATATACAACTTCCAAAGATGAATGTTCGGACCTCGGTCCCCGAGCGCGATCACCCGCTCGGAGGAAGATCTTCCTATTGTTACGGTCGACCGTCTCACCTTAGCTCCTGTACATAAATCAACGTCACCACGGCGTTTGCGTAATTCTAACATTTTATTTGGATGAGCGCGCTTTATATATTCCTTCATACATTCGGTATTGTCACTAGATTGCGCTCTTCCGATTCCATGTAAACCGCAGTTAACTTTAACGCGATCGAATAAGTAAACGTTGGTAGAAAATCTCACACTAGGTTTATTTGTTTCTTTTTTTCCTATGTTTGGCGCAAAAACGACCTTAACTATAGACAGAGCTTTCATCGTGTAGGGCTTAAATATACGCTGCTGCATTAGAGTTTAAAAATAGCCGGAAATTAGCAATAGCAGAGCACTTTGCGAACATGAGAAATGGAAAAAATAGATTCGCCTTAAATGTATACGCCTTCAAAAATAACCTCTTCATTAACAAAATCCTCTTAATTAATGCCAGCATTGATTATTATGCCTAGTCATCTAAGATACAGGTCAACACTACTCAATCCATGTTCCATTATAACTCTCTCATATTTCACATCTGCCCTACTTTTCCCATCCTTCCATTAGCGTTCGTAAAAGTTCGTAAAAGAACCCGGTTTTGAGCTGAAAATAATATCATCGCAAGTGAACGTACACAAATTATATGTATTATTTCTCTTTAGCCATCGTCTGCGACTGCGTCCACATAAAATATATTTTAAGTTATTCCATTTGCCATGGTCTAATCTATAACGCGTAGTTCCTCAAAAAAAATTGTTTTTCACAACATAGTGAGGAAAACTATTTGCCTGAGAGTTCTCTGTATGCTTCTTCAACGGCTTGTGAAGTCTACCAATCCGAACTTGGCCAGCGTGGTACAATACGTCCTAAACCCTTCTCATTCTGAGAGGAGACCCGTGCCCTGTAGTGGCCCGTTAATAGGTTGATGATGGTGAATTGATATACGTAGGGATTTCATTAAATCTCCCAGTCTTCAATTTATCTCTTTTGTTGAAAATGAAACCCTTACTACCTTACCCTACGCATGAGTGAAGTCAATAACCTAAAAATAACCAATAATGCTGCTTTGAGTGTAAAGACCAACATAGCACACCAGTATCATAATGTACTATGACATGGATCTATAATAAAACAATTATTTATTTAAGCAGTTCAATAAATTATTATGTTACGTTCAGTAAATTTGATGCAATCCGTTGATTACACCGATTGCATTGCAATAACTCTTATTGGATGACGTTATCATGTATTATTTACTTTGCAATGTTACCAATAAATTGACGGTGATTAAAAACTCAATTGCTAATTTTTATATTATTTTGAGGGTAGGTACATAAAATTTTAAGACCTAGACCTAATAATATGAACTATTTTCTCCCTCCTTATTAGTAGGGTCCATTTCCCGGCGTATTCTAACCCCTTTGCCAGGTCTTGAGCTTCTGATTTTTGAGACTTTAAGCTCTTAGATCAGCCTTCACGATTTATAGCAAATGTTCGCTTTTGCGGCCGTGTGTTTTAGCCCAGTTTGTGCTCTCCGAGCACCATGGCAACCAACTGAGACGGGGCTTCCTGCAACGTATCTCCAATATCACGAACACTGAGCATATTGCGGACGTGATCGTTGCGTAAGCGGACACTTACTTCTTAAAGAGACCTAATTAGTATTTTTCCCTACTTCTTTAGCTTTCATCATCATCATCATATCAACTCATTACCGGCCCACTACAGGGCACGGTTCTCCTCCCACAATGAGAAGGGGTTACGGCCGTAATCCACGACGCTGGCTCAGTGCGGATTAGTGGACTTCACACATGTTTGAGAACATTATGGAACTGAACTCTCAGGTATGCAGGTTATCTCAAGATGATTTCCTTCACCGTTGAAGCAAGTGATATTTTATTTACTTAAAACGCATATCACTTAGAAAAGATACAGGTGCATGTTGGGATTCGAACTCGCCGCCCTTACTTACTTACCCTACCGAAATCGATCGCGCTGTTTGTAAACCTAGATCTTTTAAACTTAGCAACGGATTTTAATGTAGTTTTTAGCAATAGATAGTGATTCGAGAGGAAGGTTTAATACAATTAACATGCATATTATAGCAAAAAGAAAAGAATATTAAAGATTTGTATCGTGATGGAATAACTAACATATTTTAGTTCCCTTTATTGCAAAAAAAAAAATATATTATAAATGCAAAAATGGAATACTTTCACGGGGTGGGTGCTGGGTGCATTTATCGTGCAAAGGTGTCGCAATCCTTATTAGACTTCTTTGCAATTTTTATAATTATATATGCAAATAAACCGCAAAGTCTAATTTTGCTCAATCCTCCCCTATTAAACTATCTACTTCTACAAAAACTTTACTGTAAAACAAGTGTTAACAAATACCCAATGGGCACCAGACGGACGTGACGTAGTTGGCGCAAAATTATTTGAAGATACTGCTTTAAGTATGTTAATTTAATTATTTGATTGATATTCCAATAATTGGTTATTAATATAGTCATGAATTATTACATTAATTAATCATCTGGGTATGAGATATCTAAATATGAAATGTTGATTTGATACATTAATGAAAATACTATAAATAGGTTAGTAGAATAAATAAGCTGACTTTAGTCCTACGTTGTACAAGTCTTCAAATAAAATTATTCATTGACTGGGTACTATTGTTTAAAGCTGTAGTACAAAATGCTTACGTAATACTCAATTAAGTCAGTATGGGTTTCCTGGGAAGCTAGTTGCAATGCTCAATAGAGGTGTCGCTATCTGTATTTTACTATATATTACAAATATTATATTGCTGATATAAATGTAACCTGAATGTAATGTAATGTAACTGAATCAAATTCTCCTTAATAATCACCGGTGAAACAAATTTCAATTATTGGGCATATACAATTACCCGGACCAGCAAGGTTCAGGGATCTGAAAAGGTATCGCTTTTTATATTCACCAAAAAAAAAAATTAAAATATAATACTTTTGACTCGCCAAGTTAAATTTTCCTCAGTGCTCATCCATCAAACATTTTTCTAGTATAAATAAGTATCCATAAAACAAGTCTGGCAAATAAAATTATTCATTCTTTCATTCAGTCTGCAGTGGCGTGCATAGAGGGTATGCAGATGATATAAAATGAAGAAATACTCCAGTACGAGTTATAAAAAACTTAAAGATAGGCATTGTAAGTTATAAAAAGCCTACCCTTAAGTTTTTATAACTGTAACTGGAGATTTTCTTCATTTTATATAATCTGCATATCCTCTATGCACGCCACTGATTGTCTGCTGTAAAAGTATTGTATAAGCATAAATCTGTAGTAAGAAAATACTAAAGTAATTCGCAATTTATTGGGCAGGTACGATTTTTCTGGACCAGCTAGGTAGGTTCAGGGATCCGAAGAAGTGTCGCTATTTATATTCAACAATATTGTTGACTAAAATATAACCACTAAGTAAAATTTTCCTCAGCGCTCAAAATAAGTATCCATAAAACAAGTCTAGCAAATAAAATTATTCATTGTCTGCTGAAAAAGTATTGTATAAGCACAAAGCTGTTATACAAAATTCTTACGTAATACGCAATTTAGTCGGTACGGTTTTCCCGGGCCAGCTAGGTGCATTGGTCGGTAAAGGGGTCGCCATCGATCCGGACTCGCATGTTCACCATTTAGATGCACTGGCGCCAGCTCCAAGACAGTTATATTTTATGATGTCGTGCACCCCGACTATTGGAAAACTTTTTTTTTTGTTGTATTATTAAAGGTATCACTCACTGTCATTTGAAACCTTCTGCATTGTCCGTCCATGATTTTAGTTTTATATATGAAGTCAAAGGTGAAGAATTTATTCACCAAATTCCCTGAGCTAACTAGATTGCATAAATAAATAAAAAATAAAGACACCACATTAAAAGGCTTGTGTATTATTTTAAATTTTATGTTGGGGTTCAACAACGCGCGCTTAACATATTTTTATAGTGATTATATAGAATTATGGAATGATAAATTATCGGGTCAAGGTGTTCTATTTACGCAAAATACAAAACAAGTACATTTTATATGTACAGTTTAAACACATACATTTGGCATGTTTAGTCTTGTATAGTGGGCTACTTTCACGGTATAACAGAGATTCTGTGGAAAAGGTATCTTTCATGCCTACACCACTGGCCTCAATTGGTGATTGAAATTGCAATTAAACTTATACATAACTTTGAGTATAACTAACAGACTCATTACTATACAAGTCATGCCCGCGTGGAATGGTCCCCTATATTTCCGTGCTGAACAGATGTAATTGATTACATTTTATATTTATATATATATTTTTAGGTTAATAGGCAAACGGAAACAATTAGTCGCGGAAGGTCAGTTTACTATCCAGATTACTTTGAACGATGTTAGGTGCGGCTTTGTCGAATAAAACGCTTTTTATTATGTCGTTATTAGAAATCTAATCTGCTTAACGATTCTCTGCTAAGAGCTATGAACCTTAATGGAGCTCCAACTAACTAACCTATTATTAAATCATTGCAAGTTGGCATTGAAGAATTGATGAATGTTTCCATGTAACGGAGCTGAAAGCCATAACATTATTCATTGGGTTGTGGAGGAATAAGCATATTGACACAGGGTAGCCGGCGACGTCGCTCATAAAATATCATCCCAATATTCACGTGTGCATAAAAGCAAGAGAAAGGCTTTAGAACTGTTGTGCTCATGTAAAATATTCTAGACTACTGAGTGTCTTTATCCTGTCAACTTGGAAACACAAATTTTCTTTCTACGTTGCGTGTGGATGAATCCCTAGTTATCTCGGGGAAGACCGTGGGTGGGGACCGTGATTACATGGTGTGGCCAAGGTCCTTTAGACCAGCAATAGAGCTCGTAAGAGGCAATTTACTGACGTGGTGCACCACAACTTTAGGATCGCGATCTACAGCAATGTAGGAAAACTATGAGTGGGGAGAATGTTCACAAGTTGCGATCAAATTAAATGTCACCCGATGTGGTTACAAACACGAATGTCTACAGAATATGTCGCGTTATCGTGGAATTGAGTTTACATATTTCGGGACACATTTTTGTGTGTCTGATTCCTTACAAATCCATTAATTGGATAGGTTATAGCGGAGTTTTTTTCGGTGAGAATACGGGTTTAGTGACTTCTGAAGTTTGCTGTTTGAATGATTGTGCTTATAATTGGTAGAAACTGTATATCGGAAAAATCTCGTAAGAAAGCGCCTAAATCCACTAACCTAGTTAAATCCTGGCTATGCAAAAAGAGGCTTTTATATTCAAGCATTCTCACAGTTCCTGGGAAACGAATGTACGGGATAGGTAAAGCCGATACGATTTCGTAGCGAAACGAAAACTAGTCGATCTCTATGCAAATAAGGATTGCATTGCTATATCCTATTGGAAATAGGAAGCATATTAACGATATAATTTTATTTCATGTATATATAGCCTAAATTATTTCACAATCTCGCACGTTTAAATATTTTTTTGAATTTACGATTTTTTTTCGCCAAACGGTAAAAGTACAATGTTAAACATAGTTCATACTTGTAGAAGGGAACTTTAACACTCCAAGGTCTAGCACCGGTGGTGACAGTCCATCTATTGAAACGTCTAGGAATGCTGCGTTTTCAGGATTGGGATCGCAATTTCAGCACCTTAGCACCCATTCTCGACCAGACAACCGAACTATGTATCCCGCCAATTGCTTAAGCTAGGCAACGGTATTTTTACGCGTGTCAGCTGCGGACAAGATTCATCAAGCGAAGGTATAACGCGCTAAGGATACAATATAATAACGCTTTTCGCATCCTAATGAAGCTGCCTCGTGTCTGTAGTGCTAAATCAATGTTTGATCCAGCACGGGTTTCCGATTTCTTTACCGTTCTCAGAAATAGGACGGGCTCCTTCTAGGAAAGGCCTAGACGCAGCACCAATACCATCCTTTGCACTTTCAATGAGGACCTTAGAAATCCGTTTGTCAGATTGGTCTTGCGTGCACAACAATTTTAGGTTTTAAGTTACTTTAATTTTATCTGCATTTGCTTTATTATTATTATTAGACTTTAAAATAAATCTATTCTATGGGACTAATGCTGAATGATTAATATTCCCTTATCAAGCCCATATTTAGCTCGTGAAAATGACTTCTGGACCATCCATGGGTTTGAGAAGAAATATGTTTTGGAAAAGTAGCTCCGAAGTTCTCCTACAAGATTCAGAGATTTCAAAATAAATAATGCCTACGAGGTTCATCTGGCTAATTCTTCACGGACGAGTATGTTTGTCTTTTTAGCAGATGCTAATATTATCAGTTGCCGACAGTTTCATGAAAGGTCATAGGGGAAGGAAGTCGCGTGTGTATAATAGGCATAAAAGTCCTTGAGATGAAAATTGAACGACATGGGTAATGGTTTTGGGTTCTTGGTTATCGTTGACAGTTGACATAGATACCTGTATTCAGTGTATTGTATATTGAAGATTGCCTCCCGTTTCCATGGAAAAATGTGTGATATTTTCGATCCTCTTTAGGATATTATGTTTCTTCCCCGGGGTATTGTATGGGTGAAGTCTTTTCTGTGTTCTTATTTGTAGTAAACAATAGTATGTATATAATACCAGTTTTATTCCATGTTAGCCTGCAGCAATTGCGTAGTAGGGTGATACTGGCCGAGTCGTCCCGGCTTTACATGTGGGAGTCTGTTTTAGGTAATATTTTTTTAGATAACGTACGGTAACTTAACTACAGTTAAGATGACACCTACTCATAATGATGAGCGTGTCTTGCAGTTTTGTATTCGTTTGTTTTAGTTCCCTTCTCAGTATTTCGTTTACGCTGTTGCTGCCGGTCTGGCAACGGCCAGGTTCGTTAAATAGTGCCAGCAGCGTCTTGAACTTAAAACATTCAATCCTCCGTTTTAAGTATAAAGAAAATCCGGCTAGTTTAGATTGTTATAAGCCTTTCGATATTGGGCTTAGGTTGATGTTGAATCTACCTACTGCTACTGGTGGAAACTTAAATCAAATACCTAGCTTTTGAAGTGTTCTTTCCAAACAGACAATTTGTTGATCATATAACTACTGCCTAGTTTGATAGGGATCTTTTAAAAAAAAGTCTGCTCAAACAATAAATCGCTCGTTGACCGCTAAATAAAATGTGTTTACAATTTTAAATCTGGCTTCCCTGCCAAGTTATATTGCCAAAATTGACTTAAATGACGTCTTTATTTTTTTTATGTCGACAAGTCCGATACTTGCAATTTGGTTCGGTTAGGATATGTTTCATATTCAAATAATGGTAAACTACAACCATTTACATAAACACACGTAAATACTATACAGAGTTAAATAAAAAATGGCATTAAAACTATCACCCTTGGTTCTACGATTTCCTATGAAATTCAGTCATTTATTTCATCCAAAATATCCAATCCATACGCCGAAAAAACCTGCAGGCTACGTACAGCACGTTAAATTCACGTCCTTATCCGTTATATGAATATTGTATCATTCACTAAAGTTTAAACTCGAAAATATCGTCAAGGTATCAAATTCCGAGACACAAAATATTCAGTTTAATGTAATGACACGAAGATGACAGTATACTATGATAGTGCACAATAAGTGCCTTCGCGAAAAGTTGGGATTTTTCCCTCGTGCATTAGCAGTAAGTACTTGAAGAGCTGCCGTATTGATTAGACAGGACTGCTGGATGTTACGTAAGTGACTCGACGCGCCCCTTACGGCAGACTACCAGTATAAAGTTGCTATAACCTACTTTTAGGAAAACCTTTTTCGTTCCACTTATATTGTATTCTTCCGAAGACATTTTCCATTTGATTATTGTGCGGTAGGCAATATTATAATATGTACTTACAATAAGATTCTTTTCGAAGACGGATGACTATGGAATTTCCGCGTCAGTTAATTTCGAACCGAAGATAAAAATGCTGATTTACATAAGGTTTTTTCCATATCACTTATATTTGATACCATTAGAACAGTGCACAGCAGAATCAAACACATTATATGTCTGATTATTTAACAATATAATAATCAGGCGTAGATTTTATATATCGGTTTGATTATTGTGGGGTAGACAATAATATACATACAAAACATTTTATGGGGCTTCTATTCGAGGTCGGATGTTTATGACCTTTTCTGTTTTAACAGATTTTATTTGAAAATGCTTTTTTGTATGCCTTAATTAACTTTTAATTTTATCGATAACTACTATATATTTATTTTTTCTTCCACCCTGAGGGGGCTAAGGGTAGCTAACCTGTTTAAATACTTAACCTCCATAAACGTATTCTATCGTAATACAGTATTAATAATGGAAGGTATAAAGAGATTAAACTCCATCGTACGTCAACCTAATTGAATATAGGAAATTTGGAAGCCATTCGCTGTGCTCATTATGGCATCCAATGGTCTTTTAATATGCTTCGTGCTCAGGAAATGCTATCTTCGTTCTAATCTATTTAATTATTATATAAATGACGGCCCAAAATTCTATGTAGCGTTAACGAGGTTGATGAAAAAATTCGTTATCATATTTCAATCATTAAATTTATAGTTCGAATCTCTGTGAAACTACAAAGTTATTTTAATAAATGATGATTTAGGCGTTCGAGGTTACACCTATGTTTTCTCTACTTTTTTTGGACTTTTCTTTACTGCATTTAGTTTTCTTACCGAAAAATTACATTCACCATTTTAAAGCTGTAACCTAAAATCTTATAGCTCTAAAGAAGAGACATCGCCAAATCCCCACATCATAAATATTTAAATTAAACTCTAAGTTGGCATGGTATGTAGCGTTGACGAAATTGATATAAAAATGCGTTATCAACTTTAAATCATAAAAATTGTAGTTCGGCATTAGAGTTATTGTGCTTCGGCATTAGAGTTAGTTAAAAGGACGGAAAGCTACTTTTTATCCCAAGGAAACAAATCGTAATAAACGCGAATGAAGAACGCTAACTCAAAATAAAATTCTAACTCAAAATATTTTAACACATTCATATGAAGTACTGGTGCTAGCGTTCTAGTAACATGCCGAGGAGATGAGGATTAGGTATTTGAGTCTGTAGAATGCTACGCCCTTATCTCTTCCAGTTTAGAGCGCTTTATATTTGAAAGCCTCGTCATTTACATTTGAGTAGGTTCGTTGTCGAGCATAAATCTTTGAAATTTAAAGAGCGTCTAAATCCATATGTTAGTATTAGTGGCGTGCACAGGGCTTTTGACCAAGTTATGCATAAAGAAGAAAGATGGCATAAAATAGAAATTTTTTTTAGGGTAGCCATTGTTTTTTTTGCGTGAAGTTAGTATTTTTATAAACCTACATCACACACGTTATATGATCAAGTAAAGAACCACCGAAGTCCCCGCAAAGTTAAACCATAAGTGACTCTTACGAAGTTACAACGTGCTGGTCAGGATGGTCTTGGATAGACGGAGAAAGCACTTATAGAGCAGAGCCAATTGGTATTGGCCGAAACAAAAAATAGTTTCTCAGACGATTTTGTGGTCATCCTAACATTATAAAATTTCTTGAATTATTGCAAAAGATAACTACAACCAATAACTTTACTTTGTAGGTCGCGCGATCTAAAAACTATTTTTATTCAAGGACACAAATGAAATATTTGCTGGTTTAATTTAATACTCAGTTTATATCTACATATCATGTGCCCTCAGTTTTGTATACGCTCCAGCCCACGTTAATATTTTATTCGAAATATTTCTTTAGTCAAAAAGACTTGTAAGTGGTCGACGATTAATACATTTATTTAGAGTAGGTAGTAGTTTCAAACTATCAAAAGACCTTGATTGTTTACACTTTTGTTTTCTGTTTACGATTTTAGGCAAGAATTTCCATTTTTAGCAAACCGCTTTGGTTAATAGAAACATAACATTTAAGAAAAATATATAGCAGAAACCTATTATAAACAAGACAAAATATACAAACATAGTGAATGGGGGGTAAACAATAGGTTACAGCAGATGTTATGATGAAACTGTAACGTGAAGTTCCAACACCAATATTGTGACAACTCCAACGACACAGCAATTTGTGTACGGGCTAACAAGCGCATCAAAAAGCAGAGGAAGCAATAACGTTCGCGATGAATGCACTACATCAAAGGAGATTCAGATTGAATACATTACACTTGCGCAATGCAGTCAAATCTAGACAAAACTAATTCTATGAATGTAAAGCGTAACGGGGTCAAAAGACAATGTTAATAACTTGCATCCTTATAAGGACAGTCTCTTACGCTTTATTGTAATTGAAAAAGTCGAGAAGTTGCAATAACTTTTCTTCGCATTCGGTGTATTAAGTAAATCCCCGCCGGAAATTTTAATTGGCGTAACGAATCTGAAGTTTTTTTACATTGTGGAGTAAAAGTTTATAATTTAAAAATAACGCTTAATGAGTTTGAAAACTCTACCCGAGTTATGTTTTTCGTGCTGAACGATTTAAAATACGCAGTACTTGTTAAATTAAATTAATTAATCAAAAGAGTTTTGTTATTGTACTACGTGTGTAAGGCTGCTTTTCTGTGGGTGTACGTGGATGCGGGTTAACCATATCGTATGGAAAAGGAGCCTTTTGGTTTCCTTTTTGCTTATTTTCGGATCGTCAAAAGAATAGTACAATTATTTAAATAAAGCTGATCACTTTTGACGGATCCGATAAAAAGAAAAATTAACGTAACTAGTCACACCTACTGTTTTTATGATAGATTGCCTCAGTCTTACTGTACACGTCACACGTTTATTAGTACGTTAATTAAAAAAAAAAAATGTGTTGTATATTGGACATTTAGGCTGACGAAAATGACATGGATCATTTCTTATCAACTGACTAACCTTTCTGCCATTGAAACTGTAATAGATCGTATGTATGAGTTACTATAAACGTAGGTAACCCAATACCGGGCTTACGTGTATTAATTGAAATCAAGGTTAATTCGTTTTGGCAGTCAGCAGTTAGCGCTGGGGTAATTTGGTGACAGACGATGAGGCTTAACTGTTCCTTTCCTCTGACTCATGTCTCACTTGTACCAGATAATTTCAATGAACGAAATGAGATCCAAATTCAAACGAACATCATGCAACGTGAGGAGAAACTGCCGTACCAAGATTATCAGAGACCGCAATTCAATCGCCGTTTATTATGGTATATTAAATTAATGAAAATCCTACATTCTTTAAAATCGGAAAATTCAGGGCGTAATTTTCGGCCGTATTCAGCAAAAATATTGACAATAACATATCAAGAAAACGTATGTCGCAAATGTAGGATATTTTGTGGCATATTTTTAACCCCCAACGCAAAAAAGACGGGGCGTTATCAGTATGACGTGTCTGTCTGTGGCTTCATATTTACCAAACGTATGTACCAAAAACAATTTGTTCCTTATTTTGAAAGGTGAATTAGTAGGCAGTGTTATGTTTTATAAAAATTGGTCCAAGATGGCTGCCGCTACAAAATGGCGGAATACACAACTCCCTCAGTATGGGTACCAAATAAAAGGGCTGGACTTGTAGGATAATGTAACCTATACTGAAAGTCGAGGGGGCTTCAAATTATTTATATTTACTTTTAGAGGTTAGTTTAAATATCCGACACACTCATTTCAATATTTAGAGGATTTCGTTATCTTACAACCCTTGATTAATTGACGGTTTTTGAGAGTATAATTTGCAACAGTATGTCTTATTAAAATAACGTAATCACAAATTGCTCTTTTGTAATTTTTCCACATACTAATTGTTATCGAATTACTTTCTCTTAATTGACACTGACTCTCTTGCTTAGGCTAATTTTCTTTTGTTTTTTTATTTCAGTGTACTTTTATCGGCGATCTCTTGTAGCGTTAGCACGAGGTTAGCACTAGACGCTATCTCTATTAGAAATCTCTCATTACGTTGTACGTTTGTAGTTAGATACGAAATCCAATTAGTGTGTCCTTTGTTTTATCATGCTAGTCTACTACTGTTATTATAATTATTTTCATGATACAACGAACATTATGGTTTTACTTTTACGATTTCCCGTGAAGTGTTATTAATTAAACGTTTAAAACGGCTTCTTATTTTTGTGGTATCTTCCGAATGTTTCATGAGACGTACTTGAGCATTATCATCATCATTTTAGCCTGCAGAAGTCCTCTGCTTATCTTTTTATCAATAAGTTTTTGCTGGTAGCGAGTAATTCACAAATTCTTTCGCCAAGAGTAGATGTTGAAAAGTATATTGATAAAATTGTTTTAAATATTAAAATTCATGAAGATTCTAAGTAGCACGACGCACTACATTGATATAGAGTATACAGACATTATTTCAGATAGATGTCTGTCGGTATTGTAAATTGTAACCTTGTTAGATTTTCAACAATACAGGATCTGCGCTGGGCCGGTGCACACGAGTACTATTTGATAATGGCGGCACAATTCACAAACTTCATTCATGATTATGCGCAAACCTACGCGCAATTTGTACAATACCCTTTAAATTACCTCTGAATCCATATGTATGAAGACATTTACAGTCAGAATTACCTCAGTACTTTAATTTGGCCTTACAGTTATACCTTTTTTTATTACGGAAGAAGTTTCTATTTTGTACTTTTATAAACCTTTAAATTCTAATAGTTATACTTAATGCTTTTCTGAATGAAACGTTTATAGCCAGGGGGTACCTAATGCTTTGGCTTTCCTTTCGTGGAGACATAGTTCGAGCCCCGGCATACACCACTGACTTTTCGTTCTATGTGCGATTTAATTTAAGCCACTTGCTTTAAACGGTGAAGGGTAACATCGCGAGGAAACCTGCACGCCTGTGAGTTTAATGTTCTCAACTCGTGTGAAGTCTACCAGCGTGGTAGACTACGGCCTAAATCCTTCTCATTCTGAGAGGGGGGACCCGTGTCCTGTAGTGGGCCGCTAATGGATCGGTGATGATGATGATGATGAATGCTTTGCAGAACCCAAATCAGTTTCTCCTAAATAAACATATTGCGAAGTTAAACTTATATAGCAAGTCACTAAATAAAAATAAAACATTGTAAAAAATGTAAAGTTTAAATGTGCACAATTCCAAAATCAACTTTGGTCTGAAGTCCTAAAGCGATTATAGATAAGTTTGATTTATTATTTAAGATATAAGGCGTATGTAGACGGTAACGTATAAAATCCAGATCTCTAGAGATTTTGGTGAGCTGATTTCTGGGTTCTTCGCGGGAAAATCGGCCTTCCGATCTGGTGCTGATCACCACAAACAGACAAATTTGACGTTTCAAAAGTGTATATATAGAGTGACTCGCATGCCTGCATGATAGTTTGTTTAAGTTTATTAGTATATAACTTAATCAATGGGTGTTAATAAAATAACACATATCTATGTGATATATATTTTAGAAGAGCAATTATTTTAATATATGAATGTATTTTGTGTATATATATCGGAAACTGTTCTTACAATTTGGATGAAGGTTTTCATTTAGATAAGGTTTTGTTTATTAAGATGTATTACCTGAAACGCGATTAATTTACTCTTAAATTTTAACTAATCTTCTCGAAGAAAAAAAAAACACTGCACTGATTATAAAAAGCCGAAAGAAGAGAAAGCTCGGTCGCTCGGTACTGAAATATTTAACGTAACAAAATTTAGCAAATTCGTTCTTTCGCAATTGAACCTTAATCTTTTAAAATACTGCAATTACACACACCGACTCTTTAAGTTGTTACTAAAAGGCAAATACATTTCAATTCCCCTCGAGCTGCACTAAGTTTGTTAAAACAGTGTGTACTTAGCCATGCTGCCAAAAGCTCGATGCCAAGTATCTTGTCGGAACTCGGTGTTACATAAAATTTTAGTTGGGATTTTGACACACATAAATCCCTATTTGTAAGCGTTGTTTATAGCTACTTCATCATCATTATTAACCCATTTAAGGCCCACTGCAGAGCCAGCCTGGATCTCCTTAGTATGAGAAGTTTTGGCCGTATTCTACTACGCTGGCTAAGTGCGGATTCGTTCAAAGAACATTATGGAGAACTCTCAGGATTTCCGGTTTCCTCAAGTCTCCTGTTTTTCATTTACCGCTAGGCACGTAACGTAGGCACTTCGTTCTACGAGGTAGTTAATCTTGAAGGTGCCTGGTCACAAATCCTCCTTCAACGGATCATTTACGGTTCAGGCTATTAAAATATGGAACGCCCTGCCTTTAGATATCCGTGAGGCACAATCGATTGGGACCTTCAAGAAACTAGTGAAGGATCATTATTTGTCTCTTTCAGCCGAACATCGCTGAAGCGGATCATTTTAAGTGTGTAATTTTAATTTCAATAAAAGTGTATTCATTCATTCATTCATTCACGTAATTATAAATTGCCTTAGCTAAAAACATTAAGATCGTTGAAGTTTACGATATTCTGCTAATCTGCTTTTTTTAATAAAGCATAGTTGTTGATCAGTTGTTATGAACTATGAACCTGTGTCGCTTGTTAAAATTGAATTTGCTATACTTCTTTCTTCTCAGCTGACAACAGAAGCTTCAAGTATTGATGAAATATTTCTGCATAAGCATGAGTATATTATATTCCTAATAGAATTAAGCTGTGTCTATTATATTCCTAATAGAATTTTTTAATCATTAAGTCTATCGTAATGTCTCATCTCGGGAGCTTGGGCTTGTATACAAGTGTAGAGTCACACACAGTACAAAAGTCCTAAATAATTGTAGATTATAAAAATTGCTTGACAGCAACAAGCACGATGGAGGAAACAATCATACTTGGGACAAAAGTTATGTCCAACAATATGTATGCCTATGACAATATGTTTGCTGTATTATATTTCTTCTGCGACATTGAGTTGTTCTGTTTTGTCTTTGAAACTTGCGATCTCAGGAGAATTTCGGAGTTAAAGTTGCGCCTGAGAGTTGGATAATATTGTTTCAAACAAGTATAGTCTATACATATTCTATGGTAGGTGTTAACACAATACGCCTAATCTAAGTTTTGCTTAATAACATTGTTCTCGGGTTCAAATGGATCACATGCGAGCTTATTCAAAGTTGAATCTTATCTGCCTTCTCTTGATTAGAGAGAACCCTGTACTCGCAAAAGTTGGTATAGGTGTATAGGTTTTCTTATCACAGCTACAACTTACGACTCGCATCCTAAACTTAGTTATAACTACATAAATGATATGTTAATTCGGATAATATTTACACGTCACAGTTATTCTTTTGTGTTTTCTCTTTCCCTCAATCTGAAATTTCGCGAGACTCACTGATGTTTTTAGATACAAGCAACTGAATGTCTTGGCGATGCCTAGCTGCCTTAAAGAACTTTTCACTATCCAAATGAGGATTTATTTATCGCAGAGATGTTTTACTTTGTATAACTTGCGTAGGACCAACCTTTCGAATTGCTTCTATAAGTTATATTCAATTTAACGAAATAAATATTTGCTATCCTACACTATGCATGGTGAAAGTATACCTAAATTGAATTAGAACTGAACGCGGCTCGTTGAAAAAAAAAATGGTAATAACAATTTTACGGGCCCTAACCTTTGCCGTTTCATTTCTTTGATCGCATATGTAAGTAATGTTCACTACTTCTGAACCTTGAATATTTTTAGCTACTGCTACAAATACAAATTATGTAAAAAGCAACAGGATATTTTGGTTAATTCTCTGTTTTTTCCACTACCACCCACCACTTTGCTCTTGGGTTTGTTGCCCTATCCAATAGGAAACTTTCCCAACAGGTTGTAAAGTAGTGGCGCTGGTATACTCATCATCATCATCATCATCATCACAAACCATATTGAGATGACAGCTTAACAATCGTTAGCGACAGAGGAGTTAAAATATATACCTACGCCATGATGTCTTAACAATGAATACTAAAAGAATGTTCCTGATTAATATGGAAATTTTCTAGAAAACTCCGCATTGCCCCGAAACATCACCCTTGTAAGCCTTAGATTGTATTGTAGTGTTATCTATTTCTGCGTGATTGAGCAGTGGTTATGGACCTGAATGTTTGAACGGTTTGCAAAAATTTCGAGGCGCCCAGTCTGGATGGTCTAAGTCACTCTGACTAAATACCACTAAGACAGCCCCGTTTCTATAGGTTACATTCAATATCTAGGCGGGTAAAATGAACAAGTACCAAAGGAAAGGCCCATGTAAATAAAGCCAATGAGACTAAACAATGAGTGCTAGGTCCAGGAGTTAAAACTTTGACGCTAAGTGTTTGTGTTAAACAGCTTGACCTCGTTGTTTGTCCGTCTACCTATCTGGCGTTTTTTTCCTGCGATAGTAGCACTCTGGGTAAATCTGGCTTCTAGGGCTAATCACTAGAAAATTTAATAAAAACAACACAGCCTACCCAGCTGCAAGGAAACAGTTTATTTCTATGTCATGTTGTTATATGATTAAGTCTTACGGACTAGAAGTTAATTAACAGCAATATAAAACGGATGCATTTAACAAATAAGGCAAATTGGTGTTATAGGGAAAAGGATCTCTTCAAGGATTCCAATCAATTTATCGAATGCTTAATGGAAAGCTTCATAAAAACAACGCAGTATGGCCATTTGCGAAGGGAACTGTTCATTCCTATGTCAATTTGTACAATTTTTCTCCGTCCGTTTCAGACTATTCCCACGAGTCTAACATTTTATCCGCCGGAGCGTATCCTTCGTACAATATCTTTGCGACGGGCCGACAAGTTCATAATTGAATTATGTCGAGACCGGCAATTCTCGCGTGCATTTAACGCCGGCTGATTCACGGTTGGATTTACATAACATAAAATACCCTGGACTCTGTTTAGCGTGCTACCGGCCCCGTCCCAGAATCCCAGATGCAGTGTTATCCACCATTTATATTTGTTACGTTATAACTTATATACCGCATAACTTGCAGTTGCGTGCAGGAACATGGCAAAATAAGAGTGATTAGCTAATTTGTAAGGTCTGTTGCATATAAAACTGAGCCGCTGAGTATTACATAGCAGGAATCCAAAGGCGGGGGCCACAGCAACACGTACAAAAATTATTGATTTCTGGAAGGCGTTGTCTCCCGCCTGTTATAATTGCGTTAGCTTTTACACTTTCTTGTTAGAAAACCCAAATGTTATTCAATTATGAAAGCCGTGTTTCTTCACGAGATTATTTTTTCAAATATGTATGTGGGTGGTAGTCTACACACAGAGAGACTTGACGTTTCAAATGTGCTTATATTAGGCCTACTTGAAATAAATGAATTTTGAATATTTGAAAAATACTACTAATAATAATTTTACTTCCCCCTAAATTTTATAATTTTTCTGTTACTTTTTAATAAGGTTAAATTTAAATTAACTTGCGTTTAACACCAAAAATATTATAACTATTTCTTACGTGCTGTTAAGGTGGTTGATTTGTATAAGTTTTATCACGCTCTCCGAACCCTTTATAGGTATTTAATATTTCGTAACTGCAGAGCTTTGCTAACTCTGCCACGGTTCTCCTGCCAACAGAGGCTGCAACTTCTAGATGCATTTTATCAACCCAAGCATTTCTATTACCTTGCTTATTTTTAAGTTTTTCTATTTAGTTTTCTTTTTCTAGATCCTGACGATCTAACTGAAATCTAACTATTATTCTAGTTGCAATGATAAAAAAATTAATCACAGAAGTTTTAGAACATAAAAATACTACACAAATAGTTCCTTTCGCCGTCGGACGTACTATCGGAATATTTTATCTGATCAATGAGCCAACTACCGAACCGACATGGCAAATCGATGGACACAATGCCAAAAATAGTCTGAAACTTTGCAGAATAAAATATAGAGCCAATTTTCCTTAAAGAACGTTCATATTTCTTACTAAACCTACATCTTTCTCCTTTTTTGTAGTAAATATTCGTACGTTACAGATATACTTGTGAGGCTCGAGTATCTTTTTGCTTCAATACTGGATTATATTTATTTCCATGTTATCTATGAATTATTTTAATAATTAGGGATACCACTTGCTTTAACGGTAAATATCGTGAGAAAATCGGCATGCCTGAGAGTTCTAAGGCGTGTGATGTCTATTAATCCGCACTTAGCCAGCGTACTGGACTACGGCCTAAACACTTCTTATTCTGAAAGTAGCCCCTCTATATAGGTTGATAAAGATGACTGTGTACCAACTACAAACAAATTTCTGTTTTCCGAGTATGGCACACTCAAAACTCATAAATTTTTAGAACATATATTGAAATCTAGAAAGTGATAAGTCATCAACATTATGCTTTAAGTTTACATTATAGCAACCATAATGTTATATATCAACTTAATTCAAGTGTGGTAACTAAATCTCTCCGAATATTTGGGAGCAGTTAATGAGTTTAGCTTAGAATTAGCTGGTGCCTTGCATCTCTAATGAACATTAAAGCCCCGCCTTTCTCCCTTGTCATAAGATTAAAGGATTAAAGGAAAAAATCACAATGCTAGTTTTTTTATGTACTATATAGTTAAGAGGAAAGTTATAGGCGTTAACTGTTGCGGTAAACCCTTTCGAACGATAAAAAACGTGTGATGCGTTTGGAGGACGCCAAGGACGGAAGTTACATAGTTCGATGAAAAACAATTTCAGAGTTTATAAATTCAGTTTCAGTTTCATTCGTTGTACAGAATTCATCGAATTACCTGACCTCTGTAAATCGGAAAAGTCAAATTTAATTAACACCCAGCGCTTGACGGAACCGACTGACTCGACTTGCGTGACGATTTCCATTTATTAACTACTAAACTACTAACTCCAAACTTCTCCTTCTAAGTAACTACAAACTAATGACGCGTTAAGGTGCGATGCGGGTTTGATGGAGATATTTCCATAACTCCTTCGATTTGGTTTTCAAGTGGAACAAAATTGGAAATATAATGTTGAAAGCTAAAATGGCAAGTCAGTGTGTTTGTAGTTGCCTTTACCAGCGGTTAGTAACGCAGATTATACCGAAAAGAAGCCGGCAAGAAATTTAGCAGATTGCTATTTTCCAGCATCATCTTTGAATCCTGTGAGAGATAAAAGCGAAGCGGCATGCTTCCAAACAGCCTTGTCGTGTCAAATTCATCTATTGAAAAATTGATCATCCTGACATCAGTAGATTGAACGCTGTATGTCTGATATATTAGGATTTGAACTATCAACTTGATCAGATTTTTGCCACTGAACATACAGAACGGATTACGTAACTGCTAATACTAATAAAAGCCAGCCGTTAAACGAGAAACCCTCTAATATATTACCGGTAATACACTCTGAAACTAATTTACCTTTCAGATTTGTACCATTTGCAAGCAACCTAGCTTCGCCACACTCTATCTCCCTCTGGTAGGTACTTTAATCAATTGCAAGAGGAGCGTTCAACTTTACCCCAGTTAATTTCGCACAGTGCGACTGCGCGTTCCAACTTCCAGTAAATACCTTTTCTGTGGTCGGTAATTGTTCTTTTTAGAATACCTAGTACGGAGGGAATTAGGTGCCTATCTACTTTGATGTTTGCCAAATGCGGTAATAGCTTACTGGGTAAGGCTTCGGATTCCGTTTCGGAGGACCGACTTCGATCCCCGGCATGCACCTCTAACATTCCGAATAATGTGCGTTTCTAATTAAGGCAATAACATGTCACATGCTTTAACTGTGAAGGAAAACATTATGAGGAAACCGAAATGCCTGAGAGTTCTCCATAATGTTCTTGAAGGCGTGTGAAGTCTATTAATCCGCACTAGGCCAGCGTAGTAGTGGACTACTGCTTAAACTGTTCTCATTCTGGAAGGAGACCCATGCCCTGTGGGCCGTTAAAGGCTTGGTGATTATTGATGTTTATCATGAACTGCCTTGTTACTCCAGTGGCTACCACGTAGCTAACGAAGTTCTAGGTTAAATTCCCGGATCAGGCTAAAAGTTGTAGTACCATCGCGGACTTGTAAAATAGACGACGAAGCACTGTTTTTGCGCCTACGATGTATTTACTGCAAGGTAGACATATGGAGTATGCTTTTCATTAAATTGCCCTTTTCTTGTGCAATTAAGGTTTTTTGTCCTGAGGCGCCGTAAACTCACACGTCAAATGCTCGTCGCTAGTAACAAAAAACTAATATAATCCTTTGTAGTATAGATATAGCATAGTTCCGCTTTAACGGATATCACACGTAATTGCGACGTTATTCCCGCTTCGTTTGCAGAAGTTGACAGATATTGAACCAATCAACGTTACAAATTGACCACAGCTCTTGAATGTCACATGGTGGGTTCTGTTTGTGCGGTGTAGTGTCACTGAAGGTTGATAGGCTTCACCGTGTTACGTTACGGAGTTTTATTCTTTGCGATCTTCATTTATTTGTGACTCATACCTACTAGTTTGGCCTAACCAACCTGACCTCTTCGTTGGACCTCAGTCGATCATCAGGAAAAATAGGGATAAAAAGAAAAAAAAACATTTCTATATTGAAATACTAAGTTGTGTTAAAAATTCTAGTCAATCTTTCGACAACTTATTGACTTTTACTGACACAAACATACCGAATCTAATACCGAAAGATTTTTATTATAGTTTAAAAGTATTCTGATTGACATACGAGTTACATTTCTAATTATTCGTTTTAAAGTTCAATTTCCATTGAGATACCTTACCTTAGTACAAAATTTTTCTTAAAACAGTTGCCTTGGAAGCGCTCAATCTTAAATTAAAAGGCTCTGACGAGCGGACAGTGTGAATTTATACGTAAGATTACTGCGTTCTTTCTTTCGATCTAGTCCGCTCGACAGAAAGAACGCAAAGTTGAAACGATCGTTTCACGTGGCAAGTTACAAAAAGATACAATAAAACATGTCCGTAACTTAGTAGTGGTGTAAAATCAATACGCTTGTCGCCGTCCGCCTCGTTTTATTGCTTTCCGCGCGGCGACTTTCGAGTATGCACTGTGATATAGTTTCTGTCGACAAATTAGTGAGTAAGGGATTGTGACAACGTCTGAACTAAACTTGGTGAACCACCAAGGATGCTTCTTCTGCACCTTGATATGAAATTGCGCACGAAATGGATTTGTAAATTCAATCTTGCCACCTTTTTCTCACAAATCGTTTTTGTATAATAGAGAATCAGTTTGACGAAACCGTGTTTGAATTAAGTGGCAGATAGCAATACAGTTTTCACCACCCCTCACCTCTTCCCACAGATATTGTACGAGGCGAATTGGGGGATAAAGAACGAACAGCAACGTCATCTAAGCCTTTACTACCATTATCTGAGATCAACAAAAACCTGCCCAGACTATCGCCCAATTATGCCGTTGGAAGAAGTCCTTATTCCAGCAGTGGACTGTTATAGGCTATTGATGAATAGAAAATCATTAAAAGTATATCCACAGTAGTACCAACCACGCGTGTCTTGCAGTTTCTTATTTACTCGTACGGTCCAAGCTCCAACCAATAAAAAAAATCTTAGCTAAAAAATACTTTCGAGCAACTTCTTGAGGATCTCGTAGGAGTTCTTGCTAAAAATGTATCTGCGCTTGGATATGCATCCACGCTGTTTCTACTACGTTATGCTAACCCAGGCTAAGAAAGCGTAAACGTCAACCTTAACACTATAGAACATCCAAGCTGCCACCGTACTTCTGGCTGGTTAGTCACTACAATTCATCTTAATTCGGTTTTAATAATATAATTTAATTTCTTTTTATTTAATGTTAAATAAATGGAAAAATAATGTTTTTAATTTTTGTTTTAATATCAACTGACAGACGTCAAGAAGGCATTCTTTAAGCGACCGGATTAAAGCTGCGGTGAGTTTATCGTCCAGTGACAAGATTTTCATTTCATGTCCTGTATTAGGCACGAGTAAACTAAGTGTGTGAATTCAAACAAAAGTCTTGTAGTGCGTTAAACTGCCAACATTCAGTTTCGTCTTATAAAAACACTTTCACGCGCAATCCGTTTGTGTCTAGATCAATAATCTAGATACCACACAGGTAGTGGTTGATTTCGTATGAATAGTAGGAATATAAAGTATTAGCTTGTATCCATGATAAGAAGAAGTGTCCCTTTTTGCGCAGTGCCTAAACATTCTTTTGTCACAGCCGGCCTCAATCCCAACTATTTAAGCCGATTGCACGCTTAGAGACGTGTGCAATTTTTAAAATGTTTCAGCGAACTATAAATCTTATCAGTTCATACGTACATTCCAATAAACTTACTAAGTCTTCACCTTCGGACTGGATATGAAAAGCTTTTGAATCAACCAGATTGGGCTAGCAACGCCCATGACTCGATGTTTATATTCGTTCGTATTATGTTTACTGTATATCATAATAATAATTTGACTGAAATGCTCTAGAGAATGCTGGTACGCTGTACATGCAATGTATGTTTTTAACTTCGATGTTACCTTACTTGTTAACTAGCATGCGTATCACACGATAACGCAAATGCTGTGAACTCCTCCCACAATGAGAGGGTTGGTAACAGTCGACATGATATTTACGGCTTAAAAGCAAAGATCAGTTTTTCCAGAAATAAGAGGAATGTTGACGTCGTTATCCTGATTAAAAATATAGTAAGCGTGAATTTTTGTTGATTATGTGCACGATATAATTCCGGCTGCTCGCCGATATATGTTCAAGAAAGGTTAAGAAATTAGAGAAAAATATCGAGAGATTATCAACTAATACTGAAATTGCCAGGGTATATATTTCTATATATTAAGTATGTATAGAAATTTATACTAATACTACTATTACTACTGGCAAATTCAGTATATTTATAGAACTGTCTAAATTACTACTGACAAACTTTCTGTACTAATTTCTGTCTGATCATTTTAGTTTTGCCCAAAAACCGGAACACCAGACATACAAACCTTGTAAGACTTCTTTGTTTTGGTCGTGTGGGGTTCTAGTATATGAGCTGAGACAAGACGCTGATACAGATCTCATTAGCTCTACATTTGAAATAACTTCGATCACTATTCCATTCTATATAGATCTTCGTAGTATTATTAAATGAAACGCGTTATATTGAAAATAGATCGAGCATATCTTCTCAAGACCCGCGCCTGTCTTACCAGGGCGAACTTAATATCGGAAATCGACATCCCTCCGAGGTTTACTCACTTTGACCTCGTTGCCTTGTATAACCGAGTAAGATAATACTGTATTGAAATAACAGGCTCCTCTGTAATACGGTCACTAGTTACGACTCTTCGTATTTTGGCAAGTTGAAAGATTATTTATGATTCATTTTAGGATCTATTCCACACCTCTTATAAACAACGAAATTATGCTGGTGAACTAAGCTACTTAGTTATTTATTGATAAATTTATATGCACAAGGGTAAATCTAAGATTTCAACCAAACTTATATTACAATTATACCAATTCCGTATTGATTTCTCCAGTTGTACATATAATGTGAAATCAAACATCGAAATATGTCTAAAACTAATTAATGAATCAAACCGTCCATTAATTAAAAAGTTAATTGAACAATTGATTAATTTGAACCATCTAATTATTATTTTAATTAATTATTATTCAATGCTTTATTTAGATTTGAAGAACCAATAGAAGCTTTTATTTAAATATCTAGTGTTATTTCCTATGTTTGCACTCTCCAAAGGCATTCATATAATTCCATATGGAAGTAGAGAAAAACCTGTACATTATCGTAATCGTTTTATTCACTTACCCAGTTCCAAATGATATGATGAGTCATCGCCCATCGATCACTGTTCAGCACATCACGATGGAAGACCTTTTGATTCTACCCAATCCATCCCTGTCTTTAAAAATCAATAACTGTGCGCAGCTGAAGCACTGATAAATTTTATTCTTATTAATAAGATATGGAAAAAGTGTTGTTTTATTCAATTATATTCCAAAAAGAAAGGATGCGGTATTACACAACTCTAATCAACGATCACTATTATTCATCACATCTCCACTGAGAGCTTTTGAAAGTATTGAATTCAAGTCTTTAAGCAAAGCAATAACTGTTCACGGCGTGACAGAAATAGTAATTTTGATATTATTTTTTCTCATGTCCCACACATACGGTCAACCGCGATTCTGTAATCTAATATTGGTTTATCAAACACCGAGGCATTGGACAATTGCCGTGTCTCTCTCACCCGAGTGTTTCCCCTTTGAAGCGGTTTAGAGCAGCATCTGCTACTCTAGAATGTAATATCTCCGCTGTGGCTTTTATTTGGTTATGAGATTGATTGTTATTTAATAGCTTCGCAGGGTATAACAAAATTGCGATTCGAATAGGAATGGGATTTACTTCAGCGGTATAAAATCCATTATGGTTAAATCTCGTGCTGCAACGGTCTCGTCACGGTTTCACATCCCGAGAAATCATCTGCAGTTTTAAACCTGGTCAGAATGCAAGTCTGCATCATTCAGCAGTTGATATTCGGTCGACATATGCATCACGGTTTGTTTCCGTCGTTCCTACGCACCACAAAGATCTGGAATGTCCTTGCGGATTTCATTACATGATTACGTAGATACTCTTAATTCAGTCTTTCTTCTAGGCCCTTGAAAAGGGTTTTAAGCCCTAATCCACCACGCTGGCCAAGTGCGGATCGGCAGGCGCCACACCCTTCTGAGAACATATTAGCGAACTGTACGCCCGCGCCATGTCGGTGTCCTCACGATGTTTGCTTGACAGTCAAGCAATTGCTATTTCATTGCTTAAAAGATCGATCTCGGCCATCTCGAAAGAGAGACGGAGATCTCTCAAACTGTTTAGGGGTATCACTATTACATACTCCCTAACAAGTTAACCCGCTACCACGTTAGACTGCATCATCACATACCACCAGCAGTCAAGGGCTAACTTGTGGTAAAATTAAAAAAACAAAAAATACAGATCGCTCTTATACAGCATTACTATTCATCTAGTCAACGAACTCCAAATAGTATTCTGAACTCCTTGGCATAGACCTACTCTCTCAAAGGAGATACGGTTTAAGAGCATAGACCCACCACGCTGCGGCTTAGTGGGCTTTATCGAATATCATCACAAATTTCTTAACTCCGGACTGGTTCTGAAAATTCTTTGAAAGGAAAACTAAAAATTTTAGGCAAGAGCCGGTATTCGAACTCGAGGCCTCGTGAAATCCGTAGTTGAAAGTGGTAACCATTAGACAAAGAGGCAGTTAGTCTATAAATAGAACATAATAAAGTTTTCGACAATGTCTTAATTGGGCATTAACATTTCTTCACACCACAGCAGATGTAACCATCTTAAAGTATCCTGGATATCTTAGACAATTCTGATACATGCGTAACCAGGGGCACAAAAGGAGGGGTCCAGAAAGGTCGAAGTTCACCCACTTTTGCGGGCCCCGCCGATTTGCGGATTAAATTACTTTACCGGTATTAGTCCAACAAGGTCGCCATTTCAGCCATTACACACATCAAATCTACCACTCTGCCCTTTCGCTTAGCTCTCGGGTCTTTAATTGTTTAACAAGATTTCAGTTAATTCCACTTCAGCAAATGTTAGTTCCATATTACGAATGCGTAAAGTACTGTGAATTAAAGATGGTGTCAATACGCGTCGACGCACCGTGTAGTCAAGAATGACGTCAGAGATAGCTAACACATTTATTGGGCTCGTCCAGGAGTACAGATTAAAATTTTCGCATACGTAATCAGCATAAAACTCCAGCAAGCGATTCATTAAGCCTTTCCAGCGTTTTCCTTTTCCATTTAGCCTTTTTATTATAGCGCGTAAAATCCAATTAGATAGATGTCGGTTACTACCAATTTCTCGTCCTATTTCTATGACATATGACGAGAAAATGGTTAGACACAATATATATCCCTTTAAATAAGGGTTATCATCTACAAACGCTGCTTTAATGGAAAACCTTCAACACTTTTTAATAGTAAATATTCGTCCATAATTATCATTCTTCTAAATAAGCCGGAGTGGACGGATAGCGTAATTAATAACCATGTCCTCATTAAAGTTTAGATATGTGTAGGTACTGGTAAACTGTCATAGACTTTTGACACTTTTTTGCCATATTTAATTCCAGATATGATGTTCTTAGATAGATGGCCAATGCGCCTTCACAAAGATCTTCGTGTGATTAATTTAACGTTTTTCTTACTGGTTTTTCATCCCCTGTGCAGTGAGATCGAGTACCTTTTTCTATAATATCTCCCGATTGAGGAAGTATGCTTAAAGCTATAATTAATATTAATTTCTTATTTATTCACTTAAATCCTCGAAACATACTAAATAATAAAGATTGGTGTCCCATTCTGCTGTAAATAAATCTTATTTTTTTGTAGTTAACTAAATTTCGGTCTAACAGTATTAGTGAACTTTAACAATGCCTTGTATACCATGCTGTTAAGGAAAAAATAATGAAAATTTAGTAGTAGTTGCATTTATAAGAGCGTCAAATATGAAGTTTAGGAGAAGTAAGCGCTCTAGCTGGAGATAGTGTAAACGCGTTATAATAAAAAAATAGCTTTTTGAGATGATCCACCATCGACAGTACATGTTTGAGTTTTTGATGGACAAGTACGTATTTACTTGTTCTATTTGGCTTTTCTTCTTTCTTCTCTTTTCTTATTCTATGTTTTTTATGAACTTAATTTTAATAAAAAAATCTTAAATCGTATTAAAATCAGGCGGGTAAAACAACAAACTTTGAGTCATTCGTTAACAGAATATTGTTCAAAAGAAAATGTGTATGCATAAGTTCACTTTTGTTCCTTTTAAATAATGCCATAAAGATACTACATTAAAATATTTTTCGAGAAAAATTACCATTGGGCATGGCTTGATGTGAAAAGTTTGCCAAACTCGATCCAGTTAAAATGCAAATGCTCTCGGAATACCATTGTGTCTCTCAGATATCTACTTTCTGATTCACTCTATCGTGAATAACTTTTTAAAATGAGTTAAACATAATTATTGTTCATCCCCTTTCTGAAAATATGTAAAATTATAACAATAATATAACTATAATGAGAAATTAATACAGACACAATTGAGATTAGGCCGTATAATAACTGATGGAACTGAGATTAAGCACTCATGAAAAATTCAAGACCCAATTATAAACAACAACGTGTCGCAAAAATATATATTTTAAAAGTGGGATTGTAAAGGGGTGCGTGGAATGCCCTTATTCCCGAACGACAAGCTAAACCCGGTGGATTAGTTTGACCAAAATTTAATTTGTAACCTTATTTTATTTTGTGGAGACCAAAAAAGCTTTCGGGTAAACAAGACGTCAACGTATACAATTAGTGGGAAATGTTTGTGAAAAACATTTCGGGATGCAAAGTTTTAGGGTACCAAAAAATGGTACCTAAGCCTCCTTCCCCGCTTGTAGCTTTGTATTTAACCCTTTCCCTAAATTACTTTTCTAAAAGAAAGAAAAGGTTTTTTTTCTTTTATGGCGTAAGAGTACTTTCTGAAGCTCCCTCCCATAAAGCAATTAAGCTCGGGTGACTATTTTTTGTCAATTTAATATGGCGTTGGTTGAGATATTTCGCCGTCCATAAAGAATAACAGATTAACATTGACTCCAATGTTACGTTTAGTCTCCTTGAAATATTACATGATGAATTTATTCGCGAGGAACAACCTCTGTTGTCAGCGACTAAAACGGGCGCCAATAAAAGCTTCGAATAACCTCACATATTCAACTCAAACTTAATCAAGAAGTTTCCCTTTCTTACAATAATCATTATAGTCGTTTTATTGACAACTCGTCTGTCCACTTCGTTGGGGCTCGCCAGCAACTAGGGACTCCAACGTCCATCGGTTCTCCGATTGCAGATGAAGATTGCAGATTCCTGACTCGTTGAGCTATGTCGGTAACTCTAGTTCTTCTACGGAGATCCGTATCTGTTCATCAGAGATTTTGGAATTTGGAAATCCTTACTAAAGACCTCTATGTTAAGCAGTGGACATCACTCAGTTCAATTGATGATGATACTTAACACTTGTCAACGCCAACGTCATCCACATCTGAGGTCAAAAACGTAAAAGGCAGAAGAACACCACGCTGATCTTCAACCTGGCAGTGAGACCAACTTTACTAACAAATTTCCTAGAGAAAATTGTATCCATAACTTCTATGATGCTTCAAATATGACCAAATATATATATGTATATATAAATATCGACCCGATATATATAATAATAACCCGATCCTGAGGGACTACTAGAAACTATTTATTATAAACATAAACTATTGAAAGAAAAGAGAAAAACCATAGTCTTTGAATCCAAACGTATTTTATTAAAAAGTTAAATTAAATGAAGAGGACCAAATTCGTCCTTGAATATAATTCGATTAATTGCACGTGTAAGCACTTCCTTGCTTACCTTAACTTATCTACAAGTTATTATCTTCTTTGGAGGACTTTCTCTTTGCTTTGCTCTTTGATTAATTAGGTTTTAACAATTTTCATGACTGCCATAGACCGCGGTTAATTCGCGAATATTAAATCGACAACGGCACGCACGCGTTTTGGAGCCTGCTATTTTTTAATCCATATTAACTTCCTCTCTTTATCCCTCTTACATCGTGCGCGTCTACTCATCTCGCTCGCACCCTATCGTGACTCGAATAAAATAAAATAGAATACCAATTTATAATTCTATTCAAATAATTTACCCATAAAATTAAACGTTTTTTCTTCTCCTTTTCAATAGCAGAATAAATCGTGAGTTTGAGAAATTTCATTCGGCTATTGAATTTGTTAAAATTATTCTGAACAAAATTATTAAATAGTTCAGAGATAATAAGGAAATAATTAAATTGGTATTTACTTAAACACAAACTGAAGAACATTTTGACTTCGTTGAAGTACAAAATTCACAACATTCTCTATAAGTAAATGCAATATGGGCTATTGGTGCATTAAGGAGAGCCAACGAATGAAAAAGAGTGAATTGAAAACAATACTTTATCTACCGTTTTTCCTTACTTGCTATTTTACCTTACCTGTTATTTTATATTTCTACCGTAAAAACAAAATCTCGTCCAAGAAAACTCTTAAACTGGCTTTGTCTTAACCTTAATCTGGCTCTTGGCACTGAAATAGCTTTCTTCTTTCCACTAGAGTATTTTTGTACGGTCCGAAAAGCTTGCTGAGTGGGTCCTTCGGAGTACGGACCGATACGATTCTTTTTCATTTATATTTACCTATACCTATTTACTTTTTAAGCGTCCTTACAGAACTACTCCTATATCCTGTTTTCTTCCAGAGCTATTTTTGAAAAAACGAACACCGGGATTTCGAAAAACATATTAAGTATAATGATTTTAAATATAATATGGAACATTTTATTCGATTTGTTATTATTTTTTTTATTTACTGTAAATTTTAATTTTATGATGTGTCAAAGCAAAATAAACACTACAAATGTTTATTTTAATTTAATTTGACATTTAATTAAGGTAGATTTTTTTATATTTTAATATCCATGAACTAAATTTGCACTCCATTAATTTAGTAGAATGTTATGCTCTCTAAACTGACTATATTGTTTACCAACTTCTTGATATTGTAGAAACGTTCTTGCAAATAAATTATTATTATTAAGAGAACATTCATCATCATCATCATATCAACCCATAAACGGCCAACTACCAGGGCACGGGTCTCCTCCCACAATGAGAAGGGGTTAAGGATGTAGTTCACCACGCTGGCTCAGTGCGTTGCCAGTGGCTGGCTGGTGGATTAGTGGACTCCACACACATTTGAGAACATTATGTAGAACTCTAACGCATGTAGGTTTCTTCACGATGTTTTCCTTCACCGTTGATGCAAGTGATATTCGTGTGGGTGTGTGCTGGTATTCCCCCCGTAAGTGATGTTGAGCTCCTACCCACTGGGTTATCACCGCTTCATTTGATAGTTTTTCTTTTTTTAAGTGCTTTTTATAGAAAGCTGAGTTACCTTTCTTTTTTAACAGTACAGTTATAGCACCTGCGGGGTGAGCTAGATAAAAACAACCAATAAGATGTGGATCTTTTATCTCTCACCGTTTATCTTTCTAGGATATCCTTCTTCAAGTTACAGCTTTTTGCATCTTTTCACAGCTCTAGGACAATAAGTATGAAGCTTATTTGAACCAATTCAATCTCATATTTAACATTGTTCCTTTTTAGCGCGTGCTATTAATATTAAAAACTTTTATTTTTTTAAATTCGATATTTTTTATCGATGCTCACGCATGACGTATTTAGCGTATTGATTCACGCATAATGATTGATTCAATGATGATAATTTAATGCCTTGAGATTGTCATATAAATTTGTAATAAAACTGTGTTTGGAAATGATGTACGTAATTTTTTAATATCTGCAAATAGTTTAGAAACTTTAATTAGTTGTCTAGAAAATTGAATCCTGATTTGAAAACATAAAGTATCCTATTATACATCTAAGTTTGAAGCTCATAAGCTTCAAGCTTTCATCGCTTTAAATATGAGCCACTTGAGATTATAAGCAGTTCGGATATATAATGCCTCTCTTGCTCCATTTAAATGAAGTCTACCCAATATGAATAACCGAATATTTTATTTGATATTAGGAATTACGGTTTTGCATATTCTAATTTCCAATTCCAATAGGCACTAATGGTAAAGCTGAAGAGTTTCATTTCTTAACAGGCTAGTCTCAAATTTTAATAGTAAAATTCTTAGAATTAGATGACAATCTATACTCAAAATATTTTAAATATGATCCTTAGCGGTCAAGAATGGGCGTTCCGCTAATGTCAAAGTCAAAGTCAAAAATATCTATTCAAGTAGGCCCAAAGGTGGCACTTTTGACGCTTAAATTAAATGAGAATTGCACGGTAGTAAGATAATGGCGATAACCATATTAAACGTAAATTTTAAACTAAAGCTACAAGGGTCTAAGAAGAAGCCCACAAGAAACATAGCCGATTGTTTTTTTTTTGTTATCACCATCTCATATAATGACCTGTGCCCATTATATGAGAGCATTGGCCCACCAAGCTGCTTTAAATCGAGTTTGGTGGGCGAATGTAGTAAATACATATTAAAAGACTTTCAATCGATTAGAATCATAAGTGTTTTTTGCCATGGTACGACATGATTTGTGGCGAACTTGCGAAATAAAAATATCTTATGAATCTATACAATCAGTCCATTAAATTAGTAATTCAGCGTACTTTATACATACAGCGTTAAAAAAAAAAAAAAAAACATATTTGTACCTAATTGGAAATAATTAGTAAAACCTTTGTCAAGAGGAAGGTTTCCGTACACGAGCATAAAGCTCAGTCAGGTTTAAGAAAATATTCAATACCCGAGTTTTCATTAAACGTCTCATAAATTATTTGCCTTTTTACTACAGTAATAAATTTACCAG
Organism: Pararge aegeria; assembly: GCF_905163445.1. Classification (NCBI taxonomy): domain Eukaryota; kingdom Metazoa; phylum Arthropoda; class Insecta; order Lepidoptera; family Nymphalidae; genus Pararge; species Pararge aegeria. Next base: position 5,067,148 of record NC_053198.1, read on the forward strand.
TCGTTAAGTTGTTTTGTTTATATGGCGGTTCACCTGTTTTCTTTTTAACCCCCGACGCAAAAGCGACGGGTTGTTATAACTTTGACGTGTTTGTGTCTGTGTGTCTGTCTCTCTGTGACATCGTAGCTCCGAAACGATTTTGATTCTGTCTTTTTTGTTTGTAGGATGAATTAGTCTGGGCTGTTCTTAGCTATGTTGAGTAAAAATCCGTTCAAGATGGCCGCCGATACAAAATGGCGGATTACATTATTTTAATATATTTTTTTACAACTCACTCAAGATGGATATCAAATAAAAGGGCTTGTTTAGTAGAATACCATAAACTACGATAAATTCTAAAGCCAAGATGGCCGCCACCACGAAACGGCGTATTACATTTTTATTTTTCACAACCCTCAATGCGGGTATCAAATGAAAGAGCTTCACTAGTAGAATAATGGCCATATAAATATACCATAATAAATGTTAGGGATTTTTTTTTATATTTTATATTTCCGAACTACTGATTACCTATTGTTATATAATATACTGTTGTATTTGACTTCCGCGGGTCATATACTAAGTACTAAGCTATATATAATGCAGCCTTTTGTATTTTACTTGTTCTGCTCTGTCTTCGTGTTGATTTTATTATATTATTTTCTATAGGTATCTATTGTTAAGCTATGTAATAAAAAGTATTAATAAAATATTGAACCTCATGACATTTGTCAAATTTAAAATCTGGCCAAAATAAACCTTCCTTGTTGCTTTGTAAAGATTCCGTTTTTATTTCAAACATTGAAATATCTCAAAATAAATATCTAAATATCATGATTGATCATGTGGTGATCTTTCGAAAGATTATGTGTAGAGTGTAATTAATAGTAGAGTTCAGCGTCACCGCCTGAGAATGTAGTAGAATTTCAAAAAACCTTTTAATATCTACCTACGTAATTTTTTTCTTTTGTACACGGAACTTCTATGCAAAATTTCATGCTTCTAAAAGTAGGCGTTTTACTTTAGATTGTACTATATTGAAACTGGGTTTTAAGCTTTCTTACAAATATCTCGAGAATAGTTTCTTCACAATACTGCTATTACATAAGTCACTTGACATGGGCTGAATTGCTCGCCTAATTCTGTGTGACATTCAATTCATCATAACACGTTTAGTACAACAAATTGTGACGTTAAAGTTCAACTATTTAGTCATGTCACAGTTAACGTCACGAAACATACGTGCTTAGTAACGATTTCAATGTCATACAGAGACGAGCCTCATCTTATCGCACTTATAATCACATTTTGTGACGCAGGGTGTAAAAGTGGACGTCACAAAATACCCTTCGTGCTTAATTACAATTACGTTTAAATTCAATGTTATGCATTAATAGGTCTGACATTAAGGACTTTCAGCCAATATGAAAGTACATGACAAGATTGACCCGCCCTAAGTGTAAGTACGTGTGGAGTATTGCGATCGATATGAACGGCAGGCCATCTTCTTCTTCTTCTTCTGGGCAGTTTCCGCACGTAAGCGCTTCGCTTGTTGTACGTGAAATTTCCCAATGTTGCTCGCTACTCCAGCCATCCAAGCTCGTTCCAGAATCCCAGCATGCCGCCCAGGTTGCTGAGGATTTCTGGGATAGTGGCTGGTGATCCCAGGTAGATCTCGCGTTGCTCTGTCACGCCCGTGCACTCCAGCATCACGTGCGTAGGTGTTTCATTCTTCTCCATGCATGCTCTGCAAAGAGGACTGTCGGTGACACCTATAATGGAAAGATGTCTGTTTAAGGAGCTATGTCCTGTTATGAGTCCCACCACCTTCCTAAGTTTGCTTCTATCCAGGCGGAGTAGTTTGTTAGTTAGGTGTTGGTTTAGGTTAGGGAAAGCTATTTTGGTTTGTTTGCAGTCTTTTGCATTGGCCCAAAGTAGGGAATGCTCCCTATGTGTTTGTTCATGTAGCCATGTTTTGTACTCACTGAACGGAATCCATCCATCCAAGGCCATTTATAGACTTAGCAGTTGGGAATACTAAGCCATTACTGCTTATAAGAACTATTAATACAATATAATTAATGTCGATAGGCCAGCTCGAGACGGGTTAGGTATATGGCAAGGCGGTACTGGTAAGAGGGTATACGGCGCGCGCCGCTTCTCGCTTATTGATCGTGGGACGCCCCGGGTGACCCAAATAGAGCCTTCGCGCCCCCCTCTCTTCCCCGCACCACGTGCCGCCCCCTGCCCTACGCCCGAGCACCGCTCCGCGACGAATTTTCATATCAGCCGACTTTTCACGCGGTAGGACTCTACCCCGGTGCCCCATCTCTGAAACTAATGCCTTACATAAGAGCTCTTCATTCTTTTTTTGTCAAGTAGGTACCTACGGTATGATTCAAAGCCACACATAATTATAATGGTTATAGCCTGGAATAATAATAACATACAATAATATGAGTTACGTTGTAAGTGGTCAAATATATTTGCTGAGCCATGAACCTCATGGGATGATGGACGTCCATTGTTGGAAATTTTGTGACCCGAACTGTCGGTGGTCCATAGGTTCTTTGATGTATGTGCCTTGCGCATTATCACACGAGATTTGTCATTCGAACTTTAGTACTTCTACAGATCTCATTTCTAATTTGATCGCATAGTGCTATTACAGAGCTGTCTGTCTCACTCACTGAGTTATCGATCTTATAAAAAATTAACTAAAATAGGTACATTCACAAACAACATATTTTTGTTACATATTTTCATTGAATTAAAAAAAATATTTTTTGAAGACCCAATAATTTATGGGCAATACTAATAACAACAATTAGGTTTCAAAGTAACACAAGCGAAGCTTCTTAAAGCCACTACGGGTTGCGGACCAAACTCGAAAAAAGTGGAGCGAGCGAGCGGAAGAGGCACGCCTGAGCGGCGTGTTCTATGACAAGAAAAACTAATCTTGAAATGGTGCCTAGGAATAAAGACAAATAAATAAAGTGTGTTTTACTATGAAGGCTGAGGTATGTGTAAAAAGCCTCGCTTTTGTCTGGTGTCCCACGACTTTTCATATTTATTTTTAGCAAAGGTTTTAAACTGTAAGTAGGTATAGGCTACTCCAGTGGCCTTGTTCAGGTCAAATTATCAGCGCTGGAAATCTTTTTGTGCTCCTCACCTTTGACATTTGTTCTGCATTTTTACACAAAATACTTATTGTATTTTTTCAAATTACTTTATTTCTGAGTTTAAGTGCACACCTACTGATCTACAAATTGGTTTTTTTTCTTAAAATTATTGTAAATTAGTACCAAAAATAGTTTATAACAAATTAGTCAAAGTTACTTTCAGTTAATCTGCCTCCCATTATTGAAGGTAGTTGAAAACTGCTTTATCAGTTTTAATGAGGACTCCTCGAGAGCACATATCCTGCCGAGTAAAAAAACACGAAAGTCTGCCAAGAAACGACACAAAGTCTTCAGGTCTTTCTGTCCTTTCGTATTGGTAGATAATGTTTTATAGCCAAGAAACATACCGAAAAATAAACGACGGCGCCTTTCTTAGAAGATAAAAATGATTGCAATTTGCAACGAATGTTTGCCCAATGCATCATTAATCAAAACCTACTTAAGAGTGTGTCATGACCGTATCAGATTTCTGAACGTTGCAAACTCAAACGCAACCTAAAAATATGTTATTTTCCCTTCCTATTTCCAATTTTTATTGGCTTTACAAAATTAAACATTACTTTAATCATCAGTTATCCTAAAATTAATAAAGTATCTTTAATTTTAGCGCAATTTTTTTTCTGATTGCCTAAGAAAACCATACGTGCAGAAAATTTGCCTTTTGCCTTACCTAGCTGAGATATTTTCTAAGAATAAAATTTTACTGAATCGTGTATAGCGGAAGATTATTAAGTCGGAAATTTGGTCAATATTAACAAATCTTTTACTAACTTAAGATTCAATAAAATATGCGTTCTTTGAACCTTATTTTAGTATACTCAGTATCTTAATGGTTAAATATCTGCACTGTATACATAATGTGCAGATATTTGCCCATTGTGATACATGCCCACAGTGGGATTTTTTTTTTTTAGTATTAGGTACCTAGTAGAGCTTTTTGTGACAGCTCGTCTGGGTAAGAAATACTGCTGGCATGCTTATTTCCAGTTAAAATATCACTTGCTTCAACGGTGAAGGAAAGTACTTGCATGCCTGAGAGCTCTCCATATTGTTCTCAAAGGTGGAGTCCACCAATCCGCACTGGGCCAGCGAGGCCTAAACCCTTATCATTGTGGGTCTGTAGTGGTCCGGTAAAGCGTAGATATAATGATGATTAAACGGGGGCAAATTTCTTATCCGTGTTGCCATTGCTTTGGCCGGTGAACAAGTAAATTACATCCCTTGTCAGTGGATATTAACGTGGGGTAAAATGTTTGTCTCGTCTATTCTAGCCGTGCTGCTAGGCATCAATTAGCCTACATTGCTTAAAAACCATATGCACGCCACTGGCAACCGGGGTCTGTTGACCGCTAGCATCTCGTTTCTCTCACATTTTTTGCGATAGTGGAACATTTTAGTCGCACAGTATTTTATCTCCCGAGTGTAGTGTGACCTACTGCCGTGTCTATTTACTTTCCCGAGTACGCCTGCCTTTCAGAGCGTCATTAAAACTCAAAAGTACTAGCCTTTAATTAAAGTATCCGCTTGAAAAGTTTAAATAGTTGCGTGATGATGGTTAGAACGTCTATGGTTTATGTTACTTATATTATAGATGTGGTAGTTTCTTATTTGGTATTTCTTTCTTTCACTCATTAACGGTGCAGTGGATTGAAGCGAAAACAATAGTGTCCACCCAAAACCATATAACCCAAAAAAATTACAAAAAAAGTAACCACTAGAATATAAACCATTCTTTTTCAATAAACTCCCCCTTTACCCCACATCGTCTGAAAGTTCTTTTAAGTAGGAAAAATGGAATAAAAAATGTCATTGGTTTCCGAAATCCATATTAATTTTATAAAGGCGAAAAGTGTCTGGTCTTTTTTTTGTATGTTTGGCTTTTATTTTGAACCGATCTTGATGAAATATGATCACAAGCTTGAATCATATAAGTATGGGCCTTATTAGATTTAAGATATACCATAAGACTGACTTTGTGACAATGAGATTACCTCGAGCGTATTCTTTCAAACAATAAAATAATTAGTTTAAAAAATCGGTCAGAAAACAAAAGAAGCATAAAATCGCCTTTTTCAACGCTGGGCATTATGTAATATTTTTAAGCAATTTTTTTTCATTCTTTTGAGAATTTAAGATCTGAAACCATTTAATTAAAACTGATGATAATTTCATGCCGAGTTGAATTGAAAACGTGATTTTATGTCGTTTAAAAGTTTGATTATTTCACCGATAACGGGCGGGGTAACGTGATAACTGACCTATGCCCGGGAAAACCCCCAGGTCGGTGCATGCGTACTTAATAGATGTTCCGATAGCAACAGACATATTGCATTATTGATTGGTGTATTTTAACCGACGTGGCCGCGGCCGTGGGCGATTCCGCACCAACGAACGTCCAATGAAATTACGAACACCGACCAGGGTGAAACTGGCTACCGGATTTTCTAGTAAAACTTAGTTTCGGATATAATTGGATTGAGCTAAGTTTATAACGAAGAAAATTTAAAATTTTCAATTCTAAATTGCTCATGAAGTTTTTTTTAATACTAGATGTAAGCTAGATGCATTTTTCAGAGTTAAACGCTGTAAGTAGTGAAGGTTAAATGAAAAACAGTTTGTATGGGATTGTTATAGTGCTAGTTACGTTATCAACGCAAAATGCACTTATGATTTGGCAATATAATTCGTAGCTCTTCAACCCAAGCCTCATGCTTCATATGGTATTTAGTCTTTTAAGTACTTACAATAACACCTTTTTATTTCCTCGCAATTAAGAGAAAAGCAAATTTTATAGCTCCGTCATAAATCCTTCCTACCCTACGACAATATCTTAATGAAAGAACGACTTCAAATAGCTATATCATGCACGTGTTGTAGAATTAGAAATCGTGTTATTTCTGGACTTTTAGTGTACCTTGCACCTGTTATTTTATACCTTTTTTTAACCTTTTTTACTCGCATTTACCAAAGGTCGTAACGTAATGTTATATTAGCCACGCGGATACCCTCATAGATACCTCCGTTACGTCAGCAAATAGAAATTTTCCATGGGTTCTCCACATAAGATTGTCAATCGAAAATCACTCTTTCTTTTTATGTTAAGATTAAATAAGTTTTTAAGATTTAATAAGATGTAATATAATTCAGGCATAAAGCCTAAAAATTACTATAGACAACCACATTTAAAATTTATCGTTTTATAAATTTACTAAAGTTCAATATTTTTGTAGAACATTAGATTTTGCTTTATTCGTAAGGTTAAAGAGATCGCGATTGTTATTTTTTTATAACATCATTTACATTGAAGATGTTTAAAATGTACTACTACCAAATTGAAGCAAAGTAAACCTAAAAAATATATTTTAGTTGGCCAAGATATGGTCGAGAAATCTATGAATACTCAAAAGAGTACCGAATTAATAACCAATTTTTGTTATAAATTAAAACCACTACGTGATGAGTAGAATTAATAGACACTTTAGAAGCTTTTAACACAAACAACACATAAAAACATTAAAATGTACTTATCTTAATTTTCATGACGCCCTTTGAAGAAAAGGAAAATCACTCGCAGTGAGCGATGGTCTGTTAAACAAAGTTATCTCGCCACATTGTTAGAACTTTCGGAAAAACATTAACGTCACTATAAAACACCTAATTAATCTTCTATATAAACCGCGAAGAGTTCAGATTAAATTATCTCTAAAGGAAAAGTTTCAAGTATGGCGTACCATTGTTTTTTACCGACCAAGTCTTAGATATATAATAAATGTAATTGTAAGCATTCGAATAACGATTTCGACAAACATGACATAGGTACCCCTTAAAGATGAACAAATTATATTAAGTCAATATCTAAGGATGCTCCAGTGTCGGAGGGATGCGTGCTTAGAGTACATTGCCGAAGGTCTGTTCGGTGTTGAATATAAAGATTGAAGATAAATCAAACCATACAGATACTCCTGCTTTTCGTGGAGTATAAAATTAAGCTTAATTTTTATTGTATCTCCCGTAGTGCTCTGATCATCAGCTTCTACTGCTCGAGTAAGATCTTTTTCTCTACTGCAGAAACTTGTAGTTATCGTTTGTATCCAGCGTCTCCCAAGGAATTGGTTAATGTTTCTGTCACATTAGGTCGGAGGTCTACCAACGCTGCGTTCCCCGACTCAGTTACATCATTACACATCTGGTGGCGTAAAATTCTTTTAAAATCCATCGCAGACGTTCTCATATCCTACTAATATTATAAATGCGAAAGCTTGTTTGTATGGATGGATGCAGGTTTTATACTCTTTCACGCATAAACTACTTAACCAATTCGACTGAATTTTGGAATGGAGATTATACCCTGGATTAACAGCTGGCTTTTTATCCCGGGAAAATGTACAGTTCCCGGAGGATTCATAAAACTGCGGGCAACAGCTAGTGAAAAATAATTACACCGGCAACCACGCCCTTCGGAATCTTCATCGGAACACAGCATTGCAACAATGCTGCATAGCGGCAGAAATAAGCATGGCAATAGTACTTCCCCGGACGAGCTATACTACTACTATATACTAACTCTATACTAATACTACTACTGTCCGCAGCGAGGCCTAAATCCTTCTCACTATGGGAAACCCGAGCACTGTAATGGACTGGTGTTGATGATGATGATAATGATGATGATAATGATAATGATAATGATGAGATGGAGGTTTGTTACCCAATCACGCCAAAATGGCTGAACGGATCTGAATGAAATATTAGCACTGACACAGATAATAGTCTGGAATAGAATGTACTTTTAGTCTGGGAAAAATGTACAGTTCCCGTGGGATAGACTAAAACTACTGTTTTGTATTTGACGCCAGTTTAAACGCTAAAAATGACTATATATCGAGAACTTATCTTATTGCAACTTCAACTTGATTCGACATAAAGCACCATTTAAAGTGGAGCGTACGTGCACAAGTAGTGTAGGGTAAAGGTGTTTTCACACCGCCCTTGCCAACAGCAACTCGCTGTAAATATATTGTGTGACTCAACCTTGTAGTTTGGGTTTTATATGAGTGACTGCTTAGAGCAACATTAATTAGAAATCAAATTTTCAATTGTTCTTAAACTACGTTGCATCTATTACTGATTTTTAATTGTTGACTGAAGTTTTTACTGAATTCTTATTTTTTTTTTCTATTGCTCGAACTGGTCTCTTTGCACAAGTTGCGGCAATTTGTAGGTCGCCTATACACAATTTTAAAATCGTGTAGTGTTTATTGTTAAAATAAATAATTTATTAAACTCTGTTTGTTGGTACCGAATTTAGGGAAATGAAAAATATTTTCATAAAATAGATAATAAGATAAATTTTAAAAGGAGAGCTTTTTGTTTTTGAGAAATACTACCGCCATGTTTATTACAGCCGCCAATCAGTATTGCTGTGTTCTGTTCTAAAGGGCGTGGTTGCTGCTGTAATTACTGGCACATGAGGCTTAACACCAACGCCTCAGGTTGATTGATACAGGGCGGTACGTTGCAGGACGAGTTCCTTGCATGCCCTGCTGTTGCTTCGTTTATAGGCTATGGTTTTCCACTTACTATTTAGTTGACAAATCTGCTTAGTACCTCAATTATTACTATTATATAAAAAAGAATAACAAAAGAGTGTGTGTACTTATGTACACGCGTTAGAAGTTATACTTCTTTGGCGTATGGAAAAAAAATAACTAAAATGCAGTAGTGATCAACGATAAATATTAAAATGAATCAAAAAGAATTTTATTTAAATAAAGGTGTTATTAACATAATAATATTTATTTATTCACACTGTTTGTATTGTTACGAAACACGTGTTCTAAATATAAAATACTAGAATATACAACTTGAACAAAGTTGTCGATTTTCATGCCACCTAGAACTACGAGTAACTTTACGATGTACAATTCAGTTGTTGGTCTGCGCTCGCATCGTAAAAATTCACTCTCATCATTTTTCTCCATCGCGCCAAAAGAAGTATAACTTCAAAAAATCTATAAAAGCTTCCTAATGCGTGCCGGTAGGGCTAAATTAGCCATAGATTTGCTGACGTGTAATTGCATGAGGGTGAACTTAATGTGCCGGAAATTAATACTTATTACCTGACAGTCGGTGCCACCCGAGGCCCGGTGGTCTTTTGCCACTGTATTAATGTCGCTAAAAATGATATTGTTCATTAAATATATTTTACTACTGTTTTCAGCGACATTTTTTACACAATATGGTAAAGATAACAAGGATATTTAACCTAGATACCTTTTTCAAAAAAAAGAAAAAGAAAATGCTATCGCTAACTTGTGATAGTATTCTATGGCTCTAAGCTCTGGAACGCTATCTGCTATTGCTCACTTTTGCAAAGTCAATTATTTTGACACCTAGAATGATCCCTAGGAATGGCCTAGGATGTATTATTCCAATTATTAAAGAAGACTTTTAAAGCTGTTTTGTTAAAATTAGTGTGCTAATAGACCTTGGTCTTAATTCTGATTTTCCTTACTAATATTGTTAATGTGGTGCGCCTGTGTTGTGGACTAACGCCTAAACCCTTCTCATTGTGGGAGGAGATACTTGCCCTGTTGATGGCCGATAATTGGTTGATGTGATGATTATGAATGTTAAAGTGTGTTTATTTGTTTGTACTACCTTAACACCCTCCACCAAGTAACCAATCTATTAGATTTTTGGCATACAGTTTGTTGAGAAGACGAAGAGTTACATGGGCTTCTTTTTTACCCAGAAAAATAAACGGTTTCCTTAGGATTAAAAAAAAAACTAATAAACGCGGGCAACAGATAGTGCACACTTACACACATAACTTACATCATAATTTAAATGGCCGGAACTTTTGACAGGAAATTGGCGTTAAATTCACATTTATGTATTGCCTCGGTATATTCTACTGGCCTAGTTCAATCTATTTTCTAATCTAGAAGACCCAGTAGTTAATCAACCTATCAATTCTGAAGGATAGAATGGACGCACGAAGAAATTGATGGAAAGCATGTAGGCAATACCTAAAGCTAAACTATTTATAAAGAATCGATCGTGAAAATTGCATCCGATTCTCGGAATACTTGAGTACAATGGTATTGCTAAGCTCGAGTGATCGATTCGTGTATAAAGACGGTGGGAGTTTAATGGAAAATAGTATAGGTTAACAGCGTTCCAGAAAGGGTGTTTATGTCCCAGGGAAATGAGGACAGTGGTTTTGCCTCCATACAAACTTTCATCCCCCATTTAATCTTTAGGTAGAAGGTCCTTTTTAAGGCACACTCCTCAAAGGAGTTTTAATGGAAAATAATACCGAGTTAAAGCTATTCACCAGTTTTTCTCTACTATTGATAAAGATAAAAAGTTTGTTTTTATATGAACGCGCTTTTATCTGGTCTATCAAGAATCTTTATTGCATTTAATAGCCCAATTCTTGAAGCAAGCTATGATATTATTTTCACTTATTTATTTATTTATTTTGTACCAAAATAAGTGAAATAATCATAAGCTAGACAAGTAGTGGGTATGTAGTTTTTAGAGTTTTTGCGCCCAGACAGACAAGACGCGGACGGGGGACTTTGTTTTATAACATGTAAGGATTTATAATACCATTTCTTTGCTCGGGATTGAATCCACATTGTGTATGCGCCTCCAGACTGTCCGGTAGTTATACTCTTGGGTACGTATGTATTTGCTGACATGTAATTGCGCGAGGGCGAACGTGAAGTAGCGGAAATTAATATCTGACCGGTGTACAGTGGCGCCCCACGGCACTGACTTCACGGTGACTCGGCTACATTTGTGACTATTCAATCGGCGATAGCCTAGTGATTAGAGCTTCGCCAACTGTCGCAGGGGGGCTGAGTTTGATCCCCTGCACATACCTATAAATTTTCGAAGTTACGTGCGTTTTTCTATATAAGGGAAATAATTGGAAAATATCACTTGCTTTTTCGTTGAAGGAAATTGTAGTGAGCAAACCTGCATGGTTTCCAGGTGATGTTTTCTTTAGAGCCTTAGTTATTCTTAATGTTCTCAAAGGTGTGTTAGGTCTACCAATTCTTGGCCGGCGCAATGGTCTATGGTCTAAGCTTATGAAAGGAGACTCGTGGCCCGTAGAAGGTTGATAATAATAATTGTTTTCGATAGCTTACATAGAGAGATTTTCGTATATTAAGTCGGTTTCATCTTTTTTTTTCTAATTCCCACAGTAAATGGCTGAAATCTCAACCACTTTACAAAGTTTCTTATTTCCCAGTACATTTTATTTTGTTCTTACAATGAGAAGTCTTAAGTGATTTTTTACAGTTGCGGAGGTCACGCTATGTATTCATAAATTGTTGTGTAGAATACAGACCTCTGTTTAAAGCTTAACAAAACTTACTTTTTAGTTTTTTTTTGTCTTAGTATAGTTGTAAACTCTGTGGCTGCCTAGAAGGTAAGGTATCAGGTGCGATCCTTTTCTGAATGGTCTTAAACCTTCGAATGATTGTGAGTCTTCTCCTTTTTGGACGTGGTTCAATAATTTATCAGGCCTTCAACGGGGACATAGGCTATAGTAAAATATTTGGTACCCTCGTAGCTTTAGTTTTAATGGTTATCTCCATCATCTCACCTACGTACCTACCTAAACCTTACTTGAATAAAGATAGATAGATACATTCTTTATTGCACACAATTAAGGGGTAAAGATAATAAACATAACAAACAGTAAAAAAACTAAAATAAAAATGCGCAAAGATATTTATAACGTTGCGAATTTTAAAAAATATATACCATCATTTTAAGCCCATTAATGTCACATCGATGGACAGAGGCTTTCTCTCTTATAGGCGACAAGGAATTTGAACACTAAGTAAGCTGCCAAAGAGAGTTTTGTTATCGAGTGACAGTGGTAGTCACCCGATAACACGAAATTCTGAGCAGCACTTGGCCAGCGCGGTGGGCTACTTACTGCCTGAACCCATTTTGGAAGTCCTGTGCCCTTTAGTGGACCGGTAATGGGTTGACAATTATGATGAGGATGGACCGATAACAGTGACCGACGGCATTACGTGCTCTCCGAGGCACAGGGGTGGACGCTGTTTGCCATACTCCGAACGTAATACTGTGAATTTCTTAACCGAGTAATCCAATCCTTACAGTTATTTATCTAACACGGCTATCGAATCCAGGACTTGGTGATCTGTTTTCGGTGTTTGAAAACATATGCGTCTACTATTTATTTACGCATAATACATTATCGTAATGTGAATGCTATAAAACTGACCCAAATGTGTGGCCTCTAACCATAAAACCGCTTCGTGTAACACTGATATCTTTAATAATCGATCTGAAGCCTAAAAATAGTGCTCCGATCGTCACCAAACTTTACAGGATTACTCGCCAGATCAATCCGGAGATTCCCTAAAAGTTTCCATTAAAATCGGTCCAGCCGTTTCAGAGACTATAGGGAACATACCCACACACTTTCTCTTTTATATATATCGATAGATATAGATTTTCTAATTCCCAAATATGGTTCGATTTTGTTCGTACAATTTACATTCTACCGATTAACTTTTAGCAATAGGATAGATTAAACGGACATGTATCACGAAAATCCGGTATCCTTAATTTGACCTTGAATCGTTTCAACATTATTTTATATAAACTACTGTAAAAATGGTCCAGTTAGAAAAAGGATTTTTGTTTTTAAATATTAGAAGATATTACATCGTCTTTCTCGAGCATTTGTGTTCCTATCCACCGCCTCCTTTTATTATATAAGTACTTATTCAAAATTTTACTGGAACTGGGCGCGCCTTCGTCCGCCTCCACCACTTCAAGGATAAGCGGTCGTAAAAAAATGTTAGGTTTTCATATGAATTGCTGAATTTCTTGGCGGCTTTTTCTGGGTAGAATCTACATTTTGAAAATTTCGTAGAGGTACAACAAACATCGTACAGAGTTAATAAACTATTCATACTTGAAATAAATTAGTTTAGCATTGGCTTTATTAACAAGTCAAGCATGGAATTCTGAATTCCCGAGGTTCAATATTTTCTGAAACTGGGTGCGTCTCGGTTGTCTTACAATCCTTCAAGGATAAGCGGATATGTAATAATATTGAACTAATACATTTATAGCATTAAGTATTTATAAAGAAGCTATTTGATAAAATGCTGGAGGCTAGAGGCTCTATTGTATATGATAAACATAATTTAATTATTGAAGCTCAATATTATACTGAAACTGGGTGCGTCTCGGTTGGCTTACACTCAAGGATAAGCGGTCATAAAATAATGTTGGGTTTTTGTGTATTAAGTATTGGTTTTATAAAGAAGCCATTTGATAAAATGCTGGAGTCTGGAGGCTCTATTGTATGAGATAAGGATGTTAATGATAAGACGGTGCGTGCGCGGAAAGGCGGCGGCGGACGGCGGATGTCATCGTGCCGGTTGTGGAAGGTTACGGCGGGGCGACGGGGCGGTGGCGGGGCGGCGGGTGCCGGAGGGCGGGCGGCGCGCGCACGGCTGCGGGTTGCGCGCGGCGGTGGCGGCGGCGCTGGCGTCGTGACGCAGTGTGACGTCAGTGCGCCGTCGGCTCGATACGCGCCAGCCCTATCCTCAGTCGCCGCCCGAAACTGGCCGCCGAAAGACGCGCCCTACGCGCCTCCTCCACCCGTGCACTTCTCTCATACCGGGTTTTAGTTTCGTACCATAATGACATAGCCCCAGTGCCGTGCGACGGGACTACGTGAAGCGCACACATTTTAGTTTTTTCGTTGACACGAGGAAGCCGTAACGGTCTCCGTTTTTGCAGAACTAACGACGATCCACTTCATTCCGTCGAGGAACACAGAAGAGATCGGAGGGCGGTCTGCTCTTTTTATCCGCCTTTTGCATAAAGACTAGCGAAAATGGGCGAGGTGAGTGCAGTGCGCTTGCAGTAGTGTTTATCTGGGCATTTAAAATAGCAATCTTCATCGGGCAGCTCAGTGCTTTCGTGAAGATGTGAGTGCATGTAGCCGATAGTGAGTGCGGAAGACATCGAAGTAGGTTGCGTGATTTCCATCAGCTGCCGTTTGCTTGTGTAAAGTGCTTGCTTCTAGGCATGTCCCCTACATTTTTTTAAATAGAAGAATTCATCTGCACGTATTGTCTTTGTTCTCTTCTACAGCTCAATTATTATAGTCCTAGTTTACACTTACGCACCAATTAATGTGTTCTTAAAGAAAGGCAATAAACGTTTGCAATTTTTGTTTAATTGTTAAAATCAGTTTTTTTAGTTCCGTTTCTGTAGTTCAAGTAGCATTTTATTTAGTCAATCCATTTTTTATCATTAGAGCTTCCCTTGAATAAGTAGTTCAGTATGATATGTAATGTATCCATAGAATGTAAAAGGAGCAAATGTGTCGGTTACAACGGCAGTCGAGTTGCGTAACACCTCGTATCGATCTGTGCGCCGAGCGAGACACTTTGCTTTGTGGTCTTCTCATGTGTTATCACTCTTTCATACAATCCTTCATTTATTTCTCTTTATATCCTGACAATCCTCAAATTTGAAATAATAATCAATACCAGTTAGGTAATAGTTTATAACTTTGTTACTTCCTGATAACTATTCAATTCCTGAACTGGTTGACAGTTTAATTTATCATCCTGTTCTTTGGATTATCTCAGAGCAGAAACCAATAAAATTATAGAAATTTAATGACTAAATTTTTTAACAAAATAATAAGAAGATTTTATAATTATCAGTTTAATCATCTTTGACTACACAAAGGCAGAGATCCACAAAATTCTTTTAACAAAGAATCTCAGACATGACATAAAATGTCCTTTCATTCAATGTTCGCTTACATTTTCCGATAAACGGTACCACAAGGCGATGTCATTTAAATAAAACAAAACGTCAGCATAAATTACTCGAATCATAATTATAGCTGTCGTGAATAGAAAATTAAAGGACAAAGCATTCAATCAAGTAGGATTGAGTTTTTTCAACCATTAGAACAATTCCTCACAAGGTGTCCTGAAGGAAGTAGCTAAACAGGTTGTCGCTAGAGGCGGCCACGGTTCGGACACGAGAACTAGATATAAGAGCACCGGGGGTTTATTAGAAAATTGCCTTGTCATTATGTCATTTAAATCGCATAGAGTGCCGTCGCTCTATTGGAGTATTTCCTTTATCCTTCATGACGATAGCACGCACCGAGCAATTAGGTTGCTAGACTGAGTCCTTGAAGTTTACAACTTACGACCCACGAAATCCTAGTTAAAGATTGACAATCGTACAGTCGCTTATATTCGCGGTTTTTTTTTCATTTGTTGGGTTGAATTGGGGTAATTGTCCATTCTTCCAACAAAATTGCACGTACTTAGCAATTATGTTGGAAGACTGCATATGAAATTATTCGGACAGCCAGCGACAAACAGATATGTCGATAGGACTTGCATATGCTTCTTTTGTAATATAAGTTTATTACTTCCGTATTAACTCTTTTCAGATCCAAGAAAATTAAGATAATATCTGGCATTATGACTGCTTACTTATTGAGTTAAGGCTGCATGTGAACCGTCAAATTTTACTTCATACATTTGAAAGTAATAAGTGCATATCCAGGAAATACTCATTAAATACTTGATAATCTATTATCTAGCTTATCAATTTAATGTTATCGATCTTATTCTAAATGCGGTTCTTACAAAACTAAGAACAGAGGGCGCGACAGCTGCAGTTTTTGAAAATCAATCGATTTAAGATTTCGTTTGTTAATTCTGATCTCGTAATGATTTTATTTCACTCAATTTAGGCAAATCCAAATTTTAGACAAGCATGCAATTATCGAAATCATTATTAAGACGGAAGGAATTAAGATGGATTATTTTAAACCTTTCTTAAAGAAATTTAACGATTTTAACTGTTGATATAAAGGAATCTATTGTTAAGATACAAGACATTGCATAAATAGCATACCGTGCTATTTTTTGACATTCTAAATTTAGAACCATTATAATTGTAATATCAATATGCAGTTAGTATTGAGTAATATAAGAACGTCGAATAAAATCTCTGCTCTGTTTAGTTCAATTGAAGGATGACACTTACGATGTCACAAGATACTGTATGACTTTTGATTCGTAGTAAATCTTAAAATATACTGGTACTTCTATGGTTGCACATAAATGGTTCAAATTACTATTGTTTTCTCACAACATGGCAGTTTATTCTAAATTTCTTAAAGGAATAAGATGGTGAGAAGTGGCTATCGAAAGTCAAAACCGTTGACAAATTCGTAATTACAGTAACTTTAATTTATGGAAAACACATAGAACACAGTGCCTTTATAATAGAGTACTAGGTTTTTCAAGATGGCAAATATGATTTTTATTCGGTTAAATATAATATAAAACATGCCGGGGTCTCGGAAAAGTATATTCTATATTAAAAAGGACAAAAGGGGAAGTTAATGGTATAATTAAAAAGTCTCTACGTTAAACCCTGTACGAGTCATGACTGTAACAGTAGCAGTTTGCCCAGACTGACATGGTTCGGTGTACGATAATTATTTCATACTAAACAATGCGTTAAGGTGTATCTACATCGCTTTCATCTTCGAGCAGCTTCGGCTGCAGCTCGAGCTAGCAAATCACCGGCTACGCGAAAGAAATGTTGCAGTTATGCTTACAAAGTCGCAAAAAGAAGAGTAGTGTAGCAAGTAAACTCATTCTATATATATCTCGTTTAATTACTCATATTACTTAATTTGTTTTTGTTTATAATATAATTTGTTAACCTTTGAAGTTTTTGTAATCGGTTATTGACATGAGATTTATTACGTTTTGATATACTGCTCTGATCATAATTATGTCTAATTAAATTAAAAATGTACAAATATAATAAAACCAGAAATACCAGTACCAATTAAATGAATTATTAAGAATTCAGAATTGAGTTAAATTTGATGCTGTGCGAGATCATCACCATCTTCAACAACTGTCTTTTCAACGTAGTTAACCGAAACATTATAGACCTTGTTATAGTTTTGATCGTTTATAATTAATAATATTAGTGCTGAACTTTATATTGAACATCAGACGGATCACGGTTTAATTGGATTCACTTGTCAATGTTCAAAATCTCTTTGATCCAAATCTTTTAGATATGTTGTTAACGGTCTTATGAATGTATCCATTCATTGAAATTTCATAGCAAAGTAATGGTCGATATATAAATCAATTTGACTTTGATACGAATCCTTAATTTCTCGACGTTGTAAAACCCCCCGCTTGCTTTTTTGTAACAAAGTCTAATAAGTATACAGTAGGTAACGTTGCCGTACATGTTACACCACATCAACAAAGACACGTGAATTTTGCTTCTAATAGTGTTTTGGCAACCGTCGCATATTATAATTGCATGTCGGAATCGAGAGTCGCGTCGCGACGACGTCCAAGTTAAAAATAATTATCTCATTCACATGAGAAACTACTACGATAGTAACCACAAATTTTCAGTATTAAGCAGTTTCGTGGCCGTGACAATGAATTTCTGATCGTTGATCGCTAACACTTTGTAACACCACAATTTTCCTCCTTGCCAACAATTAGATCTCTGAATTGATCTATCAATTCCATTATTACAATCAAAATGCACGACAAAGTTGATCAGAATTGTGTTATAATAGTTACAGATTGTGAGATCTTACTTCGCCGGTCTGAAATTGGCTCTGGTACGTTTGCGCATGTACCATGACAGCGCCACCATTAAATTCCTTGAAACTATATCAGCTTAGTCACTCTTGACTTATTTCAGTTCGATCAACTTTTATAGCGCCTTCTTTTATTAATTTAATTAGGGTGAACTAAATCGTACGCAACGACAAATTCTTGGCGGAGGGCTTAACTAGCGTTACGTGCAGCTCCCATTATTATTTTAACCCGGTGAAATGTCACAAAGCCGCGTCGGTTTAAATCTCGAATGTTTTATTCTCGACGGAACCGGATTCTATTTTCTATCAGATATTCCGGTTTAACCTTTAACAGAGATTATAGAATGCGGTCGCTGGGGCCCGGGGGTGGCAACCTTGTCTTTCAGCTATTTATGTCGAGGGTAGCGGGACGGGGGTTGGACCGCAGTGCGCAAGCGTTCTGCCCGCCGCTTATGTAACGAACGGAGCACGCCTTCCTTCCAATGTGCACCCGTAATTCCATTTCTATCGTATGAATTTTTCATCGTTCTGCCACACTTATGTCCTGAGGAGTTTCTGTACGCGTTTTCTAAGGATCCAAACAATTTCGAACGCTTATAGTGCTTGCCGTTAAATATTCTTGTCTTTGGAAATAACAGAGATTTCCGAGGAATGGTGCCTTGATAAGAATGTATCTGAACGTTTATAATCATTAGGCTTAATTGTCAAATGTCGTAGACACAAGCAAAATCTGTCATCCAAAGATGAGTAGGCTTCAAACACAATTTAGGTTAATCTTCTTTAGAGAACTATTCCGAAAAATTACGAATATTACTAGCGCCCGTGTAATTGTAAGCCCTTTGTGAAATGGCCTCGTGGCGCGAGCATCCCGCTGTGTATTGTTCGGTTTGCTCCTGTTCCAAATGTAACCTTCACGGGAATTCAGGGCGCGGTTTAATGAGGTCCGCTATGAAAACGTTCATCAATTATCGACGGCGATGGCGGACGGCTTGTTTACGGCACCGGCCGCCGCGGACGCATTTAGACGCAGTGACATTATGGCGAGTTCGCACACGTTATTGCGGCTATAATCCCATTGCTTTTGTCCAGCTGTATAGTACTAAAACTGGGTCATAACTTTACCTAGTCGTAACTCATGATAATAATCTAACCAAGTCATGATATTTTCGAGTATGGAAATACTTGCTACTCTAAACCGGGTGACTTTAGGTCCTTTCTACTTGAAAAATACAGATTTTAATGTGCGAAAACGACTCCTCGATTGCGAGCGAGCAAATCTTCTACTAGTGCTACAGTGGGCCGTTTCGTCAAGTAATAAATCATTCTTTTCGAGTTACCATGGGTGGCTCCGCGTTTTATAAACCTGTAGGTTGGTTGCCTTAGTCTTTTTGATGTTTGTGCGAGCATACAAGTTGGTGGCCAATTCGTCGCAGATGTACCTACCTTGTTGATATTTTGCAAACTGGCTGCGATATGCCAAATAAAATCAGCTCAAAATAATCACGTAAATTTGATTGTGTCACAGTCGACCGATAGAAATTTAGTTGAAGGCAAATGACAATAATATGCAATCGCACAAATGACACGAGCAAATTTAATTTCCATAAACATCATTTTGCTTAAGCTTACTCTGAAGCAGGAAATTCGTTTTACTTACTTAAAGGTGGTTCTGACAAGTGCGTAACTAAATTAAACCGAAGTAAACGAGCTGTTTGATTCTGGCACTTGATTGAGATTAAAAAAAAACACATTAGAAGCCCTAGGAATCTTTTATTTATTATTTTATAAATAATCTCCAATTATTCAGCAAAGTAGGTTAGGTTATTGTTGAGATTAGTCGGCAGGCAGAAGCCCGGTCCGTAGCTGGGCAGCAATTCAGCTAATACCAGAACGACTGAGTTGTTATCAAAATTAAAGTGCTTTATAGAGAGGCATATTGCTGATTCGACTTCATTATTACGCAAATAAGTAAAAGTGTGTGAGCAATATGTATGCTAGTATTTTAGGGATGTAACAGAACGCATGTGAAGTAGGCCAGTGCCAGTGAATGCACATTATGTGAGGTGCGCGCTCCATATTATCTGAGGTTCGCACACGCATCTAGCTCGGCTCAATTGAGCGCCATTGCGCCGGTGATCCCTAACAGGACTATAGAACTGCTCGTCAAGGTTACACCTCTCGGACACGCTACTGTTGCCGTGTGCCTTTATAATAAACTTGTATTCAACAATGGCGTCTGAAATGGTGATTAAGCCCCTTCTATTTTGAAATAATCTATTGAAATTTGCATTGTGTTTTATTTTTAATTACTGTAATCCCCAATTTATATACGTTAGTTAGCCAAAGCTAGTATGTACGACTCGTAAGAACATTCGCGATATTCATTTACGTTGTGAATTGCATTTGATATTTTCATTTTCATAATTTTAATGTTTTGACTTCATATGAAAGTTTGTAGCTTTTACGATGCATAGTAAATACACTTCGTCTAAGAAACGTATTCATTAATCAAACCCTGGTTACATGCTTAAGTATTTTGGGTTGATTTGGTTTAGGTTTTTGGCCTAACCGATAAATGTGATTTATTCTTATAATTCCCTATATACTTAAGTATTTTGCCTGTCCCACCATCTTCATTTTGGGTGCTAATTTTGTTTGATGTGACTGCCTTTCGTAATTTTATTTTTTCCTAGGCCAGTTACGTCATTTTTATCCATTACCAAGTGTTTTTGATTTCATTCGAATTTATTAAAGCAATTGGAGGAAACAGATTAAGATTCAGTAATCTACAAAAATGTACTTATTTAGACATACTGCACTGAGTTTTTGATAACTTTATATCTAAAAATGAATACTTTTATATCAAGTACTACATCAAAAACACTTGGTAGACACTAATAATTGTCCATTCCCACATGTCACCTAGATCCATATGCATAGCCTTGTAGAATGTGTCTAGCCCCTAGTTATGTTTGCAGCATGGCCGCACCGACTCCTACCGCGTCGCCACCATCGGCCCCATAAAGGATGATAATAGAACCGCTGATGGACAGTACAAGGTTTTTAATTTGCATTATCACCTCATCTCGCTACCACGGCTTTACGATTGACATCTGCACCAACCTAACAAAAGAATGGGCATTCAATTTCGATGATTTATTTTTAATAACCTCTTCCAGGTTATTGCGTTCCGTTCTTGTAACTTGTTTAGTGACACTAAGATTGGAGTCAAACGCTTATTTTAAATCTAAAAGGAGATTATACAAATAGATGAATATTTATAAGAACATTGAGTACCTACAGAAACGATTTTTAATATTGTAGATCACCACAAATTTTAGTTGATATATTTTTTGAGATGCAATCTTGCAAAATTACTAAGAAAAGTTAATAGCAGATTTCAATCGTCACCGTTGTGGATGTCTTGAATCATCATGGTTTTTCATTAAAAATTGTTTTGCTATTTTTAGACGTTGATTTAGAATGTACCTATCTAATTATTTTTATTAATAAAACAAACTAAGTTAATTACAATTTTGTTAATGCGAAAATTCAAACAATAGATGTTCCAAGAATAAATTGTCTGCTCTTATTTCTAAATTCTCCTTAAAACATAATTGTTACTATGGTATGTATAAGAGCGTAAAGCGCAATTCGATTTGTGAATATCTTTAATTATGAGTAATTTTCTAATTAATATAAAATAGTGTAATGATTTTTATATTTTGTTTTCATAGACACGCCGGAAACCACCTGCGAAAAAACGGAAACCCGGAGATTTAGATGACCTGAAACAGGAATTAGATATTGATTTCCACAAAGTAACACCCGAAGAACTTTATCAAAGATTTCAGACACATCCCGAAAATGTAAGTGTTTTTAAATGTTTTTATTTTTTTGCATTTTTGTAACAGCAACCAAGAATTCAATAATAGAATATTGCTCTTAATACTATATGTGAAGATTTGATGAGATCGCGTGAACATTCCACGAAATAAGAAAAAAGGATCAAATTTAATTATTTGTATTGAGCACTACAAATCTTCTAAGTTAAATTCAAATCTAGCTTCGATAAATAACATTTTCCTCTAATGATTGATTCTTTTCACAGGGACTTAGTCATGCGAAGGCGAAAGAAAATCTTGAACGAGACGGTCCAAACGCACTCACACCCCCAAAACAAACCCCCGAATGGGTAAAGTTTTGTAAAAATCTCTTCGGCGGCTTCGCGTTACTACTTTGGATTGGTGCTATTCTATGCTTTATTGCCTACGGAATCCAGGTAACTAATGCTTTATATGAATTTCTCAGGGTGGCTTATCAGAAATGACTAACGGACGTATCATAAAAAAACTAAAGGAAATCCTGACATTGTCCCACTTGTTACGCTCCATTAAATTTAACATTGTAAATTGTCGAAGAAAAATTTGATTAACATGTTTGTTTTTGTATTTCAAATTAATTGAATGAAAAGTAATGGCCATGTTTGAACTAAAAATCCATCGAGGAATAACGAGCTTAATTTCCATTGCTATTGAACTTAGCAATTGTTTTGTATTGTGAAAACAAGGTCTCCTAAAAATGCACCGGTGTCTAAGCGAAACGTGCGTAGAGAGCGTATTTGAAGATCTGTGTGGTGACGTGTAAATAAATTATAAATTGCTCCGTGCAACTTGATTAGATTGTCTCGGATTAAAGCAAATTAAGCTTGTTTCTCGTACATCACGGACTTATTCAAACAACGCCAGCTTATATAAAATATTTAAAATAAGACGGATGAAAAGCTAAACTTGTTGTTTTTTAGGCGAGTACGGTAGAAGAGCCAGCAGACGACAACTTGTACCTCGGTATTGTATTAGCGGCCGTGGTTATCGTTACCGGCATATTCTCATACTACCAGGAAAGCAAGTCGTCCAAAATCATGGAATCCTTCAAGAACATGGTACCTCAGTTCGCCACTGTCATCCGCGAGGGAGAGAAGTTAACGTTGCGTGCTGAGGACCTCGTGCTTGGCGATATTGTTGAGGTATGTTATGTCGTAAAATAAAGAACCTCGAAATCTTTTACTTAATTATATGATTAATGACTCACTGCCCTTGGAATTTATAAAAAACCTTACACCTAAAATTAAAAACTAAGATTAAAATTTAGAACTGCTACATTAAGACTATTTACTGCCTCACAATGCCTTGACAAACCTTATAAATAACAATAATGGTTTGTCAATCAGGTAAAATTCGGCGACCGGATCCCTGCTGACGTCCGTATCATCGAGGCCCGTGGTTTCAAAGTAGACAACTCAAGTTTGACCGGCGAATCTGAACCCCAGTCCCGTGGCCCTGAATTCACCAACGAGAACCCCTTGGAAACTAAGAACTTGGCATTCTTCTCCACCAACGCTGTTGAGGGTACCGCGAAAGGCGTGGTCATTTGCTGCGGTGACAACACGGTACGTTTCTTTCTCTAACCGATAACATTGTGTAACTTTATAGAGAATGTTGAAAAAGCAGATGATTACATTTGGATTGCGCGAGAAGTCTGCAAAAATAGCTTCATGGTTTCTTATAAATCTTGCAAATTAGCATCAAAGAGGTCGCTCAACCAACAGTTGCTGTTTTTATTGAAGGCCTATTTAAATTTAAAAATTAAATCATGCTTAAAATAAAAGAAAATTATCATTCACTAGTAAATAAACGAAATGTTAGGTTTTTCTCAAGTTGTTCGGTTATTTGTATTTCCCATACGAAATATAACCAATTTTTTTATTGCTCTCGAAAATAGCTTTGTATTACTCTTGTTGAACTCCTTCAGACGTAGTAGAGTGAACAACAGAAAAGGTTGGAAACCTTTTCTGCCTGTGGGTCCTAGGTACATTATTACACTTGTCACATCAGGTAATGGGACGTATCGCTGGTTTGGCGTCCGGTCTGGATACCGGAGAGACTCCCATCGCGAAGGAAATCCATCACTTCATCCACTTGATCACAGGCGTCGCCGTATTCCTCGGAGTTACGTTCTTCCTTATCGCATTCATCCTCGGCTATCACTGGCTCGATGCTGTCATTTTCCTTATCGGTAAGTGCTCCTTCTGAGTTTTTTTAAAATCTTATTTCAATTGACTTATCAAGAAGCGCAGTTTAATAACTCTTGAAATGTAAATTTTACACAACTATCTAATGCAACATTTCAAGTTGAATTACAGAAAGCATTGTAATTTAATTCTAGCTATTTTAAACAAAACTATTCGTATGAAAACTTTTGCTTTCTTCTTTCAAAGTGTTCTCATTGAAAACTCAGCAGTAGATACATTATCAAATTCGAAAATAAATACATCCAAAAAACAGCAATTTTTATTGCATTTCACCATTGAAAGCTCGGGTTTTTTAAATTTGTTTAAGTAGGTTATTGTTAGAAAAGCGTTGAAGACTGAAGAACAAATATAAAAATGATTGCAGCAATACAATTTCCACTTTACCAATAAAACCAGTACCAATAAAACAAATACCAATAACAGTAAAAATGTTTTTCACAGGTATTATTGTAGCCAACGTACCAGAAGGTTTGCTCGCGACCGTAACCGTATGTCTGACCCTAACTGCCAAACGCATGGCCTCCAAGAACTGCCTTGTAAAGAACTTGGAAGCCGTGGAAACCCTCGGATCGACATCAACCATCTGCTCAGATAAGACTGGAACCCTGACCCAGAACAGGATGACTGTTGCCCACATGTGGTTCGATAACCAGATCATTGAGGCTGATACTACTGAAGACCAGTCAGGAGTCCAATATGGTAAGCCTGATACGAATGTTGCATAATGTAAAAATGTTATTAATCTTCTTCCCAGGTAGTTGATTTTGAAACTTGAACTTATCGATACAGTGTTTGTCATAGCCTCTTGAAATTAAAGAAAATTTATTATTGTCATAATTTTGAATTGCATGCACATGAAAATTTGAACTTGAAGAACCCTTGATCTATTCGCAGACCGCACAAGTCCCGGATTCAAGGCACTCGCCAAAATCGCTACTCTTTGCAACCGCGCCGAATTCAAAGGAGGACAGGATGGTGTACCGATTCTGAAGAAGGAAGTCGCTGGTGACGCCTCAGAGGCCGCCCTACTCAAATGCATGGAACTTGCGCTCGGTGACGTCCTGTCAATTAGGAAAAGGAATAAGAAAGTGTGCGAAATCCCCTTCAACTCCACGAATAAGTATCAAGTGTCCATTCATGAAAGCGATGACAGCAGCGACCCTAGGCAATTGCTTGTGATGAAGGGAGCTCCGGAAAGGATTTTGGAACGTTGCAGCACTATCTTCATTGGAGGAAAGGAGAAGGTATTTAGTTGATATGCTATATTTTTAATACATTCTATTATGTTCATCCAGTCATGAAAATATTGGATAGAAGCAGGCGTTACTTTGCGGAAATCCATGGTATATGTTGCTCGACTGTTAACAACCGTAGCGTGATATTGTATAGCCTGTTGTTAACTTGCCTAAGAATTGAAATATAGAAATGCAAAAACTGATTTGAAATTCGACGTGTATTTTTAGAGTTTAACGCGTTGGAATAAAAAATCTTTTTATGAGTATTGATAGATATTTTTTTTTTGTATAAAAAGATTGTCTTTTATTAACATAAACTCTATTAGGTATTGGACGAGGAAATGAAGGAGGCATTCAACAACGCGTACCTCGAACTCGGCGGTCTCGGCGAACGTGTGCTCGGCTTCTGCGATTTGCAACTACCCTCCGACAAGTACCCAATCGGCTACAAGTTCAACACCGATGACATCAACTTCCCAGTGGACAACCTTCGCTTCGTCGGACTCATGAGTATGATTGACCCCCCGAGAGCCGCCGTTCCTGATGCCGTTGCTAAGTGCCGATCCGCTGGTATCAAGGTACGAATCATTTCAGGTTTCCTATTTATTATAGTATTAATTTACGGACATACTAGATGGACCACCAGATGGCAATCTCAAAACCATCGCCTATATACAGAGCTACACGCCACATGTCAGGAACACGTCCTGGACCGTGCTGAAATGTGCCCATCAACGTGAGGGCCTCATGTAATGAAATCGGCAACCACGCCCTTTAGACCGAAACACAGTATTGCAACAATGCTACTTCACGCCAGAAATAAGCATGGTAGTACTTTTGGACAAGCGCTGTAACAAAATGCTCTACTTTTACTAATAGTAGTCAGCAGATGAAAGAATTGTTTATTTCTCTTCTCTTTATATTATAAATATCATTTGATTAGAAATCGTATTAGAGATACTTAGGTATACTATACATAATTAATAACTACGCACAGAATCTTTAATATTATTTGGTTACGGAATACGAAGACGTTGCCACAGCGTATCTTTAAAATAAATCTTTCGGTATGTCAGAGTCACTTTTATCAAATTCTCCAAAATCTGTATTCGATTTTTTTAATAATATGACTAGTGTTTTATTGCAATCACACATCTGTTCTAAATGATGATGCAGCCTAAGTCGGAATGCGCTAGTCTAGAAGATGTCTACAAAAAGCGAGGAATAAAGTAAAAGTTTTCTTACAATACTCCTTGTGTTCCAAACAGGTTATCATGGTAACAGGTGACCACCCTATCACTGCCAAGGCTATCGCCAAATCCGTAGGAATTATCTCTGAAGGCAACGAAACTGTGGAAGACATCGCAGCCCGACTCAACATCCCGGTCTCAGAAGTGAACCCGCGTGAAGCTAAAGCTGCTGTCGTACACGGAACTGAACTTCGTGATCTCAATTCGGACCAACTCGATGAAATTCTCAAGTAAGAATATCAAACTTTCAAATTTATTCGAAACTACCTGCGTTCCACAGTAGTAGGTGCATAAGAAACAAACAAACACACAATTTCACATATATATATATTGGTATTTGCGGAGTTTGACCCTATGTATCATTTTAATATAAACCGAAGTAGAAAAAGTCGTTTCAAAGTTAAATAATGTTAAGTTTCTAACTAAAATTCTATTGCAGATTTTAAATAAATCTAGTACTCCTGTTAATATCCTATCCAAATAAGCCTTTAAATTAAAAAAAGTAAAAAGTTGTAATAAAAATAAAGAGGATCGTTCTTTTACCACACCATTATCGTTTTTTTGGTCCTTCCGAAACAGGTCCTTTGAACCGGATCGGAAGATATAGAAATCCGATTTAGAATTTTATTTAAAATTATTAACTGAAACAGCAGCAAATGTTATTAGCTTACTTTTAAACAACTTTTAAAAAATAGCTTTTTTAAGGGTTATCAAAACTTAAAACCTCAACTCTCCTACCAAAGGTACCACACTGAAATCGTATTCGCGCGCACATCACCACAACAGAAGCTTATCATCGTGGAAGGTTGCCAGCGTTTAGGAGCCATCGTAGCCGTGACTGGTGACGGTGTGAACGACTCGCCAGCTCTGAAGAAGGCTGATATTGGTGTTGCTATGGGTATCGCTGGCTCAGATGTATCCAAACAAGTGAGTTTCTGCTGCTTAATTTCACTGTATTTTTTCTTCAAGGAGTCCCCGTTTTTTATACCACTATAAGTTAGCCCTTAACTGAATTGTCCACTGTCCACATATCAGTCCACTGCGGGACTATAATCTAAATAATATAAAAAAAGGCCTCTCAGAACGGGAGAATTTGCCGATAATCGACACTCAGGGTTGGATATCGCAGTAGATAATAGAAGTAGCAGAGGAGCCCAGCTCGCTCTCATTTATTAGACTTTCACGACAGGAGGTAATTTAAAAAAAATCCACAGGCCGCCGACATGATCCTACTCGATGACAACTTCGCCTCAATCGTAACGGGAGTGGAAGAGGGCCGTCTCATCTTCGACAATCTGAAGAAGTCCATCGCCTACACTCTGACCTCGAACATTCCGGAAATCTCGCCTTTCCTCGCCTTCATCCTTTGCGATATCCCCCTACCCCTTGGCACTGTTACCATCCTGTGCATCGATCTCGGAACTGACATGGTGAGTTTGATTCTAAATTCTAGGGCTTACGGTTCCATTGACTTTATTTATTTTGACTTGCAAGTGAATATGTATTTATGTTTTCCTGGTACCTGAGGGCTTAGGGATAAATTCATACTTGTGTCCTGACTGAAATAGAAGATTTTCGTTGAGTATGGCCGACTTGATGAACGTAAACTGTATGATTAAACCGTGATTACATAAAAGTATGGTAAAATTTTACTTCAAACAAATTTGAAAAACATATATTTAACTGAGAGTTTTGTCTTTGTTTGCGACTAAATTTGGGCTTTTTCTTTCCTTTGGTCTCTGACAGCTAGTTAAAAAATCTGTCTCAGACATTGTCCCTAACACCTGATAATATAAGCTTAACCTTAAAATCGGAATTCGTTACGTAAGTATAACTACCCGCATTGCATCATCGTGGTGGATCAGAGGTCTAAGCACCTACAATTATGGTGGTGATACACTTTCTTTTTTGAATTTTTCCAAGTAAAACTCAAAGCTAATTATAAATCCTTCATCCGAAAATACTGTAATAGATATTCGCTTGCATTAAAATAGATATTTAAACAGATGTTCTATTTCAGTAACAGTTATTTTCTACAATCGTTTTTTTTACAATGTATAATAATCACAGAAATAACCATGAATTTAATAACTTATAATAATAAAACTTTATAAAATTTTGTCACAAGTAATGTCCTAATGATAAAACTAAAACTTTAAGGTAAAATTGTTGTTCAATAATTATAAAAAACGATCAATTTTGCAGGATAAAATTTTGCAATGTTCTTTGTTCAACTTAATCCTTTTCAGCCTGCAACACTGCAATGGTAGATTATAAATCAAACTCAAGGAAAAAATACAAGGAGAAGCTGCCATAAAAAACCTTAACATGATCATGACTTTTTTTGTGGTCTCTTTCTTATTTTATTGGACAGCAAAAAGGGGTTCTTTATCGTATATTTTCCTCTAGTTTGTGGTATTTAATAAAACATTGACAATAGGTGCCTGCCATAGCGCTCGCGTACGAGGAAGCCGAGGCGGACATTATGAAACGCCCGCCGAGAAATCCCTTTTGCGACAAACTTGTCAACGAGAGGTCTCTGTTCCCTTACATACAATGTGCTGCCTTTATATAACCCCTAACCCGTTTTCAGCTAACGCCGCTGTTGTCTCGGTATCGTGAACGAATGGAGTGTGAACTTAATTTAAACCGTATTCTATATAATCATAACGATGAAATCACCATAAACTTTGTGTGCTATGCCAAGTTTGGATGCTCTTTATAAACTTTATAAGACGTTGAATGGTAAATTTTTGCAGAAGCTAAAAAAAAGCTTACCTAAAAATTACTTTTAAACTTTTGGTGGTTATTTTATTTAATACATAGAGATATCTATTGGTTTTAATAGGAAAATAAGTTTGTATAGTATCACATAACATTAAAAAAAAAATGCTTTATTGGGTTTTTGGATTTGATTCTATCGCTTTCGTTCTTGGTAATTTTGTTATGATTGCATAGAATTTAGTTTTAAGAATTAAACTAAATGGAGTTTTTTTTTAGCGTACGTCGAGTTTAAATAATGATGGAGTGACGCTTGATTAAATATGTGTTGTTTGTGCTACGAAATGGTGACTTAGAACTTTTAATTTTTATTTTTTTTTTTCTATATATAATATTTTAAAATGCAATATATTTTCGTGCCTATCTCCAAAACACTTTTAAGACAAGAGGGACTAGGCATTTTGTAAAAAAGGTCCAGTCACCACGTCGTAACAACTAATCTAATGGTTTTTATATATAAAAACTAATTTGTGTGTTTGTTCCTAGTCATATAAAATTGATTCGGCTAAGCTATCGTAAGGGACTCGGAACACAAGTTACTAGGCAGTACAACAGTCTTGTACTCGGTAAATGTTGCACATGTAAGGCGAAACACAACACATCGATTTTACAACAATCACATCACACCCATTATCATCATCATCTCGACAAATCATCGACTGTTATTCGGACGCATCGAGTCAAAATCGATTCAGTATCACTGACATTATTATCATTCGATTAAGTTTTATTTTACATCCCTGGTGGTGTGGCGTACGTCATAATCATGGTCTTTTATGTTTAACATTTTGTTTTCTGTGATAGTTTGTAAGCATCGCAAGATATTGTAAGCAAACGTCCCATATGTATCAAATTCGCTCGCCTTCAATGATTTTAAGGATATATGATTTGAAGGGTTTGGTTAGCTGTCCACCAGAGAAGCTTTATGGCAGAAAAATCTGCTTATAATTTACTCTCTTGTGAGGGTAATCAGTGTCAATTCAATTAATCAATTTGCCAAGTCTGCCAAATAAAACGTTCTTCAATATTTATCATAGCAGTTTAAGGGGCGGACTTATAGCGAAAATTCTAACAAGTTGTACTTTAGACTACGCTCGCGACAATAACATTAGTATGGAATTACATCAGAGCAAATATAGTCGCTGGTTTTGTTGCTAGTTCTACATTATCAAGGTTATGATTTGTAGGGACAAACGAATTACTTCGATGTTATTTTAATATCATACGAGTTCCGCAAACTAAGGCTCCTTCAATCCAATTTACCTATACTCAGGAAGGCTGGAGTAATCAGCGTGTCTATGGTCCCAAAATTCGCAAAGAGCTTTTTTCTACAACACACTTCGGGTCCAATGCAATAAAGCGTTAAGGGTTCTGCTGTGGCAACCTTCAATGTTTCAGCACGTTTGCCATGGCGCGAAAAGATGGCTTTGATGCCATCTGGTTAGAAAAATGACTTCTCTGCTGACTACAGTTCGGGGAAGCAGCAAACAACCCATGATAGCAGATAGAATTGATATCAGCTGTGTAAACTCATACAGGACGCAATCCCTTTTGAGTAATAAAATACCAAAGCAGTTCGCGTTTTTTGTCCTTTTCAATGGATCTTTGTTGTAAAATAAACAAATGAATTTTAAAAAAGAGTAGTATTTATTTTTGTGACAGAGCTCGTCCGCGGATGTACCGCCATGCTCATTTCAACCGCAAAGCAGCATTGTTGCAATGCTGTTCTCAGGTTGCCGGTGTAATTACAGGCACGTGAGACTTAAACACTACGCCACAGTACGTATTAAAAAAAAATGGAAAATGAAAATCTGGTGGATAGGTAACCGAGTGCGAAGGGATTCAGTGCGAGGGGCATATGGGGGCGTGTGCTTGCAAAGGTCTTGTTAAGTGTTGGATGTTGTGGTCACGTGACACGTGAGTGGCGACGCACGCTTGCCGATCGCTCTCATAGCTAGTGTTTGTGTAGGTGCCCGCCATTTCCCTGGCTTACGAGGAGGCAGAATCTGACATAATGAAGCGACAGCCGCGTAATCCTTTCACTGATAAGCTCGTTAACGAGAGGTAAAAAAACGACGAGCGATCCCGCTCGTTCAGAGTTAATATACTATACGCTATTTGCTTGCTACCACGTGTACATTAGTCTTCAATATTGGGGGTTGGTTGTTGCCTGCAGTGTACTTGTGTCCTGTAGGCACACGACATACGTGTGTGGATATTGAAGGCGACAATCGCACTGCTCCCGTTTTCTGCCTTGCGTTGTCTTTTATACTTTTCTATATTAACTGATTCTCCTGTTTCCTTTAACGTAGCTTGTTGTCTTTGTGGAATAACGTGTTTATCGCACAAGTGACGCGGTCCGTTAGATAACACGTTGTTCCACGTATGAGGTGTGGTTTTTCTTTTTTTATATTGATTATATATTTCCTTATATTTGTGGTTATGAGTGATCGTGTCTAAGGTAAGTGTCTCGATGTCTTTCTTGTGTCTGCCATCTATCTTTCGTGCATGAGTTTCCGAACACATTTATTCTATTTCTTTTAGTACAGATATCGTTTAATATTTTTATTTATTAATTTTTTTTTCTTTTATCTTTTATCTTTCACATCCTTCCATTTACACAATGACACAATATTTTTTTTTTTTATACATCGTACCCGTTATCATCAGATACTGTAGGTAATTTTTAATCATCAGAATCATATCACCGCATTTACCGTAGGTATATTATGTCGTCGGTAAGGCTACATTATGAACTATCTATCGTAGATACATCAAACACGTAATCGTACCTAATACTTAATATGAACTTTTCTAGGGCTTATTTGTAATTGTCATTTCTAGTGTAGTATTTTCAGATAACACATATGCTCCTTTGATAAGTATGATTATCGACGAGCTAATTTTTATGTCACACACGCTATATCTATCCTATTTTATGATATCTCCTAGTACTTTAAGTATCTTTTTAGTGGTAATAACGTACATCTGTATACGGAGGTAGAGATGCCGGATGATTGCGGAGTGTAGGTATTAATTGTGTTTGGTATCGCGTGATCGCGCGGTCGGTCGCGCGTCGCTAGTGTTGTCTGTGCTGATTGCTTGGTGTTTACGAAGGTACCCGCTATATCATTGGCGTACGAGGCGCCAGAGTCCGATATCATGAAGCGGCAGCCCCGAGACCCTTACCGCGACAACCTCGTCAACAGAAGGTCGGCCGCACTCGCCACCAGTGCCGTGGCAACGCTTTATAGATACTCATTTGGGTGTTGACACAATGTAAAGCCCCACTATTGAAATTATAAGCGCAGGGTGCAATTTATCATAACGCCATTCGTCTTCACTTTTGCGTCATCCGAACTAAATTATTTATTTCTCCATAATAATGCTGATCGTACGTTACACTCGAGTCGAGTAATTGTCGTGTAAAGTTTTCGAAATTGAACTCGCTTGAAAAATAGGGTTTGGCTCGTAATGTTCGAACGGCTTTAAGGGTGAGATGGAAAAATAAATAATAATTTTAAACTTGATTTCTGATTTAATGAAACTTTCTATTGCATACCTGTTTATGGGTGAACTGAAACCCAAAGGTTGGGCGAATGTCATATCATGGCATATATTATAACGAGTGTTGTCTTTTTTCAGTTACAAATTCCCTTTTCTTTTCAAATCTATCAGATTTGATTTGTGTATATGAAGCAATATGAGAGTTGTAAGGCAATTTCGTAGTAAATCAATATCTCGAATAAGTTTGTGATTTTTATATTTCTGTACAAATTTATCTAATATTTTCGAAAAATTCTAATAATTTATATTACACCGTATGACGTTTCGGTGTTTCGCAGAATTCACATACAGGTATCTTATAAATTCAAATTTTAAAATTCAAATCTTTATTTGCGTGATTGCATAACAAATTTGATCTTATAATAAAACATAGCAAGTTCCGTGCTTCAATCTGCCATTCTATGGCATGCAAATTATAACAACACCATTGTAAAATTATTTTTCCATTTCATACTAAATGTCAGAAAATTAAGGTATCAAAACTGAAATTAAATAACAATGTCAACTTAAAATTAAATAATATATAGTAAACCAAAATATAAACCTAGAAACATATAGGTACCACAACAATGTGTCAAAATTTAATATTTATTCCACAATAACAGATTATTTCTACTGATTAACTAATAATAATGGACGTTTAGATATAACCTTACATTTAACGACTTGCCGATACATATATATATATATATAAATATATATTTTGCATAGCTATACAATCGAACTGGGGATTTGTATTTGAAAAAGATAATAAATAGTTGGAGGGGAAAGAGGAATATTAATCGCAAATTCAAATATAAACCTCAAATCACACATAATACATAAAAAAAAAACATTATGACTAAATTGGACCCTATGCAAAAATATTTAGACTGGTTGAAGAAAAATTCTAAAATAAATATTTTCATGGTGCGGCTACTTGTGGTTGAACATTTCCATTTGACATGGATGTGGAAGAGTGATTATGGAGACAGCCCCCCACCCTCGATCCAGCACTAAGCAATAGGGATGTTGACAACATTCAAAATGGCCATTATAAAAATTAGAAAATTTAACTTTGAAAAGAAACTGAAACAACTATAAACACACGTTAAAATTAGGCTTTGGAGGGCCTTTTAACCCCTATTTATCGCGAAGCGGAATTTTGCATGGCGATAGAACCATTTATCATAGTCTAATCAGCAATATTAAATCGCTTAAAACTCTAACATTAACTGTTGAATACAATAAAATTGAATACAAAATAAATAGTCACATACCCTATTGCCCGTATAGATTCGTACCGAGCCCTGTATAGCAATAAAATACCAACAAACAATTTCTACTCTGTGTATAATACACGATTTATTCTCTTACTTCCTCTAGCTTCTTGAGAATGAATTTAAAAAAAGAACATAGAGTTTCCTTTTAGAACCCTTTTTTAAATAGAGCTTAGTCCATAGCCTTTTTTATCTTTAAAAATCTTCACTCTTCCATATTTTAAAGATAGATAAAAAAAAAACGACATTGCGCAGCGATATGTCGATAATTTGCACGTTAGTGATCAACTTAGTGAACCTAGCTGTCATCCAAATATCTAGTGGATTAATTAATTGTGTGTGGTTGTGTTTATTAGTAACCGTAGAATGAATATTAATAGAATATTTTAATAGAAACATATTTTTTCTTTCAAGGAATGACTTAGGCGAGATGGAGCGTACTGTAATAGTTTTCATATTATATTTTCCTTTCGAATATTATTTCTGATTTATTATGCGGATGTAAAATATTTTATTGTGTATATAACATAGCAGTTTTAGTACGCACGACGCTATATCGGTCACATAGCATAGCAAAGCTGAGCTGAGGGGCTTACGTCACGAACACAAAACACATTAACTTAGTATTTTTTTGAAGCTATCCCTTGTTTTTTTTTTAGATCACGAAAGCTTTTGAACGATCTTTTTTGCTTGTGCTTATCGGTGGTTTATTAACAATGATAATGCATGTATGGAGTGAAACTGTAAGTATTACTAACAAGTAACAATAACATTGTAAACGTTGTAGTAAAGTTCCGAAAGTAAAAAAAAATTAGGGAAAAAGACAGTTCAAATTGTCTGAACAACAAATCTGAAACCAAGGACGTACAGTTTGGGATTAGCAAATTTTTATAAGAAGATATTTTTGTTTTATTTTGTTAATAATGTATGCCGGTTTTTACTACATCGGTGATAAAATTGCAGCCAAAATATGATAAAAACTCTACGAGTATATTTAAAGACATTTAATCTGTAACCAAACCTAAACAAAATGGCTGATACGAGTCGTTATTTTATTTCTGGGAAGACGGGCTATAAGTTTTTGTTTGAAACTTTTTTTTATCTTATTAAGGTTTGCAATCTTCACGTCTACACAATACAAAGCTTCACAACGATATAACTTTTATAAAACGAAAAATTGTTCCCCAAAATCAAATTGCATGCTTGTTGAACAAGAATTTATGAAATAAAATAAACATGTTTAAGACCAAAAGGTCACACGTTACAGGGAAACACCAAAAAAGCTTCCAAAGCACTAGACAAATTACTTGAAAAGGACTGGCTTTTAGTTAGGAAGGATCTGTTTTGAAATAGACCTAGAGTTCTCTAGACTGTAGATAGAAACCTCAATCTAAATTTAAACTTTTGCTAAATATTTTTGTCGAGAATTTTAAACTAGTAGTTTCACCCAAAGATATTTTTTCCTTAAACTGTGTTAAACAAAAAAAAAGGAATTAGAATAAAATCTTTAATGTATCCAAATCATTAGTTTTTGTAGATTTTTTTATAAAGTGGAAAGAAATTATAACATACCCCTCAGAAAGATTTAGTGTAAGAATGTATTTAAAAAACCCAACAACGCCCGAGCTACTTTGTGTTATTTTAAATAAAGATTATTTTACAATACTCAAGTCTCAAGATATCTAGGGCCCAACTTTATCTTGTTGTATTGAAACATGTGCTCAATTACTAGTGATACATGCAAAAGTTTAAATTCCGATGATAAGCTGAAGTCAGTCCTTTATTTACGCTTTACATCACATACACGCACCTCACAGGTTGTATAATATTGATATCGGGGGTTGGCAGGTTGATTTCCATGGCGTACGGACAAATTGGAATGATCCAAGCCGCCGCAGGATTCTTCGTATATTTCGTGATCATGGCTGAGAACGGCTTCCTGCCACTGAAACTGTTCGGCATCAGAAAGCAATGGGACTCCAAGGCTATCAACGACTTGACTGACTCATATGGACAGGAATGGGTAAGTATTTTTCTACTGCAGATTTTGAAGTTTCTTGTAGATTTCTACTAGATAGAATCTGCCTTTCGAACGGTAGAGTCACTAGGCCTATTCGAAATAAAGGAATTTTTAATTTCAATTTTTATATCAAAGTGGCATTCGCTGTCAAATTAAATTGTTGTTGGAAATGACCTTTAAGCATATATCTTTTTCACCACATATGGGTCAGTATCTCGAAAGGAAATAGAAACAGATATCTTCTAGTGACTTCATAAGGTCCTAGATATACCTCATTAGAAAGGATAAAGCAGCACTTACAGACCTTCCACAAGTCGTTCAGATAGAACTGCTATATGCAAGCGTCAATCATTATCAGTCATCTTAATTTCCAGCAGCAAAAGCTCAAAGTACAGCAGTTGACTTCCATTTATCAAGATAATGTTATATCGAAACTATCCAGCGTTGCTCTTTAAAATGAAGTTTGCATTAACTAAACTGATGTTGAAATTGAAAATTTTTCATTTAAGGAAATCAATACAATTGTTTAAGGAGATATAATAAAAACAAAATTAACGTTTTCACAGACATACCGTGATCGCAAAGCCCTCGAATTCACCTGCCACACCGCTTTCTTCGTGTCCATCGTAGTGGTGCAGTGGGCCGATCTGATCATCTGCAAGACCCGCCGTAACTCCATCGTTCACCAGGGCATGCGCAATTGGGCTCTCAACTTCGGTCTGATCTTCGAGACGGCTTTGGCCGCCTTCCTCTCATACACTCCCGGCATGGACAAAGGCCTGCGGATGTATCCTCTCAAGTAAGACTCTCTACCATATGAAAGTCTTGCATATAATGATTGACATTTTTAATTTTTTTTATTCTAGTTATTCAGAGAAATACTGGTATTTATGCTACGCGAATCATCATCATTTACAATGAAGTTCTGCTCTGCTGCCATTGCTCAATATGTCGTTTATTTTGACGGCCGATTGGCGCAGTGGGCAGCGACCCTGCTTTTTTAGACCAAGGCCGTGGGTTCGTTTCCCGCAACTGGAAATTGTTTCTGTAATGAACATGAATGATTTTCAGTGTCTGGGTGTTTATCTGTTGATAAACGACTAAGACACCTATAGGTATCTTTGCATGGTTCGAGTCCATGTAGGACTGCGGTACATCGATAATACAGTCGTATTTATATCAAAATACCCACCAACTCAATGTCATTAACATAAATATCTGGCAAATATGAATTTATAGTTATCAAAAGTTGAACTATTTACCGACTTTATAAATTTACTGTAACACTGTATTTTATAAGTATCTATGTATATTATTCATAAAACTTCATCAGTCATCTTAGTACCCATAACACAAGCTACGCTTACTTTGGGGCTAGATGGCGATGTGTGTATTGTCGTAGTATATTTATTTATTTTATTTATACTCTACACCAGAACAAGTTTAGGAAATAAAAAAACAGAAGCAGAATATAAAAGCTATCGGTTAGCAGCGACCTCTGCGAGGATAATGTTCCGCTAATACGAGTGTTCCGGTTTCCATAGGTTCGTGTGGTGGCTGCCAGCCATTCCCTTCATGCTGTCGATCTTCATCTACGACGAGATCCGGCGCTTCTACCTGCGCCGCAACCCGGGCGGCTGGCTCGAACAAGAGACTTACTACTAGACTGCACCGACCACGTCCACACCGCCGCGTCGTGCATCATTAGTTACTGCGTACATACGTTCATTTGTGTTCTTATATCAGACTGACAGACACACTGTCGCGGTGCCGTCACGGTATATGTGTAATCGCTGTCGTGTACGCTTCTCACCGCTTGTTGCCGTACGTCGCCGTACGTCGCCGCCCGCGTAAACGGGCCGGCCGCGCCGCACCGCCCGCAAGCCTTATGTATATATGCTCAGTGATGGATGAATTTGTGAACTTTAACAAAATGTTATAAACACGTTATTGTTTGAAAATTGCGAGTTATTTTTATATCGAAAAATCTGTTCGGAAACGAAATTTTTGAGTATCTGAATCGCGAACGCGTTGTATTAACGGATCTGGTGGCACGTGAATCTCGGGCGGCCGGTGCGGCGGGGCCGGCACTCGCCGGTCGGCCCCATAGAGTTAACTGATATAATTGTTTTACACACTAAGCGATAAGTAACAGTGTCTAGCGGTAGATCGCCGCGCCGCTCGCGGCTCTCGCGGGCGGCCGGGGAGAAGCATTTGTTGTAATTTAACAGTTAAGAAGCTACGATTATTAACTTTTTAAGTGATTTAG
The DNA here is from genome assembly GCF_905163445.1 of Pararge aegeria. NCBI lineage: Eukaryota > Metazoa > Arthropoda > Insecta > Lepidoptera > Nymphalidae > Pararge > Pararge aegeria. The sequence continues at coordinate 5,105,485 of NC_053198.1, forward strand.
ATTAAGTTGAATTTTTCGAGTGAACAACGTTCAGTTGACGATTCGAACGGGTGCGTGGTGTGTGAGAGGTCGATGTGGAGTGCCTGAGTTTTAGTGTACTACTGCTTACTGTTAGGTAGGTAGTTGAAATTTTGAACCCATATTTTCATTCGTAAAGTAGATAAACGAAGCATACACAGTCGCGATCGCTTGGAGGGCCGCGGGCGGGCCCCGGCACCGGTTCGCTCTCCGGGCGGCGCCGGGGCCCGCGTGCGGCCCGGGCCGGACACTATGCTTTTCTTTTTCTAAAATTAACTGAAATTAGTGATTTTTGTGAAATTTATTAAAATAGTCTGCTCATGGTAATTACGTAAGATTTAATTTCTTAATTAAAAGATAATAAACAAAACGTAGCAATGCGTAATTAGAACTTTTTAAAATTATACAGTTATGATAGTCACCTTGCGTTGGTCGGCGCCCGGCCGCGACGCCTCGCGCGGCGTGCCGGGACGGCCGATACATTTCGATTTTCGTAACGAATATATAACATATAATAATGGTTATAAAAGTAATAATTATATTACATTATAGCGACTATAAATCTAAATTATATGAAATGTTTATAGATTTAAAGTGATGTTTGTTTCTTTAGAGTGATCTTCTGTGCTTGTCCGTCGAAAGTCGGTACGATGTACATTTCACAGACAATAGTCGTTGATTCTGATTGATATAATTGTGATTGGATCTTTGTGAGCTATTCGTTAATGTACACTGTAGAACTAACATTGTTTTGCGTTCGACAGTTCTTTACACCGTTTCTTTTTATAGTATTACTCTGTTGGCTAGGACGCTGTAAAAATGTAAGTGTTAATAAAAAAAACATTTTCAAAATATTATTGCGATGTTTCATTGATATTAGCTATTACTCATTAAATTCTATTTATGCTGAACCTTGGTCTGATTTGCTAATGTTTAGCACGAACACCTCAACCCAAAAGCTCTCAGTTATAGTCGCTTTCGCGAACTTTGGCGCAATCGTAGAAACGTTATCGAGTATCGAAACACTAGTGATCGAGTGAAATGGAACTTATTCTTTTGTTTTAAAGCTCAAATTCGCCTACGCTGATTAAGGCGATCTGTATATGACCGGTAGGATTACAGACTTTACAGATTTACTTTAACCTAATGGCGTTTCGATACTCGAAAACGACTCTACGATTGCGAGCGTGCAAACTAGGGTACCCTAGTTTCTGGTTATTAAATCTTGGGTCTAACGTGGGTCTGAGTCTTGGCATTGAAATCTTGGACTTTAGGACTCTGTGGCTTTTGAATTCTGGCCCGGACGCTCTCTTAAATGGTAGCCCTCTATGTGGTTTTGAAATCTTTGTTAACTAGACAAATAAGGCTCATGCCCACTATTAAATAAGTCGTGAGATTCCTACAAGGTTCAACTATTTCGTCAGAGTTATTCAACTCTTAAAAGCATTAAAATCCGTTGAACAAAACGGTTTTACCAGTGGGAATGAGCGCATGTTGAGACGTAATTTTGTTTGCACTCGCAAAAGGATAGACACTTCTTACGTCACGTTAATTAATTTTTGTCTTTTAAGGCATTGATTAAATATGTCTAGTTGAAGGTATTACGATTAAAGTTCAATACAGAATAAAGGCCATGGCTGTACCGCCATGAATTTATAGAAAAGATACAATAAAATCCTTTGATCTAGTGGTATATGCCGACAGTGTATTGGACCCTTATTACGGAGGCCAGAAAGGGTCCTTTTCTCGCCCCGCACTTATGGCACGAATGCTCTGCATCCTTACTGTGGTAGTATTTATCTATTACATAGCCCTAAGGTTCCCAAACGGACTGTTGTTGTTCAATTCTCCATTAAGTGATCCATACTTGCAGTATTATTGCCAACCAGCTGTTGCCCGCGGCTTCGTTCGCAGTTTTTTGGTTTTTCATTAATCCTGCGGGAACCGTACATTTTCCCGGGATAAAAAGCTTTTGTTTTAATCCAGAGTATAATCTATCTTTATACCCAAATTTAGTCAGATTGGTTTAGTAGTTTTTGCGTGAAAGGGTATGAAACATCAATCCATACAAACTTTCGCATTTATAATAGGTATTAGTAGGAATAAGCCGTAGTATTCCCCTAGCCCTTGAATTAGAACATTAGCCAGGTTGCCTTTAAAAGAACACTTTTATTGATAAGGCCGCCTTGCACCCGAGCACTAAGTACCTATTATTAATGTTTTCCTTGTGTTTTTCTTGTTTTCTATTTTATTCTATCAGAGCCTCAAGCACGACATGATTTTTTTTATTACTCACCTGAACTATTTAGCCTGGTGACAGCGGCTAGTAGTCCAATTGACATTTCAATGAGATGTCTATAAGTTCCAATTTTGGATACCTTGTTGTAAGTACGAACCTAAAAGAAGGTTCTGTTCAACATGTTGAACAAAATCATCATGTGGTGTGGCCATCCACTCAGCAGGTTCCCCCATCGTAGTGATTGTATTTAGGTCGGTCCACAAACCCCCACAAGTTCTGGGCAATTTATCTTACTGAAATATAGGCATTCTGCATATAAACATTCAGAATAGCAGGATATTTTAACCAGCACCTCTCCGACAATCGTGGCCTGAGTATTTTTCTAGTATTTTACTAATTTATTTATTTAGCAAAAACACACCCCGTGACATTTTCACACATTTCGTCTTCCCGGGGCCATAAAAAGAATTCAACAAGTACCAACAATTACAAAAAATATACAGATAAATAGCTATATAAAATTAAGAATTAAAATAAACAATTACAAGAAACAACTCAAATAATAACCAGAACCAAAAATTCAATTTCATTCAAACAATTATTATCCCAGATTTCCCACTCTGTAATAACATTTTAATTTTGAGCTAAAGCGGCTAATGTTTTACTAGAGTCGGTTCTCTTCGATGGGAACCCTCGCCATATGATGATTTATTATTTATTTATTTATATTACATATTTTTAGTTCGGTAGGGCCACTTACACTAACTAGACTAGATAGAACTACATAATTTATGTATAAGACAAATGAATAAAAGATGACATAAAACATTATACAAGGCATGATATTAATAGAGTGTACTATAGTAATTTTATAAAGTGGGTAAATATCCAACCTTTTGATAACTATAAATTCACATTTGCCAGATATTTTATTAAATTGATTAGGATTTTACAAATAATTAGTTCATGGATAGTTATCAAGAAACAGTTAAAATTATATTTGATTAATAACCAATGTTCTTAACATTGAGTTGGTGGGTATTTTTATATAAATACGACTGCATTTTCGATACACTTCAGTCCTACATGGACTCGAACGATGCAAAGATACCTCCCGGTGTCTTAGTCGTTTATCACTCAACAATTCACGGAACAATACTGTCCGCCTATCATGGAATAGATCGCATTGAGCATTGCTGTCCAAGAGCGCAGTGAATGACGACAATGAACGCGGTATAGGTGCCATGCTTCGTACAACAGTGTTACAGGTAGGGACCACGGATAATTTGTTTTTTGATGGAATCGATATCAACTCCTCGACTCTTCTCTGTTCGTACTCCATGATTTGAATGATCCAATTTGTGTGGTGCGTTAAATTAATTGCAACTTGTGAGTCTCGAGACCAGGCGGTACCTGACGAACAGTAGCGTGCATAGAGGGTATGCACAGGGTATGTAGATGATATCAAATGAAAAAAAATCTCCTTTACGAGTTATAGAAAACTTAAGGATAGGCATTGTAAGAGTTATAAAAGCCTACCCTTAAGTATTTATTTTTCGTACTGTATTACTGGATACTTGTTGTGCTTGGTTTTCTCTAGTGTTACATGTAAGTATAGTCTTTTTCTAAATCATCCGATTCCTGAAAGCTTGGATAATGCCAACGTGCAACCTGTATTTGCCTAAACAAGGTATGAGAGGCCTACTAATCAATGTAATACTTTGAAGAAACATCGAGCGTGTATTGAATAATAGGTTCCTGGAATAAAAATCCTCTTCGAGAAAAATGATCTGTCGGATCAACAGTGTACAGCTTTCGTCGTAATCGATTGACGTAGGATATTTTAGTGTATGCAACAGCACACATCTAGAACGCGGCCATAGAGTTATCTTCATTTGCCGAAAGCTTTCGAACGGGTCTGGCATGAAGGCTTTTTAAGCAAGCTAACTATTTACGGGCTACCCCTCGTGAGTATCTTATCAACTGGAAGAAAAAAGGAAATATCTTTATAGCTAAATTATACCACGCTTAGCAATTACTTACATAATTACCATAGAATTAAGAACATACCGTACCGAAACCGTGTACACGACTAATATTGAAGCATCAAAAACCACTACACTTTGAGTTGCTTTCTCGAACAAACGGTAAGTCACTTCAGACCATTTAGCAGTTGACAGTGATTATTTTACCTCTAATGTTCTAAGCGTTCGCCATAAAATAGAAAAATTGGACATATTAGTGACCTTGCAACATTCCACGGATGTAATGTGAGACGTGCGCGCTGTTTTTACTATTTTTGACACAATGCACTGCATACAATCAGGGGGCCATTGAGAATAAACACAACCTTCTTCTTCAGTATTTAATTATAATTTATCTTTTTCTTAATATTTCACACCTTTTCTTATTACGTTTTTCCACCTTCTAATCAACTCTCCGAATGCCAACGTCATCGATGTCGATGCATTTTCGTCGATCAATCACCCCACCGCCACCGCGGATTGTGATTGGTCGACGTTTTCCTGCATCAACGTCATTGGTTGGTTTCAGCCAATTGAACATCTAATAAACGAATACATTTCTTGACCTATTGAAAATATATACATTAACAAGTTCTACATTCTAAAAGTAATAGAATTCATCAAGATCAGAAAAGATGCATATCTGGGGCACGTGCTAAGTCACGAGAGATATGAGCTTATTATGATGGGAAACGTTGCAGGAAGAAGAGGCGTTGGTCGCAGAAAAAAGTCCTGGCTTCGTAACATCAGATCTACTGCGGTGACACGTCTGCCCAGCGTGGTTATTATGCAAGCCGTTTTGTCCAGCCGTGGACAGTTATAGGCTCTTGGTGATGATGATTGTGAGGTGATGGTGATAACTACAACACAACTTGGCCCTACCGCCATCTAAGTTAAAAATCTACAGCACTGGCCCAAACCCCATGTGCACAAAAATTTACAACAAAATACCGGAACATATAAAAGAAAAAGAAAGTATAATCTTATTTATAAAATCCTTAAAACATTACTTGCTGGAGAAAGCTTTATTATATTATAAAATAAACGACTTCCTAAATGAGAATATTTAATATTGACAATAATAAGTCCGCCTCTCAATCTGGTTACAGCGCCCTCACAGGGTTCCATTTCAAATGAAATCATTAGATTGTCATTCTTTTTTGAATATATAATAATGATGTTATCTATATGAAATTGTAATGGACTTGTAATTGAATAAATAAATAAATAAACTACATTCGTACAATTATTATCTACCTCTGGCCAGGCTGGTGTCACTTGGTTTTTAAAGCCCGACGCAAAACCACGGCGTGTTATAAGTTTGTCATGTTTGTGTGTGCGTGCGTGTGATTTTGTCTGTAGCATGATGAATCGATTTTTATCTTAGACATGTTTGATGAAAATGGTCCAAAATGGCCGCAAACACAAAAGGGCATATTATATATATTCTTTTTTAAATATAGGTGTCAAATGAAAGGCCTTGACTTAACGTATTCTAGTTCAATTTGGTACATTTATAGCTCATATAACTTTTAATACTCCGGATTAAAATAAAATATACTTCTCACCCCGAAAACCAATAGGGTTCGTTCGGGATAGACGATAAAAGTTTTTGTTTATTTTATTCCATAACTCTGCCATTACTTAACCGATTTCTTTCACTAGGAAGGTTTTATTAATAATTTCAGTGTGTCAACATTATGTGAAGATCTGGTCAATATGGTTGGTAATACAGGACTAAGCCCCTAAGCGATGAGAAAGCAAACTGCTCAGACGAAATAAGTGCATACGAACATGCCAGATTGATAACGGCTTTCCCGCTCAACACCTGATAAAAAAAACAAATCTCCCAATAATATCAGTATGAGTATCTAATAATAATGATTGTTTGTGCAATTATGGAACTACCGGAAACGCATCATGAAAGATGGCCCTCTAGACATATGCCGAGCGTGTCATCGCCCTGGGGAGTCCCTCAGGCATATAGTTTCCAGGTGCACTAATATTGCTACTCGAATACTTGCACGGACATTATCAAGTAGTCAGGATAATTCATCAACAAATTGCCCTTCGGTATGGCCTTATCGATTTTGAGATGCCTTAATATAGTCGTACCTATAGTCTGGCGTCAATTCTTGAAAATAGCAGTGCATTGCTTTACTGTGATCGAACGAATACAGATCGTGCAAGTCGATCCATCAGTACGTCTTGCTTTTGTTTACACTAGGTACTATTCCACATTAAGGTAATCTGGTGAAAGCTGCAAAGGAAACAGTATCTAAATACTTGGACCTTGCTCACGAGATTACCGCCATGTGGAGTGTTGAGTCGACCGTTATTGTTCCACGCACGTATAGTTGTTTCACGCAATGGTCTTCTCGCGAAAAGCTCCAACCAACAGCAGAAACTTTCGCTTGGTTGTTGGATCAAGGGTCGGATACAGAAGGCAGTAGTCATTGTAACAAGCGGACAAGTGGATGTGATTTTTTATAAATTTATAATAGTGGGTTATATTCATATAATTTAACATTGTTAAGAAATAAAAATATAATTAAAATCAATAACAATATACATAAATACTTTTATTATATTATAATATACAGATAAACACCCAGCCACTGAAAAACATTAATGTTCATCGCTCTAACATTTTCCAGTTGAGGGAATCGAACCCACGGCCATGGATTCAAAAATCAGAGTCGCTGTCCACTGCTTCAATGGGCCGTCTAGTTCCAGAGACTAATATGTCATCAAATTTGTTGATAAAATTTAACAGCGGACAGCCAGTCCAATGTATTAATTTAACTCCATGTAATAAAGTATTGATGCTACCTACCTGCTATGAGATATCTAAATGATGCCGTGAATTATTTAATAATATCCGGACTGCAATCAGGACTGGAAAGTTGCCAAAATGCACGATAGCTATAGCTCCTCGTAATTAGGTTACCTATTGAAGTTATACATATATATATGAGTATTTTATTTAAATAATTTATATTTCTTTTGACAAGGTGACCCATTGAAATTGTTGCTAATTTTAATGCTTTTTAATAATAAGGCTAAGCCGATTTTGTTAAAACTTCCAACACTAATCAAGACATCATTATAGTAGCTTTTTTCAATACATACTATTTATACAATTTTAAAATATAGTTTTAAGAAAAATATGAGGCTTACCTTTGAAGATTCACTGAAATTTTGCTACGACCGCCATAGAAATAATAACCATCCCTTTAGCTCGGCATTGCGAAACTATGTTTATTTGCAAAGGATATATAGAAAAGGTTCTGTCAATAATTTAACCAGGATTCATATAAATAGTAGGTGGTACCAAGATATTTAGCGCATTCTTGGAGACTTGGTCACTCTGGCAAGTATTCGTGAACAGCTTCTGGAAAATCTGGCGTAACGCGCCCTACTCTCCAGTTACTACACACAAAACAATCAGTACTTCTATTTCAATCTGTTTTTATTTATAATAGTACTTAATTGACAAACCAAACTAAAGGCACTTGTCATCAGGTGGGCTATCTGCGTGGTCCATCAATTATTTACTACTAGCTGTGGCCCGCGACTTCGTCTGCGTTTGTTTTTGTTTTTTGAGAAACATAAACATTCAATTTAGGTGAAGTTGTACTAAAATTTTTAATTTATAAAATTGTATTCTTATAAAAAAAACATCTATTCTCATAAACATTATATGAAAAGAACCAGTCTCCGCTCCTCCTATCACTTACAAAAAATAGTAATCGTTATAGGACGAATCGAAATCGCATTGTTAGTTGATTTATATGCTAAAGGTTAACTTTTTATCATTTTTTATATATTCCTTGTGTAAAATCATCAAACTTTTTCATCACCTCTCCCAAAGAACTGAGCATAATTTTCCGAATAAAAAGTATCCTATATTACTTCTATTACCTCCAAGAATATGTTTCCAAAGTTTCATGATGATCGGTTCAGTAGTTTTTGCGTGAAAGCCTAACAAACAAACTTACATTCACATTTATAATATTAGTAGGGATAGGGATAGGGATGTGAAAAATGCTGCTTGGCGGTACTACTTCCCTGGAAGAGCTCTGCCACAAGAAGGTCTACTACTACTGCAAAATTTCGGATTGTTGCCCTACGCGGTAAATATGAAGATGAAGATATAACTTATTGTGTACTAATCATATTTCCATATCCTCTGTATTTTTATTTACAATAAAAATTATGATGATTTGCGATTGATTTGCCTACACTCTCTCTTACCCATAGCTCCCATATCCTACCAAAAATGTATGTTTTCTTATTCAGTTTCAGATTGTCGGACTGTAGATTTTTTAAACGGTGAAGGAGTTTTCCTTCACCGTTTCGTAAGAATATGAAGATGAAGATATAACTTATTGTAAACTAATAATATTTCCATATCATCTGTATTTTTATTTACAGTAAAAAGTATGATGTTTTGCGATTGATGTCAGCCTACGCTCTCTCTCTTACCCAACATAGCTCCCACACCGTTTTAAAGGGTGAAGGAGTTTTCCTTCACCGTTTCGTTAGGAAACCTGCATGCTTGAGAGTTCTCCATAAAGTGTGTGAAATCTACCAATCCGCACTTGGCCAGCGTGTTAGTGAGCGACCTACACCCTTCGCATTCTGAGAGGAAACCCGGGCCCTGTAGTGGGCCGTAATGGTTTGATGATGATGATTCAGTAATCAGTATAACTTTCAACGAGGTCACTAAGCCTCCCTATCCCTACTAATATTATAAATGTCAATGTAAGTTTGTTTGTTACGCTTTAACGCAAAAACTACTTAACCGATCCTCATGAAACTTTGGACACATATTCTTGGAAGTGTTTGAAGTGATATAGGATACTTTTTATCCTGACATTAAGCTCGGTTCCTTTGGGAGAGGGGATGAAAGTGTTTGACGATTTTACCAAACAAACAACCGACAAATTATAACCGATTTTAATAATTATTTCTGTACTATAGAGGTTATAATGTGTGTTTAATTTTCCCCACACTTTGTGTAGATCTGAATGTGGTTGGAGATAGATGACAGAACTCCTGATATAAGGCTTAGCGTTACTGAATACTTTAATTTTTTTTATGAAGTACGAACGATAAATACCTACATAGTACATAGTCCTTCCAGACTGCGTGCGGACCTTTTCCCCAACCGATTAAGGTTTATTTTTCCTATTGGTTTAAAATGGCACTCCGGGAAAAATCAATGATTGCGAGAGACTTCGCACTACAAATCTATCGACCCATTTTACTAGTTAGAAGCTAGCTGACGCATAAACTAGTTCTATAGGTGCCTATATCTTAATCCTTGCTAACCTCTTATCGTATTATTTTTGAAATATTTAGTACTACAAAGGTCCTATGTTAATACCTAAGTATTCACAAAGTATGAACACCTTTATACGCTTTAACATCGTTCCCTAGCACCTAACCGAGGTCACATACCCTCGGCCTTGAAGACCAGCAAATAGCTATACGAATATACCTACTTATAGACATCCCGGTACCTGTGTCGGTCCTTCGTCCTATCGCTGCGCAGATTTCCACACGCCCCGTCGAGCCCCTGGCGTAATGCGCATGCGTGTTCCGCTGTCAGCCACTGTGCCAACACGTCCCATACATTTTCTCACTTTTACTCCAATTAAAATTAGTGAAAATCAACATAAGAGCAACAGCAAGTGTTTTTAATACACCTGGTGGTATAATCAGTGCGTGAATGCCGCCCAGCGATGTGCGAGTGAGCCAGGATGGTGGCTAATATAGGTGGAATCAACCAGACTAATGGTAAACAATGTTTCGTGACAATACATTGAGCAGCCTTTTAGAACACAGCCTCCCCGCTTGCAATGCCTTATTAATAGCAACCCTAACACCTAATCATGCCCTATTTGCTTTTAACATAAATCGGTATAAAATAATTCACGAGCTTCTGATGATTTCTGATGAGGGGTATTATTGAGGCATGTACCTACGCGCAATATTTTTTTTTACGTTGAGTTGCAACGCTAAATAGACTGCAGATTTGACGTTCATTTTATAGTGACTAATAGATATAATATTTTATAATAGATAACCACGTAATAGATATCACGTGGTTATTTGGTGATGGGCTAGGTATATTCATTATTTATAAAAAGCTACATTTTTAAAGTGATTTGCAGGCAAATTTATGAATTAAGATAGATTGGCAAAAAAATCGTACCGATAGCTGTTGGAACGGGAATATCTAATCTGTCTGTACCTTTAGCACAAACGGTAGGTAAAATGTTGTAGGGAATCTATCCGATTCCAAAAAAAACAGCGTAGCAACCCTCAATACTAATATACGCTTTGAGGTGGGCCGACTAAAATTTTTATGTTTTTTAAAAAGTGGTTTTGAATTCGGTATTGTTCTATGCTTTCTGTGTAGTAGGTTGCTGTCAAAATGATGTATTCCAGTTTATATGAATTGTCCCATTAAGGACATTGCAATGATTTTTATGAATATACTTTACTAGATCTTTCCCGGCTTCGCGGGTGTTTTTTTTATATTAATAGCGGGCAAACGAGCAAGTGGGTCACCTTATGTTAAGTGATCACCGCCGCCCATAAACATCTGCAGCACCAGAGGAGCCACCGATGCGTTGCCGGCTTCAAAAATTTGTATTTCATTGTACTGTATCCACATTGCATTCCTACTAATATAAAATATTAAAAATGCCAAATTTACTGTGGGAAAGGACACATCAACAAAGCCACTAAGTTCTTCGCAATTAAATATCCCAAGTATAATTCATGTCATTTATTATAAAACTCTACAACATGTTTAGCCAATTTGGTCCAATTTCTGTATGGGATATCACAGAAATCGAGCAATTTTTCTGGTATAAAAAGTTTAATTGTAGCAAATAAAGTAGACTGTATTTCTCATTTCATTTAATTTGTGCAGTGGAGGCAACAGCATACATAAGCGCGGTAGCGGCGTTTGCCGTGGTCGTGCTAGTGGTGCTGCTATTCCTGGGCCGACGCTGGTGCTACTCCACAGTCTTCGGCCGCAAGTGCTGCGATGACATCCTCACTGTAAACGCGTCTGTGGCATCTCCTGGACTACCCCACGACAATGCTCAATTTGGTCAGTGAGAACTTTTTTCGTTACGCGGTTACACGTTAATTTTGGCATCAGTTCAATCCATGATTGCTTCGAGCATGATGTGTCAATACATGATTTGCTTGTGTCTACCAGCATCCTCATTTTTATGATTTAACTAACTAGTTGACGACACGTCAATACAAAACAGCAACTTTCTGTTACGTTAAACGAATTTGTAAGAACACGAAGTTTGGATTTCTATGCAAAATAAACACCAACACCCACTACAAAACTTCTAACTATTTGTGCAAGGGTGATGTTGAAATGGACGTCTAATTTCTATCGATATTTCTCATTTCAAGACTCAAGAGATAATCAGCTGTAATTAACCGAATCAAAGTCATGGAATAAACTGATCGTAAACTTAGCGTGACAACTGACACCTTCTATTTCTTTTTTTTGTCCTTCCGGGATAAAAATCTCATTAGATAATATAACCTCGCCTTTTAGAAAATAATTAGAGGAAAGGGGATATTCCCATGCCTGAAACAATTTGTGGTACCTACATATTGAGGTCGGCAACACTTGCACGTGGTAATTCGCGTAGCCTAGTTGTTACTAGTTATTAATTATGTATGTTATGTTATTTTAAAGTCCTAGTCCTAGTATTAAACCTAATGTACCATTAAATAACTATATCTTGACAGTAAGCTTGGGATTGAAAACAAATCACCTGAAAGAGTGAAGGCAAATTTAAATAAGCGTTTGATAAGAGCTGGAAGTTTTAATAAAGGTTCTTGAGAACTCTTAGAATCGCAAGTGTATGATGATTCAGTTAATAGTTAAATTACAAGACGGGTACTCCAAATTTTACTGAGTTTAATGAACCTACGTGTACTAGATCATTTCGTGCAAAATACCTGTGCCCAAAGATCAATGTCCTCGAACAGTAAGTACATGATGCCAGTAATGCAGCAGTTCCGAAACATGACCCTTAAGTTCTATATCGAAAGAGTCGTGTTTGGAGTAAATTAAGTAAAAATAAATCGATTTAATTAGTAATGGGGAGCTTAGTAAGACCGCAATCAGTTGCGAACTTAAACAGGCAATACGGGAGTAAATCGTAGATATGGATATTGGTACCAAGTTGTTTGAAATCCGGCCACTAGATGGATAGATGACAATAAAAGAGTAGCAGAGAGAAGATAAAGAGTCTCCAAAATAAAGCTATTCACACATTCGCTTAACACACTACGGACCAGTTGCCATATTTTATTACTCAGGTAACGATGAAAAAAACCTTATAAACCTTTCAGCTTTTATGTAGCACCCCCAATACCTACTCCCTCACGCAACTATGTGTAAATATAATGTTATGTGCTTAAATGTCTTACTTATTATTCATGTTATGCGTCGTTGAAACCGTCAGCTTTTTATCAAGGGAATACTTAGAACCTTAGGTTAATAATATAGCGACATACCTTCTAACATAGTCACGAATGTCGTTTCAGGGACATTATGTTATAGATATAGCGAATTACTTGATTAGTTGTTATTTTTAATCACTAAGTATTTTATTAAAGATAAGTCATAGACTCTTAACTTATGTAGTTGTATTGGTCTAAGAGCTGGTGAAGAATTCAAAGGAGGCCTTTTTTATTATTAATATATAGAGACGCCATCTCTACTTTATCGCGCGTGACTAACCTACTATAAACAGGTTTTAATTGATTTGCACCCTAAATGTAGATTTTTTTACAGACGACGACCTGCCAATTCCTTAGAATTATTACAGGCAGGCAATATACAGGTACATATTCTATCATTAATAGGTATGTATAGTTCCTCAATATAATTATCTACCAGCTTTTAGACAATATACTTTTGTAGTGTAATAGTTTATAGACTAGAGTTTTATTAAATTGATTGACGTTGTACGTACGTGTTGTTATAGATGCTTTGTCGAAAACGAACCATTATCCTGAACGCGTTTTCACGTTCGAGGCCTCCGACTCTGATGAAGAACTGCGCTTGCGCATACAACAGGTAAATTAATAAAATATGAAACATGCATTAATACAAAAGAACCATATGCTGTTCTTCACCAGTCATCACCTAAGAACTATTCTATGCCTAACCAATAACAAATACTATTGTTAACCAACTTATTGCGATTATGACGATTGTAGGTCAAAAGTGTTTGTGCTCTCCATAATGTTCTCAAAAGTTTACCAACCAGTACTTTAACAGCGTGGTGGACTACGGCTTAAACCCTTCTCAGTCTGGGAAGTTTCGCGTGCCCTGCTGTCAGCCGATAACGGATTGATAATGATAGTGACGAATATCACCGTGTTCCTAAGATTAATTTCCACAGCTAAACTGTCCAAACCCACTGTCGCCTTGTAATCTTGGAAACAGAATGACGCACGGACAAAAACTGGTGGACCCAGAAATATTTAAATTTTATGGGACTTAGAAAGGTTTTTACGAAAATTCATTCACCAGGGCAGCGGAAGATAAAAGTAGCCAGATTTCGTTATAAAGAAAATAAAACCATGAATTGGTGATCAACCAAGATATTCAATCGGTCTTTCCAGCTTCATTTCTATCTTAAATTTCTGTAGGAATTAGCTATTTTGTCCGTCCATCTCTCCGGCAAATTTTCACGTTCCTCGCTATCCTATCTTTTCGAAGGATTATACTATTTGGTCCACTAATTTCTTCGATGAACTTCACCGTTCCTTTCTATCCTATCTTTCAGTGGGATTAGGTAAACTCTTTGGTTCATAAACCTCGTTGATGACCTTCCGCCTGCTTTTTACTGGGATTATTCTTACCTAACCTAACTAGCTAAACATAACACAGTATTTTGAATACTGTGTTATGTGTAGCTAGTGAGGTATAAATCTCGCACTATTCATTCGATTAAAATTCAAGAGACATCTAAAATTAAATATTGGTTCGCTGTAAAATTCCAATGCCCAGACTATAAATAAATCAAATGTGGCTCCAAGGATGATCCACTTCCACGATATCGTTTCCGACAATTCGACACCTGTAGCGTGCACTCAGACTAATGGCATCATTTCATTTCACTTTAGTGTTCCTAGAAATGGATTATTTGCCATTACTTCTATGGCACACAGTAGAATATAATTATGTACTTGATATTCGGTCTGAATCCAAAATTTTATTCAATTTTCATACTTAGCACATTTATAGAAAATATACAAATATTATCTTTGGCAAAAAGTCGATAGAATTTTCCTACATTCGGTAAAGTATAGTTCCACTTAAGTACCGAAAACTCGGTAGCTTCGAGATCTATACCAGATATTTCTGGTAACATAGGTACTGTTGCGAACAATTTCCTAAATTAATTTAATGAGGAATTTTAGTTAAAATCCATACTAAAAATCCTCATTAAATTAGTAAGATAGGTCCGTCAGGGTAACAATTTTTTATTCTGCCGAACCTAATCCTACTATCCCTGACTCAATTTGATTGAGGGCTAATTTATCGAACGCCAGATATGTAATCCTTATGAGTTAGGTATTCGTTGATAGAAAAAGTAGTCGTTTGGACCAGGACAAGTGGGACAAGGCCTTTGAGAAAATATTAATTTAATGGCTCTTCAACTGAGAGTAATAATTGACAAATAGGATATCTTAAAACTCAAAGTCAACGATACTATAAATATATCGCTGCTTCTTATAGCAGTGATTCAATCTGCTGTAAAATTAGATTTCTATAGACAATGAAATCTGTATTTGACTGACGAGGACATTTTATATACCTGTTGCCTCTAAATATTATTGGCTTTTATCTCAATATCCGTCATATTATCTTATCTTTAAATACTCGAAATATACATGGCATCCCATAATATTATAATTATTATCTAATCAAACAGCATTATTATCTATGCTAACAATAAACAGGTTTGTGATTTGATCTGGATAATTAAAAGCATTATTTAGATTAAAGTATCTAACTGCGGTAGTCAAACGTTGCTTTTGCGTTTTATACTTTATTACGCTGCTTTTGATTTTGTATGATACACCCATTTGACGTAGGATAATATTATATTAAAGTACAATAGATATGAAATAGTCATCTTATGTACGACAATATAATAATCGTATTTTAGCACTTAGTTCAAAGTATAGCTCTGTATTGCACTTACTACATTAGCGAAATCGTTATCTAAATATGGATAAAATTTTAACTATTTTTGTTAAGTGTTTTATCTCTTCTGATACATCTTTCGAGTTTCACTCTAGGTACCTTCTTAATTTTATAATTGCTACCACCATCTTCATCTTAATTATGGTATCTAAGTTCAGTGAGTGAGACTGTAGAAAATAGATGTCTGCTATAATTACTTACTCCTTTCTTCTTATGTAATCATTCTTGTCATGTACGATGAAAGCTTCAATCTCATGTGAATACTTGGCCCCTGTTCTCTGACTTTTGCTTTATACTTCTTCAAACTGAACCTTATTTTGACTGTACGTACGTACTTCGCGTCCGTCCACTTCAAATTTCATATACTTCATTCATTAGTCCACAAATGAAATCAACGTTGTTCCAAAATTTATTCCAGGATAAAGAGGAGGTGGAATGCAGGTACGAGGAAAAGAACGAGAACCAAAATCAGTCCAAAGTGGAGGTTGAAGTGATAGAGAAAACGCTCCGAGAGACCTCTATTCGGGAGACGAAGATTGATGAAATTGTACCGCAGAGAGCTGAGTACATCCATACCTTGGAAGCCCAGAGTAGCGTTGAAAGCGATGTTATTGCGCACAATGTAAATATTTGTATCTACTCTTCTTCGTTTTCTTCTTTCATATTAGAGTGTTCTTGAGATTCTGCAACTTTGTTAAACGAATTACACCTTATAATATTTATCGTTTTGTT
The DNA here is from genome assembly GCF_905163445.1 of Pararge aegeria. Classification (NCBI taxonomy): domain Eukaryota; kingdom Metazoa; phylum Arthropoda; class Insecta; order Lepidoptera; family Nymphalidae; genus Pararge; species Pararge aegeria. The sequence goes on from NC_053198.1 coordinate 5,121,776, forward strand.
TCTTGGATATTTTTTGGGTAAACAAAATAGTAAGTACTTAATAGTAAGTTTTATGAAAATTGTTGTAAACTTATCTTTCTCTCTCTTATTATATGAATTTGGATATCAATTTAAGTTCACAGCTTTACATGTCACAGTTCTACACGAACTCGATTTCTTTGAAGCTTAAGATGGCTATCTGAATGAATGAATTTACTTTTTTTGCACACCACAAAAGGAACATAGAAAAAGAAAAGTATAACAAAACAACGTTAGCTTTAATGTTTTGCACTTAGTTCTGTTCGTCATTTTTATTACAGTCATGTCACTGCAATATTGCTAGTGCTCCTTCTATAGTAACGAGCTAAATATGTACGTACGTAAGAAGAAGTCTGATTGTTTAATGATTCAGGAACCTCCGTAGCGTTGTGTTGAAACTTAAGAGCTGTTTTATGTAGATATTCGGCGTTTTGACATAAAGGTTGAGGACTTGTTGATTTTCAAACCGTAATACCTACTGTTTAAAATCGTAAAGTCGTATCGTAGTACTGTACGGTCGCCACGTTGCCTTTTCTTGGTTTTTGTATATTTTTTCAAAGAGATTCATTAAATTTAAAAAGAATTAATCGGGATGATTATATGACAGAATTCTGATGCAAATAGGAGAACCGGTCCTCTTATATCTGGCATCAAAAACGAATTTACCGATTATACAATATTATAAGATCTTGTATTGATCATTCAAAGAGTTCAGGAACACAGAGACTGATAACAAATCATGAAAATCTCATGCATAAACAATTATGTCTTTTTAATTCATGTTTACTAAATATGTATGAATGAAGAGTTAAGAAGGAAAAGAAACATAAAACAAGAATTAAATACTATGCTCGAAAGATAAAAGTGAACTAGTTTACGATTTTAATTAGTGACTTCAATGGAATATGAAAACTCGGTCGGTACGTGAGATTCATCTATGAAAAAACTTAAACGTAGTATAGGTGGTTTTGACGTTTTAATAACTATTTAATGACAAGGTTGCTTGGAAGCATCCGGCTCCGCTTTCAGCTCTCACGAGATAGAAAAAATAATGTTAAAATGTAAAATGTAAATTGTTGATGTTGGAAAAGAGCATCTGCTGAGTTTCTTGCCGACTTATTCTCGGTAGAGACTGCCTTCCGAACCGGTGGTAGAGTCACTACAAACAGACAGACTTGAAGTTTCAAAAGTGCTTATATAAGGCCTACTTGAAATAAATGAATTTTGAATTTTGAATTTGAACTAGGGACTTCTTAATTCGTTAATATACCTACGTATATTAACGAATTAAGAGGCAGGGAGCATTTTATATTTATTATTCTCATTTAAAACGTTTTTACATAGGATATAAATTACTTCCCAGTATATTTCTATCATAATGTAGATCTGAATACAGTTGTCATCACCCCTCTTCTAACCGCGGGTGTCGTACGTGGTGTGTGACTAAAGGAATATAACGGAGATCGGGCAGTAGCGCTACTATTACCATCAACTGTGATCACGAACGATTATGTGCAAACCCTTTCATTGGGAGAGGCCCTTAGTCGAGCAGTGGACAGGACATCAGTTTTGATAATGATGTTGATGCATTTCTATATCTTAGCGTGTTAAGTTTAAGACAATTTGTTACAACACCTGATTATCAGAAAAAATGCGTTATATCAATTATCAATTCAATTACTGTGGAAAAACATAGCCTTTTTAGACATTTGTACAGCCAACCACCTTATGCCAGGATACATCCTTACTTTGCGGCGAGAGCGGTGGAGGTCCACAGGAGCGTGGTACTGTAGAGTTGACGCTGCTTTTCGATGCGCCTGTACGTGCCATGACCGTGCACGTTTTGCAGGCGAGGTCCTTGCCGCCCAAGGCGCCGGGACAAGTGCTTCAGAGTCAGGTATATTCAAAACTATACTTTTATTAGAAATAGTAGCCAGTGTTGGTATCACCACCACATTTCCAGTTTATAGTTATAAAGAGGTTAGGTTATAGTAGGCGCCTTGTTTTCCTAATTCAGGACAGATACAACGGTCGATGCCGAAATCAGTATATGCCTTTCACATCAGTCTTATAGCGACTGTAGCGTCATCTAGTAGGAAACGTTGCAGTTTCTATCTACTTTTTCAAAGGTTCATATTACGATGAGACACGTTTAAAACAAGAGATGACACATTGTTTTTTTATATTTTTATAATTTTTATTAGTGTTTTTACCTACACTTGGAGGAATTATCAATTTTATAAATTTAAAATGCATATAAAAATTTACGGAACCGACAGGATTTGAACCTGCGACTCTCGGGCAATCGCGGCCTGAGCGCTTTCACCAATTAATAATAATAATATAATTAATAATAATTCGTAATTTCTTCAGAGTTTTAATTTAAGCATTTAAATACCATTTGCTTTAAAGGTGAAGGAATCATCATGTAGAAAACTTCATACCTGAGAATTCTCCATTATGTTCTTCAGGGCAGGTTAAGGTTCTCCACTTGACCAGCGTGCTGGACTACAGCATAAACTCTTCTCATTCTGACAGGAGACCCGTGGCCTGTAGTGGACCGTTAATTTTTTGATGATGAATTGATGATGATGAATTATGATGTATTTCAAAATGGCTTTAGTGGTTTGTCTCTTGAATTAACTGTTGAAACGTGATAAATTCCTACAGGTTCGAATTGTACTGTTGCCGCTGAAGAAACAGAAATACAAATCTAAGATACGCAATGGGGAGAACCCGCAGTATATGGAGAGCTTCGTCTTGCACAAGATCAATCCTGGTAACTTTCACTATCCATTATTTATAACATACGTGTACTATCTTAAAAATGAAATTCTATTTAATTTATTCGCAAATTTTTAAACATGTCTAGTCGATATTTTAATACCTAATGATTTATTTTGAATTAATTAATTAATTAATTAATTACCATTATGTCAATGGTAGGTGCGGCTGCTTCCAGTGCCGAGCAGGCCAAGAGGCGTAAATATGAAAACCTGGATAGCAGCTTCATTTTTGTGCCTTTTGGTGTAGAGACTTTGGGACCGTGGGGTCCGGAGGCAAGAGCCCTTTTCAAAGAATTATCGAAAAGGGTTATCGAGTCTACCGGTGATCCTAGAGCGGGCAGTTACCTTGGCCAACGAATTAGTTTGGCCATCCAGAGGGGAAATGCTGCCAGCATCTTAGGAACTGTGCCTCGCTGCGGTGGTTTCGAGGACGTTTTAGATTTTATTTAGTTTTTAAATAGTTTATTTTAGGTTATAGTTATGTATTAATAAAAATTATATTTTAGAGATAATCAAATAAATTTATTTGTAATTATAACTTAATTTTCTTTTATGAATGTAGTTACAATTAATTGCTGGTGTGTCTTATGAATAAATAAATAAATAAATATAATATTTTAGTATAATGACATTCTCCTATCAACAGAGGACGTTCACGGTCTTGGTCTTCGGATACGGATATATGGATGCGAACGCATGCGTAGACAACGTCTGCTCGGTGAAGCTACCGTTAGTTTCGCGAATCTGAACTTCGAACTGGAAAACAACTTGTGGCTCCAACTATCACCGAGACAACATCATCCAAGTCTGCAGGTTAGTTTCTTACTAAGTCGTGATTTGCCAAATGTTTTTGTGAAGTTATTACTAAGCGGTTATAGCGAGATTTAGTCTCACGCCCGTGTACAAAATAAATACATATAGTGAGCCAAAACAACATTAATATACTTACTTAGATGCATAGAGATTAATATACTTTACATAAATACATTAGCCGAGTGAAGCAACACCACTTTCTGCATCTTGGCTGCCAGTGAGCTGCCACGGAACCCCAGTCGCCTTAGATGGTGTGCTAGGCTAACTGGATTTAAACCATTCGCAGATATAATATGGGAATAATTTCAGTAGACTCCACGTGCCACATGGCGATAATCTCGTTAGCCAGATCAAGATACTTACGTTTTTTCTCGGTCTCAGCTCTCACGAGGTTCTCGTGATACGAAATCATTTGGTCCACCAAAAACACCCTAGACTGTGCCCGGTTCATTATCACAATATCTGGCTTATTAGCCAGGTTCGTCCTGTCGGTTTATATATTACTAGCTGTTGCCCGCGACTTAGTCCGCGTTTGATTTTGTTTTTTGATGTGGCATTCAATTTAGTTGTAGTTCTAAAAAAATTTAAAGTATTCCGTATCGCTAAACCTTAAATGAGGGGTTCGCTGCTGTCCGCTGAGGAGTTCTGTCCTCTATCTCCAACCACATTCATCAGATCTACACAAAGTTTGGGCAAAATTAAACACATATTATAACCTCTATAGTACAAAAATAATTATTTAATTCGGTTATAATTTGTCGGAGTTATGTTGTAAAATCGTCAAACACTTTCATCCCCTCTCCCAAAGGAACGGAGCTTAATATCGGGATAAAAAGTATCCTATATTACTTCTAACACTTCCAAGAATATGTGTAGGGATAATAGCTAATATTAGTAGGGATTATTGTTATTATTAAAATATCACTTGGGAGGTGAAGGAAAACATCGTGACGAAACCTGCTTTACAGAAAGCACTCCATAATTTTCTCAAAGGTTTGTGGAGTCCTCCAAGACGGGCCAGCATGGAGGACTACGGCCTAAAACCTTGTCATTGTCGGAGGAGACAGGAGGTCCATCACCATCATCATCATAACAACCCATACCCATTGGTTGATATAATGCTGATGGTGAATTTAATATTTCTTAGATAAATACAGGACGGCCGATTGGCGCAGTTTTCAGCGACCCTACTTTCTTTCTGGATGTGGGTTCAATTACCACAAGTGGAAAATATTTGTGTGAACATGAAAGTTTTTTAGTGTCTGGGTGTTTATCAGTATATTATTTATAAAAATATTCGTTGTCTTTACTTTGGGGCTAAATGGCGATGTGTGATTTTGTCGTAGTATATTTATTTAGTTTAGTTATTCATTAATGTTTAAAATTAACCAGCTCTTAAAACGTCGCTCCTTTAAAAGAGAAAAACAGTGCTCTTTAATTTTACTCTGAATTCAATATTTATGTATATCAAGTAGGCCTAGTTTTGAAAGCACTTTCCAAACGTTAATTCAGTCTGTTTGTAGTCACTCTACAACCGGTTCAAAAGGCAGATTGTACCGAGAAGAGCTGGATAGAAACTCAAACTTTTTCTCTTTTAACATCATTTTACAGGTTACAATCCTTTGACAGATAGAAGCCTGCTTGACTTGTCGTTAAGCAATTCCTCAACCGCATAGTTACCACGAATTATTGTGTTATTGTATTCTAACATATTGTTTAAACTTACGCGTTCTTAGGCCCAAAAGCACGTTAAAAATCATTTTACAAAAACATATCAATCAATCCTACAAATGACTTCTATATACCTTTCGCAGACGTTATGCAGACGACTAACTTATGTCCGTTTAAACTTTTATATTACGATGCCGTTCTGCGATCTTAATGTTTGAAACCAACATTCGGAATGACCTGTTTTAGCTGCCAAAATTAGATCTCAACCAATCGATCACGGGTGTGCTGGCGAGTCCATCTTCAATCACGACAGCAATGTCGCCTGGAACAATGAGCGGAGAGGCGTGCAGTCTCGCAAGGTCTGACTCGGCATCTTCCTGCTGCAGCACACGCTCCGCTCCCGAGTTACTGCTCGGACTGCAGTACAACTCGGCAACTGGACATTTGTCCGTTGAGGTACGATATCGAAATAATACACAGGGTTAAATAAAACATACCAGAAAGCTCTGGATCTGTAGTTGTTTACATCGAAACTAACAACTTTTCTCCTACAACTTTTTTTTAACTCGGTTGTTTTGTGAAATATTCAATATTCAATATTTTACATATATATTCTACTTGCTACAACTCTATAATGTAACTTCGGTGATAGCACTGCACGCACCTCTAACTTTTCAGAGTTATGTGCGTTTAAAAATAATAAAATATTTCTTGTTTCAACGGTAAAGGCCATAATGTTCTCAAAGGTGTGTGGAGTCCACCAATCCGCACGTGGCGGACCACCGCCTTAGCCCCCTCTCGTTGTGGGAGGAGACCCGTACCCTGCCGTGTGCCGGGGGCTAGATGGCGATGTGTGTATTGTCGTAGTATATTTATTTTTATATTTATTTTATTTTTTTATAAATTACCTACCGATTGGCCGATTGGCGCACTGGGCAGCTACCTTGCTTTCTGAGGTCAAGCTGCGATTCCCACAATTAGAAAATGTTTGTGTGTGATAAATTATAAGTATTTGTATAGTTTATTAATAAAAATATTCATCAGTCATCTTAGTACCCATAACACAAGCTACGCTTACTTTTGGGCTAGATGGCGATGTGTGTATTGTCGTAGTATATTTATTTATTTTATGATGCCGTTGACAAACATATAAGTACGTAATAACCTGGCTCCCACGTTTATCAACTTCCTGTGGTTCTTTTCAGGTCATTAAGGGCACACATTTCCGGAAGCTGTCGCCCAACAAGGCGCCAGACACGTATGTGAAGCTGGTTCTCATCAGCTCGCTGGGTATGGAGATGGGTCGCTGCAAGTCATCAACGCGCCGTGCTCAGTCCAATCCGCTTTACAAGGAACTCTTTATATTCCAGGTTCACATTAACCATTCTTCTTTTCTAATTTGATATAACATTTTTTTTTTATCAAACCGCTGTCGTGCTATTGAATACAGAAATATGTATATACTTATGCGTTCAATAACGCGACATCTTTAAAAATATCGAACCAGCCAATTAAAAATATGTTATTTTTTTTTGTGAATGTCCTTGTCACTTGTTATCGATATTATACATCGGTATGGGTCCAAATATTGTACAAGTTTATTCCTGTATATAATATATATGTATATTATTAGTGTCCTTAATAAATGAATAGAATAAATTAACTGACGTTTGCTAGAATCGGGCAATGAGGCCGAAACCGAAAGGTAAACTGATGTTACTGACGTTCAGAATTAACAAATACATCATTAAATTATTCTGCTATAAGTACTAAGAGAATTATAACCTAATTTAATACACTGTACACACACTATAATTCAACTAGACTTCATTTAAAAAAAGGTAAATTATATCTAATTAAAATACACCCAATTTAACATAACATATGGGAAAATTAGATTAAGGACCTTAGAGGATTTGACAATGTATAAACTGTAATGCTGACAAACTTATAATATCAGTAATAAAATCTATTTGATTTGATGTTCGGGCTCAACCAATGCACCGGGCATGACAAAATTTAACATCGAAATTTATCTTGAATATATCTTGGATTGAGACAAAACATTTTCATCCAGCACGACTGGCAGGGGAAAATTATATCCCAGGGGGAAGGATAAATCTTCTCTAACTCGTTACACACGACACTTTAATTATTGTAAGGGGAAATAATCGGGGATATAATTTTTATCCCCTGCCCGTGCTAGCCCTGCTGGAGAAGTCCTAGGATAACATATCCGGGGAATTGGAATTATAGCATTTTTGTGGGTATGCAGATGATACAAAATGATGAAAATATCCAGTACGAGTTATTAGGTACTCAAGGGTAGGCTTTTTATAAGTCTAACAATGCCTATCCTTAATATTTTATAACTCGTACTGGACATTTTCTTCATTCTATATCATCTGTATACCCTGTGCATACCCTCTATGCACGTACCCCTAATAATAAATGGACAAAACGCACATCTCTATGGAAAGGTCCAAAGGGCATTAGAAAACGGGGTCGACCAAAGGTACGATGGGCAGATGAATTAAAGAGTGTGGCTAGCGAGAACTAGCTTGAAAGAGCTGAGTGGCAGAAAATGGAGGAGGCCTTTACCCACAAGGGGTCATTGGTTTCATAACTCAATTTGTCAAAAAAAAAAAATTTTATTTAACGTACCAATTTTGCAAAAGCTTATATTCTTATCTATTTTTATATTTATTATGTTTTTTTTTTGTTTACATTTTCAATCAAGGAATAATAAAAGGCTTTTTTATTTCTTTTTCTTTTTATTTTTTTATTTTATTTATTTATTTATTATTAAGTAAACTGGATGTCTCCAGGGTGCAAGCTGAGAAACATCATTTAATCCCGGGAACACAGCGCTTCCTAAAGGGTTTTAAAAAAAAACTTACGAACACCCGGACCATAGCTAGTTAATGGAGTAGATATCTACCACGGTTTTAATTTTTGTTCCAAGGGTCTTATAAGACTTAACATGAAAACCTGTTCATAACTTCATGTTGTTATAAAACTAACCTGTATTTAAGGTGACACTATTTTTATATCCCTTCCGGTCTCAATGACGTGTTTGCTGGTCTAATTAAAGGCACACCCACGCCTCAGGTTCATAGACGTCCGATTGGCGCAGTGGGCAACGACCCTGCTTTCTGAGTCCAAGGCCGTGTTTTTAATATCATACACACAATTAGATAGGGATACAGTTTCCCATATACATTTACAAAACTTCATTCATATTCATATATGTGTCAGCAGTGGCGTACACTCCATACATGCACAAAAGCACTGCATACCCTAACATTGATATATAACTCGAATAGGAGGAGAATTTGTGCCGTATTATGCAATTTTCCTGGTGTATGCATACCCTGGTAGGAAACCCAATGCACGCCACTGTGTGTCAGTGTACCATATATTTGCAATTATATACGATGGCTTGTACGACTATTTTACCTGAAGGTTTAAGAATTATTCAATCTTTAATTTGAAAGAAAATTATTGACATATAATTATAATTCTGTTCATAACTTGATTTCGGTATAAAACTAACCTGTATTTAAGGTGACGCTGTTCCAACTGAGTGACGTGACGCTGATGGTGTCAGTGTGGTGGCGACGCAGCGTCAAACGGAACGAGATGGTGGGCTGGTTCTCCCTCGGACACAGCTCGTCTGGGCGGGAAGAAGAGAGACACTGGCAGGATCTGTGCGAACAACAGGGCCAGCAGGTAACGATTATCCTTAATAAGCGCAAAGTTACTATTATTGAAAAAAATAACATTTTTATATATATAACAAGATTGTTATTATAGACACAGGGCGGATATTTGCAGGCCTTCCTAGTTCCTTGCAGGCCCTGCGAAGTCTTGCTATGCTTATAGTCGTTGGTTTCCTTTTGGTCGGTCAATTATAAATTTAAAAAAAAAAGCAAGTCGTACTGGTAAATTAAATAAAATTATCTACGCTTATCTTTAATTTTTATCTCATACATTTCACTTTAAATATTAACGTTGCTATTGGATCTGAAAGTCCAGCTTTCACTATTGCCTCATATCCGCACAGTTTGATTAGGTATGTATATAAACTATTACCGACAGCACACGACACAAGCATCAGAACAATATCATACTTCTTATTTGGAGAGATATAGCCTTCTGTATAGTTATCCCTTTGGCACACTAGAGAAAAGGTCTGGGTGTGCGAAAGATAATAATTTTGATGATTTTTATTCCAGCCATCTTCCCAGGTGCAGCGATGGCACGTATTGCTGGACTCCTGACGGTCATCCACATAGCGCGCGGTGGAAGATCGCATCGTTTGAACTAACCCCGCCTTGCCCTTCGGCATCGTTTGATTGTTGCACAAAGTCCTGGCCGCACCATGTTGGTGTCTTTACGTCGTGAACGACTTCGGCGCACGGCGTCCGCCAGGACGCACTGGTCAAGACTAAGGCTTTACGCCCGCGTCTACGTCCTTTATGCCCTCTTGTCGACCTAAAAGGTCTTTTACGAGTTTGGTGTTGTGAATATTCGTGTTTGCTTTGTTTGTCGATATTCTGTAAAATGGAAGATGTTGTTCAATTATTCCAGTTTGGTGTGCTTAGTATATTAAACATTGTTCTTATGTGAGAAGCGTGGCTACGACTGATAGAATTTCGGTGTGATGGTGGGTTTTTTGAGAGGGAAAATATATGTTATGGGGAAATGTTTAGTGTTTGAAATTTAATATTATTATTATACATTTGTATGAAATACATGGTGGAGTAAAAGTTTAACTAAGCGAGTAGGTATTAAAATGATTTAGGATTATCTTCAAAAGATGTAAAAGCTTATTAAATGTTTGAAAAGTTTATTTCAATTTGATATTCGAATTATAAACATTTTTAAAGTAGATACCTATTTATTGAAAAAAAAAGATGATGAAGAATTGGAGCGCACAACACTTGTGAGATAGGATAACGTAGCGAAAGAGTATTTATTGATATTTAATACGAGTAAGTTATACAATTAATGTCTACTACAATTAGAGTTATATGACTTTTCACACACACATATATATATATATATATATATCAATATTGATAACATATTTTAATACCATACACGCAATTAGATAGGGATACGGTTCCCCATATACATTTACAAAATTTCATTCATATTCGTATATGTATACCATATATTTGCATTTATATACGATGGCTTGTACGACTATTTTACCTGAAGGTTTAAGATTGATTCACTATTTAATTTAAAAGAAAATTATTTACATATTAATATATTCTTAATTAAGTAAACAAACTGAGGGGTAGCCCCTCATTTAATTCTCTATTCATTTCAAATTAAAACTTATTGTTAAAAGGAAAAATGCACAAAAATATAACGGGTAAGTTATATGTGAACACCCTCCAAAACTTTGTAAATATATTGTTGTTTAAAACTATATCCTAGTATTTCTTATACATCGATAACATATTTCTTGTTAGTAAAAATATTTTTTATTACTTCTCATATAATAAATAGTACCTATCTAAAGTAATTTGCAATTTGTAAAATATTTAACTATGTGTAAATTCATTGAAATATTCGATATGTTTTTAATGCTTCGTAATTTCTGATGATAAAGTGTTATATAGTATATTATTATTTTATTTTGTATATTTAATCGCAACGAATAGTTGCATATAAGTAAAAATGTTTATTGAAATTGTTAGAATTTATATGTGAAATATGTATAGGTATCTTTAACGTCTAATTTGGATGACGTGAGGCATGGTTACAAATTATTATCACTACAATTGTAGTCATAGGTAATAAGAATGCCGTTTCTGTGTAATATAATAAATCTGTGGTCAATACTCTTTATATCTTCAATGACCAATGACATGTCGGAAAGACCATGTATGAAATTCATTTTTAAATAGAGGATATTTTAAATTTTAACTTTAATAAAATAGCGAGACTACTCTTCTGCTTAAATATGACGTATAAAATATATTTAATCTAATTGTTTTTTGTCGTCCAGAAAATTATTGTTACATTTATCTCCCTTTTTAGAAATTAAGCTTTAGTTAAGTACAATTTATCGATTCGTTGAACTTATCGTACATCGTACATTTCAAGAATTCGCCTCCAATTAAATTGTGTACCTGTTTGTCTAAGACTATTTCCACTTACATATACAACTATTAAATACTATTATAACATGTGTAGGTATATACTTAGATTTCATACTAGTAGCTATTTACCAAACGAATACATAAACTTATTCTCCATTCTACATATTATATATTGTCCGCAATATAGGTTCGTTCTACATCAAAAATATCGGATGTCTTTTAACGGCAAAATATTATATACTTTTATGTAATAAATTATGTGTATAACATTTCAGCTTTTATACATAACGTGAGCATTCATATATTATTATCTAACATTAAAATGGGCATGCAATTAATTCGAAACTGTTATTAAATCGATAGGCAGCCTTAGTATTTGTAATTGCAGTATCGCAATCGTAGAGTTGTGTTCGAGTAACGGAACTCTGCAACGTCAGAGTAAAGAGCCCATTAACACCATTCAAATAAAGCTTATGTTCGGTTACACTTCTACAGCTAAAGTTCTTATTGTTAAATAAAAATTATTTGTATACAATGTGCGACTTTAAATCGAGGAACTTTAAATCCATTTTACTGAGACTATCAGATGTTTCAATACTTGAAATCGATTGCGTGCTGTCAAAGTAAGGGAAACAAAACCACAGAATGAAGAAAATACAGAACCCTCATTCAGCCATTATTGCGGAGTGCATTGAGATAAATGGAAATAAATAGATATTCTTTATTTCTTCAAATGTTCTTTATTTAAATTAAATAAGTATACATACTTAAGATATTATAAAGTTTATTCAGAGTCGATCCAGTTAGAAGGCAGTTTCTGGTAGTATTGGATTATTGGGCCTGAAGAAATATACACCAAAACCGTGATAAACTTTCAAATTAGCACTATATAAAAGTTAATACAAGCATTGTGTATGGAATAATTGAATAGAAACGTAGGTAGGCATTTTGTAGGACTGTAATGTACAGCTTGCTTTCGACCGACCAATATTTTATATACGAGTATATAAATATAATGTGGAAAATACCTAAATAAGTATTCCTAAATTATGACGAATGTTGCATAAAAATAAAGATCTCATTGATCTTAGTAGATTTTTCTTACTAACGAATACAAGATATTAACTTGTTCATTAAAATACTCAACTTGATAAAAAACGTAGGTACTTTTTTTAAATGTAGTACTCAAGAAGGTTTGCTCTACTTTGATTTCAACTTTAACTATTTTATTTAATTTTTAATCCAAATGTTTACGTATTAAAATAATTTTTATGTCAGGACGCAATTTTACGTAGCACAAAAGAATTATCAAATCATTCAATTAACTTATTATACCTATATACATAATATATTATTTGTAATATATATATTTTTTTAGTTAATATTTTAAACCATTTTCTGAACTCCACTGTAGGTACATCAGCATTTGTAAAAAATTGGTCCTAACCTGTATATTAATTTAGGATCAATAATTAAATTGTATTGTGCTCTATTTAAAAACTGTTTATTGCAAATGCCATTGAAATGTTCTTGTAGTTAGCATTATTAAGAATATTGTCATCATAATCGTATTGAACCCATTTGATTGTTACTAACATGAAATAATAAAAACTTTCTCAGTAAACCACTTTATACAGTTTCCTAAAAATTGTTTTTTTTTAATCCTTTACTTAAGAATATCGTCCACGGTGACTACGCGACACGTTCAAAACGGCACACTCAGGCAAATTTAAGCAATAACGAGGCCCTAAAGCTATTATCGCAGGATTTCAGTAGGGGGTGATAACTTTGGGGACTAATTCGTGCGTGCATCTGTGTGAATGTGCTGTTACGAACGTTTTTTCGTAGTTTCCATAATGCTTCAATATACAACGTCTTTAGAGGTACGTTATGTACTGTCTCTAAATAATTTTTGAGTAAACCACTGCCGTTCTGACTGAAAGAAATCAGATACAGCCCTAACATCACGTGCGAAATTAAAATCATATTACTCCTGTCACTTTATTGAGGTAAGCGTCGCATAGCGTAGGTACTATGCCCGTGTCGGTCTTTTATCTTCAATAGGTTTGTCATAAGTAAACATTTATTTTGAATTCGTTTGTATAAAATACATATGCTTCTTTTGATTTAATATTTTTACAGGGTGATTCCTTATGAAATTTACTTATGCATCCTTCAAAATTATTTCGTTATTCGGTCGCGATTTACACGTTGTATATTTACTGTGTCTTTACGGCCAAGCATGCAAATGACGAATGCTAAGTCGAAAGCGAGCATGTGATTTTTTATGTGTTTTAAACTGAAATATTTTAATACGTGTCGAACAAGTTGTGTGAAAATTACCTTCTACAAGAAACGACTAGAATATAAGCAGTGGCGTGCACAGGGTTTTTGACCTGGGTATGCATAAAGAAGGCAGATGCCATAAAATGGAATAATCCTACGCATTAATGAGTTAAACAAACATTTTTGGGTATGCAGAGCTTTTGTGCATGTATGAAGTGCACGCCACTGAATATAAGGTGAGTCGAGGACTTATTATAAAAGTGTGTGCTCAACCTCGTCATAGGACCCACAGATACCTCGACCTTCCCAGGCTAGTTTTTCATTCACACAACAATAACATTCAGTACAGTAAAAAACGATAACTGCTTAACTATTTCGACAAAGTCACCTGACACCCCAATCCCCAATTAATTAAAACAGAAGCATCAGCTATGTATGTATGTATTAGGACACAATTTGTTTTTATGACTACAGCATCATCATCATGTCAACAAATGGATGTCCACTGCTGGACATAGGTCTTTAGTAGGAAGTTCCAAATACCACGGTATTACCAAATACTACGCTTGGGTCGAGCGGCTCTCTGCGACTAGCTTGATGTCACCCGTCCACCTCGTCGGGGTCTACCAACGCTGCGTTTACCGGTGCGAGGTCGCTACTCCAGGCTCCAGCAGCTTGTGACCTAGTCCATCAGTTCTCCGAGCTAGGGGTCCCGTCCGTTGCCACATTAGCTTTGCGACTCTTTGAGCTATGTCGGTAACTCTGGTTCTTCCACGGATTTACTCATTCCTGATTTGATCTCGAAGCGATACTCTTAGCAAAGCGACCGCTTAGTGACCCTGAGCCTTCTTATAAGGCCCATAGTTAGAGACCTCGTTTCAGCCATAGGTCAACACTGGCAACACACACGCAATGTTCGCAGACTTTGGTCTTCAAGCATTAAGGTATTTATTTTATTATAACTACATTATACATATCTATCTTCTATATAAAAGAGAAAGTGTGTGGGTATGTTCCGTATAGGCTCCGAAACGGCTGGCCCGATTTCAATGAAACTTTCAGGAAATCTCCGGATTGACCTGGCGATTAATCCTGTAAAGTTTGGTGACGATTGGAGCACTCCTATTTTTGACTGACTGTCAAACTGTCAAATACAGCTTTTATTTACTATGACGATATTCTATTGTTGGGTGTACATGGGTGTAGGTGATGATCTTCACCCGCTCGAGAAGAGAATAGAAGAGAATGAATACGGAGAGAAATAAATGATTTAATATATTATGAGACTTAAATTAAAAATTTAATGTTGTAAGTTTATTGTTTCAATAAAATAAAGCAAAATCTAGCCCGGCGAAGCGGGCTGAGTACGCTAGTATATTATATATATTATTATACCTTTTACAATTTTGCTTGCCCGTTTCAGAACATAAGTAGGTAATTAGTATAGCGTGTCAAATAAAAACTGACAAGCATCAAATTGCACGTGATTAAAATTAGACAGACATAACTCGCCGCACACGTGTTTTCAGTGGGACTCAATAAATAATTATAATAATATCTATAAGTTTGTAAGTGTGTCTGTACATATTTTACATCAACACTTAAATCAATTTTTTCTCGGAAAATTTCTGATTATTAATCTCGAGGTGGAATGTTTTAAACATTTTGGGATCATCGGGTTTTTCTGTATAGAAATACTCAGTCGTAGCATGGAGTTACGAAAATTGACAGTGCCTTGGAGAGCTCGTTTTAGCTATTGAGTTTTACTGTCTAATCTGTTCCCGGGTCATCATCATCATCATATCAACCGATTAAAGTCCACTGTTGGACATAGCTATTTTGTAGAGATTTTAAAATAACACGGTATTGCGCCGCGTAGGTCCAGTGGTTCCCCGCGACTCGCTTGATGTCATCTGTCCACCTCGTCGGGGTCTCACAATTGGGACCCGAACGTCCGTAATATTATAATAAATAGCCAATAAAAGTCCACAGCTGGATAAAAGGCCTCCCTCAACGGGAAGGTTTGATGACAGTATGGAAATAACAGTTTCCCTGACCAATTTCGGCCACGGTGGTCAATCTCAATCAATTAACGCGGGACATATTATACGGGAGCTGAAATAAAACAGGTAATGCCGCTAAACATAGCTCTGGGCTTTAATTCACTAAAATTATACCAGACAATAACAGATTAACATTGATGTCAATATTCAATATTCGAATTACAATAAACTGCTGTGAAGTTCTATCAACAGAGTCGAACTATTATTAGATATTACGAAGTAGTTTCATATCAGGAGCACAAGTGTGTGAGCAAACACAGATGAACTACATTACACCCTCACTTTGATATTACGATTGGACGGCAGTACCGACACGATCGGAAACAGCTTTTTTTTACAATCTATACTCTAAGGTTCGCGCTTCTCAGGCTATGGTGAGCGACAGGGACGCCATCATACGTTAGAACGAGGTAGCAAAATTAGAATGAACAGATTTTATTCAGATACACCGTGCGCGATGTTCCTTATGAATTCAATATTACCTACCCGCTAAGCCTATAAGATGTATTAACGTACTTGACCTTTTAATACTGGGCTATATTATAAGCCATTGTCGAGTGACTGGTGTAAACAATATATTTAGCAATACAATAGTTTAGTATTCAAGTACTGAGCTTGAATTAATTACTT
Source organism: Pararge aegeria (assembly GCF_905163445.1). Taxonomy (NCBI): domain Eukaryota; kingdom Metazoa; phylum Arthropoda; class Insecta; order Lepidoptera; family Nymphalidae; genus Pararge; species Pararge aegeria. The sequence continues at coordinate 5,138,162 of NC_053198.1, forward strand.
ACTAGAAATATCCAGTTAATTCGTTTTAATTAGTACCTATCAATCCATGTCGTTTTTACATTAAATATTAAATTACATTTTCATGAATGATTGACATGCAAATAACCATTTGGTTTTCATTCTGTGTCATTCAAGTGTAACTCGGTCAAAATGAAAGGGGATTTTAAAACTTTACTTCGGAATTTTTGTCTCGATAGCAGTGTATTGGGACTTAAATATTTCTATATATATCCGGATCCGGTCTCGAGGTATGTTTAAATCCAAAATTATTGAACAGGGAATAATTCCTAACATTTTATTGGCATTTAAATTTCCAATAAAAGTTGCGTGCTATAAAAATAAGTATTTACGATGGTCCGACGCTATTAATTATATTGGTGGTCTTTGAGTCAAAAACCCAAACTGTGATAACATCATTTTGAAAAGAAGGTCGGTTTATAATTTTTTTTTTCTGCCTTGCAATCTTATCTTATCACGTGGTAAACTCCATCATGAGTGGCCGAGCGTTTCAACAATACATATAATAATAAAAGCCTTTATTAACAATCTAAAAATTACATTTCAACTTATTTCTACATTTCCAAAGTAACAACTGTTTTGGTAGAAAATTACGTTTTATACTTAGACACCGGTTATTTGATTGTCTTGCTCTCCAGCATAGGCCTCCCCAAGCGTTCTCCACAAAGATCTATCGCTTTCAAAAAAAAAACTTTCGAATTACGTTCAAATACACTTCAACAATACATAGTACATTATAAATTTTTAGTTTTAATTATTATAAGTTTGTAAATTTTATTGTTTTAGTTTATCTATGTGTAGAGGAAGAACAGAAATTTATAATTATAAGCATATAAAATCTCAAAAAAAATTATAGATTTTCAATAAATCTATTTTCTCACATGAGGAAATACATATTTTGAAAATGTATAATTTTTTTTTTATTTAGTTTTCTTCGTCCTTTGAGAACTTAGTCCACTCCGCACTTAGCCAGCTTGGTAGACTAAATAGTGGGCCGGTACTGGGTTAAATATGATCATGATAAAAACATGTTACTTTTCTTTAAAAATCTTCTTGAAAAACATATATAATTTATAAATACAGATTTTCTTCCTCAAGATTCATGACTGATTTAGGAACTCTCTTCCATTTTTAATAAGTTTGTTATTTTATTTTTATTCTACTAAAAGTAAGCCATTGACTGCAATCTCACCTGGTGATGAGTGATGATGCAGTTATTAAACCCATACCCCAAATCGGTTACCACGCGGCATCGTACCGGACGTCTTTGTCGGTAGGGAGGTAACTAGCCGCGGCCGAAACCTCCCACGGGACAAAAAATTAAACGAAACTAATGTACCTAGTTTTCGTTGACCGCTTCCAAAACAACACTCCATTTGATCTTGAACCTTTTCAGATGCTACTGGGCTGTATCCATCGTACTCGCTTTCTTCATGTCGTGTGCACTTTCTATTCTCCTGTACAATCGGTTCGCGGAAATGCCGACGCGCATCGCAGTCGAGAACCAGTACGCGTCCATACATGACGTGCCCTACCCCGCGATCACAATATGCTCGCCCAATCAGATCACTATCTCCTCTTTGGAGCACTTTGAGAAGACTCTTGTGTAAGAATTTTTTATAATCCATACTAATATTAATGTGTATTATTTGTATTTTATAATTATATATGTATTTATATATATATTTATTTATATTTATATGTATTTATATATTTTTATTTTATATCTATGTGTATGTATGTCTATTTATTTTTGAATATAATTGCACTATCCCGCTCTCTTGCAGCTTTTCCTTCTGCCAGAGGTTGCCTGTAAGAGATTGCTTGCAGCAATAAGGCCGCCTTTTGCATGCCTACAATTCTTGTTCTTTTGCTTATTCTATATTTTATGTATATTTTGTTGTTTGTGTGCAATAAAGTATTTCCTCTTCTTCTTCTAATATTATAAATGCGAAAGTGCGTTTGTTTGTTTTTGGTTACTTTTACGCCGGAACTAAGCCATCAGTCGACTGGATTTTTGGCAAAAAGTTATATCAAAGTACGGAGAGAAATATATGCATCTTTTTATATTTTCCCAAGAAAACAAGCAGTTAAATAGATAATAGATAAATATACTACGACAATACACAAATCGCCATCTAGCCCCAAAGTAAGCATAGCTTGTGTTATGGGTACTAAAATCACTGATTAATATTTTTGTGAATAATATACATAAATACTTACAATATACATATAAAAACCCATACACTGAAAAATATTCATGTTCATCACACAAACATTTTCCAGTTGTGGACCCACGGCCTCGGACTCAGCAATGGAAATGCAATAAAAACAACATATGCACTTAATCTAAGTTTTATACTGCATTGCCTTTTTTCAGAGAAGGCAATATTACGGTTAATTTAAAAACCATTTTTCCGAGATTATTGGGATTCTATGAACTTATCCGCGACACCAAAACAGAGGAGCTTATTATCTTTCAAAACTTAATATCACTGAATCGATATAATGTAAGTGAAATTAGATTATGATTTTCCTTATTTATTCTCTATGACATTGCATTTTTTTAAGTCTATCGTGACGGTCGACGGATTGTGTAAGAAGTCTTAAATGAGATAATAAATAATCTCATCGTAGATCTTCCAATGTCATGCAGAATCAGTCGATCGCGGATTTATTCTTATTCTATTGTCATTAGATTACCGAATACTGTGCTTACTTCAAACTTGGTTTTGAATTTATAAATAAAAAACACCGCTTTCATATAATACAGGATAACACGTAGAGGCTACGAAGCTACGAGCCTCTACGCCATGATTAACTGTAATCCATAGATACTAATATTATGAATGCGAAACAGCGGTGAATGAATGAGTCTAGTGGTTAGGACTACGGCTACAGTATCTCGGGGGCCGAGTTCGAATACCACCACGCATCTCTAAATTATAGTAATGTGCGTTTTAGCAAATTAAAAATAGCTAGCTTCAACGGTGAAGAAAAACATCACGATCAACCTGAGAGTTGTGCATAAAGTCCCAGTCACCAGTTTTAGATTGTTCTTTTCGTAATTTTTATGTTTTAAAACACCCCTAATTTTTGGCAATCAAAACAATTAGATTCAGCTAGTTTCAACATTTGGCGATATGGGAATTCAATATTTATATAAAGACAAAGATGTCAGTCATCCTTTACGTCTAAATGAGATTTTTATATATTTCTTTTAACCTCCTTACGTATATATCTATCTATCTATCTATATATATAAAAGAGAAAGTGTGTGGGTATGGCTGCAAAACGGCTGGACCGATTTCAATGAAACTTTCAGGGAATCTCCGGATTGACCTGGCGGGTAATACTGTAAAGTTTGGTGACGATTGGAGCACCCCTATTTTTGAACTGTCAAACTGTCAAATACAGCTTTTATTTACTATGATGATATTGGGTGTACATGGGTGTAGATAATGATCTTCACCCGCTCGAGAAAAGAATAGAAGAGAATTAATACGGAGAGAAATAAATTATTCAATATAGTATGAGACTTAAATTAAAAATTTAATGATGTAAGTTTATTGTTTAAATTAAATAAAGCAAAATCTAGCCCGGCGAAGCGGGCTGGGTACGCTAGTTATCTATAAATTTAACATACCTTTTCAATTTATCTTATATCAAAATAACATAAGTAAGTTAGCGGTAATGGCTTGAAGTTTTTGTAAATATTTTATAGCTTATACGGTAAATTTAATAAAATATACAGATAAAATTGCGTGCGGAAAAAGGTAGTCATTAGTCTGCTAACCTTCATTGCAGCTGCGTAGAGGGTCATTCTCTCCCACGAGAGTAGCCTGTGCTGAGCAGTAGGATATATATGGTAAGGACATGGGGGTATTTACCCTAGGGCCGAAAGGGCCATGGCTGGCGGTGGCAGGCTGCGAAGGGTGGCACACGCAGAAGTTAGACTGAATATACACTTTACCTCTAAAAATGCATATTCGCGTATAGGAACCGTCTAGGATAGAGTTGAAACGTGATTCTGTTACAAGTATACATTACGCATATGACAATGTGAGATGGTGATAACAAAAAAAAAATAACAACCGGCTAAGTTTGTTGTGGGCTTCTTGTTAGACCAGGGCGCGTTTGGAAACCTCGTAGCTTTAGTTTTAAGTAGACGAATTTGCTTATCGCCATATCGCAACTCACTCCTATGTCATATTTTACAAGTAATGTACGCATCAAAAGTGCCATCTATTTGCTTATTTGAATAAAGAAATATTTGACTTTGACTTTGACATAAAAGCATGTGCAATTATGCGTGATAACATTAGTGGGGAAATAGGGATAGGTACAATAATTTCGTATATTACCTACCTACAAGGGACATAGCCGCCTGCACTTCTAGTATAGAATAAATGGTGTTTTAGTTTCTTTTTTTATGATTTTTTATTTTTTTATTTTGTTAATAATAATCCATAATGGTTGAACACTAGAACACGATAAAAAACATACTACACATACTTAGTCAATAGGTATAATTATATGAATTGTTGGATACTATTATTTTTGCTTTTATCATTTATTTATGGGGCGGCCAAACTTACAAACCAAAAATCATTACAATACGTCACTGTTTTAGGAGTTCATTAAACAAACGAAGATGTTATTCCAGGCTCCCGAAATAATGGGCATGGTCCCGCAGAGGTGCGACGACTTCCTGAAACTGTGCTATCTAAAAAGGAAGCGTTATCCCAACTGCAAGGGTCTGTTCGAGCCGATACTGACGAAACACGGGATGTGCTGCATATTTAACAGCATCTACCGTTATAATGATAAAATAAGGTAACTCCTAGCTTTAATTTTAAGTTAACGAATGCAGTTATCACCATCACTAACATTAGTGTAACATGTTAAATGTATGAACGCTTCATAAGTGCCTGTAATAAGGTCTACACGAATAAAACATTCTTGAATTTGAATTTGAATTTAAGTGCACTCGTATGAAAAAGCTTTTTTTAAATCGAATAAATATATTATTCGATTCAAACTGTCGTGAATGGCTTTCATAAACATAATTACTGTTACCAAATTATTTATCGAACTTTTGCACACTTGATACAAAAAAGAAATTATTCGAACAGGTTAGTACAGCTCCTTACTGGCTGTCATCGGACCAGGTTTCACGATAAGCTAGTTATACTAATAACCCCTTGTTAATAAAGTGGTTATCATCATCATCAAGAGCCTAACAGTCCACGAAATGGACTAAAGGCTCTCCGAACAGGAGGGTTTGCCCATAATCACTACGCGGGTTCGTGATAGTATTAGATTAGTAGCACAGTAGGGGCCTCGTAAGAATGTTAGGAGAATGACGTAATCGAATCATAAATGTTACCACCTTTAACATTGTGTATCTTAATTAGTAATTGATATATGTACGTTTAATTATATATGTTAGTTTAATTTATTAATATTATAGTTGTGGATTTATTTAGTCAGTTTAGTACATGGTATTGTATTTATTAAATAAAATATAATTTTTATTAATACATAACTATGACCTAAAATAAACTAAATAAAATCTAAAACGTCCTCGAAACCACCGCAGCGAGGCACAGTTCCCAAGATGCTGGCAGCATTGCCCCTTTGGATGGCCAAACTAATTCGTTGGCCAAGGTAACTGCCCGCTCTAGGATCACCGGTAGACTCGATAACCCTTTTCGATAATTCTTTGAAAAGGGCTCTTGCCTCCGGACCGTGGGGTCCCAAAGTCTCTACTCCAAAAGGCACAAAAATGAAGCTGCTATCCAGGTTTTCATATTTACGCCTCTTGGCCTGCTCGGCACTGGAAGCAGCCGCACCTACCATTGACGAAGTGGCCTGGATGTGTGATGCAGCTAGGGTATCAACACAAGTTGCATCCCACAGAAGTGACCTTCCAAGCCTCCAAGGTATGAGGGTCATACCATCAGGTCTCTTGCCATCGCTCCGCGCCAAACCAATAGGTTCAGTAGTAGTCAGTTTAGTAGTATTCGTTTTATTGTTGTATTTTTTTTTCGATTGATTTTTGTTAAACAAAGCATTTAAATTAAAATATTAAAATTGTTGTATAAAATATTAATTGAATGGCTACGTATTTCCGTGGAGTTACCTGGTACAAGGTGCCAACTGAAAATCAGGGCTGTATGCTCATTTTTACTGTATGCCTAGCTAGCCATGACATAGCTCTCTACAGCGAGCTTAATTATATTAATCAGAGGACTATCCATTTTGCCGGCAATCATGCGCAGGATGCCATAGATCGAAGAACCGGCCATAGCTGTAGTCTAATCTGCCGTCGATTGATATCTAATAGCTATAAATTGACGGCCGATTGGCGCAGTTTGCAGAGACCTTGCTTTCTGAGTCCAAGGCCGTGGGTTCGATACCCCCAAGTGGAAAATGTTTGTGTGGTGAGCATGAATGTTTTTCTGTGTCTGGGTGTTTATCTGTATATTATAAGTATTCATGTATATTATTCATAAAAATATTCATCAGTCATCTTAGTACCCATATCACAAGCTACGCTTACTTTGGGGCTAGATTGCGATGTGTGTATTGACGAAGTATATTTATTTATTTATTTAAAAAAATATTCATAGACTGGTGAATACAATTTGGACGTAAAATAAAACAATTTCATCGGTAAATAACGTGTAGTTTCAGAAACGAAAAAGTGCCAGATTTCGTACCGCATACAACATTCAGGGGGGGTCTCGCTGAGGCGCTGACCGTTGTCGCGGACTACAATCCTGAGAACGCATTAAGCGGTACGCTTCTCCTTGCTGGAGCAGTTCGGGTACGGAGAGAGAATAACATACTATACTACTATAACATATATATTATATAATAAAACTATTAATTAAAGATTGATATTCCAAAAATATTTTGGGATACCTGTCTCAATTTTTTTTTTAATTCTGTGGTGAAGGAATATATAAAACGGATTTAAATGCAATGTATTATATATAGAGCTATTAAAATACCTGCTGTGAATTAAAATTAGAGATATGTTTGATCCCAAATAACTATTTCGGGATAGGTATGAAATGTTTTGTCAATGTTACATTGTCCAAACCGATTTAAAGACAGATTTGTTCAATAGACCCTATAGGTGTTGTTTTATGTATCCTTTCTAAAAAGAGATATCGTAAACTACATCCAATATTCTATTCATATTCATCAAATCGTCCTATTTGGACTATAAGAGACTATCTAACTATTAGTAAAAATATTATTCTCCAATACATAAAGGAGTGTAATTAAGATTAGAAACTTGTATGAAAGTCCTATGATTTTTTTTTTAATATAGCCACGAAAATAAGATATTAGGTGGTTAATTTATATAAAGAAAATACTAATGATAACAATAAAAAAAAAATCAATTCAAATGAGGTATAAAAGATTTTGTTGATCTTCTTATTTTTTAAGTGTACAGACTTTTAAATTTATTTAAAAGAAAAATTTAGATATTTTACTACATTGATTCAATATGTTCTATCTTGTGATGGGGCGCGCCTTGGTGAATGCACTTCGACCCTTCAGGACCTTTTGTACTCCAATTTTATATGTTACTATCGTTTACAGCGAATATTCGTATATCTATTGAGAATCAAAAGTCTTAAAGCATATAAAACAAATATAGTAAATGTACGGTTCATATGGTTGAAGATTTATTTTATTTTGCGTTTTCATATGATTAGTTAGTATAGTTGTTACTTGTTAAACTATATATTGAGGGCACACATTGACAGAAATCTACGCCGATGCGGCTTTAACGATTTCTTCAGCAACTTCGACAGCAATGGCGGCCTCAGCTTTAGTCTGTTCGTTGGCAGCAGAGTTGAATTCAGACTGAGCCTTGCTAAGAGCCTCCTGCGCCGCAGCACGGTCTAGGTTCTCTAAGGGGTGCGCCTCTTCAGCTAAAACCTGTACTGTCTTCGTTAACTGTGATTGTACCCGAGGACACAAATATTTCACACGATCCTTATTTCACAAAATAATTACATAATTTCGCTTATGTTTTGAGAAGGTATTAACAAATCTCTAAACTATATTATCTATTAGCATAACTTTAGACGAGAGTTGGCGCAGCGGGCAGCGACCCTGCTTTCTGCGTCTAAGGCCGTGGGTTCGATTCCCACAACTGGAAAAATGTTTGTGTGATGAATGTGAATGTTTTTCAGTGTCTGGGGGTTTAGCTGTGTATTATAAGTATTGGTGTTTATATTCATAAAAATATTTATCAGCTATCTTAGTACCCATAACACAAGCTACGCTTACTTTGGGGCTAGATGGCGATGTGTGTATTGTCGTAGTATACTTATTTATTACTTAATGTAGCTAAAAAGAAAATATATTTGTATAAGCGGGTCATTGCCGGATTAACCACGTAGCAAGAGTAGCAATTGCTACGGGCCCCGCGCGAAAGAGGGCCCCGCATATTTAATACCACTGATCTCTGCCACGCACACGAACACGCGCGCAAGCACACGCACACGCGCACACGCACACACACACACGCTCACGCGCACACGCACACTTATATTCCCACGCACAAAGACATCGCCTATAGTAATTTACTACACTATTAATTACACACAAAATTGTAACCTATAGATGGCAAATACGTATTGAATTTAAGATACGTTTATACGTATTTAAGATACGTATTGAGTATTGAATTGTATTTTTACCACTTTATACTTAAGAACCAATCGAGGACAAGGAAGATAAGATCGAGGACTCTTTTAAAGAATTTGCTACGGCCCCAGGCTTTCTTAATTGAAGCGGGTAGTTACACAAATAATACGAAGCAAAAACATGAGACTTAAACAAAGATCAACGTTTACTGGAAACGACTTATAGTGACATATTATTTGTCAAGTAGAATTTGGCTTATTTTATATCTCATGGTAGTTTATTATAAATTTGCACTCCTTATATTATTATTTATTAAAAGTACATACCACGTAAATCCATAGTCAAAATATCTCACTAGATTTTTTCTATCCGACTAACAATTTGACCAAAATTGTTATTAGGTAAATCGTATCCCTGCGATATTTAAAAATAAAATGTGCTTTATTCTAGATAATGTTTACGATGCCCGACGAGTTTCCCGCGGATGATGAGTCTAATTTGGTGCGCGCATATACGGAATCATTTCATTCCATTCATGCAACTTATACTTACTGCTCCGAAGAAGTCACGACTTTGCCTTATTGGAGGTAAATGAAAATTGTTTAAGTACTCTGTAACACATAAGTAAGGGTGTTATGCATCAGTCTCAATCCGTCAAAAAGTCCAAACATTCAAAAAATTGTTTATTTTTATAATTCATAAGATAGTAGTGTGTCTCATTTTTCGAGCTTGAACTTCCACTAATTCTTTTGCCTATATCATCGGTAACGGTTCGATTCCGTTTAATCATGTAGTTTAAATGAGTAGTTAATAGTATACTTGACGGCCGATTGGCGCAGTGGGCAGTGAACTGCTTTCTGAGCCCAAGGCCGTGGGTTCGATTCCCACTACTGGAAAATGTTTGTGTGATGAGCATGAATGTTTTTCAGTGTCTCGGTGTTTATATGTATTTTCTAAGTGTTTATGTATATTATTCTTAAAATTATTCATCATTCATCTTAGTACCCATAACACAAGCTACGCTTACTTTGGGGCTTAATGACGATGTGTGTATTGTCGTAGTATGATTATTTATTTATTATTTATACTTTGCCGATGTTGTGGTTATTCTTAAAAAATTACTGACAGCTAAGAACCCTAGTTTATATTATTAGAAAATAACGGTATAACAAGATAATAACGACGCTTGCAATTACGTTTATTTCACTTCCAAGCTCTTTTAGTTCTGTGCAACTAGTTTAGCTATGTTATATTGGTAATTCTGGGTGCCGGTGTCCTAGAGTCATCACTTAGATATAGGTTCTCTGATAACTATTTTAGCTATGTTATATTGGTAATTCTAGGTCTGCTGCAGGTGTCCTAGAGTCATCACTTAGATATAGGTTCTCTGATAACTATTTTAGCTATGTTATATTGGTAATTCTAGGTCTGCTGCAGGTGTCCTAGAGTCATCACTTAGATATAGGTTCTCTGATAACTATTTTAGCTATGTTATATTGGTAATTCTAGGTCTGCTGCAGGTGTCCTAGAGTCATCACTTAGATATAGGTTCTCTGATAACTATTTTAGCTATGTTATATTGGTAATTCTAGGTCTGCTGCAGGTTTCCTAGAGTCATCACTTAGATATAGGTTCTCTGATAACTATTTTAGCTATGTTATATTGGTAATTCTAGGTCTGCTGCAGGTGTCCTAGAGTCATCACTTAGATATAGGTTCTCTGATAACTATTTTAGCTATGTTATATTGGTAATTCTAGGTCTGCTGCAGGTGTCCTAGAGTCATCACTTAGATATAGGTTCTCTGATAACTATTTTAGCTATGTTATATTGGTAATTCTAGGTCTGCTGCAGGTGTCCTAGAGTCATCACTTAGATATAGGTTCTCTGATAACTATTTTCCAATCTCAGTTAGAATGGACAGGAGGAATTATTCTCGCCGGTAAAAGAACAAAATTTTATCTTTTGTCACATCTATCATTATCGACTTACTCTGTATTGTAGCACAAGTGGAAATAATATCCAAATAATATAAATAATAATAATGAATTTTGAATTTGAATATTATTATTGCAAAACTTAATTTACATTAATTTAAATAATATAATAATAATAAATTGTTATTATTATATTATCACTATATCTTAATATATATAAATCTCCTGTCACGATGTTTGTCCGCGATGGACTCCTAAACTACTAAACCGATTTTAAATTAAATTGGCACACCGTGAGCAGTCTGGTCCAACTTAAGAGATAGGATAGCTTAGATCTTTAAGTAAAGTCACAATTTTATTTTATTGCAAATTATTTGTCTAAAATTAATTGACAGTCACATGTTATATGTATATACAACTATACACATTTAAGGCTTAGCGATACTGAATACTTTAAAAACAAAATCAAACGCAGACGAAGTCGCGGGCAACAGCTAGTTATTATATAAAATACGCACACTTGTCTACACCAAAATATTATTTGCATTGATATGCGTCGTTATTTTTGATGTCAAAATGGATGTAAGTAGCTTATAGATGGTGGCATAAACTTTCTGCTTCAGGAAGTCAATGCGATCTGTAACACAGACTAAGTACTGGGACGGATGTATGTTACTCCCAGCAAAAGCCTGGCTCACAAATCGTATGACTCTAGGGCGATTATTACCCTCTCTGAAGCAGATAAGCTTAGCAATGAGAGTTCTAGCCAGTGTGATACGCCTTTCAATTCTGATCCGCCAAGCTGGAGCTTGATCCGTCCGCTGCGGAGTCGTACGTGGTTCAGGGAATTTAATACCTGCAATACGACACGCCGTAACGGCTCCGCAGAATAGAATCGAATGCGTATCACTTAGGTCCTCAGATGTTATGAGGTATTCACCTAATATCTGGTCTAGAACTCGCCATATTTCGTCTATGTATGGGCAACCGAGGCAGTTTTGGTCTTAAATGAAGAGGTTAATATTAGGCGGGGTAATAAAAGAATAAAATAAATTGTCAACCAATCTGCACTGAGGCAGCGTGGTCCGGGCATTAACCCGTTCTCATTGTGGGAGGAGACCCGTGGCCTGTATTGTCCAGTAATGGGTTGATATGATAATGAAGATGGATAAATAATAAACGGGGGTAAAATTCTCCGATTCTCTGTTGCCATGCCTTGGCAGGTAGACACGTTCATTTAACCCTTTATCAGGGGCTAGAATCGGAGGATATCATTTCCCCCATAACAAGATCCCATACGACATTACACTAATGAAGTATGCAAAATAAACATGCCTAGCAGTTTGAACATCTGTTAACTGTCTAATTTTTCTGACAGACTTTCTTTTGATATGCTAAGTTAAAAAAAAATTCCAGCCGCCAGTGCTATTTCGAGGACGAGTACTTTTTGCCGTTCTTCCACCATTTCCACAACTCGGACTGCGACCTACTGTGCTACGTGCACTCGATCGAGGACATCTGCCACTGCACAATGATGTACATGCCCAACGTCTGGCCGGGCCGAGCGTGCAACATCACCAGCATCGACTGCATTGTGAAGGCTAAGCGTAAGATATTTCTGATATATCATCATTAACCAACGCCGGGCCACTACAGGGCACGGGTCACTCATCAGAATGAGTTTTGGCCTTACACCACCCTGGCCCAGTGCATATTAGTAGACTTTATATGCAGTGGCGTGCATACAGGTAATGCACAGGATATTCAGATGGTATAAAGTAGAAAAATCCACATCTAAGGGTTATCAAAACTTAAGGGTAGGCTAGTTATATCTCGTACAATACCTACCCTTAAGGTTTTTATAAATCGTGCTGCAGATTTTCTCCATTTTTGATTTTATATCATCTGCATAATCATAAGTTGCGGAATCGCGGATGTGGGCCTAAGCGTTCCCGTGGCTCCGTCGTCAGGCGGTGAGTAGGAACACCGTGGGGTTTTAGTCAGTAAGGGTCTGACATAACCTTTGCGCCTCCCCGTGGCGCGGAGGTATCCATGAGGATTTCCCCACGAAAAAAAAAGGCTTTTGCAACCAAATAGGTTGCAAATGGTTTCTAGAATAATCTATTACGAGCAATACGATGGCCTTGGTATTACGGGTAATTACTTGCTTGCTTAAATTAAAAATGCACGTTACTCCTAAAAGGTAAAACGCGTGCCGGGTATCATACTCGATCTCTTAGCTGAATATCACCAGCTTATTAAGAGCTCTTTCTCTTTTCTCTCTAGCTTTCTGTAGCTAGAGAGAAAGACAACAGCCGCACGCAGAATAGCCGCATGTTAGATAACAAAGATAGTATATCTAATTTTTTTTATTCTTAGTGGAGATGACTAAGCAGGGTAGCGCTGGACTGTGTATCTGCCTGCGGGATTGCGTGTCGTATCGCTACCGGGTCGAGCTCTCTATCGGCAACCTTATGGCGCTACCAAACTTGGTGCAAAACCCTTAGTAAGTAACTATATGTAAGTACGTAATAACACATAAATACGCATAGATGACTTACATGGACTACTCGAGCATTCAAATTGTAATGACAAAGCAGTTGGCATTCGTGCTACACGAAACTCTAAGCAAATCTAAATTGACTCGTCTAAGGCTGCGCTCACGCAGTCAGTATTATTGACAACATAAATAATGACAATATTTGTGCCAATACTTCAATTCGCCCAGCACACAAGTCAATATTATCGACAATATACTGCATATTATCAAAAATATTGTGTGTGTATTGAATATGCAGAAAATAGCCTAATAGTTAACAGTTGTGGAAAAGGCAGCATGTTCGTTTCACAATGTTTTCAACTATTTTCTGTATTTGTCTTCTTCGCCATTGGTTGCCAGGAAGAAATCGCTATGAAGCGGTAAGGCCGCCAAATTGTATACGTTGTTTTGTTAAACTTTTCTTTTTTTATGTACTTTTTGTGGTGTGCAATAAAAGTATTTCATTCATTCATTCATTCATTCAATGTTTCCAGTTAAAAAGGTTATTTATAGACCTACATTTATTTAACTTTATTGTTATTGCAATGTATTTTGTTATTTTCTTAGTAATAAATGCTGACGGAAATCCACAAAAATATATTTAATTCGTGTTTAAACGTGGCGATTTAAAAAAAAATCACAAACAAAGAAAGCTTGACCCACCACGGTGCTCCAATGCGGTTTGGTGGGCTAGAACCTTACCTTTGTGGTAAATTATGATGCGGTCTAAGATCGTAGCTGGCTAACCTATTAGCTCTGAGACGCTTAATCGGTATCTACGCGGCATCATACAGAAACGCTTAAACGCACGAAGGCACGTCTTTTTATATATAGTAGTGACAGGCGTGCACAGAGGGTATGCAGGTGGTACAAAATGAAGAAAATCTCCAGTATGAGTTACAAAAATCGCCTTGCTATCAGGCAGGAGTCCGTGGGGATTTTATCCTCCTTGGCATGAAAAAAATAACAAAAATAGTCTCGACCAATGCCTCCCACTAAGAAGAGAGATTAGTTGGTAAAAATTATCGCCGCGCTACGAGCACACGTCTTACTTCGCTGAAAACAAGCAGCGACAGTTTTGGCAGACTTTGTGGTAAGACTGAACCTTGATAGTTTAGAGCAATGAGAGATAGATGCAATATGAGCCATTTTGAAACCAAATGTACGCTAACATGCTTATTTTATTTATAGCGCAGGTATTCAATTTAACAAGAGCACGTCCATTCTACATTTCTTCCATAATTCGGTTCTGGTGAAGCAGAAACAGGAGACTGTAATGTCGCTCATAAGTTTAGCATGTGAGTATTGCTGCGAACTAACTCAGTGTTAGTTATTACCTAAAATAGTTATATTACCTGTTCGAAAGGCAGAATCAACTGAAAAAGCCGATAAGTAACTCACCATACTCTTTTAGGAACACACCAACTATTTATCTACTTATAATTTAACATATGTAGGTACTATTTGTAAGCGGAGTAAAAAGCGAGCCCGCTACTTCCAAGCAACCTCGTCACTTCATTTGTAAGTATTATGTAATTACCTACTAAACTCGCTGTAACAAACGTGCTTAGCACATTGCAGAAACTGAGGTCAAAAGTTACCTTAAGAACTATCATAAAAGCATATTTGTGCTAAATCCCTGCAAAAATAATTTATGGATGATTTGTCAAGGTACACAACCTTTCTCAGGCGGCGCAGATGTCGCTTAAACTTACGTTACAAAATAAAAAGCGTGTCCTGAGAATTACGTATTTCTGTAATACGGCTGTTTTCGTAAATGTTTTATGTGAATAAACCTACTGTAAGCCAAATGTGGGAGAAGCCTCTTATGAATTGTATCTTTGCCAGAAAAATCCAATATGTAGGTAATTTTGAAATTTTTGATCTTAAACTACAAGACCAACGAAGCCAAGAGGTAACTACATTACTTCTCTTTTCAGCGAACCTCGGAGGCGTGTTTGGACTATGCTTGGGCTGCAGTGTAATGAGTGTGCTGGAGATATTCTACTATTTACACAGCGCTATCAGAAATAAGATACAAGATCATTTTCAGAGACTTAGGGCTAGAAAGAATAGGGTTGATTTCATACACGAGGAATGGGTTAATAAGAACAAAAGTAGGGAGAGCTACAAGAATTTCCACCGCAACAGGTTCCATAAGCAGCCTATCTTCTCGAACAGAAAACAAAGACCTATTATTATTTAGTTTTAATATTTGCCTTCTCCTTGCATTTTATTCATAACTTATGATGTTTTTCTCTCGCTAACTATATGCTTAACTATAATAAATAAATAAATGCACATCTAAAATTAACATAGATTTTTTTGAAACAGTAGGTACCTCTCATTTTTTTTTCGAAGTACGTACTTCTTGATTGTCCTATGAAACAGCGTATCATATAATTATCATATCAGCATTTCTATGATGATATATGATATTTTACTGATTTGTTCATATCCAATAGGTACAAACATAAAGACGCTTACGTGTAAAAACCTGGTACAGAATAATTTAATGTATTTAATGATCAGGTGCGGTGATAGTCTAGTGGAATAATGCTACGGTCAGCCTTTCGGATTGGGTTCGATCGCGGCACGCAGCTCCATCTTTTAGGAGTTGTTTTAAACAATTAAAATAAACAGGGTTCACAAAAAAATACCAGAAAGCTCTCAGCCTTGTAGTTTATATCATTAAAACTGACAACTTTTGTACTACGATTCTTACCCACTAAAACCCTCGGTGGCCATCCTCGGCACATATTTGGGAGGCTCCGGGGTCTCCTAAGAACACACCGGTGCCTCCCTCTTTCCTCTCCTGCCGATCCCGGTTATTATTACTCAAATAAGGTTATTACCTTCCTGATGAGTAAGGTCAAATTCCTCTGAGGGTGGGAGGCTGTTAAATTAAAAACACTAGATCGGGTGTACGTAAACAAATCTATATATTCTGATTTACATATATAATTTACTACATCTGGCGGTAATAGAACAATAAATTTTATCAAATATATTATTGCTTTGCTAATAGTTTTCCCACATGAAAAAATACAAAAGTATTCTACGATTGCATTAAGAAAAAATCTTCTAGAAAAAATTACATCTCTTAATAATTATTATTATCTAAAATGTTCATATTATGCTTACGACATTACATCGGCGATTATTTTATTATTATAACATAAATAAAGATTGCTCATACAAATTGACCATGGGACTAAAAAAATGTTGGTAATGGTAAGAAAATAGATCAAACCAAAAAGAGGTCCAATAGTTTTTTTGTGTAAGGACAACAATTTTATAAGCTTTTAAAGACGGAGAAAAAACAGTTATGCTTATCTGTAGAGATGCGAGAGAGAGGCTTGCTCTTGACGACAATCATAAAGGATTGTAAGCAATTATGTGCCCATAGACACGTCTACTTTTTTTTTTAAATAATCTTCCTCTTTTCCGCCTGATCTCAACCAAGAATATAATTATTATTTAAATAAATACTCCGCATTCCTCTGCATCTAACCAATAATACTTTTTCGGAAACGGCGGTATAACCTAAACCTAAATTAACGACATAAAATCAATATTTGGCTTAGAGTTTAATTAAAACTACAATAAAGCACATAAAGTAATAATTTGGTCTAAGTTATGCGTATTACAGTTAAAGGGTTAAGTGCACTTAGCCTAATTATTGCCTTACTCTAATACGGTCTTATAAATAAAACATTACTCCTTAGCGTAACATTGACAATTCTGTTTAGTTTTAAGTTCAAAATGTATTTCTTTCTACTAATAAAATAGGCGTTAGCGCAAAGGTATAAGTAGTTTCATTCATAAGAACGATATTCTTTAATTCCAGCGTTCAACATCGGTACAAAACTACAGACATCATTCAACCCATGCCTCTTACGTAAACGCTATACGGTTATTTATTTACGGGTATTAAAACAACACAATTTTATTATAATCTCAGATGAGTTGCATGAAATTTTTCTTCGCTGAAACAAAAAAAAAAGTGACGACTGAATAGGCTGCATGATCATCGACCTTCGCCTGGTTGATTTTTTTTCTATTATATAAAAATTTTGCGCCCAGAATATTCAAGATATTAAAATTCGTGATTTGATTAAAAGTGTTTTTTTTTTCATTTCATAAGATTCAATGATTTGCTTGATTTTTTTTGTATATATTTTGCAAAATCTAAATTACAAAAAAAAAAAAATAGATTATAGAACCGACATTGGTGCACCAATTTCATAATCATTAATTAATAAAATATGTCATACAATGAATACTAAGCTTATTTGCCATAATCCGCTTTCCCATCCTATAAGGATACAGATTTGTTTAGTGTTTATTTAAAAAAAATTGACCTTTGTCTGGGTGTCACAGATTATAACAATCAAGTTTAATTTTCATTGTAAAACCTGACCAAGTAGGACTAGCATGCGCGCCACGAGAGAGTTATGTCTACCCTTTATCTCGTCTATCTCTATAGAAAAATACGAGTAACGGGTAGTCATAATTATCTCGTGGCAGCCATGCTAGACTCAACACAGGGAAATAAAAAAGCCATGCCATATTTTGCCAATAAAAACGGAATATTTTCTTCTATACACTTCCTTTGGCAAATTTATTGCCATGCCAATGTGGCGTGTCCAAAAGAGGTTTTTTTTTATTTTCCTGGTCAGGCTTTAAATCATGGACTTCTTCTAACGCCTGCTTCTATCAAATATTATTTAATATAGTTTGGGACGAGGCCATGAGTATACACAATAAATGATCGCCTCCATACGGAGCGCACATCACTGGACGTATCACAAGAATTTCTTATACAATAATTTTATACTACCAGTACCTAATCCAATGGAACGGTATGACATTACATCGACATTGAGCTAACTTAAATTCAATATATTAATTACACTAAATCCGGCTAACTTTGCTTTTCTGTGTAACTGGAACAGACAACAAAAAATATAAAAACTTTTTTTTTTCGGAAATGATTAAAGATTTAACTTATCGAACAATCCTTTATTGGCCTTTCTATCAAGTTAACAACGTTTTTTGTTCTAATCTTAATTGAAATATATTAAGTTATACGTTACCAAATTACATGGATATTTCGTGGGTAATGTAAGGTTTTAAGGCTTTTATAGGTTTTGCAAAGTAACGAGTTTAAATTTAAAAAACAAAACATTTGTATGCATAACAGCAATTTAAATTATTGTAATTCTTTTTTATATCTTTCATTAGAAGAGCCTTTAGAGAAGAAGACTTGAAAATTACAGTGGTTGAAATTGAAAGAAAATTAAAGTCCATTTTTCCATTGGCTGTGTAAAGTAACATTAAAAAGCAAAGTGACCCCGATTAACGGTATATCATTAAGTAATATTGCTGTTAGTCTATGGTTAACTAAATATTCCGTACTCATTAATTATTGTAAAGTTTACGAGAGTAGATGTAGCGAATGGCACACATTTTACTTTATTATATTATGACGAGACGCGTCGACGCGGGTATTTTTATAAATATTGTGCCGTAAACTGACGTCACGTAAGTTGACACTAGATAGGAGAACTCCGTTGCATCTGCGCCCTGATTCTCACTCTTAATCAAAGCTGTCAAAATTTACGTATAAGTAATAAAGAGTTGAGAGTTTTTTAACTGCTCACAAAATGCATTTCGTGAGCAGTTAAAAACTAATGCCATAGATAATATTGGTCCAAGCCGAGAAGTGATTATAGGAGAGAACAAGAAAAAAGTTTGTAGATTACGTTTGATATGCAAGCTTAAAAAAGGTAGAGGGTAAAGAAATTACATTCGATCGAATTAAATATGCATATAAAACCGGTTTTTCTAATTAGTAGCGCTTCCTTTAAATCATCCTGAAATTTTAGGTTATAATATCCCGGATTTAGTTTATAAGGACGTGTAAATCGGGGAATCGAAAGGGGCATCGCAATCCAAACGTATACAGCTAATTTGAAACTAAAATGAAATTTGACAGATCATAAAATGGCAGCCGTTTGACACGTTTGTCACAGCGAACAAATCCTTGACCCAACTTACGTGACGCCAACTTTAATAATATGCGTAAAGATATCTTTTACATACATTTAATATAAAATACAACTAGTCTAGCCTCGCTAGAATATTTTAAGCACAACTCGAAATAATTATCCCTGAAATGCTTCAAATAAAACTCTGTTTTATTTTCATGTTTTTTTTTTGTAAACATCACAATTATATCCACTGTGAAATACAAACTACTAATATAAAAAATATTCTCCATTAGAATCCTAGAACAGCTTAGATATCAATTGACTTTCGTAGGCCGATACGCTATGAACTAAGACTATTGTATTTCAATAATATAAATACAAAGCACGTAGTGAGCAAGTATGTTACTTGGGCCCCCGGAAAAAGCCGGCGGGGGCCCGGGAGACAAAGATAGCACGATAGAAAATGAGAAAGAAGTATGAAGAATGAAATATAGCGTAGTCTTTACACGTACGAACTAGTTTCGGTGCGCACGTCTGACGTGGGCCCCGACGGCCAAGGCACGCGAGCGGTCTAGTGCTCCTCAAACAGAACTAGTGTTGCCAGATTTAATAATTAAAAATAAAATCTTTAATTATTAAAAATAAAATCTTAAATTTTTTATTTTTTATAGCATGGACTTCTGTCTTCAGAGATCCGGCAACACTAAGCCTTATATTCCAGTTAAATTCTAGCGTGAGACAAAAGTATCACGACTGCGAAACTATAAAACATTCCTACGTATTGTAGCTTCAACCTTTAAATAATTATTAAGTTGCTAAAAGGTTTCAATTAAAAAAAAAACTGTGCGTTTTTCACTTACATGAGGCACCTATGAATATAAACTCTATGATGTAGTGCGACTGGCCTATCGTGATACTTCCGCCTACAAAGCGTCTATAAAAACTACTTGACGTGTAGTGCGACCAACTCGTCGCGGTACTTTCGGTTTATAATAGAAGTGATTGCCGTGCTGCTACAGCGAGTGCTCCAGGTCCCCCAAGAGGTCCAGAGGCTCGAACAGAGGGCAGACGGCGGAAAGATGGTCTCAGAGGCTCACAAGGCTGTTATGCGCATCGGGGGAGGACAAGTCAGGTGTGATACGCTGCTGTTGAGCGCACGGGTGCGGGTGCGGGTGCGAATGTGGGTGAGGGTGCGGGTGCGGGTACACGGGTGTCAGTCCCGTGCCACCCTCCATTATGCTGTCGAAGTTGAAGGGTATCCCGTTGCTTGGTGTGCTGATTTCAATGCCGGCGATTTTGTTACTGTTGCCCAGTACTTTGTTGTTGTGGATCTGTGGAATATGAATTACTATTGTAGCTTGCGACTAAGATCTTGTCTTACAATAAACAACGGGACTGGGAGTTAGTCTTAACAAAGAACCGAGGCAATAGTCAGATTGTATCCTTTTTTTTAATTGAATAATCAGTTGAACACGATAACGAGATAACGAGAACCTGATAATATAACAGAAAGATTTCTGGATTACCAATATGAAAGAGAATCGCAATCCTACTTCCATTGAATCAATTTGAATTAAATATTTTACTTGCGTGTCACATTACAGCATTAATTTGAAATCAAAAAATCTTAGATAATGTAATATCTTTTGACGATAATTGTTTTTTGATTAATCTATCCCCGTCACTGGGCAGTGGCGTGCACAGGGTTTTTGACCAGGGTAGGCATAAAGACAGAAGAAGGCAGAAAATTAAATAAAACCCTCCATCTATATAAGTAATATGAAAATTATAGCGTAGGCAGTGCTTTTGTGCATATATGATGTGCACGCCCCTGCCACTGTGCTATCACCCCCAAAGCGCGAACCTCCACCACCTTTAGCTTTTCTAAGTTATGCATATTATATTGTATGTGTTATGTTATATTTTTTTATAATTTTTCATAGTGTTTTACTCGTACCAACACTTGGAGGAAATATTAATTTTATAAATTTAAAATGCGTTTTAAGTAATTAAGATACTTTCTTCAACATTTTGAAGAAAACATCGCGAGGGAAACTGCATGCTGTTCTTAAAGGCGCGTGAATTCCACCAATCCGAACTGGACTAGCGTGGTGGACTACGACCCTTACCATTGTGGGAGAAGACCCGTGCACTGTAGTGGGACAGTAATGGATTGATATGATCAATCATTTCGATATACAACATGTAAAAGAAAACCCAAATAATATTTTAAAGGCTTTATAGGTTCATTATGTACTATCTCCGAGACTTATCTGTGAAACCGAAAACCTAACAGTTTTTTAGTAAATCACAGTTTTTACTGAAAGGAATCAGTTACAGCCCTAATATCACATGCAAAATTAAAATCATGTGACTCCTATCACTTTATTAGGTACGCCTCGCGTGGCGCTATGCGCGTGTCGGTCTCCCATCTTAAATAGGGCTGTCATAACACACTTTTGTGTTTTGCATTTGTTTGTATGGAAAAATAAATGTGCTTCTTTTGATTTAATATTTTTTTTAGGGTGATTCCTTATGCAATATACTTATGCATCCTTCAATATTATTTCGTAATTCTGTTACACGTTGTATAATTTTATCATCACAATAATTGGCTAATATGGGTCACATACAGCTTCCCCTATCGTGATGGAAAAAAAATTTCAATGTGAAGATTTTTGAATTGAATTTTTGAATTTAATGGTCCGTAATCTTAATTCTTACCTGCGCGGGAGTCAAGGGTACGGGCACCTGTAGGAAGTTGGGTCTGTTGGGGCGCACGGGAGGCGTGTCCAACGAGGAAGCGCTGGTTACCACCGCTGGGTTTGCCGCCGACAGCATTATTCTAAAACAACACAAAAATAAACTCAGTATTTTCTTAACACCGTCATCATCATATTAACCCATTACCGGCGCACTACAGGGCACGGGTCTCCTCCCCCAATGGGAAAGGGTTAAGGCAGTAGTCCACCACGCTGGCCCAGTGCGGATTGGTGGACTCCACACACCTTTGAGAACATTATGTAGAGCTCTAAGGCATGCAGGTTTCCTCGCGATGTTTTCATTCAACGTTGAAGCAAGTGATATTTTAAATACTTAAAACGCACATAACTTAGAAAAGTTAAAGGTGCGTGCTGGGATTCGAACTCGCCCCCCCCCCGAAAGTGAAGTCGAAGTCCTACCCACTGTGCTATCACCCCATTTTATAGTATACAATCCAACAATCTGCACTGGGCCAGCGTGTTGGACGACGGCCTAAACCCTTCTTATTGTGGGCGAAGATCCGTGCTCTTTAAAAGGCCTGTAATGGCTACGGTAAAAAGGCTTATAAATGGCCCGTTTTCTTTCAAAGAAACAACCAAAGTTGATAAAAGTCATAAACACTGTAAAAACTACTCATCTGGCCCACAAATGATTATAAAAACTGAGGCATTTGTTTTAAAAAAAAATCTGATTTCAAGGCTTTATAAACTTTTTATACCAGAGAAACAAACTGTTTACACCGGATATGTACAAAACTGTAATAAAGGCGGACGAAGAGAACGGTTAGCAGCTAGTTCTACATAATCTTTGCTCTCCCCGGACCTATGGTCAACTACAGACGTGTTTTTTGTGTATTAAAATTGAATTATAATACAAATTTTCATCAATTAAATACTTGAACATAATTAGGAGTGCATAAAGTGCTGCAAGACAGTGTAACCGACTCGCCGTTTCTTACTAATACCACGGATGTTTCTGTACGTGAATTTTGACCTTAATCCATTAGAGTAAAGGTCAAAATCTACTTTGCAATCTACGTGGAACGAAGATATCTTTGTGATTTCTGCTACCCTGGTACTTTTTTGCGAACATGTCGCACGAAACGCAATCTCCGTCCCCCGCTGCTCCCCGCGTCGGCCGCATACATCACTGCGACTCGGAACCGGCGTTAAATTCACCGAGTACCGACAAAGATGTTAATATTACGATGCGTTCGAAGCGTAAGTTTGACGGGAAAGATGACAATGAGTCGCGAGCGTTTTTTGCCGATATGCGTAAGATGTTTCTTTCTTTTACGCATGAACAGGATCGGAAATTGTCTTTGATACAGGACTCAATTAATGAAATAAGGACACAGAACACGGAAATAATAAAAAATATTGAGTTTTTATCACAGGAAAATGTTGAGATTAAAATCAGATTGGGCAAGTTTGAAGCTGAGCAAAAAGAACACTTAGCGTATATTTCTACACTGGAAAATAAAATAGAAAACCTCGAAAAGAGATCCGTAAACTCATGTATTGAGATACGTAATATTCAAAATTTAAAACAAAAGGAAACCAAGGACGATTTGAAAGATTTTATGTTGAATTTGGCCTCTAAACTTTCTTTAAATATACAGGCCTTAGATATCAAGGATATTTATAGATCTTTTTCAAAATCGGAGACGAATAAACCGATTCTTGTGGAATTTACAAGTGTTCTGGTCAAGGATAATCTAATTTCAAACTTTAAAAAGTTTAATAAAATTAACTCGGGCCCACGTCGATTTAATACCACGAATATAAACATAGCAGGTCCCTCGAGACCCATATATCTATCTGAGGTCCTTACCCGAAAGAGTAAAAGGATTTTTTTCCTGGCCCGAGATTTTGCTAAAACAAACGGATATTCTTTCTGCTGGACCTCGCGTGGGACGATATATCTACGTAAAAACGAGGGTGCCCCTCAAATCCGGATAGACTCGGAGGAAGACCTCTCAAAACTAAAGAGCGCCAAAGTTTGACTAGTAGAAAGTAATTTGAGTACCTATACTGCAACGCTAAAATGGACGTATGATTTTTGCATGAGATTTAAATTAATTTTACTATTAAGAATTAACACTAAACTCAAAACTAACACACTTTTTCACACTTTCAGAGTTTACTTACACTTAGCTTACCTACACGGACTTACACTTATAATTTTTTATACACTAATACAACTTCAAATATGTTATTATATACATTTATGCCAAGCCTTTCAGAATATTTTCGTAAGAATTTATGCACAATATATTATCTACAATTTTTATTTAATTTCGAGGCCCAAAATTAACCAAATTTATGCCATGTCGATATTCAAAATTTTTCCCACTAGTTCTAGAATTCTAATTTTTGTACCGAGCTTTATTAGCCGCTCCTGCTCCCTACGTTCAATGATTTTATTTTTTATTTTTACTCCTGGATTTTGAATGGACGAATATAAATTCAGATCTTCAAAATTTGGGAAATATGACCTCATTTCAGTGTGAAGCCGAAATGTGTAGAAATTACATCCCCAGCAAAAAAAAATCAATAACTTTTTTTCATATGAATATACGTAGTATTAACTCTAATTTTGATGGGCTCCAGGTTTTGTTGAGACGTATAAACCTAGAAATAGACATAATTGTTTTAACTGAATGTTGGCTGAAAAATGTAAACCAAGTACCTACTTTAAGCGGATATACACCGCATTGTTCAAAATATATCATAAACCGTAGCGACGGTGTCATTTTATATGTTAAAAATGGACTTCAATGCACGTTATCATATCCAACTTTAATTAATGCGAGCTCAATAATGTGTAATTTTAATAATAAATTATGTCTTCTTGCTATATATCGGTCTCCCTCGTTTAAACAAATAGATGATTTTCTAAACAGTCTCAATGCGGTTCTTGCTAATGTAAGTCATTGTAAGTCGCTGGTTGTGATGGGTGATGTAAATATACACATTTCTCAATTGAGCAATGAAAGTCGATCGGACGAGTATTTAAACCTAATTTGTAGCCATGGCCTTTTGCCATCGCACTTCTTTTTAACGCATGACAAAACCTGTATCGACCACGTTCTACTCAAAACACGATATAAAAGTACCACATTGGTATTAGATCCAACAGTGACTGATCACTCTCCAGAAATTGTATCCCTGGACATTCAATTTCCAAGAATTCATGGTACAATCGACCGTATTTTTATTGATTTCGCTAAAGTCAAACAGAGCATAGATGATTTAAATTTTAATAAGTTAGTAGATTCTCAAGACCCTAACATCGCTGTAAATCAGTTAGTTAACATCCTCGGCGGCATTATTGAGGCTAATACAAAAAAAAGTCGTACATCACGAAAAAAACTATACTTAAACCATGGATTACCCCTGGGCTCCTAAGATGCATTAGACATCGAGATCGCTTATATAAAAAATGTAAGGCTTCAACTGAGAATGAAACAGTTAAAATTACATACCACCGATACAAAAAATTTTGCAATAATCTTTTAAAGCGACTTAAACGAAATTACGAAAAATTTGAATTCGAAAAAAATAAAAACAACACGAAAGGAACCTGGCATGTAATTAAGAAGGTTGGAAATATTTATCCTTCATCCTCCCCTGCTTTAGAATTGTTACATTTAAAAACTGATTATAAAACTTCTCTTAACCATGTAAATAGTTTTTTTGTAGAAGTAGGAAGCAGATTAGCAACTCAGATTCTCTTACAACCAAACTACTCCCCAGAAAACTGCATAGTTGATACCCTCTCTCCTGTAAATTCTTTTGGAATTCTACCAGTAAACGTAACAGAAATAGAAACCATTATTATGAACCTTAAATCAAATAGTGCGGTAGGATGGGACGGGATTCCATCAAAAGTCTTAAAGGCTAGCTTTGCCTCGCTTGCTCCTATAATCACTAAAATTTGTAATCTTTCTCTCGTCACGGGTATTTTTCCGGACTCCTATAAAAAGGCTCTAGTTATTCCAATCTATAAAAATGGTGATAGAACCAATGTAAACAATTATAGACCTATATCTATGCTAACCTCTCTGTCTAAAATCTTAGAAAAGGTGTTGAATAATAGACTAGTTAATTATTTAGAAGCACATAAACTGTTGTCACCAAACCAATACGGCTTTAGAAAAGGAAAATGTACTGAAGACGCAGTTCTATATTTAACTGAATCGATTACTAGATCCCTAGATCAAAAATTATAATGCGTCGGCATTTTCCTTGATTTATCTAAGGCCTTCGACACTGTTTCTGTACCCATACTACTGACTAAGCTTTATAAAATAGGAGTAAGAGGTATAGCACTGAATATTTTCAGCGATTACTTAAAGAATCGTACCCAGCAAGTTAAGGTAACTGAACATCGAAGCGATGATATGCCTCTTACATATGGTGTCCCGCAGGGCAGCATTTTAGGCCCCACGCTATTCCTTATATATATAAATAATCTTTGCTGCCTTCCAATTCCTCATTGCAAAATAATAGCTTACGCAGATGACACCGTTCTGCTTGTTACAGGAGATACGTGGGAGAATACTTTTAAAAATGCCGAAAATGCACTTAAATTGGTTTCCGATTGGTTAACTGCAAACTTACTTAGCCTAAATGTTATTAAATCTAAATTCCTTACCTTTTCCTCGTCCACAACCACTCAACCTCCTATTGATAAATGCTTAGTGAGGGCGCATATCTGTAATTCTTTAGAAAATACATATTGCGCCTGTCCTACAGTAGAATATGTTTCAAATATAAAATATCTTGGACTGCAAATTGAAAACACTTTGTCCTGGAAACTGCACATATCTAACTTAACATCTAAAATAAGGAAACTAATATACATATTCAGAAATCTTAGATCATCAGCAAATAAATCAATTCTTTTTATGGTATACCATGCAATAGTTCAGTCTTTACTTTCATACTGCATTTCTGTCTGGGGTGGCAGTCATAAATCAACGCTACTACAGTTGGAGAGAGCACAAAGGGCTATCCTAAAAGTGATGACTAATAGACCTTTTCGGTATTCCACTACAGAATTATACAGAGATTGTAAAGTTCTATCAGTTCGCCAACTTTTTATTCTTCAAACTATTATTCGTAAACATAATTCTACTACTTACGTAAAAAGCCAACATAAAAGAAGAGGGGACATAATCTTTCAAACAGAAAGGCACAAAAGTAAACTAGCTGGGAGGCAGTACTACATCATTAGCTCTAGAATTTACAATAAAATCAATAGAGATATAAATATATACCCCCTAAATAAAATTAACTGTAAAAAATGTGTAAAAGAGTGGCTACTGACAAAATCATATGCTGAAACTGATATTCTTCTGGAAGTCTTAGGATCGAATTAATATGTAAAACTCTAACTCACATATACACACACACACACACACACACACACGCACATACAAACACACACAAATATAAATACATACATACAAACACACACATACACCTGCAAAACAAATTTATATATGTATATATAACTTAATATAATAACTATCTTGTATAAGCAAACATATACGCGACCACAATTACCTATGCGACGCAAACTCACATACGCACAATCATACACTCAATCATCGAAACAACAATTTAAGGAGAGCACTGTCGCCTGTAATACAGGTTTTTACCTAAATCAGGGACAGTAGATTTTAAATGGCACCATTACATACATTTATTACATACACACCAATATAATTTGTGAGGCACGCATTTGTTTGTATAAATATTATAATAACTACTTTACATTTTAAAAACTGTATGTACCTACATTCTTGTGAATAAATAAATTATTATTATTATTATTATTTGTCAAATAATAATAAATTCTTTATTTATTTAACAAGTGTCCAATGATATCACAATTATAACTTATCTAGACATTTATTTGCATCATAAACTGTCTCGTCATCGTGACTCGGAATTATTTAAATATTAATATACATATATGAATATTGCAAGTAAGTTTGCTTTTTGGGAAGCCCCGCGAAATCGCTATCTCTACAGCGGATATTATTCATCATATATTTGCTGCACTAATAGTTTTTTTAACTTCGGCGCTTTTCGAATAATTAATGAAACTTCCTCAAGCTTTTTTTGCAAACCTCTAATCAACTGTCAACTGTGTTTAACCTTCGATACGATTGTATGTACTATGTTAAAAAAACTAGTTAAATAAAAGCCTGTCCAAATACGTATTAACAGTGGCTCACCTTTTGTCTGCCGCCGGCGAGGTAAAGATATCGTTATCTAACCCAAGGACGGGGTCCACGTTGGGGTCCATCACCTCAACCTTGACTCTAACGCCATCCTCCGGTACATCAGGATACTCGTAAGGGCTCTGTTCCTGGAATGGCTTGACGTCTGGAGGGCTGGTCGATCGCTTGTTGAGCCGGCACACCGGCAGGTGGTTTGACAATATCGCTTGTAATTGTTCCTTGTCGGCATTGAGTTTACGTATTTCATCCTGAAAATAAGTTATATTGAGCTGGATAAAAATGCAAAATAGCAAAATCGATAATTGCGTTCCTAAAAAGAGTTAACGCGGGTAGTCAACTTTTTGGTACGGACCGAAATACCAATCCTTCTTCCAAGATAAAGTCTAAACTGCTGACAAAACTGGATTTAGCTAAGAACTGCTGACAACATCAAATCCACTGCTGAACAAAATACCTCTCCCATCGGGAGGGTTTGCCCATAACCACCTCGCTGGGCAGATGGCGATGGTGATCGCATTAGATGGATAAATAAATAAAAACTTTATGGACCAAAGATTACTCTGAACCATTTAGAAACTCCTTATAAATAGGGCACTTAGAAAAAAGTACAGTATGAAGCCAACAGGAATGCTTGCGCACTCGTACTAGGGAGGCATGTAGCACGAGTGCCGCGCTGAGAGCAGAGGACGTTGCTGCCCTCTTTCCGTTAGATTTCCTTAGCTGCTAACAACACTGGAACATATATTTTCCTAGGTTGTGTGATTTCTTCTTTCCTCCTTTTTGGATGAAAAGGTTTACGAGATTTTCGCTGTCATCGATCCCTTGAGTAACTAGTTGGAACGATGGCTGTATCCAAAAAAAGATGGTACCTGTAGCATCTGTTTCTTCTCTTCGAGTTGGTCGGTTTCATCTTGCAATTCATTGGTGTGGTCGAGCCTTCGTTTGCGACAGCGTGCTGCGGCCATTTTGTTTCGTTCGCGGCGAATCTTTCTCCTCTCTTCCTCTTCGGGAGTGATGTCTTGGGGAGTTTTCGCTGGTCGCCTTCCGCCCATGTTGCGTCGCTTGGGAGCTGGAAGGCCGGGACTGCTGCTGCTGTCACCGCTGGCTGAGAGGGGGCCCGGCGACACATGCAGCGTCGTCGGGCCCGAGTCACAGTAGCCCACCGGATTCAGGATGCCTAGAATTAAATCATAGAATACTTCAATATTTTTGCACATTTGACCTGAACTGTCTAAAGCCTTTAGAACTTTATCATTCCTTGTATTCTTTTTTATTCGGATTTTAGTCTTTTTAAAAACAGGAAGGGACATTTTTATCTGGCTACCAATTCTTTGGTTGCGTTGCACTTAAGTAATTTTACTATATTCCACTATTAGTTAGCACTTGATGTCAATCTTACCGACTGATATATTTTAATGTTGAAGTATAAAGATGTATAGGCTTACATTTAAACCATGAATGGTATATCATACTCTATTGGGTTTCTACGCAGAATTTATCAGGAATCCAAAATTGCTTGGAGGCACACGTCTTTTACTGTAGGATGATCACTAGCCCCGGCCATCGACCTTTCCACCAGACAAAACCAGAGAAAATTCAATAATTACATACTCCCACATTGTCCCTGCCAGGGAACGATCCCGGGACCTCTGAATTATAGACCACTGAGCTGAACAATGCGCCAGAGCGGGGGACAAAGCCGTTCTTATAAAGAGTGATGGGCAGTTGTCTGGTTCAGTGGTACGTCTGCTCAAAGTAAACTCAACAAGCTTACTTTGAGGAGACGTACAAATGAACGGGACGCGTATGCAATATTACCAGTAGAATAAGGGTTTAGAGCTCACCGTAAGAGTTGCCCTGCGCCACGGAGGGCGGCACAAAGCCCGCGTGACTGGTGCGCTCACTGTGGCAGTTGTTCAGCTCGATGTAAGTCTGCTCGAAGCTGCGCAACTGCGTGGGTGTTATGGTCGCCGTGGTGCGGGTTGGGACCCCCGACTGGAGGCCCTCTAGGTTTGCCAACTGGAAACAAGAAGAAACAAAAAGTTAGTCATCTATTAAAGAAAATGCTCGCGCCTGCGTCCGCGTATATTGCGGTATTTAGTCGTACCGTTAATCCTTACTAATATTATAAATGGGAAAGTGTGTTTGTTTGTTTGTCCGTCCTTTACGCGCTAGCTTACAAACCAATCAACGTGATTTTTGGCTATTACAAGTAGTTACTATCCCAGACTATTTATGATCCCAGGACAACAAACGGTTCCCACGGGATTTGTAAAACACGATAAAGAAAGCGGGCATCAGCTAGTAAGTAGTAATATATATTTTTCGAAATTTCTCGGTTTCAAAAGAAGTCAATGTCCGTCTCCAGGATTCAAACTATCCAATTACTAATTAAATTTCATTTAGAGCGGTTGGGAAGAACAAAAAAACAAATACAATAAATCTATCAATTTATAATATTAGTATCGATAAGTTGGGACCGACGCTAAAGGCCAATTTTTTTATGAACTAGATAAATATATAAAACTTATATGACAAACAAAAAAAAAGATTGTCAACTAACTTATGATTTATATATATATATATCTATATTATTATTAAAAGTGAAATGTTATTATACATGAATATATTATTATGAAAGTATATAACATATATATTATTGTTATTTCTTCTGTATTCGAGGTAGTTAATTTCTATAATTTAAATTTTTGTATTAATTAAGTTGTACGATACATGGAATTATGTGTCATTAGTAAGGCTAGCTTTATCCATAACTAAAATACATTTAGTTTTGTTGGTAGTCCTAACAAAAATAAATAAATTTCATAACATACAATATTATTACGCAATGTTTATTAGCTGTGCAGTAAAAATGATGTTGCTTCCACATTCCGATCGGTTTTTATCAGCAAAACATTTGTGTTGCGCGCGAACCAATAACAACAAGATAAAAACAATATACAACACAATAAAGAACTATTTATAAAATTATTTAAGAATGTATGATGTGTTTTATGCATTGCGTATAATTAGACAACATCTCAAAGGTTTAACTAAACCTAGGCAACGCCTAAAACGAATGCCTAATGATTTGAGCGATGTCCATAGAAAAACAACATTCCACCAACAGGTAATAACAATAGGTGAAAGATTGGTGTATGCCTAGGAATATCCTTAGATTAGGCGTCACTTATTATAAGACATTGCGTTGTTAGTGAAAACTGGCCTTAGTAATGTTATCTAGATATATTCAAACATATTTTTTTTTATAACAAGTTATAAGCATATTTACTATTTCTATTCGGAATATCTCTACAGGAAATTATTAGACATAAACGGGCGAGACCCGGAATGGAGTTTATCACACACACACACAGACACATTATTTAAATCCCTACAGAGGACCAAAATCCAGCTAAGCTACGTCCACCGGTTGAGGTCGTGGCTTATCTTTTAAACATTCATCATTCCAGTTGTCTATATAAATACTTTGGTTTGGTGAGTTGTCAAAATAAATCATATCCCGCTTCTGATGTAACGATGTTATTTTTGAGAAGGGGCGCTGAAAACTTAATCGTAAATCTCTCAGCCGTAGTAATTTTAAATGAGATAAATAAACATAAGCAAAACCGTACTTCACCTTTTGTTATAAACTTGAACAAACATGCAGGTGATTATGGATTATATTTGGATATAGTAACAGGATAACCAGTGGCGTGCATTTTTATCAGAGTATGCATAAAGAAGGAAAATGGCTGAAAATGAAAAAATCCTTCCGCATTCTGAGTTATACAAAAATTTTAGGGTAGGCAGTGCTTTTGAGCACGTATGAAGTGCACGTAACTGAGCATAACATATAAGTCATTTTAAGGTTCCGTAGAAAGAAATGTTTCGTCATGTCTGTCTGTACGTCATATTTATTTGATTCAGTAGAACAACAGTAACAGATAATGACACGCCTTACGTCATAATATTATATATAGTCTTGATATATAAATGAGCATGCTTTTTAAAGTAACATACATCTGATCCTGTATCGTCAAATATACTAAAATTGTAGGTTAATTTTTTCTATCGCACTATCATGTAACGCTATGTGATTAAGATACCCGTTACATAATGTATACGAAATTAAATACCCTTGAAAAAAGTCTAAAATAGGACTTTTCTGAAATAGGACTTTTTGAACAAGAAGTTTTCATTTGATGTAGGTAAGTGATGTACAGTAGTTTGACCTTCACGAATTAAGACTTTAAATGAGTTATGATCTACACTCTGACGCTGAGGCAATAATATCATAGGTAATTCTTGTCTGATTCACTGCATCCTACTTTAATGCTGTACAGAGAAGCGGCTCGCGCGCATCTCACGTGCCCGGTCTGTGCCAGACAGCATGGTTTTTGGCACAATCTTGGTCGTGTGTTGCGGTAAGGAAATCATATATCGTACCTACTGAGCTAAACACTGTAACTACATATAAAATTGAAATTTGTCTCCGGTACAATAAAGCTAAAATTCGTTCACACTTTTAAAACTAGCGCTCTTGGCGGAACTTTAGTAAAATAAAAATTGGCAGTACGGAATAAGCTACTCTCAAACTAATGAATTTTGGTCCACTTTTGTTTGATTTCTAGTATTTCGGCGTTCGAAATTTGATTGCCAGAGATAGTGCAATAATTATACGAATTTTGTTGATATTGTTCCTAATAATGAGTAGACAATTCGAATTTTGACGAGAAAGAGAAACTTGTTTTATTTATTTATCCTAATCTAAACAACAGGATTAAAACCATTTATTTATTACTAGATTTAATAAATAAATGGATCTCAATTTATCTTTTACGTGTTTGTGACGAAAATTGGCCCAAAGATAAATGGTATGTATATCCCGGTAAAGAATTGAGACAATGTCACCGCGAATTAAAAACAAACGGCAAATCGATCTAGACAAAATTTGCATCCTGGAGATAGACATTGGATACTTCTTAGTTCTGAAAAAAATCAGTTCCCGCGGAAAGCAAATGCAGACGTAGCCGCAGGCAACAGCTAGTACATAAACTACATAAAGAAACTGACCAATATCCCTAGTCCAAATAAGAACTTTAGAATGTAAAGTTTGTAGAAAACATAAAGTGGCATGCATACGTGAGTAGGTAAATTCGAATTATTTTTCAACAATGAAACTTATTACGTTTACAATCATTTTTCTAGTGATTAGTCAAGGGTTCCCACCTGCGCTAGTATATGTGTCATCAAACGTGTATGTAGGTAACTAATAACTATGTATAAGAATTTCGTCCGCGCGGAATATAATATTTATTTTTAATGCTTTTTGTTTTCTCGAAGGAGCATGCAGTCTATGCTATTTATCAAGAATAAAGCAAGGCGTTAAGGATTTTATTATGGAATAGCATTTGTGATAAAACTAATGTATCTCAAGCTATAAAGAAAATGGATTTTCGAAGGCTAGACAAACGGTACACGAGGGGAACAATCGGATTTTATAAAATTACGTGATAATTCTATCACGTAATTTTTGAATAATCTGATTCGCTGATTCCTTGACATCCTTTCTTTAGGAGAAAAGTGCATGCCCTTAGTAGGCAACTGACATCGGGCATGTACCTGTTGACACCACAGCTCCGTAGCCAGCATATTGGCGAACTCCAGCGGATCAATGTTCTGCATTTCGAGTGTCGGCACCACAACCACGTTTATAATTAGACGCTTACTCTATTGTGTTGCGCTTTTTGCGACGCGACACCTTCGTGCGGGTTCGAGTTTGTTAGTCGATGTGTTCGTTATAAAATCCGCCCTCGCAAATTTGTATTATCTAAACAATACACTGGTGCAGGTGACTGGGTTTTTTTTTTAAATTCGGTTAGTTTAGTAAGTCTCAGACGTTTGTATATTCGGCGATAGTCGGTCTCGATCGCGACAGTTCGCGTTAGCTAATCGTGTGCGCGGGAGTGCGGGTCGTTCGTTCGTTGCGCGCGCGTCGTACGGCGGCCGGCCGCGGCGGATCGCGCGCTACTGCCTCGCCTCGCCCGCCCTCGCCCGCAGTTCGCCCACGAGCGACGTCGAAATCACGTATTAATAGAACACTCCTCTAACTCCGGAAATATTTCGCATCATTTCGCATCGCACGCGGCGGCTTCTAGTTATCCGTGGTAATGGGCGGTGTAACCTGAAAACAGCGCCGGCCTGTTTGATGCGAACTTTTCAAGTTCTCGTAATCGGAGCGCGGAAGCCTACGTATAACTCACCTTTGTTTATACGCGAACGAAGTTTACATGTGAAGCTGTGATAAAAAATAAACGTAACATCGATTAAATAATAATTGGCTACCTAATATCAATGCGTTGAATGACGCCGACTACCGATGTAAAGTAGGTGGGAGGCTCGGCAGGACCTTGCGCCAAGGACGCGCTACGGCGTAGGCGGGAGGTTTCGGTGAATACAGCCTTATTTGGTATCGTGTCAACTATCAGCTTAAGATACTTTTAAAGACACTACTAATCATTTTTTGGTGAGGTTAGGTGACCATATGAGTAGGTAACTACGTAAAAATGGTCAATTAGTTAAACGACTTAAACTCCTAAGCTCTGAATATTTTTCTCAGAGTTTACTTTTGTCTACCAATTCTAAGAAGTAATGGGACGCATGCCAGTGCACGCATGACATTGTGAGGATAAAGAAATGAAAATACATAGAAATAGCCTTACAGCACTGCTAACAGTCTAGCATAGGCAGGAGACACAAAATTACCCCTGATTATACCCTCTGACAAGAGCAACAGTAAGTTACGGCAACAATTTACCCCGTTTTTTATTAAACTTATATTATTTTCACGCGCCAATGTTCAGAGAGTTGATAAAGCTGTGAGATATGATTATGAACATTTGTCCTTTTTCCGGGGAGAAAAATGTTCAGCTAGTGTCCTTCGTGAGTTCAAAATAAAGAGATACGTTCATCCCTCCTGAACGTGATTGGGTAAAATCACTCCAAACTTTCGCATTTATAATAGTCACTATCAACATCTTTATCAACCCATTAAAGGGGCCCTCTCAGAATCAGGAGGGTTAAGGCCGGGTTTCAAGGTTTGGATTCCCTAAATTAAAAACGCACATAACTCCGAAAATTTAGAGGTACGTGCCGGGGATAGAACGGGTTACCCAGAAAGGTATCCCGTAGCTGTAATCACTAGTTTTCATTGTGTATATATACATTTATAATAGTACCTACTGTGCGAAATTTAAACGAAACCCATTTCCAAGATGTAATTTTATAATGGAATTGCGTTTCTCCAATTTTCGCAGAAGCTCTGGTAACTGGTAATAAAAGAAGGATTAGCCAAAGATCATCTGGTAATTGGTAATTGTGGCCAATCTCGCAGGCTGGTGGCGACTGGCGGGACAAAGCGAACGCTCCGGAAGCTCTCCGGCCAATTACACCAATTGCCCAAATGAAATACGTCTCGACTCACAAACGCGTGCACGTACCAACTCGCTAATTGGTCACGGTGCTTACCTATCGGACACCGAAAATAATCCGCTCCGTGTGCATTATCTCGAATTTCTTATCTTGAATAATTCGGTTAGTTAATTAGATAAGCGCCTGTTATTAATATTATAATTGAACTAGCTGTCGCCCGCGTTCTTCAAAAACAACACATTGAAACATTTCAGTTATGACAAAAAAATACGCCAAAAACAAATTAAACCAAATCTTTAAGTTTGAAGAAGACATTTTGTGACGACCCCACGGACATAACGGTGGATAAAAGCAAGAAGAGAATTCTGAAAAAATAGCGTCAACAATATGATAATATTTCTCTAAGCGATCGTTCCCAAGATGCATTATATATAACCTTGCCAAATATTACCGAGCAGTTTAGGCGCGAAAAAGTTAAGTACACTCATTATGTATTTATAACTCTTGAAGAATGTGCGTGAGCACCTCAAAGAATGTTCCATGCATGCTCTTGTTAAGGCACTTCAAGATAAGCCTCAGCACTATGCAGACG
This sequence comes from Pararge aegeria, assembly GCF_905163445.1. Lineage (NCBI taxonomy): Eukaryota > Metazoa > Arthropoda > Insecta > Lepidoptera > Nymphalidae > Pararge > Pararge aegeria. The sequence goes on from NC_053198.1 coordinate 5,174,371, forward strand.
AGCTAGCGTAGAAGCAAACGTTGTTATCGCGGTCATGAGATCACCACTATATCCAGTTGTGACGTAGCCGTGAGGTAGGCGATGGACATGCTAGCGGTAATGCCGTGAAATTATATTATTATATTACGAGTATAGAATAAGACTTAATAGCAGAACAAATGTTGTACGACACTTATGCGTGTGAGGAGTTTAACTCGGAACTTTCTTATCCAAACCGATCAATAAAACTTTTGATGCATATATATATATATATATATATGCATATATATAGAAACTGGAGAGAACTTTTACTTAAATTAAATTCGTTAACTAATAACTAAGAATTCAAGAAAAGACTTAGAAGAAGTTTCTTACAATAATACTGATACTTTAGTTCTCAATATTGATTTAAAAACAAAGAAAAGTAATGTTGGGATTTAGAAAAATTTTATCTGTAAGAGGCTTTTAGTTACACGAAATTATAATCACTAGATTTAAGGTTAAGGATGCTAGCTTTAAAACTCTCGTAGGTTCTCGCGAGAAGTTAAATCTCGAATAGTAATTCTGAACAACGACAAAAAGTCAATAACCGATATCGTTCATAGTTGGATCAGTAGGTACCCTTAGTATAAGGTATGTACGCTCCTAATCGGATTCGAATCGTAAAATATATTCTATGCATCTGGTTGTAAAGTTTAAATTCGTCTACATTTTTACAGCAATTGATATTGGCAAAATAAAAAACAGGATTACCGAATTGACGACTCTTAATCGATAAGCATTGGGTATATTATGCTTCGAGGTTACAATGTTGCGATACTCGAAAACGTTTGCAAGATTGCGAGCATGCAGATATTATATTAAGCGAACTATACATAGTTCATTTTCTCGGATTCGGATCTGACGTAACTAATTCACAAGCGCTCTTATATTCGGAACGCTGTTGTCTGTTACGGGGAAGCGTGGGGTTTTAATCGTTTTCAAAATAGGTATTCGGGAGTCAGGGCAATTTACTGGGAATGGATTGTCTGGGTTTTGTTTAAACTATTTTTTAAATTACACGCCTGTTCTATTTTAACACAAGGATAAAGATAAAATTTCGATTTACTGCGGTTCTTTTGTAAAACGAAAAAAAGTATTCTCAAATTTGTTCCATTTCAATATCGTTCTTTTTTATTATTATTTTTCTTTTATTTATTCTGACTATGACATGTTTTTATTTTATATAATTATATTTTTCCTCATAAATATAACTATTTTTGTATGAATAAAAATTGGAAGAATTCTTGAAAAGTAAAAAAAAAATTTCTTATACGTACGTAGATTATGTACGCATCTGAATTTGAATCTAGCCTTAAAACTAATTCAAGACTATTAACGATTGACTAGCTATGTAAGTATCCAATACTGTGGTATGTGTGTTAATTAGATCTTATGCAAATATACCCTAGCATGGCTTTATAGCTTATATGTTATATAGCTACGCAGGTATATACGGATTACTGTTTTTTTTACCTTCAAACTTAGAACGCTCCTTAAACACATCCGATCCATACTACATGAGACATACAAAATAAAACCATTAATTTATTCAAATAAGTTCGCTATTCTTTTTTTTCTGCTGCATGAAACGACCGCAATTGTTTGAATTGATACAGCTGCCGCACCGTGCCGCTTACACTTGATATAGGATGCTTCTTAATACATCAAACAATTGTTTTAATTTTTGTAATACATTTTTTTATTTCTTGCCAGTGTCACTTCTAAGTCGAATAAAGGCAGCCAAAGGTGTAAAAAGATACTATAGATGCATGTTAAGTGGCATAGTAAATATTATATACTCATATATCTAAATATAAATATAAATATATATAGCTGCTAGTAAGTAAACATAGTAGTTTCATATAGCTATAGGCATATTGGCGGTAATGCAAACCCGTTATCCGCACGTGTGCACGCCCACGTCCGTATCCGTGCGACTTATCTAATTCCTATATACAGGCTGTTAGCATATTAAACTAAAATCTAACTGTATTTTAAAATTTGAAGGTTTCACAGCTAGGAAATCATCTAGAGATATCACAACCCAATGTCAGTGGTTGCGTGCTACTTTATCCTCACAATTCCGATTTTTTTCCGTTTTACACAACACGTTCCAACACCCTTTTTACCTTTTTCGGAATAAAAATTTACCCCGGTCATTATTTTAAATTAAAAAGTTCATATTAAGTGCTAAATAACAGGATATTATTCTAATTCTTACACAGTTAATTCATAATCAATTCCTGTTGTGATGTGTCTTGTAAATAAATAAATATCACAACAGACATCCGGGAATTGGGCACTTCTAAATTTAACAAATATCGATAAAATGTAAGGATACATATTTACATATATTACATTAACTACAATTTCCGACCATAGGTATTTTGTTGGATTTCCTTAAGGCAAAGATATGGCCACTTGGGACATCCTGTGTATGGTAACAAATAAAATGATGCAAGACTGTCAAACAATAGGTTCTCAATAGGTAATAAACCTATTTGATATCTCTCTCTCAATAAGTTCAAAGTTTATACAAAACGTAAGCTTACATAAAAATCCTATTATAATATTAAGGATTATTTAAACGATAAAAAAGCTTGGGTGTGAATTGCTCTAGCTTCATAGCTTAATTTAAATTTACTGGAAGATGGTGATAATAAAAAAATAAATTTACCCGGCTAAGTTTGTTGTGGGCTCTTCTTAGACCAGGGCGCGTTTGGAACCCTCGTAGCTTTAGATTTAAGTTGGCGAACGAACTAATCACCATCCCGTTACAATTATGTAAACAAATATGTATGAACGCTTCATAAGTGCCTGTGATAGGCCTACATGAATAAAGAAATTTTGAATTTGAATTTGATAGTGACTATACATATGTAGGTACTTATAACCCTAAGAATTTACCTTTTATATGCACTGAAACAATATGCGAGCTAGGTATTACAGTGTGGTCTTACAGTGCTCTTGTAAGCTATTTTTAAACGTGCTAATTTTAGCATCGACAGATCCCCTTCACCATGGGATGACGCGGGGCATGTCTGCGAAAATAAACATTATAAAATCGAATCCCCTGTTGCGGTCAAACGCCTCTCTGATTCAATCTTTTGGATATCTTGATAATTAGACGTTTCCTGTGCGGATATTTGAATGTGTATTTTATTATAACGATCAAGCAATATTTTAAATACCTGGTTATAAGCGATGATGCAGTCTAAAATGGTAGTGGGCTAACCTGTTAGGGGTGTGGCAGTTATATTAAGCCCTCGAATCGTTTTTTACGCGACATCGTACCTGAACTCAAAATCGCTTGGCGGCCCGTCTTTGTTGGAAGGGTGTTAACTTCAGGCACCCGCCAGACCAGATAAGAGAAAATTCAAATGTTACAAATTACCAAATTGCCCCTGACGGTATTAAACCCGGGACCCCCCGCTTATAAGTCCACAGCGCTCACCACTGCACCAGGGAGGTAGTCGAAGTGAGGTATTTATCGTTTTGTTTATATTTATATAAAAACTGCAAGTGTTATTTTTTTATATTATAATTAATTAATTTGAGACAAGCATTTATAATTGATGAAACAACAATGCAATTAGGTATTAAGACTTAAAAGACCGGATACATGTCAATAGAATTTATTAAACAACAATTGTACCTATAAAACATAAACTGTCACTCCCACATTTCAGTTTCGTAAACATTTTGGGAATTTCGTAAATATCCTTTCGTAGTGCTCAAAATTTCATTTTTATAAACCGATCTACTTTGCCAGTCTGTTAATTTATACTTTACACAGTTACTGGTTAAGTGATATACTCACATGTATAATAAAAAAATATATATTACTTAAATAACTCTGTAAGGTTCACCTTAGTATAAATAAAAATAAAATAATATTATATACTACGACTATACACATCGCCATCTAGCCCCAAAGTAAGCATAGCTTGTGTTATGTGTACTAAGATGACTGATGAATAATATGCATATAAACACCCAGATACTGAAATCATTCATGTTCATCACAAAAATTGTCTAGTTATGGGAATCGAAACCACGGCCTTGGACTCAGAAAGAAGGGTCGCTGCCCATAGCGCATAGCGCCAATTGGCCGTCAAAACTAAAAAAGAATAAAAAAGGCAGTATAAAAGCAAAAGGTGGTAAATTAAATAAAATTTGGTAATAATTGTGTCAAGTTTCCATACGAATTTTACAGTTACTCAGGTAAACGTAACCGAAACACCCATGTCACCGCACGACCATGTGGCTCATATTGACATAAGGTCGAACAAATCACGACGAGACGGCAAGAGTACACATAATCAAGTGCGTAGACCCCTATGTCCCATTAAGGACCCTTATGATTGTACTAATTTGTACTCTAATGTTAAACATACATATCCTTTGTTTATTAGATCTTTGGCAGAAATCTGTCTGACTCTCGGAGGGTCAAATAACTTTTTGTCGCTGTCCGAGAGTAAAATACCTACCTCTTTGTCAACAAAACCTTGCGGTATTGAGTTGAAATTAATCATCTTTACCTAATCATTACCGGCCTAACCTAACCTAACCTACAGAACACTAGTCTTCTCACAGTGAGAAGTGTTTAGGCCGTATTCCACCACGCTGGCAAATTGCGGATTGGTGGATTTGACACAACTTTGAGAACATTATTGAGAACTCACAGGCATACAGTTTCTTGTTATATTATTATTATTATTCCACTACAAGTTGGCCCTTGACTGCAATCTCACCTGGTGGTGAGTGATGATGCAGTCTAAGATGGTAGCGGGCTAACCTGTTTGGGAGTATGGTAGCCATACCCCTAATCGATTTCCTGCACCTCTTCGTCGGTAGGGTGGTAACTAGCCACGGCCAGAGCCTCCCACCAGACAAACAGATTTCCTCACGATGTTTTCCTTCACCGTTGAAGCATGTGATATTTTAATTACTTAAAACGTATGTGCGTTTTAAGTAATTAAAATATCTGTAACTAAAAATTAAGAGGTGTGTGGGCGCATTATTACGAGCTCATTTATATAACATTCATGATATAAAAAAAATACATAAATTACTTAAATAAATATAATAGATAATATATATACAACAATACTATGTTGTATGTATGTTTAAAAGCTTAAGATTAAGAAAAGGCTAGAACATTCCACTATTTATTGCTTCATCGCCAACGATGTCGCTCTAATCTACTTTAAACAAGGCTCAAGGGTCTCACCTTCAAAAACTACCATAAACATGTCTTCCGTAGAAACGGAAAACAATGTTAATGGATATAACCATTAAATATGTAAATTTTCACTCTCGAACAAATATGGTATGGGCCGGTGTGAAATAACTGGTTTGAAGAACAAAACAATACACAATTTTAGAGCTAAATTTAAGGTTCGTTATATAAAGATACCCTTATCATATAAAAAAATGACTAAATATTCGATATTTTATTTTTGATAAACATAAAACAGATTACGCAATTAAAAAAATTATTAAGTAAGCATTTTGTTTTGCCAAATTCGCAACACACACTGCCAAAAGGCTATAACAGTCTACTGCATGTTTTTCAGTGTCTGGGTGTTTATCTATATTATATTATAAGTATTTATGTATTTTATTCATAAAAATTTTTCATCAGTTATCTTAGTACCCATAACACAAGCTAAGCTTACTTTGGGACTAGATGGCGATGTGTGTATTGTCGTAGTATTTTTATTTATTTATATATTTATTTATAATTAACGTGTCCATCTGCTAAAGCACGGAAAGATGGAATAGGAGAATTTGACCCCCGTTTATAATTACACAAATATTATTTGGATATTATTTCCACTTGTGAGCCAGTGCTCTGAGAGTTGATAAAGCTGTGGGAGAAGATACATTTATTTCCTTTCCCCGGGGATATAATTGTCTCCTGCCCATGATAGCTATCAGTGGCGTGCACTGGGTTTCTTACCAGGGTATGCATAAGGCAGGAAAGTTGCATAAAATGGCAAAAATCCTCCTCCTATACGAGTTGTACATCAGTTTTGGGTAAGCAGTGCTTTTAAGCATGTATGAAGTGCACGCCACTGCTAGCTGCACTTATTAGCATGGACTTAAAGCCTCTCCCAAATCTTTGGCCATAATCTCCACGCTGTGCAGACGGGTCGGCCTCCGTTATATTCCCTTAGTCGCCACGTACGGCTACCCGCGGGAAAAAGGAGGGTTACAACTGTATTCTGATCTGCCGTAACCGCACGGCACATAATACATATATATATATATATATACATACATATATATTATAAATATATACATATGCACCTATAACATATAATATCAGTGCCATATTGTGATTTTTTTATTCCATAATACTTTTAACTCATATAAAATTTGCTCAAAATCCCGTAAGTCGTGTAAAAAGACGAATATCCCGGGAAACCCTACCATTACCTCATCGAGAAGCGTAAACGTTTCCCATACCTATCATTCCTTGAGTCCAAGCGATATTGACCTCAATGCTTTTGACTTAAGGCCGTTTTATTTTCATGTAAACACCCATAAACACTCACGAGACTATTATCACGTCAAGTTGGGAAGGTCATTACTAGATGAATTTTCGCTTTACGCTGTTACATTTTCTATCTGGCCGGTTATCTGGAAGCTCATTAACTGTGCGCTAATTGCCCAGGCTAATAGCTGCTCGCGTTGTCGACTTAGAAAATTCCTTGAACTGTTTCTAAATAAACAAAGATATTTCGTTACTTACAATATTGAACTTTGTTTACCGCTTCTAAGTAAAAACTCAAGTGTTTTCGTACATTATCTGTTTACCATTTTAAATTATGTATGATACGCAAGTGTTTATGATGCGTTCCATAAAACGTACCTATATCGCAGGTTCTTCGTAAATACAGTGGAAACGATTAGTGTCCGTATAACGGAGTTTATATTTTTAGTACATATCATATCATATCATACTAATCATACTTCATCATACTAATATTATAAATGTCAATGTAAGTTTGTTTGTTACGCTTTCACGCAAAAACTAATTAACCGATCCTTATGAAACTTTGTACACATATTCTTGAAAGTGTTAGAAGTAATATAGGATACTTTTTATCCCGACATTAAGCACGGTTCTTTTGGGAGAGGGGATGATAGTGCTTGACGATTTTACACCGTTATGGTGTCCGACAAATTATAACCGATTTAAATACTTATTTTTTTACTATAGAGGTTATAATATGTGTTTAATTTTGCAAGAAAACAGAACTCCTCAGCGGACAGCAGAAAACCCCTCATTTAAGGCTTAGCGATACTGAATACTTTAATTTTTTTTAGAACTGCAGCTAAATTTAATGCCACATGAAAAAACAAAATCAAACGCAGACGAAGTCGTACTACTAGAAGTAAAAATATATTATGTAAATACACTTTCTTGTTCACCATACGTAAAGTAACAAGCCGCTAACACGATTTGCGTTCTTTTTCACCCGTCAAAATCGTAGTCCAAAAACAAGAGTTGCGTTTTGTTCTTCTCAAAATTTTGCGGAAGTTATTTTTATCGAAATTAATTCAAAACACATTTCTGGCTGAACTAAAGTAGTATCAGCTGAACTCCTACAATACCGCTAAAGTCAAAATATAATTAAAATTGGATACCGGATATCTATATTAATCCGCAACCTACCAAATGAAATAATAACATATTATTTCATTTGGTAGGTTGCGGATGAAGATAGAAGCTGGTTGTTAACCAAATACAGGGTGTATTTGGTTAGCCGATACAAGGTTAACACGGGTTAACGATATTAATCAGTGTTTTCTGTGATTAACCGAGGAGCGCAAAAATAAAACTTAACAAGATCAGTATGCTACAGTGACCGATGCCATATACAGTATGAGTACTAATCTAACATTAAATTGTACAGGGTGGATATTAAACAAACAACACATGCAAGTACGGCGCCGTCCGCTTAGGGCTCTGTCACACGATGCTGGAGACGACGCTGCTTTATACAGGTTTTTATTTGACTTGCAATGTTTGTGTGTTTGTTATTTTGGGTAAAATCTTGCAACTCCATTTTTGAGCAGACATTCGTTTTTCATGTAAATATAAACTATTTCTAATATAGCTCTTGTATAACACATGTTATACTTATAACAATACAGTTACATGTTTTACTAACATGATTTATGTTGCACACTATTAAAACATGCTGTTTAACTTTGTTTTATTACATGGTCTGAAACATAGTTGATTTCTCTTGAAAGGTCTTTTTATGAAAATTTTAATTAAGGCGCGTGATCTAAAGTATTACTAAGTTGCTACGTAAAGGATGACTCTATTACTATAAGGTAACTAATAAGTATTTTACACATTCATAATGATACATTATAGGGACTGGGTCACTAACGCATTTTTTTTTTATTCCACTACAAGCCAGCCCTTGACTGCAATTTGAAGATTACGAGCATTACCTTAGAAAAAAAGCTAGTGAATATAAACAACAACCGCTCAGCAGTGGCGTGCACAGGGTTTTCGACCAGGGTATGCATAAAGAAGGAAAATGGAAAAATCCTTCCCCTTTATGAGTAATACAAATTTTTTAGGGTATGCAGTGCTTCTGTGCATGTATGAAGTGCACGCCACTGCCGCTCAGTCCCATTAAATTCGATTTAGAAAGAAGTCCATTGAGAAAGAAATAAAGATAAGTTATTGATTTATTAACTTTTTTTCAATTCAAAAGTGTAAAAAGGAAATAGAAATCTTACAGTCCAAGTCAAGGACAATGTCAAAAAAATATTTTGAAATAGGCCCGTAGCTGGCACTTTTTATGCTTACGATAAAAATTGTGTACATTGTAGCAGTGGTGTAAATTGTAGCAGTGGTATCCATAGAGGGTATGCACAGGTTAAGTAGATGGTATAAAGTGAAGAAAATTACCAGTACGCGTAAAAAAATCGAAAGGGTAGGCTTTTAATAACTGTTACAATGCCTATCCTTATTTTTTTTTTTGTAAACCGTAATCTCGTACTGGAGTTTTTTCCATTTTATATGATCTGCCCGCTTAGTGCATATCCTGTATGCCACTGCATTGTAGTGAGACGATATCGGCAGAACATGGCGATAGATATATATATATTATAGTTATATTTATATATATATATATATATATATATATTTTATTTATATTTATATATTTGTATAATTTTTAAATCTTATTTATTGCACCACCTACCTCTTTTCTACGTTTTTTCCTTTTACGCCATTGGTTGCCTGGAAGAAATCGCTATGTAGCGATAAGGCCACCAAATTGTACTCTCTTGATTGTATTTATATCTTTGTAACTACTTTTTGTTTCTTTGGTGTACAATAAAAGTGTATTCATTCATTCATTCATTCATAGACGATTGTTGTAGAGAATCACATAAACTCACAGCACTGTATGAACGGACCTTAACTGTCGCGACATTGACCGCCAGCGAACGAATAATAAAACAAGCCGACGCCTGGCACCGCGCCAACAGCCCTTCCCTTCACCTTCGCTGCAAGAAAATGCACTGCCAACATCGATCCCCAACTTTCCGCCATGGAAAGTGAACACAGAACGGTGAAAGATAAGTGAATACGTATAGTATGGAAGTACTGCACTTTCATTGATTAGACACGTACCCAGTCTAGTAGTCTGTGAGTAGGGTTGTCAAAGCTAGATTATATATATAGATAGTTTTACTAGATTATACTAATACAATTATCATTAAGGTTGATACCTTAGGACTTAACTTAGGACTTCGGCCCCACTTTCAGGGGGACCGAGTTCGATTAAATAACTCTTGCTTTAGCGGTAAAGCAAAACATCGCCAGGAAACCGGCTTGCCTTAGAGTTCTCTAAGGCTTTCTCAAAGGAGTGTGAAGTCCACCAATACGCACTTGGCCAAGTTGGCCACTACGGCCTATACACTTATAATTTTGAAGTCCCGTACCCAGTAGTAAGCCGGTAATGAAATGATGATGATGATATAATTATTAAGAATAAACCCAAATTCCCATAGAAAGTGAAAATAGAATAAAGTAGGTACGGTATACGTGGATCACGGGTATACTGCATTTTGTATGGCTGTTCCACTTAACATTTCTTAAGCTGTAGGGACTCTCTGGGAGGAAAATCTAGAATTAGGGTTGTCAGAGGTAGACGAAAATCAAGGAAGTGAAACTCTTTGTGTGGTACAAGGATAATCAAACCAAAGAAATCAAAGTCTGGCACCGCTCCAAAAGTCTTTCACTTCACTTCGTAGCAAGAAAACGCACTGCCAAGATTTCTCCCTTGCACCTTATATGTTCGAAATGCTTTAAATATTGTCTTCAATTTTAAAAATAGAGTTACTGAATAGTAGTTCTTAACACCTAGCACCTAAAGCGTTACTAAAGTAAGAATTCGTAAATTTTCATCAAACATAGCTAAGATCACTTCTGACTAATTAACCTTTCAAAAATATAAATAAATACCGGTTCATCCGATTTTGAGCTACCCACCCACACTCACATACACGCACACACAAACACACAAACACATACACACACACAAAAACGTAAACACGCGTACGCACATGATATTTATATGCGCGTCGTTTTCGCGTCGGAGGTTGAAAAAAAATAAAAATCATAACGCTCACTTATGTATGCATTCTAAAAATTTTATATTTGTAAAATGTTTTCTAAAATGTTCGTACTTGTAAATTACGTAACAGGCTTTGTAACTCTTCTGTCAAGATAATCTACTGAATCGTATACAAAGCGGATAACCATTTAGTCAGAAATATGGTACTTTTCGATGTGAAGAACAACAAAGGAAATTATTAAATTGTTTTTTTCAACCTCATTAAGCAGCACTCAGCACCTTTAATATTAACTACGGTAAATTACTAAAATATAACGTTATTATTTATTGTTCGTGTAAATAGTTACATCCAGGAAATACCCTTGTATTTCTTTCGAAACATATTATTTCGTTTCGCAAAACCTAATAAAAAAATAAACGATTCGGTGAAAAAAAAAAAGTAATCTGCTAAAAGTATCGGTGAGCGCGACTGTCGAATCGACCTTCGCAGTTGGTTTTCATGAAAACTGCTCAGTTCGGTGCGTTCTCGGAAAACCCGCGTGAGTCATTCGCGTCGCTCTCTGTCGCCGGCGACCGTACTACAAAGGCGGGGAGCTGGCGGCAACTATGTCGTTGGATTAGTGCGCCGCGCCGTTGGGACTTGGGAGCGAAAACTATTGTTTATGCAATGAACATTGAACAAAATTGGGGCAACAACCAAGCAAAACTGCAATTTATCATTAATTGTTTATTATACGCAATAACATACAGGGCCTACAAATACGCCCTTGTATTATCTTGGACTTCCATAATGTAAAGACAACTTCCATTGACGCACTTTGGAAGTAAGGCAAACTCCTATAAAGCCTATGCGCGACGTATTTTTAATTCTTATAATTAGATTCAGAATTGGCATTTCAATTCTGAACTTAATTATTATTGTAAGGAGTAAATTTATATTTATCTATTTTATGACAGCCAGTTGGCGCAGTGGGCAGCGACCCTGCTTTCTGCATCCAAGGCCGTGGGTTCGATTCCCACAACTGCAGATGTTTGTGTGATGAGCATGAATGTTTTTCAGTGTCTGGGTATTTATCTGTATATTATAGGTATTTATGTGTAAAATATCTTTATAAAAATATTAATCAGCTATGCATAACACAATCTACGCTTACCATAGGGCTAGATGGCGACGTGTGTATTGTCGTATTATATTTATTTATTTTATTAATACAATAATACTTTATATGTTTAATTATAAATTTGATTCTTGATGCAAATTGAATGGCACAAAGTAATATAACAGCTATAGTTCGACGTTTCATATCTGCCGGGCGTCTTAACTGTACTTTTTTCCATAAATATCCCAAACAGAGTTGGTTAAAGGTTTTACATAACTATTGCAAAATTATATAATTCTGATGAGGTTGTATAAAAAATTCTGGTTCAAAAATTGGTATAATTTTTCACTACAAATGTTACAAAAAGTTATTTCTTATTACTTGCATGCATTAAGTAATTAATTATAGGAACACGACTTGTATTTATTTCTATAGGTAATTCAATTATAATAGTGAAAACCACACAGTTCCTTTAATTAAAGCTTCATTATTTCAACTTGTCATATGAACTAAAGACTTCAATTTTTTCACCACAATCTCCTTGGTTATATGTTGCGTATTATGTGGCGGCTCAATTCAAAAACTCGATTAGTTACGTTGAATGATTCATGCAAACTATGAATCAGTATGCTCCGAGAAAATTTCACTCATGAAAAAAAGGTTTTATTTTTTTATTTTCACCCGCGGTTGAAAGGTAAGGTAAGGTAAGCTCCATAGTTTGGCATAAGAGTATATTTCTACCATTTTCCTATAACTACATGATTTTGTTAATTACTTACGTTCGAATATTAATGACTTACAACATGCATTTTATGGCGAAAGTTTTGACATTGACACCTTTGTAATCGCACTTCGCCAGCGTCCTGGTCTACGGCCTAGATAATAATGATCAGTGCAAATCCCCAGTACGAGCTATAAATACTTAAGGGTAGGGTTTTTATAACTCTTACAATTCCTATCCTTAGGTTTTTTTGAACTCTTATCAGAGATTTTCTTCATTTTATATCATCTGAATACCCTGTGCACACCCTCTTTGCACGCCACTGATGATGATGTTGAAAAATGATTGGAATGTCAATAAACTACCGTGCCACGTGTACTCAAGTTTTGGCTATCAAATTAATGTACGATTGGAGATTAAGCTTGCACGACATTGTCATATACTCGTACCTTCCTAAGTTAAATTATAAACAAGCTGTTATTACTTGGTGCCATTCAATTTGCATCAAGAAACAACTACGCTGGTACTATATTAGGTATACTGAAGGTAAGGGAATGAGGAAGACGATTGCCAACAGGTAAAACCGGAAAATGCCGGAAACTGGCAACTCGCATGCGAATATTTATTAAGAAAAATCGTGCTTATTACTGCTAAATTGTTAATAATCTTAAATATGCTCTTACGTAGTGGCCAGTAATAATAGTAAATCTGTACTCTGTTACTATACATTGACAGCCGATTGGTGCAGTGGGCAGCAACTCTGCTTTCTGAATCCAAGGCCGTGGGATCGATTCCCACAACTGGAAAATGCCTGTGTGATGAACATGAATGTTTTTCAGTGTCTGGGTGTTTATCTGTATATTATAAGTATTTATGTGTATTATATTCATAAAAATATTCATCTTCTATCTTATTACTGCTATCTTAGTACCCATAACATAAGCTACGCTTATTTTGGGGGCTAAATGGCGATTTGTGTATTGTCGTAGTATATTTATTTATTATTTAATTATAGATAATATCTATATTATAGATATATGAAAAAGAGGAAACATTTGTTATCGATAAAATTTGAAACTACCGATCCGAGTTAAATGAATTTATCCAGTAGTAGCGTGGCGTAGGCATACAGAAATACTTTGTAATACAAAAATAAAATGTAATGTTAAATTTTATTCTATGGTACTAAATAAATAAACAGTAAAATTTTTAAAAATATAAAAATTATAGTTCAATTTGTTAATTTTAATAAATACACATAGATATTTAGCATACAGACTATACACTGACATTTAAACACACTCGACATCAAGATAATATTAAGATAGTCTTATCAAAATCGAGAGCGGGCGTCATTCGCGGCCGGATATGGTCCGGAAATGGCGAGCATTCCGCGCGGCGCCACACACCAAGCCGCAAGATGGCCAACAAAAAACAACAATCCTACGCTTTTTGTTCGTGTAACCGAATAACAAAACATGTTTTTATGCTTCTTTAAATGCTTAATCGTTACAAATTCTGAGTGGTCTTGAGTATCGACTGTAATATTGTAGGATTGTTTGTTCTGCGGTTTGCTCTATAAAGTACTAAAATATTATGAGTCAATTAACTTATTGGTTATTTAACACATAAATAGGTAGTTAAGGCTATTCTCTAAAGTTTTATAACCTACATTCTGTGTATTAAAGCGGCAATAAAAAGAATAAATTATCAGAATTCTAAGCTCCAACACGTTTTTTCAATTAATGTTTTAATAGTTATAATGTATCTCTAAATAAATTTGACATGCCACATTTTTAATTCCACTACAAAGTTAGTCCTTGACTGCAATCTCACCTGGTGGAAGACAATATTCTTTTTCTGAAGTACATACAGACAACGCATCGAGCTCGAAAAAAGAAAACAAAAGAGTTTTATAATGAAATTCAGTATAACATTATATCACTGTTTGGATGATAATATAATAGTTATTAGAACATTTGCTGTTAAATGGCAATACGCTAACTGCTCAAGATTTTATAGAGGATTTAAAGCATGGAAGTAGATAAAGGTTTTTTTTTTTTTTACCATCTCGTTTGTGGATCTTCCAAGTATACGTGACATTGGCGAAATATAACGTGCTGATTTGACACTCCTAAAAGCCAAAAAAAGCAATAGAAAAAATGGTGTGTAGATATTAATACGCTGTCGATAACGAAAGTGAAATTAATCAATTTAAACACTAAATATCTTTAAATAACTGTTACAGTTTTCAATAAATACAAAATAAACGTCAATCTCATTAAGATTTATGCACACATAAAGGGCATAACAGGTTATCTTGTACTGGGAAGTATTTTAAATCGGTATTTATTGTTCTACGATAAGAAGTCAAAGCAACAGCTGCGACCGCGGCTGAACAAAGAGTGTAGTCCGAACGCGTTAAATTGCTATGCAAATTGTATTGTGATACTGATAATGTTCTTACTTCCGCACATAGCTCGATTATGCGGCTAAGCTATATATAAATATTGGGTACACTGTAATAGTAGGTACATAACAGGTACATAATATTTCGTGTCGTGACAGTAGATTTGGATTTTTTTTTATTGACGATAGGCCAAAGCTTGACGACAATCCTGCCCGTTAGAAAGCAATAATGAGGTCTAGGTTGGACGCTTGCCTAGAAAAAGTCTATATATATTTATATATATACATATAAGCATATAATATATATGCTTATTTTATTTTTTGTATTAAAAAATTATTATATTAGTTATTCGTAGTATGTACTTAAGTGTGTAAATTTATGTATTGTTTTATCGTTATTGCGATTTCCCGTATCGCATGTATATTCCTATCGTTAAGGTAACCTGGAAGAGATCACTTTTAGTGATAAGGTCGCCTTTTGCGTCTAATATTTTTTTATGTATAATTTTAATTTATCCTACACTAAGGGGGCGTCTATAAATTACGTGAGGGGTTTTTTTATTTTCCGTCCCTCCCTATCCCCTGGTGAGATGTCGTGAGATTTTATTTTATTCAACCCCCTCCCCCGACCCCCAATATTACGTGAGATTTCTCAAAATGTGGGTTTCTAACTTTAACGCATCGGATTGTTATTGTAAAAAGACCAATGGGCCAAAATAGTATAGGTTTTTTTTTGTTACAATCAGAAAAATAATTG
Organism: Pararge aegeria; assembly: GCF_905163445.1. Taxonomy (NCBI): domain Eukaryota; kingdom Metazoa; phylum Arthropoda; class Insecta; order Lepidoptera; family Nymphalidae; genus Pararge; species Pararge aegeria. Next base: position 5,189,998 of record NC_053198.1, read on the forward strand.
CGTGATATTTGCCGAGACCCCCCTCTCTCCAACGTAAGATTAGATGAGATTTGACTCGACCCCCTCACCCCCTTAAACATCTCACGTAATTTATGAACGCCCTTTAAGCAATAAAGATGTTTAAATAAAATAAATAAAGCCTAGATCATAATAAAGTTGTCACAAGGGTGCCCCTGCCTGCGGGTGTCGTACGAGGCGTCTAAGGGAATATAAAGGGAAACGGGCGTCCTCTATGGTACAACTACCATCTACTGCGATCGCCAACCCGTCTGCCCAGCGTGGTGTGGACAAACTCTCGTTTTGGAGAGACCTTGAGTCCAGCAGTTGACTGTTATAGGATATTGACGATGATGCTATTGGTCGGATACACTTTAACGAACACCTACATAACAAGCAAGATACATAACAAGCCATTAACCGCCGTTTTAGCGTAACCTACAAAAACATTTTTTTTCAGGAGAGAGAGAAGAAATTTATTGACGGCCGACTGGCGCAGTGGGCAGCGTCCCTGCTTTCTGAGTCCAAGGCCGTGGGTACGATTCCCACAACGGGAAAATGTTTGTGTGATGAGCATTAAGTGTTTTTCAGTGTCTGGGTGTTTATATGTATTTTCTAAGTATTTATGTATATATAATTCATAAAAATATTCATCAGTCATCTTAGTACCCATAACACAAGCTACGCTTACTTTGGGGCTAGGTGGCGATGTGTGTATTGTCGTAGTATATTTATTATTATTATTTATTTATTTAAATATTATTTTTACAGACAAAACAATATGTGCCGTTAAATTTGACAGAATACCATAGAATTACAATAAAACATTACATACTATTTCACAAGAATGTAGGTACATACAGTTTTTAAAATGTAAAGTAGTTATTATAATATTTATACAAACAAATGCGTGCCTCACAAATTATATTGGTGTGTATGTAATAAATGTATGTAATGGTGCCATTTAAAATCTACTGTCCCTGATTTAGGTAAAAACCTGTATTACAGGCGACAGTGCTCTCCTTAAATCGTTGTTTCGATGATTGAGTGTATGATTGTGCGTATGTGCGTATTTATTTACAAAACTTAAAGTTGAATTAGTTGGTTGACGGTACGGTATACTGGTTTGCACAGGGCTTTTGGCAAGGTAGGAAGCTGTCAAGTGGAAAAATCATTTTCCTATACGAGCTATATATATACTTTGACTTTGACGGCCGAGTGGCGCAGTGGGCAGCAACCCTGCTTTCTGAGTCCAAGGTCGTGGGTTCGATTCCCACAACTGGAAAATGTTTGTGTGATGAACATGAATGTTTTTCAGTGTCTGGGTGTTTATCTGTATATTATAAGTATTTATGTGTATGAATATATTCATAAAAAAATATTCATCAGCTATCTTCGTACCCATAACACAAGCTACGCTTACTTTGGGGCTAGATGGCGATGTGTGTATTGTCGTAGTGTATTTATTTATTTAATTACTTTATATACCTACTTTCGGAAAGAAAATTAATATCATAAAAACGGATCTATAACGCAATGTAGCCGGGCATAGCTTGTTGCTATATGTAGTAAGTATTCAAACGTATCAATGTACGAATTACACCTACATAATATATATTATCGGTGTTAATATTACATGTTCAGGATCACTGTGTTCGTAAATCAAGATATCTGTGGTATTGAACCGCTCAATAGCAGCCGGGTGTACAGGTGGCCACGAGTTTGCGACATAAGCGTAGTATCAAACGCAAAAAGTATATGCTCGTATCTTTACCGACCTTCTTACTAATGAACGTTGTAAAAAGGTTGCACAGTCACGCAATACTTTATCTCCTTCTTTCGAATGTTTAATTACTGATGGAAGATAGAGAAAAACTGTGTAACTTATCACCAGCTACACGTTTATAAGTGACGCGCCGAGTGTTCAAAAACCACAAACAAAATACTAGTTATCGCTGTCGTTAGTTTTGGGTAATCAGGTTTAATGGCAGTTTATACTAATGAACAATATTTCAGAAGCAGAAGGTACGTATGTTTGTGATGGAGTAACACTCGATTGATCAAGAATATCTAATGATTATCATCATACTATTAATGAGTCATACATGTTGACCACAGGCCGTTTTTAAAAAAAAACACTATTAAATATTTAGCTAATTTTGAGTCTGTACAGCGGAGAAAGTCAGACCTATCAATGTAGACAAAGTGGTTATAGTTGTAACGTTATTTATACTTAATTATTTCATCATGCGGTCATGTAAGTATAAATGGTTTCTGCGCACTTATTGAACAGGTATCTTACACAATATATGTATACAGAAACGTACGAAGCCGGCCTCAGCTCACCGTGCGGTGGCAAGGTTTTTATTTCTTATGTTTTAACACCATTTGTTGAATAAATATTGGATGAACGAACTGCACTTTGCGCAAGTCAGATACTGAAAATTTGACTTTATTTGCTATAATCCGCAAAAACCAGTACAATTTGGACGGTGTCATTGTACCCTTACTAAAATTTTAAAGGTTTCACGCCGTGCGATGGAGAAAAAACTTTTAGAATAGCGACAAACCGAATTGACTAACATTAACGCGAGCGAAAATTTATTATACGCAACGTTATATAGATCTTGCAAAATATGTTGACTACGCACATTTCGCTCTGATACCGGAGTTCATTTAACCGAGCGTTGTGGTAACACCGTTGTATTTTGGAAGAAAATTACAGAAATATAAAAACCACTTTACATATTTGTCTAGTTTTTGCTTATTAAAGTTAATTTGTGTTAAATTAGTGTTAAAGTTATTGTTAATTGTATGCCATTTATTGTGTATCACACCGCTCTAAGCTGGCGGTAAAGGGACAAGGTCGTGGCCCCGCCGTTAGGTACAACGACTTGCGCCCACGCACGTGTTTGCTTGTTTTATTTAAGTTTTTAATTGCGTCGCCCACATTCACAGTATGCGCTGAGTGGGGGCGAATCCTGCCGGGGTTATAATCTGGCACCGTTATGACAGTAAAATAAATACTTTTAGACCTGCAAGGACAATATGGAAGTAATGATACTCTAGAGGTTACGGATTCGGCTTTCCTTTCAGGGCAATCGAGTTACAACCCGGCATCATTATCTTTCGGAGTTATGTGCGTTTTTATTGTAAGCAATTAAGATATCACTTGCTTAAACAATGATGGAAAACTTTGTGAGGAAAACTGCATACCTGAGAGTTCTCTATAACCTTCACAAAGGCGTGTTAAAGTCTACTAATCTCGACTTGGCCAGCATAGTGGACTACAGCCTAAGCATTTCTCATTCTGAGAGGACCCGTGCCCTGTAGAGTGCAGGTATCGGGTTGTTATTGAAGTACAAAGTAAGAACTTTTCTAATGCAAGATTACCAAGGAAGGTGTTTTTTCTGATTACTTCCACTTCACAAAAGGAAAAAAATATAGTGGCGAAATAAAAAAATAATACATAAACTTTTTATATATATTTCAACAGATAAGGAAATTTGCTGCATAGCATATCAAAGAGACCCTGGCGGCAGATTGTATGTAGTCACAGGACATTTAACGAGTGGCGAAGTAAATGCCGTGAATAAAGTTTACGCCACTCGCGGAGTTTAACGACATATAAGTGTGCGTTTTCGGAATCACAATAATGTTATATTAGCTGGTTCACCATGCATTTTGGTTTAAATGAAACAGTCCCGTTTTTATTTACTATCATCATCATCATTTTCATTACCAGTCATTTACCGGCCCACTACAGGGCACGGATTTCCTATCAAAATGACAATGATTAAGGCCCAGTACAAGGATTATATTTTGTTTTCATTGTTCTTTTAGATAGCCCCCGAGTGCAATCTCACCTGGTTTGTACTAGTTTAGTTATGATGCAGTGTAAGATAGTTTCGGGATATAGGATAATCTGTAAGGGGTATAACAACTATATTAGATCAACACCCCTAAACGGTTTCGGATCGGAATTATAGGTGATGACTAAAGCACATTTACCTATCAGCTAAATTTCTCGTTGACATAGATTGAACTTGAAATATTATCCACCTTTTTATATTAAAAATAGTGGTTGCCCTACCATAAACCCTTTGGCGGGCCATATACTTGATGCTACACCTCAACTACGCAGTTATATACGAATTGCGCAGGTTACAAGGCGTCGAGCAGACGTACGGACAGACAAAGCCATTGTCTCGACTCAAGGTGCTGTGTTTGGCGGCACTTATGCTAATTTCTTTTGAAGAACGCCACGGCCTTCCTTTGCGGGCTGACAAACACTTTATAGCTGGCAATGCAAGAAAACACTACAGAGGTCGATGGCATCCCTACTTTTAAAATACATACTATCCACAATCCATTCTAATTTTTGTTTCTTTCCCAGTTTTTTTTTACTATTGATTGACTCAATCACTGCACCGATTTGGTACCTACATATGTAAGAGATGGAGAAAGGATACTTTTTATATCGAAAAAGAACGAGTGTAAAGTTCTCGAAGCGTTTAAAAAGCCTTTGTTACTTATGCACGGCTGCACAGCTGAATCGATCTTGGTAGGGAGTGTTAACGTAGAAATACAAACGTTTGAACGTGATACGCAAGGTGGTCTATATTGAAACCCAGGGGCCAAAAACGATCTGCAAAGGGTCCATAGAAGAAATTGGGGGTCCTGCAGTGGTGGTACCTACGAATCTATAACCTTAAATCTGGCTTGCCTTGGCGTTTTTGTGTACTAGACACTATTTGATGTAAATAGTGAAATAAAAATTAAAGTGCCTTAGCACGTAATTTTGATATTTTAAGCTTTATTTAAATATTTAATGATAAATTTGCAAGAAAAACGATATTAAGTTCGCCAGATAATAAATCTCCAGCAACGTAACATTGGCAAAATATTTTTGTTTTTTTTTTATAAGGAAAGGAAAAGAAAGACAGGATGGGGTCCATACCAAAAACCCGAAATCATGGCAAATGGTCAACGAGTCTAAAAAAATTTAAGGGTACCAAGGGCCCTAACTAGCATAACGTCTGATTTAATAAATTTTCAGTGCCTATCAAATAACAGAGCGCGGTAAAACACTGAGTAAATATTCCGACGTTACGTATTTTTTTTGAATAATGCGTACAATACCTACGAGCTATTAAATAGGTAACTTAGGTTATACCCAAGCGGGTACGTTATGTTAACAGCTTTTGACACTGAAGGAAAAACCGGCTCCATCCTTGATTGCAACCTAATTTCGTTTGGTGACGTAAACGGGCCGGGCGTGGCCCGTGGTATTATCTCGGATGGTGCCGTCGGTGCCAGGGTCGCCGCGGCCTTTCAGCTGGCCTGATAAGGCGAGCTTTCATCTGCGCCTCTGCGCTTGCGCATTCCTTTTGTGCCCTAGCGTTTCAATTTTCTCTTCGACGCAGTGAATTATATCTTGAAGAAGATTGTGAATATGGAATTGTATTTGCTTAGTCTTTTGTCCCTAGAATAAAATATGGCCGCTTCAAAAGATAATCACTTTTAGAAACATCGTGAAAGTGTCAATTATTTATGTTTTTAGTGATCCATCTACCGGTAGATTCTACCGGTAAGAAGGCCTGGATAAATAAATATACTACGTCAATACACACATCGCCACCTAACCCCAATGAAGATACATATAAACACACAGACTTGTTGTGGGAATCGAACCCACGGCCTTTGACTCAGGGCCGCTGCGCACTGCGCCAATCGGCCGACAATATACAGGTGGATAAAAGTGTACATTGCAAACTATTTCTCTTACAGCTTATTTTTATGTAATAGTGACAGAGCACAATATGCTAGGCAAAATACAGAATTGTCTCGTCGTTTCAATATTAATCAGCCGTCAATTACTTTACTTCAGGCCTGGACAGTTATTATTTTTTTTACAGTGAAAGTTTGGACGATACGAGGGCCTCAAAGAGGTCGATGGAGGCGGAAGACGATCTCGGGTTTGGTGGAGTGATGGAGTGTAGAGTGGGACATAAGGGTTTCGACTTTCGGGAGTTCGGAGTCCGAACGAAACTGCTTCTGATTATTTCTGATGGAGTAATTTACTTGACCAAGCCAAGTCCTTCTCAGGGTTTTGAGCTTCGGTGACGTTGGCAGTTAAGTTTATAATTATTGTGACAGACAACAAGTTAAGCACATTAGGGATAAGGCTCGTCTTTTTCAGGCTAGGTAATGTAACAGTTAATTATATTAGAAAAATATAATATGTACTCACTTTTAAGTGACAGATAAAAAGCTAGGCAAATACGGATACAGTTCGTGTTTTTAATATTTTCCAGCTTTTTCATTGATTATAGTCAGTTGCTTTATTTAAGGCCTTGACAGTAGTTTACAATTATTGTTCGAAAACATTACTCTATCAGTTTAGGTTTATAATAGTGACAGATAAGAACAAGCTAGGCAAAATGCGGATAAGGATGAAGCAGGACACGGGCCCGTTATCGCGACAGATAGCCGGCCGTCCGAAACGTCTGCCAACACTCGCCTTATCGCACTTCCACGAAATCATCCACAAACACTTGCACTTATCGCTAAATATTTCAAAATCGCTATACCTATTAAGGAAATTCTTACTGCAAACCGGAGTTCATAACGTATCCATATTCTAAGTTTCAATAAATCTCCGATTTATACATATCGAAAAATCCCCCATGCAATTTTATTTCGTAAAATGTGCATTTTTTACTACACTATCAAATTCATATTAAACCGATTCTATTCATGTAGACGATGAATCGTTAATACAAAGAAATTTTACTCAAAAATTCAAAATTCATTTATTTCAAGTAGGCCTAATATAAGCACTTTGGAAGGTACAGTTGTTAACTTGAAACTAAATCTAGGAGGGTTCTAAACGTGCCCAGGTCTAAAAATAGCCCACAACAGACTTAGCCATGCAACACTAATAATAGTAACCTCTGAACAATAATACATATCTTATCTTAAAGTATTTTTTGCATTATTTCACAGCCCAATACAGGAAGGAAGCAATTTTACATCACGCTACTTAGAAATGCAACGAAAAACAACGGGCGGGCGATGCAACACGGTGGGTCGCGGAATGAAATTTTATAGCATAAATTTACGTATAAGAAGTTATACGCGTACATAGTCGCGGTGAACCGTTAGTGAATATGTAATATAATTACTATGGATACGATGAAAGGTATATTATGTACTTTTTAACGAGTAGGTTTACAAAGCATACCTGAAGATTGGCAAGCGGCCCAGGAGATCAAGGATCTGGGTCGGAGTATTTACAATATTTTCTAATAATATTATTTCTAACCTAAAACCTGATATATAACAGAACATTAGGTTCACCGTATCACAACAATAGAAGTAGGTGAAGATGATGATGATGAAGCCCAAAGAAGAATACTTAACTATTATATAATGCCCAAACATAAGTTTATCATAATGGCCAACACACGGGAGACCACCGGGCAGATCATTTTTTGGCAAAGACGGCCTATCGGTGCAGTGACACTACTCTGTACTGTGTCTGAGGCTGTGGGTTCGATTCCCACAACTCGATAGTGTTTGTGTGATGAACATGAATGTTTTTCGGTTACTGGGTGTTTATGTGCATATCAAAAGTGATTACTCAATATTCATAAAATATTCCTCAGCTATCTTAGTACCCATAACACAAGCTGCGCTTACTTTGGGGATAGATGGCGATGTGTGTATTGTCGTAATATATTTATTTATTATTTTATCAATCAATGATCAATCTCTACGAATACAAGATCTAATTACGAATTAATAAAGGTAAAGATAAAAATGCTCTTCTCTACAGTCCCTGGTGTGCGCTGACCTTTTACGGTCACACAGAAGATGATTTTATTAAATTAGTCTTTGAGTGTACCTTCTCCAGAGATTACAGACCTTTTTACATATAGGTGCAAATTTTTACGATAAAACTTAAATCTGACTATTTAAGCTCACAGATTAGTGAGAAAAAAATTAATGTTTTTGAATAACAGGTTAATGAATGACCCGGCCACCGAACCCAGAGCCCCATGGTCGAACATGCTAACCTTATGTTAAACAAATAAACCCCCCAAACCCCAAAACAAACACTAAGTTTAAATATCTTCAATTTTACTGCCTCTACGGGAAAGATAAATTGATTATAGGTCTGTATGCGAGACGACAAAATACGTGCAATGACAACTATGGGCATGCTAACAAAATAAGGAAAATCGCATAAGTTTGAGTTCAATTAAAATCGTACAAAGAAAACTTATTAAGTAGGTAAGGTTCGTATCCTACATAATCTGTATAAAATATTGTCTCTGGTCTATTTATTTTTGTTTAAATGTCTATCTCTCTCTCTCAATTATGTCTATCTCTTTTAGATCTTTATAGAATAGTTATTAGTTTAGAATAGTTATAGAAAAAACTAAAATTTTTAACACTGAGCGCTAAGATGTCCTCTTAATTAATTGCTATAAAACCAAATATAAATTCAAAGACCTTCTTAAAATATTATGACAGACGATACAATTTAAAAAAAGAACCACTACATAGCGTCGTCAAGGCTGACATAAACAAAAGAGGAGGATGCTCGTTTTGCTTAAGTCGGTTAAATAGAAACGAAAATGTAATTTTTAACACTGAACTCTAAGATGTCTGTTGCTCTAAATTAATTATAATGAAACCAAATATAGCTCCATCGCCCTTCTTAAAATATTATGACAGACTATAAAATTTAAAAAAGATCCCCTTCAATGGCGTCGTCAAGGCAAGACAATACTAACTTGGGAGTTGTTTAATGCATGTACAATCAGCCCGCATACAGAATTTTATATTAATATACGCTGTAAAACTTTGTATAAAAAGCATTAAGTACAAAGAAACTTTTACAAAGGGCGTGTAAAGATGAAGCAATGGTATATCAATATTTTACTACCTAGATGTCCCTCACTTGTGTTGCAATGAAATAATTCCTTTGAGTTTATAAGCAGTAAATAAAACGTTGTACGATTGTAACATGCTAGATGTTGCCTGTTGACCGATATTCGTCCGCGTTTATTTTGGTTTTCAAAAATCTTTTAGCATAGCTACCTTTATTTTCTCAGGTTAAAATGTAACATATTTCGATCTCCAGGATGCAAACTATTTCTTTACTAAGATCAGCCAAGCGGTCAAAAAATTTACAAACGCAATTTTTTTTTAATCAAAATATAAAATACATGTATATAGGCGAAACTAAAAAAGAACAGAGGCCTTATTTTGCGTACATAAATAGTTTTTGCTGCGTAGATAAACTAAAAAGTTCAAAATCACCTATTTTCATCCAAATCGTTAGCGATGTTTCGAAGAAGCGAATTGCACGCATAAAGATGTAAACAGTTATAAGATAAATAAAAATCCGACTGTTTTAATAACATCAAAGAGTTCGCAGGTTACAGTGTTATCGGTTTGGTTTAATTAAATTTAATGGATATATCGTTTATTTCGTTTCTGTCTAGTTAAACTTCACCTGCAAAAATGGCATTTTTTTGATAAAATTAAAACATAAAAACATGTTTCACTTACCTTATTTAGATTGATATACCATATCTATTCTAGATCGATTTAAGGTTTTGATTTAAACAGTTTCGTTATATAATGTAAAACATTACCTTCTGTTTTATTTAGTAAAACAGGTTTTACCTACGTATTTTTTTGAAGTTATGCGCACACCGTCACAAAAAAACGACACCCTGAAGTTAGCTATAAGATTTGACAGTGTACACTTTCAATTGTCAAAGTCTGCGGACTCATTTCGGTGATTCAATTGTTCATAAACTCAAATTTTAATGTTGGTTGTCAAATAATTCATGAGTCTAATATTATTCCCAATTTAATTATGTTTATTATGTCCATTACTTTAATTATATAAATATTTTTTTGTGATACTTTAATATATTTTTTTAGCCAACTGATATTGCGTTATAATAAAACTTTCAATGTATTAAATACCCTTTTCTACATACGTAGAATAAGGCGAGCAATGAAATTTTTGAAAATATTTTATATTTTTATCTCGTTACGTCAAAGGAGTAGATAGGTATAACTTCTAAAGCGTGCACATAAATACAAACACGTTTTTTGTTTTTTGTAACTTCACCCACCCAGTGTTACTTCCACGGCTAAGAAGAAGTCTATGAACCCGTAAAAGGCCTTGCGTAAGGATTAGTTGATTTTTGATGGGCAAGTGTAATCACCACCATATTGCTTTTTGTCACGAAACCGATGACATTTACAATAGCTCATTTTTTTAAATCTGTCAACGCATTTAGCCGTAGTAGCGTAAAAAATGGAGGAGTTGGTGTTCGACGTAAATTGTACAGAGGACCTTGGTGCCAGTTCTCCGTTACCTATATTCCCTTTTTTTTTCACTATAAGTTAAATAAATATACGACGAATACACACATCGCCATCTAGCCCCAAAGCAAGCGTAGCTTGTGTTATGGGTACTAAGATAGCTGATGAATATTTTTATGAATATAATACACATAAATATTTATAATAGCACCCAGACACTGAAAACATTCATGTTCATCACTCTAGCATTTTCCAGTTGTGGGAAAAAAAAAAAAAAAAAAAACCCTCGGGAAGGGGAGGGTGGTGACAAATGTATCTTGTTATCTGGCTTCACCAAGCGCAGTATCCATACATACACCAAGACATTATTCTATAAGATTTGATATAGGAAAAGCCATAAATCAAAAGAAGAAGAAGATTTGATATGACAGCTTTTGTTTTTCCCACCTGATTTAATATAAGTTTAAGAGTGTACAAGTAGGAAATAGGAATCTTCTAGCAAGCGCGCATACATCTTAGACTGCATCTGTCTGTTATTGGACCTTAGTTAGTTGGTTAACAAGAAACTCGATAATGATAGATATCGGTGTCTATTTACGATGTACGTACGGAACACTACAATACTGTCCGAGCGAAATAACGAACATGTTTTTGAGACGTATTGATTTAGACCCAGCTAGCAACAGATAAACATTATACTCTGAGAGATGCCGGTAACATTTTCTTTGACCTGAATAAAGAGAAAATTAATGATAAGGCTCAGGGTTACCGGGAAAGAATGAATGTAATATGTAATAGTTTATAGTAAAGTAATCTGATAGCGGTGATAGCCTCGTTATTAGGACTTCGGCTTTACTTTCGGGGGGCCGAGTTGGAATCCAAGCACACACATCAACTTTTCTAAGTTACGTGCGTCGCAAGCAATTAAAATATCACTTGCTTCAACGGTGAAGGATAAACTCGGGAGGAAACCTAAATGCCTAAGAGTTCCCCATAATGTTCTCAAAGGCATGTGAAGGGACAAAGGCCTAAACCCTTCTCATTGTGAGAGGAGACCAGTGCCCTGTAAAGGGTCGGTGGTAATGGGTTGATAAAATGATAGTAGGTATGCTGACGGCTGAATGGTGCATTTAGCTGCTAACCCTGCTTCCCGAGTCCAAAGCTGTGGGTTCGATTCCCACACGAGGAAAATGTTTGTGTGATGAACACTCACTGAAAAACATTTTCGATGTTTTTCCGTGTCTGGGTGTTTTATCTCCATATTATAAGTATTTATGAATATTAGCTAGATGGCGATGTGTGAATTGTCGTGGTATATTTATTTATTACTTATTTATTACTCATAAAATATAGACCCAAGAGCTGGCGCTTATTTAGACCAAAGGATAAGCCTTGCAATCCGTATAGGAAATAGCGCGAAAGTCTTAGCCACCTTTTCCTTAGGCTAGCGTTGTTTTTTATTCATAATTCTGTCGTGGTTGGTCAATTATATTTAAAGTTACTGTAGAAATAAAAAATGTTTTGGTTAATAATAAATAGTTTTCAAGAAACAATTAAATTAATATTTAATTAATAACCAATTTCCATGACTGATTTGGTGGGTATTTTGATAAAAATACGACTGCATTATCGACACACTTCAGTCCTACATGAACTCGGGCGATAAAAAAATACCTCCCGGTGTCTTAGTTGTTATCATATATTATGAACTCACGAAATAATTGTTCAGTGTTTTGTCACACTTCAACTAAGAGCACCTTTCAAATGTCAGAGCGTGATAGAAGACTGACTAATTATTCCTTTGTTATCTACAACGCCCTTAGAATCATCAATATCACTGTAAACATCATTGATACATCGTCTAAATCTTTCTCAAATTAGTCTGTTTTTGTGGCCTTACTTTCAGCATATACTATGCTCTTCATGACGATATGTTTATTTCATATATTGATCAAAAATATCATCTATCTCTTATTCTATTAGGAAAGTGAATAGTATGTAGCGTGTTCTATTGAAGTAGAGCCTGGTATTTTAAAGTACTTGTTTAGTTATTATGTAAAACCTACATAGCAAGAGCATACTCGAAGTCCATTGTTATTACTACGAACCTATAATATTTAATCTTATCTAAATAATTATATCAATCGATATCTCGACTAAAGTACGCACGTCACAAGTATTTCGAGGGCTTTGTGCTGCATTTAACTATGCATTTTTTTCTTTTTTCAAAATCAAAGAGAAAAGTGTCCTTTTCTATAAGTTTTGGTATCATTTAGATATTCCGTCAAATAAAATATGATATTATAAAATCTATGTGACTGAATGACGGCGAAAAAAGATGCTATTCTTGAGCACATTTCTGACTAAATCGTTATCCGCTGGAAATGGAAAAGTGCACAGAGCGGCAGCCGGCAACGGACCATTGAGGTTGCAAAGTAAACTGTGCAACGTTCTGAAATCGAATCCGGTCATGTCACGCTCTTAAGCACTATTATTAATCGGAGTTGTTTGATATCCTTACTTATATTACAAATGCAAAAGGGTGTTTTTTCTTTTTTTCCTTCACGTCCTAACTAAGACACCAATCAACGTAATTCTTGGCTTAGAGCTAAGCCGAAAGGACCGAGACAAACAGAGGCTACTTTGAATCTCAGTAAAACAAACGATATCCACTGGATTTGTAAAAAAAACTAAAATAAACGCGGACGAAGAACGCACGCAACAGCTATAGTTTAAAATAAAATAAAAAAGTTCTCGAATAATTTATTTTATTGTTCAGAAATGGGAAATACTACGCTACGCTCATTAGTTAATTGCTTGCATTTGGCTATACGGATTATCATGACAATATCTACTAATTGACTTGAAGATTATATAGCAGCCCTACCTAAAAAGGAAATCTGGAGACAAATACCCAGATAAGATACTACAAAACCAGGGTGTGTCTATCTGACTGCAATACTCTATTTATGAAGTTTACACTACATACAGCATTTTGCAGTCCGTTCCGGACTACTACTACTCATTAGTAATGGGAATGATAAAGCTGAAGACTTTGTTTCTTTTATTTTTAGTTTTTTTGACTAATCTCTGAAACCAGTTCAAATTTGAAAATTACTTTTTGCATACTTTTTAAATCAGACTGGTTACAGAGATTAATTACACGAGGGAGGCTTTTTAACATCACGCTGGAGCCGAACAAAAAGAGAAAGTAAAAATGTAGAAATAGCGAAAAGTAGCTTAAATATTTGGGAAAATTTACTCATCAGAATTATGGCGCTGAAAAATTCTTGCAACCTCTCGTTGAATCCAATCTTTGATTCGTCATCATCATCATATCAACAGGTAGACGTCTCCTGCTCGACATAGATCTTTTGAAGAAGTTGCACATTCCACGGTTTTGTGCCACCTATTTCGATTAAGTAAGATCCTAAATTTATGGTCTACGAAATTAAAATGTTTTTAGATTAGGTCTACCCTCTTATTCAGTCTTGCATGAAATGAAACTAAGTAGGTATACTTTTGGAATCATTTTAGTTGAGTAGGTATAGATTCAAAATCCGCGTAACGAAAGAAAAATGTACATTGGTGCACTCAGTAACACCTGTAAGTTCATATCATAGTCATATTCAAATATTTTTGTATTCGAATAGGTCTATGGAAGTCACTTTCGATGCATACATACCATTTTTTACCTTATAATAAGATAATGGTAACTAATAACTAGAGCTACAAACACCTTAACTAACCTGGTCTAAGAAGAAGCCCATTACAAACTTAATCGATTTTTATCTATTCCCAAGATGGATATAGATCTGAGATAACAACGGAATAGCCTACAACTTAATAAAAAAAAAACCACAGACAATTATCGAGGTTCCAGTACAGTGCAAAGGCCTCTATGTTAATGTACTAAATATTTGCGATTCTGGCAAGGTCGACCGTCAGCAGAAGGTCCGTTAACCTGACCGCATAAAATGAAGCATGGTTTCCGTCCAAGTGACATCTATCGATCCTAATGTTTCCAAATTGGTTATTGATTTAAGGTACGAGCTGCCCTCCAAACTACTTAGTAATAATCATTGAGGTTCAGCAAAGGCCTCAGCTCAATAATAATGCAAATGATTGAGATTCTGGCAAGGTCAACCCATCAGATGTCCCAAAAATAAAGTGTGGTTTCCTCCAAAGAGGCACCTATCTACCCTTAAGATTCCACTATGTGCATTGATCATAGATACGAGCTATCCACCAATCTTTTCAGAAATTGAGGCTCATCCAAACCCTCAGCACAATAATAATCTGGCAAGGTTATCCCTCTGACGTAGGTACTGACGGCGTAAAATAAAGCGGTTTCTTTCGAAGTGGCATCTACCTACCTTATTTTTTCTACTATAGGTGATCTTAGATACGGGCAGCCCATCCATCTACTTAAAGAGACAATCGAGGCTCACAGGCCTCAGTTGGCACAATGGTGATGCAAATAATCGCGATTATGGCAAGGTTGACGTCGACGGAGGGTTCGTTCAACTGACCGCGAACGATGACACGGGGCGCGCGCGGCGTCGCGGCGTCAGATGCGCGTGCGCCGCAGCCCTCTCAGTCAACAGATCACACAAAGTGCACAAACAACGTCGCAATTTGGTTTTAGGAAAACAAAAAAAAATAACCGAGTCTTTCGCACCGAAAATCAAATCGCATCGCAATTTGGCTAAAGGTGTAAGTATCCATGATGAAATGTGTTGTAATGATAAAAATGCAGTTACGAATTAACGACTTAGGTCGGATAAAATCTGTTTACTAAGTTTAATGAACTTTAATGACACCACTTGACATGTAATTACAAATAATTATGTAGGTATGTCGACAGAAAACCACTTACCAAATTCCAGCACCAACAATTTGCAATCCAAGTAACACACTGCACAAACAACTATTTAACTACATATGCTTTTTCCTGTGAATATACCCAAAAACTTGTCGCAACTTGAAACAGCAGGCGCGGTACGCGTGCGCGCAACGAAAACAAACCACTGACAGATGTCGGTCGGCGTCGGAAAACCCCTAAAGTACGCGGCGTAGAGGACGCGACGTGTAAATATTATGCTTCGACTGGACAAAGGTTTTTGTTATCTAAAACCGGTGGCAGTGAGCGTGCTTGACACGATGCGCGCGGTCAGCGGTAGAGCGTGGAGTGAGGCTCGCGCGCCGGCCCCGCCGCCGTCTGATAAGCCTGGCGAGACGCCCCCCGGCGACGCCTACGCCCCACCCGGCGCCGTCGCCGCTGCAAGCACCACCACCGCCCCTCGGCAACACCACCGCCAGACGGGCCCCCGCGCAATAAGCAATGCACCGCACCCACGCACAATTTCACAACTGCATCGCGGCGAGGCGCCTCGCCGCAGACTCGACTTTCGACTCCTTAAAAAGACGAGGAAACAGCGTCGATTGCAAAACCGCTCCGCCAGCCCAGATACCGATGAGAACAATGAGGCGCAAACAAACGCAGAACCTTTTTAGTGTCCTCCTAATTGGGCCGAACTACATCGGGCGAACAGCAATTCAGTATGCAACGCTATCTGTTCACTACATAAACGGAATAATTAAATTAGTGCAGACGTGTTGAGCACGAGCACCCGCTAATATTGACCACATATGAAGTGTTGAAATCGAATGTTTACATGAAACAGTAAAACCTCAGAACGATAGGATAACTGACCACAAAATGAAGCATGGCAATGTAAACAAACATCATTTATGGACTAGGTTAATCAACCGCTGATAAGAACGTCGCTAACTCGCAACTCATATCGAATACTAAAAACTATAACTTTAAAGCTAACTTCCAGTTGAAGAAGACCTTTGACGATATAAATTGATCCATAAATGTTATTTTAGTTATAAATAGAGATACTACAACCATGCGGACCGATCGACCGCAAATGGGAAACAGACAGAGATACACTGAGGATAGGATGAAATTTTATAGAACACAATTTAAGTGTTCAGTGCAGCGTGGCAAGATCGTTGTTATAAAACACAAGAGCGCAGTAAAAAAAACTTGAGTAATGTGCCAACTTAAATAAACCAGTAGGTCGTTTGAAGCAATACACAAAAACACACACAAGATACAATGTAACTTAATTAGGCAATTTGTTTAATAACAACCACCTTGGGCAAACTATAACAAGCACAACAAAAACCAAGATTTAGTTCTCAAAGATGCTTAAAAGTAAAATTAAAATGTTTTTAAATCAAGATCAAAAGAACTTTATTCGTTTGACCTTTCGCAATCTTATAAAAATTATATTTGCGTAGGAGTAGCTAAATGCAATAGTGGTTACGAGGAATTGCTACACAGTGTTTTAGCATCAATTTGAAAATTCTTCAATCTCACTTTAAATAAAGTTATAATGTCTACTCAACGCATTTATAATATTGTTTTATTTTGGCAGTAATACTTGATACTAAATAAACGTGTTCAGAGTCAAACTACAGCGACCTTGGTACTGACCGATTCGCGCCGAATACTTCTAAATAATGAGCAAAAACACATTCATATTAACTGCGCCGAAGCAACAAAATTCGTATAAATTCAACAGTGTCGTAAAGTTTGAATTATAGTATGTCAATAAAAGCCAGCGATGTAAACTCATTCGGGATGAAGGGGAATCTTAAAAAATGATTTAAATAACATTGACGTTGAAACGCAGCCACACTCGTAAACCTTTATGAGTGCATTACTCTCAAACTGGTACATCCGCGCAAATTATGCGAACCGGACAATTTGTTATACATGCCTTTGAAGTAATTTAATGCAAGGATTGATCAAGGCAAACATTGCAGCGCTACTCACAATGACCCAATCAAGGAGCATCACAATATTTGAAATATAATGCAAGACAGATTCTGGGCCTGACATAAAAAACTTATAATAAGGTATCTTTTGTGATACGCGAGACCAATGTCATACAACGCAGTCCGTCAACCGAGAAATCTGGCGAGACGCATTAGGCCCACATAAATTACGAGATTAATCTTTTCAAATAATTTGACCTTTTCATCTGACGAGGGTTCATTAAATAATGGCGTCGGTATTGGAAGTGCGCTTATTGTGCCGTCTATCACAATTTTTGTTGTAGGCGGGAGCGATCTTTATTCAATATAAATCCCGATGGAATCTGATTTCTGGTGATAACGAAATAGATCACGGAACTGATTAAAATATAAATACATTTTACAAGTCTAGACTCTAGACGTATCAATACATGAATAAAGAGAACTACGAGTGAACTTTAAATACATATAGCAAATATGTGTTGGTTATCTATTAATTGAATACGTGACCAAAACACGTTTTAAAAGAACAACGTAGATAGGACTTTGTTTGTGAAATTTTCTACGCAGTAAGTTACCGATACTATAAAAACATGAGGATTAAATTATTTAAATACACCTCTAACCCATTGTTCCAAGACGGCATCAGAAACAGTTTACTTGCCTAGTCAGGTAAGAATGTCAAGTATCGGTAGCCTGTGATCGTAGACATATAACAAGCGTGCGTAATAGCATTTTTGTTTTACATTCACATTATAGCAATATTCCATTGTGCACCTTATGAGGTTGGTGTAGAATTCTATTAAAGCCAAATACAATATAGCAAAGGACTTAATAACAATAATCAAACGCACGTGTGCTTGCAGTAAGTATGACATCCTTTAATAAGGCAGTCAAGGCGGAAACGTGGAAAATGTCAGTAATCTGTGGAGCCGTAAGCACGATTCATGACCATAATCGGAACAAGGACTTAGCAGCTGTTGTAAATATCGGTACATGAACATGCTTATTATTTGTGACGTAATTGTTATTGCTGTGTGCAACAAAGAAAACGGAGTTGACGACGAGCAATCCTTTGTTGCAACGAGTTTTTTTTTTAATACATATAAGACAAGCTTTCCGAAAGTTGGAGGGAAATTAATGTCTAAAGATCAGTAGTCGTCGGTGGCATGTTATGTATGTACGGCAAATGCTTCACATGCCAGCTCTATGAGTCACCCGACAGTCTCGGCACCCAATCGTTCACCGGTTACTACCTTTAACGGACCTACCGAAATCTTGGAACGCAATTGTCAAATTTCTATAGCGTCCCGTTAAAGTGCGTAAACTGTACAAATATTTGCAGTACTGTCCCATCCGTGACTTCTTTATAATAATCGGATAAAAAAGACACAAAGGAATAAAATAACCAAAAGCACCGACATAACCAGACAATGGAAGAAGATAAAAGTTAGCAATAGGTAAAGAATTCATAGAAATGTAAACCATAAGTCAAAATCGTAGTATTGTAAGGCTATTTAAAATTCTAATTGCGTTTGTTTGACCGCTGGGAAGCGAGCGTGACTAAAATGCACGAACCCGGGAGCATCAATCAAATACGAATTGACCTTCTAGACGTAAAATGATTTTAATGTTTTGAATTTGTAATCTGAATACCAATTCCAGGAATGCTTTATCATTGTATCTCAGAGTCTGTTATTAAATAATACTTTTTAATACAAATCGCAAAGTGACTAATAAAATAAACGGATAAGCTATCTCGCGATAAGTACATAAACTTATGTGTGAGGAAATTGTTTTCTGCTATACAAACATTCCTTTACAAACAATAATAATATAACAGATAAAACAAAAGCTAAGGTTATTGATATTATCAACTTACACTTTTTAACTGAGTTGGGCTTATAAGGAATCTTGCAACCACTGTTTTATTAAATAACAGAGTAATATAATAATCTTTAAAGGAATTGGCTTTGTCATAACAGCAGTTGCTGGCCTGTGTAAGCTTTCGAAGCGCTACCCTGCTATTGTTTTGCGAACTAAAATAGTCTCAAGACATTTTCACCATCCTCCTTTGTGTTTTCTTCAAGCTAACCACCCGTCATTGGCGAAGTAAACTGTGCCGTTCCGGCATGACAAAAAGCCATTAACTCAAAGAAGAAGAAGAAGAAGAAGCTTTCGAAGTGAGATAAAACTTGTCGAGTCATAGGAGATTTATAGATTTGTTATCACTTTATAATGTAAAAAGATAAAAATGGACAAATGCAAACTGACATGCCAGATCGACGTGGGTGGTGTTATAGTTGACAAGGGAGTGCGCAGGCGCAGTGACATAGTGTCTGACAACCAACAAAGCCGGGCAAACCGTGAGAGCTGAGTTATGGCCATACATAATTTCACGATTAATGAACTAAAGAACTCTGCTCTTTCTGAAACAGTTTTTCCGTTAGCATAAATTATTTCCAAACTACGAATACGTAACAAGATTATATGGAACAAGAGTATTTAAAAATTAGACGGCTTTCTTGTTGCTAGAAAAGAATAATGTTCAATGACTTAGTGCCTCTTTACTTACTTTTCAAATTAAAATTGTAAACTCAGTATAATTAGTGGAAAATTGTACAGACTCTTTTAAGGAAGTAATTAAATAATTGATCCTATCTTATCTGAGTCTTTGTTTTCCTACAAAGCAACAAGTAGGAGAGTCGTAATTTGCAGAACAAATTTAAAATCACCTCGGACTCCGTCAAGTGGTTTCCCTAATAACAAAGAGCTTTTAGCGGGCAACAATCACTTAAGATTTGTAAGGGCCTTTTGGGTTGTAACTTGTTAAGAAAACAGAGAAATCTGTACAGGAGACAATGGACAACACTTTATGTAATGGACCAAAATGGATAACATTGGTCAAGTTATCTTCGACGGAGGCAATAAAGAAGTCAATTCCGACCTTTATTGTTACGACTCGTGCAACTACTTAAATGACGACTAAGTTTATGGTGCTAGCACAGCTACCACTTTCGAGCCACTATTTGAATATTTTATTATTTGCGGCTTCGCCCTGACCACTGCCACTTTTGTTGTTGGGAATGTTGGTATTCACTATGTTGTAAAATTGTGTTGTTACACACAAAGGAAGGTTGTGGTTGTTGGTAAGTCTAACAAAGAAACAAAGTTGTCGTATCTAAAATGAATCTAATTATTAAAAATAAATAATGACCATGTCAAAAATATTTGATCACGAATCAAGGAACAGTGAAAAACTTCACGCCGCACGACGCGGCCTTGAAATAAAGAAACAGGTAATTAGGTTAGTAGGCTGGCGGGAGCAGAACGTGACGAGCCCGCCACAGCCTTCGCGAGTTTTTTTTTAACCAAGTAAAAAAAAGTTGAATTGTTTTGAGAGAGTAATCGAACCCATAAAATTCGTAATATCAATGTCATCTTATCTATCATTGACTTGTTTAAGCGACTGCAAAAATAAGTTAAGTGTGTCTTTATTCATTTGAAGTTTCCTCAAACAACTGAACCTATTTAATGTTATAGGTCAATTTAATAAACGATTTTTCTTCCTTGTATGTCGTTAAGGCATGACATACATTATAATCATTTATTAACCTCCATTCAAAATTGTAATATATATTTTTATTTTATATCTATCATTTTTAATAATAATTAGTGATTTTAATTCAGGCCAAATAGCCATATGACAAAAATTTAAACAAAAAATACTGTGAAGGTAAGCAAATACAGACTACGACGATATAACTTAAATAAAATTGAAATTGCCAATAATAATAATACAAAAAACATACGAATATAATAAAAATAATCTAGTAAAAATCTAAGTTTCTGATCTCGTGAATTTCCAAAATCCAAATAGGTAACCGTATTCATAAATCAGTCATCATTATCTATCCATAAACAAAAATAAAATAAAATAGATGTAATAATTTTTGGAATGTGAATAAAACATAGTTATTGTGAAACTAATAAATGGAATTAAGAATAAGTTTACAAAACATATCGTTTTGATGCCTACTTCCGACTTTGCTAAGTCGTCGATGAATCACGAAGATTTCTAGGAGCTCACATACACAATAAAGATTATTTACTTACTACATAATAATTATGGTAATCTCATGATGGCATACTTTAATTTATCGTGTGTTAAAAAGGCACGAATGCATGACAAGGTCAAATATTAGTTTTGTCTTGAACTGTGAACAGTTTAAAGGCAATCTTAACGAGTTCTTAGATTTTTTTTTTAATTACTGTGATTCTTACTTTTTCATAACATAGTTTTCTAACAAATTATATATGCTGTTCTTATCCCTAAAAAGGAATAACTTGTAAGTATTTACTTTAACTTATCATTAGCCACATTAAACAGTCAAATGGCATTTTCTTGACAATGTACTTTCCTGCGGTCAATTCTAAGTCTCCTACAATTAGAACAAATTGTCCACATCCGGCCTTTATTGGCTGCAGCCGTTTAATAGGTGTCGGTCAACCAAACCCATCTGCTCGATTCAACTAGTTAGTACAATCATGTCATAATCAGGTTACTATTTAATGGGAACCTAGAAATGGGAACATACGAGTCTTTTGTTACATCGACGTGTATGAGACATTACCTCAATTTGAAATGTTTGTATCTTTATATCGATAGTTCTTGTAAAAGTACTTAATTCTTAAAGTTGAAAAGCAGTTAAATTTCAAATACCTACATTTGTCAACCTAGTCTTAGTTTGGATATTTCAAAAATAAAAAGAACTTGTTAGGTTCTGCAAATCGTTAATTTCAAACTTTGAAGAAGAAAGTAATAAATCAATATTTTATAGTAAGTAAATATACACATATAACATTTAAAGTGATTACTATACAAACTATGCGATTTCAGATTTTAGGAAACCAAACTCTGATATTAAATTTAAACCAAAATTGTTGCGCGGGCGCATATAGCGTGTGGGGAATCCCAGACGGACGTGCGTTCTTGGAAGCAATACAGGAGAAATTTCACAAACGCGATGTAGGTCAAGTCAGCCGGACTTGAAGTTTTCGCCTCGCAAAGGTTAACATCGATACCGGCGGCGTGCCGCCGACCGACAAGTCCGGTTGTGCTCTTGCGCAATTGATAGACTCGTTTATCAGATCTTAAAAGATCAGTTGTTTCGCGAACGACCAATGCAATAAGTTTAAACGGCGAGACAAAGAATGGCAAATTTCAATTAGTCCTGTTCACGATATCTTATATTCTATCAGTAAAATTTTTGAATCTTTCAGTTAAATATCTGGAGTCTTACTCAAAAATAACGGTCTACACTGCTACTAATAACTTTGTACATAAATTTCTAAATAAAACTATACCTATTTCTAATATTTCCATTATAAAAGTATGGCAATTGTGGTATTGTGCAACCGAATCACGTCTTTTTTATATTATCCGAGTTAACTATTCAGAAGTAAGCTAAACGACGAATCTAAGCACATTAACAATTATTCAGTCAGAATAATTGTTTATGTGCGTAGATTCGTAGTTTCGATAAGCGAATAATTAAAAGAAATACTTATAGATGAACTTGACTTGAAACTTAAGATTATTAGACGCCAAGAATCCTTAATTTAGTTTTTTTTTAAAATTTGATGTACCCAAGTCAGTCACGCATCTCAGACGAAGCAATAGACACCACTTGCACAAAACCACAACAAGCCGTTTAGGCTCTAGGGCATACAAAAGAAATATACCTACATACACACATACCTACACTCAAAAAACATAACACTCCTTTCGTAGTCGGGTAAAAGGTTCACGCTGAAAATGAAATGGGGGCGAAAATAGCCCAGGATACTTTCGATGGATTAACTTAGTAAAAGTTGGAAGTAGAAGAAAGAAGACCTTAATCATAATTTTATAATATTTAAAAATCAAATCAGATTTGCCAGAATTGTAATAGCAAAAAGACACATTTTGATAGTAGATTGAACATTGATTAAAGGTCAGGTAGAACGTGACTTAAGAACTATGCTTGCACCACATTGGTAAAACCCAAGGATTTCATTCATGTAAAGAAATAGTACCTATGAAACGTGTTTAAAAAGTAAACAGGGCGGTCGGTGACGCCTAATAGTACATTAGTACTACATTATATAAATTTGTCGGACTATTTAACATAAGATCACTTTTTTAAACAGCAGCATTACCTATAATTAAGGTATGTACGTTTGTGATCCCTAAGAAAATACCAAAGGCTGGATTTCAAATCGTAAGTGATTCGTAAGAAGTGAAAACAGCTTTGAGGTAGGTCAAATTGCTAAAGGATGCATAACAGTACATAAATAGCATGTGTATTACATTATACATCGAAATAATACCCATGCACTTCAATTTAAGAACGTTCATTATTCAAAAAATTACCTCAAAATCTACCTTTTTTATTAAGTTACACCTTTATAGAGAGCTACGTGATTAAACTCACTCACACCATCTATTGTGAAATTCAATATCGTAAAGCGTTATAAGGAAAAAAATACGTTTACTGATTGCAAAAACGCTGTGTAATTATAAAAAGGAAACCCCAATTTTATTCTACAAAAAGAAGTAAAACCTGTCCTCGGAATCGTACATATAGATTGCCATAAATTCATTTAAGTAGCTCGCTCAGTCGCCAGACTTCTGAGAACTTCTCAATATGCACGCCGATAGAGTGGGAACCGTGACGTCATCGCCTGACGTCATCGGCTGGCACGAACTGTTAGGGCGCTTGTACACGCTAAGAAAATTTGCCGTTCCTGCGACAGACAAGACAAATTTTTCGTGTAGACGACAAGAATTTTGTCTGTTCCACACACGAAAACTTTTCGTGTCTTCCGCAGACAAGACCAATGGAAACGTGTACACGACACGATTCTTTTCGTGCAGTCGACAGTCGGGCGTAGGGCGCGCAAGTAATAACAAGTGTAATCAGTGAGTTTCGTTTATTTATATAAATGTTAACTACAAAGCAAAAAAGAATGATAATTGCATATTATTATTATAACAAAATAAAAAAGGAAACAAAAAACAAGAGACTTTACTGGGTTCATCCAATTATACAAGAGAAAAATGGGTTTGGCGGGTTCATTACCCTTTACCGTGTCATGCGACAACATGAGGAAAAATTTGTGGATTATTTTCGCATGAAAATGTCTACGTTTGACAAGCTTTTGACAACAATAGAAAATAATATACGACATGAAAATACCAAAATGCGAGAAAGTATTCCTCCATACATTAGATTGGCCGTAACATTAAGGTAAGTAATTTTTTTAAGCATATTGATTTGAACGTTATACAATAATAAATGTCTTTGAAGTGTTACATGTTTCCAAATTCAACAGACTCCACATGTTCATATTCTTCAGAAAAGTCAAAGTGAAATTCATCTGTATGCGATGTTTCCACACTACTAATAGTTTCGGTGTCAAATTCAATGGATGTAGATTTTTGAGTACTGTAACCTGGTCGAGTCGAGTATGATGGGCCGGGTACGTTAAATGACGACGTAGAAGGCTGCGTTGTTTTGTAATACTCAGTACTCCATTGATGCTGAACATCACTTCCCTTTCGTTGTTGCGTAGAACGCACAAGTTTTAAAACTTCAAACTGGAAATCCACCATTTCCTCATCACTGAACTTATCAACACTCGGAGCTATACTTTTAAAAAATGACATGGCACGGCTCTCTTCTTCTTTGGTAACAGCCTTTATAAATTCTGCCATATTTTTGTCCACCTCGCTAACATCCTGTTTCTTTTTTTTCGCGATCGGTGTATGTTCTACGGGACTTTTTTCCACGTTTGTTGTTTCGGGTATATTTGACTCAGTGTCTCGGCGTGTTACAATTTTTGTCAAAAATAACATTTCGTCGTAAAAATCACATTTACGAATCTTCTTAGCACCCGATCCCGATTTCATTTCTTTAAGTCTTCTGTGACATTTCATCCACCTATCTCGCAAACTTGTCCATTTTTTTGCTGTAGACTTTGCTGAAACAAAAAACGAACTACCGTTAGAAAGTAGGTACCATCTATTGCAAGTAGACATAAACTTCATATAAAAAAGGAAATGACCTCATTGTAAGAGTAAGAACACACTTGCAATTAATCGCACTGCAAGTTGCAAGTGTGTTCTTGCTCTAAGACATTGTTACAATTTTTTACAGATACATGGCAACTGGAGATACCTTCGCACGTCTTCATTTCGATTTTCGAATCGGAATAAAAACAATAGCGAACATTGTACGTGAAGTTACTCATCATATTTGGTCAGAATTATCTACAGTTTATATGCGGATGCCAACACAAGAAGAATGGTTGAATATAGCACAAAGATATGAAATAAATGCCAATTTTCCACACTGTCTTGGAGCACTGGACGGGAAACATATTAGAATAATTAAACCCGAAGAAAGTGGATCAATGTTTTTAAATTATAAACATTTCTTTTCTATTGTTCTCATGGCTATTGTGGATTCCAACTACAATTACATTTTTATTGATGTAGGGTCGTATGGTAAAGAATGTGATTCAAATGTTTTCAAAGAAACACAGTTTTGGAAAAAACTTGTTGACAATACGTTAAACATACCATCCCCATGCTCTATAATAAATACTAACTATATATTACCATATGTTTTTGTAGCTGATGAAGCTTTCGCACTTCATGCTAACGTACTTCGACCCTACGGTGGTAACGAACTCACAAAAGAACAAAAGATATTTAATTATCGCTTGACAAGGGCAAGAAGATACGTCGAGTGTGCATTTGGAATAATGGCCAACAAATGGAGAATTCTGCACCGATCTTTAAACTTAAGTCTCGATTTAACAGTTGCTATTGTAAAAACTACTTGCGTTTTGCAAAATTTTATTCATACAGAAGAAGGTCACGTTGAGCCTTTAATCAATCGAGACCGATTAAATAGTCCATTGCATTTAGAAGGCAATAATCTCACAGCAGACGAAATTCGTCAAAAATATACTGAATATTTTTCCTCTGATGAAGGATCACTGCCATGGCAAGATAAATACACATAAAAAATAAGTTCTAAAACTAAAACCCGACTACTAAATTTTAATCCAAAAAGTGTGAAACAAGGAATTATTCTTACCTGCCATATTGTTTAAATAAACAATTACATGTTATATTTTTTTTCATGTTTATACGTATTTTATTATAAGTATTAGTCATTATCGTTTTTAGCAAAGCCGTGTCCGTATGCTACTTAGCGCTATTGAACTTATGATTGCTTGCAACTTAAATCTTTTATTGTAGATGTATTTAATGTGGGTAACGACAATGATTAATATTTATAATAATATATAGCTATATAG
Organism: Pararge aegeria; assembly: GCF_905163445.1. Classification (NCBI taxonomy): domain Eukaryota; kingdom Metazoa; phylum Arthropoda; class Insecta; order Lepidoptera; family Nymphalidae; genus Pararge; species Pararge aegeria. The sequence goes on from NC_053198.1 coordinate 5,216,557, forward strand.
AATATATCTAGTAATCTGTATTTTTGAAAATTGTAAAAAGATAGTAATATGTTGTATGTACTTACCATATTCATTTTTTTTGACATTTGTCATTTCGTCGAAGTCTTTGTTTAAGATAGTAAATATTTCTCTCCATGCTTCGTATGTGAGTCTTTTATCTTTATATATGTCTAAAGTTTTGTCCCACAATACCGGTCGTCCTTCTACTAAAGTTATAAGTAACTCATCAGCCATTTTGTACTCTACGCTGCAATACACGTCCACACCAAACGCACAACGCACAACAAAAACTGGGCTGGCTCAACCCTACTACACCGCCCCCCCGCCGCTCCGCAACAACGTTCGCCGCGTCGTGTCTTGCGCAGACAAGATTTTTTTTCGTGCACCGCTGCGAGCAGTGTACACAGTTATTTTCTAGTTACGACACGAATTCTTAGGTACGCCCGGCGTTTTTTCTTAGCGTGTACAAGCGCCCTTACGTTTCTAGTTTTTGTTTTACCGTTCAAAGAGAATCGCACCTGGCTACACTTGTTTGTACTTTATTCTTTGGATAATAACTAATGGACATTACAAGTTGCTAATGAGCGTATAACAAAAACTTAAAATTAATAGAATATAAGATACGTCATAAAAATTACAAAATAGAAAAAATAAACATTCAATGATAAATTAAAAATAATAGGTAACAAAACTGAAGTTAATGCACTAGAATTGTGGCCCGAAATATCTTTCATTTGAAAGAATTGAATGACGCAATAATATTAGATTGTGTTATCAGAGAGCTATGTTATCAAATAATATCTTTGAAGGCAAGTAACGCCATCTCTTGGAAACCAGGCGTACTTCTAATCAACGAAAGGTTCTCATGATTTAAATTTTAGAAATAGAAACCGTTGCAAATTAATGTGATTGAATTGTTAGTGTTACAAGAAATTAAATTAAAAACACTGCAGTAGTGCATTTAAACATAAAATTGCAACAAACTTCCGCTTTCTTCATATAAAAGTAAATTTTTGATAATGTCATTTTACAACTGAATCTTTAAATAGCACAAAAGAATAAGTTTTGTCTATTTCAACAAGTAAAGACAATGCTTTATAGAAATTAGAACAATGCAATACATTTACATTTTGATGAAACTAGACTTGTTAAATCCATGCTTAGTCTAAAACGGTGATACTAACATTTTAGTTTCCGCCTAATTTTACTTTAATTCATACACGATAAAATCAAGATACCAGAATGATACCAAACGTTTTTAATTAAGAACGTTACATAATGTCAAGGTTGAAACCAAATATTAAATTAGTCCTTTCAAATAATCCTATATATATTTATATTTGGCCAAAAACATAGTGCAAATTAAAAAAAATATGAAATTTTTTTTCGCCAATATTTTACTTTAATTTATATATGGTGAAATAAATATACCAGAATGATACCAAATTGTTTTAATTAAGAATGTTACATAATGTCAAGGTTGAAACCAAATATTAAATTATTCCTTTAAAAATCCCAAATATATTTATTTCTGGCCAAACATAATGAGAAATTAAAAAATATATACGAAAAACTCTCGTAAAGAAATTTAGCATGGCAACTTGGGAAAGTTGTTTACTAACCGCGTCACAGATGTACTACCGACCCCGAAGTTCAAAATCAACAGTGACGTGCAACGGCAAATAAACTAGCAACTAACCTTTGGCTTATTGTAATCGTCCATCTGGTAGTCGAACATGGTGGCAAACATGAGACTGTCGTCCTGTTCGCTGCTGAGGAGGTGGTACGGCACCAGCTGAGACATGAAGACTGCTTTCACAAAAATCGAGCACAACCAACACGTGTGAGGGATCAAAACAAAAGAAATAGTCCAAGAATTTCAGGCACGGAGTGACAATTCAGTAACACTACTTGATAACAGTATGACTCATGCGTAGGTTTCTATCAAATACGTTCGCGTAGCTAGAATGTTTAATATCACACTGAGTCAGTTAGCGCGGTCGCGTCTGGTTTTGTACGATCGTCGGCAAGCGTACAGCGCAGGCGCGAAACACATTTTGGTGCCGAAATGTCCTATGCGACAGAGTATGCCAACAATTCGCTTGCTGGGCCAAAAAAGTTTTTTGCACGTTTGGTCTTAGCAGTTAGTTACACTATATGATTCAATGAATACTTTCTCCATGACACGCGCGCCGTGTAAATATTTAGATTCAATAAAGAACTACAATTTATGATTGAAAAAAATACGAAGCGTTTGCCAAGTGGGATTGGGATACAAAGTCGTAGAAAAACGGAAATACTTGCACAGTCGTTTGAATTCAATCTCAATGAATTCATAAAGTTTTCAAAACAAAATAGAATAATGATATAACTGTTAGTAAGGTCGTTTTAGAAGATCCCACATCGAAGAGTCATTTAAATAAATTTGTGTTATGTTTTCAGGGTTCATGTAATTTATATATCTACGTGAGTTTCATTCACCAATCATCATTAGCCTATTATGAAAATTAAGCTTAATTTGCTATAATCCGCGAAAAGCAGGAGAATCTATATGGTGTAATTTATAATTTCTTCAATCCTTTTACTCCACACCAAACAGATGCTTCGTAACTGACAAAATCTTTTCATAGCACTAGGAAGGCATCAAAGCATTCAACTCACACTCCTAACAGGTTTTTATGGAGAAACATAAGGACAAGCTAAACAGTTTTGCTTTGCCGGCCGAATGGAAACTAATAGCGGCTTAGAGTATTTCTAAGCCAATTTAGAAATAAACAATTTTGCTTCCACTTCCGGAAGAAAATCTTGGACTTGGCTCAAAGTGGGTCTAACGGGCTAACCTGATTTGGGGGTATGGTAGTTTTATTAAACCCATAACCCCTTATCGGTTAGTAAGCAATATCACACCGGAACGCTAAATAGTACAAAAAAATAAGTAATATAATTGTCAAGACGAGACCAGAGAAAATTCAGAACTTATGAATTCCCAAATTGCCACTTTCAGGGTTCGAACCCTGAAAGTCTCATTTAAAACCACAGATAGCGGTCACTATCGTGCCAAGGAGGTCGTCAAAAGGAGACAAATCAAATAGTAAAAGTTGGAACCACACTGTCTGTCGATCATACGATTTGTATTGAGGTAAGAACGTGATGTCATCCACGGATTACACAGTTCTTAAGCGGAATTAAATGTAAGTGTATCGAATATTTCCAAAAACGATAACGAACTTCAATAGACACTTGACGGATTTCCTCTTTTTATCAACGATAAAATTGTGATAAGAATAAAAATAGATTTGTTGTTGGATATCATTAAGGAAAAACTGTTTTTAACTTCAAATCGAAATGAAAAATTTAAGGAAAACATAAATGATGATGAAAATGTAAGTATAGATTCTAAACTTAAGTTTGGAAAACTATCAGTTTAAGCTGGGGTTTTCAAACATTGCGCCAGAAAATAAGTCCTTTGACTTTACTTCGACCAAAGTTCGGTTACGTTTAAAGGTATTTTCTGACGCTTGAGTCTGTTCTGATGATTTCTCGGAATTGTTTACAACATTGACCTAAAATATACCTACCTACTTCATTGGTTTCCAATAAGAGTTAAATACAATACTGAAAACAATATAATATGTATATTATATCCTGTATGTATGACCATCTAAAGGAACTTTTGGAACTCCTTGGTGTGGAATATCATCATTTGCTTAACGACAGCTAAAATAATGAATATGATGCCTATGCCTATCTTTATCTATCTATCTATTTATATTACCGGCCCACTACAGGGCATAAGTCTCCTTCCACAATGAGAAGGGTTTACCACGATGCACTGCCCCAGTGTGAATTGGTGAGCTTTACACGTCCTTCCTTTGGAACCATTATGGAAAACTCCCAGGCATGCAGGTTTCCTCGTGTTTTTTCCTTTAACATTAAAGCAACTGATATTTTACTTGCATGAAACGCACATAACATAGAAATGTTCAAGGTGCGTGCTGGGATTCGAACTACGCCTCCGTAATTGAAGCCGAAGTCCTAACCAATAGGCTACCACAGCTTCTTGGCTAAAAAATGGCTCGTATAGAACGAATCAAACAGTAGGCTTAGTAAAAAATTCGCTCGATCGCAATCGAGGAGTCGCTTTTGAGTATTGAAATACATTAACATCGGAGTAAAATGGATCTTATTGGTATTAAAGTAAAGGTCAAATTCTTTAGCTCGAGCTTTTGATAGAACGTTTGTAATGTAAATACTATATGTATATGTATTGTGTATTTATGTATTTTTTAAGTGTGTAAATCTATGTAATGTATAGAATTGCGATTTCCCGTCACTCATTGCCTTATTCCATTAGTTAAGACAGCCTGGAAGAGATCACTATAGGCCGCCTTTTGCACATAATTATGTTTAAGTAAGTGTTCCTGTGTGTTTCCTATTATGCAATAAAGTTGTTTAAATAAATAAGTGCAAATCTTGTACTAAGGCATACCACCATTATAGCCATAATATTAGATAGTATTATGAAAACAATAGCGCAACATGCCACATCAGCAGTTCAGGGGTGGCGCGAGCTAGGCTGACCATCACGCGACCAAGTTCACCCCATTTCTCTGAATCAACTGTACGATCGTACACGATAATACTATGCCAACTATTAACATACTAGCTGTCCCCCGCGACTTCTTCCACGTAATTACAACTTTTGATTGATTTCTCATGCCAACTATTCACGCTGTTATACATCGGACATCGGACGCGGTCAAAGGGACATTGGGACTACATCGTATAGTCCGACCCTCTGCGTCAACTCGCCCGCCTGTAGTCTTACTACGCTTATCCGGCTCCTACTAAGCGTGCCGTATAGTACACTGTTATCTTTCTCAAGAGTTGGGCTATCTAAAGCAAAAATAAGCTCATTGGGGTGAAGATTAAAGGTATTAAAGGAAAACTTAAAAAGTAAGCTTATCAATAATAAAATTTCTATTATTATAAACCTGATTGATAGGTGAATGAATGAATGAAAGAATAAATACACTTTTATTGTACACCAAGGAAAAAAAAAATAGTTACAGAGATATAAATACAAAGCAAGACAGTACAATTCGGTGGCCTTATCGCTACATAGCGATTCTTCCAGGCAACCAAAGTCGTAAAAGAGACATGATTTCTCATGAATTCGTTTTAAAAAAATGATTTTGTAGAAGAAATCACTGATGATGATGATCTAAAACGTGGTCGCTAACTATGGGCCTCATAAGAAGGCTCAGAGTCAATCGGCGAGCATTAGAAAAAAATTGGATTAAATCAGAGGGAGATTCGTTGAAGAGTAGAGTTACCGACGTAGCTCAAAGAGTCGCGAAGCTGAAGGGACAATGGGCGGGGCACATAGCTCGGAGAACCGAGCCGTTGGTTCCAAGATGTTTGAGTGGTGACCCCGCTCCTGTAAGCGCAGCGTTGGTCGACCCCTAACGAGGTGGACAGACGACGTCAAACGACTCGCGGGAGCCACTGGACACAAGTGGCCCAGAATCGTGGATTTTCGAACACCCTACAAAATACCTATATCCAGTAGTGGACTTCAATCGGTTGAAGTGATGGTGAGAAGAAATCAACCTAGTCCTGGCTAGGGGCTATCTAGCCAGAGCAATATGGTTAGAACCGTATTGTGAGAAAGCGTTATGAAAACAAATGCCACATCAGCAGTTCAAGGGCGGTTATTAGACTGGCCATCACGCGATCAAGTCCACCCCGTTTCCCCGAACAACTGTGCGATCATACACGATAATAAACGTGTTCCCGATAACCGCGGTAGTCATAGCTACGCTGTTTACGTGTTTTAACCCTTACTGAATATCTACAAAACCGTATACATATACCCTACTGTGCCGTATAAAAAACACATGTGAAAAGTGCCAGAAGTTTGATCTTTCAAGAACCTTTACGGGTAGTCCAAATTAAATAGTTGGCGATCCACTAGATTTTTTTTAAATTGATGAATTAAAAATTCAACAACAAAATCTACTGAAGCGACTTTTTTAAAGGACTTCTCGTGCAATGCTAACTCTATAAACGAAGTTTACAATAATTTGGGTATATAATGTTGTTACACATTGTTGCCAATTAATTTGGACTCAAAATTCATTCGTTTCAAGTAGGGTTATTAATATAAGCACTTTTGAAACGTCAAGTCTCTCTGTTTGTAGAACGCTGTTTGCCAATCTTTGGATCGTACCGGTAATTCAAGGCCAGAATTTCGCACTATATCAGAACAGAAAATTAAGAAACTGTATATTCCCAAAAATGGCTTTTCCGGGGATCGAACCCGGGACCTCACACTTATAAGATCACAGCGGTAACTAATTTTCGACTAGCGCTTGACCACTATCTTACCTGATAGAAAGTGGGAAAAAAATTACTGCGCCAGAGAGGTTATTATAAATGATAAAGAATATTAAGTATATAAAACGGGCTAATAATTGGAATACCATACTACGTTAATAAACTTTTCTGACGACCAGGTATAAGAATTGTAAATGGTGTGGACTGATTTTTAAGCATCTTTACAGAAATAAACCTAATTAGCATACTAGAATAACTACTGCTCATTTACAAACATTATTGCCTTTAACTAATAAGGAAGTTAGGAAAATATGATTAAAATATGTACCTTTAGAATGTGCTTTAAATTTAAAAAAAAATATAAGCACCACAGCATTTGGGAGCGGAAGTGTAGGAAATGTATCAAGCACGGAGTATGAAAGGTCCGGTCCAGCAATCCGCACTGGGTGGTTGGGCTACAGCCTTAACCCCTTCTCATTGCGGAAGAATTATAACAATATAGTATTTGTAAAACAACATATTAGTCTTTATAAACAAAAAGTGGATAAAAACATTCGACTTACAAGAAATGGTCATAAATTAGTGACATCTGCATATCGTCTGCGAAAGGTGCAGAAGTCATTTGTGGGATTGAGTATACGCTTTTATAATATGATTCCTAAGGTAATTTTAGACCTACCAATGCATAAGTTAAAAGAATGTGTTAAAACACATTTATTACAGGGGGTTATTATGCAATTGATGAATTTCTTAATGACAAGGTTGCTTGGAAGCATCCGGCTCCGCTTTTATCTCTCACAAGATAGAGAAATGAATTTTAAGATGTAAAATGTAAATTGTTTATATTGGAAAAGAGCAACTGCTGAGTTTCTTGTCGGTTTCTTCTCGGTAGCATCTGCCTTCTGGTGGTAGAGTCACTACACACAGACAGACTTGACGTTTCAAAAGTGCTTATATTAGGCCTACTTGAAATAAATGAATTTTGAATATATGAATTTTTGAAGGAGACCCGTGGTCTGTATTGCGCAGGTAATGGGTTGATATGATGATGAAACGTAAAACCCCAACATAGTATTCATTCAATAGAATACTGCATACAACTGTTCCTAACTGCACTTTATTTAGGTTAGTAGGTATTTCTTATTGGTCGAGTACCTACATTACTTATATTGGCCGCAGATGTTTGTGTTATTAACTCCTATTAAACTCAATAATGACACAGTTTCTATATAAATATAAAAAGGTCAAGGCGATCAAAGCGGTTGCTATCTAATAATTATGAGTACAATTTCAATATCAATTTTGTTAATTAAACAGTTCAGACAGTGGTGTGAACTAGGTATCAGCCTAAATATAGTGTTTCGGGTAGGCAGTGCTTTTATGCTTGTAGATATGTCTTCATGCAGTGCATTATCAGAAATATGTAGTTGATCCAGTTGGTAAATCCAAAAGTGCACGCCTCATAATCTCATTAATTACAATAAAATTTAGATTATTTGTAAATAATAATAAAACTACATCGAATTATACCGTGAAAAGTAATAGGCTTGTATTCCTCAAAACACTGAAGCCTACAAAAAAGAACGACGTCGAAGACAGAACTTTTTTAAACAATTTTTTAATTAGTTTAAATAATAAAAAGAGATTTTAAAATATCATGAGTGGTGAAAATAGTGTTTTTTGACCACATTTGTCTATGTATATTCACCTATAAAAGCAATAAAAAATAAAAAAGTGACATTTTAAGTTGGAGAATCACTCGGTGAGCGTGAACTGCCAGTAATGACCCACCTCAACGCTTTGCTTATGAGGCGTGCAATAAACTTCACTAAAGTATATTTTTTGAAACATGTATATCAGAAAAGCTTTGAATTTCTAGTTTGTGCTAGTTGCACTGCACTGATTTTTAAGGGAAGTATTCCCTTATGACACCTTAGAAGAAGCGGTTGAACCAAACATAGATGATGTTCGGCTCAACCGTTTCAACGATCTGGAACACATTTGGCCTCTTGGAGGTCGACATATAATACTGGAAACCTAGAAACCGTATCCTTCGCATTAAAATAATAACGCACATAATATTTGGCCAAGGCTTGACAGCTTAACCGATCATTACAAAAGATTGCTTAGATATAGCTTGCATCCAAGGCTATGGGTTCGTTTTCCACAACTGGAAAAATGGGTGTGTACTGAACATGAATGTTTTTCAGTGTCTGGGTGTTTATCTCTATATTATTTTTATAATATAACTACTAGCTGTTGCCCGCGACTTCGTCTGCGTTTGATTTTGTTTTTAAAGTATTCAGTATCGCTAAGCCTTAAATGAGTATAGTAGTATATATATCTAGATATATATAACACGTGACTGTCAATTAATTATAGACAAATAATTTGCAATAAAATAAAATTGCGACTATAATTAAAGATCTAAGCTATCCTATCTCTTAAGTTGGACCAGACTGCTCAAGGTGTGCCAATTTAATTTAAAATCGGTTAAGTAATTTAGAAGTCCATCGCGGACAAACATCGTGACAGGAGATTTATATATATTAAGATAAGATAAGCGGTGTTAGCGCATTGGGCAGGGAAGCGGTGATAGCGCATTGGGTAGGAGCTCGACTTCACTTTTGGGGGGCCGAGTAATTAAAATATCACTGGCTTCAAAGGTAAAGGAAAACATCGTGAGGAAACCTGCATGCCTGAGATTTACAAAATGTTCTCAAAGGCGTGTCCACTAAACCGCACTGGGCCAGCTTGCTGGACTACGGCCTTAACCCCTTCTCACTGTGGGAAAGACCCGTGCTCTCTAGTAGATGAGCCTGCAGTGAGCGTGCATAGAGGGTATGCATAGAGTATGCAGATGATATAAAATCTCTAGTACGAGTTATAAAAAACTTAAGGATAGGCTTTGTATGAGTTATAAAAAGCCTACCCTTAAGTATTTATAACTCGTACTGGAGATTTTCTTTATTTTATATCATTTGCATACCCTCTATGCACGCCACTATGGTCAGGTATATTATAAGTACCTATTTGTGTATATTATTCATTAGTTATCCTAGTACCCATTACACAAGCTACGCTTACTTTGGGGCTAGATAGCGATGTGTGTATTGTCGTAATATGTTTATTTATTTTACTTTTTATGCCGACAAACCTACTATAGTAGGTTTTATAAATCTATCTTGTAATGAGGCCCGCTTCAGCGGATGCACTTCGACCCTCCAGGATCTTTTGTGATCGAGGTTTTATAAAACCTTAACAGCATATTATATGATAAATATGTTTATATTTTTATGTAGTTAATAGACACGTACTCTAATTATTATTAATAACATAATTCTAATTTCTTATTGAGGAGATTGCTATATAGCGATAAGGTAAATTGTAACTTATTGTGCTATTGTATATGTTTCGCTGTGAATTTTCTCTGTGGTGTACAATAAAAGTGTATTCGTTCATTCATTCATATTTTGCCTAGCGCCTAGGTAAAATGTTAGTCTTTGTAAGAACTAAGAACACCGTCGATATGCTCGTATGCCGGCAGCGACTTTATTACCGCAATCTTTCACTTTTGCAGCCTTGAAAGTCGCCAGCGGAAACGAGGTCACTGAAAAATGTTCCTTTATGCTAGTTTTTTTATTTTTTTATCGTCGGGTTTTAGTGGTTTTTGTCCTGTCTCGTTATTATGGTTAAACAATATACACAAAAATATTTTTAAATAACCACTCGTACATTACATTTCCAACTTCCTAGACAGTAGATTCAGGATCAGATCAGATCAGATCAGACTTGAAAAAAAAGCATAGAACTTTCTAGCTTCTTAGATACATGTAAATTAAAGTCTCTTACTTGAAACGTGTGTAGAGGGCACATTGCCGAAGAGTGCAGTATAAGGATTGAAGAAATTATAAATTACACCATACAGATTCTCCTGCTTTTCGCGGAGTACAGAAAATTAAGCTTAATTTTGATAATATTTGTTAAATATTTAGTGGTAGAATAAATATTTGACGAAACAATAATTATATTGGTAGAAAGAATAGCCGGTTGTCGCAATGGGCAGCGCCCCTGCTTTCTGCGTCCAAGGCCGCGGGTTCGATTCCCACAACTGGAAAAACTTTTTGTGTGATGAACATGAATGTTTTACAGTGTCTGGGTAAATACCCTTAGATAAACATCTGTATAAGTATTTGTGAGTATTATATTAGTACCCATAACACAAGCTAAGCATACTTTGGGGCTAGATGGAGATGTGTGGTATTGTTGTAGTATATTTTTTTTAAAAACACCTATACAGCAGATATACCATTGTCTTAATCATCATCGGCATAGACAGTACAACCTTCTAAACACATGTAAGTATATTCGTCAATGCGCCAGTGCTGCAATCTCTCCAAAAATTAAGACACAACGATTTTAATAATAAAAAACACTCATTTCTGTATAAATAAGATTATATAGCCAAGCTTCGACGCATGTCCATCGCTACAGGTTCGTATGCCATTCAATTCATGTGATATCCATTTATAAAGGTAATACCATTACAAAGAAGCATGCATGTATAAGCAAGTTACTTGAACATTATAAGACCTGATATTAGGACGCTTCGTGGAATTCAGAAATACTTAACCGACTTAAGTTACTGTGATTAAAAACAAATTTTCATAACGGGCCAACATATAAATGCAGTAATTTACCCGTTTTTAGTGTTGCAATTTAAGTGCGTGTAAAATTGTGTTTATGAAACTACAAAGATTATAGCTTGACTTAGTATCTTATTTCTTGACTTTATAATTATTAAAATCAGATATCAGAATGGTGGTAGTACTTGCCTACTTGTTAGTACAAGTACTAACAAGTAGGCAAGTATACTAAAGTATTTGGAGCTTGGCGTGCACTTCATACATGCACAAAAGCACTGCTTACCCTAAAATGTATATTTAACTCGTATAAGAGGAGGATTTCTGCCGATTTATGCAATTTTCCTGCTTTATGCATACCCTGGTAGGAAACCCAGTGCACGCCACTGCCATCACGCTGCTCTAATGAGGGTTGGCAGGCTTTTTAAGTTCCTAAGCCACGTTACCCGCACGTTAAACTGTTAGTGAGCCCTCCACTGGGAGAACAGACGATATCACACGCAGGTCTCAAGCGGAACAAGACCGAGGAAAAACAAGTACACAACCACAACCTTCTAAACACATGTAAGTATATTCGTCAATGTGCCAGTGCTGCAATCAATCTTATAAAAATCCCTACAAAATACCTATGTCGAGCAGTGGACGTCCAATGCTTGAAAGAATAATTTAACAAAAAACCATTTATTCATAATTATTAATTCTATCACGGTTTGTATAAATAAATAAATGAATAAATAAATAATTATCTACCCATTACCAGCCAACTTACAGGGCACGGGTTTTCTAGCAGATGGAGAAGGATTCAGGCTTTAGTCACCACGATGGCGAAGTGAGAATTGCTAAACTTCACACACCTGCGGGTTTCCTCAACGTTTTTTCCTTCATCGTTTAGTGATATTGAATTGCAACAGATATAACTTCGAAAAGATAAGAGATGTCGGGGTTTAAACTCGTTTCCCCGACAGTGAAGCCGAAGTCCTCATTCTATCACGGTTTGTATAAAAAACAGTTTCCCACTTCAGTCCCTCACTTTCATAGGCCGATGGGAAGGCAGATCCGACACTACTGGAAAGAGATTAGGCGCAGGAGCTTAACCTGCAGGGTGATTACGTATCTCGCGACAGCAATGCTGTCACTTTTGTTTATTTATTGTATGGAAAAGTGACGTTTGACAGCAGTGATTGCAAGATTTACGCATGTCGCATTGCTGTCGCGAGATACGTAATCACCCTGCGGGTCTCGAGGCACGTGTGTTGACCAACGACAATTTCAAAAGTCCGGGCTGGTAGGTACTAACAAATTTTGTTGAAATTTCTTGTTAGAAAAACCCAATAAAAATGATTGGCCTGACCCAGAAATCGAACCAATGATCTCCTGATCAGCAACCAAACATGCTCATCAATAGACCAACGAGGTAGTTAACCGCTTTTATAAGCATTAGTGAAGCCGAATTGTAATGTAGTAGTGATATACTCGCACATACAAGAACAAGTGTTTGTGCGCGGACAAGCCAAGTTTTCCACGAACTTATGACGTAATTTGCGGTCGGTCATCGCCTTCCCCAGTTAGCATTTTCCTGCTATCATATATTTTAAAGTAGTTAAATACCTATTTGTGGTGATGTACTAATGTTTTGATCAATGAATATACGACTAACTTAATATATACCCAAAGTGTAACACAAATCAACGTCTAGCCGGAAACGGGTGAAACGAGTGGGGACCATTATCAGAAAAATATTTTAAAAAAAAAACATGTGTGTACTTATGTGCACGCGTTAAAAGATATTCTTCTTTGGCGTAACAAGATAATAATCTTTATAGAAAAAAAAACTTTCACCTTATTCTACGTTTGTAGAAAAACGACACTCAAAAAAAAATGGTATTTAATACATCGAAAGCTTTATTATAATGCATTATCTAGTTATCAGGGTGTCGGTTTTTTGTGACGGTGTGCGCGCGCATCGTAAAAATTTACTATCATAATTTTTCCCTAACTCACCAAAAGAAGTATAACTTCAAAAACTTGGCCATGTACATTTCGATATGTAAGTAGCAAAAAACAAATCGGAAAACCTGACACCCTGTGACGAATTTTCGAGTCAAGTGTGCAGGTTTCCTCACGATGTTTTCCTTCACCGTTAACTTAACGTGCCAAGTCGATCCTTGATCCTCCTGAATGTGAAGCCGAATTCCTCACCTCTGGGTTATCACCGCTAGTAATCAATTTTAATTATTCACAAAACATATGTAGGCAAAGTTATATAAGGGGCACTGCGTTTCACTCACACAGTATTGGTTATTATAATAACTGATATCAATATCGCTTATGTTTACGTACCTACATAATACATAATTTAATACACGTGTTTCCTTGAACAAAAACACAGCATAATTATTACAAAATTATGATAACATTTTGTGTTATGCTACATATAACACCTACCCCATATTATTATGTTAACGTTTTCAATAGAATTTTATATAAATTAAATATCAGAATATTGAGATCAGTTCTCAATATTCTGTGTCATTTTATAACCACTATTATAGTCAATGCAAACTATAAGCCCGAGTATGCATTAGTGAAGGGCGGGTCACTTCGCAAAATGAATAGGGTTTTGGCTGCAGTCCACTAAACTGGCCCAGTGCGGATTATAGACTTCACACGCCTAAGAACATTGTGTAGAACTTTCTCAGGCATCCAGTTATCTTCACGATTTTCCATCACATGATAGCTCAGATAGGTCGAACTTTTTTAGGTCAGCAACATGAATTTTCGGTACTTTCGTCAATGCTTACAATTAACACTTGGATAGAAGAAATGGATAGTTCTAACTTCTTATACACATGTAGATTCACGCCAGAAAATGTCATCTATAATTTCGTCAATGGACTACAATTAGATTGTTGTTAGTCACTGTTATTATTATAACCGCTCCAATTTAGAATAGCTTATTTTCTACCTTTACATAATTTTTTTACTTTACTTTTTTTCTTTTTTTTTTTTACTCTACAGGTTTGGTATTGTTGAACATAGCTTGAACAGATATGGTCTGCTTGATCTCTTTTTATTAATGGTTAATGGCTAATTTGAAAAAATAACTTAATTATTTTTAAATATTGAATTTGATCCCATCAAAGCAGGTGTTATTTTGCGGAATTCCATGATGTATGAAATTGAAGCATAATTTGCTATACTTCACGAAAAGCAGGAGAAACTGTATGGTGCCTTTTAAAATTTCTTCAATCTTTATACTTAACACCAAACTGATTTTTGGCAATGCCCTCTATGAACATTTTGCTCCCATACCCGAGCGTGCTCAGGAGATTTTGACTGAATGAATAATTGTTAAAAGTTCATCATAATCAGTTAATTAATTGAGCTTAATTTTTATAATATCTAATATTTTTGTAAAAATAACTAATGTATTTTCATAAGTTAAGTATGTACTTTTTATCAAGTGATGTTTATAAGTGGTTATCTCACAGTGTTTTTTCATTATTATTATATTATTCTTAATTATGAACACTGTTTACTTTTAGTATTTCGTTTATTTTCATTATTACGAAAATGCCAGAAGGACAGACAATAGTTATGAAGGATATCCTTGTAGTCAATAATGGATAATTATTGTTGCTACCACAAAGCTCCCAGCTTTTTGGACTTTTTGCATTTTTAACTACCTGTCACAACCTTTGGCCAGTTTCATAAGATTTTTTTACTTTTAAAGTAGTTTAAAAACCCTTTCAAGGAGTTAGGTTATAGCATTGGAATAGGTGAAATCATATCATGATTTTATCCTGATATGGATATGCCTTGAACCAACTTTCATCATAGAGTAAGAGACAGTATACACATAATGTTTGAGTAACATAACCCTCATCCATATTAATTAAATGTTTGTGGACCCAAATTGCACTATCTGTTCTGACAGTGGCATGCACAGGGTTTTTTACCAGGGTATGCATAAAGCAGATGCTTGGCATAAAATGGAAAAATTCCCCTCCAATACGAGTTATATTAAATAATTGTGGTATGCAGTGCTTTTGTGCATGTATGAAGTGCACACCCACTGTGTTCTGATCACAACCAGTAATAAGTTTAATGTTCAAGGCATACTGACCTCTCAGTTTTTGAAAAACCAAAGAAATCCATTCACTTCCTAGCTAGCTAGTCTGTCACATTAACACAAGATAACCCTAAGTTAGTTTTTTTCAGAAACATACTTGTACAATATGACATTTTTATGACTTTTGCACAGTGGCACATAAAGCTGCTATTGGTTAGGTATTTGAGAACTAGGAATGTTAACTTTCTGTAATGCTGCTTTTAAGTATAGGACTAGAGTTGACTGGAGGCTGGACTTACATATGCTCTGTTAATGTTTTTTTTTTGTGATTAATTTGGAGGGAAGGTAGTTGTTACTTAAAGTACAGGGAAACTTAATTAAGTCACCAGACACCAACCAAATCCAATGTTGTTTGATTTTTGATAGATCTGTTTTGTATAAAAAATTGTAGAACTCTCCATAATGAACTAATTTTGGCTGACTTAAAGTTATTTAGGCCAAATAGTTTACACAGTTTATTATGTTAGAATGTAGTTAGTGTGTACTATAATCATCACAAAACCTCTTATGCCTGAGTCAGCTTTCTTCTCCAATACTCCACAAACCCTTAGGTCATTCACAGCCTTTCCACCCATTTAATTTGCCTGCTTCAACACATTCGGGGCTTGTACCGTTCATACTTGTACGAGTACTTAAAATATTATTCTTTATCCTAATTCCTCCATCAGGACAGTTTTGGAATGTCCAACTTAGTTGCTTCTCATTGTCTACTAGTTTATTGCTAAGACATAAAAACTGCCAACATATTCATTCATATGTTTGTTTTTACTCCACCCAATTTATCTGCACGTAAAGATTAATGAAATGAAGCGCTAGAAAAGAGCAAGTGTTAAGTATCTATTTCCTTCTGCTTGGAAGAGTGCCTTCCAAAACAGATAGGAGAATCATCATTATGTTTATATAAGTGCCGTCATTGTAGACCTACGTGAAATAAGTTTATTAGTTGTGTTAAGTCGACACAACATTGAAACATCGTTAGATATTTCCAAGCTACTTGACACTGGCAAAGTACATTGTGCTGTTTTGGCACTACGAAAAGCCATAAATCAAAAGAAGAAGAAGATCGTTAGATCTTGATAACTGGTGAGATAATAACTTTTAAAAAATAAAGTTATTCTATTTTTAAATTACCTGTGTGTTGTCACTTGTCTGAGTTAAGTATCTAGCTATATCCTAAAATTGTAAAGAAATTCGAATTTAGAATGTAGTAATGTAGACTTACTGTGAGGAGGGATCTCGAGGTCGGAGCTGTTGATACAAAATCATTTGTAGAGGACCCTTGCGAAGACTGACTATCGCAGGAAAAGTCAGAGTGGTTGGAATGACTGTCACTCATTTCTAGCTTCATCGTCATTGAATTGTCCAAAAAATATCACAAACAGTTTACGTAAGTTTTCCAAGATCGCGCAAATTATTATCACATCACAACTTTTTATCTATCGCAATCAAACTACGTTCTATAATCAATTTGACAGTTCATTGATGACAGAAATAACAAAATAAAGCAAAGGAAATTAAACATGAACGAGAGCACAACAATGATGACTCATCACTGCAGTTTACACGGTGACGTCGTCGACTCTTTGGGGATGCCCTTCTCCTGAGAAATTTCTAAGATTTTTATTACGAAATGTCCTAACCGCCTGCATATAACTTTGACAAAAGCACTTTTTTTAAATAAAGCGTTAGACTTCGGCCTTTAACAATTTGAAGGGTGATCTCATCGTCTATATGGAGATATGGCGTGATATTTAACCAATAGGAGGCTTGCTTTTCTGTGACGTCATATAATCTAAAGAGAATAAAAATATTGGAATTTGGAATTCTGTAGTACTTGATTTCGATTTACGATAATACCATGATTGTCCGCAACTTTTTCTGCATTTCCCAATTTTCATAAAACACGTATTCTAAAGTTTGTTTTAATGAATGATTCATATTGGAGTTGATTTACATAATCTT
The DNA here is from genome assembly GCF_905163445.1 of Pararge aegeria. NCBI lineage: Eukaryota > Metazoa > Arthropoda > Insecta > Lepidoptera > Nymphalidae > Pararge > Pararge aegeria. The sequence continues at coordinate 5,233,633 of NC_053198.1, forward strand.
ATTAAAATAGGAATCCCTTAAGAGATTGATTTTATGAACCCTGTGTGAGCAACGAGCAAAAGGAAAAGATAGATTTTATATTTTGCTCGAGGTCTAGGATTTGATTTCCGGGTCGGGTCAATAAAAAATTAAGTTAATGATACAATAATTAGTTTAAGGAGTGTACGGGAAACACATTCTTTTTTATTTACCTTCGCTTAAGGTTACATTTTATATTTTCTTATCTCTTACTACTAATATAATATACTTACTATTAAAAAATAATAACATACGAGGAGAAATATTTAGGAAAAAGAAAGGAATAAAGAAGGAGGAAGTTATTTAGACCTCAGCGTAAAAAAGATTCGGATGGAATAAGAATAAAAATAGGTAGTTATTTAATTTAAAGTTTCATGTTTTGCATGATTAGTGGACAATAATTACTTGACTGTTTTTTTACTTTGCTGTATTTCGAAGTTTATCTGTATATCTCCACGAAAACGTATAATGCTGTTTTATTCTGCTTAAACTGGAACGTCTAGGTTGTCTGTGGAAGCTAGCAAGCTAGTATCCACAACCGTCCCGCAAGTTAAAGAAAGACAAGTTACTGTGGTTCGTCTATAGAATGTGGAGCTCTATGGTCTAAGGTAATGCCATTTTGACAATGACAGTTTATTTTGCACTGACGGAAGACGTCGCTGTCTGAAATTCTGAATTGAATCGTTCGCCCGTCTAGCCTAAAGTTGAATATGAGGAATTTGAGTACCAACTTGTTACCGCTATTTACGAAATTATAACAAAAAATATTACTATTTAATTGCAATCAAAACACTGTTTACCCTGATATTTTTCGGTACCCTAATAGATAAAATTTATTCTCTTTAAATTCTCTGTTGTACTGTAAAAAATACTTTCATTTTTGCGAGCACTGTTTACATCGCACTAAAGTTTTTGTGGTGAAGTCATGGGAAAGAAGTGTAACCATTGCGGGTCTTCAGAGATTGAAGTAGACCCTGCTAGAGGTGACGCTGTATGCACAAACTGTGGTTCAGTGTTGGAAGATAACATTATAGTTGCTGAGATAGAATTCCAGGAAAACACACATGGTGGATCTTCTGCGATCGGTCAGTTCGTTTCAGCGGAGACTAAAGGAGGTGCTTCTGGGTTTGGAAGAGGTAGATACATTATATTGTCATAATAAGTAAGTTTCTCTTGTTGACAGAAAGATAAGATATGAATCAAAGTACTTTGTTTTGATTGCAGCATTCATACATGCATACCTAATGCAATTTTAGTCGAAGGGTTTTCTGAATTTTAAGATTACTTGTTAATTCGTGGCTCAATGGTCTATTAGGAATTACGTTTAATTGAAAAACACTAATCTTGGGGTTTATAATTTTAGTAAATATAAGTTAGTTTTGATTTTACATAGCCACTGATTTAACATTCAAGTTGCTAGGGTTCATATAGATTGTGGTGGAGGCTTTTGCGGTAATTGTTGAGCTAGTTGTAGAGCACCATCTCATGTGACTTAGTACCAGGTCTTGAAACCCCTGAAAACCCTGGTTTAGAAATCATTATAGTGCAGGTTTCTGTTTCCTTTATTTTACTGGTTAAATTAAGAAATCATTTCTTTATTGATTTTGCCCAACTATCAAGCCTTGATGATGAGCTATTTACTATGTAAACGTTTGAAATTTTTAAAGTTGGGCATTAACTGGTTTATTATGAGAATGTCCTCTAGAAAATGTATTATCAATGAACTTGTTTAAAAAAAAAATCTTAATTTAAAATTAAATTAAATCCAGTGTTTTGATGAGCACTTGAATTTACAAGGTTGTTTATCATTATTTGTTTTCCATCTTACAGCTTTCCACGCTGGCATTGGGCAAGAATCTAGGGAAATCACACTAAGAAAAGCAAGAGATGGCATTACATTACTGTGCCAGCAGTTGCGTCTCAACCAACAGTGCATTGACATTGCATGCAATTTCTTCAAAATGGCTCTAACAAGACATCTAACCATTGGTCGACATGCCTCACTCACACAGGCTGCATGTGTCTACATGACATGCAGAACAGAAGGAACTGCCCGTATCCTTTTTGAACATTATTTATTTACCAAGTCAAGAAGTGAACCTTTGTGGTGCCTTTTGCACCCAATCTATCCTAATTCCATGTTTATTAATTCCTACAGTACAGGGGAAGCGGTGATAGCACATTGGGTAGGATCTCAACTTCACTTGACTCAAGCTATGTGCATGTTATGTAATTAAAATATCACTTGCCTCAATGGTGAAGGAAAACATCTTGCCTGAGTTCTTCATAATGTTCTCAAAAGGTGTCTAGAGTCCACCAATCTGCACTGGGCCAGCGTGTTGGACTACAGCCTTACAACCCATGCTCTGTAGTGGGCTCTTAATGGGTTGATGTAATTAGTGGTATTAGTCTGACAATATTCCCAGCGATTATTTTTTAATATTGTATTGTAGCGTTACAAAAATCCTGCATCGCGCTAGCGAAGTGTTCACGAAGAATAGCTATATATACAACTTCCAAAAATGAATGTTCGGACCTCTGTCCCCGAGCACGATCACCCGCTCGGAGGAAGATCTTCCTATTGTTACGGTCGAGCGTTTCACCATAGCTCCCGTACAGTATCATCCTACCCTTTCTAGCCATTGCAACAGTAATTGAGTTAAAAAAGTTATAAACTTGTTAAATAAATTGAATGGGCATATGTTATGTGCAGGACCAGTTCAAGAATAAAATAAGAAAACGAAAAGGCACAAAATATTTATAAAATTCTTAAATTCATATTTCAAAAATTGATTTTTTTTGTAGGCTGTATCAGGCACTCATGAAGGTTTCATATTTATATTTATACATATGTTACTATTATTGTGAGGTGGGGTTCCAAACTGAACTTCTAAGAATTGTGAGCACAATAAACTTAGCTGAGTAAATTTGCCGGTCGTAACTCGTAACTCGTGTGTGTAAAATAGTAGTGCTTTATGAATGCGAGACGTGGAAGAACACAGTTCATTTGACACGCGTTCTCCAGGTATTTGTTAAGCGCTGCCTACGACTTATTTTAGAAATATTTTGGCCAGACACGAAACTACCATAACAATGGCGCAGAAGATTTACCTGGAGCAAAATTAAGCGCGTGGCCACAGACAGGTGGCAATGGAGAAGTGTTGTGTCTGCCCTTTGCCCCAAAGGGGGGACGTAGGACACAAAGAAGAACTCCTACTTAATATGATAATATTCTAGTTCAAGAATCGCGTACTCGTATATGTAAACTAGCCTTTCGTTCCCACGGACACCTAATAACCCTAAAATATATATGTATTTGATTGCGCGGTATTTTTTTAAATCGACTGTAAAGCAGTATTTTTAGTGAACATAGTATACCTAGTAGTATTACGGATGATAGGTTTAGCTGCTCGTTAGCTTTTTTCTTCTGGCTTGCTTTACAAATACCATTGTTCCAGGCTGAATTACTACTATCACTGAAATAAAATATAGCCTATTTTACTCGATAGTGCAATTTTCAGTGTGCCCAATTTTATAACTACATCTACCTATTCGATCGCGTGTACGTTAAATGTGATTGGCATGAATACGAAAAAGCGCCATCTAGTTTCCCAGCAATGTAACTAGACTCTTTCGATTCAATACAAATCTTATTGGATAACCACACGATCAAGTGGGTCATACTAGGCCCTCTGTAAGCGAAATATGTTTTTATAATCAGTTTACTAGATTTAAAAATCAAGTATTTCTTATTGATATTAAGTTCTTATAACCTAAATACAAAATGTGAAAGAACTTTTCTAAAAATTGGTTTTTTAAACGCCATGATTTTTGAGTTGTCATTAAAGCATATTATTCTTAACCAACAATATCAGATCTCTTGATAGATGTGAGTGACGCTATCCAGATGTGCTGCTACCAACTTGGGCGGACTTACTTCAAGCTGTCGCGTGCACTCTGCATAAACATCCCGCCAACTGGTAAGTTCTAGTTGATAATTAATTTATTGATAAACGACTAAGACATCGGCAGGTATCTTTGCATAGTTCGAGTCCATAGAGGACTGAAGTGTATCAATAACGCAGTTGTGTTTATATCAAAATACCCACCTTTTTTAATTGTTTCTTGAGAAATCAATAATAATTATTAGCGCATTTCTAAAAATCCTGATTAATTTAATAAAATATCTGGCAAATATGAATTAATAGTTATTAAAAGTTTAATTATTTACACACTTCATAAAATTACTGTAACATTATATTTCATCCACTCGGAAACTAATAATTATGGAAAAACAGACATTAGTCGTCGTTTCTCAACTAAATATCACGCTAGGAATTTCCAAAGCGACAGGAGTAGAATTTATTGGCCGGTGTATATGCCAGCGAGGTTTTGTATGTAGGTACATCTTTTTCTTTTCTGTACCCAATATAAAGTTCGAGTCCCGGACGGACCACTAACTTTTTGGAGTTACGTGCGTTTTAAATTTAAGCAATTTAAAATCCCTTGCTTCAATGGTGAAGGAAATTATCTTGAGGAAACCTGCTTGCCTGAGAGTTCTCCATAACGTTCTCAGGGGCGTGCAAAGCCGGGGGGGGGTCCCACTCCCACTATTATTATAAAATAATAAATTAGTATCGACGTTTTCCAAGTATGTTTATTAATTATTACAAATTTGAAAAATGTACTGTACACCGGCAGGAGAATTTGCATTTTACATTTATAATTTTTTTCTGTTTTGCTTTTGATGTGAATAAAAGTTTGTTGAATAATATATAATAAATACGAATATTAATCATAAAGGCAAGTTAAAGTAAAATTCAAATGAAAAAATTATGTAGATAAACGAAAGGAAGCGGAACGAAAGATACTATTTTTCATCACGCGAAGTGTTTGGGTAATTTTGTCCTGTACCTATTTATAATAAAGGATCTTGCCATTTGTTCGACGAGGGTACCACATCAAGTAGGGAAAAACATTTTCTGTCATAGTCAACATACATAACCTTTCACTACGGCATGGCATGGGCACTTCGATGCGAAGCGTAGTTTGTGTAATGTGACTGATGAATATTTTTATGAAAAATATACATAAATACTTATTATATACATATAAACACCCAGATGCTGAAAGTTTATTACACATTATTCCTGTTTTCAGTTTTATCCCACAAGAAAAGAAAGGTTTACACATTTTGCTGAATAAACATTAATCACTAGGTATTTCTATTAAGTTAGGAAAAAAAAAGGATTCTTCTTTATTTTCTTAATAATAAGGGTCTAATTACTGTTACTAATTAGTTTTATTTTCTAAATTATAACTGCTTCATTGGTCTCGTTGTTAGCATGTCCAAAATTAATAATCATTATTATAATCTTCAGATCGTAGGTTGTTCAGATTTGGCTTTAGTGTAAGTTTACATGTAAATTAATGTCACATCCACATTAGCTTCAATAATGTTAGTTTCGATCAATCCCCAACTAGTTTATGTTACTCCAAAGTTTAATATTGGCTATATAAGTTATGTTTAACTTCTGGGTCGAATTTCTACAACATCTCGACACAATACAAGACAATCTACATTTTTAGGTTTTTCGTTTTTCTGTAATAACATTCTCAGTACAATCCTGGGAATAGGAAAATGTCCATTTCCATTGGAGAGCTCGTGAAGTATTCGGTCCCAGTTATAATCTCAAATGAAGTACAACTTACGTTTTATAATCATCGTTCAAAGCTTACGAACTCATATTGGTGCAGAGAATCTATGTTCTAAATGGCGGTCTTTGCTCAGGTATGGGAAATTATTAGGCTGAGAATAATGATGATTCAATACTATTTTTTGGGTCCTTTTTTATCTCTCACTGCATAGACCTCTCTGCTAAAATCAGATTGTATATCGTTATGAACTAAATAAAACAAAATATTAAGCTATTTAAATTTATTGCAGTGAACTTGAAGACCTATATTATAAATTTTCTAAATCTACTTACTAGAGAGCTTTTACAACACCCATATCACATTCTTAAGGTACTTCTATCCTTTTTCAACAATATACACAGGATTTTTATACTCAACAAAATAATTTAACATGGGAATGATTTATATTATAAATAAACCTTTATAAATATTTAGACATCCTGGCCTAGAGTTCCAATTAGAAATGCCATTTGTTGTATTATAATGAATAATAGTTTAGAGGTTTCAGTCTACTCATCAGTTGTCAGTCCTCATTAGAATTTGTGTTAGTCATGGAAGTGTTGACAGTCGGTCCATAGTAAATAAGTTCTGGAATCTGACCACCTTGCACGCCTGTTCCGTTTGTACTCTCCGAGGAACAATGAAATTGGAATGTCACTGTGCCCATGTACACTTCACTCAGTCCTTCTTGACCAAAATAACTTAATTCACTCCCATCTAGTATAGCTGAAGCTGTGTAAAAACATTCAGGCTCAATTTGTATGGGGTTTTCAAAGTACACATGGAATGTGTTACTTGATCCGTCAGAGAAGAATTTTGTATTATTCTCAGCTAACACTCGTCCTAATCGTTTTAACTCGATCTTCACATTGTAATCTGCTGCACCATTTGATGATCCATAGAGTCCAAAACCAACTACGAATATTCTTTTATCAACACAGAATTGTATTGAATCACATCTTCCTCTGTATCGCCACTGGTTACTTCTGTATGCACATGATTGAAATCTGTGGCAAATCTATAACAAAACAAACATTATTTTTAATGGGAACAAATATTTAATACAGTACTGATAATAATAAAGTTTTAATTACCTGAGCTTTGAGTCCAGCTCTTGCTTTAATAGGATAGGATAATAGTGGCTTACTCGCTGCAGTAAAGTGTAGAAATATATCTATAGTTTCTTGAGGTGTGAGTATGCCTAGTTGGGCTGCACTATTTGCAAACTCCTCTAATGTCATTGTTGGGAATCTGATTAGATATATGGCACTGCCAAGCATGGCTCTTTTGTTTGCTGGAGTCACATCAGTCTCTCTACGCAAACATTCAGCATGAGCCCAAGCTAATGCTGCTTCAAATAAATTTATTTCCTTGCAATTAAGCGTCTCTCTTGCCAACACTGATTCAAGAGTAGATACATCAATGTCAACAAAACCTTCTGATGTGAGGGCCATCTCAGCCTACAATAAAAATATTAATGTGAGTTTGTGATTCAAATAAAACTGCAATACAATTTGTTCAATAATTTATTTACATATTCAATCGTAAATAAAAATCTTACAATGTCCTTATATCATTTAAATCAATCAACAGACATTACATGCTTCATATTATACATGCAAATAATACAACTACACAAAATGTATTGCAGTCAATCTACATTAACACAATTTAAATATTCAATGCATACTATCTATTGTTTTCAAATTTCATAAATGACTAGATTTATATACAGACACTTAAACTGGAATAAAACTGAGACTTTCACTCTTAAACCTAAATCACAACCAAAAATGAGTATAACATTGTCTTTATAATAATTTGTGTATGGAAGTTAATTGCATAAATTGTGCAAATTATCATTTGATAACTCTTTGCTTTCGGGACTTGAGAAGTTGCGACTGGAAGATTCAGAAAGATCCATGAATAAACTACTATAGGATGACGATGGCTCAAGGCAGACTGTTGCTAGGTTTTCTGTCGACTCACATACCTGTGCATCAATAACTTCCCAGCACCTCTGCATTAATTCTGGCTCCTCAAACAAACGCGATTGGCTTAGGAGCAAGCATGCATTTTTGGCTGTCAGACTTGTTTCCAAGTAGTTCACACAGGCTCTTGCTAGGTGTGGCACTATATATTTCTTAGCAACATACAATGTTGATAGTACTGTATCTGCCTCTAATTGAATTTCATCACAATATAAATACCTGTTAAGAAAAAAGAACACCTTGCTTAGTAAATATATTGTTGAGGGTTAAAACATATAGAATACTTTTTTATTTACTGCACTTACTTGAGTAATATGAGGAATGCAGATGGCTCAACGTCTGGTACCTCTATTTCTTGTTTACACTCTGCCAAGCCTCCATAGAACATGGCGTAAAATACTGAACTACCAGTTGCCAAAACATATTTATGAGCTGGTATTACTTGTGTGTGCCCTGGAAATTAAATAAAAAGTACTTTATATATCACCTAAGAATAAATAGTTAATTATGGGTATTATTTGATTATTTGCATTCATAGAAACTTACAATAATAAAGGGTCTAAAGTTAAATATTGCACTGAATTATAAATTATTAGCCCTTATAGGTCAGCAAGTTTGAATATAATCTGAACGAGATCTGCATACAAAATAATGAGTAATATCTAAAAGTTACGACACATGTTTGTGTATTAACTATTGTAAAGTTAAAGAGTTGGTTTGTATGTTTTAATGCAATAAAAACCCCCTTTAATGAGGTAAGTTATGATTTTATTATATATATTACAAGGCACTTAGTATTTAAAGGCTTAATTAATATTTATTGTGACAATATTTTCTCCTTATGATATTTAAAAACAGCAACTACAAAAAATTTGTGCAAGAGGTCAAAGTATTCTAAACCAGTAATTGGTTGGTTACTGACGTAAAGCCTGTTCATAAGGTTTATATTTCTTCTGTATTGTAAGTACTGAGAAAATCTTTACCTGGGCCCCCTACTATAAATGTGATATCAGCCATTAACTGATTGTTAAACATTGCTGCATTACGTTCACGGACTGTAGGTTTTGTGGCTTGCCAGTTGGGGTCTAAGGTTGCTGTTCCAGGAGGAGGTGCAGGTGAGAGAGTGGGTGATGGAGCCGAACTGGTTGACCCACATGGAGAAGGTGGGCCACTGTAACATTGTGACACCTGAGTCCCTGTCTCACGTTGTGATATTGTGTGTGGAGGCGACAATGATAATCCTCCGCCATTATTGATGTTTTCTGCTGTAAAAAACAAAGATAGATATTACTGGCTGAAATTAAAAAAAGATTTCAGTGCTTGTATTTTTATGATTTACATTTTGTTGCAAGGTTGAAGGATTGTAAGCAAAACTACAAGGGTAGTAGAGGCACCATGTGAGTTATTTGAATAAAAATATTACGCCAATAATATCATAGTTAAATAGGCCTGATAAGTATTTTATGAACAGCAGTCAGACACTCTGGATGGATAGTGCATCTTCTGACGATAATAAAAATTCAGCGGGTTAAAACGCGAAATTAATATGTATGTATGTATATTAGCTGTATTAAACTTATGAAATAATATATTATGTCTATTGGAATAGATAAAACACTTAAAAGATACCTAGCGGAAAAACTCTCGGATCAATGCTAAATAACCAGTTTCTGTAATTATTCCTATAAAAAATACGTGACCAAAATACTACACAGTTCGTACAACGCGAATAAATCAATATTTACAAATTCCTATCCTTACCATTCATCCAAGCATTAGTTAGAGCTACCGACATGCTATCTCGAGTCTCTGTCGGTCTTTTCGGAGGTTTAGATACTATTCTTGAACACAAATTGGACATTTTGTTTACCTATCCACTATTATTTGCAATTTGAAAAAGGTAAACTAAAACACCTGAGCACTAAACAAAACGTCGCGCAGCCATTTTGTCAGAGCCCAGACGCTTACTGTCGGTGTTGCCAACACAAAAATGTTAAATCCTACCGACTTGGGTTTTCCCTCATAACAAAACTGCAAATTGATAGATTTCTTTATGACCATAATAAAAATAAATTATGTAACATTAAAAGAAGCGTAATAATATCTATCTTTGCCAAATTGGTTTGAAAAAGGTGAAGTTTTTCAGGTGACTTTGATGATGATGTTGAAGAAAAAGACTATGAGGATAAAAACACAATTTTTTGTAGTTATTGAAGTGCTTGGGTACGGAAGAACATTTTGTTATGAATTATTACTAAACTAAATAAATAATGAAACAACTTGATACCAATCTACGATTAAATAAAATAATATTCCCATGAGAAGTGCATAAATCGAAGCACCTAAGCCCGTCACTAATTCTTTGTTGCATTTATTGCTATAAAATCGTCAATAACAACTAGACTGTTTTCCAACTGTGACTTTGCTCGCTTGGAACTAACAATTTATCCTGAAAACTTTGAAACCTAAAACCGCAAGCATCGGCACATATTAATATTTCAAATATTACCGCTAATCACCGGAAGCATCTTTTTTTATTTGATACATCTTTTTTCTATTTGATAGTCCAACTTGTATAGCTGAAAAGTCGCGGGAAAGCTCTAGTAATCCCTATTTTATAAATGCATAAGACGTGTGTTTGTTTATTTGTTTTCTTTTGTCTTTTTTCACGGTCTAACTAAGCAACCAATCGACTTGATTTTTGGCATTGAGTTAGTTGAAATGACGGAATCCCACGGATTTGTAAAACACCGCGATAATTGCAGAGAAAGAAAGCGGGTATCAGCTGCTACAATGAAAAAAAAAATAACTTTGTTCCAAACAAATACTTTTTTTTAACCTATAGACCAATTCGACGTTGGCTTCCGCCATGCGGAGGCCAAAGCCTCAAAGCAATCTTAATTTATTTTAGTGCAAAATCGACTTGCATTGTTAACCAACTGGAATGATAACAGCTTGCGTCCTTTCAGCGGTCCTCAAACCAGTTGTAACAAACAGTGGCAACCTTGGCTGCAACCAGTTTTAGTCTCAAAGCAAACGGTTACCTTTTGTCTTAAAAAAATTAACAATGATTGACAGCTCCCTGCATGGCGCAACGGTTAGCGCTGTGAATTTAAGTTCGACGTCACGGGTTCGATTCCCGGCAGTGGTATTTGTAAATTCTGAAATTTGTCTGGTCTGGTTGGAGGCTTTGGCCATGGCTAGTTACAAACGACACCCTAACGACAAAGTCAAAGTCAAGATCTTTATTATATGCTAAATGTATTTGAGTATATTAGTTTATGTATTAGTATTTAGTTATTCGTATGTATTTATTTTATACTTTCTACCACCTGCAGTTACTTCTCCTCTTTTTTTCCTAATTCTAAGGTTACCTGGCAGAGATCGCTACTAAGCGATAAGGCCGCCTTTTGTATTCTACTTCTATTTTTATGCTTCTTTTTTTTCTTGTATAATTCTTAAAGTGGTGTACAAATAAAGAGTTATAATAATAATAAAGTCGTGCCGCTAAGCGATGTAGTGTTTCGGAGTGATGTCACGTACAAACTGATTCGGAGTATGGCTACCGTACTCCCTAACAGGTTAGCCTGCTGCTATCTTAGACTCCATGATCGTTTACCACCTGGTGAGATTGCACTCAAGGGCTAACTTGGAGTGGAATTTAAAAAAAACACTGTTTTATTGTTGTTTCTAGAGCCATAGTAGACTGAGGCTTAGTTGTTAGATGTTATCTGTGGCTTAGTGCCAAAGCCATAGATAACACACGGATCGCTGATAACTGGGGCATCCATTAATTACGTGAGATGTCTAGGGAATGAAAGGGATTATGGCGATCCTTAAGGACGTTGGAAGGACCAAAAAGTATCTTTATAAATATTTATCGATACTTACAATTACATGATATCGACTTGGCGATCTCCCGCAGTGGTGAGCGCTGTAACCGTATAAGAGGGAGGTCCCCTATATATCTTAATTCTCAAAGCCCAAATACCAAGTTGTACGGATGTAAATTGAAAAGATGACGGACTTTCTTAAAAACTATTATCCCCCGGATTATTATTGCTTTATCTCCTTTGGGGTGTAAATTTAAAAAATATTTTGTTAGTTGTTATTTAGGTACGTTTTAAGGAAACCTACAGTCAAAATTTCCAGTGGTTTTGGCTATGCGTTGATATATCAGTCAGTCAGGAATTCTAACTTAACTAAATGCACAATACTACATTTAGATATTATTAATTCTGAGGTGGTACGAAGTTCGCCAGGTCAGCTAGTTTTTTTTTTTTCAAATAACTCCAATTATTATTAAAATACTCGGAAATAAATAATAGTTTAAAAAAAACTAAAAAACACGCTTTTTATAGAAAACCGAACTATAAAATAGAAATAAAATTTTAATAAATTTAAATTAAGAATAGTATTAAAAAATTTCAATAAATATAAATAATAGTGTAAATAAAAAAAAATGTTTTATTGTAAAAAAGCATGGGGTGCATGGTGTCAATAGCTATAAATATTTTATTGACAGACATGAGTAGAGTGATTAAAATTTTGATAATATCTTAAACAGCATCCCACGTTTTTTTTAAATAAAATATTTTTTTTTATTCACACTGTTATTAATTAATATTTGTTGAAATTTTTAACACTATTCTGAATTTAAATTTATTAAAATTTATTTTCTATTTTTTAGTTGGGTTTTCTTTTTATTCTCTACTTTTTAGTTTGGTTTATTTTAAACTGTTATTTGATCTAATCTACTATCAATTCCGTGATAACTCTTAAGTAACTGTAATTATTTTAATTATTAATGTGTACGGTAAGAGCCCCATTACCCGATCAGGAATCTATATTAAGACGTAAGTAGGTACCATAACAGTCCCTACGCGGGTGCTGCTAAGCTGAGTGCCCGATCTGAGTGTCTCTCGAAATGAAAGTTCTAAATATTATTTAAAACAGCCCATTAAAAAGTAATAGCTAACGCCCTCTACCATCTAGTAGCTTAATGTTTTCTGTGGAATTAGTATTTTACCTTAGATTTCGCTGTTAGGTACGCGAACGCCATCTGTTGGTAACGCCATAGGTTTTTTACATTCGGGTCTAGAATCTAGACCCATCTAGACTCTAGATGGTGCTTTAGTAATTTTAATTAATAGTTCGAAAAAAATAAAAAAACCTTATTTTTTTAATTGAAAATTGGAATAAACTTCTCAAATTAGGTCCTCGATATGTCTACAAAGTTTGAACGAAATCTGACCGTTTAAAGTGGGTCAAAACAACGTCCAAAGAAGTCTGTTACAAACATACATTTTTTTTTTTTTTTTTTTTGTCGTGGTGGAAAAGCTTTATGGCTACCTCTGTCCTTTTGGGCAGGACAGAGGTTATGTGGGACTCGTTTACCCGAACTAAAAACCACCACGGCATGTCCCTCTCGTTGGATTTATTGGACGTCCGGGGAACCCGTTGTACACTTCCCAGACGTCTACCAACAACCCCAGCTGATTGCCAGGGCTACTAAGCAAAGGAGGAGGTGATCAGGACAGCTTGACCCCCCCCCTCAGACAGCAGGGAGACTCGTATAGGGACGGGTAGCTAGCCCAATAACTACCCGCCGCCTCCCAGGGCAAGCAGACGTGCGGCATATTCCCGCCGTCTCCTTCCCCCCCGTCTACGCCGGATGTGCGTTTAAAGCTTCTTCACGCATCCGCTCCGCGGCCTCCTTCTGCGAGATAACTTCTTCGCAAAAGTCAACCACAGCTTCCCAAGACCTCTCGCTGCTCAGCATGGCAAATACAACGCTGGACAGCGAGAGGTCCCCGCTGTTACAAACATACATACAAACATACAGGTAAAGCTAATAAAAGCGTGTTAAAAAAGGAGAAGGTCGAGTAAAATCTCACGAAATCTCAATGGATACTCTTTTAGAATTTATAGGTAAGAAATGACTATACTCAGAGCTACTAGGTATGTCACGAATTGAATAAGTAGATATTACCTTGCACTAAAGGTCTAGCCCGTTGCACAACGTTGTTACGTCGCCTGTGAACACGATGCGAGGTCTCTTGGCAGTTCAGTTCTGCAAAACGCCCGTCTTCGTCGATGAGGCTCTCGAAAAAGTCTACGCTGCTATTCATCGATGACCGGGAGTGAAACGCATACCAGAATACCCTGCAGGATGAATTATAGAATGAATTAGTCAAATCACTGGCAGTTTCGAAGAATGACATCGCGCCCGCCTGCCTTAAACATATGTAAAGGTAAAGATTCGTTTTTTTAGAAAAAAAACCCAAGCAAGCAAGCTGCAATCGGAAGATTTAATAACCTATAAGAAAAAACTAAATTAATTACAAAAATACTTGGAATTAATAATGAAAAGGTTAAATATATACTTTATATTAGCTACTGCTCGCGAGTTCGTCTGCGTTTATTATGGGTTTTTAAAAATCACGCAGGAAACCTTCATTTTACCCCCATATAATGTTTCTTATGGCCGTCTCCAGGATGCAAACTATTTTTCACAAATTGCGCGGTGACAGCCTAGTGAGCGGGATCTCGGCTGTACTTTCTGACGGCCGAGTTCGAACCCCGACACGCACCTTTAACATGTTGATCGTTAGTTTAAGAACTAAACACTGTTAAGTTAAGTTTAAGGAAAACGTCTTGAGGAAGCTTAAGAGTTCTCCTTAATGTTCACAAAGGCGTGTGAAGTCCACCAATCCGCATTGGGTCAACGTGATGGACAACGGCCTAAACCCTTCTCACTGAGACTAGTGCCAGGCCCGGTATTGGGTTACCAGTCAGATGATGATGCCAGTCAGGGAAACAAAATGTATATCTCTCTTTTTGTATTTATTAATATTATAAATTCTAATGATTTGTTTTTATTATAAATTTTTAATCGTGTAAAATGTTATTTGGAGTTTTTTTGACAATAAGGCTCTAAGCTAGAAGACGCATTGGTGGTTAGGTTTTGACCGGGGTCTTCGCAAAAACTGGCAAACTCCCAAAGGCGTCACAATAAAAAAAAGTTTGGAAAGTCCTGGCTATAGATTAAAAATAATTGAGTACATCGCACAAATTATTGCGTACCTATTTAAAGTTCTTGATCCACAGAGCCAAGAGAAGGGCTCATTGTAAAGTTTAATTACATTACCATCATAGCATATAAAAAAGTTACAACAACTTATATTGACAAAAAAGGAAAGACTTCAAATAAGAGTAAATATCTCATCCAAACGGTCACGCATAATCACGGTGCCTAAAACGCTCGCGCTCTTTCCCTTATGCAGGCCGATTCTGGATCTCAGTTGACAACAAATTTAGCTAGCCACTGTGGAAAGATGCCACCAAATAACCTCTTAAATCCAAATTTTCAGAATGCAAAACTTAATTTTCCAAGTGAGTTCGTATCAACTCGGTTAGCAGGTACATTTACGTGATGTATACTATATACAATAAGGGTATGGGCGTTATTTGATAGTAAATTTCAATTTCAATTTCAACATGAAAATACATAATGTCATGAGTACATTTGTAATACAAAATTGAATAAAAATGTAATTATATAATGTAACGTATGTATTAAAAGTTTGGGAGCTATTTTTTATATATATCAGCGAGATATTTTTAATATAATTTCCACAGTTGCTAGTTAAATTTGGTGTCAAATGAGATACAGAATAGCAGTCCAGCCTTGCATTAATTACAGCAGGATTGAAAGGCTCTTTTGGGCTAAATAAGCGCAAACTGCTATGTCACTAAATGCACGGATCAGTTTTTTATTAGCTTCACTTGTATGTATGTTTGTAACCGACTTTTTTTTTAAACATACTGTTCAGAAAATATTTCGTGCCTGATGACCATGAACACGTCTCAGACGCAAGCGCTTCAAATACATCTTTAGGTACACGGAGATATTCACAAGTGACCGACTACTTACGGCGTGTCGCTTAGGGTGCAGTGCTGCTAAATATATGCATATTATGTACCAACATTCAGGCAAATAAATGATATATTATTGTAATTATTTTTAAGAATAAAATCGAAAGAACTTAAACAATTAGTATATTACTAATTGTTAAAAAAAACCAAATATTTAATATATGTAGTTTCTTGTTAGCTGGCCATATTTCTGACCTGGTATTCCGCTGTGCAAGATTCAGTAAAATTCCCTCGATAGAAAAAAAAACGTGTGTGTACTTATGTACACGCGTTACAAGTTATAATGCTTTGGCGTAACAAGATAAAAATCTTTTCAAAAATTTTATCTTTCGTCTTATTCTACGTTTGTAGAAAAAACGCCACTAACAATAGTAAAAAGGGATTGTTTGGTTTATTGAAAGTCAAGTTCATGGTTTCGGTTTTTTGAAACAGTGTGCGCGCGCATCGTAAAAATTTACTCTCACCATTTTTCCCTAACGCGCCAAAAGAACTATAACTTAACTAAATATTTAAACTTAGCTACTTCGACATTCAATAACGATCAGAATAAGAAAGATGGGACAAACAGAAATAAGAGAATAAAATAAAGTTTATTTACATGTATCCAATTTTTTTTTTGTAATTTTTTATTCCTCCACAAGTTGGCCTTTGACTACGCACCTGGTAAGATATTTAAAATTCCCAAACTGCCCCTGCCGGAAATCGTACCCGGGACTTCCCAGTTACGAGACCATAGCACTCACCACTGAGCCAGGAAGTCTATTATGACCATTTCGTAACAGACATACATTTGCTTAATTTGCATAGATTTATATTTAAATTTCGTGCAAAAAGTAGATTTGTAAATGTAATGCAGCAAAAAGCAGGTTTCACTAAAGTTCATTGCATACTGCTGCAAATGGTTAACCGGTTGAAAGGACCTTTCAATGTTAAGTAAGTAGGTGCTTATAACTAAACATTAAATTTGGATATCCACAGAACAGTTTTGCGGATCTTATTAACGATTTCAAAATTTCTGTTTCGTCCGCAGCGGTAAAAATAAGTAGCCTAGAGAATTTGGTATTTAGTAGGTTATTAAGAAGATAATGGTATTTAAATGAAAAGTTTCTTTAAGTGACACGCTTGATGACATGCGTCCAATTCGTAGAGAGATCAACCAAGGCTGCGTTTACCGGTACTTTGGGACCCAACGTCCATTGACTCTCCGAGTTATTTCGGATGATTGCGGTTTGCGAAAAACCGTCTGAATCAGTTAAGACCGTGTAGCTTTTTGATTAGTAGAAAAGCGATGTTTTCCTATTGCCCTACGAAATAATTTACTATGTCCAGTTTATACGGCATTTATTATTATTTTTTATTTTTCTATTCAAAAAACAGTCAGCAGGGTTCGTTTCTAGGCAGAAGTATTTTTCTAAAAATTTCAGATTTTTCTCTGGCCTGTTGTGGTGGAAGGCTTCGGTCGTAACTATTTACTATCCTACTGACATAAATGCGGCGCTAAGAAATTTGGATTCGTGACGGTGATGTGTAGAAACCGATAGCAGGGGTATGGGATTAACATAGCTAGCTTCCTTAACCCTAATTGGTCAGCGTGTTACCAATTAGGGCTGTCAAGGGCTAACGGCGATGGCATAAAAAGTAATAGTACAAAAAAAACTGCTTACGCCATTCTGATTAACATGACAAATGCGAGTGGCTTAGCTATTGTGACACCGGCTACTTTTATTACCAAATTTGCTAAAATTGGGCACTTAAATATCTTGTGTCTTTTTGATAAAGAATAGTAACCTCGCACTAAACTCGCACGAAGCGATTTGGATCTTCTTTTCGTATACGCGTGGCTGTGGTTTGGAACGCCCTCCCAAGTTCTATGTTTCCGCATTCTGACAACCTGGGTATCTTTAAAACAAGAGTGAATATGCATCTTCTAGGTAAGCGCATTCCATCTAATCCCACATCTACACTTCCCATCAGGTGAGATAGTGGTCAAGCGTTAGCGTACGTTTTTTTTACGTTAATGACTGTGGACTTAACATAACGAAACTTTGCATAAGGACAAGTTGAATTCTGGAGACGCAAGAGTCATCATCATCATTATATCAACCGATAGACGTCCACTGCTGGACATAGGTCTTTTGTAGGAAGTTCCAAGCTACTTGCGACGCGCTTAATGTCGTCTGTCCACCTCATTGGGGGTTGCGGGGGCAGCGTTGGTCGACCCCCAACGACGCACGAGTGTGTTACATTTAACCCGGTTCAAATAAAACAAATGGTTGTTGCTGGTTCAAAAAAAACCGAAACAAACGCGGACGAAGTCGCGCGCAATAGTGAGCGGGTCACATAAACGGGTCATGAGCCTTTAAGAAGTTGTTTCGAAATCTCAGACTGACACTTCAATTGTATTTATTTGTATGTAGGTACATTCATGCTAACAGGTTTGCATCTTGTGCAAAAAGTAGGTTGCCAAATGGAATCCAGTATGAAGTGGCAATAAATTTGATCGCAGATTGCCGCAAGACTCAAGACTGTCATCAGACGCGCTATATTCATTTCGTATACGTTTTTCTTCGAATCAGAAGAGGCACCTTCACACCTACCTAAATAACAGCTACTGGAACCAAATACAACCCCTAATCAAAACAAATCTTTAACAAAACTTCTGGTCGAATCTCATTAGTTATGTGCGAAAATAAGCTTTTTAGAAAAGGAACTAGGGATAAGGTTTTGGTCTGTCTTTAGAAGTCTACGTTCAGCGGAAGGTTTCTGGCCAACCGAGTACGGAGGCAAGCCCAGGAAAAGAGAAGAAGGTTTTTGCCGTGACGAGTTACCACCGAACGCCGGCGTTCAATGCTTAAATTGAATTTAAGAAAGAGATAAAAACGTTCAGTTGTTTGGTCAACAGACATATGCAACAGTACCCTTAGTTATTAGGATTTGTACGTTCCCAATCGAAGGTCGGATTCGATTATCGATACTAACATCAAGAGTAAATTGAAATTATATGCGGGTTGTAAGGCCCAAATTTATTTAAACTTCTACAGCATGCGCTCTTGTAAAACAAGCAACAGTATTTGCGACTGAAACGATTAACATTTTGCTTTAATTTAACTGTGTTTCGATACTCGCAAACCACTACGATTGCGAGCGAGCAAATCTTACACTTACTTAACGGTCAGTAGCCTTATTAGGTATAAGATTTGATCGTTCGCAATAGAGAAATTATTTTTGCATATCAACACTGCACCGACCTAATGTGGTCTTGTACTTCACATTTTAATTTTACAAACGTCCTGCCAAAAACCCTAGCCGAAGAGTTGAGGCAAATTTTAGCTTAATCAATATTAATAAGATTATTTTTTAGTCTGATGTTCAAGTTTTACGATACTCGCAAGCGACTTCTCGATTGCTAGAAAGTAAATCTTGTACTAAGGGTACCTACTGGGCTACTGGAAATAAACACGATCGTGTCGTACGGATATCATTCACCTTTCCAGTAAATACCTCAAAATGCGTGTTTAAAGAAATGTAACGCATTGCATGCTATTTAATGTCTTGAAACAGTCTGAGATTAACTTTACAAAGAGCTACTTTAATTTTTTGGGTTCTGTAACTCGTAATATCGATTTAGGTTAAAGTAAGTTATAATGAATGTTGTGAAAATGCCAAAATCCAATCTGAATAAAGAAATACTAATGTCAGTCTTACAAGACTTCGTTGTGAGATAAGGCAGAGGTCGACCTGCCCGGTAAAGTAGCGCCAGCTACTGGTTGATATTATGTTTTCAAAGCCACCAGGAACCTATTGAAATAATTACACAAAATTTCATTAAAATCGGTCCAGCCATTTAGAAGGAGTTCTTTAGTCTCTCTAAAACCGATTTTAATGAAATTTTGTACGTGGAAGTCTAGGGAAAATTTTAAACGTCGAGAAAAATTCTAATAAGCATTATCCTTCTGGATATAAATATTAAAGTAATATTTATAGCCGACCCGTTTTAAAGCATTGTCCTTGGGTCTCAGCTCTAGGAGAGGACCCCTGTTCCCAGAACTAGGATATGGATGAATATTATCCGGTCCGAAATTATTATCCGATATTATAATGGCATATTCGACATTAATAGCGAAGATTATCTCAAATTACCACGCGAAACAGACAAATAATTTTCATACGGAACTCCTTACGCGATACTGACTCACTCTTAATTATTTATTTTTCACTTTTACTCTCGCCTACGGTCGAGTGAATTTTGGGTCAAGCTGATCACCGATTTACACTTAGCACAGTATTTAAGTCAGACTATATTATGCGATGGTCTGCCATCACCACTCCCATAATACGGTTCAGAATACGGTTGTCACCAGCCCTCGTCTTTCCGCGGTTAACGTACGAGGCGATAGAGGGAATATAACGATGATCAGGCAGTAGCTTCCTCTGTGTTGCTACTACCTTCTACTAAGATCACAAACTCATCTACCGTTAGCGTAAGCGTGGTGATTATGGGCAAACCCTTCAGTTGGTCGAGACCTTTAGTCCAGCAGTACACTGTTAGTATTGATAATATGCCGGTCTCACAACGGGCCAAGGAGAGAGCTGTGCTCGGAGTATCCATATGATACAAGAACTACGGTATCCAATAAAACCGACTATCTTGACATATCTAGCAAATATTAATCGAAGCATCTAAACTAAGTAGTTCTATGTTTTGTAAAGCTTAATTTCTTTATCAGTATAGTAAAGACCTCCCTGGCGCAACGGCGAGTGCTGTATTTTTAAGTGGGAGGTCCCGGGTTAAACCCCTACTGGGCAAATTCGGAAAATAATTTTGCAATTTTCTCTGGCCTGGTCTGGTTTGAGGCTTCGGCCGTGGCTAGTTACCGACAAAGATGTGCCGCCAAGCGATGAAGCGCTCCTTTATGATGCTGTGTAGGAACCGATTATCTTAGACTGCATCACCACCAGAGAGATTAGACTAATTGATTTGAAAAGTAAAAACAATTGTAAGAAACGTCAAAGAATAATAACATATGTGCGTACATACATACACAAATGATTTTATTTTTAAATTTTTAATGCGAAAAAAGCTTCCAATACCCAATAACTTCTTGTTTTATTCTTAACTTTTCACTCTTACTATTTATTCCTTTTTAAAAATGTATCAAACGTACCTATAAATAAAAAATACTAAATCCGCTTTAGTAAAGACCCAACGCAGGAATACTTTTCCCAATATAACAGGCAATTTCCTAGGCGACCGTGTAGCTCTCCCCTTCATTTCATCCTTTAACACTAGTAGCGAACATATCCAGTATAAATTGTCACACAACACATCACATCACCAAACGTTTGAATATATAGAACACTAGAGTTCGAACGCGGCTTGAATGTAGGTACTATGCGCGTGCGCATATAATCTCGACTGAGAAGTCGAGGACCGTGCTCCACCGTCCGTACTAGAACGTCTCTTACGCAAGCTCGGCATGACACACCTGTCTCCAGCTGGGCAAAGTGAACCGCGAAAGTGCATGATGTCACACTTTTATCTTTATAATATGTAACTTTTAACTGTAATACTATTACTTTGAACACGGCTTTATCAGTACAGTTGCGTTTGAATGTCGTATTTTTTTATGTGTAAACATCGCAGTTATTACTTAAGAGTTAGCCGGTAATATAAAAAATGCCAGCGTGTTAAGATATATCTTATATCATTATATATTGTTGTAGGTAGTGTACTGCGTGAGTAAACACTTTTGAAATTTAAATACGTTTTCTTAAATTAAAAAACGTTCTATAGGCCGATTTTTTAAATGAACTGTTAACGAAGATCGTTTGTACTCCTTTTAAAATAAAGCACTTATTGTAATGACAATTTTACCGTACTTATATTAAATTAAATAGGAATTAATGTTTCATGCTCAAAATAGTGAAAAATTAAACATATTAATGAAATATAGAAATCGAATAAACAGCTTATCTGTATCAGTATCTTTAGTAATAAATGAAATACTTTTTTTATCTGTCATTTTGAAATAACTGCTCAATATTAAGTTTATGTTTTGATTTTATCGTAACCAAAGTAGGGGCAGGTTGAATCATAACCCAAATAGACGAATTTAAAGTAGTTTTACTGGACTGACATTTGGAACGGCTGAATTAATTTGACGCCACTTCCACAAGCAGAGGTCTATAACCCGGGAAAAGCCTGAAGAGGTCTATAACCCGGGAAAAGCCTGAATTGTTTAACACGGATCTTTTTGTTGGTTGGAAGAAGACAGAATGTGTAGATTTTACTTTAAATAGAAAATAGATTAAATCTACGCGCTATTGCGTGGAACCAGTTGCGTGCACTTCATACATGCACAAAAGCACAGCCTACCCTAAAATTGATATATTGCTCGTAAAGGAGGAGAATTTATGCCATTTCATCCAATTTGTATGCATACCCTGGTAAGAAACCCGGTGCACTGCGTAGAACTGATCGTTTAAAACTAGTTAAAGTTGACAATCATCCCCAGCCTCCCAATGTCATTATTGATTGAAGGATTTACAGATTAGTAGCACAATGTTTTAATGCGCGTTGGCGGGCTTGAAAGATTATAATAATCCTTACTAATATTATAAATCTGAACTGTGTTTGTTTGTTCACGCCCGGTAGGTAGGTGAAAGTACGGAGAGTACACTAGGTAAACAAACGATTTCAGAGGTTTTGTAACAAACCGTAAAGACGCTGACGAAGAACGCCTACAACAGCTAGTAAATAATAAATGCCTATATTTCAAGCTGAATACCGATAAGAAAAATATAAAACAAATAAATATTTCTAAAAGACTCCCATAAAATAAATGAAATAAAATAATATTACAATTAAAATTATGATTGCAATAAAATTAAAAAATAAAAAACAGGTTAAAATTACAAATAATAAATAATAATATTCCTATTGTCATCTTACGTTAGTGATATAAGCCAGCACTGACTTACCCGTCAGAAAAATTACAAACAAAAATATAATATTGTAAAAACATCGCATTAAATCAATGAAATAAAATAATATTACAATTAAAATTATGATTGCATTTAAATTAAAATAAAATATGAGGTTCAAATTACAAATAATAAATAATAATATTCCTATTGTCATCTTACGTTAGTAATATAAGCCAGCACCGACTTACCCGTTAAAAAAAATTTCAAACAAAAATATAATATTGTAAAAATATCGCATAAAATCAATGAAATAAAATAATATTACAATTAAAATTATGATTGCAATTAAATTAAAATAAAATATGAGGTTCAAATTACAAATAATAAATAATAATATTCCTATTGTCATCATACGTTAGTGATATAAGCCAGCACCGACTTGCCACGGCTTAACGTGCCCTCCGAGGCCATAGCAATTAATCCTCATTATGCAATTGGTTATTCCTACCCATCTTGATGTCTCTACAATTAAGAATTGCCTTGAGCTAAGGCAAAAGCGTAGTTAGTGCGATGGAATGCGTTTTTTACAATCCCAAAGGTAAGCGGCGGTTAGAGCTTCGAACTCCCTTTCGGGGTGACCGTGTTCGAGTCCCAGCACGCAAAACTCGGAGTTATGTGCGTTTTTAATGTAATAAATTTAAAATAAAACTAGCTTTAGCGGTGAACGAAAACATCGAGAGGAAATTTGCAAGCCTGAAATTTTCGCCGCACTTCGCCAGCGTGGTGTACTATGGACTGAGCCCTCCTCATTCTGAGAGGGATCCCGGGCCCTAGATTGTATTTGATAAGCGAGGCTGGACTACTATAAATATATATCTTTTCCATATTTATAAATATACATATAATAAAAGTGTGTGTCAGCTCCCACGCACGACTGGAGTTTACTAAGAGAGGAGTAAGTACGATTGTCTAAACATACGCAAAAAGAGTTTATTTAACTGAATAAAGATTAATATGATATGGTATATTAAAAATCATGTGCAATTTATTCACACACGGCGGAAGTGTAACTTCTTAAAAGTAGCCTACGGGAGATTGAGGTGGATGTAGAGTATCAGAACTATTAGGATAAATGTTGTGTTTATTATTTAGTTTCCTTGGTAACTAGAATAGTTACCTAAATAAATAAATAAAATGTTTTCTATCTCACTCAATCCTATACATTTATCTAGATATCATTCGGTTTCCTTGGTAACTTAAATAGGAAAAATAAGATAATTAAACGTAAGCGACGTTGCATGTTTGCCCATCACAGTTGCCGGGCATGCAACGTCGCAAAGCGAAAATGTAACGAGGTCATTCATCAGTAGATTTTACTCCTCACATTTTTCTCATGCCGGGCGCCTTATATATGAAAATCGATTCTTCAGGAGTAAACTCCAAAAATATACTACGACAATACACACATCGCCATCTAGCCCCCAAAGTAAGCGTAGCTTGTATTATGGGTACTAAGATGACTGATGAATATTTTTATGAACAATATGTATAGGTACTTATAATATACCGATTAACACCCAGACACTGAAAAACCTACATTTTCAACACACCAACATTTTCGATTTCGATTTCGTGGATTCGATTACCAACAACTGAAAAATATCGTTTTATACAACTTGGACTATCGGTTTGTAATCCACCACAGTTTGGACACGCCATATGGGACCCTACTACAAAGCCTCCAAGTATCATGACCAAGGGCTTGATATATTCACTGTGTTCTTTTATATTAATCCATAAGTTTAAAGAATGTGTTAAAACACATTTATTACAGCGAGGTTATTATACAATTGATGAGTTTCTTAATGACAAGGTTGCTTGGAAGCATCCGGCTCCGCTTTCATCTCTCACAAGATAGAAAAATGAATGTTAAAATATAAAATGTAAATTTTTGATGTTGGAAAAGAGCAACTGCTGAGTTTCTTGCCGGCTTCTTCTCGGTAGAATCTGCCTTCCGAACCGGTGGTAGAGTCACTACACACGGACAGACTTGACGTTTCAAAAGTGCTTGTATTAGGCCTACTTGAAATAAATGAATTTTGAATTTTATCCCCTATAACATAAAGAAGAAGAAACTTAAAGGGGACTAGATTTCAATTTAATTTTTTACAAGAAACTTTTTTTTTTTGCTTTTTGCTAGTTCCAACATAGTGCGGTGCTCAGAATACGGAAAAAGATTTTGTAACGCAAAAGATTTACCGCTTTTTGAATCGAACAACGAAAACAGAAACAAAAAATAATGACGTTAACGTTTGGATTCCTTCGATTATTATTTTGGCCTAACGAATGGGTTTCGAAGTCATTTTTGTAATTCCATTGATCTTCTATTTATAAAATAAAAACTATATAGATTTCTCTCTTCTTTTTACAACTCTTTTATACAGCTTAATTTTTTTTCTTTGTAGGTTTTTATTATTGTTTTTGTTTTTTAAGCATCCTGTTAGAAACAGTTTATTTTAGAGATGTGTGGCATTCAATTTAGGTGAGGTGAGGTATATTTTTTGGTAATAATGAATACTTTTATCGTGTTGTAGTACATATTTTTTATGTATTATCAATAGTTTTCTCAGCGCACGCCAAGTTATCTATTAGATAGGTAAAATTTTTCTACTTTTGGTCTCATTATTGCATTTTTGATAATAAATTATAGTGTATGTTACTTTGTCGTAGTTTAGCTTTCTTTTGACGAAGAGATGGTTAAAATCGGTCCAGTACTTTCGGAGCCTATTGCAAACCAACAAAAAAATATTTCCTCTTAATAATATTATAGTAGATTAATCATTAACTTGAATCTACTTTCTGCATTGCGTGGCGTCCCGCGACTGACAACTCCGACACCCTGAATTTAGCTAT
The DNA here is from genome assembly GCF_905163445.1 of Pararge aegeria. Classification (NCBI taxonomy): domain Eukaryota; kingdom Metazoa; phylum Arthropoda; class Insecta; order Lepidoptera; family Nymphalidae; genus Pararge; species Pararge aegeria. The sequence goes on from NC_053198.1 coordinate 5,259,117, forward strand.
AAGGTTTGACAGTGTACAATTTGAATTGTCAAAGTCTGCGGGCTCTATCTATTAGTGTCTGTCTACTGCTGTTCCAAATTTAATTATGTTTATTATGTCAATTTCTTTAATTATGTAGCAATATTTTTTTGGAGATATTTAAATAAATTTTATATAACTAGATAGTGCGTTCTAATAAACTTTCAATGTATGAAATATCTATTTTCTATTGTTATTGTCGTTTTTTACAAACGTAGAATAAGGCGAAAGGTAAAATTTTTGAAAAGATTTTTATCTTGTTACGCCAAATTATAACTTTTAACGCATATACATACTCGTAAGTACACACACGTTTTTTTATTAACCCTATCGTCATACTGGGACGCAGCGAACTGTTTTATCGATATCCGTTGAAAACAACAACAGAAAAGCGTTATTTGTATTGTTTGTGTCAGATCGATGCGATTACTATGCACAATGGTCGAACGGACGCACAAGTCAATCCTGCTTAGTATGCTGCACGCGCAGGCTTCGTCGGTAAGGAGGAATAAGTATGCAGCCTCTGATCTATCGTGCGACTAGACCTGATTTTTTATTTCCGATTTAAATGGCCGCAGCGTCCTGTGCTGCAATTTCTTCCTCTTTCCTTCGCCTCCCAAGGATTAGTTACCGCTTTCTGCAACATACCCTTTTTATAGTTATAATTGACGGACAACCTTATGGTTAGAGGAAAATCATCGCCTATGAACAGGGCAACACTTCGCTAGGAATACGTTCCTCAAAGTATTTCCCTGTATCCACGAACCTGAGGCGTACATAGGTGTAAAGCCACGCGTGCCTGTCACTGATTACACCACGCCCTTCAGATCGGAACACAGCAATGCTTGGCGTCAGATATAAGCATAGTAAAGGTTTAAATGACAGACATTTAAACCTCTACTACTACTTACTTACCTTTCTTAAATATAGTTCGATTTGTCGGTATTTAGACCCAGTTGCATGGATCGTGGTTACGACGGGACTGCGTACGAGATGTCAAGTTGGATGTCACGGGCAGAATCTGACTACCCGCTTTCGTGTTCTTTTTGTCAATATTTCACGAACTGTTCGACATACTACACTGACAACGTTAATTTGGAATTGAGAAGCTGTACGACGCTTGCTAATTTAAAACCGTCCTCACCATTGAAGTTTTTGTGCTTCCGAATTTCAATCGCTTTACGTACTAGTCTTTGAAGAAATATTGACTAACCATGAACATCTTAGTTTAAAATCTTTAATTACTTTCTTACCTACGTAATCAAACATTATAATTTCGCCATATCTAGTTTTTTAAACAACAAAAGAGGTTCGAAGGTAAGTGGGCTACAATCGGTCGACGTTTTAAAAGTTTACTAATATGGCATCGCAGTCTGATATCTATTCGTCATTATTAAATTCAAATTCCAAATTCCTTTCCTTCAAGTGGGCCTTGTTTATAAACACTTTCGGCACGCAGAGTCAATGTTTTTTTTAATGACTCTACCGCTATAGAGTGCACCTGTGTATTTAGACGGCAGTGGGCAGCGACCCTGCTTTCTGAGGCCAAGGCTGCGATTCCCCCAACTGGAAAATGTTTGTGTGATAAGCATGAATGTTCTTTCATGTCTTGGTGTTTATCCGTATTTTATAAGTATTTATGTGTATTATTCATCTTAGTACCCATAACCCAAGCTACGCTTACTTCGGTGCTAGATGGCGATGTGTTTATTGCCGTATATTTATTAATTTATTTATTTACCGATGAAAAGAAAAACGGAAACATTTATCAGATTAACTAAAAACTAAAGAAAAGTGTTGCTTAAATATACGCCTTATATTACGGAAGTTCATTAATATACGTAAACACCAAGTTAAATCTCTCTAATCGTCGTCAACCTGACAAGTCTGTACGCGCATGATTTTTTATGAGAATCTAGAACTAATAATAACATTTTATATCATGCGCAGTTCCCGAACGGTATATTATTTGTTTTTTATTGTTGCTCAAATCATGAATATGAATTGGTTTGTAATAATTCGTGTATTCATAATAACCTTGCCATATTGCAAAACCGATCATGGCATAACATAACGGTTTACTCTGAATATATAATTCAGGTCAATACTCAATATCTCTTGAGGATTTACGTGATAGTTGAGTAAAACTTTTATGAAGGTAGGTCCGAACACTCGAGAATTTGCTCGGTTGAAAGGATGCGGAGCTATTATACTCAAAAAAATCAGTTAAGAATTAAAACATTAAGATAAAGTAATTTTATTACTATATTCATAAAAAATTGCATATTTCCACGGATTATATAAATAGTTGAAATGTGAAAAGTAAAAATTCCTTTATATAAAAAAAAACTTGTGTGTACTTATGTACACGCGTTAGAAGTTATACTTCTTTGGCGTAACAAGAAAAAATCTTTTCAAAAATTTTATCTATCGCCTTATTCTACGTTTGTAGAAAAAACAACACTAACAAAGAAAAAGGGTATTTAATATATTCAAAGTTTTATTAAAACGCATTATCTAGTTAAATAAATTTTATTTAAATATTACATAAAATATTTCTTCATAATTAAAGAAATAAATATTAATTTGGAATACTAATAGACTCATATTATCGGACAACCAAGTTTTACTCAACATTAAAATTCGAGATTTTTGTACAATTGATTCAATTAGATGACCGGAATGAATAGGCATATTTTGACAGTTGAAAGTGTACACTGTCAAAACTTATGGTCGCGCCAAATGAAGTATAACTTAAAAAATATGCAGAAACAACCAGAAAATCAGATTATATTAGACGCAGGTGAAAAAGAAGCGCGGTGCCTATTAGTAAAAAATAATACTTGATTGGGAACAAATGTTTATCTTCCCACGCATGAAATAATTCCCAGTATATATTCCTTTTTGATATATTTTTATAAAATTACTCGTCTTACAGGACCAAATTTTTTTCAAGTTTTTTATTTCTTATAGGCTCTCACACTCAAAGTGGCCCTAAAATTTAAATATTTCAAAGGTTTTATTTTTTTGCTTTAAACATAGTCAATACTAGTATTAAAGAGTTATCTGGTTTAGTTTAGGATATAGAATAAATTCAAATGGAATGGTCTATATAAAGCTTTTGTATGGAGATGCGGCCGGGCGGGCTGGCCTCAAGTCTAAGAGTTCGTTGATCTACCCTCATATCATTTACATTCTAATTATGAAATAAAAAATAAAAGGAATGTAACATATCAATTTAAAAAAAGTAGGAAATGTACGCTGTGCCAAATTTACATTTTGTTGAAGTGCTGGGTGCTTTCTGCTGTTTAGATTTTTTTGTTTGTTTGTTTGTTTGTACCCAATAGGCTCCGTAAGTACAGGACCGTTTTAAAACATTTCATCGCCAAAATAAAGCTACACTATCACGAAGTAACAGGCTATAATTTATATTTAAAAAAATGGAGCTCCTTAAGAAAATTGGCAATAGCAAAATCTTGAATATAAAATTCATTACTTGGCGTGCGCTGAGAAATCTATTGATGATAGGTACATTAAAATTATGTACAACATGATTAAAGTACTCATTATTACCTACAAAAAGTCCCCGAAGGAATATATCTAACTATCAAAGTTAAGTCGCAATAGCAGCTTTTGCGCTTTAAAATTTTATCAAATCGCCGGTAGAAACAAAAGTGGGCTACATTAGTATTGCTAATTAGTATAACAAGTAAATCTTATTCAATTAAATAGTTTTGACATCAAAAGTGTTTACGTAGCAGTAAAATACTTTTCAATTTATTTCAATCGTACTTTTAATTTAGAAGTTACCGCGATTTAAAAAAAATTAAGGACTACATTTAAAACTTCATTAGAAAGGTATTTTTAAAAACCACACCCGATTTGTTTTTACGAGATTCAATATTAAAATCAAGTGGCTCTTGTCAATTTATTAGGTTCGGGTCGCATAGCGTAGATACTATGCGCGAGTCGATCTTTTATCTTCAATAGGGCTGTCATACGTAAACACTTACGTGAAAATTAAGCTTAATTTGCTATACTCTGCTGACAGCAGGAGAATCTGTATGGTGCAATTTATAATTTCTTTTGATTTAATTTTGCAGGGTGACTCATGCGCCCTCCAACAGTATTTCGCAATTCGGTTACACGTTGTCTACATAGAAACGAGCAGCAGCGAGCGTCTTTTGTTTTTCTAAAACCATCTACTGCAATCACAAGTCCAATTTTGTTATATGTAACAATAAAAACGATCGCGTTGGTTAATAGTTTGATGCAAAAGGTCACTCCAAAACATAAAAAGTTTTTTTATGTTCAAACGATTATTATTGTAGATATCAAATCTTGAGTAATATATTTCACAGTGGACTGCAGATTGATATTTTATGACCAATCTGGAAATTAGCACTTACTATTAACTTAAACGTAATGATTTTAGAGTTCCGTATTAAAATAAGAATCCTTATAGTTTCGCCATGTCCACCTGTCCGTTTAGCTTACTAGTCTTTTTTTTTTCTTGTCTATATAGATCGTGTGTCTTTGGATAAGTCATTAAAAAATATTGCGGTTTTTAAAGACAGGAATCAGTTTACGTACTATTAGGCTTTAAAGTACTTAGTTATGTTAGTCAAGTTAAATTCTAAAGGAAATGCTAGTAAATGAATGGCTGAGGATGTTAAAAAAAAAGGATTTTCTCACAGTATTCATTTATTGAGTAGATATGTTGCTGTTGAATATTTTTTATGTGAAGTCTAGTAAACAAGGCAATGCACATGAGGTAACTGTTGGTAAATTCACACGAGTCAATAGATTTTCCTATGCGTGAGAAGTAGGTTTTAAAATAGAAAATAGTATCTACAATTCAGAAACAATATATACTATAGTTACTACTATACCGACGGGGTATTTGAATATTCAGGTGCAAAACAGACTGCCCACCTGATGAGTAGAAGAAAACCATTGGTTACCAGAGCAAGACTTCGAAGGGCATGCCAGGAACACGTCCTCGTGTGCCTGTCATTAGACCGGAACATAGCATTGCAACAATGGCTGAAATAAGCATGACGATACTACTTCCCCAGACGAGCTATGCCAAAAAGCTCTACAAATCTATTCTATCTATTGAAAGAAATATAAACGGTTAATAAAAAGTATCAGTAAGCTCTCGGCTCTGTAGTTGGTTACATTAAAACTAACAATTTTGGTTCTTCCCGTAACCGTCTACAGTTGTTACCGTAATAATACTTGAGAGGGTTTGAATAATAATTAAAAAAATATTTTTATTTGGTAACTATGACCCATCTATACTATTATATAACAGAATAATTGTACTAGGGCGTGTTGTAGTTGTAACAGAGCTTGTAAATTGGAGAGTCGTTTATATTTATTAATGCTTTCAGAATGCTGTACCGACTTTTAAGGATGCTATTCATTTTCTTCTGAAGTTCTGATGGCAAAAAAGTCATCAAAGTCATACGACTCCTCGCGAACATTTCTGATGCACTACAATAACGTTGTAAGCCCAACAGCATTGTGAAACCATCATTTTACTGAACTCATAGGGCGTATAGCGATGCTTGATAGCTGGTATAATGTATTATGTACTGTCTATGTGACTTATCTGTGAAACGAAAAACCAAAAAGTTTTTGAATAAACCACTGCCATCGTTTTTAAGGCAAGAACTCTGATACAGCCCTAACATCACATGCCAAATTTAAATCACGTGACTCCTGTCACTTTCTTAGGTACCCGTCGCCTAGCGTTGGTATTATGCGCCTGTCGGTCATTTACCCTCAATAGGGTTGTCATAAGTAAACACTTAGAAGGTTTTGAACTCGTTTGTATGGAAAAATAGATATGCTTCTTTTGATTTTATATTTTTACAGGATGATCCTTATGAAATATACTTATGAAATATACTTATGCATCCTTTAACATTATTTCTTTATTCGGTTACACGTTGTGTATATTATATATATACACAATATATAAATAAATATTTATATCATATTTTTTATCATGTGGAAATAAATCCACGCGATGTCACCGATAGAAGGTAGTAGTTTAAGATAATGAGATTGCGAAAGACTTCATTGTTTCGGTTAAATTACGCGAATGATCCCCGACCTACTTCTAGAATAGAATTGCTTTTGATTTAATTACCCTATTTTCATATTAATTGTATACCTAGTTTATAATATGTAAATAATGTGCGCTGTCGAGTGGCCCGCATAGTTAGACCATAATGGAACATTTAATTATTGTTGGAACTAGGTTGCAAGTCTTCCATGCTATGTGTTTATTGTTGTACCTAGTAGCTGCTGTCCGCAACTTCGTCCGTGCCAATTTTGGTTTTTAATGCTTTTATTATGTGCAAATTTAATTTGAGCAATTAAAATATCATTTACTTCAATGGTGAAGGAAAACATCGCGAGGAAACTGCATGCCTGAGGGTTCTTTATTATTTCTCAAAGGTGTAGGCGTTTTATTTATATTGCTGATATAGGTAACAACAAAAAACGTGAAAATTAAAGGGCCATTACCAGAAAATTGTTTCACATTGCAGCTTGGTACGGATATTCTTCGTGTGCAAGTCTAAATCGCAGCAGAGCACAGCAGTTTTATTTTTTAATTCCAAAAAAGCTTTTTTTAAACGCTTCAGTTAGCCATTGACTGAAAACTTAACCGGAGCATTCTAAAATGGTAGCAAGTTAACCTGTCAGTGGGAAGGCATACGCGCTAGATAGTATATCTTTGTCGGTAGGGTGGTGGGTACTAGCTACGGCCGAAGTCTCCCACCAGATCAGTCCGGGGAAAATTATAAATTCTAAATTGCCCCGGGTATCCCCCACTTATACTAAGATGAGAGAGATGTGTATCTCTTATCACTGCGCCAGGAAGGTCGACCTGTTGCCCGCTGCATACATAAGAAATAACTGTCGTCCAATTAAAAATACCTGAGGAACAAAATCTAAACTTTAAATCAAAATGTTATCTCCAGGCGAATTGTTAATACGGTTGTATTATAAAAAACGTGTTAAAAAAAATGGCTTCGTTTTTGCAAAAAAAAAAAATTAGATTTCAGACAAATAAACCTGTTTAATAAACATAATAGTATATGTGAAAGGTTGTTATTCAACCATTTTCCCGTCTAATGATTTCGTATGTATTCGTTTCAAGCACCTATAAATGAGATGTTACATAACACCTTCGATTTGACCTTATAAAATGAATCAACGTCAGACTTTTTGTGTAGGTAATGTCGCTATCGGCATGCATGTGCCTAAGAACAGGTTAGTCATATAAATATTATTATTTTTTATTATAAAACAATCGAAATTCACTGATGGAAATAGTTCTATTTTAGGGAGTTTCCACAGCCTTGTGCCGCTTGCGACCAGCGGCTCCCTGCGATTCGTTGGATGTCGTCTGTACAAAATCAGCTTTTACCTACCGTTGCGAAGTCGTCATTGCTTGGGATTTCATTGTCCATAGATTTTCCTAGGGAATCCCAGCCCATTGCCACTTCAGCTTCTCGACACCCAAAAACTTAACATTTATTGTTCTCTTTGTGGCCTGTGGGTATAATATACACCAGGTTTCAAAGGATTATTGGTGTTTTTTTAAACTTTTCTTGAAATATTTTTTTTTCTTTTGCATGCAATACTAGCACGTGTAAGTCGCATTTTACATAACAATGCACATTATGTATAATTAACATTTGATTAGTGCACCTAATCCTTAATGTATATAAACTTCCTTTTGCGGGTTTATACATAATGTACGTAAATGATGCGGGGTTATTCAAACGAGGATAAACAATTCTATAGCTAAATGCCAATCTTTAAATACGATTTAATGATAGGATAAAGGCAGATTATGCTTAAGACGTAAGTAATATCATGAATTCGAGGAGTTTGCGCGCTCTTCACCCCCTCTCATCGTACAACTAACTCGTCTTGCTTAGTAGGTATTCTTGCACGCTTGTCGCAGTACACACGCACTAGATTGGAACTTCGTAGGTGACAAAATAGTTATTGACAATGTTTATAAAAACAAAATATGTCTAATGATAAACGACTAAGACACCGGGAGGTATCTTTGCATCGTTCGAGTCCATGTAGGACTGAGGTGCATCGATAATGCAGTCGTATTTATATCAAAATACCCACCAACTCAATGCCATGTACATTGGTTGTTAATCAAATATAATTTTAATTGTTTCTTGAAAACTATTTATTACTCGTAACTATTCATTAAAATATCTGCCAAATATGAATTTATAGTTATCAAAAGTTTAATTATCTACCCACTTTATAAATTCACAGTAAACTAGTGATAGTTTACACCTTAGGTCTTCCAGCCCGAAGATCAACCCGTGACCTTGTGATCCGAGATAACTAAAAATTGCATGTTTATTACAAGATTAAAGTCCTGATTAAATACTTTTACAGTTTGGTAACAATGAAAAGGTCAAGGACTAGATAATGTTTACTATAATCATCAAAGTAATACGTGTTTTATACATTACATTATATATAAACAGCTGATGTTATGACTCACTTAGATTTTAGAGATAGACGTAATAAGCAGATGGGTTATTATTTATTATAGTACCTAGGTATATAGTATTCAAAATGAAGCTTTTTCCTGAGATCAATACTTTGAGAGAAATAACGCATGTCTGTCCATCATTACAAAATATGTTTATCCGCTCAATCCTCGTAAACCATTCAACAGATTTTCTTTTTAGCATCGTTTAAATAATTTTTCACAGAGAATTAATAATTAGTAAATATGTAATTAAGTAAGTAGAAATAAGATTATTTTTTAACGATGTTGCCAAAAAATAAATTCTGTAATCCAAGTCAGTGATTTCAACCTTTTTTCAACCAACAACGGGGAGTGTGTGTTTATCTGTGTATGTGTATGTGTGAGTCTGTCTAAGAAAAAAGAGGAGCAGGGAGTGTTCTTTGCTATGTAGCCACAAAATGGCTGATATTATATTATGATTTTACTAAATTACGTTTTAGTGATACTTTTTATTGGTGATTTTATATATGGTACCCCTTTTCCAAATATAAGTTTTGTGCTGTTTGTAGCTCTGACCACTTGTGACCTATAGTACTAGAGGTCAGTGCTCTGCAAAGTTTAAATAGCGCATAAATGGACATAGTGACATCTGCATATCGACTACTGTGAGATTGAGTATGTGTTTTTTAATTACTAAGCTAATTTATGACCTACCAGGTTACTAGATATACAATTTATGAATTTCTTCATAACAAGGTTGCTTGGAAGCATACGACTCCGCTTCCATCTCTCACATGATATAAATTGAATGTTATATTATAAAAGAGGAACTGCTGAGTTTCTTAGTGGATTATTCTCGGTAGGATGCTTTCCGAACCAATGGTAGATTCACTACAAACAAACAAACTTTCCGTTTTAAAAGTGCTTATAGAATAGGCCTATTTTAATTTTTCTAATTACTATTTTCTTCCATACACTTGGAGAAAACATTAGTATCTCTGCACTGGACTGCACCAAAAATAAAATACGAAAAAAGCCGTGCCGCGAAGCGATTTAGTGTTCTAGTATGACTAAGATTAGGGGTAAAGGTATAACTGCCATACCCCCCCGGCCGGCCAGGTTAGCCCGCTGCAATCTTAGACTTTATGCGGACTTTTAACAAGTGGTATTGAAGTCAAAGGTCAAATTGTAATATATTAATATTAAAGGTCAAATTGTAATTTGACGAGTGAGTGGCGCAGTGTGCAGCGAACCTGCTTTCTGAGTCCAAGGCCGTGGGTTCGATTCCCACTAATGGAAAATGTTTGTGTGATGAACATGAAAGTGTCTGGGTGTTTATCTGTATATTATAAGTATTTATGTTTATTATTCATAAAAATATTCATCAGTCATCTTAGTACACAAGCTACGCTTACTTTGGGGCTAGATGGCGATGTGTGTAGGAATTGTCATAGTATATTTATATTAATAATAAAAATAACCGATAACGAAAGTTCTAATTTAACATCTCGAATTAGGTATACGTAAGTAAATTAGAAAGTAGTTAATCGTGAAATTACTTCAAGAGTTTGTTGACTTCTTTATAACCTTACGAAACTTGCAAATATTACGCCACTGATGAAATTAGTATAGCTCATCCGCTCCGTGATAGTGGGTGAGGCTTCGACTTCTCTTCCCTTCTTTTTACTCACCCAACCTTAGCGCCACTCTCAACAAGAGGAGGCCTAAACATATTCTCACGAACCTGACGATCAGATTACTACTGACAATGCTCCCTATGAGAACACACAATCAACCTCTGCACAGCGTCTTTGCCGGCGAGAACGAGTTCCCCGACTTCTAACGTCATCCGGACGTGGGATCGCGACACGTTCTCGGAAGCGTGCGGACTAATCACCGTCCGTTACCCTTCCACTTTAATCGTCGCCTGAGCCGAGGTCGGCCTCACATGAGGCGCCCTCAGGCCGACGATTCATTCGCTTCTTCAGCCCTTTCAAACTCTTCCAGGCAGAGCCCCGTTCCGAGGCTCGCCAACATGCCTGCGTTACGCTGTTCAAATCATTAGGGTTAATCAGCAACACACAATCCGAACTATTTTTAAACTACACGAAAATGTAGTAGTAGTACAATAATGTTCCCACTAAGCAGCTTCCCACCACGACGCAACGCTTTGACATGAACGCCACGACGAAGCCGCGCGAAATGAATTCAAAATTCAAAAAATTCAAAATTCAAAATTCATTTATTTCAAGTAGGCCTAATACAAGCACTTTTGAAACGTCAAGTCTGTCCGTGTGTAGTGACTCTACCACCGGTTCGGAAGGCAGATTCTACCGAGAAGAAGCCGGCAAGAAACTCAGCAGTTGCTCTTTTCCAACATCAAAAATTTACATTTTATATTTTAACATTCATTTTTCTATCTTGTGAGAGATGAAAGCGGAGCCGGATGCTTCCAAGCAACCTTGTCATTAAGAAACTCATCAATTGTATAATAACCTCGCTGTAATAAATGTGTTTTAACACATTCTTTAAACTTATGGATTGGTAGGTCCAAAATTACCTTAGGAATCATATTATAAAAGCGTATACTCAATCCCACAAATGACTTCTGCACCTTTCGCAGACGATATGCAGATGTCACTAATTTATGACCATTTCTTGTAAGTCGACTGTTTATATCCACTTTTTGTTTATAAAGACTAATATGTTGTCTTACAAATACTATATTGTTATAAATGTATTGTGAGGCTACCGTAAGTATACCAATTTCTTTAAATTTTTCACGGAGGGATTCACGTGATTTAAGTTTATATATTGACCGTACAGCTCTTTTCTGCAATATGAATATAGTTTCAATATCAGCAGCTTTGCCCCATAATAAGATCCCGTAAGACATCACACTATGAAAGTACGCGAAGTAAACAAGTCTTGCTGTTTCTACGTCAGTAATCTGTCTAATTTTCCTGACGGCGTAGGCAGCCGAGCTTAGTTTACCTGCTAGTGTATCTATATGGGTACCCCACTGAAGCTTACAATCCAAGGTCATGCCCAGAAAAACTGTGGAATCTTCCATTTTTAGTGATTCTCCATTTATTATTATATTTTTATTAACTTTCTTTACATTTGGTAAAATAAATTCCACACACTTAGTTTTTTTTGCATTTAAAAGTAAATTATTGACAGTAAACCAGTGCGACACATGCGACATAGCACGGCTTACATCGTCAGAGTTGTCTCTACCTCTATCAGTTTTAAAAATTAGAGATGTATCATCAGCAAACAGTACAATGTCACAGGTTTCACTGACATGGTGTGGTAGATCATTTATATACACCAAAAATAGAAAGGGACCCAAGATTGAACCCTGTGGGACACCCATTGACGTAGCCGACCCCTGCGACTTAATGTCTTTTATGCAAACCCTTTGGGTTCTGTCACTGAGATAAGAGGCAACCAAATTTAGTGCAACGTTTTTGATACCATAATGGGCTAGTTTAAGAAGCAAGGTTTTATGATCGACACAATCGAATGCTTTGGATAGATCACAAAAAACACCAATGGCATTCTGCGAACGTTCCCAGGCATCGTACACATGTTTTAAAAGTTTAGCGCCTGCATCCGTGGTGCTACGACCTTTAGTAAAACCGTACTGCTCCGGATGTAGTAAGTTATTTACATTGAAGTGATTCAAAAGTTGATTTAATATAATTTTTTCAAAGACCTTACTAAGAGCTGGTAAGATTGAAATGGGTCTGTAATTGTTAATGTCGTTTTTATTGCCAGATTTAAATAGAGGTATAAGTTTACTATGTTTCATTAAATTTGGAAAAGTACCTCTATCAACACATTCATTAAAAAGTATGGCTAAGTAAGGGGCAATAACGTCTATAATGTTAGATATTACCATTACAGACATACCCCATAAATCACCGGTTTTTTTCTGTTTCAACAACTTAAAATTCTTTATTATATCATATGCAGATATATGTTTAAAATTAAATAAAACGTTGCACTCATTAACGTTGTTCCTCAATAAACTCTGAGCTGCAGTAGGTGAAGAATTAAGTGAATCAGTCAACAAAATAGGAACACTCTGAAAAAAGTTTTCAAAGGTACTTGCAACCTCACTGTCAGCGGTAACTTTATTATCATTAATAATTAATTCAAAGTTTACGTTGCGAGATTTAGCTTTCCCAGTTTCATTATTAACAATTTTCCAGGTTGTTTGTACTTTGTTATCCGATTTTATGATTTGATCCTTAAAGTATAGCGACTTAGCATGAAAGCAAACGTTCTTAAACGTTTTAGAGTACATTTTTACGTGTTGTAGGAAAGCTGGAGTATGGTTATATTGTTTTTCACCATAGAGCTCATACAAATTATCTCTACTTTTGTATATGCCAATAGTTGCCCAATCGCTAAACTTTATTTTTTTATTGAAATCTATATGTTTGAAATTGAATATTTTGTTAAATTCATTTTCTATAATATTAAAGAGCGTACCATAAATGCTGTCAGGATGACCGTTCTTAAAGACAAGGGCAGGAATTTTGGATGATATTTCACCTTTGAATCGCGTCAATTTGCTCTTAGTTATCGGCCTACACTTGACGATATGTTTATCTTTGTTTATATTATTCAAAACAGTAATTTGTTGGCCACAATGATCTGATCTTAAGTTGGTTATTATCGATTTACCTAAGATCTCACAGTTGTGAAAAATATTATCTAAACACGATGCTGAGGTTGCTGTGATTCTAGTAGGTTCACTAAAAGCATAATTTAAATTAAAACATTTAAATAAGTTTAGCAACCTAGTCGTAGTTGCATTACTAAGTAAAATATCAACATTAAAATCCCCGCATACTATTGCTTTTTTTGTGGATACAGACAATCGCTTAAGCACATCTTCCATTACATCCTCAAAAAGGCTAAAATCACCTGAGGGGGGACGATATACACACACTATTATAAATCGCTCCAGCTCCACACAAGATAGTTCTACAGTGCGTTCAACAGAAAGACTAACTATGTCTTTTCGCTCCTTACAAGTTATATTATTGTGTACAAAAATTAAGGACCCACCATGAATTGCAGTCCTTCTGAAGAACACACTTGACATTTTGAAATTCCTTAAGATAACTGCTGGATGTGCACCAGTGAGCCAATGCTCAGTAATACACAGAATGTGTATATTGAGTTTTTCCACAAACAGTTCTATTTCAATTTCTTTGCCGGTTAAGCTCTGTATATTTTGATGTACAATGTTCATATTGGAGAGCTTCTCCGATGTCTGGCTATCTAGTTTAAATAATTATAAGAAATTTTCTTAGTACTTGAACAAGTACTTGGGTCATTATCAGAAATATTGGTACCTAAAGTACAATTTGTAAAGTTGTCAATAGACTTAGTTACAACACTTGTAACTGTATCATTTAAATTGTAAGCTAATAATGAGGCTATATGTTGCTTACATTTTTTTGACAGATAAAAAGTATCCCTAGTCAATAACAGTGGTGAAATAAATTTATTCACATCAAAATAAAAAACTGCCTCACTATGACGGCATGTCCAGTTATAAATTAATAAATTTAAATTATAAATTTGCTTATTTCGCTTAGAACTAAGTGTGCCACAGTACGGAAAGGCACACATAACAAATCTACATTTAGATTTTTCATGCAAAGCCAGCAATTTTTCTACACATCTTATAATTTGTGTCTTTTTTACATTTAAGCTGTCTCCTAACAAAAATATAACATTTTTATTCACATCTAAACTGTCTATGTTCAAACTATCAATAAGATAGTCTAAATTAGCCCCCGGTGAACATCTATTAGTCACTGAGTGATCTAGGTAACAGTTCATAATAGGACCAAAACCTTTACCTAGCTTGTCTGAAATTACTAAAGTGTGTTTTTTATGCTTACTTGATAAATTATAATCTAAGGATGTAGTGACAGGAATAATACTTTCACACTGCTCTTGGCAGGTCTCTAGCTTATTAGAGGACAAAATACTACTACTTAAGTCTAGGTTAGCCGTAGGTATATCTTGAGAACATTGACATTTATTTGCCAATGACTCAAAACGAGCCATATTGTAGGTACCTAGAGCTAACAACTCATCAGCTGCCAGAATTTGTTCATCAATCTGCTTTTTTGACAGCTCATATTTAATAGTCAAAATGACCTCGCCTTATTTTTTTTTTTAATTATTTACAATAAAAGTGAAAAATATTAAAATCGATATACTAACTATTAGTTATCTGACCCTTCGGAAAGCGACGCGCCAATGTACACTGTAGTCTGCAGCAGGTGCAGAGTCTTCGAAATGACCGACGCGCGACGCGACGCCCGCCACGTCTGCCTTAATCAGCATGAGCCGCTCTCAAAGCGCGCTAACTATTTAAGCGAACGAACTATTTATGGTGATATACGTATTTTGCATTTATATTCTTACGTACCTACCTATATATTTGCATATAATATCTCTAGTATCGATTTTTTTATATACGTAATGTTAGCAGGTTAGTTACCGTTTGTATTGTTTTTTTTAGTAATTATTATATATTCAGTCTTATTAAAACTAATAGCCTGATATAAATGATAATTTAAACAGTAAGTAAATATTACAGTAAGTAATTTAAGGAGGTTTGCCTTGCTCTACTGAAAAGGGCAAAGTTACCTAATGCAGCGAAGTGGTGATAGCCTAGTGGGGTAAGGCTTGACTTCTGTTTCGAGGGGGCAGTTCGATTCCCGGCCGTAAGACTATGATGAAGACAAAGATGTATGTCCGTACACGACACATATTATATGTCTGCTGGGAGGCTTCGGCTTTGGTTAGTGTACAGTTAGTGGTTAGTACAATAACGACAAAGAACTGCCGCCAAGCTATCACGTGGAAACCAATTAAAGCTACCAATTATACCATTCTCCTAACAAATTAGCGCGCTACATTCATTACTTAACATCAGGTGAGATAGCAGTCAAGGGTCTAACTTGTAATGGAATTTAAAAAAATGCCACCACAGAATAAACTATTCTTTCGTCTCAAAGTGTCACATAAAACTGGTTGCATTTCGGTCTGGGCCTAACAACTGGTTTTTATGCGAGTAAACTTTTACAAACCTTCAGTTCATTGCAAAACTGAGTTGTCTTTTAGTGGTCTTAAAATGGTCAAATTCTATTGTATTTTTTGTTGCAGCTGAAGGAAATGTTTCGAAATTGCGAACTTATAATAATTAAGTTTTTTTATTATAATTAAAATACGAAGGAAATGTTTCGAAATTGTTATGAGAAGAACGAGCTCTGTTTTGCACAATCGTCAGCGCAAGATCCTATTTTATCGTCGGAGGGAAGCGAAATCTTTCATAACTATATATTTGTTCTTTAAAAACAAGTGCAGATGGATCTTTTATAAAAACGCTTTGCATTATTGAGAGGTTATGGTGGTGACCAGCGGCGTGCATAGAGGGTATGCGCGGGGTATGCATATGATACAAAAGTAAGAAAATGTCCAGTACGAGTTATAAATTTATATACTACGATGCACACATCGCCATCTAGCCCTTAAATAAGCGTAGCTTGTGTTATGGGTACTATTTGGAATAATATGAACAATTTATCTTTTATGCTGCTGATATTGAAACTAAATACTCGCAGTAGAAGATTAGAGACGTGCCTACTCAGCTCTTTTGTAAGGATACTTAGCAGAAAATTTGGGAGTTTGAGTTTCGAGGTTGTGTTTATAAAAATGTCTGCAGGCTGGCTTGAAATCGTGCAGTCTTACTGAAGGCAGCCCTCTTTGGCTTGCCGATACAATAACCCTTGTTAGCTACACCTTTTTTATTTTAGCAAGGGTCCCCCTTTGAACAAACGCAGAAATGCCATTTTTATAAGTTTTTGCGAATCGTTATACCAGGAGTGCAGAAATAGGAAGAGATTGCTCTGATAGAAGAACGCCTCATTCTTAAACTGATTTGGAAAAATATGAACAATTTATCTTTTATGCTGCTGATATTGAAACTAAATACTCGCAGGAGAAGAGTAGAGACATGCCTACTCAGCTCTTTTGATAGGATACTTGGCAGAAAATTTGGGAGTTTGAGTTTCGAGCTTGTGTTTATGAAAATGTCTGCAGGCTGGCTTGAAATCGTGCAGTCTCACTGAAAGCAGCCCTCTTCTGCTTGCCGATACAATAACCCCTGTTAGCTACAGCTTTTTTATTTTAGCAAGGGTCCCCCCTTGAACAAACGTAGAAATGCCATTTTTATAAGTTTTTGCGAATCGTTATACCAGGAGTGCAGAAATAGGAAGAGATTGCTCTGATAGAAGAACGCCTCATTCTTAAACTGATTTGGAAAAATATGAACAATTTATCTTTTATGCGGCTGATATTGAAACTAAATACTCGCAGGAGAAGAGTAGAGACATGCCTACTCAGCTCTTTTGATAGGATACTTGGCAGAAAATTTGGGAGTTTGAGTTTCGAGCTTGTGTTTATGAAAATGTCTGCAGGCTGGCTTGAAATCGTGCAGTCTCACTGAAAGCAGCCCTCTTCTGCTTGCCGATACAATAACCCTTGTTAGCTACACCTTTTTTATTTTAGCAAGGGTCCCCCTTTGAACAAACGCAGAAATGCCATTTTTATAAGTTTTTGCGAATCGTTATACCAGGAGTGCAGAAATAGGAAGAGATTGCTCTGATAGAAGAACGCCTCATTCTTAAACTGATTTGGAAAAATATGAACAATTTATCTTTTATGCGGCTGATATTGAAACTAAATACTCGCAGTAGAAGAGTAGAGACATGCCTACTCAGCTCTTTTGAAAGGATACTGGGCACAAAATTTGGGAGTTTGAGTTTCGAGCTTGTGTTTATGAAAATGTCTGCAGGCTGGCTTCAAATCGTGTAGTCCTACTAAAAGCAGCCCTCTTTGGCTTGCCGATACAATAACCCTTGTTAGCTACAGCTTTTTTATTTTAGCAAGGGTCCCCCCTTGAACAAACGCAGAAATGCCATTTTTATAAGCTTTTGCGAATCGTTATACCAGGAGTGCAGAAATAGGAAGAGATTGCTCTGATAGAAGAACGCCTCATTCTTAAACTGATTTGGAAAAATATGAACAATTTATCTTTTATGCGGCTGATATTGAAACTAAATACTCGCAGTAGAAGAGTAGAGACATGCCTACTCAGCTCTTTTGAAAGGATACTGGGCACAAAATTTGGGAGTTTGAGTTTCGAGCTTGTGTTTATGAAAATGTCTGCAGGCTGGCTTCAAATCGTGTAGTCCTACTAAAAGCAGCCCTCTTTGGCTTGCCGATACAATAACCCTTGTTAGCTACAGCTTTTTTATTTTAGCAAGGGTCCCCCCTTGATCAAACGCAGAAATGCCATTTTTAAAAGCTTTTGCGAATCGTTATACCAGGAGTGCAGAAATAGGAAGAGATTGCTCTGATAGAAGAACGCCTCATTCTTAAACTGATTTGGAATAATATGAACAATTTATCTTTTATGCTGCTGATATTGAAACTAAATACTCGCAGGAGAAGAGTAGAGACATGCCTACTCAGCTCTTTTGATAGGATACTTGGCAGAAAATTTGGGAGTTTGAGTTTCGAGCTTGTGTTTATGAAAATGTCTGCAGGCTGGCTTGAAATCGTGCAGTCTCACTGAAAGCAGCCCTCTTCTGCTTGCCGATACAATAACCCCTGTTAGCTACAGCTTTTTTTATTTTAGCAAGGGTCCCCCCTTGAACAAACGCAGAAATGCCATTTTTATAAGTTTTTGCGAATCGTTATACCAGGAGTGCAGAAATAGGAAGAGATTGCTCTGATAGAAGAACGCCTCATTCTTAAACTGATTTGGAAAAATATGAACAATTTATCTTTTATGCGGCTGATATTGAAACTAAATACTCGCAGGAGAAGAGTAGAGACATGCCTACTCAGCTCTTTTGATAGGATACTTGGCAGAAAGTTTGGGAGTTTGAGTTTCGAGCTTGTGTTTATGAAAATGTCTGCAGGCTGGCTTCAAATCGTGTAGTCCTACTAAAAGCAGCCCTCTTTGGCTTGCCGATACAATAACCCTTGTTAGCTACAGCTTTTTTATTTTAGCAAGGGTCCCCCCTTGATCAAACGCAGAAATGCCATTTTTATAAGCTTTTGCGAATCGTTATACCAGGAGTGCAGAAATAGGAAGAGATTGCTCTGATAGAAGAACGCCTCATTCTTAAACTGATTTGGAATAATATGAACAATTTATCTTTTATGCTGCTGATATTGAAACTAAATACTCGCAGGAGAAGAGTAGAGACATGCCTACTCAGCTCTTTTGATAGGATACTTGGCAGAAAATTTGGGAGTTTGAGTTTCGAGCTTGTGTTTATGAAAATGTCTGCAGGCTGGCTTGAAATCGTGCAGTCTCACTGAAAGCAGCCCTCTTCTGCTTGCCGATACAATAACCCCTGTTAGCTACAGCTTTTTTATTTTAGCAAGGGTCCCCCCTTGAACAAACGCAGAAATGCCATTTTTATAAGTTTTTGCGAATCGTTATACCAGGAGTGCAGAAATAGGAAGAGATTGCTCTGATAGAAGAACGCCTCATTCTTAAACTGATTTGGAAAAATATGAACAATTTATCTTTTATGCGGCTGATATTGAAACTAAATACTCGCAGGAGAAGAGTAGAGACATGCCTACTCAGCTCTTTTGATAGGATACTTGGCAGAAAGTTTGGGAGTTTGAGTTTCGAGCTTGTGTTTATGAAAATGTCTGCAGGCTGGCTTCAAATCGTGTAGTCCTACTAAAAGCAGCCCTCTTTGGCTTGCCGATACAATAACCCTTGTTAGCTACAGCTTTTTTATTTTAGCAAGGGTCCCCCCTTGAACAAACGCAGAAATGCCATTTTTATAAGCTTTTGCGAATCGTTATACCAGGAGTGCAGAAATAGGAAGAGATTGCTCTGATAGAAGAACGCCTCATTCTTAAACTGATTTGGAATAATATGAACAATTTATCTTTTATGCTGCTGATATTGAAACTAAATACTCGCAGTAGAAGAGTAGAGACATGCCTACTCAGCTCTTTTGATAGGATACTTGGCACAAAATTTGGGAGTTTGAGTTTCGAGCTTGTGTTTATGAAAATGTCTGCAGGCTGGCTTGAAATCGTGCTGTCGCTGAAAGCAGCCCTCTTTGGCTTGCCGATACAATAACCCTTGTTAGCTACAGCTTTTTTGTTTTAGCAAGGGTCCCTCCTTGAACAAACGCAGAAATGCCATTTTTATAAGTTTTTGCGAATCGTTATACCAGGAGTGCAGAAATAGGAAGAGATTGCTCTGATAGAAGAACGCCTCATTCTTAAACTGATTTGGAAAAATATGAACAATTTATCTTTTATGCTGCTGATATTGAAACTAAATACTCGCAGGAGAAGAGTAGAGACATGCCTACTAAGCTCTTTTGATAGGATACTTGGCAGAAAATTTGGGAGTTTGAGTTTCGAGCTTGTGTTTATGAAAATGTCTGCAGGCTGGCTTGAAATCGTGCAGTCTCACTGAAAGCAGCCCTCTTCTGCTTGCCGATACAATAACCCTTGTTAGCTACAGCTTTTTTATTTTAGCAAGGGTCCCCCCTTGAACAAACGTAGAAATGCCATTTTTATAAGTTTTTGCGAATCGTTATACCAGGAGTGCAGAAATAGGAAGAGATTGCTCTGATAGAAGAACGCCTCATTCTTAAACTGATTTGGAAAAATATGAACAATTTATCTTTTATGCGGCTGATATAGAAACTAAATACTCGCAGTAGAAGAGTAGAGACATGCCTACTCAGCTCTTTTGAAAGGATACTGGGCACAAAATTTGGGAGTTTGAGTTTCGAGCTTGTGTTTATGAAAATGTCTGCAGGCTGGCTTTAAATCGTGTAGTCCTACTAAAAGCAGCCCTCTTTGGCTTGCCGATACAATAACCCTTGTTAGCTACAGCTTTTTTATTTTAGCATGGGGTCCCCCCTTGAACAAACGCAGAAATGCCATTTTTATAAGCTTTTGCGAATCGTTATACCAGGAGTGCAGAAATAGGAAGAGATTGCTCTGATAGAAGAACGCCTCATTCTTAAACTGATTTGGAATAATATGAACAATTTATCTTTCATGCTGCTGATATTGAAACTAAATACTCGCAGGAGAAGAGTAGAGACATGCCTACTCAGCTCTTTTGATAGGATACTTGGCAGAAAGTTTGGGAGTTTGAGTTTCGAGCTTGTGTTTATGAAAATGTCTGCAAGCTGGCTTAAAATCGTGCAGTCTCACTGAAAGCAGCCCTCTTTGGCTTGCCGATACAATAACCCTTGTTAGCTACAGCTTTTTTATTTTAGCAAGGGTCCCCCCTTGAACAAACGCAGAAATGCCATTTTTATAAGCTTTTGCGAATCGTTATACCAGGAGTGCAGAAATAGGAAGAGATTGCTCTGATAGAAGAACGCCTCATTCTTAAACTGATTTGGAAAAATATGAACAATTTATCTTTTATGCGGCTGATATTGAAACTAAATACTCGCAGTAGAAGAGTAGAGACATGCCTACTCAGCTCTTTTGAAAGGATACTGGGCACAAAATTTGGGAGTTTGAGTTTCGAGCTTGTGTTTATGAAAATGTCTGCAGGCTGGCTTCAAATCGTGTAGTCCTACTAAAAGCAGCCCTCTTTGGCTTGCCGATACAATAACCCTTGTTAGCTACAGCTTTTTTATTTTAGCAAGGGTCCCCCCTTGAACAAACGCAGAAATGCCATTTTTATAAGCTTTTGCGAATCGTTATACCAGGAGTGCAGAAATAGGAAGAGATTGCTCTGATAGAAGAACGCCTCATTCTTAAACTGATTTGGAAAAATATGAACAATTTATCTTTTATGCGGCTGATATTGAAACTAAATACTCGCAGTAGAAGAGTAGAGACATGCCTACTCAGCTCTTTTGAAAGGATACTGGGCACAAAATTTGGGAGTTTGAGTTTCGAGCTTGTGTTTATGAAAATGTCTGCAGGCTGGCTTCAAATCGTGTAGTCCTACTAAAAGCAGCCCTCTTTGGCTTGCCGATACAATAACCCTTGTTAGCTACAGCTTTTTTATTTTAGCAAGGGTCCCCCCTTGAACAAACGCAGAAATGCCATTTTTATAAGTTTTTGCGAATCGTTATACCAGGAGTGCAGAAATAGGAAGAGATTGCTCTGATAGAAGAACGCCTCATTCTTAAACTGATTTGGAAAAATATGAACAATTTATCTTTTATGCGGCTGATATTGAAACTAAATACTCGCAGGAGAAGAGTAGAGACATGCCTACTCAGCTCTTTTGATAGGATACTTGGCAGAAAGTTTGGGAGTTTGAGTTTCGAGCTTGTGTTTATGAAAATGTCTGCAGGCTGGCTTCAAATCGTGTAGTCCTACTAAAAGCAGCCCTCTTTGGCTTGCCGATACAATAACCCTTGTTAGCTACAGCTTTTTTATTTTAGCAAGGGTCCCCCCTTGAACAAACGCAGAAATGCCATTTTTATAAGCTTTTGCGAATCGTTATACCAGGAGTGCAGAAATAGGAAGAGATTGCTCTGATAGAAGAACGCCTCATTCTTAAACTGATTTGGAATAATATGAACAATTTATCTTTTATGCTGCTGATATTGAAACTAAATACTCGCAGTAGAAGAGTAGAGACATGCCTACTCAGCTCTTTTGATAGGATACTTGGCACAAAATTTGGGAGTTTGAGTTTCGAGCTTGTGTTTATGAAAATGTCTGCAGGCTGGCTTGAAATCGTGCTGTCGCTGAAAGCAGCCCTCTTTGGCTTGCCGATACAATAACCCTTGTTAGCTACAGCTTTTTTGTTTTAGCAAGGGTCCCTCCTTGAACAAACGCAGAAATGCCATTTTTATAAGTTTTTGCGAATCGTTATACCAGGAGTGCAGAAATAGGAAGAGATTGCTCTGATAGAAGAACGCCTCATTCTTAAACTGATTTGGAAAAATATGAACAATTTATCTTTTATGCGGCTGATATTGAAACTAAATACTCGCAGTAGAAGAGTAGAGACATGCCTACTCAGCTCTTTTGAAAGGATACTGGGCACAAAATTTGGGAGTTTGAGTTTCGAGCTTGTGTTTATGAAAATGTCTGCAGGCTGGCTTCAAATCGTGTAGTCCTACTAAAAGCAGCCCTCTTTGGCTTGCCGATACAATAACCCTTGTTAGCTACAGCTTTTTTATTTTAGCAAGGGTCCCCCCTTGAACAAACGCAGAAATGCCATTTTTATAAGCTTTTGCGAATCGTTATACCAGGAGTGCAGAAATAGGAAGAGATTGCTCTGATAGAAGAACGCCTCATTCTTAAACTGATTTGGAATAATATGAACAATTTATCTTTCATGCTGCTGATATTGAAACTAAATACTCGCAGGAGAAGAGTAGAGACATGCCTACTCAGCTCTTTTGATAGGATACTTGGCAGAAAGTTTGGGAGTTTGAGTTTCGAGCTTGTGTTTATGAAAATGTCTGCAGGCTGGCTTCAAATCGTGTAGTCTTACTAAAAGCAGCCCTCTTTGGCTTGCCGATACAATAACCCCTGTTAGCTACAGCTTTTTTATTTTAGCAAGGGTCCCCTCTTGAACAAACGTAGAAATGCCATTTTTATAAGTTTTTGCGAATCGTTATACCAGGAGTGCAGAAATAGGAAGAGATTGCTCTGATAGAAGAACGCCTCATTCTTAAACTGATTTGGAAAAATATGAACAATTTATCTTTTATGCGGCTGATATTGAAACTAAATACTCGCAGTAGAAGAGTAGAGACATGCCTACTCAGCTCTTTTGAAAGGATACTGGGCACAAAATTTGGGAGTTTGAGTTTCGAGCTTGTGTTTATGAAAATGTCTGCAGGCTGGCTTCAAATCGTGTAGTCCTACTAAAAGCAGCCCTCTTTGGCTTGCCGATACAATAACCCTTGTTAGCTACAGCTTTTTTATTTTAGCAAGGGTCCCCCCTTGAACAAACGCAGAAATGCCATTTTTATAAGCTTTTGCGAATCGTTATACCAGGAGTGCAGAAATAGGAAGAGATTGCTCTGATAGAAGAACGCCTCATTCTTAAACTGATTTGGAAAAATATGAACAATTTATCTTTTATGCGGCTGATATTGAAACTAAATACTCGCAGTAGAAGAGTAGAGACATGCCTACTCAGCTCTTTTGAAAGGATACTGGGCACAAAATTTGGGAGTTTGAGTTTCGAGCTTGTGTTTATCAAAATATGTCTGCAGGCTGGCTTGAAATCGTGCAGTCTCACTGAAAGCAGCCCTCTTCTGCTTGCCGATACAATAACCCCTGTTAGCTACAGCTTTTTTATTTTAGCAAGGGTCCCCCCTTGAACAAACGCAGAAATGCCATTTTTATAAGTTTTTGCGAATCGTTATACCAGGAGTGCAGAAATAGGAAGAGATTGCTCTGATAGAAGAACGCCTCATTCTTAAACTGATTTGGAATAATATGAACAATTTATCTTTCATGCTGCTGATATTGAAACTAAATACTCGCAGGAGAAGAGTAGAGACATGCCTACTCAGCTCTTTTGATAGGATACTTGGCAGAAAGTTTGGGAGTTTGAGTTTCGAGCTTGTGTTTATGAAAATGTCTGCAGGCTGGCTTCAAATCGTGTAGTCTTACTAAAAGCAGCCCTCTTTGGCTTGCCGATACAATAACCCCTGTTAGCTACAGCTTTTTTATTTTAGCAAGGGTCCCCTCTTGAACAAACGTAGAAATGCCATTTTTATAAGTTTTTGCGAATCGTTATACCAGGAGTGCAGAAATAGGAAGAGATTGCTCTGATAGAAGAACGCCTCATTCTTAAACTGATTTGGAAAAATATGAACAATTTATCTTTTATGCGGCTGATATTGAAACTAAATACTCGCAGTAGAAGAGTAGAGACATGCCTACTCAGCTCTTTTGAAAGGATACTGGGCACAAAATTTGGGAGTTTGAGTTTCGAGCTTGTGTTTATGAAAATGTCTGCAGGCTGGCTTGAAATCGTGCTGTCGCTGAAAGCAGCCCTCTTTGGCTTGCCGATACAATAACCCTTGTTAGCTACAGCTTTTTTGTTTTAGCAAGGGTCCCTCCTTGAACAAACGCAGAAATGCCATTTTTATAAGTTTTTGCGAATCGTTATACCAGGAGTGCAGAAATAGGAAGAGATTGCTCTGATAGAAGAACGCCTCATTCTTAAACTGATTTGGAAAAATATGAACAATTTATCTTTTATGCGGTTGATATTGAAACTAAATACTCGCAGTAGAAGAGTAGAGACATGCCTACTCAGCTCTTTTGAAAGGATACTGGGCACAAAATTTGGGAGTTTGAGTTTCGAGCTTGTGTTTATGAAAATGTCTGCAGGCTGGCTTCAAATCGTGTAGTCCTACTAAAAGCAGCCCTCTTTGGCTTGCCGATACAATAACCCTTGTTAGCTACAGCTTTTTTATTTTAGCAAGGGTCCCCCCTTGAACAAACGCAGAAATGCCATTTTTATAAGCTTTTGCGAATCGTTATACCAGGAGTGCAGAAATAGGAAGAGATTGCTCTGATAGAAGAACGCCTCATTCTTAAACTGATTTGGAAAAATATGAACAATTTATCTTTTATGCGGCTGATATTGAAACTAAATACTCGCAGTAGAAGAGTAGAGACATGCCTACTCAGCTCTTTTGAAAGGATACTGGGCACAAAATTTGGGAGTTTGAGTTTCGAGCTTGTGTTTATCAAAATATGTCTGCAGGCTGGCTTGAAATCGTGCAGTCTCACTGAAAGCAGCCCTCTTCTGCTTGCCGATACAATAACCCCTGTTAGCTACAGCTTTTTTATTTTAGCAAGGGTCCCCCCTTGAACAAACGCAGAAATGCCATTTTTATAAGTTTTTGCGAATCGTTATACCAGGAGTGCAGAAATAGGAAGAGATTGCTCTGATAGAAGAACGCCTCATTCTTAAACTGATTTGGAATAATATGAACAATATACTTTTATGCTGCTGATATTGAAACTAAATACTCGCAGGAGAAGAGTAGAGACATGCCTACTCAGCACTTTTGATAGGATACTTGGCAGAAAGTTTGGGAGTTTGAGTTTCGAGCTTGTGTTTATGAAAATGTCTGCAGGCTGGCTTCAAATCGTGTAGTCCTACTAAAAGCAGCCCTCTTTGGCTTGCCGATACAATAACCCTTGTTAGCTACAGCTTTTTTATTTTAGCAAGGGTCCCCCCTTGAACAACCGCAGAAATGCCATTTTTATAAGCTTTTGCGAATCGTTATACCAGGAGTGCAGAAATAGGAAGAGATTGCTCTGATAGAAGAACGCCTCATTCTTAAACTGATTTGGAATAATATGAACAATTTATCTTTTATGCTGCTGATATTGAAACTAAATACTCGCAGTAGAAGAGTAGAGACATGCCTACTCAGCTCTTTTGATAGGATACTTGGCACAAAATTTGGGAGTTTGAGTTTCGAGCCTGTGTTTATGAAAATGTCTGCAGGCTGGCTTGAAATCGTGCAGTCGCTGAAAGCAGCCCTCTTTGGCTTGCCGATACAATAACCCTTGTTAGCTACAGCTTTTTATTTTAGCAAGGGTCCCCCCTTGAACAAACGCAGAAATGCCATTTTTATAAGTTTTTGCGAATCGTTATACCAGGAGTGCAGAAATAGGAAGAGATTGCTCTGATAGAAGAACGCCTCATTCTTAAACTGATTTGGAATAATATGAATAATTTATCTTTTATGTTGCTGATATTGAAACTAAATACTCGCAGGAGAAGAGTAGAGACATGCTTACTTAGCTCTTTTGATAGGATACTTGGCAGAAAATTTGGGAGTTTGAGTTTCGAGCTTGTGTTTATGAAAATGTCTGCAGGCTGGCTTGAAATCGTGCAGTCTCACTGAAAGCAGCCCTCTTCTGCTTGCCGATACAATAACCCCTGTTAGCTACAGCTTTTTTATTTTAGCAAGGGTCCCCCCTTGAACAAACGCAGAAATGCCATTTTTATAAGCTTTTGCGAATAGTTATACCAGGAGTGCAGAAATAGGAAGAGATTGCTCTGATAGAAGAACGCCTCATTCTTAAACTTATTTGGAATAATATGAACAATATACTTTTATGCTGCTGATATTGAAACTAAATACTCGCAGGAGAAGAGTAGAGACATGCCTACTCAGCTCTTTTGATAGGATACTTGGCAGAAAGTTTGGGAGTTTGAGTTTCGAGCTTGTGTTTATGAAAATGTCTGCAGGCTGGCTTCAAATCGTGTAGTCCTACTAAAAACAGCCCTCTTTGGCTTGCCGATACAATAACCCTTGTTAGCTACAGCTTTTTTGTTTTAGCAAGGGTCCCCCCTTGAACAAACGCAGAAATGCCATTTTTATAAGCTTTTGCGAATCGTTATACCAGGAGTGCAGAAATAGGAAGAGATTGCTCCGATAGAAGAACGCCTCATTCTTAAACTGATTTGGAATAATATGAACAATATACTTTTATGCTGCTGATATTGAAACTAAATACTCGCAGGAGAAGAGTAGAGACATGCCTACTCAGCTCTTTTGATAGGATACTTGGCAGAAAGTTTGGGAGTTTGAGTTTCGAGCTTGTGTTTATGAAAATGTCTGCAGGCTGGCTTCAAATCGTGTAGTCCTACTAAAAGCAGCCCTCTTTGGCTTGCCGATACAATAACCCTTGTTAGCTACAGCTTTTTTTATTTTAGCAAGGGTCCCC
Source organism: Pararge aegeria (assembly GCF_905163445.1). NCBI lineage: Eukaryota > Metazoa > Arthropoda > Insecta > Lepidoptera > Nymphalidae > Pararge > Pararge aegeria. The sequence goes on from NC_053198.1 coordinate 5,286,460, forward strand.
CCTTGAACAAACGCAGAAATGCCATTTTTATAAGCTTTTGCGAATCGTTATACCAGGAGTGCAGAAATAGGAAGAGATTGCTCTGATAGAAGAACGCCTCATTCTTAAACTGATTTGGAATAATATGAACAATATACTTTTATGCTGCTGATATTGAAACTAAATACTCGCAGGAGAAGAGTAGAGACATGCCTACTCAGCTCTTTTGATAGGATACTTGGCAGAAAGTTTGGGAGTTTGAGTTTCGAGCTTGTGTTTATGAAAATGTCTGCAGGCTGGCTTGAAATCGTGCAGTCTCACTGAAAGCAGCCCTCTTCTGCTTGCCGATACAATAACCCCTGTTAGCTACAGCTTTTTTATTTTAGCAAGGGTCCCCCCCTTGAACAAACGCAGAAATGCCATTTTTATAAGTTTTTGCGAATCGTTATACCAGGAGTGCAGAAATAGGAAGAGATTGCTCTGATAGAAGAACGCCTCATTCTTAAACTGATTTGGAATAATATGAACAATATACTTTTATGCTGCTGATATTGAAACTAAATACTCGCAGGAGAAGAGTAGAGACATGCCTATTCAGCTCTTTTGATAGGATACTTGGCAGAAAGTTTGGGAGTTTGAGTTTCGAGCTTGTGTTTATAGTTTAGGAGCTAGCAACGTTTGAAAAGTAAGAATTTTAGGTCAGCTGATTTTGTGATCAATATCTATAAAAAAATAATGAAAAAAATAATGATAAATCATGAAAAGTATGTCTGGTAGACTTATTTGCAAACAAAAAAATAAAAGTTACACCTTCTAAAATGTTTTTAAAATCTAGGATTATTACCTGGATAGGTAGGATGAACATTAATGAACGCAACCGCTACCGCCAGCCAGATAGCCCAGACTCTAACCGAAAGTGCAAGAAGGACGACATATCACAAAATCAGCTGACCTAAAATTCTTACTTTTCAAACGTTGCTAGCTCCCGTACCATAACGTCGTTGTCGTAGTAATATTCATTTATTTAATACTAAAATAATCCTGCTTTAAGCGATGGTAGTAAGACTCCCGTTCCTGATGATCATAATTAATATTCCGGTCGTGCGGGGACTATTTTTAACTCGGTCTTTCAATTGACGCTTGTGGGGGGGGGGGGCTGCCTTCGCCTTGACCTACATAACCATATATTTACTCGGTGAAACTACAAAGATTTCGTGAAGTTAATATTTATTTTTTCGAATTACTTCACTTGTATATTGCAAGGTGCCGCTGACCTTAATTTATATTTTAAATATTTCTTATCGAAACCCGCGCTGCATAACTGTACCCTTAATGAAGGTTTTCAAGTAGGAATCAACGTCATATTGGAGTTAGAATCTGTAATAAGCGACTTTGCAATTTTACATTTTTTATGATTTCTATGAGTCATCATTTTAATGAGCTCTCATTATAATTTACTTGGAAGGTATAAATTTGGTAATTAAAATACTTTAAAATTACTGAAACACTGTGATATCTATGATAGAGATGTTCCTGAAAAGCCGAAGTCAGTAAAGCCGACTATTCGGCCACTATCGCAGTCGGCAAATCTTCGGCGACTATTCGGCAAAGAGCGCAGATTATCCGGCTACTTTCTTTGTATTTCTCAATGAATGTAGATATTTAGGGGGAATTACATTATATAAAACCCTAGATTTTTGATTAACAATTTCATTTTATTATCCTGGTGATGATATTTTAAACTATCATAAAACCAGTAAGCTGTAAAACTCACACTCAGCCATCTGTCAGTAGTGACTGAAATAGCTCCTGCACTCAACACTTCCCTTCGTATTTCAGATTTAGTCCGTTCGTTAACTTGAGGAAAGATATTCTCTATGTAACTATGTTGGTCTTTAATTCTTCAAAACCGGGATTGTCTTGGCCGACTAGTCGGTCTTTTTACAACAGATTAATCGGCTTTTCGGCCAAAGTCATAATCGGCACATGTCTAGTTGTTCACGTTATTTTTGTTTTATCCTAAATACTTTAAATTTTCGTTACATATAACTTTTTTTGTATCGACAGAATTTATTGTACGTAAAGAACGGATAAACATTTTATCCGAAATGAGGTTAAGAATGATGTACTTATTATACCTTTTTCGCTGCCCAATTATTTTTATGGAGGTATTTGTGATTTTACGATTAGTTTGAGTTATTTAACTTTGGAAGTGTGAGGAGAGGCCGAGCACACGAGCAATAGGTTATTAATGATTGATGGCTATATTGCAATTGGCACAGCTCTGGTCTGGTGGAAGACTTGGGATGCTGTTAGCTACCATGTACTGTCAAAGACGTACTGCCTAATGTAACATGACACCACCTCAGCCAATCACAGTGTGGCATTCAAAACAACCAATCCGAGCCAAGACAGCAACACCCCATCTACCGGATGCTTGCCGTAAATTAGAAAAAAACAATTAATTTTAAATCGCATTAATGGCTTATTAATTTCAATATTTTATTACAACATACTAGTTTTTCAAGGTCGCTTAAACGATACACATGTAAAGCTGTTAACTTTTGAAAAACCAAAAAGTTGCTCGTATATGCTAAACGGGGATATTGTTGTTTATTCCGTTTTATATTGATAGTATATTTTTCCTCATATTGTATAAATTGAAATTAACTTATAAAATATATTAAATTGTTATATATTTTATTGAGTAGTTCGAAATGAATCAAGCGTTATATACACCGTGTAAATGAAAACCGAAATAATACTTCGGAGGTACATTATTTGCTGCATCTAAGACTTATCTGTGAAACCAAAACGCTAATAGATTTTGTGTGAACCATTGCCATAGTTGGATGTTGCCATTGATAGATGGATTGAACACGTAGTTTTCAGTTGGGCTATTTTGTACAAAAATAGTATTGAATTCAGATTTATTCTCAAGGAGACTCAAACAACTATTAAAAACTTTTGGTATTTAGGTTTTGATTCTGTCCACTTTATCCGCTTTCTACTTCGGGTGATTTCTTCTCATACAAACCTTTATAAGCTATTCCGTTTTTATATGGATGCAAAACGTGGATTTTAAAGACGGAAAGTTGTAGACGGTTGCAAGCGTTTGAATTGTGGTCATTACGAAAAATGTTTAAAATATCATGGAGACAATTCATCTCAAATTCGTATTACGAAGGGCCAAATGCCAACCGACATACAAAGGAAGGTTTCATTTTTCGGTCACCCACACAGAGGATCCCTGTTCGAGTTTCCAAGGTTGATCCTTGAAGGGAAAATTACCGGGAAAAGAGCACCTGGGAGGCCGAGGAAGAAGTGGTGGTCGAACCACTTCGGACGTACCTATTCGGTATTGAAGAAGATGGCACATCATCGTTCTATTTTCCACCGGCTGACCTCTGAACTTCTATATGAAGATGGCACCTAATGACGTTACTTCACCCGCTCGTATTTTACTTCCAAGTGTTCTTACTTTCTAGTACTCCTTTTTCTCAGTTCTTAATAGTCTTAGTGTGATGTTTCAAAGCCTACAAACCTTCCTTAAGAATAAATTTTTCGAATCCGTTTTGTGATTACAGTTCAGATAAATAAGTAGTGGCACATTAGATACAACATTGAGCTCTGTAATATCTTTAATGAGCGAACGTCATCTAGCACATTAAATTCTCAAGATAATGGTCTGGACATGTGTAGCGTATGGATAAGCATCGACCGCCAATAAAACGAATATCGTCGCACCCAGGCGGTCGTAAAACATCAGTCTGCAAACATAGCTTGATGGATGGGGAAGAACCAAAACCATTAACTAAGACTGTTTAAGAAGTTAAAAAACTAATATTATTAGTTAGTATGGAGTTAGTAGTCGTATATTGGATCTCGCCGATTCTGTATCCCAGTTGACTCCAAAATGTCCAATCCACTCCAAAATTAATTTGACTTAACTAGTCACTGTAGAACGTTGTCTATTGTCATTGTAATATATTGTTATTGGTGTTTTCTTTTCGTATTTCATTTCCTTACTTATTTTTGTGTACACCCTAACCCTACTCTATGTCCTGTGATGGGTTGCCTGGAGGAGATCGCTCGTTAGCTATAAGGGAGCCTTTACTGCCTAATATTTGTAAATTAAAAAAAAATATTCTTGTTAAAGTTTTATTACGTGTTGGTGTGTTTTTATATTTTTGAATCTAGCGAACCGTCAGTTTCCTATGTCCGTGTACAGGATTCAAGCTGTCACTATACAAATAACTTCAAGATTGAGTTAGCTGTTAAGCCGTACACATTATGTTACACGAAGGTTTTTTTTTTTATTTTAACCCGCAGGATTGGTTTTTTATGCTTTTTTCGGGATGTGCATAAGTTTAGCCGAATATAGTTGGCAGTTGCAAAAATAGCTAGTTTTCTGAAGGCTATACCTATACCTTAAGCTAGCGAGGGTTAAAGAGAGTGTAAAGTAAAATCATGCATATCCCATACATGATTTGACGCGAACTTATCATTTGTAAGTAGGTACCTAATACCATACTGGCTGTTGTCTTCGTTCGGTTTTTTTACATATCCCGTGGGAATCGTTAGTTACCGGGGGATTAAAAGTATCCTATTTCTATCTCCAGTTATCTCTGCAAAATTGCGCCATGATCGGTTTAGCTGCGAATCCATGAATTAGCAACAGATGTTTCTCTTTTGAAATTCCCCGGGAACGTTACCCTAGACTTTTTACGGGATTAAATGTATCATATATCCATCCCCAGGATTCAAACTATATACTTAAATTTCATCAAGATCAGAATAGTGTTTTAGTTTGACACACCTAAGAAATAAGTAAACATAGGAACATGCAGACTTTCGCATTAATACTTTTAGCATGTATACATTGATGGTATACTGGTTCGGAGATGTCTGAATATTTTTTTGATATATACACGTTTATTTAAATATCTTTAAAACATTAGCAGGTTCAGTTGAGGAAAATAAATAAGGAATAACCAAAGAAAATATCACGGGTGTTGACATACTTAAGTAAATCGTTTATGGACGCTTTGACTTGCGTCATTTAATACATATATACAAAAAAATTAGAAAGTGTTTGCTGGTATGTTGTTCTTTGACACAGCAACGGAATACAACGGCGTAATTTTAATAGACGAAAAGTTACATAAATGTTTTGAATCTCGAGAAAATCAATTCACTTCGACAAATTCAAAGGCCAAGTCAGTGCTACTATATGTATATTTTACATAGTTAAAAAAATATTAAAGTTAAGCAAGATATCTAAGCTAAAGGCTCTTCTTATAGATCTAACAATAATAGAATGTCACATAACATATTGAATTCCATGCATCTCGAGGGATTTTATTTTTATTTATTGCTTATTTATACTGATATTTCCTACAAGTGACCTACGCTTAATTAAAAAATATAAAATATAATTTATACTAAACTCAACGACTAGCGAGAAATCATAAAAGATTGCAAAAAAAAAATACAAATGTCGTATTCTGAAATCGAATCCGTTCACGTCATTGCTTTAAGAAGTTGATAAGTATATTGTATAGCAACGTTGATGTAATTAATTTAAATGTAATTTATATTTAAACTTCTGCATTTTTTAATACCTGAAACTATCCGCATCAGAAGCGCCAAGATCCCAGAACCCAGAACTTCTTTCTTATAAACCGACTTCCTTCAAAGATAAGAAGAGATTATCATTCGGATTCAGATGTTTCTTTTTAATGATTGTTTGGGCATAGATCGCAAGATTTGCAAAATATATTTTTTTTGGTCGAAAGGCGTTTATTCCGAAATGGTCCCATTTAAATTTCCTATAGATCTGATGAAGAGTTTCGGAGACAGACAACGGAACTCGACAAAAAATTACAGCAAATCAACCGAGATTGCTGCCGTCGCATATAGGGACGCAATTTGATAACGCACGACATATTGATAACGCAATCACACAACATAACACAACACCTGATACACTCGAAAGACTTACGCAGATATATTCAGTTTAACGGGGTGCACCCGAATTTAATAAATTTAAAATGCGTATAAAAATTTTCGGAACCGACGGGATTTGAACCTGCGACTCTCTGGAAATCGCGGCCTGAGCGCTTCCCCAATTAAGCTACGGCTCAAATTATAAAGTTAGTAGGTTTGGTAGTTACCTAGTAGTTGCACATTTTTCCGTGACTGGAAGATAGTTGTAGCGCATAGTATTTAAGCTGGATTTATACAAAAAATGATTTACTATTTAGTTTGCATACATTTATCCACGAAGTCGGTTTTTTTTATTAATTCAGTAAAATATTGTTTTAATAAACGTTACGAATGTATTTTAGGTGAGGTAAGAGTGATCTATATATATAAAAGAGAAAGTGTGTGGGTATGTTCCGTATAGGCTCCGAAACGGCTGGACCGATTTAAATGAAACTTTCAGGGAATCTCCGGATTTACCTGGCGAGTAGTCCTTTAAAGTTTGGTGACGATCGGAGCACTCCTATTTTTGAACTGTCAAACTGTCAAATACAGCTTTTCTACTATGATGATTTACTATGATGATATTCTATTGTTGGGTGTACATGGGTGTAGATAATGATCTTCACCCTCTCAAGAGAGAATAGAACAGAATGAATACGGAGAGAAATAAATGATTTAATATATTATGAGACTTAAATTAAAAATTTAATGATGTAAGTTTATTGTTTAAATAAAACAAAGAAAAATCTAGCCCGGTGAAGCGGCCTGGGTACGCTAGTATTTTATAAATGTGCAATGTTTAATACTATTTTCAAGACGTAAGCCATTTAAAGCTCCATCCGCCGATGAGCGCGGTGACGTATACGTTACAGCCTGCCCGGACGATTGCAAATTGATTTTTGTTAAAGAGAAGAGTAGACTTTTGTATGAACAACTTATTCAATAGCAATGATCTTAATCATTATTTGTTATATGTTAACTTAAATATTTTTTTAGATATGCATTGCTTTTACACTGTCATTATTTTAACTTCTTTAAAATTATCTCATTAATGTTCGGCACCTCTCAATTATACGACCAACCAATTTAGGCACTATAAAAATTAACAATCATTTCCTTTTTTAGATCTTCGCTTGATATGTACTGCTGACTGTCAGACATAACAACACATCTTAGGAATCAGATATTCAAAGTAACATGTTTTTATCATATAATCAAAACTAATTGAATAAAAACTTTACGAGATGAATATTCTGTACCTTATAATATACTTACGCAAATTATATAGATTTTTTTTAAATTTTACATCGTTTGGTATATCCGAGAGTAACATTTTTTAAATCAATGGGTCAAGAAATGTTATCTACAACTTTAATTTATGTATATTATTATGTTTAAAAGAAATTACCTAGATACTGCCATAGAATAACTAATAGTACTTAGCACTGACCTTTATTATACTATGCGTAGCATAATAGAGGTCAGTGGTAGGTACTTAGGCGTTCACTAAACCATAGATAACAAACAAATATATTGGAGACGCTAAACTATTGTTTAATTTATAGATATGGCATTTACGGGATATGTCTATGAAAAAGTTCAAAGTTTGTGTTAAACGTAAGCTTATAGACAAGTTCTATTATAGTATTAAGGACTACGTCAACGATAAAAATGCTTGGGTGTAAATTATTGCTCTAACCAGGTTGCTTCTTTAATAGTTTTAAGTGACAATGAGATGGTGATAACAAAAAAAAACAACCGGCCAAGTTTGTTGTGGGCTTCTTTTAAGGACGAGGACGCGTTTGGAGCCCTCGTAGCTTTAGTTTTAAGTTGACGAATTTAGTTATCGCCATCAACTCACTTCTATGTTATATTTTACAAGTAATGTACGCATCAAGAGTGCCATATATGTGCCTATTTGAATAAATAAATATTTGACTTTACTCTCAATGAGTATAGAAACAAGTTAATTCGTTATCAACATAAACGGTCGCGAAAAAAACGCTTTCAACAATGACTTCGCGTCGAATTGATAATTTTCTGCTTTTGGAAGTCTGTTGAAAGAGGGAGATATGGGGTATCACGTATCGACTTAAATATAATCCAAAACTTGTTGGCTAACTATTGCCCGATATGGAAAGTCTCTCGTCGGACTGTGACATAGATTAAATTATTTTTTGCCGAAACTACTTTGCTTACGTGTGCTTGTTACCTTCCCACTCGGTCGCGTCCCACTAAAATCAATCTCTTGACTCGTTCCCTGTTCAATGACAAGGACAAGTTTTTGGCATGCATATTTTGTGTGTTTGATCCTGGTGCAATAGAATTAGCAAAATATAGCTATTATGTATTGTGCCCAAAAACAGTGAAAACGCCTCGCGCACTTCTTACTGTACACCCCCGGAATTATGTTAGCTGACAAACCTAACCTTTTCTATTTTCCCCATTTTATGGTAAACTTTCAAAATATTAGAGGTAAAATAATTACTGTCAACTGCTAAATGGAATGAAGTGACTAACGGTCTGTCCGAGAAACACTACTAAATTGGATTGGTTTTTGATGCTTCAATATTCGTCGGGTACACGGTCTCTGTATGCTCTTAATTCTGTGCCTGGTGCATAATCGCATGCTTGTAGAAGCAGGCATCGTCGAATATAGATTTTCATCGAAGTCGCTACACCATCTCGAATGTTTTTGTTTAACCATTTCCTGAACAGAATTTAAAAAAATATTATGTCCAATTCCACAAGACTTTTGAGCATAATTGATAAAACTTTTCACCTGCTTGTTACAGACCCTTGCCTCTACATTCTCCGATTTGCATCACGATTAAAGTTCGGAGACAAGCAGCATGAAGTCAGTATGACAGCCCTACGGCTAGTACAGAGAATGAAAAGGGATTCCATACATTCTGGGCGACGGCCCTCAGGGATATGTGGAGCAGGTAAGCGCTACTGTTTATGAAAGTCTATTCCAATTAGAACTTAGAATTAGTTTGTAAACGATGTGGACAGTAAACTCGACAGTGTAGGGCTGAGTATATGCTTTTATACTAGACGGCCGATTGGCGCAGTTTGCAGCGACCCTGCTTTCTGAACCCAGGGCCGTGGGTTCGATTCCCACAACTGGAAAAAAGTTCGTGTGATGAGCATGAATGTTTGACAGTGTCTGGGCGTTTATATGTATATTCTAAGTATTTATGTATATTATTCATAAAAATATTTATCAGTCGTCTTAGTACCCATAACACAAGCTACGCTTACTTTGGGGCTAGATGGCGATGTGTGTATTGTCGTAGTATATTTATTATTATTAAACTATTTGGACAGTAAACTCGACCTTGTGGGGCGAGTATATGCTTTTATAACATGATACCGAAGGAAGGATATTAGGTACCTATACATAAGTTTAAAGTATGTATGAAAACACATTTAATACGTCGATGTTACTATACTGTTGATGAATTTCTTAATGACAAGGTTGCTTGAAAGCAATCCGATCTCACACAAGATAGAACAAGTTAAATTGTAAGATGATGATGGAAAAGGCAACAGCTAAGTTTCTTGCCAGCTTCTTCTCGGTAGAATTTGTCTTCCGGACCGGTACGGTAGGAGTCACTGCAAACATATAAAAGAACTTGACGTTTTAAAAGTGCTTATATTCGGTCGACTTAAATAAATGTTTTTCTGTATGTCTGTTGGTTTGTGCGCGTATCACTTTGGTACCTTTATAGCTGATACTCCCGATTAAAATAATATAAGTACAACGTGAAAATGAAAACCGAAATATTTCTTTACAGGCTTTGGTACATTATGTTCTGTCTCTGAGACTTATCTGTGAAACCGCAGTGGCGTACACAGGGTTTTTGACCAGGGTATCCAAAAAGCAGGTACATGGCATAAAATGGAAAAATTCTCCTCCAATACGGGTTATATAAAATTATTTGGGTATGCAGTGCTTTTGTGCATGTATGTAGTGCACGCCACTGTGAAACCGAAAACGTAATAGTTTTTGAGTGCCATAATTTTTACTGGAAAAAAATCAGATACAGCCCTAAAATCACATGCAAAATTAAAATCGAGTCACTCTTGTCACTTTACAAGTTACGCGTATCATAGCGTAGGTTTTTACTATGCGCGTGTCGGTCTTTTATCAATAGGGTGGTCATAAGTAAACACTTAGAATGTTTATGTTTATGTATTAAGAAATTTAAGCATATTATCTTTTTTTTCTGATTTCAGCTCTTCTCATAGCGGCACGTTTGCATGAATTTTCGCGAACGCCCGCCGACGTGGTGCGAATAGTTAGAATACACGAGACGACACTACGTAAACGTCTGTTTGAATTCGGCGAAACCCCTTCCAGTGCTCTCACCCTCGATGAGTTCATGACAGTGGATTTAGAGGAGGAACAGGACCCTCCTGCGTTTAAAGCAGCCAGAAAGAGGGATAAAGATCGTTTACAGAAGGTAAAATCCTTATAACGCGACAAATGAAAATACCTTATTTACTTCAACATGGAGGCGTTTTTAACTTTTTTTTATCTATACTAATATCATAAAGAGGAATGGTTTTTTTGTTTCTATGTACCCAATAGGCTCCGAAAGTACTGAACCGATTTTAAACATTTCTTCGGCAAAAGAAAGCTAAACTTTCAGGCTGTAGCCTGAAAGTTTAGCTTTCTATATACTATAATATATTTTCAAAAAAGTTAGAGATCTTTAAGTAAATTGTAATAACCCAAAGTAGCAAAATTTTGCCCATAAAATTCATTATATAGCTTGCGCCGAGCAAACTATTGATCATACATAAAAATTAGGCATTACATGATTAAATTACTCATTATTACCTACAAAACAGTCCACGAGAAAATTCATATATCTATCATAGTTAAGTCGCAGTAGCAGCTTTTGTGTTCTAAAATTTTATAGAATCGCCCGTAGAAACAAAAGTTGGTTACATGAATATCGCAGTATTAATTTTTATTCAAATATTATTCAAATAAATATATATTTTTATCATCAACAGTATTTATATAGCAGTAAAATATATTTAAATTTATTCAAACACATTTAATGTACAAGTTATCAGGTGTTAAAGTCCTAACACCTTAACAAAACAGTTGTTTTAAAAAAACTATCCTCAATACAAACCGTTTTTTTTTTCAAAAGAAAACTCAACTTAAAATATGCTTTAAAAAACAAAACAAACGCGGCCGAAGTCGCGGGCAACAGCTAGTTGAATTTATCCATATTTCGTTGACGGTTACGGTGACGGGCTTCAACCTTAATTTCTTGTTTTTATTGAGCCATATTTGCTTTCCGGACAGTTAATGGAAGAGGAGGATGGTGAAAAAGAATTGACTGCATTGCAGAGAGAAATAGACGCTCAATTAGAAAAGGACTGCAAGAGAAAAAAAAACAATGGCGTGGGGGCGCTGCCAGTTGCAGAAAATGGTTTGTGGTAAATTTTAATTCGTAAGCGGTGTCATATTAAGAGCTAGATATGAAGTATCTCAGACCTGAATGAACCTGTAACGCTAAATTGGCGATCTGCGTAGCTGATAGGTCAGAGAACCGATGGACAATGAACGGACAAACATGTGTTTGAGTGGCGACTCCGCTCCAGAAACGCAATTTTGGTAGTGTTAACCTAGTACTTTACTAGTGTTACTAAGTTGCAGGAGGCAGCAGAAGTCTGTACAACACACAACAACAACAAATACTTATCTTGTGCCCCTGACACTACATTGTTTGTCTGTCGCAAGATTGTTTACCTGGCACAAAATTGTGGTGTTTTGTGAAAATCGCGCGAGAGAAATCTCGTACCTATCGCGTTTGTGAATGAATTGTCAGATAAAGCGGTGTGGAAGAGGGAACGAGTTACGACACGACTCACTTCACCGTAGAGAAGAGAAATTTGGCTCACTGATTAGAAAATATACAGCACTTTTGATCGTTAGAGCCGTAGGTCTTCTAGCTCTTTTGCTCATTGAATTAATCTTTCATGTCTATAGTTCGCGGCTACATTGGATCTTTAGTTTCTGTATGATACTTAATACAAACTAGCGAATGCAATTCGTCTGTATCGCGGTATCGGAACGTGTGTATCGATACAGGCGACCGCTTGCAGCGACACTAAGTTTTTACAGAGGTCTTAGCGCGCGACATCTGCACGCGCGTCGTTCGCGCGTTAAAAATACGCCCAGTGCAATGTATCTTAACTATTATAATAAACCTTATTACTTGCCTTGAATAGTCGCGTTTCGCTTATTTTTTTATTTGATTGGTAATCATTTTCAACAGTTAAAAAAAAATACTGAAAACCTCAGTTCGACTCGTTTTTTAAATATGCTTGGAATCGACTATCATTTTCATGCTCATTTTTGCTATTTGTAAAAAAGGAAAAACTTTCGATATAAAAATCACAGAAGGTAATCAAGTCCGTTCTTCAAGATATTTTTAATTCCAATTAAGTTTTTGTAAGATAAATGTTGGATAATGGACTTTAATCAGAATTACATGTTATAGCTTTTGTCCGCGACTTAGTTCGTATTTTTTAAAACTCCCGCTAAACTGCTTATAAAGAATCTGATGTCCGTCACGAGGAGGAAAGAGATGGGTCTAATCTAAATCTAAATAAATTTTATTTAGATTTGGTTTCTGGGAATAGGAAGACTCTTGGCAATTGATATATGTTGTTCTTATTCTTATTTTAAGTACAATTATTGCCAGTGCCTACCCATTATCGGCCCGCTACAGGGCACGGCTCTCCTCTCAGAACGAGAACGGTTTAGGCCGTAGTCTACTGACACGCTAACCAAGTGCATATACGTAGACGTTACACGCCTTTGACAACATTATGGAGAACTCTCTGACATGCAGATTTCCTCTCGATGTTTTCCTTCACTATTGAAGCAAGTCATATTTAGTTGCTTAAAACGCACATAACCCCAAAGAATTAGAGACGCAGAGCTGTGCTAACTGGACAACCGCCGTTTAATAGTAGATAATAAAAACAAAAATGGTTAATTAATAGAATCCTAGCTTTAGTTTTAAGTTAAAGAATGCAGTTATCACCATCACTAACATTAGTTTAACATGTTAAATGTGTGAACGCTTCATAAGTGCCTGTAATTTATTTATACTCTTTATTTGCACACAAATAAAAATACAGAAGAAGAATAAAAAAAAAACACAGACAAAAGTAGTATACACGCGACCTTATCGCTTCGTAGCGATCTCCTCCAGGCGACCGTAGGATAAGGAAAACGAAAGGATAACGTACTGTAATAAGGTCTACATGAATAAAACATTTTTCAATTAAAATTTTTTGAATTTGATTTTGATCTGTAGGTTTAAGTTTTTGATAAACATATTACAGACGAAGTTGCTGAGGCGGAAGATGAAGAGGCTTCCAGATTCGCAGCACAAGACACCCTATCTTTAATCGGAGAAATAACTAGGGACGGTCAGCCTAACAACGCCGCAGCCACAAGTGATAACAGAAGATTAGAGCAAGGCCTTGGTAGGTATTCCGCCATTCTCAAGCTTCTTTTTCTCAGTCGTTTTTCATATTTGAAGTGTGACAGAACACTGTAACTATTCTGATGGAAAATATACAATAGGAATAATTGCGGTAACTAAAATACTGTATTAATCTATTGCTAAATGATTCATGTATAATGAAAACTTATTTTAATTTATATTCTTAGTGAGATGAGTTATTTATTTTCAATGAATTAAACTAAAAAATCTAGCTTAATCCGCGATACAAGGGGAGTCGCCGAATGACGTCACGTCTACATAAACATAATTATGTATATCATTTATTTTGTGATTACAAACGCAGTTCTCAGTTGCGCAGTTTTGTGTTATCAATAACAAAATCTATAATCTTTCGTTATGGAACAAGGACTTTCTATGTAGCTCTTATTTGCCAATGACGTCACGAGTGCGGCTATGACACGGCGGGCGTTTTCGCGGGAAATATATTTTTAAACATAATTTGCTATTTATATCAGCAAAACCTTTAATATCTGCAACAATAAGTTATGTTTTGGATGTAGAAACTTCCGAACATCATAGAGCAGTTTTTTCAATAGTCATTATATAATATTAATAATTTAAAAAGTGATATTTTTTTCCCCATTAGGACCTGAACTAGCAGTTATAGGTCTAGGGCAGCAAGATGACAAAACTGAAAAATTCCTAAAGCCCGATGTAGTTAAACAGCAGTTCAGCAAAGACCTGATCAACGCAGAGGATTTGGTCCTGGGGTCCGCGGAAGAACAATATATAGATACACTTATAATGAGTGACGAAGAAGCAAGAAACAAAACGAAAATGTGGCAAAACATAAATGCTGACTATTTGAAAAACCAGAGAGGTAAGTTTTTAATGCATTCATATTTTGTCGACCTTGATTCGAAATTTGAAAATGGATTTTTTATTGTTTAATCTTGCCAAAAATTTACTCGACTCTAATTTTATTCTGAGAACTCGTAGTCGATTAGTCTAATATTTTAACAAGTCCCGGGACTTTGAGGCTTCCCAAACCTAAATAACCTGAAACGAAAGGGTTATGCTCTAAAGGATGAAGAACGTCAATTTTCTAGATGATCGGCAGGGTGATTACGTATGGCGAAAACCTCGCGATCATTGCTGTCAATCGTCACTTTTGTATATTGATTGTACGCAAAAGAGACGTTTGACACCAGTAATGGGGCGATTTACGCCTGTCGTGAGATACGTTATCACCCTGCGGGTCTAGAACATTGGCCATTGTTGTCAGATTTATGGTACTGAGAATTCCTTTAATTAAATAAATCATCATTGAATAAAATTAACGTTACTTTCTTAATTATTAAAGTACAGTGTTTTTATTCACATTACGGTCATATTTAATTATTTATTTTTATATGTACATAACGGTTATATTTATTCGGTTTAAGCAGCCTTGGCGCCTAATTATCTACTTACTTAATGTGAACCCGTTATATTTGGTATGTAATTAGATTGCACGGCCGCTTAGAGATTTCGACAAAAACTGTCTTAAATCTACGGTTCAGATATCTAATGAGTTTACGCAGTATAACGGCGATATATGTAAACAGCTCGTTGGTGTCTAAGCTACGGTTTACAAGACCCTGAGTTCGGTCGGTCTGGCATATCGGGAAAATATAGGTTTTTCTTTTTTTTTTGTCAATACCAACATGGACTTAGTTGTTGTGGACGTCTTATTAGAATAGGGCGCGTTTGAAATGCTCGTAACTTTAGTCTTAAGTTAACGAATGTTTTACCGCCTTAATCTCACAACCGTTGACGACAGTTCGCAGGTTATGCAAGAAACACGTCCCATAAAGTACCGCCCCGTGTTCATCAACCTGAGTCGTAGGTGTTAAGTCCCATGTGCCCTTAATTCATTATTCTAACGGGCCTATATGTTTAACACTTACACTCCAACAAAAGGGTAGGCCAGTGCCCCACCGTGAAACGTTAAAACGGTAAATATATAATGTTATTATGTTGTGTTTTTTTTTAATTTCAATATAATATCAACAGTTAAAGAGGAACTGCGTGCAAAAGAAAGGGAGGAGGGTAAAGACAAGAAGCGCAAAATTCGCGGCTCATACAAAAAGAAGGTCGCTTGTAACGCTTCCACGGCCGGGGAGGCGATCGGGAAAATGCTCGCGGAGAAGAAAATGAGTGCAAAGATCAACTACGATATACTGAAGAGTTTGGATCAGCCCGGGACACCTTTGAGAGCCCCTTCCACGCCTTCTACGCCTATACTCGTGCGGAATGATACTGAGTAAGTTTCGTAACTTATGTTCGATATCTTATTAACGTTATAGGCGCTGTACACAAGTGATTATGCGTGTACGTACGTGTTGAGGTTAAATCATATCAAATCAAATCAAAAAAACTCTTTATTATAAAACTTGCACAAAGCAATAAAAAACACAATTTAAAGACAGAAAGTAAAGGTACAATAGACGGTCTCATTGCTTAAAAGCGCTCTCTACCAGGCAACCTTCCAATGGACATGAAGTTAACCAGAAGGGTTAGAGTGTGCGCAAAATAATATTTAAGTAATAAATATAAATTAGAAAAATAAATAAATAATAATAAATAAAATAAAATATACTAACTTCATATACGCACATATATAATGTAAAAAAATATAATAGGTTTACGCTCCATTATTAATAGTTTTAAATGACAATGTGAGATGGTAATAACAAACAAAAATAACGACCGTCTAAGTTTGTTGTGGGCTTCTTCATAGACCAGGGCGCGTTTGGATCCCTCGTAGCTTTAATTTTAAGTTGACGACTAGTTATCGCCATCAACTCACTTATTCGTATATGTAATATTTTGCGTGTAATGGTTTTTTTTTTATTTTCTAGTCCCCAATAGAATTATGTGCTAAATTCAAATTCAATATTTCTTTATTCATGACAATAGGGACTTATGAAGTTTTCATACATATATATTTACATAAATAAATAATAAATAAATATATTACGACAATAAACACACCGCCATCTAGCCCCAAAGTAAGCGTAGCTTGTGTTATGGGTACTAAGGTGACTGATGAATATTTTTATGAATAACATACATAAATACTTATCATATACATATAAGCACCCAGACACTGAAAAACATTCATGTTCATCACACAAACATTTTCCAGTTGTGGGAATCGAACCCACGGCCTTGGACTCAGATAGCAGGGTCGCTGCCCACTGCGCCAATCGGCCGTCTGGTTTACATAATTGTAAGTTTAGGTTTAAGTTAGCGAACGAAGTTATCACATCCCGGTGATAAAGCTACGAGGGTTTCAAACGCGCCCTGGTCTAAGAAGAGCCCACAGCAAACTTAGCCGCGTATTTTTTTTTGTTATTCATAGTACTGCAATAAGAAACTTCACTTTTGCTCATGCAACATTTGTTCACGTTTTTTGCAGACCTAAAATAACAACACCAGGGGAAAGCGCAGTGCCCGAATCCCCAGTGCCGAGGAAGAAGAAAAGGAAGCCCGCCACACTCAACACGGGGCCCGCGAGTCCTGCGACCTGGCAGGCGGTCACCCCCAACGCACCGACGCCCACCACGCCAGCACCGCCTACGCCGTCGCAGATACAAGGTAACAATACAACCTGTCACCTCCACTTATGCTATTATTTTTATATGACATATTAATTCTATGATTTTAATAAATATATTTTTTTAAATAATTTTAATATAAAAGCTGCACCCCAACGGGTTTATTTAAAAAAATTATAGGGTCATTCTGATTCCTTATAACTCCTCCGCCCTCCGCTTTCCTTATAACAGCCGGTTGGCGCAGTGGGCAGCGACCCTGCTTTCTTAGTCCCAGGCCGTCGGTTCGATTCCCAT
Source organism: Pararge aegeria (assembly GCF_905163445.1). Taxonomy (NCBI): domain Eukaryota; kingdom Metazoa; phylum Arthropoda; class Insecta; order Lepidoptera; family Nymphalidae; genus Pararge; species Pararge aegeria. The sequence continues at coordinate 5,303,831 of NC_053198.1, forward strand.
ATCTGGAAAATATTTGTGTGATGAACATGAATGTTTTTCAGTGTCTCTGTGTTTATCTGTATATTATAAGTTTTTATTTGTATTATATTTATAAAACAAATATCAATCAGCTATCTTAGTACCCATAACAAGAGCTACGCCTACTGTGGGGCTAGATAGCGATGTGTGTATTGTCGTAGTATATTTATTTATTTTATTATAAAATATACTTATAAAACGATTTGTATTATCGCTCGCTAACTTTTTCTTTAACTACCCGCAAAAAATTTACTTTTAAATAATATGGTACATTTGTGAAGCACTTTGACATTTGGTATCTACTAATTTTAAAATATTCTTGTCTTCTCGATGTAAGTGAACTATTGTGTTCTTTTTGAGAAATAAATGCTTATGCACCGTTCAGCAGTATTGCGTAATTCCGTTACACTTTGTATATACACTATCATGGAGTTGTTATACTAATCCCTTTGAGTATTGGTAATCCCTACTAATATTATAAATGTGAATGTGAGTTTGTTTGTTACGCTTTCACGCAAAAACTACTTAACCAATCCTTATAAAACTTTGTACACATATTCTTGGAAGTGTTAGAAGTAACATAGGATACTCTTTATCCCGACATTAAGCTCGGTTCCTTTGGGTGAGGGGATGAGTGTTTGACGATTTTACACCATAACTCCGACAAATTATAACCGATTGAAATAATTATAATATGTGTTTAATTTAGCCCAAAATTTGGTTGGAGATAGAGGACAGAACTCCTCAGCGGACAGCAGCAAACCTCTCATTTAAGGCTTAGCGATACTGATAACTTTATTTTTTTTTAGATCTACAACTAAATTTAATGCCAGATCAAAAAACAAAATCAAACGCAGACGAAGTCGCGGGCAACAGCTAGTAATAATATATTAATAGGGAACTCACCTTTTCCAGATGCCGTGGAAGATTACGACGAAGAGTTGGAAGCGGAAGTACCAGATGTTGGTGACGAGTTGTCACTCGCGGCCATGCTGCAAAATGGAGCAGACGACGACTATTACGATTATGAGGAATACTAATGACGAATTAGGACTCTTTGGATTGAAAAAGACGTTTTGTGGCGCGGTATGAAAAAACGTTCCGAAGTGATGCGGCCATGGTTAACTGTCGTAATCATGTTTGAATTGGGACCTTAGGTAACTGATGCCCGTTTTCACTAAACCTAGGAAGCGCTTAACTCGGATGCCTAATAATAAGGGTGATGCGTGAATAAAAAAAACGTTTCACCGACTCTTAGATGATGACTAAAGAAGTTAGGCGCCATCTAAAGTTACAATTCGACGGTGCGTTATGCTTAGGGAACCCGACACTTGATAGATGACAAAAATATAAATTTAAATACATACGAAAAATGAAAACTATGATAATACAAACACTAAATACCACACTTTGTGGCAAGAACCATAGACAATTTAGGTTATATGAGTTGCATAGTGAAAATTTATTACTGAAAAGTAATGCCTAGGAATTCTCTTTGATTATGCGTTACTTACTTAGGTATTATTATTATTATTTATTATTTAGGTATTGCCTTGTCCGTCGTTAGTTAAAACGGTGATTAGTCTATGGTATCCAATGAGGGCCCAACTCTGCTATTGTAATAGCAGGTTTAGGTCCCTGGCACAATTTATTTGGATTGTGTTAATAGGCACGGAATTAAAAAGAAACTAAACTAAAAATTCAAACTGATTCGGCCTCGGTTGATTGTCGTAATCTTGTATACTGCTATGACAGCAGTGTCTGAATGATATAGTTTATGTTATAGACTGCTACTGTCGTAGCAGATTATATGTTGAGGTTAGGAAACTTAAATTAGTCGCATTGAATAAGGCATACATTTTCACAGCATGAAACTGATTCTGAACTGATTCGGCCGTGATTTAATGTCACAATCTTGTCTTCAGTTAGCTTAGGATATAGTTTTTGTCAATGTTTTCTTAGAAGGGTCCCGAGTCTACTATTGTCATAGCAGACTTGAGGGGTGAAACACACCTTATTTGTACTGAATAAGACTTTAATTGGCACAGCATGAAACCTATAGTTTCTTGTTCTCAAATAAGGCATTCCGATTTAATTAAGCCAAGTTAACTGTCACAATCTTTTCCACTGTGGTGAATTCCGGGTAGCTAACGATATAGTTATTAGTCAATGTTTTCGACGGCCGATTGGCGCAGTTTGCAGCGACCCTGCTTTCCGAGTCCAAGGCCGTGTGTTCGATTCCCACAACTGAAAAATGTTTATGTGATGAGCATGAATGTTTTCAGTGTCCGGGTGTTTATATGTATATTCTTAAGTATTTATGTATATTATTCATAAAAATATTCATCAGTCATCTTAGTACTCATAACACGAGCTACGTTTACTTTGGGGCTAGATGGCGATGTGTGTATTGTCGTAGTATTTTTACTTATTTATTTAATGTTATCTAACTAGGGTCCCAAGTTTTCCATTGCAATAGCAGACTTAGGACCCTGACTAGGAAGTACAACTTATTTGGATTTAATAAGGCGTTAATTGACACAGAAATAATATGTATAGTTTTTGCTCTCCAATAAGACATTCCGAATTGCAGCCACAGATCACAGTTGCAATATTGTTCATTGCAATGACATTAGGGTATAAAACGATAGAGTTATTTAGCTATGTTATCTTTTTTTTTTCCACTACAAGTTAGCCCATGTCGACAATCTCACCGTTACAAAATTGCGTTGGTTATCTCAATGCAGCTTGTTATATTATACAAGTTGTATTTCGTAGCTAGGGCCCTAGTTAGATTTTGGTAAGTTTGTCTGTTGGGAGGCGTTGGCCGTGGCTAGTTACCACCCTACCGACAAACACGTGCCGCTAAGCGACTTAGTGTTTCGGTGCGATTATTAAATTGATTAGAGGTATGACTACCATACTCCCTAACAGGTTAGCCCACTACAATCTTAGACCGCATCATCAACACAGGCTAACTTGTACTAGAATGAAAGAATATTCGCACTGCCGTAACCGAACGACATAAAAAGCAGGTATATTTTTTTATTAGCTACAATGTCCTAAATTACACTAATACAAAATAAACTTTGAGTGGGTCGAGCCCTATCTGCTTAACTAAAGTCCGACCAGGAAAATAAAACACTTTGCCATATTGCGGATAAAAATGGAACTATTTTTTTCTATACACTTATATCTGCCCATTGTTTACCATGCAAATGTGGCGCCCCCAGAACAGGGTTTTTATTTTCCTAGTCAGGCTTTACCTTCAATCATTGTTATTATTTAAGAAAAATCTTTTACTAATTTATACATATGTATTCAAAATAATAAATGGAATACCGTTGAGTGAAAAATGTAAACATGGATCGTTATTTGAATGTTGTTATTGGACGTAGGTAAACTTAAATGTTAAAATCTACAATAACTTCTGTGTATGTAATATTTCTGTGTATACATATAGTAAAAAAACATAAATTGCAAACTTGGCATTGTAACTTCTTAGATTAAATGATTCGCAGTTAAAACAAGGTACGATACTGTATCTCAATTTTTTGTAACCAGCAATTTATAACAGTATTAGTATAATGCAATCTAGCAAGAAAAAATGTTCGGTTATCGTTTTTACTCATTCAAATTCAACTCATTCATTTCAAATAGGCCTAATTTATAAGCACTTTTGGAACGTCAAGTCAGTCTGTTTGTAGTGACTCTACCACCGGTTCGGAAGGCACATTCCACTGAGAAGAACCGGCAAGAAAGTCATCAGATTGCTCTTTTCCAACATCATTTTATAGCTTCAACATCTCAACTTAACAATCTTTAGAATATTTTTGTTTTGTGAGAGATTAGAGCGGAGTGGCCTGCTTCCAAGCAGCCTTGTCGTTAAGGAATTCATCAATCGTGTAGTAACCACTATTTGTTAAATGTGTTTTAATATATTGTTTAAACTTCGCTAAAGACAGATTGTTATCTGTTGGGTGTTTAAAGTTTTTTAATTTAACTTATACTTATGGCCTTACTTTTAGTTAGATGACTTATTTTTTATTGCTTTTTTGTATTTCAAGGAAAACAATGTCACGAACGAATATGCTTTTTTTTTCTAGCTAACTAACAAAAATATGCTCTGAATTCGCGAGTGGACTATTTTTTTTAAAGACCCATTTTGTCGACTAAAGGAAGGTACCTAGGTTTTAGCACCCTAGAATAAATATAGTACTGAAAGACTTGTGTTTTAATGTTTACGGTTTTCTACGTCTAATTATGATTTATTAGTTTCTGTTATTTTATTTAAGTGATCTAGGAGTTCAATAACCACGCGACGTCAGGCGTGCTGAGTCAAATCATAATATAATTTTTTATACTCACAAATACATTATCAACACATTATTTTTTGTCATGGCAGTAAATCATTGGTAAATGAATTCCTGAGCCAAAAAATAAATAAAAATTTGGCATAATAAATTGCTAGTATGGATAGACAATGGTGTCAAATTATGTTATACACTAACTTATGTCTAAACGAATGGAAATATGGCAAAAAATGGCTTTTCGTTTTCAAGGGATGACACTATTTTATGACATGTCGATGAAGTTAAGTTTTATAGATTTGTGTACCACTGAATTGGGGCATATTCGGTTTTTTTTTCATAGTAATGTGACACGATGTGGGTCATCGTGGTAGTTACTATGAAAAAAAATATGCCTAACAAATAACAAAATTTAGCACTTCGCAGGGCTTGCAAGAAACATGTCCTTCGAGGTGCCAACCTGCGTCCACCAACCTGAGAATAATGACACCGGTCACCACGCCCTTCAGAATGTAACACATAATGCCGGCAGAAATAAGCATCTGGTTGTACATAAATCTTAAATGTAAACTTAATTGGCATCCCAAAGAGTCCATTTAAAAATAAATAAAAGGAAGGGTGGCAAAGATAGACCTTCAGATTGTCGAAAACACAGAATTAAGAATATACAGAAAACGTGTACACGACTTATATAGAAGTGTCAAAAACCACTCCACTTTAGTAGTGTTTCTCGAACAGCCGGTTTGTCACTTCATACCATTTTGCAGTTGCCAGTAATTATTTTACCTGTAATGTTTTTTTTTTTATATACTACGACTATACACACATCGCCATCTAGTCCCAAAGTAAGCGTAGCTTGTGTTTTGGGTACTAGGATAGCTGATCAATACTTGTATGAATATAATACACATAATATACAGATAAACACCCAGACACTGAAAAACATTCACGTTCATCACATAAACATTTTTCCAGTTGTGGGAATCGAACCCACGGCCTTGGATGCGGAAAGCAGGGTCACTGCTCACTGCGCCAACCGGCTGACAAATGTTTACCATAAAATGTGGAAAATGCGTATAGTTAGTGAGAAAGCAATATTCCGCGGGCGTGAAGTGAGACGTGCGTGATGCAGGGCGAATCACTGTTTTTGCGGGTTCTGTATGTTCCTAATTCTGTGGTCGAAACCTTACCAAATTTGAAAATTTGGTTTTATTAAGAGACTTGTGTACTATATTAGAAACACTTACTGCTTAGCACAAAAAAAACACTGTATTGCATTTTATTTGTCCATATAAAAAGGACAATCTAACATGTTTTAATAAAAACATAATTGTTTCGTACTTTAAACATTTTTTTAATGCATACCTACTTACAGTATTTGAAATGAATGATAACTAAGTTTGTTTGTAAAGCATTATTGGTAGGTAATTTAGATAAAGGTTTTTTTTTCTTGAAGTATCTACGTCATCCTTAAACGACTCTACAAGCTGGGGGTCAGAATCAGTACTAGCTGAAGCCTATGCTAGCTGTGGAAAAGGATGCGTTTTTATTATTTTGGAGCGGAACCTCAAAAATTGAGTGACATCAAACTTTTTGCTTCATTACAGCAATGAAAATTTGAAATCTGCGCATAACAAGAATGCAAGTCGAAACTTGAACGCAATGTATGAACTAAAATGTATATATTTTTGTTGAGACTTATACCATAGGTATAATTCACTAGTGTGGTTTAGTTAGCTTCTATCGATAAGTTTTATATATCGAACACAGGTTTTGAATAAATATTTTTACTTTATTAAAAAGAGCATAACTCGTCATCATCAGCGTAGATCTATGGCTTAGGTATACTTAACTACCTTAATATTATCGTTTGAGCTGGTAAATTAAATCGGTTGAAATCACCAATCTTACACGACCATACTACTGATTAAGACTGTTTGATCAGGTCCGGTTGAATTTTCTATAAAGATTTGTTTTGACTCAACACGCACAGCAGCATGGCTTTGGCATCTCATTATTGTGTTGTATAAGGAACTCTTGTATTTAAGGACTTTCGATTCAGGAAATAAAATCGATCTAGTTATTAAGAGTGAAATTCAGTCGATGATGAGATAAAGATCAAGTTTGTCAAAACGGGGACATTTCTATTTTATTTTAGTCTAAAAGTAATATTTGATGGCCGTCATGGCGTGCTGCATTAGGTCGGCCACCAAATCCGGCGTTAAGTTAGATCGGGTAACCAAATTGACTTGTGTACACAGGTTCCAAACAATTTACTATTCGACCGACGATGCGCTGCGATCCTACCTGAGTACCTGTTTACACTTGGATCGAGTATGGGCTGCAGTCGAATACAATGTAACTGAATAATATTAAAGCTGTATGAAATGTTCCTCGATTTCCTCGTATAAAAAAAAGAAACAAACAGATAAATTTTTCATTAATTAATTAATATTCTGTCCAGTATTTCTGATGCTTATAACTTTTCAATCAAGACCACAGGAAGAAATGCTCGATGTTAACTTGCAACATGCACTCAAAAGGGCTTAAACCCAGAGCCGTAAAGCACAATATCATCACTATGGTACAAAATAACCCCCCAGCCAGATATAAATTGAAAATATTTAGCAGCAGTGCTCACTTATCAATGATCACTGGTAACAAAGTTGTTTTTAATTGGAAAGATACATTTAGAGCTTTGGCCCAGCCCACTGCTTCAATACGGGTTGGTGGGCTTCAACAATTATCATTTCTACCAAATTTCATATTTATTGACCGGGATAAACGGCTTGACATTCCCTCCATATCAATGCAGGAGTTTACAGCAAAAATTTCCTAACTTCATGCTGAGGACTTTTTCATCAGAAAAACTTTGATCTCGAACCTTAATGCCTTAAGACTTCGTGCCCTTAATACTGGAAAAATCTTAATTTTAGGGTTGGTGGATGACATGATATGGATACGGTGAACTCATGAATCATCTATCAAAAAAGGAACATCACTACAACAACGCGCGAGCGGTCTTGTCGCGACAAGTTCGCGGCTCGAGTACCGAAGTAATACCTAACAAGCGTTGAATCAAATGCACCCGGGTTACTATAAAAACACCGCTCAATACCAATAGTCGATTCATTTGTGTGTTGAACTCTAATTTAGTGATAAACTTCTAGTCGTATTCAGTATTTTCTCTATTTAATGTCAGAATAATATATTATTAATTATTTAAATTTAAATACCTACTATATTATGGGTTTTATGTGTACCACTCAATATAGAAAGAAAAAAAGAATAAGTGGTAACAAGTTGGTGGAATTATTAAGATTTGAAATATATTTACGTTATAAATGTGGCAAAATTCCTTGTTATATTTCCTGTTTGAGTTTGATGACGGAGCTTCGGATAAAAAGATTTATAAAAAGGTATGTTGGACCTATAATTAGTTCTAGCTAAAAGAATAATAAATTAAAAATTAAAATTTTATTATTTTCGCTCATTTACTAGTACCGCCAAATAACAAGAGGAAGTCTGGAATCCGAAATCGGAATTGCGAATACATGGTTAGTTACGTTTAGAAATTATATTTTTCTGTAGTGCATATTATTGCCCATAGATAAGTCCTCCCATATAATTTTCATAAAAATATCATTTAAAATTGTGATTTATTGCCGTAAATGTAGACAAAACATACACTTATTGTCTATATTCATGACTAATTTTATTTTATAAACTTCATTTTTCCTAGCATTTAAATCTTCATTTTTTTAACTAGCAGCACTAGACTTGTACGAGCTTCACTGTGCTCTGAGCTCTATGGTTGTACATTGTATACATTTGTGGTCGGTCGTCTGTGGTCGTGTGTTCGAATTGCGAATCGTATGAAGTTAGCTTCAGTTTATTCCACAAAGTACCTACTAACATAAAACTTAATTGTATTTTAGTTTGTGTTTACGAGGAATCTTTCCTACACGGTACACTACATAACAGTGTATTATTTTATTAACTATCATTACTTGATTGAAGTCTTAAAACTATAACACGCAAACTAAGCGCCGATATTATAATTCATGTTCCTTAAAGTGCAGTGCGAGTTTTACGAAGGTAGTGGAATAATGAAGAGTAGTGTATTTATCGCTTTGTAGCGATGAGTGAATTGAATTGAGTGCTATTTTCATAAAATTCATGGTGTTTCCGATATTGTCAGTGTCGTTTGTAAATTATAGTTCGAATCATAGGGTCCACAACCGAGCAGACGGATTCTACCATGGTCGTAAAACGGTAAGTCGTCATACCTTTTCGTCACAACGTGGTGTTGTATAAAAAACATTGGTTTTGCCGTCACGTTCGCTTTTATCCGTCTAATATAGTTATCGCTTAATATATCTTCGATATTTATACTCTGAAATGAATTTTGCTTAATAAAAATGATAAAAAAATAAGTGGCGTCTCGTAAAAGTACCTACATGAAGCTAGTAGTTTTACGAATTTTATACCAGCGGTCCATGTTTTTGTTTACGTTTTACAATATCTTCTCTAATCGCCCCACATTTTATTGTTATGCCCGTTTTCTTATCTCCCTTTGTGACATTTTTTGATTGTAGATTGGTTTGTTTACATTTGGTTTTGTCAACAAAATCGATTTTGTGATGGCCTTTTGTAAGTTCAAAGTTGTCAGATTCTAGTATTTAACTTGCAAAGTGAGGTCTTTGTGTTCACTTCCGTTAATAAGCACTCTTTTTTCCGTTAAGAACGAAACTTCACAAATAATATGTCAAGCCCAAAAGTATATGAAGTTATTGCAAAAGTACTTAGGGTACAAAAGAACTCACATCAGAATATTTATTACTTAACAATTTTTATAAACCTACACAGGCTTGTGTGTTCATATTTTTAGAAAAAATAAATAAATGTATTTAAGTAAATAGAGAATTTGGGGAACAAAAAACACACTGTTTATCTCAGAAGCTGTTACTTCTATCCAAAGTCAGTTGTCCTGTACTTAAACTACAAATAAAACTGTTTATTATTATCACTGATAAAAAAACCAATTTATTTGTTGATTATTAATCTGTAGTTAAAGTTAAGTTATTTAAAGTTCAAACTCAAGTTAAATAAATCTGTAGAATTTTAGCTATTAGAAGCATCAGCCAATAAAGTTTCCAAACATAATCAGTAGAAACTATGCATGCTATGTAACCAAAAAAGACTATCTAATGATAACTAATCTGCAATGTTAAGTTAAAAAGCCTGTAACATTCCCTTAAAAACAACAAACAAAGAAAGGAATGCAATAAGGATTTTTCAAATTTGACTGGTAAGTCCTACCAGAGATTCTAAACAAAAAACCTAAACCTGTTATTCGTCATAATCATCATCATATCAACCTATTAATGGCCCACTACAAGAACCGGGGCACCTTCCACAATGAGAAAGGATTTGGGTACGATTGTTGGACTCCACATACCTTTGAGAACTTTATGGAGAACTCTCAGGCATGCAGGTTTCCTCACAATGTTTCCTCCCCTCTTGAAGCAACAGATATTTTAATTGCTTAAAACATACATTACTTAGAAAAGTTATGAGGTGCATGGTAGAATTTGAACGTGCCACTCTAAGTCAAAGTCAAAGTCAAAAATATCTTTATTCAACTAGGCCCACGGGTGGCACTTTTGATGCGTACATAAGAACCACACGGTAGTGAGATGATGGCGATAACCACATTCGTAAACTTAAAACTAAAGCTAGGAGGGTTCCAAACGCGTCCTGGTCTAAGAAGAAGGCCACAACAAACTTAGCCGGGTGTTTTGTGCTCTTGAAAGTGAAGTTGAAGTGCTACCCACTGGGCTGTCACAGCTTCTTGTTATTAGTAAAAAAATAAAATAATTTAATTTTTGAGCAATACCTGTTGATCATCCCTATATCAAATCAGTTTACTACATTTTGGTTCTTGGATTGTTTATAATCAGTAGACCAACATGTTTTTTTGCTTTGATATCTATGGTTTAAAATGAAAGAGAAAAATCCAAAAAAGTAGGTGGAAAATCGAAAAATTATATTGTGAGGGAATTGTTGTTTTGGATCACATAAAAAAAGTGTCATTTTTTAGTTGGTATGAAGTTAGTTGGGTCATCTAGTCATTGAACGAAAATCAGAACTTTCTTTTAGTATGTATTTTTTATATCCTTTAATGCTTATAAAATGCCTTTTATATTATATATTCATTTACATAACAATGAAATACTGTTGTTATATAAGCATATTCCTGATAACAAGTTAATGCTGTATCAGTAATTAATTTATTTTAATTAAAGTTTTTATTTGGATAGAGAGATAAAATAATATCTAATAATAATTATTAGATATTATTTACTTGTAAAAACACATTTCCTAAAAATATTTTGATCCATAATTAGTATTATAATTGTGGAAGATTTTTCAAAATCCTAAAACATACATATGAAATTGCTGGCAACAGCTGTTTTTTAATAAGTTAGACAGGTCTCACAAATGTGTGATTCTATTAGAAATATATACAAATAACCAAGTTTAATAGCCCAATAATTGTTGGGTGATTATTTACATCAAGCTGCAAACCTAATGTCAAGGAATATTTAAAATATGTGAACACCAATCATAAAAATTTAAAATAATAATTTCTTATTATATTTGCATTTAGAAATTTGGAAACAGCTGAAAAATTAAGTACTCAATTGAATATTATTTTCTGCTGCCTGGAACAACTACAATTTATTGAATTGATACCTCCACTAATGCTAATGTGAAATGAAGTCATTGCACTATATTATTCCAGTTGTGACTAGAATACATATAATTGATATACTGGGTAACAGCAGGTATAGTCTAATTGATACTAATGGTAGTTACATTCACACACATTGATTTCTGGATTTAAAAATTTGGAAACAGCTGATCAAACGAATTATCCAAACAAATGTATTTTTCTGCTACATGAAATTTCTATCAATGCAACGCAATTGATTGAATTTTTATAGGTACTAACTTTGCACCAACCTGCCAAAATGAATTATAAATCATAGGTTTAAAATGAACTGAGACATAATACCATATTATATGTATATATGACGCTCTTTCCATTTTTTACTTTTGGTAGTTAACTTTTCCTCAGTCGAATAGGTAAACGAGTTTAAAATCTCAACCATAAACAAAGAAAGCACCCAGGAACAAAGAAAACAAAAAAGAGATTATTTGGGAACCACAGAAAAAACATCACACTGATGCTTTACGGTAGCGAGAAAAAGATGTTTTATATTTAATTTAAGTGACCTTTACCATGAATAAAGAGCGTCGACTTGCGGAACCCTCTCATTAAACTTTTATAAAGCTTGTTTGCGATTCGCGGCCGGTTCTCTATACAATGCCAGCTTGTCAAGATTCGTTAACTAACGTTAAAAATGATGCTGATGAAATACGTTCACCGACCATCATAGCATAATAACTATGTTTTAGTTAAGAGGCGGAGAAAAATAAAAATGATAATTTTTCCAATACATATGGTGCCTACCTACTTATATATTGTTGTTAATTCTAAGCAGCTAGATAAAAAACATGATAGTTTTTTCATTAATAAATATTGGAATCAGTTTGGGGCATAAACTAAGGTTTTCAAAAAACTTAAAATTTTCATCGGCACATGTAAAAAAAGCTTTGTTGAAATAGCAGACATACGACGTACACCTTAAACACTCACTCTATATATCATTATCAATATTAATCCATTAATCCATTGCACTACAGGTCTAATACAGGATGCTGGTCTCCTCTTAGAATAAGAAGGGTCACCACGCTGGCCCAGTGTGGATTCGTAGACTACATACAGCTTTGAGAACATCAGGGAGAACTGTTAGGCATGCAGCGGTGCTAGCATAATTAACGCGTCCACCTGCTAAAGCATGGAAGGAAGTGGAGTAGTTACCCCCGTTTATACATATATTATGTATTTGGATATTATTTCCACTTGTGCGCCAGTGTTAATGAGAAAATATAATTTTTTATCCTTTCCCTGAGGAGATATTTGTCTTTTGCCTATGCTAGCTGTGCAGGTTCTCTCACGATATTATACATAACATTTCCAGTTTTCAAAAAAACGCATGTGGAGTTAGTTCCTTTCGCAGATGCAGCCCAAACTGAAACTTGAAATTCTTCTTTTACCACAAAATAAAACTCGTATTTGATTGGTATAGGTTGACTTGATATTGTTTCTAATTAAGTTATTTACGATTACAGTACAGGATTTATATAAATACTACTGTTACTCAGATATTATTAAAATCCTGGTTCAGTAACCTTTGACTTATGTCGGACAAACAGGTAAACAAATTGTTGAACCAATACCTGAAGTTGTATGTTTATCATTGATAAATCACTAGCAGTTCTCCGCGACTTTGTAAACGTCCTTTGGAAATCTTTCCTCTTTATAAAACTAATATTGTGAATTAATAATCACTGTATAATTTCTATTACTACTTTATTCTATTACTTCACTGTAATATTATTATTCTTTTGGCAGAAAAAAAGTGGTGATAAATTCAAGTTTCATTTATTTCAAGTAGGCCTAATATGAGCACTGCACAGTCTGTTTGTAGTGACTCTACCACCGCTTCGGAAGGCAGATTCTACCGAGAAAAAGCCGGCAAGAAACTCATCAGTTGCTCTTTTCCAATATCAACAATTTACATTTAGATAGATAGCCTAACGGGTAAGCTTTCCCTTTCGAACTACAGAGTAAGATCTCGTAAGGACCGCATTTTTTTTGAGTTATATGCATTTTTAAGCAATTAAATATTACGTTCTTTAACTGTGAAGTATAATGTCGTGAGGACAAATGCATGCCTGAGATTTCTACATTATGTTCTCAAAGGCGTGTGGAGTCTACCCTAGGACAGCGTGTGAGACTACGACCCTTAACCGACTAAACCTTTTTCATTTCGAGAGGAGAACTGTCTCTTGTAGAGGGCCGGTAATGAGTTGACGTTGTTGATTATGATATAAGGTCAGTCTTTAAGGCGGACAGCGTAACGCTGCTATTTCAACAGAGCTTTTAAAACGTGCCTATGAAAAGTATATTTATTTATTCTGCGAGTACGGTACCCGGATGCTTACACATGTGTGTGCGATATTTTATCAGATCTTTGCATTTGTTGAGCTGAACAAACAATTTAATTTAAAAAACAAACAGACATAATGTCGCATTAATAATATTTGTATGGATGGATTCACACACAAATATAATAATAATTGTAGCTCGGAGCATCGCAAGTGATGGAACTTTAAAACTAGCTAGTCATTAATGATTAGCCCCCTACCCTTGTACCCCTGCTGATACTATGAAAACAAATTTCTTGAGTAAAATTTAACGTTACTAAAACAGTCAGTTATCCCTACTATATATACATATATTTGACGGCTAATTGACGCAGTTTGTAGCGACCCTGCTTTCTTTGCTTTTAGTTCAAGACAGTGGGTTCGTTTCCCACTATTGGAAAATGTTTGTGTAATGAGCATGAATGTTATTCAGTGTCTGGGTGTTTATATGTATATCTTAGTACCCATAACACAAGCTACGCTTACTTTGTGGCTAGATGGCGATGTGTGTATTGTCGTAGTATTTTTATTTATTTATATATACGTTTACTATAATAATACAAAATTATCATAGAACGCCATAAATATCAAAAAGGCACTTTAGGCAATAAACCATAAACCTTTTATTGATTTACGTTGAAAGCAGATGCGCAATCACAAAGAGGCTCTGAACGTTAGTGCGTAGGCAATTTTTTGTAGAAGCCCCCGGTTTATGAGCAATCGTAAAACCCCCTGCTTGTCGCGCCGAGATAATGAAAGGTGATTCAATATTGAACTGACATGCGAAGGAAATATGTGCGTCGCCGGTGGAATAGCTAGTTTTTTTGGTAAATTAATAAGTTGTGTTAGATATATATATTTAAGTCTCCAGCAATCGTCCAGAGTGTCTCAAGATCTATCCACGGAATCAGCAGAAGTAGAGTTAAAAAAGGCACTTCTATTGCCACGAAATTCTCTGACCTGCGAGGCTGCGACCGATGTTTAAGATCTAAACAGCTGAGAATTTTAAGTTCACAGAATTAAGAAAAATTAGCGGCAACACCCCGCGCACGTCTCATTTTACACCCGCGGAATGTCGCTAGCTCACACTTTTTCGCATTTTCCTGTAAATGTTTAGAACAATATCAATTGGTTAATTTCTAACTTTCAACTGCTAAATATTATAAAGTGATCAACTGTTTGTTCCAGAAACACTACAAAAGTGGAGTCGTTTTTGAAGTTTTAATTTTAGTTCTGCACACGGTTTCTGTATTTTAATAATTACTTTCAACTGCTTAATGGTACAAAGTGACTAAGCGTTGGTTCCAGAAATACTACTAAAGTGGAGTGGTTTTTGAAGTTTCAATTTTAGTCCTGTACACGGTTTCTGTATATTCTCAATTCTGTGCTTAAGTTATATTTATAATAAAATACATAATATGTAAAAGGAAAACTCGCGGACTTCAACGATTGATATCATATCTTAGTATGTCCTTACTGTGAGTCCAAAAAAAAGTTCTTGGTACGACCACTCGAACTGAAGACCTCGTTATCCGTAGCTGAACATGCTAACACCTAGACTGATGAGGTTGTGTAGGGCAATATTAGTAATAATAAAATAATAATAAGAAAATTAGATTACTCAAGTAGACCGGCAAGTGAAACATCCTACGAGCCCAGAGATCCTTAGCCGTAGATCCGCTAGCGCACACATTTGGCAACCCGCAGGTGACGTAACATCCGTTGAGCGGCACCACCTGCCTTTCCCCGCCACCTGCTCGGCAGATGTGCTGTCGGGCGTACGTCTATTATCCCTTTGCTGAAGCAGGAATAAGATACTAAAGATGTTATTTAATACCCTTTGGTACCGAAGACTTCGCTTATTTTGTCACCTACCTAGTCAGAGTTCAGATATTTTTTCGGATCTGTTTGGTGATATTTTGATATATGGAATAATGAAACAAATATATTACTTATAATATATTTGTTGCATTATTTACAAAATCGTTTACGTTTGATTGGTGGTAAAACATCGTTCAAATAGTTATATGATCTTAATAAGGCATATTGAAATCACCATGTTAATAATTTTGAATTCAGTACATATTTGTAGACAGTATTCGAACCTGCCCTACAGCCAGCTGCAGCGAGGTGTCTCTAACATTCATATTACAATTTATACTATACTAATTTATTTTTTATAAATAAATAAATATACTACGACAGTAGTCTATCGCCATCCGGTCCCAATGTTAGCATAGCTTGTGTAATGGGTAGTAAGCTGATAATGAATATTTTTGTTAATAATAATTTCTGTTGTGGGAATCGAATCCACAGCCTTCGGACTCAGAAAGCAAGGCCACTGCCCACTGCGCCAATCGGCCGTAGACAATTATTGTGGTTTGATTGTAGTGTCGTAGTAGCTGGAACATTCATACACTGAGGATGATCGATACAAAGAAAAGGATCATCACAATAACCAGACAACCGCTTTAGCACTTACCCATTTCCGAAGCCGTCACAATAAGAAACCCCAATAAATTATTCAATAAGCCGTACCCTCTTCAGAACTCCACGGGCACGTGTCCTGAACATTAACCGACCCAATTGTAAAGATAACTCGATTCCACGGTTCTCGGAATCGCGGTGTAGATGACTTCATTGGTCGTGTAACCGGGAGGTCAACCCTCCGCCGGTGCAACGAGTACGCATACGAATTACGGGTTCGTTGAACCGCGACTCCGTCAGCCTTATTGGTATACGCAAAAGAACCATATTTCGGGTTTGAAGACCCGTGACTTTAACGTTTGTAGTACTAAGGAAAGGGTAATAAATGTAAACGTAGTTTTCTACCAACATATTGTAAGTATATCGGAAATCGTACAATATTGTATCTGATTAGAGTAGATTCGACATTCGTTCAACTATGCCTTTTTCTAAAAAAGGAACAGTGGAAAGGTAATAAATGATAGCCTAGTGGAAATTCGCCTTTCCTTTCAGGGGCACGCACCGGTACCTGCGAAGTTATGCGATAATTTAATTGAACCAATTAAATATCACTTGCTTTAACGGCGAAGAAAAACAACGTGACCACACCTGCATGCCTAAGAGTTCTCGATAGTGTTCTCAAAGGCTCACACGCCTTTGAGAACACTATCGAGAAGTATTGGGTAGAATCGAGTAGAATTTGAGTCTACCAATCCGCCAGCGTGGAGGACTATAGGCTTAAACCCTTCTCATTCTGGGAGGGAGACCCGTGTCTTGTAGTGAGCCGATGATCTGTCGACAATGATGATACCTCAGCACCATCGAATTGTTTACAAAACCGAGTACCTATTACATAACGTTACCCGCATCTAAAACGTTACACTCGATATAACGCTCTGAATGTGTAATGACGAATCGCAGTATCTACGCAACTAACAAAAATTTGAATTTCATATCGCTGAAGAATTTAATACATCTCCGCACGCGATCATTATTGCGTTGCGAACTGCGGGCCTTGTCCTTAATACATGGCATACGCGTGGCGAAGCAAGGATATTGGTGTTTATCAATAACTAAGTATAGTTGTTATTGTGCTAACATCATCTACGTATTAGTTTCTATTGGGTATGCAATAAAACACATGCCTCAGTCGTGGGCTAAATCAGAACTGTTTCACTCGGCTTGTTATGTTCGAAATCATACCTCTACCATTATCGTTACCGTCATCATTTCAAATGATAGACGTCCACTGCGACTAAAAACAGATCTTTGGAAGGACTTTTACACACAAAGGTCTTTGCTGCATGTATTAAGCTACTCAAAACGACACGCTGGCTGTCGTCAATCGACTTAGAGAGGGGTCGACCAACACTGGGCTTGCCAGTGCGGAACCAAAACGTAGCCTAATGTCAGTGCTAATTTAGTCGATTGTCCTTAATGTATAAATTTGTTTTACTTTTCCATTCTCAAGGAGGCTGAAGTGAAATAGGCGGTCGGTCGTAAAAATGCCAAAAGTTTTAGCCTCAAAATCAACAAATGACTGGTGTGCCATTAATTGGTGTCAGCAGCGTCTCACGCGAATGTTCTACAGCTCGCGTGTTACAAGTTTTTTCGTTATTCGGCTACTTTTGTGATATAACTTCGATGTGATGTTTACATTGAACATTGCTTGCAATTTCATTGTCTACTTTAATATGACGTGTCAGTTTTGACAGTTAGTGCTTAAAGAGGCGTTGAAAATGCGAAATGTGTTTCATGTGTAGCTACGATGTCACTTTCATGGCAAAACATGGCTTCAGTTTTAATACCGGTAGATTTCGTAGTTGGCAGCTCGATTTCTGAGGTCCATAGAAGCCTAAGGGCGTACTTACATATGCTTGAGCGATCGAGTAGTCGCACCAGCTACTTCTGACGCTCAGACTACAGGCTCGTAGAAAATCTGCTTGTAAAGCGTTTAGATCGATTGCATACGTGAAACCACCTAAAATCAGCAGAACAAAGCTCTCGCGTTTGAATATCGTGATGAATTAAAAAATAGTTGAATGCAATTTATTGTTCGAGCGCTGGAGGCTCGGGAGTTCCTCTAAAAACTCACTCTGTATATTCATAGCACATTAATAACAAAGTCAGGCTCGGAACGGGCGTTAAAGTTCGTTAAACGCTTCGTATCCGGGGTCGCGTTGAGCGTTGATTCAGCTTTAATTTCCGGCGTTCTTATAAAAAAATGACCGTTGGACTTATGGTGGATGACTAAGGTTCGTAATTTGCAAATGTCTAATTTCCTTATAAGATACGATTAAGAACGCTTCAATAGGCATCATTATGCAGTCCGCTAGTTTTGCTGTATACTTGCTCTTTTTGCTAGTAGCAAAGTTATTTTAACTTGGCAGAAGAGTGTTAGAACGTTTATTTAATGCCAATACGTAACTCTGTTTGCCTTTTACTTCTACACGCATAAACAACTGAACAGATTTTGTTAAAATTTGCACCCTGCATAAAGGAAAGTTTGGAAAAATAGAATCTATGTAATGGAGACCAGAGTATTCTTCAATAGACCGGAGTTGTCCAGTTTGCGCTGAGGTAAGGCATTGAGTGAGCGAGCCTAGACAACAATCAATCTTTTAGCTTTAAACCACATCACCACCTAAAATCAGCAGACAAAATCTCTCGCGTATGAATATCGTGGTGAATCAAAAAAACTTTTTGTTTACAAATTCGTACACATTGACCAAAACCACACACGATTTTCTTTGTTTGCGGCTACTCACTTTGTTTCAATATACCAAAGTGTCTTGACCTAATCACGTAACTGAAATGTGTTTACTGTTGGCGTTTAATCACTCCAAACGATCGTTTCGGATTTGATCGATTTAACAGTATAAATGGAGCAGAAATGAAAGTAGGTTGTTTGTGATCGTATTGTAACTAGCTAACTTTTATTTCTACTCGACCATGGCTACAAAATAATACAGTCGAAGCTAACGCCATTGCTAATGTACACAAACACGAATAGACACACTATCGCATTTATAATGTCAGTATATTGTTTTGCTTTTAAACGATCAACCATCGAACCGGTTATAGCCCGGTGGGTATGACTTCAAATTCACTTTCGAAAGAGCGAGTTCGAATCCCAGCACACACCTCTGACTTTTTTAACTTATGTGCGTTTTTAGCAATCAAAATATTACTTGATTCAACGGTAAAGGAAAACATTGTGAGGAAACTTGCAAGCCTGAAAGTTCTCCATAATGTTGTCAAAGGTGTATGGAGCCCAGCAATCCGCACTTGGCCAACTTGGTGGACTACTGCTTTAACCCCTTACCATAGTGGGAGAAAACCCGTGCCCTGTAGTGGGTCGGTAAGGGGCTATGATGAAGATGATGAATCAACCAAAAGTGATAAACTCACATTCTTTCATACTTCAAGGAACCCTTTTCCGTCCCCTATAAAGAATACAAATGAACGTATTATAATGAGTTATTAAGTAATTAACTGACTGCCACAGCTTTTTTTTTTTATATCTACCTGTTAATATTACGTGATATGTTAATTTTCTTCATTGATAGTTACTGTAACCGCAAATGTGTGAATTACGTTGAGAATGAGTCGACGACCTTTGAATAAGTAATATGTATAATAAATAAATAAATATTCTACGACAATGCACACATCGCCATCTACTCCCAAAGTACATATAAACATGGTGCCACAGTTATCGTGGCACCATGTTTATTGTGTCAATTCTGTACCCTTACCAATATTCTGAATAAATGAAATAAATAAAAAAAAAAAAGTAAGCGTAGCTTGTGTTATGGGCACTAAGACGACTGTGGAATATTTTTATGAATAATATATATAAATACTTATAATAGACAGAAACACCCAGACACTGAAAAACATTCATGTTCAACACAAAACATTTTCCAGTTGTGGGAAATCGAACCCACGGCCTTGGTTGGACACAGAAAGCCGGGCCTTCAAATTTTTGGCGATTTTGTCATTGTATATATAGATAAATAACGGGGTAAATAGAGCATATAAATTTCTAATTAAAATGGTTCTCAGAAAACCCACTTAATTATATATATAGATTGTTGGTTTTTGTGCCCGATTATGTGTTCCTAAATTAAATGCTTGTAAAAAGAAGAATGTAAGTAGCAAGAAGTATGAAATACCAAAGTTTTGGTGATGAGAATTTTAACACAATCCGTTTTCCGTACTTAACATTATAGATGTGAAAGTGAACTTAGTGAAAACATTGACAATATTTGCTCGTATACAATACATAAAATACTCGCACCTCACTCAAGAGTTTCGTTGGGTCCCCCACTCGCTCGTTTTAAAGTTTGCCTTCTTTCTGTTACTATAATTAATAATTAGACTTCCAACTACGCTGTAGCTGTAACAGGTTATCATAACCCCAATAACAAATGTAAACAAAACGTTTTTAAGGGATAGAATGAATAGCGTATCCTTAAAATGGTCACATTTGCGATGTGTCACCGCGGTAGAATTTGTCTCACAGGAAACACGAAGTTTTACGTCGCGGCTAGTAAAGAGTATTTGTTATTTATTAAATCGGTATCTAAAGCTTAAACGTTACCTAAGCGAATGGTACCCGCTCCGCAATTCAGATAGAAAGTGAGACTAGACGAATTGCTCCAAGATCGTGACCGTGCGAACGGGGAAAGTACATGAACCAGGGATTAACTGTAGGTTACGCAACCATTTGCATTGTATTTTTGTTGTCTTAGTTACATTTTAAATCTACACTCTACGCCAAGTTATATCACTATCAAGACCATTCCCATAAAATTATATATGTATATTAAAGAACAGAATATTATGCTGTAATTTTAAATGTGTTCTGAATAAATTTACTTAGAGTACCTACGCGCGATCTAAGTTCCAATGAATTGCTTGTTTGTCCTTCTATCACGCCCCAGCAGGTATGCACAGGGTATGCATGCAGATGATATAAAATGAAGAATATCTCCGGTACGAGTTATAAAAACTTCCTTTTTTATGACTTTTACAATGCCTAGCCTTAAGTATTTTATAACTCGTACTGGCGATTTTTTCATTATATATATCATCTGCCCGCTTAGTGCATACCCTGTATGCACGCCACTGCGCCCTAGCTAAGAAATCCATCATCTTTATTTTTGGCATAGAGTTGTTTGAAAGAACGTAAAGTAACATAAGCTAGTTTTTAAACTCGAACGAAGACCGTGGGCAACAGCTAGTTCTTAATAATATTGCTTTAAATTTAAGCTTTTTTCGTTTGTTTATTGAAACCGCTAATCCCTGGAACTTACCATTGGTTTATTTTTTCATTTGATTACCTAATTGTTGCTGGAATTTGAGGACTATTTGACATTAGGGCCCCAGAATGAACTTCTTGCTTGGGACTAAATCTTTCCAGGACACCGCTAGTAATTTCTAATGCTCAAACTCGCCCATTTTGACAGTTATTCTAATAAGTAACTTCTCTTAGTTGCGGGGAAGACTGATGCCGGAACGGAATCCCAGCTATTTGCGGTGCGAACAAGGAAGCAAGCGCGTCCATAGGATATCAACTACGAAACGGGTAGTAACCCTTTCGACACTGCGGTTAAATTGTACAAACGTTAGGGTTGAGCTAAAACGAATAGTTCCCGAGCACACCATCCAAAATATATCTTGCTGAAAAGTCTCAATACAAGACATTGTATCGAAAAGCCGCCTGTATTTGTATCAAAATACCCACCGGCACAATGTCATTAGTTTTGAATCTAATATGATTATGATTATTGTTTGAAAACCATTTTTTATTAATAATATAAGAAATATTAGCACACTTGTTAAAATCTAATTATTATTGGCAATCAGGTAAACACTTAATTATTTAAATATCCTGCACATAATACGAAATAACAGTTATCATAAGTTCAATTATTTACCCACCGTACAAAAATACTGTAACAATTAACAAACAGCGATTGCCAAAACTTATTTAAATAAAGGATATTTTTAGATACAAGTATGCAGTGATTTACTAACTAGTTCTATTTTAGTATCGAGATATGTCGTTGTTATACAAACATTGTGTGATAGGTACGATCAGTAGGTATGCGACACCGTGATGAGTCAAAGGAATTCCACCATGTAGGTGTGATTTTGCGTGAGCTTCCGCTGTTCTCAGAAACTTACGTATAGGTAGCCGTTTCCAACAAACCGGATGCTTGGAAGCTTTATCATCACTTGTTATATATTATGAAAATTAAGCTTAATTTGCTATACTCCGCGAACAGCAGGAGAATCTGTATGGTGTAATTTATAATTACTTCAATCCGTATACTCCACACAAAACAGATCACCGGCAATGTACCCTCTACGCACGTTTCGCTCCGAAGCCGAAGTAGTAGCTGGTATTGCGGGCCAACATATAGGATACTTTTTGTCCCGATAAACAATAAGTTTCCTCCTGTAAACGGGATGAAATTTTTTTTATCAATTTTACTTCATAGCTCCGTTAAATTTAAACCGATTTTAATAATTCTTTTTTTATTTGAAAGTGTATACTATCAAGCATGTATTGTCTAATTTTAATGAAGATCTGATAAAAATGGTCGGAGATAAAAGACATAACTCTTCGCAGATACCAGCAAGTCGCAAGGCATATGGTACAACGATCGAATGCATGCGTACCATCTTACTAATATTATAAATGCGAAAGTTTGTGAGGATGGATGGATGTATGTAAAGATCGATGGTTTTAGTGTATATTTTACTATGGTTTTCTGTAAATTGGCTGAAATATAACGATGTTTTCTAAAGATGTAATACCGACTTAGAGTGTCACCTTGTACAGTGTACTACCTACAGGTAATTCGTTTCTAGGTTTTTTAAGATAATATTAAAACCTCTAATAACCGATTCGGTGCAGACGAAGTTGCGAGGGTCAGCTAGTTCAAAAAATAAACGAAATCCAAAATGAAACGTTACCTGCTTATGATATTTATCTAAGTACTACCTCTACGTACTACCATCGCTGTGACGTACCATTCAATGACGTATTAGTGATTCATATCTCGTAGTATTTCTCAGCGTGTTCGTAGTTTTCAGTAGGTAACACGGAACAAATGTTTTTTTTTATATTAGATAACGTTCTCATCGGAATCCTTGAGTAGTTGACACTTAAAATAGTTCGTGCGTTCATATTAATAATCTTAGTCATCATTATATATTCATAATATAAGTGTCCCATTGATGGGCGCAAGCCTTTCTTCTTTCTCATAGGATGGCGGGCTGTCAAAAATTTATAACTTCTTAAATTTATTTATAGATGTTGATTGCAATTATCTATAATTGAAACACACGGGTCTTCTCCCACAGTGAGAAGGGTTGATGCCCTCAGTTGATGCCGTAGTCCACCACGCTGGCCCAGTGCGGATTGGTGGACTAAAAATACATTCATTTGTAAGTAGGTAGGTTTTTTAATTAAAACAACGGTTATGTGAAAACATCATCAGCTGCGTTAAGCATATTGTTGATGAGTACTCAGTGGCGTGCATTGAGGATATGCAGATGATATAAAATGAAAAAACATTTTATGATACGCAAGAAAATGTAAGAGTTTAAAAAAAGCCTACGCTTTAGATTTAATAACTCGTACTGGAGATTTTCTTCACTTTATATCATCTGCATACCCTATGACTACCCTCTATTCACGCACTGTGCTTAATTAAACCATCTCCCGGCGATACACAAAAATTACTAAATCTATCCTTCTCATAATACTCTATCTATTTCAATAAATTGTCTACAACCGCATATCATCGGTAAGGCATAATAAACCCGTGAAAGCTTCTGCGTTTTAACTTCCGTGAAAATCTAGATCGCCTCACGATTCCGCAGTTATTGTGTTAAATAATCTTAAATGATCTAAATGAAGTGGCCGCAGATAAAGACAAGAACGTCGGTGCAATTAAAACCAGACATGTAAATGCACTAAATTGCTAACGTCACGGTATGCCGTGATTAGTGGTTACGTAACCACGGAATTAACTTTAATATATATACGGATATACGCATGATATATCCTTACTAATATGTATTTTGAACTAGAAGAAGCCGCGCGTCAAAATCCCTCGGCATCAGTTAGTTATCCTGGCATAAAAAATGTCCGCATCTACGATGTTTGGCTTACATCGTTACATTATCATTTCGAATTATCTCAATATCAGTCTAACCGTATACTAAGTGGACGGTATTTTTCACGCTTGCACCGCCTTGAGGGGTAAGAAGTTTAAGACCCACGTGAAGCATTTTGGGTTGCTTTTCCAGGATGAAAAGTATGATATGTCGTTTTGAATGCCATGTTGGATCTGTGCAAAAATTCATAATGATTATCAATTTCATCAAGAAAAAATATGCCGATTTTACTTGCTTGGTATTGTTAGCTAAGCGACAATATTTTCAACTTCGTAAAGAAGTAGCAATACAGTATATGATATGTTTTCCAGTCCCATATTATCGATATCCCGAAAAGCGATTGCATCTTCTTTACTTATACGCATGGCAAGGGTTCGGAACGCCCTTCCAGAGAGTTCTGTGTTTCCTAATTCTCACAACCTGAATATCTTTAAAACAAGAGTGAATATTTTCTAGGCAAGCACATCCCATCTTAGGCCACATCTGCACTTACACAAAAAAGAAATGTAACTTCTATAAAACATTCCACATTTGCCACGAGCCATAATAACACGGTAAATTATGATACAGAGAGATGTAACCAGATATATTGCCCCTCCATAATATATTATTACGGTAATCATCGACATTGTAATTAAAGGCAATTCCGTTGAGGCATGCCGGAGAAATGGGGAAGGGGCCGGGCGGTCGGTTTTTGATCTTCCTCCCATATTTCAATTTCCATCGATTGGGCAGCCATTATATTTTGTACAATGCTAAGACCGATACCAATTGAAGTCAAATCAAGCATAACGATTAAACAGTCTCAACAACCTCGGTGATGTGGTTAGTTAGACATTATTATGTTACGACTGAGATTTCCTAAATATTGGTAGGTAGGTACTCGTTCTCCTTTGTATAGAGATTTGATTTTGAACTCCCTGGCGCAACGGTGAACGCTGTGAATTTAAGTAGGAGTTCCCGGGTTCGATTCCCAGCAGGTGCAATTTAAGAATTTAAAATTTCTGAATTTTCTCTGTTCTGGTCTGGTGGGAGGCTGTGGTCATGGCTAGTTACCACCTTACCTACAAAGACGTGCCGCCAAGCGATTTAGTGTTCTGATGCGATGTCGCGTAGAAACCGATTATGACTACCATACCTACTCCCTAACAGGATAGCCCGCTACCATCTTAAGACTGCATCATCGCTTACCACCAGGTGAGATTACAGTCAAAGGCCAATTTTTTGAAGAAAAAAAAAAGTCTGGGAAGTTAAGAATTTAAATTCTATTTCCAAATTTCCTTTGTCTGCAATATTACCTGTTAGTAAGCGATAATGCAGTTTCAGATTCTAGGGGGCTTACCTGTTTTAAGAGGAGAGTGTTACGGCAGTTAAATTTTACCCTAATCGTTATGTATGCGGCATCGTACCGGAACGCTAATCCGCTTTGTCGACAGGGTTTTAACTAGCCACGGCCGAAGCCCCAGGTAAAACCAAAGTCGGTAAAGGACACAAACATGATGGAAGGTAGGACCATGGAGTAGGTACCATCGGTCAATAAATACGTTGCAAAGAAGACCTCCTTTGTTTGTTTTGTTTTGTTCATTTAAACAAGCTTTAACCGGTCGCAAATACAACAGACAAGTTATTAATGTCAATCTCTACTTAAACGATGAGTAGATAAGTGGATATGACATGTATTTAGAGCTAGGGTGACCCAGTTCTGTATGGACAAAGCGCAATATGGACAGACCGATAGCTTATCGTGTTTACGATCGATATAAACCACTTGAAGTGCGAGGGCTTATGGCAACAAAACGCATTTTCCAAGCCAGACAATAGGATCTACTTATTTCACTTTATTTTTATTCACGCTAGTCGCTAAACTCATCAAACTTTTTAAGTTATGTCCGTTTTAAGCAAGTAAATATGACTTGTTCTGACGATGAAGAAAAACATCGTTACGAAATCTGCATGTCTTAAAGTTCTATATATAATAGTCTCTAAGGCGTGTGAATCAATCCGCACTGGGACAGCGTGGTGGACTACGGTCTTAACCCCTTCTCATTGTGGGAGGCGACCCGTGCCCTGTTGTGAGCCGGTAAATGGGTAAATGGGTTGAAGAGATGATGATCATAATGAATTCTACCAATACGACCTTTTCAGCGTGGTAGATATTCTGAGAAGAGACCCGTGCCGTGTTGTCGGCTAGTAAAGGGATGATAATGGTGAGGTAACTGTAACCTAACCTAACCTTTTTTTTTTTTTTTTTTTTCTTGGGGAAATCCTCATGGATATCACTACACCACGAGGAGGTGCAGTGGTTATGCCGGACTCTTACCGACTAAAACCCCACGGTGTTCCAACTCATCGCCTGGTGACTGGGTCATGGGAACGCTTTCGCACACAACCACAACCCAGTCAGAACCTAACCTAACCTAACCAACTCAGATATCGCAATAAACATTTCAACGAGGTATATCGGTAGGTAGGTTGCAAGATATTTCTATGCGCTACCTTACGAGATTTTTCAGTAGATTCCTATATGAGAATAATTTTAACGAGGCTCCATATTGTATCGTCGTTGTTTCCACCAATTGGATTTATGGCATACGACAATAGAGAAGAAGAAGAAGAAGAAACACTTTATTGCACGTAGAACATACAGGAAAAGAAACAGTAAGGAGTATACAGTACACAATGTAGACATGCAAAGGCGGCCTTATTGCTGCAAGCAATCTCTTACAGGCAACCTTTGTAGATAGGACTTACAGCAAGAGAACGGGATAGTGCCAAGAGTGTTGATAGATATACATAAATACCAAAATGTAAAGATACAAATACATATATAATTTAAATAAATATACGTAATATATAAAATATACATGATATATAAATAGAAAATATACATAATATATGTAAATATATAACAAACATAATATATATAAGTAGATTTTAACACACAGTTAAAAAAAAAAAAAGAATGTAAAGAATCTACTTCAAATTTCATCACTCAAAGAGAGGTAGTAGTCCTTCAGACGACTCTTAAATATCGGAAGGGAACTACTTCCACGGATTTCAGCAGGCAGATTGTTCCAGAGCATAATTGCTTTAAAGGTGAAAGAATTACTGAAGAACTTCGTTTTACTAAAAGGGTGAGAGTGTAACTAGACTAAAATAAAATTTGAAAATGAAATTCCTAACCAAAAAGGAGATATTTGAGATCAAAGTGGCCAGAACGACGAAACGCTAATTTCATATGTAATGACCTAACATTATGGCAATGATAATATTATACCCATTCCACTAAACGGTGTCTATGTGACACCATAGCGGCATGTTAATTACTTAGCGGCAACTTTTTGGCTGTAGAGTGGTAACTAGACCCGGTCGAAGCCTCCCACTAGACCAGACCAAATAAAATTTAAAATTATAAATCTTGAAATTTCTACTGCCGGGGATCGAACCCTGGACCTCTCACTTAAAACTTTAACGATCACCACTGCGCCAGGGAGGTCAAACCTATGAATAAAAAGCCAATTTAAAGGTTCACACTAAAATAGTTATCAGCGACCAAAATAGGTACTTATCAGCGTACATTTCATTACGAAAAGACTGCATTCGGGAGGCCATATTAAAGCAGAGCTATCAAATCTGTTACTAATGATATGAAATTTATATTTATCGATGGGTCAAATTGGTTAACACGTCATGGGTTAAGAGTCGAGACTTAAGATTGATGTGAGATATGGCTATTACAATTGTGCGCAATTATTATTTATAGTTAACTAACAAAACATGTTGTGGCTTGCAAAATTGTACCTTTATGGCCATGTTTTTATTGTAGCTTAGATGTTTTAAACGCGTTTACCGTAATAAAAAAAATTATCGCACAAAGACAATTAATCACACATAGAGAAAATATTGAATTTTGCGTACCGATTGTTACATTTTAAATGATTTTCTTACTGGGTTTTTCTAATTTACACAGACCGATAAAATTCACTGTTACTCGGCCGAATTGTCTGTTGGAAAACGACGCGGTTGCTATAAGATTCACGTGTCTGTGGCATTGTTTTTCCCGAACGGATAAACCGATTTTGATTTGTTTTTTGTTTGAAAGTTGTCGATTTGTTGTTGTTGATTAGTCGGGAGAGTTCCTAGCTGTTTGATAAGAATTCGTCCAAGATGGCCGCCGCCACAAAATGGCGGATTAAATATTTTATCGCATCTCACACAATATGAGTTTAATCAATAGAATACTATAATAACATTATGACAAATTTCAAATCCAAGATAGCCGTGGCACAAAGTGGCTAATTACTTTTTTTTTTTTACAAAAACAACCCACTAACTAAACACTATAAAAGTTGGGGGTTAATTAAATATTAATTCTACACATCTGATTGTATTCGCGAAGGAAAGCTCTGCGAATAGGTCTGTTTACTATTTAATTAACTTAGGCTTATTAGTTTTGTTAGCGCCTTTGATAAAACAGTGATTAGCAAATTGTTTAAAATATCATCAGTAGCCACAGAATTAAGAACGTACAGAAACCGTGTACACGACTAATACTGAAGCATCAGAAAAACAACTCCACTTTAGTAGTGTTTCTCGAACAGGCGGTTTGTCACTTCATACCATTTAGCAGTTGTCAGTAATTATTTTACCTTGAATGTTCTAAACGGTTACTATAAAATGGAGAAAATGGGAAAACTTTGGGAACTAGCATCATTCCGCGGTTGTGAAGTGAGATGTGCGCGAGGCGTTTGAATTTTTTTGGACACAAGACACTGCATGCAACAACCGCTTAATGAGGGTTTTTATTTTATTTCTCTACAAGTTAGCCCTTAACTGCAATCTCACCTGGTGGTAAGTGATTATCCAGATGGTAGCGGGCTGTTAGGGAGTATGGTAGTATGCTAGTATGGTATTATAGACATACCTTCACGTTGGGAGAGACTTTGAGTCCAGCAGTGGACAGATAAGGCTATTGAAACAGAATTAAGAAAATACAGAATCCGATCTCCCTGTCGCTACGCTGTGATTATGAGCAGGAGATCCCTGATTCGATTTCCGGGAGGGCCAATTTGGGAATTTATAATTTCTGAATTTTCTCGTCTGGTCTGGTGGGAGGCTTTGGCCGTGGCTAGTTACCACCCTACCGATAAAGACGTGACGCTAAACGATTTAGCGTTTCAGTACGATTGCGTATAAACCGAATTGGGCTATGGGTTTATTATAACCGCCATTACCCCAATAGGTGAACCAATTACTAACATATGCATCATCACTTAGCAAAAAAAAAAAACCTTTTAAAATATGCATCGTTATCAGCGTCTTGTTTTGTTGAGTACGAGTTGTGTTTGACTGCATCTGTACCAACCGGTTTTCCAATGGTCATAACAATTTTACATCACTAAACTCGAAACTTGACCCACAGCAGTCCCAAACCAGTTTTCCATAGAGATCTTAGCCTTATGTTCTTGACCTGCGGTCGTTTCATTGTAACTCGGAGCGGAAGTGAGATGGTGGGCGGGAATTATTTCGATGCTACGCTACCAATCCTTTACCAGTAATGATGTTTTTTCATAAATATACGCTTTCCATGCCAGTTACTATTTATATTGTAAAATCTTTTACTTACTCAGTTATTTTTTTTAAAAGCTTAAATTCGGCAAATTTTAATAATTAACACAATGAATAAGATAATATTACTGTGATCACAAGCTATAGAATTTTATCCGAAATAAATGTTATTATTATTATTAAAGATACTCTTAATTACTAACCTAGCCATGACGTTGCTCACGACTTGGTCTTGTGTTTTTTTTATGTACATACTTTTAAAATTACATTCATACAGAAATCTGTTTGGTGTACTGTTTGGTGTTGATTATAATGATTGAAGAAATTATAAATTACACCATACATATTCTCCTGCTTTTCGCGGAGTATAGCAAATTTAGCTTAATTTTCATTATATACTAGCGTACCCAGCCCGCTTCGCCGGGCTTGATTTTGCTTTATTTTATTTAAACAATAAACAAGCATCATTAAATTATAAATTTAAGTCTCAGTCCATTCCGCACTACCTGAGTTGACTTTATTCTCGTTACACATATTATATGTTATATGTTTGAAACTTCCACGTTGTTTTAGTGATTAGTATGTTTAACGCCAGATCGCGAGGTCCAGGGTTTTAACCCCGGGTCGAGTCAAAAATTGTTCGGTATTGTGTATATTCTGTTAGAGAATTTCCAATACCAGCCTGGAGTTAGGAAATTGGTTGTGTCTACCGGTCCTCGGTGAGCACATTAATCATTTAATCATTTACTTGTGATTATAGCCTGATGATGATGATGATGACCTATGCAAAATTTCACAAAAGTTGACTTCGTGGCTAAACATTAAATAAATAAAAAAATGTACTACGACACAAACATCGCCATCTAGCCCCAAAGTAAGCGTAGCTTGTGTTATGGTCACTAAGACGACTGATGAATATTTTTATGAATAATATACATAAATAATTAGAATATACATATAAACAGCTAGACACTGAAAAACATTCATGCTCATCACACAAACATTTTCGAGGTGTGGGAATCGAACCCACGGCCTTAAGCTCACAAAGCAGGGTTGCTGCTAACTGCGCCAATCTGCCGTCAAATAATAGGTCATTGCATATATGGTCTTAACTAAGGCTATATTCATATTATTATAATCCCATGGAAACGATTCCTTCATTTTTTTCCGGGAATAGCGGTATCTGTCTTAAGGATGCAAGCTGTACATGTGCTAATAAACATCATCAAGTTTGGCGAGGTTGAACAAACAGACTGACGTATTTTCGCTTTTATATTATTAAACCCAAAATGTGTTAGTATGAATGGATTTTACATCTAAGTGAAACCCACTTGTTCTTTGAAGGGATAATTATTACATTTGTCTGAGTGATTAATGGCAGTGTTTTCAAAGTGCTTTTACAAACCTACGCTTAATAATTTCGTAATGTAAACTTCAGCGGTTTAAACCTACCGAGTCAATGGAACATGTTTTGTTGAAAGAAAACAACTGTCTTTTGTTAGCTATAGTTTACAAACCAGCCTTTAAATCTATAGCTAAGAGATTCATTAAATGAAAACGAAGAAACAACGAACGTATATACTCGTAAAATATGTAAACATAAGTTATGTTACAACTGTAACGGATCGAATATAAGGTATAGATAGGTCTGACTTTCTACACACGTGTAGATATTCGTGTTACTTCCATTTTGTTGTGTTATTAAAAGAGGCAATTTAGGAATTTATTATTCCTGAATTTTCTCTCGTCTGGTCTGATGGCTAGTTACCGACACAGACGTGCCGCCAAAACATGAACCGTTCTGGTACGAAGTCGCGTAGAAACCGATTAGATGTATGGGTTTAATATATCTCCAACACCCTAACAGGTTAGCCCGTTACCATCTTAAGCTGCATTGTGACTTACCACCAAGCAATATTGCAGTCGAGGGCCAACTTGTAGCGTAAGAAATAAGTTTATTAGAATGGTTTCAATAAGTGTTTGTTTATCGGGATGGTGGAATAAATTGTGTATTATGATAGTTAAGCTTAATTTGCTATACTCCGCGAAAAGCAGGAGAATCTGTATGGTGTTATTTATAATTTCTGCAATCCTTGTAATCCACACCGAACAGATCTTCGGCAATGTATAATCTTCGGCAATATAGTAAAATATAACAATTATTTATTGTAAAGTCAACATCTCATGGGGATGCCCCGGTTTTGGAGCGAAACGTGCGTAGAGGGTACATTGCATCTGTTTGGTGTGGAGTATAAGAATTGAAGAAATTATACACCATACAGATTGTCCTACTTTTCGCGGAGTATAACAAATTAAGCTTGATTTTCATAATACATCAAGGATTTCCGCAAAGTAACGCCTCCCGCTTCTATACAATGAATAAATTGTAGCCTATATTTGTTGTAATTAATTGAATGTTGTCTGTCTTCGCAGTGCTGCGGACAGTGCGGATTCACCAATACTGGAGGAGGCTGGCGAGAGTGGCTCGGAACAAAAGCCGAAGCCCCTCGTCAAATATGGCGAACTCGTCATACTCGGGTAAGTGGAGGAACCTTCGCATTTGGTTAATAAGCCTGACCTTAAACTAGATCTCTTTATGTGATTACGCGTTAAGTAGATGTATGTAGATTATAATATACTTACCGGTTTCGATGACCTCTATCAAGGAGAGTGAATGAAGCTAAACTTTACGAAGCTATGTTTTCTGTATACTTAGATGGGTTGTCGGTGATGGCTTAATATGATTCCGAAATGTGATCGCTTATAAGGAATCTAATAAGAAGACTCACAAATTCAATTCTTAATTTGCGTGATTGCAGGTTAACAAATTTGATCTTATAATAAAACATAACAAGTTCCGCGCTACAATCTGCCATTCTTTGGCATGCAAATTATAACAACACCTTAATTATAATTTATTTTTTTCATTTTATACAAAATGACTGAAAATTAAGGTATCTAAACTGTGATATTACATAACAATGTCAACTTAAAATTAAATAATATAAAGTTAACCAAAATATAAACCTAGAAACACAATTATGTAAACTTTTGGTTTAAGATACTGAATAAAACTGACGAAGCATAAGCCATTCAATAATTTTAATTTTAAATTTAGGCAGACGTATGTCAATTAAAGTATTTGGTAATCCCTACTAATATTATAAATGCCAATGTAAGTTGGTTTGTTACGCTTTCACGCAAAAACTACTGAACCGATCTTCATGAAACTTTGTACACATATTTTTGGAAGTGTTAGAAGTAATATAGGATACTTTTTATCCCGACATTAAGCAAATGTAATCTTTCAGTTGAATGTTTTAAACTCGCGATAACTCCTAAATTAAATGTCTGAGCATACAGAATGAAAGTATTTAATGTCAAATAAATATAGTTTTATCAAAGGGCCATAGTCCACCACGCTGGCCCAGTGCGGATTGGTGGACTCCCCACAACTATGAGGACATTATCGAAAATTCTCAGGCATGCAGGTTTTCTCATGAAAGTTCCCTTCACCGTTCATAGCTTAGAAATTTAGAGGTGCGTGCTGGGATTCGAACTTGGCCCCCGAAAGTGAAGTCCAGCTCCTACTCATACAAAATTCCCAGCCTACTGGCTATCACCGGTTTTTTTCTAATAAGTGTATTATAAAGTAATACAAAGTATTTATAGACTTAGTATTTAAACATAAATAATTCTTGATTTCCTTTTGGTGTAACACTTCTAAGGTATTATATTAAACATATTATTATACATATATATCAGTAGTTTTGCATGTTATATTTTTCATTATAATACTCGTTACTGTAATCTGAGCCTTGTTAGTAGAAATAAAATATAATATGTTCATAAAATTGGGAAGGAAGCGGCATGTCCGCCTAACGCGTCATTATTTCCAAATAAAAATGGAGGTTAATACGGTCAGGGCGTACGGTGAACCGTAAACAATCCATCTTGTCCTTCCTTAACCGTTCTCTCGCCATATACGTGAGACGTTACGTGACGTTTAAAGCAAACATAGTACGTTGATGGACGAATACTAATGGTAAACGCGCATACCAGATGCACTGCTGCACGTGCACTTTTCGGAACGTGTATTCTGGAGGGGGGGGGGGGGGGGGGGATTGACTCATTGGAAAAACCCTTCAGTCCTCTGTTGGACTGAAGGGTTTTCCAATGAGAAGATTTGCTTATAATTCGGCAGACGGGTTGACGAGCACAAAGGACGCTGCTATCCATTTTGCAATATATTCTTTTTCCTTAGTCACCTCATCCGACACCCGCCGATAACCCAGTGGGTACGACCTCGACTGCAGTTTGGGGGCCGAGTTCGAATCCCAGGACGTAGTTTTAACTTTTCTAAGTATGAAACAATTAAAATATCACTCGCTCAACAGTAAAGGAAAACATCGTGAGGAAACCTGCATACCTGAGAGTTCTCTATTATGCTGTCAAAGTGTGTGAGGTCAACCAATCCGCACTGGGCCAGCGCGGTGGCCTTCTCACTGTGAGAGGAGACCTGTGCCCTGTAGTGGGCCAGTAATGGGTTAATATGATGATATACCTTACTCCATCACCCGTTAACGTTAGCAGGCGAAGGATTGTAGGCGTGGTAATAAATTAGTATGGCCCAAAGTAAACCTCACTTTATGTAAAAGAAATGTTTATTGTATGGCAATAATAATTTATAACAAACTAGCTGTTGCCCGCGACTTCGTCTGCGTTTGATTTTGTTTTTAAAGTATTCAGTATCGCTAAGCCTTAAATGAGGGGTTTGCTGCTGTCCGCTGATGAGTTTGGTCCTCTATCTCCAACCAAATTCATCAGATTTACACAGTTTGGGCAAAATTAAACACATGTTATAACCTCTATAGTACAAAAATAATTATTTAAATCGGTTATGATTTGTCGGAGTTATGGTGTAAAATCGTCAAACACTTTCATCCCCTCTCCCAAAGGAACCGAGCTTAATTGAAAAAGTTTTTTTTTTAATTACCACACCCGATTTTTTTTTTACAAGAAACTTAAAAATATTCTTTCAAAACCAAAACAAACGCGTACGAGGTCGCGGCCAACAGCTATACTAACGCGCGTAAAACCAACGGTTACAGCTAGCCGTTTGATACACGCCACTAGGTCACGGCATGGCATTAATTTTATGTAATACTTCGCAATATTTCTTTGGACGCCACAGCCAAAGTAAACTTGATTATTTTTATTTTCCTTCAGAACGTTTTATGGGCGAGCTAATATGTTACACATTAAAGAATGGGCTGGACACATGCCAATATCATTTACGTCCAACTGCGGAGTTGCCAAAGTGAAAACGAGTTTTAGATACCTGTTGGTATATACTGTTAATATCGGTGGGAGGCTTCGGCCGCTGCTAGTTACAGCCATATCAGCGAAACATACCGCGAGGATATTAAGTCTTCTTTTAATATCATGAAGATACAATTATACTTCAACAAACATTTATTTTAGCACCGTTGCGGTCTTATACCCGTTATACTTCTCTCCACAGATTTAAGAACATACAGAAACCGTGTACACGACTAATATTGAAGCATCAAAAACCACTCCACTTTAGAAGTGTTTCTCGAACATTTCTTTCTATTTAGCAGTTGAAAGTAAATATTTTAACTCTAATGTTCTAAACGTTTACCATAATATGATGAAAATGGGAGAATTTTGTGAGCTAGAAACATTCCGCGGGTGTGAAGTGAGACGTGCGCGGGGCGTTTTCACTGTTTTTGGACACAATGCACTGCATGCAACAAATGAACGAAGGTATGTTCTTAGTTCTGTGCTTCTCTCTACCAAACAAGGAGCTTGTGTTCAACAGTGGACACTTAGAAACTGAGATGGATGCTCTCTACCTAGGGAACCCTAAAAACCATCGTTTGGTTTTACTTAGCAGCCATCTTTATAATATTTTTAACAGCATTTCACGAAGTGGTCGATTTGCCGTCCTTCGTAACAGTAAATTGTTCATGGTTCTAAAGAACTTGCTATTAAAGTTATCAAGACCGTATATTAAAACTACATAGTTTTAATATATGGTACTTTATTGTTATGTTAGTCCCTATTATTGTTTGTAAGTGGAGTAGGTATACAACATTATAAAATAATTGTTAAATGTGTCCATATATTAAGATACGTTGTATACACGTTGGCTTCCTAATCCCTATCCTAGTTTGTTTGTTACGCTTTCACGCAAAAACTAACTAACCGATCCTCATGAAACTTTGTACACATATTCTTGGAAGTGTTAGGAGTAATATAGGATACTTTTTATCCCGACAATAAGCTCGGTTCCTTTGGGAGAGGGGATGAAAGTGTTTGACGATTTTACACCATAAATTATAACCAATTTAAATAATTATTTCTGTACTATAGAGGTTATAATATGTGTTTAATTTTCCCCAAAATTTGTGTAGATCTGATGAATGTGGTTGGAGATAGAGGACAGAACTGCTTAGCGGACAGCAGCAAAGCTCTCATTTAAGGCTTAGCGATACTGAATACTTTAATTTTTGCCACATCAAAAAACAAAATCAAACGCAGACGATGTCGCGGGTAACAGCTAGTAAATAAATAAATAAACTATTGTTCAACGTATTTTACCCGATGCATTTCTTTTTATTGACATTTTATTAGACAGTCATAACTTATTAATGAGAAAGCATCGATCACTAATAGTGGTCGATGTGAGCAAGTAACAATGTTGACTGCTAAGTAAGGGCGCGTTCACATAGAACGTCTGTTTTACAGGTCCGTTTAAACGTATACGTTACTAGCGTATGTACTTGTATGAGCCAGTTCACACACATGACAGTACTCCGGATCCAGTAACAACAGAAATACTGATCCGCAGTTGGTTGGCTTGGCAGTAGCACGGGGGTGCGCGGGGTGCGGTGTGCTGCACACAGCCGCCATTTACAACGTCCATCCTCGTAGAAAGTAGACGATACACTGAAGAACGAAAGTACAGTACGCAGCGAATATTCTCCAGTAGAGACGGATCAGTAAAAACGGTCCTGTAAATGCTGTGTGAATATTAACACCAGTAGCGATGGATCAGTTAAAATGGATTCTGTAAAATCGGATTTTCTATGTGAACGAGCCCTAAGTGAGTGACCTTTGTTTGGTCAGCAGTAATGTTACGCGTACAAACAAGTAAAAATAATATTGGCTACCTAGGCATTGCCTTGCCGTGTGGTCCAAATAAACAGGATACACGTTTTGAAACAATTTACACGAGTTCTGAATTTTGAACTTGCTATACAAAATATATATGTGTACATTTTCTGGGAACAACACAAGTATAGCGCGGTGATGGTAAGTTACGCGAAAAAATAATGTACAATAGACCAAATAAAAAAATTCTTTTATTTTAACATGGTTAGTCTATTACTAATTAAACCATAGATATTAAGCAAACGCTGAAAAAAATACGCGTTTCTTTTCATGAAGTCGTTCCGCAGTTACAGGTCACACGACTCAAAAATGAAGATTCAAGAGGTCAAGCAATATTTAAGCAAAGTTAAGTTATATAACTTTATTCTCATTCATATCTTTAGAAGAGAATGCTATTAACGGTTTTATGGTTGAAACGTTGATAACTACTTTAATTGGGTAAATTCGGTTATTATCATATTTTTATCGAACCAGTTTTTTCCATCTGCAATAACTAGGTATCTTGTGCCTAGACGTAATTACTTTCCACAGACTTAATTTCTTTTACTTAACAGAATTAATTTCTTTTGTCGTTAGCTTTTTTTAAGCAATTAAAATATCACTTGCTCCAACGGTGAAGGAAAACATCGAGAGGAATGCCTGAGAGTTCTACAGGTTGTTCTCAAAGGTGCGTGGAGTCCACCGCACTGGTTTTATTTTTATTCGAATTGTGTGTAGCTGGTTAACCCTAATGATTTTAACAGCGTAACGCGGACTTATTGGCGGGCCTCGGAATGTGCCTCGGAGTGCCAGGAAGAAAACCACTGGGCCTGCGTGGTGGACGGCCTTAACACCTTCTCACCTTGTAGTGGGCCGGTAATGGGTTGATATGACTATAAAGTACAAACTTCTGCTTTAAAAGTAATTCATTATAGACGATGTTGGTTTCCGTAGGAAGGCATTGATAAAAAAAAATCTAAGTAACGATATTTTATGCGCATTTTGTCCCATAATCTTACTTAACATAACTTTATTTACACATTTATTTTCACCTGACAGTCGAATAATGTAAAGTTTATTACCAAACTAACTGTATTTACCGTTTAATTTCAACGATTTTCATTTTTCATATCAATCATTACAAGTCGTTTTCAAAGTTATTTCGAGTGCATACCACTTGAGAACACGTAATTGAAATAGTACACTTGACATTTAAATTGCGTACTCTATGAAATTCATAATTATTGTAGCCAAGACGCATTTACTCATAGAAAACTTGTTGATTTTGTATTATCAGTTATTAATTTGTAGAATATGCGAAAAAGGATCTACAAGTTAAACGCATTGTGAAATCGTGAAATGATAGTAGGTATCACTGGATCATCGCGAGCATTCGTCGTACGAGCGTTTGTCACATTTGTTCGCAGACAGAAATCAATCATTTTCAAATACATCTTATTTACGTCGTAATCGTACTTGAAAGAAAAAATATATTGTTATGAGTCTAACTTTCTAAACACATGTATATTCAGCTACCTGGAGCCTAATCTTGAATGGTGATTAACAGTAGCTGTCGACGATGCGACTTCCCGTCCCATTGGGTCAAAACACATTTTTAATTCCAAAGTGCAACGTCGGTAACATGGCATCTTGGTATTTTCACCAATGCGACAGAGTTCCCATCTCTAGAAGAATCACAAGATTCGATGTCGAAAGCAATCATTCGACTACAGCGAATGACTTGAGACGCATAGGGAAAAACTACTACGCATACAAGTGAATCAAACGAAAATGGCATCGACTCAATGGTGCTAAACGTTTAAAAAGCACCTAACAGGCGTACGAGATAAACTTTTTAACAGTACGATTTCACTATAAATACAACAAACGTTCCTGACCTGTCTTTAGGTATGTGCGTTTACTCTTTCTGTAATGACAAAAACACACTGTGGTTTATGAAATTTATACCAAGAGATAGTGTGGGATTTTCGCAGCACTAGGACATGTTACCTTCTTATAGGACATGTTACTCGATGGTTCGTTTTGAAATAGGTCATTAACGCCAATGCGCGGTATATGCGTATAAGCTGACCTAACTTGATGTGATTATTCCAATGCGAACATCGCAACTGCGGTTTTTGACTGAACTTGTTGCTTTCTCGCTCAAATTGCGTATTGCCAATGGCTGTGCATTTTTTGGAATTTATAGAATACTGTTTTCATTATGATCTGTGTACTTATTCCGTTTGTTATTTTACTGTGAACTAAGTCAAAATTGAAAATATTTTGGCATTAGGAAATGGTGTAAAGGAGCCCCTAAGTCTAGTCTGATAACCGCGCTATTTCTTTGTCGGAGAGTGCAAGCATTGTCGCTCTGATATCGCTTGTTTGAGTTGCTTAATCTTTTGCGGACTTCCCGTATCGTGAATCGCATTCCTTTTACAATTGTTATTTGGCTCTTCAAATAAGGGTGCACTCTGAATAGAAAGTTGCATTTTATGATGCAATTTCCTCAAGCAGTCTTGGTGAAACCTTTTCTTGGAATGGATTTGTTCATTCGCTCGCACCATTTTTGTTAACCATTTGTGAATCTTTTTTTTACGTTGGTTTGAGATTTTGAATATTTCAACACAAGTAGAATATTGTAAGTGGAGATACAATTCTGAAGCCTAAAATAATGTAACCAAAAAAATCTTAGTACATTGGCGTAATTCGTTTTTTTTTTGTTTGCGAACAGACCTTTGTAATACTAACTGTACCCGGAAATGCTTCGCCAGTGTCTCTATTGATTCAATGAAATATTAAAAAAGCGATTAAAAGCACGTTGACGCCATGGAACTCTATAAGGATTCGTAACCTTTGACTAATAATGACAAAAGATCACCTTTTAATATTTAATTATTTTAAAGATAATACCGCCTCATTGTACGGTCTAATTTAAGATATAGGTATAACTTCGCTTTTTGTTCTGGTTTGTGTTACAAATAATATTACTTAAGGCTGTATTATTTAAGTTATTATATAACTGAAATAGGCTGAGTCTATTAGTATTTCCAATTTAATTATGTTTATTAGTCCATTTATTTAATTATGTAGGATTTTTTTTGTGCTATTTAGATAAACTTTTTTTAACGAGATAATGCGTTATAATAAAACATTCAAAGTATTAAATACCTTTTTTCTATTTTACTAATATTTTGTAGTTTTTTCTACAAACGTAGAATAACGCGAAAGATAAAATTTTATAAAAAATATTTTTATCTCGTTATGAAGTATATATACTTCTAACGCATGTAAAAACAAAACTTATGCTTACTAACACACACGTTTTTTTAAATCTTAAAGCTGTTGAAGTAAGTGCGTTTAAAATAAACAGTTGTTTCTTTTGTACGGACAGTTAACCGATTACTTTTTAGCACTTAAGTATTCTATTTATTATTTCGTTATTTTATTTACTTTAATTAATAACTTTAAAAGACGCTTGCGCAATCAGATTATAACTTTTAGCACTTAAGTTCAATTTATTTCTTATATATATATCGTCATTTTATTTAGTTATATTAATGCATTTTAC
The DNA here is from genome assembly GCF_905163445.1 of Pararge aegeria. Classification (NCBI taxonomy): domain Eukaryota; kingdom Metazoa; phylum Arthropoda; class Insecta; order Lepidoptera; family Nymphalidae; genus Pararge; species Pararge aegeria. The sequence continues at coordinate 5,344,265 of NC_053198.1, forward strand.
AGGCGCTTGCGCAATCAGCTTATGTTTATTTTTTTAGAATTTATATTATATCCGCTTGAGTCTAGATTATTTAATATAAGCTTTCACTACAATTACCCGCTTACAAGTAACTAACATTTAACTAACTGTATCGTGTTAGATTTTACGATAGTTTGCGTTTTCTTCCGCAGTTGGTTCTCTGATGTAATCCAAGTGCGTGACAACGGGACATTCCTCTTCTAGATTCGATCATTTATTTGTATTATTTCCCTCCCTTCTTATCCATACTAATACATATTATTAATGCGAAAATGTTTGATGGTGGTCTATGACCTAACTTGATGCAATTGGGAATCTTATTTAGGAGGGTATTTATGAATTATAGCCTTTGTTGACTATACACGGCACCACACTTTAACTCGAAGGGTAAGACCAGCACTATCAAGGTTTTTTGACGTGACAACGTCTTATAATTCGATGAAGCCGGCTGCACGCACGAAAAAACATGACGTATGCGGCGTTACCTCGCTCTGAGGCGTTCCAAGGCTTGAAGTGCAAGCGACAGCGCGGAACGAGCGACAAAGGGGCACAGTCGGCCTCCGCGTTCGACATCTGTCTCTCTCCTACTTGAGTGAGCGATGCGTCCGCCTGGACAGCTTCTATACAATAATACATTTACATGTTTTCGGCAAGGATGAAGTGCAGTGAAAAGTGAATGTGGTGTCAATTGTTTATAGCAACTATAATATCCATCAAACAAATAAAATTAAAATTTTCTTTTGAAAAATGCAACCATTCCATCAATATTTTCTTACGACGTTGTCACGTTCAACTATCGTCAGTAAGCCGACTTTATTGACAACCAATTTTTTTTTATAAGCTAACTAAGTTTCACTTCGGTACGCGCTACCTTCAATATCAACTCATAACAGGCCCACTACAAGACGTCTCAGAATATGAAGCGATTAGCTAGTAGTCCACTCAGCTGGCCATATGCAGATTGGTGGACTTCACACCTCTTCACACCTCTTTGAAAACATTATGAAGAATTCTCAGGTATGCAGGTTTACTCACGATGGTTTCTTACACCGTTAAATCAAGTCGTGTAAAGCTGCTTAAAACGCACGTTACTCTGAAGTTTAGAGGTGCACGCCGCGGATCGAACTCAGTACCTAGTAAAGGGAAGCCGAAGTCTTACTCTCTAGACTACCACCGCTTTTCAACACAAATAGGATACGGAATATAATTAAATTTTACGTCCATTGCACACAAGTGGCATCTCTATTTCTTAGTTTAGCACTTACGTCGGCTAGGGTTGGTTAGGTACACTGAAATTTAATAATAGGTGGTGTACAAATTAATGGGCTGCCTTCGAAGGTAAATAGGAGAGGTATAGCTATTACCTTCGTGTGTCAAAAACTAGCTGTTTCCCGCAACTCCGGACGACCTTTGAATACCTACATTGCGCAGCGGTGGGCGCTGTGGTTTTATAGTCAAAGGTCCTGGATACGATCCATGGCAGCAGCAATTGAGAATTAATAATTATTGTTTTTCCTGGTCTTGGTCTGGTGGCGGGCTTCGGCCGCGTCCGGTTACAACCCAGCCGACAAAGACGTGATGCCAAGTGACTTAGCATCCCGGTTCGATCTCGCGTAGAAACTAATTAGGGGTATGGATTTTATAAAACTGCCGTAACCCTAACAGGTTAGCCCACTACCAGCTTAGATTGCATCATCACTTCCCACCAAGTAACATTGCAGTCAAGGGCTAACTTAAAAAAAAAGTGCCCTTTATCTTTCTGGGATAAAATATATCCTATGGCCAAAAATATATCAAAACTTCACAAAGATAAGTTAAGCATGCTTAAATAACAAATGGATTTTTTACATCCCGCGGATAACTTTTGCTAGCAGCTTTTTCCGAGATTACTTCTTCCGAAATTAGTCCATCTCCAGGATGCCAGTGCCGGTAATAGACAACAAACAAACACAATTTTGCATTTACTATGTTAGTTGGGATGGAGCTTTTATAGACTAGTGGTTCAATTGCTGAAAACGCACGTAAGTCCGAATAGTTAGGTTACTCGGTCTTTATTATAAATAATAGAATAAGAATATAAATAAATAAATAAATATTTTTATTGCTATACCTACATGATTTGCATGCTGTTAAGCGGAATTTGGTTAAGAGCTAACCATAAACCATAACATTTAAGACCTGTATACTAACCTGAATTCGAAAAGAAGTACATAAATTAATAGATGATAGATTTCCGTCCCACAGAAAAGGAAGCCGAAGCTTTACCCACTAGGGCCTAGTTACTAGGCTATCAAATCAAAGGAAGTTGAAGGGATGCTAAACAGCTCACCTAAGGAAGTGATCATTAAAGCAAACATACAACTAGAGGAAGTCAATGACACTTAATAAAAATACAAATACAAATATATACTCCTCTAAAAAGTAATAACAGTTAAATTTTTCCTCCTTCAATCGCTGGTACATGGTTATATTATATCTCACGTGTCAGTATACAGTGATATTAAAACATGATTCCAGCTATACTGTATTTTTTATTAACGTGGTTGATTATGTTAACAATATTTACATTACTTTTTCGTGCAAATTATATATTGAAAATAAAAAATATACACGAGTGTGTTTATGAATAGAATGAATAAAATGATAAGGTGCTTTCTAAATTTCGCATGTCTATCATAAATCGAAGGAGTTAGGAGGGATGCTAAACAGCAAACTTAAGGAAGTGATCATTAAAGCAAACATACAACTAGAGGAAGTCAATGACACTTACTAACAATACAAATATATCCTCCTCTAAAAAGTAATAACAGTTAAACTTTTCCTCCTTCAATCGCTGGTACCGTTATATCTCTCACGTGTCTTCGAGATACTCGTATTTACATATCTACAGTAATATTAATACATGATACCAGCAATCCTTTTTTTTAATGTCGTTGATTGTGTTAACAATGTTTACATTAATTACTTTTTCATTGAAAATAATAAAAAGGATTTTCTAAATTTCGCATGATTGTTTATATTATTTTTAAAACAAACTCTGCACTAAAAGGCCATGTAAAGATTGTTAACATAATAAGAAAGTCACTGCGAAATAACTAACTGCCTCTGTTTTTTATTCCACTACTCGATTATTTTGTTTTTTCCATGATATGGACATTCAATGATCATTATATTTATTTATTATTAATGAATAGGAGAAATGGGACGGATTAACTGGGTTATAGGACGAAAAAAAAAGTCACCGTGTATTGTGTTTTTGTATATATACAGTCAGTATAGATATGTAAAGATTAGGTAATCATTATCCGCTAAGTCTGTTTTGTATTTATTAAAAAAACCTTTGTGTCTGGTTATCTAACCGATCGATATTTCTAGTAATGCGCATATGAAAATTGTAATTACTAAAAAAATACGATCTCTACGTCTTTTTGATTGTACAAATAAACATGAATTATAGACTTTGAAACGGGAATGAAATATCCATACTTATTAAAAATGTACATTAGTAGAAGTTCTTAGTTAATGCCATTCTGAGATAATGATTCTAACTGTTCTACATACATCGGAATCTGTTTATTTTAAAAGTACCTAATAGTGGTATAACATACTCGTAAATTAATGAACTTTGAAAACATTACATTCATTCTTTTGGCCAGACGTATAAAAAGTGAATTCGACTAAAAGTATTTATTATTACTTATTTCGTGTTACGTAGAGACGAATTTCCAACAAAACATTACACCTAAGGAAGTAGGTAATACCCATTTAAAGTTCAGATTAACCACGGACAATCCCACTAAATTACTTCGAAATTTGTAAATCACGTGACCATGTCGGAAATGTTGCGGTTAACAGCCTTTGTAATCGATTTTATTTTTGTTAACTGTGCCAGTAATATTAACGATTTATAAATTTTGATGCAATCAGTTAATTATGATTGAGTATTGACATCGGGGAGTTTATGAGTGAGATTTACTTATGCCTAGGCTTTGTTAGGCGCGAAGCCGATTCTTAATCAATTATCAGAACCACGCTACTCTACTTAATGCCGGTTTGCTTTATTCCACGATTATCATATTTAATCATATCGATTATCATGGATATTAACCATGCGCTTAACGTGATCTATGAGTCGCTAATTCGGACAATGCTAATTTCCCAGCTCCAGGTTTTTACATGAGCAAATTATAAAAAAGAACACTAAATCCAGTGCTAAAAGATATAAATAAATAAATATACTACGACAATACACACATCGCTATCGTAGCTTGCCAGAAGAACCCAAATTATAAAAAAAAGAACACTAACTACAGTGCTAAAATATATAAATAAATATTTTTATGGATAATAAGATGACTGATGTGTTCGGAATAGGCCAATGGAGGGACCAATTAATATGTAAATTTAAAATAAATCTTGCTGATGTGGGGATTTGGCAAATTATCCTGGCGGCACCTTATTCAGAGGTAGCCAGAATGCTATTAGATTTTAAGTTAAGATAAGAGAAAGGAAGTATCAATTTTTGTAAAGGGAACGATGGGGCTGACATTCTTATTGTTAAGAAAAGTCCCGAATAAATAAAGAATTAAAAAAAAAAAAGACTGATGAATATTTTTATGAATGATATACATAAATACTGATAATATACAGGTTAACACCCAGACACTGAAAAACATTCATGTTCATCACGCAAACATGTTCCAGTTGTGGTAATCGAACCCACGGCCATTTACTCAGAAAGCTGGGTCGCTGCCCACTGCGCTAGTCGGCCGTCATATTCAACTTGCCATCCACAAAAAATTAAAACATTAAGATTAAGAACAAAGGAGTTTGAGAGCGTGAAATTGATTTCTGTAATTTAATAGATCATCAGACCTTTTTTTTTTGTTACGGTTAGGCAACCTATTTATCTCGTTTTTTGTTGATATTTTTTTTTTAAAAAAAAGCGTGCTCTGCTTTTTGACCACATGCTACAAACATACTCCTTTGGCCATATACGTTGCAAGTTATATGAAGTAGGAATAATAAACATTGTTTATTGAATTTGCTATTAGATACATCATCATCATTATTATCAGCGTCAAAAAATTACCGGGCTGTTACAGGGCACGGGTCTCTCTTCTCAAAATGAGAAGGGCTTAGGAAGTTATCCACCATTCTGGCCAAGTGCGGATTCGTAGACTTCACGAGCCGTTGAGTACATCATGGAGAACTCTCAGGCATGCAGGTTTCTTCACGATGTTTTTCCTTCACCGTTAAAACAAGTGATATTTATATTGCTTAAATATCAAGAGGGAAGAGGGAAGATAATGGATCTTCCTGTGCCAAACCTTTATTCGTCCATCTTCCCAGTCATCTTGACTGGGAAAATGTGGAAAATATGTCATCCTAATCATTCTTTGTTGTATAAACAGACGATGGACGGTAAATTGATACAATATTCTATGAAAGATTATTTCGTGAGTAAACTGTATCCCAAATCGACCAGCTTAGGACAGTTTAAAAGGATATCTGCATCAATTTTTGATGCGAATGTCTCTATAATATTGTAGGGGCTTTTATATCGAACTTTAAATTTTCTAGGTAGATTTAATGATCGAAGGAACTTCTGCTTAGATAATCGGAAGGAAGAATCTGCTAGATAATACCTCCAAAGATGTTATAAAAATTTCACTTGCACGCAGATATGGGCGAGGCTCTAAACGGTTACTGAGTTAACGGAATATAGATTGGAGATTTAAATAATTTTTGAACTCGCCAGTACGCCCTGCTACTGCCAGTACGCAGTAGTCGCTCAGGTTGGCCTAACTCCGAAAAAGTCAGTGGTGCGTGACTGCGAAAGGAAAGCCGAAGCCTTAGCCTACCGACTAGGCTATCACCGCTTCGCTTTTTTTATTACATTACTTCTTATTGTCATTGGCGATTGAGCAACGACTGCAATAGCAGACTTGACAGGCTATTTGTCAGTATCTACGCTGCGACATCAGTGACTACTTTACATAGATATATGTCGTTCTATGCTATGGCATCCTTAAACCCATACGTTACAAGATACTTACATCGACCCCGTCAGTTGTGAGGCTTGGCTAGGGTTATATTACCCTCACCAGTAATTCGATTATAACAACTTCTATTTCAAGTATTAGTGTCGCTGAGCAAGAGCCCAAGGGGAGGCGACATAGTTTTACAATCTTAAAATACACTGTTTATGTTAAGTTTTTCACTGTTCAGAGCAAGAACTTTCAGAGATTGCGTGGGTCTTATTAATAAATGTTGCATATTGTTGGAATTAGATAAGAGAGTGTGGCTGGCGAGAACTGGCTTGAAAGAGCGCTAAACAGAGCTGAGTGGCAGAAAATGGAGGAGGCCTTTACCCACAAGGGGTCCTTGGTTTCATAACTCAATTTGTCAAAAAAAAAAATATTTAACGTAACAAATTTACAAAAGCTTATATTCTTATCTATTTTTATATTTATCATGTTCTTTTTTTTTTTGTTCTTTTTCAATCAAGGAATAATAAGTCTTTTTTATTTTATTACTATTTATTATTGTTGGAATTATTTTCCTACTTCAAGTGATAGCGACTTTCAAATGACAGCCCGTCAAGTTTTTTTTTTTAATAAAATCAAGTAAAACGACGGACCTAGCTAAAATATACCTAAACACAACAGCATTTCGCATAGCATGCAAGGAAAACTTCCTACAAATACCCGCCATATTGTTTCCAGATACCTGAGGTGTAAGTGTTAAGCCGCATGTGCCTGTAATTTTTCTTGTTCTAAACGAGCCATATTTATAAGGAGAGCACTGTCGCCTATAACACAGGTTTATACATAGCTTAGGGACAGTTGATTTCTGTATATCCGTGTAAATTATAACATTAATATCAGTTATACCTATAGTGCAGATGTAATGTAAATTGTACCTATGTTTTTTTGAACAATAAACAAATATTATGGCATAAAAATAATACTTCCCAAGACGAGCTCTGTTAAAGGATCTACTTGTAATAAAACCCTGTGTGGTTTTTAATTCAAACGGAGTTTTACGCAGAATCGTAATTGTTGGTCTGAGTCTATCACTTAATACATACTGTTTATTATTCCCCATATCCTATCATTAAGATCCTATTATTCAAGATAGACCGATTTTAAGCAGATTATAACCGCGCTTCCTTTTGACAAACTTTGATCTTAACAAATAGTTGGAACAGATTAAAGTTCACTTCCAAGGGGTACCTAAATATTTTTTATCGTGTTCCAACAATGGCAAATGTGACTCTCTAGTTCACGATCCGAGTTTTGGGTAAGTTCTTCATTAATAAAGGAGGTTTTTATCCACTACGCTGTAGCTGCTACTAAATAGTAACTTTTTTTTTGTCCGCGAGTTCGACGGCGTTAATAACGGTTTTTTACAAATCCCGCGGGAGACGTCTGGTCTCGCGGGGGGGGGGGGATTTTAAAAATTATCTTTGTACTGGTAAAAAATGGTTAAAATCAGTCTTGTTATTTCCGAGCTTATTGCGTACAAACATAAAAAGAAATATTTATTTTTTTATTAGGAGGATAGATGTAGATTTATATCCTGGCCACAACGTTTCACTGCGCCGTGGCATTGTCTACAATCAATTTATATTAAAAACTCGCGATACGCTTTGAATGTCTATACCCTGGAAATAAAGGAATAAAAATATCTCACAATATAACTAAAAATTTCAAGTCGATGCATCAACTACTTTTTTAATTTAGTGAATATAGTCATAGAAAGCTAGATTTTTATTAAAAGACTTATGCATGACTAACTACGCTGTACGCATAAGTTTGGCGTACGCAAACGTTGCAAGCATTTGAGAGCGGTATTTAATTTGGCTACGTTCATACTCAAAACTAGACGTCATCTGTACCAGACGGCAGTCTGAAAGCCAGACATGTTGAAAGTTAAAACTGCAACCATACGGGAATATGTAACATAGCACCTACTAAAAATTCAACACCATAGAATGTCTTTGCCGTTTCCGCTTGGGCATTACACCAGATATCCCTGTTTCTTGTACTTCTTTAAATTTTAAATTATTTATTTGCCTATTGCACGATTTATTTCAATACTAATATCGTGAAGAGAAAAGATTCGATTTTTATTTAAAGTTTCGTTGTACAAATAGATAAACCGATAACTAATAACCTTTAAAAAAATACTATTAATAATAAAATGTATTAAGCATAGAATAACGTTACGAAAAAAGTATTTAGTGTTGTTTATAGTTTAGGAGATAAAGAAAAATTAAGGTGGGTCGGCTTTCTATACAGAAGAGTCTGACCCAATTGTGTGATCCCCCTCACACAATTTAGTGATTCTAGGTGATTTCTGTATCACGGCTTCAATAGTTTTGGTGGCTCTTGGATTTGATGCGAATTATGGCAATCGAAAGATATAGCCGTGTATTTCGGTTGTATCAGGTTTGTAGGTATATTTGTCAATTGTTTTCGAGTTACCCCGTCTTACAGATTTCTCATGGAAATCGGAATTGGAATCCTATTTAGTCCTTTTTTATGTTATTATTTGCTTACTTATATTAAGTGTTTGATCCAAATAGTTTAAACCTATTGTTCTATATATAAATTTCCCTAACTTTTATTATCTCATCAAATTCCTGACTTTGGCTATTACTATGTAAAGCCAGAAAAAGGTTTTATTAATTTTTATTTTTTTATAAACAATCACATAGTTAAGTTTGTTGTATACTTGAAGCATTGCCATCGGTTTAGAATACACGCTAGTTAGGAAACCCTGCATCTTGTATTTCTCGCCATGCCCAACGGAATATTGCAAGCAGCAGAACACATTATGTCAACGCAGTTACGCGAAATTATACAATAGCTCACAATAGCTGCACTTGCTCGGCTTCCCATGCGACGTGAACGAATCGACATTGTACCATTTCTTGCCTAACAGCAATATAGTGTATCAATCATACAGTTCAGGTACGAATTTACAGCCAAAAGGAAGTCTGAAATCGTGTTGAAATCTACGAGTATCATAACATTATTGTTACGTTTCATACAATTTTAAAAATAGTTCAACGGGTACACACCACAACATTATTATGGTTTTTGTCGATATTTCGACTCAGTTGCATGGATCGTGGTCACGACGGGACTGCGGAGGTGCGAGATGTCGAGTTGGATCTAACTACCCGCTGTCCAACAAAAATAACATGAAAGCGGGTAGTCAGATTCTGCCCGGGACATTTAAGAAACGTTGATTATACACGACAATCTTAGTACAAAATAGTACGTTTCATAAAGTGTTAAAGAAGTGAATTGGTATATTGCATATCCCATAAATGAAAAGCCATATCCATATATAAAAAGTGTACCTATTTAATAAAAACAAAACAAATTCCTCAAGATTGTATGTCTTGCTATCTATAACTTAAATGTTAAAAGTTTTACACCCACACGTTACTATCAGATAAGCAAATCGCTTGCACTCTCAGCTGTTTTTCTAACGGAGTTTGGGTAGTTTTCTTTTTGAAAATTAGCCCGTGACTGCAACATCACCGAATGCTAAGGGATGTTTAGGTGTATGTAGTTATATTAAACTAATCCATAGCTTATAGCAGTTCACTACTTGACTAAAGACCTCTTCCAAAAGGAGGATTTGGTTTTAATCACCATAGTGATTAAAAGCAAATCCTCCGATGACAAATGACGGCCGATTGGCGCAGTTTGCATCGACCCTGTTTTCTGAGTCCAAGGCCGTGGGTTCGATTCCCTACAGGAAAATGTTTGTGTGATCAGCATGAATTTTTTTCAGTGTCTGGGTGTTTATATGTATATTCTAAGTATTTATGTATATTATTCATAAAAAAATATTCATCAGTCATCTGAGTACCCATAACACAAGCTACGCTTACTTTGGGGCTAGATGGCGGTGTGTGTATTGTCGTAGTATATTTATTTATTTATAGTGGCCAGATGGGGTTGTGATCGCAGTTGATGGTAGTAGTCGCATATTCCCTTAGTCGCGGTCAGACGAAGACTGGAGACAACTGTATTGTTATCTGACGTGCCGCCACCACACTGCATATAAAACGCATATTCAATTGGTTTCTTCGCGGCGTAGAGGCACGTTTAAGTCGCTAGCGCAGTCGCAGTAACCAGCCACAGCTAAGCCTCTCATCAGACCAAACCAGACAAAATTCAGAAATTATAAATACCCTTATTGTCCCTGGCAAAGTTTTGTACTGTGCCCACCAATGCTCTAAGGAGTATTCGCTAATATTGGTAGCATTCATTACATTTAACATAAGTAACGCTACTGTATGCTCGCTATACTGCGCTAATGGAGTAGAAACGATAACGTTCGCTACCGAATGAATAAGACGCAGAAGCAGCATGTAAAAACTACCGTTACTGTCTCACGTTGTTATTACGACTTAACAAAAACTTACGGTGCATGACATCACTCGACGCGTCGATTGTCTACTGCAGACGTTGGCACGTACGTAGCACACTTCCGGTGAAGTTGACATACAAAGTACCTAAATAATCGATATCTTTTTAGAGTTCCGTACCCAAAGAGTATAACGGGGATATTGCTAAGACTCCGCTGTCCGTCTGTCCGCCGATCCGTCGGTCAGGCTGCATCTTATGAACCGTCGGAAGTTTGATAGTTGAAATTTTCACAGATGATGTATTTTTAAACTAAAACGTACTAAACAAACTGAATAAATTAAATGTTTATAGGGGCTCCCATACATACACAAACATTTTTTCGCATGTCCGACTGGAATTGGGTTATTTTTTATTCATCATTCCAATCCCTAAGGTGAGTTTTAGATATTCGTCTTCTTCGTCCTGCATAGGCGTTCATTACCTGAAGAGTGCCAACGGGATATAACTAACTATGCCTCCGTCCATCAGTTTGTCTATTTGTCTATCGCATGAACCGTAATAGATATAGTTGAAATTTCAACAGGTGTATTGTGTATTGTTTTGAATAATAATAAAAAAAGTTGAAAATAAAATGGGTGTACCCCAAAACCGTGCCTTGTCGTTTTTGCTTGATCCTTTATGTTGTTTGTCAAATTTCATATTTCAACTTGTTATGGAAACCTTCGAGTGTAATTCCAACTCGCACTTCGCCGGTTTGACTATATTTAGTTTTGACATTATATTTCTTTTGAATTGATTTTTTATCATTCGATAACATAGCTTAAAAAACAATAGATTTCTTACACAACAGCGACCAAGTCAAGTCAAGTCAAATATTTCTTTATTCAAATAGGCACATATATGGCACTTTTGATTCGTTGACAAAATGTGTACATAGGAGTCAGTAATGGCGATAACAAACTTAAAATTAAAGCTACGAGGGTTCCGAACGCGCCCTGGTTTAAAAATAAGCCCATAACAAACTTAGCCGGTGGTATTTTTGTTATCACCATCTCATTTGAAAATATTTAAGAAGCAATCTTGTTAAAGCCTATTGCTTTAACAAGGTTGGTAAGGTTGCTTCACAAGCTTTTTTATCGTTTACGTAACTTTTCTATAACCTGAAATCAAAACTTCAAAGTTCATTAAGTTAAAGTGATCTTTATTTATCGTTCGGCGAATGGAAAATCACTTATTTATAAAAGTTTTTTCGAAAATAAGTATTAATGACATACCTTTAGATAATTACTTTCGATTTCTATTTGTGCGCCTTCGTAAACTTTTATATTAAAAAAAAAATAAAACCCGTTGATACATTCGAATCATCCAATACACATGCATCTGTAGCATTTTCGCTATATAGCGATAAGGCCGCCAAATTCTATATATATATACCTTCTACCCTAACGCTCTATTATATTTGTATTTTGTGAATAAAAGTATATTCATTCATTCATTCTTGCCAACAATATTTAATTTACATCAGTTTTAAAGTAATAATTTAACACACGAAAGATTTATATGTTAGGACTATTTTTGATCGTGTTATGATGATGCTTTAAAATTTTAATTAAACGAAATAGCGGCGTTATAGTGATGCTACGCCGCCCGCCTAATGCTAAATGCAGGCGTACTCAACCTTCGGCGCCGAGGTATTTATTGCGGTTTATATGAGAGTCTTCATTAAATTCATTAACACTTGACTCGTTCTCGTACTATATACGCAGCTCTTTAACTTGAATATTTTTCATGTGTGCATCATGTCGAATATTACCCCTATCACACACTAAGTGTGCCCGCATCTTCGCTCTCGTGTCACCTGTATGAAATAAATCCTGTTATAATATAAAATTACGAAAAACCATTCACTTATTCATCACTGACTCACTCAATTACTCTGTCTCTCCCTAACTTCTAACTAAACTGACAATCGAAAGAACGATTTTGGAAACCCTATATTCAATTCTAGGGTCAAAAAGTCCATTAGGACTTAGGACTAACCTTTTCTGTGCCACATTTGTGTTGTTGACAAGTTGTTGATCCGAACAAACAAATATTACTATATTATGGATGTGAAAGTTTGATGTTTGATAAGTTAAAATAAACATCACGTATGTTTGCCGCTCAATAAAAGGATAAACGGATTTGGATAAAATTTGGCACACAAAAAGACCTTGTCCGAGATTAACACAATATAACATGACGCTACATTAACGAGCCTGCTTATGAGTTTTCTTTTTATCCTGTCTGATATTTTAATTGTCTATTAGGCTTAAAATATTTATCGATTAATTAGGTACTTTTTAAATTCCGCAACAAGTTAGGCCTTCGCCTCAATGTCACCTGGTGGTAAGTTATAATGCAGTCTAACATTGTACCGTCACCTGGTGGTAAGTTATAATGCAGTCTAACATTGTACCGAGCTAACATGGCAGTTATATTAAACCTACCTTTACTCGCTTAATCGCTTGGCGGCATGTCTTTCTCAGTAGTGTGGTAACTAGTCACGGACGAAGCCTTCTACCAGACCATATTTATTTATTTATACTCTTTATTTGCACACAAATAAAAATACAGAAGAAGAATAATAAAACACAGAAGCAGTATAATAATGGCGGCCTTATCGCTTCGTAGCGATCTCTCCCAGGCAACCTTAGGATAAGGAAAACAAAAGGATAACATACTGCAGGTTGTGCGTATTAAAAAAAAACATACTAATAACCATACCAGAACAAAGATTATTAATTCAGAAATTATTAACTCCCAAACTGCCTCTGCCTGGAATTGTACCCGAAATCGGGAGGTACTTGATGGCGTTTAACTTAAAATTCTGGATGTCATTTAAGTTACAATTCATTACTAGTGTAGAACTAGTTTGGTGATGAATTCAGACGATGGTCATGGTTTGGGCATGTAATATTGATGTATTATTGTATCTCGTGTTTTGCCTGCGAAGTTGAAGTGGTAAAAGGTGGGGCACATAGCTCGGAGGACCGATAGAGGTTGGAGTCCCAAGTTGCTATAATGGCGACTTTTCACTGGTAAGCAGTGCAGCGTTGGTTAAACCCAACGAGGTGGACAGACGACCTCAAATTAGTAACTGGTGGCCGCTGGAAATTAGCGGCTTATATGCCCTGCATATCGCGTATGGTTTTTTTTCAGTCATACTATTTTTAGTTATTGCACTTCTCGTAAGAAGCGCCGAGTAAAAGTTAATCGATTGAATAAATAAATATAAATAAATAAATATACTTTTTATGACAATACACACATCGTCATCTAGCCCCAAAATAAGCGTAGCTTGTGTTATGGGTACTAAGATGACTGATGAATATTTTTATGATTAATTTACATAAATACTTATAATTTACATATAAACACCCAACACTGAAAAACATTCATGTTCATCACACAAACATTTTCCAGTTGTGCGAATCGAACCCACGGCCTTTGGACTCGGCAGCAGGGTCGCTGCCCACTGCGCCAGTCGGCCATCAAAAGCATTGAAATAATGACGATGATGAATACTAATATAGTGAATATGATTCAGAACCGTTTACCCGCGGGAATAAAATGTTGTCTACGACTGAACTAATAACGCATTAGTGACTATGATTTTAGTCTGTAATTTAATTACGTACGGTTGCGGGCCTGCCGCGCCGCTTTGCACGCAAGGCGGCGTTGAATACGGATAGGATTGATTTTAGCACACCCTACTTTTGAACCGCCTAATTGATTACCGCCACACCTATTAATCCGTTGAAAATGGTTTTGTCGCTTACAAAGGGTTTATCGTACTGAGAACATGAAAAACACAAGTTCTTATTTATATGAGCTAGACTTGAGATGAATAGGTTTCAATTGGAGGTTTGCATATTGATTTTAGCACACGCTATTTTTGAACCGCCTAATTGTTTACTCAACCTATATCCGTTTAAATGATTTTATACCTACGCCTCAAAAGGGTTTATACTGATATGAAATACATATGAGATGAGAAGAATTCAACTCATCATCATCATCATCATATTATTAACCCAACACACGGCCTAGTTGCGCAGTGCGCAGCGACCCTGCTTTCTGAGTCCAAGGTCGTGGGTTCGATTCCCACAACTGGAAAATGTTTGTCTGATGAACATGAATGTTTTTCGGTGTCTGGGTGTTTATCTGTATATTATAAGTATTTATGTGTATTTCATTCATAAAAAAAAAAAAAATATTCATCAGCTATCTTAGTACCCATAACACAAGCTACGCTTACTTTGGGGCTAGATGGCGTTGTGTGTATTGTCGTAGTATATTTATTTATTTATATTTATTTATTTAATACAGGGCACGGGCAGTGGCGTGCACTCTATACATGCACAAAAGCAGTGCCTACCCTAACATTGATATATAACTCGAATAGGAGGAGAATTTGTGCCGTTTTATGCAATATTCCTGGTGTATGCATACCCTTGTAAGAAACTGAATGCACGCCACTGGGCACGGGTCTCCTCCCACAGACGGGGTTAAGGCCGTAGTCCACCACGCTGGCCAAAAGCGGATTGGTGGACCCTTTGAGAACATTATGGAGAACTCTCAGGCAGGCAGGTTTTATCGCGATGTTTTCCTTCACCGTTGAAGCAAGTGATATTTCAGTACCGTATTAAATCGATTATCGGCACCCCGAAAGTGAAATGAAGTGACTGGGCTATGACCGCTCTAAAAATTCAGATATTGATAAAGGATTGCTTTTATCCACCCCACTCCGTCCCCAACCGTCTAATTAATTACCAGTGATTTATACTGTAAGTATTACACATTAGAATTAGAATTACGATTAGCGCAGCGGGCAGCGACCATGCTTTCTGAGTCCAAGGCCGTGGGTTCGTTTCCCACAACTAGAAAATGTTTGTGTGATGAAGATGAATGTATTTCAGTGTCTGGGTGTTTATATGTTAATAATAAGTATTTATGTATATTATTCATAAAAATATTCATCAGTCATCTTAGTACCCATAACACAAGCTGCGCTTACTTTGGGCCCGATGTGTGGACTGTCGTAGTATATTTAATTATTATTTATTTATTATTGTACGTAATAAATAAACTGAATAAATAATAACTCATATGAACAGTACGTAAGAGGACTAGGTTTCAAGGCGACAGCTACATTTGTAAAATTTCAAGTAAAGCTACGAGCGTTCCTAATTCGCACTATCACACTTGGTTGGTGTTTCACTTATACCGAATATATATATTATATTATATATTATATTGTATAATAGGTCAGCGATTATATATATTTTAGTACGTATTCGTATTCATATATTGCACCGTTACTCTTGACTACCTTTAATTACTTTCCCCAAGGGTTATCTGAAAGAGATTGCCTTAGCAACAATATCGCCTTTGCATACCAATATTTGTTTAAATTTATTAAGTTGTCTTTTGTGTCGTTTATTTTTTGTTTGCAATAAAGTGTTTTATCTATCTATCTAACCTATTTATTTTATGTCCGATCCTGAAATTCTTGTGTAGACCCTCGTGATTCGTAGTTAAATATGCTAACGAGGCAGAAGTACCCACCAGTGAAGTACCAGAGTGACATAAATCAAAAACGATATTTATTTGCAGATACAACGGGTTCCTTCCAGCGGGCGAGCGTGGGCGTCGCCGCAGCAAGTTCGTGCTATACAGACGCCCAGCGGCGAACGGCGTGCGTCGCTCGAAGCACTATGTCGTGAAGACACCGCACAGCAGCAAAGCTATCCTCGACGCGAGCCAGCACTCCATCTCGTACACACTCAGCCGCAGTCAGGCTGTCATAGTCGAGTACACGGAGGATCCTGACACAGATATGTTTCAGGTAAGACTTGCAACTTGCCAAATTGAACTCTATTTCTGTTATATTAAGAACACCAAATTTGGATCACTCGACGAATCTGTATAGCGCTAGTGGTTGACCACAACGACTAGTATGGCTAGATTTATGACGAAAATACAGCTTATATATCAAAATACGCAAAATGAACGGCAAATAAAAACAAAAAAAATAAATTTTATTATTAAAAAAAATATTACTATTTTTCTTATAAATTTTTCACAGGCCGTTTTAAAACTTAAAAAAAAAAAATCAATAAATGAGAAAATTAAAAAACGATGAATTAATTGATGTCATTGCCATAGAAGACGTTTATTATAAGCGCCATAAAACACAAAATCTACAGCACTGTACTATGCTATACTTTTTATTATGTAACAATTTGTAAGCTCACCGACAATAACCATGCAAGTTTTTGTACACAAACCTCAGTTAACAAAAAATAAAAAAATACAATCGTAAGCAAGTAGCGACTTGCTTACGATTGTATTTTTTTTATTTTAAAAACTATAATACCTGAATTAGATAAGCGTATCTAATTCAGGTATTATTATATCTTCTGAAATACAAAACAGCACCGAAACGCTGGATTTCCTGGGTAAACCCAGAAGTTTACAAAATGTTTTCAGTGGTAAATAGAACGGTTTTCCCATTTAGATCAAAAACGAAAGCAACGGTAAAAAATCGTGGAAATACCTGTCGTCAATACAAAGGATGACATTACATGTTTTTAGGGCTGGCGGTCGTTCAGTTTTATCTAGAACTCAGCTATCTGGAAACTTTTTAACATAAAGTACTGCGAAGGTTTCCATCCCTATGTTATGAATAGGTACGAAGCTTTTCGCCTCCTCATTTCTAATACGCAGTCCATTATAAACTGAAAAGTTTATTTTTGCGCTCGGTATGACGACTTGGTTTTTTAAAGGAATCACATGAAGGTAGATTGGAAGCAGCCAGCCTCGCTCTCATCTCCCGCAAGATAGCAAAATGATTGTAAATGTTGATGTTGGAAAAGAGTAACTACTGAGTTTCTTGCCGGCTCTTCTCGGTAGAATCTGCTATCCGAACTGGTGGTGGAGTCACTACAAACATACATACTTGACGTTTCAAAAGTGCTTATAAGTAGGCCTACTTGAAATAAATGAATTTGAATTTGAATTGCACAAATTTAAATTCAAAATTTATTCATGTAGGCCTATCACAGGCACTTATGAAGCGTTCATACATATATGTTTTCATAATAGTAAGGGGATTGTAATAACTTCGTTCGCCAACTTAAACATAAGACTTAAAACTTAAAATAAAAACTTATTTTTTTTTTGTTTTCAACATCTCACATTTAATTTATATTAAGTCACGAAGTTAGAGCAATTCACACCCAAGGTTTTTTTATAGTTTAAGTAATCCTTAACGTTATAATAGGATTTTTCTGTTACTTCGCGACAAACTAGATGTATACACAACAAAGTGTTGCGGCGAATTAGTAAGTAAATCGTGAAGAATTACTAAGGTTTACTTTCTTCTCTTAAAGCTAGGTAATCAAATAGAGACACATCAAACACAAAAAGTTGTGGTGAATATCGTAAATAGTTATTAAGTTCATCAGCTGTACTAGCTTTGTGGAGAGTAAAAGCTATAGAATGAAGTAATAATAGAAAATGAAATAGTAAATTATTCGTAAAATATCAATGTACATAAACAATTTCTCTGAAGGAAGGCTATTTACCCTTAATATAATGTTTTTGAACTTGCAGTCCTAGACCTAATTCACCTCATATTAATTATTATCGCTTATTCTGCTAGCTCTGTTCAGGAACCTGCCTTAAGTATGTGTCATTACAGTGTTTCGATACTCGAAAACTACGATTTCGAGCGATTCAAACTTATTCTAATTTTAATTTAATTTTTCTTATTCTTATTCTTATTCTTATTCTTATACTATATAAAGTTAAAGGTCAAGTTAGGTGAGAGATTTCGATAGCATTTAACCACCTTATTTATCACGGTGAGACAATGTACTGCTTAGCTATTAATTCAAAGTACTAACTTCCCACCGTTAGAAAAAGTTGTATTGTCATGGACTCGGAATATCGAGCGCCCTAGTTTAATTACATACAAAGATACATACGCAACCCACACACATTTCAATATAGCGGTTGTATTTATCAAAGGTGTCACGTCGTGCGTTCTTGCCTTTGATCAATGATATAGTAGATACCCTACCACAATTCAAAAAAATTCTTCGATAAATAAGTTCTGATTTGGTTACCCAGAGTGTGTAAAGCGATAAGTTAATGTGTGTGTGAGTTATGATCGTCCAAAAAGTAATAGAAGAAGAAGAAACACTTTATTGCATGTATAACATACAGGAAAAGAAACAGTAAGGAGTATACAGTAAACAATGTAGACATGCAAAGGCGGCCTTATTGCTTTAAGCAATCTCTTGCAGGCACAACCTTTGTAGAGAGATAATTTAATAAATATACGTTATATAATATAATAATGTTATTTCAAGTAAGGAAATACATAAATTATAAATTATATTTTGTTGAAGTTATACTTCTTTTAACACGTTAGGGAAACATGGTAAGAGTAAATAATAATGCGCGCACACCGTCACAAAAAACCGACACCATGAAGTTAGCTTCAGTCAACATTTTAGTTTCTAAAAAAGCTTTGACAGTTGACTTTCAATAATTCAAACAATACCTTTCTCCTTTTGTTAGTGCTGTTTTTTCTACAAACGTAGGCAAAAGAAAAAATATTTGAAATTTTTTTTTTCTTGTTACGCCAAAGAATTATAACGCATGTACATAAGTACACACACGTTTTTCTTTATTTTTATTATGTCGATAGTTATTGCTGCATTTCTAGTACATTATTTGTTCTAAGGTTCTTATATTCAGTTCCGCTTATCTGAGAGCAGACGCCCCGTGTTTGCTCTACAGAGCATTTGAACAATGCGTTGTGTGATCGCAAACAATAGCACCGCGACAATAGCGGGGCGGGTGGCCGCACACTTCATTTGCGACACTTTCGTTTACGTCAACAAACGGGAATAGCGAACTCATTTCATAAAACTCTTTAAAATGAATGAACGTTCCCATTCACTCCAAAGGGGCTAGTTGAGAACGATAATTAGTACGTACTGGGTGGGGGCTTACCCAGACCATTTTTAGGAAATGACCCTGCTTTCTGAGTCCGAGGCTGTGGGTTCGAACATTTATGATTTTCAGTGTCTTTGTGTTTATCTGTATATTAAAAGAAGACCTAAAAACATTAATCGGTCATCTTAATACTCATAACACAAGCTACGATAGCTCGGGGCTAGGTGGCCATGTGTGTATTGTCGTAGTATTTTTTTAAAGAGATGTATTATCTCTTTAAAAAAAAAGTTAGAAACAAAGTAAATAAAGATTTTTAAGTAAGATTTTCGTGGTTAATCAACATTTCTTAAGATAATTTCTTAAGATATAATCTTTCGATATTTCGACCCAGTTGATGAGTCGATCCATGCAACTGGGTCGAATTATCGACAAATCCAAAAATATTATCTTGGTATGTACCCGTTGAACTATATTCAAGAAAAAAAACGTATTTTTTGAGCACGATAATTTGTAGCTCCTGTTCTTACTATCAACTGTTAAAACAGTCTTTAACAATGACGATTTAAAAAGTATAATTAGGTCTTTGACAACGATGATTTGTTTGGTAAGGAGGATATACGGGATAATAAGAATATCCAAGCCGATTAATTTGGAAGGATTTCATACCCGTTTAGAAATAAATGATGAAATCCAATCAACCGACGTCACAGTTTGACGTCCGACGATTGCTGTTAAAGAATTAACATATAAAAAAATTTGCCTAACAGGGAAATAAACACCGGGATGTATTTCGGTCACGTTCGCCAGATGATTGTTATCTTTGGGAACTGTTTCGTAAACTGTGTTTACGCGTGCAGTGTGTTTGCTCGTCATATCCCGGCGGCCGTATCTAATCGGCGCACATGGGTTAGTGCCCCCTGGAGCGAGAACAATGCGTTGGTCCGCAACCGACGCCGGGATGACAACGACCCTATCGGGGCATCTCAATGTGCAAACATCACTGCTCGGCCGATAACACGAACGTCGCTAATAATGTTGTCTTGTCTCGTATATTATGATTAACCGCTCAATTAATTTGTCTACCATTCACCCTTGGGCATGGTGGACTACGCCCTAAAACCTTTTCATTGTGGGAGGAGATCCATGCCTTGTAGTTGGCTGGGTAAACTAAACATTGGAGTAACGTTAATCTGTCAATTTTTGTTTTATAGTAAATAAATTAAAAAATTTGACAAAAAAAAATTGTAATTAAATGAGTCCAATGCAGTGCAGTGCAGTGCAGTGTTAATGCAGTCTAAGACAGGCTAAGCTGTTAAGGTTATGGCAGTTATATTAAACCCATACCCCTAATCGGTTTCTATCAGACATCGTACCGGAATGCTAAATCGCATAGTCACGTCTGACTAGTGGTAACTAGCCATGGCCGAGCCTTCCACCAGACCAGACCAGAGAAATTCTGAATTCCGAGAATAAATTGCGGGACCTCCAACTTTAAACCACTGCGCTCACGGGTAGTTTCTAGGGATTTGTCAAACGTTGAATCAGTGAACGCCACTGCCATATCTGTAATTTTTTATGCTAACCCACATTTATGCTAGACCCACCAGACAGTAGTTAACATAAACATTTAACATTACTAGGTGTTATCGGTGCAATAAAAACTAGTCTGCTTTGGTATACACACGCTAAATAATAATTAATTATTCAAGAACTGAGGTGTACCGTGCATCGGACCGATTCACTAGTGCAGTCAAGCGGCACGTGTTTTAGCGTCTAGTCCGCCTCCAAATACAACTATAATGTAACTTATCAAGTTAACTAAACATCAACATCATAAAACCATAACTGTACACCTAAAAGGCACGGCAGGGTGATTTAATATCTCGCGACGGGCTTGAGACAGGCTTGCGACAGGCGTAAATTTTGCAATCACTGTTGTCAAATGTCACTTTTGTTTTTTTATTTTATGGAAAAGTGACGTCTGACAGCGGTGATTGCAAGATTTACGCCTGTCGCAAGCCTGTCGCGAGATACGTAATCATCTTGCTGGTCTTCTCATAGAATGAGAAGGATCCACGATGCGGATAAGTAAACTTAATATTGGATGATTGTTTATTTGTAAATTTGTATAAAGTTGTCAAACGTTTGATGTTTGTTTAGCAGATTTACGCTGAGGTGGCTGTATTGGTTTTTTCGCTCGAGTACATAATTATACTAAGGCAACAGGTAGACTGCAGGCCATTTAGGCTTCCAGCAGGGCTAGCACAGGCAGAATATAAAAATTATTGTATATATATATATATATATATATGTATATATATATATATATATATATATATATAAAATAAATATTTATATATATCTTAATATATATAAATCTCCTGTCACGATGTTTGTCCGCGATGGACTCCTAAACTACTTAACCGATTTTAAATTAAATTGGCACACCGTGAGCAGTCTGGTCCAACTTAAGAGATAGTATAATAGCTTAGATCTTTAATTATAGTCGCAATTTAATTATATTGCAAATTATTTGTCTATAATTAATTGACAGTCACATGTTATATATATATATATATACTACTACTATACTCATTTAAGGCTTAGCGATACTGAATACTTTAAAAACAAAATCAAACGCAGACGAAGTCGCGGGCAACAACAGCTAGTTTACTATAGATATATAGTGATGTTTAACACAGCCTTTGAAAATAGCTAGAGATTTAGAGTGACGAATCCTTGTCTTTTTTATCCCAGCAAAAATACACGGTTCCTTTTGGATAGCTCTACCGAGAAGGAACTCAGGTTTTACTATGCTAAAATTACGGATTTTAATAAAATTTGTTTTTAAAGTATTCATCTGAGATCCTAGAAATATACACGATGATTTTTACTGCAAAACCTACCCATCTAATATTATTATAAATGTAAAAGCTTGTCTGTGCTTTTCAACTGTTACACTCGACCACTGCCACCAGTCTTGATGAAATTTTGCTCATAAACAACGTGTAACAGAATAATAATATTGAAGGATGTAGTATATTTTATAAGGAATCAACCTGTAAAAATATGAAATTAAAAGAAGCATATTTATTTTTCCATACAAACGAATTCAAAAAAATCTTAACGTGTTTACTTATGACAACCATATTGAAGATAAAATACTGACACGCGCATAGGACCTCCGGTACGCGACGCGTACCTAATAAAGCGATAGGAGTCACATTTTGCAAATGATATTTGAGCTTTATCTGATTTCTTTCACTAAAATTATGGCAGTGGTTTACTTAAAAACTATTTGGTTTTCGGTTTCACATATAAGTCTAAGAGGCAGTACATAATGTATAATATACCTGTAAAAAGCCTGTACAGTATTATTCCGATTTTCATTTACACGTTTTATAGCTAGTATCGTTGAGATAGGCATAGGCTATTTTTATATTCCGGGAATACAATTAAAAACAACATATTGTACTGTTAGGGGTGTGTCAGTTGTGATAAACTTACAATCCATCTAGTTTCTACGCTGTATAGTACCGGAACTACCAGAAATCCTAAATGTCAGGATAGTAACTTGCCAAGGTCAAGCCTTCCGCTAGACCAGTAAGACTTACTACAAGATTTGCCCAAGATTTGATTTGATACCGTCAAAGTCGTCGATTTAGGAGTCGCAAATCTCGTACTTATATTATACAAATTTTCAAAAGCTTTAACTGAAGAATTGCAGGCAAGTTTGAACTTTAGAACAACGAACATAATTTATTTTACTCTGATATGCAAGTATTTTAATACTCGACGATTGCGTGCGAGCAAATGTTGTACTAAGGGTACCGACCACTACTTTTGCGCCAGGAAGGTCTATCAAAGGCCAAGGATTCCAGTTAGTACTAGGCTTTATAGATGTTTTTTATTGAAAAAGTTTCCACCAGCAATTCCTATGGGATCGTGTATAAATTTCGTTGTATTGCGGTCGACGCACCGCACCACATCCTGTTCCAGTGTTCCATGCGACACTATTTCATTGTTGTCAACAAACGCGTTCGCGAACCGCATTGGAACGTTGGAATATGATACTTTAAGTTAACGCGACAGACCGGAGGTGGTATAAACCACCTCCGGTCAGAGTTTGTATATGTGTTAGTTTTCTCATCGTTTTTAACCCCTTCA
Source organism: Pararge aegeria (assembly GCF_905163445.1). Lineage (NCBI taxonomy): Eukaryota > Metazoa > Arthropoda > Insecta > Lepidoptera > Nymphalidae > Pararge > Pararge aegeria. The sequence continues at coordinate 5,367,859 of NC_053198.1, forward strand.
GACGCAAAAACAACGAGGTTTTACAAGTTTGATTTGTCTGTGTTTATGGATGTGCGTGTGTGTGTGTCTGTTTGTGGCGTGTTAGCTCCCGAACGGATGAAGCGATTTTGTTTAGGAAGTGTTCTTACTTATTTTCAAGAAAATGAAATGAAAACGGTGAAAGATGGCCGCCGCCACAAAATGGTGAAATGATTATTATTTCACAACTCCCTCAAAATGGGTATCAAATTATTGGACTTGATTAGTAGAATAATGTAAATTATATTGAAAGTCGAGGTTTGAATTTTTTTTTACCTATATTTTATACATAAGTTTATATACAAATAACATGAAGCTTATATGTAATTATTTGCTATAATCGACAAGCAGACAAATTTGTGTGTGTTCAGTAAATCAGTTGATAAAAAACCAATGAATGATTTCTTTTTCACGGAGATTAATTTCGTAATTCGAAATCATGACACAAAAATAATAATAAATACATAAAGAATGACAAATAAAAACCTTTTATACTCACAAACATAAAACGTTCGTGAGACACTTAAAATCGACATTAGAAAAATTGTTGTCATTTTAAAATTATTTCTAGTGTCTTCCGACGTTTCGTTAGTAGGTTTTTATCTGTCATACTTTGTGCATGATAAAAGGTTGCCCGATAGTGACTTCCTATTACGCAGAGAATTTCTGTGAACAAAAAATCTAACCTCGTTGATTTTATTACTAATATCGTCTTTGGAAAGAAATACGTAAAAACGTATCCCACTATTTTTAAAAGCCCGGTAAAAGTTATAGATTTCTGACAAACCAATTTGGTTTCTGTTTTAAGATAAAGGCTGTGATAGTGTTATGTCATTATTTTTTTTTATTCATCTTGATTGTACTTAGTGTTCCGAATCACCAAACGAATAACAGGTCGTGGATAAACGGTTCTAATAGTAAGAAATTCGTGGCCAGTACATGGAAATCGCGAAATCCGGTTTAGCAACTTCGGAATTCAAACACTTGGGAACGCGTTTGGCGAACGATCTCGTCGTCGTCTCTTTGTGATGAATGGCAGTACCCCGCCTCTTTGTTTGCACAGCGGAATCGAGAGTATCTTAATCGCGACCTACTAACCCGAAACATAAATTATCCCTTTGAATAATAAAGTATACAAGCAGAGTAATGGCACGCGAGGAAATACAAGGGGTGTAAATCCGATGCGTTATCCCTTTCTCTTAATATTAATATTGATGTATTTTTACATTATGAAAAATAAGCTTAATTTGCTATACTCCGCGAACAGCACTCTTACTCCGAAACCGGAGCATCTAGGAACTGGTATCTAGGAAGTGGTTTTGAAGTACGAATTGAAGTAATTATAAATTACACCATACACATTCTCCAGTCTCCTGCTGTTCGCGGAGTAATTAAGCTTAATTTTCATAATATATTTTGGATTTCCGCAAAGTAACGCCTGCATCTATCCAGTATTTTTACATATAGACTTGAGTATAAAAACAATATATTCTATCTAATTTTGTGTAGGTTTTAGTTGTAGTAAAATAAAATTTCAAAATCCGAAACCAGACTACAAAAAAAAATATATAGTAATCTAAAATGTAATGTATTGTACCCAAAGCTAAAAACAGGTAGGTGCCTATAAAAGTATGATATTCTGGTTAAATAACAAAAATACTTATATTTAACAAAAATATGTAGTCGGTGGAAACCGTAGTGGTGTTGTTTATACACAAAAAGTACCAAATTTCGTAAAATATGCGGCCACCGACTACGCATTTTCATTCTAAATCCACACTCCACTGTTTTTGTGTCGCTTCAATCCACGATTGACATCCGTCTATCCAATGGCGTGCACTTCATAGTCTTTCCGATTAACACAAAGGTTTTGTAAAACCCGTATTGTGAATGATTTTTCTGTTTCGCATTGCTGTTTGTTTTTCAGTTTAATAACTACACTGGTTGTTAACCCTGCGGCCGAGTGATTTAGTGCTCCTATACGACGCCGCATAGAAACCGATTAGTACCTACCGATTTAATAATATATAACTGCTAGTCATCTTAGCCCGCTACCAATGGTATAAAAAGTATATGTATAAAATATGTTTGCTGTAAGTTTGTGACGTCACGTATAACCCGTTCGTGTCAAACGGGGGTGGGGCGTGACGTCAGTGGGGAGACACGAGACTGCTTGGCCAAGGACGTCGCCGTGCCGACCGTCGCGCAACAGCCCGCGAATCGATACCGCACTAACTCGATAATACTGACATTTGCACGTTGAAATTATTTCCCTTTTTTTTCACTACAATTTAGTAGTACGTACTCAACTGGTGGTAAAGTGATGGTGCAATCTAAGATGGTAACCGGCTAAACTGTTAGGTGTATAGAACTTATATTGAAGCGATACCCCTACTTGGCTTTTACTAAACATCGTACCGGAGCGCTCGATCGCTAAGCGGCAATCTTTGTCAGTAGGGTGGTAACTAGCCACGACCCACCAGACCAGACCAAAAAGAAAACTCAAAAATTATCAATTATTAATAAAAAATCTAGGCCCTTTAATGTCTGTGCAAGACTTCAGGGTATGAATAAACACATACATATTTAAAAGAACTTCACATTGCCTAATTGAACCTTCGTTTAAAACTTTTGGTGACACTAGTTTTAACAATTAACTATTTGTTTGTTAAAACTTTGTTCACATCGGAAAGAAATCAGAAACTATATAAATTTTATCGCCGAGGACTATAACTCTTTCGACTATCATAAAAATGGTATGGGCGCAATTTGATTAGCGTTTTTATGACTATTGGTCGTTATGAGTATTATTAATGTATTTTTATTCGTCAAACGCCACTTCGTTGACTTCTAAAATACATGCGGTTTGCTTATACCTACAACGTGTTACAGTAAATTTATAAAGTGGGTAAATAATTAAACTTTTTATAACTATAAATTTATATTTGCCAGATATTTGATTAAATAGTTAATAAATAGTTTTCAAGAAACAATTAAAATTATATTTGATTAACAACTATGGTCATGACATTGATTTGGTGGGTCTTTTGATATAAATACGACTGCACTATCTAACGATGCACCTCGAACGATGCAAAGATGCCTCCCGGTGTCTTAGATAAACAAACGTTATATTATATGAAGTTATTTATGATGTTCTACGTTGGACTGCATGATAACTTTTAAACTAAGATTGTCGTATGTAATCAATATATCTAATTCTCACATATATTCATAAACATAAATAACTTATGTACAGAAGTAAAATAAAATAAAATCTTAAACATCTTCCGCACCGACGCATAGTGCGTAAGATGCTGGCAGCATTGCCCCTTTTGAATGGCCAAACTAATTCTTTGGCCAAGGTAACTACCAGCTCTTGGTCACTGGTAGACTCCGAAGAAAGTTTCAGTAATCACAAAACGTTGTCATTTAAAAGCTAATATAACCGAAAACGTGAGCTGGACCTGGCTGGTCTCCAACGAGACGTTTTTACTGGAGAAAGTAATTTCCTATCTAAACTTCAAAAAACAAAATCTATCTGTACCTAAAAAAAAATGTAACTATATAATTATTTATCCTACCTACAGTCTCAAGCACGAAGATTTTTCGAGCCCCCTAAAGTTATGTGCGTTTTGAGCAATTGAAATATTAATTGCTTCAACGATGAAGGAAAACATCGTGAGACAACCTGCATACCTGAGAGTTCTCCATAATGTTCTCGAAGATGTGTGAAGTCCACCAATCCGCTCTGGAGCAGCGTGGTGGACTACGGCTAGAACCCCTTGTCATTGTGGTCGGAGACCCGTGCACAGAAGCGAGCCGGTAATGGGTTTATATGATGATGATGATGATGATGATGAAATTGATAACAGTTATTCGTTTCACGCCTCTTAGCTTTTGCAACAATTAGTACTCTATGACTTTCCATTTGTCCTATGATAAACGTAAGTCTGCCACCACTTCATATTGTTATAGAGCTACATCGATATCTTCAGTCTACTGGAGAACCACTTAGTTCTAGACTTTTATCGCTCAAAGAAAACCGAAGCGTCTTCAAAGATTAATCTTGCTATTAGTATCCACTTCTAGACAATGTCTCTATCTATAGTTTATGTTAGTTATTTGTTTACATAATTAAACTCTAACCCCATTTATAACCTATTTTATGCCTAAAGAAAATAGGTAGTTTTTTAATAATTTAAACTAGAATTTTTATGATTTTAAACACCTTATTTATTTCTCGAATATTACAAACACTCCAAATATAAACCAGAGTGATACATGCATACACTTCGGTTGAGTGGTTGAAGTTTATACAGTTGTATTGAGGTCAATGTGCGGTTCTCATGGCATTCGCTGATAGCTGTCAATCATTCTGTTTGATATAACGATATTATACTAATACACAGTTGTGGTTTGCACATATTCAGGCGGAGCAACGTACCATTTATTAGTGGGCTTCGGTTCTGTACAATTTCCGCCTTCATTACATAAAGAAATTGTATGTGTTGTATTTTTCAAGTATTTTTTTCTGTACATTTGTGTGGTGTACGATAAAGGTTTATTAATCATTTTATTGATTCATCAATAACCACAGAGTAAGAAAGTGATACAGAAGTCCGATTAAGCCGCGTGGATAGTGCAGTCATGCCGTGAATTCAGGGCGAGGAAAGGACCAGTATGGGTTCTCAGCAGTGACGCGGAAGGTCCTACTTGGCCTGTATGTAGTGTTGCCACGCCGGTATAAACCATGTCGGCGTTTAGCACCAGATCAAAGAATCATCTCTTGTTTTACTAATACACAGTTTTCTTTGAGTGTTCAAAGAAAACTGTGATAGAAAACTGGGTTCTTCTGAATGTGTATTCAGAAGAACCGGAACAACTTTATTACTGGACTCTGGTTCGTTTTCACCTTCATCATATCAAGAAATGTTATGAACTGTGTCGTTATTCTTTTTTCCTATTTTCTGTATTTTTAGGAAGTTTACTATAAACGTGAATTCATTCATTCTTCCATCCTTCAGTATAGTATTAGAAATTGCTTGCACACGAAGTCTAGTCTATTGAGGTTAGTTCTAGTATAATATTACATAACACAATGAAGACTGTTTGTTTTAATAAAAGGCTAGAAAGTGAGAGGTTTAATACTAGATGTTGCTACAAGAACAAAGGGCCCTGAGACTACTAATTAATGTTTCCTTTAATATTGTTATCAAGCTGTGCGTTGACCTAATTAGTGGAAGTTCTAGAGGGGGCGAGTCTACTGCGGCAACGTCCGCGGAGAGTTTTAAACATAAAATGAAGTTTTTTGACGCGAAGCGTCCAACGTTACTTACACACGGAACTTTAGCGATAATCTTACAAATAGTGAAACGAGCGACCGAATACGAGGACAATCTCTTACCAAAAACAAAACGGTGATTAAACAATGGTCAATAGTACGTAGCGTACTAATATTTATGTAATCTCTCTTTTTTTTTTTTTTTTTTTTTTATCCCGAAACAAATAAACAAGCAAACATTAAGACACTGCACTTTCGCATCTGTAAGTCTTTAGCGATAATCTTACAAATAGTGAAACGAGCGACCGAATACGAGGACAATCTCTTACCAAAAACAAAACGGTGATTACACAATGGTCAATAGTACGTAGCGTACTAATATTTATGTAATCTCTCTTTTTTTTTTTTTTATCCCGAAACAAATAAACAAGCAAACATTAAGACACTGCACTTTCGCATCTGTAAGTCAGTCAGTCTGCCTGGAATTTTATAAAAACTTTCACCTTATATATTTAATAAACCCTATCATCATCATCATATCAACCCATTACCGATACCGGTCCACTACCACAATGAGAAGGGGTTAAAGCCGTAGTCCTCCACGCTGGCCTAGTGCGGATTGGTGGACTTCGGATTGAACATTATGGAGAACTCTCAGGTATGCAGGTTTCCTCACGATGTTTACCTTCACCGTTGAAGCAAGTGATATTTTAATTGCTTAAAACGCACATAACTTAGGAAAGTTAGTTAAGAGTCGCGACCCCGAAAGTGGAGTCGAAGTGCTACCCAGACCTGCACAGGCCTCCTCTCCCATAGGAGAGAGAGTTTAGAGAATAGACCCACAGCGCTGCTCCAACGCGGGTTGGTGGGCTTTAACGACTCGACGACAACTACACGTTAAGCGTTCTTCCTTGGTTATTGTCACTAACTTTTAATCAAACCGATGGCTTAACGTGCTTTCCGTGGCACGGGGGTTGGGTGTAATTTAACACTTATTTTTTTTAACAATTATTCATCGTTAAGTCAACATCTCCTGAGGATGTTCCGGTTCCGGTGCGAAACGTGGGTAGAGGATGCATTGCCGAAGATCTGTTTGGTGTGGAGTATAAGTATTAAAGAAATTATAAATTACACCATACAGATTCTCTTGCCTTTCGCAAAGCAAATTAAGCTTATTTTTTATAATATATCATGGAATTTCGCAACGTAACGCTTGCTTCTATCCAATATTGAAAATTTCTTTACTAAAAGAGAAACAAAATATCAAACTATTCTTGGCCCGACTTAGGTTCGACCCCGCGATCCTTTGTTAAACATACTTACCAACAAAACAGTCACTTATAATACCAGTAGGTATTATAAGTGACTGTTTTGTCCAATTATAGGACTCGTAAAACTGCGTTTTGTCGTCACCATTAACAAAGCATCATGTCTAGACACGAAATAGCAGTAAAATAAGATATCACCCTTCCACCCTTGGCGTCCGATGAACTGTCTCGCCACATCCCCCACCCTAACCGCCTCACAGCTAAATAGTTTCATGCACACCGGTTATTTATTTACGTCTGCGAATCCTATGACTATTTCGATTTTATCTCTTTCGTTACCAACTTATCGCTAAATTTGCGTGTTGAGTGTGAATTATATTAGTATAGACTACAGACAGTATCTAAAATATTTAAGTACAAAACATGCAGATATGGGATCCATATCAATTTATAGCTATTAAACGCTTTGTCCTGAACGATGGACAGACAAACTGCAGCCTAAACAGCTAAATATGGACATCTGATATTCTTTGAACTAGGTTAAAGGATAGCCCAGTGGCCCAGCAGCGGAACGTAATTAGGCTACGAATGATGATGATACGTAAACATTAAACATGGAAAATGCCACAGTTTAGGTAGTTAAGTTATAAGTACTTAAGTTTTAAATAAACACCTAATTATAAAATCAATGTGGTCCAATTGAAATAGGTCATAAACAAAACGATTTCGATGAATTAAGTCAAAAATAATTTAATTCCCATCAGGGCAATACCTACCGCAATAAAATTACCAATTTGATTAGTATATTATTACTTAGGCTAATATGATTCTTGTCCTTGTCTTGTTATATGATCTTTGTCCGTCTGTCTGTTTGTCCTGGCTTTTGGTTTGTAAAAGTTGAACCGATTTTGACACTGACCATTTAACTAAGTAATTTAGTTTCATTCCTTAATTGAGAGAATTATAATTGATGACAGTTATAACACAATTTTTATTTATCATAAAGTACGCGGATGACGCTGTGGTCTAAACTGGGAGCTGGTAGATTAACATTTGCTATTTATTTACTAATTTATATCTCATTCGATTTCAATACTATAATCACAATTTAATGAAATAGTTTTATTATAAATCCTTTAATTGAAAATAAAAGTATGGAATTGTACCTACTAAATTATATTTATTCTTTGAGTTTAGTTAAAATGTCTCGATTTAATATAATACCTACCTACTTACGTGATAAGTTATAAAATGTTTTATCTCTTTCTGTCATCAGTTATTTGATATTCGAAAGCATGAGACAAAACATTGCAGTCGCTTTTTTTTAACCCCGAACGCAAAAACTACGGGTGTGTGTGCGTCTGTCTGTGGCATCATATTTCGCGAACGGATGAACGGATTAGAATTTGGTTTTTTTGTTTGTTTGAAAGGCGAATTAGTAAGGAGTGTTTTTAGTGATGTTTAATGAAAATCGATCCAAGAAGAGCGCCGCGCCGCCACAAAATTGCAGATTTTTTCACAACTCCCTCAATATGGGTATTAAATGAAAGGGCTTGACTAGTACAATACTGTACACTTTGCCAAAACTTAAATAAACTTCGCAACCACGCGCTTTAGACCGGTACAACACATTGCAACAATGCTGCTTAGCGGCAGAAATCAGCATGGCACCACTATTTACAATGTTTACAATGCTTTACAGTGTTTATTATTTTGGTGGTTAGGATATAACATAGTGTTAATAAATAACTATCGTAATAAGCTCGCTGGAATATACTCGCAAGTGACTACTATAATGCAAGTTCTTTAACAAAGTACTGTACCTATATTGACATTATAACTGGCACGTTAACTGATGCATTTGACCTCTTGGACTCTTTGTGACTCAATTTGTCATTCGATAGCTCCTCACTGCTCCTGTGAGATGCGAATTGTGATTGTTATTAAATCTCACTGGCTCAAGTGGTCTAGTGGTTAGCATATCCAGCTACGGATCACGAGGTCTTAGGTTCGAATCCCGGGTCCGACTAAAAATTGTTTGTTATGGTGTTTCTTCTGTTAAAGAATTTTGAGTAACAGCCCGGAAATGAGAAATTGGAGTGTCACGGAAAGCACGTTAAGTGGACGGTTACAGTTATCACTAACTTGTGACTGCGTGTGTGTCCTTTTTCGCCCCCCAAACTTAGCAACCGATCAACTTGATTTTTGTCATCGATTTAGTTAAATGGACGGAGAGTAACATATGCGACTATTTAATCCAAGAAAATAGGATAAACTCCTGTATGATTTTATCGTTTGAAGCAAGAGAGACGCACCGGCGCGTTCACTGGCAACAAGCCTCACAAATTAAAATATCTTCTTGCCTGATCGTTTGTTTTCACAATTTTAGTCTTCCATAATTTAGTAACAAGATCTGCTTTAAAAAACAGATTTCCATTTCAAAGAAATTGCTAATTTACCTGACAGAGCTTGCATAAAACAAACCGAGTCGAGAGATTCACACTTTTGTTAAATTCACAGGAACCGTACTTAGGCTAAGTACCGTTTCTTATGAATTTCTCAAAACGTGTCCTACTATTAATGTTATTTGTAATAAATTCTTTGCCCGTGACTATCATCGATTCACTTTCGGGAAGCCGAGTTCGAATCCCAGCACGCACCTCTAACCTCTAACTCATGTGCGTTTTCAATAATTAAAAATATCACTAGCTCCGACGATGAAGGAAAACAACGTGAGGAAACCTGCATGCCTGAGAGTTTCATATAATGTTTTTAAAGGTACCTTTTCGGAGTCCACCAATCCACACAGGGCCGCACGTTGTGGACTAAAGCTTTAACCTCGTTGTGGGAGGAGACCCGTGTCCTGTAGTGGGCCTGTAATGGTTTGATATGATGATCAACATCTCCTGAGTAAGTTAAGTTTAACAATTATTCATTGTAAAGTCAACATGCTCCTGTTTCGGAGCGAAACGTGCGTAGAGGGTACATTGCCGAGGATCTGTTTGGTTTGAAGTATACGGATTGAAGTAATTATAAATTACACCATACAGATTCTCCTGCTGTTCGCAGAGTATAGCAAATTAAGCTTAATTTTCATAATATATTATGGATTTCCGCAAAGTAACGCCTGCTTCTATCCAATACTAAAGTAATGTTTTTGTCTTCTTTATTCTAATGTCAAATTACTCATAACAGAAGAAGAGAGAGACATTTTTGTGTAAATAATCATCAAAGGGCTGCAGACCTCAGTATTTGATATCAATACCAACTTTATACCTCGAAGTGATATTCGACAAAATAGGTCCTACCAACTTTCCAAACTAACAGACGTCTAACTACGTGAATCGTGATCTGATATAAGATTTCTTTTTTTTCTTCTAAGTTTGTACTATTGCAGCGAAAATAAGGCAAACAAAGAAACACACTACCGCATTTTTATATTAGTAGAGAAGTGCGTAGATGTATCCAATTTCAAATCTTAAGTAAGCCCCGGAGACCGGACCACCAAATACCAAACAATCTCAATTTGAAACAGACCGTTGGCTCCGTGAATGCAATTTGGCGCCTCAGGGATTATTGGAATTGGGGTTTTATTGTCCCTTGACTCAGTTCTTCCGTCTGTCGAAAGTCTGTGGTGTTTTTTGTTTCCACGATTATAGTTCAGACGTTGAAAGAATGCGTTTTTTTACAGGTTGTGATTGAATGAACGATTTTTTGTTTACATTTCTCTACAAGTTTGTAAAGTCATGGTGCAGTCTAAAATAGTATGGGCTAACCGGTTAGGTGAGTAGCAGCTATATTAAACACGAAACTAGCCAAGTTTTTAAGCCTCATAGCAGACTAGATGCCCGAAAATTCAGATATCAGATATCAAGTTATTTTAATTTTAATTTGCATTAGTAGCGAATGATTATTATCATTAAAAACGCAACTTATATTTTTTATAATTTTGCTCCAGACTGAATGGCCAATCAATGCAACAACAGAATAAATGCTCTGTTAATACAAGGTTAAATGAACTGTTTGTTATTGATTGTTTTATTTGACCGACTAACACCCAGGAACGAACGCTTTAAGCAGCTGGAATAAAGTACATCTGTAGGTGTCAGTTAAATTTTAATTTAAAATCCATTAGGTGACTTCTAAGTGTCAAAAATTGCATCACAATCAAGCCATGGTCAAGTTATCAGAATAAGTTCCAATCAATATTTTGCACATAATTATGTCATTAGGGTTTTTTCTGATATTGGTTACTAAGGCAATGTTTTAAGAAAACAAATCCTTGAAGATTAAAATCGGGGGTTTGGTGGATTATAAAAAATTTTTTCTTCCATAAATCTTGAAATTTAACGCAAAATTAGGTAACATGATCGGAACACGCAAGTAAGATAGGACCGTTTAGTTGTCTGTCAATTAATCATGACAGTTATTCGAAATTAGAAATTTTGGGTTTTTCTTTGTTGGGTTTGCACAATTTCTGCTTTACTTGGTCGCGTATAAAAATTTTCATTTTCAAATCTCACCTGCTATAATAGAAATTTTAAAAGGAACCTTTTTAAATTCAAATTCAAATTCAATTTCATTTATTTCAAGTAGGCCTACTTTATAAGCACTTTTGAAACGTCAAGTATGCATGTTTGTGTGACTCTACCACCGGTTCGGAAAGCAGATTCTACCGAGAAGAGCCGGCAAGAAACTCAGTAGTTGCTCTTTTCCAACATCAACATTTACAATCATTTTGCTATCTTGCGGGAGATGAGAGCGAGGCTGGCTGCTTCCATTCTACCTTGTCATTGAGGAATTCATCAAATGTATAGTAACCTCGCTGTACTAGATGCGTTTTTACACATTTTTTAAATGTATGCATTGGTAGGTCAAGAATTTCCTTAGGAATCATGTTGTAAAAGCGTATACTCAACCCCACAAAGGAGTTCTGCACCTTTCGCAGACGATATGCAGATATCACTAATGACCGTTTCTGGTAAGTCGATTGTTAATTTCAGCTTTTGATTTATAAAGATTAATATTTTGCCTCACAAAGACTATATTACTATAAATGTATTGCGAAGCTACTGTAAGAATACCTATTTGTTTAAATTTTTCACGAAGCGATTCGCGTGATCCAAGTTTATATATTGATCGTACGGCTCTTTTCTGTAGTATAAATATACTTTCAATATCTGCAGCTTTTCCCCACAGCAAGATCCCATAGGACATAATACTGTGAAAGTATGCGAAATAAACAAGCCTAGCTGTTTCAACATCGGTAAGCTGTCTAATTTTCCTGATTGCATATGCAGCTGAGCGGAGTTTACTCGCTAGGCTTTCTATATGGGTACCCCACTGTAGCTTACAATCTAGGGTCACTCCTAGAAAAACAGTGGAGTTTTCTATTTCAAGTGTTTCTCCATTTATTATGATGTTTTTATCAATTTTTTTTACGTTAGGCAAAACAAATTCCAAACACTTAGTTTTTTTTGCATTTAAAAGTAAGTTATTAACAGTAAACCAGTCTGACACATGTGACAAAGCACGGTTTACGTCGTCAAAATTATCTTTGTTTCTATCAGTCTTAAAAATGAGAGATGTATCATCTTCGAACAGTACAATCTCACAAGTGCCCCTGACATGGTGTGGCAGATCATTTATATACACCAGAAACAATAAGGGACCCAAAATTGAGCCTTGTGGGACACCCATTAAGGCAGATGATCCCTTAGACTTTATGTCTTTTACGCATACCCTTTGAACTCTATCACTTAGATAAGAGGCAATTATATTTTAACGCTTTATCATAATTCGTACAGCTGCTTTTAAAAGTGTGTTGCATACAAGGCCAAGGTCGCGGATACAACGTCTAGTGATCCGAATATAGAAAGGTGAAGGTGAAATGAGTTTGCATATTCTCTTGAAGCATGTCTTGTAAGAGTTGAATGCCGATAATGAATCGACGATACAACCTACCTTTATTGAAAGAACATAAAGAAGGCGGCTTTAATGTTTCATAATACTTTAAATGACTATCTGTTGTCAGCGAGTCGGCTATTAGAACTATGAAGATTTTAATGTGCTAACTGGAAGACTTATAAAATCTTCAAAAGTATAAATTTTAAAGAAAATCTTTCTAAGCGGGTACCAACATTCTAAAGGAAACCTACCTTCTAAATTGTTGTGCCCCTTACTTTTGAAATATACCGCTATAGGGGTAGATTTCCGAAATAAAAGAGAGCCACTCCTAATAGTTATTGTTATCCTATATTTGCCTTTAATATCGAGCAAGATAGGTGAAGCCGCTTCAGAATTATCCGAAACAAATAAAAGCTTTTTTTTTTATTTAACTACATACATTCAAACAGATAACTTTTGCTAATATTAACGGACACTTAAAATCTATTTATTTTTATATAGTTTCGGAAGTTCTTCGACAGTTATTTTTTAAAATTGCGAACGTTATCCGTCGATTAATCGAATGTTACTTGCTCGTAATTCATAAACAAACTAATGCAAACCTTATTTTTCCCTGATAGCACTACTAAATTCAATATGTAATCTCAAGATTTTATAGTGGGCATTATTTATTGTTTTTTTTTGCGAAGTTACTGTTTTACGAAGGACTAATCGACAAATACACTTTCCGAACCACAGTAGTAAGGATCTAAACGGTCGAAGTTGGAGAAGTTCTAATGCACCTAGTAATCTGCCGCCATCTTGCCGGCCTTTGTTAGACGGACAATGGCCACGGGAATTGGGAATAGACCAAGGCGATGCGATGTGCGAACACATGTGCACTGTGCAGCCGTTCGAACAATCGTCTATTCTTTGCGGAATGTCCATTGATGAGTAGTATACCTAGACTTTTTGTTTGTTTGTTTATTTTTACGAGGACGAGGTTTAAGAATTAATTACTGGCCGCAGCATCATAACAATGGTTAACTTCTAATTTCTCAAGCAAGTTCCTTTTTTTATTCCACTACAAGTTAGCCCTGGACTGCGTTCTAACCGTAAGTTCTAAAGAGGTAATTAATTAATTTATTTATATCCTTAGTATACTTAAAGCTAGCCAAAACGTATTCTACGTCAGTCAGTTAACGTAATGATGATGCGTGACGTTCCGATATGGTAGCGGGCTAACCTGCACCATATCGGAACGTTCAACCGCTTGGCGACACGTGTTTGTCAGTAAGGTGGTAAATAGCCAAGGCCGAAGCCTCCCACAACACCATGCAAGCAACGAGTAACGTACCTCTACGCGTTAATCGTACTTTTTCCATATAGACTAGATTATGGCTAGAGATAATTCATTCGGTGGTGCGTATGCTACAGACCAGAGAAATTCAGAAATTGTACAATTCTAAATTGCCTACCCTGCCAGGTATCATACCCGGGACTTTCGCTTATAAGACAACAACGCCGACTACTATGCCATATAAGTTCACACATCCAAATTCCGAGAAATACCTAATTCTCTCTTCTTAGTCGTGCACTCTTGGCAGAGTGGTCGTGGCTGCTGAGATGAATTTCATGGCGCTAGACATCACTGGATTGCACGGCTTCACGCGCGAGTCTTCTCCACTTTTGGCGGTTGGTAGCATGTCGAAAACATTCTACCACAGTTGTCTGGGTCAACGATTTCACCGTATCTATCCAACGAGTAGGTGACCGCCCTCTTGCCCTTTTTCCTTCAACCTGTCCTTGCACCACCAATCGTTCAATCGACCCCTCATTCCTTGAGATGTGGCCAAAATACCTAATTAGGCACCAATTAATTCTGAACTATTTTTAGTTAACTTATTTACCGAAACAATTTTCCCCATTTCATTCTTGAATCATGGCTTTGGTTTTACCGCAGGATGTTCACGTATCCGTCGACATAATTCGGATCGCGTGTGAGCATTACTGAGATATTCAATATTGTATTTCCTTAAGAATATAAAAAAGCCATCAATAATAATTCGAATAGTTTATTAACCTCCGGCAACCGTAACTCTTTCTGTTGTGACCGTGCCCTAAGGGTATAATTAAGTATAGTGCAAATTTCGAAAACTATTCACCGATAGCAAATTACCATATACAAGGTACTTTTGAGATTGCACCATTTAAGTATGCAGATTTTTTTCGTGCGTTCTGCCTTTTAATAAACTCTTAAGGGCTAGGACTTGAGAGTTAATATAAGCATATTAGGACAGCTTTTTGTGATGGAGCTCGTCCGGGGAAGTTTAGTTTATTACGGTCTAGCTGTGTTCCGGCCTAAAGGGCGTGATTACCTTTGTTACTACAGGGCCATGCGGCTTAACTCTACACTTCACATTAATTGCCTATAAGTATTTATTGCTAGGCAATTAACTCCCTACAAAAGACCTATGTCCAGCAGTGGACGTCTATCGGTTGATGTGATAATAATGAAATGCCACCGTTCATATTTAATAGCAAAAAGGCATTTAGATATTTAGATTTGGCGGCTGATTGGCGTAGTGAACAGCGACCTAGCTCTGAGTCTAGGGCCGTAGGTTCGATTTCCACATCTGGAAAATGCTTGTGTGATGAATATGAATGTTTTTCAGTGTCTGGGTGATTATAAGTATTTATGTATATTGTTCATAGAAATATTCATCAGTTATCTTAGGACCCATAACACAATTTACGTTTACTTTGTGCTAGATGGCGATGTTTTATTTATTTTATTTATACTCTTTATTTGCACACAAATAAAAATACAGAAAAAGAATAAAAGAAAACACAGACAGAAGAAGTATACAAAAGGCGGCCTTATCGCTTTGTAGCGATCTCTTCCAGGCAACATAACTGGATAGCATACTGCAGGTTGTGCATATTAAAAAAAAATACATACTTATAACTACATAGTAATACTTAAACTAGATTACACAAATAAAATAATACATAATATATTAAATATTAAAAAATAAAAAATAATAATAAACTAATGTGTGTATTATCGTAGTATATTTATTTATTATCAACCCTCAACGATGCTTTTAAGCTTGTTTAGAGGGCTTTAACGATCAATGTTATATTTGGTCATAAAAACCGGGAGCATAACGTGCTCTCTAAGTCGCAGCACAGCTAGCATGGGCAGGAGACAATTATCTCCCCGGGGAAAGGATAAAATTTAACTTCTCCCACAGCTTTATCAACTCTCAGAGCACTGGCTAACAAGTGAAAATAATATTCAATTAGTTTCACTTGTTGTGCTTGTTGTTGTTGTGAATAATATCCAAATAATATAAGTGTAATAATAAAAGGGGGTAAACTTTTCTTTTCCATGTTCGCGTAATTTAGCAGTTGGACACGTTTATTATATCCCTTGATATAATTTTTTTTCATGTCTAACAACCGAATTCCTACAAAATTAACTTAAATAAACTAAGGTAAAACCTTGGTTACACATAGGGAAAATACCAGAGTCGAAGATAAACTCATTGTCTACTACACTACTGTCCAAATCCTATAATTATGATTTTTCTTTTACAAACGTTATGTAGCCTTGTACAAGATTTACTCGCTCCCAATCGTCCGTTATAAAAAATTTTTGTTTTGGTCCATTTTAATTTGACGAAACAGAGTTTGATGCGAAAACGACGCCTCGTTAGCGAGCGAACATCTTGTACTGTCAAAATCCCGAGCTAAAGAGTCGTAGACAAATTGGAGCTTTACCTCAGTTCAAATAAGATCCATTGTACTCCGATGTTCAAGTATTTCCATCCTCGAAAATGACTCTTCGATTGCGAGTTGGTAACTTGTACTAAGGCTACTGGGTCGAAGATTAACTCGTTTTCCAATGAGCTCGATGATAAGACTCAACCTGTATTCCGAACTCATCTAAATTGTACGCGTCAGATATCACGTACGGCTCATACATGATGCATCCAGGCGCAAGTTTAATATCGTTAAACGTTGTACCCTGCATGTGCAATATTCTCGATAATGGAGTTGTCTGTTGCTATACAATCGCTTTCCGTTACACCTCACCTCTATTAGCAAGACCGTATAAAACTACTAACTGACAGCAAAACACGATGCTCTCTGTTATCATAGCTCAGAGATGCTGCAGTTACAATTTTACTTTAAGTGTTATAGTTATCTAGCCATTAATATAAAAAGTTGTGGTTCTCTGGCCGAATTCCGGAGATCAATGGAATTAGCTTTAAGCAAAGTATAATAATTTAATTTTTTTTTTCCTTCCTACACTGTATACACTTTCATCTTGTTTGTGTAGTTGTAAGCTAGTTTAACGCTATTTATTGCATTGCTATGTTTACCTGTAAGTAGATTTACATTTTGTCTTCATACAGTATGAGCTAGTTTAAATTGTTTTTTTTTGAAATGTAAAGCTGTCATTTTTATATATTTATTTGTCAAACGTTTATACGAAACTGTAATTTATCCTCTTGTAAATTAACAAAAAAATTGCTATATATACCAAGAAAAAGGTTTTTTTAATGTAACAAAACTTTGAAAGCCTTGCTGAAGACACTAATCTATGAAGAAACTGAGGCGCTTCTTCAGCTTAATTCTATTTATAATATAACGGATATAGACACACTTAATAACATGTACACACACACACACGAACACACACACACACACACACACGCACACACACACAAACATAGACACACCATACACACACTACTCAATCGTTTTATTTTTTATTTCATCTCTTTGCTATGGAAGAGTAAGGTTTCCTGAAACAGGTATTTTAATGCTTACTTTGAGGTCTCCACTACATGTATCATTTACAATGTTAGAAACGAAATAAACGATTTTTATTTATTTATTTATATAAATCATCAGCTGTCAGTAAACTAACGGAATATGTACGCTGATCCAGGCTATGGTGGTAGAAATTATTATAAGGTGTGGAACCCCTTCACGCGAGAAATATATTATTCAAAGGCAACCTATTTTCCACCCGAGAGGCGACTTCGTCCCATCTCATTTCGCCAACTCATTAAGGGTTAAAAGCTCGTAATATTTCGTAGGCGGGAAATCAACACTCTAAAAGTGCTTCGTAAAATTATTATACGCTTCGTTTCATTTCCAATTTTCATCTAATTATATCATCATCTCTTTTTTCGTCGCACCGTCGTATTCGTTTATTTAATGTAGTACAAAAATCAAGGGTGTTGGCGTTTCAAATCAAAAACATTTATTGGTCTTAACAACTTTCAATATAAATCAAATCTTATTTTTACATTAACTCATCAAAGTATAAGAGATATACAACAGCAGCTGTTGGCCGTCACACTTGATTGTGGATCTTTTATCCATTTTATAAACCTTTGTACAATAATGTAAGTTTACTCAAAATCAATTCCAAATTCATTTCTTTCAAGTAGGCCTTATATTATACGGACTCTTCACTTCACATAATTTTTTTTTTTTTAATGTTTTGTTAGACGAAATCGGAGCGGTCTGCATTCAAGCAACCTCCTCTTTATTAGATATGCAGTCCCTGCATACAAAACAAACAGATAAAGTGTCTGGTTTTTGTTTTCTTAATAACGGTTACTAACGGTTACTAACTCGTTGAGTGTGATAAATAATTACCGTAAAGGACGAAGTCATGGCGCTTACCATTGTTATTATTCTCAATTATAACAATGGTAGTGGTACACAAGGTATACAATTTTAGATAAATGTTTCCCTTAAAAATAAAAACAGCTCTGCATTTGGGTAGTACACTTCAGCGGGAATGCATTCTCCTTTATTTATGGGCCGGTACTATCTGCTCTCGTGGAGTTTGCTAACAATTCACTGCGAATCTGGTACAAAGGATGTTCCATTTTGTAGCTGCGTAGGACGACTGTACCTACAATGTTGGAACGTGTGTATATATGTTTTACATGTGTCTAAGAGCTGCTAAATGATAATTCTTATTTTTTAAGCCTACTAAGCTCCCACGATAATGTTTATTATTTTAGGTTTACTAACGGTTCTAATCGACTTCGCCGCGTAGAATTTTAAATTCGTAGTAGATTTCAGATTCCGGATTATTCAATGTCTGACCATCCAAACTTCAATTTGAAAATGGCACCCGCTAAGTATGATAAACATTAAAATTTAGGCTTTTATACAATCGTACAATTAACTATATCACTTAGTACCAATAAAGGGGTAAAATATTACAAATTTACAAAAATAATGGTCAATCTCAGAACTGTAGTATGTATACCTCATCATTTGTACCTAAATGGTGTGAAATCAAATGATATAACCGCAATATTTCCGGCGTGGATCAAAATTTCCGACATGGATCCCATATTTCCGACATTAAAGAAGATTATATCAAAGTATAAAGGTTAGCATAAACGACAAAAAAGCTAAATTTATTGCTCTAGATGGATATTAGCATTGAACCTGACAACTGAAATAATAACAAATGTGATTAGCCGGGAACAGTATACAATAAATAAACTGGGTACCCACATTACAAAGAAAGTAGTTTGGGCAATTAACGAACATGTTGGTAAATGTCTTGACCAATTTCGTCTATTCAGTGGCAGCCCACGCTCCACCCACGGTTTACGATGGAACAAATCTGGCGTGAGATGCCGAGGTTCTAATCTGTGGCCAACATTACGTTCTAATGAGTTTGTTGACTTGGAGAAAGAAGTATTACGTTTGCTCTTAAATAGTCGATTCGGTCTAGTGGTTTAAATAACTATTTACATCATCATATCAACCCATTACCGGCCCACTACAGGGCACAGATCTCCTCCCACAATGAGAAGGGGTTAAGGCCGTAGTCCGCCACGCTGGCCCGGTGCGGATTGGTGGACTTCACACACCTTTCAGCACATTATGTAGACCTCTTACGTATGCGGGTTTCCCCACGATGTTTTCGTTCACCGTTGTAGCAAGTGATAAAACGCAAAATATACTAAAGTGAAGTTAAGTCGAAATCCGACCCACTGGGCTATCACCGCTAGTAACTTATTACTTACGTTATTTACTAGCGGACCCTCGCGACTTCGTCTTCGACTAGTTTATTCACGCGATGCCGGGACAGACAGACAAAAATTAAGTAAAAATCTGTTTTGGACTCAGTATCGATTATGAAGCATCTCCCGGTCAAAATTTTCAAAATTTATTAAATGTACAGAAATATTCCAGTTACGGTTTTATTATAAGTACTCATTTATTATAATTATAGATTAAGCCACTATTAGAGCTCGCTAATAATATTTATTTTTATTTTCGTACAATGTTTCATATATCTGTGAGCCCTTTGGCGAAGGCCTTTTCCAATCCTTTCCAATCTTCTCTATTTATTGCTCGCCTTGTCCAAGTTATTTCTGCTATTGTCGCAATTACGTCTTCTCACCTTTTGGATTGCCTTCCTTATAACTTTTGAAAAAAACATTTCATGAATGTAAATATCTATGAGTCGGTCGATTTTAACACTGGGAATATATCCTCTTCAACCGGGATATTGGAAAGTAGGATAAACGCGGGGAGATACCGTATTGGCATCTCGGCACTTTTGCAATCTGCAGACACCCATGGGCTATGGAATAGAACGTAATACATTTTATTGCTTACTGGACAGATTTAGATAGGGATTTATCAGATGGCCAATTTTGGGATTCATAATGTCGAGTTCATCTATGTATTTGTTTAGCCTTTTTGGTTCTGCGATTTATGAACTACCTTTAACGTTGATCCAAAAAGTAAATGTTAAAAAAAATAAGCGTAAAAGAAAGAATACTTTTTAGTAGTTAGTTAGCTAACTCTTTTGTATCTACATAGTATCAGTTATTTTGGTACTTACTACAATTAAAGATTAAAATTTACACGCTTACTCAGTTTCTATCGTTCTACAATGCAGCAGTATGTTTTTCCCACAGCTGGTTTTTTATTCTTCGGTTCTGCGGTTTTTTCGGTACTTTTATATTAACCATTTTAAAGTGATTGTTTTATATGATAAATAAAAAAAATAGTATTGCTTTAAAAACCCTTACGTAAGTATTAAAAACCATGACAGGAGTAAGGGATTAATATGTTCTCTTGGGGTTGGACATCACAAATGTTATGAAAAACGACTTGTCAAAAATTGTCGCCCCACTAACATTAGCGATTTTTTTAAATAAGCCTAACAAATTTCGACCTGATCTTTATTGAAGCCAGGACCTCGTAGTCCGTAGTCAAAACGCTAACCGCAAGACTAACGAGGCAGCCTTCAATCTGACACCAATCCTAGTGCATCATAATAAAAAACTTTCTAGGAAGCGCTGTCGAGTTACGTCTGTATACGCCGCCAGCACTTAACGGTTATTTTCATTGTGTTTGCCCCGAACAATGGTAGCAACCTTTTCTTTCACGCGATACGGCAAACGGAACTCCTACCATTATCATATGGCACCGCAAAACTTTGAGAATACAAGAAACTTGGAAGCTGGGGTTTTTTTGAAGAGTGGTTGGTTGAATCACAAAGGCTACGATGCGTGTGCAGGAGGTCGCTTTAATGTATCGAAAAATGCACAGATCTTTTTTTTTTATTCCACTACAATTAAGTCCCCGACTGCAATCTCACCTGGTGGTAAGTGATGATGCAGTGAAGATGGTAGCGGGCTAACCTGATAGGGAGTGTGGTAGTCACACCCCTGATTGGTTTCTACGCGAGATCGCACCGGAACACTAAATCGCTTAGCGGCATGTCTTTGTCAAAGGCCAAAGCCTCCCACCAGACCAGACTAGACCAGAGAAAAATTAGAAATTATAAATTCCCATTCTCATCGTTGCGCCTGGGAGGTCTTCAAAAATTATTTATTAAGAGCAGTAAAAACATACATATTTCACGTTTTTAAATATAGCATACACACATGCACACATGCACCGACATGCATGCGTTCCTGGCTATTACACGATACCTAGACAGAAAAACTTTTTTTTATTCGTGCTGACTATAGCATCGCACCGCGGGCAGTCGCACAATGGTTATGTCGAACTTTTACCGACTAAAACTCTCCCAACTCTCCGTCTCGTGGCTGGGTCACGGAAATGTACAACAGCAAAATCGTTAGGACCGAAACCTAACCTATGTTTTATTGATCCATCTTATGAAATATGCATGCAAAATTTAATTAAATGTGTTAAATGTCACATAAACAACGATCAGTTTTACTGTGTACACAACTTCTTTGTAGTTGTTCTAAAATGGAGATAACACATCAACGTAGTCATGTAGATGTTTATCGATTTCAGTGTCTGTATTTTGCATTGATCGAATACTTTACGATCAACGAAATACGAAACGAAATTTATTTATTTATTTATTTAAGGGACAATCAACAGGTTACAACAACAACTCTTAAAAACTAAACAAAAAATGAAAAAACGTATAAATGTAATATTGTAGACCCACTTAAAGACTGCCACTACTTGCGAGTACAAAACTATATTGTCAGTTAGAAGGAGAAAAAACGATTAAGAGAGACATGAGAGTACTTATAAGCTGTAAGATCCATAAGACAGAATAAGACATAAACTTGACGAATCTAGCATTGCGAACAAAAACATACATTTAGAATAAATTAAAAATAATATTTAAAATGTTGACAATTTATACTATACAACAAAGCTAGCTAAACTAAGCTAAACTTTAGTGGTTTTGAATAAAATACTTATAGAACAGGCCGCCGAAGCCTCATAAAATGTTTGCTTCCGTCTTTTCGTGGGCTTTTTAATAGATTTAATTTAGACAATTGTTGTGCACTGCATACGTGCACAAAAGCTCTACCTACCCTACATTTTTTGTATATCTTTGAAGAATATTTCCATTTTATGCAATCCTCTGTAGACTCTTGTTTGACCATTCCATGTGACCTAAATAATCTATGATTTTTTATTTGCGGCAGCCATTAGGCAGCCAGATTATAGCGATGTAACAAGATATCGCTGGCACAACACCGAAACACGATCTCTGGATAAAAATATTGCCTGTCAAAATTGACTTATTGTTATTGTTGTAAGAATATCTTCAGTGTTCGATATTACTTATTAAGAAATATAGGGCTACTTAAAGGCTTGTTTCACCACCTTCTAACTAGAGCCGGATAGCCCAAACGTTAGTTTTGTCACTTGCTTACTTTATGTTAAGTCGCAAAGGCAAAGTCAGTGAATAAGCTATCCGACACTCATCACAAGGCGGTGTAAGACACTTTGTATCGTTATGGGTTTTTTTTACCTTTGAAATATTTTGACATCCATTTATACGGTATTATATTATGACGGCCGAGTGGCGCAGTGGGCATTGCCTGCTTTCTGAGTCAAGACCGTGGGTTCGATTACCACAACTGGAAAACGCTGGTGTGATGAACATGAACGTTTTTCATTGTCTGGGTGTGTATTATAAGTATTTATGTATATTATCCATAAAAATATTGAACAGTCATCTTAGGAACCACAACATAAGCTACGCTTACGATACGCTTGGCGATGTGTGCATTGTCGTAGTATATTTATTTATTTATTTGGAGGCTTTGCAGGCCATGTCTGAATGATCTGAATGTTTGTATCGACTGTACCACCTGTTCGCAAGGCAAAATCTCGTAACTAAAGTGATGCGATAGGGCTAGAGGGTACCTCTAGCCCTATCGCACTACTGTGGTTCATTCCATAATATTCAAGCAATGCAGGACGTCTGTCAAAAATGAATACTGATGCTACCGGCTAAATAAGAATTGCCATGTTTGTTGTTTGTTTAAAATCTTTATTGCACACACACATTTTATACAAAGTAAACACATATACCGAAGAAACTTAGATTAGAAAATAGAGCGTGCGAAGGTGGTCTTATCACTAAAGCGATCTCTTCCAGACAACCTTTGACGTTAGGTAAACGAAGGATGCCATTCTGCCGCCAAGCAGCACAGTAAAGTACTCATAGTACTCTTCCTTAAAGAAGTCTTATAACTATAGTACCTACACTTATTGTAGTAAAATAAATATGAAATAAAAAAACTTTGCTCATTCTACTCTTTCATAATGTATACGAGGAAGAATTATGTGGAAGTAATAAAACAAATGATTGCATACCGAATCAATTATTATTGAACATAGTTATTGATAAATAACAATTAACTTTGTATTGCGTTAATTTTATGTACCTACATAGACACCAATGAGAGTGTTATGTATCTAGAGATATAAATCCTAAACATATTATGCTAAAGAGAACATCAAATTTAGGCCCATTGATGTAATGTGTTACTACTGTATAGACCCACAGACGGAACTTTTTAGGTACATTCAATTTTTTACACGGTAATGAGACGATTACTATATTCAGAAACCTAAAATTGACGCTAGACTAGGTCCCAAACTCGCCCTAGTCCAATAAGAATCTCACTTCTAACTTAGTCGGATGACTTGGCAACATGGCGAGTCCAAAACCTTTAGGCCTTTTGAGTTTTATTCGTGCACCTAGTGTTCGAGTACGCATAACCAGGACAATCTTTCTTTAGGTAGTAACTTTGCTGTAGTAGCTGCTACTGCTTCGTTGGTCTAGTGGTTGGCATGTTTAACTACAGATTACGAGGTCCTGGATTCAATTCCCGGGTCGGGCCTAATTATGTATGGTATTGTATATTTTCTGTCAAAGAATATTCGGGCATTAGGAAAATGGCGGTGTCAACCTCCGTGCGTCGGAGAGCACGAAAAGCCGTCGGTCCCGGTTATTATCAATTAATTGTTGTAATAGTAGTTAAAGCCCACCGTGGTTTCAAACCGTGGGTCCCATGAGAGACGAGGCCTGTGCCCAACAGTAGAACGTTAATAGGTCGCGGATGATGATGACGACCAGCCTTGAGATGTGAAACGTAGGTAAACATGAAGACTTTCCTACCCTATGGCGTCATTGGGACTGGGATATGAATGATTAATATAATAACATAGCAGTAGAGTTAAGAAAAAGATATTTTTATAGGGTAGTTAATAATTTGCGTTGCGATATTATTTATTTATTTATTTGGTATCTATGACCCATCACTACGCACTACACTATAACATAAATAGAATAATTAAAAACTAAACTAAATAAAAAAACTTACATTAAATATTAATATACAATATAAAAAAAAAGTTACAGATTAAAATTTCTGCGTTATTATTATGTTGTTAAAGAGAAACAATCTGTATAGAATCAGCGTGGAGGGTCTTTACTCTAAAACGGATCTTCTATTAGGGAAGGGACTGCGCCCAGCAGTGGGACGTTATTAGGCTGAAAATTATGATTATGATGATGTTGAAAGCTGATGCGATAACCCGTCGGCTTTGGTCCAGTATTCTTTATTGGTTACAACGAATTCATCTTTTTAAACTATTAATTGTATTAGCAGTAGATAACTACGGGGTAATGTTAATTGTCAGACATTGAGTTTAACTACTGGTAAATGTAAAGAGGCTGAAATCGAGTTCAGCCGAACTTCCCACAGTTAGCGTGTATAAGGTTTTAATCAAGGTCGCTCACCTTGATAGGTATTAAAAGGCTAAATTAGTTTTACGGCCTAAATTGACCGGAACAAAGTAGTTATTGATTAGTCTACTTCTTTAAGGATGTTATATTTCACTTATTGCGAATACTAGCTTTGTATGCGTGAGTGATTTGTGTGAAGCGGTGATAGCCTAGTGTGTAAAACTTCGACTTCACTTTCCGGCAGTTCGGTTCTGCACCCCGGTTTTGCAATTGATAACGAATAAGACACCGGGAGGTATCTTTCCATCGTTCGAGTCCATACAGGACTGAAGTGTATCGATAATGTTGTATTCATATCAAAATACCCACCAACTCTATGTCATGAACATCGTTTGTTAATAAAATATAAATTTAATGGTTTCTTGAAAAATATTTATGAATTAAATATTATTATTAGCGTATTTGTAAAAAGCTTATCAAAAATATCTGGCCAGTATGAATTTATAGCTATCAAAAGTTTCATTGTTAGTTATGTTAGCAAATCTTCCTTTGTATGTACATTTGGTTAAAGATAAAAAGGTATATTCGTTCCGACTAGTCAAAATTATGCATAATCTGTGGTCGGTAAAGTTGAAGTAGTAATTCAAAATGACAGGAACCCAGATCAATAAGGAAGGTCATACAAAATGGGGTACAGTCAGAAGTGTCAAGGAAAGATTGAAGAAGTTACCTCTTTGTAGTTAATTAACAGTGTGATATAATTTCAGATAGATTGATGTTCGAGTTTATCATGTGCCAAGTTGTAATTAGATATACTTAAACGATTAAACGTTGTAAGATATGAATATGGGGGTTCTTTTACTTTATAAAATTACTGTAACACTTTTGAATACCACTCGCTTTAATGGTGAACACATTGTGAGGAAACCTGCACGCGTGAGAGTTCTCCATAATGTTCTCAAGGGCGTGAAGTCCACCAATTCGCACTTGGCCAGCTTGTTGACTACGGCCTAAAAGCCGTCTCATTCTGGTGCGATGTTATGTTGATCATTGTGTTGTGAATAAATCAATCACAAACTAGTTCTATTTTAAACGGATTCTATACTTATAACCACCATAAGGGTTGTAGCAGAGTTACTAAGAGCGAGCGCGAAGCTAAGGGTTTCGCTTGTGAGGCTCGGAACTCAGCTTATGTTGACGTTTCGACTAAGTTTGGGTACTTGGACTAGGTTTCAGTCCGGAAATTTCTGTGACCGTGGATAAGACATTGTCGTTACAGACTATAAAACTATGCACAACCTTAAACGCACGAGACAAATTTGTAAACCCTAAATAGTGATGCAATGCTCTAAGAAAGGATATCTCGCAATTTTGCACATTACTGTATTTATTTATTTGGTAGAAGCTATATAAAAAGAATAGCTGTTTTTTGATGTGGAATTCAATTAAGTTGTAGTTCTAAAAAAAAAAATAAAGTATCGCTAAGCCTTAAATGAGGGGTTTGCTGCTTTCCGCTGAGGAGTTCTGTCCTCTATCTCCAGCCACATTCATCAGATCTACACAAGGTTTAGGCAAAATTAAACACATATTATAACCTCTATAGTACAAAAATAGTTATTAAAATCGGTTATAATTTGTCGGAGTTATGGTGTAAATCGTCACTTTCATCCCCTCTCCCAAAGGAACCGAGCTTAATGTCGGGATAAAAAGTATCCTATATTTTTTTATAAATATACTACGACAATACACACACCGCCATCTAGTCCCAAATAAGCGTAGCTTGTGTTATGGGAACTAAGATAACTGTTGAATATTTTTATGAATAATATACATAAATACTTATAATATAACATATTACACCCAGACACTGAACAACATTTATGTAATTCACAAAAACATTTTCCAGTTGTGGGAATCGAACCCACTATATTACTCCTAACACTTCCAAGAATATGTGTACAAAGTTTCATGAGGATCGGTTAAGTAGTTTTTGTAGTGAAAGCGTAACCAACAAACTTACATTCACATTTATAATATTAGTAGGGAAGTAGGTAAGTATACAAACAGAACTATTATATACGTAAATATAGCTAGCTGTTACAGCAACTCCAATGATATAAAAGTATAATCAACACAAAGAACAACACAAAGAAAAATATTTTTTACTACTCATTACTTAATTACCAAAGTAGGATAGATTCTAACCTTTACGTTAACATAGAACAAAGTCATTGCGGATCTGACAAATCTGACATATTATTTTCTTAACGAATGTGATCTGGTTGGCGACTATTTGTGCGACAAAGTAACGTCTAAATCGGACCGTTATTAGATTCCAACAAGGAAATGGATAGAGGATAGTATTTAATTTTACTCTTGTCAAATTAATTTTATTTATGAGACCGCAGGACTTTAATCAGCTTTTTGCTACGATATTTCATAGGTTGTCTTTTATTTGTTTTGCCTTGCCGGTATAGAATAATGATTGAGAATAGGTCGAGCAAGAACATGATGTGGTTTCGACTGGTAGATCGGTAATCCCAATGAAGTCACGCTAAGCGTTGACATGCGAAGTTGTTTGTGCTAACTGCGAGCCACATTCTTGTCTTGGCAACGTAGAGGTGGTTTTACAGCACAAGGCTTGCCTAGAGAGACTAATGTCGGTTTGTAGTTTATGTTAATTTCTAGGATGGTTTTTGAAACAAAACAAAAACAAAACATTTTTTTTTTTTTAATTTAGTTTAGTTTTTAATTATTCTCTTTATGTTATAGTGTAGTGCGTAGTGATGGGTCATAGATACCAAATAAATAAATAAAAAGGCAATCGAGCAAAAAGATTCTAGGAACTTAGTATTCATATGTTTTGGTTCTATACTTCCAATTTTTTGACAATGCTTTGTAGCAAAACTACACGGGTGTATGAACTTTAGTATACTCGTGGACCCAGCAGAAATCGTTCTGCCTTAAAGACCACCACATTCGGTTATATGATATTAAATTAAATTTGGTAACTTACCTACAGCAGCGCCACCTACCGGGTATACTACGATAGTACACATATCGCCATCTAGCCCCAAAGTAACGTAGCTTCTGCTTTGGATACTTGGATGACTCATGTATATTTTTATGAATAATATACATAAATACTTATAATAATATAGATATAAACATCCAGGCACTGAAAAATATTCATGTTCATCACACAAACATTTTAAAATTGTTGATGCCCCTCATCACGTAGCTGTGTGAAATAATTTAATTACGACTTAACTTACGACCAACCTACGACTAAACATACAAAAATCATAACAATCGGTCGAGTTGTTTTCGTGGCAGTGCAACAACAAACACCGAGAAACGCTAATTTTATATTATAAGATTTCTATCTGCCATACTATTGGTACGATTGAGACTGAACGATATATTATGATGTGTAGGTACTAACCTCGTTTTAATACTTGTTATGCAAAAGAAAAGAACTGATAGTGATATATGGGCTCAGATTTGTATTCCATTGACTTGCAAAATAAACAAGAATGTAACCATCGATCCGCATAAACGATTTCGAATCCATAATATTGATCGATTCGCAACATTCACTGGCAATTGCGATTTATTTTCGCTCCAGTTTGCCCTTGTAGCCGATTGAAATATGTTTCCGCCATCTAGGTTTTTTTAAGGATTTTTTGCTTTGTTTGTTGCTGTTTATTTCGGTTGTTCTATCGGCTTCTACATTATTCTGCAGTAAGAAACCTAATAAATTTGAACGAACGATCTACAAAATTTAGTAATATTTAGAAAACGTCGTTTTATCCGTATTTTCTGGCAACGACAATCGGCTAGTATTTATCGGCAGTCATTAGAATACGAAGATATATTTCGCCACCATCTAAATGGTTATAGCTCAGGTGGGAAATCGGGCGTTTCCGAAACCAGAAAGCAAGGTTCGAGTCCAGATGATTAGTAATTAACTGACCTACTTAGGCACTCTTCTTTTTACGGTTTTTTATGTACTCGTTTCTTGTAAAATGTTAAACTAATGATTTCTTATTCAAATAACCAGTTAAAATATTTTTTATTATTTTGTCGGTAACATCGAAAAATGCCATTCATATAATTTATTTCATCAGTATGTTATTCCTATCTGAATATATTTGCATAATATACTATTAAAAAAAAAAAACCGTGCAAAGAAATCAATTAATTGTGTAGTTAGGAACATTGACCAAACTTTGTAGGCTTTTTTGTACCTTTCTGGTAACTTAACACTAATGGTACCTACTCAATTGCGATCGACACGACAAACCTTCGGCTGCCTATTGTTATCACTAACATTGTGTAGTATTGATAGATATCGATTATGTTGACGAGCTTTGAATATTATCTTCAACGTTAAATGTATTATTATACTATCTGTACCGGTAAAGATAATATTTAAAGTTTCGTAAGGTTTCTTGTTCATTTCTAGGCATCCATCATTCACACCAAGTGCTCAAGAGGGTACTTACCTTAGTTAGGAGATTCCTAATTATTTATAGGTTTAGCTTATTTGCACGCCTCATAAGCGTTGAGGTGGGTATTATAAATAAATTAATAAATATACTACGACAATACACACATCGCCATCTAGTCCCAAAGTAAGCGTAGCTTGTGTTATGGGTACTAAGATAACTGATGAATATTTTTTATGAATAATATACATAAATACTTATAATATATAGATAAACACCCAGACACTGAAAAACATTTATGTTTATCACACAAATATTGTCCAGTTGTAGGAATCGAACTCACAGCCTTGGACTCAGAAAGCAGGGTCGCTGCCCACTGCGCCAATCGGCCGTCAAATCGTACTGTCAGTTTACGCACACCGATGTCAGTTTTCTCCAACTTAAAATGTCACTTTTTCTATTCTTTATTGCTTTTATAAGTGAATAGCAATAGCAAAAAAATACTATTTTTAACACTCATGATTTTTTTTAAATCTCTTTGTATTATTTAATCTAATTAAAAAATTGTTTAAAAAAGTTCTGTCTTGGACGTCCGTGTGTCTGTATGAGCGGATCCCGTATCTTGTGGTCACGATAACGAGCGAAATACTTCACTTATCGAGTTGTTTTTTTTTTATAGGCTTCAGTATTTTGAGGAATAAAAGACAATTCAAACCTCAACCTCAAAGATTCAAACCTTTTTTTGAAAAACTAAAATGTTGACTATAACTAACTTCAGGGTGTCGATTTTTGAGACGGTGTGCGCGCGCATCGTAAAAATATACTCTTATCATTTTTTCCTAATGCGCTAAAAGAAGTATATCTTCAAGAAAATCCACAACAAATTCAGAAATCATAAATTGATAAATGGATCCTGCCGGGGATTGAACCTCCCGAATATATAATATATATATTTATATATATTTTATTCTGCCAGAGGTTGCATCTAAGAGATTGCTTGCAACAATAAGGCCGTCTTCGCATGCCTACAATTCTCGATCGTTTGTTTATTCTTTATTTTATGTATATTTTAATGTTTGTGTGTAAAGTATTTCTTCTTCTCCTCCCGCTTATAAGACCAAAGCGTTCGCTACTTTGCCAGGGAGGTTTATAGATGAATTGATATTATTAGCATGCAACGCTGGAGTGGTGGTGACGCAAGCATCACACCGCGGCGCCGCACGGCCTTATTCAACAACGGCAATGCGGGACGGATCACGCTAATCTGCATTCTTATAATAGAATCTTTCTTGAGACACCCTTTTTAGGGTTCCTTTACCGAAATGGTAAAAACGAACGTAAAACTTGATCCGTCTGACACAACCTTAATTTATACAGCAGGAGTTCCTTACCTGGCCCCCGTTGAAAATACAATGGTGAACCGCGAAGAGCTTCTTCTGTATTAAAAAAAAAAAAATTGTTCTTTTTTGGCAGCATTGTCAGGACCTTGAAAAATTGTGTGAAGGTTACCAAGCTCAGCTATCCTATTGTTGAGGTGGAGTTTTTAAAATTCATTATTTAATGGTAATGGTTTTATTAGTTTCTAGTGAGGACGTTTTCTTTTAAGCACCTATCTGCCTAACTAACAAGTACCTATCTATTTTAACTGGCAAGCTTAGGGCGCGGGCGCAGCGCCGTCAAATTTCTTAACTTGTAAGTGCGTTGTTGGCGTAATAAGGTTGGGAACCCCTGGTATGCAGATTATTATGGTAAAAGGCTCGTTAAAAAAATCGCTAAAGAAGGGCTAGATATTCAAGTTATCATGCTTCTTTTAAAATTGGGTTACCATATGAAATAACTTCATATTTAATTTAAAAATTTACCTAAACACCTCTTTCTATTTTGAATTTGAATTAATCAATAAATTAACCTATGTCTTCAGATATTTTTTATAATCTGCAATAGATCTGTACAAGCAAACTTAGTTATATGGTTTAGTGTACTCGAATCGGCCGAAAAATTATTTACCCAAATTATCATTTTGTATTTCGAAGTTACGGAGCCCTAGATGCGTGAAAGCTGACTCGCACTTAGCCGGTCTTTTTCTTTTCGGAGGCATCTCAAGATAGTGTAATAAAAGTGAGTATAATACTCAGCAATCCCAATCAACGTAGAAGAATCTGGCGAACAGTGACTTATTAAAATCTCAGATATCTTGTGTAAGTATGGCACTCGAGGAGGAAAAAATCCCTTCGGACTTCTGCCTTATGGCAGGGCATGTCCGACTTGCACGGACTAAAACAACCCCCCCTATCTGCCAGGTCTGCACGGAACCGCTGGGCATTACTTCATGCCGACCTTCTTTAAGTATTTTCTCTCTTTTCCTTCTCATCTCTTTCTCGTTCCTCTCTCCTCACCATAATGTTTCTTAGCATTTGTGCATATTTTTGCCATTCCTCTTCACTGGAGAGCATGCGCGCTATCAGACTCTGGGAGTCTACATTACTCAAGTATGGCACTCGGGTTACAATAAATTACGCACAAACGCTCGAAGTACTTTTATCTGAGTGTTCCCAAAGGAGGTTTAAACAACATAAACTATTATTAAATCTATTAAGTTATTCATAGCGATATAAAAGGAAATATTTAGTAGATAACTGATTATACGGTTATATTTATTTAGTAGGCAACTAAAGATTGCAAAAATGTAAATTACAAAAAGCAACGATCGTGAATCGAATTTGCATCACTATCGACTTTTTCTATTTGAACTTTCCACGCTTTTTCAATGATATATTATTATACATATGTTTGTTTAAATCTCGAGACGAAAGTATAGATAATACAACCCTTAAATAT
The DNA here is from genome assembly GCF_905163445.1 of Pararge aegeria. NCBI lineage: Eukaryota > Metazoa > Arthropoda > Insecta > Lepidoptera > Nymphalidae > Pararge > Pararge aegeria. The sequence continues at coordinate 5,400,154 of NC_053198.1, forward strand.
TTTTTATTAACCAAAAACTAATCAAAAATCATATTATTGTTATATTGTGGGACTCCCTACAAAAGACCTATGTCCAGCAGTGGACGTCGATTGGTTGACATGATGATGATGATGAATCAAAAATCATCTCCTCAATCACCTTATTGCACCTTTTTCCGTACTTAACCTGTTTCTTCAACCAAAGGTTGTCTGGTGGAGATCGCTTCAAGCGATAAGGCCGCCTATGCGCACACCTATTATATTTATTTAGTAATTCTAACCAAAAATCAGTAATTTGAGTCAAAACATTTTAAATTGAATGTTGCACTGTCCCGTTTTCCGTAGCTAACATGTTTCTTCAACCAAAGGTTGTCTGACGGAGATCGCTTCTAGCGATATGTCGCATATGCGCATACCTATTTTATTTATCTACCCTTTGTTATGTTTAACTTGTCTTCTTTCTGTATGTGCGTATTATGACATAATTCTAATTTAATCACAATAATAGTGTGCCGCATTTCCGCTTGCTTTGATAAGGGAAAGGCCAAAATGCTATTGCACAAACCTACCTACCTGCAAAGATTGAGTAAAAATCTGTTGTCTTCAACTGTTCTGTTGCGTTCCGCTCACACTCCGTCAAATCATGTTGGATGTCGTCAATAACTCCACAAACAGGACAGTTCGGGGAGTCAGATATACACGGATTCTTATATTTTAGGGGAAGCGGTACATTTTTTTTTTCAGGATGAAAGCAGTGTATATGTCAATTGTAAACAACATATTAGTCCACGTGTTATTTCCAGACGTGTAGGAAACAACACTTATTTAATAGTTTTCCTTTATAAATGAGGACAACAATTTGCAATAATGAAGATGTTTCGTGAGTAAACAAATTACGACCAAACAAACGGTGTTTAAGCGATGATAGCCCAGAGGATAGGACTTCAACTTCACGCACCTCTAATTTTTCTAAGTAATGTGCGTTTTTAGCACTTGCTTCAATGGTGAAGAAAAACATCGTGAGGAAACCTGCATGCCTGAGAGTTCTGCATAATGTTCTTGGAGGTGTGTGGAGTCCACCAATCCGCATTTGGCCAACGTAGCCAGCCTTACCCAGCGTGAACAGCCTTAACCCCCTTCTCATTGGGGGAGGAGACCCGTGCCCTGTAGTGGGCCGGTAATCAAACAAACTCGTTTAAACTACATTTTTTAAGCATATACCTAATGCAGACTTTGGTCTACGTCAAAACATGTAAGTGAAATCACTCCCAAAACTGAGAACGGATAATCCTTAATAGGGTATTGTTATGTTCGTCTAGTCGTTTGTTTGTTCTGCAAGGTTTAGAGTAGGTTAGATTTTGACTGTTATTTCACCTGGTATAGTGAAGTCTAAATTGGTACCGGGTTGAATAGACCAAAAGTGCAGATTAATTAGTTTTTACGAACTCCATGGCGTAATGATGAAGCTCTGTCCACCATCATCCGCCTAAGCATCCACTTTCCACTTTGTTATTGGCTTCGTACGCTCAGGTTGCCTTTAAAAGATCACTTTTAGTGATAAGGCCGCCTTTGCACCCTAGCACTAAGTACTATTACTGTTTTCCTTGTATTTTTCCTATTGTGTTGTGTTGCAATAAAGTTTTTCTATTCTATTCTATTCTCTGTCAATTTGTAACTGGGAGGCCACGCATTTGATCCCCAGCAGGGGATGATTATTTCGGTTTTCATTTACAAGTTGTATATTATGGCCGTGCCTTATAATACTTCTGCCCATTCTGAAGTTCATTACTGCGCTTTGCACGAGTCACCTGCGACCCGAGCAAAGTCTGTGTCCAGCAGAAAAGTGAATGATAACATAGGATAAAGAAAACTACGACGCAGATACAACGAGACATTGCTTGTTCTAAATACATTATCGTTTAAAGGAGCCACTTAATTTATCATACAGTGAACCTTTTTCTTTGTGACGCAAACACACGACGTGCGGCTTGGATTTTGTCTTTGAAAAATGGAGGTATAACGTGTTTTCATGAATAACTTTGAATTTTGAGCGCTGCCGCCAGGATATGACCTACATTAGAGTTGCTTTGTACGTCGTTTTGCTTCCCATTTTTAATAGTAGTCTAGAACAGTCCATCTACAATGCTTTGGGGCTTCCCGATAGGCTTTTAGATCTTTCTAATCTTAGGAGGAAGATAAAATCCATTAGGATCGTTAATCCATGTTTAAGAATCATTTATGTCTTATCACTAGAGCATCGTTAGGATAGGTCATTATAATAGTTCCCCTATTCGATTGTTACAATATCTTGTATATTCAGGGATTTTATTTATTAATTTATAGTTGTGTAGTTCATCTTCTGGCTTGCAACCGTAGCATTTGGTTAAAAAATATCATCGCCATTTCGCGATAACACCGAGGAATTTTACCGTCTATTTAACTTTGCTAAGTGCTATTATAAATTTTCTGTGACGTGTACTGTCAAAGTGTTTTAATTCATTGCTCAGAGTCTTTTGTATTCTCAATTGACCAGGAATTATGCCATTCCCTTATCACTTCCAGTTAATGATTTTCATCTTTGAGGGCTTCTACAAATTAGGTTTAAGATCCTCCAAAACCGCTGACCTGTGTAGAGAATTGCTTTCACATCAGGCATTATGCTTATTATGTGATCGATGAACATACAATTGTACGTTATATTCCTAACGATCACCTATGGCGCAATGACTTGCATTTATTTTAAGTGGGAGGCCTCAAAAGTGCAGTGCTACCGCCAATAGATTCAGCATTTAACGGATTTCGAATCGAATTAAACTCCTAGTTTAATAAAATCCCTTTCTTTGAGCGTTGTACTGCCATCATCTCAGACTGCATCTTCAGTTACTACAGGGCCCTGTATTTACGTATTTACGATTTAATCATTGATATCGATAATACGCGCGAAATTAACAATTAAAATTAAGACAATATTTGCGTCGCTGAAATCAAGAACTTTGTCTAGAGAAAATCTAGTTTCTATTTGTTGATTGTTGTTTCTGATTGCGGATTTCAATGTCAGCAAAAAAGTTCCAAGATGAGATCTCATTCAAGAACTATACAGTCATCGATTAAAATATATTTGTGGCTCCCTCGCTTACAAGAATTAATACAAGTAAGCCTCGAAGTGAAGCTCATTCATTATGAAATTAACGTCATCTAAGATCGAATCTGAAAACTGGGAATCCGTAGGTACTGTTACTAGATGGCGCTTCTTCCATACCATATAAATCGTAGTTAACTTTCACACGATCGAATAAGTAAAGGTAGAAAATCTCACACTTGGCACTCGCATCAAACTAACGAGAACGTCTCTTCGAGTTCGAAAAAGACAGATAGTTCCGACCCCCAGACGAGGATTCATTTTTGGAATGGAATGAGTAAATGTAGAATATTCATTTTGTATTAGGAATTTATGACCCCTGAAACAGTGAACGTTCCAACTTGGCTACCAATCAAGAAATTTGCTCGAAAGTTTATTTTTGTCTCATGATTGTTGAAAGATTTATTTTTGGCCAACCGTTGTGTTAACAATCATAATACTAGGATGTTATCAATATTTTTCTTTCTTATTTAGATGATCTTACTGGCTTAATAGAACATATACTTACATAGTGAGATTGAAGTAATACTTTATCAAAATTCTATAATATGTTCTGTTTTATTCAGGATCAGGAAGTATAGATTCATTAATGATTGCTGCCAATATTGTAATACTTTGTTGAGACATGCTAGCTCTAGCCTCAAGCAAGATTGTGTTAGGAGTAAGAGTTCGACTTTTGGTCAAATTAAATAATAGATCTAGAACTATCAAAAACGCCTATAACTTTCAAAAATCGCTGCCAATACAAGTTGATTATTGAGTTTACGTTATCGACTCCGATCGAGCGTCATTAAGGATGACAATATTATTCAACGTGTAAATGAAAACCGAAATAATACTTCAGACGCTTTAGAGGTACATTATTTAATATCAAGTGACTTTTGTCACTTTGTTAGGTACGCGTCCCGTCGCGAAGGTACTATGTACGTGTCGGTCTGTTACCTTCAAAAAGGTTGTCATTAGTAAACACTTAGAATGTTTTGAATTAGTTTGTATGGAAAAATTTTTTTTTTTTTTGGTTTTATAATTTTACAGGGTATATAGAGGTCATTGATTATGAAATATACTTTATAGATAAAATAATAAATAAACTTTTTTAATTTCAAGTAACCAAGACTCATTTATTAGTGTTAGGTACATACTAACATATGATAGTAGGTACTTAACTTTTACTATTACATATGCACCCTAGAACAGTATCGTAATTCCGTTACAAGTTATATATGCCCGTATACATAAATGAATAAAAAAATAAGATTTATATAAAAAAATCGTAAAAGTTATTAAATATTAGTGTGAAAAATACTAAAACATTAGAAATAAAAAAAATGTTTTTAGTAAAGAAAACTATTAAATCATTCACTCGTTTATATTGGGTTGCATCTGGTCAGTTCGGTAATTGAAATTGAATACATCAATTATAAATGTACGAGGACAACGCAGAGACCTTTGCTAATGCTTCCTAAATTACTTAAATATTTTGATTGTTTGCAATAATAACAATAAGTGAGAGATACGCCTTCATAAATGATAAGGTGGCCTTTACGGTAGCCGGTGCGTTGCGGCCGTGTCTCGAAGGCGCCACTGCGAGGTTACTAGTTCTTTATAGGTAGGCTTTATAAGATGTTGCTAGTAGCGACAGTGTACTATTATTGTTATGTTTTAATAGTAAAAATAGTTTAAACTTTTAGTACGTTTTATCGCCGAAATGTATGTGCATTTATATACGCACCGTGGCAACATGATTATAGCTGGGTTAAGTTTGTCTGATTAAAAAGGATGATATAGTAATGAATCTACGCGACGTGTTATTCGCATGCCCTGCAAAGTATTGCTCTTTTAATAGGCGATGGTTTTCCACTTACCCTCAGCACTAAAACTGCTTGTTTTGCCAATTAAAACTAGCAAATAAAATATTTTTTTTTGTACTCAAGTACAAAGTAAGTAAGTACATAATGCCAGTCTTCTCGCGATTGCAAGAAAGTTCCTTTCAAATTCTAATAAAACGCGTTATAAAAAATACTTTTCACCACGCTAGCCCAGTGCGGATTGGTGGACTCCACACGCCTTTAAGAACATAGAGACATATTTTAGGCATGCAAGTCTCCTCACGATGTTTTCCTTCACCGTCGAATCCTATATTATAACCGTGATATTTTTATTACTTAAAACGCACATAACTTAGAAAAGTAAGATGTGCGTGCTGGAATTCGAACTCGCCCTCCCGAAACTAAAATCGAAGTCCTACCCACCGGGCTATCACCGCTTCCTCATTAATTACTTCCTCGGTACTCGTATAAAAATTACCGGATAAAGTGTTACATCATAACTGTTCTGCTGAATGCTCGTATCGCTCTGATTACTTGGAAAGGGTGAGACAAAAGTGACCTTGAAAGTGAGACTAGTGCTTACAATTTTTATTGAAGAGCTTTTTGAACGTGTCGAGTTACGTAACGAAGTTATAAGCAATGGTCGACCGGTTTTTGGTACACGTGGAACTTAATATTAAAATCGACCTTCAACTAAATATGTATTTCCAAGGTTACCTTCTTTCTATCCTCCCACTGGATTGGGTACTGCTGCACAGTGGCGTGCATAGAGTGTATGCACAGGGTATGCAGATAATAAATAAATAATAAATATACTACGACAATACACACATCGCCATCTAGCCCCAATTTAAGCGTAGTGTGTGTTATGGGTACTAAGATGACTGATGAATATTTTTTATAAATAATATACATAAATACTTAGAATATATACATATAAACACCCAGACACTGAAAAATATTCATCTAATCTAAATATTCTCATCACACAAACATTTTCCAGTAGTGGGAATCGAACCCACGGCCTTGGACTAAGAAAGCAGGGTCGCTGCAAACTGCGCCAATCGGCCGTCAGATGATATAAAATGAAGAAAATCTCCAGTATGTGTTATAAATACTTGAGGGTAGGCTTTTTATTACTGGTGCTGGAGATTTTCTTCATTTTGTATCGTCTGCATACCCCGTGCATACCCTCTATGCACGACACTGCTGATGCAGTAACTATTGCTCTCGCATAGTAAGAATGGAGAAAAATGTACAACTTTTATCCCATTATTGGTTTTTACACGGCACGAGTCTCCTGTCAGAATTTGCAGGGTTTTAGTCGTAATCCACCAAGCTAGCCACGTGCGGGCTCATAGATTTCACACGACTAATAATCGGAGAACTTCCAGGCATATAGGTTTCCTCGCCTTGTTTTCCTTCACACAAAGTATGGTGTAATTTATAATTTCTATAATCCTTATACTGAACACCAAACAGATATTCGGCAATGTTACGCACGTTTCGTTTGAACACCGGATCACCCTCAGCAGATGTTGACTTTACATTGAATAATTGTTAACAATGTTTGGTGTGGAACTGTGGAGTATAATGATTGAAGAAATTATAAATAAGAGTTATATATTATGGAATTCCGCAAAGTAAAACCTGCTTCTATCCGATATTTTAACTGCTTAAATTAATAACGCACATAACGCTAAAAAATTAAAAGGCGTGTACCAGGTTAACGACTAGGCTATTACCGCTTCAAATTTATATATAAGAATATTCTAGCATTTCTAATTGCTATAAATATAATCTTTATCGTTTCTAAACGTTAACAATCAGACTTTTACAACAACATTTGCCCTTTCCTTCCATGGATGATAATTATTTGTTATTTGAGTTACTTTATATACAAAGCGAGCCTATTGCCAACTTTTGTATCAGCTCAGCGAGAAATTTCGTATTAGAGCGTAATTCGCTCCGAGCGGGCCGTAAGCCGAGGGAGGGTTCTTTTAATAGCTGTCGCTTTATTGGATTTCCAATAAACTAAACATCATTCAAAGTCAAAGTGGAATTGACCTCATAAAATCTCATCAAGTAACATATTATGTGCGTGCTTCCGTGCGTATTATGGATGTAAGCTTGTGTTCAATATGATTTACGCGTAGCACCGTATAAGTTATTGTAAAGCCAAAAGTTCAATGCTGGATTCGAATTTCAAACATTCCTAGAAAGGTTAAGAAATTTGGTGTGGTCGTCGCCTCCTTCCCACGAAGCCTTACGCCTAAGATCCGATCACTTATACATGAAGCATCCATTTAGGGGTAAATTTTGTTATTGTTGATGTATAACCAAAATTACCTTTGCACTTTTAATAAATTCCAGAAACCTCTAATTCGTATGTCTCCATTTTATCGTAGGCATAAATAAACATGTCATTAATAAAATTGTTACAAATTTGATACAGAAAAAATATAAATTGCGGGTACTCAGGCATCATCACATCAACCGATAGACGTCCACTGCTGGACATAGGTCTTTTGTAGGGAGTTCCAAGTTCCACGATTCTGAGCCGCTTGGATCCAACGGCTACCTGCGACGCGCTTAATGTCGTCTGTCCACCTCGTTGGGGGTCGACCAACGCTGCGCTTACCAGTACGGGGCTGCCATTCCAGCACCTTGGGACCCCAACGTCCATCCTTTCTCCGAACTATGTGCCCGGCCCATTGCCACTTAAGCTTCGCGACTCGTTGAGCTATGTCGGTAACTTTGGTTCTTCTACGAATCTCCACATTTCTGATTCGATCGCGTAGAGATACTCCGAGCATAGCTCTCTCCATCGCCCGCTGAGTGACTCTAAGCCTTCTTATGAGGCCCATAGTTAACGACCATGTTTCAGAGCCATAGGTCATCACTGGCAACACGCACTGTTCGAAGACTTTCGTCTTCAGGCACTGAGGGATTTCTGACTCAGGCATACAGACAACGTAATATTTACGTGATCATTTTCCTTGTCCACAGATCGGTAGATCATCAGAATCTCCAATCGACTTCGTAGTGATGGACACAGTGGCCGGTGACAAAACCGGCGAGACAAAAGTACTGCAGAGTACGATATCGCGGTTCGCGTGTAGAATCCTCTCGGATAGAAACGACGTCAATAACTGCCGCATCTACGCCGCCGGCTTCGACTCTTCCAGGAACATATTCCTTGGTGTAAGTAGATTTATATTTTTTGGTGGCTCTATATGACCTTGCGTCCAAATACCAAGTGTGAGATTATCAACCTACGTTTACTTATTCGATAGCGTGGAAGTTAACTACGATTTTTATGGTATCTCTAGCTTCTATACTGGGGAACCGTACTGTAATGAGATAGCGCATTGGAATAAGTAAACCTAGGTAGAAAATCTCACACTTTGCACTGTAATCTCCTTCACATCTCCCTTTCATTTATTACAATACTTCCGGTTTCTCTACTTGCCGAAAATCCACCCTCTATATATCCCATCCCAAATAAACAAAAAAACCTCGCACGTACTCTCTTCTTCGTACGTTGGAAAATTCATCTTCGCATGATCCTAAGTTGATTACTTAAGATCCAATTCTGCCTGATCTAATGATAATTGAAATGTAATCCGAAACCTATAGATTTCTACGGTCATGATATGTTGTCGGTTTCGTATGCCCACTTCCGCGTCAACATCAATTAAAATGATCGTGTATTGATTGCTTTTGGTATCTTAAATTTGAGAATGGTTCAGGCACATTGGCCTTGATAGTCTGAGAGATGCGGTTTCGGGTTCTGTAATTATTAATACTAGCTGACCCGTGCAACTTCGTTGCACCAAATCGGTTATTACCGGAAAATACACAAATAAAATTACATTTTCTAAAAAATGAATTCTAGCTAGATCGATTTCGCCCCCCGAAACCCCCTGTATACTAAATTTCATGAAAATCGTTGGAGCCGATTCCGAGATTCCAATTATATATATACAAGAAATGCTCGTTTAAAGATATAAGATGTATTTCGAAAACTTTTGCTTTAGACTGTAGATTAACAGTCGAGTATTTCGGCCTGTACCCTTCTCATTCTGGGACACCCATGCCTTGTCATCATCAACCAAGGTTGATGATGATACAGAGTTTGATATGCTAAAACGACTCCTCGATTGCGGGCGACCAAATTTTGTACTAAGGCTACTTATCTAAGACGGCACAATCCCGTTGAATTAGGTAATCCCTACAAAATATATCAGTTCATCCAACGGTTGGCGTCTATTGCTGGATATGATGATCATGTAGAATTAAACCGTTATGCAAATACAGACACGTAAAATATGCTTTTGGTATCGTAATTGCAGGAGAAGGCGACAAAATGGACGGAGAACCACGAAATAGACGGGTTAACGACAAACGGTGTACTGATCATGCATCCACGCGGTGACTTCTGCGGTGGAAGCGCCACCTGTGGGCCGTGGCGTGAGACTTCGGTTGGAGGGGCTGTATTCTCTTTACGGGAGAGCCGGTCGGCACAACAAAAGGTAGACAACATTTTTTTCTAACCTTACCTAACCCCATCGTTTGTTCCTTGAAAGGCTAGTTACCATAGAAGAAAGGCAATTTAGCGTTAAAACAGATTGGGGGCTATACGAGACAGGTTAGCTCGCTTACCACCAAGTGAGAATGCAGTCAAGGGCTAACTTACAAGGATTTAAAAAAAAAATGACGTTGCACCTTTAATAATTAGGAACAGAAAATATTAGATATATTTAGTTTGTAAATTGACTCAATTTCTCAAGTGAAGTCACTGAAAGATCCTTAACCTTGAGGATATTTCTTGCACAACGTGGAAAGCAATGTGAAAAGGATTTCTTATTATTTTCAGGGTTTGCCGTGTCAAGCAGAGACCAATGTCCTAAGAGACGGAACGATGGTAGACTTATGTGGAGCTACACTTCTATGGAGAAGCGCTGAAGGCCTTAAAAATTCACCGGTAACTTTTTATTTTTAAATGCAACGTTACGCCTAGAATATACCTTCACAAACATGTATCGGAAACTCGTCAAAAAGGTCCTCCTTTTGCTGGGTTGTTAAAAGGCATTTTTCACTCACATTTAAAAAAAAAGTTCGGCTATATACTCCAAGATATATATGTATATATATTTTATATTTATTTATGAATTTTTATTTTTAATAATATATATCATGTTTCGACGGCTGATTGGCCAAGTGCGCAGAGATACTGCTTTTTGAGTCTAAGGCCTCGGGTTCGATTCCCACAACTGGAAAATATTTTTATGAGGAACATGTATATTATAAGTATTTATCATATTATTCATAAAAATATTCACACAAGTTATACCCATAACACAAGCTACGCTTACTTTGGGACTAGATGGCGAAGTGTGTATTGTAGTAGTATATAGTATAATATACCAGCTTTGCCCACGGCTTCCTACGCGGGTTTTTTTTGTTTTTCATGAATCCTGCGGGACGCGACATTTTCCGGTTTATAATATATCTCCATTCCAAAATTCAGTCGAAATGGTTCAGTAGTTTTTGCGTTAAAGATAACAAACATCCGTCCATCCATACAAAGTTTCGCATTTATAATATTATAGTAGGATATGTTTGTTATCCTTACTTAATTTAATGAGTGCGAAAGTGTGTTTTTTTAATTGATAGTCTATTTGTTTGTTTGTTCTTGTTTTACGCCCTCACTTAGTATCCAATCTACTTGATTTTTGGCAAAGAATTAGCTGAAAGGACGTAAAGTATTTTTGACAGCCGAATGGCGCAGTGGCCCCTGTTTTCTGAGTCCAAAGCCACGGCTTTGACGTTTGTTCGATTACCACAATTGGAAAATGTTTCCGTGATGGACATGAATGTTTTTCAGTGTCTGGGTGTTCTCCTGTAAATTATAAGTATTTATGTATAGGTGTTATTAATAAAAATATAAAGTCGTCTTGTAAGTACCCACAAAACAAGCTACGCTTACTTTGGGACTAGATGGCGATGTGTGTATTGACGTAGTATATATGTTTAAAAAATCAAACGGTTCCCACGGAATTTGTAAAAAAAACTGTAATGAACGCGACAATAACTAGTGATTAAATAAAACTAACCGATGGGAGAAAAATGTCCCTTTACATCTCTCCCCCTTAAAATGTGATCTTAATTTCGCAGACAAAGCGCGACCTAGAGGCTCTGGTGGACGAATTAAACGCGGGAAGGCCCCAGTGCCCCGTCGGCCTCAACACACTGGTAATTCCTCGCAAGCTGTCCTCCGCACATCAGGACTTGAACCAGCCCTACGTGTATCTCAACTGTGGACATGTTCAAGGTAGGTTTTGACCCTGAATCTCTTGATAGCTTTGTGCATCTTCTTGCATGCTATATATATATATATATATATATATATATATTTATTTTATTAACGACTAGCGTACCCAGCCCGCTTCGCCGGGCTAGATTTTGCTTTATTTTATTTAAACAATAAACTTACATCATTATTTTTTTAATTTAAGTCTCATAATATATTAAATCATTTATTTCTCTCCGCATTCATTCTCTTCTATTCTCTTCTCGAGCGAGTGAAGATCATTGTCTACACCCATGTACACCGTTTTGACAGTTCAAAAATAGGAGGAAAAATAGTTCAGGATTACTCGCCAGGTCAATCCGGAGATTCCCTGAAAGTTTCATTGAAATCGGTCCAGCCGTTTCGGAGCCTATACGGAACATACCCACACACTTTCTCTTTTATATATATATATAGATAGATAGGCCATGCCTATCTATATAAAATGCCTGTTAAAAAGCAATGATGAGTTCTAGGTTGGAGCACGCTTGCCTAGAAAAAGCCTATTCACTCTAGCCTTGAAGGTACTCAAAATATCATCCTATATATAATCCTATATCGAGTGTAAGCGGCGCGCTGTAGTATCAGTTCAAACAATTGCGGGTTTTTCATACTTACTGCTTCCAAATTTATAGATACAGAAATTGATGTTTTAATTTTATATCACTTATTATTATATACTACCTGACCCGTGCAACTTCGTTGCACCAAATCGGTTATTATCGGAAAACACAAATGACATTTTCTAAAAATGAATTCTAGCTAGATCGATTTATCGCCCCCGAAACCCCCTGCATACTAAATTTCATGAAAATCGTTGGAGCCGATTCCGAGATTCCAATTATATATATACAAGAATTGCTCGATTAAAGATATAAGATACAAAAAAAAAAAATCATCAACCGATTATCGGCACGGGTCTCCTCTAAGAATGGGAAGAATTAAGGCCGTAGCCTTCCACCACGATGGCTAAGTGCGGATTGGTAGACTTAACAGCCTTTGAGAACGCTACGGAGTACTCTCACGCATGCAGGTATCATCACGATGTTTTCCTCTACCGTTAAAACAAGTGATATTTTGAATGCCCATTACAGCAGGGCTAGGCATGGGCGGTAGATAAAAATTAATCCCCCAATTATATCCCCTGACAAGGAATATAATTAACGTGTCCACCTACTAAATCACTGGAACATGGAATAGGACAAGTTTACCCCCGTTTATTAATACACATTTATGGATATTATTTCCACTTGTGCGCAAAGTGCTCTGAGAGTTGATAAAGCTGTGGGAGAAGATAATGCTAGCCGTGCAGGCCACGGGTCTCCACCCAGTGTAAAGGGTTTAGTCCGTAGACCAACACGCTTGCTAGCATTGCGGATTGGTGGACTCCACACACCTTTGAGAACATTATGGAGGTTGTGCAGGTCTCCTCACGATTTTTTCCTTCACCGTTGAAGCAAGTGAAAGTTTCATTACTTACAACGTACATAAGTTAGAGGTGCGTGCTAGGATTCGAACTCAGTCCCCCGAAAGTGAAGTCGAGCATTTACCCACTGGGCCTCTCACCGCTCACTAGCTTAAAACGCATATAACTTAGAAAACCACCGCTTCGTGAAAAATAATGGTATGAATGAATTAATGAATACACTTTTATTGTACACCAAAGAAAAGAGTAGTTACAAAGATATAAATACATATAAAGAGAGTACAATTTGGTGGCCTTATCGCTACATAGCGATTTCTTCCAGGCAACCAATGGCGTAAAAGGAAAAAACATAGAAAAGAGGTAGGTGGTGCAATAAATAAGATTTAAAATTTACAAATATATAATGGTATATTTGCAGGTGAACACTCGTGGGGCGCTGATGGCAGCGAAACAGGATCCCGGCGGTGTCCAATGTGTCTGACAGCGGGGTCCGTGGTGCGCGTGTGTATGGGCATCGAGCCCGCCTTCTACGTGGACTCGGGCCCGCCAACCTACGCCTTCAACCCGTGCGGCCACATGGCTTCAGAGCGGACTGTCAAGTAAGTGTTGCAGTAGTACTGGGAGTAATTATTTCATTGATTTATTGAGACTTAATCTTTATATATATATTTCTTGTGTGCGTGTGTATGTCACTGAACTCCTCCTAAACGACTGGACCAATTTGAATGCATTTTTCGATATGCTCCTTGGATGGTTTAGATTCACAAATCAGACCGACAGATGGCGCTGGGGTCCGCTAGTATATATATAGTTTCAGACAGTCGATAAATATTACCATGTAATTTACCTTATACGGAAACTATTTTATACAACGTTTAAATCAAACCGAAATAACACTTCACAAGCGTTAGAGGTACATTATGTACTGTCTCTGAGACGAAAAACCAAATAGTTTTTGCACTGCACTGCCATAGTTTTTACTGAAGATAGAACCCTGTACTATCACTTTTAGGTACGCGTCGGCTCATCGTAGCGAAGGCACTATGCGCGTGTCGGTTTTTTATCTTCAATAGGGTTGTCTAATAAGTGAACACGTAGAATGTTTTGAATTTGTTTGTATGGAAAAAATATCCTTCTTTTGATTTAATAATTTCATCAGGGTGATTCCTTATGTTATATACTTATGCATCCTTAAATATTATTTCGTAATTCTGTTACACGTTGTATAACGATTAGTTACTCCAGATAAATGAACAGAAAACAATACGACTTTTACTTAATTAACCATTCATATTAAACTGTGTTTAGAAAGGCCTGATAAGAATGTTTGGATCGATGTTATCATGTAATAACTGCAAAGTTGAAATAAAACCTTAGCTTTCGTCGCGTCTAACACACGGAAAGTGTAATGTTATATTTATCATTTTTGTAAAGATAGTGGGTTGGAACGCAAAACCTGGGCCCCAAGTTGCTGTTTCAATCAAATTAATCTAATCTCATGATTTGATTCATTGATCGATCAATCAAAAAAAGGACTAATGAAAAAAAAACAAAATAAACATTACTTATCTATGTAATTGAGTATTATGTAAGTTTATAATATCATAAATATCTATTATAGTATATATAATAATTCATATAGGTATTTTTGTAGTTATTATGTCAATATAGTATGTATGTTCATGCAAGTTTATTTTATTTTTTGTAACAATAAAGTATTATGCACCATCCACTTTCCAATTTTTTTATACCTTTTGGTGATAAGGCCGCCTTTGCACCCTAGCACTAAGTACTATTACTGTTGTCCTGGTGTTTTTCCTATTGTGTTGTGTTGCAATAAAGTTTTTCTATTATATTCCATTCTATTCTATTCTTTTGGTGAACACTAAAAAATTATCCAGTAAATAAAACTTCGGAAATAGAAAAGAAAATAATTGAACTAGACCGATAGTGACTGATAGTGTGCCATACACTATCAGTCACTATCGGTCTAGTTCAATTATTTTCTCAATATCGTCGCTTAATTCGATATTACATAACGCAGTCTTATTTTATCTTATTCTCATTTTTCCTCAGATACTGGGCGAGTGTAGACATACCGCACGGCACAAACGGCTTCCACGCGATCTGTCCGTTCTGCGCTTCGCCGCTGCAGGGCACGCCGGGCTACGTGCGACTTATCTTCCAGGACAACCTTGACTGAATCTCGCCCTCTCGCTCGCACGCACAGGTATGTTCCAACGAGTAAGGGAGACAGGATATATTTTTAAACTTTTGAGTAGAACAACCTCTAAAACTATAAACAATATGTTCCTAGAAACACCAATTTGTTTTGTTGTTTGAAACCTCTAGAACAGTTTTTTTTTTTTCATGTATTTTATTTTTCATGTATTTTATTTTGTGCCAAATATAAAATCCAATATATTTATCCATTTAAGATAAAGGTTCTGATAAATACATAGTTAAGTACGTAAACACATTTTGTACATAAAATGCGTCGCCAATAGCTTACGTAATTTACGCGCATACGCAACCGGCCGACCACCACGGTCAGTACCAAAATCAATTATCTTTGGCTATGGAACAAGGGCTTATGACGTCACAGCTGCGGCCATGACACCCGGCGAGCGCTTTGGCGGGTTTTTTTTAAATATAGTTTCCAATTTATAACCAAATCTTTATTTAATTCCTACAAAAATAACATCTTTTTTGGAAATTGTAAATACTTCCAAACATTTTAAGGCAGTTTTTCATAATTAGACTGACCTAGACGGGTAATAACAATATTAAACTTTTGACATAACCTTGAAAC
Organism: Pararge aegeria; assembly: GCF_905163445.1. NCBI lineage: Eukaryota > Metazoa > Arthropoda > Insecta > Lepidoptera > Nymphalidae > Pararge > Pararge aegeria. The sequence continues at coordinate 5,415,694 of NC_053198.1, forward strand.
AGCGCAGTATATAATAAAGTTTACATATACATCGTCTTATTTTATTCATTATATCCCATTTTCTTTTCCCCAGGATCACTCGGCCGTGGCTTGCGTTAGGTGCAAAAGTGACAACAACAAGGTGATACAAGAAACACATAAATCGACATGTAGGCAGTCAATGCTTTGTGTTAATGCGCTTTATTTTACACGTTTTAACGTGTATAACGTTCCCCACACCTCTGTGTACGAGTATCGACGAGTTTATACATAACTACCCTCTTCCAGTAAAAAGTTATAGAATCTCACATTTATTGTCTATTTTTAGATATATAATGATTTTTTTGACACTATAAAGGTGAGTCCGTGTTAAAAAATGTGTTACGTAAATGTATAAGTATTCACGTCACGTCTAACGTTGTTTACGCAATTTTACGGGAAAAACCTTCAAGTTTTTAATATTTTTTTTAATTCACCTAAGGAAAAATAAACAGCAATTTTGCAGCACTGACTACTGTTTTAACAGTAGTATTACAAGATTTGATTGTACTTAAACCGAAGCAGTGGCGTGCACTTGGTTTATTATCGTACCGCTATACGAGATATATATCAATTTTAGTGTATGCAGTGCTTTTGTACATGTATGAAGTGCACGCCACTGAACCGAAGCATGTCGTAAAGCTGTTATTACAAAGCGTTCGTGTTATAAAGATGTAACGTTATGGCACGTGTTTTAAGTATGGACTCATCTTAAGCAATAAATTACTATTACAGCATATTTACATATAACTTATTTAATGCAATAATCTTGAAAATTGATCCATTATGTAGTTTACAAGATAGACACAAAAACCTACCCGTTAACTGTAATATTGGTCAGTATACGTTGTGTCACATAAAAAGTGCGATGACGGTTTTTCGCTTATTAGGTGATTACCAAAACTATCCAATCTAGAAGTCACAACGAACGCAAACACGAATGTGACTGCGACATGTTTGTCGAATACCGTCCCTAGGCGACTCTACAATGTCTCGACCTCAATTTACAGGGATATCATCTTGCCTTTTTCCCCAATAAACAAAGCCTCTAGTTATGCAAATTCACTATCTCGCCGTTCGAACGGTTTTGCTCTTTTTAAGTGATACAGCCTATACATAAACGGTTTAATATAAGTGTATCTAAAATCGCAGAAAAGAAAACGCCTTTGCTCAACTGTGGGGGGAAAGATTGACTACCATAATGTATGTTATAAAACTGACATTATTTCAAAGAATTATTGAGACACGTTAATAAATAGAAAAATTATATTCTACGCAATATATTATTATAAACCAAGATATATGATAATTAATTTAAACTTTGATGCAAATACTCCTTTTATTTCACACGCAAATGACGCCAAAGTTTATTTACATAAATAACGATTTTTAGTGACCGCTGTCATGGCTCGGAAACAGTGGTGTGTGCGTAGGTACCAAAAAATGATTTTTTTATTCGGAAAGCTCATGATTTTTAGAAGGTAAAAATTATTTATTAATTTATTTTAATTATATCTAAACACCGCTATTAAATTAATGATTTATCTGCAACTGAATATAGTTGTGCTTCCTATATTTTTATTAGGCTAGGCAGTGTGTTTTCGCCTACATGACTGCACGCCACTGTATCGGAGTATTGAAGTCAGCTAAAAGATGAACTGAGATGAAAACGTAATATTTGGTCGGTGGATGGCCGATATTAGGGAGATGATAAAGTAAATTTGACAAAAAAACATGAAAGGCAAAAAAAACTGCGTTAAATTATAAATATACCTAGTTTTAGAAGATTAAAAGGGTTTTTTATAAAATTGCAGCAACAGTTTTTGATCTTACAATTTGGTAACTAATGTACTGGCGCGAATTGAAACCCGACCCGTGGAGGTTTTATTAGTGCTGAAAGTTTAAATATTGTATTTTATCTAAGCACACATATATAAAACTACTGTTTTCAATAAATTTGTACGAAAAAGTCATTCGATTCGGATTCTACGTATGAATGTAATACTTAGTTTGCATTTTTGAACTTAAGCGCTATTAAAACTTATACATTAGTTATTTAAATTAACAAACTTGTAATTTGAATAACTACTGATGTCTTGTGTAAATATGTTTACAAAGGCAGAGAAAAAATATTACAAAGTACGATTTAAAAATTAGATACAATTAATTTGCCTATAGTTTGGCTATTATATTATAAGTTGATCAGTAGCAGGAAGTTTAAACATCGGCGATTCTTAGTTGATCAAAGTTAAAATTAAATGAATAAATAGATTTGTATAAGGGAAAATGAAATGTAAATATTTGTTTATTAATTTATGTTCGTTTATTGTATCGCGTGATTTGCTTTATAATGAATGCTGTTCACAGTTGGTATTATTTCATTATTCGATTTCAGTGTGTTCGGTACAAATATTGCAATCGCTTTTAACTTATTGTCTATCAAAAAGTTTAAAATCGATTGAAAAACTTTACGCAAACTAAGGCTTAAAAGCAGAACACCATTGCTCTAATTAAAAAAATGATTTTATCACATTTAAAAAATATACTAAATATATAATTTATAAGTCCTTAAGACGCCAGTCCTGGGACCCTATTAACTGTTTTATGATTTGAATGTAATAGTCATTTAAATTTATCCTGGACAATCTATATGATGTTAAGAATATTAATCAGTCGTCTACTTCGATCAAAAATATACTAGATGTACAATCGTTCACCATCTAATGCCTGTTTTCACTAAACTTAGGAATCGCTTAAATCGAATGCCTAATGGTTATAACGTCTATAGAAAATAAACTTTACAATACAACTCTTAGGTGATAAGTATTGGTCAAAGGTAGATGAGGAATATCTTTAAATTTTACCGTTATTGTTTGCGTTACTTATTTATGCATTGCTTATTTAGTCGTTAGTGAAAAACGGGCATGTCTTTCATTATTAGATATGTTGTGTTTAACAATAATGAGTAATACTTTAACTTTTCTTTTTTCTGCAACTGGTAACAGTACCAGTCTACAACTGTTATCCGTGACAAACACTGATCATCTGTCCGAGTAAAATCTTCCCAAATTACTTTGATGGTTTGCCTTTTATTATATGTGTATATAAAAATTAAGTTATAATTAGATTTCCAGATCAATGGTTTTCGATTATATCTTACCAAAACAATATAGTTTCGCGGTGTTATCATTAAATTTTTAGTATGAATTCACACAAAAATATCTTTTTATTATAGATTTTATCGATATATGCGTTTTCGCAGAGAAAGGAAAACAGTTTGTTTGTGACGTTATCAAATTCAGGGAAAACAGTATAAAAACTCACCCTAATGCCCATATAGGTACCCAAATCTTGGGAGAAATCTTATTTCTCTCGACGACGACCTTTTATGACTATTTTGTTGTATTTCTAGTATATTTTTGACAGAAGATGATAAAACAATGAATGTGATACTGTGAACATGTACGCTGTCTATAAATACTGTACAAAAGAATCCAAGAATATGTTTTTGGAAAAAAAACGTTTGAATGACGAACAAAGGTTCTTTATAAACCTTTTGTACAGTTTCTGTTGAAAAAGATTTCAACTTGACGTTTTCCCACTATCTGTAGTCTCATTAAATTGAGGAATATGGTGACAGTTCAGAAAGGATAAGGTGGCATGCGAAAACTACCCATCGGCATGGTAGCGACAAGATAAATAAGGTGAATGAATGAATGAGTTAATATACTTTTATTGCACACCACACAAATTACATAAAAAAAGGAAAGTATATCAGTTGGATCTCCATGATATTAAAATTAAGCTTAATTTGCTACATTCCGCGAAGAAATTATAAATTACACCATACAGATTATCCTGCTTTCGCGGATTATAGCAAGCTTAATTTTCAAAGTATAATAGAACAACGTATACAATTCGGCGGCCTTGTCGCTTCATAGCGACAAGGCCGCCGAAGATTACTTTGAATTTGAAAATGTTTGAGACATGTAATGGGGAGTAAATGCGTAAATGATTCGCAATCATATTATCGTGTAAACGGATATATGCCCACTGATGGGCATAGGTCTTGCTGGGATGTACAAACACATAGTTCGTGTCCAGCGAATCCTATCCAGGATCTAACCACTAAAACGTTACAATAAATGAACCAGGCTTCTTTTTTAAACCCTTAGTGCAAATAACACACCTCGCAAGTGCCGAAGGTTTCAGGTATCGAAACGCAAAGTTAAATGTACCTTATGTTTCTTATTTTAAAGTCTTACAATCCGTATTTTCATTTGTAGTAGCTAGTTGGCTATAGGTAGATTATAGTTGCATTTGGTATATGCGAACTGGAGCTTTAAACAAGCTGCATTAGGTCCATTTTACTTCGACATTTGTAGTTTGATTCTTTTCACACGAGTTGTGTGTTATCTCGTACAATGGATACCAATTTCTATTGCAATACTCCCAGAAAATCGCGAAAAGTAATATTCAGTCATCGTAACTAATAGGTTATATGATTTTTATGAAACTAATTTGTTGTTATTCAACATTTTTTATTTAAATGGCACTGAGTTGTATATGACATGGAGGTTGTTTGTGCACGATTATTTCGCTTCGATCTCACTGTTTCATCAAATTAGGCACTACAGTTGAACTACAGTTCGCGTCAAGTAAGTTTCGCTCTCTGAAGTCATTTTGTTTTGTATATGATTCGCACGCAAACGATCGGGAGTGATTTCGAAATAAAGAAACGTTGCGGCATCAAAGTAAAATGAACCCAATAACACTAACTTTACAGCCTCAAATTCTCGCAATTTTTATTTTATAATCGTTTCGCCAAGAAAGCGGCTTTTAGACGTAGTAGAATAAGAGCTTTAAAATAAGAAGGTGGGTTCCATTTCAATCTGACTTTACAGTTGTCGATACTCGCAAACGATCTTACGATTGCGAGCACACAACACTTACTAAGGCACCTATATGAATACATCATCATATTAACCCGTTGCCTGCCAACTACAGGACACGTGTCTCCTCGCAGAATGATAAGGATTAAGGCCGTAATCCACCACGCTGACCAAACGCTGTTTGGTGGACCTCGCACGCCTTCGAGAAAATTGTGGAGAACTGCCTATATGAATATGCCTTTTAGAAATGTACGTTACGCGAACTGTACTGTACTTTACGTGCGAAACGCGAGCTGCTTGAATACAGCTCGGATGGTATGTAAAAATAATGTAAGTTTTATAGACTGTAGTGAATCTAGCTTACGAGAATTGGAGAAAATTTAGTTTTTGTACAATTTGAATCCACTAGTTAGTGATTACACGACATTTATTGTCTTCGAATCGAGATATTGCAAGATACTATGTTATTCGTCTGTTATTGTAATGGCCAGCGCGCATTTATGGGGGTCGGACTGCGAGACAGCAACAAAAATATGTTTCAAGGTTTTAGTATATTTTACTCTCCATGAGTAAGAGGGAGATAGCAAACAAAAATTTTAGTCCATATGAGCTGTCGCACATAATAAAAAGTTTTGGTATATTCTCCATGAGTGAGAACGAGATAGCAAACACATTTTTGAATAAAAATGTATTGCTCTATAAATAATGAAGGCGTGTGTTGTCGATACATTTAAGCTGTCCCGCATAAATATGCGCTAGTTTTAAGAGTTCATATTGATCATTGTACGCAGAAAGAAAACATTGTTTTAGAATCGAAGAGTTTGAATGGAATTAAAAATAATAATAATATAACATATAAAGAAAAATTAAATATAAAAGTTTGACTCAGCCGTTAGCATTTTTATATAATATATATTTGGATTAAATTAAATTAAAATTGCTTGTAAATATAATTATTATTGTTTTGTTGATGACCGATTTAGTGTAGTGCGTCGCTTCATATTGCGAGTGATTCATTGACTGGAGCTTTTGACCGAATTCATTTCATTTTGTAGCAGTTTTGATTGTTAGTCTTTAAATTCGTAAGCGATACGTAATTAACAGTTATTTATATGTTTCGGTACAACTTAACAAGGTAAACTTGATTTTAACTTATTTATAGTTATTTTACTATGTGTACTGTTGAGTGGGTTGGTCATTGGCGCCCTTGTAGCTAAAGACTGTCCAGCCCCATATAAGCAAGGTGTACGAGGCAACGGTCCAACGTTGGTGTGCACACTTATACACAACCTATGGTGTGTGGTTCAAGGCCATGGTGTAATATACATGCATAATATGTTCACATATTTATGTTATTTGACTCCCTCAAAACATCCACCCGCCCACGTCAATCTGAATGCCTAGTATAGTTTTGTAGCGCCATCTATATATATACAATACTAGATGGCGCTGTTTTGAGTTCATATAAATAGTACTTACACTTGATCGAATAAGGAAACGAAGGTAGAAAATTCCACAATAGACTTAAAACCAACATCGCTCGAGTCACGCATTCTAATCCTTATTTCATATAAAATCTCGTTTCCACTTTTTGTTTAACTTTAGTTAAATGAGACAACAGCGTCTTGTATTGTTGCGTATCGCTTACAAATTCGAACTTTTGTCCAAGATTCAGTGTAGACATTAGATTTAATAAAATGGATTCGTTTTTTTTGTTTTATAGTGTGTCCCTTCAGAAAAAAATAAAACAAGGTTACGCTGAAAGGCATATTAAAATATCAATAAAAAGCCATCGTAGCTTAATATCTGTCTATAATTATGCTATTTTTTGCTTCATTAAGTACTGTGTTGTAAATTACGTTGCGTTGACTACGTGTTTCGATATAATTAGCGTTATTTGATTTAGAATGTGGTTTAACAGTATGTTTTTCAAGGCTATGTTGCATTAACCATAATGGGTTACTTTATTGTTTTTTTACTAATATTATAAATGCGAAAGTGTGTTTGTTTATTTGTTTGTCCGTCCTTTATTCTAGCCCTAACGAAGCATCCAATTGACTTGATTCTAAGCATTGAGTTAGTTGAAGGACGAGTAACATAGGTTATTTGTCGCAAGAAGAACACGTGCACCAACTAGTTATGTATTATTTGTACTCAAACGCCTTTAACAAAGAAACCTTTTTATGCAAAAAGAGTCCGCGGTATTCTAATTAATTGGGCTATAGTGAAAGTACGAACATCGCTATATTTTTCCTTCGATCCTATTTTCTGGGATTTGATATTCCAGCATTTTGTTTCCTATTGTTCACGTAAATACTTTCGTTATTTAGTGAAAATGTTTAAGCCTTATAATTTTCTCTCTCCTTATTATTCAATATTTTTGACAAAAGCAATACGTGGATGTTTAATGTTTATGATATTATTATGTAATTCTATTGTAACTGCATTTTCAGTTTTTTACATCATCCATATAGGAACAGTTATGATTTATGAATGAGTCGAGTAGTTATTTTTTTTTTTAGTATATTTAAGTTAAGTTGTGATTAGATGCGACACAGCCACGAAAAACGTCCTAGGAGTGTAGCGGCGTTTAGTCGATGATTCTTAGCTCGGCCCAAACTGTTTCACGGAACAATACGAATTCAGTTTGGCGAGCGTACAAATCAAATGTTCTAACGTTAGTCTAAATAAGAACTGAATGCTAGCCTTAATTTTATTTATAATAAGTGCTAGGTTAATAAAAATGCTCTTTTGAGTTAGAAAATTCATGGGTTGTTTTATTTCTTATAACACTGACGGTGCCAACACGATTTCACCGAACTTTATGGCTCCTTTGAATTATCGCATGACCATTAAACGCAAGTTAATAATTTCGAAAGCTTTCCTACATATCGTGAGTGGTAATGGTGCAGAAATTATTGTTTACTTTAAGATTGAGCATAACGTTCGTTGTGACTTATATGAAACCAAATAAATGGTATACTATACGAAAATAATAAATAAATCTCCCTAAATTTGCATACCTTAATAAGGAACACAATACTGAGTTCCCTTTGCCTAGACTACTGACGGACCCCTGATGGTATTGCTCCCTACTATCTCCAACAGCATCTTCGCTTACCACCAGATGAGATTGTATTTATAAAGAAATACAAAATAACAAAAATAATAGTATTCAGCGAGTTAATAACTTAACTGGAATTATTTATTTATATTTGCGTTCAAGATTATAGAAACCGCAATAAATCGAATTCATTCCGTATAAGATTAAAACGCAATAGTTGCGACGGACAGATCAAAACTCATAATATGCGTTTTATTATGTCAAATTGTTTCCACAAGCACCCGCCTACGTCAGCACGGCTGTAACAAGCAGGAGATAAAAATTATATCCCCTGACAAGGAATATAATTAACGTGTCCACCTGCTAAAGCACGGGAACGTGGTAAAGAAGATCTTTACCCCGTTTATTTATTACACACATTATTTGGATTTGCTGAAGATAAAAATCATATCCACTGACAGGGGAATAAAATTATTTGTCCACCTGCCAAAGTACGGCAACGGGTAACAAAAGTTAACCTCCGTTTATTATTACACTTATTATTTGGATACCACCAATGCTCGGAGAGTTGATAAAACTGTGGGAGAAGATAAGATTTTGTCCTTTCTCCGGGCAGAAAAATGTCTCCTGCCCATGCTAGCCGTGCAGAATGGTTAGGCTGGGCGTTGAAGAAAACGTATGGATGCGTAAGTATATTATAGTAATAGTAACTTATAGTAAATTAAGCTTAGTAGTAACAAGAACTCTGACGTATTGGTCGTAGGCCGTCGCTACAGCCAGGCCTGTATGGTCGCGGTTCCACTCCAAAGCGTTGATGGGCTGCGAGCTGATCACCATTCGCTGTAACCGGTTGAGCTTGCCCGGAATGCCGACAGCTACGCCTTTTGAGTCTACGTGGAACCTCTGCTCAGGATATTGGCTAGGAACAAATTTTACTGGTAGACTTTGGATACATTATTTCGTCTTTCGGCTCTTACATCATGGTTTAAAACTATTCCTGAGTGCCAAGTGTGAGTTTTTCTACCTACGTTTACTTAATCAATCGCGTGACCGTTAGCTACGATTTATATGGTATCGAAAGAGCGCCATCTAGTGACAGTACGGTTTCACAGTATTGTAAGTAGATTGCGCTGCATCGATACCATATAAATCGCGATCAAGATAAGAAGACGGTGGTAGAATATCTCACACTAAGCACTCTAAATCAAAATCAAAATTTTCGCCGTCGTTATCGTGTATAGGATGGTATTGTCAGCTTAATAGCTTGCGGAAAATAATTACTTACATTCTGGCTTAATTCATTGAAATTCTAAGTCTGACATAAGTATCTCTCTAGTGTCTATTCAATTCGAAAAGCATCAGCAACCCAATACGGGCTCACAACAGTGCCTCCTCTTAGAATAAAAAGGCCGTAGTCCACCGCACTGTTCAAATGCGGATTGGTGCATATTCACTAAGACGTGACACGTCATATATGGAGATACACATCTGTGATAATATGGTGAACTCTCAAGGATGCTTGAGAGTTCTCCATCATCTATAATATGTATCAGGAAACCTTCTTCGAGATATTTTCCGTCACCGGTAAAGCAAGTGATATTTTGCAACTTAAAACGCACGTAATTCAGAAAAGTTAAAAGTTGTCCGTGCGTCGGAAAGCGAACTTGACCCTATTAAAGGAAGGTCGAAGTGTTCATCGCCACGCTTATTTACGAAATACTCACTATTTCCATAGTGAAACATGCCCGTTGCCTGCGCATGTGATAAAAACATCTCTATTCTGAGGTAAATGTCGCGCTACCCAAATTGTCCCACTTTTTGAGGAATTGTCCAAAACCTGTAAAAATATTAAGCCTATAAACCCACCTCATACATTTATTTTTTTAGGTTCGTTTGAAAGGAGCTGTAAAAATATGTGCGCGTATATATCCATTTATTTGTTTTACTAATACTTCGACTTTTTGTTACCTGAGCAAAACCTTTCGCAGGATTTTGTGTTCGCACATCAAATACGTGGAATTTTCCTTCTAAAGTTGTTGCTACTAATTTATTCATTGGAATGTCTTTACGATCGAATTCAGCGAAGCAAACCTAAAAAAATGAATATCAAAATAGTTTATTATTTTCTGAATATAAATTATGTAGTGGTTGAAGAATCTATTTAAAATAAGACATCATAAATGTGTATGCAAAATTCCGTACAAATTATTAGCGTTAAGTAAGATTTTACACATCATTAAATAAATAAATAATATGACGATATACACATCGCCATCTAGCCCCAAAGTAAACGTAGGTAGTATTATGGGTACTAAGATAGCTGATGAATATTTTTATGAATATAATACACATAAATATACAGATAAACACCCAGACAATGAAAACATTCATGCTCATCACACAAACATTTTTCCAGTTGTGGGAAACGAACCCACGGCCTTGGACTCCGAAACCAGGGTAGCTGCCCACTGCGCCAACCGGCTGTCAAACATTAACTTAAGAAGTACTTATCAACATCATTATTTAACAAACTATTACCGGTCCACAGAGCAAAAGGGCTTGGGCCCTTTCACTTTATCCTTTAAATGGGACCAACTAACTAAGGGTAGATAACTTTCAAATAAATTAAAAATATTGATATCTTTATCGATTACGTGAAGGTATGGAGTATCATAAAAAAAAACATGCAGATTGATAACAAACATACCCCATTTTTCAAATTACACTCCCATCTCAGCGACATAGTGCGCAGATCAAACATTTTCAGATCACCATTGTCGTAGCCAGCTACAACTATTCTCTCCGCGTCATTGAAGGAGTTACCAAAAGCCACTGCCCAACAGTCACGTCTTACTTCACCTTGCGCTGGTTGCATGTTGGCCACAGGTTTTCCCCTTTGCCGTGGATCCCATACTTTTACTGTACCTGTAGCATTTTTTTTAAATATGTTAGCACTGTTCTCTTTTACCTAAATGTATTCTCTCTAGTAAAGAAAAATATATTGCATAGAAATATGGTTGAAATCTGCAATATAGTAACTGTGTTGATTTGACTTTTCCATACTTTGATATATAATTGCAACTCCAGATTTCTAACTTGGAAACCAAAATTGAACTTGGCTGAGTTTTGTGTGTGGGTATTATGATTTTGCTCAGACTTAAAATATACAGTTGAAATGAGACCAGGTTATGCAAGCAAATACAACTAACGCTTTGTAGATTTAAGCCTTAGACTTCAACTTAAAACTTGAACAATGACAAAGTTGAGAAGAAAAAACATTAATTAAACATTCTTGCCAAGTCGCACTGGATGAGTGCCCAATTTATACATTTACCTTTGCTCAGTGTCTCTGCCAGTATAGAAGTCAATCCCTGTGATTATCACTAACATCTATTGCTACTGATCAATCAGGGTTTATAAAGTTTATCAAAATGCAGATTGACAGTTCTAAGCAGCTCTCGTAAGATAGAATGATCATGATCACAGCAGTTTTACTAAATCATGTTCAATGATTATGCCATACTTTTTATCCTCACCATCTCTACTGCCAGTGACAATTTCAGGGGCACCACAGTTAACTATGTTCCCACCCATTCCATCAATTGAATTTATAATATCTGTATGCTCTTTGGTAATGTAAACTTGACAACTTTTCTCTAAATCCCTGAAAGAGAATAAGCAGGGAAATAATATTTTGAAAACTGAAATCTCACTGTGTTGTTTGCAATTATTGTGTTTCCTACCGCATATAATCTGAGTACCTTTAAGGCAAGAGTGGATAAGCATTTTCTAAGATAGCAATGCAGTACCATTACTGCATCGTAGGTTATTGTTAAAATCACTATTTATTTATTTATTTATTTTACATCTTGTTAGTTCGGCAGGGCCACTACACACTAACTACACTAACTAGATAGAACTACATAATTTATGGATAACTAAAAGAGAAATTAATGAAAGTTGACATTAAACATTATAAAAGACATGATATTAAAGTGGTGTACTATAGTGATACGATACGATAGGTAAAGGTCATTTAATATTCTCAGAGTATCTCAACAATTCACGGAACATTGCTGTCATCATGGGATAGATCTCATGAAGCATTGCTGTCCAAGAGCGCATTGAATGTCGATAATGAAGGCGGTATAGGTGCCATGCTTCGTGCAACTATACCATACATACAAAAACCTACCATATTTCTAAAGCACCCTTAAAATCACCAGTTGCAAGACGCCGTTCCACATCACTGCTTGCTCCGAACGTACCGCATTTGAACGAAGTAGGCCTCTCGATTTCCTTAACCTTCGTAAGTTCCCCAGAAGTAATTTCAAATATTTCTAGAGTGCCAGTGCCTTTGGGCAACGAGCCAATAACAACAAACTTTGCCGAACATGGAACCCATTTAACATCAAATAAACAGTGATTTAGATTATGCTCTATATGAGTTATTATTTGCGGTGTGGATTCGTTATCCATTATAAATTATTGACGGGTTATAAAATCTCTATTTTCAATTTCTAGCTAACCTTTCTACTTTTTGCATAATAAACAAGAAATTGTTGCTATGGTAACCAAGTGACAGGTGTCATTGTTATAGTTTTTTTTCGATCCGGAAAACAAAGGCAAAGAACTGCAAGCATACAGCCTGCCGGTGACGTAATTATGTTATGAATAGATAAACAATGATTTTTTTTTAGTTTTTATTTCATAAGCTTAAAAGTATCTTCTATAAGTTTTAATCCTTAGAAAAAGGAGAATATTGGAATATCTCTAACAATATCTAAGATAGTTTTAAATTTTTTAACCTAAGTTTTCAACTAAGATAGTTTATAATATAATATACTTTCAATAATGACAGTTTGTATGCGGCAAGCTCACATCTCTGAATGTTTTCGTCCACCTTTTATCCATTTTCATTTAATATGTTACTATTGCTGGTAATTGGTCTGTAGTGGTGACGAAATTCGGTTTATATTCTCGTAGAAAGCTAATATTTTTGTGGATGGAACTGTGAAATGAAACAACACCATTCAGGATGAAACTTTGATAGTAACAATAGGTTCTAGATTTACTGCTCTTTGATTAGCAGCCGAAATAAGTAGGTAATACATTAAATAGGTAATCAGCAGATGTCATTAAGATAGGCTAGGTATAATTATTTTAGGTATGGCTATGCTTTCAAATAGCGCTGCGCTCGTGCGAAATAAAACTCAAGATAAGAGAGTGATTATATTCTTGTTTATTATTTACAAAGATCCTTATACAAAGATGATTTAATACTCAAAATATTCGTCACTACTTGAGTTTTGGGTTCCGCTTGAGCAGTGTGACTGGAGTCGGTAATCGATTTGTCACACAGACAGTTTTCAGTTATCACTCACTGGTGCCAAACCACAACTAGTGTCCTTTGAAGATCCTCAACACTGAAAAACATTATGTTATAATAACAAACATAAAACATTATGTATAAGTTTTATAAACTCGCGACTTGAGCGCTTTATCCAATTAAGCTACGGCTCTCCTACCGTTAATTGATAATTCCTACAAGTGTAGGTAAAAACAATAATAAAAATTGTAAAAAAATATGTATTAGACTGAGAAAGTTTTGCTACACATATATATTTAAGGAACCAATCGACTTTATTTTTGGCATATAGTTAGTTGAAACGATGGAGTAACCTTTGCATAACCTGTGTCCAACTTGTGATGCTTTTTTGGCCCTTTCCTGCGAGGATTAGTTACAGCTGGGCCAGTAACTAACAAATCCGGCGGATTAAACCGCAATCGCTTGTGAATGATGATATAAATACTCACATAGTTTTATTAATCAGATAGAAGGTACCAGCCTCATTTGAAGTAGCACTCCGCACCAAACTCTATGATCTCACCTCGTCATCACCTATGTATATCAAAGCATACAATGTGCTTAAACTTTAAACAACAAATTTTGGGTTATAGTTTACAGTACTGCAGATAATCAAAAGTAACAAAAATCTACCCCTCTTTGGACTACTAATTATAGTAATGTTATCTTAAGAAAATTTTCTTTTGTTTCGTTTCTTATTATACCGATCGATATTCGATCGAGTGTAAGTTAAATACTATTTTTATGGAATCGAAAGAGCGCCATCTAGTTCGTCGTGTGGGTCATCTCCAAGCGGCCAATAGGCCGGTCGGGGGTACGGGCCTCGAGGCAACGCCTCCTTACCCGGGTCATATTCGCAGGGCAGCTATGCTGCCCTGGTATTTTTTGTTTTAGCCCCTGTCTAGCTGCCCCTGTAGCCCCTGGCTAGGGCCCGCCATCATTGGCTTTGGGCCTGTTGGTTTGTCGTGTCCGTGAAATGTCAGCGTCACTGTCAGCGTAGTCGTCGTCGGCGCGCGCGGGGATGTTATTAATTCCGATGGGCCTTGAGTCATCGATGTCACCATTTGTGCCTCCGCGTTGTCGCGCTGGCGGGGGTGATTGGAGGAGCTCTCGAGGTAGTGGACGCCCTGTTATAGGTCTGTCCAGCGCTGGGGCTATTCCGTGGAGGTGTTCGCACGGCCCGTAGTCTGCGTGAGCGAACATGCGGCGTGCGATTGTGCGGACGAAAACCTCCACGGTACGCGTCCTGTTGTCTCGATGGATGACGTCATTTCTGACGTACCTTGGAGCTCCTACAATCAGGCGCAGGCACTTGTTCTGCTGAACCTGTAGCCGGTCTTTTTGGTGGGCCGAGCAGAGGGCAAACCAGGCTGGGGCTGCGTACGTGAGGCGTGAGCGGATATATGCTCTGTAGATCCTCAGTTTGGTCCTTATTGGAAGTCTGGAACTTAGGACTTGGTGCAACATCGACGCGGCTGCCTGTGCATGGTTCACTGCATGATTGACCATACTCACCATGCTCAATGTCGCGTCCATGTGGCACCCTAGGTAGCGAACTGAGGTCTGCCACGCTATGTCCTGGCCTCGGAGTTGGAGTTGACGCAGTGGCTTCCGCACGCCGAACACAATGGCGGCCGTCTTACCCACGTTGACAGCCATCCTCAACCTGTCCAGCCATTCTGGAAGCAGGTTCAGCAGACGTTGCACTGTCATCCGCATAGAGCGACAATAGTACGTCTTCCTCCCCCTCGCGCAGGTGTCCGGCGAGAGTAGGGATGTCATTTGTATACACCGCGTACAAACACGGTGACAGGCAGCTGCCTTGCGGTACTCCGGCACGTATTGGACGCGGCTGGGATTCAGCACCCTCTACGGAAACATAGAAGGTTCTGCCTTCCAGGAATGATGCCACTATTCGCACGATTGCGAGTGGCAAGGTTGTTTGGAGGAGCTTCGCCAGGAGACCGGTATGCCACACTCGATCGAAGGCCTTCTCGATTTCTAGAAAAACCCCGACGGTACAGTGTCCTCTGTTCTTCTCACTGGCGATAAAGTGGAGTCCTCTTGCTAGCTGTAGCGTCGTGGAGTGGTTGCTGCGAAAACCAAACTGCTCATCTCGCAGTTGCAAGTGGGGGGTGAGTCTTCGCAGCAATAGCCGCTCAAACAGCTTCGCAATATGCGGTAAAAGCGTAATTGGTCGGTAACTTCCTGGAAAACGACGATCTTTTCCAGATTTGGGAAGGGTAATTATCTTTCCTTGCCATCTAGTTAAAATACTGGAAAACAGTTTTCCAGTATTGTCACTAGATAGCGCTCTTTTAATACCCTACATATCTAAATTTACAACAAAATCCCGGAACATATTAAACAAAAAAAAGTACTAAACTTATTTACAAAATCCTTAAAACATTACTTGCTGGAGAAATCTTATTATAAAATATATACGACTTCCTAAATAAGAATATTTAATATTGACAATTATAAGTCCGCCTCTCAATCTGGTTACAGCGCCCTCACAGGGTTCCATTTCAAATGTAAGCATTAGATTTACATTCTTTTTTGAAAATACAATAATAATTTAATCTATATGATTCTAGTTATCTTTCACGCGGTTCAAAACATCAATACAAAATATCATGCGTGCTTGAGGCTTAAATACATATGGAATTTAAAAAAAAAGGTCTTACTCTCAATATTTTCCATCTGATAAGCCGCATCTCCGATACTTAAACTTAATTCCAAACTTAAAGACAACATTTCGGGGAATCCCTCGGGATCACGTATCGTTGTAACTAAATGGCTTAGCATTTCTTTATAAAGTCCACTAATTTCAGGAAATTGTGCTATTCTCTGGAAAGAAAAACTTATCCTGGAAATGCTGTAATGGACAAGAACACAGTGTGAAAACGGTAATTGTATGCCATATATGTATTTGTAAGCAGCGGCGTACAATTCATATATGCACAAAATCACTGCCTATCCCATAAAAAATTATAACTAATATAGGAGGATTTTTCCATTTTATGCTATTATCTTTTGTTCTTAGTTTACGCGCCATTGGTGTTGAGAGGTTTTGGTGCTTATGAACTAATCAGTCAATTGTTTTTAAGAGATTTGGCTTTTACCGTTCTTCTGTGCAACAGTACAGTAAGCAGAGTTATGAGTGTCGTGGTCTACCCCTTATTTCTCTATAAGAGAGGTTACCTGTACTTTAATCAAGCGTCCTTTAACCACGTGAGGTTTATACGGCGGAACAAAACAATACAAGGTAATAGAAGTGACGAAATTTCGTATAACTCTTAGGCTATTTTTAACATGAACAAATATGCAATAAGACAGTTATGTAGTCCAAACATATTGCACCCTCATTTAGAAATACTTACATCGATCCTCTCAATCAATAATATTCCAGCTCCTAATATTTTTAAAAACTGGTCATCTTTTATATTTGTGCGTACGACACCTGAAATATTAACCAATTATTATAGCACCATTGGATGTTTTGGCATTCCTTTTGATATATCTCTTCGTAATCGGCATTCTAAAATCTTATCTTATCATCTAAGTATCTAACATAAGATTTTCTACCTATTCGATCGCGTCAAAGTTGACAACGATTTGTATGGAATTTAAAAGCGCCATCTAGTGACAATACTGTTACTGGGAAAATATATTGTAACTCTGAGCGCAAAGAGCTTATTTTTAGTGTGGCGGATATCCCTGTTTACCACGCTTTTGATATTACACGTATATTAATCGGATGTTATTTCCGTGCGCCAATGCTCGGAGAAAGGATAAGCGGTGGATAGACATATACATGTCAATTGTCATTTCCCTGTGCAGAAAATGTCTCTTACAAAGTAAAAAAAGGTAAACTAAAATTTGACAAGCCAATATTTGTGAAAAAAAAATTACAAATATTGGCTTTTTTTTTTGGCTTTTGTTGCGTAAAAAAAGGATAAATTATGCGCTTTCGTGAGAAGCAGATGTTTTGAATAACTAATTTTATTTTGAAAAATACAACAAAGATCGGTTTAAAAAAGTTTTTTAAACAATATTTACCGTTCTTTATACAATACCCGCACATTCCTATTAATTTGTCGATGATTGTACCTATATATTTATCCTGGGAATAATGTTCCCTTAAACATTTAAGGCCTTGCTGGAACCAATATGGCGGGTCAAATTTTTTGATGGGCGTGCACTGAAAATACAACACTAAAATGACTGAGTTTGCCAATATAATGTATACAAAGCGCGGCCAATTTAGCCTCTGACATACGCAAACAAATGATAGTTTTTCGTCCAGTGAAGGGGTAAATACCATTTTTTTTTTATATTAATAAAAGCCTAAAATGTTATTTACTTCACTAGGAGTCTGGAGTGTTAGTGGTCGCCTCGATATAGCAGGTTGGGTGCAGGACAATTTCAAGTGTAGAGATTAGTGTATAGCGGAATTTGCATTAGTATCGTACATACCTGAAAAACGTCATCCAAAAATTGTTCTATTATTTGCACGAAACAACAGCCCCACTCATCAACTCTATCGTTGATATAATTCTGTAAATTTGAGTGTTTCGTGCAAAAATCCTTCAGTTGGTCCTCTAGTCTAGTATCATAGTCTTCGTATATTTCTGATATCGTACCTGCGTGCGATAGTATGGTTTCTTTTATAACATAAAGAAAAATATTAAAAAACCAAAAATTATTTCGCGTAATAATGACTCCTCTAGAAAACATAAAAATTTATAATATAATAGATTTAGAATTCGAATTTTTATTTTATATCATTTATCGATTTTAATTTTTTTTTTTATTTTTAATAGTGTTTTAATTCCTTAATTTAAAACACTATTAAAAATTTATTAAAAAAAAATATCCACACTCCGCTTGCGCGGGCTTTCGAATGCCCAAGCAACCGCAGTCAGGGCATTTTTTTTTCTTTTTTATACGAATTAGAATCATTATTACAAGCATAAAAATATATATATATATATATATATACTACGACAATACACACATCGCCATCTTTTTTTAATATATAGACAAGTGCTAGCCCCAAAGTAAGCGTAGCTTGTGTTATGGGTACTAAGATAGATGTTGAATATTTTTATGAATATAATACAAATAAATACTAATAATATACAGATAAACACCCAGACAATCATGTTCATCACACAAACATTCTCCAGTTGTGGGAATCGAACCCACGGCCTAGGACTCAGAAAGCAGGGTCGCAGCCCACTGCGCCAGTCGGCCATCAAAGAAGATTCATGGCAATTCTGCTATCCTTTTCTCGAGCATGTAAGGTGAAAAGGACAGGGCTATTCTTAGACCTGCCAATTTAATTTAATTTAAAGATTTCTGGACATCCGAATTGACACCATTATACTCAGTTTTCTAGAATATTCTTACCATTGCACAGATTTGAGTTCAGGTCCGCATTGAATATAGCAACTTCAAAGGGGTTGACTTCTTTTCTTGCGTTTCGTTTTACGGCACTTTTATTTTCTATTATTTGGGGCGAGTTATTTTGGAACACAAATAACTCACTAGAAGGTGCGCTTAGATTTACATTTTGGTTTTTACCTATTTTCCAGGTGTCATTAGGAAGCACTGACTTCTCAATAGGAGTGTTGAAACTAATGCCTTTATATCGATCTATTTCTTTACGTGCGTTTGCAATTCCGATATTTTGATAATTATTTACTATAGACGAATTGTTAGTTTCATTTTTGTCAATAGGTGTGTTTAATTTTAAAGCTTCAAATCGATTGATTCGATTTTGAGTTATTTCTCCAAAAACATTTTGATTTTCATTTGTTTCGGAAGAGTTATTATGGAACACGCTTGTGTCAAAAGATGTGCTGAATCTAAAACCTTCAAATCTATTAACTGGTTTCTGTGAATTTGATTTTACATTTCGAGGAGGGTTTTCTGCAATTGTGTCACCTTCTTCGAAACGTTCTTTATTTGTGTTTAAACTAATACGTAGGTTTCGCAAATAACGACCTTTAGTATGTATAATATTTTTCCAATTGTTTTTATCGAAACTTTGAGTATATAAACCAGTCCTGTCTTCATTGTATCGATGTCGAAAATCAATACCTTCGTAATGTACCGTTATTTTGTTATTATTTATATGTAGTAGGTCGGATGACTTTGAATTCGGCCAATTTAAGTTATTGACTGTAGTGTTGTTATTATTTTCATTAATATAATTTGTAAATTCGTCCGTTGTCGAAGTATTCAAACTTTGCAAGCTTTTACTGATTAAGAACGGATCCAAACTGTTCAAGTCTTGTAGGAAAAGATTGTCTTTGGGACATTTCTCATCAACACTTTCCTTGGTAATTTTGAGTTCACTTATACAAAAAGCGTGTACGCCGTTACTTTTAGCTGAATCTCGCAAACATTGTTTTTTTGTTATAATCACCTGAAAATAAAGATGTTAATGTAAATAACACTTCAAATTCATTCTTCTTGAAAAAAAAATCATGTAGGCCTATCACAGGCACTTTTGAAGCGTTCATACATATATGTTTACATAATTGCAAAAGGGTGGTGATCACTTCGTTCGCCAACTTAAACCTAAAGCTACGAGGGTCCTTAACGCGTTTCCTGGCCTAAGAAGAGCCCACAACAAACTTAGCCGGGTATTTTTTTTTGTTATCACCATCTCACAGTAAACTAATATTAAGCTAAGTCTTAATCTTAAGTAAGAGCAATTCACACCCAAGTTTTTTTATCGTTTATGTAATCCTTTACATCATAATAGGATTTTTCTGTAAGCTTACGTTTTATATAAACTCACATTTCAAATTCAAATCCAAAATTGTTTTATTCATGTAGGCCTATTACAGGCACTTATGAAGCGTTCATACATATATGTTTACATAATTGTAAGGGGATGCTGATAACTTCGTTCGCAAACTTAAACCTAAAGCTAGGAGGGTTCGCCGAGGACGGTTAGCCGGGTATTTTTTTTTGTTATCACCATCTCACAGTAGACTAATATTATGAAGTTATAGCAATTTGTGAGTCTTGAAATAGCCGATTTAAGTTATTTAAAGCAAAGACTAATAACATATTTCGTACAGTTTTACGTAAAAGAAGAAGCGTTCCATTAATATTGTAAACAAAAGAACCGCATAATAACCTCCATTAATATTGTTGGTCGCATATTCATGTCAGCAGGTATATTTTTCATGTAATGTACGCATCAAAAGTGCCATCTATGTGCCTATTTGAATAAATAAATATTTGACTTTGACTTTGACATAATTATTAAATAATTAAACACACACGCCAGCAATTTTTTGTACTTTATTATTATCTTGATAGATTATTTTTAAATGTTCGTTTTGTCAGATTTCAATTATGATTACGAAGTGGTAACCCGGACTAGCTTAAGCGAAACGGTACTTTTCTTCTTTTTATCTTCTTATTTCCGTACGTTTTCAGTACCTTCTTTTTTTGAAGTTATACTTCTTTTGGCGCATTAGGGAAAATTGGTAGGAGTAAATTTTTACGATGCGCGCGCACACCGTCACATAAAACCGACACCATGAAGTTAGCTATAGTCAACATTTTAGTTTTTCTAAAAAATTTCTTGTTAGTGCCGTTTTTTCTATGAACGTAGAATAAGGCGAAAGATAAAATTTTTGAAA
Organism: Pararge aegeria; assembly: GCF_905163445.1. Classification (NCBI taxonomy): domain Eukaryota; kingdom Metazoa; phylum Arthropoda; class Insecta; order Lepidoptera; family Nymphalidae; genus Pararge; species Pararge aegeria. Next base: position 5,436,706 of record NC_053198.1, read on the forward strand.
AGAAGTATAACTTCTAACGCGTGTTAATAATAAACTTCTAAGTACACACATTTTTTATTTATGCAATTAAGGAATTCATTATTTGTTTGATCAAGCGGAAGGCTGAGCAAAGATGTACCGCCAAGTTATTTAGCGTTCTGGAACGATGCTGCGTAGAAACCGACCAACGGTATGGATTTAATATACTATTTACCCGTAAAGGTAAGCCCGCGACCATCTTATACTGAACTTTACCACCAGGTGTGATTTATTTTTTTATTTTCTATCACTATAAGCTAGCCCTTGACTGCAATCTCACCTGGTGGTAAGTGATGATACAGTCTAAGATGGTAGCGGGCTAACCTATTAGGGAGTACGGTAGTCATACCCCTAAGCGGTTTCTACGACACATCGCACCGGAACACTAAATCGCTTAGCGGCACGTCTTTGTCGGTAGGGTGGTAACTAGCCACGGCCAAAGCCTCCCACCAGACAAACTTGGTTGAGTGTGCATTATAGGTGTATTAATTCCTTCAGTCTAAATACATACATACCATGTGCAGAATTTTCGCTTGTACACAAAATTTTATAATTTGCTCATTTATTGCGTTCTCATTTAGAGGATACTCATCTTGGTTGTTTATTTCTGTAAACAAGTGAAACTGTAATTCAGGATTTTTTTCTCCTGTCACTAGCGATTTTTAACCATTAAGATTTTTGGTGTAACAAATCTAGTATTTTCTGTTATAGTGTACGCGCAAAATTCACCGCCACCGTCACGAGATATGCATGACAAGGGCATGGGAGATGACAAGTTGAAAAAGTCAAACTTGTGCTGTCAAATCGCCAAAATGGCCTCCAACAACAGCAACAGCCGTTGGAGACAATTTACACACTCGAAGTTGAGATCTCACCAGGAACCACGATCAGTGGCGTGCACTGCGTTTCTTACCAGGGTATGCATACAACAGGAAAATAGAATAAAACGGCAAAAATCCTACTCTAACAAGAGTTAAATATAAATTTTAGGGTAGACAGTGCTTTTGTGCATGTATGAAATGCACGCTACTGCCTCCAACAGAAGCCGTTGGAGACAATGTACCCACTCGAAGTTGAGATCTCACCAGGACCACGATATTCATTGATGAAGGAACAACCATAGAGAGATACAAGCAAAAAGAAAAAATTAAACAGAAAGAAGCGGTAACAACCAACTGGCTTCGGCCACCCTTATGGGGGGGACCAAGTTCACTGGCACGCACCTGTAAGTTTTCAGAGTTATGTGCATTTTAAATTTAAGCACTTAAATTAACAGTTGATTTAACAGTGACGGAAGACATGGTGAGGAAACCTGCATGCCTGAGAGCTCTCCGTAACGTTCTCGAAAGAACGAAATTTACTTGGCCAGTGTGGTGAGCAATTGCCTTAATACTTTTCTTTTCAAAGTAGTCACAGAGTCTGAATTGGAACATTTTAGTAATAATACTTGTTAAAAGACAATACCACAAACAGAATTCTTGGCCAACCACTGAAATACTTGATCTGCTGTTGAGCGACTGTCTGCCAGGGATTGTAACTTCTTTAACACAGCCGCTGGTGTCATCAGTGTGCATGTTGGATCTGCAAGATTACATTATCGACTTAGGGTAACCAATAAAAAACAAATTTTACAGAAGTTTCATTAAAATATCTACAGATAAATGCTGTTAAATAAAATTTTATGATATTACGTTGAATTGTCATCATCAAATTCTAATTCAAAATTTCTTTAGGCCTATCACTACCTACCTAGCACTGTGGGCTTAATAGACACATGTTCAACCTAAAGCTGCAGGACACAGATCTATGTAGACTGTAAGGAGGCTGCGGAGACGCCGCTGCATTTGATCTGTTCCTGCCCCGCGCTGATGCATAAACGCAGCACTCTTTTGGGGAAACACATAATGCAACCAGAGGATGCTAAATTTCTTCCAGCAAGGAAAGTGCTGCTTTTCCTGAAGGCGACCAACGCTTGCTGGGAGATCTAGACAGCGGCGTCACAATAGATCGTAGCCGGTCGACGTGACACCAGGGACCAGACGAACCTGAGCCGCAAGCAGAAGAAGAAGAAGAAGAAGGCCTATCACAGGCACATATGAAGCGTTCATACATATATGGGGATGGTGATAGCTTCGTTCGCCAACTTGAACCTAAAGCTACGAGGATTCCAAATGAGCTCTGGTCTAAGAAGAGCCCACAACAAACTTAGCAGGATAATTTTTTTTTTATTAACACCATCTCACAGTAAATTAATATTAACCTATGAAGTTGGAGCAATTCATACCCAATTTTTTTTTTCGCTTAAGTAAAACTTAACATACTAATAGGATTTTTCTATAAGCTTAAGTTTTATAAAAACTTTGAACTTAATGAGAGACATCGCAAAGATTTCTTTCGGTAATTTGTTATAAAATAATATACAATTGCCCTTGAATGAATTAGCAATCAGGACAATTGAATTTGGTTTTTAGTTGGTAAAGCTTAAGTCCTTAATACTCTTTAACTTTACTGCTAAGTACTAGTATTTTGTTTACAAATAGGTAGGTACTTACCTCCGGAAATGAATTCTTTCAGGAAATCCAAATTCTCCAGAAGAACTTCTACGTCTGGGACTATATGCCATTCTTTGATTGATTCCGATTTCGATAGATTTCGCAAAAATTTAATATCAATAATAATTTTCATCTGAAATAAAAAACATTTAATACATAATTCGAGTTTTAAAATAAATAAGGATAATACTCTTGTAATTTGGCCCATGGTTTTTTAAAAAAACTTTCTAGCTAAAAAAATCATTATTAAATTTACTCAGGCCATACCCTATCTTAGTGTGTTTATGTGTGTAAAATTTCAATCATATTGGTTCAGTGGTTGATTGAATATATGAAAAACAAACAGACAAATTTGCATTGATAATATTAGTATGGATAGCCTTAATGTTGGATTTTAGAACAATCCTGTGTTTAACAATGTTGGGCATCTTCTGCTAAAAATTCTAGGCTCTTAGTCTAGTCCTAGTTAGTCAGTCAGTCAGTCAGTCAGTCAGTCAGTCAGTCAATCAATCAGTCAATCAATCAGTCAGTCAGTCAGTCAGTTAGTCAGTCAGTGAGTCAGTCAGTCAGTCAGTCAGTCAGTCAGTGTGAGTATTCAATGTATATTTATGAACTATGTGTAGAGTATACTTTCAACCATTGGAATCAGATTATAGCATGAACGTTTTAGACTTTAAATATTAGAGTACAAAATAGAAAACTTACACTATCATTCCTGCAATATTGGTTCATGGTTGCAGTTGATGAATTGTTGTTAGAAATCAGTTCTGCATCATCTACAAAATAAAATAACTTAATTCATTGCACTATATATTTTGTCAACCTCACTGGCGCAATGGTGAGCGCTGTGGTTTTAAGTTTGAGGTCCAATGTTCGATTTGATTCGGGAATTTATTATTTCCGAATTTTGTCTGGTGTGGTCTGATGGGAAGCTTTGGCAAAGACGTGCCAAAGCCTCCTAAGCTATTTAGCCTAAATTTAGCATTCCCGTGTCATGTCGCATAGAAACCAATTAGGGGTGGTTAATACCCAAACAGGCAAGCTTGCTACCATCTTAGATCACATCATACCTTACCACCAGATGAAATTGCAGTGAAGGGCTTACTTGTAGTGCAATAAAAAATACTTAAGTTCCAAAAATACAATCATAAATATGTACCTATGTCCCAGTCATAAACGGGGCTGGACAATGGGCATTCTAATTTGGTCCTTTTCTTTGGTTGGCCAAGTACATCACTGTCATATTGTTTTGGTAATCTTGATGAAAATGGATTATTCACCATTGGTTTATATCTTGCTTTTATTTTATTCTTCTGTGTTGCTGTTAGACAATATTTCCTAGATACTTCGTTTAATTGTTTTGGTTGTTTCATTAGAAATAGATTTTTTGGCATCAGTTTAGATTGTGAGTTACTGAGGTTGGTGCTACTTGTTGTTGAACCAAATTCTCTCGCTTCTTTGTATACACGTTTACGTTGTCTAGGTGGAAATGTATTTGGTTTATATTCTGAATGTGAGTTAGAATTAACATTGCTACTATTAAGAGTTGGATATTTTCTGGATTCTGCATGCAATTGATTTAATTGTCTAGACCAAAATGGATTATTTGGCATCAGTTGACATGTAGCATTTGCATTATCACTGCAGTTCTCACTCATCGGTGAACTGAATTCTCTGTAATCACTATGTAGTTCTTTTGGTTGTCTCCATGAGTATGGATTATTTGGCATCTGTTTACATTTATCTTGTGCATTATCTGTAAATTGGTTGGTACTGATGGTCGATGAACTGAACAATTCTCCAGATTCTGCTGCAGAAACTGACTTCTGCGATGAAACTGGATCATTTGGCATCTGTTTATGTCCTGCTTTTGAGTTGTCATTGAAATTGTTAACCATTTTTGGTGAGCCATCTTCCATTGACTCTATGTGAAGTTTATTCTGTGGTAACACATTTTTTAGAAGTATCCGTAAGTAGTTAACAGTATAATTAAAGATAAAAATGGATGTCATTTATCTAAATAATATAATGATCAAGTTTGTTTAAACTCTACAGTAGTTCTTAATAAAAAAAACTATATCAACTACAGCAACAGTATTTTGTGGAACATGTTTCAAAGGACCCTGGAGGGACAATACTCGAAAATAATCAATAGGTACTTTCAAGGTACACCTTCTTATACTACTCATAAAAATATAGTCTATCTTATAAGCACAAAAATATGTGGAGCACTAGAGGTATTTTTTTTTATGTTTAAGAACTAGTTGAATTTCTTAAATTATACAATCTATTGCAATAAATGTAATGAAACTGATCAGAAATGCTAATGCTAATGCAGAAAACTGCATCAAAATCACCGTAGTAGCTTTCAGTCATAACACAATTATAAACGCGATTGCAGAGCTCGTGGATAGCCTGCAGCCGTAAAATATATCTAAGAACCTGTCCAGAACCGCATTAAAATCGGTCGTGGTTTTATGGAGAATAATTACAAACAATTGTTCTGGTCTGTCGTGGATAGATGTTATTAAGGTATTCAAGATCAAATGTAATTTCAAACAAAATCACATGGCCCGAGGGGCATACCATAATGATATTATCACCAACCGATTTGAACGACGCACTTGGATTAAATATTAAAACTTTTTTTAAGACTAAATTAAAGCACTACTGACCGTAGGGTCGGTCCAACTCCAAGCTTTTTCTCCATTTTGAGTGTTAAAATAGTAAAATTTTCCAGGAAACTTCTTAGAAGGACATAAAACCCAAGCAGAACCTTGTTCACCCATTATTATAAGTAAGTACTTAAATAATAACAATGTAAGGCGATCAAAACTAAAAGATTCTTGCTTCAACTTAAGCCGAACGGCTTTTTATGTTACCTCAAAATGCAACTAGACTTTTTAATTTGGGTAATCAACCTTTCAACACATTTTTTCTACTTGAAAACTTTAAGAATTTTTGCTTACCTACCCGCATTTTTTAAAAGTCAAATTTATTTATCACAGATTAAAAGAAAATTGATCTACACGCGATTCCAACTTAAATGCCAACAAATACTAATTCTGATTTTGAGATCTAAAAGGGATTACAACCTTATCCCTTGAAAGTGAACCGAAAGGTAGTCGGTGGAGGCTATTCCACCAATAAATAAATCTCAAAGACAGAGTTGATGTCACGAAAGAAAATTCAGCGGCCGTTCTTAATAAATTATTTAATACGCCCAAATCAAAACAGGTTGTTTGCTAATAAAAAGAGGGCAGTTTGTGTGCTGATGCTGACTCCACTTAGAGTCGGATATATAAGTTTCGTATTTCTGAATTTTCTGATAATAATAATAGTAAAGGACTTCACACACGGCAGCTTTAATATAAAGATGTTACTATTATAGCACGATACATCTCATCACATCTTTCCATAGATATCATCAGGAGACCACACACATTTATTTTTTGGAATCATTATGCATGAAAATAATTGATGATGGGTACTGATTAGCAACTTAGCAATCATCATCAACCCATTATCGGCCAACTACAAGGCACGGGTCACCTTTCAGAATAATAAGGGTTAAGGCCGTAGTTTACCACACTGGCCAAGTGGTGATTGATAGACCGTTGAGGATATTATGGACCACTCTCTGGCATGCAGGTTTCCTCACGATGTTTTGCTTTGCCGTTAAAGCAAGTGATATTTAAATTGTTGAAATTAAAAACGCAAATAACTCCGAAAAGTCAGTGGTGCGTGCCCCGGCACGCACCACTGACCACCACTCGTTCTCCACGAATCAGCCTTACCCACTAGGCAATCACCACTTTTTTTTTTACTTTGTAGTACTTTCAAAACTGTCTCATTATTCATTAATTATAATAGTGCCCAATGTTTAGTTTACATTATCTGTGTCTCGTATAGACACATAATCCAATCCAGGGCCTCCAAACAAAAATTAAGAAAGAAAACATTGTCTATGGCGGCATGGCCATTGGCTGCAAAGCAAAGGTGCTTCCAAACAATTTTGTGATTAACTTTAAAATTGTAAGATAAATTGAACTTAATAAAAGCTCTATTTCATGTTATCGGTTTAAAAAAAAATGTCATATAAAATGGGTGATAAGAAATCTAAACAGAGTGTAAGTGAAAAGAAAAAGGTAAAGAACAACAGAAGTGATTTTATTTTTGTGACATTTTTAATTTTATTCTTTTTTGTAGAAAGCTGATATTGCTAAACAGTTCGATTTGCCAGAGAGGCAATCGAAGATCACTTCGTTACTGAATCAAGCTGGCCAGGCATACTGTATTTGCCGTTCTTCTGATAGTTCACGGTTTATGATGTACGTAACAATTTATGTTTCTATAAAGTTAATACGAACACAAAAGGCCAAATTCTCATTTGCCCAACCGTCTTGCATCTTGGCATACTAAAAAATATTCTTCGTTCAATCCACAAGAGTCTTGCACAAGAATCTTTGAGCTTTGAGTCTTGGGAAAGATCATAATGGGTGTTTTGGATTATCACCTTTGATTAGTTTGGATTAAGACCTTTGATTAGTTTGGATTAAGAATTATTGACACCAATTATCTGTGTATATTGACAAAGACCATGTCAATATTTTCTTGTACACAAATTTTTAAATAAACACTAAAACTTATATGGTTATTGCCTTTTTACCATGCAACATGTCAATATTTTCTTGTACACAAATTTTTAAATAAACACTAAAGTTTATATGGTTATTGCCTTTTTACCATGCAATGTTATTTATACAAAGTTTCCCGTGGAGAGGGAATGCTCTATCTTTAAGCTTGTAACTTAAATTTAAGAGTTATGTAAAACAAATAAATAAATATACGACAATACCCACATTGCCATCTAGCCCCAAAGTAAGTGTAGCCTTTGTTATGTTATTTAATGACTGATTAATATTTTATGAATAATACAGAAAAACACCCAGATACTGAAAAATATTCATGTTCATCACACAAACATTTGTGGGAATTGAACCCCCAGTCTTGGACTTAGAAAGCAGGGTCGCTGCCCACTCCACCACTTGGCCGACAAATAAATGTTAAATATGACAAATAAAAGTAAATGAAAGTTAATAGCAGTTTGTTTGTAACTCTGCCAATATCAGGGCAAGGATGTGAAAGTTTTTACAATTTTCCTATAATAAGTTAGGTACTATAATTAAGGATCTGTGCAAATAAAAAAACAAAAATTTTATATTAAAACAATTTGTTGTTTATATTTCTTGCAATTCTTGCTTCTTGTTTTCATACACTTTAACTATTTACAGTGCTTGTGATTCTTGCGAGGAGTGGTACCATGGAGATTGTATTAATATATCAGAGAGGGAAGCCAAGTATATAAAGAATTATTTCTGTGATCGCTGTAGAGAAGAAGATCCAACTCTCAAGACAAGGTTTAGGCCACAGAAAAGAGAAAATGAAGCAGACTCAGGTAGACAAAATTTAATCATCACTGAGTGTGGTTAGTAGAGACAATGCCCATTCATAGTTGTTGTAAAACTCCTTCCAAGGATTGGTTCAAATGACTGTTTTGAAGTGAATCTTAAGAAGCTGTAGAATTTGGCAGTCTTAGTTGGTCTAGCAGGAGTAAGTTGTGAATGGCTTATATCCATCGATTCAATACTATTTTTAGGTATTAATAAGTGGTCTTAACGGTGCACCTGTTGCATGCACCAAACAGTCTGGTTGAGTTTGATATGTCAATATGAAAACTTTTTTGTAGGAAGAGATGATATTAAAAAGAAGCGTAAAGAAAAGGACCATTCAGAGAATAAATCATCCAAGAGACCTGCTAAGGATGGCTGCGGGGACTGCGCTGGCTGCCTGCAGATCCATGACTGTGGGCAGTAAGATCTATTCTTGTATATTTTTCTTTATTGTTCAGTTTTGATTATTTCTGCAAATTATGACCTAAATTCATTATAACAAGCCTTATAAGCTATGTCTGGATATACATACATTCACATAGATTTACTAATCCTTTCCATCACTCAGATTTGACATAAGGCCCCTAAAGGAAGTAACCATGTTTCAAAGCTGTTTTTTATCTTAATATTTCTTTATCCATTTTAATTTTAATTTTAATTAACCATCTGACATTTTATTTATTTTCTTTGTAGTCCTATGAGTTAAGCCTAAAATAGATGAATTTTGAATTTAAAAGCCATTGTGAATCGATTTACAGTCATAAAGACTAGAAATAATCCCAAATTATAATTTTATTAATAGATTTTTGACATTAAAGAGATTTTTGGATGTAACCGGATGGGAGATGCGGTATGCTACTGTCATTAAGAAAATTAAAGCACAAGTGTATTGGTTTTTTTAGCTGTGATGCATGCGAGGATATGTTTAAGTATGGCGGTAACAACAAGCTCAAGCAGAGGTGTCGTCAAAGATTATGCTTCAAGAGCAAGAAGGCGTCTAGGATATCAAGGTATCTGATGCAACTATATTTTTTGTTATAATATCCTGATCAAAATATCATCAACAGTCATCTATAGCCTATTACAGTTCACTATTGGACCAATTTCCCCATAGGGTATGCCCATAATAACCACATTGGAAAAATGGTTTGGTGATCACAGTAGATGTAGTAGCACTGACACAGTTATATTTCCTTCTCAAAATATATATTTAGAAGAAGAAGAAGAAGAAGAAACACTTTATTGCACGTATAACATACAGGAAAAGAAACAGTAAGGAGTATACAGTACACAATGTAGACATGCAAAGGCGGCCTTATTGCTGCAAGCAATCTCTTACAGGCAACCTTTTTTGTTACTATATTTAGGTAATTGTTCAAAATACATATGTTATGTGAAGTTAGAGTTGTGTCGAAGTCCTAACCACTAGGCTGTCATTATCTTATTTTCAGTACAATTTATTTATTTCAACATCTTAATTGGGTAATATATAATATATCAAATATCTCTTCTAGGGTACCTAAACAAGAGGAGTTTAGGTACATGAGAGACAGAAAATTGCAATTAAAACAAAACAAAACAATACTTACATTCACACTCTGAATTACATATTATTAATAGTTAAGATGATACATATTCAGAGAAAATATATACATACATATCTACACTTATATATTTACTATAAGAATAACATAAATATTTACTATAAGAATATATGCTAAAGATACATACATGCATACACAGGGGATGGACATCTTTTGAAAAAAGTTGCCTAGGGTAGTCTCATACTTTTTTTTTTCAAAATCAAGTGTCAAAGTTAACTGACAAAGTTTTTCTAAACCATGACTCAATCAAACTTAATGTATTTTACTAAATTTACAATGTTTATTTCGTTTATTTGTAGTTTCGACTATAGCACGGTTATTCTAGATGACGTCAATAAAAAAATCACTTCCAAATTGAGAAATTTGTGATCAAGGTACCTAAAAATGCGACCAAGGGTGTCCTTTTTTGATAAATGTCTATCTACTACTTCACTGAGTGACATGAATTGTTTTCCTTATTTTTCCCAGAACTCGTATGAGTTGGCCTCTCGGCTGGTACCATTTTATCGTCAAGTTTTCGGACATCCTGTATATGCAAACAACATATTCATAATGAATAATAAAGATTCCGAAAAAAATAAAATGTATAAATAAGAAAAACACTTGACCACAGAATAAGCAATTGACTATGGTTCAATCGCTCAGCGCGCAGAACCAAAAAACCAAAAAGAAGAAGAAGAATAAAGATTCCTAACGCGGCATTTGCATTCCACAGCGTTGCAGCTTTTATAGCAAAGGATTCTGAGTAGCGTTGAGAGTTACAATGTACATTGTACAAATCTTTTATAGAAAATTGTCCTAGACTAAATTCCATATAGTCTACGATACTCAGGATTTAGACCTTGTTACTTTATTTTGTTTACAGTAGTAACCGCATAAAGATAAAGAAGAAGCACCACGAGCGTGAAGTTTACGAACCAGAAGAGTCAATATCACATTTGCAGACTGTGGAGCCGCGACAATGTTACGGGCCGCAATGTTCCCGCGCGGCGCAATATGGATCTAAGTACTGCTCGGCCCAATGCGGGATGCGATTAGCCACAGCTAGGATATATCAAGTAAGTATTTCTAAACTCTTAGGTATTGGTGGACGGTCGATATGTATGCTTATTTAGGCATTACCTTGATAATAGTTAGTGAAAGTGGGCGTCAGTGTTCATACACATTTTGAAAATTTAATGTATGTTCACAAAAATATATCAAAATTTAAAAGAAAATGTGACTGCAACAATTTGAACGTTAGAAGCAAAAATAAACTTGCAATGCAGTACACTAGACTACACGAAATAAGCAATTCATTTAAAGGAAATTGATAACAACAATAAATTACCGGTTGAGTATAGCTTGGTGATGTCTCTTAAAAAGTTCAAAGTTTGTATTAAGCGAAAGCTTATAGAACAAGCGATAAAAAGCTTGGGTGTGAACCATTGCTCTAACCAGGTTGCTTCTTAAATATTTTCTAATGACAATGTGAGACTGTGATAACAAATAGAACAAGGCTAAGTTTGGGCTTCTTCTTAGACCAGGGCGCGTTTGGAACCCTCGTAGCTTTAGTTTTAAGTTTACAATTGTAGTAATCGCTATCACTACTCACTGCTATGTATCCATTTTGTATATAATCAACGCATTAAAAGTGCCATCTATGTGTCTATTTGAATAAAGAAATATTTGACTTTGACTTTGACTTTACAATCTAGGTTACAAATAAATAACCATATTGAGTAATACTATATTCATTCATGATCTTTTCTAAGACATATCTCATTGAACCGTGATTCAATTGCGCCTTTAGTCTGAGATTTGCATGCTCGCAAACGTGTCGTCTTTAACTTCATAGCAAAATTGACCTAATGCTACTTGTTTTAGAGTCGCAAGTTCCATATTGCTATTTTTCATTTACAAGTGAACTGTCTAGCCTAGAGCCTAGCTGTAGCATTGTGACAAATTTGAGATTTGTCACATTCAAATTCAAATTCAAATTCATTTATTTCAAGTAGGCCTACTTTATAAGCGCTTTTGAAACGTCAAGTTTGTATGTTTGTAGTGACTCTACCACCGGTTCGGAAAGCAGATTCTACCGAGAAGAGCCGGCAAGAAACTCAGTAGTTGCTCTTTTCCAACATCAACATTTACAATCATTTTTCTATTTTGCGGGAGATGAGAGCGAGGCTGGCTGCTTCCAAACTACCTTGTCATTCGTAGATGAATTGAGATAAGGAGATGAATTGGAGAGAAGTTTGGAGATAAGTGATGGAGATTAGAGATGGAGATTTTGACGGCCGATTTGCGCAGTGGGCAGCGACCCTGCTTTCTGAGCCAAGGCCGTGGGTTCGATTCCCATAACTGGACAATGTTTGTGTGATGAACATGAATGTTTTTCAGTGTCTGGGTGTTTATCTATATATATTATAAGAATTTACGTATATTATTCATATAATTTTTCATCAGTCATCTTAGTACCCATAACACAAGCTACGCTTACTTTGGGGCTAGATGGCGATGTGTATATTGTCGTAGTATATATATATATTTTTTTTTTTTATAAGTTCAATTTTACTCTGAAGTTCCAGCGTTTTGTTACACGAAAACAACTTCACGATTCTGTGGAGCGTTAATAGGATTATAATATTATAATTTTGTCATAGGTCCTACCGCAAAGAATACAAGAGTGGTCGCTAGCTACTTGCGTAGCGGAGCAACAAAATCGCAAGGCCCTAGAAGGGGTACGTAGCAGTCTCGCTCGTGCACAGGCAGCCTTACGAGCTTTGGACAAGCAACATGTGGATTTGGACAATTTGCTCGCCCGAGCCAAGCATACAACTATACTGAACAGCGATGAAAAGGTATAGAAATAAAAATATTCCTTTCTTTTGTTTTCAACAAAACATCCCTACTTCCCTCTTAGACCAATATGTTAGAGCGGAAAGTTCGGTGTTTATAAAAAAAAAACACTGATTGTTCTTAGCACCACATTATTATATATATATTTTATAAACTTGTAATGTCCACATTAACCACTTAACTATTTACTTGAGTTATACGAGTCGCGGAACCCTAATGAAGGGTTTATTGAGCCGGAGTAACCTTAAATAATAATAATAAATAATAAATAAATATACTACGACAATACACACATCGCCACCTAGCCCCAAAGTAAGCGTAGCTTGTGTTATGGGTACTAAGATGACTGATGAATATTTTTAGGAATTATATATATATAAATACTTAGAAAATACATATAAACACCCAGACACTGAAAAACACTTATGCTCATCACACAAACATTTTCCAGTTGTGGGAATCGAACCCACGGCCTTGGACTCAGAAAGCAGGGTCGCTGCCCACTGCGCCAGTCGGCCGTCAACCTTACCTTTAATCTCCTTGCTGAAAGCCAACCGGCAGGCAGAAACCAGGTCCGTAGTTGGGCAGCAATTTGACTGAAGAATAAGAAACAAACTAATATTATAAATGTGAATGTAAGTTTGTTTGTTACGCTTTAACGTAAAAACTACTGAACCGATCATCATGATACTTTGGAAACATATTTTTGGAGGTATTAGAAATAATATAGTATACTTTTCATTGAAAAAAAAAATTACGTAATAGATAAAGAAATAAAAAGTAATAAAAAAAAATAGTTATAAAAAAAATAATAGTTTGTCAAAAAATCTCATTTTATATGACTATAGGTGTAGACTATTTAGCAGTATGCTGCCTCCCAAAAATACGCGGGCGAAGCCGCAGGGCACATCTAGTATAATGTATTAGGAAAAACGCTTTATTTAAAATTATGTGTTTATTTATTAAAGTTTACTAGCGATTTTTACATTATGTAATATACATTAAATTTTCGAGCATGCACACTGTATGTAAAATCATACAAAAGTAAACACAGCATGCATTTTCCGCAAAGAAAATAACATTTTCTTAACTAATGGATTTCTGAAATTCTTACATTAGAATTCCAATCTCATGAATTAATTTTAAGAGATATTTATAATAATATATATGTTAGATATTTTATAAAATTGGGGCGAAACACTCCCTTATTCCTGATTCTTGATACAAGCACAACAAAAAACGGTTTACATCTTTTAATTGTTTGACAATCTTCCCTCACAGTACATATGTTGGCATCCTTATGTGGTTGATATTCCATCAACACGCACGAAACGTTTTTTATCCACATTTCTCATACGTGCCGCTAAGATGTGGAACGCCCTCCCGGCAACTGTGTTTCCTGCCACGTATAATTTGAGTACCTTCAAGGCTAGAGTGAATAGGCTTTTTCTAGGCATGCGTGCTCCAACCTAGACCTCATCATTGTTTTCTAACGGGCATGATTGTCGTCAAACGCTGGCCTATCGTTAATAAAAAAAAATATATATATTTCAACCTTTGACATCTCGAGTGACAATTCAATGCTACGCAACGTAAATCAACAATAAATAAAAAACTGCTAATATGTTCCTAATGATAAAATATTAAATTTCCTAAATTAATGTTCTTATTTAATATAATACCTAAAATATTTTTGTAAAGGACTATTTAAAATCTATATATATAAATGAAAGTTGTGTTAGTTACACCATTTATAACTCAAGAACGGCTGGACCAATCTTAATGATATTTGATTTATTGGATTCCTCTTAGACCGGAATAAATTTTTATATTAAAATTTATTTTATATTTAAAGTTTTATTTATCTATTTAATTCAATGATTATTTCGCAGGAAGCAGATGATGAAACCTCGATGTACTGCATCACTTGCGGCCATGAGATACACTCTCGCACGGCCGTCAAACATATGGAGAAGTGTTTCGTTAAGTACGAAGCACAGGCGTCCTTCGGCAGTCGACACCGGACGCGAATCGACGGGCAGAGCATGTTCTGCGATTACTATAACCCTATAAATGCCACGTATTGCAAGAGATTACGGGTAAGTTGATATATATATATATATATATATATATATATATATTTGTTCTTCAATATATTATGACCTGCTATTTGAACTATATATTGATATATATTTGAACTGTATATTAGTTTATATATATATATTTATGTATGAATGAGTATACTCATTCATAAATACTTAAGAACATATCTTCTATCTTCTATCTATATATATATATATAAAAGAGGGTGGGTATGTTCCGTATAGGCTCCGAAACGGCCGACCGATTTCAATGAAACTTTCAGGGCATCTCCGGATTGACCTGGCGAGTAATCCTGTAAAGTTTGGGGACGATCGGAGCCCTCCTATTTTTGAGCTGACAAACTGTCAAATACAGCTTTTATTTACTATGATGATATTCTATTGTTCGGTGTACATGGGTGTAGATAATGATCTTCACCCGCTCGAGAAGAGAATAGAAGAGAATGAATACGGAGATAAATAAATGGTTTCATATATTATGAGACTTAAATTAAAAATTTAATGATGTAAGTTTATTGTTTAAATAAAATAAAGCAAAATCTAGCCCGGCGTAGCGGGCTGGGTACCCTTGTAGATAATAAAAATAAACATAAACAAGTTACTAAAAGTCGACTTTGCCTGTGGAGTGCTAATTATTTGTAATCATTATGATGACATGTAACACTGACCTGTCACACAATCGTGTCACACTGTGACTCGTTGGGAACTTACCATTTTTACCAGCTAAAATGTTTGTATACCAGGTGATGTGCCCGGAACACTTTAAAGATCCCAAAGTGAGCGACACAGACGTATGCGGTTGTCCGCTGGTACGCAACGCGTTCGAGCCAACCGGGGAGTTCTGTCGGGCACCAAAGAAGTCCTGCCTCAAGCACTACCAGTGGGAGAAATTAAGGCGTGCTGAGATCGATATGGAGCGAGTTCGGGAGTGGCTCAGGCTAGATGAACTGGTTGAACAGGAGAGGAATATCAGACTTGCTATGGCTTCCAGGTAGATTAAAAGTTTTATAATTCATTTTTGTAGTTTTTATTAGTGTTTTTACCTACACTTGGATTGGATTGCCAGAGAGTCGCCAGTTCAAATCCTGTTGGTTCCGAAAAAAAATTATATGTAATAAAATTTTATAATTCAATTTTTAACTTGTCATATTATATTTTAAATTTATTTTGAAATTGATAATTTCCCCAAGTGTGGGTAAAAACACTAATAAAAACTAGAAAAATTATAAAAAAGCAATGTCTTGTTTCAAACGTGTCTCATTGTAATATGGACCTTTGAAAAAGTAGATCGAAAACTGCAACGTTTTCTACTAGATGGCGCTACAGTCGCTATAAGACTGCTGTGAAAGGCATATACTAATTTCGGCATCGACGGTAGGAGGGCCGTAGCTTAATTGGATAAAGCGCTCAGGCCGCGTTTGCCAGAGAGTCGCAGGTTCAAATCATGTCGGTTCCGAAAAAAAATTTATATGCATTATAAATTTATAAAATTTTATAATTAAATTTTTAACTTGTCTTATACTCGATAAAAGGCGAAGTAATCAATCTGAGGCGTATATGTTAAACCTCATCATCATCACATTTACCCATTAGCGGTCAACTAGAGAAGCACGGGTCTCCACCCAGAATGAGAAGGTGTCAAGGCCGTTGTCCACCACGCTGGCCTAGTGCGGAGTGGTGGACTCCAGACACCTTTAAGAACATTATGTAGAACTCTCAGGCATGCAGGTCTTCTCACTTTGTTTTCCTTAACCGTTGAAGCAAGTAATATTATAATTACTTAAAACGCACATAACTTAGGAATGTTAGAGGTGAGTGCTGGGATTCGAACTCGGCGAGATAGAAGTCGAGCTCCTACCCAATGCGCTATCACCGCATAAGCCGTTATCTGCTAAGCCTCATTTGCTTTTAAGCCCTTCAGACCAGACAAGAGTATTGCAACAATGCTTCTTAGCGGCAGAAATAAGCATTGTGGGACTGCTTACGTCTCGGACGAGATATGTCACAAAAAGCTACTACTAAACTTGTGGTTGTACAATAAACTACCCATTGAAATCTTGGAGATGTCTCTTAAAAAGTTCAAAGTTTGTATTAAACGTATGCTTATAGAAAAGTCCTATTATAGTATAAAGGACTACGTAAAATCGATAAAAAAGCTTGGGTATGAATGATTGCTCTAACCAGGTTGCTCTTCTAATAATTTTAAATGACAATGTGAGATGATGATAACAAAAAAAAAGAAAATACCCGGCTAAGTTGGTTGTGGGCTTCTTCTTAGACCAGGACGCGTTTGGAACCCTCGTAGCTTTAGTTTTAAGTTTACCGAGAGCGCGGAACGAGCGACAAAGAGGCACAGAGGCTTCCGCGTTCAACATCTGTCTCTCTCCTACTTGAGTGAGCGATGCGTCCGCCAGGACAACTTCTATACAGTAATACATTTACATGTTTTCGGCAAGGATGAAGTGCAGTGAAAAGTGAATGTGGTGTCAATTGTTTATAGCAACGATAATATCTATCAAAAAAATAAAATTATAATTTTCTTTTGGAAAATGCAACCATTCCATCAGTATTTTCTTGCGACGTTGTCACGTTCAACTATCGTCAGTAGGCCGACTTTACAGACAACCAATTTTTTTTTACTCTGAAAAGTTGTTGTTGAGTTTTTCATTAGTATGAACTTTCCAAATTTGGTTTATTTATGATTTTTTTTTATGATCATCATCAATAAATACTTCAACCGATAGACGTGGACTAGATAGGATAGGTCTTTATTAGGGAGTCCCAAAATTCACGGTCCTAGGCCGCTTGTTTCCAGCGGCTCCCAGCGAATATTCTGATGACGCCTGTCCTGTTTGGAAGCCAACACTGTATTTTCCGGTGGGGGGTCGCCATTCCAGCACCTTGGGACCCTACCGTCCATCGGTACTCCGAGCTGATGTGCCATTGCCACTTTAGCTAAACGACTCGTTGAGCTATGTCGGTAACACTAGTTCTTCTACGGATCTCCTCATTTCTGATATCATAAATTTAATATCTTTGCTCTATACAGGGCTGGTGTACTCGGCTTAATGCTACACTCTACATACAACCACGAGGTGATGGAGCGGATAACAAAGGTTAACGAGAATGGAAAACTCAAGGAGGGGTCATGACACACGCAGAAACCGAAGCCTATCTTCAAGATGCCTATGCCAGTAAAGTAGACACTGTAAGTATGTGAAGTCCCTGTTTCAACTCTCGACTAGGATAGCTTCACTTTAACTGAATGTTTCAATTTTGTTGCCTCCATACAAATACGTTTTGACATCGGCAGTACCATTGTCACCAGCCTATTAACGTGTCACTGTTAGGCCTATCTCTCTCAAAAGCCTTCATCCCACCGAACCACATTAGAGAAGCGTGTTGGGTTAGGTTAGTATATCTCTAAACATATACCAAACACGGATTTAACATTTATAATAACAGCTACCGTTAGTTAAACTGTTATATGAAGTACCGTGAGACGACGCACGGGACTGAACACCGCAAATTACATAACTCTGGGCTGGTACTAAAAGTTTTAACAGAAAAATCAATAATTTTTGGTCCGACCCGGAAAATCGAGTTCTTATAATAGAATAACGAGGCAGAAATCGGCATTGTATACTTATCGGTTTTTTTTATAATGACAGGTAGACACCAGTTTGTAACTCACAAAAGTTACTCAACACGAGGAATGGACCGTTTCGGAAACATCAACTGCATCTATCTGGTTACCAACGAATGGTTGTAATAAAATCAATAAATTATATTTTTCGTAAATATTTTTCCTAGTAACTAAGTTCTTCTCGATTGTCAATATTTCAATTTAATTTATGTTGTAGATAGAATAAGTTATAATAAAATTACTTAATAAAAATAAATAAATGACTCCACTGTCGAATACTGCGTGCAGTTTTGTAATTTGGAAATGGCGCCGCACGGCATCCATATTGAATTTTTTCAACCAATTGTCATTCAGGATAAGATAAGAATTCTAATCTCATACATTTAAGTCAGTCAGTTCAGGCATAAGTGGAAGAATACGTAGATGATCTAAATATAACAGATAATATTAAACATACTTTTTGGCAATTTGTTTAAAAAGCGCTTAGTTTCCTACACTGTATACTATTTCACATCCCGCCACAAAATCTGTCGTCCGGCGATGAATTCCGATGTTCTTCACCAAATTTTAATGGGACCAACTAGATCAAAAAAAAAAAACAAAATACAAATCTTTTCCGATTGGACCGCTTTAAGTTGATACCTATTACTATTGAATTGTTAAAAAACTTGAGTTTCCTTTCGTTAAAATGTAGACTTGCTACTTTTTTTGGCTAAATGGCAGATTTTTCCCTGCTAGAATACCTAGTATGCAGCCAGAAATGAAAATATATTATATGAGACAATATGCGGTAACTTTTATAGGGAATTCGAAGTATTTTAAATAAGGCAAAACGAGTGTAGATCATCGGGACGGGCATTTGCGATTTGCAATGTTTACGTGATTGAAGATTTCGAATAGTGGGTGATTAAAGCTACAAGACCAAGAACAGATATATTATTCGCCCAAACCTCAGCCATTTTTTTTAATATTTTGAAATACTACCTGTACCTTAATATCATAGGTTTGTATATTTGGCATTTTAACGATTGAAAAATCTTCATTTTTGGTATCTGATTTATTGAGGTAAGTTTAGGATCGGTTGCAGTACGCTGTGTCATGTAATTTACGCGGGTGAAGCCGCAGGGCACATCTAGTTTTAAAAAAATTGTGTTTAAATATTCGTGGATTTATTAATAGCCTTTCAATAAAAAAAAAACTTTTTATTAATCAACAGTGAGTGAAATTGTCTTCCTGGCTTATATTGTTTGTAAATCTGTGTAAATATATTTCGTGTCATGTCTAAAATTATTGGGAGTTGAAATAATTAAAAATTAAATGAAATGTTTTGGTATTATTTTGTCTCTTCCTGTACTGTGATTATCAAAACTAACGATAACTTTAAATATATCGTGACTAAAAAAATACTTTGTTATATACTAGGTATTTTATTTGATCCACTTGGTGTTACCCCAAAGGTCAAAAGTGATGACCCAGACGAAGATGGTAGCGGGCCCAACCTAATCCTTTGGTAACCTATAATCGGTATCTATGCGGCCTCGTACTGGAACTCTAATGAGTGGCACTTTTCTTTGGTAGGGTAAACCAGCCACGGCCGAATTCTCCCTCAAGAAAAGTACAGTCACTTATAGTTAAAACTATTATCGTCCTCGACTATCAACATCCAACTGCTAGACTAAAGGTGGGTACTGATAATGAGCGTACAATACTGGGCGTAATGTAACTTGTTATATCGCGAGCATTCGTGCAGTCAGTACGTCGTGTTACGGGGAAACCAGCGAGCAACGAGCCGCTCGCTTTGAGTGCTCCACACGGCTGTCGGTTTTTTTGGCGAATCCTTTGAGTGTTACGCGGTTCGGTCAGTAAGCTCTTGCAAGTCGTCCCGAATTGGTCCAATCAAATTCACGAGTTCTTCATAAAATAACATTTTTATCCCGAAAAACAAATGGGTTCCTTTCCGGAAGAATATCAGCTATAAGTATACCAAATTGAACCAGATCAATAGTTTCCTCGTGATGCGCGAACAGGCAGACGGACGGACGGAAATTAAATAAAAATATGGGTTCTCTATCTATATAATTTAAGCTTCCGTTAATTAAAATTTAAATAAATATTAAAGGTTTGTTATAAGTATGTATACCTGATTGTTACAGTCCTTGTAGGTACCTATACCTGCCTTATTATGTATGCTCACCTTTGCAGGCGAATATTTAGATCGTAGTGTGCTATTAGGTATGGTGGCACAGTTGTATTGCTACGAAACATGTGCGAATGGACATAGGGATATTGAGGGTGACGATAATGTGAGTCAAATCGAGGACATCTATGATTTCGATTGTTTAACTGAAATAAAAACTTAAGCCTGACTTCTTAACCTGGAACTCATCGTCTATCCGAGCTATGTGCCAGCTCATTCCAACTTCATTTTTGATACTCGTTTAGCTATGTCGGTAACTCCAGTTCTTTTACGGATCTCCCCATTTTTCATATACTTAGTTTCCGAAGAGGCTGTGCTGCAAACTGTGTACCTATTTGATCACGAACTTAACTTTTTTTAAATGCATTTATAATTAACCACCAATTTCGTAATAAAGGAATTATAACCTAATGCATCAACTAAATTCGTCAGTTGAACTGTGAAACGTTGCTGCCTTCGACTAGTTTAACTAAAAATATATTGATATATAATACTTAGTTTCTCTGTTTTTGTCAGTTTGTAGTAGGTTTAAGGTAGACGCCTATTTATCGTCACCATCATCATTATCAGCCTATCAATGTCCCAATGCTGTATAGAGTTCTCACTTTGGAGACATAGGGTTTTAGTGAAAATACCCACTGCGTTGTTCCAATGCAGGTTGGTGAGTTTTCACGATTACCTATTATTTCTTGCGTACATATGTTGTAGAGGCACGCCAATTTAGGGCTGGCATCTTACAAAATTTAGCCAACTGAGCAATCGAACTGAGGCAGTTGCCCTCTTTACACCGAGGACGAGTCACTACAAACAGACAGACCTGACGTTTCAAAAGCCCACTTTTCAATAAATGAAAGTTTTAATTAGAATTTTAAAAAGAATTACTGGCGATACAAGTCCATAAAATATTTTGGTCACCCTATCACAAACTGCTAAAAGAGGGTAAGTCTGCAAAGCGCATCATTTGGATCAGCTACGGTTCCGTTTAATTAAAATCATATTATCGCTTTGGCGTCGCTAAAGCGGAAAATCGCTCGTGAAGCCATAGACAATTTGACGTATGGGCGTTGCATCAATTTTTGGATTATTGGCGGGGTCTGTAACAATAACCTTACAAAAATAAGTTTAACTCTCTTTGTGGATCTATCAATAAACGTGACATTGGCGAAGTGCAAAGTGCTGATTTGGCACACCACAAATTTTAGTATCTTTTATAGTTATAAGTGACGGACCAATCTGATGGCCCATCCGATGGTAAGCGACAAACAATCTCCTATAAGCAGCAAGACTTCGCAGGACATGCAAGGAACACGTCATACAAAATACCGCCCTGTGTCCAACAACCTGAGACGTAGGTGTTACGTCTTTTACCTTTTTACACCGCCAACGACGCCATTCAGACCGGAATACACGCATGTCATAGAATTCAAATAAAGAATTTCAGTTTTATTGTCATGTCAGTGTCAGGATATTGGTACATGTTTTCCTCTGGCAATTTCTGTATTAAATAAAACCATATATCTCTTGGTTGTGTCTTTATGTCAACGTATTATGAGTTATGTTCATTATTTTATTCTATAGAACATGTAAGTTAAAAATAAAAGATATACTTATTTCGACTTATGACGTATCGGTCGTAATAAATATTTTTCCTTCTTTCATTTCACTAAGGCTGGCAAAACACGTCAGATTCTGTTTCCGACTGTCTAATCAGACTATCTGATCGTTTTTACTCATACACATACACATTTGATTCTTGCGTCAGGGTTTTTCTGTAGGTACTCAGTCGTTCCCGAGCTGGCATCCCTACAGAAACAACTACAAGTCGGATGCTCGGGAGGGAAGAATAGGACGTCTATTAAAATTCTATTCTGAAGTATGCAGACAGCGCCTTCAGCCATTTGGATCGACCATAAAGTCATTAACGCCTAGCGCCGGTTTCCGACTCGGACGTCCCGTACGACTATCGGATCGGACGTGTGTTTAACGTTCGAACAAAAGTCCCATCAGATAGTCAAATCCGGCTATCGAATGGGACTTTTGTTTGTTTATCTTGAATGGATCTTGGTCCCTGAGCAAACGTATACGCACTTGTACGTATCGATAGACAAACACGGAGAATTATCTTTGCTTAACTATATGGAAGTTTGCTCAGATTATTCCTCTACCTAAAAAAAACAACCCTTCATCGTTTTCTGATTTTCGCCCCATTTCTATATTACCATTTCTCTCAAAAGTTCTTGAAAAACTCGTATCTCAACAACTTAGTCTCTTTCTTAATAAGAATAACCTTCTCAGTTCTTTGCAATCTGGCTTTCGTCCTGGTCATAGTACGGCTACTGCTCTTGCTAAAGTAACTGATGATATTCGATGGGCGATGGATAACAAGCAGCTAACAATTCTTATTCTGCTTGACTTTAGCAATGCCTTTAATACAGTTGACTTTGACATCTTGCTTAGTCTTTTACGCTCTATTAACATATCTCCATCAGTAATAGACTGGTTTCGGAGTTACCTCAATGGCCGTCGACAACGCATTCAGATTGACGAGTCCTTTTCGTCTTGGTGTGATGTAGCGGCTGGGGTACCTCAGGGTGGCGTGTTATCTCCTTTACTTTTTTCTATTTTCATTAACTCTATTACTCAAAACATCTCTTCTCTCTATCACATGTATGCAGATGATATCCAAATATATCGCTCATCTACCCTTCAAAATCTTGGTTCTGCTATTGCAGCTATAAATAATGATATGGCTGCAATTTCTGAGTGGAGCAGGCAATATGGGCTAAAGGTCAATCCTGCAAAATCAAAAGCTATCGTTATTGGTAGCTCAGGAATGATCGCGAGGGTTGATTGGCTGAGCATTCCTTCTGTTATTTATAATGGCATCGCTATTCCTTTTTGTGACTCTGTGAAAGATCTTGGTGTATACCTCGACCGGGAATTGTCATGGACAGTGCATGTCAAAGAGCTGAGTCAGAAAGTGTTTGTGGCGATGAGCTCGTTGCGAAGGCTGCAATCATTTCTTCCAATTCCGACCAAAGTTATGCTAGCACATTCTCTTTTTCTATCTATTCTCGATTATGCGGATGCAAGCTTTCTTAATCTGACCGAGGATCAGCTTAATAAACTTGAGCGTCTTCAAAATCTGGCTATTCGGTTCATATTTGGCCTTCGCAAATATGACCATGTTTCCGTATTTCGACAAAAACTCAAGTGGCTTCCTATTCGTCGTCGCCGGGATATGCATGTACTTTCTCTTCTGTACTGTGTGTTATTTCATCTAAATACTCCCTCGTATTTAAAAGAGAAGTTCACTTTTCTTGGTGAGCAATCTGGTGTAAGATCGTGCCGTGCGCTGACGCTGTGTATGCCTTATCATAAGACTAAATTTTATAAGCGTTCGTTTAGCGTACGAGCTGTGGAATTGTGGAATGCGCTTCCATTGAGCATACGACGATCCAAATCACTGGCGATATTTAAAAGAGCAGTTAAGGCCCATTATATTGTTAACGACTTTTAATAGTATGTATATATGTACTTACTCATTTATTGTATGTTAAAGTATTTAGTTTTGTAAGTGTTGTTATTATATATATTAGTTTATTTTTATATTTATTTATTTATTATATTATTTACTTTTTATCTATTTGTGCACACTAGTTTATGTATTGGCATGTAGTTATTTGCATGTATGTATTTTAATATTTGTACCACCAGCAGTCTATTCTCCTCTTCTTTTTTTTTCCTAATTCTAAGGTTGCCTGGCAGAGATCGCTATTAAGCGATAAGGCCGCCTTTTGTATTACTACTTCTTTCGATGTTTCTGTTTTTGTTATATTTTAAATGTTGTGGTATACAAATAAAGAGTTTAATACTAATAACTATATATATTTATATATATTTCTTGTGTGCGTGTGTATGTCACTGAACTCCTCCTAAACGCCTGGACCGATTTGAATGATTTTTTTGGTATGCGTTTGGGTGGCACCTCGGATGGTTTAGATTCAAAAATCAGCCCGACAGATGGCGCTCGGGTCCGCTAGTATATTTATAAAGCAATATTTTTTGACTTTTACGTAAATTGATGGGTTATGAAAAAATCTGGTGTATATTCCCGGCCTTAATGTGAATTGCCCGCACTTCCTTATAAGTCAAAAACGCTTTCCTAATTCAGAAAGAAATCATTAGTGCAGAGAATTAAATTAATGTTTTTCTTTCCTCTTTCAAGCATCTCGAATTTACGAAATATGTATCACATTTAACCAATTTCTAAAAGTCACTTGTTCTCCCTCCTTAGCTCCCACATTGTATCAATGCCAATTAGAGAACAATAGAATTTCGTACAGTTAGTTATCATATCAAAACATATTTTGCGCGTCCCCTGTTGACTGCGACACGTGCACCGGGCCCTTCCTCAGACTCCCTATTTAATATCGAGCCCAAATCAAGCCCCATTTGTAATTGAAGCGTGTAATTCTGATGACATGTTTTTCTAACTCTCATAATTTGACACAGATTAAAGGGGGTCGAGATTTCTTATTTTGGTTATCCTAACTAATATTATAAATGCGTAAGTTTGTATGTTAAGTTGTTGTTTTTCCTTCCTTCAGTGGCGTGCATAGAGTGTTTGACCACGGTATGCATAAAGAATTAAGAGGGTATGAAATGGAAAAAATCCTTCTCCTTTATAAGACATACAAAAATTTTCGGGTAGGCAGTGCTTTTGTACTTGTATGAAGTGCACGCCATTGCTTCACGCCCTAACTAAGCTATCAATCAACTTGATTTTTGGCATATAGTTACTTGGAAGCCGCTCCGCTTTCATCTCACAGAAGATTGAACAATGATTGTTAAATTGTAAAATGACGTTGGAAAAGAGCAACTGCTGAGTTTCTTGCCGGCTTCTCCTCGGTAGAATTTTCCTTTCGAACCGGTGGTAGAGTCACTACAAACATACATACTTGACGTTCCAAAAGTGCTTATAATAAGTATAAGATAAAATAAAATGAATTTTGAATGGACGGACGGATATAGGCTACTTTTAATCCCAGGAAAAGAAATGACTTTCCCACGTGATTGGTGACCTTTTTGTTAATAACTGTCCCGTTGGTCCCGTTGGTTAGCATGTTTAACTACGGATCACGAGTTCCTGAGTTCGAATCCCGGGTCGCGCCGACAATTGTTAGGTATTCGGTATTTTTTGGTAAAGAATTTTCGGTGCAAGTCCGGAGAAATTGGCGGTGACAAACCGGGGCCGACGACTTATCATCGACTCTGATGCTCTCCGAGAGCACGATGAGTCGTCGGTCCCGGTTATTATCACTTACCTGATACAATATATAAAATAAAGGCCATCAACACGCATTGGAGCAGCGTGGTGGATTTATGCTCTTAAACCGTCTCTCCTACGGGAGAAGAGACCTGTGCTGATGATAACGAATAATGCACGTTATTGAAATAAATAAGTAAACTATAAAAATATGTCCTTTTTTTATTCCACTACAAGTTAGCCTTGCACTGCAGTTTTTACGACCTCCGGCGCAACGGGTAGCACTATGAATTTAAGTAGGAGGTCCCGTGTTCGACTCCTGGCGGGGGAAATTTATTTATAATTTCTGAACATTCTCTGGTCTGGTCTGGTGGGAGGCTTTGGCCTTGGCTAGTTATCGCCCTTCCGACAAATGCGTACCGCTAAGTTAGTTAGTAACTGTTGCGATGTCGCGTAGAAACCAATTAGGGATATGACTACCATTCTCCCTAACAGGTTAACCCGCTACCATCTTAGACTGCATCATCACTTATCATCAGATAAGATGAGATTGCAGTCAAGAACTAAATTGTAGTGGAATAAATAAATCACACCTGTTGGTAAAGTAAAGAGATTCAGTGTAAGATGGTCGCGGGCTAAGCTTTACGGGTAAATAGTATATTAGACCCATACCGGTGGTCAGTTTCTACGCAGCATCGTACCAGAACGCTAAATAACTTGGCGGTACATCTTTGCTCAGCCTTCGCTTGATCAAACCAGAAAGTTTTTTTTTTTTTTTTTTTTATATTTATAGACGAGCGCTTGACTGCAATCACACCTAATGGTAAGCGATGATGCAGCCTAAGGTGGAGCGCGCTTGCCTAGAAGATGCCTGTTCACTCTTGATTTGAAGGTACTAATGTTGTAAGAACTGGGGAAAATGGAAGCTGGAAGAGCATTCCAGATCCTAGCGGTGCGGATCAGAAACGAAGATGCGAAGCGCTTCGTACGCGGTATATCGACCACGTAGGGATGCAGATCCTTACGGTGCCTCGCGGTTCGATAGTTAAAAGGCAAGGGTGAGGTTAAAAAATATGAATCCATTAATTGCAAATTGCTGGAAGAACCGATAGACGTTGGGGTCTGAAGGTAGTGAAATGACGATCCCGCACCGGTAAAAGTAGCGTTGGTCCGACCCCCGACGATGTGGCTAGACGACATCAAGCGAGTCGCTGGGAGCCGCTGGAAACAAACGGCCAAGGACCGTGGATTTTGGTCTAAAGGTGCTGGAATGACGATCGCGCACCGGTAAAATCAGCGTTGGTCGACCCCCAACGATTTGAACAGACGACATCAAGCGAGTCGCTGGGAGCCGCTGGATACAAACGGCAAAGGACCGTGGATTTTTGAAACTCCCTCCAAATAACCTATGTCCATCAGTGGACGTTAATCGGTTGAAGTGACGAGGATGATGACCTCTCTCTTTCTTCACTCACACGACCCTAGGTGTGTACCCACACCCCTAGGGTCCTGATCATGCCTACACAGGTATCAACACTATCCCGTTTCCATAATCATTTTCTTCTTTCATTAAGGGTTATCTGGAGGAGATCGCTTAAAGCGATAAGACCGCCTTTGCGCATATTTATTCTTCTTGTATTTATGTTTTAATTTATATTATCTGTATCCCTTAATTGTGTGCAATAAAGAATTTATCTATCTATCTATCTATGATTGGGGTAGGGCCCCCATGTAGATGCAACCGCCTAGTAGCGTCAATACGCTAGGATGTGGTAATTGTAACCAACCAATTATTATTAATTTTATTCCAGATGACCCCGAGAACTTCGTACCACCAAAAAGTGATTTTAAAATGCAATTCCCATACAAAATTACTCATTTCGATTCTTAAGCCTTCCTTGACGGCCGATTGGCGCAGTGGGCAGCGACCCTGCTTTCTGAGTCCAAGGCCGTGGGTTCAATATTTGTGTAATGAACATGAATGTTTTTCAGTGTCTGGGTGTTTATCTATATACTATAAGTATTTATGTATATTATTCATATAAATTATTCATCAGTTATCTTAGTACCCATACCACAAGCTACGCTTACTTTAGGACTAGATGGCGATGTGAGTATTGTCGTAGTATATTTATTTATTTATTTATCCTTTGGGTTTTTCCTTAACCACCTTGAGGCGAATAAATAAAAAAAAATCGTTTAATTACAGAAATTTGATCGAAGGCCTGAACTCGGATTCCAATAAATTAGTTGGTATTTAATAGAATAAAATGGAAGCTAGGTTGTTTACCAATGTTTTAGACGGATTACACAGTAATTTCAGGATATCTTGTGAGATGTAAAGTCGATATATCCCGCCTCCTGCACCTGCTGTAGCCAATCAGCAAACACACCCCTATACCACCCTTATTTCAGCAAATCACAGGCGAGAAATCTGGCACCACTATACAGAAGGGTGAAATCGAAACTTGAATCCTAAAGTGTATTTAATAACAGCTGAGTAAAGTTGCTATTCGAGTGGCAAGAAATATTAATAAAATTCGCATTCATATTTTGGATTACCATGAAAACGTAGTATGTATTTTGATTTAGTATATCTGCGTTCTCAGTCTTGACAAGAGCTTGATAGCTTAGGAACTCAGTAAGCCAGGTAAATCTAGCTTAAGTGACAAGCCAAGTGTAAGAGGCAGCAGGGGAGTGTAGTTTTTTCTCGGAAGTGTAAAAGCCAGGTCTCAAAATTCATTTCCCGCTGATGTCCTACGGTAGCGAGACGCCGCATATTTGGAGTAGCTCTTCAGTATGTAATAATAAATATTATAATATGCTTTATTAACCACAACAACTTTGGTAGCAACAAACAATTATCAAAAGAAGAGAAAAAAACAACACAAAAATATTATGAAAATTAAACTTAATTTGCTCTACTCCGCGAAAAGCAGGAGAATCTGTATGGTGTAATTTATAATTCCTTCAACCCTTATACTCCACACCAAACAGATCTTTTCAACGTACACTCTACGCACGTTTCGCTCCGAAACCGGAGCATCCTCAGGAGATGTTGACTTAACAATGAATAATTGTTAACTGCTTAAACAGATCCGAAATATGTTTGGTGTGGAGTATAATATAAATTAAGCTTAATTTTCATAATATATACCTAATCATGGTTTTTCGCATAATAACGCCTGTCTATCCAATATAGCACTAGAAATGACGAGGCTATGACTTCCTCGTTGGAATGTAGATAATTTTACAAGTTTATGAGCACTAAACTTAAATGCCATATTAGTGAGATATCTAGGATACAAATAGAATATTCATGAGGGTAAAATTGTATGCAATAACCTGTCGTTCAAATTAAGCTTAATTTTCATAATATATCATGAGTTTCCGCAAAGTAACGCCTGCTTCTATCCAATATTTAAAACACAAACAATTAAAATGTGCGTTACGTCATTATGGTTACTGGTCAACTCCTCAGCTCTGTGACTGGCAAGGAATACTACAAGTTGCAAAGCTGAATGCTTTCAGTGCTTGGACATGTCTAACTTGTCGAACTAGGCTGGCGTTAGGTCAGTTTAAGATTTGCTAAAGGCCGTAATAGGATTCAGCGATGATTTAAAACATCATGAACAGATGTAGTATGTGTTTCCTTTAATATAAACAACATAAGATCCTAGGCAAATCCTTTATGAACTTACAACTTAAATCTTTTGGCAAAGGGCACTTTTTTATTTATTTATTAACTGTAGGTACTTTTACACATAAGTTATACAGTATATACAGTTGTTTTGTCAGATAACCAAATAAAATTCCGCAACTTAGTTATAACATAACATTCACCACAAACTGATTAGTGTTGGACTACAGAGTAAATCACAGGCGTACCCAGCTTCCGGTCTTGAAGAGGCAAGTGAAGTGAGGTTTTTTAGGTCAGAACGTCCGTGGCTGTTTTAAGAAGCCCCTCTATATCCAATACTAAAGCCAAAACTGTCTCTATTTTAAATTTTTGTATGTCTGTATCTTGGCCGCCATACATTTTTTAAGAGAGTTCATTCGTTTTCTGCGAGATTTCCAGCTTGGATGTGCGTCCTAAGATAAGGGCCCCTAAGTACGCCCATGGTCATCATCATGGTCAACCTATTACCGGCCCACTGCAGGACACAGGTCTTCTATCAGAATGTGAAGGGTTTAGGGCGTAGTTAACCACGCTGGTCATGTGCGGATGGATGGATTTCACACGCTTTTGAAGACATTAAGAAGAACGCAGGCTTCCTCATTATCTTTCCCTGCACGTTAAAACAAGTTGTATTTAATTGCTTAAATCTCATGTAAACCCCAAAAGAGAGATGTACGTGTCGGTGAACTCAGTACTCCGAAAGGGGAAAGGAAATGACGAAGTCTTACCCACTAGGCTTGCACAGTGCTTAAACTTTATTGTAATGGCTGAATATTTATTTGTTTTAACAGGGTGGTGAGGTTTCTCCGTACGGTCCTTTGTGGGACGGACCGCCTGCGCCGGTTCCTTACCCCGACATCCTGGCTTTTCCACCCGCCGATCTGGGTAAGTAATTTAAAGTACCTTTTCTCAAAGAGATAAGAACCTGCAACCCTGGTTTTAAGGCACCCTTACTCCGCCGTTCTGAAATATATCAGTTTACACTACTAACAACTGCGTTGAGTTTCAAGAGACGACCTCCTTAGCCTTGGCTATGTTTAGTCCAACCTCTTCTTTTAGTTAACTTTGGACAATGCATCGAATGCGGAGAATAGCTCTGCATGCTACGCGGAAGTTATGATGAAATACCTTCTTCCCCAGCATAAGTTCCATCTTTCCTGGTCTAACGCCGGCATTTATGGGAAGTCGAGCGGATTTGAGTTGGAACTTATTCGGGCAGGTGCTTTCCATTAATTGTTATATCGAACTAGCATATGTTGTGTTTACGCATTTTTAGTAGTAGACTAAAATATGTGATGAGGATAGCTACCGAGGCGTTTTTAGTGAGAAGAAATCCCACATAACCTGATTTCCTTCCCAAGAAGTCGGGTATCTTGCTTTCAGGAGATTTCCCGGTGAAGTATTTCGTCCATATTTATTCCTGCCGCCAAGTGCTTTGATTAGTTTCGGTCTGTAGGGCGTGGTTGTAGCCGGTGTAGTTATAAGCACATGAAGATTAACACCTACGCCTCAGGTTGACGGACGGACGGCAAGGCGATAGTTTTCGATATTCGGATTGGTGGGCTATTTGCTTGGTCACAATTTTAAGAAACACATCTTTATTATTAAAATTAAGCTTAATTTGCTTATACTCCGCGAAAAGCAGGAGAAGATCTGTTTGGTGTGGAGTATAAGGAAGAGTTGAAGAAATTATAAATTACACCATACAGATTCTCCTGCTTTTCGCGTAGCAAATTAAGCTTAATATTATTTCGGTGCTGTTTATGGTGCCCTGAGACATGTTTCCCTCATTGCTTAATTTGCTTATGGGCTATCCGGCACCGTTCCCGGGCGGTTTTAAATGGTTTTTTGCATAGATTGTTTTTTTCAGTGTGGTCGGCGGGATGCGGGCGATCTTCAGCCCGCTCGACGCCGGGAGGTAAGAAGCCGCGACGCCGCGTCGCGTCAGTCGCGCAGCGTCGCGCCGCCAACATCCGCGAGCGAAGACGCATGTTCAACCTCAACGAAGCCTTCGACAAGTTACGGAGAAAGGTAAAAACCTTTTTTTGATCTTTATTTTTATTGACGTGACAACGTCTTATAATTCGATGGAGCCGGCTGCACGCACGAAAAAACATGACGTATGCGGCGTTACCTCGCTCTGAGGCGTTCCATTCAAGGCTTGAAGTGCAAGCGAGAGCGCGGAACGAGCGACAAAGAGGCACAGTCGGCCTCCGCGTTCGACATCTGTCTCTCTCCTACTTGAGTGAGCGATGCGTCCGCGTGGACAGCTCCTATACAATACTACATTTACATGTTTTCGGCAAGGATGAAGTGCAATGAAAAGTGAATGTGGTGTCAATTGTTTATAGCAACGATAATATCTATCAAACAAATAAAATTACAATTTTATTTTGAAAAATTTTATTTTCGCGGAGTATAGCAAATTAAGCTTAATTTGATAATATATCATGGATTTCTGCAAAGTAACGCCTGCTTCTATCCAGTATTTGAAAAATGCAACCATTCCATCAGTATTTTCTTACGACGTTGTCACGTTCACCTATCGTCAGTAAGCCGACTTTACAGACAACCAATTTTTTTTTGTTTATAGCTTTCCTGTATCCATGCATATTTCTTCCGCTAAGCAGCATTGTTGCAATGCTGTGTTCCGCTCGAAAGGCGTGGTTGGTGTAATCACAAGCACACGAGGCTTAAAACCTTATGTCCATGGACACAGTGGCACTTTGTCCGACACATTAAACGTAAGCTTATAGAAGTCTTATTATAGTATAAAGGACTACGTAATCGATAAAAAAGCTTGGTTGTAAATAATTGCTCTAACAGGGTTGCTATTCTTATAATTTAAAATGACATTGTGTGATGGTGATAACAAAAAAAAAACACACGGCTAAGTTTGTTGTGGGCTTCTTCTTAGACCAGGACGCGTTTGGAACCCTCGTAGCTTTAGTTTTAAGTTTACGAATGTGGTTATCGCCATTATCTCACTACCGTGTAATTCTTATGTACGCATTAAAAGTGCCATATGGGCCTACTTGAATATAGATATTTTTGACTTTGACTTTGATGTGTTTTTTTAGCACTTCGTGCGTACTGCTGCTCTTATTCAATGCGATCGGTTTCCAACATACGTCAAAATTTCGTGTAAAAAAACCCTGTCTTGTCTACCAACACTGCGCTTTCCTGTGCGAGGTCGACACTCCAGCACCTTATAGTATGTTGTTATTCGATTGTAAATTTGTTTTAATGACTCACTTTGGTCTACAGTCTTTGCTCCTCATAATCCTAATTCTAAGGTTCCACGGCAGAGATCGCAATTAAGCGATGAGGACAGCTTTTGTATCCCACTTCTAGGTAGTGAACTAAAAAGGAATGAATGAATGAATACACTTTTATTGTACACCAAAGAAAAAAGTAGTTACAGATATATAAAGATAGTGCAAGAGAGTACAATTTGGTACTATTATGTCTTTTATGCAAATATTTTCTTTGGTGAACCTATAGCAGCACTCTATCGACCTTTAAATCAATCAATCAATAACGTCATTACTAATAACCTCTGCAAAACAGGATTTCCTACCGCAGAGGGTGGGGGACCAACAATGTTCAAGCTTGAGGAAATAATATTATTATCTAGCCAAATATCACCTAACGGCTTGGAATTATATTTTTTCAATTTATAATTTTCTACGCCATGTTTATTTCTTGCTTAGCTCTATGTTTATTAAATTCAAATTCAAAATCTATTTATTTAAAGCAGACCTAATAAAAGCTCTTTTAAAACGTCAAGTAAGTATGTCTGTTTGTAACTCTACCACCACTATTATTCCCGTTTTCCTCGCCTAAATCGGATGCCTAATGATTAAGGCGATTTCTATAGAAAAACATCGTTTCACAAAATCTTATGTGTTAACCTTTGGTGAACCTCCTTAATTTATAAAAGAGGAATAAGGTGTTACTTATTTAGGCATTCCCGTGTTCGTCGTTAGTGAAACCGGTTATTAGTCACAATTAGCTTATGATTTAATTAATAACTGTTTTCTGTGATTGTCCTACAGGTGCCGACGTTCGCTTACGAAAAGCGACTCTCCCGTATCGAGACTCTTCGTCTCGCGATCACATACATAAGCTTTATGTGCGAACTGCTCCACGGATCCCCGCAGCCTCACCACTCTTCTCATGCCTCTTTGCACCCACCACGTCACGTATTTGACGCAGAAGTGCCATGGTGTGCTTAAGTTTATTTGTAACCACATATTTTTTCCCCCCTAAGCTATAATTTGCCTAACCTATTTCAGTTCTTCGTTTTTGTCATATTTACATTTTTCCTCATTTATTGTAATGTCTTCTGTAGCTTTTTTTCTGAAGATAGGCATATGATAAGATATTCATATTCAGACGAAGTTGCGGGGCATGCCGCATCCATCAATTATTGCTAAATCAGGTTAATCTGCAAAGTGCAATTTATTATCTCTTTAATATTCATACACACTATCCATATCTTCCAAAATAAACTCTCTAAGCAACTGGCTCTCAGCACTCTCTCTCTCTCTCTCTCTTCGAGTACATTATAATAATGCATTCAGGGTGTTGATGAAGCTGCCACGCTTTTATAGCGCCTCAGGGATGTTTGCGGAAGCGAGAGTTGACCGCTTCTATGCCACAACGCGCCAAAGATGTGGCTTCCTGGTGAGAAGGATGCGGGGGAGCACCAACAAAATTCTGAAGATGATTGCTGGCAGGTTGGACAACAGGTATGTGAGTCACTGCTGTGCTAGATCGGCAGTGATTTGCATATTTGAATATTATGTATTTATTTTTATTTTTAATTTTTTTATTATCTTTTATTTATATAGAAATAATGTATTTTTAATAACAAAAACTGTAAGCCTTGATGCTTGATAATTTTTATTTCAGAAAATTATTATTATTATAAGCACAATTAGTTCTTTCGGAACTAATTAGCATTCTCTGGAGATTTTGACTTTACAAAGCACAATAAGTAAAAAAGCATTTTGCGGATTATGGCAAATTCAGCTTAATGTTAATTGATTTACTTTTTATATATTATCTACACCACTAGAAAAGCTCATGTTTAATTGGACGTCCGAATGTTCTTAAATTATCGCCACGAACTTAGACCTCGCGTTGCCAGGCAATGTGGTGAGTCAGCTCGTTGGCGATAACGTGGACTACCAGTATCTCTGATAATGACACATTCCGGACCATTTTAAAGAACTTTCTTTAAAAGGCACAAACCTTAAAAGAATGAGTATTGTATTTTTAGCTTAATTTTATAAAAATACACCGGTACCCATTTACCTTAAGCTTGGTTTAATCAATGACCATAGAATCTTACACAATACAGACCCATAATTCTTTTAAGAAGGTCTGTGCTTTTCGCTGTGGTAAAGCTGACTGAGGTGACAGAAAACACCATGCAGCACATACTCGTTATATGACAATATAAACTTGACAGTTTTTTGATGGTAGCTTTCCGTAGTGGTATTGGTGTCTCCCTGGCGCAACGGTGAGCGCTGTGAAATGAAGTAGGAGGTCCAGTGTTCGATTTCCGGCAGGGACAATTTGGGAATTTATAATTTCAGATTTTTTCATGTGCACTAAGATACAAAATAGCCCGCAGAGTGAATTTGGTAGTTAGTTTTTTAGGCTGTGTTTTGATACATTTGTGGAGGCACGGCACTTGCTTTGAGGGAACTGTCCTATCTGATATCTAATACGTTTGAAAGATATAAACTTAATGTATTATGTATTGTATTGTTATTAATAAGTATTCCTAAGTCTAGGCTAAGTGTTTCATGTCTCTATCTTCTATTATATAATACTAGCGTGATTTAAAAAACATATGCGGTCTTAGACGCGACTTACATTATTATAATAAGGACCCTAGCGTAATCTGTCGGGCTGATTTGTGAATCTAAACCATCCTCGGTGCCACCCAAACACAACGAAAAATTCATTCAAATCGGTCCAGCCGTTTAGGAGGAGTTCAGTGACATACACGCGCACACAATAAATATATATATAAAGATATTGTTAAGTAAGACAGAACTTGCAATATCTTCCTTATCATCCTTAGAATAAGGTTAACAAAATAAATCGTGTTGTCTTCCATTAGATATAAATATTTTAGGTTTAAGAACGTAAAATAACACATCCTACTATATATATATATATATATATATATTATATTAATTTAATATTATAAATGTGAAAGTGTAGATATTTGTTACGCAAACAATGGCTTTGGATGAAATTTGGCAAATTTCAATTGTAAAAAAAAAGAACATAGGCTACCTTTTATCCCGATCCCTTCAGTGGTTCCTGAGGGAAAATTGAAAATTGTTTACGAGCTAAGCCGCGGGCAGACAGCTTTTAAAATTTGGTATGCATGTCACCTATGAAAACTTCTTCGAGCCCTAAGATTCAAACTCTTCCTGGCAGAGCCCCATTCCAAGGCTCACCAACAAACCCGCGTTACGCTGTTAAAATCATTACGGTTCATCAGTGGCGTGCATAGAGGGTATGCGAAGTGTATGCAGATGATAAAAAATGAAGAAAGTTTCCAGTAGGTACAAGTTATAAAAACTTATGGGTAGGCTAATAACTCTTACAAAGCGTATCCTTAAATTAATGAATGAATACACTTTTATTGTACACCAAAGAAAAAAAAGTAGTTACAAAGATATAAATACATATAAAGAGAGTACAATTTGGTGGCCTTATCGCTACATAGCTTCCAGGCAACCAATGGCGTAAAAGGAAAAAACATAGAACAGAGGTAGGTGGTGCAATAAATAAGATTTAAAATTATACAAATATATAAATAAAATATATATATATATAAATATAACTACTATATGTATATAAATATTTTACACTTAATTTTTTTTGTAACTCGTACTGGACATTTTTTTCATTTTATATCATCTGCATACCCTGTGCATACCCTCTATGCACGCCACTGGGGTTAATCAGCTACCCACAATCCGAAAAAAAAATCTATGTGCTTATTACACATATCGCTTGTGTTGACAAACTTCAAAACATGATACATCTCCAAAAGTAAAAAATTACAGGGCAGCAGGACAGATAAACGAAAATAATAGACCCATACATAACTTCAAACAGTTTCTCCTATATTTATCTTAAATCATCGATAATTTGCCTCATTGTTACTAAAACTAGATTATTTTTCTGTACATAGGTTTATAATTTTATTACTTATAAAATTTATTCTTCTTGGTTACGTCAGTCTTGTCGCAAACGAGCGATATGTACTTATATTACCTATATAAGTTTAAGTAATGTTAAATAGTTTTTCTGGATGTACCTGTCTATTTATTCATTAATAATTAGAAAATAAAATAAAACCTATATGGCGATATGAAAAGTTGTTTAATTTAGACCCAATGGCTTCAAACCATTTGACGGCCGACTGGCGCAGTGGGCAGCGACCCTGCTTTCTGAGTCCGTGGCCGTGGGTTCGATTCCCACAACTGGAACATGTTTGTGTGATGAGCACGAATGTTTTTCAGTGTATGGGTGTTTATGGCTGGTCGAAGCGCGAAAGCTCGCCTGGAGAAGAGCCATACGGCTTATTTATTTAAACTCTTTATTTGTACACCACTACACAGTTAGGGCAATAAAGGACGAATACAGAGAAACACAAAAACTGGAGTAGAATACAAAAGGCGGCCTTATCGCTTAAAAGCGATCTCTGCCAGGCAACCTTAGGATTAGGACAACAAGAGTGAGAACAAATAGGTGGTGTAAAATTATTATAAGCCTACATTCAAATAAATACATACGAATACATTAACAAAATATACACAAATAATTCATGAACATACAAAATAATAATTATTAGCGTAAAAATCCTAATCAATTCAATAAAATATGAATTTATACACTTTATAAATCCACTGTAACATTTGTGTGAGATGAAAGCGGAACCTTGGTATATTAAGAGTAATGGTATCCCTGCAGAAAGTGTATTTTAATTTTTTTTTACTTTTAATAAGATGCTTCAGAAGCGGTGACAGCGCATTTGGTAGGAGCTCAACTTCACTTTTGGGTGTCGAGTTCGAATCCCAGCTCGCACCTCTAACTATTTAAAGTTATGTGCGTTTTAATTAATTATAATATCACCTGCTTGAACGGTGAAGGAAAACTTCGTGAGAAAACCTGCGTGCCTGAGAGTTCTACGCAATGTTAGCAAGAGTCCACCAAGCCGCAGTGGGCCAGCGTGGTGAACTACAGCTTTAAACCCTTCCCATTATAGAAGGACGGTAATGGGTTGATGGTCAAGATGCTTCAAATATCTCTAACCCTACTACCTATTTTCATTTGAAACCCTTATTGAAAAGATAGTATTCTGCTGCAGTTCGATGATAACTGATCCAAGGCTGCCATCTTGGATCAGTTATCATCGAACATAGCTAATAAAACTCCTATTCACCTTTCAAATAATGAAGAAAAAAACAACATGTAAAAAAGAACATGAACATCACAAGTTTCTCAAACGAATCATCAATTTGTTATTTGACTAATTACTATTTTCCTAAATCCTAATTATTAATGGTTGTAGGATGTAATAGATAATTAACTAATTATGCATTATTAAAGAAATGCATAAATACTTCTTAAAAGTAGTGATTATAAATTTTTAACTATTGATAGGTAGGTGTGACAACGGGTCTTTAAAAGGATATGTTACGCATGCTTGTTATTTAGTTTATCATAAAGATTAGGTGAGAAGTGTCTTGTTGTAAATAAAAATGAAGTCAAAATTAGTTTGGGTAAGTACACGACCTGCATATTAAGATATACTTTATATAATTTTATTATTTGCTCTGTACGATGTAATTAAAGCGTCGATGTCATATGTTCAATTCCCGTGTCAGGCCAATAATTTTTAGGTATTGAGATTTTCCGTTTGACAGTATTATAGTCCGAAGTCAGGAATTTAGCGTTGTCTAACCCGAGAGAGTAAGTTATGGCGTCGGTCTCGGTTATTGTCACCGATATCGCTAATTAACATCAATTATTGGAATCTTGGAAGCCCAACAACTGGTAATGGAGCAGTGTTGTGGGTCTGTACTCTTGGTGTAAGCTCTAAATGCGCTCTCTCCTGTGATGAGGACCTGTGCCCAACAGTGGGTGGGAATAGGTATATAGGTTGATTTTAGCCTGAAGAGGCTTTAACAGATGAGATATTTAGATCCATCCTACAGCACCGTTGATTTTTTGGATTAATAATATCTAGATAGTATTCATTACGCCTCGGACTTTAAAAACAAACTTATCAAGGCTTTGCCTTCGAGCCAACTCTTCAACAAGTTCTTTTTGTACCATAAATCTGTAGGTAATGATCAGTGGCGGGCACTTCATGCATGCACAAAAGCCTACCCTAAAATTGTTATATAACTCGTATAGGAGGAGGAATTTTTATGCATTTTCCTTACTGTATGCATATTCTGGTAAGAAACCTAGTGAACGCCACCGGTAATTATCCAACTCTTGTACTCAATATATTCTTTTAAGACGATGTTAGTATTAAGTACATTTTTTAACGGTTTTAAAGTTAACATTTTGGTTGTATTTAACTTAAATACAGCAAAAATCTTAAATTAGTAGTTTTATTGCAGTTATATTACGAAATTATGGTTACTTTATTAAACCAATACCAATTGTAGGCCATTATTTATTAAAAACTAGGCCATAATTTTAAATTTTAAAATGTATAGAAAAACAAAACTAAATTAGTATTTATTTATTTCATTTTTTACTTAACATATATCTATAATTGTAGTTATTTAAATAACTCGGTAATTTTCATAATGACTATTATTGAATTTTATAGGTAGAAAGGATCCTGAGGACAAAATAAATGCACGCTTGTCATAGTGCATAGTAACTAATAAAAATATTCATTTATTTCAGTTCTGCATCACATTCTACGTAATTGCTGTCACCGTCGCTACGCCCGCCGACCCTTCAAGACCTAGACGTGATTTGACAAGAATTCAAAACATTATCAAATGGCTATTAGGGATAAACGAAAGGAAGCTAATACAGGCCGTACCTTTGATTAGAAACGAGAAGCAGAGAGTTTATACAATACCAGCCGATGAAAAATTCCTTCTTAGAGCTCCAGCGCAAATGGAATTCGATGGAAACATTAGACAAGTTCTAGCAGGAGGGCCATACCCCGAGAGACTATACCCGTCAGTACAAACCATTCCGAATCCTTTTGTATATAACAATTATCCTTCTGCAGTGCAAGAATATGCTCAAATAAGAGACGGAGATTATGTGTATCGAAAACCTATGTATCTTTCAAACAGATTACCAACGTATCAAGAGTCTATAAGACCTTTATGCCCAATAAGCATTACCAATGTAGAAGCATGTGGATATGATACTCGTGGTATCATAACAGAAACAAGCCAGCGTTTGCCGCAACCGCCAATGCATATTCGGAATAGAATGCGTGAGATAATAGTAAATCATCCAGTTTCACCACTTAATGTACAACAGGATATTGCTATGCCGCCTCCGGAATTAAGAAAAGTTAATGTTTTCGATTATTCTCGTAATCACGATGAAACAGAGATAAATGATGCTACTCTTATTAAAACAGAAGGACAGGTGGAACCAATACTGAGTATAAAATTAAATTCTGAAGCTGATACCAATGCGCAAGGTCTGGTAACGAACACTGATATTATCACGAAGAATAAAGTAACATTTGCCGCTCCAGTACATTCGAAATATAGGTACAAAATGA
Source organism: Pararge aegeria (assembly GCF_905163445.1). NCBI lineage: Eukaryota > Metazoa > Arthropoda > Insecta > Lepidoptera > Nymphalidae > Pararge > Pararge aegeria. Next base: position 5,476,880 of record NC_053198.1, read on the forward strand.
TCTATCATAATCAGCCAGAAAGAAACACTGTTGTTGAAATGGATAGCATGGGATCACCGACCGCTAAACCGAATGAAGAAGCATCGACCCCATCAGTTAAGGAAAGTACAGATGTGATGAAAAATCCGGCTAACTACATCTATATGCCACCTGTTAACACGGAAATACCTCCTCCCGGGCTACCGAGTGATGTTACAGCTCAAAAGAAACCTGAAGAAACTGATAGTTACACCGCTGTTGCTAGCGAAAACAAACCGATTGTGGATGAGTCATCTTTCATAAATACCGCTAGTAGGGAAAAACCCAGTAGAGTTATAATAAGGCGTCGAAAACTTAAGTCGCGGCCAGAAAACGGCCGTGGAGACATTCCAGATATATCTTTACAATGAGTAAAATTGTAATAATCCACATCGAAAATGTATCATGATAATTTTTGACGATCTCCTGGCGTGGCCTTCAAGGAGGTTTCAGCTGTGGCTAGTTACCACACTAAACATAAAAATGTGCTTGATAAGCTATTTATCGTTACGGTACGATGCCGTGTGGAAACCGATAAGGGGTTTGCCCTACTGCCCACCTGTTTTAGTCAGCCTACAATAAAATATGTTTTGCAATGTATATGTAGCCATCCGTCAGTAATGAAATCTACTATTCTGCACGAAGTTCATGTAAGTTTAGGTACCAGGCATGTTAAATCGACGTTCTGCGTGAAACTGTACTTCTGTTATGTTGAAAATCTGGTATTAGTATTATATGGTAAGTTGAGAATCTGGTATTATGATGATCTGACTAACTTGTATCGCAAGCGAATCGAAACGTTTATTTGTGCAGGATTTATGCATTCCGCAGACTTGTCTAGCCCTGGATGTAGTATAAGATCAAAGTTTTACTGTAATGTCATTAGAACTTTTTAGGGCAAGATCAAACCGCGGCGTTTAAGATTGCGCCCAGCGAAAAACCAAAAAGAAAAGCGTTCTGTTGTCTTGTGTTTAGTTTATTTTTTTTATCAATAGGCTATTCTAGATATACAATAAAAATTGTAAATAAAGAAATAAAAAACAGTTTGTTAAGGTTGACAACAAGTGTATTATTTCGAATATAACTTTCTTTTATCATCATCCCTACTAAAACCTAAAGGGTCTGTGCCCAGCACAAAATCGTCTCAAACATCCAACGATGTTTAAGAAGATTTTTTTCTGTTAGGTATTTTTTTTCGCAGTTTTTTATACCTTCTGTACTTATATCAATGTTTTTAATTATTAAATGCCCACGGTACGATAACCTAATTATTATTGACCCGAATGTATATTACTCTTGACTAGAAATAAAACAATCTCACTATCGACAAGTTATTCATCTTTTGTTAGTGAGCTTGTTATACTGCGCGAGAATATACAAACTGTTGGGAAGGGATGTAACATATACAATATAATTTTATCATGCAATAGTTTTTCTGTAATTTTATAATTAAATTTTTTAATACTATAACTGATAACATGCAGTCCATAGTATTTTTTAAGATAAAAGTGATATTTTGTGCGTTCGTATTCTCCGGTTGTGGGTGTGCCCGTGAGTATAAAGTTGGAACCCTCTTAGCTTTAGTTTTAAGTTATGGTTATCGCCATCATCTCTCTAGCGTGTATTTCTCATTTAATACTAATATTTTTGACCTGCCATTTCAAATGTTTTTAAATTGGTAGGTATATAGATAGGGATACTATAGACGAAAATTGTATAAATTAACATAAATCTTATTTTGCAAATTGCAAATCTTTAAGTGTATTGTCCTCGGTCATCGATATATATTTACAAAGTTTGACGAGATCAGACCGTTTAAAGTGGGTCAAAATCAAGTCCAAAGCAGTCGGTTACAAACATACAAACGAACATACAGGCAGGGTAATAAAAACTGTTTAAAAATAACTAATGAAATTACTGAAAAAACTAACTTTTATTTATTGTAACCAATTTGACAATAAATAAAAGTTCAGTTGGTAGGTCCAAAATTAATTTATAGAATAACAACAAAAAATTATATGGTCCATGGTATACGTAGATCGTAAATCATTGTTCTCCAGCACCACATCATTCATTCATGAAAGGCATCTATTTCTTTCCTATCAGCCACTCGGATCGTCCGTGCCTCAGAATCATAGAGGAAAATTAAAATTACTAATATTCTAAATATTAGTCATTGACAGAGGCTGACAGATAACATCAAACCTGTAGCTGGAAGCCGCTGGAAACAAGGGGCCCAGGACTGTGGATTTTGGAATTTACCTACGATAAATAATACACTGACAACACCGCCACCTACCTACCCGGTCCATATTTCCTCACTGTTTAAACCTTCCCTAGACTTCCATGAATATTTCCAAACCTAAGTTAGCCAGATCGGCCCAGCCGTTCTCTAGTTGTACTGTAGACTAACGAACAGCAATCCATTTTTATTTTTATAGAAGAAGATTAAAGATTCAACAGTAGCTAGTACCGATTGTTGAATAGTACAAAGCGATTCACAGCATTTTATTTTATAGGACGTTGCTACGACTGCGTTCCAATTAGTTCGTGTGATTCCGCTGCCGAATACGCTGCGAGAGTCGCAGAAAATGACCCAGGAGTGAGCAACGAAACGTTTCAGAGGGGAGTTTGTGACTTTGCAGGAGGTCAATATAAGGTATGCAATTTTCATTAATTGGTCTAACTTTGCTTAGTTACTAGTTATTGAGAGTATATAGCGAAACACTGTAACGCCATATCCCAATTATCTTTATTTGCCTTTTCTTAAAGCTTTTAACTGACATTTATTGTTTTGTTTGACTGAGTGAAACAAAAATAAGAGCCTTTATATTCCTGAATTAAAAACCTGAATCTCAAAAACTATAAAAGTTTGCTACATTAATGTCAATCAAAAGTATTTTGGTACGGTTGATTTCATAATATTTTTATTTAAATTTTTGTTTTTCTTAAGCTGACAATATCTCAAATAAAGTAGCTCGGCTCAAGCTTTGGAAGGAAATATTTTACCGAGATACAGGGAATCCTAGTATGTAAACTACTACATATTTTTATTTTTAACTAAAGTTTATCTATTATTTATTATTTTTCTTTTTCTTTTTTTAAATTATTAACAATGCTTAAAAATAAATTAAAAAAACTATTAAAAATTTATAAAAAAAAAAAAAAAATATTTTTAACTTATTATTATGATACAGTGTAATGTGTATAGATAATAAGAATACTAAATGAAGATTATTATTTTTATTAGGTGTGCTGCTCAAGGTTCCCAGTGACTCAGAACCGAGTTAGTGTCACAAAACCGCCGCCGCCTGTCACCAACTTACGTAATACGAAACATATTTTTTATTTGGATAACTTCGACACTGCTTTGTTCGTCCTAAGACATTGTTTAATTTCGGAGTTTTTTTTGCCAAAGTAAGAATAACTGGCTACTTCCGATAATAACGTGCGTAGGCCTTGGACTCAGGGTAAGCATAAGGTATTTAGCACAAAATAACTTTTATTTAATACTAATTATTAACAGAGTTATAGGGTGTTCCAATTACAAATCCTTAGACCCTAGAACATAATAATTTGATTCTGAAGTGGGATTTGGAGTATATTCCACTGAGTAGACTAATTATTACACTACAAGCTTATCCGGAAGACTTTTTCCGGCCAGGAGAGGCAGCGCCACTTAAAATATACTTTAATTAAATTTGCCATATTTTCTCACCGTTTAAACCTTTCCTAGACTTTCACGAATATTTCGAAACCTTAATTAGCCAGATCGGCCCTGCCGTTCTCCAGTTTGAGTGAGACTAACGAACAGTAATTCATTTTTATTTTTATAGAAGAAGAATATTAAAGATTGATCAGTAGCTAGTACGTATTATTGAATAGTATAAAGCGATTCACAGCATTTTATTTTATAGGACGTTGCTACGACTGCGTTTCAATTAGTTCGTGTGATTCCGCTGCCGAATACGCTGCGAGAGTCGCAGAAAATGACCCAGGAGTGAGCAACGAAACGTTTCAGAGTGGAGTTTGTGACTTTGTAGGAGGTCAATACAAGGTATACAATTTTCTTAAATTTTCTAACTATGCTTAGTTACTAGTAATTAAGAATATATAGCGAAACACTGTAACGCCAGATCCCAATTATCTTTATTTGCCTTGTCTCAAATCTTTTAACGGACATTTATTGTTTTGTTTGACTGAGTGAAATCAAAATTAGAGCCTTTATATTCCTGAATTAAAAACCTGAACCTCAAAAACGAAAGTAGTTCTCAACATTAATGTCATATAATACTGGAATGTAGAACTGGTCATATGAAATGGAATACAGGCCTGTCCTAACGGGAGAGTTTTCCCATAGTCGCTACGCTGGGGAGAGGGTTGGTGTAGTAGATAATAGTAGAAGTCGTAGCCGTTATATTCCCCATGTCGCCTTGTATGATAAACGTTGGAAGAGGCAGGGTGGTGATAACAGTATTCTGATCTGCCGTCAGCATAAGTCATCCTTAACGCTCAAATTCCCAATACTTCTGCTATTGACTGCAGAGTGTTGCCGAATTTAGCTTTTAACTATTGCAGCACTTGAGCATAACAGTTGTCGGCATCATCAAAAGCATTTTGGTACGGTTGATTTAATATTTTATTATTTAAATTTTTGTTTTTGTTACACTGAAAAAACTTCTTATAAAAGTAACTCGGCTCAAGCTTTGGAAGGATATAATTTACCGGGATACAGGAAATCCTAGTATGTAAACTATCGGATACTAATTTTTATTCCAAGCATTATTGATTTAAACTAATTATGATACAGTGTAATGTGTATATATAATAAGATTACTTAATAAAGATTATTATTTTTATTAGGTGTGCTGCTCAAAGTTTCCAATGATTCAGAACCGAGTCAGTGTCATAAAACGGCCGCCGCCTGTCACCAACTTACGTAATACGAAACATATTTTTTATTTGGATAACTTCGAGACTGCTTTGTTCGTCCTAAGACATTGTTTAATTTCGGAGTTTTTTTACCAAAGTAAGAATAACTGGCTACTTGCGATCAATGACGTGCGTAGGCCTTGGACCCAGGGTAAGCATAAGGCATTTAGCACGAAATAACTTTTATTTAATACCTATTATTAACAGTGTTATAGGGTGTTCTAATTACAAATCCTTAGACCCTAGAACATTATAATTTGATTCAGAAGTGGGATTTGGAGTATATTCCACTGAGTAGACTAATTATTACACTACAAGCTGATCCGGCAGACTTTTTCCGGCCCGGAAAGTCAGCGCCATTTTAAATATAATATTTTGATAAAATTTGGTAATACACTGACAAAACCTACCTACCGGGTCCATTTTTCTCACTGTTTAAACCTTCCCCAGACTTCCATGAATATTTAAAAACCTAAGTTAGCCTGATCGGCCCGGCCGTTCTCTAGTTTTAGTGAGACTACCGAAAAGCAATTTATTTTATTTTTATAGAAGAAGAAGATTCAACCATAGCTAGTACCTATTGTTGTATAGTATAAAGCGATTCACAGAATTTTATTTTATAGGACGTTGCTACGACTGCGTTCCAATTAGTTCGTGTGATTCCGCTGCCGAATACGCTGCGAGAGTCGCAGAAAATGACCCAGGAGTGAGCAACGAAACGTTTCAGAGGGGAGTTTGTGACTTTGCAGGAGGTCAATATAAGGTATGCAATTTTCATTAATTGGACTAACTTTGCTTAGTTACTAGTAATTAAAAGTATATAGCGCAACACTGTAACACCAGATCCCAATTGTCTTTATTTGCCTTCCCTTAAAGCTTTTAACAGACATTTATTGATTTGTTTGACTGAGTCAAAAAAATATGAGCCTTTATATTCCGGAATTAAAAACCTGAACCTGAAAAACTATAATAGTTACCAACATTAATGTCATATAACATTCCACTGCTGGAATACTGGCCTGTCCCAACGCGAAAGTTTGCCCATATTCGCTACGCTGGGTAGAGGGTTGGTAATTGCAGTAGTTGGTAGTAGTAGCACGGAGGACGCTGCTGCCCTTTCTCCGTTATATTCCCTAAGTCGCCATACAAATAACACCACACAATAAAAAATATTATCTAACCACAGATTGCTGTAACAATTTCTTAGATCATTTAACTGATAACTAGTGTGTCTTTTGTATTCCATTATATTACTGGAGATCAGCTTAAAGACATTTATTTTCTCAAAAAAGAACACAATAGTTCACTTACATCGAGAATACAATAACATATTAAAATTAGTAGATGCAAAATCTCAAAGTGCTTTACAGATGTACCATATTATTTAAAAGTAAACATTTTTGCGGGTGGTTAAAGAAAAAGTTAGCGAGCGATAATACAAATCGTTTTATAGGAAAGAGGTCACATTAACTTAACTGAACGGTATTTTGTACATGTTCAATAACAAGTTTTTTAAACATTGGTAAACTTTTAGTGTTAATGATTCTCTCAGGTAAATTATTATACAACAGCACTCCCTCGCACAGTATACTTTTCTTTCCATAATTGGTTCTAGTTTTAGATAGTAAAAATTGAGTTTTACGTTTTCTTAGATAGTTTGCGTATGTTTTTGTTTGAAATCGTAATTGTGAGAGTATATTATCTGTGCTTATTTTTCTTATTAAGGTGCAGGTTTTTAATGCGTATAATTGATTTATATTAAGAATTTTAGTCTCTGTATACAATTTATTTGTAGGAGTTAGATAGTTATACTTATAAAGAGCTTTAATAATTTTATTTTGGATAATTTGCAATTTTTTAATATGTGATTTCGCGGCGGTTCCCCAAATTTCGATGAGGTATTCAATATGGGGTTTAACTAGGGAGTTGTATATAGTAGATCTTATTTTATTTGGTATACAAGATGATATTCTACGCAAAGCTCCTATTAAGGGCGAGATTTTTGTTTTAAGGTTGTCTATATGATTTTGCCACGTTAGTTTAGTGTCCATTATAAGTCCTTCTAAGAGATTATCTTCATTTTATATCATCTGCATACCCTGTGCATACCCTCTATGCACTAATTATATATATATATCTTAATATATATAAATCTCCTGTCACGATGTTTGTCCGCGATGGACTCCTAAACTACTTAACCGATTTTGAATTAAATGGGCACACCGTGAGCAGTCTGGTCCAACTTAAGAGATAGGATAGCTTAGATCTTTAATTATAGTCGCAATTTTATTTTATTGCAAATTATTTGTCTATAATTAATTGACAGTCACATGTTATATATATATATATATATATATATATATATATATACTACTATAATCATTTAAGGCTTAGCGATACTGAATACTTTAAAAACAAAATCAAACGCAGACGAAGTCGCGGGCAACAGCTAGTATATATATATATATATCTTTACTTATAATAACACTGTAACTGGAAGATTTCTGTACATTGAATATATTTTGTAAATTTTGACCGCGGGATGCTTTATAATCGATACTGAGTCCAAAACTTATTTTTTTTAATTTTTGTCTGTCTGTCTGCCTGTCTGTCTGTCTGTCCGGGCATAACGTGAAAACTACTGAACGCATTCAAATAAAACTTGGTATAGTGGTATTTGATATTTCGGTTCAACATATAGGCTACGTTTTATCCCGATAAACAATAAGTTTCCTACGGGAAGTGGGATGTAATTTTTATAAATTTTACTTCATAGCTCCGTTAAATTGGAACCGATTTTAATAATTCTTTTTTTATTTGAAAGTGTACTATCAAGCATGTACGGTCTTATTTTAATAAGGATCTGATAAATATTGTCGGAGATAAAGAACATACCTCTTCACAAATAACTGTTAGTCCCAAGGGTTATGGGACAGCGATCTATGGAAGGTAATCCTACTAATATTTAAAATGCGAACGCTTGTGATGATGGAAGTATGGATGGATGTATGTATCAACTGAAATACCACGTAAAATAATAGTAGGTACATATAATAGTAGGTATATCTGATGCATAACCATCCACGATGGTTATTATGTTAGCATCAGATACATTCTAGCATCATAACCATCCACGATGGTTATTATGTTAGCATCAGATACATTCTAGCTTCCCGATTGACTCATACGCGGACGAAGTCGCGGGGGTCTGCTAAAAATTCAAAAAAATTCAAAATTCAAAATTCATTTATTTCAAGTAGGCCTAATATAAGCACTTTTGAAACGTCAAGTCTGTCTGTTTGTAGTGATTCTACCACCGGTTCGGAAGGCAGATTCTACCGAGAAGAAGCCGGCAAGAAACTCAGCAGTTGCTCTTTTCCAACATCAACAATTTACATTTTGTATTTTAACATTCATTTTTCTATCTTGTGAGAGCTGAAAGCGAAGCCGGATGCTTCCAAGCAACCTTGTCATTAAAAAAATCATCAATTGTATAGTAACCTCGCTCTAATAAATGTGTTTTAACAAATTCTTTAAACTTGTGCATTGGCAGGTCCAAAATCACCTTATCAGCTAGTATTATATATACGTCATCCTTAAAGCTTAAATTCCTAATATCTCTGCTCTTGGCTGCAGAGCGTTGTCGAATTTAGCTTGAAACTATTGCAGATCTTTATCGGACCAGTTATCACCATCGTTGAAATTCTTCTTGCAAGGCGATTTTTGTAATTCTTTTATTTGAATTTTTGTTTTTTTTTTATATTAGGTGTGCTGCTCAAAGTTCCCAGTGACGCGGAAACGTGTTAGTGTCACAAAACCAGTCACCAGCTTACGTAATACTAAATATATTTTTTTATTTGGATAACTTCGACACTGCTTTGTTCATCCTAAGCTATTGATTAATTCGGAGATTTTATGCCAAAGCAAGAGTAACTGGCTACTTGCGAATTGCAATTTAAATAGAGTGTTGAAAAGAAGAATTTAATACAAAACATATTTCTTTATTCAACCATATCAGCGTTACATAAGCAAAATTTATAATCTTCTTAAATTCTGTTTTCATGTGCCACTTTCTCAATTGTTCTTTTTTCTTCAGGAAGAACCTTTCTGTTTAAAAATATAGAATGGATAAAGTCGTTGTCAAGTTGTGTGACGTAGGGAAGGTAATTGGAGATTAATTTTTATGTGATAAGATGTTAAAAATGTCATTACCGGTACTGTCCTTCATCATCATCGTCGACCCATTACCGGGGCACTATCACAGGGTTCTCACCAGTTTATAAAAACTTAATGGACAATTCTCAGGCAAGCAGGTTTCTTCAAGCAGTACTTTCCTTCACCGTTAAAACAAGTGATACTTAATTCATAAAACGCACATAATTTAGAAAAGTAAGAGGTGAGCATTTTAATTTTAACTCCCGAAGCAAAACCGACGGTGTGTGTGTGTGTCGCGCGCGTGTGTGTGTGTATGTGTGGGTGTGTGTGAGTGTCTTTAAATTTTAATGTATATATTTTGTATAGGGCGTTGCTTCGACTGCGTTCCAATTAGTTCGTGTGAATCAGCTGCCGATTACGCTGCGAAGTTTACAGAAAATGACGCAGCTTTCCAGAGTGGTGTTTGTGGCATTACAGGGGATCAATATAAGGTATGCTATTTTAGATATTTTGTTTTGGAAAGCCTGCCGTGTGGTGATGGCTGTTCGTAATAAAGTTGTGACCACCCCTCCTCTTCCCACGGGTTCCGGATAGTGTTGCCCAAATTCAGTCTTGGTCTTGCAGTCTTGGTCTTGTTCTTGCGTTTTTGCAAGACCAAGACCAAGAACAAGACCGCGTATTTTTAGCAAGACCAAGACCAAGACTGACCGTGCAAGACTTGAGCAAGAACAAGACATAGCCTGCAAGACTCTTGCGTCTTGCAGCTAGGACTTAGCGCTATTTCACGGAGTAGTTAGGTGTAACAGTTCGGTGTATAGGTAGGTAGGTACGCTTAGGAATTCTATGAGACGCAAAAAACTATATCAAAGAATATGAAAAACTGGACCTATGCGCATTACGACTAATACCATAAACATAGCGAATAAAAAAATATCTATTAAAATCAAACTGAGTGCATGCATAGTTATGTTTTAACCATCGGCACTTTGATAATGCGGCATCAAAGGTTTTGTACTTACTTCTCAAAGAAATTTGCCGCTTTTCGGAAGTACATGGTTATGATACACGCGCCGGCGGCTTCTTTTGAAATCTAAAACAATCGTTGCCGCCGCGCCGAAATCATAACATTTGACACTATTCATGCAAAATAATTTCGAATTTTAAGAGTACCTACAGGTGTTCCAAAGAATAAATAAGTTTCAGATTGGTGATTTTAGATTGGTGGAGGACGCATGAGACAGAGTATCCGATTTTATCGAAAATGGCCCGTGATTTTCTCTCAATACCTGCAACTTCAGTACCTGCTGAGAGTTTATTTTCTAAAGCATCATTAGTAATTAGAAAACATAGAAATAGGTTAAGTGATGAGTCAGCCAGATGGTTACTTTGTATTAATTCTTGGTCAAAAGAATTGATATAAAGTATCATAACCTAATGATAAAGCTGTTGATTTGTGTTGTATTTTATTTTTTATTCAAATAAATGATAAATCGTAAAACTCTTTTATTAAATTTCTTATAAGTTGAGGGTTCAATCTCTTTCTAGACAGATAAGTATTGTTCTTTAAAATACAGTCAAGTTATTGTAATTAATTTGTTTTTTTACATGTTTTAGCAAATGTAAGCTTATAAATCATAAATGTTTATTAAGAAACAGTTACTTCCATGGAAAACGACATATAGGTCAGTTGATTTTTCGAATTTCTTATCAAATCTTCAGTTATTTATTAATCTGCTTGATCTTTACTATGGCTATGTTAATTCAAGCTCACAATGTTCCAATTCTAATACGTTTTTCTAAGATTTAAAGTAAACTTTAATAAATAGTAATAGACTAATAGGTAATTGCAAGACTTGCAAGACTCTTGCTGCAAGACCAAGACCAAGACCAAGACTGGGAGCGCAAGACCAAGACCAAGACCAAGACCAGGTGTATTGGCGCAAGACCAAGACCAAGACTGGCTAAGTCTCGTCTTGTTCTTGCATTTGGGCAACACTAGTTCCGGACGAGGAGACTAAGATAATTTATCGAAGAACGGACTTAAACGAACAATTACTGCGATCACCAATCCTTCCCAGCCTGGTGATGACGTCAAAACCTCCGGTTTCGAGAGGCCTTTTGTCCAGTAGTGGACTTTTGTAGGCTATTGATTTTATTTGGGAAGTAAGTGATATACGTAATACATGGAATCTTCATCACATCAACCCATTACGGGCCAACTACAGAGCAGGGGTCTCCGCCCACAATGAGACGGGGTTAAGGCCGGAGTCTACCACCAACATGACCACTGATTGGTGTTAGGTGGACTCCACACACCTTAGAGAACATTATGAAGAACTTTCAGGCACGCAGGTTCACTCACGATGTTTTCCTTTACCGTTGAAGCAAGTGATATTTTAATTACTTAAAACGCACATAACTTAGAGGTGCGTGCTCGGATGCGAACTCGACCCCCCGAAAGTTTCCATCCTGAGTGACCTCAAGAAATTCAACAATACTTAGTAGATTAAAAATATTTAGTAATAATTATTATAAGTGTGTAAATTTTATAGTTTTAGTTTATCTATGTGTATAGGAAGAACAGCCTGGCGGATGTATCTAATCGCAGAAGCAGGGCTGTACTTTTTTTTTCAAAAATTGTATCTTACGAAACTGTTAATTATAAGCATATAAAATAAGATAATGTAAGAAAAATAAAAAAAAAAAAAAAAAAAGTGAAGCCGAGCTCCTACCCAATGCGCTTATCAGGGAATCTGTAAGTAAGTGGGTAAGTATGACTAATTATTATGTTTTTTTTATTCCACTACAAGTTTGCCCTTGACTGCAATCTCAGACTTGATAGAAGATAAGGCAGTATGTGTTTTTTTATTGTTTTGTTATTTCTTGTTTTCGCTTTTAATTTGTGCAATAAAGACTTTATCTATCTATGTGGAACCTATGCCCTTTATCGGTTTTTACGCGACAACGTACCGGAATGCTTAATCGCTTGGTGGCACGTCGTTGTCGAAAAGTGGATCACTAGCAACGGCTGAAACCTCGCTCCAGACCGAATAAATTCCCATATTGCCCCTGCCGCTGAACCCGGGAGCTTCACTCAGTGGCGTGCATAGAGGATAAAATATGAGTGATAAAATATGAGTTATAAAACACTTAAGGATAGGCATTGTATGGGTTATAAAAAGCCTACACTTAAGTATTTATAGCTCGTACTGGGGATTTTCTTCATTTTATATCATCTGCATACCCTGTGCATACCCTCTATGCACGCCACCTGTTTCACTCTTAAGCACAGTGCTCGCCAGGGAGATCGTCAAATTATGCATTGATACAATATGATGAGTGTGTAATATTTATTATTTTTGAGAATTCTTAACAAACATCTTTATCATTTATGGGTAATTTTTTTTAAATTTTTAACTATGTTATTAAAATAAAATAAAAAAAACACTAAAAATTTCTAATACCTAATAAATCACTCCTCCTTGCGGGGCTTTTGAATGCCCAAGCAACCGGCGGTCAGGGCTCCAGAGTTAGGAACCTCATTACAATACGCGCGGTTTCAAGAATTTTGCCTTCTACAATAATCTAACCTAACCTACATAAAAACTTTGATACAACAACCAAGCGATGGCTTCGTTAGATATTGATCGAAGCTTTTCGTGACTAGATCATTGGATGAAACAACTATCGGAATCATAACTGTCGGCTAATCACTTCATATGGTGGTAACCTCGTAACAAACATTTTTAATATGACGGCCGATAGGCGCTGTGGGCAGTAATCCTGTTTTCTGAGTCCAAGGCTGTGGGTTTGATTCCTACAACTGGAAAATGTGTGTGTGATGAACATCAATGTGTTTCAGTGGCTGGGTGTTTATCTGTATCTTATAAGTATTTATGTATATTATTTATAAAATATTCATCAGTCATCTTAGTACTCATAACACAGGCTTCACTTCCGTTGGGGTTAGATGTTGATGTGTGTATTGCCGTCATATATTTATTTATTATTATCATTATTAGGTGTGCTGCTCAAAGTTCCCAGTGACACAGGACCGAGCTGGTGTCACAAAACCGCCACTGCCAGTCTCCAGCTTACGTAATACAAAACACATTTTTTTTATTTACATAAGCTTGTACCAGTTTCGTTCATCTTAAGACAAGTTTGCTGTAGAGGTCATGGAGTTTTTTCTATAAAGCACTATCCATAAAAAGGGCAAACAAATTACTTCACAGGCTTTAGTGCTATATTAAATACTGTCTCTGAAACTTATATGTGCAACAGAATACATAATAGTTTTTGAGTAAACCATTGTTTTTTATTCAAATAAATCAACTACAGCCCTAACATCACATGCAAAATTAAAATCAAGTGACTCGTTTTCACTTTCTTTCACTTCACTCGTGTACTATGACCGACACGCGCAGACTTTTATCTTCTTTTTTAATTCGTTTGTGTAGAAAAATAAATTTGCTTTTTTTGATTTAATATATTAAGTATACGCCTTTTCTATACTTCTGTCTGTGTTTTCTTTTATTCTTCTTCTGTATTTTTATTTGTGTGCAAATAAAGAGTATAAATGAATAAATAAATAAATATTTACAGGGTGTTTTCTTATGAAATACATTTATGAACTCTTCAACAGTATTTCGAAATTCGGTTACATCTTGTATAGTATGTGGAGATTGAGATTAGTAGCGATTTTTTTCTAATACGTCATTTTCTTTTATAGGTAGCTCCGGGCATGACAGAATAACTTGTTCACCTGCCCTCGACAGCAACGAAACAATGGCTTTATATGAATTCCAAGGACTGGAGCCTAAGGTACGAGTAGGTTATTTAGGGATAATTTTTTTGATTCCCACCTCGAGTTAGCCCTTGACTGTCCCTTGAATCTCACCATGGAAACTCGCGGTGGTGGTGAGTGATTATGCAGTCAAAGATAGTAGCGGGCTAACCTTACGTTGTTTTGTTGTAATTTGACGGCCGATTGGCGCAGTAGGCAGCGACCCTGCTTTCTGAGTCAAAGGCCGTGGGTTCGATTCCCACAACTGGAAAACGTTTGTGTGATGAACATGAATGTTTTTCAGTGTCTGGGTGTTTATATGTATATTTTAAGTATTTATGTATCCTATTCGTAAAAATATTCATCAGCCATCTTAGTACTCATAACACAAGCTACGCTTACCTTGGGGCTAGATGGCGATGTGTGTATTGTCGTAGTATATTTATTTATTATTATTTTAATTTTCTTTTTTTTATGTGCTTTTTGTGGTATGCAATAAAAGTATATTCATTCATTCATTCATTCATTCATTCATGTATGTATGATGCGTAGACAGAGAAGTAAATAGACGAATGGTTGGCGTGCCGCTTGTGAGACAGAGCATATTACATATTGAGAACATATTGAGAAGTGTTGCCATACATTTTTTTTACCCCGGTCCAAGACTTCAGGTCTTCTACCACACTTATAGTTTGTTGGTATTTGTTTATTACTATTTCTTCCATACAAAATGTAGGCATTTGTTTCATTAGAAGCAGCTGCACTTAGAAACATATCCTAAAGGAACTGCATAATAATTTTTAATGTTCCGTAATTAACTTAATTGTAAAAAGGGAACAGTTTATGGAATAACATTAGTACGTTGGTCTGCGAAGCAATTTGGCAGTTTTTATGAGAAACTAAAAATGATTTTATAGTAGGCTAATAAACAAAAAGTGTCATAATTATATAATCCAGCATATCTCCATACAATGAAAACTCAAAAGCTAAATTATTCACTGACCAGTGTTGGAACAGCGTTAGGATACAGAACCTAGCTTGTTAGCTTGTTCTTTTTAATGACCATATTTTTATGAAAATGTTTGCTGCAAATCTTTTTACTCTTTTTGGGTGTCCAATAAGTGCGACCTGTGGATTCAACCCATAGCATCAAAAAAATATGGTAAGTAGGAAAACTGTAACAAAATATTTTAAACATAATTTTTAATTATAGTTGGGGGACGTTTCTCCGCAGAGTTTAGTTTTAAGTTTAACATGCTGTACATGAAAATGGTCAACAACTGAGTGCTTGCATATATTATCTCGTTTACAAGACGTGTACATAAGTTGTTCTCTTACTTGTGTGAATGCGACGGATGCTATCCATTTGTCTATTTACTTCTCTGTCTACGGTATGATGGTTATAGTGGGTTTGGCGGTTGCATCCGCGCTGTCACTTCGCAGTTGTGAATCCAATTAGGTATATCGGGACGACAGTGTTTTATTTGGAAGCTGTTAATAACTCACTTTGTCTTTGTGGCACGTCTTTGTCGCCGTAGGGTTACTAGCCGCGGCCGAAGCCTCGTGAAGATAAGTGTTCGTAAACGGGCCCGGCGGTTTAATGTGCTCTCCGTGACACGTGTGTGGAATTTGACAATTATACTCAAAGTTATTAAGATAAATATTCACCACCGTACAAAAGGGCCTGACCTGGGAATCGAACCCAGGACCTTGGGATCCGTAGTTGAACTTGATAACTACAAGACTAATAAGGTAGTTACACCTTGTTTTTTTTTAATTACCATCTGTTTATTAGGTACGATTAATTAAGTCTTTTACGATTTATTACGGTTTTTTTCAAATCACGTGAGAACCAGTGGCGGTACTACCATATCGACTATTCCGAAATGAAATTAACAAAATAATTAAAACTTGATAGCAATGAGGATATGAATACAATGTTTTAAATTTTGTTCAATAATGTATATTCTCTTTGTCTACTTTACTGCAAGCACTACGTTACTCTGGCTGGTAGACTCTGTGGTAGCAACCAGCCGAACGGCGCGGCGCCGCGCCGAACTATCACTATCGCGCTCTTCGCGTGTCTTCGTACGCGATCGGAGGTCCCGTTTTGTCTCGCTCACACTCATTTGCTTATATGAGGCTTTAATTTTACTGCTCTCTCTCATAGAAGTTTCAATGTATTTAGCAGAGACAATCTAGATTATTTAATAATTTAGTATGGAGATCAAAAGCCAGATTGCGAGTTGAAGTTAGTGAAGATGACCAGCGAGCGAATTGAAACAACTTCACGCGTGTTATTATTTGCGTTACAACTAGTTGACACTTGACAGATTCATTGTTATTGATTAGTAACTAGTTAGGAGTTTATTATTGTTTTTTTTTGAGTTGAATAGTGAATTTTACAGGTTTGTTTTCTTACAAATTACAGTAAATATTGTTAAATATGAGCTCAAATTGTGTGCAACATTGTTTCTGTGGCGAAATCAAAAAGTGATTGGCGAACAACAGGTACATTTTTTTATTTAAAAATTGTTTGTTGGCTTCGCATATTTTTTTTCTAATGAAAAGAATGGTTGGAACGCGGCTGGTTACGACATAAATTACCAGGCATCATAAAAATTAAAGAGAGCAGAACTCAAAGAAACACTTGGGATTTCGATGATTACTTTTTAATTTTGGCAAACATTACATAGAAACTTCTTTATCATAAATCGCGTGCTGACCTAAATCGTAGTATTTTTCAAAGATTTGTTGATATTGTTTGTTATTTAGCAGAACAAGAATGGTGACTTAGAGATCATGACGAGTTAATTTGTCCTTTAGGTAACTGGGCTTGCTCAAACTCAAAACCCTAGGCACGCCACTGGTGAGAACCATTTGTTATCCTGAGCTAAAATGCACTGTGCCTGTGTACTCTCATCCTTTGAACTAGCTCTATGCTAAATATATAAATTAAAAAAAATAAAATTCCCGACTTTCAATATACTTTATATAATTATACTAGTACAGCTCTTCTTGCTTTTGATAGTCATATTGAGGGAGTTGTAATGTAATACGCCACTTTGTGCTGGCGGCCATCTTGGATTTGCATTTTTCATGGTGTACAATATTCTACTATGCAAGCCCTTTCATTTAATACCCATATGGAGGGATCAATCAATCAATCAAAAATACTTTATTGCACACAAGAAAAAATAAATAAAAGAGACCAAAGGTACAAATCAATTCAATTTGTGTAACAAAGGCGGCCTTATCATGTATAGTGATTTCTTCCAAACAACCATTATGAGGAATTGGCTCACATATGAATCCTTATAGAGGTGCGCAAAACTCTAAAAATATACATACATATTAATAAGTACAAAAACAGTACATATGTAAAATTAAAAAAAAATACTATACGGTAAAATAAATATTACTAAAACTATTTATAATAGGAGTTGTGAAAAAGTACGTAACCCGCCATTTTATGGCGGCGGCCATCTTGGACCGATTTCCATCAAACATAGCTAACACCTTTCAAACAAGAAAAAAAATTATCAAAATTGGTTCATCCGGAAACACGATGCCACAGACAAACACAAAACGCACGCAGGCACATGAAACTTATGGCACCCCGTCGTTTTTGCGTCGGGCTTTGAAAATCAAGTTGAATAATTGCTTAATTAGAGCGTGAAGGAAGAACAAAATAGCATCTGTAATATTATTTAGGGTTACCATTATTTCATACAGGTGAACTCTACCGATCCAATAGAAACACATCCTAATGTAAGGCTGCTGCCAAGTAAGTGTGGGACGGTTGACGGTATAAAGATCTTCAACGGTAAAATTGCTAAGTTGTACGAGCTCCCCTGGATGGCGCTGATTGCTTATGAAACAGGTAGGTTCTCACTTTACACCAATACCCTTAGTCAGAGATTTGCAGTTTACAAGTGAGTTTTTACAAAACATAAAAACGATATACCATTTTAGAAAAGCTATTACCGGCCCACTAAAAGGTCTCCTGTCAGTGTGGCCATAGTCCACCATCCTGGCCAAGAGGACCTCCCACCTAAAAGACGGCGCTCACTGCTGCACCAGAGAGGTCATCAAAAAACCAGATCGGTGGAAGTCACGCGTCTTTTCGAACACGGAGAATTCTCAGGCATGCAGGTTTCCTCACGATATTCTCCTTCACCTTTAAATCAAGGGATATTTAATTCTCAAAACGCACATTACCTAGAAAAGTTAGAGGTGCGTGCCGACGTTCGAACTCGGCCTCTCGTAGGTAAAGCTTGGTTCAGCCGACTAGAAAGTTACCGGTCCAAGAAAGTTATAGTAAAATAAATATACAACGTGTAACAGTATTACGAAATAATATTGTGGGATGCATTAGTATATTTCATAATGAAACCCTGTAAAAATATTAAATCAAAAGAGCATTTTATCGAATTTAAAATATTATTAAGTGTTTACTTATGACAACCCTATTGTAGATAAAAGACCGAAGCCCGCATAGTACCTACGCTGTGCGACGCGTACCTAATAAAGTGTCAGGAGTCACATGATTTTAATTTTGCATGTGATGTTAGAGCTGTTTGCCAGTTACCAATTGCCCAGGTAGAGCGCTGATAACTTAGTGGTTAAGACTTTGGCCTTATTTTCGGGGGGACTGAGACCTGAGTTAGATACCCGTCACGCACCTCTTACTTTTTAAGTTATATTTATAACTACATTAGCCTGAGAAATCTCTATAAATCTCTATGATTCTCTATAATGTACCCAATAATAAGGCCGAATGGAGGTTTAAGGTTAGGATGGTTAAGGTAAGGAGGTTGAGGTCTCAGGTTTAAGACTATTTATTTAGGTATTTGTTTTAATCTATTATGTACATTAAGCTATTTTGTATTTGTATCTGATGTGATAATATATACTATCTATTATTATTATAATTCAGAAAATGGGAGCGAGTTCCACTGTGCCGGGAGTGTGATCAATTCGAGATACATCTTGACAGCTGCGCATTGCGTTTTTAATACTGAATACTCTAAATACGAGAGAATTACTAGCGTGCGCATTGGAGAAGTGAACCTGCAGACACCGTACGACTGTCAAGGTGTAGGAGCCAATCTGATTTGCGAATGTATAATTCAGGTATTAATGTATAAGTTAGGTAATTAATATAATTTTTATTTTTTATTTATTTATATTATTTAAACTCTTTATTTGTACACAACTACACAGTTAGGAAAACAAAGGACGAATAGAGAGAAAACATAAACAAAATATAAACAAATAAAAAAAAGATTATGTTCAAATTACAAACATTTTCCAGTTGTGGGTATCGAACCCATAGCTCGGACTATTATATAAGGCTTAGAACTAAAAAAAAGGAAGTTGAAAATTGAACCATTCCAGCTTAGCATGGGCAGGAGACAATTATATCCCCGGGGAAAGGATATAAATTAATCTTCTCCCACAGCTTTATCAACTCTCAGAGCACTGGCGCACAAGTTGAAATAATATCCAAAAAATAAATGTGTAATAATAAACGGAGGTAAACTTACACTCCATATTTCCTTGCTTCAGCAGGTTGACACGTTAATTATATTCCTTGTCAGGTGATATATAATATAATTTTTGTCTCTTGCCCGTGCTAGCCCTGCAGTGGGAAGGAGCATCGAATCCCACGCACCCCCAATTTCTCTAAGATATTTTACAAAAATACCGTCGTACTGTAGAACAGTTTGTTGACGGGATCGGACACGGTGATGATGATGATGAATCCCGTCATAAAACTTTTCATATATTCTGACATTTCTATTCTAGAACATAAACGTAGAAGACATAATTCCGCATGAGAATTTTGGCGGATTAACATCCAAACAAAACGACATTGCACTTCTTCGCCTCAGTGAACCTATCAATTTTACCAGTAAGTGTACAGTTCTATACCTATTTGATTATGTTTTAGTAGTAGAAGTTTAACATTTGCTAATATAATACATTGGCTGGAAAACAATAACCTACAAATAAATGTTGACAAGAAAA
The DNA here is from genome assembly GCF_905163445.1 of Pararge aegeria. Lineage (NCBI taxonomy): Eukaryota > Metazoa > Arthropoda > Insecta > Lepidoptera > Nymphalidae > Pararge > Pararge aegeria. The sequence goes on from NC_053198.1 coordinate 5,496,804, forward strand.
AATTGTTGCGTTTAGAACAACTAGAGCTAAAGAAATACCGTTACTAATTCAATATAAAAATATGATTCTAGAGGAAGTTCATATATTTAAATTCTTAGGTATTACACTAGACTGCCATTGCAACTGGAAGGCGCACATAAATGACCTGTGTGATAGAATAGACAAGTGTGTATTTGCTATTAAAAGAAATGAAAAAATGAAACGAACATTAGAGACATGAGCTATGAGATAAAATAATTGTAGTTATATTTGGCGGAAACCTATAAACAAGTATATTTAACAGATTTTTAATGGCACCAATCCGGAGAAAAAAATTCATGACACCCCTCAGGTACCATTCGCAATGAATCGGTTAATAGCTTATATTTCGAAAATCTGACACTTTAATAGTATATTGTGCAACAAGTGCGACAACGTCGCACTAGTCGCACATACTATTTTGTATTACAAATGCGGCGATATATGTGGGCACAAAATCCCAAGTCCAAACAAACGGATGAAAAGTTTAAAATAAAGAAACAAATATACTTCAAACAATAAATACAAATTAATTAATATTAATTAACAAAATATAATGAATTTATTTGGAACAATTAATGCGTATAATTAAGCAGCTCAATATTAATCAATTAATTTTGCTTTCGTTCAAATAAATTGTCACATTTGAACAATTTGAAAACGTCAAATAGTATCTGCAACCCGTGCGATGTTGTCAACGTCATTTTGCGTGCGACAAGGATAGTTTGCGTGCGCTAAGTACAATTTGCGTGCGCCAAGTAAACTTGTCGCACTCAAATAACAGTTTTATTTATGAAAAATCTCACGCGTAATTTTAAAATGGGCAAACGGTTCTTTTTCAACCGCAACAGCGAGCGTCAAGATACTACTTTCCCCGCATGAGTAATACAAAATAGTTTGTTTCATATAATATTTATTTATATTGATGCAAGCTATTTACTCATGAAACAACGAAAATCTTAGACTTGTATGTAAACCAAAATATTCAAATCCCCTTCAAAAATAATAGATATATTATTTTTAAAGGCAATGCCCAAGGAAACATTATTAGTCCTGGCGCTTGAAATCCAAAAAGTTGAACACCCCTGCAAGTGGCACGCGCCCGCTCGTTGCGATTTCCCAGTTGCGGGAATCGAATCCACAGCCTTGGTCTCAGAAAGCAGGGTCGTTGCCCACGGCGCCAATCGGCCGTCAAATATATGCGATAAAATAATTTACTAACAATCAAGTCCTTGGTCCATCAATTATAACCAAAATAAAAAATTGGTGAGCGTGAATTTTAAACGATTTTTTTTAGGAAACGCCTTTCCAATATGTCTGCCAGTATCGAGTGATTTGCGAAACATTGGTCTCGAGGGCAAGAAAGCAGTAGTAGCTGGATGGGGTTTAACAGAAAACTATATTAAGTCTAACATTTTATTGAAAATTGAAATACCCATTTGGTCGAGCAGAAGGTGCCGAAAAGTTTGGAACCGGTTTGTATATTGGCTTACTTTACACATGGTAGAAGTGGTGATGGCCGTGGCTAGTTACCACCCTACCGACAAAGACGTACTGCTAAGCGATTTAGCATTCCAGTGTGATCTTAGACTGCAACACCTGTTACCACCAGGTGAGATGGTCATACGCTCGACCTTAACAATAGGAAGATCTTCCTCCGAGCGGGTGATCGTGTGCTCGGGGACCGAGGTACGAACATTCATTTTTGGAAGTTGTATATATAGGCATTATTCGTGAACACTTCGCTAGCGCGATGCAGGATTTTTGTGGCGCCATCTAGTTCTGTAATGTGGAGACTGCTACACAGTCAAGGGCTAACTTGTAGTGTAATAAATATGAGGCTTAACTTCTACGTCTCAGGTTGATGGACACATGGTGCTACATTGCAGGACTTATACCTCGTAAACCCTAAGTGTTGCTCTGTTTATACGAGTGGTTAATATTTAAATCATACGCGCATTTGCATGTTCGCGATCTGGGTAACATGATCATGCTAACCAATTTCGATGTGTATATCATCATATTTACGACCTCACTGGCGCAACGGTGAGCGCTGCGAATTTAAGAGGTCCCGAATTCGATTACCGGGAGGGCCAATTTGGGAATTAATAATTTCTGCAATGTCTGGTCTGGTCTGGTGGGAGGCTTCGGCCGTGGCTAGTTACAACCCAACCGGCAAAGACGTGCCGCTACTATGTCGCGTAGAAACCGAGTATGGTTGAAATATAACTAGCAAACTCCCTAACAGGTTAGCCCACTACCATCTCAGACTGCATCATTACTTACAAGATTAAAGTCAAAGGCTAACTTGTAGTGGAATAATAAAAAAAAAATACATACTTGTAATAAATAATTAATTTTTCGTTTTGCAGCGGTAACGATGATTTCAAGAAACTGTGCGCTGGTGGATCCATTCAAGATTCTTGCACGGGTGACTCGGGGGGACCACTGATTGTAGATTCATATTACGTAGGGCGGCGGAGCTACGTTCAATACGGCATAATCTCTTATGGCCCCAAACCATGCGCTACAGTTGGGATACCAGGGGTGTATACTTACGTGGATAAGTATATGCAATGGATATTAGACAACATTAGGGAATAAGACTTATAAAACTTGCGCAAAATAAAGCCTTTCAAATTAAACGAAAAAAAAACGTGTGTGTACTTATGTACACGCGTTAGAAGTTTTACTTCTCTTCAAAAAATGTTATCTTACGCCTTATTCTACGTTTGTAAAGAAAACGACACTAACAAAAGAAAAAAGTATTTAATATATTATTTTTTTTATTATAACGCATTATCTAGTTATTTCATTATCGGACCACCAAGTTTCACTGTACATTAAAATTCAAAGTATGTTAAATAAGGCAAACATTTGATATTCAAAATTTGTGGGCAAAATTCATTTGTTATGGGGAAAGTATTTGAAATAAGATAAAACGGGAGTAAGTCCTCGGCTCGGGCATTTGCGATTGAAGGTTTCAAATAATGGGTGACTAAAGCTCCAAGAGCAAGAAAAGCAAGAGATTTATTGGAGGGAACCTTAAGAAATCTATAGAACTTCCACTAAGCGATAAAGCCGCCTTTTGTATTCTACTTTCGTCTTTGTATTTCGCCGTAGACGGCCGACTGGCGCAGTGAGCAGCGACCCTGCGTTCTGAGTCCAAGGCCGTGGGTTCGATTCCCACTACTGGTAGTAAAGTATTTATTTGTATATTATTCATAAAAATATTCATCAGTCATCTTAGTACCCATAACACAAGCTACGCTTACTTTGGGGCTAGATGGCGATGTGTGTATTATCGTAGTATATTTATTTATTTCTATTGTTCTTTTATTTTCGTAAATTCAGAGTGGTGTACAAATAAAGAGTTAAATAATTAAATAATAAATACCTTTACAAATATTAAGTAACACCTATACATTATCAAAATTAAGCTTAATTTGCTATACTCCGCGAAAAGCAGAAGAATCTGTGTGGTGTAATTTATAATTTCTTCAATCCTTATACTCACACCAAACAGATCTTCGGCAATATAACCTCTACGCACGTTTCGCTCCTCGCATCTTGGAACGAGTTTCATCAAACATAGCTAAGACCATTGCGACTAAGAAACCTTTCAAACAAAAAAAAACAAAATCGGTTCATCGGTTTAAGAACATTGATGCCACAGACACAACAAACACACATGTATACACACACAGACACGTCTAACTTATAACGCCCCACTCTTTCCTAATAGATGGCGCTCGCTGAAATACTGATATAAAAAGGCTATATATATAGCTTGAAAAAGTCTTTACACATAACTTTTTTATTGCAAATTTGTACACACTTATTTACTTAGGGGCGTAGCTAGGTGAAACCTAAGTTCGAGGAACATTGCTATTGAAAAAACTGTAGCGCATCTACGTGAAATTCTATTTTTCTAATCATTGAAACCATGCAGTTATATGGGGTAAAATAGTCTATGCGTTAATACGGGATATAATCTAACTTTATCTCTACATTCAGTCAAATTGGCTTCAAATGGCAAATTGTTTACAAACTTTCGCCTTTAAATTATTCATATGATATGTAGGTACCTATATAAACGTATATAGCTATATACGGTGTTATTAAACCTACGGTGTTATTTACATAGTATGTAAACTTTATATAAGCAATTAATTTTATCACTCGTTGACCTATAACACTTCCCTGTTCAACTTATTTCTTCCACGACTCGATCGAATTTATAATTTTTAATCGCTTGTTGGTACTATGCAGCGTAGGTGTGACCATCCATCAGGTGTGTGGGTTTTTTTTTTAAATATATTACGACTACCACATATGGGCATTTGGTCCAAAAGTAAATGCAGCTTTGTGTTATGGCTACTGAGACAACTGATGAATATTTAGCTGACCCCAGCGCCATCTGTCGGGCTTATTTGTGAATCTAAACAATCCAGGGTGCCACCCAAACGCATACCGAAAAATTCATTCAAATCGGTCCAGCCGTCTAGGAGGAGTTCAGTGACATACACACGCACACTAGAAATATATATATAAAAACTTATAATATAAACAACTAGACACTGAGAAACATTCATGTTCATCACATAAACATTTTCTAGTTGTGGGAATCGAACGCACAGCCTCGGACTCTTGTCATCGCGCAAATCGGCTATCAAATATAACTGCCATAATAGCTCCCCTAATAGGCCGTTACCAACTTTTTCTACGTCTTAACTCACCACCAGGTGAAATTGCCAGGGAAAATTTGTTAGTTAAAAAAGAGTATTGATTCGCAAAATCATAAGCGCCTACTAACAAATAAATTTAATCCCCTAGTCGACCTCTTTGGGCGTGGAATCTTTATTAATCCTGAAACATGTACTTCATTTATTTAAATAATTGTCAAACTAAATACCAATTTTCTTTTATATAACTTGAATCTTATCTTATATCTTTAAACGAGCAATTTTTGTATATATATATAATTTTCGGTTCCAACGATTTTCATGAAGTTTAGTATCCATTTTCAGATTCAATTTTAGAAAATATCATTATATTTGTGTCTTCCGGTAATAACCTATTTGGTGCAGAAGAAGTTGCACGGGTCAGCTAGTAATATTAATAACACAAACACTCAATCTCTTATTTGGGGGTTAACATTTATATAAAACGGCGGGAAAGTATGTATATTTTTAAAGATGGCAGCTATATCTGATCAAAATTTCGTTATGATCCGGAAGGTGTAAGGCTTAAGCTGAATATAGGTTAGGTAATAAAGAAACACACAAACATAATTTAAAATATTAAAATCTGTATGAATTGCCGTAGAAATAATCTTGGAAACTTACTTGTATTAACTATTCCGCAACAGTACAACACAAGGACACTTATTAAAATATTTGATAGCAATAATTGATGATTTCTTATTATGTGTTCTGTTTATAAATAATAATATATTAATTAAAACCATGTAGTAGGTTCGGCAGCTACGGCGAGTGAGTTGAGACTGTTTGTTGAAAGCTCAGCTCCTCAGACGAGCTTTTAGATCGATGAGGTCATTTTAAATGTATCATGTGTGGGAAAACCCGTGGAGGGTCATTATCATGAGCATCCCGAAATGGCACAGGCTTCCTTGCCCCAATGTTGGTAGTTACTAGTAGGGTGTGCCAGTCATGGGATAGAAGAAGCCAATGCGTTGTTTAGTGTAGATAGGTGAGTGTGCCCATTTTCATCATATCAACTCACTACCGCTACTTCGTTCGCGTATGAGTCAATCGAGAAGGTAGAATAGATGTAATGCTAACATCATAATCACCGTGGCTAGCTATGTACCTACTATTATTTCACGTGGTAAACTGAGCTAGTAAGTTGTCATAATTTTAGTTGATACATATATACATACATCCGTCCAAACATCCATCCTCACTAACTTTCGCAATTATAATATTAGTAGGATGGTACGCATGCGTTCGATGCCATGCGAATTGCTGTTATTTGCGAAGAGTTATGTCCGTTATCTCCGACAATATTTATTAGATCTTCATAAAAATTAGGTGCTTACACACTTTCAAATAAAAAATAGATGGACAGACAGACAGACAAAAATTAAATAAAAATCTATTTTGTATCGATTAAATCATCCCCCGGTAAAAAATTTCAAAATATATTAAATGTACAGAAATCTTTCAGTTTCAGTTTTATTATAAGTATAGATTACCGGCCCACTACAGGGCATGGTACAATGAGAAGGGGTTAAGGCTGTATTCCACCACGCTGGCCCAGTGCGGATTGGTGGACTCCACACACCTTCTAGAAGATCCAATCAATCGAATCAAATACACTTTGTACACCAAAGACAAATCAATAAAAAAAAAACAACAAAACAATATGAACATTATGGAGAACTTTGAAGCATGCAGGTTTCCTCACGATATTTTCCTTCACCGTTGACGCAAGTGATATTTAAATTGCTTGAAACGCACATTACTTAGAAAAGTGTGGCCATTGTCATCAATTTTACACTCCTGGTTCTTGGCCTCCTTTATAATAAGGGATTACAGGAGATCGCTTAAAGCGATAAGGCCGCCTCTGCGCATATATATTTATTTACCTTTTGTTTTCTTCAATTTGTTTTTTTTTTCTGTATGTGCAATAAAGACTTTCTATCTACCTATCTACTCATTGTTGTTTCCGATGATACTGAATTTAGTATTGCTATTATTATCTACAGGGAAGAGTGAAAAAGGGATTGAAGTACTAAATTGAAGTACTAGATTAGACTGTTTATCGTCATCATCATCATATTAAGCCATTACCGGCCAACTACAACGCACGGGTCTCCTTCCACAATGAGAGACGGGTTTAGGCCGTATTCACCCACGCCATGGGTGCGGATTTGTGGACTCAACACGCCTTTGAAAACATTATGGAGAACCCTCAGGCATACAGTTTCCTCACGATGTTTTCCTTTACCGTTGCAGCAAATGATATTTTAAATGCTTGCAGCGCACATACTCGTAACTTAGAAAAGATAGAGGTGCTGGATAGAGGTGGTGGAGGCGAAGTCCCAAACCATTTGGCTGGGATTGTTTCTAATCACTAATAATTATTATTAATTACAAGATAAAAAAATGAATTTTAAAATGAAAAATGTAAATTGTTGATATTGGAAAAGAGCAACTGCTGAGTTTCTTGCCGGCTTCTTCTCGGTAGAATCTGCCTTCCGAACCGGTGGTAGAGTCACTACAAACAGACAGACTTGACGTTTCAAAAGTGCTTATATTAGGCCTACGTGAAATAAATGAATTTTTAATTTTGAATTTTATTAAAAGAGATGTGCCAACTAGTTGGAAAATCCGATTATCATGCCACTATCGTAGTCGGCTAAGAGCGCCGTCTGTCCGATTTGTTATTTATTACCTACCTATATGGGAGTACCCCTCACGCACCTTTAATATGTAGAAGTTATGTGCGTTTACAGCAACTAAATATAACTAGATTAGCGGTTATTGTCTCAGAGCACTGTGAAAATAATATCCAAATAATATATGTGTAATAATGAACAGGGGTAGACTTCCCCTATTCCATGTTCTCGTGCTTTAGCAGGTGGACATGATAATTTTTGTCTCCTGCCTGTGCTAACCACGCTGGTGAGATATCCAACATCCTGGGTTCCCACCCAGAGGCTTGGTTTATGTGGGATTCTTACCCAACTAAACCCTCTCGGTAGCCACCCTCGGCACGTATTGCGAAGCTCCGGGATATCCTTAGAACACACCCGTGCTTCCTGTTTGCGATGCCCAAAAGGCTCATTCCGGGAGAAACGGTCCCCCGATATTGTGAAACTGGCTAGTAGGCACGGCAACATGTGCCATAACAAGTTGCAATCGTCCTGGGGCTGATGGAGGAAAAATAAAAGACTAAAGTACGCCGACAAAAGCCGAGTATGAAGTAATTGGAAATCTAAATTGGAAAACAACTGTTTTTATTTATTTGCTGAAATTTTTATTAAAAAAAGCTGTATAAGTGCTTCAAAAAAACAACTGAAAGATTTATTTAATAACACTCATTCGTACTTGACTAAACATTTATTTATCATCAATAAAAAAAATGATGTACTGTGAAACATTTATAGACGCGCCTTAGCAGTAAAATCGGGTTTGTAAACATTGGTATGCAAAGGCGGTCTTAATACTTGTGCAATCTTTCAATCAGCTCATCAGGATACCGAAGATCAGATAGGCTGAAACCGCATTCTTTGTCACTAGCCGTGTTTATCTTTTACCAGCTATTTTCCACCATCGGACCATCCGTCGGGTACGTGTTCCTTACTCCAGTACATGACTGACCCAGCGGCAATCTGGCCTGCCCTCTGCCATTTCTGCTTACCTTTCGTTAACTGAATCACTGATAGTGTGGTAGGCTTATTTTTAGCTTCGAGTTAACGAACGTACTTAACACCATCAACTCTCTTTATTGTAAATAAATATGTATACACGTTTCAAAGGTGATAGACCTATTTGAATAAAGAGTTCTTGATTTGAATGGATTCTGAATATATATTCGTAGCGTAGAGAAGCTTTAGATGTGATAGATGAAAAGAACCAATACGTGCATCCAAACAATTTAGCATTCCAGTACGATGTCGCGTATAAACATTTTAGACTGCATCTGCATTTATCATGGTGAGATTGTCAACAAAAAAAATGGCTATCCGTGCAAGACAAGTCAATGTTCAGAATATAATAAGTTTGTTTAGATATCTTATGTTAGAATAAATTATGCTTTAATGTTGTCAAGAATCCACTTGACGAACTTTGTGACGTCAGTGTAGACCCCTGGATATGTGGAACCACACTGCCTGGGGCCGTATGAGACGATGCCGTACTGAATCATCCGGAATACCCCCTCGTACTCTTCCTCGATCATCATGGGGCCACCAGAGTCCCCGCTGCACGAGTCCTTCTTGTATTCCCCAGCGCAGAGGGTTTTATCAGTCTTGTCTGTGCCTGGTCCAGAGTTTCTGAAAGCATCAATTTCACGTCTATATCTTTCATATGTCTTATTACATATATATGTCTTAGTACTACATTATTAGTACGTATGTATATATGTTTTACTAGTATATTTGTACATATATACTAATAATGAAGTTTAAGAATTTGTTTGTTTGTTTGAATATCGTTTGTCGAATTAGAAGGATTAAGAAGAATTGAGAAGAAACTTTTTATGCCCAATTCTTGGAAAAGGCTGAGCAATGAGATTGATTTGCACAATAAAACAGTACGTCTACGCCTTTATACTGTGCTGAATGAATAATGTGTAATTTGAAATTTATCAGCATTTTAAGAACATTTACGGTCTAATAGATTTTAAAATGGATAAGAAATGGTCTCAAAAACTTATATTCCCATATTTTTTTAATGGAAGGAACGCGTTTATTGAAGTCAATTAAATATAGAACCATACTTGTTATAGTATTTGCGGCAAGCTTCGCCCGTTCTAATGGGAACGTCAACCTTTAGTAGCAAGGGAGAGTCAGGGCCGGCCTCAGTGGAGCCCCAGCCAGCGACAGTTGCATTCCTGCCCCCAACTTCTATACTGCGGAGCTTCCTTGGCACTGGCAAACAGATAGGCGCTGCGTTTTCTGCAAATTAACAAGAAGTTCAAATACGTGAGTCTAATGGTTAGTATGCACAAGTGTCGGGCCAAGAATTAAGAACCAAATTTTAGGAACATAATGTCGATTTTTTAAAAACAAAAGCATTAGTAATTAGATGTTTTAATTTAAAATTGGAATTCCTAACCAAAGAGGTAATAGGAGGAGGAATTGACAAAACGCCAATTTCATATGTAAGGATCTAATAAAAAAACTTTCTGAACCAGCCAGCCAGATATTGAAGGTTGGCACTCCTGTTTCTTCTATAACAAAGATACTGCATTTGCCAAAGATAGCATTCTATTATTGCAGCATTTGAATTGACTGCTCAAGGAATGGGAGCAGGGGTGTAACACCTTTTTTTCCTGCTAAAGCAAGCCCTAGTGACCAGTTTCGCAGCCTCATTCGAACGGATTAAACTCGGAACTCGAGAGTCGTGCTGTCGGTTCTGGAAAAGCCTTGGCAACCGTAAGGTATGGTAATGTGTGATACGATTTATTTTTGAAAATATAATGTACTTTATTTTTTCTTAAGAAGTTAAGCGTGCACAAATTTTCTAATTTCCATCCGCAATCCGCATCATTAATGAATATATTGAATGTATTTATTTATAAACGGCACGCTAGCTGAGGTGAGGTATTGTGCACAAGCGTTCCCGTGACTTAACCAGCAGGAGAAGAAATGGACTACCGTGGCGTTTTAGTCGTATTACGTCGAACATATTGACCACGCCTTTGCAGAGCTGTGGATCCGTGAAAAAAGCTTTTTGTACTTACTGAATGAGAAATCGATCGGTGATTGTAGGCGTATCAGAGCGATGTCGTATTGTACCGGTGGTTCACCTTGGTATTCCGGATGGATAGTAACCTTATCAACGAGTATGTCCTGAAATACGAGCAGTTAAAAGTTAGTGCCCATTATGGTAGTGCGTTGCAGACTAATATATGTTGCTGATCTTCCTGGCGCAGTGAGTGCTGTGGTCTTATAAGATGTCCCAGGATCGACCCAGGGAAGGCCAATTTGAGAATTTATTATCACTGGATATTAAATGACGGAAGGTTTCAGCCTGGTTTTTTACCACCCTACCAACAAATACGTGCCTTAGATTGCCATAGCGATTTAGCGTTCCTACTCAGAGTCGCGTGGAAATCGATTAAGCAGGTGGGAAAACCGTAAATGGCTAGCTGATAGTGGACTTTCCTTCAATAGATGACGTTCTATAGGAGGTTCAAAGTAAAGCGGTTTATTTAGTTGCTTATAAAAAGCAGTTTCTCTTGAGTTTAGCAAGAATTTTCAATAGATTGTGAAATAAAGGATGTTTATGATTGTTAATTCTAACTCGACTTGTTTATTACCTGTAGATTAGATTCGCAAATAGCGTTGTAGGGATCCCCCTGGCAGTCATTTTTGCTGAAGACGTCAAACTCTCCAATGCGCACGCCAGCAATCTTCTTCTTCGGAACGACACAGTGGGCAGCCGTCAAAATGTATCTAGTGTTGATGACACTTCCTGCGCATTGAAATTGTAGACCTTCTCCTGTAGACATAAAGTATACGTGAGGAAACAGTTCTCAATAATTTTTCTGCGCCGAAATTCACGGTTTTTAGTAACTAGTTGGGCAAAAACGAAAACAGTAGCTTACTTGTATAATAAGAGATGAGTGCCATCCAGGGGAATTCGTATAACTTGGCGATTCGGCCACCGAAGATACGGCTGCCATCGATGTCTCCACAGTCCTTTGGTAAGAGTGCGGCGTTCGGATGATTCTCGATCTCATCCTCGGAAAAATCTGAACAGCATACCTGTTAAACATAAAGAGGTTATATAGGCTATTAAAGTCCCAAGGCTTGAAGACTTTCTCTGACATAGGAGAGACGGTTTTAGAGCATAGACCCAACACAAGTGCTCACAGTTCGTGGGCTCTAACGATTATAACAACAAGTTAGTAAAAGTAACAAAGGCCGACGGCTCAACGTGCTATCTCGAGCACGGTTGCCATATCATAATTAATATCATCATATTACCCGTTGTAATTCCACTGTTGGCTATGTGTCTTTCGCAGGGAGTTCCAAATTTCAAGGTCGCGTCCAGTAGCCTATGATTTGCATGCTTGCAATCGCTTTTGAGTATCTCATAACTTGTCAGTAACATTAATTACGCTTACTGATTATTTATAACATTCCATATTAGATAGTGAAAATAATAAGAAAATTATATTATTAATGTTACTTACTCGTAACTACTTTATTTTAAGTTGTATTTTTACTGAGTATTTCTTATCCCTATCCCTACTTCCCTAATTCCCTGCTTATATTATAAATGACAATGTAAGTTTGTTTGTTACGCTTTCACGCAAAAACTACTTTACCGATCCTCATGAAACTTTGTACACATATTCTTGAAAATGTAAGAAGTAATATATGATACTGTTTATCCCCACATAAAGCTTGGTTCCTTTAGGAGAGGTGATGAAAGTGTTTGACGATTTTACACCATAACTCCGACAAATTATAACCGATTTAAATAATTATTTTTGTACTATAGAGGTTATAATATGTATTATATTTTGCCCAAACTTTGTGTTGATCTGATGAATGTGGTTGGAGATAGAGGACAGAACTCCTCAGCGGACAAACCTCTCATTTAAGGCTTAGCTATACTGCAAACCTACTTTAATTTTTTTCAAAGAACAAAATCAAACGCAGACGAAGTCGCAGGCAACAGCTAGTATTCTATAATCGCATATTTTATAATAAAACATGTAATGAATGCTTTGTAATCATAATATCATAATAATCGTAATCATAATAACCGTGGTAGAGTCACTACAGACAAACTGACTTGACGTTTCAGAAGTGCTTATAAACTAGGTCTACTTGAAATAAATGAATTTTGAATTTAGAATTTTATTAAATGTAATGATTAGCTTAATCAATGCTGCTCTGTTAGAATAGATCACCATGTAGAGATACGACCGTGAAATTGTATACTCTGCTTGTGTTGTTTTTCTTATTTTTCTGTAATTTTGTTTTGCGTGTAATAAAAGTGTATTCATTCATTCTTGATACTTTAGTTCTCATTATTTTTTGTTAAATGACTGTACAAGGAAAATAGCTAACTGTGAATATTAGGTATATAATTATGTAAATCTGATCACTTGTCTGAGATTTTCCTTAAGGTAAATTGGACGTTGTTAAAACGAAGAGCTGGATCCTGAGAATAAACTTAAAGAAATTTGGCATAACCTCGCAATAGCTGAACACTGTTTTTATTTTTTCCACTCATCTGGTAAGTGATGTTTTTATAGTGTATAGTGTATAGTGATGTTATACTAAACCCATTCCCCTAACTTTGTTGGTAGGTCTTTGTAACTTTCAAAGATTGGAGCCCCCCACTAGACAAAGTCGTAATGAATGACCAACGAAAAGGCTACCATTGCTCCGTATACGGATTGCCATCTTTACAAATCTAATAAAATCAAGCACATCACCTTAGGTTCACGGTTTTCTTCGCCACAGAAAGCATTTTTGAACTTCTGTCTTGAATCTTGGTCCTTCTTCGCGATCGCAAGTTCCACGGCCCTCCGACAAGATCGCAGCGGTACACAGTCGCTGCATTCTTCTATAACATGAACATTATAACATGACATTATATTATCGACGATAAATAAATAAATAAATATACTCCGACAATACACACATCGGCATCTAATCCCAAAGTAAGCGTAGCTTGTGTTATGGGTAAGATAACTGATGAATATTTTTTATGAATAATATACATAAATACTTATAATATATAGATAAACACCCAGACACTGAAAAACATTCATGTTCATCACACAAATATTGTCCAGTTGTGGGAATCGAACCCACGGCCTTGGACTCAGAAAGCAGGGTCGCTGCCCACTGCGCATTGTTAAATTGTAAAACGATGTTAGAAAAGAGCAACTGCTGAGTTTCTTGCCGGCTTCTTCTCGGTAGAATCTGCTTTCCGAACCGGTGGTAGAGTCACTACAATCAGACATACTTGATGTTTCTAAAGTGCTTATATTAGGCCTACTTGAAATAAATAAATTTGGATTTTTTTCATCTTAGCACCCATAACACAAGCTACGCTTACTTTGGGGCTAGATGGCGATGTGTGTTTTGTCTTAGTTTATATTTAGAATATTTATTTAGTAATATTCTTATTCTATATACTTATTGGTTTATTTTTATATTTATTTATTATATTATATTCTTTTGATTTATTTGTGTAAACTAGTTAATGTATTAGTATGTAGTTTAAAAATTTATACCACCAGCAGTCTAATCTCCTATTCTTTTTCCTAATTCGAAGGTTGTCTGGCAGGGATCCCTATTAAGCGATAAGGCTGCCTCTCGTATTTTACTTTTCTCTTCATGTTTCTGTTTTTATTTTATTTTTGTATATGTTAATGAATGTATACAAATAAAGAGTTAAATAACAATGCACTCTAAAAAAAGAAAGCCAACTAAGAGAGATCTTCTTTTAGTTGACGTTATATAAATTATAACAATTATGATAATAAACATAACAACAAAAGCTGATTAGTTATAGCAGCAAGTTCATTATAGATTGAGCTAACAATGTAGGTATGTTCATTGATTCTAACAAATAAATACGTTGTTTCTATTATTATTTACTTCTTTGTATGATTAGATCATTTTTAATTATTTAGCTTAAACAAGTACGTAAATTGAATCAGTTAAGAATATGCCTTAGTTAAGTAACAATAATAGGAGCAATACAGTTGCCCAGTCCATTGAATTATGATAAACAATCATTATCATCTCATTTGATGTATCTATGTTCTTGTTAGGCTCGTATGGAATCAAGATGCTTGATCACAACAATCACTATCTTGTTAGGAATAACCAATTTTTTTTTAGAGTGTGATAATCATGACCATTTGACGACATTTAACATAATAGCGGTTTTAACCTAGTGGGTGAGGCTTCGGCTTCACTTATAGGAGCAACGAGTTCGACACGCACGCACCTCTAACCAAAAATTTAATTCAAGCAATTAAAATATCACTTGCTTAAACGGTGAAGGTAAACATCGTGAGAAAACCTGCATGCCTTAGAGTTCTCCGTAATGTTCTCAAGAGCGTTCGTAGTCTACCAGTCCGCACTGAACCACGGCCGGCGCGTTAGGCTACGGCGTTTTCATTGTGAGCGGAGACCAATTTAAATCTTAAAAAAAAACACGATGATAATCATCTTTTTACTGCCGCAATTGGCTTTTAAAACATGTGTCGATTAGCTGCGCCTACTAATATACTAGCTTTGCCCCTTTGTAATTTTTTTTTAATTGCAATTACGGGAGCAGATTTAGCACCGAGGGCGTGGCTAGAATAAATCTATTTTCCAGGAAGTTTGCTATGGCAAACTAAAGCAATGCTTAGTTACAGCGCATCTACATGATATTCAGTTTTTCCTACTATCGACACCATGGCTTTTTGGGGGTAAATATAGCCTAAGTATTAATCATTATAAAGTATAAAATCTCCATTCCAAATTTGAAAGCGGAAGAATAAGTGATATATATTATCGTATCGTAATATTACTAGCAGACCCTCGCGACTTCGTCCGCGAATGAGTCAAAATAAAAAAAAAATCGTGTTTCCGAGATTACAATATAAATGAATCCTAGCTAGATCGATTTATCGCCCCCGAAACCCCCTGACTACTAAATTTTATGAAAATCGTTAGAGCCGATTCCGAGATTCCAATTACTCGTATATATATGTATATTGAAGAATTGCTCGTTTAAAGATATAAGATATTGTATCGTTAAAACACGAATAAAATGACATTTTCTAAAAATGAATCCTAGCTAGATTGATTTATCGCCCTCGAAACACCCTGTATGCAAAATTTCATGAAAATCGTTAAAGCCGATTCTGAGATTCCAATATACAAGAATTGCTCGTTTAAAGATATAAGATATTATAGATTGTAACATATTAAATATGAACATAGTACATAGTAATATGTTACTATCGTTACAGAACTTTTACCTTCATCATCATTATTATCATCACTTCAACCGATTGAAGTCCACTGCTGGACATAGGTCTTTTGTAGGGAGTTCCAAAATGTAAACAAATACTTACTAACACCTTGTTATTTTTTATTTCAATAAATACATAAAGTTAAAATATTCTCCTTTTAATATCAGTGTGATAGGTATCTACATAAAAGTAATAGCTATATTAATGGATATGTTTTAGATATTATTAGTTTGTAAACTGCTTACATAAGTAATTTATTTTATCACGCGTTGACCTATAACACCATCCCGTGTGTATTTCTTCCTCGAGTCGCATAGAGTTTATAATTTCTTTATCCAAAAAGTATATGATGTGAGGTAGTTTTATACGACGATATAAAATCGCAATGTAATACTATGACCAATTTTGAAACTATTTTTATTTGACACGACTAATAATAATAATCACGTGGAGTGGTTTCTCAAACAAACGGTTCGTCACTGCATACCATTTGTCATTTGACAGTCGTATGAAATTTTACCTCTAATGTTCTAAGCGATCACCATAAAATGGGAAAGTGGTGAAAAAATTGTGACCTAGCAACATTTTGCGGGTGTAAACAGTTTTCACTGTTTTGGACGAGTTTTCACTGTTTTTGGACACAATGCACTGCATACAATTATGGCTGAATGAGGATTCTGTGTGTTTTTAATTCAATGCAATTTAAAAAAAAAAAAGAAGAAAATATAATAATTATAAAGGTCGTTGCGTCGTGGTATTAAACGGGTCACACCTCAGCCTGTCTTTTAGCGCCATGGCAGTAGATACCTGCCAAGGAATACTGCAACGCTGATTTTCAGTAGGGACTATCAGCGGATACCACGGACAGGCAGCGATATGGTCTGACGCTGAGTGCTTGTATACTCCTTTGGTAAGTTATCGACAAATAACAAAGATAATACAAACACTACGTCCTTATAACCAAAGAATAATAACAATTATAATCCCAGCATCAACGTAAGAAAACATCGTACCTAAAATATTCTGGTATAAACGTAACAATACAATTTTTATATTATCTTTTCTGAGCCGTGATCATCAAAGTACATTTCAACATATTCATTACTTTGCTATGACTTAATGTCCGAGGCAAAAGAAGTCAGATGTGCTTGCAGGCATATAAGATGTGTACGATAGTAACATATTGAATCAATGGTAAAAACTAACAAGTATCACAATTTAAAGTTTTTGATAAGTAGGTATATAGTATGCGACAGGGCATATTTATATGAGTTGTTTATATCCATTAATCATCCATCCATATAATAACCGTCATAATAATTACCATAATATAAGAATTATTATTCAATGTTAATTTTTTTAAACTAGCTGCGACTTCACATTCGTTTTTTCGCTTTTTTAACCATCTCTAACAAAAGGCCGTCTCCTGGGTGTAAAAAAATGCAAAATTTTGCCTGTCAGATCAGTTTAGCTGTGAACCGGTGCATGGTTAACAAAGGTTATTTATTAAATTCAATGGGGTTTCTTGGTTATTTTATGAGGTAAAAAGTATCCTACCTCCAACTCCAAGATACAAGCTAGCAGTGGCAAATTTCGTGAAGCTTTGTGCATTGTTTGTGTCTAACATACGAGTAGTTGTAGTTAATAAACAAACGCATTAAAATATGAGTATGGGTGGTTCGCATTGATACAAACGTAATAATTTATTTTAATTTTAGCACACAGTACTAATTGTTGAGCTATAAGAAAACGAGTTTTGGATTGTGCACTTCCTTTGTTAGGCATTTATACAAACAGATTTAAAATTCGAGTTTCTGTCTGTAAATTCTTATTCAACCTCTTATAGATCTGATCTATTATTATTTACAAATCCCGCTCACCTAGATTGGGGCAGCTCTAGAATTGGAGCTAGGGTCTCTCAGCTCTAAATCTAGACTCTATCTAATATATCTAGTTTCGATGTAAGCATTAGAACGACAGTGTTAACACTTGTCAAGATCGGTTTTTTTTCTGTAAACACGTAGGTACATAGGTTTGTTTTAAATGGTTCGGGAGGAAGTCTAGGATGGAAGTTATTTCTGTACAAAATTCCGCCAAGAGCGAGAATGTGTAGTGCTTCAACAAAACAAAGTAACTAAGGTACCTAATTAACAAAAAAAACAAATACTTACGCGTTTATAATAATATTAAAATCAGTACAGATCGCCATAGAAAATAATCTTGGAAACTTACTTGTATTAACTATTCCGCAACCGTACAACACAAGGACACTAATTAAAATATTTGATAGCAACATTATTACAGATTTCTTATTATGTATGTGTGTATAAATAACAATATATTAATTAAAACGATGTAGCAGGTTCGGCCGCTACGGCGAGTGAGTTGAGACTGACCGTTGAATGCTCCACAGGCTGGCTTTTAGACCCATGAGGTCATTTGAAACGTAATTATGTATCTTGTATGGGAAAACCGCTGGTCGGTCATTGTCATAGGCATAATATCCCAAAGTTTCAGAGGCTTCCTTGCTTGCTGTTAGGTCGGTGTGTCCATCTCATTAGGAAAGAAGGTAGCTACTGCGTTGCTTTAATGTAGTTATGGTCACTATACAAGCCTCTCTACGTTAAAATGGGGGGGATCCCCTCCTCGTCACCGCGGGAGCCCCAGCAGTTGGTTAGGGTGGTTCAGCAACGCCAACAAGAGAGACATGCAGTGGTTGTTTTCAATTTGGTTATAACCCCTTTAGAGGGGGGAGTTTCATATAACGTCCTGCCAAGGGTCGGAGCTTTTCCACCACGCCAAAAAAAGGTGTGTTGGTTACATTAGTTCACGATAGTTATTATCAATTGAAGACTCCCGGGCCCTGGCAACCCTATAGTAGTATAATAAGATCTGCTCCCACGCTGCGATGTAGTGGGGCATACGCACATAATAGGGTCCTTCTTTTAGTTCACAATCATCATTCTCCTGGCTTTTCCTCTCGATGGATAAAGCTAGATAGCTTAAATTCGCTCCTGCTATGTAGTTTGGGAACACGCACATTTTATGATCTTCCATTTACTTCACATTGCTAGGCCCTGCCCCCTTTTTTCATAGGTCGACGGTCGAAGCTGACAAAGATGCGATAAAGGCATTAGTTGATGCAAATCGGCGAATCACCACACGAGAGATCGGTGAGAGGTTAAATTTGTCGAATTCAACTGTTTATGGCCATTTGAAAGGCATGGATTATTCATTATACGAAAACTGTCTTTCATGTTCCCCAAAAAAAACGAAATGACTTTCCGAACAACCTAATACATATTAGGTTGGGGAAAAAGTTTCTTCGCATTTTTTAAAGAAAATTCAAAACATTTTTTAATATAGTTTATTTACACTTAACTAGAGTATGCAGGTAACATTTTGTTCGATAACTTTTTGCCATCTTAGGCATAATAGGTAGGGACATAATCCCGTTGCTATAGAAATTTTAGGGTTTCTGATCAAACAACCACGACCAGTAGTTTTGGCAGTCCTCTCGTGATGTTAACCTGACACTGCCTAAAGAATCACAAATGAGTACACGGTTCATTAGGTTTCTTTTAGTGAGCTCGTGAGGTACCCAAATATACAGTTTTTTTGTGTACCCAGCTTTTTTCATGTGCGCCGAAATTGTTTTGTGGTCAATTCCCAGTTTTTCAGCTACGTTGTCACTACTAATATGTCGATCTTGCTCCACTTTTTTTGTAGTAAAAATTAAAATGTATTGAATTTCTGCATTAGATTCACTCATCTTCACAGTACGAAAAACAAATAAAAATCACAAATTTTCCCAATTTGAATTTGGAATTATCTTCTTTAAAATTGTAACTTTTAATAATACCAAAACCAGCCATATACAAATAGTATACCCAAAGAGATTTTATTACAAGTTCATACATAATATACTGCGAAAACACCTTTTCTTTTTATATATATATATATATATATATATATATATATATACTAGCTGTTGCCCGCGACTTCGTCTGCGTTTGATTTTGTTTTTAAAGTATTCAGTATCGGTAAGCTTTAAATGAGTATAGTAGTATATATATATAACATGTGACTGTTAATTATAGACAAATAATTTGCAATAAAATAAAATTGTGACTATAATTAAAGATCTAAGCTATCCTATCTCTTAAGTTGGACCAGACCGCTCACGGTGAGCCAATTTAATTTTAAATCGGTTAAGTAGTTTAGGAGTCCATCGCGGACAAACATCGTGACAGGAGATTTATATATATTAAGATATAAATATATACATACATATAAATATATATACATATAGCTGTAGCTTAGATCTACTGCTCTACTGCAATATTGGTGGCGAAAACGCACATTAAGGCGTGCCTCTTTTTGTTCAGCATCATCAGTCTTAATGTCGTTGCTGGGTTCTGACCTCCTGTCTCATAGGAGAGTATAACCTAGATCTACATCCCGCCGAAATTTAGGCATTAGGTGCTGGGTCCTTCTTATACTTTATACTCAGCGTCATCCTGAACAATCCCGAAGCCCCGTACAAGCCGTCCACTTGTGGTAAAATGGATTTGGTGTTTAGAGTCCTCCAAGCTGCTGCGGTTGGCTAAAAGGTTGAAATAACTTAATATGTAAGTTGTAACATTACCATATATTTTAGTAAAATTTTCTTAATAGAAAAACGTTAGTCACTAAAAGAGTAGATTAAGAGTTAAAATGTCTTAGTTATTTATTAAAATTTTGAGATAAAAGATGTCGGCCCAAGGTTCCCGGTTGTCAAGGTTGGGTCGATGTATCGGAGTAAGCTGTTTTTTGCTTCCCCCCCCCCCATATCCCTTCTTTACTCGGAAATCGTAAACATAAGGAAGTTTCATTAATTATGACTATGGCTGGAATTATTTTGTTGGCTTAGTTATTATATACACACACGTGAAATACGTAACGTTGTAACGCTATGTAAACTTTAAGTTCCAAGTAAGAAGCTTCTTTTTAGCACTACATATATGTAGGTCATTTTGTTAAATACTAATTTATACTAAATTTTCCTCCAGGTGCAGGCAAAATACATATTTTATAATGAACTCAACGTCTCCTAGAATTATTAGCTAAGCAATCCACGCTTGTTGGCCCGATACACTAATAAACTAGACTTGGTAATTACATTTAAGAGATAGATCATAACGTACTTCAAAATATGTACGTAGTATATAGCACCTAGTTATAACAATAAAAAATTGTTTTATTTGTTTATTAAAATGCGACTTCTTAGATTTGAGGTTAATGCTGTCCCTCGAGATGCTCTAAGCAATGGCTTAATTAGCTTAAGCGCTAATCCGGTACTGCAGGCACTAAACCAACGTTGCATTTGGAACTCGGGCATAATAATGTACCTACTTCGTTTTTAGAGTTCCTGTCTGGATAAAACGATACTCTGTCTGTCTATCTATGCCCGTCACCAGGCTATAGAATAACACAAACAACAAAACATAATAGGAAAAGCACAAGGAAAACAGTAATAGTACTTAGTGCTAGGGTGCAAAAGCGGCCTTATCACTAAAAGGGATCTTTTAAAGGCAACCTGAGCGTGCGAAGCCGATAAAAAAAGTGGAAAGCGGGTGGTGCATAACATACTACATTTACATATTAACTACAAAAATACCGATATAAATTGATATATTATACTATAATAAATATTTATGATATATATATTTCTGCTATTATAAACTTACATAATACGCAATTACATAGATAAGTAATAATTTTTTAAGCGATATTTTAATAGGTGAAAAGATTCGGAGTGACGTATTTCCCAGGGGAGCGAGTTCCACAGTGTTACAGCTTTAAAAGTGACGCTTTATCTCGTGAACTGTGGCAGTTGAATGTACTGCTGATATATTTCTGTTGCCGCTATAAAAACAAATTCTATTTTTAATAAAATAAAACAAATATTGAAGGAGGGCCCCCATACAACTAAAGTGAATTTTTTGCTCGATATTGATAATGGCAATAGATATTCACAGAATACTGAGTAATATTATTAGCTTAAAAAAATAAAATTTTAAAGGGAGATCCCATACAACGAATGTGATTTTTTGCCGTTTTTATATAAATAAAAATAAATAATGAGAATGAATAAGATAATGGTACGGCGAGAGGTTTTTTATTGCATTAATTTGTACGGTTACAGTGTGCTAAATAAATTCAAAATTAAAAAAAATACAAAATTTAATTTATTTCAAGTAGGCCTATATAAGCACTTTTGAAACGTCAAGTCTGTCTGTGCGTAGTGGCTCTACCACCGGTTCGGAAGGCAGATTCTACCGAGAAGAAGTCGGCAAGAAACTCAGCAGTTTCATTCAGCAGAATAAATGTAAAAACCACATAGAAGCAAGCAATCCGACTGTCTGTGTGCACGTTATGACTATAACATTAATTTGCTTATAAATACTGGTAATTAATTTAAATTCATTTTCCTTAACATCGCGTAGTGCATTAATGTACTTAGGTAAAGTAATTAATATGTTGACAATGGTAAAGTGGACACAACAAAGCTTGCATAGAGTCAAACACATTTATTTGTTTACTAGCGGTTGCCCGTGACTTCGTTTATCCCATTACGATTTAGGTTTAATCTGTAATGTAATGTGGTGTTAGGATGACGCAGGCTAAGATGGTATCGGGCTGTTAGGGTTATATTAAATAAAGACCTCTGAAAGGTTTCTTCGCGACATCGTCCCGAAACGCTAAATCGCTTAGCGGCTGGTCTTTTTCGGTATTGTGGTAACTAGCGACAGCCGAAGACTCCTTACAGACAATATTATCATCATCATATCGACCCATTACCGGTCCACTACATACAATATGCTAAGACCTAATACATAATGGTTTGGAGATCATCATCACCATATCAACCGATAGACGTCCACTGCTGGACATAGGTCTTTTGTAGGGAGGTCCAAATTACACGGTTCTGTGCCGCTTGGATCCAGCGGCTACCTGCGTCGCGCTTAATGTCGTCTGTCCACCTCGTTGGGGGTCGACCAACGCTGCGCTTACCAGTTCGGGGCTGCCATTCCAGCACCTTGGGATCCCAATCGTCCATCCTTTCTCCGAACTATGTGCCCGGCCCATTGCCACTTCAGCTTCGCGACTCGTTCGGTAACTCTGGTTCTTCTACGAATCTCCACATTTCTGATTTGATCGCGTAGAGATACTGTATATAATGAAATAATTACTATAAATACATTCAATACAATTAGGATATACCTAAAAGTGAGACAAGAATTATGTTTTTTTTTGTGATGAAACAAGTTGTATAACATTTATATTTTTTCCACACTGCGATTATAACCAGTTTTGTTGCTTGGGTTTTTTGCGTGCACTTTTTATTTTCAAGTTCTGCGTGTTTCCTTCTACTTTAATTATAGCTTGATTCATTGTATCATATTTTATGTTACGATAAACGGAATATGAAATAACGTGAAACGCCAAAACCTAAACGCGCTCGGACATGACGATTGATGATCTCTCTGGCGCAGAGGAAAACGCTGTATGTTTTTAAATATTCACAACGTCGCGGTTGTTTTTTTCAAACTTGGTTTCCTTAATGTTTTTTTGAATGGTAAAATTCAAAAACAAAGGAATAGGTAATTTAAAAAACAATGTAAATTTGAAAAGCTCGAACTTTCATCGTCATATCAACTCATTGCCGGCCCACTTCAGAGCACGGCACGGTGGATACATACCTATTTCACGAAAGGTTTGCGACGGGCGTAATTCTTGCAATCTTTGCTTTCAAACGTCACAAAACACAAACAAAAAAAAAAGTGACGTTCAACATTGTGTTCACATTGTAATATAATTCAAATTTTAGTCCATTGAACACTCTTAATACAGCACAACTTACAGCGCTAAACTAGACAATTAATCGGAGACAAAAACTAAGTGACAACGATGTCCAGTGAGAATAAGATCAATCCACGTTGGATAGAAGCAGGCGTTACTTAGCGAAAATCCATGATAAAGATATATTATGACTTTACAATGAATAATTGTTAAGACACTTACTTAACAATTATTCATTGTAAAGTCAACATCTCCTGAGGATGTTTCGGTTTCGGAGCGAAACGTGCGTAGAGGGTACATTGCCGAAGATCTGTTTGGTGTGGAGTACAAGGATTGGAGAAATTATAAATTACACAATGCAGATTCTCCTGCTTTTCGCAGACTATAGCAAATTAAGCTTATTTTCATAAAATATCAATCCACGTACTGAGGGAACTGAATCGCGCAGTTTTTTTGTTCAGTGCGAGCAAGCTCTTATAATGAAACAATCAATGTTCGATAGTTACTTTATATTTAATTTATTAAATTACATTGCATCTTTAAATCTTTAACATCTTATTTCACAAAAGTTTATTTCTTTATATTCAATATTGTTCTGCACGGATAAAAAAATTCTTAAAGGTATTTTTAGTTGTCAAGGGGTACAATTTTATGAATGCCTAATAACTGGTCACAATTTAAGAGTATAAATATTATATTATGACAATATTTAACAGCTAGTTAATTCTTAGGCCGGTAAATTACGGTCCATTGTGAAGGAATCTGTTTCTGAAGGTTTTTAACATTAATGAATGAGATTAGATCATTTTTCTGTGTTATACCATAAAATTTACATGAAATACACTTTTATTGCAGAACACAGAAAAAAATAACACAAATAAAAATACAATAGAGCACGTTAGACAATAACCATATGGCTGTTTGGCGATCTCTTCTAGGCAACGCCGTTAAAAATATAATAAGCTATACATGCAGGGTAGTTGATGAATTGTATATTCACTTTTAGCTACAAAACTAAATTTGCTTCACAAAAGGTTCCGTTTATTCTTGATCGCACATTACAGAAATTGGTGTGTAAATTTTTTTTTTTTTAAATTTCGTTACGGATGACGTATCAAAATTTTAGTTCAGACGTCATAAGGATGCATTTTGTAAAAATGGCTCATCAGCAACACTTGTGATAGATGTTATAATTTTCATGTGAAGAGTATTATGAAGGTATATTTTTAATTTGAATTTCAGAATGCTCATTTAATTACATATTTCAGTTATACATATACATACATATACTTACAAAAACACATACAGATATATATAAATATAAATATATTATGTATATGTTTTCCTCTTAGCTGGTATTCGATAAATCACATGATGTACAAAATTAATCCTTAAAACTGAAATTGTTAATTTGGATATACAGCCATAATAACATAAAAAAATATACCCAATCAGGGTATATATTATTTTTTTTTTATACAAAAATATAATATTATAGCATTATATGTATGTATGATTTCAAGTTATACTTATATAAGTAAATAAATTGACAGACAAATAGAAACAGCAAAAAATCCTATACGCTTTTTTAATATACGGTACGAAACTCCAAAAATGTGTGCATCCAATTAATTTTGTAATGTGCGAACATCTGTCTCTAATACCTTCAGAAAAAATAGTTTACATTGAATTTTTGTTTTAAATATTCACAGCACTGTATTTATTTATTGTTTTGAATCAAAAAGTAATAGGGCATTTTTTTCGGGTTATTTTCCATACACGTAGAATTTTATAGTGACTCCATAGGGCGTCTTGTCGTGCAGGGCAAGGTGGAGGGCACTAGAGGTCGAGGAAGGTCACCCATGCGATGGACCGATCAGATTAAATCTGCTGTGGGTGGCCCTTTGCACGAGTGCACCAGGCTTTCGGCCAGCCGAGAGAAGTGGCGGATGCTCGTGGGGCGTGTGACATCTGCCCTCAAAGACGCTTCATGATGACCACGACCACTCTGCCAAGAGTGTAACGACAAAGAAGAAGAAGAAGAATTTTATATTAGTTCAACTCTTAACTTTAGCACAGCAGTATACCTTAGTTAATATAATATTTGTCACTTTTTATTATTAAAAGGTTCATTGAAACCCACCTAAGTTTCCTTTTTCTTCAATAGTCCAAATATATCATCTTTTTAATTATATTCTTGTGGTATCATCGTATAAAACGTCTTTTTTCGTTAGCCAATTTCGGTATTATTATTAATATTAAATAAAAACTACATTGGTTGATTGACACTCATACTTTGCACACAACGACATTTAACTGAAAACAAAGACAGACACAAATAAACGTGAACGGAACTGCGAACGTGAGCCCTTAGTGTGACTGTGTGAGATCAGTACGATCGACCTTTTCGAGTATCGAAACACTAGTCCATTATACCAGTAAGCAAAATATAGTGTATCAACTACTTTAGGCTGCTTATCATTAAGAAGCGTAAGGTCGAGTATCTGGGCCACGTTCTGAGACATGAGCGATACCAGCTGCTCCGGCTCATAATGATGGGCAAAGTAGAGGGCAAACGACGTGTTGGAAGGAGGAAGATGTCGTGGTTGCGCAACATCCGTGAATGGACCAATATTGAAAGCGTGGAAGTATTGTTTCGCTTGGCGCAAGACCGCGAGAAGTTCGCTGAGCTGACGTCCAACCTCCAGTAGTGGAGAGGCACAAAAAGAGAGAGAGAGAGAGAACTAATTGTACTCTCTTGATTGTATTTATATCTTTGTAACTACTTTTTGTTTCTTTGGTGTACAATAAAAGTGTATTCATTCATTCATTCATACTTTAGGAGCCTTAGTACAAGATTTGTTCTCTCGCAATCGAGGTGTCGTTTTCGAGTATGGAAATACTTGAACATCGAAGTAAAATGGATTCTATTTAAGCACAAATTTGCCAACAATTCTTTAGCTACGACTTTGCATAGAACGTTTGTAAAAATCAGAAGTACAGGATTTGAGACTCTATGAGTGCCATTAGGTCCTATTTAATTTGACGATACAAAGTTTTATATGCGTTAACGACTCTTTGATTGTGAGCGAGCAAGTCTTGCACTATAAGGCTATACTGATTGAGAGTACCGGCTCGCAAGTACAACCGGCTCGGTCTACCGCGGCTGTGAGCAAGGGAGACCCCGAACTACTTCGAATCGCAACATGTTATTTATTTGTTTCCCTGTCGGGCGGCCAAGTTGACTCACTATGCACCATTTGCATTTATGATTTTTCCCTAAAGTAACACTGTTTTAGTACCCGAAATCTATAAGATTAGTTTTAATCGAATAACGAGTATTTAAAGACAGCGATTATTTAAAGTACAGATTGTTGTTTGACAAATATCCGCTACTTTATATTTGTTGACAAATACCAGTAGTAATGAGTAATTAAATAACAGTCCGTATGACTATTTTACCTTGGCGCTTTTTATTGCAGTACTCGAAATCTTTGACGTTCACGACGTGACGCCGACGTGCTAAGGGTGCACAGTTCACAAATTAACAAATCCAGTTTGCGTGCATTCGTGAAACGAGTGTGAAAATGTCGTCATGTGCAAAGGTTTGTAATGGTTCAATACTCCGAGGTAGTCTGGCCAAAATAATCACATTTTCTCTCACACTTAAATCTTCGATTTTTTCCGATGATTCCATTCATGTTACACGTCTTACAAACTCATGAGTTATTTCCAGCAGACATGACGTTAAAAACGAGATAGAAGGAAGCAAGTCAACTGCTGGGGTGAAACTACAGTTCCTTAATCTATCTTTTACATATCCTAGCTGTCATAGCCAAGATCGCACTTCTAGGAACTCCTATGGTCTTGAGTAATGACATCTTCACAACATCTTGGCAGCCGCTATATAGCCAATGGTGTGCATGACTAATAATTCTTAGTCATTGATTGAACCACTAAAGCTTTACTAAATGGAGAAGTCTTGGGTTTGTTTAGGAAAGAATATGGTGATCTGGAAAGGGCCATTGAAAGCAGCCATCCAGGGCGTTTAAGGGATGTCCTACTTTTGTACTTTCAGCACATCTTGCCATCAAACTTCAGCTACTTTTACTATTTTCACATCCGTTTGGCCCTTGCTTAAGGAAAAGCATGATTATCTGACAGTAATCGGCCATTTTCTACACAGACGCTAAAGCGGTAGACTCGGACCTAACCACGAGCATAAGTCTCGGTGGGAAGGTATTGAGACTTGTACCTACGATAGACTGCAGAGACGCTTCGCTACGAGAAATGTCCTCAGACATATCGTTCATACAGCACTCTCTCTATGAAGAGTGAGGGTTACGTCAGGGGGTGGTGGGTCCCATTCCCAGAGGCGCGGCTTGCGACGTCGGTCTATGGTGGGCCCAGTTTCTCCCGAGCCATCCGAGTACCCGCTACTGCATGAACGTAGGCTGCATGATGCGTGAACTTTATGCTCTGTGAAAAAAATATCAATAGTTCTGAAGTGTGTAGTCATACTTTATAGGTCACTTTATGTTTTGGTTATTGCCTTGTGGTTCTTGGTAAATGTCAAGCATTAAAAATGTGTAAAAGGTGTTTATCTAAGAAAATATGACTAGAAAATACGCATTTTGTAATATCTAGCGAAAGATTAAGGTGGTCTTGGTGCCAATGGATGCCCGCAATGGATGTGGTGATCAATCTTTCCTTGTCCTTAACGTTCAAGCTTCCTTCCACCGTGCGACCAATCACAAGGCTCTTTCTTAAGCGGGCTCTTGTAATTGGCCGAAAACAGCAAGCGAGCTTGAATTCCGCTACGGGCGCAAGTTGGACAGTCTGAAGGTCTGTGTTCAAAGTTGAGATGCTAATAGGATGAGGATACTGATAATGAAGCGGGGGTAAATAAAAGGCTTTTTAATTTTTATCCATTTATTTACAGTCGAACCACAGAGTAAAGACAGTTATACAGAAGTACGACGCCGTCTAGACAGAGACAGAGATGTATGTGAAAGGCGGCAAGGAAAGAGGCGTTATTGGTCTCAGTCCTATACACTGTGGCACCGAACTGACCATATGGCGATCAAAGGCGTCAAACCACTGTATCTCTTCTTTATACTGTGGTAGAACTGACCAGTAACGATATGGGATGATGGCACACGCATGCAGTATTACCTACCTCCTATATTATCAAGATATTCTCGCGCGACCTCATCAAGCTGCAGAACCTGTATGACGGGTGCAGGCTTTGACCGGACGCGGCGAGCGACGCGTATTACCAGAACTGAAGATAGGACGAAAACTGCCAGTAATACTACAACTCCGATGGATATACCCACGTCTTTTCCGAGTAGAACTGAAAGAAATGATTAAAAATTCAACATCAACAACACAACAACATTTATATACAGGGACATTTGGAAACAGGTTATGAGACACCATTGATTAAGTTCGTGACATGACCAGTTTTGATTTCAGTATACAGCGTGGTAAAATATTTTTTCATCGAGTTCCTCATAAATTAAAAGTTGCGTCTTTATTTACGCGTTCTCATATAAACTTCGAAGAAACATATTAGAAACCTAAAAAACCTAAAAATAAACCAAAGTAACGAGTAATGTGTACAAACCTGTATCGTATTTTTTATTTTATCTCAAAATTTTAACAAGAAAAATATACTTTTTCTTAAGAGTAGTTAACTCTTAAGAAAAAGTTGTCATTTTTTCTGCCGGGAAAAACTGAATCAAAAGGGAAAGCGGACAAAGTAATTAGAATATGGTAAATAATAAAAGAACTAAATCCATTATTAATAGTTAAAGTTCTCTCTACCACATTACACTAAGGTTTATTGCCTCATCCGGTGACAATACGGCTGGCTCATTTTTTTGCGGAAAGATTCAGCCTGGCTGTTCGGCGCGGAAATGCAGCCATCATTCTTGGCACTGTTTGGCGAGAGCATGACCTTAAGGTTACAGTAATTAGTTAAGGTTATAAGCTTGCTGTGGCTTGCCTTCTTTGTTCAGTTAAGGCGTAAAGGAAGGACAAACAAACAAACAAACGCACTTTCGCATTTATAATATTAGTAAGGATATCCAAGAAACTATATCACTCTATGCATTAGACAGTCTAAATCATTAAGCATCTTCAAAAGTCGTTTAAAAGAATATTATTTATCTACGGAGTCATAAGCTTATATATTTGCTCTGTATATATTTATATATATATATATATATATATGTATCTATATATATATATATGTATTTATATATATATATATTTATGCATATATATTTATATTGTATGTATTTATTATTAGTATTTGTATTAGCTATTTGTGTATTATTGTTGATGTAGTTTATGTTATGACATATTTTTAAAATTTCCCGTTTCCTTAATCATTTTCTTCTTTCAATAAGGTTTGTCTGGAGGAGATAGCTTAAAGCGATAAGACCGCCTTTGCGCATTTTTATTTTTCTAGTTTTAATGCTTTCTAAATACGTTATCTTTATCCCTTAATTGTGTGCAATAAAGAATTTATCTATCTATCTATATTACTTACATTTCCACCACGGCACAGCAGCAGAATTTAACAATATATCTGTAGGTCTTAACAGGAGTGAGCCGGAGCAACCGTATCTGTTACAGGCAGAAGCGCCAACTTCGTCTTCCGCTCGTAAGTTTCCAAGGGGTCCTCTCACCAGCCACGGGACGCCTTCTCCTTGGGCTAAAGCCTGGCTCATCCCATATCCCATGGATCCTCGTCTTTCTAGCATCAATGAAGCATTTGATGTTGACATTCGCCAAACCGAGACTTCGTAGTACGTTGCGTTTTCAACTGCAAATATTCGAGTATTATAGCTAAGTTAGCTGACAATTCGACGTTCCGGTACGATGTCGTGTAGAAACCGATTACCGCATGCATGGGTTTCATATAATTGCCACACAACACAACTTTTAATAGTGTAGCTAGTTTTAGGGTTCCGTACCGAATGCGTAAAACGGGACTATATTATTAAAAATAAAAAATTCAAATTTCAGGCCTAGTTTATAAGCACTTTTTAAACGTCAAGTATATTGGATTGTAGAGAATCTACCAACGGTTAGGAAACCAGACTCCAATGTCCGTTTGTCTGTCACCAGGCTGTATCTCAACGAAACGTGATAGTCAGATATTTACACAGACGATGTAATTTTTCCGTCGCACTTAAAATAATTACTTAATAATAAAATAAAATAAATATTTAAGGGGGCTTTTACACAAACGTGTAAAAGCCCCCTGTTTGTACAGCAAACGTGATTTTTTTTGTTCGATTTTGATCGATATTGTTAACGGCAACATTCCTGACGCTTGAAATATTTACAGAATATGAAGTTATATTATTCAATTTAAAAATAAGTAATTAAATTAAAATAAATTTAATATTTCAGGCATTCCATTCAACAAACGTACGTTGTGATTTCAATGACATTATGTCACGGAAATCGTGCGCTAATCCGACTTGCATTAAACTGTTTTTTTTTACTAGGGAAACAGAATTACATGGAAGAGTGATAGTTACGGCAAGTGTTTACCTGGAATACATCTCATTTGAAATTCCTCGTATTCATACGCAAGGTCGCATTGCTGCGGCTGCGGGGGCCTCAATAGCTCAAAGCTGAAAGTCCTTCTACAGGGCTTCTCTTGAGACGCGATACCGTTTCCGGCTTCACAACTGGTATCTAGGCTCCTTGATAGTGTCCCGGTAATTTGCGTGAGTGGTAGGATTGCCGAACCAGTGGTAAGATGCTGTACGTCCTCATCTGTAGGTTGGATGTGCCAAAAAAAGGTATCTGGCGGTGGTAACGCTTTCACGTTACATTTCAAGGTTTCTTTCACCATAGTAATGCCGTGGTCAATACATTCTGGTGGATCTGTAAAAAAAAAATCTTTATCAGATATTAGAAAACTATAATAATCAATATGAAATTCTAAACGACAAGGCTGCTTGGAAGTAAATGTTAAACTGTAAAATGATGTTGAAAAAGAGCGATCTGCTGAGTTTCTCGCTGGAATCTGCTTTCCGAACCGGTGGTAGAGTCACTACAAACAGACTGACTTGTTTGAAAAGTACTTATAAACTGGGCCTACTTGAAATAAATGAATATTTCTTTGAATTTAATTCATACGGCAATATTTTTTATTCATACCCTTTATTTGTACTCCACATAAAGTTCAGAAAAAAAAAAGACCGACTATTTAAGTACGTAGAAGGAGACAAAACAACCAGCAACGTTAGGATTAGGAAAACTAAAAAGAAAACGATAAGGAATAAATCTCATAACTACGGCCTTCTCATCCTGAGGGGAGAACCGTGCCTTGTAATGGGCTGATAAGGATGATATGGTTTTACTTTGACTTTGAATATTAGTTAATAAAATATCATTGTTTCACTGCCACGTGCGAAAGCAGGAACTGGTTCCGTTTTTTTTTTTTTTACAAATAACATGTAAGAGCTTCGCTCATATGCCCTAATGTGACTTATATACCTACCTACCTGCCCTATTTTAGCACTAAATATGCGTGCACAGTGGGAACATGTAAGGGCACCGTCAATGTAGTTTTAGGCAATATTGGAGGATAGCCTTGCTTTAAGATAGTCACGATAAACATCCAGATAGTTTTCCTTTTAGTCTTAGAAGTTTCTGGTTCCCTTATATTTTGCAATAAAGAATTTAATAATAATAATAATACTATTCCACATGACGATAATCTGGAGAAAGCTGAAAAGGAAAAAGTGTCTAAATACTTGGACCTTACTTACGAGACTACCGCCATGTGGAATGTTGAGTCGACCGTTATTGATCCGACCATTTCAGTCAATGGTCTTCTCGCAAAAAGCTTTGACCAACATCTTAAGAAGCTTTCGCTTCGTTGTTAGATCAAGGGTTGGATACAGAAGGCAGTAATCCTTGAAACGGCGCGTATTGTTTCCTCACTCTGGAGCCCTGACCGCCGGTTGCTTGGGCATTCAAAAGCCCCGCAAGCGGAGGGTGAAAGTTTTTTTTTTTTTTATAAATTTTTAATAGTGTTTTTTTTAATTTATTTTTAAGCATTGTTAATAATTTAAATATAAAAAAGAATAAGAATAAATGATAGAGAATTATAAAAAAATAATAATAAAATGATTTCTACTTGCTTTAAGATTGTATATTTATGTACTTACAAAATACATCTATATTGATGGATTCAGCTCTCGTTTCTCCCACGCTGTTGCGAGCTGCGCAGGAGTATCGTCCAGCGTGTCTCCGCGTCGCTTCCTCAACCAGCAGGGTTTGCGAGAAAATTTGGCTGCCCCACAAACTGTGCGGCCTTATTTCTATATCCTGGAATTGTGATACACATTTTTAGTCATAATGCTATCATCATTTGCCGATTGGCGCAGTGGGCAGTGACCCTGATTTCTGAGTCCAAGGCTGTAGGTTCGAATCTCACTACTGGAAAATAATAATAATAATAATAAATAAATATACTACGACAATACACACATCGCCATCTAGCCCCAAAGTAAGCGTAGCTTGTGTTATGGGTACTAAGATGACTGATAAATATTTTTATGAATAAATACTTTTAATATACAGATAAACACCCAGACACTGGAAAACACTTATTTACCGATCCTGCTTTCTGAGTCAAAGGCCGTGGGTTCGATTCCCACAACTGGAAAATGTTTGTGTGATGAACAGGAATGTTTTTCAGTGTCTGGGTGTTTGTATGTATTTTATAAGTATTTATGTATATTATTCATAAAAAAAAATATTCATCAGTAATCTCAGCACCCATAACACAAGCTACGCTTACAATGGGGCTAGATGGCGATGTGTTTATTGTCTAGTATTTAATGGGTTGTTATGGTTATGATGTAAAGATAAAGATGTACCTATTGAAGAAAAAGTTCCTTACATTAAAATACCATGTAAACTTTTCAACTGGCGGGTTGGCTTTCACTTCGCACTCCAGGTGCAAACTATCCAACTCTACCACTTCGTTCAGTCTTCCATCTCCTAATTTGGATAATTCTACTATTGGACTATCTGGAATATAAAAAAAAACTTTTATTTCGTATGTCATGAGAATGAATCTAAATTTGCTATAATCCGCGAAAAGTAGGAGAATCTAAATAGGGTAATTTATTATGTCTTCAATCCTTATACTACTCATGCAATCAAAGTCGGCAATGTACCCTCCATGCACGGTTCGCTACGACACCGGAGATGTTGACTTTACAATTAATAATTGTTGTCATTTATTTCGACCGACTTGGATGATAAATTGTGAGTAAAAAACTAGTATTAGTTAACCTGAAAGAAACAGTATCTATAAAACACTTCTGGCAGTACCGACTAGAAAGCAAATGGTTTAATTGGCAGTACGTGTGCCATACAACAATGGCACATGTACTGCCAATTAAACCTGCCAGCCAGTGCCTTCACGAGGCCGCTTGAACTGACTCGAACCCTGCGCACTAAGGATGTACACCGTTTTCGCATGATTGCGTAGAAACAATCTATTTGCGCCCTAATTTTTTATGTCTTCAATCTATATATATATTGAAGACATTAAAAATTTAAATGGTTTTTATTTTATAGTAATTATTGGTGAGTTCACCATCACACGGTGAGTTCACCTTCAGGCAAATAATTACAATTTACAATAAAATAATCATCGCCTATAAACATGAATGAATGAATGAATGAATACACCTTTATTGTTCACCACAGAGAAAATTTACAGAGATACAAATACAACAGCACAATAAGGTAGAACGTACAATTTGGCGGAGGGATGGAGTAAGAAGATTGGAAAATTTACAATTGGCATGCCAGGAGCACGACCTGCAACATGCCACCCTGTGCCCATCAATTTGAGGCGTAGGTGTCAAAGTCTCGTGGGCCTGTAATTACACCGGCAACCACGCCGCTCAGACCTGAACACAGCATTGAAACAATACTGTTTAGCTGCATAAATAAATACAGCGGTAGTACTTCCCCGGACGAGCTCTCACAAAAAGCTCTTATGGTAAAGGTTTTACGTAAGGTTTTTAATTGTTTACCGGTATCACGCCACGGTATTTATATTTATGAATTAGTCTAATAAAGAACTGAACAAAAGTTGGCGTTACTTTGCAAAATTCAACAATTAGCCGGTCATTCTAAAGGCAACATCTCCTGAGGATGCTTCGGTGTCGGTGCGAAACTTGCTCATAGAAACGTACACATTGCAGAAAATTTGTTAGGGATTTAGTAAAAAGTTTGAAAAATTTTGTCATTACACCGTACAGATTCTGCTGCTTTTTTAGGAGTAGCTACAGCAGAATCAGCTTAGTGTTAATGGTATGCTATGGTAATTATTCATGCCACTCTTATTATTCTGCTGTATATTCACCTATTTTAGATTTTATCATCTTTCCTCTCATTCGTTCGAGCTTAGAGTGAGTTACTTTAAAGAGTGGATTGAAAACTCACAGGTAACATTAAGAATGATGACGTCAGCCTTTGAGTCTCGGCCAGGCTCCATGGCAGTGTTTGTTGCGACGCACGCCAGCGTCGCGCCATTGTCGGTCACGGCGGGGGTCAGCTCCAAGAACGACTGTGCTTTGCGGGTCGCATTGTCCCAGCTCTGAAAGTAAATTATAATTGAACATGTTATTTTGAAAAGTCATTTTTCAGATATTTATACTGCCGTACCCTCCAACAGTTAGCCTGTAACCGTCTTAGTTATCTTACTACTCATAACCAGGAGATATTGCAAGGGATGACTTGTAGTGGAATAAAAAAAAATTGAAAAATACACCTGTTAAAAATACATAAATCGTCGTAACAGTAATGTGTCTAATGTCTACTATTCGCAAATAAAAATAAACAAAAATAAATATTGTTATCCTACATCAAGTGTAAACGGTGCGGCGATATTACGTCTATTGCGGTCGATTTATGGAGCGAAAACAAGTAATTGAAATTAGTACCCACTGGATTTGCATATTATCACTAGTAAATTGCTTATCACTAGTGTTGTAAGCTTTAAATATTTTTAATATTGCTTAGAGCTATTGTAGATCGGATAGATTAAATGGGCTATTCGACGATGAAAAAATCACTTTGTATATCATCATCAGTATCAAAACAGGTCATGGGTTGTCGGAATGAGAAGGGTTTTGGCCGTAGTCCAAGGCATATACCTATAGCACCGAAAAGGAAGAGACGCTATGGGAAGTGATAGGAGATATGCAGTAAAATGTGGGTAGCATTTTGCTGCATATCTTTGTTAAGCAATTATTATCTATCGCCACTTCTGTTTAATTAATGACCACTACAGGGCACAGTTCTCCTCGAACAATGAGAAGGGGTTCAGGCCGTAGACCACCACGCTGGCCCAGCGCGGATTCGCGGACTCCACGCACCTTTAAGAACATTATGTAGTACTCTCAGGCATGCAGGTTTCCTCACGATGTTTTCCTTCACAGCAAGTCGTATTTTAATTACATAAAAGTCACATAAATTAGAAAAGTTAGAGGTGCGTGCTGTCAAAGTGAAGTCGAGCTTCTACCCACTAGGGTATCACAGCTTTATATGATAATTTTTTGAATATAGAATGTAGTTATACCCGACCTATGGTTGTGGTAACGGTGAGTGAAACTTTCATTCAGTCAGAGTTTATGTTCTACACCTTTAAAAATAGAACTAGTAAAACTTGTTGTAATTTTCGATAAATAAAAAGAAATAAAAGATACTCTTTCTAAGCCAATTTTAGAGAATCAGGTATTACCTGATTGCTGTGTTGCGTAAGATGACGGTGGTCCAGCCACCAGGTCAGCTCGGGTTGGGGGTAGGAACCGCGCGCTACACACTGTACAATAGCTGGTCTACCAGCGCTAAGTGCATCTTCAAAGGTCCCGCGAACCCAATTAATTGTTACGTTGTAGGCGGATACTGAAAAAAAAATAAGAATCATCTAAGAAACTTTCGCGTTTTTTTTTCCTTTTGGCTTTACACAGATTAGCCTATATCAGGTGATCTTGCGCTTCTATAGTATTGGCGATGCTGTCATGGCATTGTCATGGCATGGCATGGCATTTGGCATGTGATCTGCCTTGATGCTGCATCGCTAATCCCTCGAGTCTGCAAGTACCAGGGGCATATAAACAAAGTGGAGTTAAGAGTTCAGCTTGCGAATTTATAGCGTATGAACAGTTAATGATTTGTAGGAAATAAATCATTATCAACTCGTTACCGGCCCACTACAGGGCACGGGTCTCCTCTCAGAATGAGAAGGGTTCAGGCCAGGGCTTCCCAATCAGGACGCCTTGTGCGGCGTTTTGTGTAGCAGTGGCCCAGTTGGTCACACTCTCACACACTCTGAAAAATTGTGTGGAGATCACCAATCAAAGCAATCCCATTTTATTTTCTCTTGTTTATTTTCTATGTTAAACAGTTTGTTCAAATCGCCGCGCGGACTTCTCTAACTTGTAAGTGCGTAGCTGGCTTAATAAGGTTGGGAACCCCTGGTTTAGGCCATAGTCCACCACGCCTTTGAGACCGTTATGGAGAACTCTCAGGTTTTATAGTGAAAATAGTCTAATTTTTTTAAAGAAA
This sequence comes from Pararge aegeria, assembly GCF_905163445.1. NCBI lineage: Eukaryota > Metazoa > Arthropoda > Insecta > Lepidoptera > Nymphalidae > Pararge > Pararge aegeria. The sequence goes on from NC_053198.1 coordinate 5,533,992, forward strand.
GAGAGTTGTGTTAAGGTTACAAGATATAGCTCTTAAGCAATTTTATCACACTCACAAAAGAGTTTAATTTTCAAAGTAGCTATTACAGGCGGTGTGAGAGGTGTATTGGTTGCTCTACAAGACAACGACTCTGCGTTGGCCCGAGTGAGAGGTAGATATAGTTCGTTCTCTTTCACGCCAGGAATGTCACTAGCGCCATCTGAAGCGTCAACCAGCTCATCGCCGGAATACCAGCTGATACGAGGTGGAGGTCGACCTGGAAATAGAAACGATTAATCTAAAACACATCATCATCGTAATAATCGTTTATTAACTACCTGTTCCCGTATCGTCTTCGTTCTCGTTTCTAAATTGTATGGTACCCTCAAGGATGCAAACTATTTTTAAGCCAACTTCACCAGGATAAGTTATGCGGTCTTTGCATGAGTAACAAATGTATTTTTTTTAAATCCCAGCATCAAAAGAAGAAGAAGAAGTCTTTATTGCACACACAAAATATAGAAAGCTAGGAACAGCTTTTTCGGTAGGTTCAAATATTATCCATCCATTACCAGGATGCAAATTATATCAAGATCGGTTCAAAGGTTGAGTCGAACATAGGTAACAAACAAACAAAGAAAAAGACCAACTTTCCCAGTTAGTTAAATTTGTTTCCTGATTTCTCACGTAAGAAAATGTATAATAAAGGTAGTATTTTAAGCGTGAATACTATATTTTCTGTCTACGTAAATTGTGTTTGTGAAAACTTTTAATCGGATTTAATTTGCAATTTATCTTTGCTGTTATACTTTATGTTATTAGCCTCAAGTTTTCTTTGTACACAAAAAAAAAACGTTTGTAATCACGGACTTCGTAAGTCGCTACAGAATAAAATGTGTTTTTTACGTACTTATATTCGTTACCTAAATATTTTATAAAAACAATTAAAAATTAAGAATTAGCAACCGGATTGTATTTAAAGTTTAAAGATCTCAAAATAAATAATTGTGAAACTGTGGTTACTTTTACAAATAGAGGGATTTAGAGAATTCAACGTATGGTCGCTGGTCCGTAGTCAACCCAAATAAGTTACACAGGGTCAGGGAGTGCATACACATTTACCTCCAATAACTAAGCAGCTAAGAAGCAAAGTGTCGCCTTCGTGGTATGGTCCTATCTTTTCCTCAACTTTATTCCCAATCTCATCGAGAAAGAACGGTTGACTTGGTAGAACTGAAAAAGAATTATTTTTTAAACATTAAAAACTATTCTTTATCATGTGTGAAAATAGGACGTCAAAGACCTTTCGCTGTGATTCTTTAAAGCTACTTAAGCTAGTATTGTTGTTTATTGTTTATTGTTATTAGGTACAGAAAACAGGTAATAACTAAAAGTAGATCTAAATATAAGTAATAACAAGTAAATAAATATTATTATTAGAGAGTCACTTATCGGACGACGGAGAGTGTACGTGATTAAATCAGAAATGTCACGCGTCACGAAGCTGAGGTTGCGCGGCAAATAGACCACGAGGTGCGACAGAGGTTGAGGTCCCAAGGTGCTGGAATGGCGACCTCGCAAACGGTAAACGCATCGGCAGTCGGCCCCCCAACGAGGTAAAACATGTTTACCGTGCGAAATTGGTAAAAACGTGTTTCGATTTCGAAGGTGATGCAATTCTTTAAGTGCTATTAAAAATAAATTTCTTTAAAAAGTTCAATTTCCATTTCTACCTACGAAGCCATTAATAAAATGCTGTGTAAAATCAACTTAATTCCCCAGATATCATCAACAGGAATGGTATTGTAAAAATAGCGTATTATGTTTGAACCAGTATGTAAATGTTTAAAGGCAGTAAAAGCTTTTATACAGCAAATATTTTTGATATCGAAGATAGAAATAACAAAGCGGATATACAAGAATATGTTTATTTTGCATAGGAACTTTAAGAGGAATTGATATACCAAAATACAACGTGTAGATGGAATCTATATAAAACGTGTAAATGAAAATCGAAAAATTACTTCACAGGTTTACAGGTAGTTAGGAGCGACATTATTTACTGTCTTTTTGAGTGAACCAGAATCCCAGAAATTAGACATAAGAACAATGTATAATAAAATCAGACACAGTCTTGACGTCACGTGGAATAGCGTTGTCATAAGTAAATAATTGGAATGTTTTGATTAGTTTGTATTGAAAAATAAATAAGCTTTTTTTGATCTTATATTTTAACAGGGTGATTCCTTATGGAATATACTTATTCACCCTTCAACAGTTTTTCGTAATTCGTTTACACGTTGTATATTGGCATTTCGTACTATTTATGTGTGTTTTGAAAACCCCAACAACTGTATTATACAACTCCAGAGTATATTATAATAATAACAAGAAAGTTTTTCTTATTTATAGTAATTATGGACGGACCAAGCCATGATGTTCATGTAAGTTCGCAGGGCATGCAAGGAACACGCCCTGCAACGTGTCGCCATAAATTCCATAAATTCGAGGCGTAAGGGTTAGCTTCGTGTGCCTATAGTTACACCGGCAACCACGCTTTTCAAATCGGGACACAGTATTGCAAAAATGCTGATATGTGCAAAAATAAACATGGTGGTAGTACTTCCCCGGACGAGCTCTGCCACAGAAGCTTTACTACTATTCTCGCTTCATACGTGTCCGTGAAATTTCTACTAAGTAACGATTGAAACCTTGCAGTTAGAGGTTAGAAAGGTAAGGAAGGAACTAAATTGAATATTTAGTTTGAGCACGTTCTTACAAATATATCTTGTTGAATACCGATAGATATGCAACCTTGCGATTTCCTTCCCTTAGGAAATCACCCAATGAATGATGTATCTACTTATTTGTACTCGGTTTGAACACAAGTAAAAGTTAGGACGTGAAAGAGGTAAAGTAAATAGAGTGGATAGCAAAATGCGATCTTATTACTCCGTATCGATCTCTGCCAGGTTTGAGACAACATGAACGAGAATAAAAAGATGCTGTTGAATTTTAAATATATAATACGTGGCTTAATGATACCTGTAGCAGTGTCAGGAAAGTATGACTCTGATTGAAGTAGCTAGAAGTACCTTTACCAGAATGAAGAAAGTACTCTGCAACCGCAGACCTACTCTTAAGATCCCTTAGCGCATTCAACTCCTTTGTTTTTACATCTGGCCCATACTGCTATACGGATTCGCATCCAGAGTCGCATCCATAGGTTTGGACTTTCAGACGCATGTTGTCCATTAGTTGGACTCGAAAAGTACCCACGGAGGAAGTTCTGCGACGCGTCAATCAACGTAGCGGACCTTTGCACACCATCAAGCTCAGGAAAGTTGTATATCTGGGACACTTGCTAAGGCACGAGAGATATGAGCTCCTTCAACTTATTATGACGGGAAAAGTTGCAGGAAGAAGAGGCGTTGGTCGTAGAAAATGTCCTAGCTTCGTAACATCAGAGAGTGGACTGGAATAGCGAGTGCAGCAGAATTATTTCGCCTCGTGAAAAATAGACAAGAATCTGTCAACCAACCTTCGCTAGTCGGAGAGGCACTAGAAAAAGAAGAATTTTAAACTAGTGAGGGGTGAGATTTTCAACGAACGATTTCGAACAATAAATCATATGATATCCAATTCGGCCTAGATATCTCACTTTAAAGATTCCGTGCTGTGTACCCTACGGCTTCCCCACTAGTCGGTGCAAGGGGAATTATCACATGTTGAATAAATACCAGAGCGTACCAGAATTTTCAATTTAATTTATGTTTAACTTAATGCATTTCGCAGGAAATCTACTTACATATACTTACATTACGTATTAGGCATCCAAGCTACCAAGGATTCAAATAATCTAAAATTGTTAACATGATTATAGGTTTACATTGCATACTATAACTGGGTAATTTTGCTGTTATTACATTTGAATTGCAAATCGTAGTTGGATTTTCTTAATTGCACTTTGTAGCTTTATTATAATTTAGCATTTGCATGCGACTTTGTCCGACTTTTTTTCGGTGTTCCGACAAGTCTGTTTTCTAGTTTCAAGAAGGTCTGTTGTGCCGACCCCACATAAAGGGTGGGATGAGGGCATAGTACCTAAGATTTCCGCAGCATTGCCACTTTGAATGGCCAAACTATTTCTTTTGCCGAGGTAAGGAACTGCCAGAATCTAGGATCACCGATACTCGACTCGACAACTCTTTTTGACAATTCTTCAAACCTCGAGACCCTGGTCCTAAACTCTGCTCCAAAAGGCAACCGTTCAAATATTTTGAATAAAATGAAATAAATAAACTATTATAATAAACACCTCGCCATCTAGCCCCAAAATACGCGATATTTTTATACATATAAACACTGAGACAGAAAAACATTCACCAAACAAACATTTTGCAGTTCTGGGAATCGAATCCACGGACGACTCAGAAAGCAAGAACGCTGCCCACTGGGCCAATCGGTCGTCAAACCAACAACACAATAAATTACTAGTATAGAAATAATCTTACCAATAACAGTTAAGTTGACGCCAACGTTTCTAGTGGGTGCGAGACGGTAATCCACCCGACAATGGTACAAAGCTTGGTCGTCGCCCCTCAGGTTTGTCACCGTCAGGACAGTGGGCTGTCTCTGCAGATCAGCTAGAAGTCGCCCGCTCGTATTGTAAGACGCGCTTGACCATTCACTTGATATCCTAGCGTCATAACTGTGAACCAAAGGTTGACTTTATTAATACACTAGCGTTCTTTGGTCCGCGTTTATAACGGTTATTGACAAATCCTGTGGAAATCGTTAGCTTTACTGGGATAAAAAGTAGTTACTTTACTCTCCGTTCTTTCAACTAACGGTATGCCAAATATCAAGTTGATTCGATGATTGATTGCTTACTAAGAGCGTATGTTAAGGACAAACAAACAAACACTTACATACAATATAAGTAAGGATAAGGATTATCTTCAGTCTATTGAGATGGTAAGTATGCAAAAATTTGTTTAAAAAACAGAATATTATAAATATTTTATCTATAACATTCTTTTCAGCGAAAAAAAGATATGTAATTCGTAACCATATTATGATATTACTGACTAACTGCAAACGATTTTGCCAAACTTTCGCAAAAGACAAATAATCCTAAACCTCCTAACCTCTGTATTAAGGTTTAAGTAGGTACTTATTATTCTTTAGAATTTTGGGAAATAAAATAATACTATATGCAATATACTCTCTACTTAAGTGGAAATGGATAGGTTATCGAGTGCGTCTTTTTAGACCTATTACTGGTACAAGGTTCTTTTCTCATAGAAGATGCTGCAATGTGAGTTAACGCGCATGAACGGTTATTAATTAGGTATTATTAACATATAATAGAAGTAACAATCGAGACTAGCAGCCTCACGTGCTCACAAAGACATGGGAGAAGACAGTGTAGACAAGTTACTGCGAGAATAAAAGTAACTTGTAGAGTACAGAGTTGAAAAGTTCGGGAACTTCCCAGTACGAGTACTAGTACTGGGAAGTTCTTGAAATTTTCTTAGCAAGTGCAGGGATATCTGTAATACAGCTGATATAATAATTATGATAGCAGATACTAAGCAGAAATTATTCCGAGTTACTTGATACTTACCTGTTGTAATATTTTGGCCTAATGACCCTATATACACGTTATTGCAATAATAAAACTACAGAAATGTATTAATATTGTTGTGAACTTGAAATTAAAATCCGTTCAGTAATTTTCACATTAAAGAGTAACAAACACCCATCATCCTGAAATCCATACATCCTCACAAACTTTCACGTTTATGAGGTAGGATTGTATTTTTGAAATCCCTGCAATGGATAAAAAAATATCAAGGAAGGCCCAGTACAACTCCGGATTAACTTGTCTGCATACTTACTCCGTCTACTCCCGTGTCTTGGTGAGCACATTAAGCCGCAAGTCCTACTCACCTATAAATAGGTACATCGTCTTTGTACCATACTTGAAGCATCAGCTCATCTTTTAGAATGTCAGTAGAAGTATCACAGTATAGTGTAGCGTTGCCACCCTCCAGCGCCTCCTGGGCTATAACTGGCCCTGAAAGTTTCATCATCCGTTATTTCATACAAAATATTATGAATTACTTCCATAAAAGTCTAAGGACATAAATTCTTTAGTTGGGTATTAAGATGGCGATGTACAATAACTGGCCGTGAATATTTCACAATGCGTGTTTTTCATACAAAGTATTATGAAACGTTTAAATATTTTACAAATTTATAGCTGTTGCCCGCGTTCTTCCTTTTTTTATCCTACTACAAGTCAGCCCTTGACTGTAATGGTGGTAAGTGGTGATGCAGTCTAAGATGGTAGCGGGCTAACCTGTTAGAGAGTATGGCAGTCATACCCGTAATTAGTTTTCTACGTGACATCCCACCGGAACACTAAATCTTTGCCGGTAGGGTGTTAACTAGCCACGGCCAAAGGCTCCCACCAGATCAGAGAAAATTCAGCAATTATAAATTTCCAATTTTCCGCTGCCGGGAATCGAACCCGGGACCTTCTGCTCAAATTCACAACCCTCACCGTTGCGCCAGGGTAGTTCGTCTGTTCGTCGAAACACCATTCCGCACCATACCTTGAGTACCTTCAAAGCAAGAGTGAAACATATTCTCTTGATAGCCTAGACCCTGTCATTGTCAAAGTCAAAGTCAAAGTCAAAAATATCTTTATTCAAGTAGGCCCACAGGTGGCACTTTTGATGCGTACATAAGAATTACACGGTAGTGAGATAATGGCGATAACCACATTCGTAAACTTTAAACTAAAGCTACGAGGGTTCCAAACGCGTCCCGGTCTAAGAAGAAGCCCACAACAAACTTAGCCGGGTGTTTTTTTTTTTTTTGTTATCACCATCTCACAAAATCATTTTAAATTATTAGAAGAGCAACCTGGTTAGAGCAATAATTTACACCCAAGCTTTTTTATCGTTTACGTAGTCCTTTATACTATAATAGGACTTTTCTATAAGCTTACGTTTAATACAAACTTTTCTTATATATACAAATTGCTTTCCAACATGCATGGTCGTCACTTATGTAAAAGATATAGTTAAGTAATAAGAGCGGGGCGAGTTACCTTGGCCAACGAATTAGTTTGGCCATCAAAAGGGGCAATGCTGCCAGCATCTTAGGAACTGTGCCTCGCTGCGGTGGTTTCGAGGAAGTTTTAGATTTTATTTAGTTTTAAATAGTTTATTTTAGGTTATATTTATAAAACAATTATTTTAAAGAATAAATAAATATTTATTTGTTAAGTAATAAAATAAAATAGAGTTTTGTTAAAGAACAATATATATTTTTTCCGATATAAGCGTGCAAAAACAACAGAGCTGTAGTGGCAGTGAGCGTGGTAACAGAGCTGTAGCGTAGTGGCATAAGAGAGCGTTATGCCGTTTGCAGTTACCGCATAAGAGCCGACTTACTGCCGAAAATAGTAGGTCATGTTTCAAGCTTATAATGTAGCTTTACTTACCATCGGCACCAGGTATAAAAGCGTAGATAGGTGATGAAATGATCACGAAAGATATAAGCGCCGCGATGACGCGCATTCTATGGTCCATCCATGCTCCTGCGCATCTCTCTCATTTCTCAAAGAAATCTTTTTATGATCTAATGCGGCATTACTATTTTGGCGTCCAGATATCACATGTTGGTTTCTTTAGTTTTTTTTTATGGAGTTTCTGAAACAAACAGAAAAATCCTTATAGCAAATTGTTTAGTTGATACTTACACCTTAACTTATCTAACTGTTGAGAATCATAATCTACTCTATAATAAAAGTAACAAAGCGAAAGAGTTTGTTTTTAGTTTATTTGAACGCGGTTTTTTAAAACATCTTTTTAAATTTGATAATCCATTGATGATCCATTGATAATTATTGAGCAAGGTTATCGTCTATATAGCTAAAATTTAACCCCTAAGGGGTTTAAATCCCCTATTTAACGTAACAGTGTATTTGTATTTAACGAGCTAAACTTACTTGTAACCTTAAATAATACTTTTGAATTTGAAATGTATATTTTGGTTGGGGTAAATTTGTAGAATATCGGAGGTATTAGTGTATAGGAATCTTCTCAGTATTTGTACGCGGTCAGAGTCTCGGAAAGCCCCTAGTAACTTAGAAAAGTTTTACAATATTTTAACCTATAAACCTTGATGCGGATTTTTCTGTCTAAGTTTATAACTTCAAAAATAGATAACAACTTAACAGTGATAGCGTTCTGGGTAGGGGCTCGACTTCACTTTCGGGGGGCCAAGTTCCAATTCCAGCATGCACCGCTCACATTTCTAAGTAATCTTCGTTTTAAGTAATTAAAATATCACATTCTTCAACGTTGCAGGAGTCGAGATTCGAGAGTCCTACATAATGTTCTCAAAGGTGTGTGGAGTCCATCAATTCGCACGGGGTGATGGACTATGGCCATAACCCCTTCTCATTTTGGGAGGAAATCCGTGCTCTGTAGTGGACTGGCAATGGATTGATGTGATGATAAAGGTGAATAAACAACTCCCAGATATTTCCTCATCATAACACCTAATGCAGCTTAGCTGATGAAAACGTTACAAGCTTTTTAAGTTAATAATTCCAAGGGTTTCGTGAATGTTCAGTAAATGACTGAGTACTATTTTAGTATTATAAAGAAACTAGCTGTTGCCCGCGACTTCGTCTGCGTTTGATTTCGTTTTTTTGATATGGCGTTCAATTTAGTTGTTGTTATAAAAAAAAAAAAGTTTTCAGTATCGCTAGGCCTGAGGGGTTTGCTGCTGTCCGCTGAGGAGTTATGTCCTCTATCTCCAACCACATTCAGATCCACACAAAGTTAAACACATAATATAACCTCTATAGTACAAAAATAATTATTTAAATCGGTTATAGATTGTCGGAGTTATGGTGTAAAATCGTCAAACACTTTCATCCCCTCTCCCAAAGTAACCGAGCTTAATGTCGGGATAAAAAGTATACATAAGTTCTTTATTACTTCTAACACTTCCAAGAATATGTGTACAAAGTTTCATGAGGATCGGTTAAGTAGTTTTTGCGTGAAAGCGTAACAAACAAACTTACATTGACATTTATAATATTAGTAGGGATAGGGAAGAAGGGGTAGGAATAGGGATGTGGATAAATGATACTGCATTTAGATCAATACCAAATGTATCTACCTAAATTTATAGTATCAGTACATGGAAACAAAAGTGCGCGCAAATTGTAAGAGCACTGAACTAAGCAAACTTTTAAAGTAAATTTATGCTCCTTGACCTGTCTTTTTAAAGAGAATTTAAAATGAGCTCTACTTATCGATTCCGGTCAATTGTTATGTACCTATAAAATAAAACCCATTAAGAGTTTCTTTCGATTGGCATTAGTTGATTGAATTCGCTTTATAGAAAATATATGTACGTATGCATTGTAACAGCAAATTTCTAATTTATTCATATAAATGAAAGTTACGACTGTAGTTTTTTGTTCACAATCGATATGCATTTAATTGTGATCGCACCTTTTCCTTGCTATTATTAAAGGCCAAATCTAAAAGTCATTCAAATAAGAATAAAATAGTTGTATATGTAAAATAGTTATGAGACAAATCGTCCGAGGTTATTTGTATAAATATTTATACACATAAAATAAATGGCAGCTGTCTGTTAAGGAATGTAGGCTTTTTGGCAAATCCATAACTGTCAGTTATTAAGAATAAAACCTGCTTGATAATTTTTTTTTAGTATGGGTATAGTCATCAGTGGAACGCTAGGTGAAGGTAAATGACCTTAAAGTTATGAGTAGGTAACGAAACAAAAAATCAATATATTCTACTCTCGAAGCGGCCGAGCGAAATTTTTGTATCCCAAACATTGACTTATTATATTACATCCATAATTCCAACTTACATTTTTATCCTATGTAAGTAAGGTTTACGAAATTAGCGGGTTTCGCTTTTGTATGGCACATTTCACGGTCCTATAATTGTTTTCGTACCGCGTGCCATATGCTACGAAGTTTTGTGACGTCATGAGAAATCCAAAGGCATTCACAAAAATATAAAAACATTTTGTGTCAAATGAATGGCCTCATAATTGCTCATTATAATTTGAAGAAGTCAAAATTAGGAAAGAAGCCTCTAGAAGCCTTTATTTTCAATCGATTAAAAAAAAGTCGACTATATGGTTCTCAATTCGACTGTATGTTTTTTTTAAATAATTATGCATTTGATTCTAGATTGGTTTATCGCAGAGAAGAAATTTTGTATTTTATATAGTACGTTAGTTAGAAGTACGTAAAATTAAATTCGAATTTTTTTCTTTACTTTATTGATCAAAATAAGTTTATTTGGTTATGTATTAAACATAACCAAATAAAACAGTCGCTTGCATTACACGTAAGTTAAAAAGTTCACTACTTCGGAACATAATCTATGAAGTACGATTTTGAAGAAAGTTCTTATTCTTCTAATGTTTTTCAGTGTCTGCGTGTTCATCTGGATATTAAACATATTTATGAATATTATTCATAAAAATATTCATCAGTCATTTTAGTATGCATAATGGCGACGCGTGTATTGTCGTAGTATATTTATTTATTTTTATATTTTAAAGGTGTAATTTTTATTTTTATTATATTATTAATTTGATTTGGAAGCTCGAGCTCTTTAGCATACAAACACACAAACGTGTTGAATTTATAACCCCCTTTGTTGTATTCGGTTAAAGTATAAAAAATAAAATGTCGGTGAAAAGTCATAACGAATGAATTGATTGCTTAATATCTTGGTTCTCTTCATGAAGTGGCTTGAAAAAAGAATAATACTCAAGCGATTATAAAAATTCGCAAAATATGAATTTCTGAACCGGCGATTAATCAAACGATGAAACAGTTGGTAGGTAGTCCTATAAGATATCATCAGAAAGCTACCGGGTATTGTAGCAAGCGATTAAAAAGCTACCCGTAGCCTTAGTACAAGATTTGCACGCTCGCAATCGAGAAGTCTTTTTCGCATATCAAACTCTGTATCGCCAACGTAAAATGAACCAAGTTTTACTGAATATAGAGTCTCAAATCCTGGACATCTTATTTTTGTTTTACAATCGTTCTGTCAAAAGGCCGGCCTACAGAGTTGTAGGCAAATTTGAGGTTTACAAAATTTAAAATAAGATCCATTTTTGTTTCGATTTTCAAGTAATTCTATACTCGAAAACGACTCAACGTACTAAGACTACTGTATAAAAGAGTTGCATTTATGATTTATCAGATCGATGAGCACGGTTACAAACAATGGGAAATCGTGACGGGGTCGAGATAATTTCAGTTTCAAGTTTCGCAATCAAAATTGCAATCTTTAAATTGGTATCTGCGCAAACGGGCTCGCGATTTGGAGAGTGACTGCATTGTCTTGGTTTGTGAGTATTTCGAGATAGATTGACTATAACGTGCATCCATAAAACTCAAAATTCATTTATTTCAGGTAGGTTGTCAAAGTCAAGTCTGTCTGTTTTATAGTGTCTCTACAACTATCCAGAATAAGCCAAGCTAAGAGATCTTTAATTGGAAACAAAATGTCCTTAATTTTATAAATTATGAGGTGATAAACCTTCTTTGAATTGTCGCACGGTGCACGGTGTGACAAAAGCTCGTTTAGGAATAATTAGAGGACCGTGAAATGTGCCATATCCAGTGGCGTGCATAGAGGGTATGCACAGGGTATGCATATGATATAAAATGAAGAGAATCTCGATTAAGAGTAATAAATACATAAGGGTAGGCTTTTTATATCTCTTACAAAGCATATCCCTAAGTTTTTTATAACTCGTACTGGAGATTTTTTTTCATTTTATATCATCTGCATACCCTGTGCATACCCTCTATGCACGCCACTGCCCAAATCCATATCCAAAGTAAGTATTAATGCGAAAGTAAATTTGTTACACTATCTGTGCCTTGAAGAAGAAGAAGTAGAAACACTTTATTGCACGTAAACGCACATGAAATGAAACATTAAGGAGTATACAGTAAACAATGTAGACATGCAAAGGCGGCCTTATTGTTGAATATATTGAGTTTTTGATGGAATATTGAACCGGCTATTTTGTACGTTAATACGTTACAGTTACTCGTATGATTTTATCAAATCAATATTAAACGAGTGTTTTATTAAGTAAAACCGAATGATTAGTTTGAAAGCACTAATCTCTGGAACTACCCGTTAAGTTTATTATTTAAGTGTTAACCGAGATGCTTAGATAGTATTAAATAAGTATAAGGTAAGAAGTAGATAAAAAGCAATTCCTCACAAAGCATTTTAAGTAGTTGCATAAGTCTTACCTAAGTTGCGTTTAGAGAATATTCTCTACAATTTAATTTCATTGCGGGAAAATCCATTATTTTTATCATTATAAATTTGAAAGTTAATATCTGTAACCTTTTCATGCTTAAAATACTGAAAAGATTCCGATAAATATTCCCAAAACGCTAGTCTGCATCCTGGTAAAGGACATGGGAGACTGTTTTAGCCTGGAAATACAGACAGACAGTCTTCTTCTTCTTCTGGCCCTTATTCGAAGCAGTGGCGTGCATAGAGGGTATGCAGATGATGGGTAAAACGAAGAAAATCTCCAGTACGAGTTATAAAAAGCCTGCATCATCTGCATGCCCTATGCATACCCTCTATGCACGCCATTGATCCGAAGTTATCAGTAACATATCTTCATATATGCAGACTAGCATTTTTTTAAACCAGCCGCCTGTCTGACATCAACCCTCGTTTTAATAAATACGTATTAAGAGTGTTCTAGACTGTATTAAGTACTCCAGAATAGATGTAATATTCTAAAGTATTTATCTAATTAATTATTTAACACGGAATGACGATCAAACGGTAAAGTTCGACACTACGACAGCGCGGTTGACCTTCGGTAAACCACTTCCAACTAAAAATACATTTCAAAATATTATATTCTCGTTTAGCTTTCATTATAGTCACCTGCTGATATAAAATTATCCCCGACGTCATAGGCAGGTAGGTAATATATTATAGATTTTTTTAGTTTCTGCACAATGTTTCATCATCATCATCATCTCAACCAATTGACGTCCACTGCTGGACATAGGTCTTTTGTAGGGAGTTCCACAATACACGGTCCTGGGCCGCTTGCCTCCAGCGGCTCCCAGCTACTCGCCTCATCTCTCCACCTCATTGGGGACTACGCTGCGTTTACCGCTGCGGGGTCGCCATTCCAGCACCTTTAGACCCCAACGTCCATCGGTTCTCCGAGCGATGTGCCCCACCCATTGCCACTTCAGCTTCGCGACTCGCTGAGCTATCGATAACTCTAGTTCTTCAACGGATCTCCTCATTTCTGATTTGATCACGTAGAGATACTCCTAGCATAGCTCTCTCCATCGCCCGCTGAGTGACTCTAACCCTTCTTATTAGGCCCATAGTTAGCGACCATGTCTCAGATCCGTAAGTCGTCACTGGCAACACGCACTGTTCGAAGACTAGTCTTCAGGCAATGAGGGATTTTGGGCGAGAAGATGTCACGAAGTTTCCCGAACGCTGCCCACCCGAGTTGGATTCGGCACATAACTATACAATAATTATAGGTTAAAGATCAAGGAATCCTCATTACTAACCCGACCCCACTACTGGTCTACAGGGTATGGTTCTCCTCTCAAAATGGGAAGGGTTTCGGCTATAGTCGACCACTTTGGCCCAGTGCGAATTAGTTTACTTAACATTTACTTAGAAAATTGTTGAGAACTCTCTGGCAAACCAGTTTGCCGGAGAGTTTTTTATAATGTTTTCCTACACCGACTTGAAGAATTTGTTAAAAATATCACACGAGGCTATCAGCTGTACAAAACCTCATTCTTGTAAGAGAGAGGTTTTTCATTTACTAGTACCTACCTACCTACCACGGCGCTTCAATATACCCCATATTGTGCTTCAAGCAAAGAAGTCTAGGAGTCTTGACAAATAATTCCTAGATCTAGGTACTACTAGCTAGGTAGAATGCGGATCCCGAGGTTCTGCGTTTCATTCCCGGGCGAGCCAAAAAAAGGCGTGCATTGGGTTTTCTGTCAAGAAAATATCATTGGAGTTATGAAATTGAAGTTTTCCATCCCTGTGCTTCGGAGAGCACGTTCAAGTTGTTATAACTAAATAGAAACGTTGTTTCCGTCTATGATGTTTCTATGGCAAAAGCCCACCAATCAAGATTGGAGCAGCTTGGTGTGACGAAGCTCTAAATCCTGCCAGAGAAGAGATATGTACGCCCAGTAGTGTGAAGTTTGGTGATTTTAATGAAAAACGTTTACGTACCAGTGGCGTGCATAGAGGGTATGCAACTATGCACAGGGTATGTAGATGATATAAAGTGAAGAAAATTTCCAGTACGAGTTATAAAATGTAAAGGGTAGGCTTTTAATAACTCTTACAATGCCTATTCTTAAATATTGGATAGAAGTAGGCGTTACTTTGCGGAAATCCATGATATATTATGAAAATTAAGCTTAATTTGCTATACTGCGCGAAAAGCAGGAGAAACTGTATGGTGTAAGTTATAATTTCTTCAATCCTTATACTCCACACCAAACAGATTCTCCTGACCAAATTATAAATTACACCATACAGATTCTCTAAGTTTCCCAGTGTATAGCAATTTAAGTTTAATTTTTATAATAAATATACTAAAATAAATATACTATGACAATACACACACCGCTATCTAGCCCCAAAGTAAGCGTAGCTTGTGTTATGGGTACTAAGACGACTGATGAATATTTTTATGAATAATATACATAAATACTTAGAATATACATATAAACACCCAGACACTGAAAAACATTCATGCTCATCACACAAACATTTTCCAGTTGTTGGAATCGAACCCACGGCCCTGGGCTCAGAAAGCAGGGTTGCTGCAAACTGCGCAAATCGGCCGTCAAATATCGGATAATATATCATAATCTTTTTTTCTGTTATCATCCTGCTTTCAGTCCTCGACTATGAGCAGAGGTGTTCTTAGATATCCTAACAATGCCTATCCTTAAGTTTTTTATAACTAATACTGGAGATATGTTCTAAAATCTGCCCGCTTAGTGCATACCCTGTGCATATCCTGTATGCACGCAACTGCGTATAACGAAATGTATAAACCGATCCTTAGTGTATTCAACATAATTAGTTTTATATCTACCCATAAATGTTTGTCTATTACTAGTTTAATAGACCACTTAATCACCAAAAAGTTTACGCTCCATTTTCGTGACGAGTGATTGATGAGAGGTCGCAGTGAATTGCCACCCAAGTCACACCTACTTTCTGAACTATCTACGAATAGACAAAAACGTGATCGACTCTCGCATTAGGACAGTTCGAACCATCGCTCGTATGTTAGAAGTGTTAAGCCAACCTGTAAGATACGGATAAAATATAAAATTTTAAAGCTTAAAGAATAATCCAATTATAATGACGAATGATAAAAAACTTCATAGCTAAATATTGAATTGTCTGTGAGATGTTTATAACAAAAAAAAACCCTGGCTAAGTTTGTTGTGGGCTCTTCTTAAACCTTATTATATATTTGTACTGTAATCATCATCATCATCTTTGTTAAACGCATTTAATTTTTATTAATAAACGTACGTCTGTACTAAGTTCTACGTAAAAAAAAGTTATTATCATCTGTTATGTGGCTCAAGAAGTTGTTAAAAATGTTTAGTTTATATGCTGTAAAGTTTTAAAAAGGTGTTATAACCTGCTAAACTGTAAGTAGTATATTATTTATTTGTTCAACCTAGGCAAGTCACTAGGAAATGAACTGTTATACAATTATTTAATTAATAAAGATATTTAAAAAAAAACAAAACAAAACTTGTACCTTTGTTCTTTTTTATTTATTTTTCTTTTGTTCTAGTGTGCAATAAAGTATTTTTGATTGATTTTATATATTTTTATATATGTATTTTTGATAGGGCCAGCATGCGCACAACGAGATAATTATCTCTACCTGTTACTCGTATTTTTTATATAGAGATTGACGAGATAAAGGGTGGTTAATATAACTCCAAGCATCCTGCCTGCTTTTGGAACCCTCCTAGTTTTAAGTTAACGAATGAAGTTATCACCTTCGCCTAACATAAATGGTAAAATTATATGTACAAAAGCTTCATAAGAGCCTGTGATAGGTCTACATGAATGAAAAAAATATTTTTGAATTTGAATTTGAATTTAAATAGTAGATGCCCGCGACTTCGGCTGCTAGGGCCGGCCATTTTGATTGAAAAAAAAAATTGAATGGGTTGATATTATAATGATATGATATCAAGAGTTAAATGCCATATTTTAGCGATTCTTTCTTACTGTCATTATGAAATGTCTGATTGGTGAAAATTCAAATCACAGGCTGTTTAAAAATTAAGGACTAATAGCGTTTGATAAATCCCACCCAATAAAAATCGATATAAAGATATCATAAATTTTGCGACAGTAAAACAAGTCTCGGACAATCCTGTTTTTCATTGAATTTTGTGATTTAGGTATAATCTCTGAGTCTATGTGCGTTATTAATAAAAAAACACTCATTTTAACGGCGATGGAAAATTTTGTAAGGAAACTCGTATGACTGAGAATTTTCAATGTCCTTAATACGTGTGAATAATTTTGAGAGGAGTGACCAGAGAGTAGACCCGTAATGGATTGATGGCTGGTTGATGACAATCAGTATCATATTATCCAGTAGCAGAATCACTTGTTTTACAATAATTTGTGGCGTAAAGCTACCACTCGATTTACGAGATTTCAAGTAAATAATTCGAGAACTCTCATACCCCAATACCTGTACCTACTAAAAAGTAATAAATAAACAATAAATAAATATACTATGGCAATACACACATCGCCTAGCCTCAAAGAAAGCCTAGCTTGTACTATGGGTACTAAGATGACTGATGAATATTTTTATGAATAATACACATAAATACTTATTATTTACAAATAAACACCCAGACAATGGACAATATTCATGTTCATCACACAAACATTTACTAGTTAAGGGAATCGAAACCACGGCCTCGGAGTCCGAAAGCAGGGTCGCTGCCCGCTGCGCCAATCGGCTATCAGAATAATAGTAATATGTGATTGTTATTAATTCCTTGCCGCAGTACCTTTTCCCAACAGGGATTATCCTTTAATGCAACTTATTATGTATAGATGAGATCCGGTAGTTTTATCTATCTCACAGTTTAAATTAATATTCTTACAAACTTTGCAATATTATGTACAGCCATGTAACCTATGAGCCAATCTAGCAATCTATTCTATTATTTTAACAATGAGAATGTTATGAAATGTGCAAATCATTGTACGAAATTGGTGAATTGTCAAGTGTGTGCTAACAATGGTTTTACGATATATAAATATATTGTAATTGTGGTTTTAATTTAACACCTCTCATAGATTGTAGATATTTCACATGATAGATAGATATTTAGTATGGCAATCCTAATAAGTGTTTTCATAATAATATTATTATTTATTTAATGTTAAAGTGGCTTTCTTTCTTCCATCTAACAAAGATTTGCTCGATAATGACCACGCTGGGCAGGGTGGGTCATTATCGAGCAAATATGTTGTTCATATGGTTGGCAGGGCTAGACTGACCGCACCGGCGTCGCTGCTGCCCGACACCAGTCTGTGCCATTTATTAAGTCTATCCAATTTGAAGTGGTTATACCGCCACTTGTCGGTCGCCAGAGCCTCGTCGGTTAGACGGCAGGGTGCACAACGTGCAGGTGAGGTTGGCCTTTGGGAGGCTGACTGGTACTAGCCTCCCACTTACCGATGGACGGTGCTTAAGGTGCTGATATGGCGACCCCGAAACGGTAAGCGCAGCGTAGGTCGGCCCCCAACGAGATGGACTGATTACATCAGGCGAGTTGCTGGGAGCCGCTGGAGGCAAGCGGCCCAGGACCGTGTATTTTGGAACTCCCTACAAAAGACCTATGTCCAGCAGTGGACGTCAATTGGTTGAGATGATTAGAATGATGATGAATGTTAAAGTGTCTACCTTATTATTATTATTTATAAGTTAATACCTACGCTGAAGCATATATTTATTTAAATTCATACTTCAGCGTAGGTTAACTTTTATGGATACATTTGATATTGATGGTTGTTCTGTCACGCCATTGCATTGGATTATTACGTGAACCATATCTTGCTGCACGTTATTTGGGTTTCTTTTATTATTTTGGCCTCATATATAAAACGGTAATAAAATGATTCTATTTTTTATGTGGGCTCTTAGTCTAACATCAAAATTAGTGGAATAGAAAGTAGTGGTGTAACTCCAGCTAATGATATCGTCGATAATAAAATGCAAGAGAGCTGTTTTGAAGCAGGTGCTAATAATTGAAAACCTTTAAAATGTAAATTAAGCCTTGTTTACCGTTCCGCCTTTTAACATGAAGTATTACAGATAAATTAGGTTACGCGTTTTCTTGTTATAAAGATTTATTGGTAGCCGACCCCATAAATATAAAATGTAAGTCCAAATCTACACTACATATTTCATTAAAATGTTCCCACAGTTGTTATAGGGCTTTGGACGGAGCAAGCAAACTAGGTACTTCTAAATAACTTTCACTGTACTTTTTCATTTATGTAGAACGAGGAATTTTTAAGCTGAAGGTTCTTTTATCGTTTTCCCATTCTTGTTCTAAACAGCCTTCAAAGAAACTAAAAAAAAAAAAGTATTGATAACCTCCTCCTTTTTTGTAAGACGGTTAAAAACATTGAAAACTAATTGTATTGAGTTGAATAGGTAAAGTGTATGTGTGTGCGTATGAACACGCATGGGATTGATGGTTTTAACAGCAGTGCAGTGCAGTGTATCCAAAACAGTGAAAAATCGTGCGCACGACTCACTTCTGACCCGCTGAAAATTGCTAGCTAAAAAACTTTTCCCATTCTATGGTAAAGGTATGGTAAAAGAAGTAGAAGCGGTTATAACGCATTGGGTTAGCTCACCTTCACTTTCGGGGGGCCGAGTTCGAATCCCAGCACGCACCTCCAACTTTTCTGAGTTATGTGCGTTTTAAGTTAAAATATCACTTGCTTCAACGGTGAAGGAAAATATTGTGACTAGACCTGCATGCCTGAGAGTTATACATAGTGTGTAAAGTCCACCAATCCGCACTAGGCCAGCGTGTTGGATTACGGCCTTAACCCCTTCTCATTGTGGGACCCGTAGTGGGCCGGTAATGTTTGATGTGATGATGGATGTATGGTAAACGTTTAGAACATAAGAGGTAAAATAATTACTTTCAACTGCTAAATGGAATAAAGTCTAACCGCCTGTTTGAGAAAGGCTACTAAAGTGGAGTGGTTTTGGATGCTCCAATATTAGACGTGTATACGGTTTCTGTATAATCTTATTCTGATTCTGTTGTGAAAGTCATTCGTGAGCGCATCTGACCTTTAATCGTCGGAAATTGCAATAATAAGCTCCGTAGAGTCGTTAGAACTTAGAAATTTAGAGGTGCTGGGATTCGAACTCAGCTCTCCGTAAGTGAAGTCGAAGTCCTACACTCTGAGCTATAATCGCTAAGCAGCCAGATTACATTGCAAAAATTCGGATTTAGCGATCACTAACATAAAATATCTATACTAATATTTGAATGTAAATGTGTGTCTGTTTGTTTATTGAGCTTGGTCAACTTAGTTAGGTATTTGAATGAGTAATATTTTTTTCGAGCCGAAGCTTTAAGCTTAGGTATATATATTTCAGTAAGATTGACTTGCTTGTATTCCGAATAGATATAAATATTAGCTCAGGCATCCCCTGGCAACGTATTTATCAAACATTGGCGAAAAGTGCACCAGATTCCAAACATGAAATAATATAAAATAGTTTGATTTTTATATTAATTTTAATTTAATTTCTTTTTTGAATACAATTTTATTTTTTTCTTTATTTATTTATTTTTAAAATCTGTCTTTTATTTTAGTTATTTTGTGTTTAACTCTCAATTTTGTATATGAAATAAAATGTTTTTTTTTTTAATTTTTTTTAAATCTTAACACAGCTGATAAGTTGGTTGTCACTGCTTATCTTTGTTATGTTAAATTTGTAGGGTTATTTGTATGAAATTAGGTGTCAAATCGAGATGCAAAGCTAGTTCGCAATAATATTAAGTGGGTATACGTGGAACCATCAAAAAGGTTTTCATATAATAACCGGCACATAAAAGGCCTAAAATATACTATTATATATATTTTCCGAGACCATTTAAGTTGGCAAAAGCGAGTTTGAATACCATATTATATGTTGAATACTACTTTCTGGGAAAACGTAAAGAAACACGTCTGTAAAGAGCTTTCTTCAAAAGGCGGGACTTATTTATACGGTCTAGAACTTTTTCAGGTTTACCTTTCTCTATTAAATGAAGTCTGGGAAATTTTCCACTTGTCGCTTACATGTGGCTGTAAGGTCTATTCACTTAGAAGTTCTGAGCGAAATTGACTATTGAAACGAACAAAGACGTGGCTGCATTAGTAGACAGTTTCTAACAGATTGCAATGAATTTTTAATCGAAGTCAGAAATATTCTTGTGTCTGAGACACTGGTGACAATTCTGTTGTACACAAATATAAAGAGATTTTTTTGACAAAATTCGTCCAGGTGGATATTATTGCTAAGCTTATTTTTGCCACCAAGCATTTTTTATTATCTATACGTTCTTAAGTATTTATGTATGATTTAGTATAGGTATATTAGTTTATTATTTTATATTTATTTATTACATTTTTCTTATTTGTGCAATTTTGTTTATGTATTTGTATTAAGCTATTTGAATGTAGGTTTATAATAATTTTACACCACCTGTCCGCTCTCTCCCATCTTGTCATAATCCAAAGGTTGCCTGGCAGAGATCGCTACTAAGCGATAAGGCCGCCTTTTATATTCTACTTCTGTCTTTGTATTTCTATTGTTTTTTTTTTATTTTCTTGCTTCATAGTGGTGTACAATAAAGAGTTAAGTAAAAAAATAAAAATAAAAATTGTTGTGTAAAGGTCAGAAGGGGTTATAGATATTATGAAAGGCATAAGAGTTTTAACACCTACGCCTCAGGGCACAGGTCGGCACATATTATCCTTACATGCTTTGCGAAGAGTTGCTCTGTTTATACGCGATTTTTTCCTTCTCCCCAGTTTTACCATCTTGGTTCGTTAATCTTAATGTATAAAAATCTCCTGTCACGATGTTTGCCCGCGATGGACTCCTAAACTACTTAACCGATTTTAAATTAAATTGGCACACCGTGAGCAGTCTGGTCCAACTTAAGAGATAGGATAGCTTAGATCTTTAATTATAGTCACATTTTATTTTATTGCAAATTATTTGTCTATAATTAATTGACAGTCACATGTTATATATATATATATATATATATATATATTACTATGATCATTTAAGGCTTAGCGATACTGAATACTTTAAAAACAAAATCAAACGCAGACGAAGTCGCGGGCAACAGCTAGTTATTGTTATAAAAAAACTCTAAATCTGGTTCAATTTGCTACTTTTAAATAAAATGCTTCCCTTTTCCACAACGGACGTGAAAAGGACAGCACTTCTATCAAACATGCCAAATTGTGAAGATTACAGCTTTGGGTACATCGACTCCTATTAGCATATTAGTATAATCGAGGTTTTTGGTACAATAGAATTTCCACATTGGCATAGAGTTTAATGTGTCAGTCTTGTTTTCTTTTAGCTGTCTTGAAATTTGTGAAAAATTGAGTTTACAAAATTGAGTTTGTAAAGTCAACATCTCTAGAGGATGCTTCAGTTTTAAGGAGAAACGTGAGTAAATTACAATTATTTTTTTTTTATTTTTATTTAAAGGTTTCCGACCTGTTAATGTTCTTTGTAACCAATACCCATCTTTAAAAGTCTTACTTCCTAATAAACTCTATTAATCTATGGACGATGATATTTTAACTCATGGAACAAATTGCAATGAAGAAACAAACACCATGCTTGAAATTTATGTAGCAAAGAGGATATAAACATCAGGAAATGCCAAAGAGAATAAATATTAACCACTTCTTCGCTAAGTCACCCTACATTCCGAGAATGTTCTATTTTATTAAGCTAACGACCCTTTGGAGTATTTTTGTATCGGGTCATTGAAATAAGGTCGGTAGTATACTCTCAGTTGTTCACCCAGTTTATCCTGAATTACGATAATAGTTTCAGGTGTTTAGGGAGGGTTACCTTCCCGTTCTTTGGTAGTTATTTATAATGATTAGATTTGCTCACCAAGTGTTGTTGTTTCAAGCTAAGAATTTACATAATTCGTTTGAAAAGTAACCTCGTAGCATCTAATCATGACGTCTTTTCGATACATTTATGAACAAATTTTCAAGGAAAATAATGCCAGATTCAATGCGTGCAGTTTATTGAAAGATCGTTATAAATGGGCTTACTACCATCACTTCAGCATTATTATTTTTATATTGATGTAGTTTAATTTCAGAACTATAGCCCTCATTTTTTAGGACGTCAACGTATGTAAAATAAACTTTAATTTCAAAATAATTTTTAAATAAATAATTAGATTTTTAAAATAAAATATGTGTGTGCTGCACCCGACTAGAATCTACATTGAGCGTTCAGCATTGAATAACTTCTTAGCAATGTTAGTGAATACGGATCTAGAGTTCATGCCAATTTTTCAGCACACACGAACCGTTGCATACTTTTATTTTATTTTAGATTTCATACAAGTTGAAATCGTTCCAAATTGCTTCAACTTAAATTTGATATGAATTTAAATCACAAAAGTTTGCAAAGCGCTATCATTTTGCTCGTACGTTGCCCTAACTGCAAGTTAGCATGTCTGCAATAACTGTGAGGTAACTGTGACTATACTAAAGAAGATATCTTCTGTATTAAGGAATAGTCTTCGTTCGACTGCTATGTTCCTAACGTCCTAATTTTGTATTCTACTGTCATAAATTGTATTTTAGATCAAATCTTGTCTCACGATGTATGTGGTCGCACTTTTTCTATACAGCCCGACCCGATTGTATAATTAGTAGGTATATAGGTATATTATAGGCCGTAAATTACCCACGTTTCTTACTGGTCTGTGACTAGGGTTTCCTATCTATTTCTTTTATGTTTTTATTTTTATTAGGCGTCAAGAACACTTAACCCTATTCAAACCGGAAGGTCGCGCTGTCATCGGTATTTTACCAAATTTGATCAAAATTTTATATTTTATGTGGCCCTGATTTTTCGAGCAAGACGCCCGATGTCTGCCGGACCCGCAAGTATGATTATAGGAGACAAGAGACAAATAATTCGCAATGAAAAATATAGAAATTATAAATCGAGATATGACACAGTACCCTCTCTTTCAAAAGTAGGAACAAAACATACTTTCAAAAAATTTCAATAATTTAAATCGGTTTAGTAGTTTCGGATTTCATACCCGACAAAAATCATTACACTTGAATTATAAATCATGTATCAACGCAAATAACGTGTTATGTAACACAAAATTTGACATCCTAAAAAAGGAATGCCAAACTTTAGACGTCGAAATTTGAGACGAAATTGGTTCTTCAAACTCGCAAGTAAAATTTTTATTCGATAACACGCGCACTTTACATTTTATGGCTTATGGGGAAGTCTCGTACTTATAACAATAATTACGAGACTTCACCATAAGCCATAAAATCATTCCTCACCCATTACGATCACTTGAGATCGCAGTAAAGTGCGCGTGTTATCCAATAAAAAAAAAATAATAATAATTAATAATAATAATTATTATTATGCAATCTATTATGTTTCAGAAACATGGTCGCTAAGAAGGCTCAGACTTACTCAGCGGGCAATAGAGAAAGCTATGCTCGGAGTATCTCTACGTGATGAAATCAGAAATGTGGAGATTTGTAAAAGAACCAGAGTTACCGACATAGCGCAGCGTTGGTCGACCTCCAACGAGATGGAAGACGATATTAAGCGCGTCGCAAGTAGCCGCTGGATCCAAGCGGCACCAAACCGTTGAATTTGGAACTCCCTACAAAAAACCTATGTCCAGCAGTGGACGTCTATCGGTTGATATGATGACGATGAATCTATTATAGCGATTTAATTTAAGCGCTCAATAAGTTATATCATCTAGTTTAAATAGATATATATATCGTTTAAATCAACCTTCCTCAGCCTTGAAAGAATGAGTAAGACAATTCGTGACTCGATTAACGAAGTAACTTTTAATTGACTTTGAATTTAAAATTCATCATCATCATCATCATCATCATCATCATCATCATCACATTAACCTATTACTGGCTCACTACACAGAACGGGTCTCCTCCCACAATGAGGAGGGCTTAAGGCCGTAGGCAACCACGCTGGCCCAGTACTGATTGGTGGACTCCACACACCTTTGAGAACATTATGTAGAACTCTCAGGCAAGTTTGCTCACGATGTTTTGTCCTTCACCGTTGAAGCAAGTGATATTTTAATTACCTAAAACGCACATAACGTTTAGAAACAGTTTACAAATAAAGAAAAGTTAGAGGTGCGTTCTGGGATTCAAACTCGGCCCCCCGAAAGTAAAGACAAGCTCCTACCAAATGCGCTATCACCGCTTCACAAATAAAAAATACTATACTTTATTTGCCTTACTAACGAATGAATACGGCAGAAAAAATATTATATATTGTTTTCAATCTATAATACGCTATTATTACCTACTAGATTATCTAAGTTAACTGTTAATTAATGTTTTGTGTGACCAACTGACCGACGTCAGGGACGAATCCTGTCAGCGGCTGGACTTAAGATGTTGGCATTGCAATTTGTAATTTAAGTTGGAAAGAGAAGGGTGCGATATGGGGCTCGAAATACCATAGTTGGCAACTAAAGGTCATTCACCGTTCAAGATTAATCACCGTTTGGTTTTTCTTGGTTATCCTAATCCTAAGGTTGCCCGTTTTTATTAACTATAGGTCAGCGCTTGACGATAATCATGCCCGTTAGAAAGCAATGATGAGGTCTAGGTTGGAGCATGCTTGCCTAGAAGCAGCCTATTCACTCTAGCCTTGAAGGTACCCAAATTATACGTGGCAGGAAACACAGTTGCCGGGAGGGCGTTCCACATCTTAGCAGTGCGTATCAGAAACGTGGATAAACTACTTTTCGTGCGTGTTGATGGTATATCAACCACATAAGGATGCCATCGCTCACGGTGTCTCGCTGTTCTGTGGTAGAACTGGGAAGAAGGAACAATATTGAGAAGTTGTGAAGCACGTAATTTTTAAGTAGGTTGAAAATGATAAAGTTTTTAAAAGTGAGTCATTATTATTGTGAAATTGTAATTCTTATCAGCTATTCTGATCAGAAGCAGTGTTTTCAAATCGATGGTTGTTCTTGACTTTGTAATTAACCTTTGACGATAAATCGTTTGTAGAATTTGTGGTAGCTAAATAACTGTATTGATTTCTTTTGAACCGTTATGGCAACCTCAAGATATTAATTAACAGCTAATTGTATCCTTTCAATGTTATCCTAAAATTTTGTATTAGATATTCTATCAAAAGCAAGAGGAGCCTTTTGTTCTTTCCAAACATTGAATAGAATCGGATGAAATGTTATGAAATAATTACGTAGGAATAACATTATTAAACTTCTTGCTTATTACTCTTAGTATTTGGACAGTAAATTACTTGCCACAGAATTCTATTAAGTACACTTAATGAACTACAAACCTATATCTTCCCAACAGCTGAATAAATTTTACGTTAAAAAACCAACTTTTGAAGTAGTATCTTACCGAGCAAATTAAGTTACAAAGTATTAGCCCTCTTAATTCTTTTACATTATTAAAAAACCATTGTTAAAATTTATTTCATTCAGTTATTAATGAAGTATTTTTATATCTACAAGATAGTAATATCTTTAATTTATGGCTTCGTGAAGCGGTGATAGCCCAGTAGTTATGACTTCGGCTCACATTCAATGGGCCGAGTTCGAATCCCAGCACGCACCTCTTACTTTTCTAAGTTATTTGCATTTTAAGTAATTAAAATATCACTTGCTTCATCGAAACATCGTGAGGAAACCTGTATGCAAACATGTCCTCTTTAACGTTCTCAGTAGGCATTATAACACAAAAAAATAAAATAATCCCTCTTGATTTAAAGGTGGTGACGCGGTGGTAAGGAAACCATACAAATCTTTGCCGTGCCCATGGGATAATTAGGTATAAAGTTGCAGATTCTTACAAGGCCTCGTGGTTTGTTTGTAAAAAGTGTTTAACACAAGATCAAATTGTTCCTGAGTTCTCTGGAATCTTGTAGATTAACGGTAGACAGGCACCCTTGCGACGATGCTCCAACCTTTAATGTTGCCTACGTAGCCGACGAGTCCAATGCACCAAGCTGGTATTTGGCAGAGCCATACTGTTATTGGAAGTAAGTACTAGGTACTTCAGTTTGTTTGTCTGGCAGATAAGTCCGCCAACCGTACAACTTTTTATTCAATGTATTGTGTGTGTTTCTTGGTGTAAGATACAGTATATCTTAACGCATGTACATCTGCCTTTGCATCATGTTCGTATGTACGTCTAAGAACAGAAGGGGAAGGTTCAATATCTAAAAGTCAAAATATTAAATCCTAGTCAAAGAATGAAACGATTTGTAACACGAAGTCAGTTTATATTGGATTGATGTGTAATACAAAGTTAGTCGGTATTTTAAAGCAAGTGTACCTAGCCCAGATATGGTATTAGAAATACTTGTATAAACACAAACACGTCGACCACCATGGTTGTTTATAAACGGACTATAAAGACAAGCAAATATAAACCGAGATGTTAATATTGTCTACAATGAAGACGTTTGAGAGTGCATTAGCAAAGAATTTGTTTATAAATAACGTGTCTAGCTTTATTTATAACTTTACCTTTCGTTTTAGAACACGCGGAGAAAGAACATTATTGTATATTCGTTAAAACATTGTATGCACGTACGTAAAAGG
The DNA here is from genome assembly GCF_905163445.1 of Pararge aegeria. NCBI lineage: Eukaryota > Metazoa > Arthropoda > Insecta > Lepidoptera > Nymphalidae > Pararge > Pararge aegeria. The sequence goes on from NC_053198.1 coordinate 5,561,080, forward strand.
TTTTGCACATTAAGAGCTTGAAAACAGAACTTCTCAGAAACGCACAATTGTACCTAAATTATCATTCTTCAAAGACTTCCGTCTCCGTACGAAGTTTCGCAATCATTAAAGCTATTTCATCTTTGGAGACCGCTATTCTAAATAATGATTCGGTTTGTTCCCAAACCATTGCCGTAAGTTTTGGAGCCATGATATTCTTCTGTCTCCTACTTTACCTGGTATGATAAGTTGACGTCCAAAATATTTTAAATTTTTTTTGTCCAAGATATTCTTAGCATACATCTGTCCACCCACATCTCGAACGCTTCCAGTTCGAGACGCAGTAGCGTCCACCCTTCTTTGCATTATACGAGTGCAGAGAATGCATGTGCACGCCTGGCATGCAAGGCATGTTAAATTTATAATATTTATTATTATTTCTTTTAATGTATAATAGTAAATAGTTGTATTATACATTAAGAGCCACCAATCCGCACTGGGCCAACGTGGTGGACTACGGCCTTAGCCCCTTCTGATTGTGGGAGGAGACCCGTGCCCTATAGTCAGTGGCATGCACTGGGTTTCTTACCAGGGTATGCATACAGCAGGAAAATTGCATAAAAATACAAAAATCCTCATTTACGAGTTATTTATCAATTATAGGGTAGGCAGTGCTTTTGTGCATGTATGAAGTGCACGCCACTGCCTGTAGTAGGCCGTTAATGAGTCTATATGAGGATACAATAAAAGTTAGGTATGTTTTCACTTCCTACTAACTCTGCCCGAAGTTCCCCTCGCAATAATCATTTTTCTAAATCTAACGTTACTTTGCAGGTCTCTTCTCTTCTCTTCTCGTCTCAATCAACGCAATAATAATATCACAAGTCGGACTATGGGCTCCTTATTTACGCTTATAGCAGTATGATTTTAAAATGACAGTTAAGATGGCATACCGAGCTTCGCTTGTAATAAACTGAAACTGTACCAAAGTACACATTTTTAGACCAATTCTTTATTTTGTCATGCTTATTTTAGTATTTTCTTGCAAAACAATTTACTTTTACACTCATGATTCATAATAGCGACAGAAGTGATCATTTCTAAGTCGTTATCGACGCAAAAATACATTTTAAAAGGAAGAAATACTAAAAGTGTTTCATATTGTTACGAGCTCGTTTGTCTGTTTTATATTGTTTGTTGGTGACGTTATTGTGTCGAATCAGCGATATATTTTCAATTCGCATTGGCAGATATAAGACAGAAAACATTTTGTTCGCGAATTTATGGATGCTTTTTGGAACTAAGGTAGGTACCTCAACTTTTTTGTGTTTGACTTTTGATTGCAATTTAACGATAATTTTTTGATTTTTTCATTTAATACGGTACAATAGCTTTGTATGTATAAAAAAGGAGTATTATAAAGCTGAAGAGTTGTGGGACATATAAAATACGTTTTGAAGTAAAAACTTCATGGCAATAATAATATAAATTATTTGCGACGCCATGCTTATTTCTGCCGCCAAGCAGCATTGTTGCAATGCTGTGTTCCGGTCTGAAGGATCCTTGGGAAATCGAGGAAACTCTTCAAATATCATAAATATACTTAAAATATAAATATACTACGATAATACACACATCGCCATCTAGCCCCAAAGTAAGCGTAGCTTGTGTTATGGGTACTAAGATAGCTGTTGAATCTTTTTATGAATATAATACACATAAATACTAATAATATACAGATAAACATCCAGACACTGAAAAACTATCATGTTTATCACGCAAACATCAATTATCCAGTTGCGGGAATCGGTCTAGGGCTCAGAAAGAAGGGTCGCTGCCCACTGCGCCAGTTGGCCGTCACACCAATAGGGACACCTATGATTATTAAATGATTTCAGTTCTGTACCATTTCATTGGCGCAGTGGGCAGCGACCCTACTTTCTGAGTCTAATTCCCACAACTAGTAAATGTTTGTGAGATGAACATAAATGCTTTTGGTCTGGGTGTTAATATCTATATTATAAGTGTTTATCTAAATTATTCATAAAAATGTTCATCCGTCATCTTATACCCATAATAGGTACATAAATTTAGGGCTAGAAGGCGATTTCTGTATTGTCATAGTGTATTTATTTATTTCCTTATGGCTTTTTATAACTCTCACAGGGTAGGCCTTAAGTTTTTGAGTAAGAGACAGTTTATAGACCGACGAAAAATTCACTAGATTAGCGAGGCAGTCACTAAACTAGCGAAGCAGTCACTAGACTAAAAACACAGTCACTAAACCAACGTGGCAGTGATTACACAAATGAGGCAGTCGTTAAATAAACAAGACAGGCACTAGAAATATTATGATAAACACGCTTAATTTGCTATACCTACTCCGCGAAAAGCAGGAGAATCTGTATGTTCTAATTTATTATTTCTTCAATCCTTATACTCCACACCGGACAGATCTACGCACGTTTCGCCCCGAAACCGGAGCATCCTCAGGAAATGTTGACTTTACAATGAATAATTGTTAAGTGGAAAATTATTGTTAACTGAATATATTAAGAGGCACTAATGAGGTGGGAGGGGCTTACATAGATTTGGTGTGGATTGAAGAAATTATAAATTACATTATGCAGATTCTCGTGCTTTTCGCGAAGTATAGCAAATTAAGCTTATTTTCATAATATATCATGTATTTCCGCAAAGTAACGCCTGCTTCTGTCCAATATGGCACTAGAAATAACGAGGCTACGACTGCCTCGTAGGAATGTAGATAATTTTACAAGTTTATGATCACTAAACTTAAATGCCATATTAGTGAGATATCTAGGATACAAATAGAATATTCATGAGGGTAAAATTGTATGCAATAACCTGTCGTTAAAGCCTTATTTGAGTATAGAGTACGCCTGCTATAAAACCTGACGTTTATTTGAGGGGCTGTAAAATTAAACATGAGTCTTATACAGCTAAAACGAGCTATGAACACTACACACTGGTCTGAATACTTAGTTAGTTTTGATGTGCGGCGGCTAACGTTTGAAGGAAGAAAACAAAACCTCTAAGTTTTCTATTATTTGAGTAACTAGCTGTCCCCGCGAATTTCATTTCGTCTTAATATATTTTACGTCTCAATGTCTTTATAAAGTACAATACGTAAAACTCATCTTACTCCGAATGCACCTCTCTATAGGTCACAACAGTTTTACGATTAGTTATAGACAACATGACGTGCGCTTTGAGTTGTGTTTTGTTACTAATGAACGGCTAGATAATTGTTTTGATTTTAAATTAAACAAAATATTGAATTTTAATATTTATTATCCTACTCCGGACTAAATAATAAATAAAAATCGATCCATCCATTCTCAAGTTATAAATGGTGTAACTAACACGATTTTGTTTTATAAATATAGGTGTCGCGGAGCTATAATTATAATTGATATTGAGTGGGATATTTTAAGTTGCTTTCTTAAACTGAAGCGGGAGTTCACAGCTATCGATTTGTGCTCTTATACATTTCTTCTTGAGAATTCCATTTTTATAACTTGTATTGTGCAAACAAAGAGTATAAATAAAGAGTATAAAAAAAAAGCAATGTGTCATCTCTTGTTTCAAACGTGTCTCATTTTAATATGGACCTTTGAAAAAGTAGATCGAAACTGCAACGTTTCCTACTAGATGACGATACAGTCGCTATAAGACTGATGTGAAAGGCATATACTAATTTCGGTATCGAGACCCGTAGCTTAATTGGTGAAAGCGCTCAGGCCGCGATTGCCCGACATTCACAGGTTCAAATCCTGTCGGTTCCGAAAATTTTTATATGCATTTCAAATTTATAAAACAGAGTATAAATATTTTTTTTTTACAGTTAACGTGACGGAGGGCTATTCAAGTATTTATAGTAATGAAAAAGTTTCAATGACTTTTCTTGAAATAAACACTTTCAGAAAAATAGCTGTGCAAAGTTTTCATGTAACGAATAATCAAAAACCTTATAGTTGTCAACGCGTGATGAAAAAACGTTCGGGTGTCTGGTAATGTTATATGGTAGTACAAAATATATTAAATTCCTACATAAAAATTAGTTACACAAGTTCTAGATCTCTTTAATAAACGTGTCAGTGTGATATTAGATCTTTTTTTAAATTAAAAATTATATTTTAACCCTGTTGCAAACGATCTTGCAAACTTTACCTACTTGTATCACTGCTCTCAATCAAATATTAGTTGCAAATCACCTCTACAGGGCGTGGGTCTCCTCCCACAATGAGAAGGTTTTAAGGCCGTAGTCCATTCAGCCCAGTGCGGATTGGTGGACTGCACAAAACTTTGAGAACATTATGTACAACTCTTAGGCAAGCAGGTTTCCTCACGATGATTTCCTTCACCGTCGAAGCAGGTGATATTTTCTAGGTTTCGAACTCTGCCCCCAGAAAGTGAAGTCGAGATCCTATCCTCTACGGTTAGTATTTAATAGATATTAAATTATATAACACAATTTAACTTTTTCATCTCTTGAAACTTCACATTGAAATGAGTTACAAATAAGACCGATAAAGTTGTGTGAAAGTCAAACAAATATGCGAGTAACTCAATTGAATACTGTACAACTTAGAAGTTATAACAACCTAATTTATAAGTTTCAAACTACAACATTTCATCTGATATACAACTGCAGATTCGCTCATGTTTACCTTAACAAACTACTAAAGTGCACACCTCTGTAAAATAACGTACATATTTACGTCATTGGTTGTATGTAAATACCTAGTTTTATATAACTCTCATGTATTTACTATAAATAAATAAATATAAATATACTACGACAATACACACACCGCCATCTAGTCCCAAAGTAAGCGTAGCTTGTGTAATGGGTACTAAGATAACTGATGAATATTTTTATGAATAATATACATAAATACTTATAATATACATATCAACACCCAGACACTGAACAACATTCATGTTCTTCACACAATCATTTTCCAGTTGTGGGAATTGAACCCACGGCCTTGGACTCAGAAAGCAGGGTCGCTGCCCACTGCGCCAATCGGCCGTCTACTATGATATTTGCGGCACCTTAATACGATGAAAATGTTCTTTAAAAAATCTAAACCCATTCAACAATTAATATTTAGGAAAAGAAAAATTAATTTCTCAAAATTAAAAGTTCGTAGCTATCCAGCTGACCCATCTCAAAATGTCACCTTTTATATGATACATGGTGATATTTTGAGATGGGTCATATCAATGTCATAAATGCTTAGAAGCTATACGTTACCTATCGTTTATGTTTTCCCGGTTGGAACTTGCGAATTTTATTTACTTTAACTTTTTTTTATTCCACTACATGTTAGCCTTTTACTTCAAGTTAGCTAGTTTGTTTACAGTCAACATTTGGTAATTTACAAATCTGTTAGTAAATCTATGTGATGAATTCACCATCATCAGAGATGCGCCGAATGTTGGCGGAATATTCGTATTTAGTACATTTGGCATATTTTTCATGTTCGTATTCGGTCGAATATTCGGTTGAATTGCCGAATAACTACCGAATATTTAAATTACTGTCAATATTTAAAAAATAACATTTTATTAAACAGTAAGGTTAACCAATTACTAAATAAGTGTGGCTTGTTCCGAAAGTTGTAAGTACATAGTTTTTTCTAAATGAAAGGAACACTACTTTTTGTACCAATTATTTATTGACAAAATAAAAAAGATTTATTTTGACAATCAATTTAAATAAAGTTTTTAATAGTGGTTAATTTTGATTCGGCCGAATAATTCGGTTCGGTATATTTTGGACCTAATATTCGGCCGAACATTCGTATTCGGTTGAAGGTACATTCGGCGTCATCATCATCATGTCAACCAATGAACGTCCACTGCTGTCCACAGGTATTTTGTACGGAGTTCTAAATACCACGGCCTTGTGCCGCTTGAGCCCAGCGACTACCTCGTCGGGGGTCTACCAACGCTGCGTTTACCGGCGAGGTCCTTGGGACCCCGACGCCCATCAGTTCTCTGAGCTAAGCGGGGCGCCCACACTAGCAAATTTAGCTTCGAGACTTTTTGGGCTATGTCGGTAACTCTGGGTCTTCTACCGATCTCCTTATTGCTGATTTGATCATGTAGAGATACTCCAAGCATAGCTTGTTCTATCGCCCGCTGAGTGATCCTGAGCCGTGTTATGAGACCCGTAATTTTTTTTTATTTTTTTATAACTCCATCTTCCTGGAGCGCTGATTTCCTCCGATGTTGTGGTCGGAGACCTTTTGTATCTTTTTAACTTTTAATTAAGTATTTTTATTTGTTTATTTATGTATTATTATTATTAATTTATTTAAGAGAGAGACCCGTAGTTAGCGACCACGTTTCAGAGCTATAAACCATCACTGACAACGCGAACTGTTCGATTTGGTCTTCAGACACTGAAGAATTTTGGGCAAGCAATAAAAACTAATGTTAAGAACAATTAAATTAAATAAATAAATGTACGTAAAGAGCGATCATCCGATTAGGTTTTTATGAAGAGACGCGCGTAAAAGTACCTAGCGAGATACAGAGTACATATTATACCTACTGAGTAACGTGATAGTAGTATTTTGCAGTGCTAATGGACCCTGCAAAATACAAAGCAGAAGTGCTCGCAGCAAGGATGGCTTTCAAATATAATCTTACTGATATAATATTAGCTGAGGACAGTTATTGTCTTGAGACATAATTCAAAATGCCAGGTAAGGTGTCCTTTTATTACCGCCATGTTTAATATTATGACGCAGCAGTTAAGGTGCTGAGTGCTCCTAAATGAGGTAAAAGACCTTAGACTATTAATAATCTATGTATTTATTATCACTCTTTATCACAGTATATAAAGAATATATACAAGAATTTAAAAAAAATCCCCGTCTTTCAATATTTTGTATATTTTTATACTAGCTCTTTCTTTTAATACCCTATAGGAGTTGGGTTGTGAATTAAAAATTTAATTCGCCATATTGTGGTAGCGGCCATCTTGGACTAGGTAATATGTAAACCGCCTTTTGTAGTGGCGCGGCCCTCTTGTACCTGAGAACACTAATACTAAGCACGCTCCTGACTAACTTATCTAACTTTGGTTTATCTGCTCGCACTACGATGCCACTGACGCATCCACAGACAACCAAACACACATGCACACAGACACGTCCAACATAACACCCGTCATTAATACCTCGGGTTGGGGGTTAAAAGCAGTAAAATGAAGAAAGAAGTAAAATACAAAAGGCGGCTTATCGCGTAATTCGTGCCAGCTTGGGCATATTATTGACTAAATGGTTGTCATCTTTACACGGTTCAGCAAAAATTTTCTTAATAGAAAAAAAGACAAAGTTACCTCAAACAACAAATTAAAGGACCATATGGCAATGTATGAAAATAATCGATGATTTTATTCAAAAGAAACATTGAAAGATTTGTCTTCAGTTTCAAGTGTATTCTAAAAAAGGTTTTATAAATCTCAAAATCAAATCTTTTGATGTTTCTTTTGAATAAAATCATCGATTCATTAATATATATATATATAGATGGAGCTTAAGAAGTTTCAATTCAGCCGTGTGGTCTAAAGCACACTCGTTTTTATGAGAACTGCTTTATTTGATTTATATCTGCTAGAACTAAATCTTAACTTTTGGCTATCATGCAATCAGCAACACTTTATGTTACGCCTACGAACAGCACATTTCTATTTACAATGCCATTGTAACAACCAAAAGGTCACGATATTTTTGCACTAAGCCATAGGTATGTTCAAAAATATTCAGAAACGTGACTTTTTTGACCTACAATTTCCCGCCATCTTGACCTTTCGAATACCCATAAGATGGTTACCATTGATTACAAAACAATGTAGGTTAAGGTTGGTCCACTTAAAGATTGACAAAGACAAATCAGGAAAATCGTTCTTGACTTTACGTTTCATTAAAAACCAACCATTTTAAGAGAGCGTAGTTAATCTTACTAAAAAACAATATATACATATCGTAAAAGGCCTGTTGATAGTTCATAACGTATAACTTAGTCAACCCGTTACCAGTCCACTACAGGGCATGTCTCCCCCCCATAATGAGAAGGAGGGCCGTCGTCCACCACGCTGGCCCAGTGCGAATTGCTGGCGTAATAATGACGCATTTTAAGATGGTAACGGGCTAACCGGTTAGGGGAATGGCTGAACCCAAACTCTTAATCGATTCCGAGATTGAACGCGTGACCTCCCATTTAAAACCAGAGCGCTCGCCGCTGCGTCAGCGAGGCTTTCAGATTTGCAATGCATGTTAAACCTAAGCAGGTTAACCACTATAGCCACGTGCGTTCAAGGCATAAATAAGTCTGAATTTCAAGACACACTTTATTTCACGTAAATCATATCTAATTAGAGCTACCATCTTGAATTACAAATTTTCCCAACACTAACATTTTTCGTTCAGTGACAAAAAAGACATTAAAAACCAGCCATTCCGAGAGAGGCATAAATCTTAATAAAAAACAAAAAATTAAATAGACTTAACAAGGGAGGAGGTTCTGTATATTTTTGAAGTTATACTTCTTTTAGCGCGTTAGGGCAAAATTATGAGTGTAATTTTTAAGATGCGAGTACACACACGTCTTTTTTTTATAATACACCGATTTTATGATTCTTAAATAGTTTTAAATGACAATGTGAGATGGTGATAACAAAAAAAACAACCGGCTAAGTTTGCTGTGGGCTTCTTCTTAGACCAGGACTATTTGAATAAAGAAATTTTTGACTTTGACTTAGAATTTGGTCCCATTTTAATTTGGTGAAGATCTATTAAAAGGATCACGGAAAAATCGAGGGAACTTTTCAAATATTATAGGCACACCTATATCGATTTGAGTATTTATAATGTAACTTGAGCATTTGCTCTCGAAACCATTTAACAATGTCAAAATTAAAGTTGGCCGCCGAAACTATACAATTATAAGTAATACACCCAACTGGGCTTCGATTATGATAACCAATTTATGGTTACCATTAATTAATTGATGTTGATAATTACATTCGTTAGTTAAAACTAAAGCTAACAGGGTTCCGAACGCGCCCTGTCTAAGAAGAGCCCACAACAAACTTAGCCGGAATTTTTTTTTGTAATTTTTATTACTAACGGCCAGAATAGTTTATTTATAATAAATTTCCATACTAGCTATTGCCTGCGACTTCGTCTGCGTTTGATTTTGAGTTTTGATGTGGCATTCAATTTAGTTGTAGTTCTAAAAAAAGTATTATTCTCCTCATTTAAGGCTTGCTGCTGTCCGCTGAGGAGTTCTGTCCTCTATCTCCAACCACATTCATCAGATCTACACAAAGTTTGGGCAAATTTAAACACATGTTACAACCTCTATAGTACAAAAATAATTATTTAAATTGGTTATAGTTTATAGTTGTTTTATAGTTATCGTGTAAAATCGTCAAACACTTTCATCCCCTCTCCCAAAGGAACCGAGCTTAATGTCGCGATAAAAATCCTATATTACTTCTAACACTTCCAAGAATATGTGTACAAAGTTTCATGAGGATCGGTTAAGTAGTGTTTGCGTGAAAGCGTAACAAACAAACTTACATTCACATTTATAATATTAAGTAAAGTAAGTGAGTAAGTAAGAAGTAAAGGGATAGGGACAGGGATAGAGATAGGGATGTTTATTAACAAAAATAAGCTAAAATAACCTAAGTAAGTACCAAAATAAAAATAAATAATGTAAAACATCTTCGAAACCACCGCTAAGAGGGAAACTGCATGCCGGCATCATTGCCTCATTGGATAGTCGAATAATTCTGGCCAAGGATATTTTTTTTATGTATAACTGTATTCATTATTGCAATGCGGAATAATTACTTGTATTTCAACCAATGTATGTTAATATATGATATAGCGCATTGAGCAGGAGCTCGTCTTCCCTTTAGGGGGGTCAAGTTCAAATCCCAGCACCTCTATTTTTTCTGAGCTATGTGCGTTTCAAGTAATTAAAATATCACTTGCTTCAACTGTAAGGAAGACATCGCGAGGAAACCTGGATGCCTGAGAGTTTAACATGTTCTCAAAGGTGTGTGAAGTCCACCAATCCGCATTAGGCCAGCGTTGTGGACTACGGCTTTAACCCCTTCTCATTGGGGGGGGGGGACCCGTGCTCTGTAGATGACCGTTTGATGTGATGATGATGTTAAAATAAGTAGACATAGGTTAACATTTAGGTATAACCATTCGAGTACAAGAACATAGATAAGTCTAAGTTTCAAGTCACATGGGAGCTTCAAACATAGAACTGGGAACTTTAACATCCCTAACATGACGTATCGCCATTTTCATTTATTGGCGAAAATGGTATCGGAATGTTAGTGTGGTTAATAGTAAATTATTCTGATAAAGTCAAGTAAGTTAAATCTTGCGAATAACTTTTAATTTACTATATACATATAGTTACTTGCAAGATTTAACATAAAACTTAAGTTAAATAAATCTTGTTATCTTTGACTAAACTACGCAACGTATTTTTATACGGTTTTATCAGTAGATAGAGCAATTCGAAGGTAAGGTTAGGTATGTAGTAAGCATGTTTAATATGGCAGAGGAAAGCAATTAAATTCAAAATTTGTTACGTGAAGTCGTAATAATTATATTATTGTGCGGTTGCATTGAAAACGCTTCCTAAACTATACGAGGTATATTTTATTTTATTTTATTTATTAGGTTTACTTACAAACACTTACACTAATACAACCGTTTTTAAAATTTAACTATTCTATTTAAGTGTAATGTTTTCTTAAAAGTAAACACAGCATAAGAAAATATACAATAACACCATAACATGAAAACAAAAGGTATCGTGAATGAGAATATAATAACAACATTTCTCTCACACTAAAAAATAAAACAAGGTACAGTAAATAAGGGTCAATTGGTCCATGATAAAAATATCTTATCTCTGAACTTATACAACGAGTCAGAGTAAATATCAACTTCAGTGCTAATGTGGTTTAGGGTCTTACATAATCTTGGAACAGGGGAATGGGCACCAAGAACAGTTCTACGCAACGGGGGAATATTTAATTTATGTACTACGGAATTGTATTATTAATCACTCCACATCGGGGTAGATCACTATACTATAGTTGTACTTAAATTGACGTGTTTATTTGTAGAAAAAATTCTACAGATTGTTAAACTATAAAAAGAGCAATCTGCTGAGTTTCTTGCCGGCTCTTCTCAGTGAAATCTACCTTCCGAACCGGCGGTAGAGTCACTACAAACAGACTGACTTGACGTTTTAAAAGTATAACTGAGGCCTAGTTATAGTTTTGAAACGTCAAGTCAGTCTGTTTGTAGTGACTCTACCTTGAAATGAATTTGAATTCTGAATTGGTAAGTGAAATTAAAGCTGTAGGATTGGTAAATGCTTCACAAATTGATTTAAATAAAAGAAAAATCTCAGGATTACAGACCATCTCGAAAGGCATTTGAATTGTAGAGTAAACAGGACAGACCTGTTTGCCTTCGGATTTCCCTGTGCAAACTTTTTACGACAAAGATGACCTCGATGTTCATATAATTTTAAGCTTAGGTAAATTATAATATGACCGAGGCAATTTAGCTTTGTGTTGTTTTATAATGTTTTAAGGAATTTTACAGCGTATTTTTGAGAGTTTGCTCATCGCACAAATTTATTTTCTCACTTCTCTCTTTATTTTTACATTTTACACCTTATATTGTGTGATACACACAGTTATTTTATTACTCAATAATATATTTTACAAAATAACCGTATCCCAAAGTAATCTAAAATTCAACTTCAATAGTCCTTAGTTAATTTTATTTGATAGCAGTCAAAACCTGGCTTTATGTAATCCTACCATCTTCGGTTTCTTCATCGATTTTCATAACGTGAGTTTATTGTTTGAACGCACAAGAATATCACCAAATAAATAGCAACAATACTTAATACTTGTAGAGTACTTTTGTATAACACAGGAGTATATAGAAATAGCTAAAGAGCTGGTGGGACTTTTAAAGAACGTGCTTAAAATTGTAACTTCATAGGATTAGTTAATCGCAGTGTGAATCATAATATGCGAAGAATAAAATAAATATTGCATACGGTATCATTATACCTGGTAAGTTAACCTGCAATTCAGAAAACCTGAAAACTGTCTGGGAAAAATTCTAATTCTATTTCATAAATTGTTTATTTATGTAGGAATTTAATAAACGATTATGAAGAGTTCATACAGAATAACATTCTTCAAGCACCACCTTAAAATTACCCACAGTCTCTCGGTGCACACGGTAAAACTTGTATATTTATATAATCAGAATACGTATTTGTCGTATTAAACGTATACTATTAGATTTTTTTGCGCAGCTTTCCCGCTACTAAAACCTACGGTATTAATACAAACTACATTTGGTGCTACTACTAGTCAACCCTAACAAATTCACACACGCACACATTTATACATTTATGCTGGCGCTTGAGAAAGTGGATGCCATTAAAAAAAAAATCGTAGAACAAAAGTTTTACATAACATGACTGGAGCCAGCGGCTTAGCGAGTTCTCCAAGGCACATGATTTGACACCGCCAAATTTATAACTTCAGGCTGGTAAATACTGAGAATTTCCAGAAATACCCAATACTAAACAAGTTCGCCCTACCCGCGAATCGAACCAAGGACCTCGTGTTCCGTATTCGAACATGTTAACCACTTAAACAATGAGGCAATTTTCAATTACTCATAAGTAAAAAAAAGTCACAAATATTTTTTTATAATTAACAAGCTGTTAAAAAACACTGTCATGTCAATATTTTAAGAGCTTCCACTGCGCGCGTAAACGGTTTAAGTTTCGATAAAATCATGTATGACATAGTTGTTCTCCTTTAAAGGTTCTAAAAAAAATTCGTGACAGCATATGTCTATCTTTTAGGGTACAAATATATTATTATACGCGGACAAAGTCGCGAGGCACCGCTAGTGATAAACGACTAAGACACCGGGAGGTATCTTTGCATCGTTCGAGTCCAAGTTTATCGAAAATTCACCTGTATTTATATCAAAATACCCATCAACTCAATGTCTTGAACATTCGTTGTTAATCAAATATAATTGTAATTTTAGAAACTATTTATTAATTAAATAATAATTATGAGAATATTTGTAAAAACCGTTATCAATTAATAAAATATCTGGCCAATATAAATTTATAGTTATCAAAAGTTTAATTATTTACCCACGTTATAAAATTACTGAATTATTGGTGCAATGTATTTTTTAAATTATGCATCGCCTGCAGTCTGTTTTCCGCGAGTTTTCATAATCCTAAGGATGCTTGGCAGAGATCGCAACCAAACGATAAGGCCGCCTTTTATATTCTGTTACTGTATTAGTTTTTCTATTCTTCTTTTGTTTCTTCAACTTGTAGTAAAAACTTAGATACTAATATTCGGTATCTTGGTTTGTTCTTTTAGCAACAGGAGTGTGATTTTTATACGGAGTGGTAGTTTTTTCAATAAATCCACAATCAAAGTTGTGCAAGAGAAGTAAGTAAATAAATATATACGAAGAAAGATTTTCATATATTGCAGTGTCCTTAAACTAGACCTCCATTAGTAAATTCAAAAATAAAATAGAAAGAGTACTAACGCTAAGATTATAATCTCCGTTATATAAAGCCCAGTTCATTAAACCATGCTCCAAATGAGCTGTCAATATTGATCAATAGGTATTTCACGTTATGCAAAATGGTGTCACGATAAATAACTGTTAGTGAAGGTTTCGGTCACTGGTCAGCGCACGTGTATTAAAAGTTCAATAATATTCGCAGTAGCCATTCTACTACAAGCTATTGCATGCGTGTTAAGTAAAATACAATCTTAGGTAGTCCAAAATCATTTTAAACATACCGTACGTGTTTTATTGGTATGTATTGCTAGCATTGCTTCGCATACAAAATACTAAGATTCGAAACTCAATATAAAAATTTTACGCATGCCTCATATCTCTTTGGAGTAGCCTCCAAAGAGATATCCTCCTTTTACTTACTACCCACGACGCTATTTTTTTGCAGGTTGGTGGGTTTTTAAAAAACGTTTAAAATGCATAATCGTTTTATTTTATTATGCCTGTTTTTTTGCAGATGACATAAAATTTAGAAAATCTCGATTACGAGTTATTAAATACTTGAGTATTTAATAACTCGTAATCGAGATAGGGTAGGGAAGGCTTTTTATGACTCTTACAATGCCTAACCTTAAGTTTTTTATAAATCTTATCAGAGATTTTGTTCATTTTATATAATCTGCATACCCTGTGCATACCCTCTATGCACGCCACTGTAAGTGACTATACAGTCTATGATGGCAATGGGCTAACCTATTACGGAGTATTGTACTCATATCCCTAATCAGTCTCTACGCAAAATCGCACCGGAACACTAAATCGCTTAGCGGCACGTCTTTGTCGGTAGGGTGGTAACTAGCCACGGCCAAAGCCACCAGACAAGACCGGAGAAAATTTGGAAATTGTAAATTCCCAAATTGCCCCTGCTTTTTCACAGCGCTAACCAGGGAGGTCGTCAAATTATATTATGGCCTAATACAAGAACTTTTGGAACGTCCAGTATGTCTGTTTGTAAAGACTCTACCACCGGTTCGGAAGGCAAATTACACCAAGAAGAAGAAGCCGGCAACAACTCAGCAGTTGATGTTTTCCATCATAATTTTAAAATTTTACAATTTTTTATGAAATTGGAGCAGCCTGCTTCGAAGCAATCCTTTAATGACTATTTTCACATGCTAGTGATTGCAACAAGGACAAGGTTTAACGTGCTCTACGAGGCACGGCAATGGAAATTCCCTAACTCCGGGCTGGTACTGAGAATTCTGTAAAAGAACACACAATACCTGTCAATTTTTGGCCTTACTCGGGATTCGAACTCACCACCTTGTTATCCGTAGTTGAGCTTGCTAACCAATAGACCAACGAGCTGTTACATTAATAAGCATATTAAGTCTTAATAAGGCTTCCAAAGAGGTTAATAATACTATATTACAAATGTATTCATAATTTAAATAGTAAGCCGTAATAAGGTTTCTGTACATATGTTTATATGTCAATCAAATCTTATATATATACATATATCATCGTCAATTACAATAGGCGAAAGTGTTTTAAATAAATAAATATACAAAGACAATACACACATCGCCATGTAGTCCCAAAGTAAGCGTAGCTTGTTTTATGGGTACTAAGCGAACTGAATAATATATATTATGAATAATACACATAAATACTTATAACATACACATAGAGACCTTGATGTCCAGTACACAAACATTGACCAGTTGTGGGAATCGAACCCACGGCCTTGACCTCAGAAACCAGGGTTGCTGCCCACTGCGCCAATCGGCTGTTTTGGTAAGAGTTATGGGATAAATTTAAGCTGAGGATGTGGATAAAATGATATAAAATTCAAAACCTACAACTTATCTTTCCAGATTATTCACGTTTCGACGGTTTCATTATTTGTTCGCGGTAAGAACGTCTCCAGCGATGCACGCTTAAGTATTTCTGCGTGATACCTATACATTGGAAAATCCTTTGGTACATTCAATACAGGATGTAGTATTGATTTTTTTCCGTACAACGAACGCCGATTAGACACCGATGAGCGAACAGGAAAGGCAGGTAGATCGACAACGGAATGGGTTTTTTGTTCCAGGCTGTTCAATCACTCGAACCTTGAGGCTACTCGTCAGGTAAGGTAATTGCAGAACCGTGGCAACATAATCTTAAATCCAAAGTTTGGATACAATTGTTTCTAAATTAGTAGGTAAGTATGCGATGTAAATTAGCCCACCACTCGAGATTTTTTATTTAAACTCTTTATTATGAAAATCCGCGAAAAGCGGGAGAATCTGCATGGTGTATTTATAAATTCTTCAATCCTTGTACTCTACACTAAACAGATGGCAATGTACCCTCGGCCTCAGGCAATATTGCCTGAGGCCGAGGGTACATTGCCAAAGATTTCTTTTCATAATATATAATGGAATTCCTACTTCCATCAAATATTTAAACTCTTTATTTGTACACCACTACACACAAATAAAGGACGAATAGAGAGAAACACAAAAACTGGAGTAGAATTCAAAAGGCGGCCTTATCGCTTAGAAGCAGTCTTATCTATTAGATAAGATATAGATATTTTTTTATGGTGATAAGGACTAAGACACCGCGAGGTATCTTTGCATCGTTGGAGTCCATTTAGAACTGAAGTGCATCGATAAAGCAGTCGCATTTATATCAAAATACTCACCGACTCAATGCTATGAGCATTGGTTGTTAATCAAATATAATTAAAATTGTTTCTTGAAAACTATTTATTAATGTAATTATAAAATATATTGGCGTATTTGTAAAAATCCAAATCAATTTAGTAAAATATCTGGCCAATATTAATTTATGGTTAACAAAAGTTTAATTATTAACCCACGTTACAGAATTACTGTAACAATAGTGATGTTCCAACAGAACTTGTAACTAAATTAACTACAACACAACGTACAATGGTGCCAAGAACGCTGGCTGCGTCCGTAATATTCAAAACTTTGAAAAGACAGAATTGTAGAATTGATAAAAAAAAACAAAGAACGCACATAACTTAGAAAAGTTAGAGGTGCGTAGTGGGATTCGAACTCGGCCCCCCGAAAGTGAAGTCGAGCTCCCACACACTGCGCTATCACTGCTTCTGTATTAATAAACACTATATTACATCTATGAAGTTCTTCACAATAAAAATAAGATATGTTATTCCTGACCATATCTCTGAATAAGTAGTTTACCATTGAGATTGAGGAAAATTTTCTTGACGGAAAAATTAATAAGTTTCGTCCACGAAGTAAGGTAAAAAAAAACTTTATAATATGTAGAGATTCCTGGTTTTAGGTTATTGACGGCCGACTGGCGCTGTGGGTAGCGACCCTGTTTTTTGAGTCCAAGGCCGTGGGTTCAATTCCGACTACTGGAAAATGTTTGTGTGATGAGCATGAATGTTTTTCAGTGTCTGTGTGTTTATATGTATATTCTATGTACCTATTTATGTATATTATTCATAAAAATATTCATCAGTCATCTTAGTACCCATGACACAAGCTACTCTTACTTTTTGGCTAGATGGCGATGTGTGTATTGTCGTAGTATATTTATTTATTTCTTTCTTTGTTTCTTTAAAAAAAATATTGATTTATGAACAAAAAAAGTTAAAATAGAAAAGCCCACGGAGTGACCACGCACCAATTTTGGGTCGCGTTTTAGTTTGCAACGTCGAAAAATCGAATACGTTGATGTTACTTTGTCACATAGGATACTAGGATATCATGGCCGAAGGATGTCAGCAAGCATGTAATGCAGTTAATCGAATCTTTTTTCTGCGCAGCTATTGTCAATTAGACGCAGATGAGTGAACAGGAAACGCCTGTCAAACGACACTATAATTAGGTTTTTTTGCTAGAACGTCTAGTCACTTATGGCTTCGGGCGTTTTCTTTTATACGTGGTTATTGCTGTCCGTGACTTCTTATTCTTATTTTTTACTTTATGAGTATCTTAATTTTCTTCAATAAACTTACATACGGTATTCTGTATACATTATACAGAACGCGGATGGTCAGCTATATTATAATATAGCTGACCATCCGCGTCGCATCGCCCGCCCGCGTAAATTCGTTTTCCTCGGGTACCGAGGGTTGAAGAGTTAAATAGCCTATTATCTTTTATTATAATATTTATATTTTATAAAATATATGCCTATTTATAGATTTCAATCGGATTTTGATTAAAAGCACATTAAGCAGTATAAGGACTGAAGAAATTATATTTTACACAATACAGATTCTCCTGCTTTTCGCGGAGTATAGCAAATTAAGCTTAATTTTCATATCACACATTAAGCTTGGACCGGGCAATTATCAATTGAACTAATCAAAATTAAAATTCATTTATTTCAGGCTTCACCCATAGGAATAGAAACAAAATATATAAAATGACAGAAAACTTAAAAGTAAAATGGATAATCAAGTCAAAATTACAATAAAAAATAAAAATAAAAATGAATAAATCCCTACTAATATTATAAATGTCAATGTAAGTTTGTTTGTTACGCTTTCACGCAAAACCTACTTAAACGATCCTCATGATATTTTGTACACATATTTTTGGAAGTGTTAGAAGTAATATAGGATACTTTTTATCCCGACATTAAGCTATCTCCTTTGGGAAAGGGGATGGAAGTGTTTGACGATTTAACACCATAACTCCAACAAATTATAACCGATTTAAATAATTATTTTTGTACAGGTTATAATATTTGTTTAATTTTGCTCAAACTGTGGTTTGAGATGGAGGACAGAACTCCTCAGCGGACAGCAGCAAACCCCTCATTTAAGGCTTAGCGATACTGAATACTTGAATTTTTTTAGAACTACAACTAAATTTAATGCCACATCAAAAAACAAAATCAAACGCAGACGAAGGCAACAGCTAGTTTAAAATATAAAAAAAACAAAATCAAAATCAAACTAAAATTAAATATCGTGTGATAATCATCAATAAAGCCCGCTAACCCGAATTGGAGCAGCTAAGATTAGGCATAAGTCCAGGAATAAATCATTTTGTTTTTTTCTAAATTTCATTTCTCGTGCCCTAGAATGACTTTGTGTAGAAATCGTATGAATGATAATTAAATATAAAATAATAAATAAATATACTACGACAATACACACATCGCCATCTAGCCCCAAAGTAAGTGTAGCTTGTGTTATGGGTACTAAGATAGCTGATGAATATTTTTTTATGAATATAATACACATAAATACTTACAATATACAGATAAACACCCAGAAACTGAAAAACATTCATGTTCATCACACAAAAATTTCCAGTTGTGGGAATCGAACCGGCCTCAGAAAGCAGGGTCGCTGCCCACTGCGCCACTCGGCCGTCTCAATGATGCCTTACTGGTTAGGGTTTTGAAGTCATTTTGGGGGGGACCGAGTGTATCGCATATAATTTTTTTTCAACATTATGTAGCGGTGATAGCCTAGCGGTTAACTAAGCTACAAAATTGACAGATTTAAATAAGCTTTGTTCATACGTATTTGCGTCGCGAAGCCGTATAACCGGTTATTAGTTTCTAACCACATGCTCCATAAATTAATCTTTCATATCGATTATTAAGCCTATTTAGACACGCGACCTTGTTCGGAGGCGTGTTATATAAGTGTGAGGCACGATTAGGGGACGATAAAATATGTCATGCTTTTTAGATCAATCAAAAAAACAGGCTTTTTCAAACTGTCAGGTCACTAGGTGACTAGGTTTGAAGTGTTCAACGTTTAACGTGGATATTTGCATTAAATTAGCGTTTGGACAATCATGGCAGAACTGTTCGTGTGGACCAAAGCTTACTTTACTTAATTTACGGGTTTTAATCTCTTTTAAATGTATAACGCGTTAGATGTAAAGTAAAAATATACTCTAAAGATACCTTTTACATACTCGTATCTAGTAAACTTCAATAACAAATATCAAATAATCATTTAAAATGTTATGTTAAAAACGTAGTATTAAAATATAGTAATATAAATGAGTTTTTTTTATATTTTTTATTAAAGATAAACCAGTTTTTTACGTTAATCATGACCGTTAGAAAGCAATTAAGAGGTTGGAGCCCGCTTGCCTAGAAAAAGCCTATTCACTCTTGCCTTGAAGGTACTTAAATTATACGTGGCAGGAAACACAGTTGCCGCGAGAGCGTTGATACGTATCAACAATGTGGAAAAAAAACGTTTCGTGCGTGTAGATGGAATATCTACCACTTAAGGATGCCATCGCTCACTGTGTCACGCTGTTCTGTGGTAGAACGGGGAAGGAGGAACAAGATTGTGAAGTTCCTGAGCACACTCACCGAAGGATATCCGGTAAAAAACCGATAAAGTGCAACATTGCGTCGGTGCTGTACGCTATGTAATCTGGCCTGTGTTATCAATTTTTCATCTATAATTCTCCTAGCGCGAATCATCGAATCTTAAGCTTCGAGCTGGTACTTAGCAGAGCTACCCCACATACTATTTTTCTATGCATACTTAGTGTAATGTCTCACAGGATCTTGTTATGGCGCAAAGATATACGATATAAATACAATGTTTATATTACAAAAATCCGCTGTCCGATCCGATATATTTATGAACTTAGAGCAAGCGAATTTTATTTTTTAATAGGTGTGGTTTTGCCTGGCAGGTTATGTAGAACAATGTTGAGCAGGGGCCTTTTACTAGGTTCTGCCACACATGACTAGCGTAATCCTGTGGCTACTGTTGATGTAATAGAAGCTTCTAGTAGCAATGTAATTAATCTTATTAGCACGTAAGATATTGCAAATTGTCATGTGTAGCATAAATTATATTAATAAAGATATTTTTCTATCTTTCTATCTTTCAAAATAGGCCGTCTGCGTTACTTATATACGTTCAGTGGCGTGCACTCCATACATGCACAAAAGCACTGCATACCCAAATTATTTTGTATAACCCGTATTGGATGGGAGTTTTTCCATTTTATGCCATGTACCTGCTTTATGCATACCCTGGTCAAAAAACCTGTGCACGCCACTGTATACGTTGAGTGGTTGCAGGTTGGATGGCCAATGTTATCCCACTAATATAAATGCGAAACTTTGTATTGATGGATGTACGGATATATGTTACTCTTTCACGCAAAAACTACAGAACTAATTTGACTGAATTTTGGAATGGACATAGATTATACCTTGGATTAACATATATGCCGCTTTTTATCTCGGGAAAATTTACGATTCTCGCAGGATTCAGGAAAACGAAAATTTATTTATTTATTTATTTATTCCCATCTTACATTTTTGTCATTACAGGAAAAAGTTATCCTAATACGACAATGCAGCATGTTATGTAAATTTTAATAATATATATAACTATAGTGTATATGATAAAATCCAAATCGCTATATTTGTGAGTTCACTCAGAGTGCAACAAAATAAATCCGTCTTCTTGGCTATCACATTGAGGGTACGGAGTGCGCGCGTCAGTGGCGCCTCCTTCAGTAGCTTGGTGCGCCCGAAATACCGCGTACGAAGCCGCGGGCGATAGCTGGTTTGGCAAAGGGGTTGATAACACCAATATCCTAACTCCGAGTTAGTACTGGGAAATTCTAGACTGAAAAATTCAATACTTCATCAATAGTCTTTAACAGTACACTGCTTGAAGGCCTCTCCCGTGCGAAAGGTTGTGCCCATAGTCACCACGCTAGGCAGAAGGGTTGGTAGTCGCAGAAGACAGTAGTAGTAGCACTCAGGAGGCTCCTGCCCAATCTCCATTGCCCTTAGTCGCCTCGTATGATACCGCCTTGGAATACCGTTGTTAAAAATTGCCTAGAGTAGTGAGGAATGTAGCACCATGTTCTTAACTTAACTTGATTGTGCAAGAACATAGCATAGTTACTAGTAGGTATAACTATCGAAATTTGTAACGTTATTTTTATTATCATTTTATATTTATGTTTTTTTGTTTTATTTTTATTTCTTTTCAATTTGTATAATTTAATTTACTATGTATTCAATTAGTGCAATTGGTGTTTACCGTACTGATTGAATTAAAAATAAATAAATGACATTCGTGGAAAGAGCGATGAAAACTGTAATCTGATCTGCCGTCACCACTCTTGCATTGTGAAAACTCGATACTTTATACTGACCAAACCAGATCGGCCAAAGCTATCTTTGGATCGAAAAGAACCTACGGCCGCTTGTTCTACCGTTGAATATTCCACTAAACTTCAAAATTACAGGTAGGTGCTTATACAGGTAGTTGTGTAAGCAAAAAGTTCGTAGTAAAGCAAAACCTCAAGCTCGATTAATATGCAGTGTTGATGTTGTACAGTCACGTACTAAACTCGATATATTGAATACGTTTAAATCGAATTTCATGTGTTACAGAGCCTTAGTACTACTATTTGCTCTCTTACAATCGACTAGTCGTTTTCGAATGTCAAACTCTGTGTCGTCAAAGTAAAATAGGCTTTATGTTCCTTTTTGTAGACACGCGAATCCTGTACTTCGGTTTTTTTGTTTTACAAGCGTCCTGTCTAAAGCCCGAGCTAAGGAATTGTAGGCAAATTTGAGCTTAATATCAATGCAGATAAGATCCATTTTACTCCGATTTGCATGCTTGAAAACGACTCTTCGATTGCGACCTTGCGAATCTTGTACTAAGGGTACAGGACTCGACGTGATGAATAAAGATAAAATATTGATGCGTAAAATCGACTAGTCGTTTTTGCATATTCCGCTCTGGGTCGTGAAAGTAAAATAGGCTTTATAATCCTTTTTGTAGAGTCGCAAATCCTGTACTTCTGTTTTTTGTTTTACAAGCGTTCTGTCTAAAGCCCGAGCTAAGGAATTGTAGGCAAATCTGAGCTTAATATCAATGCAGATAAGATCCATTTTACTCCGATTTGCATGCTCGAAAACGACTCTTCGATTGCGACCTAGCAAGACTTGTACTAAGGGAACAGGACTCGACGTGATGAGTAAAGATAAAATATTGACTCTACACAAGGTATATTTATAGACAAAGGAATTGTCTTAATATGTGAGTCAAAACTCTAATATCCAAGCTTAGATAACTATCAATGAATGAACAGAATTTAAATCAAGCGTATGGAAATTCTTTTATAGTCAAGGAGGTTATACTCTGGAATGGATTGACAAGAGACATTAGACAGTCTAAATCTGGTCTAAATCATAAAGCATTTTCAAAAGTCGTTTAAAAGAATATTATTTATCTACGGAGTCATAATCTTATATATTTGCTGTGTATGTATTTGTATATATGTATATATATATATTTATATTGTATGTATTTATTTCTATATAATTTGTATTTGTATCAGCTATTTGTGTATTATTGTTGTATGTAGTTAAGACATATTTTTAAAATTGCACTATCGTGTTTCCATAATCCTTTTCTTCTTTCATTAAGGGTTGTCTGGAGGAGAACGCTTAAAGCGATAAAACCGCCTTTGCGCATTTTTATTTTTCTAGTATTTATGTTTTCAAAATATAATATGTTTATTGTGTGCAATAAAGAATTTATCTATCTATCTAAATCATTTTGTAGGGAACAAAGTGATGGTACCTATGAGAGCTATTGTGATTAAGAAATCCTCATAATCCATTTGTTCGAGCGATGACAAAGATAACTGATATAAACACAGACGAAACAGTCAAACTAACAAAACACCTAGAGGTTATAAATACTATTATTATCGTCATTATCAACCCATTACGGGCCCACCACTGGGCTTGGGTCTCAGTATGATAGTAGTGAAGCTTTTTGTGACAGAGCTCGTCCAGAGAAGTACTTTCGTCATGCTTATTTCTTCCGCTAAGCAGCATTGTTCCCGTCTGAAGGGCGTGGTAATGCGTAATAACAACACATGAGGTGTTGCTTGTCAATTTTTACTATTATTATCATCTATCATTTATTATTTTTCATTTTTTTTTTAAATTCTTAACAATGCTTACAAATAAAATAAAAAACACCATTAAAAATTTATAAAAAAAAAAAACATCCACCCTCCGCTTGCGGGGCTTTTGAATGCCCAAGCAGCCGGCGGTCAGGGCTCCAGAGTGAGGAACCTCCTCACAATACGCGCCGTTTCAAGGACTACTGCCTTCTGTATCCGACCCTTGATCCAACCAAGCGAAAGCTTCTTAAGATGTTGGTCGAAGCTTTTCGCGAGAAGACCATTGACTGAAACGAAACTATTATTATTATTAAACTGTTTATTTGTATACCACAACATAAACATATAAAAATTATAATAAAAACCGAAACATAAAGAAAGAAGTAGAATACAAAAGGCGGCCTTATCGCCTAATAACAATCTCTGCCAGGCAACCTTTCAATTAGGAAAAACGAAGAAGAGAATAGACTACTGGCGGTAAATTAAAATACATACATGCGAATAACTGCATACTAATACATAAAGTAGTGTATACAAATATATCAAGAGTACATAATATAATTAATAAATAAATATAAAAATAAAGTGCTTAGTGTGTCAATTTAAAAAAAATATAAGAGCTTAGGCCGTAATCTACTACGCTGGCCAATTAATAAATAATAATAAATAAATATACTACGACAATACACACATCGCCATATACTGTAATTGTAGACTGGTTGATTTCACACACTTTTGAGAGCGTTTTGGAGAACTCTCAAATGTGCAGGTTTCCTTCACTGTTAAAGCAAGTGATATTTTAATTGCTTAAGTTAAATAAATAAATATACTACGACAATACACACATCGCCATCTAGCCCCAAAGTAAGCGTAGCTTGTGTTATGGGTACAACGATGACTGATGAATATATTTATGAATAATATACATAAAATTCTTATAATATACAGATAAACACCCAGACACTGAAAACATTCATGTTCATCACACAAACATTTTCCAGTCGTGGGAATCGAACCGACGGCCTTTGACTCAGAAAGCAGGGTCGCTGCAAACTGCACCAATGGGCCGTCTACAGTTTAAATTATGACAGATCGTACTCGGTCCCCTCACAAGGAAGGCCGTAACTCTAACCGCTAGGCTATCATCGCTTTTTTGGAAAAATTGATGTATAATTAAGGACACGTTATTTTGGGGAACGATGCCAAGTTATAGGTTATGTGGGAACAGTGTCACAATAGAATTGTAGGTCGTTTTAATACATAAAGTAATGTAACAAGCGTTTTTTAATACGTAGTTATACTGGTTTTAAGCTATTAGAGACACTGCAGCAATTACAGATAATACGACATAATAATTCATAACATTATCTATGGCCGCAAGGTATATGAAAATCCTTGGTTGATTGCTTTGTCTGTTTGTCACTGTTTGTTTGCAGCCTCTAACGCAGCTGTGGACCTGCATATAAATAACTAGTTGTTGCCCGTGACTTCGTACGCTTTTCATTTTGATAGGTTTAATTGAGTTAATCTCTTACTGCCATGTCAAAATATACCTTCTGTTTTGACGACCTCAGACTGGTCTAGTGGTGAACGCTGTGGTATTTATTATAAGTGGAGGATATCGGGTTTGTTTCGGGGCGGGGGAAAATATATTTTTGAATTTTCTCTGGTCTGGTCTAGTGGGATGCTACGGCCATGGCTGGTGTGGTCTGGCAAGTGATTTAGCGTTCCGGTACGATGTCGCGTAACCGATTAGAGTAGGTTTGGGCTTAGCGTAACTAATAGGTACGTATTGCAATGTAACGTATGTAGTGTAAGCAAGAACTATTTTATGTATCTGTTTTTTATCTTCGCCAGTGGTTGCCTGGAATAAATCGCTATTATATCGTTTTGTTACATTTTTTTTTTTTCTATGTACTTTTTGTGGTTTACAATAATATTATTGTATATTCATTCATTAATTCATTCAAGAATCAAAAGGCTTTTTTTATGTGCTATTCCAGAGTATAATCTATATTTCTGGCCTAACTGACTAACAAACCACCTTCTAAAGCTTCTCCTGGCTTCCGCGGAGTATAGTAAATTAAGCTTAATTTTCATAATAAATCATGCAATTCCGCAAAGTTACGCCTGCATCTATTCAATTGATAGACATATTATGACGCATGTTTTAACCGCGTATGCAGCAGAGCTAAGTCTGTTCGATAAACTGTATCCATATTAATATTTTATATGCAAAAGTTTAGATAGAGGGTTATTTGTCTATCTAACTAACTGTATCCTTGTCTAAATGAAATAGAATTAAAAATTTAAATACTTTATTGTACTTCATACACGAAGCAATAACATACACAATTCAAAGAAAAAAAAGGGTATAAAAGGCGGCCTTATCGCTTATAAGTTATCTCTACCAGGCAACCTACCAAAGGAAATGAAATCAAGAAGAAGGGTAAGGTTCTACGCATAATAAATATATGTAACAAGAATACATACAAGCTTTTCGCGAGAAGACCATTGATTATTTTATTTATTATTATTTATAATAAATAAAATAATCAATGGTCTTCTCGCGAAAAGCTTCGACCAACATCTTAAGAAGCTTTCGCTTGGTTGTTGGATCAAGGGACGTATACAGAGGGCAGTTATTCTTGAAACGACGTGTATTATGAGGTTCTTACTCTGGAGCCCTGACGGCCGCCTGTTGCTTGGTTTATCAAAAACCTCACAAGCGTAGGAGTGGTTTTGACGTGACAACGTCTTATAAATTGGTTTGCCGGGTGACACTTCAAGAAACTGCGTTACGCTCCGCTCACGTTATGCGCTCACAATGAGAGCGAGTGAGAGGCACGCGTCCCTTCCACTCGGGCATGGTTAGCCCGCCTAAGAGCGAGAGAGACAGACATAAAAAGTGAAAGGCACGCGTCCCTTTGTAGTAAACGCTGTTTCATTGTACGCAAATGTATTGCAAGTTATTGTATGTATATTTGTATATAAATACGTATGTATGTGTAAAGGTAAAAATAAAATTTTGTTAATATGAAATTCAGTGCGAGATTCTTTGTATAAATTAATGTTTTAAATATAATTCTTTGTATAAATAAATGTTTTAAATTGTTACTATTATTTCATCCTTCTTCCTACTATACGAATGAATATTCACATTAAAATTATTTTACCACTCAAAGTCGTTGTCACGTAAAACTTTCGCCCGTATACCGACTTTACAGGCAACCAATTTTTTGTGTATTTATTGCTTTTCTTTTATAATTTATACTGTTAAAAAAAAATGATATAAATGTTTATCTATCTATTTATATATTTAAAAGAGAAAATCTCCGGATTGACCTGGCGAGTAATCCTGTCAAGTTTGGTGACGATCTGAGCACTCCTATTTTTGAACTGTCAAACTGTCAAATACAAGTTTTATTTACTATGATGATATTCTATTGTTGGGTACATGGGTGTAGATAGTGATCTTCACCCGCTCGAGAAGAGAATAGAAGAGAATGAATACGGAGAGAAATAAATGATTTAATATATTACGAGACTTAAATTAAAAATTTAATGATGTAAGTTTATTGTTTAAATAAAACAAAGCAAAATCTAGCCCGGCGAAGCGGGCTGGATACGCTAGTCATTTATATAAAACAAAACAATATATACTTCATATCTACAAGCCACTCAAACGTACCGTACTCGTACGTACTCATCCTGATGTAGTGAAAAAAATTCACAAGGCTAACAACGAAAAAAATCCACACGTCAATCGAGCAGCTACTGCCAAATATCATGAAAAGAGATCAAAATCTAAATCTAAGACTTCTAAACATTTGTCCGGTTTTAAGTACGATAGTAGAACAAATTATTTGAATGATAAAATTGACAATCTTGGTCCACGTTCTCCTTGCCATTGGTTTCGTGCTCTGAAGTGGAAAAATGGGACTCAAGGAATTTGTCAAAACGAAAAAATTTTACGAAATTTCTATGCAAAAAGATTCATCTTTAACCTGGGTGAATAAAACAAAATAGATTGCAGAATTTTGAAAGACAATTGTTTTTCCACGCAATAAAATTTAAACCACCGTGACATATCATAACGTCATTAGGGGCCAATAGCTCCTAATAAAATGGGCAATATCCTTTCAGGTCTCTACGCCTTATGGTTCCAGAGACATCGTGATGAGTGAGAGAGAGATATTGGTGGAAATCTTTTATATATATATATATATATATAAAAGAGAACGTGTGTGGGTATGTTCCGTATAGGCTGCGAAACGGCTGGACCGATTTCAATGAAACATTCACGGAATCTCCGGATTGACCTGGCGAGTAATCCTGTAAAGTTTGGTGACGATCGGAGCACTTCTATTTTTGAACTGTCAAATACAGTTTTTATTTACTATGATGATATTCTATTGTTGGGTGTACATGGGTGTAGATAATGATCTTCACCCGCTCGAGAAGAGAATAGAAGAGAATGAATACGGAGAGAAAAAAATGATTTAATATATTATGAGACTTAAATTAAAAATTTAACGATGTAAGTTTATTGTTTAAATAAAACAAAGCAAAATCTAGCCCGGCGAAGCGGGCTGGGTACGCTAGTTTCTTATATTTATATAGATTAAAAAGCAAATGTATGTTCGTTTGGAATAAATAAAAAAAAAACCTTAGTTAACGCAATATTGGATAAGTAAATTGTGTCCAATTGGCGTAGAAGAGTCATTAAGTTCTAAATTGAATTTAGCAAGTAAACGTTCGCACTTCGCTTGTTTGCCCACTCTGTAGTGTGTGCTTTAACCCTTTAACATAAATACTTGAATAAGGGATATTCTTAAAATATATTACCTTAAAATGACAGTTTTATTTTGACTATGTTTAACTTCCTAAAAATACATTTATAATTTTGAAATAAAACGTTAACAATTTTACTATAATACTGTTTTAGCGATGGCAGTATGGAATATGGTCTAGATTTTAATGGGTCCAAGTTACTGATAATTCATCTTAGAAAAAAATTGTTGGAAAATCATGAGTAAAATATCATGAGTGTTAAAAATAGTGTTTTTCTCAACATTTGTCTATTTATATTCACCTATAAAAGCAATAAAGCATAAAAAAGTGACATTTGAAGTTGGAGAAACACTCGGTGTGCGTAAACTGACAGTAAAACGCACAAACCTCAGCTTCGCTTATGAGGCGTGCGATTATAGTACTTTTTAAACATAGGAAATATTAGCAAAAACCTAATTACAATTTTTTTCTACCATTAAGCTTATTTATGTATTATTTATGCATTCTTTATTTTATCCTTAAATTAAAAAAAAAAAACATACAAACAAATAAAGTACATTACGAAGAAAAACATGCTTGAAATTTTTGTTAGATGCAAGTAACTTTATATCTTCTTTTTCTATAGTGAAAACTTTACTGAAACGTGTAAAGCCTACAATAATTTAGTCAGAAATATGGTCAAAGATAAGAGATTTTATGCAAAGAATAACATAGATACAATAAATAAAGATACTACGATAATAGACAATCGCCATCTAGCCCCAATGTAAGCGTAGCTTGTGTTATGGGTTATGGGATGTAGAGTGTGTGAAGCAGAGTGGTTAAACCCACCTGCTCTATTGCGAGTTGGTGGGCTCGAAAATCCTGTATCCTATAAAAGAGACCCAGCAATGGGACGGAAATAGGCTGACTCATGGTAATGATGAATATTTATCGGACTTTTCAATAAAGGTAGAGACTAGTAGGTAGGGACATGAAAGGATGGCGCAGGACATTTATTATCCTTTTTATTCCTTATATGAGTTCCCGCGGGTATTGGCCCAATAAAACTGATTACCTAGGTACTTTATTTTATGGCTCTCCTTTGATATGGGTTACAAGGCAAAGGCTGCTTTGATCATTTATATTTTATTTTGTAAGTAATTATTGACGGGCAAGTAGGCTCACCTGATGGTAAGTGGTCACATTCGCGAATAAACATAGCAACAGATCACATGGCATGCGAGGAGTACGTCCAGCAACATGCCACCCTGTGTTAAGCCAATTTGAGGAGTTCATGTCTTAAGTGCCAAAAAATAATAAGCATTCGTAACATATTTGACTAGATATATATATAACTAATTACCTATAATGACATTATACTTAATATTATGCTTTTTAATTTACCTCAATATTTGGACGTCCCCTATCCCTATCCCTATCCCTATCCCTATCCCTACTTAATATTATAAATGTCAATGTAAGTTTGTTTGTTACGCTTTCACGCAAAAACTACTTAACCGATCCTCATGAAACTTTGTACACATATTCTTGGAAGTGTTAGAAGTAATATAGGATACTTTTTATCCAGAAATTAAGCTCGGTTCCTTTGGGGAGGGGATGAAAGGGTTTGACGATTTTACACCATAACTCCGTTAAATTATAACCGATTAAAATAATCATTTTTGTACTATAGAGATTGTAATATGTGTTTAATTTTGCCCAAACTTTGTGTAGATCTGATGAATGTGGTTGGAGATAGAGGACAGAACTCCTCAGCAAACCCCTCATTTAAGGCTTAGCGATACTAAATACTTCAATTTTTTTTAGAACTACATAGCTAAATTGCCACATCAAAAAACAAAATCAAACCCAGACGAAGTCGCGGGCAACAGCTAGTAGTAAATAAGATAATTGTAATTGTCGTAGCTATGGATTTTTATCTGAATTAAACGTTATTATAATTATTGAATTATATTTGAATTTTGAATTTATACTTCCGATTTAACTCTTTACGAAAAGTTAATAGCAATAAACGTAGCGGCCTTCGATGCTTTAAATAGTACTTACTCGTGTATATTTGGTTCAACTGTTATATCACCATGGAGGTTTGCCGCGGCGAGATAAAAGCGCCAAGTTCAATAGAAGCCCTTTAAGAAATAAAACATCTTTCGAATTTCTAATTAATTCTACGCTCGGAATGGTTCGTATTAAATAAACACTATCGTTTCTTGCGTTAGCGATCTTTCGACATCTCTATTTTGGGAATAGTGATGTGAAACAACTTTCGGTGTTATGAAGTTACGTACTACAGATGGTCAATATCAGAACTTTCTTTTTTTAATTAATCAAATGTAAGAACGTAAAAATAACTAGATATCAAACAAACCTCCGAAACCGGCCGCGCCACTTCAAAGAGATTTTTATTGTTTTTTAATTTTTCTGCATTATAGGTTAGCTTGATCGTTTTTCATCTATACTATTAGTATTTTTTTTTTTTTAATAATTTTTATAGTGTTGTTACCTACATTTGGAGGAAATATCAATTTTATTAATTTAAAATCCTTTTTTATAATTTTTATGGTGTTTTATACTATTTCTATAAAGAGGTAACATTTTTTTTATTTATTTGTACCCAATAGGCCCCGAAAATGCTGTCCCGATTTTAACCATTTCTTCGCCGAAAGAAAGCTAAACTATCACGAAGTAACATAGGCTATAATTTACTTTAAAAAAATGGAGATCCTTAAGAAAATTGCAATAATAACCCAACATCAAAATTTTACTTATAAAATTCATTACGCGCGCGTTTGCTGCGAAAACTGATAATAGGTACATAAGAATTATGTACTACATGATTTAAATACTCACTTTCAACACAAAAAAGTACGTGAGAGAATCTATCAAATTTAAAGCGCAATAGCAGCTTTTGTGTTATAATATTTTATTAAATCGCCGGAAAAAGTGGTGAAATAATACACTACGATATATAATTCAAATTGAAATAAACAGTTTTATTATAACGGGTATTTATATCAAAAAACTAGCACAAATATCCACATACATCCCAAAATTATAAAAACGAAACAGTTTAATAATATACAGTAACGATTTCTATTGTATTTCGCACAAATATAGCTTGCATCTGGACACATTATTATATTCATTACATTATAATTACACTCTGGAAATTGAAAACAAATAGCTCCCGGATATTTTTTGTTTAATATCGAAACAAACTCTGACGATATAATATAAATAATAAAATCATATAAACTACAATCGAATAACTGAAGACTATAGATCTAATGCAAACTTTTTACTTACTATTTTCGTATAGCACGACAAGCTTTCCACAAATATAAAAAAAAACACCGCACAAATATTCACATATAAAACCAAGAAAACACCAACACAATAACCCAAAGTTTACCGAACTACGCAATCGAGTACGGTTTTGATCGTAGAAATAACGAACACGTGCGTTTCAAACCAGCACTGTTTTTCAACTGTGACTTATTCATCAGCACGGCTACAAACTGGGTCCGGTTTTGAGAGGATTACTCAATATTCGAATCAAGAACTCTTAAAAGTTCAGGCAACCCTTAAAAGATTTATAATGGTATATGCCTAAATCAAATTCTATTACGCAATTTTGATTAGAATAAAGGATTATTTTATAATTAATTTCTTTAAAGTTTAAAGAGGAAGGGTAGTTAAAATTGAGCTCTTGATATTCCTATGACATGGATTGGCGAAATGAATTGACATTTTTTTTTTTAAATATTAATAGCGGGCAAACGAGCAAGTGGGTCACCTGATGATAAGTAATCACCGCCGCCCATAAACATCTGCAGCACCAGAGGAGCCACCGATGCGTTGCCGGCTATTAAGGAATTTGTTTATCCGCCCCTTGAATAACCCTAGATTGTATTTTTGAGGAAACACATCAGATGGGAGATTGTTCCATAATTTGCAAGTGCGCGGTAGAAATGATCTGGTATTTCGAACAGTAGAAGAATACCAGGCATCCAGATGATGAGGGTGGAATTTATTTCAACGGCGTGAGGTGCGGTCAGAGAACAGGGAAGAAGGTATCAACGCAAACAACTCTTCAGAACATTCCCCATTATAGAGTCTATAGAACACACATAAATTGTCAATTTTTTACCTATACTGACATGATTTGATGGCCGACTGGCACAGACGGCAGCGACCCTGCTTTCTTAGTCCAAGGCCGTGGGTTCGATTCCCACAACTGGAAAATGTTTGTGTGATGAGCATGAATGTTTTTCAGTGTCTGGGTGTTTATATGTATAGTGCTATTTATTTATGTATATTATTCATAAAAATATTTATCAGTCATCTTAGTAACCATAACACAAAGCTACGCTTACTTTGGGGCTAGGTGGCGATGTGTGTATTGTCTTAGTATATTTATTTATGTCCATGTAAGTTTATTTTAATTTTTTAACATCCCTTTATGCACCACCCACTTTAAATTTTTTTATCGGATTCGCAAGCTCAGGTTGCTTTTAAAAATTTACTTTTAGTGATAAGGCCGCCTTTGCACCTTATCACTAAAAGTAAATTATCACCAATAGTACTTGGTGCAGTAATAGCACCAAGTACTATTACTGCTTTCCTTGTGTTTTTCCTATTGTGTTGTGTTGCAATAAAGTTTTTCTATTCTATTCTATTCTAAATAAGACACGTTATAAACATTATGTAAGTATATGTAGAACGGGCGTACTAGGTTCCAAGGAGTTTCCAAGTTATTTTTCGGAATTACCTACTTATAATATAACGTCATGCTACGAGCAGGATGTTGAAGAAAGGTGTGTCAGCTTAACATCCAAACCGCGAATTTATATTACGTGACGTGGTCGGCGGACTATACAAAAAAACATCTAAGGCTTTATTTTAGACAAACATCCGTTAAGGTTCCGTCGATTTTCAAACAAACGATATCAAGTGTGTGTATTTTTATTTTAAGATCAGAGTTCTGTACTTCTGGAATATGAACTTATGATAAACGACTAAGACACCGGGAGGTATCTTTGCATCGTTCGAGTTCATGTAGGACTGGAGTGTATCGATAATGCAGGCGTATTAATATCAAAATACCCAACAACTCAATGTCTTGAACATTGGTTATTATTAAATTTTATTTTAATAATTTCTTGAAAACTATCTATTTTCTAATTAATAATTACTAGCGGACCCGCGAGACTTCGTCCGCGAATGAGTCGACTTAAAAAAATAGTCGTATGTCCAAGATAAATGATTCTGAGATTCCAATATTAATGAATCCTGGCTAGATCAATTTATCGCCCCCTGTTGAAACCCCCTGTTTACTAAATTTCATGAAAATCGTTGGAGCCGATTCCGTGATTTCAATTATATATATTATGAAGATTAAGCTTAATTTGCTATACCTACTCCGCGAACAGCAGGAGAACCTGCATGGTGTAATTTATAACTTCTTCAATCCGTATACTCCACACCAAACAGATCCCCGGCAATGTACCCTCTACGTACGTTTCGGTCCGAAACCGGAGCATCCTCAGGAGATGTTGACTATACAATGAATAATTGTTGAGTGAAAAATTAGCCAAATGTGTAGCCTTTTATACCTTTCGTACCCCTACCCGCCTACCATTCCTTATATATCTAAGCCCCTCCCATATATTTTTCGATAAAACACGAATAAAATGACATTTTCTAATAATGAATCCTAGCTAGATCGATCTATCGCCCCCGAAACCCCCTGTATACTAAATTTCATGAAAATCGTTGGAGCCGATTCCGAGATTCCAATATATTATTGGATATATACAAGAATTTCTCGTTTAAAGATATAAGATTAGGGCATTTGTAAAATCCTAATCAATTTAATAAAATATAGTTATCAAAACTTTGGTTATTTACCCACTTTATAAAATTACTGTAACATTTATCTATTACTTACAATCGTTATCATAATCTTAACTAATCGTTTTGGTTATGTTTTGTAGTAGCAGAGTTTCCTGGCAGATTTCGTCCGGGGAAGTACCTACTATCGACATGCTTATTTTTGCCGCCTATGCAACGCTGGTTTCCGG
Organism: Pararge aegeria; assembly: GCF_905163445.1. NCBI lineage: Eukaryota > Metazoa > Arthropoda > Insecta > Lepidoptera > Nymphalidae > Pararge > Pararge aegeria. The sequence continues at coordinate 5,595,550 of NC_053198.1, forward strand.
TCTGAAGGGCGTGGTTGCCGGTGTAATAAAAAGTACATTGAGCTTAACACCTACGGCTCAATTCATGGACCCAGGGCGGCATGTTGCACGGACGGGCTTCAAGCATGCCCTAGAAAGTTTTACCTTATTTACAGGCGATAGTGATCTAGTTAAATCAGGCGGGCCATCTCCATCAATTATTACTATAGAAAAAAACTGATGGACGTCCATTTTTATTTTATTTAATACCTACACTTAATTATACACTAAAACAGTTCAAAAAATTCATTTATTTCAAGTAGACCTAATATAAGCACTTTTGAAACGTCAAGTCTGCCTGTTTGTAGTGACTCTGACACCGGTTCGGAAGGCAGATTCTAACGAGAAGAATCCGGCAAGAAACTCAGCAGTTGCTCTTTTCCAACATCAATAATTTACATTTTGCATTTTAACATTCATTTTTCTATCTTGTGAGAGCTTAAAGCGGAGCCGGGTGCTTCCTAGCAACCTTGTCATTAAGAAACTCATTAATTGTATAGTAACCTCGCTGTAATGAATGTGTTTTAACAAATTCTTTAAACTTATGCATTGGCAGGTCCAAAATCACCTTAGGAATCATATTATAAAAGCGTATACTCAAACCCACAAATGACTTCTGTACCTTTCGCAGACGATATGCAGATGACACTAATTTATGACCATTTCTTGTAAGTCGACTGTTTATGTCCACGTTTTGTTTATAAAGACTAATATGTTGTTTTACAAATACTATATTATTATAAATATATTGTGAAGCTACAGTAAGTATGCCTATTTCTTTAAACTTCTCACGGAGGGATTCGCGTGATTTAAGTTTATATATTGACCGTACAGCTCTTTTCTGCATTATAAATATAGTACAGTACAGCTACAATAGGCGACCTTATTGCTAACAAGATCTCTACTGATATCAACTGGTGGACATAGGTGTTTTATAGGAATTTTCTGCCATTGGGACTAGAAGCCCTGCGTTTTCCGATGCGAGGTCGCCATTACATCAGATCGCGACACGAAAGGCCATCGGTTCTCCAAACTATGTGGACTGCCCACTGGCACTTCAGGTTTCAGCTCGTTGAGCGATGTCCGATATTCTGGTTCGTAACCAATTTCATAAAAAAAAAGTTTACATCATCTTCTCTCATCATCATCATCTTAACAACCCATCACCAGCCCACAACTTGATTTTAATTTTAATTTTATCACTTGCTTTAACGGTGAAGTAAAACATCGTGAGGAAACCTTGCATGCCTGAGAGTTTTCCAGAATGTTCTCAAAGGCGTGTGAAGCCGCACTAAACGCACTACCGCACTGGGCCAGCGTGGTGGATTACGGCCTAAACCCTTCTCATTTTGGGAGGAGACCAGTGCTATGTAAGTAGTTGGTATTGGTCACACGCCTTTCAGAACACTATGGAAACCTCTCAGGCATGCAAGGTTTCCTCACAATGTTTTCCTTCACCGTTAAAGCAAGTGATATTTAATTGCTAAAAATCGCATATAACTGAAAGTATCACCGCTTTACGGCATGAACGTCCACTGCTTATGTCAAATTACACAGTCTTATGCCGTTTGCGTCTTACGGCTCGCTGCGACTAATTTGATGACATCCGTCCACCGAGTCGGGATCCATCGGTTCTCCACGTTACCCGCCCATGGTATCATGGCTCAGTATCGTGACTCGCTGAGCTATCTGGTTCTTCGCATTTCTGATTGGATCATGTAGATATACTCTGAGCATAGCTTTCTTCATCGCCTGCCGTTTTTTTCCTCTTATGAATACTATAGTTAGCGACAACGTATAAGTAAAAAAGATAAAATGTGTGTCGGCGATTAAATATTAGGTCTAAACATATAGGGAAGAATTTCATTGTATAATGACATTTATTAATAAAAATTCCAGCGTGTCATAGGATGAGGCTTCGCTTACAATAGTTTGACCGTGGTCCCGTAGAGACGAGTTTCCTTTATGTAAATTTTTATTAAATATATCACAGACTAAACGGAATTTCGTGTATATTTGAAGATAAATGGTTGTAAGATTTGAAGTAACTTTGATTAATCTGTGTTGTTACATAATTGCTTGACGTATTTTTTGTTGGTTAAGTTCACAAGTTAATGTGAAATATACAAATTGAGTTTTTATGTGATACAAAAACCTATAAAGTGTTTATTAAAAATATCGGCTCGATGATAAGTTGCTCTTGACGTTTGATAATGATCTCACAAGATGATGAAATATAAGCTTAACCGCCTGTTTTTGCTTAATCCTTAAGCAAGATATCAATCTTATTAAACACGAAAAATAAAGAGGAATTACCACAGTGCATAAGGCAAAATCCTGTTAATTGAAATGAGTCTGATAGAAGCCGAACAGTGGGTTAGGCGCTCGACTTTACTTTCCGGGGGCCGAGTTCGAACCCCAGCACGCACCTCTAACTTTCATAGTTATGTGCGTTTTAAGTAATTAAAACACCACTTGCTTCAACGGAGAAGGAAAATATCGCGAGGAAAACTGCATGCTTGAGAGTTCTCCATAATGTTCTCAAAGATGTGTGGAGTCCACCAATCCGCGTGGTAGACTACGTGGTATGGCCTTAAACCCATTCCATTGTGGGAGGAGACTCGTGTGCTATAGTGGAACGGTAATGGGTTGATTTTAGGTATACTTACGGTAGCCTCACAATGTATTTATAACAATATAGTATTTGTAAGACAACATATTAGTCTTTACAAACAAAAAGTGGATATAAACAGTCGACTTACAAGAAATGGTCATAAATTAGTGACATCTGCATATCGTCTGCGAAAGGTGCAGAAGTCATTTGTGGGATTGAGTATACGCTTTTATAATATGATTCCTAAGGTAATTTTGGACCTACCAATGCATAAGTTTAAAGAATGTGTTAAAACACATTTATTACAGCGAGGTTATCATAAAATTGATGAATTTCTTAATGACAAGGTTGCTTGGAAGCACCCAGCTCTGCTTTCATCTCTCACAAGATAGAAAAATGAATTTTAAAATGTAAAATGTAAATTGTTGATATTGGAAAAGAGCAACTGCTGAGTTTCTTGCCGGCTTCTTCTCGATAGAATCTGCCTTCCGAACCGGTGGTAGAGTCACTACACACTTGACGTTTCAAAAGTGCTTATATAAGGCCTACTTAAAATAAATGAATTTAGTTTTTTTTTTTAATTTTGATATGATGATGATGAGTCTGACATGTAGAAGAACTTCACCGAAGGGGTCCGGAATGTGTCATGTGGAATGACTGACTTTGCGATTTATATAGCTACAGGGACATGAGGTTTAACACCTACGTCATGTTGATCGACATAAGATGGCAGGATTTGTAGGACGTGTTGCTTGCATGCCCCACGTAGTATTGCTTTGGTTAAAGGCTAAGGTTTGCTACCATCAGGTGGCCCATGGTACTTGGTCTGTTATCAGTTTCTATAAAAACCTAAAGGCTATATATCCACTTACAGTTCCAGTCATGTTTTCTATTATTACTTTCACCAAGGGTTGTCTGTAAGAGATTGATTTTGCAATAATAAGACCGCACACTTTGCACACAGCTGTATTTAACTTTTTTTTGTTAATCGTTTTTAATTTTACTTATTTTTTCTTTTCTTGTGTGTTACTTGTATTGTTTCTAAGTTTGTGCAATAAAGTGTTCCAAATAAATAAATAACAGAGACAGCGTTTCGTGTGAATTTTGACGGTTGGTATAATAAACTTATTTTTATTTCACTTCCGAATGAAGCAAGGTCGGGTTGTCAGAACAATCGGGGAAAACACAAGGGGTGGAAATTCGAAAGTGCCTATTCGTGCATAAGTTTTATGTGCGTGATAGTGACGCGTTAGCATATCCACTTATAGAGACACTTTAGTATACTCATCGTTTGGTAACTATACAGTGCTTAAGTGTCAAGATTGTTTGGTACAACTAGTTTGTTTTTACTTCAATATTATTTTTTGTGAGGTTTCATTGTTTATTTTAAATACAATGTGCTGAGTGTTTTTTGTTTTAAATTTATTTTACTTAAAAAGCGGCCACTAAATTTTACTTTCTACCTGAATGCTTTGTATTTGTATTTTGTTTATTTTCTCGTTGGCGTTCAATAAAAATTATAATATAAGTTAGCCCTTCACTGCCATTTCACCAGGTAAGTAGTAAATGATGATGCAATCTAAGATCGTATCGGGCTAACCTGTTATTCCGTATGATAGTAATTTAATACCCATACTCCTAATGGGTTCCTACGCCGCATCGTAGCGGAACGCTAAATCTCTTGGTGGCACATCTTTGTCGGTAGGGTGGTAACTAGCCACGTCCGAAGCCTCCCACCCGAAAGACTAGAAAAAAATCTGAAATTATCAAATTTCCAAATTGTCTCTCGGGGGACCTCACACTTGAAATGAACGTTCTTCAATATATTATTCTTGACCATATTTCTGTCTGAATGAATATCTGCTTTATTATACAGGACGGAAGTCTATTTATCTTATAAAATGTTTGGCACGATTATCGACCCGGGAATCAAACATAAGACCCCTTTGACCATGCCAACATAGTCACCAAACGCAATAAGGAAATTATAGAAAGCGATTTTGAAAAAAAAAGAAAGTATGGTCAACCTCAATGTTAAAAAAAAAACATAGATAGTAAGAAATAAGCTTCTTAATTAAGATTAACAAATTATTATTTAATGATAACACAATACCATACTTGGCTACGGGTGAGAATTCTTTAGCAATTAATTTTATATTCTTGATCGATATTGATTGAATCCATTTCTTTTGTCCACAATGTTACTTAATGATCCGTTCGCTCGGATTGAAGAAGATAATAACTAAGTGAAGAAAGACCATAATTAAAATTTAAGTTACATACTCGTAACTTAAATTAATAAGAGGCAAATAAGAGGTGGATGTCTTTATAAGAAACTATATTTGTAAAGCGGTTGCATATTAAGTAATGTTTTGTCTTCTTTTCTTCTTTCGATTGTAAAATAACTGATACAAAGATTTTTTTTTATAAAATATCACCGATTCATCATCATCATCATCATACCAACCTAATACCGGCCCAATACAGGCACGGGTCTCCTCGCACAATGAGAAGGGGTTAAGTAGTCCACCACGCTGGCCCAGTGTGTGTGCTTCAAATTAGTATTATTATTTTGTGTTTGTTTGTAGGTAAGTAAATTTTCAGTCCGGCCGTATGCTCGGAATGGCTTGAACGATTTTGATGGGGCTTTATAGGCAGGTTGAAGGCTTTACGCGGAGTAATCTAAGCTACTGATAGCCATGGGAAATTCTGCGCATTTACGAATTCAGTTTTAGTTAAGTAAAAAGAATAAGCTATCAGGCTACTTTGTAGCGTGGCAAACATTAAAACATTAATTAAATGCGCGCGAAAATACCGATAACCGATAGTTCTATTATAATATATCTTGCTAAATCTTAAGCTTAAAGTCTAAAATCAAAACTCAACCTAAATATAATCAAAACCATGGCCAGGACAATGTTTATTAAAGCAAATGGACTCTGTAGGACTCTGTAGAATCATTTTAGTTTTTTATAGATAAGCTCATGAGTTTTTAATCATTAGGTCACAAATTGAATCTGTGGGAACTCGATAATGATCCCACTTTTTTAGTATCCTGATCAATGAGAATATAAACAGAAGTACCACTTTCCATAATAATACTATCTTAAATCAATCGACATTATTAAAATAAGAAACAAATTTCAAGACTGACATCAAAATTACAAAGATCATATCTATTATTTATTATTTATCTAAATTATAATATCTTTATAAATGTCGAACTATAATATTTTTCCTGCTAAATATTCTTGGATGGTATAATAACATTTCCCAATAAGCACGTTTGAAACTCAAAGACAGCGAGCGTGAAAATTTTTATAGATTGATCTAGATTTCGGAAATTTAACTTAATGTACGTTCTAGCAAAGTTTGTACAATTAATGAAACGAATGCCGCAACTTGCCCTTTATAACCATGTCATAATATCTGTTCGCGTAAATAATAACAAAGTTGAAAGCCAAACATGAATAATAAATATTTTGTTACCCCTCGATATCTTCTTACCAGACAGCGCGGTGGACCTGTCAGATAAACTTTACGTAGAGGAATGTAGGTAATGATATTATATATTAGAAATAAGATGATAGATTTATACGAGACGATAATATTATATTATGTGAGTGGTGATAGCCTATTCTAGGTAACACATCGGGCCTTTCGGGGGGACCGAGTTGGACCCCGGTACGCACTTCTAACCTTACTTGGTGGGTGAAGGAAAACATCGTGAGAGAACCTTCATGTGAAAGAGTTCTCCATAATGTTATCAAAGGCGTGTGAATTCTACCAATCTTATGTTGACTTGTGTGATGGACTGCATCACTACGGCCTAAACACTTCTCAATCTTAAAGTAGACCCGTGCCCTGTTGTGGAACGGTAATGGGTCGATGATATTAATGATATTAGAGACCCGCCAAAAGTAAAACGTCTCACTTCACGATTAAACGACTAACTGTAGACATAGATTGTTAATATAATAATAAAACCTTTTCCTCGTCATGATCTTCATCATATAAAAAGACAAACCATCTAACTCGCTTTCATATCGTGTGTTTATTTATTTGTTACCTATATTCGGCTGAACGACTTTTTGACAGATCTTGAGTCCTGAATTTTTATTGGATAGAAGCAGGCGTTACTTTCTGGAAATCCATGATACATATGAAAATTAAGCTTAATTGGCTATACTCCGCGAAAAGCAGGAGAATCTGTACGGTGTAATTTATAATTTCTTCAATCCTTATATTAGCAAATTAAGCTTAATTTTCATAATATATCCTGAATTCTTTTTATCTTGGAAAAAATTAATTGCTTGTTTTCTATTAGAAAGAATATCAAACACATTTTGTCATTCATAATATTAGTAGGTATAAAATTTTGATATAACTCGATATATTTCCCCATTTACATGGCGTCAGATAAAGTTTACGCGGAATAATTTATTTAAATCATTGCCCTCTCAAGTTTTGACCCAGGTGGGTCGTTCTTCGCCCGAAGATTAACGACAGTTGTTTAACAGCACTTACCTGCGTCGAACGTCGCCAGGTACTTGACCTAAGGGTCCTGGCTCAAGTGTTAACTCAAAATCAACTTCAGTTCCAGAAGTTATATATTCAAGTTTATTTTAGAGATTAGTTCGATATTATCTAGAAAATTATTCATCATCATCACCAACAGCCTATTACAGTCAACTGCTGGACTAAAGGCTTCACCCAACAGGAGGATTTGCCCATAATCACCACGCTAGGCCGGCGGGTTGGTGATCAGTAGCCGGTAGTAGTAGCACAGAGGACGCTGCTGCCCGCTCTCCGTTATATTCCTTCCTTAGTCGCCTCGTACGATACCCGCGGGCAGAAGAGGGGTGGTGATAACTGTATTCCGATCTGCCGTCACCACACGGCACAGAAAATGATTACTTGAAAACTATTTATATTACTTACGTGACCTTCAATGATTTTTTTTAACTTATAATGGGGAAAAAACCCGTCATAAATCATTTTGACGTAAGGTTTACGGAACGCACGCAATGGTACACTCTAGGGATAATTTTTCCCGTTTTTGCGACACCTTTCATTGAAGTTCCACCTATAACTTTCCTCGATAAATGGACTATGAAAAACAAAAAGCTTTTTCCAATTCGAACCAGTAATTCCTCAGATTAGCGCGTTAAACCAAACAAACTACTACTTTAATATAAGTATAGATAGTATAGATTTAAAACCGTGGTGATGTTTTAACTGCCAGTTAGACCTTGACTGAAATTCTATCTGATGGTAAGTTATGATTCAGTCATGCTGTTAAACCCGTGCCCCTAATCGGATGTTCCTTTGGGTTCGATTCCTGACAGTTAGGGAATTTATGATTTTTGAACTTTCTCTGACTTGGTCTGGAGGAAGCTTCGGTTGTACATAGTAACCATCCTATCGACTAAGACGTGGCATCAAGCGATTTTGCGTTCAGGTATGACGACGCGTGAAAACAGATTAGGGGTCTTCTTCTTGGGCCGGTCTCCGTAAATGTTTGGCCAGAACCGGCCCTCGCTTCCCGCTGGGTCACTCCAGTCAGCCGACTCACTCTCACTTCACTCTAGAATAAGGCAGGCTGCCAAGTTATGCTGCACGTTATTCTGCTACCCCGTTGTATCGAAACGTGTATTGGACGGTTGGTTTTCAACAGATCAGGGATATAGTTTACAAAAATAACTTATCTTTAACAGGTTAACCCGTTCTCATCTCAGGTGAATTTGCAGTGTTGTTTTAGTACACTAAAAACTATAAGGTTTTCGTTCTACTTAAATTTTGAAAGCGCCGATCTTTTTGTCAGCTTATGTCCAAAAAAACAAAAATATGGCGTTCGGCCTTAATCGAGTTAATGTTTTATTCAACCGAACTGCTCTTTCTTCAGTTTCCAATGAAAAGTCTTGAGTAAAAACTAGTCCGAGGAGAATCGATAACCCAAAAGTTTATGTAAGCCTGTTATTCTGTCACGGTGATTTACGATGGTTCAGAACGAATGGATTGCCCCTGGAGACACGCCCACAACTGCAAGTCACGACTGCTCTAGTGAAAATTGATTGACTCACTCGTTAGCACCTGCTGGATTTTGATTGGAATACCTGCAATAAGAGAAAATCATTAGGTTTAATGGAAGAAAGAAATTGATTGTACCACCTATTTACGCAGATAAATAACTCTACTCCACATATCCCTATTTTCCTACATAAGTTATTATTATTAATAACAAGATGTGCCCAGCGGCTAAGCCTGCGTAAATTACGAAACGCAGCGTACTGCTTCATCGCCTAAACTTAACTCAATGAATCAGATACGAAACTTAAAGTTTTTTCAGTTGTACTAGAAGTGCCAAATATACAAACCTATGGTTAATAATATGTACTGATAGTATTTCAACATATTTGAACAAACGACTGAGGGGTGGGCGAATTATATATCCGTTGTTGCTCTTGGAGTTTTAATAACACACTATTTTGAAAGCTTCAATTAAATAAGGTCAATTTAAATGCCTATCCCGAGGACCTACTCCCGTTTAGCTTTATTTAAAATACTTTGAAAAGATTGTTTTAATAATGTGTGGCTTAACAGAGGCTTCATATTAGTCGATGGCGCTGGGTAAGCAACGTTGACCCAGGTCAGTAAATGGATGGGTGCCCGTCTTTAGAAGTTTGAAAGATAATTGAGTATCCATCAGTTATAGTTCCTATCACTAACAAATAATTGTTAAATAAATAAATAAATATACTACGACAATTGACACATGGCAATCTAGCCTCAAAGTAAGCGTTAGGTGACTTATGTAGGTACCTAAATACTTATATTATACAGAAACTGAAAATCATTCATGTTCATAAACACGAAACGTTTTCTAGTTGTGGGAATCAAACCCACGGCCTTGGACTCAGAAAGCAGGGTCGCTGCCCACTGCGCAAATCGGCCTTTAAAGAAATAATAGAAATCTCATTGATGGTTGACTCGTATTCAAAATTTTATACCTACTAATATCATGGAACGGCGTGAAAACGTAACAATCATGAATTTTTGGTTGGTTAACCAAGAAAACTTCTATCATAGTTTATTTAGAACATAAGACCTCATAATTGTGGCTACTCTTTACGTATTCAGTATCTTAGATAAATAACGGAGTTATGGTGTAATGTCGTCAAACAATTTCATGTCCTCTCCCAAAGGAACTGATCAGAATTTCGACATAAAAAGTATTCTCATAGTATAAACTCAAATTGAACAAAATTTCATTTGAATTCATTCAGTAGTTTGAGCGCGATGCGTGGCCTTTATACAGACAGACAGCCTAAAAAATGCAGTTGTGGCTGTAGTATCCATTATGTGAGTACGAATAGGTACTTAAAAAATACTTATATCTGTTAAAAAAACGGCCGATTAAACAAATAAAGGCCCCCAAATTCATTGAAGGTGTTTTCTAGAGAAAAATTATTCGGTTATCGGAACGGCGGGCTAATTTCCACTCGCGATCTACATTACGAGATCCCCTTTGGATCAATACGTCATTCAGGATTGATGTGGGATGGTGGAGCCTTCGTGCTAGCCTTACGCACGACTGGTCCCGCACATAGCTGATTAGCGCCCTCTTCGAAATACCCTAACCCTTTCATAAAATATTTGGAAGATGGAAGAAAAAAGGGAATACGTAGATATGTATACAATGGTTCCAATTCCGTTGTACACTTAAACCAAACTAAATTGATAGATAGGTCTAAAAGTTTTGCTTTCTTTTGCACAATGTTTTTTGTAGAAAAGGATAGCGCTATACTTTTCTTTCGGCTCTGTCAATTTAACTAGGCTAAGAGATTTGTGTACTACAGTAATGGCACTTCAGTGAAAAACACTTCTAATTTTAAATAGATTTTTTTGGTTTGCAAACGTATAGTTTTTTTTTTTAACTATTTTTACTGGTTCTCTTTTACTATTATATATATATATATAGCTTATATTTTTTGCAATTATCATAGTATTTTTAATAGCCATAATCAACTTGTTATATTCAGTATTAAAGATAGACTTTTGGTTTTGACTCTGGCGTATTTTTAACGACTGTCAGACATCAGTCCTTCTTGGGAAATCTCTTCTTGATTTCTGTTACTTCCAAATTACGATAGTCACTCAGTCAGATATTTTTTTAGTTTTTAACCACCTCAACTTCAATATGTCACCTAGCCAGAACCACATACTTTCAAGCTTTTTAATCGCTCTGTAATCCATTTCGCTTATAAATCCTAATTAGGATTATTCTTAAATATTATTCTTAACTAACACACACTTAAATTTCACATAAAAAATACTAAATCATTTCCAAAGGCCAATGAAATAGTTATATAGGCAACAATGTGTGCAATATATTTAGCCTCATTGCTGCATCGAATCGAAAATAGTATCTCGTCGCCTTGTAGGTCGGTCGGTGTGTTGATGATTGATCGATGTGCGAAGGAAATTGACCTGTACCGCTTATAGCTTCATCTGTGACGTGCAGACTCGCCAGAAAACAATTTAGCTACTCTTCATGATATTGTTTTTCGAACAATTAATACTGACGTTGTTTTTTTTAACCTTCGACGCTTAAACGATAGTGTGTTATAAGTTATATGTGTCTGTGTGTGTGTGTTGTATCGTTGCTCCCGAACTGATGAACCAATTTTGATTTACTTCTTTACCGATTTTGTTTGAAAGGTGAATTGATTGGGATCGAAGGCGTCAGCCGCCAAAAAATGGCCGATTACATATTTATTCACTACTTATTTTTGGTGGATAAGATCGGCTCGTACTTTTCTAAAAGTTATTTATTAATTCCAAAGGAAAAGTGATTTTCTGGATGAAAGGTATTCTTTGGCTTTTTTTGTATCTCTAGGGACGTATTGTTGACGTGAAAATTAATGATGATCGGTTAAGTAGTTAAGGCGTGAAAACGAAACAAACAAAAAACTAATAGTTTGAAACAAAAGTTCAAATATGAGATGGTACTTGAGTCTACAGACCTAGAAGAAACGGTCCAGTTAGGCAGGTCCCATTTAACAAAATGTTGTAATCCGCCGAATCTATCCCAAGTGTCAACATTTGGGAAGCTTCACGACATCTTCTTGTCCAAAAAGCTTGGAAGACCGATGGACACCGGGGCCCCTAAGTTGAGAACCACGCATATTCTGGTAGATGACATGAGTTGCAGCAAGTCAGTGGGCAAAAGGTATAAAACAAAACGCTGTACAAAGAACTTATATCCAGCTGTTGACGTTTTTCGTAAGATGATGATTTGAAATGGTCTTAAAAGAAATGATGAGGTTCAATTACTTCCCTACATCTAACAGTCCGCCGCCATCTCAGACTGCATCATCGCTTACCACCACGTGAGATTGCATTCAAAGGCTAACTTCGACAGTTAAGTGTCATACCGAACTGACAATAAAGTATAATCTGAAAAAGCACAACTCTGAAATCGAATACCTTGCTTTTTTTAATTCTAAATTTATGTTTATAATTATTAATTAATGCAATCATAATTTTTATAATTATGCAGTTGTCGATACAGCTGAATGAATGCTGGAGCAAAGTGATATGTAAAAATGTAAAGAATGTAAAATGTAAATTGTTAATGTTGGAAAAGAGCAACTGCTGAGTTTCTTGCCGGCTTCTTCTCGGTAGAATCTGCCTTCCGAACCGGTGGTAGAGCCACTACACACAGACAGACTCGACGTTTCAAAAGTGCTTATATTAAGCCTACTTGAAATAAATGAATTTTGAATTTTGAATTTTGATAATCAGCGCTGAGCATTGTTACCAATGTACAACATTATGCTGAATTTGCAGCCTATTGCCTATTGTTATGTTACCTAATTCTGCATTTTTTTGTAACTATATCTAAAATAAAATAATAAGAGCATAGTAATAAAGTCAAATGAAAAAAATTGTAGCAGAAAAAAAACAAAATGGTGAAACAATATCATGACGATAAAATATGTTAATATCCATATAAAAATTTTAATAAACTTTAAACTATGTTAAAAGCAGTCGACGAAAAATGTTAAAAAGCTATCCAAGGTCTTTATTTCAATAAAATACAAAACAAGGATCTATCTGTAATGCGCATATTTTATTATTAATTTAATTCTTGTGAATTTGTCACTAGAAATTATTTTAAATCAAATATCTCTATTGTTTACATTGACCTTTTTGCAGTCTTATTTCATGATTTATTTGTAGGTCAGGGAGATCAGAAGCTTGTTCATGGATTTAATAAGTAGATTGTCAATTGGCAACGATATAATTAATACTTTAGCGTAATTTAATGTTGTAATATATATGTCGAAAAAAAGCGGTGATAGCCTAATGGGTAAGGCTTCGGCTTTCTTTTCGTGAACACCGAATTCGAGCCCCAGCAAGCCCCACTGATATTTCGGAGTTATGTGTGTTTTTAATATAAGCAATTTTAAAATTACTGGCTTTAAACGTTGACGGATAACATAGTGAGGAAACCTGCATACCTGAGAGTTCTCCATGATGTTGTCAAAGGCCTGTGGAGTCTACCCATCTGAACTTGGCCAGCGTGGTAGACTACGGGCTAAACTCTTCTCATTCTGTGAGAGACCCGTCCCCTCTATTTTTAATAGGTTGCTGATGATGATGATGATGATGATCATATATTTTCTACTCTACTTTCATTTCTATATTGACCTAAGTTTATTATCAAACAAATGGAGTTGTTTATCCATAAAAAAATATATCTAAATACGGCTTAACAGAAGAAAGCGTTAAAAAAATTCTTAACTCTCCGTTAAATCTTAATCAATTTCTGATATCTTCAATCCTTGATTTCATAATATAAATTAATCGTTTCTTTTTTTATTTCATTCCAAAGGGCTTACCCGTTGTTTGGGCCCATATAAATTTTGATACATCCTCGGGGATATACGTAGTATCTTGTAATGCCAACATGCGAGCCACTCGTTAATTTAAATACCATTTTTTCTATGAAAAAAGACGAGATAATGGGTAAATAGAATTATATCTTAGCTTCTGGAATGACTAAAAAATCCATGTTTATCATTCTGGCCAGTTCATTTATTATGATGTCCCACATCTAAGAACAGTCCTCCTTTCTCATAGGGGAAGTAAATTCAAAATTCATTTATTTCAAGTAGGCCTTAGGCACTTTTAAAACGTAAAGTCTGTCTGTTTGTAGTTACTTTACCACCGGTTCGGAAAGCAGATTCTACCGAAAAGAAGCCGACAAGAAACTCAGCAGTTGCTCTTTTCCAACATCAAAAATTAACAATTTACATTTTAACATTCATTTTTCTATCTTGTGAGAGATGAAAGCGGAGCCGGATGCTTCCAAGCAACCTTGTCATTAAGAAATTCATGAATTGTATAGTAAACTCGCTGTAATTAATGTGTTTTAACATATTCTTTAAACTTATGCATTGGTAGGTCCAATCTTACCTTACGAATCATATTATAAAGACTTCTGTACCTTTCGCAGACGATATGACACTTATTTATGATCATTTCTTGGTAAGTCGACTTTTTATGTCCACTTCTTGTGTATAAAGACTAATATGTGCTTTTTAAGTTTATTTTTGTTGTGCCCATTGCTTTTTTTTCCTATTTGTGGTGTACAAATAAAGTGTATAAATCTAAATAAAACTACGTTGTCTCACAAATACTCCTATACTATAGTAGTTCAGCTTTTTGTGACAGAGCTCGTCAGGAAAGTACTACCGTTAAGCTTTTTTCTGCCGCACAGCATTGCTGTGTTCCCGTCTAAAGAATGTGAATGAATGAATGAATGAATGAATGAATACACTTTCATTGTACACCACACAGAAAATTCACAGAGATACAAATACAACAGCACAATAAGGTGGAACGGACAATTTGGCGGCCTTATCGCTAAAAAGCGATCTCTTCCAGGCAACCAAAAGCCTACAAGAAAATGCTATATGAAATTAGTAGGTGGTACAACAAACATTAGTGAAATATTAGGATTTTTCAACTAAATTAACATAAAATAAACATAAAACATAGTACATATTAAACATAACATATTTAAGATATAACATACAAAAATATAAAATAACTGTACAAAAATGTGGTTGGCGAAGTAATTACAGGCACGTGAGGTTTAAACCTACGCACGTCAGTGGGGCACTTTTTAGGTTATATTACTTTAATCCCCTGCGAAGTGTTGCTCTGTTGACAGACGATAGTTTTCTAAACACCACAAGGTGAGCCATTTGCTTGCTCCGATTTATTACCTACTATGAAAGAAGGATATAAATCTTAGTCTCACAACTCTGCTTGCTTTTGTTTTCGTGGCTTACTTACGTTGTTTTGAGTTGTAGTAGCATAATCGTGAACGATGGTCTATGATTAATTTTTTTTATGGGTATATGTAGGTATGCACCACCTATTTTATGTACCTGTTTTTTATCTTCGCCATTGGTTGCCTGGAAGAAATCGCTATGAAGCGATAAGGCCTCCAAATTGTATACATTGTTTTGTTATACTTTTCTTTTTTTTGTACTTTTTGTGGTGTGCAATAAAAGTATCATTCATTCATTAATAAGATTTCCGAAACATAGTATTGGACAAAACCAATTTCCTAAATAGGAGAGCTATAATAAAGTCCTATTTAGTTAACACTTTGAGCCATCCCGAAATACCGCAAGATGCCATTAGACTCCGCAGTTTTTATGAAGATACAATTTACTAATACAATTAAAAGTGTTTTTACATATAAGGTACGAGTGGGTTTTTATTTTATGGCAAAACAATGGCCTCTTTTATCTGACACCCACTGAAAGTCAGTTCTGTGGAAAGTGTCCATTAGGTATATTTATGGCGGTGGAAAACAAATATGTAATGTTGGTATACCAAAGTGTGAATCAATTTACACCTTCGCAAACTTATGTTGGTATTGTCACAGTAAATATATTAAGCTAAAGCAGCACAGAAACTAGACCGCCAAGGTGATTACGCATCTCGCGACAGGCGTAAATCTCGCGACCACTTCTGTCAAACGTCACTTTTGTATATTTACTGTATGGAAAGTGACGTTTGACAGCAGTAATCGCTAGATTTACGTCTGTCACAAGCTGGTGGCGAGATACGTAATCACCCTGCCGATTGATAAAATAAATTACCTACACTGTATTATGAAAATTAAGCCCTATTTACTATACTCCGCGAAAAGTAGGGTTAATCAGTATGGAATCTGTACGTAATTTATAATTTCTTCAATCTTTGTACTAAACACGAAACAGATCTTTGACAATGTACCCTCTACGCACGTTTCGATCCGAAGCGAAACGCAAAGTTGAGCGCTGTGATTTTAAATTGACGACCCCGGGAACGATTCCTGGCAGGGACACTTTGGGAATTTATAATTTCTGAATTTTCTCTGATCTGGTCTGGTGGGAGGCCTCGGTCGTGGCTAGCTACCATCCTCCCGACAAAGCCGTGCCGCTAAGCGATTTATCTTTCTGGTACGTCGCGTCGCGTCGCGGCCGATTAGGAAAATGGGTTTAATAAAACTGCTATACTCCAATAAAATGTAACAAAGTCCACCAATCCGCACTGGGCCAGCGTGGTGAACTACGGCCTTCTTCTTGTGGGAGGAGACCCGTGCCCCGGTAAAGGGTTGATATGATGATGATTATGACCCCGTTACACTCTTCCATCACTTTCCACCAGATGAGATTGCAGTCAAAGGCTAACTTGTAGTGGAATAAAAACAGAAAATCTGTACCTACGAGTATGTTTATTGTTTTCTTGTTATTTTGACCCTGTTACACGTATAGACGTCGTGGTGGGGAACTGTCCCGTTATATTTAGTTACCGATGTATTTTACAATCTTCTTAATTCCTCTCGTTCCTTAACATCATATTATATTTTATGCCTCAGCTAATTGGGTCTTTAACGAAGCATGTAATGAATAAAGCAACACTCATTAAAAAGTATAAGCTTATAGCTTTTCTTATTTTACAATCTTGTAAAGATTGGTTGCGCTTAAACTAATTTATGTCCTTATAGAACATAATAGAAAAACTTTAACGAAAAACACGAGGAGAACAGTAAGAGTACTTAGTGCTAGGGTGCAAAGATGGCCTTATCACTAAAAGTAATTTTTTAAAGGATCTGAGCGTGCAAACCCGATAAAAATTTGGAAAGTGAATAAAGTAAGTTTACATAATAACTACAAAAATACCGGTATCAATGTATATATACTAGAGAAGATATCTATGCTATTATAAACTAGCATAATACTCAATTACGTAGTTAAAGTGTGTGTGATCTTTTGTATTGTCTTGATGGCCGATTGGCGCAGTGGGTAGCGACCCTGCTTTCTGCGGACCCAAGGCCGGGAGTTCGATTCCCACAACTGGAAAATGTTTGTTTGATGAACATGAATGAGTCTCACTGTCTGGGTGTTTATATGTATATTATAAGTATTTATGTATATTATTCATAAAAATATTTATCAGTTTTAGTAACTATAACACAAGCTACGCTTACTTTGGGGCTAGATAGCGAGGTGTACATTGTCGTAGTATATTTATTAATTTAATTCGATTTATTTTAAACAGAGTTTTTGTAATATGATTGATTGCTGAACGCGGGCAGCGTTTATTACGGTTTTTTTTTTGTTCAGAAATCAACTTGATTGGTTGTTTAAAATTATGATAAACAAACACACTTTCGCATTTATAATATCAATTAAGGATTAAAATGCAAATCTATTTAATAAAATCCTCACAAACGAACAGCAGGGCAAAATCATTACACAGAAATTGTAAACAGAAAAAAGATACCAATAAAACCGTTTCCGTTTCGCCGCGAGATAGTGTTAAAACCAATTAGAGGCATGGCTCTATTAGTTGATATATTTCCCGACGTGAACTCGTTTGACCTCTTTTATTTCTTCTATTAGCTGTAGCCTGCGGCTTCAAACATTTTCTTAATCTTTTGAAATAAAAAAAGAACTGCGTTAGTTTTATCTGTAAAACATACCTAGTTATATTCCTTGCTCTACATTTTGGACCTACCAATGCATAAGTTTAAAGAATGTGTTAAAACACATTTATTACAGCGAGGTTATTATACAATTGATGAGTTTCTTAATGACAAGGTTGCTTGGAAGCATCCGCCTCCGCTTTCATCTCTCACAAGATAGAAAAATTAATGTTAAAATGTAAAATGTAAATTTTTGATGTTGGAAAAGAGCAACTGCTGAGTTTCTTGCCGGCTTCTTCTCGGTAGAATCTGCCTTCCGAACCGGTGGTAGAGTCACTACACACGGACAGACTTGACGTTTCAAAAGTGCTTGTATTAGGCCTACTTGAAATAAATGAATTTTGAATTACATATTTGAAAGACGTTTTCATAATACAACTTATATAGATATATTATTAATTTTCACCACACTTCAAAACATGTGACTGTAGTTTGAAGTTACAATCCATGCATCTTATATGAAGTTATCTGAGAAAATCAAGTCCAAGGCCGTGGGTTCGATTCCCACAACTGGAAAATGTTTGTGTGATGAGCATGAATGTTTTTAGTGTCTGGGTGTTTATAAGTATTTTATAAGTATACCTATAATTCATAAAAATATTCATCAGTCATCTTAATACCCATAACACAAGCTACGCTTACTTTGGGGCTAGATGGTCGCTGCCCACTGCGCCACTCGGCCGTCGAGAACATTATGGAGAACTCTCAGGCATCAAGTTTAATAATAATAATAATAATAATAATAATAATAATAATAATATTTATTTCCAAAAATCTTAAGTCTAAACAATATAGTAAAAACATTTCTTATTTTATAGGATGGGGCATCCATGAAATCTTAAAAAAATTATATTACTACAAGCTTCTGAAGCTAAACTAAGAAACCTTGTATTTCAGCTTCAGTGCCTTCACCCCCTAGGGTTTTTGATTATTTTTAGCTCAAATATTAAACATGCAGTTATAATTACTTAATAATAATAGGAATATACTAACGGGCTAATTGATTTATAATTTTTGTAAAAGGTTGATTATAAATATGTTATATACTACTTGTTCCTCTCTATAAAAAATTAATAAATATAAAGGTGTATGTCTGTTGTTTGTGTGTGTGTGTGTGATGTAGTGAAGAGAGGGTGTGTATTGCTGTATTCATTGATGAGAATGAATGTGTGTAAAGGGTACTTTGTAAATAAAGTTGTTAGTAAATAAATTAAATTTTAACAGAAAATGGGTGCCCTTTTTATTTTAAAATAGTAAGTAGGTTTTCAGTATCGTCATATGATAAACTCTTTAAATATGCAGTTATGGCTTTTTTACAATTTATTTTGTTGAGAGGGTAGATGTTCGTTGACTCATTTATTTTGTTATACAAATGAGGTCCCAGGAAAGAAAAGAATTTTTTAATAAATGATGTGTTTGATAATTGTGATGTTTTTACTACGGTATGTTTTCTGCGTTTATTAAGATGGGCAGTATCATACGTAAGTTCAGCATGTTGCTTTAGTAAGACACTTAATATAAACAATTTCCTTACTGAGAGAACTTCACAGCTTTGATAAAGCAAAGATGTCGAAAACAAATAAGGGCGAAAAGTAGCAACCTTTAATAAAGCACGTTGTGCGATTTCAACTTTCTTTATAAAAGTTTTTGAGGCTCCACCCCACGAAGATATGCAATATGTAATTAGAGATTGACACAAAGCAAGGTAGATGCGTTTCATGATTGCAGCAGTTACGGCATGCCTGAGATTTTTAAAAATGTAAATCATTTTGTTTAATCTAGAACTCAATAACTCGATATGTTTCTTAAAATTTAAATTGCAGTCTAGAGTAACGCCTAAATATTTTATAGACTCAACTCGTTTCAAACTTCGGCAGGAGCAAGAGGAATTATTATAATCATTAGCACAAGAGTGATATATCAGGCACAGATCATTCGGCAAGTTTGAAGTTTGCCGCAGAGAGAATGTGATGTATTTAGACTTTTCTACGTTAAGTGAGAGTATGTTATTATATAACCATTTAGTAACAGCATTAAAGCCAGTTTGTGCCGCTTCATAAACTTCTGTCCAGGTATCTGCTGTAAAAACTAGGGCAGTATCGTCCGCATATGAATATATTTGACCTTTGTGCAGTTGGATACGTGTGAGCAAATCAATATAAACAAGTTAGTTAGTTATTAGTTTGCTAACGAAGTGATATTTAATTACTCAAAACGCACATAACTCGGGAAAGTTAGAGGTGCGTGTCGGAGTACTATGCTACATAAACCATCTACTGCGATCACCAAGCCTTCTGCCCAGTGCTGCGATTATGGGCTACCTCCATGTCACGATACCTCAATGATTGTCTGACTTGTCAATTGTCTTTTGTCCGTCATTTCTCATTTGCTTTCAGTGGGGAAACACACATAATAATTAATATCCTTATGTTTACTTCGTCAATGTACAAACATTTCAAGCATGTCCCGAAGCTTCATGCGAAATTGCCTTTCAACTTACCGGTAAAAATCGGACCTAACGTGAGCGAAGCCGAGGGCAAAAGTTAGTTCTCGAAAAAATAAAGATATCATATCAACCGAATACCGGCCCACTACAAGGCACGGGTCTCTCACAATGAGAGTTAACCACCAGGCTGGCCCAGTGCTGATTGGTGGACTTCACACACCTTTGAAAACATTATGGAGAACTCTCAGGTATGAAATTAAATGAAATATATTTTTTGCTAAATATGGGCTAGTAATTCGTGTTTAGGATATAAAGTTCCAACATATTCTGCTGATACATCAACATGCAAAATTTAAACATTAAATTATATTCATAATAATCTTCCTCGTTAACAATTACTTATATAAAATAATGTTCTGGTAGGTTAGGTTAATATGCAGGTTTCCTCACGATGTTTTCCTTCACCGTTGAAGTAAGTGATATTTTAATTGCTTAAAACGCACATAACTTAGAAAAGTTAGAGGTGCGTGCTGGGATTCGAACTCGCCCTCCCGAAGTGACGTCGAAGTCCTACCCACTGGGCTATCACCGCTTCTATCTTCTAATAAAGATATTATACCAATTTACTTAAGTTAGGCGCGTGAAATAAAACCATGGGTGGTCGCTAATTCAATTAAAGAGAGATAAATTACTTAGCGTTTATCGTTTCGGTTAAGGAAATGGCCGATTCTCATCTTTCTCATTTCTCACAGCTTCGTCGTCACGACCTTATTTAGATTGCAAGTAAAGTGATAGATGACCTACAAAAATAGCATATTTTTAAAATATTTTCTTTGTTGCGAAAAAAATATTTTATTTATTTATTTTATACAAATTTTATGATGATAGAGTTACCAATACTTTAACTATTATAGCCCCGGAAATCGAACCCACGATCTCGTAATACGTAGTCATGCCTGCTACTATACCAACAATGCATTAAATAATTTGACGGTAAAATACAGTTATACACAATCTGTGGAATTCGTTTAATGTATTTAATGTGCGTCGGTGAATATTTATTATTGGTATTTATAATTATTTGTTTATTGGAAGTATTCTCTGTATGCAATGCCAGAAATATCAGCGAGCTATGAGTGGAATTTATTTTTAATTTATACGTAAATGAATATTTTCGAACAAAATACCTCACTGCCTGAAAACCAGTCGTCGAACAGCGAGCGATGACTTATATTTCCGAAAGGTGGTTGCAGACTATGGGGCGCATAAGAAGGCTCAGAGTCACACAGAGAGACATGGAGAGAGCTTTGTCGGAGTATCTCTACGTGATCGAATCAGAAATGAAGAGATCCGTAGAAGAACCAGAGTTACGTACATAGCTCAATGAGTGGCGAAATTGAAGTGGCAATGGGCAGGACACATAGTTCGGGAAACCGATGGACGTTGGGGTCCCAAGGTGCTGTAATGGCAACCTCGCACCGGTAAACGCAGCGTTGGTAGACCTCCGTCATCTGTCCACCTCACAAAGTCGCAAGGAGCCGCTGGAACCAAGTGGCACAAAGGCGTTGTATTTGGAATTCCCTGCAATAGACATATGTCCAGCAGTGGATAAAGAAATGAATCTTTATCGTATTTGGGAAATAAAGTAGTAAATCGAGTACCAATTTTAAGTTTTATTCTATACACTGAAAATCATCACTCCAAACCCGAATACATGCCCTCGGGGCGCCCAAAAATCGAGAAAATTATTTTTTTGGTTGTCTTTGTGCCGCGGTGTCAAATGTGGCTTGTCCAACATTTTGAAAATTGTGAGGAGATGACCAAGCTCAGCTAATTCTTTGCCAAAATTTATTAGCAAAGAATTAAGTAGTGTAGTGGAAAATCCCATTAACATGAGAGAACATTATGGAGAACTCTCAGGCATGCAGGTTAAAGCAAGCCACCTAAATATATATATGTACCAAAATTAAATCAAGATTGGTGCAGTGGCTGATCCTCACACAGGTGACAAACATACAAGTAACAAAATAAAGAGACGCACTTTCTCATTTATAATTTTGTATATTATTTATAGCTTATACTAATTAAACACTTTCAATAATTATAATGTTATATATTTTATTTGTATTTATATGTAATATATTTATATATATATAAATATTATTTATATATTTGTATAATTTTAAATATTATTTATTGTACCACCTACCTCTTTTCTATGTTTTCTCCTTTTACGCCATTGGTTGCCTGGAAGAAATCGCTATGTAGCGATAAGGCCACCAAATTGTACTCTCTTGATATGTATTTCTATCTATATCCTACTTTTTTTCTTTGGTGTACAATAAAAGTGTTTTCATTCATTCATTCATTCATTCAATAATTGACTTTATTTCTCTTGCAGCAAAGGTAAATGAAAACTAGGCATTGCATTTTGCATTGGCTACTTATATAATGATGTTTCTGATTCTGATACAGATAAAAGGATTGTCATGATAATTTTCTATTCGAGTTTATGGAACCACAACTTGTATTGTCTTCATGTTATATACGCTGTCTTTTTCTTCGCCGTAAAACAGTGACCCAGTTAATGTCTACTATTCATTTGTAAATAATTATAAACAAAAAAATATACAACAAAATTTAATTATTAGTTTGGTGTTAAGAAGCATCCTATATCGAGTGTAAGCGGTGCTGTGCGGCGACGGTATCAATTCAATTAACTACTTCGTCAATTCATGCAGCAGAAATATTATTCGAAACGGTAACTTGGAATTATAGATGTGTAAAATGTTTATATCTATTGTATAGAAGCAGGCGTTACTTTGCGGAAATCCATGATATACATATTATCAAAATTAAGCTTAATTTTGATAATATGTTTATATAAGTTTAGGAATTAGGTTTTAGGGTTAGGCCTGTTTCTCTATTTAGGTATTAGTGTTTATGTATTTGTAATCATTGCTAATTTCCGCCTCGTTTTTGTAGTATTTCATGCCTCTCAAGTATCACATTGGCTCCGTTCGCATTAGTAGTATAGGAAAACATTACTATTAGTGACAAGTGTACCTTTTGCAGAGGAAAATGATTGTTATTTTTACTTATATTTTTTTCCGTTTATAAGCCATAATGTTTTTAAATAAATAAATAAATAATTTAATCGGCTACTGCCCAATTTCTATATTCAGAAGTTGAAGTTATAATTTTTTGAATATTGCTGTGTTACTTAATCAGATCAGATACAATGGTCGATTTTTTTTCCCCCGCCATAAGTTTAGCCTTTGACTGCAAATTTGACCTGAGCGGTAAAGGGCTTACCTGCTAGAGTTGTGGCGGTTACATTAAACTCATATCCCTAAAACCTAATCGGTTTCTACGCGACATCGTACCGGAACACGAAATCGCTTAGCGGTTCGTCTGTGCCAATAGGTTGGCAACTAGCCACAGCCGAAGCCTCCCACACCAGAACAGAGAAATTTCGGAAATTATAAATTCCCAAACTGCTCCTACTGGTAATCGAACTTTATTTGTTTTTTTTTGTCGTGGTGGAAAAGCTCCATCTACCTCTATCCTTATAGGCTACCTCTGCCTTTTTGGGCATTACAGATGTATGTTGGACTCGTATACCCTAACTAAAAACCACAATGGCGCGGGCGCGGTATGTCCCCAATCGCCCCAGCAGAGTGCCTGGGGCTGCCACGCTAAAGATTCACTCGGGTCGGGACAGTTTGACCCCACCCCGTCACTTGTTGATGTAGACACGTTTATTGACGGTTAGCTAGCACAATGGCTACATGCCGCGTTCCAGGGCAAGCTGACCGGGGATCGAACCTGGGACCTAACATTTAAAACCACTGCGCTCACCGCTGCGCTAGGGAGGTCGGTGTATAGGTTGGTAGGCCTATAAAATATAATGAAGCTATAAATATTAAATGCCGCGTATTGTATTCAGCTCAACATTCTTTTGTTGTGCATTTCGACGACACACGCTTGTAATACGATGTTGTTGTATTATTTATTGCTTTACCTATTAATTTTCGATGAGCCTTTTAAGCTTAGCCAGCATTAAATTGAAATGTTACAATATAAAGGCTTGCCTTGAGCGCTTTCGTTTATAGTTTTATGAGCTTTTAATATCTGTATTTACAATTGTAAACTGGTTTACATTTTCTTTTGGTGAATGCCGACAGACTGTGTGTGTACAATGAACAGTGGCCCAGTAATGGTTTAAAACAGTGATAATGAGGAATACTGTAAGATTAAATTTATTTCTTTACTGCACCCTACTGCGACACCCAATATAAGTCGCGGACCATTATTTTGTCCTAACTTACGATTATGAAAAATGATATATCGCGCGACGGGAAGATAAAATTGTGTGTTGCGACACACCCACCTACACAATATAATACAAATATATTGGCTCTGTTTATAGGGCATGCATTCAGTGGCGTGCAGAGGGTTTCACACCAGGGTATGCATACAGTAGAAAAATTGCATAAAACAGCAAAATCCTCTTCCTAAACCAGCTATATATAAATTTAAGGGGAAGCAGTGCTTTTGCGCATCTATAAAGTGAACGCCACTGCATGCATTTCCCTTAACCATCAGGTGGCCCATGTGTTTGTTCCGTAAACTACTTACAAATAAAAACCAAGATTAAGGCGGCGCAAATCTTCATATTCTCTCTTAGCCACACCAAAAACTCTGAAACGACATACAGATTTTGAAAATGACATTTAGATATGGCGGCCATCTTGGATTTCAAAATAATATCACATTCTTAGTTCGTAATAATCAACTAACAAATAACAAAAAAGGCGTGGTGAGGGCTTTAGGTAATATATATTTGAGGGCATCGCGGTGAACAACAATTCCATAAAAATTAATCAGATGATTCGAAATTTGCAATTTTGTAATAGATGCATTTTAAAGTGAATCATAATTTTCATTATGGAACCCAAAGCTTAATGTGAAGTACAGGTACGAGTGTGTTTGAATTGTTTTGTGCATCGAATGTTAAGTGAAGTATGAGAATTGGTAAAAGTCTAGTCCATAGGACTTCGGCTTATCTTTCCGGGGGCCAAGGTCGAACCCCGGCACGCGCATATAACTTTTATAAGTTACGTGCGCAACTAATCATCGTTTGATTTAACGGTAAAGGAAAACATCGTAATGAAACCGGCATGCCTCATAGTTCTCCACAATGTTCCCAAGGGCGTGTGAAGTCCACCAATTCGCACTAGATGAGCGTGGTGTACTGGCTATTAAGTAAATTCTGACAAGAACGGTTAAGGTCTCGAAAAGACATATTTTCCAAGTACAAATATGGAACTATTTGAAAGATAGTAACGATGACGATAATAACGATATAACACTGCTTTTAACGATGGGATTTCGCACGGTGACCCCGCCTTAAGAGGAGTTTTGAGCGGTATAGTCAACTACTGTACTTGAAACGTAAAACGCTTCTACTATGAACGTTTACTATTTAACTAGCGTTTAATGTGACAACGCAAACAGCGAAAGCCAATACTCGACGTGTGTTAGGAATGCACTTGAATTACGTGATGAAAAGTTCTTAGTTATGTCTAAAATACAGTCCCGGCTTCTATTCCCCCGGTGTTTCTTTTTAGAAATATTCAGCACTAGCTTGGAGATATTAGGCAGACTAGCTAAACACGACTTATTTTCGGTTTAAAAAAAAAAAGGTATATTAAAAAAATTGCGGAAAGTAAGTACCTATTCTATCCATAACCAGGATATTGTCAGTTCGCATCCTTGCAAACTCTTCTGTATGCGAACTCGTTGCTTACAAAATGTCGACAAGAGCCCTGCTTTCTTAATTAAAAACTGACATAGAATAAATAAACATATTAAATAAATAAATAAACATACTACGACAATCATCGCCACACATCGCCACCTAGCCCCAAAGTAAGCGTAGCTTGTGTTATGGGTACTAAGATGACTGATGAATATTTTTATGAATAATATACATAAATAAATAGCAATAAACATGTAAACACCCAGACTTTTAAAAACATTCATGATCATCACACAAACATTTTCCAGTAGTGGGAATCGAACCCACGGCCTTGGACTCTACTAGATATTTATAATATTACTGAAAATAAAATATAAAAGTATAAAATTTGAGTAATATTCACGCATTCATAGGTAATTATTTTTATTTGAATGCATAATATAGCAAAAAGGCTTCTCAATATTATTTACATCAAGTTAATTTGACCAACCAGCGACGAGTAAAAGATTAAGTATAAAAAATTTGTATGAATAGTTTCTCTCTGGTGGACCTTCAAATTAATTATATAGATAAACTATAAATCGTGAATCTCTCTAAATATTAAAAAAAAGTTAATTAAGCCAGGTGCGAGGACGTTTTATCTTTGTTACTTATCACATAGCTGCGTATTTCCTTTGTATGCGAGACAGAATATCGTTGAAAACAAATTACGCGTTTGAGCTTTCCAGACCATACGTGATATAAATAGGAAAATTACCTTATTATCTTCGATATGCACGTAACGTATTTTATATTTATTAAGTATGCAATTTTACACATACACGTTTTTTTTTGTACATGTAACTTATCTTTAAGTTTATACAACTAACATGCCATTAAAATAATTAAACATGTATTCTAAAAATTCATGTAATAGATAGGTGTGATGATAATTTTGAAAACTGGAAGTATCTCCTGTATAATATCTTATTTTTACAGAAATTAAAGGTTTTGTTGATATAAATTGCAAATATAGTTTTAAAAATATATGTCCCGTTAAAACGCTTTCCGGGCGTCATGGCCGCACTCGTGACGTCATGGGCAAATAAGTGCTTTAGTAAATCGTGGTTCCATAGCTAAAGGTTATTGATTTTGGTATAAATAATAAAAAAAATCACTGCGTATATCAAATTTATATTTCGAAGTATTTTCGAAGTTCAAGCCATTGAAATTCATGTTTATATAGACGTGACGTCATGACGTTTCACCTGTCATGGGGGATCGCGCAGTTTTATTTGTGGAAAATAAATACCAATCTCACTACGAATATGAATAGAAATACGTTTTTCATAAAACATGAAGAATATACCATTAGATAAATTCAATATTCTAGCGATTCTCTATTACTGTCATCATACCTATTGTATTTAAAATGATTAGAATAGGTTGTCGATTAAAAAAAACTGAGAAGTAAATCGAATTTAAAAGGTTCTGCAACTTTTTATATTATGAGGCTGAACTTTAATTATATTGATAAGATTTAAGAAAAATTATGGCACCTAATAAGGAAATGCGCCTCGTAGATAAACGCAAAACCACGCTTATTTTCCGCAAAGCCTTTTATAAGGTGTAGCGTGTTCAATCCCTCTTTATTTTGAAATTAGGTTTCCATTATTTACCTTCTCCAACTTAATTTAAATTTAATCTGTAATATATTTAATAAAAAAATGCCCACGATTACACCCGCTCAAATAATTATTGTTCACAAAGGTGTGTGAAGACCAATCCACACTTGGCCGGCGTGGTGGAAAAGGCTTAAACCCTTCACTTTCTGAGAGGAGACCCATGCCCTGTATATTGCAGGTAATAAGTTGATGATGACAAAAAAAATATTATTATGTAAAATAATTTAAATATTTCTAAAGACCTTTGGACTTTGGACAGTTGGATTTTTTTAACAGCCAATTTAACAGAAAGCTACATCCCTTAGGAGTCGGGCAAACAAATTAAAAGTGCTGGCGGGCGATATGATACGGTGGGTCGGGGTATATTGTGTGCGGATTAAATTTTGTATAAAAGTTCCGTTAGTAAATAATAACCACACAGCTACTCGTACCTGTAGGCAGTGGCGTGCATAAAGGGTATGCACAGGGTATGCAGATGATAGAAAATGAAGAAAATGTTCAGTACGAGTTTAAAAGTTTAAAAGTTTAGCCTGTAGGCTAATACTAACAGATTTATAGATAGAATTGGATATAAATAGGCTTACAGATTCCTTCTTAGATCGGGCCATATACATTAATTTTAAGCTCAGATCCGCAGATAAAGCAAACGAAACGTAATTTATTTAAATCATTGCTCTCTCCAAGTTTTGACCCAGGAGGGTCATTTCTTCACCTCAAGATTAATGGGAGCGATTAAATAGATTCACTTCGATGGTGCCTAAGGGCAGTGATCCACAGGACTGACTTGTATATATATCGTTAATATTTCATTTAAATTATTGCTGAATAGATTTCTTATGAAAGTTACTAGTAAATTTTCCACTGAATATCGAACTACACAATATGAATAATAAATAAATAGACTACGACAATAAACACATCGTCACACAGCCCCAAAGTAATCGTATGTTAAGAGTGTTATGAGAACTAGAATGAGTGATAAATATTTTTATGAATAATATACATAAAAACTTATAATATACAGTTAAACATCCATTCACTGAAAAACATTCATGTTCAACACACAATTTTTTTTTCAGGTGTGAAATTGAACCCACAGTCTTGGACTCAGAAAACATGGTTGCTGGTCACTGCGCCAATCGGCCGTCAAATAATATAATCGAATCATAAGTCTTAGAAGGATATGTAACACACTTTATGTATGTGCAGTTTTTTTGTTTATAAGTTTGTTTATTTAGTTTGTTTCATGATCATCATATCAACCCATTACCGGCCGACTACAGGGCACGGGTCTCCTCCCACAATGAGACCGGGTTAAGGCAGTAGTCCACCACACTGGCCCAGTGCGGATTGGTGGACTCCAAACACCTTTGAGAACATCGTGTAGAACTCTCAGGCATGCAGATGCATTACCTCACGATGTTTCCTTCACCGATTAAACATTTGACATTTTAATTAGAAAAAAAAAGGTTGTTTACAATAGGGAAACTTCAAAGTTAGGTGGAAAACCAAGTGCGATTGCAAAGAAGCGCTATCATAAGACCTGGTACCTCGCACTTAAAAAATATGGTGCATACTTAGGTTCCATCACTGATAGGAGCAATTCTCCTACCGACAAAGACGTGCTCCCACGTCCATAACACGTCTGTGAGAACACAGGGTGGCCCTGATAAACAGAATGAAACCCTTTTTGTCCACATGCTTACTGTGCTTAGTTATATTTTCTGTATGCAATTAATTGTAAGCAATTAATTATGTGGGCACATATAAAATTTATTTATTTCTTGCTTCTTTCTTTCTTCCAAACAGATATGCGTTCCGGTACAATGCTGCGTAGAAACAGATAAAGATATAACTGTCATACCCCTGGCAGCTTGCCACAGCCTAAGACTGCACCATTAATTGCCACTGGCTGAGATTGCGGACAAGGGCTAAGTTTTAGAGGAATAAAAAAAATAGCAGCGGTTTTAAAAAAAAAATATCTAGTGGTAAGAACTTCGGCTTCACTTTCAGTGGGCCGAGTTCGAACTCAAGCACACCTCTAACTTTTCTAAGTTATGTGCGTTTTGAGTAAATAAAATATCACTTTAACTATGCAGGAAAACATCGTGACTAAATGTTCTCAAAAGCATGCGGAATCCACCAATGGCACAGGGCCAGCGTGGAGGGAGATCCATCCACCCATTGCCAGCCATGTAGATGGCCGGCAATGCTGATATGATGAGAATAGAGGATTCAGTTACGAAATGCATCTATCCATTTGAGTTGTTAAGGTTAAAACAAATGACTGAACTGTTTAGCGTATTCCATCTCAAACTGCATCATCACTCAGCCACGTGTGAACGTGGTCAAGCGTAAACCGGCTATCATTAAAAGAAATAATTACCTGCGACAGTCATCTGCATAACACATTAAGATAAGAATGTAGTGATATAATCAGAACGAAGTTTTTGTCAAGCTCGCATGCGTGCCTATCGGCCCTTTAATTTAATTACCAATTACATAAATTTTACGCCAGTTTAACATCAGTCCAATGAGAAATTCCCATAGCATTAGTATCAGCTGATTTCAATCTTTTTTTTCTAGTTTTGGACTTTCAAATTTTTAACGGATTCGTGGGCCTGACGAAACGATGCAACGTGACCAAATCTAAGATTATCATTTCTTAAGTATAGTTCAACGGGTACATACCACGATAATATTTTGAATTTGTCGATATTTCGACCCAGTTGCATGGATCGTGGTCCCATCCATCATTATCGTGGTATGTACCCGTTGAACTATTCTTAAGAAATGTTGATTAACCACGAAAATCTTAGTTTAAAATCTTTAAGATTATAATATTTAATAGTGTTAGAGTGTAAGACCATATTGTAACGGCAGATCATAACTTGACGTTTCAAAAGCGCTTATAAACTAGGCCTACTTGAAATGAAGTAATTTAGATTTTTTTGTTTTGAATTTCAAATACAGTTGTCACCACCCATCCTCCTCCCGCGGATGTCGTACGAGGCGACTAAGGAATATAACAGAGAACGGGTAGCAGCATCCTCTGTGCTACAACTACCATCTACTGCGATCACCAACCCGTCTACCCAGCGTGGTGATTATAGGAAAACCTTCCCGTTGAGAGAAGTTGTATGTAGTGATAGGTTTTTGACGGTGATTGATCGTAACCTTTTCCTATTTATCCCAGGGATAAGGATGGTTCCATTGACTTAATTAACATTTTGTATAAGATTAAATATTAACATAAAAATAGATCAGATGTCAGTATACTTTTACCAATAATAAAGAAAAGTATAGGACCTACCATCTTTACCAAAAAAATACTAAAATGGCGACTTGCGCTAGTGCATTCCGTTGTTGCGAATTAGTTTTTATAAAACAAGATACACAACCTATTAGTCAAAATTCTGCTCGACAATGAAATACACAATTCCAACAAAACACTTTAGCCGGTGATGACACTTTATGTACTCGGAGAATGTGGAAGCTTTAATGGCGGATCGGCACGCTCAACCTATATCTGAGGCTCATTCCTCTATATTCCTTATACATTGACTTTAACAGATGAAAGAAGAGCGAACAATATAAAACCTGTTCAGAAAATCAAAAACCCTCGCCATATGGCAGCTAAAAAAAGAAAAATATTATTTCTATACAATTAGTCTGTAGCGTCCCCGGAACAGTTTTTTTATTTCAGGCTTTACAAAATGATGATTCAAGATAAAATGTAGAAGAAAATGACGATAAACGAGATGCATATAGACAAAACCATGATAAACGAGACAGCGATAAGACGGGTAACAAGATGAATATAAACGATACGTAATATTTAACACATTAGTACATATTTCATTCAAAAAACGTTATCACTGAATATCAACAATAATGGGTGGTCGGATTGACTGTATAATAATCTTACTACTAATAAAAAGGCTAATTATATCGATATATCAGGTTTTACTTATAACCAGTTTCTCATTAATAATGCTTCTAATCATCCGTTGCTGCTATCGGGCAAATTCATCTTCGAGATTGTTAATAGGTAATAATGTATTGATAATAGATAATGCAAGAGTCAGAATTCAGTGAGATATAAACTACCATGCCTGTAATAATGATTGCCGGGTTATAATACAGGTTTGGCACACTCCATTATAATTGGTGAGTATTTAATGTTGACCTCATATTGAAGATTCAATTCAGTTTGTAAAATTTAGTGTTCCACAGACCTTCAAAAAGATGGAGGTTCAACTATTTTCATCATTTTTATTCCGTAAAATTCTCTAGAATAGGCCACATTTATCTTTTGTAATTATCGTGAATTATTTAATTCAGACAATTTATTTTGTTGATTTCTGACAGACAGACAGACAGACAGACTGACAAAAATTATATAAAAATCTGTTTTGGACTCAGTATTGATTATAAAGCATCTCCCGGTTAAAATTTTCAAAATATATTAAATGTACAGAAAACTTCCAGTCACAGTTTTATTATAAGTATAGTATAGTATTTAAGAAATTTATTAAAATGATAAACAATCAGATACAATCTGCGTAGATGTCAAGTTCGATGGCGAATAAAAATATGCAAAAATATTAAAATTAGATTGGTACAATTTATTTTTTAAGAAATTAATTCTTCTAAACATTCAAAATAAAGATGGCAGCGGCGCTTCTTTGAATACATTTGACTATACTTTTGAAAAAAATTTTTAACGAATCGAAACAAACACTGTTTAGTGGAAGTTAGGTGTGTGATGTTTCATACATAATTCACCATGTATTACAATAACAATTAGTGACGATTTTTTTTAAATCTTTATTTAAAAAGCTTGGTCCTGAATAGGATTAAATTGCTCCGTAAGGGCAAGGTATTTATTTTACAATGCTCTCATGTAGACTCTATCCGCAGGGATTTTTTGTACAGGCGCAACAGAGCCCTTACCTGCCAGGGCACTATTGTAGCTAGTAGCAACCAACTTCCCTGAGCTTAGGGAACTGGGCAATGGTCTCTCACCGTCCTGCCTTGCCAACACGTCTTCTGGCCTGTCGCAATC
The DNA here is from genome assembly GCF_905163445.1 of Pararge aegeria. Taxonomy (NCBI): domain Eukaryota; kingdom Metazoa; phylum Arthropoda; class Insecta; order Lepidoptera; family Nymphalidae; genus Pararge; species Pararge aegeria. The sequence continues at coordinate 5,628,182 of NC_053198.1, forward strand.
AGGGCAATTAAGATGCGAGAATAAGAAAATACATAGCAGGCGATAAATTTTGAAATTCTAAATTTTATAGGACCTTTTGACAACCTAAAAATTCCAGAAGAGAGCCAAAGGGAAGGCCTTTTTATCTTTTCCGTACGTCTACAAAGATAATTCTGTAAATAGGTATAACAAAGATTAAGTTTTACTAAATGAAATTACAGAAACAGCTGCTGGCGGCTTTTTGTTTAGAGTAGGTATTAATGCATACAGCGTATACACTGCTTCATGCATTTCCCGAATCTAGAACAATTTCAGGATGCAGCTTCGTACCTAATCTCTAGTTTAATTAAGACTTTGTTATGAATGTTTAGATGTTTTGGTTACGCCAACTGCACTTGGAGCGATGAAATTAGATATATGCACTGCATCTGTTGACATGTGCACTCAATCCAAACTAACAATATAAATGTTTGATTGTTTGTCCTTCATCAACGCCCTATCTAAGCAATGAATCGACTTGAATTTGGCATTGAATTGGTTAAAAGAACGTAGAATAACATAGGCTACTTTGATCCTTGAAAAATATCGAAGTCCTAAGAGACTTGTACAGAAACATTTGTATGTTATACCAAATATTGCCCAAACAAACACACTTTTACATTACAAAAAATCAAATACATTAACATTTTCTTTGGTAGTACTTACATTAGTGTCCCTTGAACTAAAACAATGGACGGCCGAGTATATGGGACGGATGTTTTTTATTTGTGATCGAAAGAGGGATCTTTCTTCTAACGACGCAGTTTATTGTTATTTTGGATGAGGCTTGCAAAGTACTTACTTATCTGTAGTATTCCGATGAACTTATTTACCCTAAAAATATCTTTGCCCAGAAGTGGGCATCCATCAATTGATATGATGATTGAAAAATATAGGAAATAGGCATTGCACTAACATGCTTATGTCTTATGCAGCATGTTATTTGGTTGCATAGGAAATAATAAAAAAGAAAACAATTTCGTATTAATCCTGTGGCGATCACAACTTTTATAAGTACGCGATACTTAACCTAAAATTTTGAGGTTTGAGCTTTTTAAGTATTAGTTGAACATAGAAGCGGTGATAGTCTTTTGGGTTTAGCTTCGGCTTCCCTTTCTGCAGGGCTAGCCCGGGCAGGGGATAAAAATTATATCCCCAGATTATATCCCCCGACAAGGGATATAATTAACGTGTCCACCTGCTAAAGTACGGGAACATAGAATAGGAGACGTTTACCCCCATTTATTATAACACATATATTATTTGGATATTATTTTCACTTGTGCGCCAGTGCTCTGCGAGTTTATAAAGCTGTGAGAGAAGATATCTTATCCTTTTTTTATCCTTTCCCCGGGGATATAATTGTCTCCTGCCCATGCTAGCCTTGCTGGGGGACAGAGATGGATCTTCGGCTCGCGAATCTAGGTTTTAGGAGTTATGTGCGGTTTTTAATTTGAGATTCGAGCTATCATATGCTTTAACTGTGAAGGTAAACATCATGAGGAAACCTGCACGCCCGAGAGTTCTCCATAATGTTATCAAAGGGCGTAGGACTATGGCCTTAACCCTTTTAATTCTGTGGGAGACCCATGCCCTATAATGGCCGGTAATGGGTTGATATGATGCTGATGATGATTATTATTCATTTTACAGAACTGTATAAATTCAAAATTCAAAATTCAAAATATTTTATTCATGTAGACCTTATTACCCGCACTTATTAAGCGTTTATACAATTAACATGTTACACTAATGTTAGTGATGTTGATAACTGTATTCGTTAACTTAAAACTAAAGCAAGGAGGGTTCGAAACGCGCCCTGGTCTAAGAAGAGCCCACAACAAACTTAGCCAGGTTTTTTTTTTGTTATCATGATCTCACAGTCTAGTTAATGTTGAGCTATGAAGGTAGAGCAATTCATACCCAAACTTTTTTATCATACATGTAGTCCTTAATATAATAATAGGATTTTTCTATAAGCCTGCGTTTTATGTAACCTTTGAACTTATTGAGAGACATCTCAAGGATTTCATCTGGTAGTTTGTTATAAAAAGATATTAAATTAATTTCAAATTTTTATGCATTAGTAAACTGCACTACAAGTTTATTTTTACTTCTATTATTAATATTGTTTCAGTCCACTTTCTTTTTAAACACTTACATAAGACACAAATAGTAAAACCCAAGATAACATTACTTAAACGGACCAGGACGCGTTTGGAACCCTCGTAGCTGTAGTTTTAAGTTTACGAATGTGGTTATCGCCATCATCTCACTACCGTGTAATTCTCATGTAATGTACGCATCAAAAGTTCCACCTATGGGCCTACTTGAATAAAGATATTTTTGTCTTTGACTAAAGGCTAAAGCATCTTTTAAAATGTACAGCATAATTACAATAAACAACTCATAACATCTTAAAATTATGATATAATACGCCAATTTCAAGTAAATTGCGAAATATTTGTGGATATTTCCACTTTAAACAAAAAAATATTGCAAAAGCCGATGATGATGATCATGAATTGTCATAGTGTTAACTTATTTAAATAAAAAAATGAATATTTATTTTTAAAATAAATTTAAAATAAATTTAATTTAAATTAATGTAAATAAATAAATTAAAGATTTTTCGATATTTCAAACTTTCGATACTTGATACTTACTTAGTTATTGCGGATGGGACCGCGAGGAAGTGGCAAGTTATTGATAAAATGAAGCGGCAATAAGTAGACCTTGGGAAGCTATATGACATTATAATAATCAGTGATGTTTGAACCAACCTTGACACGGTCGCCCCAAGTGGTGAGTGCTGTACAAATAACACTACTTTATTTAACTTGTCGAGTATTCTCATTAGAGGCATGAAAACTTCTTTTGATATTAAACTAGCAGTTACTCGGGACTCCGCCTGACCAGAACTTCTGTTTTCTGGCTACCCACATATTATTTAATAAATTTGCAGCTCATGTAGGCGCATGTCGCACGTTTGTAGGTACTTCCTTTAATATACCGTTCTTTTTAATCGTTGACCATCGTCAGCCCCTTTAGTTTAACTTATGTACAGTAGGTAACTTAAAAAAATTAAATAAGCAAAGTTGGAAAGAATTCACTAGCATAGAAAAAAATATTTCTGCATTCAGAAATTTAGAAGAACCTTATAAGATTAGAAACTTTTTGTATATTTTTGTCTGCTGCATGAAATGTCCGGAATTGATTGAATTGTCACTGCCGCCGCACCGCGCCGCTCACACTTAATATAGGAAGCTTTTTATGCACCAAAAAAAATTTTTTTTTTTTTTAATGAATAGTTTTTTGGTCAGAGTAACTGAATCACGTTTGTAAGACGAGCACAGTAAGTAAATAATGTTATTATGTTCTCATATAGGAACATATTTATTACTAGTAGTTACCCATGACTTTATCCGTGTACAATATTACAACTTTCATCCCTTGTCCAACAACCCTAATTGAGTGAAGTATTTCCAAACAATTAAGCTACATTCAGACTAACTTTAATTACAAAAACATAGGAATTTATTAAAATATTTTAACCGCCTTAGGGAATTAACGAAAGAAAGAAACAACAAAAAATGAACTAATAATTATACGATTGTCGGCCTTATCGCTAAAAAGCTATCTCTGCAACCAAAATGCAGAGGACAAGTGGGTTAAGAGTGACTTCAGGAATAAAAAAAATTACCCAGAGTTATTAGTTACTAGTCATATAATCTTCTACGTGCCTATATTATTTGTTTAAGCCTTACAGTTCGTACTACAATATATCTAGTCGATCTTAACAATTACCCTGTTATAATGTAGGCTGTTCAGTTGTACTGAACATTTATCCATATAAATAAGACAATAAGACAGGTAGAGTCACACAAACATGCATACTTGACGTTTCAAAAGTGCTTATAAAGTAGGCCTACTTGAAATAAATGAATTTGAATTTCCAGAATAGACAGATAATATAAATAAGATAGACAGATAATAAACTTAAAAACGTGTGTTTTTTATTTTGAAATTACAGACAGACACTTCAATTTTATTTATTTGCATAACTCGCCTTTGGCCTCAGTGAATTAGGTTAATAATATAAGTTTAATATTGCTTGGCTCATTGCTTTCAATACCTACAGATGTTTGGAAATATAACTAAAATATTAATTTCAAGTAGGCCTTTATAAAAACGAATACTTCTATGTTTATAAAGATTATAATATAAAAGATTTAAAAGGTATTTTTTATTACATCACAAGTTTAGCCCTTGACTGAAATCTCTAAAATGGCTAGCTGATCTTTTTTCTAAATTTAAGAAAAAATGTAACTGCAATAATTTAAACATTATATGTAAGAATAAACTTCCAGTGCAATATCCTAGGTTACATAAAATTCATAATTCGTTTAAAGGAAATTACATACAATCCTACAATAAACTACCCATAGATATCTTGGGGAAGTCTCTTAAAAAGTTCAAAGCTTGTATTAAACGAAAGCTTATAGAAAAGTCATATTATACTATAAATGACTAAGTAATCAATAAAAAAGCTTGGATGTGAATTATTGCTCTAACCAGGTTTCTATTCTAATAATTTTAAATGACAATGTGAGATGGTGATAAAAAAAAACACCCGGTTAAGTTTGTCGTGGGCTTCTTCTTAGACCAGGACGCGTTTGGAACCCTCTTAGCTTTAGTTTTAAGCTTACGAATATGGTTATCGCCATTCCCATACCGTGTAATTCTAATGTACGCATCAACAGATATTTTTGACTTTGACTTTGATCTGTTCGTCATTCTTTTACCTAACAATTTTCGCATTACATTATAACAATGGTACCAGGGTAACAGTTAACACAATCAGTATATTCGGAGGGCAGAGTTAATATTTCATACTAACTGTGCCTAAACATACTTAGTTTAGCATAAACTACACATAAATTTCAATGGGAAACCCACTTTCAAATTCTCCACCTCACTATAATTGGTATCGACGTCAACCAATACAAGGAAATACCTTCGATCAGTAACTACTGAGCAAATATCCTATGAATTTAATGGAAATTAATCCGCACCCGAGCTCGCACTGATAGTTAATACCTACGGAGCTTTGTACTGTAGTAAACCAATTACCTGAGGCTGAACGTGAATTGAATGTGCTTAATTTAACCGCGGCTACTAAGAAAACCCGTGTCGGTTTGTCGAGGGTTTCTCAAGGTCCTGCCATTCGGATCGATATTTGGCAGGTGGCATCGAAGAATATACATGATGACTAATTTTGAAAAACTGCTCTATGATGTGCGGGAGTTTCGAATATATACAAAAAAATATCTTATTTAAGGCAATTAAAGGTTTTATTGATATGTTTAGCAAATTATATTTAAAACAATTATTACTCGCGAAAATACTCTCCTGGTGTCATGGCCGCACTCACGTGACGTCATAGGCAAATTAGATCTTTAGTTGGTCCTTGTTCTATGGAACTAAAGTTTATTGATTATGGCATTGACGCCAAAAAACATAGCAACTGATCGTTAGCAATATAATTGTTTCTACACAGAGGTTTAAGTTCATTCTAAAATAATGACGTGACGTCATGATTTTGAATTCGGCGTGTCACCGGTCATGGCGGATCGCTAGATTTTGCAGTTTTGAATAAAAATACGAATATAATTAAAATACGTTTTTCATAGTACATGAATCCTATATAGGTACTTAGTTAACTTAATAGCTGTTCTTTGTTCATCATGACTGTTAGAGACAATAAGCGATCCAATGGTAATAGCCTAGTGGTAGGGCTTCGGCATAACTTACGCCGGGACCGAGTTCGATCTCCGAGTACGTACCTCTTACTATTTGCGCCGTAATAATATATCAATTATATTCAATTTCTCGCACGATGTTTTCCTTCATCATGTTGTAGCACACTTGTTTTATGGGAAACACTATGAGAAACTAGCATGCAAAAGCGTGGGAAGTCTACTAATCCGCAATAAATAATCCCTATCCCTACTCCCTACTAATATTATAAATGTGAATGTAAGTTTGTTTGTTACGCTTTCACGCAAAAGCTACTAAACCTATCATCACAAAACTTTGTACACATATTCCTGAAGGTATAAGAAGTAATAAAGGATGCTTTTTATTCCCAAATTAAGCTCAGTTTTCTTGGGAGAGGGGACGAAAGTGTTGGTGATTTTACACCAGGCTTAGATATCCTAAATATTAAGTGGGGAGCCCTTTATGAGGTGCATGTCTTTCGAAAAACAAAAACAGAAGCGGACGAAGTCGCGGGCAACAGCTAGTAATAAATAAATATACCTACTACGACAATACACACATCGCCATCTAGCCCCAAAGTAAGCGTAGCTTGTGTTATAGGTACTAAGATGACTGATGAATATTTTTATGAATAATATACATAAATACTTATAATATACAGATAAACACCCAGACACTGTTCATCACACAAACATTTTCCAGTTGTGGGAATCGCACCCACGGCCTTGGACTCAGAAAGCAGGGTCGCAGCCCACTGCGCCAGTCGCCCGTCAAAGCTGGCTATGGGCGAGAATGGTGGAATTCGACCAAAACCCTTCTCATTCTGACACGAGATCCGTGCTTAGTCGTGGGCCGGAAATGGTTTGAAAATGATGATGATGGTGATAAATACATTATTTACAACGATGAAGATGCTACAGTCATTTGTATGTATGCCCCACCATTTTGTTAACTTTTTCTCTTCCTTTTTCTTATCCTTAGGTTGCAAGGCGAGATCGCTACAAAGCGCTAAGCTTTTTGTATCCTGCTTATGTCTGCTATACTTGTTATGTTCTTAACTTGTGGTGTACAGAGTATAAAGTAAAAAAAAATGTATCCACTTGTTTTACAAAATATGAATCTTAAACTTAAGTTCCAGTTACCATTAAAATGCGGTCAGATTAACTAACTGAAATGCGGTGGCAGAACAAAGTGTTCTGTTTATTAGATTAGCGACAACGCTGTTCACCCTAATTTAGTTTTGTTCAATGCGGTCGTTCTTTGAAAATGTATATAAGCCTTGCACTCTGAATATTTTAGAGAACTGTTGTTACCTATGCATATATATTTCAGGGACTTAGCCTTCTTGTATAATGATATATTCTCGTTGTATAAAAAAATATATGTTGTATACTAATTGAAGAATACTGGTTGTTTTGTTTAAAATTAATTTAGGATTTAAGTACTATATATATATCCGTATATTTACTTATAAAAGAGGTGTAAAGTGTGGCAAGCTACCAGTTGGATTTAGAGTCTAATCTACTAAGTCTTTTGTATTTTATAACCCCCTATACTAAAACTGTAACTTTCTATTTTTAATTGATGATTTCAAAAATCCTTTTGTTTTTATAGCCTAATTCGTCAGGTTTCTTCACGATGCGACCTTTAAGCGCTGAGCAAAATAAAAATAAAATGCGGGTGGGCGGTTGAGTAGCTTCCAATGCTTTGACTCTCTTTTTTGACTTTTTTTTTATTGCACTACTAGTTATCCCTTGACTGCAATCTCACCTAAGATTGTAGCGGGCAAAAATCGGTTTCTACGCGACATCATTCCGGAAAGCTAAATCGCACGTCGTTATAAATATAAATAAATATACTAACACAATACACACATCGCCATCTAGTCCCAAATAATAATATACATAAATACTTATAAAATACAGATAAACACCCAGACACTGAAAAACATTAGTGTTTTTCATTTTCAACATTTTCTGGGAATCGAGCCCACGGCCTTCGACTCAGAAAGCAGGTTCGCTGCCCACTGCGTCAAGCCAATCCACCATCTTTGTCGGCCGTGGCTACTTACCGACTAGCCACGGCCGAAGCCTGCCACAAAACTAGACCAGAGAAAGTTCGGAAATAATAAATTCCCAAATCTCCCCGGGAATCGAACTCGCGACCTCCAACTTAAAACCACAACCTCCGCTGCGTCAGGGAGGTCGATTAAATTTAAGAAATATTGCATTGCATATGTAACATATAGGTATATTCCTATCAGTATCTTATGATACTTGTTGACTTTTGTCCATCTCACATTTCTGATTAACTCTTTAACTCTAGGTCGTTGGACCTTCGTCCGCACGCAAACTTACTTAAAGGGCCATGCTATACGTGTTCTGGCCGACAGTATAAAACATTAATAAATTAGGCTAATTACATCAGCTATAATTTATATTTATGGCTCATCTATGTGACATCAAATTTATTTCTAAATGAACCAAAATAATTTTAAAACATGCATAGCATTCACTCACGAAGTACATCTAAATAAATATCATAAAAAGCGGTGAAACGCTAGCCAGTGTTTACGTTGAACTTCACAAGTTCACGGGGATTTTCAAAAATTGTATATTTAGGTGAGTACAAGTGTAAAAAGACTGAGACTTCACATTCCGATTTTTTTTTTCTACGGCGATTGGCGCAGTGGGTAGCTACCCTGCTTTCTGAACCCAAGGCCGTGGGTTCGATTTCCACAACTGGAAAGTGTTTGCGTGATGAACATGAATGTTTTTCAGTGTTTGGCTGGGTATACATATATTATAAGTCTATATGTATATTATTCATCAGTTATCTTAGTACCCATAACACAAGCTACGCTTACTTTGGGCACTAGATGGCGATGTGTGTATTGTAGTAGTATATTTATTTTATTCCTGAGTAAGGAAGAAAAATTAACTTCCATATATATCGTGGTAGCCACTTGTAATAGGGAGACCTGTGAGCGACTTTTCCTAGTCAGAACCGCGACGAGGTGATCGGCCGCTTGTCTTTACCTACCTAAGAATATTTTCGGAACACAATGTGGAGCGGATTCGTAGCTACTCCAGGGACAATAGATTTCTTCCTTTAGCGGTCCATGGTTAAGAAAGCATCCAACACCACATTCCAAGCTACCTATTTAATATAGGTAGCTGTAGTCCATCACGCTGGCCCAGTGCGGATTGGAAGACTCCACACATTCTGATATATGTTTCTTTATTTTTTTTAAAGAGAAGTTTAAAGAAATATGCATACTTACTGTAGCTTCACAATATATTTATAACAATATTTGTAAGACAACATATTAGTCTTTATAAACAAAAAGTGGACATAAACAGTCGACTTACAAGAAATGGTCATAAATTAGTGTCATCTGCATATCGTCTGCGTAAGGTACAGAGGTCATTTGTAGGATTGAGTATACGCTTTTATAATATGATTCCTAAGGTGATTTTGGACCTAGCAATGCACAAGTTTAAAGAATTTGTTAAAACACATTTATTACAGCGAGGTTACTATACAATTGATGAATTTTTTAATTACAAGGTTGCTTGGAAGCATCCGGCTCCGCTTTCAGCTCTCACAAGATAGAAAAATGAATGTTAACATGTAAAATGTAAATTGTTGATGTTGGAAAAGAGCAACTGCTGAGTTTCTTGCTGGCTTCTTCTCGGTAGAATCTGCCTTCCGAACCGGTGGTAGAATCACTACAAACAGACAGACTTGACGTTTCAAAAGTGCTTATATTAGGCCTCCTTGAAATAAATTAATTTTGAATTTTGATTTTTTTTTAATTTTTAAATTTAAGGAATTTAAAATATGACTTGCAATAATCGTGAGGAAACCTGCATGCCTGAGAGTTCGTTCTCAAAGGTGAGTGACGTGTAAGCTCTCCTCATGGCTCATTCTGAGAAAAGATGCGTGCCCTGTGGTGGCTCGGGAACTAATAGGTTGTTATTGATGGAGATGATGACAGAAGAGTAATAAGTTTAGTAGTCTTTGAATGTATGGATGTTTCAGTTTTTCATAGTATTTTCTGTGTTTATGTGGGCCTAGTGACCTGAGGCGAATAAATATAATATACACGGTCGGGTCCATCAGGAGCACGAAACGGAAATACGATGCATCAAAATGATACGTGAACCTAGCAATAGGTATCTGTACTTATAATTTTCCCATAAATATTATTTCATGGCCGACAGTAAATCACACTAGCAATTTGTCGCAAGTGATTGTGTATTTTGTACAGAATATTATGGCGGCATTTAGGGAAACGTTACCATGGAGCGCTTCGTGGAAAATGAGCATAAAACGGAAGACGCACAGTACCTACCCCTGGCGTAAGATTTGCACGCACGAGTCGCTCACGACTATCGTAACATTACAACGTCAAGCAGTTTAGTTTTACCCTAACTGATATTATAAAAAGTTAAAGATCATTTTTTGTCTGAATCTTCGGAACTTTAACATGCCTATTCCCTTGTGTTTTACTTGGGGTTTGACAATATTGTATATTTTTATGTATTATTGATATTAATTATATAGGTATATATTAATTATTATTAGTATCTATATATTTTATTGTAAGTTTATTATATGTATATATAGGCATATATGCATGTTTATTTAAATGCACCACCTACCTCTCTTCTTGAGCTGTGTTTAACGCCTTTGGCGATCGCTATGTAGCGATAAGGCCGCCAAATTGTATCTTTTTGTTAGATTTTTATTTATAATTTTACTATATGTTTATGTGGTGAACAATAAAAGTGTAATCATTCATTCATTCATTCATAAATGCGAAACTGTGTTTGTGAGTTGTCTTTCCGTTACGCCTTAACTAAGCAACTAGTTAACTAATAAATAATCCCTAATAAGAAACTAATTTTCTGTAAGTTCATTGGTTGACTTAAAACTAATAACAGGTTTCCATAGATAAGTTCTATATAAAAAAGGGTACCTAGTAGAACCCTGCAAAAATGCAGCAAACTATACCTAAAAATTAAGTTTATCTAACATGCAACAGTGTATCTAATAGCACTATAAAAACAATAAATTTCGGGGTAAACAGAAGGCGAGAAACACCGAATTACGAAATAGTTAAATCTGTTCATAGGTTTAGTTGAAGTTATGTGCATTCCTTGTGTTTTTCCAATTTTGTTGTGTTGCAATAAAGTTTTTCTATTCAAATAAACTTGATTTTATTTACCTTAATTCGTAGTAGTATACAAATAAATAATATAAAAAATAAATTAGCAGTACTAGTGCTTTCTATTTTACAAATGTCCCGTAAAAGTGCTGGCTCTTGAAGTGTAAACTAATTCAAGCCTTATAAAAAGAACCATAAGGTACATTTTGCTCTGCCGTTACAGTGCTTCGATAGTCGGAAACGATTTTAATATTGCGAGAGTACGAAAATTTTACTTAAGATAAAGATTCTGTCAGCCACTAAGGCTAGCATGCGTGCAATGAGATAATTTTCTTTACCTGTTACTTGTTATTTTTTCATATGAATAGACATAATTATCTCGTAGTGCGCTTGCTAGTCCTACAGGCCACCAGAGTCGGTGCGAGGAAGTCGAAAGGCGTGTTTATGGCCAACAAATCATTTTGCGTGCGCGTGAACAACGCTGTTAAAGCTCGCCCATACTTTTACATACCGTACTGAAACGCAATAAACTTGACATGTTCTTAAATTGAAAATAATGGTTGTCCAATATCTTTTTTTCTTTTATAATTATAAAGGGCGTTGCTGACTGGTGATCTGAAAACCAACAGTATGAACGTCGGAACGTAGAAATTTGAAATTCTGTGAGAGATGAAAGGTTTTTTTTTAATAGTACCACTAATTGGATCTGTCTGGTATTTGGGCTTTTGGTATAAAGAATAGTTCGTTTCACGGTTTTTGAAACTGTCCTCAAAATAGGGAATCTAAATTTATTTTATTAAAAATACTCCACTTTCGAGGGGTCAATGGTACAAAAGCTGGATAAAAACATTCCATTTTGTCGGTCCTAAAATTTGCATTACGACTTTGATTCTAGCATTGGCTGTAGTCAAAGACGCAAAGCGATTTAGCGTTTCGCAACGATGCTTCTGCCAATTGCAATACCCATAACAGGTTAGACTGCAGTCGCAAACCTATGATGATAAAATAATAATTAGGAAACGTATTGAAATGCTTTTTATTTAGCCGTAAACCTAGTAGTAACCTCATCCTCCTTTTAGGAGTGACCAAGTTCGATTCTCGCCACCCATCTCTGACTCTTCAGAGTTATGTGCATTTTTAATTAAAGGAATTTAAAATTACTTACTCTAACGGCGAAGAAAAACTGGGCAGACTTTTTGGTGGACGCAGTAAATGGCAGCAGAACAGAGGAACTGCTGTCCCTTCTTCGGTACATTCCCTTAATCGTCACGCACGATACCGACATGGTAACAACTGTAATCTGATCTGAGGTCACCACACGGCAACACAAACAATTATATAGATTACGAAAACTCTCAAGTTAGACGACTCTGAGATGTTGAAATGCTTAATAAGGGCACTTATGTTAAAAATCCCTATCCCTATCCCTATCCCTACTATAATATTATAAATGTCAATGTAAGTTAGTTTGTTAGGTACGCTTTCACGCAAAAACTACTAAACCCATCCTCATGAAACTTTTTACACATATTCTTGAAAATGTATTCATATCTTAGTAGAAAGAAGAAATAGAAAGATAGAAAGTGAGAAGGGGTTAAGACCGTAGTCCACCACGCTGACCCAGTGGCGATTGGTGGTCTCCACACCCCTTTGAGAACATTATGTAGAAATTTCAATCATGCACGTCTCACGATGTTTTTTTTCATCGTCGAAGCAAGTGATATTTTAATAACTTAAAACGCGCATAACTATGAAAAGTTAGAGGTGCCTGGTGGGACCCACTGTGCTATCACCGCTTCTACTTCTACAGATAATTTTAAAAAACACCTTACCTAATTTATGGACGCCCCCTTACGATTACGCAATTCGCATACTATTGCAAGCATGTAGTATATGCAGTCATGAATACTTATTAACTGTAACCGCACATCAGTTCAATGCTGTTCTCATAAGTCATAATAATATATTACATAGCATAGCATATGGCAAACATCCAAATCTGTGCCTACTATATAACAATTGTACTAATATATCGCCGTGTACATTGGGTTTTTGTTATAAACATTTAAGTTTTGCACAGTAAATTAACTGCCCAATTATTTTAGACCGCAAGCGGTTGTTAAATTAATTTTGTTGCGACCGTAAATTACAAAGTTTGGAAATAAATATTAAGGATAGTTGAGGGAACATCGTTTACATTTTATTATACTTACTAGCGGTTCATTATTAGAAGTAGAAGAAGACCTGGCCAGGCACCTCTAACTTTTCATAGTATATAAACCAATATATAAAACCTTACTGACGTGTATTTTGCAATAAATGATTATCCCCGCACGAGCTGTTTCATAAAAACTTCTACTACGTTTTTTGAGAATCAAAGTTATAAAAGCGCAACAAACAAACAAACGCATATTCCTATGTATTCTATAATATATTAGGATAAGAATTCGATTTTATGTAACCGACTTTCTATAACTATAGATTTAGATGGCTCGTTGTATTCCGACTGATGAAGGTTTAGCAATGATTTGGCATTACGTATTGAATAGATAAGCACGTCCCACAGACTGACGGCGACTGATTTTGACATCTTAATCCGCTTTGGAGGCTTAATATTGCTGTGCTAATTGTACAAACAAAGCATCAAACAAAGAGATACAAGGATTAAAGTCTGAATACACTTTTCGAAAGTCACAGGTCCGGGTTCAGTTCTTCTTACGTTTATAGAAATATTTTATTCATTTCTACTCTTATTTTGCACACTTCTACAAGTTAAATAAATAAAAGAAGAATAGAAAAACAAAGACAAAAGTAGAATACAAAAGGCGGCATTATCGCTTAGTAGCGACCTACGTCAGTCAACTTTAGGATAAGAAAACACGAGGAAAACAGATTGCAGAGGCATGATGATACATACATGCTAATATATGAACTAGATCACACAAATAAAATGAAACATAATTAAATATAAAAGATACTAGAAATTAAAAAATACTAAAAAATTATAGAATTAATAAATACTCGGAGGCACGAGCTCTTTTTAAAGAATTATCGACAAGGGTTTTCGAGTCTACCGGTGATCCTAGAGCGGGCAGTTACCTTGGCCAACGAATTAGTTTGGCCATCCAAAGGGGCAACGCTGCCAGCATCTTAGGAACTGTGCCTCGCTGCGGTGGTTTCAAAGACGTTTTAGATTATATTTAGTTTTACATAGTTTATTTAGGGTTATATTTATAAAACAAATGTGAAAGCTATCTAGGAAATAATAATTAATTAATAAAGAATGGCTTCTACTTTAATAGTGATCAAACTGTATGGTTAACTGTATATATTATCTAAGCTAACTTTATTTTTATTTAAGACGAAATTTGGAAAACCAAAAGTTTTATTTTTCGGTTTTCACCATCCGGATAGGAGTAGTTGTATGAACAAGCAATCGCAGAAAGTAGCTATAGGTACTATTTGTTTTATACTATGTAGAGAAACTTCCGTTGATTTTTCTATATTTGATATCACTGCTAAATTTAATCTGTAATTTAAAGGTTATGTATTAGATTGGTTGTTATTATTATATTGGTTTTTATTGAGCGTAGGTCAGAAATTTTCTGTTTCCATTAACATATTATATTAAGTCCATTGCAACATAATCATTTCGGGGATTAGGATTCGTACTGCGCAACTCTCGGGAGTTGAATAGCTGTTTTGTTATGTATAGCTGTATCTGGCATCCTTACAAGAAAAATCTTGTCTAATACCTATTGGAAAAAGTGTAAAAGGCTATTATCTATATATAATTTATCCGCACCTAGACCCAGCCAAATATTATTTAGGCTCCTTAAGTTTCAACTCCTGTTAGGAAGATATTATCATCATTATTAACATTCGTCTCCTCTGAGAATGTGGAAGTTTTAGGCCGAGGTCCACCGAGCTGTCCAAATGCGGATAGGTTGACTTTACACACCTGAGAATGTTATGGAGAGGCATGCAGGTATCTAAATCGCTTAGCGGCACGTCTTTGTCGATAGGGTGGTAACTAGCCATGGTAGTATCCCTGCTGACCAGACGAGAGAAAATTAAGGAATTACAAATACACAAATTGCGCCTGTAGGTGATCGAACCCGCGACGTCCGCGAATAACTGTACTCGGACAATTAAAGAAAAGAAAGAAAAATCGTATTTATTGTCACACATTTGTGTAAAATGTTACATTTGTGTCATAAAATTGTTAAAGTATGAAAATAAAAAAAAATGTGTGACAAAGGAGCTGGCTCAGTATAGCTGCATACTAAAACGCGTAGCACTGGTTTTCAGCCAGCCCCATTATCTTCGTCGTCACGAATTCTCGCGACTAATCATATAAAAGGACAATAACAAAGAATATAATATATAAACAAAAAAAGTAGTAGTAGTTTATTTTAGGTTTTATTTATAAAACAATTATTTTAAAGATTAAAGCAATTAAAGTTAACAAAAAGAGATATTTTTTACATTAACACAAGCTTATTTACCCCTGGAGGACATCGAGAAATACAAAATCATCAAAGAGGTAAATAATAAACAAAATCAAAAATGATGAAATTAAAAACATGAAAAACATGAAAAACCAAAATCTAAAATCAAAGTGTGCATAAACGAAAAATTATATAAAAGTACTAAAAGGTGTGAAAAGTAATAATTTGTTATTTTTTATTTATTTATTTATTTTTTATTTACTAGTGGTCATTGAGATTTTTTGTACAATAATTTGAAGAATTTTTTAACTCTATTTGTAGTACAGAAGGATGTCATTCCAAATTTTTGATGCTGAATACTTAAAACAACCTTTATAACCAGAAGTTCTATGTGTCGGAATTAACAATAATCTAAAATAATTAATGATAATATAATGTATCGTTGGTATATCTAATGAAATAAATAAATAAAACCATAGCGCTCACCGTTGCGCCAGGGAGAGGTCGAGAACTTGTTAATGGCTGCATAAATACATTTCTATGGCCAACCTTCAATAATCTAATATCTATCGGATGGAGATGATCTGATGTGAAGTACCGCTTAACCTTATTGACAATGCCACGTTTCTCAACAACGATAAGTGTAAATCTATATTACGTAGGATGTATTTAGTCCTAAGTGCGCCCTACAGATTGACAGCGAATGATGATGGCATCTTTAATCCGACTTAACGATGCATTATTTGCTAATGTAGTGATTATTGCGAAACATTTACAACAAATCTTACTTGTATTATGAACTAGCTGTTACCCGCCACTTAGTCCGCTTTCATTTTGGGTTTTTAAGAATCCCGCAGGAACTACGAGTATATTCTATTGTTGTCTAAAATATTGCTAGCATTCCGGCTACGAGATTATTATCTCTACCCGTAACTAGTATTTTTTTCTATTAGAGGCAGTCGAGATAACGGGTATACATAACTGACAGATCAAATTCAAATTCAAATTCAAAATTTATTTATTCATGTAGGCCTATCACAGGCACTTATGAAGTGTTCATACATATTTGTTTACATAATTGTAACGGGATGGTGATAACTTCGTTCGCCAACTTAAATCTAAAGCTACGAGTGTTCCAAACGCGCCCTGGTCTAAGAAGAGCCCACAACAAACTTAGCCGGGTAAATTTATTTTTTTGTTATCACCATAAATCAAAATAGTTACTTCGTTTTTTAACGGTCTATTTAACTCAGAACTCAATTTGGAATTCCACGCAGAGTGAGAATGAGTACTTACAAAAAAATATACCCCGTGCTTGTATTGATAAATCTACGATGGTTAAGATTTATCCAATTACCATTCAAAATTCGGAATTAACATTTGTTTAGAAAGTTAAACCTATATTTGGTTCGAATATTTTTAGACGCTATATAGTTTGTATTTTCGTATGCTTGTGTGTACGTAGTATAAATGGTTCCTGCTGTTATTTATTCATCAGATATCGACAATTTGCTAAATTATAATATCTCTTATAGAGCTTACTGAAAATCGTATTCATAAAGTGTTTATTAAAAGATTACATTTAAAGTACCTACCGTCTCTTAAGTGATTTATAATATGGAATTGAATCAATCGAGCAATTAATCATTAGTCAAAATGTCGATTCAAACAGTTTGTTTTTTTATTATGTACGTCCGTGTCAGACTTTTTGCCCGCATTTCGCATAACAAAACAAGTCGTAAATAGCCTATCGCACCGGGTTTCATGACCGGCTGAGTGGTACAAGTACCTCACGACCGTGGCTGTGTTTTACCGCTATCTCAATGTTAAGGCTTTTTTTTTAACTGTTGTAGACTAGCGCTTGACCACAATCTCACGTGATGGAAAGTGTAGATGTAGCCTAAGATGGGATGCGCTCGCCTAAAAGTTGCCTATTCACTCTTGTTTTAAAGTTTGTAAGAATTAGGAAACACAGAACTCGAAAGGCTAGATCTTTTCTTCATTTTTTATTATTTTTATTTGAGGATAATTATTTATTTTATATATTTTGTTTCATATTTAATCTATTATATATATATATATATATATATATAACTAACTATGTAACTAAAGAGAAATAAATAAATAACTAATATATTTTTTTAGTTATTTATTTATTTGTCTTTAGTTACAAATATTGTTTTTTATATAATAACATGTATATATTAAAGAAAAGAAATACGTATTTTATGGGTAACTGTTTTTTGTCTTCGCCATTGGTTGCCTGGAAGAAATCGCTATGAAGCGATAACGCCGCCAAATTTTATACGTTGTTTTGTTATACTTTTCTTTTTGTTTTATGTACTTTTTGTGGTGTGCAATAAAAGTATTTTCATTCATAACATGGTTTGGAACATAATATAATCATAGCTTTAGTTTCGGAGGTAGGAGTGGCGGCTGGAACGCAGTTTTAAACTTTTCCGCCGTCTCTGTTGTTATTGATCCAATGTAATATGATCATAAATAAATGATTGATTTTGATTGATTCATTCATTCAAGCCGCATGCTTGTAAAAAAAGAAGATGCAAATCGCTTCGCGCGATATTAACAGCATAGGGGTGAAAACCCGCCCGGTGCCTTGCAGTGCGATGGTAGAATGGTGAGGAGGGGATGAGATCGAATAGTTCCTGAGCACACTCTCCAAAGTATATCCTATAAAACACCAACAGATTGGCTACCTTACGGCGATGATCAAGACTTTTGAAGCTACAGTTTTAAAATTAACTAGACATTCAGTTAAGCGGTGATACTGTAGTGATTAGAGCTCCGGCATTCCTTTACGAGGGGCTGAGTCCGATACTAACTTCGGAATTATGTGCGTTTTTAATTTAACCAATCCAAAATGGGCAAGAGGGCGGTCACCTACTTGGTGGAGAGATACGGTGAAATCGCTGACCCAGACAACTGTGGTAGAATGTTTTCGACACGCTATCAACCGCCAAAAGTGGAGAAGACTCGCGCGAGAAACCGTGCAATCCAATGATGCCTAGCGCCATAATATTCATCTCAACAGCCACGACCACTCTGCCAAGAGTGCACGACTAAGAAGAGAATCCAAAATATCAGTTGCTTTAATGGTGAAGAAAACATCGTAAGGAAACCTGTATGCCTTAGAATTTTCCATAATGTTCTCAAACGTGTGTGAAGTCTAGTCTAGGCCTAGGTGTGTGCAGATTGCACTTGACCAGATTGGTGTACTACGGCCTAAATCTTACTCATTTTGTGAGGAGATCAGTGCACAGCAGTGGACCTTAATGGAATGACAATGAGAAGTGTGAGAAGGGTTGAGGCCGTAGTCCAACACGCCTGGCCAAGTGCGGATGGGTAGGATTCACAAATTGTTGAAAACATTATAAAGAACACTTGAGTATGCAGGTATCCACACGCACCATTAAAGGAAGTGATATTAAACGGACATAACTCCAAAAAGTTTGAGGTGCGTGCGTGTAAAAAACATGTTATCCCTTCATTATAGTTTATAAGCAGAAAGATTGGTTACTTATTTGATAATGAGCAAATTACTTCACATAAAGCCTCGATACATAAATAATAAGTAGTGTAACTTCTTTTTTCTTCGCTTTGTTTGAACAAAACGATCGATGAAAACAAATAAAACCTTGAAAGAAACCCAACGACGCTACTATCGTGTGTAAAATTATTAAAGCACTACACGTTAACCTGACACTTTAAGGATGAATTTGTTGCTTGGATGTTATTATATAGACTCGACTCTCCTATGTGGGAACAAAATTGTATACAGATATTTTTGTATACAATTGTGTATCTTATCCTGTTATTACGAATTGCCGTTGTGTCTCGAAAAAGCTCGAAAACGGCTGAATGAATTTTAACTTTTAGCCTCAATACAATACTTGTTTATAAAAAACGAAAATAAGAAAGTACCAAAGTAACAAATGTTTAGAATAAAAATTGCCACTTCGGATTACTCTGCTGTTGGTGGTAAATCTGGTTCTACGAAATTCCTCGACTCCACTTACTTTTGATAAAATCACGTAGAGATACTCTGAGAATTGGTCTCTTATTTACCTCTGAGTGAATTATAGAATCCTTTCAGAGGCATATGTCCAGCAGTGAACGTTAATTTTTTGAGACATCTATACTTATAATAAAACTGTAACTGGACGATTTCTATACATTTCATATATTTTGAAAATTTTGACACGACTTTATAATCGATACTGAGTCCAAAACAGATTTTTAATTATTTCTTGTCTGTCTGTCTGTCTTTCTGTCTGTCTGTCTGTCTGTCTGTCTGTCTGTCTGTCTGTCTGTCCGGGCATTACGTGAAACTACCGAACGGATTTAAATAAATTTGGTATAGTGGTAGCTGATATTCCGGGTCAACGTATAGGATACTTTTCATCCCGATTAACAATAAGTTTCCTCCGGGATATGGGATATAAAATTTTAACAATTTTACTATACGTAGATCCGTAAAATTTGAACCGATTTTAAAAATTCTTTTTTTATTTGAAAGTGCATACTATGAAGCACGTATCGTCTTATTTTAATAAGGATTTGATAAATATTGTCGGAGATAAAGGACATAACTCTTCATAAATAACAGCAAGTCGCAAGGCATATGGGACAACGATCGAATGCATGTGTACTAATATTATAAATGCGAAAGTTTGTGAGTATGGATGTATGGATAGATGTATGTATGTATGTATCAACTAAAATAATGACAACTTACTAACTCAGTATACCACAAATTATAGAACGCCGACGAAGTCGCGAGGGTCCGCTAGTTCAAACTATAAAGGATCGTGACAAAGGCAGGCAGTTTGTAAAGTTAATTGATATGAAGCAATTATTGGTGAAAATAGGTGAGTGTATAGGTGGTACTCTGATGTATCATAAACATAAAAATACTCATATATTTTTTTGTTTCAGAGAAGGCTACGCAGACCAGCATTTGTCAAGGCTGTATTTAAGCAATTAACTGGTCGATGCGAGAAAAACGCAAAGTCATTACTCACAGTGATTTCAGGAAGGGGAACGCTGTACAAAAAGCGGCAAACAAAGTTAGATTATCAATTAACATTGAATTATAAACAAACAAACACCTAACTCTGCTTCTCGCAGTTCGTTATAATACAAAATATTCTGTTAGGAAAACAAAAAAAAAATAATTTTGCCTCAGTACTATATATACGTATAATTTATATATTTCTTTATTAATTTTATTTTCAGGATTAAACCACTAGAACTGTTTTACTAATAAATTATTAGAAATAAAAACTATTTTGACTGATAAGTAGGAAGGTAGTGTAGGTAGGTAGTACATAAAAACAAGCGCTGTTTTTATTTAGGATCTGCGAATGGTTATGCTATCAGTATTTCAAGGTTTATTTATATTCGTATGTTTGCTTGCAAGGGAATAATCGAGTTTCCTGGGATGCAAGTAAAGTCTGTAACAAATAACTTATAAGTACGAAGGTAATGTAGCAAGGTAGTACATAAAAACCAGTGCTGTTTTTATTTAGGATCTGCGAATGGTTATGCTATCAGTATTTCAAGGTTTATTTATATTCGTATGTTTGCTTGCAAGGGAATAATCGAGTTTCCTGGGATGCAAGTAATGTCTGTAACAAATAACTTATAAGTAGGAAAGTAATGTAGCAAGGTAGTACATAAAAACAAGTGCTGTTTTTATTTAGGGTCTGCGAATGGTTATGCTATCAGTATTTCAAGGTTTATTTATATTCGTGTGTTTGCCTGCAAGTATATGAGTTACTATGTTCCGCCATATTATCTCCTAAATTCCTGTACAGATTTGGATGTTGTTTACATCCAATTTTTTAAATTCAATATTGCGGCTGTTATGCGCCATGTTCAAATGTGAAAATACATACAGTGTTCGGCAGTACCCAGTTTATTTTAAAATAATTTAAATCAGGACTCTACATGTCTTAAGAAAGTTCGACCTATCAGTAACTTTTATTCGATTTGTTACTGTTTTAACACTTATTATGTAAGTACTTGTTTTATTATCGGCGCGTACAAAATATTCTTACGCATTTACCAGTATGGGCATTGATTTAATATGTTACTATCGTAGTAAGGGCCTTTAATATTTACGTCCGATATTCAGATCGCAAATTAAATTCAGTAGTGCTATCCTTTTTCTACCCTGCCCTGTCTATAAGGATATAGATCCATCCTTATAGAAAGGGAATGGATGAGATAGATATGAAGAACTCTTCCAATAAAGATACTAGTGAACTTTATCGGAAGAGTTTGGATTAGATTAATTATTTAATGGTGACTTCCTTGAAACTTCGGCTGAAACAAGCTTGAGGTCTCAGATAAGTTGACTGTCATTAATCATTCATACATAGAAGCTGTGATAGCTCATTGAGAAAGCGTTCAGCTTCCCTTTTGGGAACCTCTTACTTTTAGGAGTTTGTTTTCAGCTATGCTTGCTTCAACAATGTAGGAAAGCGTCGTTAAGAAACCTGCATGATTGAGAATTCCACCATAATGTTAGGAAGGGTGTGTCTACCGATCCGAATTTGTGGACTAGGGCCTTAACCCTTCTCGTTCTGAGGAGACCTGTGCACTCTGGCGGACTGTTAATGGATTGATGAATGTTATAAATGTCTGTTTACTGGTGAGTTATGCTCGGCTCAACCACTCTACCGATCTCGACGGTATTTGTTACAGACATTACTTGCATCCCAGGAAACTCGATTATCCCCGCGGGTTGTAAAACAATTTCTTATCTTTCTACGCCATGACAACCATCCAATGATGACAAAATATTGCAAAGAGATTGCTCGCATGTCTGAATTAATACTTTTTAGTCCGGTTAGTTTAGTTTCTTTAATACTTCACGCAGTTCTCGCGTGAAATATTTAGGAAACTAAAGTGAACCGGACGACGTGTGAAACACCTAAACTTCTTTTATATACTAGACTAGAAGGCGTGTGCCTCACAAGCAACTATTTATTTTAGGAAGTTGTTTTCAGCTATTAAATATTGCTTGCTTCAACGAAGTCAAAGTCAAAGTCAAAAATATCTTTACTCAAGTAGGCCCATAGGTGGCAATTTTGATGCGTACATAAGAATTACACGGTAGTGAGATGATGGCGATAACCACATTCGTAAACTTCAAACTAAAGCTACGAGGGTTCCAAACGCGTCCTGGTCTAAGAAGAAGCCCACAACAAACTTAGACGGGTGTTTTTTTTGTTATCACCATCTCACAATGTCATTTTAAATGATTAGAAGAGCAATCTGGTTAGAGCAATAATTTACACCCAAGCTTTTTTATCGTTTACGTTGTCCTTTATACTATAATAGGACTTTTCTATAAGCTTACGTTTAATACGATGTAAGAAAGCATCGTTAAGATACCTGCATGCTTGTGAATTCCACCATAATGTTAGGAAGGGCGTGTGTCTACCTATCCGAATTTGTGGACTAGGGCCTTAACCCTTCCCATTCTAAGAGGAGACCTGTTCACTCTGTTGGACCGTAATGGATTGATGATGGTAATTATATATGCAAAAGTTTGTCTGTTTGTTTGTTACCTATGTTCTGCTCAACCACTTCATTGATCTCGACGGTATTTGTTACAGACATAACTTGCATCCTAGAGACGGACATGATATTTGTTTATCCCAGGAAACTCGATCATTCCCGCGGGTTGTGAATTTCTTATGTTTCTACGCCATGACAACCTAAATGATGACAAAATTTTGCATACAGATTGCTCGCATCTTGGAATCAATACTTCTTAGTCCGGCCAAATACTCGGTTCACGCGGGAAATATTTAAGAAACTAAAATGAACCGGACAACGTGTGAAACGCCTAAACTTCTTTTATATACCTACCAGGCTAGAAGGCGTGTGTCGCACAAGCAACTATTTATTTTACTAATGAGGGTTTAAGGCGCGAAACTGTGTAATAATTACAAAACTTATTAACTGGCAAGTAAAAATAGGGTACTATGTAATTATTCTGACGCCATATTGTGTTATAATTACTTCTAGGGTTGGGAGTTTTAATAATACACTAGGTGGGAGTATTGTATCAAATTTCGCCCGAACAAATATGATGCTTTAATTAAATTGTTGTGGTATTACATTATCTACGTGTATGTGAATAATGAATAATTGAAAATATGTTGGTTTTATGTTATTATTATCATCATCGATAAGGCTGCTCCAGCATGGTCAAAACTTCCAATTATAATATTAAGGATAACATATATGATAGAAAAGCTTGGGTATGATTTGCTGTAACCTCATAGTTCAACATTAACTAGACTGTGAGATGGTGAGAACAAAAATAACCTGGCTCAGTTTGTTCTGGGCTACTCTTAGACCAGGGCGCGTTTGGAACCCTCCTAGCTTTAGTTTTAAGTTAACAAATCCAGTTATCACCATCACTAACATTAGTGTAACATTTTAAATGTATGAACGCTTCAGTGTCTGTAATAAGGTCTACATGAATAAATCATATTTGAATTTTGAATTTAGAATGGACCAAATGTTTATCTTCTCTCACAGCTTTATCGACACTCCGAGCATGGATGCAAGGGTGGAAATAATATCGTGTCAATCGTGGATAAATCTCCCATTCCCTGTTTATGTGTATTGGCAGGTAGACAAGTTATCCATTGTCAGTGGATAAAATCGGGGGATAACATTCAAAATTCATTTATTTCAAGTATACAACAAACAAACAGACTTCTGTCTCAAGTCTGTCTGTTTGTAGTGACTCTACCACCGGTTTGGAAGGCAGATTCTAACGAGAAGAAGCCGGCAAGAAACTCAGCAGTTGCTCTTTTCCAATATCAACAATTTACATTTTACATTTTAACATTCATTTTTCTATCTTGTGAGAGATGAAAGCGGTGCCGGATGCTTTTGCATTATTGTCTTCTGGTGTGCAGTGCGGGTTAGCGGCCCTTATAACACACGTATCTTGAACGGCAAGTTTGAGAACTATGAACGACGAATCACAAGAGTCTCGCTCGAAAGCTGAGCCAAATAAGGGGGAAAGTAAGTATTGCATACAAGCAGGCGTTACTTTGCGGAATTCCATGATATATTATGAAAATTAAGCTAATTTGTTATACTCCGCGAAAAGCAGGAGAATCTATATGGTGTAATTTATAATATCTTTAATCTTTATACTCCACACCAAACAGATCTTCGACAATTTACCCTCTACGCACGTTTCACTCCGAAACCGGAGCATCCTCAGATGTTAACTTTCCAATGAATAAAAAGATGTACCTTCATAACTTTGAATTTGGCGTTTTACCTGTCATTGTGGATCGCTAGATTTTGCAGTTTCATTTTTGAAAACTAGCGTACCCAGTCCGCTTCGCCAGGCTAGATTTTGCTTTATTTTATTTAAACAATAAACTTACATCATTAAATTTTTAATTTAAGTCTCATAATATTAAATCATTTATTTCTCTCCATATTCATTCTCTTCTATTCTCTTCTCGAGCGGGTGAAGATCATTATCTACACCCATGTACACCCAACAATAGAATATCATCATAGTAAATAAAAGCTGTATTTGACAGTTTGTCATTTCAAAAATAGGAGTGCTCCGATCGTCACCAAACTTTACAGGATTACTCGCCAGGTCAATCCTGAGATTCCCTGAAAGTTTCATTGAAATCGGTCCAGCCGTTTCGGAGCCTATACGGAACATACCCACACACTTTCTCTTTTATATATATATATATATATACAGAGAAGATAAGTACCAATCTTACTTCGAATTAATAATGAAATATTTTAGCGATTCTACATGTTACATGTTACTGTAATGTTATGCCTATTGTTCGCACGCTAGACTCAATCTTGAACGACCCTAAAGACTTTATTTTTATAAAGATACATTTATAAAAATAACGTCATACTTCTCTCTTAAGATGCCCTCCGAGCAGTGACGTGCGTAGACCAGGGTAGGCATAAAGCAGAAGATGCCATAAAATAGGAAAATCGTCCTTATAAACCAATTTATACTGTAGGCAGTGCTTTTGTACATATATGAAGTGCACGCCACTGCCTCCGAGCCTCCGCACTTGTTAAATCGAAAACAACATCGGCCCGACCGGAATAGAAGTCGTGATTCGTGATCTCTTTACGATAAAGATTTCCCTAAACGACCTACTTACCCTACCTAACCTATGCAGATTTTTTGTTGACTTTCCACTCTTACCGCGATATCGTTGTATATTTGCTTTGCTTGCGTTTCTGCGATACAAAACCTGCGCTCCGTTTATCTAACCGACCAGAAATATATACGTACCCTATAGGTACATATATTTCAAATTGTTTAGACTCTAGTTTACTTATCGTAACGGTCAGGGGTCATCACTTGAAAACCGCTGACCGTATAGCTATCGGTTTAGTGTCAGCGACTTTTTTAAAAAAGATTTTTTTTAAAACCATTTATGATAGCCCTAGACTGCCATCTCACCTTATGTTAAGTGATATTGCAGTCTAAGATGGTAGCGAGCTAATTTTCTACAGAGCAAAGCAGCTATATTAAACCCATCCTAATTGGTTTCTAAGCTTCATCGTACCGGAACGTTAAATCGTTAAGCAGCACGTTGAGCATCCCCAATAAAATCGGTTTCCCTACTATACGATATCTAACTTATGTTCTGAAATTCATAAAATGATATAATTTTAAAAAATCACTGCGTTTTTTATTTTTTATTCCACTACAAGTTAGCCTTTGACTGCAATCTCACCTGGTGGTAGGTGATGATGCAGTCGAAGATGGCAGCGGGCTAACCTGTTGGGCAGTATGGCAGTCATACCCCTAATCGGTTTCAACGCGACATCGCACCGGAACACTAAATCGTTTAGCGGCACGTCTTTGTCGGTAGGGTGGTAACTAGCCACGGCCGAAGCCTCCCACCAGACCAGACCAGATAATTCACCCTGGTTGGTACTGGTTGAACATACGTTCCATTATATAAATAAATTTATTTTAAAAATTGTATTATAAACGTAACTATAAATTGAAATTGAAATTGAACTAAGCCTCCACCAGGATCTTAGACAAAAGAATCTTGCCGGTAACTAATGCCTGTGCAGGAGTGTGTGCCTGTGTTATTTCCAGGCACACACTCCTGCACACTCAGTTTCTGGGCGATGTCGGTTGCTGCTGAGTTCAAAGTTCTTTTAACAATATAATATAATCTTAATATATATAAATCTCCTGTCACGATGTTTGTCCGCGATGGACTCCTAAACTACTGAACCGATTTTAAATTAAATTGGCACACCGTGAGCAGTCTGGTCCGACTTAAGAGATTGGGTAGCTTAGATCTTTAATTATAGTCGCAATTTTATTTTATTCCAAATTTTTTGTCTATAATTAATTGACAGTCACATGTTATATATATATACTACTATACTCATTTAAGGCTTAGCGATACTGAATACTTTAAAAACAAAATCAAACGCAGACGAAGTCGCGGGCAACAGCTAGTAATATTTATATATTATTATTAATATAGTCGGTGATAACGCATTGGGTATGAACTCGACTTTACTGTCGGTGGGCAAGTTCGAAACCCAGCACGCACTTCTAACTTTTCTAAGTTATGTTCGTTTTAGGTAATTAAAATATCACTAGCTTCAACGGTGAAGGAAAACATCGTGAGGAAACCTGCATGCCTGAGAGATCTAGATAATGTTCTCAAAGGTGTGGAGTCCACCAATCTGAACTGGGGCAGGGTGGTGGACTACGGTCTCCTCCCACAATGAGCAAGGGACATTGTGGCATTGTGGGAGGAGACCCGTGCTCTGTAGTGGGCCGGTAATGGGTCGATGTGATGACGATGATGATATTTATTTAATAATAACTAGCGGAACCGGCAGACGTCGTTTTGCAAGGTAAAGCGGCGCCACTTTCTAATTATTATTTTTAAACCATCGAGTAACAAATTTCATCAAAATCGGTCCAGCTGTGGAAAGAGGAATTTGGTGACAAAGTGTATATATGTGAATAATTATGTATAACACTGTCGTTTTTTGTAAATTCGAAAAGTTAGAGGTGCGAACCGGATATCGACCGCCTTCCCTTTGGCTTAATTTGAAGCACTCGGCTATTACCGCTTAATATATTCATATAATAAATTTTAATTGGTATTTCTGTATGCCTTAGTAACTGACAGGGCTCGGTAATGATAAACTGTTTCAATAAATATTAATCAGAACAGGCGTAGGTCGATTTCAACAAATGCAATATGGTTGCCAACGATTTATGCCAATCAGAGCACCATTGTGATAAATCCACTCGCATGTATTAATCAAAGGTCGATTTGGTACTCTGATATTTAAAATATTTTACAAAAAATGCATCGAGGAAGCATTTTATGGCACCACTTTATATATCTGCTAAAAATCATCGTCATAATTTTAACCGATGGACTTCCCCGGCTGAACACAGTTATAAACTCCACGGTGTTCTGTCGCTTTTATATGATCACTTCATCTCGTCGGTTTCATTAACATTTCGTTTTACAATGCCTAGTCGCCACTCCAGCACCTTGACAACCCATCGTCCATTGGACGATGGAGCGTAATTTATAGCTTTTTTATTATATCTAGACTCTAGAACGCCTGTATATAATACGTGTAGGAACAGTATAACATATTTTCAATGCGCATAATAGGTAGGTAGGTTTAACTAAGGCCTAAACCTTTCTCATTCCAAAATTAGACCCGCGCTCTGTAGTGGGATGGCGAACAAATACTCGAGGAGTGAATGATGGGTGAGTTTGCAATCAAGGATTATAGTGGCATAGAAAAAGTTAAGATATAACTACCTTTAAACCTACTTAGGTCCGTATTATTAAGTCGACATCGACATAATAACAGGTTCTCACGTAAGTCGAGTTTTCATATAACCGACATTGTAGTTTGTAGTACAAGTTTGGAAACTCTGTTTTGTGGCACTGTAGACGTCTGTTCACACTCACATCGCCGACAGTTAAAATTAAATAACAACTCACAACAACGTTCATTTTCTTTTTAATCCACGGTTAATTATGCCGCATGCGTTAGATCATCATCAGGCACGGCACAGGTCTCCCACACATAGTAGGGTTTAGGCCGTAGTCCACCACGCTGGCCCAATGCGGATTGGTGGACTCCACACGCCTTTGAGAACATTACAGAGAACTCTCAGGCATGCAGGTTTGATCACGTTGAAGCAAGTGATATTTTAATTGCATAAAACGCACATAACATAAAAATTTTGTTTAATTTAGTGGTGCGTGCTGGGATTCGAACTCTGGCTCCTCAATGCGTGACCGAAGTACAAACCACTAGGCCACCGCATGCGATAGATAATGGAAGGTAAAACAGAAAATGAATGCTTTATTGATGGCTGATTATAACTGTAACAATAATTCAATGATATCGCTCGATAACAATGACATATTATTACCATGGACGAAATATGCGTGGGATGCGATCGAGTGATGTATCTCGCGCGAATGGTTCAAATAATTTGTATACAATCCGTTATATTGATGAAATAATATCGCAAAATTCTAATAAATTGTAACGGAATATAGCCCACCAACCCGTACCTACTAGTGTAGTGTGGGTATAAGCTGTATATATTTACATCTGTCTCATAATATGAGTGGGAAGGTCTGCACATCGATGATCGATCCTATTATAATACTATGGATTACTTAAACGGTGGGAATTGCACTAACTTCGTAGCTAAATATTAATTGACTGTGAGATGGTGATAACAAAAAGAAAACACCTGGCTAAGTTGTGCGGCTCTTCTTACACCAGGGCGCATATGGAACTATCATAGTTTAGGTTTAAGATGGCGAACGTAGTTATCACCATCACCTCACAATTATTTAAATATGTATGAACGCTTCATAAGTGCCTGTGTGATGTCTACATCAATAAAGAATATTTGAATTTGATGGTGAATCAATTATTTTAACGCTAACGTCAATACATCAAAGCTAGCACAGTCTATTAAGTAATTTTTTTAATTCTATTTATCACGTTTTGTTATTTCACGTTGGTGACAATAGTTTTTACTATGATAACTTTAAAATACTATGCTGGGGTGGTTTTCATACATGCTTTAGGGGGGTCCTAAGCAGACTTTAGGCGCAAGACATTTTTTGTGACAATATGAAAATATCAGAAAAAAAGTGTGTGTGTAACCTTTACGCGCGATTGAAGTAAAATCTTTATATTTATTGATGAAAGAGTAAAATGTTCCTAGGACTCCGCCATTTCATTTAATACTCACTATTTCATTTTATATTCTATTTAAAATACATTAATATCACTTTCAATATATGACATATGCTTACGACCAATCCAAATTATTATTTTTAAATAGCGGAAACTACACACACGTCTGACGTAAGCGTCGCGTACCTTCCGTCTGAATCTGAATTACTCCCTAGTCACGCTTAAAGTTTTACTTCCACAATAATATTATTATTATATAGTTCCAACTCTACATTAGCAAGCGCACATACCAAAAATACCTGATTTGGCTTTAAAGCGGAGAAATTCATAATATTTTTTTTAAAGTTTATTTAACAATTTTCAATTAATTGTATGTAGTAATTACCTACTTATTATAAATTATCAAAATTAAGCTTAATTTGCAATACTCCGCGAAAAGCAGGAGAATCTGTGTGGTGTAATTTATAATTTCTTCAATCCTTATACCCCACACCAAACAGATCTTCGGCAATATACCCTCTACGCACGTTTCGCTCCGAAACCGGAGCATCATCAGGAGATGTTGACTTTACAATGAATAATTGTTAAGCAAACAAATGAATAATTGTTGTAAAGTCAACATCTCCTGATGATGCTCCGGTTTCGGAGCGAAACGTGCGTAGAGGGTATATTGCCGAAGATCTGTTTGGTGTGGGGTATAAGGATTGAAGAAATTATAAATTACACCACACAGATTCTCCTGCTTTTCGCGGAGTATAGCAAATTAAGCTTAATTTTGATAATATATCATGGATTTCCGCAAAGTAACGCCTGCTTCTATCCAATACTTATTATAACCCATGAATTCAGAGGTCAGGTGGCAATCGGCGCGTAACTGGTTTTATCTGGTTTCTTATCAAAAGCAGGTCTTTAATAAACACCAAACATGAAGTAAAACATTTGATTGTTTTCATGTTACATGTCAGATTACATAGCCTTAATTATTCTCGATCGCTTCTCATGAATTTTTTACTACAAACAAATTGTAACTACTAATTATGAAATGATAAAGTTTACGAATTCTAATTCACGGATGAGATATAAAACTAAATAAGATATACTTTGTAGAGTGTGCTCAGGAACTATTCGATCTCACCCCCTCCTCAGGATTCTACCATCGCACTGCAAGGCACCGGGCGGGGTTTTCACCCCTATGTTGTTAATATCCCAAAAACTCGCACGAAGCGATTTGCATCTTCTTTTCTTATACGCATGACAAGGGTTTGGAACAGCCTTCCGAGTTCTGTTTCCTAATTCTTATAACCTGGGTATCTTTAAAACAAGAGTGAATAGGCATCTTCTAGGCAAGCGCGTCCCATCTTAGGCCACTAACCATCAGGTGAGATTGTGGTCAAGTCTATTATAGTTAAAAAATAATCAAACAGGTTTACTAGGGTAATTATGTATTCAAAAGCTACCGATGTTGGTAAGGATTTGGTTCACTAAACCTTGAAGATGATGAAGAGGGAAATGTTTTTTCTTTGTGTTACTTGACAAGTGAGCCCTTGAATGCAATCTACGTGTATATTAACTATACTCACTACCCATATTCCTAATCGGGTTCCTCGCGGCATCACAGGAGAGCTAAATAACTTTGCGGCGAGTCTTGGTGGTAGGGTACGAACTATCCTCGGTCGGAATATAACTACGCCAAAAAGATCGCTAAGAACACCTTGTTTTGTATAATAATTGGAAATAGATCCGTACCTAAGTTTTTCTTTGTGCTCTCTTGTGCCGCTAACGTCCAGCGGCCATCCACGTTTCTTTCGGTGTCATCTGCCCATCTACTTGGGGATCTGCCAACAATGCGATTACTGGTAACTGGTACAAGAATTTACTATTCCGGCATCTTGAGACCACAAATTACTTCGGTTCTTCTACTGTGTTAGGTAACTGTGGTTCTTCTACAGCTCATCATTTCTGAGTTCACGTAGAGATTACTCCATGTGAAAACTTTATATCAAAACAATACAATGCATTCGCTTTATTTATGAATGTAGGTTATTATATGCGACACAAATCAACAATATAGAGAACGGCGGTCGTCTATGATTCCCGAGAAGAATAAATTTACATTTAGCATCGTGACTGCGCAATATATTAGAGTAGACCGTGTCGTGATTAAATGTGTTAATTGAATGAGAAATATGGCTTCGTTTTAATTGAGGCGGCAACGTGGATTTGGTAAACTGTGTCACCGTACCACGGACTTGTAATAACAAAAATGCACGACTAAAATACACTTTCGCGCAGGCCTAACGGCCTTTAATAACTTTGAAACATATCTAGAGATTGCCGTGTGGTGACGGAGTATCAGAATACAGTTGTTACCAGCCCTTTTCCTCCCGCGGGTGTCGTACGAGGCGACTAAGGTAATATAACGTTAAGCGGGCAGCAGCGTCCTCTGTGCTACTTCTACCATCTACTGCGATCACCAATTCGCATGCCTAGCGTGGTGATTATGGGCAAATCCAAAGGTTTTAGATATAATGGTACAAATTAAGTACTTGAGTTACGTTTATCGTAAGTAGATTATCATACCTACTCTCTATTGACTGAATTGCAAATAAAGCCCCTAAAAGGCCTTTTTACCGAAACATTCGGGTTCAGAATGTATTCCTTTTGAATACTCAGGTTCTTTCTTTCACGTGAGTTCCTTTACACGTTTCCCATTAATGCCAGACAGCGTACAATAGTATAGGTACAACAAAACATCTTGCCTGGAGGTCTGTAAAAGAAGCCCTCTTCCGAGACGGCTCACCTGTCCATATAATTAAAAAAGGCATTTTACGATGAAAAGGCTCGTTAACCCGCGCACGAAGCCTTTTATCGACATGTTTTATCGTAACGAGTATGGACGCTTGTACGCAAACATAGATAAAGCAAGTGTGTGTGCATTGATTCAGCCAATAGATTTACTATTGGATAGAAGCAGGCGTTACTTTGCGAAATTACATGAAACGAGTACACTTATGAAGCGTTCATACGTACGTTCGCATGTTTACATAGTTGTAAGGGGATGTTGATAAGTTCGGCAATTTTTTTGTTATAACCATCTCACAGTTAATTAATATTAAGCTATGAAGTTAGAAAAATTCACCCCTAAGTTTGTTTATACGATGGACGTTGGGGTCTTAAGGTGCTGGAATGGCGACCCCGCACCGGTAAACGCAGCGTAGGTCGGCCCCAAACGAGGTGGACAGATGACATCAGGCGAGTAGCTGGGAGCCGTTGGAGGCAAGCGGCCCAGGACCGTGCATTGTGGAACTCCCTACAAAAGACCTATGTCCAGCAGTGGACGTCAATTGGTTGAGATGATGATGATGATGATGAAGTTTGTTTATCGTTTAAGTAATCCTTATAATTATAAATATCTGCCCTAATTGAATAAAGATATTTTTGACTTTGACTTTGACTTTCGACTTTTAACTTAATAATCCTAGATAACATGTATTGGCCACTTATTTTTAAACAAACATTAAAGAGACTCCCGAATGACTTACATATTAGTGGATTACGTTGGTCGATGTTTTCTTTAATGTTATTTATTTTCTTGTTGATTAGGTTTTTAATCTTGTTCTTGCAAACTAGAGATAATTTTATCATTTATTTTAGTAGGTCCGCCGTTAATTGCTTTAATTTGGTTGCCCAGGACACTCAACATAAATATTCTATTTTTTCTATAAATCTTAAGTATTATTTCCATGGTAAAATATTATGAGATCAACCGATTCAAAAAATGTGTATTCCTGTTTTTTGCTATAAGAAAGAATAATCCTTAGTAATTTATCCTAACAATCTCGGAAGTAATCCTTACAATTTCGAAAGTTTGTCTGTTAGTTTGTCCACACTTTACGCCCTAAATAAGCAAAAAAGCAACATGATTTTGGCATAGAGTAAGTTGAAAGGACGGAGAGTAACATAAGCTTAGACTTCTCATCCCAGGAAAACGAACGTTTCTCCCGGCATTGCCAAAAAACGTACCTAATAAAAGCGACGAAACGTATGAAGAACGCGGGCCAGCTAGTAAATAACAAACTAAAAGTTTGTCCACACTTTACGCCCTAAATAAGCAAAAAAGCAACATGATTTTGGCATAGAGTAAGTTGAAAGGACGGAGAGTAACATAAGCTTCGACTTCTCATCGCAGGAAAACGAACGTTTCTCCCGGCATTGCCAAAAAACGTACCTAATAAAAGCGAAGAAACGTATGAAGAACGCGGGCCAGCTAGTAAATAACAAACTAACGGTTTGTCCACACTTTACGCCCTAAATAAGCAAAAAAGCAACATGATTTTTGGCATAGAGTAAGTTGAAAGGACGGAGTGTAACATAAGCTTAGACTTCTCATCACAGGAAAACGAACGTTTCTCCCAGGATTGCCACAAAAAGTACCTAATAAAAGCGACGAAACGTATAAAGAACGCGGGCCAGCTAGTAAATAACAAAATATAAGTTTAAAATTAAACAGGAAACGTGTTTTTTATTGTAGGTATTTTTAATTTAACGCGATAGATAAACTTTCCCAAAAACTTTTCAAACTTCTTCACTTGTTTCGAATTCCCTTATGTACGAAGAAACATAAATTTCTTTAGCGATCGGTAAAACTTAAAATAAAACCCATCAAGCCCAAGCGCCAAGTTAGCCAATTTCACGGTCTACTGCGACGCAAGCTCGCGGATTTCGTTTTATTGCGTAACAGAGGTGATGATGAATTGTCTGCTGAACTCGAGCTTGTTATGACGTTTCGAGTTTATGAGCTACAAAACGAGTTTACGAACAGTAAGTAGGTGCTACTTTAGATGCAAGCTTTTTATCATTGCTTCATAGTTTTTGACTATCGAATAGTCAACTCGAAATCTCCAAATCATTAATTAAACTTTAGGGTTTCAAGGTCGGGGACTGGCGATATAATTAACGTGTCCAGCTGCTAAAGCACCATAAAATGTAATAGGAGATGTTTATCCCGGTTTATTATTACACATATATTATTTGGATATTTTTTCCACTTGTGCACCAGTGCTCTGAGAGTTGATAAAGCTGTGGGACAAGATAAATTTTTATCCTTTCTCCAGGGAGCTAATTGTGGTTAGCTGGTTAACGTGATGTTTGTAGGCCCCCCCACAAAGTGAACAGACGACAGTATCGCTGGATACAAATCAAACAAAACCGTAGCGAGTGGAAACCTTTCTCAAAAAAGTGTCCAGCACTAGACGTCCTGTGTTTGAGACGATGATGATAAATAAGTAAACGAACGAACAGATATACACACTTTTATTTAGTGTTAGTATGTATTAAGAACATATACCTATTGCATAATAGGACATCCATGGTCTGTTATCTGTTCAATCCGAGTTTGTACAGACTAGTTGATTTACGAGTTCATCTCGGCAAGTAACAGATTGCGTTTACAAACACATGTTACGTTGTTACGTCCACATGGCGCAATTTCAGTCAAAGTATATTTTGGAAGAAATGAGTACATTGCTTAAAAAAAATTAAATCGTACAGATCTATCAATACACTTATCGCAAATATAACTCAATTTTCATTCATTAATTTCGAATATGAGTTCGATATTTAGGTCACATAATTATTTAAATAAGAACATAAAAAGACACGTAGGTATTGACGGAATATTCCTCAGTAGCATGACTCCCGGTGAAATTGTATGGTTGGGTCGGTAGCTTTTTAAATGGGCGCAGCATCAAAGTCGCTGTCGATGGTTTTTGCTCAGAATCCAAGCCCATAAACACTGGAGTTCTACAGGGCTTCGTGTTGGCACCTACGCTATTCATACTGCACATCAATGACATGTTGTTTAATTACATGCATTACTATGCAAAGTAGAACCAAACTTGCGTCTGACATTGAGGCACCACTCAGTCAAATCTCAGATTGGGGTACACACAATATTGAATTAATAAATGAATGAATATACTTTTATTGCACACCACAAAAAGTACTTAGAAAAAAAAGAAAAGTATAACAAAACAACGTATGCAGTTTGCAATATTATAGATATCGGCTGGACCGATTTCAATGGTTTTATTCGTATGCGTTTGGGTGGCACCCTGGATGGTTTAGATTCACAAATGAACCCGACAGATGGCGCTGGGGTCTGCTAGTATTATTATAAATATTGTGCAGTTTAACCCCCAAGACACAGATTTGTGTGGTTACTGCTGCACTTTTAGTGAAGTCTTAATTAGGCTTAATTAGGAAGGAAAGGCTTAATTAGGTTCCAAAAAGCTTGGGGTGCTCAGAAAAGCTAGGTGATACTTCGCGCCCCAGGACAGGCTTCTCTTATATAAAGCGCAAGTTCATCCTCACATGGAGTATTGCTCACACCTCTGGACAGGATCACCGCAATGTCCACTCCTACCATTTGATCAGATTCAAAATCGGGTAATTCTTCCGTATGTATAATGGGGACTATTCTGAATAGTTGTTTAAGCTCATACCCTCTCCGCTGTTCTCAGATCGTACTATGCGTCGCAGAAAGAATACGTGTATGTTTAAATAATTATGCGACCTAAATTTGATACTCGGATTCGTAGTTAATGAATGAATATTGAGACGATTTTATTTTTTTGTAAGCAATGCAACTCAATTCTTCCACAATATACTTCGACTGACATATAGGTTTAGCTTGTATCGTGGAGATGTACGTTAGTCACTTTTTATTGCAGAAAAACACCAAGGTCACATCGCGAGGAAACCTGCATGCCCCTGAGGGTTCTCTATAATGGGATACGCCTAGGGTAGATCCTGGGTGTATCCCTGGGAACCCTTCAGAACATTATAGAGAACTCTCTGGGGCATACTGGTTTCCACGCGATGTTTTCCTCTACTATAGTAACATATAATCAATGGTTTTTTTCTCTGTCACCTGTCAGTGAGCTCGTAAAGCCATCGGTCTCGGTTTATGTCATTAGTATTAATATATAGTTAGAGTCCACCAACACAAAGCCAAGTAGTTATATGCTTTATCATAATGAATCAGAGATGGTTTTAGTAACGTGCTACCGCTGACACAACGCCTATAGGGGGTTGAAGATGATAATAACATTTAAAAAAGATTTTCTATTTTCGGTATGTTCAGTAAAAAATTATGAAGAACTGACAGCTTTTTAGCAGCATACAAAACTAACTAACTTTCAGTTTTGCAACTATTATTTTTTAATAAGAACAAAAATATTTTTATACAAATTAAAAACATTTTAATTAGATGCTATGAATGGCATATATACGCGTCGCAGCACTGTCGCAAAAGAATGGTTTGTGTAAACAAAGAACACTGCGAAAAGCGCGGGAACTAGTATCATTCAAAGATGGCCTTGTGTCCACTCTGACTTTTTATGCCACTGTAAGTTAGTCTTTGACTGCAATCTCACCTGTGGTAAGTGATGATGCAGTCTAAGATGGTAGCCGGTTAACCTGTTAGGAAGTGAGGTAGTCATATCAATCGGTTTATATGCGACATCGCACCGAAACACTAAAGCGGAACGCTCAGCGGCACGTCTTTCTCGTTGTGGTAACTAACCACGGCCAAAGCCTCCCACCAGTTAAGACCAGACAAAATTCAGAAATTGCAATTTCCGAATTGTCCCTGCCGGGAATCGAACCTGGGACCTCCTACTTAAATTATTATTAAAGTAGCGAACACAACTCCTTAGTTTTTTAAATGCGCATACACCGTTGGTTTTTCTAGAGTAAATCCATCCATATGACTTGACCTTCTCCATAATAAATCCATCATGCAAGCTATATATGTTCCAAGTTTCCACGCCACCAATTTTTATCAAACAAATAAACAAAGAGACACACTTTGTGGTGGATCTCAAAATCATTGTATTAATTAATTTGAGGGTAGATAAATAATAAATATAATAAATAAATAAATATACTACGACAAAACACACATCGCCATCTAGCCCCAAAGTAAGCGTAGCTTGTGTTATGGGTACAACGATGACTGATGAATATTTTTATGAATTCTTCTTCTTAGTCGTTTCAGTCTTGACAGACTGGTCGTGGTCGTCATCTGGGTTTTGTGGCTCGCTTGACAATACTTCGCCACTCTTCTCTAACGGTTGCCTTTCTTGCGCATTCATGTAGAGGAGCCTCGATTGTGGCCTTCACTTGGTGGTTGGTTGATTTTTATGAATAATATACATAAAATACTTATAATATACAGATAAACACCCAGACACTAAAAAACATTCATGTTCATCACACAAACATTTTCCAGTCGTGGGAATCGAACCCACGGCCTTTGACTGAGAAAGCAGGGTCGCTGCAAACTGCGCCAATGGGCCGTCATAACAGACATTTGACGTCTGACGTGTCTGTGAATCTATTTTCTCCCAAATTGGCATTCGCTCCTTTTCACTCCTATATGTTCAATCATACCTAGTATCTCATTCCCTCATTTTCTTACATTAGACACATAATTTTAACCTGGTCTCGATTCAAAATCCACGCAAGGCAAATCCTGATTTGGTTCCTTCTAAGTGAAAGACTTTTTTGCGTCTTGCGTACATTCGTCATATCGAAGTGTACCTAATCCAAACTAATCATTCGTAAATAAACTCTAAAATAGCGGAAAAGGTGTTTTAAAGGTTAAGTTTAAAGGTGCTATTTTGTCTCCGTGTTGGTGTATAGGAACTGCGTCATAGAATAACTATTGTGATCTGTGGCACATAGATCCTTTCTCAATTTTCTTTTTCATCCTATCCCAAACGGATGTCTGATTCTTATTTTTAGGAAGTTAAAAAACAAACAACGAGAACTTACAGTTCACTGAGTGATACACAATATAACTACTGTACATGTACAGTACATCTACTGTAGTAATTTATATTGTTTAGTTCTGAAGTACCAGTTAACAGTTTTACCTGACACTTTGTATTTACAATATCCTATAATTATATAATTTTCGATAATTTTTTAGAATTCGTATCCTGAAGCGCACCTATTAACTTTTCGGAGTTATGTGAAAATATTACTTGTTTTATGATGCTCTGTCTGTGAGGAGACCCGAGCCATGTAGTGGGCCATTAAATAATTATGAATGACTGCAGTCTTCAGTTCACAACAGAACGTAGCAAATTGATCTATCTAATTCTAAATC
Source organism: Pararge aegeria (assembly GCF_905163445.1). NCBI lineage: Eukaryota > Metazoa > Arthropoda > Insecta > Lepidoptera > Nymphalidae > Pararge > Pararge aegeria. The sequence continues at coordinate 5,667,069 of NC_053198.1, forward strand.
TTCCGGCGGCCGATTGGCACAGTTTGCAGCGACCCTCCTTTCTGAGTCCAAAGCCGTGGGTTCTTGGTACTGGAAAATGTTTGTTTGATGAGCATGAGTGTTTTTCAGTGTCTGGGTGTTAATATGTATATTGCTATTATTTATGTATATTATTCATAAAAATATTCATCAGTCATCTTAGTACCCATAACACAAGCTACGCTTACTTTGGGACTAGATGGCGATGTGTGTATTGTCGTAGTATATTTATTTATACATATATAAAAAAAAAATCATTTTTTTATTCAAATTGGAATTAGTTGTGCTATTTTTTTGTCTTATACTTCCCTTAGCACTACCAAATTCAATTTCATCAGAAGATTCTGTATTAGATTGGTTATTTAGGTCTTCTTCCACTCTCTATGTAAAACATCTTATAGAACGGGCTGTTAAGAAGCATTGCAGAGGTAATAAAAGCTTTTTTATTAAAATGCCACGGAAATAGTTCCAGGATTATTTTCTGCGATAAAAAGTATGTTAAGTCTTTGGCAAGGATAATTATTATGCAAGTCACGATTTAACTTCAAGATTGCATCAGTGGTTAAGCCTAAATTATGTAACATCTAAAGACACTCTTGCATTCATAGTATAATATTAAGTTGGACCAGTTTCACATTTATCTAATACAAACTGTTAATATACCACAAACTCCCGCGTCTCATAGCTCGCCTATGCTATACTTCGTTTGCTTAGCTCTTAAGGATCATTTTATTATTCATACGATTCCTAAAGAATTAAACTAGTAAATGAAAAAAATAAAGAAATTTAAATATGTTACATACTTTTAATATTTTTAAAAGTAGATTCAGAGAAGAAGAAGAAGAAACACTTTATTGCAGGCAAACATAAAGTAAAAGAAAAAGTAGGAAGTTAATAATAAAGGGCATTCTAGGTATGCAAAGACGGCCTTATTGCTGGAAGCAATCTCTTATAGGCAACCTTTTAGATAGGACTTACAGCAAGAGAACGGGATAGTGCCAAGAGCATTCTAATATATAAATACATACCCAAATGTATAGATACAAACACATACATCGTGTATATAAATATAGATAATATATATATTGAATATAAGATGGCGTAACTTTGCGGAATTCCATGATATACTATAATACTTAAGCTTAATTTGCTATACTCCACGAAAAGCCTGTATGGTGTAATTTATAATTTCTTTAATCTTTATACTCCACACTCAACAGATCTTCGGCAATTCACTCTCTACGCACGTTTCGCTCCGACACCGGAGCATCCTCAGGAGATATTGACATTGCAACGAATAATTGTTAAGTCAACAGTTTTTGCTGCTTTTTGCGGAACTTCGGATCAAATTAAGTTTAATTTTTATAGTATTATATACACACAGATCTCTGTGTGTATATAATACACGCGTATATAATAAGCGCGTGAAAACTAAATATATTTATTGATTGATTTAAACTGCTTTCATTTAGCGTACAGTGGACTAGCAGTTCAAATCAGACAATCTTTATCAACAAACTATCTCTTTAACACTAATTGACTAAACTACACTTAAAACCGTGTCACGTGCCGACAATATAAAATGTTGTTGGAATTTTTATTTCATCACGCAAAATGGTTCAATTGTATTAAACGATGATTTTCCGTACTAAAAAGTGTGCCAATATATTGTTGTCCTTAATAAATAAAATGGGAACTTTCGATGAAATGGAACGTTAAATTTACTTTGCGAATTCCAAAAAAACCTACCTATTAAAGCTGTTTATTTAGCTATATCGAACATGTTCAAATAAGTCAAATACAGTAGAGTCGTGTATGAAGTAGAGTTTTGAACGTTTGCTTACAAACGAAATGTTTACCAAACTAAAGCAAACAAAAAACAGTGAAGTTCACGTAGAATTCGTGCGGTTTGAGGGTCCCGTAAAAAACACAATGTTTTGTATAAAGCCTAGTAATAATAATAATAATAATAATAATTTATTAACCAAAATTCAAGCCGTAATTCTGAAAATGCTTATCCTCTGATGAAGTAATATTTTCTCGACAGAAAAAAACGACAGGTTATTTTTTGATATTATGTGATATAAAAAAATTCTATATTATGGAGGGATTACGGATTATTTTGGTTAAGTTTAATTTTCTTTCGGAAATCATAAAATTACTTTAAAAAGTGCATGTAGTAGCCATATGGCATTATAGGTTGCATTTATTTTGCAATGTCAGAATGGCTAATCGTCTGTCTAATCCAAGTGACATTATTTTTTCTCAGCAGTATCTTTTATATTTTTCTATAAAAATATCTAAACTAGGTTTTTGATATTAATTACACGTGGAGAAAAAGTGGGGTATCTTCAGATAAGGGTTATATTTTTCCAGTATGAATGTCGGAACCCTAGAAATAAAATATGTATTCTGAAAACACATTAATATGTATAATTTGCGGTGGTTACGGAAATATTTGAGTTTTATTTTAGTAGGTACATAATTTATTTTTGTTTATAAATATTTTTATTGTAATGTTTATTATTAAAATATATCATATATATACTATTTCATGAACAAATTAAAAAAAATTGCTTTCTCGCGGTTCCAACGAATGAGAAAGCCCAGCTGCAGGACAATATTTTTTTTTCAATCCAATAAAAAAAAAACAAAACGCGGACGTAGTCGCGGGCAACAGCTAGTATTTAAATTTATAACAGCCAATATATATGCGTGGGTTTGCTAATTTTTTGAAGAGTTCCGATGTATGTCTCCAAAATTGTTCATCAGATCTTTATGAATTTTAAATGGGACCATTTCGGAATAAACCAAACTTTGCAAATCGTCTATTAATGGCGAAATTACGACTGACACTACATAAAAAAAATACAAAATTTACAATACATTTATTTTAACTAGGCCTAATTTATAGGCGCTTTTGAAACTTCAAGGCAGATTCTACTGAGAAAAGCAAGAAACTCAGCAGATTGCTCTTATCAACATCATTTTACAGTTTACAATCTTTAGAATTTTCTATCTTGTGAGAGATGAAAGCGGAGCTGCCTGCTTTCAAGCTTGTCGTTAAGAAATTCATCCATCGTATAGTAACCACGATTTATTACTTGTGTTCCAACACATTGTTTAAACTTGTTCATTGGTGGATCCTAAATTACATTATTAGGAATCACATTATAAAAGCATATCCCCAAGGTCATACTTACAAATGGGTTCTGTACTTTTTGCAGACGATATGCAGATGTTACTAACTTATGTCCATTTCGAGAAAGTCGGTTGTTTATATACACTTCATAAAAATCAATATTTTGTCGTACATATACTATATTGTGAAGCTACAGTGTGGATGTTACCTTTGCTACTCCCGCCATCGCTGCACTCACCCAGAATTGGCGTGTCCTCGAGGGCGTAGAGACTTTGTCGGATCACCGGTATATCCGGTGGAGAGTCTCACCATCTCTCCCTCTTCATGTTCATGTCCGAGGAGGAGGTGGAGTGTTCCCAAGATGGACCCTGGCCCGCCTTGACCGTGATATGGCAGAGGTGGGAGCCATCATCGATGCCTGGAACACTGGTCCACTGGTCTGGATTAGAGGAGAAAGCAAGGAGTTTTCGCGTTTCACTCAGGAGGGTGTGTGATGTAGCAATGCCCCGGACGAGGTGCCTTCCCGCCAGGCGATCGGTATTTATAGGTATCTATATTATAGGGCTATTTCTTAAAATGTTTAATGGAGCCATCCGAATTGATAACCTTCTTGAAGGAAGTCGGTTAATAACTAAAAAACCACACCGCCCGTGCACACAAATATACGTCATCATTAAAAAATAATAATTCAACTCAAGGCGCTCTACTAGCGTGCTCCAAATTTCATATCTGTTAGCTTTGTAGGTAGTGCCATCCAGTATAATCAATAATCATTGAATCATATAAAAATAATGAGACTTCCTCGCCTAAATAAGTACTTGAGTACTACCGTAGTAACATTCTACATTATCTATGAATGATACTATGAAATTCAAAATAAGTGTTTCTCGCAGCAACGGAGCTACTTTTGCATCATCATCAAGTCATTACCGGTCCATTACAGTAGCAGTAGAGCTTTTTGTGACAGAGGTCGTCCGAGGAAGTACTACCCCATACTTATTTATTATTTATTTATACTTATTATTGACGGCCGATTGGCAGCGACCCTGCTTTCTGAGCCGAGGCCGTGGGTTCGATTCCCACTACTGGGCAATGTTTGTGTGATGAACATGAATGTTTTTCAGTGTCTGGGTATTTATCTATATGTTATAAGTATTTATGTATATTATTCGTATAATTATTCATCAGTCATCTTAGTACCCATAACACAAGTTACGCTTAATTTGGGGCTAGATGGCGATGTGTGTATATTGTCATAGTATATTTATTTATTATATTTATTTATTATTTATGATGCTAAGTGGTGCTCCGGTGTGAAAGGCGTGGGTGCCGCTGTAATTACTGCCTACTGGCCCATGATCTTTAACACCTAAGGCGGCACGTTTTGAGCCTCCCTAGCGCAACAGTGAGAGCTGTGAATTTAAATAGTAGGTCCCGGGTTTGATTCCCCGCAGTGGCAATTTGGGAAATTTTAATTTTTGAATTTTCTCTGACCTAGTCTGGTGGGATGCTTTGGCTGTGGATAGTAACCACCCTACCGACAAAGAGGTGCCGCTAAGCGACTTAGTTTTCCGATGCGATATCGCTTAGGGGTATGACTGCAATTCTTCTTAAAATGTTAGCCCGCTACCATCTTAGACTGCATCATCACTTACTACCAGGTGAGATTGCAGTCAAGGGCTAACTTGTAGTGGAATAAAAAAAATCTGCTTAGTCCGTCAACTATTATTGTAAAAAAGCGCGTGTCGTCTCAGAATGAGAAGGGTTTTGGCCTAATACTATAGAGATTTCCTCTCGATAAATATAGTTAAATTAATGAAACTCCGACGTTCCCCCGCAAGGGAGGCTTAAGCCGTACCCTCCTTTTGATAAGTAGGTATGTATAGGGATATGCATAATTGTAGAGTTCACTTACGCTTTAATAAGTAAGAAAAGGTATAAATATAATAAATAAATATACTATGACAATACACACATCGCCATCTAGCCCCAAAGTAAGCATAGCTTGTGTTATGGGTACTAAGACGACTGATGAATATTTTTATGAATAATATACATAAATACTTAGAATACACATATAAACACCCAGACACTGAAAAACATTCATGCGCATCACACAAACATTTTCCAGTTGTGGGAATCGAACCCACGGCCTTGGCAGTCCAAGAAAAAGCAGGGTCGCTGCAAACTGCGCCAATCGGCCGTCAATTAAAAGGAACTCTACAAATATACCGTTCAAGGTATATTTGTAGAGTTCACATAAACAACAGCTTTAATACAAATTACTTAAAGCACTAAGTATTTCTCTCATTCTAGAACCAATTCAAAACAATAGATAGTGATCACTGTTCTGTTATTGTTCTGTATCCTAAGCTAACATATAATATTATTTACTTACACAGTTTATCTCTTCAATTGTTATGAAACATCTCTATATCATGGAAACTTGTTCGAAACTGCCATGTTGATCGTGTGGCTAGCTAGGACACTCACACTCTCGTATACAGGTCGCAAGTGTCTTATGCAAGTTTAGTACGTCTCGCATACAGAAAGCAAGAGTCCTTTATGCAAGTTTAATACATCTCGTACGCAGGTCGCAAGTGTCCTTTGTGCAAGTTTATAACGGGTCGTATACAGATCACGAGTGTCATTTATGCAAGTTAAGTACATCTCGCATACAGAAAGCAAGAGTCCTTTATGCAAGTTTAATACGTCTGGTAGACAGGACGCAAGTGTTCTTTATGCAAGTTTAGTATGTCTCGTAGAAAGGTCGCAATGTCTTTTACGCAATTTAGTACGTCCCGAAGTCAGGTCTCAAGTGTCCTAAATACATGTTTTGTACGTCTCATACGCAAATCGCAAGTGTCCTTTTTGCAAGTTTATTACGAGTCGTATACAGGTCACGAGTGTCATTTATGCAAGTTAAGTACGTCTCGCATACAGAAAGCAAGAGTCCTGTATGCAAGTTTAATACGTCTCGTACACAGGTCTCAAGTGTCATTTATGCAAGTTTAGTACATCTCCTACAAAGGTCGCAAGTGTCTTTTATGTAAGTTTAGTACATCTCGTAGACAGGTCGAAAGTGTCTTTTATGCGAGTTTAGTACGTCTTGTATACAGAAAGCATAAGTCTTATATGCAAGTGTAGTACATCTCGTAGACAAGTCGGAAGTGTCCTTTTTGCAAGTTCAGTACGTCTCGTATACAGAAAGCAAGAGTCTGTTATGCAGTGTTTAGTAAGTCTCGTAGACAGGTCTCAAGTGTCATTTATGCAAGTTTAGTACATCTCCTACAAAGGTCGCAAGTGTCTTTTACGTAAGTTTAGTACATCTCGTAGACAGGTCGAAAGTGTCCTTTATGCAATTTCAGTACATCTCGTATTCAGAAAGCAAGAGTCTTTTATGCAAGTTTAGTACGTTTCGTAGACAGGTCGCAAGTGTCTGTTATGCAATGTTTAGTACGTCTCGTATACAGGTTGTAAGTGTCTTCCATGCGAGACGTACGAAACTTCGTACGTCTCGTAAACAGGTCGCAAGTGTCCTTTATGCACGTTGAGTACGTCTCGCAGACAGATCGCAAGTGACATTTATGCAAGTTTAGTACATCTCGTACACAGGGCGCAAGTGTATTTTATGCAAGTTTAGTACGTCTCGTACACAGATAGCAAGTGTCTTTCATGCAAGTTTCGTACATCTCGTAGACAGGTCGGAAGTGTCCTTTATGCAAGTTCAGTACGTCTCGTATACAGAAAGCAAGAGTCTTTTATGCAAGTTTAGTATGTCTCGTATACAGGTCGCAAGTCTCGTATAACTTAGTTATATCAAAAATTTGGAAAAGACATCACACAGGACTAAAATCGATTTTGCGGTTTCCATTTTACTCCTTAGATTAGCTGAAGCTAGAAATTGGCATTTGATCACTGCTGTATAAAGTAAATTAACACGTCACTGCGATTTATAGATATAATATCGCAGACGGAAGATAAACTTTTAAATCTGTACTTATCAAGAGGAAGGATTTCTTTGTTTGTAATCAATAAACTCTGAAATTACTGTACTAATAAACAGTTTTTCGTATCCTAAAGTAACAAAAGTTTTAATTTGCGCGTTTTGTGTGTTTGTTTAAATAAGATACAGTTTTATTAAATACTGCTGGGTCGAATTTTTTGTAAATAGTTTTGAAAGATTAAAATTCTTGTTTAGAAACTGTTTCATTGTACACCTGGTCTTGTATACGGGCAATCAGAATGAAAACATATTCCATTGTTAGAATTTAAATGAATTACGCTTCTTAACAAAAATTACCATACTGTCTTACTACTGTCCATTTACGGTTTTAAAGCCTTCCGCCGCTTAGGATAAAACGGTATTTCCATAACGCACCTCGTGAAAGATTGATAAATACAGGGCGTTGAGAGCCTTGAACTGAAAGGAATGTGTTTATTGAAATAAACCATGTAAGAAAAGTATTTTATTTCGGAAATTGCTCACTGGTGTGAAGCGTTTTTCTAAGGGCGGATATGACGAGTAAGTTCCTTTAAGCGAACATTGGTAGCTCCTCTTACTTTATATAAGATTTGTATCCTCTTTCGAAGTTATTTTTCGATTTTCGATAATCTGTGACGTCAGAGTAAAATAAAATTTTCGAGCCCTTGGGCTGTAACAACCCCTAAAGTTGTTATCATTCGATAAAGAAGAAAAAAGATAAATGAAATAAAAAAAAAATAATAGGGTTGCGTATGTTGAATAATATATTTGCTTTAGAACTTTAATAGTCCACCACGCTGGCCCAGTGCGGATTGCTGGGCTCCACACACCTTTAAAAACATTATGGTGAAGTCTCAGGAATGCAGGTTTCCCCACGATGTTTTCCTTCACCGTTGAAGCAAGTGATATTTTAATTGGTTTAAACGCACATAATTTAAAAAAGATGTGCGTGCTGGGATTTCAACTCTTCCCCCCCCCCCCCCCATGGCCATGACGGCATAAGAGAGCGTCGTATTATTTACCGTGACGTAATACAGGTCGATTTTTTGAAAAATAAAAAAAAATTAAAAATAGAGCGATTTCCAACACTATCTGAAAGCAAACACGCGCAAGAAAAGGAAATTAAATCCAGGGAAAGGCGACCCTAATAATCAACATCTGCATTTCAAAGTCAAAGTCAAAGTCAAAAATATCTTTATTCAAGTAGGCCCACAGGTGGCACTTTTGATGCGTACATAAGAATTACACGGTAGTGAGATGATGGCGATAACCACATTCGTAAATTTAAAACTAAAGCTACGAGGGTTCCAAACGCGTCCCGGTCTAAGAAGAAGCCCACAACAAACTTAGCCGGGTGTTTTTTTTTTTTTTTTTTGTTATCGCCATCTCACAATGTAATTTTAAATTATTAGAAGAGCAACCTGGTTAGAGCAATAATTTACGCCCAAGCTTTTTTATCGTTTACGTAGTCCTTTATACTATAATAGGACTTTTCTATAAGCTTACGTTTAATACAAACTTTGAACTTTTTAAGAGACATCTCCAAGATGTCAATTGGTAGTTTATTGTAGAATTGTATGCAATTTCCTTTAAACGAATTATGAATTTTATGTAACCTAGTATATTGCACTGTAAGTTTATTCTTACTTCTAATGTTTAAATTATTGCAGTCACATTTTTTCTTAAATTTAGAAATGTTTTTATGGACGTACATTAAATTTTCAAATATGTACTGACTATACACTGTCATTATTTTAAAATCTTTAAATTTATCTCTCAATGACTCTCTCGGACCCATTTTGTAGATAGAACGAACAGCCCTCTTCTGCAGCACGAAAATAGTGCTAATATCAGCAGCATTACCCCAAAGTAAAATTCCATATGACATAATGCTGTGAAAGTAACTAAAATATACCAGTCTAGCAGTTTCTACGTCGGTCATATGGCGTATCTTCTTTACCGCATAGGCAGCAGAACTAAGCCTGTTCGATAAATTATTTACATGAGGGCCCCATTGAAGTTTAGAATCTAACGTTATTCCTAGAAAAACTGTCGTATCCTCCAGTTTCAGTTCCTCATTATTAAGTAGTACAGTGGTTTTCACGTGTTTAACATTAGGTAAAGTGAATTTTATACACTTGGTTTTTTTTCCGTTAAGAACCAAATTATTAGCTTCAAACCACTGTACCACTTTAGCGAGAGAGTTGTTTACGTCGTCAAAAGCTAGTTCACGTCGATTTATTTTAAAAGTCAGTGATGTATCATCGGCAAACAGAACTATCCCGTGTTTATCCTTGGCAAGGTAAGGAAGGTCATTAATGTAAATAAGGAACAGAAATGGTCCTAATATAGACCCCTGTGGGACACCTATTTTCATAACTGATCCATTAGACCGTTTTCCATTCACGTCGACTTTCTGAATTCTATCGCGTAGATAGTTACTCATTAAGTCTAGAGCTACACCCTGAATTCCATAGTGGTGTAGTTTCCTAACTAACGTTTCGTGTTGAACACAATCAAACGCCTTAGATAAGTCACAGAACACACCAAGTGCATCACGTGACTCCTCCCAGGCTTCAAATATGTTTTGTATTAGCTCAACACCTGCGTCGATTGTTGAGCGACCCCGTGTGAAACCAAATTGCTTAATATGAAGTAAATTATACTTATGAAAATGGTAAAGTAATTGATTTAAAATGAGTTTTTCAAAGATTTTACTGAAAGTGGGTAGTACGGATACTGGTCTAAAGTTAGTGGGGTCAGAAGTACTACCCGATTTAAACAATGGAACTATTTTACTAAGTTTCATTAAGTCAGGAAACACACCACAATCTATACAATTATTAAATATTAAGGCTAAGTCGGGTGCAACAATATCAATTAATGATTTGACAACGTTTACAGAAATGCCCCACAGATCATTTGTTTTTTTATTAATTAATAATTTAAAGGCTTTAATAACGTCAGAGCCACTAACATGCGTGAATTTAAAAGAATGGTTACACTCAGGCATATTTTCCTTTAATAGAGAGAGAGCCATATCTGGTGAAGAGTTTAATGATTCTGTTGTGGAGACGGGAATGTTGGTAAAGAAGGTTTCAAAAGCAGTAGCCACCTCGAAATCTGTTGTTAAGGCTTTATTATCTACATTAAGTTTAAAATTAATATTTCGTGGTGTTACTCTTCCCGTCTCCTCATTAATTATGTTCCAAGTAGTTTTGATTGCATTGCTGCTATTTTTAATTTTATTTTTGATGTATCGCGTCTTTTCTAAGTGGCAAGCGCGTTTAAAATTCTTGGAGAACAATTTAACATAATCCCCAAACTTATCACCAGTGTTAAATTGACGTTCAGCATACAATTCGTACAGCTTTTGCCTATTTTTATGAAGTTCAACTGTCGCCCACTCACTAAAATTTAATGTATCAGTAATCACAACCGACTTACTAGTAAATATAGAATGAAATAGTCTATTAAAGGTATTGAAAAAGGAGCTGTACATTGCATTTGGAGTCGCCCCTGAGGGTAGGAATGGGAGGTCATTTACTAGGCTATATCTCATTTTCTCTATGCGGTTGGATGTTACAGGAACAAATGTTATTTTACGTTTAGAAACATTTTTCTTCACATTTTCAAATTGAATAATTTGACCACAATGATCAGAGTCTAATTTACTAATAATATTTTTGCTTATAGGAATTATATTTGTAAAGATGTTATCCAAACAGGTGGCGCTAGTAGCAGTTATTCTTGTGGGCTCCATGAACATATTTGATAGATTGTAAGTTTTAAATAAATTCAATAACTTGATACTTAAAGAGTTATTTTCTAAAATGTTTACATTAAAATCTCCGCATATTATTAACTTTTTATTACACTTTGATATTTTAAATAAAACTTCATCCATTACCTTTTCAAAAAGTTCAAAGTTTGACAAGGGTGGCCTATAAACAGTAACAATTATAAATTGCTCTAGTTCAACCGAGGCTAGCTCTATTGTCCGTTCAACAGAAAGGCTAACAATATCGTTTCTGTTTTTAAATTTTAAATTTTTATTTAATAAAATTAAAGAGCCTCCATGAATCGCTGTAACCCTGGTGAACGAACTACCAACCTGGTGGTTACCAAAATTAAACAAATATTCATGGGTTTTCAACCAGTGCTCAGTTATACATAAAATGCTAATGTTAAAATCATTTAAAAATAATTCAATCTCTAAGTCTTTTCCTCTAATACATTGAATATTTTGGTGAACCAAGTTGATATAATTAGAATTAGATTTTTTATTATATTTTTGGTTTAATAGTACATTGTGCGACCCCTTACTATAATTTTTTTCATATATGCCTGAGGGAGACTCAGTTGTCTGCTTTTCTAAGCAAGAGAAAGCCTCTGTTGTCTCCTTAACTAGTTTAAACTAAAATGACTTGGAATAATTTCCAAGGTTTTCATGTCAAAACTATTACACTGCTCAATAAAAGCAGCTGGTTTAGCCAAGTTCTTGGCTGTTATGGTAAAAAAATACGATAGCGAAACAGCTATCTGTTGTTTAAAATAGTGTGATAGGTAATATCTATCTCGGTACAAATTATAAGTAGGATTAGCACATTTGCTAAAGTCTATAACATGAAATTTCTTATTATATGTACATAAATTGTACAAAGTCATATTTAAATTATACCTAATAGTATTTTCTTGGTGTGGCAAGTTATGAAAATAAGGAAATGTGTATAATACAATACTATTTACATTTAATGTATTTAAAGAATCAATAAGTTTAATCAGCTCAGGTTTGTTAACATTCCCTCTATTTCCCATTATGATAATTAAATTAGTTTTACAGTCAAACATATTCCTATTTCTACAAATTGCAGCTACAATAGCTTTTAAATTTGAGTTGGGTAAACAGTAGTTCAAAACTGTGTGTCCATTCAACTGAGAGTTAAGATATAAGCCCATGTTACATCCAATTTCATCGCTGTACATAATTGTTTTTATTGAACTGCTACTATGAGCATTTGCTTCAATAAAGGAATTATTATTAATATTTATGTTTTGTGCTTTTGAGTTACGGAGTTTGACGACCTCCTTAGAGTAATGGACTCTCTGTTTTACCAGATAACGTGTGTTTGACTGCGATCCCTTCTGAGCCCTTACTACAAGTTTTAAAGTTAGTAAATTTAACGCCTGAGTTTTGAATAAACGTACAGTAGCGGCATAATGGGTCAAAACTTATCATTTAAGATCCGATAGACTTTACTGATTAATTTAATGAAAAAAAATAATGGAGTTGTTAACTCTAACTTATGACACATATACACATACACACACACTCACACAAACACTCATATATGTGTGTTACACATTCAATTACCCGCACTACACACACATTCAGTACACATCCACTATTAATTTCCTTAAAAAAATTACGACTAAAATTTATGCATATGATAGTGGAGGTCTGTGCCCAGCTGTGGGACGTTAAAGCTAGGCATGATAATAATTAGCACTCTCAAATTGGGTCATTTATGAAGTAGGCAGATCAATATGCGAACCTTGTGTAGCATACAAACAGTCTTAAGTGCTAAGTTTGGTTCCTAAATGTATTGTAATTTATACGTGCCGAAAATAATTATCCCAAGTCTGAAGGAAATTTCGTCGTTATTGGGTAATTAAGTAATTATAGCTTTGCGTTAATCAGACCGAAACCTAGTTAGTTAATTTATATCTTAAATAATATGTATTAAATGACGGCCCCTTTTGTCTAGTGATAAGTTGGAGTACGGATCGATCCTAGGTTCTATATCTAGAAAAAAAGTGGTGTTTTTTTACTTAGAGTTATAGCAGTTACATTAAATCCATAGCTCTAATCGATTTCCACGCATCGTATCGAAACGCTGAATCGATAGCGACTAAGACTCCGGAAGGTATCTTTGTGCCGTCTGAGTCTCTCACAAGTGTGAAATGTATCGATCATGTACCAGTATTTATATCAAATAGTATATAACGAAATAACACATATAATACAAACACAGAAATTAAATACCAAAGCTATATGCCCGGAAACGTTAGGTATGGAATAGTTCTAGCTACCGCATCCCTATATTTATTCACTTTTCATATGTTTAGGTGGTCTGTCTCGCATAGCGCGATGGCTGGACGTATCGAGTTGGAATTCGAAACATAGGCGGATGTAGATTGAACGTAGGCAAGCGTTTAAATTGGATTTTGAGAAAATCCCGCTGGTTTTGGGAATATTAAAATCCACGTGGAAAAACACGGAAAACAATATTTAACTGGCAGTTACCTACTTTGCCACTATTTGCCAGCGCAGAATTTCTATATAGATTTATATTTCTTTTCTATACAGTCTTTGCCTCGTTGGTCTAATGGTTAGCATGTTTAACAACGGATCACGAGGTCCTGGATTCGAATCCCGTGTCCGCCCATAACTTGTTTGTGTCTGTTTTGTTAAAGAATTGTCAGTACCTGTCCGGAATTAGAAAATTGGCATCATCTCCCGTGTTTCGAAGAGCACGTTAAGCCATCGGTCCAACTTATTATTTCTTATTTGTGATCGTTAAAGCCCAGCAACCCGTATTGGAGCAGCGTGGTGGGTAATGCTATTAAACCACATCTCATGAGAAAGGAGGCTTAGGCCCAGCAATGGGACGTTAATGGTCTGCAGATGATGTCACAGTCCTTTTTTTTTTTCATGAATGTCAGCTCAACTTTACGCCCATCGTGCGTCACCCCTAAAAAAGATGTATAAAAATATTAATATCCACACTTCCATGCTTATATCATAAATGCGAAAGTGTGTTTGTTTCTGCTTTTTTCGTTTTTCTTCCTTTACGCCTTAACTCCACGTTTTCGAACTGTATATGCACAGAAATTTGAGTGCTATTTAGGTAAGACTCTTTACAACAAATTAAATAAAACGCTTTCCATACATAAAATGAATAAATTTAATTGCAAAAAAGTGGTCACTAATTATTTACAAAGTTTAAACTACGTTGAAACAGAGGACTTACTGAAGCGTATTCACTGAATAATGTTGTTGGATTCATATTAAGGCAATCACACATACACACATACACTCTCACACACACACATACGCCATACACAGATACACACACACACACACAAATAAAGTAAATTAGTTAATTAAGTATGCACTGATTTAGTCATTTTAATACTTAATCAATATTAAGGAGGGTAGGTCGCTGATTCCTATAGCACAGGGTTACCTAAATTAGGCAGCAGAGACCGTCCATACTTTTTGTTTGTGTATTACTAAATGTAATCATGCTGCCACAATATATTTTTTTTTTATCTATGTAAACAATCGACTCGATTTTCGGCAGAGTTAGTTGAAAGACGGAAAGTAACTTACTTTTTATTTCGAGAAAACAAGCAAGGAATTTGTAAAAGACTGTAATGGAAGCGGACGGAGAACGCGGACAACAGCTAGTTAAAATAAACCTAAAATACACCTTGCAATATCCTCTACCTGCTTGCGAAAATCACGTCACAATTCCGTCAAAATAATCTTATGTGCGTGACGATAAGTTGTAGTTTTTGCGAAATTACAGACATACACTTTAATTTTATTTATTTTATTTAACTTGGCCTTCGCTAACGATCCTTTTCCTGTCTGGTTTTAGATCTCTGTTATTTTTATTTAATAATAGCTGACCCGACAGACATCCTGTCCATTTTTCAACAAAATTGCTTGTGATCGTTTTGTAAATGTGGTTTCTCTAATTTTCCGGGTTACTTTTACCAAATTGGAATAACATGAAAATTCAAAATTAAATAGCCAAATTTTCTTACCAGTTTTCAGGTGATACACTGACCGATGCCTTGAATCTCTTTGAAGGACAACTTAACTAAGTTGTCCTTGTGAACGTCCTGTCCTTTTTATGTCTCTTGTTTTTCTAATTTTCCGGGTTACTTTTACTAAATTGGAGTAACATGCAAATTCAAATTTAAATAGCCAAATTTTCTCAGCAGTTTTCAGGTTATACACTGACCGAGGCCTTGAATCTCTTTGAAGGACAACTTAGCTAAGTTGTCTTTGTGCACGTCCTATCCTTTTCATGTTAATTTGGATTTTTTGGTTCTTAATCAACGAACATCATTTGCTTAGTTTTTATAATATTTGTTCCTAATATTATTAATATTTTTATCTCATCTATTATCAACTTTTTTTTTATTTACACGATCATTTACTCATTTATTTGCATATTTATTTAATCTAAGTCGTAATGATGATTACGAATAAAAAATACATAAAAAGCTCATTACCGGCTCACTATAGGGCACGGGTCACTTCTCAGATTGACAAGGGTTTTGGCCTTATTCTACCATGTATTGGCTAAGTGCGGATTTGTAGTCTCAGGCACACGATCTTTTCTTCACAGCCGAAGCCAGTTATATTTAACTCGCAGTTGCCGTATTTGTTGCAGTTACATAAAACGCATATAACTAGGAACTAAAAGCTTGAAAGTGAGACCGAAGTCTTACCCACTAGTTTTTAACCGCTTCAATTTATTTATATATTTAACAATGACATACCAATTTGCAAACTACTTAGTCAACTCTCAAAAATAAACTAGAATTCATCGAGAAAGGTATTGTTACTTATTGTTTTCATTTTGAACTGAAAAAAATGTTATGTTAATGAAAAAGAAAATCAAACAATAAAAAATATGGCATACAATAACTTAAAGACAACGGGTCTTTATTTATCTATCTTTCAGCATTCATCGCTCACATGTAAAACGAAGAATTTTATAAAGAAAAACATCGTTGTGCGACGAATCAATCAAATCGATAAGAAACAATTTGTATTCTGAATTAGAAAGTAAATGTTAGCGTTGACGCGTTATCATTACCATAATATCACCACCATTATATCATTACCATAGCAAATACTGAATACATTATTTATTTTGCTATACCCTTTATTTGTTTAACAAGAAACGAAATGACAGAAAGAAAGGTTTTACGCTAGGTACATAAGGGAAACAATTGGATCGTAACCTTAACTCTCAGCTCCCACTGCTGGACACGGCTCCTTTCTCCTGGCAATTTTCAGCAAAATAATCAGTAATCCCTTAATATATATTATTTCATCCCAAAATTTAAGTATTTAACTGAGAAAACCTTACTTCAAAGAAGTTATGACGTACCTACTTTTTTATTGGTGGGTAGAACTTAATTTTAATAAAATAGTCTATGTTTTTTGTACCTTTGTTTCGAATACTCAGCATCTTTTTCGTGGTTTAGCCTTGCTTTTAATAGACGATAAAGCTTAACAAGAACTCAAAAGCGCTTGTTAAACCCAAATTCAATGAAGAACAATTAAAATTACCATAATTTTACATAAGCGTATACCGTAATAAAATTTGATATAATTAAAAAAAAAATTGTTTCCACAAGATTATACGACCGTTTTTACAAGACCCATAACTTTTATGTATCCGAATCGCCCCTTCATTTGCCTAATGCGGCGCGAATAACAATCACCATTGCTCCCAACTGCGTACATAATTTTACTGCTTAGCGAGGCAGGGCTCAATAATGTAGGGGTAAAATGGTTTGTTCAATATTTCCCGGAGAAAGAAAATATTTTGCACTAGATAATAGAAATAGAAAAAGATTATTGCAACAAAGAAACGATACAAAGAAAAAATAAATAGTAGATACTTAGTGGTTGGGTGCAAAGTCAACTTAAGTTTGCGTAGACGATAAACGGTTAGAAAGTGGATATTATTAAATAAATAATTTAGAAAGCCCCACACTTTCAATGTACTGTGCATTATTCTACTAGTCAAGCCCTTTCATTTTATATTATCCCTTATTGAGGGAGTTATTTTGTTGTAGTGACCATCTCACGACTCATTCAGATTTCATGCATATAAACAAAATCCAAATAAATTCAATCAAATCCTAACCGTATTCGGTCACAGCGACTGTTTCGGATTCCGGCTTAGAGCGCCGCTGGTGGGCTCTTAGATGACTCGCATAACCTGATTTTGTGCTAAACGTGCGGCTGCATTCGCTACACGTCAACACACCGGCAATGTAGTTATATGATAAGGCCGCTGGTTGTCGGGCCTTTAGCTCATCGCGTTTAGCATCAAGCGCCTTAAGTCGCCACAACTCAAACTTCGTCACGTTCGTGTTTACTAAGCGCCGCCAATGTGAGCGGTCTTTCGTAAAGGTCTCCCATCTAGCCGGAACTATGGAACATTGTTTCATATGACGCTTCAGCACATCTTTATACCGCAGAAGCTGGCCGCCTTGTTTCCGCTTGCCATCTTGCAGTTCAGAGTAGAAGATGCGCTTTGCAACTCTCTCGTCAGACATCCGTGAGACATGCCCACACCACCGCAGCTGCCGCCTCATCAAGTATGCCTCGATACCCCAGACATTTGCTCGCCTTAATATTTATTTTTGTGTTGTGTGTGTGTGTGTGTGTGTGTATATGTGTGTGTGTCGCCTTAATAATTACGAGACACACACACACACACACACACACACACACGCACGCACGCACGCACAGACGCACATATATCACCTGCTTCAACGTTGAATGAAATGAAACCTGCATGCCTGAGAGTTCTCATTCAAAGTGACGATTCTCATTCATGCACTGTAGTGGGCCTGTAACGCCCTAATAAAGCAATAAATCGATTTTTTAACAGAGTTATTTGAAAAGGCAGTGGATATAGCCTACTTTTGATCCAAGGAAACTAAAAATTTCCTACAATTGTAAAAAAAACCCTAATAAACGCGGACGAAGTACGGGGGCAACAGATAGTTGGTTGATAACTATGAACCACTAGACCTCCGAGTAAGTTGTCCTTATACGGAATTTATTTGGCAAAAACCATTTTAATTAAAATGGTTCACGAGTCCTTTACGTTTAAATAAGAAATAACGTTACGGTAATTCTCGGTTTAAAAAGAAATCCTAAGTTATTTCAGGCACCAGATGAGTCGGGAAAAACTTTGAAAGCTTTTTTATTAATTTTCAACTGTCCAGGCTCCCACTCAGCTGAGAGCCCGACCTTCAATCCGTTCCATTTTTAACCCTCGACTCAAGAACGATGGGTTATTATAAGTTTGACGTGCCTCTGTGTGTGTGTGCGTGTCTATCTGGAGCAACGTATATCTCAACCGTATAAACCGATTTTGATTTTGTATTTTTTTTATTATTAGCTATGCTTATGGGGTTTTACATTCCTGAATTCAATACTGTTAGATTAATGACAGTAAGAAGTGGAATAAATACGCTGTGGCAACCGCAATGGGGCACGGATTATTGTGAGAACAGCAAAGAGGTTTTGATACTAGGAGCTACGGATGTCCCAAGGAGGCTATGACAATTCAGCATTAATGGAAACGGTCATATAGTTTCGTACCCTAGCTTTAAACCAACCATCGAATTCTCTGCTTTGATCCTCTAGCTACAACATCGTACAGTTTTTTCACAGCGCTAACTCGGTATGTCATCTATGTACAAGTTGTAATCATAAACTTGCTATCTAACTATTGTGTACTGACTAATGGTAGGGTTGTGATTGCAACTTAAATAATAAAAAAAAAATGTTTTTAAAATGAATATCATCAATCATTAATCTATACCTTGTCACATAAACTCTGTGTGGTTTGAAATGAGGTGAGTGACCTAGTTGTCGTAAATTGTTTTACTCTTAAGTTGCCCAATAAAAAAAAATAAAAAAAACTACTGCGTTAAGGAGGTCGTCAAAACAGTTGTGATTGAATGGCATCCTTTAGGTAAAATCGTCTAGAATACATAATTGTAATAATAATAAATAATAAATATACTACGACAATACACACATCGCCCCCTAGCCCCAAAGTAAGCGTAGCTTGTGTTATGGGTACTAAGATGACTGATGAATATTTTTATGAATTATATATACATAAATACTTAGAAAATACATATAAACACCCAGACACTGAAAAACACTTATGCTCATCACACACACATTTTCCAGTTGTGGGAATCGAACCCACGGCCTTGGACTCAGAAAGCAGGGTCGCTGCCCACTGCGCCAGTCGGCCGTCCAAATTGTGTCTTAATAAATCAATTCTTTATTTAATTAGTTTATGATTGCGAATTTTGTATATATATATACACTACTCGAAGTTTCCATGAATATAATAAATTTAATATTCCTGTCCGTGTCATTCAAAATGGCGACGTTCATGAAAGGGTACAATTTCATAGTGCAGATTCAAAATGGATATATTGAATTGTTGACAGTTTATTACAAAGTTCGCACTGATCTGCGAAAACATTAATATCTCTACGTCGTTAAAGAGGGTGTAAAATATTAAAATTACCTTCCATTAAAATTATACTAAATGTACTACAGGCTTAATGTATACCTATCCCGCGTAGAAATTAATAACTTAAAAGACTTAAACTTCAGTCATTATCCTAATGAATATTCACACTGTATGGAATTCATAGATATATAGATAGATACAGTTTACAAAGTCAAAGTCAAAAATATCTTTATTCAAGTATTATACGTGGCACTTTTGATGCGATAACCATATTCGTAAACTTAAAACTAAAGCAACGAGGGTTCAAAACGCGCCCTGGTCTAAGAAGAAGCCCACAACAAACTAAGCCGGGTTTTTTTTTTGTTATCACCATCTGACATTAAAATTATCCCAAGCTTTTTCTCGATTTCGTAGTAATTTGTACTATAATAGGACTTTTTTTTTAAGCTTACGATACACACACAACTTATACTACAAATACTTTATAACATACAAATACTTAAAAAAAAAAAAATTGTGCAATTTATTCACACACGCAGAAGCGAAACTTCTGAAAAGTAGCCTACGAAAGACTGAGATGGATATAGAGTACATTAGTAATAATATATAATAATAATGTTTATTTCCGAAAAAAAGCAAAACTTTCATTCTAATACTCCTGTTTAGCATAAATGTGAGGTTTATTATTTTTTAACAAGCTTAATTGTTTTTTTTTTTATATTTCGTATAAATAAAATATTATTCAGTCTCCGTAGTAAATAAAATAGAATACAAAATATGTTATGTACGCTACCTAATTCTCTCCTAAACATTTATGTGTTTGTAGTAACATATTAAATCAATAGTTTGTGTTTTCAAAACTGTCGTCCTCACACGTGATAAAGCATTCCGCATAGACATATTACTTTGAATAGACAAAGTGGAATCGATTCATTGTGCTAAACATTGGTGCTCTTTTAGAGCACAAAGAGCACCAAGCGGTTTCTTTTTTTTTTTTTTTTAGTTAAGCAATTTTTCAATAACATCCGGGGGTCCTCATAGGACATAGGTCCTTCCACTTATACCACACTGCACAGCGCTAACTTCTTGCCGCGCTGAGAGGTTGACAACCTAAATGAAACTTGATGACTTACCCAATATAATTTTACAAGTCACGGAACTCGAAGCCCGCCACCATTGCCTACTACTATTTGAACGGCCAAATTGATTTTCACCCAATTTGCATATTTGAATATTTCAACATCACAAAATGAGCTAGCCGAGAAAATTTTCGGTGAAATTGAACAAATATTTTGATTACACCAAATGAATTGGTCGCTAAAGGTCCGCACTCACAGGCAATCCGTTGCAGATTGACATCGGGACGTAGCGTTCTAGAAATCTCGTACTTTCATGGACTGCCATGCTTAGATAATCCTCACTTAATATTATAAACGCGTATGTGTTATTGTTTGTTTGTTTATAAAGGAAGAAATCCATCACGCCCTAACTTAGCAACCAAGCGAATGGATTTTAAGTCGGGACTTAAAAGTAGCCTGTTACTTTCCGTCCTTTCAACTAACTGTATATTAGATAGAAGCAGGCGTTACCTTGCGGAATTCCATGATACATTATGAAAATACATATGATTCGGAGCGAAACGTGCATAGAAGTTACATTGCCGAAGATCTGTTTGGTGTGGAGCATAAGAATCGAAGAAATTATAAATTACACCATACAAATTCTGCTACTTTTCGCAGAGTACAGTAAATTAAGATTAATTTTCATAACTAACGTATAAAGTTGATTGGTTGCTTAGTTATTGCATGAAGGAAGAACGAACAAACAAACACACATTTATATTATTAGTAAGGATGTTATGGTAAACCACATACTTAAATAGGTGCAATTTAAAGAAATCTTAATAACAGTCTTGTTATTACGATATCTATGGTGCTATTATTATACGTAAAAAAAGAATGCATGAGGCCAAATAAAAACCCAAAGCCATTAAAACAACATTTTTGAGCTGTCGTTATTTCGTGAAGTCATCACGGAACTAAGCTGTCGCCTGAATCATCTGGAAAATACACCAGGTACAATTTTACCCAAGACGTCTGTGTATGCTTAGAAGTGTTTTCTAGGTATTGGCTCGTCGGTAGGTAATACTAAGGCAAGGTAATTAATTGCCTGACTTTTACTTTTTCGCCTACAGTTCAGAATCCATCGTACAAGATTTGCTCGCTTGCAATCGTGGAGACGTTTTCGCACATTAAACTACTCTCAAAGTAAACTGGGCGTTATTATACGTACTAGCTCTAGTTTAGAGTAGCAAATTGATTTCATTTTACAAACGATCCGTTAAAAGCCCGAGCGGAAGAATTGTACGCAAATTTTAGCTTTGAAGAAATACGAATAAGATCCATTTTAATTTGTTGTTCAATTATTTTGAAACTAAAATCGACTTGCCAGCGTGCAATCTTGTACTAAGGCTACATAGCAAAGCGATGGTAAAATTATACACTCAGATATATAGATTTTTCAGAATTTTCTCTGGTGTGGCCTGGTGGGAGTCTTCGGTCGTGGCTAGATACCACTCTACTCACAAAGACGTGCCACTAAGCAATTTAACGATGTCGCGTAGAAACTGATTAGGGATATGGGTTTATACAACGTGCATTTCAGAGGTATTTATTTATTTAGTAGAGGGACATTATAACTGTCTCTGGGACTTATCTGTGTAACCGAAAAACTAACAGTTTTTGAATTATGCATTGCCACAGTTTTAACTGAAAGAAATCAGATATACACATCCAAAATCACACGCAAAAGTAAAATCAAGTGACTCCTGTCACTTTATTAGGAACGCGTCGCGTAGCGTAGGTACTATGCGCGTGACGGTAATGACTTTTATCTTCAATAGGGTTATCATAAGTAACACTTAGTATATTTTGAATTCGTTTTTATGGAAAAATAAAAAAACTTCTTTTGATTTAATATTTTACAAGGTGATTGATTCCTTATGAAATATATTTATGAACCCATATTGGATAGAAGCAGTTACTTTGCGGAATTCCATAATATATTATGAAAATTAAGCATAATTTGCTATACTCCGCGGCAGCAGGAGAATCTGTATGGTGTAATTTATAATTTCTTCAATTCGTATCCGTATACCGGAATGTGCGTAGCCCCTACATTGCCGAGGATTTTTTTTTGAGTGGAGTATACGGATTGAAAAAATTATCAATTACTCCATACAGATTCTGCTGCTGTTCCCGGAGTACAGCAAATTAAGCTTAATTTTTATAACTTACTAGCGTACCCAGCCCGCTTCGCCGGGCTAGATTTTGCTTTATTTTATTTAAACAATAAACTTTCATCATTCAATTTTGAATTTAAGTCTCATAATATATTAAATCATTTCTCTCCGTATTCATCCTCTTCTATTCTCTTCTCGAGCGGGTGGAGATCATTATCTACACCCATGTACACCCAACAACAGAATATCATCATAGTACATAAAAGCTGTATTTCGAAGTTTGACAGTTCAAAAATAGGAGTGCTCCGATCGTCACCAAACTTTACAGGATTACTCGCCAGGTCAATCCGAAGATTCCCTGAAAGTTTCATTGAAATCGGTCCAGCCGTTTCGGAGCCTATACGGAACATACCCACACACTTTGTCTTTTATATATATAGATGAACCCTCCAACCGTATTTCGTTATTCCGCTAGACGCTGTATAACTTGTAGTGGAATAAAAAAAACCGTCATAGTTTAATACTAAGATGTTTCATTTCAAGGTTTAATAACAGCACGTAGCTTATTCGCAATTTGACTGCTGTGAGTCACGCCTGATTTCCTAATTTAGATATAACGGATTTAGGTGCCTTAATCCGAACATTATGTTTTGATTATATATTTTTTTCCACTTAATGTTTATAGTGCGGGCGGTAAAGGTTATGGTGTTATTTTAATAGCTCAATAATTGATTTACAGTCTATTCCATTTTGAGCATTAAGTACACACTAGCTGACCCGTGCAACTTCGTCTGCACCAAATCGGTTATTACCGAAAAACACGAATAAAATTACATTTTCTAAAAATGAATCCTAGCTAGATCGATTATCTGTATACTAAATTTCATGAAAATCGTTGGAGCCGATTCCATCATCATCATCATCTGTCTGCGCCTTTTCCCATCATCTGGGGTCGGCTCTCCTTGTCTGTTTCCTCCATTCAAGACAGTTTTGAGCAGTTTCCGCGTTAATGTAATTTAGCTTTAGGTCATTTTGGACTGTCGTTAACCAGGTGGCGGGGGGTCTTCCGCGCCCACGCTTCGTCGTCGGTATGTCCAGGGCTACTCGTACCATGTGGCCTACGGGTCGTCTGATAACGTGTCCGTACCAGCGCAATCGGTTTCCTGTAATTTATGAACGATGGGGGTGATTCTTAACTACCTCTAACATACTCGTTCTTGATTTTGTCGAGGCGAGCCAATTCCGAGATTCTAATTAAATATATACAAGAATTGCTCGTTTAAAGATAAAAGATAAGATTCGACGGCCGATTGGCGCAGTGGCCAGCGGCCCTGCTTTCTGAAACAAAGACGGTGGGTTCGATTCCCACAACTGGATAATGATTATGTCAGAGTCTGGGTGTTTATTTGTATATTATATGTATTTAATTTTATTATTTATTAAAATACTCATTAGTTATCTTAGTATCTATAACACAAGCTACTCTTTATTTGGGGCTAGATGGCGATGTGTGTATTGTCGTAGTGTATTTATTTGTTGTTTTTTCTTTCTTAAATAACTTCACAAGCAAAATCATCATAATAGTGAGAATTGAAGGACCGAGCATATGGATCACCTCATAGTTAGAAGAAACCATTGCATATACAGATAAACACTTGACAGGGCATTCAATATTAGTTAACTTTAGGTAAAGTCGAGCCTGCACGGTCTTTTTTAAATATTGTATAGAAGCAGGCAAGCTTTGCGGAAATCCATAATATATTATGGAAACTAAGCTTAATTTTCTGTACTCCGCGAATAGCTTCAATATTAGTCGTGTGCTTTAAGTTCTCAATTCTGTACATGATTTTTTTAAAGACGTTAATAAATTTAATATGGCTGTGTCACGTGTCCATTTATTCATAAAATATTCATTAATCTGAGCGATACATGGCAATTAACAACTAGTGTTCTACACGTACCTTTTTAATAATGATATCTACAACATTCAAGCAATTAAAATATCACTATCTTTGAAAGTGCAAAAAAACAACCTGATGAAACCTGCAAGCCTGAGAGATTTGAATACAGAAAGATAAATTTTGAAATAAAAATTGAAAGAAAAATTTACTATTAAATTGATAAAATAATATAATAAAATATAATATATGTTATCACATAATATCCATTACCGGCCCACTACAGAGCACGGGTCTCCTCCCACAATGAAAAGAGGATAAGGCCGTAGTCCAACACGCTAGCACATACCTTTGAGAACATTATGTAGAACTCTCACACTCACTTTGAACTTATTGAGATGTCCTCAATAAGATCAAAGTTTACATAAAACGTAAGCTTATAGAAAAATCCTATTATAGTATTAAGGATTAGATGTATGATAAAAAAGCTTGGGTATGAATTGTTCTAACTTCATAGCTCAACATTAACTAGACTGTGAGATCGTGATAACAAAAAAAAAAAAACCTGGCTAAGTTTCTTGTGGGCTCTTCTTAGACCAGGGCGCGTTTGGAACAATCCTAGCTTTAGTTTTAAGTTAATCTAAATCTTCATAAGTGCCTGTAATAAGGTCTACATGGTGAAAAAAACAAATATACGTATAGGTACTCTACGTATTTTCAGCTCTTACGTCCCGCATCTTATACAGTCCGCCGCGTAAGATACGCTCAGTGTGTTTGGACACAAAGCTTACGGGATAACATCTTGGGTCAACGGGGGTTCCTCCAATTACACCGTGCATCGTCCCAGATTGTGTCTATTGTTTAAAGTGAACTGGGTCGAGCAAGTGCATATTTTTTCGTTCGTATTTTCTCGCATTTTCTCTTGCGCGATTGTGCTGTGGAGCGACTCTGATGGAATTGAACGGCAAAGGTTCAATTTCATCAGTTGCACTGAAGCTGACGTTCGGTTTTCCGAGTTTGCGAATAAAACTTTGAGAGTGGATTAAACTTTCAGAATAAATGTACTTTACGTGTAAAAAGAGCTTTATTATTATTACTAAATCGTTTAAAGGAAACAATTAAAATTATATTTGATTCACCAACAAAAAAATATAAAAATATTCATCAGCTATCTTAGAACCCATAGAACAAGCTACGCTTACTTTGGGGCGAGATGGCGTGTGAATTGTCGTAGTATATTTATTTATTTATTTAACGTTCATGAGTTGTAGGTATTTTGATATAAATACGGGAGTATTTTCTATACGCTTTAGTCTTGTATGAGACTAGAGACTACAGATACAGAGACTATTCAGAGATACCTCACGGTGTCGTTGTCATTCAGAAGTGGCACGATAAGGTGTTAATTTCAAGCACTTCTGAAACTTCCGAAATTCCAGATTCTACCGAAAGATTTCTGCCCATATATATATATATATGTACGTATATTTTATATTCGGTCAATTATATATATAATTGACCAAATATAAAATAAAATCAAAACCAAACCATATGTTGTATGTGGTGTTGCCTGACCGGATATTTTGTTGCTTTTTATTTTGTCAAGAACATTTTATTAATAATCACTTACGACGAACAATGCAATGCCTGAATAAGTAACGCGTAATCTAAGGAAATCCTATGAAAATTAAGCTTAATTTGCTATACTCCGCGAAAAGCAGGAGAATCTGTATAGTGTAATTTATAATATCTTCAATCCATAGACTCCACACCAAACAGATCTTCGGCAATGTACCCTCTACGCAGCTTTCACTCCGAAACCGGAGCATTCTCAGGAGATGTTGACTTTACAAAGAATAGTTGTTACTTCACAGATTCTCCTACGTTTTGCGGTGTATAGCAAATTTGCTAAATATATCACGTATTTCCGCAAAGTAACGCCTGCTTCTATCCAAGATCTTGGATGCATCCAAGCAACCGTGTCATTATAAAATTTATCATGATCTTGGTATTCACCGTTAAAGCGTTCATTGTGATATGGGGCAACTGAGTAAGGACAGTATGTGATACCTTTTACTCAGAGAAAAAAGACTGTTGCCGATTATTTTGACGAACTCCCTGGATGGCGCAACGGTGAGCGCTGCGAATTTAAGTAGAGGGTCCCGGATTCGATTACCGGTAGGGGCAAATAGGGAATTTATAATTTCTGAATTTTCTCTGGTCTGGTCTGGTGGGAGGTTTTGCCCGTGCTAGTTACCACCGAGAAAGGCGTGCCGCTAAGCGAGTTAGCGTTCCGGTGCGATGTGGCCTGGAAACCAATTAGGGGTATGACTACCATATTCTCTAACAGGTTGGCCCGCTACCATCTCAGACTGCATCATCACTCAGTAGAGCAATAAATAATATTACAAACATTTAATTTTTTACAAAATTACTGTAACATACGAGTATATAATAAAATTCAGTGATATTTGTCATGTCTGGCGGTAGAGGCGCGGCGGCCTCTTTCTGTTATCGTAATACTCGTGCTACGTGACAGTATTAACTTTGGTGCCGAAAATTACGTAGGAATTTCGTTACAAGTTATTGCCCCTTACTTATTATTTATTCGTAGAACGTATAAGATTTGGAGCTGGGGTTTATTGAGTAGGTATTTGCCAGCTCTATCCGCGTTTTCTTATACAGAGAAAATTCTTGACGTTTACCACTTAGTGTTAGTGGCGGTAGTTTTAGCTGGAGTGATTTAAAAAAAAAATATATGTATACTACGACATTACACACATCGCCATGAAGCCCCAAAGTAAGCGTAGCTTGTGTTATGGGTACGTATGATGAATAAGTATTTCTATGAATATAATACACAGAATTACTTATTATCACATAAATATAAATATACACCATGTAAAACACCCAGACACTGGAAAACATTCATGTTCATCACACAAATATTTTCCGGTTGTGGTAATCGAACCAACGGCCGCCTGTCATCAATCGATTTGGACGACGACTTTTGGGGCGACCGACTTTCCCAGTATCTCTAACTTATCAATTGTAAAAGAAACCCCATATTCATATCTTACAACGTTTAATCGTTTTCGTATCTCTAATTACAACATAGAACATTATAAACTCAAAAATCAATCTATCTGAACTTATAACACAATGTTAATTAACTACAAAGAGATAACACCTTCAATCTTCCCTTGACACGTCTGTCTGTACTCCTCTGTACCTCTATTTTTCCCGCCATTTTATATGACGTTCCATTTTGATCTGGGTTCCTGTCATTTTGAATTTCTACTCCAACTTATACAGACCACAGATTATGCATAATTTTGACCAGTCTGAACGAAGATACCTTTTTATCTTTAACCAAATGTACATACAAAGGTAGATTTGCTAACATTTGTGTTACAGTAATTTCATAAAGTGGGTAAATAATTGATAACTATAACTTGATATATCCTAGATATATTATTAAATTAATTAGCCTTTTAACAATGGTAATTCTTACCATTTTTATTTAATTGATAAAAAGATTTCAATAAAAATTATAATTGATTCACAGCAAACGTTCATTACATTTTGTTTGTGGGTACTTTGAAATAACGAATGCATTTTCAATACACTTCAGTCCAGTATGGACTCGAACGATGCAAAGATACCTTCCGGTGTCGTTATCACTTATATCACTTCATAGCGGTAAAGAAAAAGATCATGAGGAAATCTAAAAGCCTAAAAGTTCTACATAATATACTCGAAGGCGTGTGAAATCTACCAATCCGCACTTTGCCAACACATTCTACGGCCTAAAACCTTCTATCTAATTTTGAGAGAAGACCGTATACTGATAATTAATTGATGGACCAATCAGACGGCCGACCTGATGGTATTTTCAAAGCCACTGTAAATAGAGCTACATTTCGCAGAGCAAGCAAGGAACGTCCTGCAACGTAACGCTCTGTGTCCATCAATTTGAGGCGTGGGTGTTAAAACATGGGCCTGTAGTTACACCGGCAACCAAACCCTTCAGACCGGAACACAGCAACAAAGCGGCAAAAATTAAAGGTACTACGAGCTGTCACAGAAACTATGCTTTTCTTCTACTTAGTATTTTTTCGCCAGCGTAGATAGAATCTCTCGTAATGTCAATCTTAGTGTTAATCTACGTGTGGATTGGCTGCCAAACGTCAATAGGTCTTGTAAAAAAAAACGAAAAATTGTCAGTGTAATAACGGACGTTGAACTTTTCAAAAACTTATCAAAGTCTCAAGAACTGAAATATACGCTTCTGATTTAATGTCTGGGTATCGGAAGATTTTGTTAAATTTTTTAAACCAATTAAATATTGGCAGGTGAAATATCATATACGTAAGGACCGTACCGTAATTTCTGATGACATTTTTCTTGTGTTCACCCCTTATTTTTTTAAGAGGAGATAGTAGGCCTTTAATGGGTTGATCATGAACAACAACACCATTAGAAACTGAGTGGTTAGGTGCATAGGGGGTTAAAGCAGGGTAGGCATAATGAATGAAGATCGAATAAAATTAAAAAAGTCACCTTCAAGTTGTATGATTTTTTTTGGGTGGGCAGTGCTTTCGTGCAACTACGAAGTGCACGCCACTGGTTACCTGGGGCTTGCACCACCAAAAAATTGTGTTCCTCGATGGACGTGAATACGGGATGCACTTGCGTATTCACTGAGCTCCATTGCTAAATGGCGACCATGGACATTTATAGCAATCATAATCGCAATGATGGCGAATAAGTTGCGCAATAACTCCCGGATAAAAAATATATCCTGTAGGCCTATCACGCACCGCAAGATAAATGTCATCCGAAATTACGGTACGGTCCTTACATATATGACATTTCACCTGCCAATATTTGGTTTACAAAATTCAACAAAATCTTCTGTTACCAAATCAGAAGCGAACTTTAATAAGTTTTTAAAAAAGTTCAACTTCAGTTATTACTATGACAATTTATTGCTTTTTTTTTTTGACAAGACCTATTGACGTTTGACATCCGATCAGATTCTGTATTTTGAAATTACTTCCGATCCGATCTGACCACAGACATTATACACACGAAGACAAGATTTATCTCATTTATCTCTTTTTTATATTCAGCTCATCGCCAGCCAGACGCAATATGGGTCTCCTATCAAAATAAGAAGTGTGATAAGTGGCGTTCTTAATGCAACTTTTGCTTCACAACTCGTTCAGAATTTTTTTTTTACGAAGTAAGAGAAATAAAAGAAGAATAGAAATACAAAGATGGAAGTTGAATACAAAAGGTGGCCTTATCGCTCAGTAGCGATCTATGCCAGGCATTCTTAGGGTTAGGAATATTGGATAGAAGCAGGCGTTATTATGAAAATTAAGCTAAATTTCCTATACTCCGCGAAAAGCAGGAGGATCTGTATGGTTTAATTATAATTTCTTTAATCCTTATAGGTACTCCACACCAAATAGATCTTCGGTCTACCATCTACGCACGTTTCCGGAGATGTTGACTTTACAATGAATAATTGTTTAGTACGATTTAAGAAATTATTATGATAGAACAGATTATAATTACAACAAACAGATTCTTCTGCTTTTCGCGGAGTATAGCAAAATAAGTTTAATTTTCATAACCTCAGGATTAGGACAACATGCGCGAGAGCGAACAGTTGTTGTAAAATTAATATAAACCCTCGTTCAAATAGTTTAATACAAATACTTAAACCAAATTGCACAAATAAGAATAATACAATAAATAAATATTAATAATATACAAAGTGTAACCGAAACAAAAAAAAGAATTTGGAGGATTTGTCGTATTATTTCCTTACTTATATAAGCTCTCTGCCTAAAATATTGATCAATTTAGAAGGTATTTTTACTTTTCTCGAAAAAGTTAAATTATTTTCAATTTGCGTAAAAAGAAGCTTTATCAAGGCTCAAGTTTCATTTAACTTTCCATTGGCCCGCAATACAGTATTCAGCTCAAATTCATTGAATACCTTATAATAGTGAGATCTTTCGGATCTTAAAAGAGATTCTATATAATTCCTATCCAGGCCATTTTAATCAATATTAATTTTATATCATTGTTTCTGTACCTACTAGTTTTCTTGTGTGATAAAATAAAAAATATTTTTTTTTTCTTTAATTGGTTTATTTAGCAACTGGTTTATTACAGGTACAAAAATTGATCTTAAAATCATCATCATCGTCATCATATAAACCGATAGACGTCCACTGCTGGACATAGGTCTTTTGTAGGGAGTTCCAAATTCCACGGATCTTGGTGCCGCTTGGATTCAGCGGCTACTTGCGACGCGCTTAATGTCGTCTGCCCACCTCGTTGGGGGTCGACCAACCTTGTTTGGGTTGGGGTTGCGCTTACGAGTGCGGGCCTGCCATTCCAGCAGATATAAAAATAATAAAACTTTAAATAAAATATTAAGAGACATTATATCGCGGTAATCTACATGGAATATGAAAAATAAACTATAATTTCTACAAATAAACCATAATCACCTACAATTCCAAAGAACCTTACTTTTTCTACACTATTCAGTTTGGAAAACAAAAAAACAGTCTACTAAAGTGTAATAATCGGAGATGACATCAATTAATTTAAACAGAACTATCACTTGAAGTATTAAAGCCACATTGGGGTAAATTTAAACTTAGTCAGGTCAGTAAATATCATCATCTTGATATTAACCCATTAACGGCCCACTACAGGGCAAGAATCTCTTCCCACAATGAGAAGGGTTTAGGCCAAAGTCAATTACGCTGGTACAGTGATGGAGTCCAATCTGTAGTCCTTTGAGAAAATTATGGAGAACTCAGACATGCAGATTCCGTCAAGGTATTTTGCTACAACGTTGAAGTCAAGTGACATTTTTAATAACTGAAACGCAGACAGCCGATTGGGGCAGTTTGCAGCGACCCTGCTTTCTAAATCCAAATCCCTGGGTTCGATTCCCACTACTGGAAAATTTGATGTTCTTCAGTATCTGGTTGTTTATATGTATATACACAGAGGGCTTATAACGACTCACGTATACAATACAAATAAAATAAGAGATAATGACTTCACAGTATTGTTCGGGTTGCCGAGATTCTGCAGTGCATCGAAAATGTTTGCGGAGAATCACGTTGATGACTTCCACGCAATCATTAGAAAAAGATCTGCATCAATGATGAGCAGAATGCGCGGAAGCTACAACAATATTTTGAAGGTATTAAGCAATTAATGGGAAAATCCCTTTATGGAGCACTAGGTTGGTACACACTCACACACCGAGTGCTCAAGAGGGTACTTACCTTAGAAGATTCCTAATTATTTTTTATTTATAGGTTTGGCCAATTTTAATTTATAATATAGTAAATAAGAGATAAATAATAGAGCGGGCAGTTACCTTGGCCAACGAATTAGTTTGGCCATCCAAAGGGGCAATTCTGCCAGCATCTTAGGAACTGTGCCTCGCTGCGGTGGTTTCGAAAACGTTTTAGATTTTATTTAGTTTTAAATAGTTTATTTTAGGTTATATTTATAAAACAATTATTTTAAAGAATAAACATGAAGTTTATATCCTGTAAATAAGATAATTGTTAGTTTTGTAGCTATGGAGTTTTATCTAAATTAAATCTTATTATTATTATTATATTCTAATTATTTATGTATGTTATTCATAAAAATATTCATCAGTCATCTGAGTACCCATAACACAAGCTACGCTTACTTTTGGGTGAGATGGCGACGTGTGTATTGCCGTATTATTTTTAGTGTATATTAACATAACTTAGAAAAGTTAAAGGTACGTCCTAGGTTACGAACTGGCCCCCTCGAAAGTGCACTGCTTCAAATATTCGCGCCAAAGAAATTCTCTATTATCTAGTGACACAATCATCCTAACCAAGCATTGTACCTGTAACATTAAAGTGTATATTATTCATAGAGGTGTAATTTGATGTCATTGTGTACCAAACTGGGGAGATTATTATAGCCAGCCCTCATTACCATGTCACTTGATATCTCTTGTACGAGGGCTTAGTATACGGATTTAACTCACTAATTCAATATGTTTACCACGCCCTCCCTGGCGCAGCGGTTAGCTCTGTGGATTTAAGTGGGAGGTCCCACGTTCGATACCCAGCAGGGGCAATTAGAGAATTTATAATTTCTGAATTTTCTCTAATCTGGTCTGGTGGAATACTACGGCCGTGGCTAGCCTACTGACAGCGACTAAGCGATTTAGCGTTCCAATACGATGTTTCGTAAAAAACGATAAGGGATATATATATGGGTTCAATACAACTCTACTGACCGTTAATCGTTTAAGCTGGTACGAAGTCGCGTAGAAACCGATTAGGGGTAAGAATAAGGTTTAATATAATTCGCATACCTTGTGACAATCTTAGGTCATCACTGACCATTGCAGTCAAGGGTTAACTTGTAGTGGAAGAAAATAAAGATACAGGCGCGTTTAAGAAAAGCATATTAAAACAGAATATTACAAACGCAAATGATATAAAAGTTACAGCAATTTATACAAAATTGGTTTATAACTGTGACTTCGATGGCCATAATCTTAAATTTTTTAACCCCGACGCAAAAACGACGGGGTGCTATAAGTTTGTGCGGTCTGTGTGTGGGTGCGTCTGTCTACCTGTCTGTGGCATCATAGCGGCTGAACGTATGAACCGATTTCGATTAAGTTTCTTTTTATTTGAAAGGTTAATAAGTCGGGAGTGTTCTTAGCTACGTTTGATGAAAACCCAAGATGGCCGCAGCCACAAAATGGAGATATTTATATTTTTTTCATAACTCCCTCAAAATGGGTATCAAATTAAACAGCTTGACTGGTGGGATAGTATTAACTGTGATAAAAATAAAAATAAATCCACGCTGGCCGCCACTACAAAAATGGCGAATTTTTTAAAAATCCCTATGGTATTAAATGAAATGGCTTCACTAGTAGAATAATGTGCACTATATTGAAAGGGAATGATTTCATGTCGGGGTTTTTTTGAATAATAAATTTATAACTAATATTATTATCAGACTGATTCCAACCGGAACGTCTGCTAAACGTTATCTTAGAGACAACGCCGATACTCCAACTCAAGTGTATAAAAATACTTCGAACCAATTGAATTCGTCGTCAACCATTTGAAAGTTAGGTTAATATCCAGCAAAATTTCCGCAATACGTTTTTCTTCAACTTATTTTCAGTCAAAGAAGTACTTGGCTTTTAATGAAAAGTACTTGAATACGGGAGAAGTTCGTTTTAATTAATACCTACGTCAAAAGTTCAAACTTTTAAAAGCTTTCGACTTCATAACGTTTTTATTAAATGACATGTTCTTAAAGTGATTCCACACTCACCTACCTCAGGTTTTATCAACACGTCAGTGCTCAACTAAGAAGTAGACTAGATAAAAGATATTAATCGAATTTTATACCATCCTACTAATATTATAAAAGTGAAATTTTAAAATTTTGTCAAAATGTCATCAGACGCGGACAAAGTCGCGGAAAATTACTAGTTAACGTAGAACACAGGATATAATAACTTAGTCCGACTTTGAAACAGAAACAAAGCGGATTAACTCACCGGCGGAAAATAGGTAAACAGAGTTCTACTGTAAAATCCACGAAAAGGTTCTTTAAATACTTCGAGTAGGTATTTACCTACTTATGTTAAAAGCGGAAGTGTGTTCTAGTTCGTTAGCTCATCCTTCTTTCACGCAGCAACGGAGCTAAGAATTGACGTGTGTTTCGGTTTCTTTATTTCTTTTATTACACTACACTTTATCCCTTGACTGCAATCGCACCTGTTGTGGAGTATGGTAGAAGACCCCTAATCGGTTACTATGGGACACCTATATCTATTTCTTATTTTTACGCTAAGTCGTTTGGCGGCATGGCTTTGTCAGTAGAGAGAAGCTTTCACCAGCCCATACCAGAAAAAATCTGAAATTATAAATTCCCAAATTGCCTCTACCGGAGATCGTACCTGAACTCCGGTCATAAGACCACAGATGCATTAGTGCAAGATTTGTAAAATTAAAATGGACACAATATCACTCGTTTTAGAGTCGCAAATCCGGTACTTCTGACTTTTGTTTTACGTTCGAGTTAAAGAATGGTAGGCAAATTTGAACTTTAATACAATATACATGAGATCATTTTACTTCGGCCTTCAAGTATTTCGATACTCGAAAACAACTCTTCGATTGCGAGCGAGCAATTCTTGAAGGCACGAGTAGGTACTAAGATTACAGAGCTCCAGGGATATCGTCAGAAATCATTATCAATATCAACCCATTACCGGCTACACTACATGACATCCATTGGTCTCTTTTCAGTATGAGATTAATTTAGGCCGTAATCCACCACGCTGGGCCATTGCTGAGTTCACACGCCTTTGAAAACGACATGGACAACTCTCTGGCATGCAAATTTCGTCACGGTTTCCGTTAAAACAAGTGATATATTAATTGTGAGTTTAAAAACGCACATTATCCTAAAAATTCAGAGATGCGTGCCGGGGATAAAACTTGGTCCCGTCTAAAGGGAGATCGAAGCCTACTTAAATGATGAGCTAAGAACAAATAATAGAACTAAAATTTTTAAGTTTTTAGATAGCCATGAATAAAAAATTGCTTTTTTTTTTGTGGTTTATCTTATTATTAATATAACACAGTTAATTCTATTTAATATTACATCGTTGTGCCACGATTATTAATGAGTCATTTTGTATGCAACCCCAAATTGCACTTAGCCGGTTTTATTTCCTTCTACTTTTGTCTACGACACATAATTATTTCAAAAATAGTTTCTATATTTACTTGTACATGTTTACAATTAAAAACTTACTTCATGTAAAAAGCACATAAAGTAATTGCAAACTCTTAGCTTAAATGCTCGTAATACTTCAAATGTTAACTCTTTCTCTATTCTCTACAACAATTATTTTCTATTACAACTATTATTATCTACGATCTAAATGGGATGGATCAAAATGAGAGAAATAAAAATATTCCATACTCACTGAAGGATCAGCCTGAACTTGTAGTTTCGAAAACACTTCAATCGTACGGAAAATATTTCCAAAGTTTCAGCGTAAAAATATTTCAAACGAAACTCAAGTTTTGTAATAAAACGTATAAAAAACAAGAATATTTTTCACTCAATACAGTCCAACATTTTCATACCGAACAGTCACATAACTTCCCATCTATAAGGGAAAAATTATAAGCACTGAACAAAAATCCAAATAGAAATACGAGCTTTTTGCGTCCGAAAGCTCGTTCACACCAGACCTCTTTGCGTCACAAACACGTGCGTCTGTGACCACAGTCGGTTGCCGACTACGACTGGCAGGGTGACTATTGCGGTTTGCTCAAATGGTATCCACAGAAACTGTAGCGCGTAAAAAGTTTATATTACGCGATACTTTACTACCCTTAAATGCTGAACGGTATCCGTACTATAAACTATAATAGATTGTTGCCCGCGAATACGTCAGCTTTGTGATTTTATATACATCCCGCAGAAACCATAAGTTTCCGGGATAAAAGAATCGTATGCTCGTTTCCATACCTTCTTGTGAGAAGGTATAGAATAATGGGAAGGGAGTTAAGGCCGTCCACCGCTCTGGTCCAGTGCAGATTGGTGGACTCCACTCACCTTTGAGAACAATATGGAGAACTCTCCGGCATGCAGGTCACGACGTTTTTTTTCACCGTTGAAGCAAGTGATATTTTCATTACTTAAAACCACATAACCTAGAAAAGTTAGATGTGCGTGCTGGGATTAGAACTCGGTCCTCCGAAAGTGAAGTCGAAGTCCTACCCACTAGGCTATAACCGCTTCACTGGGTAACATGATAATGACTACGACACCCTGAGGTATCTCTGCATCGTCTAGAGTCTCATACAAGACTAAAATGTATCGAAAATGTACCAGCGGCACAATAAATAAATTAATAAATAATAAATAAATATACTACGACAATACACACGTCGCCATCTAGTCCCAAAGTAAGCGTAGCTTGCGTTATGGGTACTAAGATAGCTTTTGAATATTTTTTTTTATGAATATAATACACATTAATACTTATTATATACAGATAAACACGCAGACACTGAAAAACAATCATGTTCATCACACAAACATTTTGCAGTTGTGGGAAGTCGGTCGTCGAATGTCATGAACATTGGCTGTGAATCAAATATAGTTCTGATTTTTTTTTTTTTTAAAGTTATACTTCTTTTGGCGCGTTAGGGAAAAATGATGAGAGTAAACGATGCGCGCGCACACCGTCACAATAAACCGACACCCTGAAGTTAGCTATAATGTTTGACAGTGTACACTTTTAAATGTCAAAGTCTGCGGGCTCATTCCGGTGATTCAATTTTACATGAATCTCAAATTTTAATGTTGACTGAAACTTCGTTGTCCGATTATGAGTCCATTAGTATTCCAAATTTAATTATATTTATTATGTTCATTTCGTTAATTATATAGAAATATTTTCTTTGTGATATATTTCTATATAATTAAAGAAATGGACTGAATGGAATATTAATAAACTTTATTTAACTAAGTACCTAACTAACTGATAACGTTATAATAAAACTTTCATTGTTTTAAATACACACACAAACTGAACACTATAAACACTATATAGCTTAGCGGCACGTCTTTGTCGGTAGGGTGGTAACTAGCCACGTCGAAAACCTCCCAGACCAGACCAGAGAAAATTCAAATATTATAAATTCCCAAACTGCCCCCGGGAATCGAATCCGGGACCTCCTACTTAAATTCACAGCGCTCATTGTTGGGCCAGTGGACAATATATTAATTTAATAAGAATTTTTAGCACATTTGTAAAAATGCTTATTAATTTAATAAAATATCTGGAAAAGATCAAATTATAGATATCCAAAGTTTAATTATTTACCCACTTTATAAAATGAGTGCAAGAACAAAACCTTCCTGCTCAATCCACCGCCATGCCAATCATTTGGACTCTGGATCTCGAGACATTATTATTAAAGAACCGCCCGGCAGTCTGCGGAAAACAAAGCTTCATATTTTCTTAAACAAATAAATCAACAGCTTTTGTTCGTGTTTAATTTCGCGAGAAGTATGAACACGGCACAAAGTAAAAAAAAAAAACAAATAAAAAAACCTGAAAAGAATATTTTATAACACGGGTATAATAAAACTAGTAAAATGCCGCTCCTTTCAGCAACATACTAACCTAACTATTTAATAGGGGTTATTTTCCTAAAAATAGGTCACCGGTAGATGGAATTGCCAACAGTCCTATTTCCTTAGGACATGCAAACCATTCTATGAATTTCTAACGAAGTTCCCGAAAGCGGACGTTGCACTTCATACAAACCTAACCCAATCTAACCTCCAGTCCATTGAACACACTGATTCAAGTTTCTTATAGTATTTAAGTTAATAAAAATTAAGGACAATGCATTTCTCCTATATAATATCTTCTATTTAACTATGCATATCAAAAACATTCGGTTAATAACTTTGAACATGTTCTATAACTTTTTATGCTAAAGTCTTTCTGTTTGTTTATGTGTTTGTTACCTATGGTCTGCCCAATCGCTACACGGAACTTGGCGAGATCGAAATTGAAAGATTTGCATCCGATTTCTTTTCATTGAGTGCTCTAGAGAATAGTTTTCGCGAATTTAAAAACATAAAATATGCTGATCGTAACAAACTCTCGCACATAAAAAGTTCACATCCTGGAGACAGTTGTAGGATATTTTTTAGCCCAATAAAATTTCCTTTATTAATTATATATTGCACGCTTCATAAGCAAGCGTTGAAATGATGCTATATTCCTGATATATGAAAGTCAAGTACTTTACGAAACTAATAATGACTGTATTTTTGAATTGTAGTTTATTGAATTGTTATTTATTTAATTACAAAAAAAATGTGTAAATTATTGAATTGTAGTTGAATTTTTTAGTGTTTAATTTAATTATAGTTTAAAGTTGATTACCTTGTCGATACAATATATATAGAAAATGTAATCAAAGTAAACAAACGAAGAAGAAAAAAGTTTTTATTTTGGATCCATAGAAAAAGACACATTTATAAATGGAACTGAAAGTAGACTATATAGAGGTATACAACTGCAGTAGACTTTAGAGTGGACTTCGGCTTCCCGAGGGCCGAGTCCGAATCTCACGACTCACATTTAACGTTTTAAAAGTTAAGTGCGTTTTAAGCGATTAAAATATCACTAGCTCCAACGGTGAAGGAAAACATTGCGAGGAAACCTGCATGCCTGAGATGTCGCCATAATGTTATCAAGGGAGTGTGGAGCCCACCAATCCGCACTAGGCCAGCGTGGTGGACTACGGCCTAAACCCTTCTCGATAGTGGGAGGCCCTGTAGTGTGCATGATTCACATTATTTTTGACGGCCGAGTGGCGCAGTGGGCAGCGACCCTGCTTTCTGAGTCCAAGGTCGTGGGTTCTATTCCCACAACTGGAAAATGTTTGTGTGATGAACATGAATGTTTTTCAGTGTCTGGGTGTTTATCTGTATATTATTCATAATAATATTCATAATAGTATTTGTATTATATTCATAAAAAAAAAGTATTCATCAGCTATCACAGTACCCATAACACAAGCTACGCTTACTTTAGGGCTAGATGGCGATCTGTGTATTGTCGTAGTATATTTATTTATTTATTATATCAAGAGGTTCTGGGTTCAATCCCAGAGTCAGACAGTCGCGGGCCTCCTCTCAGAATGAGAAGGGTTCAGATCGTAGCCCACCACGCTGGCCAAGTGCGGATTGGTAGACTTAACACTCCGTTGGGAACATTATGGAGAAGGCATGCAGCTGTCCTCACAATGTTTTCCTTCAACATTTAAAGCCAGAGATATTTTTTAATTTAAATTATAAACTCACATAACTCCGAAAAGTCAGTGGTGAGTACCGGGGCTCGAACTCGTTCTCTACGAAAGGAAAGTCGAAGCCTTACCCACTAGGCTATCACCGCTCCACAAATAATATACTTAGATAATATTAAAGATTGATTTAATTAAAGCTAATTTCCTAAAAGGTCAAAATTGTATAATAAAATCCAAAATCGTCGCGGCGTAAACAACATTTATCCAATTATCTTCCGAATGGCCGTGGCAAATCGCGTTAGCGTTAACAGTTATTATCGGAATAGACTGAAAAGGTGTCAGAGAAGGGCGTTCCTAAACGAGTCAATAATTACCACAAATAACCCCGAATTCTGTTGTTTACTCGCTCCAGGTGTTTACTGTATTGCTCTTCATAATCGGTGATCTGAATTGGCAGATATGGAAGTGCCAAACATTTTTTAATACTTATTCGTTCATTTCTGTAAACAATAGTTAGTAATTTTAGTTAGTTTTATTAAAAGAAAGCTTATAGATAAGTCCTATAAATAGTATAAAGGACTAAAGGGTGTGAATTATTGCTCTAACCAAATTAATCTACTTCTCTAAAATTACACCTCTAATAATTTTAAATGACAATGTGAGATGGCGATAACAAATAAAAACACCCGGCTAAGTTTTTTTCGGGCTACTTCTTAGACTAGGACGCGTTTGGAACCCTCGTAGCTTTAGTTTTAAGTTCACGAATATGGTTATCGCCATCATCTCACTACCGTGTACTTCTCATGTAATAAATGCATCACAAGTGCCATCTATGTCCCTATGTGTACTTTGAATAAAGATATCTTTGAATTTGACTTTGAATGCTTTGCAGAGATGATAAAATAAATAACACACTCCCTCTTCCTCGTATAACCTGAAATTAAATCCGTCGACGAGTTTAATTGATTGTCATTTTATCATTATCAATAAATAGCCTACAATACTGTTGGACTAGAGGCCTCTTCCAGCGGGAGGTTTTGCCCATAATCACAACGCTGGGTAGACAAATTGTTGTCGCTAACGGTGGTAGTGTAGAACAGAGGACGCTGCTGCCCGTACGAAAAGAAGGATTGTTGACAACTGTATTCTGATCTGCCACCGCCATACATGGCACATACTTTATTATATGTTAATACTTATCTTTTATTTCAGTAACCAATGATGTACAGGTCAAGAGATGATATAGTAAAACCAAGCTAAGCTAATAGCTAGCTTTAGGAATACTAGCTAAATTTCATTTAATAAACGGCTTTCTTCTCCGTAAAGCCTGAAATGAACACCGCCACCGATTTTATTGTTTGTCCTTCTTTCATGTTTATATTTTCCATGTTTATAAATGTTGGGAAGTAGAGATTCTTTATCCAGGCGTTTTCGAAATCCATGCTTTTGAAGTATTTTATTAATTATTCCTTGAAGAGGTTTTAAAAAAACACGGAATTAAGACTTTTCTTTTGTGGAGACAGCTAAAAACTTTTCCACCTGGATTTCGAAAAAAGATTAATGCGGCCGAAGTCACGGGCATCAACTAATATAATATTTAACCCATATTTATCGACGTTAGGCATTCAAGGACCTTGTTGTGAATAATGACTTGTCTTGTTGATCCTTTGATCTATTATTCCTTTTGTTAACTTGTTGACGCTGTCACAACAATACGAGGAAGATCAAATGAAGTGCTAATTTCCATAATCTTCGTCCTATATCTCAGTAGGAGAGGAGGGACAGGAGATTTAAAGTGTCAGCGGTGTTAGCCTAGTGGTCAGGAAAAATTACTTAGGTATCCATAATATGACGACACTTTTGGCCAATTGATTCAAAACATATAAGTAACTTAAAATAAAATGTTGCGCATGGAATAACGAATGACCATCTAAATAAAGCAGCGCGCACAGCAAATAAAAAAAGGACTTTAAGTTTGTAAAACAGGCTTATTTCAATCTATTGCGTGAAATGAAATAAGGACCGGTTTCTCTGTTTAACCGGCTAAAAAATCCAGAATGAAACCTGAAACCTTAACCGAAATGATTCCAATAAGAACCGGAACCGGAAAAAAATTCAAACCGATTTCGGTCATTAGCCCCGTGTTATTGACCGATATCGGTTTGAAATATTTTCCGGTTTCCGAGCCCTGCCTGATGTCACTTTTACTATACGGTTCAAAATGTAATTATAACGTATTGTGGAACATGCAAAGTCCTTTCATATCACATAACTCTTGACCTAGTAACCTCACTATAAAACTTCGCCCATATATACTCCTCTTGCAATTAAATTAAAAATATCTATATTTTTCCTTTTTCTGGTCCCCTGCATACGTCTCTAACTTTTCAGATTTATTTGAGTTGTTAGTTTTTTTTTTATTACGCTACAAGTTAGCCTTTAATTGCAATCTAACCTGGTAGTAAGTTAAAATTGTAAGTAAAGATTGTAGCGGGCTAACCTGTTAGGGAGATACGGCAGTTCTATTTAACCCAGACGCCTAATCGGTTTCTACGCGTAATCTTACCAGAACGCTGAATCGCTTTTTTTTGAATGAAGAAACTTTAAAGGCAAGAAAGTGAAAAAGCATTAACTCAATACTAGAAGTACACGCGGCTTTGTCCGCTGTAGGTAAGTACCAACTATTCTTATTTACAGTATCCCTATTTCCCCACGAAAGCTGTTAATGCAAAAGAGTGCATGCGTGGAGAGGTTTTAGTTATAGCAGAATCGCGCTGTAGTTCCATCAAAAATATAATATGCATTCTTCCGGGATACAGAATACATTCTTTCAGATTTCTGTTTGCGCCGCACCGGGCCTTAGCCCTTTTGCCCCTAGGATAAATACACTCATGAATACAGCAGTTCGGAGCCTCTTAGATCGTGGTTAATGCAATCACGGTCTAGATAGTCGCGACAATCTATAAGGTACGTATTTATTAGTAAGGTCAGCCTTAAATCTGTTATTACTATTGTATTTCAGTGGTAATCAATGACAAAAAGTACTTATAAAAAAAACGTGTGAGCCGTCACGGGACGCCTGGCAGATGTGAAACATCGAAATTATTTTCTGTAAGTTATTGCAGATATTGCATAGTGAAAAGATAAGGCATTACAAATAATAAAAAAAAACAACGAAATACACTCTTTTTTTAAGTCAGTTAATAATGAGTGTTTTATTACAAAATTATTATTCACTAGCTGACCCGTGCAACTTCGTCTGCATCAAATCGGTTGTTACCGGAAAACACGAATAAAATGACATTTTATAAAAAGAATCCTAGCTAGATTGATTTATCGCTCCCGAAATCCCCCGTATGCAAAATTTCATGAAAATCGTTGGAGCCGATTCCGAGGTTCCAATTATATTTAAACAAGAATTGCTCGTTTAACGATATAAGATTTTTATTTTTCTATCATTTATTATTTTCCTTTTTTTTTTTTTAATTATTAACAATGCTTAAGAATAAATTAAAAAACACTATTAAAAATTTATAAAAAAAAAAAACTTTCACCCTCCGCTTGCGGGGCTTTTGAATGCCCAAGCAACCGGTGGTCAGGGCTCCAGAGTGAGAAACCTCCTCACTACTGCCTTCTGTATCCGACCCTTGATCCAACAACCAAGCGAAAGCATCTTGATTTATTTATTTTTCTTTAGAATTTTATTGCTACACATACGAAATACAAAAATTCAATCGTATAGCGTGGCGATGCGTCGCCGCGGCCTGTGTCGCCACGCCAACAATCATTCAACATTGCAACATTATTATCATTCAACATCATCAAAATTATCCGCAGGTCTCCCCGCTGCGGAAGTTGGAGAGCTAAGACCAACGAGCTCCAACGCGGGTCGTTGGACTTCAAATGAAATTACCAATGTAACAATAAATAAAAGCACCGTAGTCCGTAGGGTAAGCCTGTATCATGAGTTCCTGTTAAGATTGTGTTTTTTGCTCAGTTACAGCGAGTTTTTCATTACGAGTTGTTTAAGAGAAAACTGTGCACTTATCTGCATGAAGCATTCCGCAAACAAACTTGTTTGACTTTCTGTTGCACATATTTTTATGTTGAAAAACTCCTACTTACTCCGGTAGTTTCGGATTAGCTAGTTATACCTGTCTTAACTCAATAATTTCTGTTAATCAGCTAAACACAACCTGAAAAATAAAAACTCATGCCAAAGTTGGGTCAGCTGAATCTACTAACTCTCCGTTTTATTAAGTAAGACATAAAGGACCAAATTACCTACGAATATAAAATTAAACAAGGATGGGCATGAAATGAAGGCGAAGAAGTAAATGTGGCGCATTTATGGCATCATTAATTTATTGAATGGGACGAAAATAGCCTTCCCGTTGATGAGATCCATTGTTGCCATCGTTAGGGAGCGCTGTTGTCGCAGTGTGACGAAAATTATGTACTAATTGACCGAATTTTCTAACAGTCACGTCATAAGAAAGTAAAAATACCTACCTGCCTTCTACGAGAATGGTGCTGAGATGTCGCGTTAAAATATATATTTTTTATTCCGCTACAAGGTAGCCCTTGACCTCACCTGGTTGTAGGTAAGTGATGATGTAATCTAAGATGGTATTAGGTCCTAGCCTGTCAAGAGGTATGGCAGTTAAATTAACCTTCTAATCGGTTTGCATCGTACCGAGACGCTAAATCGTTGAACGGTACATCTTTGTCGGTAGGCTTGTAGCAGAGTGTTAAATTGATTCCAATATAACTTCTAAATGCCTGAACGTATCCGGATAAGTACCTATCATTAAAAAGGTTACGTCATCCCAATAGTATTGGCGTTAACGCAGCGAACATAAAGCGCCCTGCGAGTTCAGTAATGTGTTGAGGGCGGTGTTCAAGAAGCCACGACGCTGCAGTGAGTCAGAGATGTTTGCGGATACACGGGTAGATAATTTCTACGCGATCATCCGCAAGCGTGCTGCGTCAATGATGAGCAGGCTCGTGAGTAGCACCAACCCCCTCC
Organism: Pararge aegeria; assembly: GCF_905163445.1. Taxonomy (NCBI): domain Eukaryota; kingdom Metazoa; phylum Arthropoda; class Insecta; order Lepidoptera; family Nymphalidae; genus Pararge; species Pararge aegeria. The sequence goes on from NC_053198.1 coordinate 5,711,629, forward strand.
TCAGTACACTGGCATGCAGGGGGCACACGCGCTATAGGGGGGGTTCAGTTTGACTATAAGGATTTTTTTTTGGTATAGAACCAGGTTGTTTTTAGTTGTAAAGTACTAACATAGGTTTAACTGCATTGTATTACTAACACGATATGGACAAATGTCCGAAATAAAGATTTATTAATATTATTATTATAATAAAAAAAATCGTACAGCATTTGTGTTTTTATTACGGTTTAGGGAACTTAATTTAGTAATCGTTTTAGAAATTAAACTAAAATGCAGAACTTAGGAAAACATTTAATTTAAATATTCACCTATCATTAAATAAATATAACTCATCGAAATTCTAACATTAATTAACAGATCGCCATCGCTGAATTGGTGAAGGAGTGGACTCTATAGCCACAGGTGTGGATTTAAATACTGTTACAATTTCTTATACGTATTCGAAAACTAATAACTATAGAAGCCCACGTAGAAAAGTGCCATATATGCTAACTGAACACACTGCACTGCACTATCCGTGCTAAACAGCCAGGACTGGTACTTTGCGCAAAAAAATAGCCAGCCCTTCTGTCACCAGATGGGGCAAGTAACGACGGTGTCATGTTCAGAACTGTAGGTAGTTTTTTTTTTTAAAGCAGCCCAACGTTGCATAATTTAGTAATTAACATCTGAAAAGAAAAAAAACTACAAGGATTGTTTTTAATTCCTCGGATAAAAGAAATGCAACGAAGCGACACAAAGCACCGCGATGACCGAGAAAAACCACTACGTAGAATTTCATATTTCAATAAAACAAAACGGAAAGTTCCTTATTTTTTTCCAGGCACAGAAAGCTTTTTAGATTTAAAAATAGTTATTTTTTTACATAAATAGCAGAGGTTTCAAGATTATTCTCTACTAATATTATAAATGCAAAACGGATGTTTTTTGGATGTGTCCGCAGATTCTCTATAACTAAGAGATTGCGTGCAGCAAAAAGGCAGTCTTTCCATGCCTCCATTTTTTTTTTTTGCTTATTTGTTTTCTGTATTATTTTATATTGTTCTCCATTTTATTTCACGCAGCAAGAGTGCAAGAGCTTCGAATGATTCTTACATAAATTTAGTTTAAGGACCGGAGATTCACGGTTCCTATAAATCTAGATGAAAGGTTTCCACCGATATTGCAGTTATGTTATTACTTCATGATATCAACCCATTACCAGCCCACTACAGGGCACGGGTCACAATGAGAAGGGATTAAGGCTGTATCCCACCACGCTGGCCGAGTACGGATTGGTGTACTCCACACACCTTTGAGAATCTAATGGAGAATTCTCAGGCATGAAAATTTCCTCACGATGTTTTCCTACACCGTAGAAGGAAGTGATGTTTAGACTAATTAAAACGCACATAACTTAGTTAGAGGTGCGTGCTGGGATTCGAACTCGGCCCCCCGTGTGTGAAGTCGAAGTCCTATCCACTGGTCTTTCACCGCTACGTTATAACCTATTTATATAAAATTGCTGAGCATATCTTTAAATAAATAAATAAATATACTACGACAATACACACATCGCTATCTCGCCCCAAAGTAAGCGTAGCTTGTGTTATGAGTACTAAGATGACTGATGAATATTTTTATAAATAGTATATTATTATATTAAATACTTATTATATACATATAAACACCCAGACAATGAAAAACATTCATGTTCATCACACAAACATTTTCCAGTCGTGGGAATCGACCTCACGGCCTTGGACTCAGAAAGCAGGGTTTCTGCCCACTGCGCCAATCGGCCTTCAAAGGCCTCTTTATAGGTATAATACTCATAGATATACCTTAAGCCTTGGAATGATACACAGGATATTTTCCCCCTAAACCTGCCTACCCTACAGCCTACTAAGTCTATAAATTTTGCATCAGCAAGTTACTGCAGCCCTAATCTGCAATCTCACCTGGCCTCAGTGGCGTGTACTTCATATAAGTACAAAAGCACTGCCTACCCTAAAATTTTTGTGTGACTCATAAAGGAGAGGAATTTTTCCATTTCATGCCATCTTTCTCCTTTATGCATACCCTGGTCAAAGTTGGACAGATAGGAAATGTAAATTCTTAAAAAGTGGAATTTGATAAAAGCTTTGTACATACAAATCGTCCGGGTCTTCTGACAGTGCATTTTTTAATTAAAACGGTTGACGAAAACTATGTTACACTGCAGCTGATGGAAAAAAGGAAAATTGAAAAGAGCCTCGGCCGAAAGTGTCGCAGTAACGCGAAACAAGGAAAGAAAGGAACTGGTAATAAATAACACACCACTTGCCTGACCCGAAAACGTACAGTTCCATACGAAATAGGATTTTTCATGAAATTTTGAGCTCTCGCGAATTGCCTTCGGGTGAGTGTAACCCATTTCCTAGACAACGACCTCCCGCATTTTGCACACGATTGTCAACGACATTTTGCGTTTTGTTTCAGCAGTTTTTCATAATTGTCGAAGAGCCCACGATAGAAAAAATATAAACTTTGGGTACCAGCAAATAGGTTGGCTGTCTTCTCAAAAAAATCATTTTGTATGACTATTACTTTGTACAATAAACTTCCGGACTGTCACAAAAATCTACCACTAGTAAAATTCAAGCGAGCAATTTTTGATACTCTTAACAAAAAAAACTATTATAGTGTAAAAGAATACCTTAGTGACAGCAATATACCTACTTAGTTAAATTTTCTAACTGTATAACAAGATTTGTAATTGTATTATTTGCCTAATTAATTAAAAATGTCATTATTACTTATTTCTGATTATTGTATTTTCATTCTTTAAATTGTAATGTAATTTATATTTTATTTTTTATTTTTTTAACATTTGCACAATGTCTGTGACAGGCGATTGTGAAGGGTCTGTTTAATGAAATGTGTTCTTGTTATGTACCCACAATTTGGCAAATAAATAAATATTATTATTATTATATTATTAGAAAAACCTACAAAAATGAAACCCCGGCGCAAAAAGAACAGCGTTTAAGACCGCATTGTTTGTTTGTCAGAATTATCTAAAGGATTGAATGGATTAACCGATTTTATTTTTCGTTTATAACCCCCGACGCAAAAACATGGGGTGTTATAAATTTGACGTATCTCTGTATGCGGTGGACTATCTCTCTGCATCGCTTCTCAGCGAGAGCTCCAAAGGCTTCTTATCTCCTTATATGCAATCTTGGTGGTGAATAGTCATTGGCTAGTGACTATTCACCACCGATATTGCACATAAGGGTTGATGTGTAGAGAATTTAAAAAAAGTTAACATAGACAACAGAGCAGCGATACAGTTCAATCACCAGTGATTGTAAACCCCAAACCAATGATTTAATTCTATTCAAAACGTCACAAATCGTTCAGTGGAATTAATGGCACTAGAAAGTTCCTTCTCGGGCAAAATCAGTTGTGTGTCTATTTCCTTTAAATTTAAAATCTTGCGGGCAAGAACCGCAAGATTGGCGTGCACTTCAGTCATGCACAATAGCACTTCCTACCCCAACAATTTAATATAACTCGTATTACGTATAGCACGAGGATTTTTTTAATTTTATGTCATCTTCCTCATTCCTGAAAAAAAACTTGTGCCACTGATTGCAGGACTAATGTAAGTGTGGCAAATGTTAGCTCTTCGCCTATAAAGCCTGTCATTTGGACGTGAAATGAAGGTGGTTTAGAGATGCGACTCTAGTTGTGTGAACAGCCTGCCCCACCAGGGTAGGCAAAACAGTCCGTTTCCGTCTTATAATGTAAATAATATTTTCATAACTTTATGTGATTTTTGTTTTAAATATAAAAAGACAACAATAATTTCCTTATGTAAGTATGTTTATTAGTATTTTTAGTTTTACTTTAAAACCTACTTTGTATAAAAGAAGTAACGAAAAAATAAAAATCAAAAATCTTTTTTAAATACGAGTCATAAAAAATATAGAGTAGTCAGTGTTTTTATGTGAACCTTACTTATTATTATAGGGTGTCCATTAATTAAGGGGTGCCGAGATGAACATGAACCCGATAGGGTTTGAATTTCTCAGGAAATTCTAACTTTATTACGAAATTTTTCTCAAGAAATTCTAACTTTATTACGAAATTCCATCAAATTCCATTCATGTAGCATAAAGTTATTATTACAGAATCGCGCTTTGGATCTATCATACATAGGCATAGGAACTATAAATGTTTCGATATAATAAGTAACCTTGTAGTTTTATTTACTATTCTTTTAAATTTTAATTTTCAAACATACTTTATCTAAATAAGAAACGATAATATTGTATTGATAATATAGTAAAACATTAAATCCTTTTTAAATACGAGTGATATAAAATATATACTAGCCAGTTTTAGACTAAAGCATAGTTTAAGCAATACTTATTATAAGGGGCATCCATTAATTAAGGGGTGCCAAGAATAATACGAACCCGAAACGGTTTGTGTCATCTTTATATATATATTTCTTGTGTGCGTGTGTATGTCACTGAACTCCTCCTAAACGGCCGGACCGATTTCAATGAATTTTAGATTCACAAATCAGCCCGACAGATGGCGCTGGGGTCCGCTAGTTATATATAAATTACTTTCTATACAAGAATAAAATACCTACCGTACACATACACGTACATACACACATTCAAATACTCACAAAACTACTATTATTAGATAGACTAGATATCAATTATTATGTACTTTGAAAAATTTGGAAAATCCAAAAGTGCACGACTCATAATGCTCATTTAATTATCAAATATTGAAAAAAAAAAAAAAAACAAAACCTGCAAAACTGTATATATATATATATATCCATGTAAAATTAACATGGATGGTGATATATCTATATCTATAGATATTATGTACATTTTATTCCACCAGGGGCGCCTGTGCATCACTTTCCTAGTACAGCTGTTTTTTATTAATTGCAATTAAACTACACTGAATTAATTAATCATTCGCATTCAGTGACCTACAATCGTTGATAAGAATTTTTTTTTTTAAATTTAACTCAAATAATGGATTTTTTCAAAAGTTAAAGTGTTTTCGGGTTTCACACATGACGGAAAGGAAATTTTTTTGACCTATTTTGGTTTTTTTCCAATTCTATTGCAGTAAATCAATTTTTTAAAAGTATGGAATTAATCTCCATTAAATTATCTCGACAATAGTATGCAAAATATCTTGATTCCGTGAACTAACAAGGCTATAATAATAAAAATAGCCGCCGAAATGAGGCGAAAAAATCGATCGTAAAGCACACAGCTTGTCTGATGCTTCGCATCATGAGTCGTACAATTTTGTAATTATAAGCACAAAGCCTATGTCTTATTGAAACTGTTAACTGGGGAGATAACAGCACTGATAACTATCATAAGAGTTTATACTCAGATTAGTTATCAGGGCCTCTAGCTTATTTTATAGTTAAGCTTTGGTTACCTGTATACATTGATTTTTAGAAAAATAAATGATTATTATTATTATAAATAAATTAAAAACCTCGACACGAAATAACAAAAATGTATTCTACTAGTCATTTGAATGAGGGAGTTGTAAAAAAACATTTTACTGAAGCAGTGGTCTGGTTTCATGTTTTTTGACCTCTTGACTGCAATCTATTCTGTTAGGGGTATAACAGTTTTAATAAGTACCTCAACCAATTCCCCTAAAAGGTTTCTACGCTTCATTTAATAAACTCTAAATCTCTTGGCACCATGTCTTTGTTGGTAGAAAACTAGCCAAAGGCGAAACAACCTGACCAGACCAGAGTTTCAGGCATTATAATTTCCTGAAATACAGGTCCCAGGTCAGGTACATGGGACACACACACCACCTACTTATAAAAACTGAGCGCTAACTACTGTACCAGGGAAGTCGATAAAAACATAATGTCATACAAAAGAAGAGTCTTTTATCCCATTTTATATATAATCAACTTAATGCATATATACCCTGGTTAATGAGCATGCCACTGGTTGTGACAGCCCTATTACTTTAGTTTTAAGTGTTTTAAGTAATGTTGACCCAACTCAGCAGGCAGACGGGTGATCGACTTTTGTTTGTATTGACTATATTCGGCCATTTGCTGTACATTTTCCCTTTGGACCGAAACAATCGATCTCAAACAGGCTCTTTTGAAACGTCAGGTCTGTTCTATCACTTTCCGCCCATTAATGCTGGGCACATGGCAGAGATGAGAGCTTTGACCCTCCATGATCTTCTAATGGGGGGGTATTCTGACTTTAACAATTATAAGGTACCTACTAAGATAACCTTCGATTCGAATAATTTATTTATTTTATTTATTTGGTAACTATGGCCCATCTAAACTATTACATAACAGAATAATAAAAAACTAAACTAAGTCAAAAAAACTTATATTAAACATGCCATATACGAAAAGTTACAAATTAGAATTTCGGCGTCCAGGCAGCCCTACGTGGAGTTTAATATACAGCTTGTAAATCGAAGAGTCGTATCGATTTATTAATGATTTATAAAGATGAACTTTGTACACATAAATTGATTTTATTATGACTGTATAACCGATTTTGAACAGTAATTCCGCGCCATCAGTTGGAAGTTAAACGAACCATTCAATATTTGTCGTATTTAATTGTTACTATAGCAAATAACTTATTTTATTTTCGTGTCTTCGTTTGGGGTTTGCTTACAAAAGTTTGAGTACAAACTTTTGTGTGCACGTTTTCCGTTTTGATGCCAGATATACATAAATAAATTAGAATTATTTTAGAGGTTAAGCTAGAATAGGGTCCTTCAAAGAAATACCAACAATGAGTTGGTGCTATTTTATTCATTAAATATCTATATGTATTTATATGATAAGGGTATAGCCACTGTGCCTATAGCATAAAGTTCTTTATACGTCGTATCGCAGGATCTTTCTTTGTTATATATGTCTGTAGAATACCTTACCTACCTTGGTCAATACTAATACTGTTTGTGCACGCCACTGTATGTGACAGCCCTATTGCCTCGGTTTTAAGTGTTTTATAGAATGTTGACCCAACTCAGTAGTCAAACGGGTGATCGACTTTTGTTTGTATTGAATACGTTCTGCTGTACATTTTCCCTTTACGCCCGCATTACATATCTGATCCAAAATCTTCAGATGACAGATTGTATTGAATAGTGCTATCATTGTCTGCGTTCTTTAAAAGCGGTGATAGCTGGTTAATTTTATGCGTTTTATGCAATTGAATATCACCTTTGAAGTGTGAAGTTGTGAAGGATAACACCGTGAGACCTGCATGCCTGAGATGTCTCCATAATGTCCGGAAAGGCGTGTGAAGTCTATCGCATACGCACTTGGCCATCGAGATTCTGAAAGGAGCCCCGGGCCCTGTAGCCGGCAATGGATTGTTGACGATGATGATGATGATATATATCTGGGAACAGGGAAGAGTGGGAAAAAATATTCGTAAATTCTATCTGCCATCCAATGATTTTAGATTAGACTATTAATTTTTGGCGTTAGATCAGAACAATCTTTCTCAAACATGTTCTTATTAAACGCCAAATTTGTCTAAATATAATCATACTACTGTTTCCCTCATTTGTCATGGTAGAGCCTAGATTTGACCCATACAAATTGGTGAGCTTTAACAACTATAGTTAAAAGCGAGGTTTGACAATGGTGTTCCTAATCCCGGGTTAATTTTGTTTTTTTAATGGAAAAACACAATACCTAACGATTTTTGTCCCGATTTAGAAATCGATCTAAGGACACGTTATCCTTAATCGAAATAGTTAATCGTAGTACATCAGAAGTCTACTCGTCTCTGTAGATAAGGATCCTCCTCCTTAGTCGTTCACTCTTGACAGAGTAGTCGTTGTTGACGATGATACATTTTCTTAGGCTACAGCAGCCCCCGCGATGCGTCTTTACTTGTTACGGTCTTCAGCGTTTCGGGAACATTGGACTATGGAGGTTTGTGTTGCAACTTTTATTATGTCAGTCCAACGCCGTTGCCCTCCACTTTCCACTGAACAACGAATCGTTCCATGGAGTGGTTATCTGATCTTATATCTTTAAACGAGCAATTCTTATATATATATAATTGGAATCTGGGAATCGGCTCCAACGATTTTCATGAAATTTAGTATACAGGGGGTTTCGGGGGCGATAAATCGATCTAGCTAGGATTCAATTTTAGAAAATGTCATTTTATTCGCGTTTTATCGATAAATAAATATATAGTCGGAATCTCGGAATCGGCTCTAACGATTTTCATGAAATTTAGTATACAGGGGGTTTCGGGGGCGATAAATCGATCTAGCTAGGATTCATTTATATTGGAATCTCGGGCAAAACCTGCACAAAATATCCTGTTTGAGAGATTCCGATGCGTGCGATGTGTGAACGGCGAACGTTACGCCAAACGTGTAAGTGTATCGGAATTGTCTTAATTGTAGTTTCTTTAAAGTTCTATAAAACAGTCCGCGACAACATACGAATATTTTTTTAATTCGGCTCATTCGCGGACGAAGTCGCGCGGGTCCGCTAGTTCCTAGTTATATGTCCAAAGAACTTTAGGATTCGTATCTGCTCAGTCGAGGATAACGGTATATAGGGATAACACTACTAAAGTCATCTGAAAGTTTGTTATTAACTCAGGGCGTAAAATGCTTATCAATAGGTTATAACAGTACACTGCTGAAAGGCCCCTCCCATAATCAACACGCTGCGAGCACAGAGGGCTCTGATGCCCGTTCTCCATTACATTCCCTTGGTCGCCTCGTACGACAACCGCGGGGAGAGAGGGGATGCTGACAGTTATCATTTTACCTATATGGTTATCGCTATCACCGCGTACACATTTCTCATGTAATGTACGTATCAAAAGTGCCATCTATGGGCCTACTTGAACAAAGATTTAGACGACATATCTGACAATCCCCCCCCTTGGCAGAGTTAATTTGGGAATTCATAATTTCTGAGTTTTCTCTGGTGTTACCTAGCACCAGTTTGGCTAGTAACCACCCTACCGGCAAAGACGTGCCGCTAAAATATTTAGTGTTCCGGTGCGATGACGCGTAGAAACCTATGACTACCATACTTCTTAACAGGTTAGCCCGCTACCATCTTAGACTGCATCATCACTTACCACAGGTGAGATTACAGTCAAGGGCTAACTTGTAGTAGAATTAAAAACAATTGCGAAAATATTTGTAACTTTGACTTTGACTCCCAGTATTCTGACATGCCATCACCACACGGCATAATTAAGGTGAAATGTCATTTTACCACAATTACTCAGAAAATTGTATATCCGCTACAGATGTCACATCGTGACACTAATTCAAACCTTCAAATCAATTTCGAATGAATTTTCAACCTATCAGAGTTTAAGGAGGGTTTTGAGTGAACGAATATAGCCACATCAAAGCGACGGCATTATTTCAGTGAAACTAAAGAGAATTCAAACGAATAATAAATTGCCTTTACCACCGAAAGAGAAATTAAATGAATTGCCTCCCCTTTGAAATCCAAAACGTAGTATTTAGAAAAGTGAGTTACGCGGTTAACGAGGGCAATTAAGTGAAATGTGAAAATGAATTTTTCAAGTCACAAAGCCACAAGTTTGGAAGCCTATTCGTAAAAATATCGCGGTGCAATTTTGCGTTCCCGCCAAAATTGTTTGAATATATTATCGTAATCCCAAACGATGTAGGATGTTAAATACAAATCTTCTTCTTCTCTTCTTCTAGTGCCGTCACCTATCAGGGATTGGCAACCTTTATGGCTAACTGAACTTTATTAACAGCTGGTTTAAACAGTGGAAAGCCAGGAAATTCCCCTTCGACCAGACCTATGCTTGACCTTTATCTTGTCTTGTATAATGAGTTGGAGCAGGACGTACTTTGGATTGTACATTATATGTCCCAGATATTCGAGCTGTCTTCTTTGCACACTTTTTATTATCTATGTAGACTTTCAGCAACACGGTGGTTTTACGAACTGTATCTCCAAGACATTCGAAGCATCCCCCCGTAGACCTTCTCAAGCGTCCAGCTTATTTTGCATTGCTTAAATGAGTGGCCAGGCTTCTACTCCATATAATAATACAGAGAATATATTATAACAGTAAGTTTCGACCCATAGTTAACGCGGTTGAAATCGCGTAGAACATGAATCTTCTCCTGCTCCCGACGAGGGGACAGATCGAACGTTTTATTTCTAACTGTCCCCCTAAAAAAGCAGGACAGACTGGAAATAATTAGTTAATATGTCCCCTCGTCGGTACAGATAGGAATAATCCATATATTATGACTTTTTGACAAAATTCCGTTCTCGCTTTGAACTATTGTTAAATAGAACGAGCACCGCTCCCTATCATACGTCACGTGCGGATGACTGATGATATTTGAACGCAGCCAGAAGCCATTACTATTAATTTATATCCGTTCCGTGTTATCAAGCTTACCTATACACTAATACGGTTGAATTGTTTATATGAGAAAACACAAACTGTTAATTATTTTGTCGGCTGATTGGCGCAGTAGTCACGACCCTGCTTTCTGAGTCCAAGACCGTGGGTTTGATTCCCAATACCTGGCAAATCTTTGTGTGATAAAAAGGATGTTATATTATAAGTATTTATATTAATAAAATTATTTATAAAAAATATTCATTAGTCATCTTAGTTACAATAACACAAGCTACGCTTACTTTGGGGCTAGTTCGTAGTATATTTAGTTATTTATTATTTATTATTTAACTTTCAGGCAAAAAGTTATAATTGTTAGTGTAAGCGGTCCAATGGATATTGCGCAAAACCAACTATAACCAAGAATACAAGGTATAGATACTGTTACTTTCTAAACTAATGTAGATTCTCGCTTAAAGCTGGATCTCGAATAAAATGTTTACACTTAAAGAAAACGCAAAGTCACAATGTTATGCATTAGTACCTCAATGTTTTTTTTGTCCATTGGCTCAGCGGTTAGCCTTTTTAATTTATGGATCACGAGGTCTTGAGTTCGAATCTTGGGTCGGGCCTTCAAAACCCAACTAAACCCCGTGCCTCGGAAGGCACGAAAGGCCAATAGTGGTGGTATAAGCCCACCAACTCTCATTAGAGCAGCGTGATGAGTCTATGCTCTAAAACCTATTGTAGATGATGCCTTTGCCCAGCTGTTTAACGTTTATAGGCTAATTCAAACAAACGAAACCGCATTTGATCGGCGTGATGGATGTAGCTCTAAAATATAAGGGCGTGTGTGTAATAAGACGTTAAGTGGCTGAAAATAGTGATGATAATGATTATAACGAGGACCGGTGGCTAAACGTGCTCCACAAATTCCTAACTCCAGGCTCTCGAACATGCTCTCTACCAGATCAACGATGCAGTAAACCCGTATTCATCAGTATATATTCACTTTAGCACTCAGTAATTACACTCGTGATTATTGTAAAAGAAAATAATCGTGTGTGCAAACCGCAGTATGACAAATGGTTCGCTCATGCACCATAAATAATTAACAACTGAGTAATCTACGTATAATCACACAGTTGAGATGTATCTCTAAGTGCAGGCAGCTGGCTGGGATTAAACAGTTGCGCCTGATGTAGGGTGACCAAATAGCTGCAATGTATTATGAACGCCCGACGATAATCGTCAATAGCTCAGTCACAAAAGGCTCTACTACTACTCTAGGTCTGCTTAAATTGGAGACTTCGAATTAAAATTAACTAGCGAACCCGCGCGACTTCGTCCGTGAATGAGCTGACTTACAAAAATATTCGTCTGTGGTCGCGGACTGTTTTATAGAACTTTAAAGAAACAACAATTCCAATATAATTACTACATACTTCCGTCGTTTGGCGCATCGCGGGTATCAGAATCTCTCAAAAAGTATATTTTTTGCAGTTTTTGCCCGAGATTCCAATAGAAATTAATCCTAGCTAGATAAATTTAACGCCCCCGAAACGCCCTGTATACTAAATTTCATGAAAATCGTTGGAGCCGATTCGGAGATTCCAATTATATATATATACAAGAATTGCTCGTTTGAAGATATAAAATATTATTTTGACATTATTATGATAACATTGATATTACCTGAATAATTTAATTATTAACTTTTAAATGCTTGCTCAACAAGATTTTGCAGACATGTTTAATGATTGCTCTTGTTGTGCACTTTACATTTCGCATGCTTAATAGTAGAATATGGAGGAATATTATATTATAATAAGACTCTAATAAGACTCGAAGAAAGAATTTTATTTCAACATTTTTTATTATAAGTTCACTTGTCCTAGGACTCTTAAGTGAATTGTGGTAAACATAGCCTTGCTATACCTATATTGTTAAGACGAAGCGATTGAATCGACAACAGAATGTAATTTATGTTGCCAGTAAATATGGGGTTTCTTCAGATAAATAAGTTTACTCAGCCAACGTATTTTTCTTTCTAATGATATACATTTATGGTTGTGAGGAGTTTAAGTTTAGCACGTAAGTGTTAAATTATTTTTCTTCCTAGAATTCTGGATACACAGATGGCAAAAAACTAATTTAAGCCTATATGTTGACCCAGAATATCAGCTACCACTATACCAAATTGTATTTCAATCCGTTCAGTAGTTTTTACGTGATGCCCGGACAGACAGACAGACACAAAAATTAAATAAAAATCTGTTTTGGACTCAGTATCGATTATAAAGCATACCCCGTCAAAGTTTTCAAAATATATTAAATGTACAGAAATCTTCCAGTTGCATTTTTATTATAAGTAAGTATATAGATAGATAAATAAATATGCTACCACAAACACACATTGCCATGTAGCCCCAAAGTAAGCTTAGCTTGTGTTATGGGAACTAAGTTGACTGATGAATATACATAAAAACTTAGAATATACATATAAACACCCAGCCACTGAAAAATATTCACGCTCATCACACAAACATTTTCCAGTAGTGGGAACGGAACGAACGGCCTTGGACTCAGAAAGCAGGGTCGCTGCAAACTGCGCCAATCGGCCGTCGAAAGAGACATAACCAGATTATACAGGAGGAACAGCCCTAGCTTTATTACTTAGTAGCGGTCCCCCGCGACTTTGTCCGTGATGAGTGAACATTAAATGATAGACATATGCTGAATTTTTTTGCGTAACTTTAACTGCTTACCTATTGCACGCATCTAAAGCTCTCAAGGGGAATTATTTTTCCCGTTTTTGCAACATTGTTTATTCATGCACTCCTATTGATCGTAGCGTGATGTTATATCGCCTACAGCCTCGATAAATAAACAACACAAAAAGAATTTTCAAAATCGGCTCAGTAGAAATTTACCACTTTAGAATATAGATTTAAATTAAGACTATTTTATTTTTTTTGACTTACTTATCTTGATGTTAAAACCATTGTTTACAAAATACATAGGTACTTAGCTAGAGAACCGAAGAATTAATGACCTTTGCATTCGCAAAAACCGTAGAGGTACCACAAACTTATAACATCAGATTGACTTTGATTAATTAAAATCTATTAAGACTAAAGGACGGAGCTAATGCATGGCTAAAATTGGGTGCCCAAAAGTGTCTGAGCTTTTTTGTCAAGCCCATAGTGAAAATCTCAAGCAAATAGTCTAATGCAGACCAAGTAAAAACCATGTTTTGGAAACATAAAATCAGTGAGAGTTATGAGAGTAACATAAATGAAATCATTGCATAAAGTCATCACTGGAATTATTTCCTGCTAGCGACCCGACGGCTGGCTAAAAATGAGTTAGCGGGATAATTACATCTTCAAAAACTATAAAATCATTAACAACCTTTGTCTCTCTAATCTTCATAATAAACTGTTTTATTTGAAAAAAACATATTACTTACTTATAAAATTCAATAAGGAAGGTTTTTTAAGCACTGTTCGAATTTTCAGACATATATCTTTTTTCTTTCTTTTTATTCCTGAAGTTAGCTCTCGACTGAAATTTCACCTGGTTTTAAGATGGTAGCAGGGTAATATGTTAGGGAGCATAGCAGTTATATTAAACCTATACTAATCTGTTTATACGCGACATCGTACCAGAACGCTTAATCGCTTTGCCGGTAGGGTGGTAACGAGCTATGGCCGGAGCCGCCCACCAGACCAGAGGAAATTCGGAAATTATAAATTCCCAAATTGCCTCTGCTGGGGATTGAACCCAGGACCTCCAACTCTAAACCACAGCGCTCACCGCTACGCCAGGAAGTCGTCGTCAATCTAATCTTTAATGTTAAACCATCGATGTTGAACCATTAGTAAAAATTCTTTGTTATTTGTCATTGCATGCAAAATATTATTAGAGAATTTTCTCCGCACAAAGTAAATCATTTTAAATAAATCCTTATTCAGTAAGAGTCAAGACCGCGTTAAATGCTCCTCCTAAATATAGTAACAGTTCGTGGCAACTGCTCCAAATGTATGGACCTAAAAATAATATGAAATGAATTGTTACATTGTTTGGCTTTGCTACAACAGGCGGTCAGGCCAAATCGGTACATATTTTATAATTTATGTTAGCTTATAAGAGTTGGGGGGAAATCATGTTTTATTTTTCTATACCAATTTACCATTCCTATATTTTTAACACCTCCGTCATCTTAGTTTCGTTTCAAGTCGTGTTTTATAGATTGTGCAAGGGTTTGAAAGTTGTCTAATACCGATACTTAAGAGGAAAGTATAGGAATGATTCTCAATTCAAATGTATTACCATATTTCCTTCATGAATCATGCCTTGAGAGTACCATCTCCCGATGTCGTCGAGCGCTAGGGCTCTTCTCATGGGCGAGCTCTCGCGCTCGCCCCACTCCCCCGGTGACGCCGTAGCAACCACTGTGGTGGTTTTCGGTGTCCATCTGGAAAAGAAAAGAAGCCTATAGAGTAATCTTTCCTGTTTTTAATCGAATTCCAGTCACAGACATTTTTTTTTTTTGAAAAGCTAAACTTCGTATAATACACCTTTTTACGGTCATGTTCAGAGCACTAAAAGGGAAATATGAAAAATAATATAATAGGTTTAATACGTAATCTTCCTAAAAATTCTATGACATTCATAATTAAATCAGCTCGGTTCAGGATGAGAAGACAGGTCAATATCGTCAAATTTTATAGGTAAAATCGGTCTAGGCAGCTAGGCAATAGTTTTTTCAAAGATCTATTTCGCAAATTTGTCCTAGCTATACAAGGGCTTAAGTTTATTAATAAAATCTATCGATGCACCTTTTGTCAAATTCTACCTTTATCTACAAACAATCATATTCATAGGTAGATCATATTAGAATAGTCGCAAAGATTTTGACAGTGAAATTTATTGCACGCACAAACAATTTTGCTTGAGAGACTGAGCAGATGTGACTATATATAACAGTTTAAGATAACAAACATTATTAGGCGAGCATTACCCAATTATTATGTTTTAACATAATATAACAGATCTATAATGACTATATCGAACTAAAACTGACTCATTAATATGTAATGTAGGGAAATAAAGGAACGCAGTTAAATTATAGCAAGTGTACAATCAAACGATAAAATTGTATATTTTTTTAAGAGTTAGATACTACTCACCGATTTTTGTGAACGAACCGGTTATTATTGTCACGTAAAAGGTGCGCTTTCGGGGATTGGGTGATTTTTACGATATCTATTTTTTATACTTTATACTTTATACTTTATAGTTTTTTATTTGGTATTTTCGTTGCTTGTATATTAGCCATCCAACTAGTACTGAAGCAACGTGTATGGTCTAAGCGAACCTCTCTGTATGTGAGTAGGTAGGATGAGTATGATGTTATTAGTTTTAAAGAAAAAAAAACAGTTATTTGCATTGAAGTATGTATTATATATGGTTTGTATTTATCTATTATTATAAATGTATTAAATTGTATTTCAACTATATTATGAAAAATAAGCTTCATTTGCTATAGTCCGCAAAATGCAAGAGAATTAAGTTAAGACAATTATTGATTGTAAAGTCAACATCATCTTAATTGTTAAGACACTTATTCATTGTAAAGTCAACATCTCCTGAGGATGCCCCGGTTTGGGAGCGTAACGTGCGTAGAGGGTACATTGCCGAAGATCTGTTTGGTGTGGAGTATAAGGATTGAAGAAATTATAAATAACACCATACAGATTCTCCTGCTTTTCGCGGACTATAGCTAATTAAACTTAATTTTCATAATATATAATGCATTTCCGCAAAGTAACGCCTGCTTCTATCCAATATGTATTTCATTTTATGTTTCTCATAATATATTGATTTCACTAAGATTTAGGTGCATGTACTAGTTTACGAATATACGTTTTAGCATTTGCATATAATGTTATGCTCTTTTCTAACGTTGGACCTATTTTTCTTCGCTTTTCACCCACTGGCTAGGGTCACTCGAAGATATCTCCTATAGAGATAATTATTTCCTCGTCCGCATCTTTTGTTGTTTATGTTAATGTCACTTATTTTTCGTCGTAAACAAATGTATAAAAAATACCGTCTGTATAAAGAGAGAAAGTAAATTTGTAGGCATCCGACGGTGCCCTTGTTGCCGCAACCATCTTAATAAATGAAGAATCTTATTTAATGTTTGTTGAACTTTTCTATGCTACTACTACTGCTATTCATTAGCATCATCATTATCATCCAGACCCACAGGTGGGCACTGTGCCCAAAAAAGAAGAGGCCTGTGCCTCTTCTCTCATAGGAGAGTAGTATTTATAATTTTTTCTGAAATCTTTTATATAGGCATACGCATTCTTCCCTGCTGCAATGAATTAACTTCCACTAATTTTGATGGAAAATTGATTTCAGTAACCAAATGTATCATTATTTTCAGCTTTTCATGATACTTATGGCTAGAAAAAAATCAGCTGCAATATTTTTTGACCCAACCCGGGAATGGAACCCAAAGCCTCACGATCAGAATTCACACACGCTGACTGTTAGACTTGTCAATTTCGCAGGTTTCATTGCCAGCGTTCTTTTTGCATGACACCATACAGAAGTAGAAATGTTGGAAGTGTGGCGGGTAAACATCTGCGTGTGAATTGTATATAGCTTCTTAACAGGACCAGGTCTGTTTTACAGCTGACCTAAATCGTATCCGGCAAGGTTGTTTTTTCTTCAGGCTGTCTGTTGGATGAGTCTGTATTTATAATAGGAAAAAGTGACTGACTTTTTTGTTGCTATTTCCACTACAAGTTGAAGTGACTGATGGTGATAATGCAGTGTCAGATGAAGACGGGCTGACCTGTTAGAGACACGGCAGTTAAATTAAACTCATTCCCTTAAACGGTTTCTACGTTATATCGTACTGGAACGCTAAATAGCTTAGCGGCACGGCATTCACGTCTTTGTCGGTACGGTGGCCGCGGCCGAAACCTCTTACTAAACCAGACCTGAGAAAACTCAAAAAATTAAGTTTTTTGCTACATTGCTGGCAGGGTCAATCGAATCCGGGACCTCTAACTTTAAAACAACAGCGCTCTCCGCTGCGCTAGGGAAGTCAAACTGAAATCACTGGACGGATTAGAGTGAAGCTTACTATAATATAGCTATTACGGATACGTTACCCGTCCGCTAAAAAAGAATTCTCTAAATTCATGCCCTAAAACAGCTAAATAGAGCTTTGCATGAAAATCCCGCGGGAACCAATATTTTTCCAGGATATCCTGCATCTGTTTCCAGGATGCGAGATAAAACTATACATCACGGCAAAATAATGCCAAAATTGGTTTAGCTTCGATGCCGTGCTGTGCTGTATTTATATTACCCGGAAACGCTATTCTGGTCCTTTTCCGGGATAAGAAGTACCGTAAGTCTATTGCTAGGATGCAAGCAATCTACCAAAAAAATGAAAGTCGCCATCTTGTCAAGCAAGCCTATTTATTTGAAACCCATATTGAAGGCGTTTTTAAAAAAAAATGGAATTCGCCATTTTGTAAAATAAAATTTCAAAACCAAGATGGCTGCCACCCATCTTTTGAAATTTTTCATAGCGTGGCTTTTCGAAGCCTATTGGGCACAAACATACTAAATAACTTTCGTCTTTATAATATTACATTAATTAATAAAATAAGAATATCCATATTGAAGGATACTAAGACTGTGGACGATTTTTTTGCGGATTTTGTATAGCTAATATTTCTATTTTGCGATGTGAAAGAAAGCCTTTTTCTTGATGAATTATGAAAAAGATAGGTACACGTTCCATTATTTTCGCTTGATCACCATTTCATGATAACTTTTACTAACCTTTGTAAGCTCTTTTATAAACTGTAAACTTTGAACCAGCAAAATGAAGCAATTTCCCTATTAAGTTGCCAGATAGCTGGAATTTACGAGGTTCTTGCGGCGTCGCGGCCAAGAACTTGTAATGAGCATAGGTTTCTAGTTTTTTAGTTTATTATTTTTAAGTTGTTCTAACTTTTTCATTTGAAGTTTCTAAGTTGCTTCAACAGTGAAGGCAAACATCGTGATCTCCCTGCATTCCTGAGAGTTATATATAATGTTCTCAAAGGTGTATGGAGTCCACCAGTCTGCATTAGACCAGCGTGGTGGACTACGGCCTTAACCCAATCTAATTGTAGGAGGAGATTGCTCTGTAGTGGGCCGGTAATGGGTTGATATGACAACCATGTACTGTTATAAAAATTAAATACTTTACTCCGCGAAAAGTAGAAGAATCTGTATGGTGTATTTTATAATTTCTTCAATCTTTATACTCCACACCAAAGAAATCTTCGACAATGTCTACGCACGTTTCGCTCCGAAACCGGAAGATCCTCCGGACGGACACTTTACGAATGTAGGTGAACACACGATAAAAAAAATTATAAGATTACTATCGTGGAATATACCCCTTTGAACTATTTAAAGGATTTTTTTATTTATATACAATTACACATGATCTATACTTATACTAAAAAGAAATTGAAAAGTTATTTAGTTTAAATATTAAGATATGTAGGTAAAAATATAGTGTAAGTATCTTATTGAAGTACTATACTTCTTTTGGCGCGTTAGGGAAAAACTATAAGAGTAAATTCTTACGATGCGCGCGCACACCGTCACAAAAAACCGACACCCTGAAGTTAGCTATAACTCTATAAGGTTTGACAGTGTACACATCAAAGTTTGCGGGCTCATTCCGGTGATTTAATGTAGTCAATTATACAAAAATCTCAAATTTTAATTTTGACTGAAACTTGGTTGTCCGATAATTAGTCTATTAGTATTCCAAATTTATAATGTCCATTTATTTAATTATGTAGAAATATTTTTTGTGATATTTAGATAAACTTTTTTTATCTAGATAATGCGTTATAATAAAACTTTCAATGTATCAAATACCTTTTTTCTATTCTTAGTGTAATTATTACTACAAACTTAGAATAAGGCAAAAGATAAAATTGTTATCTTGTTACGCCAAAGAAGCTATAACTTCTAACGCGTGTACATAAGTACACACACGTCTTTTTTCCTTAACGTACCTTCTTAAGAAGCGCTAATGTGCAAGCATATTTAATTTTATCTTTTACCCTATCGCATAACGACTCCCCGTGAGGAAAATTGTAGTTATCTCGTTCCATTCAATTCAGCGGAATACATTGCCAAGGGATCGTTAACCCGGCTATATCGCTCGACTATACAGGTGATTTAAATTACATAAACGCTTAACCGTAATAAATAAAGTAACAAAAATAAGTTTGAAATATCGCCATAACGCTACCTGTCTGTATTTTACAATATAAATATTAAGGAGTTTGTGCCATTTGTGGTGACGGTAGATTAGGTGCAGTTGTCACCACCCTTCCTCTTCCCATGGGTGTCGTACGAGGCGACTAAGGCAGAAGCATCTTAAATGCTACTACTACCATCTGCTGCGATCACCAACCTGTCTGCCCAGCGTGGTAATTATGGGAAAACCCTCCCCTTGAGAGAGGCTATTAGTCCTACAGTTGACTGTTATAGGCTATAGAAATAAGATTTTATTTCAAGAATTTGCTTCAAAATTCATTCATTTCATTTATTTCAAGTAGATGTATTTTATAGGACGGTAAGTAGTGACTCTATCACCGTTTCGGAATGCAGATTCTACCGAGAATGGCCGACAAGAAACTCAGCAGGTTGCTCTTTTACAACACCACTTTACAGTTTACCAACCTTTAGAATTTTTCAATCTTGTGAGAGATGACAGCGGGGCTGCCAAGCAGCCTTGTCTTTAAAGAAACACTTAAGAACTATTTCATTTAGTTCCTGCATCATCCCGTCATTCTCCCATCATCATCATTCCCGTCGTTTAAACCATCGAACCGCGGGGCACCCGATAGGTCCGATAGGTCCTTTTGTATTTTATTTCCCATGGGCATGGTTTTGTCTGGTGAGAGTCTTCTTCTACACACACACACACACACACACACACGCACACGTTCAATTAAAGCATATAGCAAGATTTAAAAAGCGGGGCAGGGCGCGTGGAGGTGCGACATTAAAACTCCCGAAAAACAAATTCAAATTACAAACACACTTACATACATTGCATCGGTGTGAAGCCGGGGCGGGTCGCTAGTTACAAATAAAACAAAAACACTAAGCAGGTAGGTACGTGTAGCTTCTTGAAATTATAATGAGATATTAATGTCTACATTCAAACTTTCTCTTCCTTTGTTATCAATCGAGTTCAAAAGGTTAGAACTTTACAAAGCTGGATGTTTCTTAATAAATTACATAGCAAGTAAATCGTGTTTAATATTAAGTTACCCGAGATATAAACGCGTTGTTTTACTTTATTTATGAGCAAAGAAAAAAGTGTTACTTAGTTGACCTGTTGATCTACTCGTGTTTAGTTTTGTTTTAAAAATGCGATAAGATATCTCAGGGTCACAAGTGCCGCTTCTTTCTTTTACATTCAAGGATGTAAGGTACCTTTGGTAATATTAACAATACGCTATGATATTATGCATGCATAAATCATCAATATGCAGTGGCATTAGTTGAACTGCCTCGCTGGTCTAGTAATAAATAAATAAATAATAAATAAATATACTACGACAATACACACACCGCTATCTAGTCCCAAAGTAAGCGTAGCTTGTGTTATGGTTACTAAGATAACTGATGAAATTTTTTTATGAATAATATACATAAATACTTATATTATACATATAAACACCCAGACACTGAAAAACATTCATGTACATCACACAAACATTTTCCAGTTGTGGGAATCGAACCCACGGCCTTGGACTCAGAAAGCAGGGTCGCTGCCCACTGCGCCAATCGGCCGTCTAGTAGTAAGCTTGTTCAACTTTTTCACGAGATCCTGGTTTCCAATCCCGGGTGGGCCAGAAATTATATAAGGTATTGTCCAATAGAATAAATTCTTAAATAGAATATACAATAACAATTAATTGTGATAATAGTTGTTACCCCACCCACCAATCCGCATTGGAGCAGCGTGGTGGTATATGCCCAAAACAGTCTCTTCTATGAGAGACGAGCCTGTGGCCAGCAGTGGGATGCTGTGGATGATGGTGACAATGATTAGTTGAACATGAGTTACATGTGTTTTATGTAAAATTTGTTTACAGGCCTACAATCGATACTGAAGCCAAAACTGTTTTTTTTTTAAATTTTTATTTGTCTACTTGACAACATCTTGGCCGCCATATATTTTCTAAAAGATTCCATAAATTTTCTACGACATTTTCAGGTGGGATAGCTGCCCTCCGCTGACGGGAAACGACGTGAGGAAACCTGCATGGCTGAGAGTTCTCCGTAATGTTCACGGCGTGTGTAATCTACCTTGGCCAGCGTGGTGGACTACGGCCTAGACCCTTCTCAATCTGAGAGTGGACCCGTTCTCTGTAGTGGACCGGTAATGGTTTAATTAAGATGATGTAAAATTTCAGATAAAATAATCGTTCAGCCGATCCGTTCAAACTCTCGCTTTGTAAGTATAGATTTAGTTAAAACTTATTATGAACAAAGGTCTGGGGAAATCAAAGATGTAATTTGAATTTAAAGAAGACACCATCCATCCAGAGTTTTTTAAAAGTCAAATCCTGCTGATAAGAAGGGCGTAGGTAAGTGGTGTAATTTATTTGAGACATTGCTCTTCCAAGTTTTGACCCAAGACGGCGCAGTTGAGCGAAAGATTAATGAACGCGGTTAATAGGGTCTTGACGCTGCGTCATAAGATAGGTGCTTTTTTGGGATGGCTAAAAACCCCTATGTATTATGACTGAAAAGATCACATCTTTCTTTCAATCGATTATAATATTTTAAAAACAATTCCCCTCACTAATAAACGTTGTAGCGGTTTCGTAGTTACGCAATGTTTTGTCTTCTTCTTTCGAATTTCAAATTATTGAGGTCAGATAGAGAAAAAACATACTAATGGGTTGGGGAAAATGTCTTTTCGCATTATAGTATTTATGAACTTGTAATAAAATCTCTTTGGCTATACTATTTGTATCTGGCTGGTTTTGGTATCATTATAAGTTTAAACTTTAAAACAGATAATTCCGCGAATTCAAATTAGGAAAATGTGTGATTTCTAATTGTTTTTTGTACTGCGAAGATGAGTGAATCTAAAGGGGGGTATAGGGGGTATACCTTTAGATTTCCACCTGTTTCGGTCTCTTCAGAATTCTTTAGGCAGTGACAGGTTAACATCACGAGAGGACTGCCAAAACTACTTGTCGCGGTTTTTCGATCAGAAGACCCAAAATTTCTATATGTCCCTACCTACAAGGTGGCAAAAAGTTATCAAACAAAATGGCACCTATATATTTTAGTTAAATGTAAATAAACTATATAAAAAAATGTTTTAAATTTTCCGTGGCAACCAACTTATTCATAATAGTAGTTTAATATTTTTATGTTCAGTATACCTATTATATACTAGCTGTTTCCCGCGACTTCGTCTGCGTTTGATTTTGTTTTTAAAGTATTCAGTATCGCTAAGCCTTAAATGAGTATAGTAGTATATATATAACATGTGACTGTCAATCAATTACAGACAAATAATTTGCAATAAAATAAAATTGCGACTATTATTAAAGATCTAAGCTATCCTATCTCTTAAGTTGGACCAGACTGCTCACGGTGTGCCAATTTAATTTAAAACCGGTTAAGTAGTTTAGGAGTCCATCGCGGACAAACATCGTGACAGGAGATTTATATATATTAAGATATTGCGCCACAAACCAATGTCAAATTCAAAATTCAAAATTCAAATTCAAAATTCATTTATTTCAAGTAGGCCTAATACAAGCACTTTTGAAACGTCAAGTCTGTCCGTGTGTAGTGACTCTACCACCGGTTCGGAAGGCAGATTCTGTAGTCTTAGATAAGTTTCTTCAAGTCTTTCCTGAATGAGATTGCTTTAGCAATAAGACTGCCTTTGCATGCCAATGATTGTATAAATTAATTAATTATTAGATATCATATGTGTTGCTTCTGACAAATTTATTTGCAATTAAATGTTCATCTATCTGTCTACCCGTCTGCCCAGCTTGTGAATGTGAGTGAACGCACTGGCGTGCATAGAGGATATGCACAGGGAATATGCAGATCATATAAAATTAAGGAAATATGCAGATGGCATAAAATGACGAAAATATCCAGTATGAGTTCTAAATTCTTGGCTTTTTATAACTCTTACAGTAAGCCTACCCTCAAGTATTTAGTACTCATACTGGATATTTTCGTCATTTTATGCCATCTGCATAAATTCAAATTCAAATTCAAAATTCAAAATTCATTTATTTCAAGTAGGCCTAATATAAGCACTTTTGAAACGTCAAGTCTGTCTGTTTGTAGTGATTCTACCACCGGTTCGGAAGGCAGATTCTACCGAGAAGAAGCCGGCAAGAAACTCAGCAGTTGCTCTTTTCCAACATCAACAATTTACATTTTGTATTTTAACATTCATTTTTCTATCTTGTGAGAGCTGAAAGCGGAGCCGGATGCTTCCAAGTAGTGTTGCCCAAATTCAGTCTTGGTCTTGCAGTCTTGGTCTTGTTCTTGCGTTTTTGCAAGACCAAGACCAAGAACAAGACCGCGTATTTTTAGCAAGACCAAGACCAAGACTGACCGTGCAAGACTTGAGCAAGAACAAGACATAGCCTGCAAGACTCTTGCGTCTTGCAGCTAGGACTTAGCGCTATTTCACGGAGTAGTTAGGTGTAACAGTTCGGTGTATAGGTAGGTAGGTACGCTTAGGAATTCTATGAGACGCAAAAAACTATATCAAAGAATATGAAAAACTGGACCTATGCGCATTACGACTAATACCATAAACATAGCGAATAAAAAAATATCTATTAAAATCAAACTGAGTGCATGCATAGTTATGTTTTAACCATCGGCACTTTGATAATGCGGCATCAAAGGTTTTGTACTTACTTCTTAAAGAAATTTGCCGCTTTTCGGAAGTACATGGTTATGATACACGCGCCGGCGGCTTCTTTTGAAATCTAAAACAATCGTTGCCGCCGCGCCGAAATCATAACATTTGACACTATTCATGCAAAATAATTTCGAATTTTAAGAGTACCTACAGGTGTTCCAAAGAATAAATAAGTTTCAGATTGGTGATTTTAGATTGGTGGAGGACGCATGAGACAGAGTATCCGATTTTATCGAAAATGGCCCGTGATTTTCTCTCAATACCTGCAACTTCAGTACCTGCTGAGAGGTTATTTTCTAAAGCATCATTAGTAATTAGAAAACATAGAAATAGGTTAAGTGATGAGTCAGCCAGATGGTTACTTTGTATTAATTCTTGGTCAAAAGAATTGATATAAAGTATCATAACCTAATGATAAAGCTGTTGATTTGTGTTGTATTTTATTTTTTATTCAAATAAATGATAAATCGTAAAACTCTTTTATTAAATTTCTTATAAGTTGAGGGTTCAATCTCTTTCTAGACAGATAAGTATTGTTCTTTAAAATACAGTCAAGTTATTGTAATTAATTTGTTTTTTTACATGTTTTAGCAAATGTAAGCTTATAAATCATAAATGTTTATTAAGAAACAGTTACTTCCATGGAAAACGACATATAGGTCAGTTGATTTTTCGAATTTCTTATCAAATCTTCAGTTATTTATTAATCTGCTTGATCTTTACTATGGCTATGTTAATTCAAGCTCACAATGTTCCAATTCTAATACGTTTTTCTAAGATTTAAAGTAAACTTTAATAAATAGTAATAGACTAATAGGTAATTGCACGACTTGCAAGACTCTTGCTGCAAGACCAAGACCAAGACCAAGACTGGGAGCGCAAGACCAAGACCAAGACCAAGACCAGGTGTATTGGCGCAAGACCAAGACCAAGACTGGCTAAGTCTCGTCTTGTTCTTGCATTTGGGCAACACTACTTCCAAGCAACCTTGTCATTAAAAAATTCATCAATTGTATAGTAACCTCGCTCTAATAAATGTGTTTTAACAAATTCTTTAAACTTGTGCATTGGCAGGTCCAAAATCACCTTAAGAATCATATTATAAAAGCGTATACTCAATCCCACAAATGATCCCTGTACCTTACGCAGACGATATGCAGATGACACTAATTTATGACCATTTCTTGTAAGTCGACTGTTTATGTCCACTTTTTGTGTATAAAGACTAATATGTTGTCTTACAAATACTATATTGTTATAAATATATTGTGAAGCTACAGTAAGTATGCCTATTTCTTTAAACTTCTCACGGAGGGATTCGCGTGATTTAAGTTTATATATTGACCGTACAGCTCTTTTCTGCAATATAAATATAGTTTCGATATCAGCTGCTTTACCCCATAACAAGATTCCATAGGACATAACACTATGAAAGTACGCAAAATAAACTAGCCTAGCTATTTCAACGTCAGTAATCTGTCTAATTTTTCTGACTGCGTAGGCAGCCGAGCTTAGTTTACCCGCTAGTGAATCTATATGGGCACCCCACTGTAGCTTATTATCCAAGGTCACGCCCAGAAAAACTGTGGAAGTCTCTATTTTTAGTGATTCACCATTTATCATTATATTTTTATCAATTTTCTTTACATTTGGTAAGATAAATTCGACACACTTTGTTTTTTTTGCATTTAAAAGTAAGTTGTTAACTGTAAACCAGTGCGACACATGCGACATAACACGGTTTACTTCGTCAGAGTTACATACCCTGTGTATACCCTCTATGCACGCCACCGAGTGCATTCACTCACATTCACCACGCTGGGCAGACGGGTTGACACATAGATGAACACTTAATTCATGCCTATCCTTAAGTATTTATAACTCGTACTGGAGATTTTCTTCATTTTATATTATCTGCATACCCTCTATGCACGCCACTGAGTGAACGCTTCCCTTAGGAGAGGTCTTTAGTCCAGCGCTAAAACACAAGAACAAAAGAAAGAGAGGTAAGAAATAATATTACTGAGTAGCTGTTATTGAGATATCAGTAAAAGTTGGTTCTATCATTCTATCCGATCAAGTGCAGTTATGTATCAGCTCTACACAGATATTTAGAAACAATTTCATCCGCAATCATGATATGATATAAAACGCATTCACAATGAGATATGACACAATACCAAAGAGCAACTGCTGAGTTTCTTGCCGTCTTCTTCTCGGCAAAATCTGCCTTCCACACTAACGGTTGAGTAACTTCAAAAAGACAGACTTGTCGTTACAAAAGTGTTTATAAAATGTTCTTCTTTAAATAAATGAATCGTAACTTCCGAATTTTTAAGATATTTGAGTGATCGGATGGGACAAATTATATCTGCACCCGTATTTACGCGTGGGATATTGCTGGCTACAATTATTATTATACGCCACAGAGGGCGTCAAAAGCTTAGAGAAGCAAGTTTCCAAGTTTTACCTTACATGACACGTACGTTAACCTACACAGACATTGACGGATAAATGTACTAAAGCTCAAAGCCGTAGCCATTTAGTATAAGGAAGATTTGCCTCCGCAGCTAACTTATTTCGTAGACACATATGCCCCACATAATGGCACTAGGGGTGTGCGAAAAAACGGAACTTCGAGATATTTTAAAGCCAACTGCTGAATCGAATAATTCTATATAATTCTATATATGTTGTTGTAAATCGAATCCTACGAAATCAATTAACTTAAACTTAATTACACTTTGAATTAATTTTGAAAATACGTTTTATTATTGTTTCCAATTTATAAAAGCAAATTCCTTTATCCGAATCGTACTAACGTCCCACTTCTGCGAACAGGTCTCTCATAAGTGAGTAGGTATAAACCCACCACGCTTTCCAGTGCAGGCTGGTGTGCAAATTCCTTAGTTGTACAAAATGCAGTTAACTCAACTGTAAACAAACTAACTCTGTAACTGTCTTGAAAATGTTATCTAGATTTTTTTTTATGTTTATATACGA
Organism: Pararge aegeria; assembly: GCF_905163445.1. Classification (NCBI taxonomy): domain Eukaryota; kingdom Metazoa; phylum Arthropoda; class Insecta; order Lepidoptera; family Nymphalidae; genus Pararge; species Pararge aegeria. Next base: position 5,739,076 of record NC_053198.1, read on the forward strand.
GCGCTTGACTGCAATCACACTTGATGGTAAGCGATGATGCAGCCTAAGGTGGAGCGCACTTGCCTAGAAGATGCCTATTCACTCTTGATTTGAAGGTATTTCATATTGTAGGTGTGAAAATAGAAGGTGGAAGAGCATTCCAGATCCTAGCGGTGCGGAGATGCGAAGCGCTACGTACGCGTCCGCGGAATATCAACCACGTAGGGATGCAGATCTCTGAAGTTTTATATTGGCTAAGGAAGAACAGACCATTAATAATAAATTTAAATCTCAAGACTCACTTCAAACAAACACACTTCACTTCTATTTGTGTACAACAAACAATAACTTTTTCGACAAAGTCTTTCGAAACCTTCTAAATCATACAATATTCGACTCGAATGTAGAGTCGGAACCTACAATGCGATTTCTAAAAATTCCCACACCCCTAAGCACGCACGCGTTTATTTCGCTAAGGTCATGTTATGTTGAATGGCAATTAAAAAGCGCATTATCCTAATGAGCTGTAGTGTGAATTGTGATTAAGAAACGTGGCTTTACCTTTAGCAATTTGGAAGTGACGATTTATTTATGAGCCTAACGTAAAAATACATTGCGACAGATATGAGAAAAGATTTATTTATATTCTTAGGTGAATTGAATAAACCACTCACCTAAATTTTTAAGTTATGTGCGTTGTTGCTTTGGAGGTGAAGGTAAACATCATGAGGAAAACTGAATGCCTGAGATTTCTCCATAGAGTGCCCTTTAGTGGGCCGATGAACTGTTATAATTTATTTATTTATTGGGTCTCCCAGCGATTTTACATAAATAAAAATTAAATTCCTTATCATATATACATTACACATAGTATGCAAAACCATTTATATAACAGTATATACCCACAGTATATACACATAGTATAACCATTTATAGTTGCACCAGTGCAAAACCATAAGTATTTATGTATATAATTCATAAAAATATTCATCAGCCATCTCAGTACCCATAACACAAGCTACGCTTACTGTGGGGCTAGATGGCGATGTGTGTATTGTCGTAGTATATTTATTTATTTATTTATTATTTAAAGGCAAACACTACATGCTTATGAACTAATAATTTTCAAAGTGAATCAATAAAAAAAAGAACAACAACAAAAACCGAAACGGAAACTAACGGAAAAAACAAAAGTATGATTATAAAAGTAATTTATAACTAAAATTAGAACTATGTTTAACTAAACTATATACAAAAGAGGCTAAGTATAAAAATAAACAATGATTAAGAAAAAGAAGTTACTAAAATATAAATATAAAGTAACAGAAAGTACCCTATCAAACTCGGGTTGACTGACTGATTAAGTTGCTAATTAGTTAAGGTAGTGATTAATAACATGTGTATACTTAGTTATTTATTGTATGTTAAAGTATTAACATATGTAAGTATTGTTAATGATGTAAAACTTCTTTAGGCGCGACTAAGAGTAACTCAGATTTTTTTTTTCTGACGGAAGTAACGCTTACGTTAGACGTCGGTTTCCTCAATTTAAAAATAATAATTTGGATTGGTCGTAAGTAAATGTCATATACTCCACGCTTCTTGACTTATACGCCAGCTAGTTGCAAATATCATAATCAATTAGGATTATTTATTTACAATATTTTCAAACGAATCAGTCGTGAAAAGCAAAGTGAATAAAAATATACAGTTTAAAAAAAAAAATTAAATTGCAAAGTTTTTTGAAAATCTCTAAATATACTTATTTATTTATTACTTTTGTGGTAAATAAATTATTAATAAATTTTCTGACGATTGCGACATTCTGTAATATTCAATGACAAGGTTATAATGACACGTGGTGATCTAACCTTCAATTCAATTCAATTTTCTGCTCTCAATTATTCTTTAAAAAATTTATAAAGAATATAAAATGAAATAGTGAATATTAAATGATATGGCGGAGTCCCAGGAACATTTTACTCTTTCATCAATAAATAACAATAAAAGTTTTACTTCAATCGCGCGTAAAAGTTACACGCACACCCTTTTTTATATATATTTGTTTATTTTTATATTTATTTATCAATTATATTATGTACTTTCGATTTATTAGTGTACACTAGTTTATGTATGAGTATGTAGTTATTCGCATGTATGTATTTTAAAAATTTGTACCACCAGCAGTCTATTCTCCTCTTCTTTTTTTCCTGATTCAAAGGTTGCCTGGCAGAGATCGCTATTAAGCGATAAGGCCACCTTTGTATTTTACTTTTTCTTTTATGTTTTTATTATATTTTGTATATTTTAATATTGTGGTATAAAAATAAAGAGTTTAATAATAATAAATAAATAAGTTACTGATGACAACTTTACGAAAGTGCTATGCGAGTTAAAGTTAATGTCAGTAAACTGACTGATTTTATTGTATAATTTACATAACCGAGGGATTGTGGATAATGATGATGATGGCATAGGTACCTTGTATATCGCAATTCTGTATAATTGATTAACTCTCGCATATCATGTAAGCTATTAGGGTTAGAACAATCTTCGTAAATTGGAGAATTAGTGCTAAGACGCCGCGGCGCCGACGCAGTTCGTGTATCCTTAAAGCCAATTTTAACGAAGTATATCACAAAATGAATTACTTACTAAGTTTTTTGTCGTTTTTTTTTAATCCTGTGAGAAACTTTGGATTTCCTTCTTTTAGTCTTTAGTCCACGCGAAAGTGTGTTTGCTAGTTTGTTTTTTCCTTCCCTTACTCACTCTACACTCTAAATAAACCACCAATACACTTGATTTTGTAAAATAGAGTAATATTTTATTCCACTGCATTACACAAATGCGATTGATTGAATTAATAACCGCAGCCGCACCGCGCAGCTTACACTCGGTGCAGGATGCTTCTTATTCCCCAAACTCTAAATTCAATTTTTGTTGCTAATTTTCTACCAAGGGAAAAAAATATTAGGGTCACTGTTCGCGATGACAAAAAATACGCATAAACAAGCGGATGCCAGTAAATTAATGCGTAGAATTTTTGATATGCTCCGAGTTTAAAAAAAAATGGCCTATGGCCGTCTCTAATAAGCAAGCTACGGGCAAACCTATTTCACAAATATAACTTGTCTCTTCTATTTCAGTTCAAGTTAGACAGTGACTGCAACTTTACCTGATGGTAATTGAAGATATAGACACCCGGTTTCACCCGGAGCCGGAGACATTTAAATACCCGGGGAAAGGATAAAAATTAATCTTCTCTTACAGCTTTATGAACTCTCAGAGCACTGGCGCACCAGTGGGCGCTCATATTCCATGTTCCCGTGATTTATCAGGTGGACGCGGTAAGTATATCCCCTGTCAGGGCATATAATCGGGGGATATAATTTTTGTCGCCTGCATGTGCGACTGGGTGGGGTATTGCCTGTGGAGATCAAAGAGCTAGTGGCTTATGGAGTGAAGATGAACGTAAACGACATATTAATTATTTGGAAATTTCAGCTGCATTTATTGGTCTAAAAATATTTGCCAAAGAACTGTTTGACACACAGATCCTCCTTCGTATTGATAATACCACAATTTCAAACGTTAGTCGAATGGGAGGTATTCAGTTTCCACATTTGACAAGATAATTTAGATAATACCGACGGCCGAGTGGCGCAGTGGGCAGCGACCCTGCTTTCTGAGTCCAAGGTCGTGGGTTCGATTCCCACAACTGGAAATTGTTTGTGTGATGAACATGAAGTTTTTCAGTGTCTGGGTGTTTATCTGTATATTATAAGTATTTATGTGTATTATATTCATAAAAAAATATTCAGCTCAGCTATCTCAGTACCCATAACACAAGTTACGCTTACTTTGGGGCTAGATGGCGATGTGTGTACCTATTGTCGTCGTATATTTATTTATTTAATAATAAATTTCTAAATTACCCCCGCCGGTCGAACCCGGGTCCACGGCGCCCGGGGGGTCGTCACTCATCCAAAAAAACGTGTTTATCGTTATTGATGATGATATCCTTTTGATTAACCACACGTAAACATTATTAATTTAATAAAAAAGACAGGAGTTTGATCTTACGATCTCCCGAATCCGGTGGGTGGCTTAGTAGAAACCAATTAAGGCATTGTTATGGGTGCGTACGTCGATTCACAGAACGCGCAAGGCATCTTGCTCCCTCAATCATTAATATTGTTCGTGTAGTCGTGATGAGTTCTTAAGCAAGTAATTAATGACAGTTGTTAGGGCCCTACGCATTTCTCCCGTCGCGTTGAATTGTCGGAGCACAATAATTTTAATTTAAAGGTGAGTTCAATGACTCGATTATACCTCTTTTTAACCGACTTACAAAAAATGAGGAATATATAACTAAATATTCTGTAAATCGAGCAAAAAAATCTCGCTTACTAAATGGTAGTAGATGTACTTCTATCCTTATACTCCACACCAAACAACAAAAATTTAATATTCTTAACAATTATTCATTGTGAGTCAAGTAAATTCAACATCTGCTGAGGTTGCTCCGGTTTCGGAGCGAAACGTGCGTAATGGGTACATTGCCGAAGATAAGGATTGAAGAAATCTATACTTATAATAACTGGAAGATTTCTGTACATTTAATATATTATGAAAATTTTGACCGGGGGATGCTTTATAAGCGATACTGAGACCAAACAGATTTTTATTTAATTTTTATCCATAAAACAGTCCGCGACAACATACCAATACGACTATTTTTTGAAGTCGACTCATTCGCGGATGAAGTTGCGCGGGTCCGCTAGTTATAAAAAACACCATACCGATTCTCCTGCTTTTCGCAGAATAGCAAATTAAGCTTAATTTTCATAATATATCATGGATTTCCGCAAAGAAACGCCTGCTTCCATCCAATAATACTTTTATTGTTTACTAAGTGTGATTTGTAACACTAAGATAACATATGTTGCGGTCTCGCTGATCAGATTCAGAGACGAAGCAGCGTCCACAACGTAAAACTGGCAGACTTGCATCTTCTTAAATGTGTAAGAGTTTAAACGTAGAATGTTCTTGCAAACACGTTTCGCTGAAATATAAAATATGCGATTCAGTATTATAGTATTTTCACGTAGTTGTTTCAATGGTTAGGATATTCAACTACGCATAAAAAGGTTCGTGGTTTGAATCCCGGGACGAGTCAGCTAGTTATGGAATTTTTCTATTTAGAGCATTTTGAGGTATGTGGACACTGGCGGTGGCTACCTCGCCTTGAAGATGTCGTCAAGCCCGATTATTGTCACTAAAATTTGTTAAAAATCAATAAAGCCACCCACAGGAAATGGGGCAGCGTGGTGAGTAAATTTTCTTTTATTTATTCCTTTGCAAGTTAGCTCTTGACTGAAATCTCACCTTTTAAGTGATGACGCAGTCTAAGATCGTAGCGGGCGAACCTGTTTAGAAGTATGGTAGTCATACCCCTAATCGGCTTCTACGCGACATCGCACCGGAATACTAATTCGCTTAGCGGCACGTCTTTGTCGGTAGGGTAGTAACTAGCCACGGCCAAAGCCTCCCACCAGACAGATGTCAATGCTCTTATTTACTCTATGCTATAAGACAGGCTTCGGCCGTAACTAGTTACCAAACTGTATTTGACGACTTATAATAATTATATTCTTAATTTCTGTATTTGTTTTCTTCGCCATTGGTTGCCTGGAAGAAATCGCTATGAAGCGATAAGGCCGACAAATTGTATACCTCGTTTTGTTGTACTTTCTTTTTGACGTTTTTGAACGTTTTATAATTCGATGGAGCCGGCTGCACGCACGAAAAAACATGACGTATGCGGCGTTACCTCGCTCTGAGGCGTTCCATTCAAGGCTTGAAGTGCAAGCGAGAGCGCGGAACGAGCGACAAAGAGGCACAGTCGGCCTCCGCGTTCGACATCTGTCTCTCTCCAACTTGAGTGAGCGATGCGTCCGCGTGGACAGCTTCTATACAATAATACATTTACATGTTTTCGGCGAGGATGATGTGCAGTGAAAAGTGAGTGTGGTGTCAATTGTTTATAGCAACATTATCTATCAAACAAATAAAAGTAAAATTTTCTTTTGAAAAATGCAACCATTCCATCAGTATTTTCTTACGACTTTGTCACGACTTTACAGACAACCAATTTTTTATATACTTTTTGTGGTGTGCATCAAAGTAGATTCATTTATTGAATAACTAATTGAAGTTTAATTTTATATTATGAGGTTTTTTAATAAATAAATTTTATTCCACTACAAATCATAATCCATTGACTCTCCCGGTGATAATTAAATGCACTAAGATGGTACATCCGTGCCATCTCGGCTCATATGTTAGGGATCCTCATCCTCATAATAAAAACCCTTTTACGGCCCACTACAGGGCAAGAGTCTCCTCCCACAATAAGAAGGCTTAGGCCGTAGTCCTCATTGTCCTCATTAGCTGATGGCAATTCTTTTAGGCTTTATGTGGTTAACCTTTGGAATAAGCTGCCGACGGAAATAAGACAGCCTAAATCATTAAACATCTTTAAATCTCGTGTAAACGACTATGACCTATCTAATATGGTGTGAAATATCTATGTTTACGCATATATAATATGATTTAGTATGTAAAGTAAAATGTATAATGTATATTAATTATTTATTTTAAAATTGAATATGCACTATCCCGTATTCCGAAATTAATATGTTTCATCAATAATCCCTAAGTCATACCTAATATCCAATAAGAAACGTTGTCTGGAGGAGATCGCTTTAAGCGATAAGGCCGCCTTTGCGGCCTATATTTATTCACCTTTTGTTTTGTTTAGTTTGATATTTTTTCTGTATGTGCAATAAAGACTTTCTTAGGTGGACTTATGTTATGGATATGGCAGCTATATTAAAACCACACTCCTATTCGGTTTATTCTCGACATGGTACCGGAACGTTTAATCGGATGGCGGCACGCCTTTTCCGTAAAAGTGCTGGAGACGGTGACTAATATATACGAGTACCTAACGGTTTTTTTTAAATGGTGGACCAAGGGGGTCCAACCCAATAAGGCGAGTTTACGGCGCCACTGGAAAAAAAAATCTTACCGCTATTAATATCTTGATTAACTTTGCCATCCAGACAAATAGCATGAACTTTCTTTATTGCAGTATAAAAGTACTGGCACGAGAAACTTATCATAAGCTGTAAAGCAAAGTCCTTTACTATCCACATAATCATCATGGCTTCAAATGCGGAGGTGTCAGTTCCTGGCTACAACAACATTAAACAGATTAAAGTTAGATATACAAAGCTTGGGATATACAACGTGTAACCGAATTACGAAATAATGTTGAAGGATGCATAAGTGTACATCATATGGAATCACCCTTTAAAATATGATTTCAAAAGAAGCATATTTGTTTCCTAGTTTTTAAAGTCAAAGTCAAAAATATCTTTATTCAAGTAGGCCCATAGGTGGCACTTTTGATGTGTACAAAAGAATTACACGGTAGTGAGATGATGGCGATAACCACATTCGTAAACTTAAAACTAAAGCTACGAGGGTTCCAAACGCGTCCTGGTCTAAGAAGAAGCCCACAACAAACGTAGCCGGGTGTTTTTTTTTTGTTATCATCATCTCACAATGTCATTTAAAATTATTAGAAGAGCAACCTGGTTAGAGCAATAATTTACACCCAAGCTTTTTTATCGATTACGTCGTCCTTTATACTAAGGACTTTTCTAAAAGCTAACGTTTTACTAATGACAACCCTACTGAAGATTAAAGACCGACGCGTGCATAGTACCTACGCTACGCAATGCTAAGTACGCGTTGCGTAGCGTCAACATGATATAGTCACATGATTTTAATTTTGCATGTGATGTAAGAGCTGTATCTGTAAAAACTATTGCAGCTGTTTACTTAAAAACGATTAGATTTTGAGTTTCACAGATAAGTCTCAGAGACACAATGTTCCTCTAAAGCGTGTGAAGCATTATTTCGGTTTTCATTTACACGTTGTTTAACATATGAGTGGCGATAGCGTAGTTGTAAGTGCTTCGGTCTCTCTTTCAGGGAAACCGAGTGCGATGCCCGGGACGTAGCTGTAACACAGAGTTATGTGCGTTGGAATGTAAGCAATTAAAATATAACTTGCTATTCTGGTGGAAGAAAATATCGTGAGGAAACCGGCTTGACAATTTTTTTTTTCAGGAACAATTACTACAGTAAAATATTCCGTCAAACTGCAGAACAGTTTGTTGACGGAATCGGCTCTTGTATAATATAACGTAGTAATAATCATTAGATGCTAAAACTATTTCCACTTACAGGTAGGTAGATATCATACTAATATTATAAATGTGAAAGTGTGGATGTTTGTTACTCAATCAAGCAAAACAGCTGAACGGATTTGGATGAAATTTTGCATGCATGAAGCCTTTGACATGGAAAAGAACATAAGCTTCCTTTTATCCCGATAAATTAGACAGTTCCCGTGGGAATAAACCACGCGAACGACGTCGCGGGTATCAGCTAGTAATATATAAAAACAAGTGATATTTTGGGAACGTTTTCATAAGAACTCTACATTACGTTCTCAAAGGCGTGTTAGGTCTGTCAATCCGCATTTGTTCAGCGTGGTCGACGACGTTACTTTTCGTTCTGAAAGGCGATTCGCGCCCTTAGTGGGTGGGCCAGTAATGGGTTGATGATGATAATGATAATAATGACACAAAGCGTTAGATAAATGGATAAAATCAAATTCGAGATGGAGGACGATATTGAACTAGGTGCTACCTCCCCCCTTTGATAACAAGATGATTGGGATGCCAAAAAAGGGCCAAAGTATATATTATATAAGTATTATTTGTTATATGTTATAAGTATTTATGTATATTATTCATAAACATATTCATTAGTCATCTTGGTACTCATAACATAAGCTTACGGTAACTTTGGGGCTAGATGGCGATGTGTGTATTGTCTTAGTATATTTATTTATTTAATGAAAATTTCTTACTATTCTATATTCCTCTGTATTTATAACAATTGCAAGTTGTACGTACACCGGCGCATAGACAAAAGTTTTTACGCCGTGAAATAAAATCTAAGATTTAGCAAAAAAAGATACTTTCATTAAAATTGTATAAAAATAAACTAAAAATATTTCAAGATTTTTTTTAAAACACATAGATATTAAAACAGTAGTTTTTAAACATTATTTCTTGTAAAAGACACAGGCTAATGAAACTTATTTGTGTGTCCAATAAGATATTTTGGTATTTATAGTTAAAGAGACTAATAAAAAACAAACTATTTACTAAAATCTGAAACGCTTTCTTATAGACATTATAAGTTTCTAAAATGTTTTTATAAACTTTTAATAGTTGTATCCATTCATTTTTGTTAATTTCTTGCATTATAATACATTCAGCATCTGAAAAACGTATCAAATATTTAATAGTTGATTAAGCATCCGGCTCCGCTTTCATCTCTCACGAGACAGAAAAAATAATTTTAAAATGTAAAATGTAAATTGTTGAGATTGGAAAAGAGCAACTGCTGAGTTTCTTGCCGGCTTCTTCTCGGTAGAATCTGCCATCCGAACCGGTGGTAGAGTCACTACACACAGACAGACTTGACGTTTCAAAAGTGCTTATATTAGGCCTACTTGAAATAAATGAATTTTGAATTTTTGAATTTGAATTAGTATACTGCTAGGAAACATAATTCAATAACTTACATTTCAGATTTGGTAAGTCATATATTTTTTATTTAAACAATATATATTTTCATTAAAAAAGTGGGATAAAGACAAGAAGATATAATACCTGGTAATGGTTGTGACATCAATTGAGAAAGTCCGGTGGTCCATAAATTTAAATTAGTTTCTAACAAAATAATGATCCGACTTGCATAAATAATATTCATATCAAAATGAATAAAAAATACTAACTCCAAAATATTAATTACCGGTACTTTGCAAACAATATAATAAATTGCGGCAATAACAATGTAATAAAAAAATATTCCAAAGAAAGCCAACCATGAGATTTTGGTAAATAAGTTGAAAGGTTTAGTTTCCTCTAGCAATTTTATTTTATTAATATTTTTTATAATTCTTTGAAAATTCAAGACAATCTGCACATTGACTATCCTATTACGAAGATTCAATGTGTAAGATATGATAAAACCTAAACTGTAAAATATTAGATCAACAATATGAAAAATCATAAGAAACGTATGTGATTCTGCCATGGGAATTACTAATAAAGTACGGTATACGGAAAAACCAATAACTAACGCAACACTAAAGCACGATGCAATATCTACTATAGAGCTGTTGAAAAATAGGAAATTTTTATAAATTCTGTATTTCGGCAAGAAGAACAACCATTGAATTGCATTAAACGGCAGAAAAATGTTTTGCATTTCTTCACTCAATATATTATCAAGCAATACTTCATTAGAGCTGATAAGGTTCTCTTGGATCATTTTTTTTTTAATTCTCTTCTCTGTAACGTTGTGCTTGTTGTACTTAAATGTTAACTTTTTATAACACAAATGTGAGTTAAAGTGTGAGGTATCTTCTTATATATTTTTTTTATTCTGCAAGATGACCATGGCAGTTCTTTTTAGTAATCCACGGTTTTCTTCTTCTCTTACTTTTCAGTAGACTTGGTCTGACATTTATTTCGTTACTTTGTCTAACTCGGAGTTCTAGCAATTGAAAAATGAAGTAGGGTTAACTTTGCACGCGTTTGAATATAACGAATATTTTTATTATCCCAAATATTTCGATTATTGTAAAGATATTTTTGAAGTTAAAGCAAGCACACCATGTGATATGATAACAAAAACTTAATTTCATTTATAGAAAATCATGTAACAGAGACCCAGAACCTAGAACTATTACTACTTGAATCTACCGAATAGCTTGGACAATGTAAAACAAAATCAAAGTGGATTTACCTTAATAAATTATTCTTACACCAACAACATTGTATAAACCGCTCTCTGTAATGAAAGTATAATAAAATATACTATGGATTTGATGAAAACTAACAAAAAGTAATGGAAGCAAACCAAACTATTTAGAAGAATACCTTTTTGGTATTATTCTAAATAGTTAGGGATGGTTATATAAAATAGAACACAGTTTTTGTTAGAAACTCTTTCTAAAAAAACTGTGATCTATTTTAGTTTTTTCCTTGTTTTCAAATAACATAATTATTACGATACAGTCGTTTCGAAGTCGAAGAAACTAAGAGATAAATGTTTATCTCTTAGTTTCTTTTGTTTGGTAAAAATCCACTCGGTTCGGCATGCGAAATTTTTGCACTTATTACTAGTCTCACATTAAATTCATTAAACCATGACTATACGTGGGAGGTATATAACAAAACTGTTTACTTGAAAAATATTCTGTAAATTATGTTTTTATAAGTAATAAATAATTTCAACAAGTGATTGCTCTTAGGTTGATTAACTTGTTAATATAAAAGCCGCATTAAAATGTCGCTTATGTCTAGAACATCAAATAATGATGTCTTTATGGTGATTAAGCTTTTTGGAAATTATCATTAATAATATTGATAATTTCCAAAAAGCAACAATATTATAGATATACTCGAATTTAACATATAATAGTAACAATAAACTTAGAAGTCATCTAGCTATGAAACATTTATTCTTAATACAAAAACAAAACGCAAAACAATACTTTCTCTAAAATTTGGTTATTTAAAACCAAATTTTAGAGAAAGTATTATTGAGATGTGTGTCTGCTTATATATATATAAGTACTTTATTCATTACCACAGAACGTTTTAAAATAACAGATCACTAAACCTCTCAAAATAAAAAGCGATCCTGAACCTACCTGCTCAAGTTATAAATCTTAACCATCAAGGGAACCCCCCACTCGAACACACAAAAAAGTTTTCGACCAAAAAATGTTTGGCAAAAAACAACAGACTTTGTATAACAGTAAAGCCTTTTATATGGTAGTAATTTTCTAGATTTTACTTGGCACATGCTTTTTAAGTAGGTTGAAAACTCGTCAGTGACACAATAACTGATTACTTATTTAAATGAAGAAAATAGAAGTGGGCTACAAAAAAGTATAATCGCTAAAAAGTGATCTTTAGCTGGTACTACGACTAGAGTGATAATGAAATGGTGGATAGTGAAATGTGGTGTAGTTTATAATTTTATTATGATAACATACGTGAACATCAAATATACAAGATTGAGGTTTTATAGTAATGAACATAATATTATTAGGTATTATCAAACCATAACCGACCCACTTCAGGGCAAGGTTTCTCCTCTTAGAAAGTCGAGTGATCAACTAAAACACGATTATAATTGAAATAAAACCCGTAACGTGTTTAATTAAAATGTAGTGCAGTGTAGGAAAACGAAGAAAGTAGGAAACAAAACACAATACAACAGTAAGATCAATAAATTTGAAGTCTTGAATTTACTAAGCGAAATTAGTTATCAGGTGAATTAATCCATTTCGAACATTACCCAAGAATCCTTGTAAAAATTCAACTTTCAATAAATTAGAATAATTTTAATTTATTAAAGTGCTGGTAGTAAACATATGTAACTACCGATGATTTTATCAAAAACCTAATGAACGACATTTCATTTTCTTTGTAACTGCAATACCTACTACGGGTTTCGTTTCAGTGTTAACATCAGCATGATTCACGAATACTTAAACAAAATACATATTTTATCAATATGTCCTATCAAAACTGTCTTGATTATAAGACTTTTATTTGGATTTTATAGTGATGTGTTCATATCAAAAATATATTGTGTTTTGTGTAAACTCTATTGCTTGTGTTTTGGTAGTGTTTGTGTCGTTAATTTGATTTTATACATAATTAATAATCCAAATATTGCATCAGCAATATTCGCAATACTATTAGATGTACAATTGGTGGCAAATATATTAATAAATCTTTACTCAAGAGATGAAGAATTCTTGAAATTTTGTTTAAATATTAAAACAGTTGATAAAATTATAATGGACTTAGGGAAGTTCTATATTCGTTTAAGAATAACATCCTTACTATATTTAATATTCTTATTGATAAAATATGTATCGGAAGTATTTTATTATAAAATGACACCTTATAATTTGACTGCATTCATCACCATTGTACACATTACGTCCACTTACCTCTCTCATTTGGCAATTTCTATTATGTTTGAATGTACGTTTTCACGAATGAAATTCATTGTCACCAAATTAGAATCACATTGCAACTCTGAAATTACTTCCGTTGAAATAGTTACTAGGCAACTGAGGAAGTTTCTATACTCCTACAAAATGTTAATTCACATATTCAGTGTAAATAAATCGTGGAAATTTGTAGTAAGTTTTATTATTTTCGGTTGGTATGTATTCTCCCTTCTCTTGATTCTTCATTAGATTCTATTTTTAATGTCCCTCATTATTTATTTGTATGAACTTTTGGAACTGATCATTACGAGTAAGATATAGCAGACCTCAATATTTTTCTTTAATTTCTTCATTTAATTTAATCTCAATTATTTAATTCTGATCTGTTCTTTACAGATGTTTACAAACATAGTAATGAACGTCGCAAAAACCATCACCTGCATTTACTTTGGCACAGTGGCATTGATCAATAATGTTAGTAATTAATTTCTCTACATTCTTATATGGTAGATAGTTTAGAGAACAGAAACTCATAACTTAAATAACAATGAATTTGAATTTCAATGAAAATAGTATATAAATTTCTTAAATCTGTGAATTGTAACTTTAATAAAAAAATCTATTTAGTTTTTATGGAACATTTTTAGCAGAAAAAATGCTCATGATAACACTTTTTTAGCATGATCTGCGAACTGCGCAAACGGGTGCATTAGAAGGTGTCATAAGTAATATATTTATGTGTATCCCAATATTGGTTGCGGAATTGTTACTCAATGAATATGACAAAATCAAGACAACACTTGGCCAACTGTTGTTGAAATACAGAGGTAATTTACTAATCTATCTATATAATTACTTATAATAAAATGTAACGGGTCGAATTCTGTACATTGAAGATATTTAAAAAAATCTAAAACCCAAAACTGTGATTTTTTCATTCGTCGTCGTTCTGTCTGTCTGTCTCGCTAAAACTATTGAATGAATTCAAATGAAACTTTGCACGATTTGAGTTCTTTGGGAGGCTGGATAAATGTCTTTGACGATTTGTCACCTTTATCCTACCGCTCTGTCAAATGTAAACCGATTTAAATAGTTATATTTTTATAGGATAGTTTAGTTTTGTCGTAGTCGTGTCTATTTCATGTAGATCTGATATGATTGGATATACAGCACAGAACTCCACGAACGGCGGCAAACCCCTCACTTAAGATTTTACGATACTGACTACTAGTGTTGCCACATCGTCTATGAGGACTTCAAGTACTAGGACTAAATAAAAAATATTAGAAATTTTCTTGGTTAACCTTTAGCATGCGAATCAACTAACTTTATTTTCTTTAGATTCATTCTTTAACGATTACTATTCTTTCTAAGTGATAGGAGATGAGACTGATGGATACTAAATTATTTTTCAAATTTCAAAAGAAGGCACAAATGGTGCCATCCATTTGTGACTAGATTTGGATAAAATATTTACTAAACTGACGTCTGTTCTTTAAAGGAAACTAAATTTCTAAATTTCAGGTTTGTGGGTAAGATAATGAAAAAACTTTCCTCCCCAATTTTACCACCCTTTAAAGGTGTTATCCAAAAAAAAAGGTTGATATAAGCTTTTTTAATTTATAATTACTAACCTAAAAGCTAACAGCTAGACAACAAAGGACTTCCATACAAACTTCCAACCCCAGTTTTAAACTCTTAGGTGGGTAATTTCTCAAAATCGTTTCTTAGCTGACTCCTACTTCCTAGAAGGAACCTATCTTTTAAATTTTAGGCTTTATAGATGAATCAGTCAGTTACCTTTCGTTATATATGTTTACTACTACTTTGATAAGATTATTCATTAACCGTAGTCCGTATCGTTATAATTCATACTTATAACGTTTTATGAAAAAATATGCTTTGTTAGTTGTAGGTATTTTAATTACAGGTAAAATTGAACCAAATTATATTGACAACCAAAATGCTAAGATCCTAGATATTAATTATAACCCTTTATCAATTAATGACCAGTTAAATAACATAGGTATGTAAAATTTCATGTATCATTTTTTTAAGGAAAGAACGCAATCTATCTCATAACGTTTTGAAACTAAGTAAGTATGTATTAATTCTATTTATATTTCCAGATGAGAACTTACGATATCAAATTTATCTTATTTTGGAATACATCGAGAATCGGCCACCGATCTACAATATTTGGCGTATATTCCCCGTTGATATCAACTTATTTGTTGGCCTGGTGGATATTTGTTTAACTTACATAATTATATTTTTACAATTTCAATATTAATTTAGATAACTAAGTATTTAAAATCTCATGAAAGTTGAAATTTTACGTGCTTGCTTAGTTGAATTTCTGACTTCGACAAACATATTTCAATAAAATTTGGGTAAACCTGGACATACAAAATTTCTGATTGAACACATATCCACCGGAAATACAGATCAATATATGCTGCATGTTCTTAGATCTACCCAACGTGTTTTAAATGCTACACCCAGAAGTTGATGATTTGTATATTTAAATCTATAAAATACTGCTTGGTAATTGAATAAGGGTTTTAATTGCCTTCATTTAATCACAGAAGGGCAAGCCCATTTTTGCGCCAAATCTAGGAAGGCGTATTGGCAGAATTCCCATTGGGCATGACTCATTGAGTAATTAGTTTACCTTATACTTTAAATTCCAAAAAGTTTTACTTGAAATGTAACCTAAATAAACTATTAATTATATGTCTTTTATTTTTACTTGTGATTTATGACCTAGTTAAGTTATGAAGTTCTTTTTGAACGCTGGTTCGAGAACGCGTGTTTTCAAATGTTAGTGGTTAAATCAAATCGGAAGTGTATTGACAAATAGAATCTGCGTTGTGATGTTAATCTATGTGTGGTGATGGGCGATGGCTGTCAAAATCAAATGTTTCAATGTAATAACGGTCGTTCAAGTTTAAAAACTTATTAAGGTCTAAAATGGTTCATTGTTGTTAATAGAAGCTAAAACCTATCAGTTACGTTAAATTCTACCTCAAACCACAAAATTTGGTCACCCATCTATTTACTGACTAAAGTCAACGTTGCTTAACTAGCTTAATTAACTATTTATTATTTGGTGCTGCTATGTCAAAGGACCTAAGCAAGTCCCCTGGAGATTGACTATGTAGATTACGAAATCCGTTTGTTTGTTATCTATGTTTGGCTGAACTATTGCCGAACTTAGGTAATTAAATTTAGCATCGGATATTCTTTACGCTGGAAATGCAGCGGGGTACAGTTACCGCATAGTTGAAAGAGTACTCCATAGATACAAATAAAGAAGTAGCAAAATAGAAATGCATTTTTAAAATTTCCCTCCCAACGTAAAGTGGCGAAGCATCGCCACGCTATATTATTGAATTTATGTTTTTCGTATTTAACAATAAAAATTATTATTAATTTTGTAATAAAATAGTCATTATTAACCGACTTACAAAAAGGATTGGTTATCTATTTTGTTGTATTTTTTTTTATTTGTGGAACAAATTAGTAATGCTTTATTGAAGTTATGCTTCTTTTGGCGCGATGGAGAAAAATTATGAGAGTGAATTTTTACGATGCGCGCGCACTCCGACAACAGAATTCTACATCGTAAAGTTAGTTTTAGGTGGCGTGAAAATCGATAACTATGTTCAAGTTGTATATTCTAGTATTTTTATATTTAGATCACGTGTTTTGTAACAGTACAAACAGTGTGAATAAATAAATATTATTACGTTAATAAAACCTATTTTATTTAAATAAAATCTTTTTGATTAATTTTAATATTTATCCTTAATCACTACTGCATTTTACTTATTATTTTTCCATACGCCAAAGAAGTATAACTTCTAACGCATGTACATAAGTACACACACTCTTTTTTCTTTTCATTATGCAATATGTGCAATAACTTACAGAAAACAATTTCGATGTTTCACATCTGCCAGGTGTCCCGTGACGGTCACGCGCTTTTAATTCAGATTTCTTCTTGTCCCTTGGATTCTTCCTTGGACTCTCCATCTCTTTTGCAATATTTCTTTTATTTTTCAATGATTCTACTTCTTCTTTTCGCTTTATTGATGTTTCGAAATCAAGTTTATATGGTGATGAAGTCAAAAAAGTTGATTTAGTAGCTTTTCTTCATCTGATACTCAATTTTGTCTTTAAGCTTGGTACAGGAAACAAATGTTGTGGAGATAAATAAAACATACGCGTGGAAGGGCCAGCGGATATGAAATCCGATAGCTCTTTAGATGAATTGGAATTCGATCGACAAGCTGCATCTAAGGCCAATCTAAGGCTCAATTTTAGGTCCTTTTCTATTTTTGGTGTATATAAATGATCTCCCACACCATGTCAGTAACACTTGTGACAAGACTGTTCAAGACTGACAGTAATAAAGACAATTCTGACGATGTATCTCACTGGTTTACTGCTAATAACTTGATCGCAAAGAAAACAAAGTGCGTAGAATTTATGTTACCCAATGTAAAGAAAGTTGATAAAAAAGTAATGATAAATGGAGAATCATTAGAAATTGAGAATTCCACAGTTTTCCTAGGAGTTGCCTTGGATTGTAAGCCACAGTGGGGTGCCCATATCGAGACACTAGCGGGTAAGCTCAGCTCAGCTGCTTATGCTGTTAGAAAAACTAGACAGTTAACAGAAGTTGAAACTGCTAGGCTTGTTTATTTTGCATACTTCATCGTGTAATGTCGTATGGGATCTTGTTATGGGGCAGAGCTGCCAAATTTAAAGAAATAGGTATACTTACAGTAGCCTCGCAATATATTATATTAATAATAATATTATCTTTATTAAACAAAACATAAGTAATTTTAAACAAAAAGTCGATATAAACAGTCGACTAACTAGAAACGGACATAAATTAGTGATATCTGCATATCGTCTGAGAAAAGTACAGAAATTCTTTGTGGGGATGGGTATATGCTTTTATAACATGATACCGAAGGTAATATTTATACCTTTCTTCTTCTTTTTCTTATTCGTTTCAGTCTTGACAGACTGGTCGTGGTCGTCATCTGGGTTTTGTGGCTCGCTTGACAATACTTCGCCACTCGGTTGCCTTTCTCGCGCATTCATGGAGCCTCGATTGTGGCCTTCACTTGGTCCATCCATCTCATCGGTTATCTTCCGCGTGCTCTGGTACCTTCTACTTTACCTTGAACCACAAGTCGCTCAATGGACACGTCATTACGCCTGGACACGTGACCGAAGAAACTAAGAATTCGCACTTGAACTGTAGAAGAAAGGCGCTGTTTGATTCTGAGTTCGTCAAGAATTGATTCATTAGTACGAAACATGTTCCAGGTCACTCCCAACATTCTCCTCCAGCACCACATCTCAAGAGCATCTATCTTTTCTTCTCCAGGGTCCACGTCTCCGAAGCGTAGAAAAATACGGGGAATATCAGTGCTTTAACTAGCCGGATCTTTGTGGCTTTCGTTATATGACGATTCCTCCATATCCTTTACAACTTGTCCATAGCCGATCTAGAATGCAGCCACCATTATTGGAGATCTGCGCACCTAAATAGATGTACGATTGAACTACATCACAGTTCGCAATTTGTGTTACTTCCGGCGTGTTGTTGTTGATACGGTCGAGAATCATCATTTTGGTCTTAGCGCGGTTGATCTTCAGGCCAAATTCAAGACTGATGCATTCCATCTTTTGCAAGAGATTTTCTATGTAGCGGGCACTAGATGCGAATAGTATAATAGTATAATATAATAAGCTCTGTGTATATATAAAACAGAAGTGGCGAGATTATGCATCCTTGATGAACCCCGGCCTTAGGTTGAAAGTGGTTCGAAAATTGGTCATCTGGCTTAACAGATGCAGTACCATCTTCGTAGAGACGCCTAAGTAGATGTACGAGGTGTTTCGGCGTTCCCATTTCCAGTAGAGTCTTCAAGAGCACAGGCCATTTGGCAGAATCAAATGCCTTTGAGAAATCTTCTAATTTTTTGAAATATCCCACCTAGTTAGTCCGAATCTAGATTCTTCCATGTTAAATACAAATGCAGCTAGATCTACGTCTAACTCGGCCGGAAGTGTTGTTTTCCTCCCGAGTTTTATATTGGTCACCTCATGTAAAGGCTTCTTTTTGTTTTGAGATAAACAGATTAGTTAGTTTGGTATTATAGATTTTGGATGCTTTTAAGTATCCCATTTTGCGCTCTTGAACAGCCAATATCGCCATAGTCATAGAATCTTTGTCCCATTTTTTCCTATTGCTTTGTTTAGGTGTTGACGCCATATCCTAAAACAAAAAACAAAAACTGAACAAGGTTTACAATATATGGACTATGAATCACAATATGGACCACTAGTCCATTTTTAAAACCATTCATAGAGGGACCTATGAATGGTTTTAAAAATGGACTAGTTTTATGGATATTACAAAATGATACAATAATTTCGTAAAAAAAAATAATGTTATAACATACAGCTACGAATTACTTGACGAATAATTAAAAACACTATAACGTTTCCCAAATGAGGACAGTTCAAATATAATGATTATAATTGTAGCAGTAATAATGTTACAAAACTTACCGAAAATTTACATCAAATAGCGCTCTAATCTCAAAATTGTTGCCGCTGACACGTACGCACATGTAGCTCCGTTAGAATTCACTATCGGAACGCGGCCGGGTAAGGCCATCAAATGCAGCTAACTTTACATTGATAGCAGCGCCTAATGTTGCTATGGTGCATATTATAAGACTGGTTCATATTTTCGAGAACTTACTCTACATAAATAAATATACTTTTTAGGAAATCACTGCAAATGTCATGTATGTACAAAATAAATGAGTAGTAAACAAAAACAATACAACAGTAAGATCAATAAATTTTAGGTATTTACTAAGCGAACTTAGTTATCAGGTGAATTAATCCATCTCGAACATTACTCAAGAATCGAAGAATCCTTGTAAAAATTCATCTTTTGAATGTTATATCGATAAATTAGAATAAATTCAATTTATTAAAGTGCTGGTAGTAAACATATGTAACTACCGATGATTTTATCAAAAACCTAATAAACGACATTTCATTTTCTTTATGACTAGCGGACTGCAATACCTACTATGGGTTCCGTTTTAGTGTTAACATCAGCATGATTCACGAATACTTAAACAAAATACATATTTTATCAATATGTCCTATCAAAACTGTCTTGATAATAAGACTTTTATTTGGATTTTATAGTGATGTGTTCATATCAAAAATATATTGTGTTTTTTGTAAACTCTATTGCTTGTTTTTTGGTAGTGTGTGTGTCGTTAATTTGATTTTATTCATAATTAATAATCCAAATATTGCAGCAGCAATATACGCAATACTGATAAGTGTACAATTGGTGGCAAATATATTAATAAATCTTTATTCAAGAGATGAAGAATTCTTGAAGTTTTGTTTAAATATTAAAACAGTTGATAATATTATAATGGACTTGAGGAAGTTCTATATTCGTTTACGAATAACATCCTTACTATATTTAATATGCTTATTGATAAAATATGTATCGGAAGTATTTTATTATAAAATTAAACCTTATAATTGGACTGCATTCATCACCATTGTACACATTACGTCCACTTACCTCTCTCATTTGGCAATTTCTATTATGTTTGAATGTACGTTTTCACGAATGAAATTCATTGTCTCCAAATTAGAAACACATTGCAACACTGAAATTACTTCCGTTGAAATAATTAATAGACAACTGAGGAAGTTTCTAAACTCCTACAAAATGTTAATTCACATATTCAGTTTAAATAAATCGTGGAAATTTGTGGTAAGTTTTATTATTTTATGTTGGTATGTAGGATACATCTTCTTCTCTTGTCAACTACTGTCAACTACCAATTGACATCTTGGAGATGTCTCTTAAAAAGTTCTAAGTTTGTATTAAACGTAAGCTTATAGAAAAGTCCCATTATAGTATAAAGGACTACGTAATCGATAAAAAAGCTTGGGTGTAAATTATTGCTCTAACCAGGTTGCTCTTCTAATAATTTAAAATGACATTGTGAGATGGTAAAAAAAAAAAAAAAAAAAACATTCGTCTAAGTTTGTTGTGGGCTTCTTCTTAGACCGGGACGCGTTTGGAACCCTCGTAGCTTAGTTTTAAGTTTACGAATGTGGTTATCGCCATCATCTCACTACCGTGTAATTCTTATGTACGCATCAAAAGTGCCACCTATGGGCCTACTTGAATAAAGATATATTTGACTTTGACTTTGACTTTGACTTGATTCTTCATTAGATTCTATTTTTAGTGTCCCTCATTATTTATTTTTATGAACTTTTGGAACTGATCATTATGAGCAAGATATAGCAGACCTTAATATTTCTTCCTTTTCTTCATTTAATTTAATCTCAATTATTTAATTCTGATTTGTTCTTTACAGATGTTCACAAACATAGTAATGAACGTCGCTAAAACCATCACCTGCATTTACTTTGGCACAGTGGCATTGATTAATAATGTTAGTAATTACATACATTCTTATTTCTCTACATTCTTATATTGTAGACAATATTAAGCACAGAAATTTATAACTTAAATAACAATGAATTTCAATGAAAATAGTATATAAATTTCTTAAATCTGTGAATTGTAACTTTAATAAAAAAATCTATTTAGTTTTTATGGAACATTTTTAGCAGAAAAAATGCTCATGATAACACTTTTTTAGCATGATCTGCGAACTGCGCAAACGGGTGCATTAGAAGGTGTCATAAGTAATATATTTATGTGTATCCCAATATTGGTTGCGGAATTGTTACTCAATGAATATGACAAAATCAAGACAACACTTGGCCAACTGTTGCTGAATTACAGAGGTAATTTACTAATCTATCTATATAATTACTTATAATAAAACTGTAACGGGTCGAATTCTGTACATTGAAGATATTTAAAAAAAAAATTTCATTCCTCGTCGTTCTGTCTATCTGTCTCGCTGTAACTGTTGAATGAATTCAAATGAAACTTTGCACGATTTGAGTTCTTTGGGAGACAGGATAAATGTGTTTGACGATTTGTCACCTATATCCTACCGCTCTGACAAATGTAAACAGATTGAAATAATTATATTTTTATAGGATAGTTTAGTTTTGTCGTAGTCGTGTCTATTTCATGTAGATCTGATATGATTGGATATAGAGCACAGAACTCCACGGACGGCAGCAAACCCCTCACTTAAGATTTTACGATACTGACTACTAGTGTTGCCACATCGTCTATGAGGACTTCAAGTACTAGGACGAAATAAAAAATATTAGAAATTTTCTTGGTTAACCTTTAGCATGCGAATCAACTAACTTTATTTTCTTTAGATTCTTTCTTTAACGATTACTATTCTTTCTAAGTAATAGGAGATGAGACTGATGGATACTAAATTATATATCAAATTTCAAACGAAGGCACAAATGGGTGCCCGCCATCCATTTGTGACTTGGCTCAACTTTGCTTACCCACTGCTATCGGCAAACATTATTATTGCAGTCATTTGTTGTAGGGGATTTAAGGAATTTAAAAAGGCAAAACGGGAGTAGGTCCTCGGGATGGACATTCGCGATCGCCAATGTTTACGACATTGAAGGTTAGAAATTTAGTTTTTGTAATCGTGCTAGGTTTAGCTAAAGATCCAAAAGCAAGAACACATATATTATTCGCTCAATTGGTTTAAATATTTTGAAATACTATCTGTACTTAAAATATCATAGGTTTGTGTATGTGGCAATTCCAGTACGATTGAAAAAAACTTTACGTTTGGTATCTGATTCATTGAGTTAGGTATGGCTTATGTTGTGCAGGGCACATCTAGTATAACATATATTTGTCGGTAACAATATATTGTACCAACAAACATATTTTAAAATTCTGACTATGAACTTGTATGGAAAGTTATAATATCTTTTTTTACTGACGATACTGAGATTCAAAAGCCTGCCGATGCCTGTCTATGCGTGGACTCCCTATAACCAATCACCGATTGGTTATTGCTATATTATTATCTACATATGATTTATAAAATTAAATATTTAAAAATACTGTTAAAACCTCCTAAGTTAAGGATATTAGTATTGTGCACCTCAGGATGCGCGATTGAGCGAATGCCCTTGAGCTCGCCTGCGTAGAATTCCATATATCCCGTGAGCTCGAAAAGACTGACACTTTTTTTAAGTTAATTCGGTTTCTACAAACAGAAAGTAAGACACACATTTATAGCTATATTATTATATTGCGGGTTATTGCTACACCTAAGCGGGTCAAAGAACTTGTTTATCCCCTATGGTGCTGTGCTATTTTGAACACTTTAAGTCATCACTCCCTGTTCCTTCATATACTGTGCTGGTTTCCTATTTTACCAAACTTAAAAAGTGATAAATTTTTATTTGTAATTAGTAACCTAAATGCCACTGCGTCTCTTACTGCAAAAACTAAAGACTTCCATAATATATGCTTACAACGCCTCTACTCCTCTACATTTGGATAAAATATTTACTCAACTGACGTCTATTCTTTAAAGGAAACTAAATTTCTAAATTTCAGGTTAAAATATACTACGACAATACACACATCGCCACCTAGCCCCAAAGTAAGCGTAGCTTGTGTTATGGGTACTAACTATGACTGATTAATATTTTAATGAATTATATATACATAAATACTTAGAAAATACATATAAACACCCAGACACTGAAAAACACTTATGCTCATCACACAAACATTTTCCAGTTGTGGGAATCGAACCCACGGCCTTGGACTCAGAAAGCAGGGTCGCTGCCCACTGCGCCAGTCGGCCGTCAAAGTTTTGTGGGTAAGATAATGAAAAAACTTTCCTCCCCAATTTTACCACCCTTTAAAGGTGTTATCCAAAAAAAAAGGTTGATATAAGCTTTTTTAATTTATAATTACTAACCTAAAAGCTAACACCTCGACAACAAAGGACTTCCATACAAACTTCCAACCCCGGTTTTAAACTCTTAGGTGGGTAATTTCTCAAAATCGTTTCTTAGCTGACTCCTACTTCCAAGAAGGATCTTTTAAATTCTAGGCATTATAGATGAAACAGTCAGTTACCTTTCGTTATATATGTTTACTACTACTTTGATAAAATTATTCATTAACCGTATCGTTATAATTCATACTTATGACGTTTTATGAAAAAATATGCGTTGTTAGTTGTAGGTATTTTAATTACAGGTAAAATTGTACCAAATTATATTGACAACCAAAATGCTAAGATCCTAGATATTAATTATAACCCTTTATCAATTAATGACCAGTTAAATAACATAGGTATGTAAAATTTCATGTATCATTTTTTTAAGGAAAGATCATAACGTTTTGAAACTAAGTAAGTATGTATTAATTCTATTTATATTTCCAGATGAGAACTTACGATATCAAATTTATCTTATTTTGGAATACATCGAGAATCGGCCACCGATCTACAATATTTGGCGTATATTCCCCGTTGATATCAACTTATTTGTTGGCCTCGTGGATATTTGTTTAACTTACATAATTATATTTTTACAATTTCAATATTAATTTAGATAACTAAGTATTTAAAATCTCATGAAAGTTGAAATTTTACGTGTTTGCTTAGTTGAATTTCTGAATGTATGGAGAGTTGTATTAACTTCGACAAACATATTTCAATAAAAATTGGGTAAACCTGGACATACAAAATTTCTGATTTAACACATATCCACCGGAAATACAGATCAATATATGCTGCATGTTCTTAGATCTACCGAACGTGTTTTAAATGCTACACCCAGAAGTTGATGATTTGTATATTTAAATCTATAAAATACTGCTTGGTAATTGAATAAGGGTTTTAATTGCCTTCATTTAATCACAGAAGGGCAAGCCCATTTTTGCGCCAAATCCAGGAAGGCGTATTGGCAGAATTCCACGTGGGCATGACTTATTGAGTAATTAGTTTACCTTATATTTTAAATTCCGAAAAGTTTTACTTAAAATGTAACCTAAATAAACTATTAATTATATGTGTTTTATTTTTACTTGTGATTTATGACCTAGTTAAGTTATGAAGTTCTTTTTGAACGCCGGTTCGAAAACGAAAGAACGCGTGTTTTCAAATGTTAGTGGTTAAATCAAATCGGAAGTGTATTGACAAATAGAATCTGCGTTGTGATGTTAATCTATGTGTGGTGATGGGCGATGGCTGTCAAAATCAAATGTTTCAATGTAATAACGGTCGTTCAAGTTTTAAAACTTATTAAGGTCTAAAATGGTTCATTTATGTTAATAGAAGCTAAAACCTGTCAGTTGCGTTAAATTCTACCTCAAACCACAAAATTTGGTCACCCATCCATTTACTGACTAAAGTCAATGTTGCTTAACTAGCTTAATTAACTATTTATTATTTGGTGCTGCTATGTCAAAGGACCTAAGCAAGTCCCCTGGAGATTGACTTTGTAGATTACGAAATCCGTTTGTTTGTTATCTATGTTTGGCTGAACTATTGCCGAACTTAGGTAATTAAATTTACGTCATAGATACAAATAAAGAAGTAGCAAAATAGAAATGCATTTTTAAAATTTCCCTCCCAACGTAAAGGTAAATAGGGTTAAAAAGGTCGTAAAAAAGTCGTTACTTTTAAGTGAAGTGATGAAAATTTGTATATAGATTGACAATTAACAAAGTAAAACACATGTTTCAGGATTTATAAAAAATTAAATCCCAAAGGGGTTATATAAACTCCGTAACTACTAGTCAATTTAGAAATATTCTTTTTCTTTTGAATTTTATAGCCTTTCATATAGGCTATTTTGCATACACTTATTGTCAGGCAGAATGAAATTTTGTAAGTATCGGAAAAAGTTACTTTACAGAACTAATATTGATAAATTAGAATAAGTAATTTCAATTTATTAAAGTGCTGGTAATACATTTGGTTTTTGACATATCTGTTGACATATTTATGTCAACAGATATGTCAAAAACCAAATGAACTACATTTCATTTTATTACTATTTTTTATTACTTGCGGGTTGCGGTACTTATTTTGGGTTGAACATGATTAACAAATATTTAAATAAAATGCATATTCCATCTAAAAGTCCTTTCAAAACTATCTTGATAATAAGACTTTTATTTGGATTTTATAGTGATGTTTTCAAATCAAAAACATATTGTGTATTGTCTAAAATGTATTGTATATGTTTTGGTACTGTGTGTGTTATTAACTGGATTATTTTCATTATCAATTATCCAAATCGTGGGGCAGCAGTATACTTAATAATATTGCTAATACAATTGGTGGCAAATGTATTTATAAATCTTTATTTAAGAGACGAAGAATTCTTGAAGTTTTGTTTAAATATTAAAACAGTTGATAATATTATAACGAATTTAAGGAAGAACTTTTTTCATTTACGAATAACATTCTTATTATATTTAATAGGCTTAGTGATAAAATATGTATCGGAAATATTTTATCATAGAATTAGACCTTATAGAATGAATGAATTCATCACCATTTTACACATTACGTCCACTTATTTCTCCCATTTGACAATTTCTGTTATGCTTGAATGTACGTTTTCACGAATGAAATTCATTGTCACCAAATTAGAATTACATTGCAACGCTGAAATTACATCCGTTGAAATAATTAACAAGCAACTGAGGAAGTTTCTAAACTCCTACAAAGTGTTAATTCACATATTCAGTGTAAATAAATCATGGAAATTTGTGGTAAGTTGTTATATTGTTAATACAATTTGCTTTGGTCGATCGAATCGCCATATTTTAACATCCCGCTAAGAAAATTAAAAAATTTCAAACGTTTGGAAGTTACTGGTTTCACCCCGTTTTCGAAAATCGAGTTTTCATCAGATGTTCACGTTTTGAGGTCCTAGAAAGCTTTTCGGACTATTCCCGCGATGGTGTCTTCATGTCTGTATGTATGTGTGTGTGTGTGTGTATGTATATATGTATGTAAACCTCTCATAACTTTGAAACGGCTTGTACGATTGGATCGAGTTTGGCGGCATTCGAAAGGGCTTCACTAAACTTAGGACAGATATATTCAGAGAAATCTAAAAAATAAAAATGTTGAAAAACTGTTTTTTTATAATAACTTTTAAACGGCTCTACCGATCGATCCCAAAAACTAATCAGCTCTTAAGCTTGATAAACCCTGTCGATCGCCGGCGGTTTAAAATCGTTTGATCCTTTGGAGAGATATCGAAAACGAAAAATTCCAAAAAAAGGATTTTTTTAGAATAATTTTGAAAATTTTCTTAGATTGAAGATAGATTTTTGATCTAGAGTTATTGATAGGACTCAATAAGCTGCGTGAAATGTAGCCAACCACGTAAAAATCGGATGATTCGTTCAAAAGTTATAGCAATTAGAGAATTAAAAAATCTATGAAACTTCTATCAGACTTTCGAGCTCGTAGAACAAATAAGTATGGAATTAGCGGGAAGTTGCAGGGATGGCCTTCAGGTCAACCGTTCTCCTAATTTTTTTTTTCTATATTCTGGCGATGTACTACAAATCTCCTCATCAATCAATAAAGTGTTATATGGTGAAGGTTTTCAGAGACTAAGGATGAGACTCGTTAACAGGCTACAAACAGCATATCGCTAATCAGAGCAATAGTGTGAGTAAGCAGTAGGTACACTTTTAACTACCTTTAAATGGTATATAAAGCGGTAGTAAACTTCACAGTAACAAAGATAGTTTACGTTTTAAACATGGTTTCAGATTTTTTTCAACCGATCAAGACTAAGAGAGATATCAGCAGATCTTAATCTTCCTTTCTGTTTTAGTTTTCTTAAATTAAATTTCAATAAAATTCTGTTCTTCACAGATGTTTACCAACATAGTAATGAACGTCGCAAAAACCATCACCTGTATTTACTTTGGTACAGTGGCATTAATTAACAATGTAAGTAAGCGTATACGGTATTGGTAGATAGTGAACCGAATTTTATTTCATCAAAAGCAATGAATTTTAATTTAACTTAAACAATATAATAATTCAGATCTTTTAATTGTCTCTATTATAAAAAAAATCATTATTCATTATAATGAATATTAGTAATTACTTAACAATTATTCATTGTAAAGTCAACATCTCCTGAGAATGCTCGGAGCGAAACGTGCGTAGAGGGTACATTGCCGAGGATCTGTTTGGTGTGGGGTATACGGATTGAAGAAATTATAAATTACACCATACAGATTCTCCTGCTGTTCGCGGAGTATAGCAAATTAAGCTTAATTTTCATAATATATTATGGATTTCCGCAAAGTAACGCCTGCTTCTATCCAATATATATATAAAAAATCAATCAAGTTTTTGTGATAGGTACTTTTTATTTTAATTCCCATGATAACAATTTTTAGCATGATCTGCAAAATGCGCAAACTGGTGCATTAGAAGGAGTTATAATTAATATATTTATGTGCGTACCAGCATTTATTGCGGAATTGTTACTCAATGAATATATCAAAATAAAGACAATGCTTGGCAAACTGTTGCTGAAATATAGAGGTAATTTAACATTATGACTTAATATACTACTTGGTTGGTAACAATAAATACATATTGTTACCAATTTGAACTTATTTCGAAAATATAGATTAAAAATGGTAATATTACATTTAAAAACTACTTAACATATTATATAAGCAATGTTGTTTCAGAAAAAATACTTGTATTTACTTGACATCAATTATATATAGTAGTTATTTTACTTGGCATGACGGCTAGACCAAGGAAAATATTTTTTTCCTAAACTTTCCTAAACTACAACTGCGGCTCTGCTTTCAATGTTACCCCGTTTTTGTAGGTACCTACAAAAGTTTGTTTAAAAACTAACTTTTAACAATCATTGTCATAAAATCATTTGATAATAATAGATGGCTTTACGAGGCTACTTTGATTACACAACTTTTTCCTGGTATCGATACATTTTACACATAAGAATTTTTCACAATAGAAATAGCTTTACAAAGTTGTATTAAAAATACGCGAGGTCAACAGAAGCATTAACTACGTTTTAATTACAAGTTAAATTGTAACAAATTAGGTAGATACTAATTAATTCAAATGAATTAACTTGTAACCTAAACAAAACAAAACAACATTACATACCTAGGTATGTAAATGAAAGACAAAAATTCTACCTCAACCTCTATCTAATACCTACTTACTTTTTAAAATCTTTCAGAACTATTAGTTACGTTAACTATTAGTTTTACTTCAAAACAAAGTACTAATGTATGTCACTTTAATTTATATTTATTTTTGCAGATGAGAACTTACGATATCAAATTTATCTTATTTTGGAATACATCGAGAACAAGCCACCGATCTACAATATTTGGCGTATATTCCCCGTTGATATCAACTTATTTGTTGGCCTCATGGATATTTGTTTAACTTACATAATTATATTTTTACAATTTCAATATTGATTAATATATATGTTACATTCTTTATTGTACATTATTAAACGACTAAAGAAATATATGAACTACAAAACCAAATTTAAAATGCGCAAATGCGGTCTTGTCGACCTTTATGTAAGAAGCAAATAATTAACAATGTATAAGTTACATTATTATGACATTGTTGTTATTATAACAGTATTGACACCATAGAGAGCTCCGGCTCTTTGTACGCTAATATGTTTTTACGCAACGGATTTTCACGTAGTTTTCAGCAATAGGTGAGTCAAAAGAAAAGTTTATATGTAGGATACATATATTCTGCTATACAAGAGATGGATATACCTGTCTCAAACCCCAAAATTATGTGATTGATTAAGTAGGTGATTTTTCATGTGGTTACTTCGAGTAACGCCTCTACGGCTTCATCGCAATTTGCAAACACGTGTGTTTGCAAATTGCGATGAATCACTCACTCAAACACACACACATACACACTCACATACACACGGATACACCCACAAACACACACACACACACACACACGCACACACACACACGCACGCACAAACTGTTTGTTATTTAAATTTTATTTTGTCTGATAATCCAAGATAAACATTTTCTACGGAAGGGCGGCACAGGTAATATTACTTACTTAAGAGTATTTCCCAAAATGTTTACTTAGATTTAACAAAACATTGAAGTTATGAATAAATAATTTTAATTTTTCTTTAGGAATATATAATGTCGTTATCGTTTTCTAATTTAAGTTATATATACGAATAGAAAAACGTTCAGTAAATTTTGGTTTATTTATTAATTCACACAGAATTCCAAAAACTAGAACTACCACAGCATGACCAATTTTATCAATGATGAATCTGTGGGCCAAACTTTAAAGAAGACTCGAAAGCAATGGTGGCTAAACACTGAGAAGCCGCAGAAAAAGGCAATTGGAGGCTAGGTTTATGTTTCTATTTAGCGCCAATTTACTAGGTCAATTTGTTTTACTTGTCATGTAGGTCAACGATTAAATGTTTAATTTCATTCAATAGTTTCTTTATTTGCCCTTTAAGAGTCTTATGCCCGTTTTCACTAACTTCAAACAAGGCAATGCGTTGATAGGTAACGCCTAATCTAAGTAGAGAGGTTATCGTCGACTGTGCAGATACGAATCCTCAAGTTCTTTGGACACATAACTAGGAATAAGCACTCCATGGAACGACTTGTTGTCCAGGGGAATGTGGAAGGCAAACGTTCACGTGGTCGATCACCCACGCGTTGGACAGACATAATTAAAGCTACAACACAAACCTCCATAGTCCAATGTTCAAGAAACGCTGAAGATCGTGACAAGTGGAGGCGCATCGCGGGGGCTGCTGTAGGCAAAGAAAAAGAACCATCGTCAACCACGACCACTCTGTCAAGAGTGACCAACTAAGGAGGAGGAATCTAAGTAGATTCCTTGACCAATAGTTATCACCTTAGAGTTGGTGAAACTTTTTTTTCTATAGAGATCGCCTAAATCATTAGGCATTCCCCTCCCCTCCGGGCTACCGGAGTGCGAACACGTACTGTACATTGCTCCGTGATTAATAAATCTTAAACTGTCGAAAAAGTTAATATTTTCGCATAAATCCTTTGTATATTTATAAGTTATAAGTTAGTTAATATAGTTATGTGATAATAAGCAGAAATAGTGCAATATTTTAAAGGCTGTGAAGGGTAAATTGCAAAAATTTGCTCAGTCATAACGGTTTGCAGTGCAAAGTTTTAAAAATCCATCGGTGATTCAGTGAATGCATCGAACTTGACCTTTGGACTCATAATTACTCTGCCGGTATCGTGCCGGTGTCTATCATACAGACAGTAACTAATTTTCGCCCCAGATAGCCGTATACCGTTGGAACATTGGTGTGAACGCCAGATCTATGAGTACGGTGACGGCACGGCACTGGTTTCGAATCCTGTGGTCATTTTTTTTTTTTTTTTTTTTTTCTTGTTTTTATTTTATGACTTTTAAACATGCCCTTAAACCGCACCCCACCATCAACCTCGGGCTTGTCACCCTCTAAACATAACTCTACGTTAAGAGATTTAATTGAGGATGATAAAGAATACCCTGTGACAGAAACCCCAAAAGTCAGACAGGGGTTTAGAAACAAGCGGCGTCGATCAGATGAAGTAGGCGATCGGCTAGCTTCCTTTATGGTGGAGATCAAGGATATCCTTGAAAGTTTTAAGAACGAGCAAAAAACCAAGTTTGACAAACTTGAAAAAATTTTTTTAGCCGTGGACGATATAAAAAAACAAAATGGTGAAATACAGAATTCCGTGGATTTTCTATCACAAAAATATGACTGTATTGTCACTCAAATAGGAAAATTGGAATCTGAGAAACAGTCCAATCTGCAATACCTTCAGCTTCTAGAGGATAGGCTGGACAACTACGAAAGACTCTCTAGAGCAACCTGCATTGAAATCAGGAATATTCCGACTGTCAAATCGGAAACAAAAGACAGTCTTCTTAACACCATCATAGCGACTGGTAAAATTCTAAATATGTCCATCCAGCCAAATGAAATCAAGGATGTATTCCGCTTTAACTCTCGTGACCCGGCATATAAGACTGTGCTTGTAGATTTTAACAGCGTACTTACAAAAGAGAGAGTCATTCGTATGTACAGAAAAACAAGTAAAGAAAATAATCGCCCTACTACAGAAAAACTAAGACTGACTGGACCTCCTAAACCAATTTTTATTTCTGAAAGCTTATCATCCAAGGCAAAAAGGCTGTTCTTCCTTACCAAGGACTTTGCTAACTCAAATCAGTACACTTACTGTTGGACATCAAGCGGTAAAATATATTTACGAAGAAAAGAAGGAGCTCCGGTTATTCTCATTAGGAATGAATCTGATCTGGAAAATCTTAAATCACAAAAATGACTAGATGTTATTCTTAATGTTTTCAGTATTTTTTCGTTATTAATTCTTTCTTCTTTTATTATCCTGTCATGTTTTACTACTGTTGCATATACTCACGTTTTTCGTTATTATGTCTGGGTTTCTTATTATTACATTAAATATCACTCTCACACACAAATACACATAAACAACTTCTTCTACTCATATATACTCGTCGTTCAGTCATGTAATACAGTCTCAATCATCTTACATAGTAATATCTTCGTTTTTTGGTTTTGTGAGATCATACCGGGTCATTTACTTTATATATTTTTGAAACTGTCAAGGTTGGTCTTTTCGACGGGTCGAAATGTTGTTAGGGCTAAGGTTAAAAATAAAGATTTTTGAAATGGATGACACATCAAAGATCAATAATGATATAGAAGATATATCAGTGTCAGATTCTTTTGTTTTTCTTCCTGAAACTTGCGAGCAATATTTAAGGGGGATTAAGGGGTTAAAAGTATTCCACGCAAATATTCGAAGCATTAACTGTAATTTTAACAACCTCTTAATTTTACTCAAACGCCTAAACGATACAATTGATGTCATAATTTTATCTGAATGCTGGCTAAGCAAGCTATCAGATGTACCTATATTAATTGGTTATCACTCTTTTAAATCTAAGCACGCTAATCAAAACGATGGAGTTGTTGCGTACGTACGTGACTCTCTGATATGCTCTGTCGTAGAACCTGATTTCAGTGAAGGTAATTGTTTATTGCTGAAATTTTCGCATCATCTTGCAATTGTTGCTCTTTATCGCTCGCCCTCTTATATTAACATTACTCCCTTCATAATAAGCCTTGATTCAGTATTAAATTCAATATCCAATATGAAAACTAAAGCTATTATTGGTGATATCAACATAAACATTTTGACATCTAATGATAAACAGACCGACGAATATCTTAACCTTGTTGCTAGTCATGGTTTGTTGCCTGCTCACATTTTCCCTACTAGGAACAACAGTTGCCTCGACCATGTAATGTTAAGAAGTAACAATAAAGCCACCACTATTGTTTTAGATACTCTTTTCACAGATCATTCTCCAGTAATCTTGTGCTGCAATCTTAAAAATAAAGGTCTTACGAAAGCAGCTCGAACTATCACGCGAATAGATGAACCTGCTGTAATAAGAACACTTGAAAAAACTGATTTTTCTGCTATATTTAATACATTAGACCCTGAAACTGCCACTGAGAAACTGGTAAGAACTTTATCATCGGTGGTTGAAGCTAATAAACGTGTGGTTACTGTTCCTAGTAGAAAAAGAATTATACGGCCGTGGATTACTCCAGGTTTACTTCGTTGCATTCGTAACCGTGACAAACTATATCGAAAACTAAAAAATGATCCAAGCAATTCCGTTAAAAAGACAACATACATGCGATATAAAAATTTTTGCAATAATTTACTAAAAAAAATTAAAACTGATTACGAACGCACAGAATTTCATAAAGCTAGAAATAACTCAAAAAAAACATGGGATCTTATCAAACGCTTTGCAAACATAAAGAATAAAAAATTAAAAGACTTCAATGATCTGATGACTGTTTCGAGTGACCCAGTGTCTTCAGCTAATGAGGTTAATAACTTTTTTGTTAATATAGGTAGTAACTTAGCCTCTAAAATTGGTAATCATATCTGCCATAAGTGTTCTCATGACAGTCACTCAATCGTTCCTAATTCAATGTTCCTAAATAGTGTTGACAGTAACGAGGTCGAGTCGCTCATCCTTGGACTTAAAAATAACTGTGCTGTGGGCTGGGATGGTATATCGACATCTATCTTAAAATCAGCTAGACACGTACTCTTACCTATTATAACGCACGTTTGTAATCTTTGTTTTTCAACTGGCGTATTTCCCAAAGTATTCAAGAGAGCCATCGTGCATCCCATTTATAAGACGGGTCCCAGAGACTGTGTCGATAATTATAGACCAATTTCTGTGCTAAGTGCTCTTTCTAAAATTCTAGAAAAACTTTTGAATCGGAGACTCGTATCATTTTTAAATGAAAACCAACTCCTTTCTGATCATCAGTTTGGTTTTAGATCAAATAAATCGACCGAGGATGCAGTTACGAGTTTAATAGATACCACAATACAGAACATAGACCAAAAGAAAAAGACTATTGGCATCTTTTTAGACCTTTCTAAAGCCTTCGACACAGTCTCTATTCCGAAACTTTTAAATAAATTAGAAAGGTTAGGTGTGCGTGGATTGCCCTTATCTCTATTTAAAAGTTACCTTACTGAGAGAACACAAAGTGTTTCCGTAAACGATGTAACCAGCCATGATAAGAATCTTAATTTTGGGGTGCCACAAGGAAGCGTACTTGGGCCCACTCTTTTTTTGGTATACATTAATGAGCTCTGTCAGTTCACCCTACCAAATTGCAAAATAATAAGTTATGCTGATGACACGGCTCTTCTTGTTCATGGCTTAACATGGGAGGAAGCACGTGGTAATGCTGAATTAGCTTTGGCTAATGTTATAAACTGGCTGTCTTGCAACTTACTAACAGTCAATGTTTCAAAGACAAAATTTGTAACATTTGGATCAAGGCGTTCCTTGCCACCTGCTTCATTCTCAATCTGTGCTCATCGATGTTCTGTCCCACTTGATAAAAGTTGTGACTGTAGCCGGATTGCGCGTACGCAAAGCATCAAATACCTTGGTGTGGTTATTGATGAGTGTCTCACATGGAATGATCACATTGAATCTGTTATCTCCAGAGTTAGAAAGACAATGTATATTTTCAGAAATCTCAGAAATACAGCCAAAATAGACACTTTAAAATCTATATACTTTGCTTTCGTGCAATCTGTTCTTGGTTACTGCATAACAGTTTGGGGAGGTGCCGGCAAAACTATAATGCTTCGGTTGGAAAGGGCCCAAAGGTCTGTATTGAAAGTGATGATGCTGAAACCGATACGTTTTCCCACCACTGAATTATATAAGCAGGGCAGGGTTCTTTCGGTACGCAAACTATACGTGCTGTTAATTACTCTTCGTAAGCACGGCAATACTACCTATGATTCAGAGTTTGTTAAAAATAAGCGTAGGTTTGATAGGATTTGTCAAGTTGAACCACGCAGAACCGCTTTAGCTGGTCGCCACTCTTACTTCATAAGTTCAATGCTTTATAACAAAATTAATAAAAAAATATCCATTTACTCATTAACATCACGAAAATGTAAAATTGAATTAACGAATTGGCTTCTTAACCTAACTTATGATGAGACTGAAAACCTTATTCAATAATACATTCAATCACACCCTCACCCTCACCCACACTCACATACACATACACATAAACACACGCGCACGCACACACTCATATTTAGTTTTTTAAGTACAATTAATTATATTAAAAAAATATATATATAAAAAAAAAAAAAAAAAAAAAAAAAAAACAATCTTATGGATGTATTTATGTAAATGTAAAAAATTGAGTTTATCAATGCGTTCAATTGAATTTAATTCAAAAAGTTTTTCGGTTTTTATTTTTATTAATCTCACTAGATTTAATTTAAGTGTATGGTTCTCGCTCCAGAGACGGGCGATAATAACTGCGACTCAGTCTTGCACTATAGCAGTATTATCGAATTTGGGTTTCATGATACACATTACCTTATGTTTGCCTTATTTTGTACTATTTTTAATTTGCTGTGTAACTGTTAATTGAAATAAACTTATTATTATTATTATTATTATTCCATTTAGGCGATGTGTTGGTGTAGTGAAAACGGCCGTTAGTTACAGGAGAAAAATATGAGATATAATACGTGGTTTTATTGCCTCATTTAGTGACAGAAGGGCTGACCCATTTTTGCACCAAAGATGCGCTAATTTTCAGCACAGAAATGCAGGCCCTACTGTTGGCACCATTCCACGCAAATACTCTCACTCGTTATATAATTTATACTTCGAAAAGTTTTATTGTAACAAACTTAAAAAGAAAGTTTATTACAATCATGTTTAATTTATTTATTTTTTTGGTTTTGTTTTTTACAGTCTATTAAATATTTATTTCATTTAATATTATAAATTTAACCTAATATAAACTATGTAAAACTAAGTAAAATATAAAACCCCTTCGAAAGCACCGCAGCGAGGCACACCATGGCTATTCTGAATAATGCCAGCTCGACATCGAAGCGCACTCAAGTGAGAAAGATCATTTCGAAAGCGTTATCACGTAACCTTGATATTATGATATTCCCTTAACACCTGGCATGCACTTGCAAAGTGAAGTGAGTTTCGAATACGAAGCTCGAACGAATAGAGATGGCCTTAGTTGTAATAAATGAATCGGTAAA
Source organism: Pararge aegeria (assembly GCF_905163445.1). Lineage (NCBI taxonomy): Eukaryota > Metazoa > Arthropoda > Insecta > Lepidoptera > Nymphalidae > Pararge > Pararge aegeria. The sequence continues at coordinate 5,776,038 of NC_053198.1, forward strand.
ATATTACATCCTTCTTTTATATTTATGAATTCCTTGATTTATTAGGTTATTAGTTTGAAATGTAGGCTATAAAAAATTAATCTCAATTTTTTATGATTAAAATACTGAAATAAAATTTAAATAGACTGTATGACGAAATACCTTTGCCTAAAATTATGTATTATGTTGTATTTCCAAGATGCTGGCAGCATTGCCCCTTTGGATGGCCAAACTAATTCTTTGCCCAAGGTAACTAACTGCCCGCTCTAGGATCACCGGTAGACTCGTTAACCCTTTTTGATATTTCTTTACAAAGAGCTCGAGCCCGCGGACCCCACGTCCCCAAAGTCTAGTCTATTTATTTTATTATTATATATGACCTAGCAAAAAAACTAAGTTATTTTTAACCGACTTCCTTCAATTATCAATTCGGATATTTTTAATTCGTTGAAGCACAAAGTTCAGCAAAGTGTAGCTTGATTTGTACAAACTTAATTAACTTTTTAATTATTATAACAGTCGTTTTTTATTTGTTAAAAAATGTCTATCTTGTCTTAATAAGAGTTATATGACCGGACTCGATTTCAGATCGTTGCGAACTAATAAAGACGCCGCTTTTACTACAACAAACGAACAAACGTAATACGAAAAAGGTAATGCCTAAATAACTAACGTCTAATCAAAAAATAATTCTAGGCTTATATTTACCTTTGACCAATCCATTTCCACTAGGCAAGCCATAGCTGTCTCTGAAATTAAAAAAAAGATTCCACAAAGAACAGATATATGCTTTTAATGAAGATAACACAACAACAATCGTATGATTTCGGAGGCGTCCATATTGAATAGTAAGATTTAGAATCTAAACAATTCAATTCCGTCAGATCGACGAAATTTCTAACAGTAAGTAAGTTAGGCTGTATACGAGGGATAGGGTTAAGAAATTAGAAACTATACCAGCCCTAAGATGAATACGTAATATAATCAACCTCTGGGGAAATCAGCGAGGTAGTTAAGCAACTTACCGGGCATGGTATGGCACCCCAAACCATAATATAACTTTGAGGGACACTATTGTGAAATATGGTATACGATTAAGTTAAACAAATTATTTTCAATTATTATTTGTCAGTCCTAATACTTCACAATTACTGTCAGTTGTCCGTTGAGGTTCCATAAGAACTGCAAGAGCACAAACAGAGCTGGCGGCAGCCAAGAACGGCCACTATGCCATGTTATGCAAAACTTAAACCTATAGGGAAAAAAGGCAATGAACAGACAATGGAACAATTTTATGTGAAGGTTATGTGCTGGCGAACTAATCTCTCGGGGGAAGCTTATTTACGTGGCGTGGTGTGGTTCATTTGATGGTCTCCACGTCCAACTAGATGGCACCATCATTTTATCGAAGTTTTCACAAATGAGCCCGATATAATATACAACTTAGCTCCACGAGCACATACGCTACAAAATAATTTATGCGCATGGGCCACGGACAGCCCGCAGTTCGTGCGTAATGAAGATGTCCACCGAGACATCTAACTTTCCACTATAGTTCAGTACATGAAAAAATTATCAAACTCCTACTTTGAGGCTGCAGTCTGACACCCCAACCCACTAGTGGTCGAGGCGTCCACTTATAAGACTTACAATCCTATTCGGGGATGACCGAAACACGTCCTTGACGACCCAGACGATCAATAACTACCGACAATGCGTCTCAACATCTCGGTAATTACACACACACAGGACCCCAGAAGGGAAGACAAGGGCCCCAATTTCTGGCGTCACCCGGCCGTGGATCATTACCACGGTCACGGGGGCGTTCGGACTAAGCCATTATCAGTCTAAGAGTCCCTTCGACGTCCCTTCCTTCCCCAATGTCGTCGAGCCCTGGGGCTCTTCTCATGACGAGCATTCGCGTTCGCTCCCTCTACCCGGTGACGCTGTAACAACCCCTCAAGTGGATATCAGTTTCAGTCCGAAACAGCACAAACACCAGCTCGGATGAAGATCTTCCAATTGTTACGGTCAAGCTCATCACCATATCTCGCATACACACACAAGCAAGGTTACGTGCTCCAAATAAAAAAATAATGGTATAGAAAAGAATTCTTAAAATTACAAGCAAATAAAATTGTACCCTCTAGATATAAAAGGTATCCGCTTTATTTTCTGTTATAAATTTATTTATTTTTCTGTGTACACCAATTAAAGTGTGTTCATACTCAACGGTTTTATTTTATTTTATTTATCTTGCCTTTCGTTGGCATGGAAGAGTAATGCTTCCTGACACAGGTATTTTGACGTTCGATTTTTATTTTTTATTTATTCATTCATTCAGACTAAATTTAATACAATATATATAATGATAACTAATAAATTTTTAAAATACAAATTTTAAATGTTGAACAGGATATGAAGGAGAAGAAAGGAATGTGCTACAGTTATAGAATTAGATGAAAATAGCTTTCCGGTGAAATATTCCGTCGGCGCCCAAACCACCCCTCCATACCCACCCATAATGGCGTGCCGCGTCTTTCCAGTGTGATGACCAATTATTTACTTATTGGTTACTATCCAGTTTGCTCGCGTTTATTTTTTAAAGTTCAAGACATTTATATTGAGTTTGAACTTCTATGATTGGTTATTATTTTATTTCTACGGGGAGAGCTAACTATTGCCAGCTTCTTAATTCGCACAGTTTTATACAAATCTCGCGGAACCGGAACCGTCCGCCAACCGGATGATTGTAGGCAATAATAAGTACTTTAATTATGTAGTACATAGATTTTATGTGTCATCAATAATGATTTTTAAAAACAAAATTTAGTTTCGGTCCCATTATTGCAATTTTCATGCAATTTTCTTAAGGAACTTTCAACATACAACATAGGACAACAATTACTATTACTTATTTTTTCCATGGCAAGCAATATCGCATTACCGACAAACAGCACCGTATTCAAGGCGCGGATAAACAAATTCCTTAAAAGCCGGCAACGCATCGGTGACTCCTCTGGAGCTACAGATGTTTATAGCCGGCGGTGAACACTTAACATCAGGTGACCCACTTGCTCGTTTGCCCGCTATTAATATAAAAACAAAAAAAAAGGTTCAGGTACCTATGCCGGTTTCCAAACGATGTTTTCCTTCTCCGTTGAAGGAAGTGATATTACTCAAAACGCACATAACTTAGAAAAGTGCAAGTGAATGTGCGTACTGGGATTTGAACTCTGCCCCCCGAAAGTGAAGTTGAGCTCCTACCCACTGCGCTATCACCGCTTCTAAGCATACCCTATGAAGTAATATTATTCACTACCTAGCTCCTTTGGTCTGCGGTTTCAACAGCCTAGTAAATATAAGGGTTCCTGAATGTAAAACGTACTTAACTATAAAAATGTGTCAAGTCAATAGCTTATAACAGTCCAAAACTGGACGAAGACGTCTCGAAACGGGTGGGCCATAACAACCAGGGTATGCACAGGGTATGCCCTTAGCGAGTAAGATAAAAAAATAAAATAATCTCTAATAAAAAACTTATATGCATGGAAGACTTATTAAAAAGCCTACCCTTTAGTATTTATGGCTCGTACTGGAGATATTTCAGTTCAGTTGTTCAGTGCTATTTGAGGTCTAAAGATGACAACAGATTGCACGTTCCTGCCAGTCACTCGCAAGCGAATGGAAATTGTTTTACAGTCAAGGTGGTTATATATACTCTGGAATGGTTTGCCAAGGGGCCTTAGACAGTCTAAATCATTAAGTTTCTTAAAAAGTCGTTTAAAAGAATATCATTTATCTACGAAGTCATAAACTTATATATGTGATCTGTATACATTTATATATATATTTATATGTTTATGTATTATTGTTATATATAGTTTATGTAGTATATATTCAAAATTCAAATTCAAAATTTCTTTATTCATGTAGGCCTATCATAGGCACTTATGAAGCGTTCATACATATTTGTTTACATAATTGTAACGGGATGGTGATAACTTCGTATATGTTATGACATATTTTTTAAAATATTGCACTATCCGGTTTACATAATAATTTCCTTCTTTCATTAAGGGTTGTCTGGAGGATCCCTTTAAGCGATAAGACCGCCTTTGCGCGTTTTTATTTTTCTTGTATTTCTGTTTTCAATATATGTTATCTTTATCCCTTGATTGTGTTCAATAAAGAATTTATCTTTCTATCTATATATCTCAATTTTTTGTCATCTGCATACCCTATATGCACGACACTGAACTATCAACTACAGTGGGCTACGGTGCACAGGGTTTTTCGCCAGGGTATGCATAAAGAAGGAAGATGGTATAAAATGAAAAAAATCTTCTTCCTTATGTGACATACAAAAATTTTTGGGTATGCAGTGCTTTTGTACTTATATGAAGTGCACGCCACTGGGCAAACGGGTTGGTGATCGCAGTAGATGGTAGTGGTAGCACAGAGGACGCTGGTGCCTGATCTCCGTTATATCCCTCTCCTCCTGTGACACCCGCGGTAAGAGGGCGGTGGCAACTGGCACCATCATGGTTGTAATTCAACAAATTAGAAAGTTTTTACAATGATTATAATTCCACATGAATTAACTTTAATAGTCTAAATATAGTGATTTTTCAAAACAAATGATTTAAGATTGAGAGGAATGAGCTCTAACAAATAGACAAAATGTAAACACTGAAGCAGTAAAATAACTAAAATTCAAACGAGACGACATTTCAAACGAGATGTGCTCTTTAATGAAGCAATCTACGGGTTCATTACTATTCCATAAAACCAGATGCATTGTACAATACAATATAGTCAAAGAGATGGTAGTAAAATTAATACATGAAAAAAGTTTCTAAGGACTATGTTTTTTTAATGTTATTTTAGTTTTTACTGCCTACACATATGCCTTTGTAAATATAGAACTTTTTAAACTAATACGCTTTGTTAGTTTCAATAAGTATTATAAATAAATATAATAATGTTTAAGTATAGTCATAGTTTCCGCTTCTTCTAGGGTCCTAAACTCTGGTAATATAATAATTTTAAAATTTAAACTACTTATCCTGACTATGTTGTGTATGTGTAATATGCAAAAATCGGTTTTCTCACTCCCTTTTTATCTGCCTAGTGAGTGAATTATAACAAATGTCTCATTAAGAGTGGCAGTTATCGAATAAAGTATATTTAATGTTACAATTACGGTACACAGCTCCATCCGCAATTCCCAGAATACTGAGAGCGTTGGTTACCCACAGAGCAAAGAGTATAAAGAGGCAAAAAACCCATTGCCTTTTGATCGAGGTCTGGATTATGTTTCTTATATTTTTAATTTATTTTTAATTTTTATGTATCAAAGTCAAAGTCAAATATGTCTTTATTCAAATAGGCACATAGATGGCACTTTTGATGCGTACATTACATGTAAAATATGACTGTTGATGGCGATGACTAAATTCGTCAACTTAAAACTGAAGCTACGAGGGTTCCAAACGCGCCCTGGTCTAAGAAGCCCACAACAAACTCAGCCGGTTGCTATTTTTTTTATCACCATCTCAAATTGTCTTTAAAAACTATTAATCAAATTATATGCCTGGTTATTTCCCACTAGCTCTTCGACTATTACACGCAAGTTCGGGTTGTCGTTAAAAGACGGATAAAATGTAAACGCTGCCTCATTTCAATGTTAATTGGGAAAATAAACAAATCGCCTCTCTAATGGCATTTGACGCTATTTATTCCCGTAATGCATTCGTAAGGCTGTGTTTACACTGAGTGGCATTGTGAGTTAAGCGGTGATAGTTATACCAAAAAGGATACCTAGGTTTGTTACCAGGCCAATCCTTCACCTGACCTTGGTTTTGTTAAAAGTCACATTAACCTTTTGATTATTTTGTTCTTTTTACTTTGTCACCATGCATCGTGTAGTGGTAGTTTCACGTACTTTGAGTTTTTTCGCCAATCTATTATTATTGAAAAATCCCAGTTTCACGTACCACACCACTACACGGTGTGCTAAGAAGGTTCGCTGATACATCAAAATAATAGTTTATACCTAACTTGCCTCTCCTCCTTGATAACAGTGGCGTGCACTTGATACACGCACAAAAGCACTGATAGCAGATGAAGAATTTTTGATATTTTATGCAAATTTCCTGCTATATGCATACCCTGGTAATAAACCCAGCGCACGCCACTGCAGTTGACACCCTGTGCGCTCATCGATGAACCGTGTTCTAACTCAGGTTATATTTATTTTATGGTCGTACCAAATTTTATGGCAGATCAAACCCATTGCTTTGTAAACTGAAAATAATAATAGTTTAAAAATAAATTTTACATTTATAAACATATTCAGAGACACAATTATTACATTTAAAAAAAACGCTGCCTGCTATTATATTTTTGAACTGACTTTTAAAAGGGATGAGGTTACCAAATTGTCTGAAATCTCTTTTTTACATTTGACTTGGCACCGATTTAAACATGTTGTAGAAAGTATTTAATTTTTTGCTTTTCAGTTGGTATGAACTTTATATTTGAAGACCGATTTTTGTTTAATGGTGCAATGTAACCGTTGCTTAAAAACTACCCACTTACAATTTGCAATTTATTTATTGTGCGCTCGAAGATGCAATTTTATATAATTCTTTTCTCTTTTTGTAAATTAGCCTGTATGTTGCATTTAAGTGGAAATTCCTTTATGGAACAATAAATATCTTAAACCAGAATGTACTGTATTACTGACGCTCAGTGTAGTCTCACCTTAGATTAAAACATTTGTTTTATTATTGGTGGGTAAATATCAAGACATGACCGTAACTTCTTTGTACTTTGTTAACATTCAAAGGGACTATCTTTAAAGTCTCTTTCTCACTTATTATATAGCTTAATTAATTTTTATATTTTATTATTATCATTTTTCTTAGTGTTAAATAATGAGCCATACATAGACTGTTTAAGGGTAGGTATATTGATGCGAACTCCTTAGTAAGTTGTAAACAACCTATTTAGGATTGCGCATTTGGTTGGCACATCTCCTATCTCAATTTATATATTTTGTATCCAATAGGTTCCAAATGTGATGGACAGATTTTAACAATTTCTTCGCCAAAAGAAAGCTAAAGAAAAAATCACGAAGTACCATAGGAAGATCCTTAAGAAAATTACAATAATGTAAAACGTAACCAATACTTTTACTCGCATGCCATATTGGGTCGCCAATGGTTTGCCATCCCTGCATTAGTACTTCGATACCCGAAAGTGAGCCAATCTCATACCAGGCAAATGTTGTGCATTAAATGCCAGTGTCACGGATGCGGATACAAGTCCCGCGTAAAAGATTTTTTTGTTGGTTTGCATCCAATAGGCTCCAAAAGTACTGGACAGATTTTAACAATTTCTTCGCCAAAAGAAAGCTAAACTATCACGAAGTAACATCCTTAAGAAAATTGCAATAATGTAAAACGTGACCAATATTTTTACCAGCATGCCGTTTTGGCTCGCCAATGGTTTGCCATCCCTGCATTACTTCTATACCCGAAAGTGAGCAAATCTCATACCGGGCAAATATTGTGCGCGTACATGTAATACCGGTGTCACGGGTGTGGTTACAAGTCCCGAATAAATCCTGACTATTATTATGGATGAGAAAGTGTGTTTGTTTGCTTCTTTGTCCTTCCTTCTCGTCCTAAGTAAGCAACCAATTATCTTGGCATAGATCTAGTTGAAGGACAAAAAGTGTCTATACTCTTACTATTAAAGAAAGTATATACTAAGTGTACCTATGTAGCTACACTTAGTATATAAGCAACGACTGGAAACTGAACTGAACTGGAAAAGCAACGAGTTTCCAAAGATTGTTTACAAGTCTCACATGGGCAGCTGTACGTGAAATTTGTAAATGTGACCCATGCACGAATATGTTTTAGCGGTTAATGGATAAGCACAAAACGATGTTTAAACAACTGTCTTTAAATAGTCTACCTTTTATACATGGTCGTTGTCCTGTTCCTCCTGGAATAGTTTTTCAAATTACGAGAACGAAGCCGCGGGTAAAAGTTATTAATGTAATAAAAGCAAAAAAGAGGGTCGCATTAACGTGAAAGATAGCCTATCTGTTTCTCACAGTAATTTGAGAGCAGGATGAGATAAAAAATATTCGAGAGGCGGTAACGCAAGATAATTATTTTTCCACTGGCCACCTAGACCGCTATTGATGTACCGATAGCGTAAGGAAATACATAAATTGTTTGTTTTTACCTCTGAGCCGTTTTAATACTGGTAATAACGTGTACAGATGTTTCCTTGCAGAAGTTCAATTAATTTATTCTGAATAAACCTTTTTTTTCATACAGGGAAATGAACAATTATTAAAAAAACAGATCTTTGTTTATTTTATTGATTTGTGTTAAATCAACTCCGGAAAATGCTCGGATATTGGCGAAAAGTTTGTTATACCTAATAAATTTTCTGAGGATCTGTTTGGTGGTATGAAAAATATACTGAATACACCACACAGATGCAACTGGTTATCGCAGATAATAACAAATAAAGCTTAATTTACAATGTAAATCTTGATCTTGTAAATAATCTTCAAGTACCTAAGTCCTAAGTCTAAAGATGTCTATCTGAAGATATAACTCTTCAAAATGAGATCTAAGGATTCGCTAATGTACGCCGATATGACATTCGTTTTATCTCATACATCAAGCTAGAAAATAACGTAATACTTTTTTAAGTGGATATTATAGATTACACGGTTAACTCTATACTCATGCTATATATGCTAAATATGCACAGCCCAATCGTGCACATGAGATGAACTGTGCTATTTAGCCACTTACAGACTGCAAGAAGATGGAAAATCGTGGACCAAAATGTAATAAACTGTTATTTAATCTAAAAAAAAATGACATATTTTTCTGTCTTATAATTTCAAAAACCAGCTCAATTCTCAATCTGGGAGCGGAGAAACATTAGACATTTCTCCCTATATCATATAATCTCGTATAAACTCTAACATCCCACTACTTACTCAGGTAGAAAGCTGAGGCTGTTTAACTGGCTTCCAAGAAGTTCAGGGTTCCGTAAAGTTCTCTATCAAACCGACTTAAACCCTCACCCTGAAACAATCTTTTTTTTTTAAACCATTACAAATTAGCCATTGACCTCAATCACACGTGATAGTAGTCTAAGATGCTAGCGGGCTAACCTTTTAGACGTATGAGAGTTATGGATCTAAGCGACATCATACCGGAACGCTAAGTTGTTTGGAGGCACGTCTTTGTCGGTAGTGTGGTATCTAGCAACGGCCGAAGCTCCATTAAGCAGCCCAGAGAAATTTCCAAAAATACAAATTTCCAGATTGCCCCGCAGGGAATGGGACCTCCCATTAATAAGACCATAGCGTCCGTAGCTTCACCAGGGAATTCGTCAAAATGATGTTTTGAACAGACGTTTTCTGAAAACGTCAATGTATTGACGGCAATATGGTTGTTCAATCCTAGCTTCAAGATTAACGAACACAATGCGACAGTGCATTGGTGGCTTCTCTGGTGCTTTCGAATCCTTTCTTGAAACCGTCATTTAAACAGCTCAGGTGGCTGCTGATGTGTTTGAATGACACAAAACAAATTGACGTGTGCTCGTCGCATAAGACATTCTTGTCACGAACGAGCGAGAAAAAATACATGAATTTTTTAAACTATAAAAGCTGTAGAATAAAGTGAGAAACTAGTTTAACAACTGACATAAAATTAAGTTATACCAGCTTCATGAATACTTATCAAAGTTCCACTAAGTACATATAATAGGCTTTATCTAATTCTGAAGCGTAATTATTAAAAGCGTAACTTTTAATTGCTTAGACAGCCGATGGAGTCTGTTTTAATTAATTACAAAGCGAGCACACCATGCGTTTATTTATACATCCATAGATATAGATATATTATGTAGGGTAGCTTTAGTTTGCAAGTCACGGGCTGACCTTTTTATTTTTTTAAGTGTATTTGTTAACTTAATTGAATATTACTGTTCATATTATACTTTACTAGATGTGCCCTGCGGCTTCGCCCGCGTAATTTTGGGAGGCAGCGTACTTTTAATTTTTTCACAAACATTTTTTTATCTTAAGTATTATTTTTTTCAATGAAACGTATACTATATTATTTCTAATACCTCCAAGAATATGTATAAAGAGTTTCATGAAGATTGGTTAGGTAGTTTTCGCGTGTAAGCGTAACAAACAAACTTACATGTGCTAGATGTCCATTGAAAGGAGTGTAATAAAAGTATATCGCTTGCTATAAAATTATAAGATCTTTTAAGGTTTTTTATATATTCTGACGGCCGACTGGCGCACTGGGTAGCGAGCCTGCTAATGATGGGCAAAGTTGCTGGAAAGAGACGCATCGGACGCAAGAGGAAGTCTTGGTTGCGCAACATTAGAGGGTGGACTGGGATCGCGAGTGCCGCCCAGCTGTTTAGCCTAGCGAGAGAAAAGGAAAATTATCAAAAACTGACGGCCAACCTTCACTAATTGGAGAAGCACCTAAAGAAGAAGAAGACTATTCTCGAGTGCTAATAAAGCCATTCAACAGAAGGGCCACGTCTGAGGCATTAGCATCCTAGTGCGAGCGCTTACGGGGCACTGTGGGCTTAACAGACACATGTTAAACCTAAAGCTGCAGAACACAGATGTAGACTCTGTAGAGGCTGCGGAGATGCCGCTACACTTCCTAATCTGTTCCTGCCTCGCGCCGATGCATAAACGCAGCACTCTTTTGGGGAAGTAAATAACAACCAGAGGATGCTAAATTTCTTCCAGCAAGGAAAGTGCTGCTGTTCCTGGCGGCGACCAATGCTTGCTGGTAGATCTAGACAGCGGCGTCACAATAGATCGTAACCGGTTGACGTGACACCAGGGACCAGGTGAACCTGAGCCGCAAGCAGATGAAGAAGAATAATAAGAATATTATATTATACTATTCAAGAATAGTAATACATTTTAGCTTGTAGTGGAAGCTGTGGTTACTAGGTACCTATTTTTTGTTATGTGTACCTATAGTAGTTTTGTAAAATTGAAGAAATTTCAGGTTTCGTTTCGTTAGTCGTAGTTCGTAGTTCGTAGTTTAATAGCAGTGCGTATTTTTTATATGTATCCAATTTCCTTTGAATTAAAACGAAAGACAATGTTTATTTCGCATTTAGCGAGTATGAAAATAAATGTTTAAAATACTAACTAGTTTTTTACAAAGACATGAAGGTAGACTTAATTAAAATGTAGATATATTTTTTTATTTTCATTATTGTCTAAGCACCCAATATTAAGGTAATAAAAGAACCGAAATAAAATGGTATTGCGGCAAGCTCGGCCATTGTACGAATACATTTTGTATTTATGATTTCATATGTAACTAATATGGTTTCTTTTATTGTCCTGATATTATAATAAAGAATATTCATTTGTAAGTAGGTAATAATTTTAGGAATGGACTAGTTAGTTATTTTCGTGATGAATGTCCGAATCCGGCTTCTTTGTAGGGTTTCCTACGAAAATGATAAAACTAACCCTTGTATTTAATACGACTTTGTCAAGAAAGAAAGGATATACAAGAAAACACAAAAAAAAAACTTCCGGCTAAGTTTGTTGTAGGCTTCTTCTTAGACCAGGACGCCTTTGGAACCCTCGTAGCTTTAGTTTAAAGTTTACGTATATAAATATCGCCATCTTTCTCATATAATGTACGCATCTAAAGTGCCATCTATGGGCATACTTGAATAAAGATATTTTCGACATGTTAAGTGTTACAAACAGTACAGTATTTATGTATGATTGAGTATATATTAGTTTATAATTTTATATTTATTTATTATATTTTTCTTATTTGTGCAATTTTGCTTATGTATTTGTATTTAGCTATTTGAACGTAGGTTTATAATAATTTTACACCACCTGTCCGCTCTCGCTCATCTTGTCCTAATCCAAAGGTTGCCTGGCAGAGATCGCCACTAAGCGATAAGGCCGCCTTTTGTATTCTACTTCTGTCTTTGTATTTCTATTGTTTTTTATTTATTTTCTTAACTTCATAGTGGTATACAAATAAAGAGTTAAATAAAATAAATAAAAAAAATACCTCTTAGAATCCAAACAGTAGGTACATCTTAGATACTACCAAAGCTTTTGATTTTAATTCGAAATAGTAACAATTAATGCTTGTTCAGCTTTATTAAGAATGAAGGAAACATTGAAATTTATTCTTATTTTCATTTCGTGAAGCAAAAATAGGGGCGTCGTATTTTCAATGTTGGGTTACTAGGTCAAGTTGTGTGTATATCACAGAAAAGGACTTGATTTCCACATTTTAAAATACGTTTTCAATTATTTAAAGCCGCATAATTTTTGACGGAAAATAAAAATTCGCAAATAAATTAATTATTATACGATTTTATTTTGAATACTCTACTAATAAAACCTGGCAGTCAGACGGGTGTTAAAGATGTAGCTATACCTATATGTTCCAGAATTTTTTCAGAGATGGCAACACTGATAAATTGACAAGATGTAATCATGTTACTGACGATGCAGTTTGAAATTCAAGTTGGTAGCTCGGTTTTTAAAATAGCGGATCGGGACGCGAAGTCAAGTAATCGTCAGCGATTTCAGATTGAGCACCAATTCAGCTTTACGAGACTCACCATATTCATGTAGATAGACGTTCTTTTTTGTTATCAGGGCACTATCAGGGCTGGTTTGTAATTTTTTTTAGGTTTATTTACTGATTTATTTTGACCACTTTGTTTATGTTTTATATATTTTACGAAACGTGGCTGCTTACAATATTTTTTTTTATTATTATTTTTCAACCCCTTTCTCCTCCTACCAAACCTAAAGCCCGTCTGAAGAGCTGATACAGGCCTCTCTCATAAGCAAGATCTCTCTAGCGCAGTGGTGGCGCTATGGCCTTTGTGAAAGGTCCCGGGTGTAATCTGCGGCAGGTGCAATTTGGGAATTTTTAATTAACAGAAAGCTTCGGTCGTTACTAGTTCCTACTCTACAGACAAAGACTGGTGCAAAGCGGTTAAGCAATCCGGTACGATGCCGCATATAAACCGATTAGGAGTTTGGATTCAATTTAACTGCTATACCTAACCCTAAAATGTTAGCCCTTACCATCTTAGACTGCATTATTGCTTACGATTCGGTGGGATTAAGATTGTAAGTAAAAATCAAGTAAAAATCTGCTCTTATGCGCACAGCGCACTACAAAAATAGATAAACAAGTATTTGGTTGTTCCTTCAAATACTTGTTTAGCTATTTCAGTAATCATCTTCCTTTCTTATTTCAGTAATCAACTTGTCAGACAGAAAGTTCAGTACCATTTCAACATAACCGTTAACAAACAGAAAGATGGAATAGATCTATCGAGTATTTCGGTTGAATGAAGCCATTAACAGCCAGTAACTGCCCATTTATATGAGATGAAATTAAAATTTTATTATCCATTAACAATTGTGAAGTCGTAAAAACTACTAGTGACCATAAACAACGAGTTTCCCGGGGCAATACCACACAGAAATTAATTAAAGCGTCTCCATAATGTGCCTACAAAGAGTAAAGGAAAAAGAGACGAAAAACGGCCTGCCTGTTTTTATTTCTTCAGTTGTCGATACTGTACCTGCCACAACACACTGAAACTGTCGTGTCAACTCAACCAGTTACTTGAAGCTTTCCTAATTACTTATAGTAATAACCTGCGTACTAAAACCTATTAAAAAGGGGGATAGAAAATAGATAGTCATTATCTGAGACACACAGATAGTCTTTCACTTCTTGGGAGTGAGATAGAGAATTAAATAACTTACAGACTAACACTATATTTTGCCCTTTGGAAAATGTGTAACTCTTGTTTCTTACTTTTATCCAAAAGCTCAAATACAGAGTTTCATGAAAATTACAGACTTTTCCACAGCTTAACCTTTAAGGGTAAAATTTTAAAAATCCTTTAGGATGCTCACAAACATGCTCTCGTAATCTCACTACGTTCAACTGTTTGGACTGCAGGTCTCCAGTCAGTCAGGACAAAGCCTTTACAAGCAACTTTGTCACTACAAGTTAGCCCTTGACTGCAATCTCACCTGGTGGTAAGTGATGATGCTGCTTAAGATGGTAGCGGGCTAACCTATTAGGGTACTCCCTAATAGGGTACTACCGCTGGTAGTCTCCTAATCGGTCTCTACGCGGCACCGGATCACTTTATCGCTCAGCGGCACGTCTCTGTGGGGTAGCAACTAGCCACGGCCAAAGCCTCCAAACCAGACCAGACTAGAGAAAATTCAGAAATTAAAAAATGAGCAAATTTCCCCTGGCGGGAATCGATCCCGGGACCTCCCACTTAAATTCACAGTGCTCACCTTTGCGCCAGGCAGGTCGTCAAATACATAATATTATTAGTTATTTGACGGCTGATTGGCGCAGTGTGCAGCGGACCCTGCTTTCTGAGTCGAAGGCCGTGGGTTTATTCCCACAACTGGAAAATTTTTGTGTGATGAACAGTATTGTTTTTCTGTGTCTGGGTGTTTATATATATATTATAAGTATTTATGTAAATTACTCATAAAAAAAAAATCATCAGTCATCTTTGCACCTATAACACAAGCTACACTTACTTTGGGGCTAGATGGCGATGTGTGTGTTGTCGTAGTATATTTATTTATTTATTTATTAGTTAAAGAAAGACAAATGACTGTTTGCCCATCTCTTTCTTCTCTTTAGTCTGTGTGTGCTTTTAGTAGCATAGCTTTGTGATTGCCAAATCGTACATAACAGGACTTTAACATATAGAATGCTAATTTGTGCCCATTATTGTAATGTTTCCATGTTACATGAATAAATTAATAATATTAAGTTAGTTAATACTGTTTTCATAAATGTTTTAAAGAACTGTTAATTCTAATAAGCCGTGACGTATCGGCAGGTCAGAATATTGTGGTCACCAACCCTCTCTTCCCGAACCCTCTACGCAAGTTTAGCTCCGAAACCGGAGCATCCTCAGTAATATATGAATAATTGTTAAGTCAACAATCAGCCAACAAACAGTCTTAACAATTATTCATTGTAAAGTAAACATCTCCTGAGAATACTTGGAGCGAAACGTGCGTAGAGGGTACATCTTCTTCTTCTTCTGTTCCTGGGCCTTTTCCGCACTTGGTTGGTCTGGGACCGTCCGTTGAACGTATGGCCACTGATGCGGCTCCCCGCTGGATCACTCCAGCCAGCCGAGCTCACTCCAAAAGCTTAGCAGGCCGCCCAGGTCGCCGAGTGCTTCATGGAGTGTTGCTGAGGAGCCAAGGTGTGCTGCGCGTTGTTCTGCTACTCCGTTGTATTGGAGCATTACGTGTATCGGTGTTTCCTCCGTCTCCATGCATGCTCTGCAGAGAGGGCTGTCAGTTATACCTAAAATGGAAAGGTGTTTGTTTAGTGGGCAGTGCCCTGTTATCATACCTACAACTGTCCTTAGTTTATGTCGATTCAGTTGCAGTAATTTTGTTGTTAGTCGTGGGGTAGAGGGTACATTGCCGAGTATCTGTTTGGTGTGGAGTATACGGATTGAAGAAATTATAAATTACACCATACAGATTCTCCTGCTGTTCGCGGAGTATAGCAAATTAAGCTTAATTTTCATAATATCTCATGAATATTTTTATGAATAATATAGGGATACTTTTAATATACATATAAACATCCAGACACTGAAACATATTCAAGATCATCACACAAACATTTTCCAGTTGTGAAAGCAGGCTCTACTAGAACAAGTACAATATATGATTGTTAATTAAGAAAACATGTGGAAATGTGAATTCATTAGTCAATATTGGTTTTCTCCCTCACTTAAAATAACCAAGGACAATCAAACAGCTGGGACGTATCGCTAAGTGTACGCAGCTGGTTCGGAATAAACATTATATACATAATAACTAGTACTCTTATTTTAGACGACCGAACTCACGTACATCCACTTCTTTATTATTTAGGTGCAGGTAAGACGTATAGCGGTGATAGCCCAGTGGGTAAGACTTCAACTTTCCTTTAGAGATGCCGAGTTCGATCCCCGGCTAGCACCTCTCACTTTAACGGCCAAGGAAAACATTTTGAGGAAACCTGCATGCCTGAGAGTTCTCCATAATGTTCTTAAAGGCGTGTGAAGTCTACCAGCCATAGGCCAGTGGTTGGAATACAGCCTATTGCCTATACCCTTCTCGTTCTGAGAGGAGATACGTACCATGTAGTGGGCTGGTAATAAATAATAATCTACTTGTAAAATGGTTATTAATTTTATAACATTTTCACATTTCTCCGTTAAATTTGCACCGATTTTAATCATTCTTTTTTTATTTGACAGTGTGTTCTACCAAGTACGTATTGTCTAATTTCAATGTAGATCTGATGAATCTTGTCGGAAAACAAGGACATAATTCTTCACAGATAGCAAGTCGCAAGGCATATGGGACGGCGATCGAATGCATGCGTACGTCTACTAATATTATCAATGCGAAAGTTTGTGAGAATATATATGGATGGATGGAAGTATGTATAGATAGATGTTTGTTACGCTTTAACGCCACAACGAATGAACCGATTTGGCTAAAATTTTGCAGAGATACCTACAATATAGTCTGGCATAGCTCATAGGCTTATTTTTATCCCGGAAAAGCAAACAGCTTCTACAAGATAGCATCGCTGTTCTTTCCCCATTTGTCTTTCAAAATTCGCGCAACGGAGTTTTAGATTAACGTGTTTAAGTCGACTTATTAACGGACGAAGTCGCGCGGGTCCGTTAGTCTATATTAAAATGTTATGTTGGTTTGTGTACGCTTCAAAAACTCAAAAAGTTCTGCACCGATCGAGCTGATATTTTAGCATGATACGCATCAAGGATTGTTTTTATCTATTTTTCTCAACCATTCAATCACATATGCAACAGCGAAGCGTGGCAGGGTACACAGCTAGTAATAAATAAATATAGGTACTACGACAGTACACACATCGTCATTTAGCCCCAAAGTACCTAAGCGTAGCTTGTGTTATGGGTACTAAGATGACTGATAAATATTTTTTTTATGAATAATATACATAAATACTTATAAAATACATAAAAACTGAAAAACACTCCTGTTCATTACACAAACATTTTCTAGTTGAGAGAATCGAACCCACGGCCTTGGACTCAGACAGCAGGGTCGCTGCCCGCTGCGCCAATCGGCCGTAACTTTGCCATTAGGTAATGGCACTGAAGGGCGTTGTTGCCAGTGTAATTACAGGCACATTAGGTTTAATACCTACGCCTCAAATTTATTAGGGAGGTAGGCCATCTGCTTGGTCCGTCAATTATTACCTATTTTAAAAAAGTGGATTTATGATGATGATGATGGAGTCATATTGCTTGACAAGAAAACTATCAGTCCCTCAAGGTCGTGACCATATTTGATTTCAGTAGGTACGCAACTTTGCCATTAGATTTGTGGAGGAAATACTTGAGGGTAGGCTTTTAATAACTTTTACAATGCGCGTTCCTCATTTGTTTGAGGACACCAACATTAAAACTGGATCTTTAGTTATTATTCTAGGTTAACGTCTTTATGTATGATTGTGTATGCGTATAATTTTTATTTAAACAATGTTATTTGTAAGATATTACATTTTATATTTTATATGAGAAAGTGAAAAATTTTCAACAAAAATAATACAGTAGAGATTAGATTATGAAGGTAAAGATTTGAATTTTGATAAGCAGCCGAAATAACATCGTTATCTGTGGATCGTCTTATTGGTATCATATATCCCTCTATGCACGACACTGCCTATATCATATTATGTAAGGGACCTTAAGCGAATATGGAATTTTACGCAAACTCATTTGCGAACTCAAAATATCTATACTTGGCCTTTTGCGCTTTCTCTAAGACTATTTCACGAAGAACGCGCTAAAAAACCGACAACGCTCGTATTATCACGAATGCAGTTCAAACTTTGCATATTCAGTTTCGAATATCGTTCTACATTTGTGGGTTTGAATAATCGTGCGTTTGTGAGGGACGTGCTACTTTAATGTCGTAGGATTTTTAAAAAATTAATTCGCGGGCGACATGTTAGATAAGTAGGTAAGTACTAACCTAACTTAGCACGTATACCTGGTTGTCATGCTACGCGGAGTTTGCGCGCGTTTGAAGGAGTGGAAAGAAACTCCAGCAAGTAAATAATAATCATGATTTAACAGCGTTTAAATCAGCTCTTGACTAACCAAGCCATATATAGAACGTGTTTCGGAACCGTTCTAACTAAAAATACCGTTGAAATCGTTTCTTAAATATAACCATGAGAAATAAATTACAGAAAATTACTGGCACAACCACGTTTTAAACGGTGCAGAAGTCTTTGCTAAAAATATAGAGTAGTTACTAATTGCGGTAATAATTCTTTATTTGATGGAATTTGATTTTGAACAGAAATCTTATGGGACTTTTTTGTTACAGCAGATGAAGGAGTACATTTTTTTTTCTTTTGCGTGTTGGAAAAGCTTTATTGCTACCTCCGACCCTTGGGCAGGACGTAGGTTATGTGGAACTCCTCCCTCTAAAGGGATACCCCCTTCTAAAAGGAAGGCAACTACTTATAACACACTCATTTGCTGCTACAACGTTTTATCTCCTAAAAGTGATAAATCATGGATTTTTCATATTTTCATATTTAAACGCAATTCGTCGTACACGAGGTGTTTATCTGAAAAATGTAGTTTATTTTTGAGTGTATTGAAAATCCATTAATTGAAAAGTAAACTCAGATTCATAACCATTTGACCACTAACTGATAAAAAGTTCTTGCAGCAAATGAGCGAATACTTTTAAATTATTGAGTGGGAATATCTTCATATATATAATATTTCTTGTGTGCGTGTGTATGTCACTGAAGTCCTCCAAAACGGCTGGACCGATTTGAATGAATTTTTTGGTATGCATTTGGGTGGCACCCTGGATGGCCTAGATTCTCAAATCAGCCCGACAGATGGCGCTGGGTCCGCTAGTATCTTTATAATAAACCTACACATTTGTACCGATTTGACATTCTATTCTATACAAAACTACGAGATACATAAACGAACATTTCGTCAAATCAACCCATTACTGGTCCACTACAGAGCACGGGTCTCTTCCTACAATGAGAAGGGATTAAGGCCGTAGTCCACCGAGCTAGCCCACTGCGGATTGGTGGACTCCACACCCCTTTGAGAACATTATGTAGAACTCTTAGGCAAGTTTCCCCATGATTTTTTCCTTCACCGTTATAGCAAGTGATATTTTGATTACTTAAAACGCACATAACTTAGAAAAGTTATAAGTGCGAGCTGGGATTCGAACTCGGCCCCCGAAAGCGAAGTCGAGCTTCTACCTAATGCGCTGTCACCTCTTAAACGAACATTTAATAACCACAAAATTATAGGTAAACAAAAACAATTTTTATAATGACGCCTCGTTAAACTAACATGTCTAAAGGGCGTTACACAATACCTTGTTTGCTATCGACAGTGTTATTGACAAAGCCGCCGCCCGTGATTATAGAATCGGCATTTTGTTATAACAATTTAAATATAGCTGGGTATTCTCTCGCCTTAGGCTGTTAGAATTATATTTACATACGTGCAGTTAAATACGGAATTCAATAATAATTATAGACCAGAATAAAATATTTGATAGAAGCAAATACATACGAGTAGAAATTTTTACTTTCCGGAAATCCATGATATTTTATCAAAATTAATCTTAATTTGCTATACTCCGCGAAAAGCAGGAGAATCTGTGTGGTGTAATTTATAATTTCTTCAATCCATATACTCCACACCAAACAGATCTTCGGCAATATGGGTATATTGCCGAAGATCGGTTTACTCTGTCTACGCACGCTTCGCTCCGAAACCGGAGCATCCTCAGAAGATGTTGACTTTACAATGAATAATTGTTAAGGTATACCCTATATTGCCGAAGATCTGTTTGGTGTGGAGTATAAGGATTGAAGAAATTATAAATTACACCACACAGATTCTCCTGCTTTTTGCTTTTGCTTGCTCCATAATAAAAAGCTTTAATTGTTGTGACATTGAAAACTAGCTGACCGGTAGAAACCGATATGGTGCAGAAGAAGTTGCTCTGTCTTCTGCACCACATCGGTAACCTCTATAGTACAAAAATAGAGTCATGGTGTAAAATTGTCAAACACTTTCATCCCCTCTCCATAAGGAACCGAGCTTAATGTCGGGATAAAAATGATCCTGTATTACTTCTAATACTTTCAATAATATGTGTACATAGTTTCATAAGGTTCGGATGAGTAGTTTTTGCGTGAAAGCGTAACAAACAAACTTACATTCACATTTATAATATTAGTAGGGATATGGATAGGGATAGGGATTTTTTATAGTAAAAAATGACGGATCAACCAGATGGTCCATCTTATGCTTAGTGGAAAATCCTCACTGTTAAACCTTTCGTATTGCTTTCAAGGAACACGTTATACACAGCGCCGTCCATCAATCTGAGGCGGAGGTTAAAAGCCTCATGAGCCCGTAATTACTCCAGCACCCAAACTCTGCAGACCGGAACAAAGCATTGCAACAATTCTGTTTAGGGGCAGAAATAAACATGGTGGTAGAGCTTAAAAAAAGTTTACTGCTTGAATAATAAATACATATATGTATTAGAATTTTCTTTTAGCTGCATTAAGTTATATGCTTATGTTATATTATGCTATATAGATTTATATGTACCGTCAATAGTGTATGCTCACATGTTTTATTTTTAAGTTTAATGTTTTCTCAACTAAGCGAATTTTTTGTAATTCTTTTAAGAAATAAAGATCTTAAACCACGAATTTTGTTATTCGCATGAATGTATTTTAAAGTTTGTTCCAACTTCAGCAGCCTATTCTCCTCTTTTTTTCCTAATTCAATGGTTGTCTGTCAGAAATCGCTATAAAGCGATAAGGCCGCCTTTTGTTTTCTACTTTTTTTTTTATGTTTCTGTTTTTATTATATTTTGTAAATGTTAATGTTGTGGTATACAAATAAAGAGTTTAATAAAAGATAACTAAGAGTTTTGTCACCAAATAAAACAATGACTGCGCTGTCTGTACATGCGTCTACCGGCCTCTTTACGATTAGGTATGTGTTCCCATAATGAACCTCATTTGACGCTTTGAAGAGTCTTTCGTCGCGCAATAGCATTTTAATTATATTGACAGGCACTTCGAAGACCTTTCAAAAGTTTCAAAACTTCTATAGGTACTTCAGCATTTCTATTTTACTTGCAACTTCGTATGTAGCCTTCCTGTTAACTTTTAACTGATTTCTCTTATAATTCCTAGTTTTCACTACGCTTTTATTTGCGCTTTTTATAGCGCTTTTTGCATGACGTACCTTTTTGTCGTTTTTTTTATTTTTATTTGGGTTAACCGCTTAACCATATCTAGCTTTATTACTAACGCTTAAGCAGTATTATTTTAATATTGTTGTTATGTTGTTTCAGAATTATAATCATTATTTTTAGGAGCACGGAGTTTGACAAATAATTTGTCATTTTAAAGCAATACTGCTTTAAATAATAATGCTTTATATATAATTTATTTATTTATTTTTATTTATTGATTTGGTATCTATGACCCATCACTACGCACTACACTATAAACTAAATAGAATAATTAAAAACGAAACTAAATTAAAAAAAACTTACATTAAATATTAATATGCAATAAAAAAAGGTTAGGGATTACTTAAAATATAAAAAAGCTTGGGTGTGAAGTGCTCTAACTTCATAGCTTAATGTTAATTTACTGTGTGATGGTGGTAACAAAAAAAAATACCCGGCAAAGTTTATTGTGGGCTCTTCTTAGACCAGAGCTCGTTTGGAACCCTGGTAGCTTTAGGTTTAAGTTGGCGAACGAAGTTATCACCATGCTCTTACAATTATGTAAACACTAAACATAGAAGTAGGAACGCTTCATAAGTGCCTGTGATAGCCCTACATGAATAAATAATTATTGAATTTGATATTTGAATTCGAAAGACTGTAACTTATGAAATAGACACCAACCTTTGATTCGGAGAATATTCGTATAAACTAACCTCTCTACTCCACATTCTAGTAGTTATTTAGGTATGTGTTTAAGTTTAAAACCTGAGAAACTTTTTTTTTTTTGAAGGAGGTAGACCCATGAGTCCATTTTAAAGATACCTTTTCAGATTTACCACAGTAAGTAAAATTTGCGGTTGCCCACCTAACTGTTACCTACGCTACGCGATAATACATATTGTAACTTCATTAAAAGTCTTTACAGTGTATTTTGCAGTTAACATTGTAAACGGTAATAGAGCCGTATAAAAGTAGAAGCAAGTGATCATCCATTTTCAAACAATATTTGATAGGTTAAATTCTGCCCGATCATAAATAAATAAATATGACAATGCACACATCGCCATCTAGCTCCAAAGTAAATATTTTTATGAATAATATACATAAATTCTTATGATATACAGATAAATACCCAGACACTGAAAAACATTCATGTTTTGATCACATTAAAATTTTCTAGTCGTGGGAATCTTACCCACGGCCTTGGACTCAGAAAGCAGGGTCGCTGCCCACTGCGCCACTCGGCCGTCATCAAATATAATAAGTAGGATCGAGTATTATTCAAGTCCATTCGCCTTGTTCTTCAACAGTACATGTATATTTTGAGCTGCCCAAAAAGATAAAGGAACGAGGCAATTTTTAATATACCTTAGCAAGTATGAAAAAAGGAGACGCAATATAATGAGTTAATGTGATGTCATCGTTGATAGTAAAATAAAAACATTCCAGTTTTTGTCAAATTCTTAAGAAAATAGTCTTTTGTTTCCTACAACTTATCTCAGATTAATTATAGGCCCTATCTATCGATGCATCATTTTGTAAAAAGTAACCAGTCTAGTGAATGACGGGCACGCGTTGGTTCCGTACCATAATATCTGCTTACTAAGGTACCAAGGTATTCAAAATAGACAAGATTAGCGGCTTAATTGCCTCGGAAATTATGAAGAGGGGCTAGGAATATAAACTTTAATGCAAACGCGCGATGTTTTGTTGTTTTTAAAACTTTACATCCAGAATTAAAATAAATTTGCATAGCTATCTTTCCCAAGAAAAATGTGATTTATAAGGATTTTATTCAGTTTTAAAAAAAAAATTTCAAATTGCAAAGTTTTTTGAAAATCTCTAAATATGCTTGTTTAATAATAAACATTTATTGAAACTAAAATGTTACACAGAATATCAATACAATAGTAGAAAGAAAATGAAATACAACACAAAAAGTAAAACAATTTCACATGAATTGGTTAACATATTAAATTTGTAAAGCTGAATGCACATAATATTGATATTTGCCTCTTATTATTGATAACCTGTGGACCCCACACTAGGTGACCTGTATCGTGGGGCCCAGTTAATAGATTGCCAAAATTGAGTGCTCGGCCAAAAAAGAGAAATTGATGAAGGTGACAGTTTTAAATAAAGGCATTAATGAGGTAAGAAACGAATAAAATAATTTATTACTTTTGTAAAAAAACAATTTTTAATAAATATTCTGACGATTGCGACAATCTATAATATTCAATGACAAAGTTTTTATTTATTTATTGGGTCTACCAGCGATTTTACATATATAAAATAAAATTCCTTATCATATATACATTGCACAGAGTATGCAAAACCATTTAAAGGTAAACACTACATGCTAATTCTGCTTGTGAACAAATAATTTTCGACGTGAATCAATAAAAAAGGACAACAACAAAAGCCGATGTATGTAGTATGATAATAAAAGTAAGTTATGATTAAAATTAAAATTACAACTATTTTTAACTTAACTACATACTAAAGAGATAAAAAAAAAAAACAATGATTAAGAAATAGCAATTACTAAAATATAAATATAAAGTAACAGAAAGTATCCCATCAAACTCGACCGTAAACAGTAGAACCCTTAGTCCCCCATTTTGATGTAGATACGGAACTCCAAAAAGGCCTATACTTCCTAATGCGTAGGAACATCATACATCATTTACCATTATTCAACGCAGAGATAAGGCTGCCATTACAAATGGTGGACAATGCAATTTAGTACAATGGGCAACACCGCGTCTGTCCATCGATCATCGATATGTATAATCTAAGAATGTTGCTTTGATTTATTGATTGAAACAATCTCGTAAGTCATAACATTTTCTTTTACCACTACACGTAGCCCTTGTGTGCATAGACAGCAATATTACCTGCTGGTACGTGATGATGTAGTCTAAGATGGTAACGGGGTCATCTGTAAGGGGTATGGCAGTCGCAGTTATGTTAAGCCCATAACCCTACTCGATTTCTACGCGTCATCGTACCTTAGCGGCACGTCTTTGTCAGTAGGGTAGTATCTAGCCACGGCCGAAACCTCCCACCAGATGAAACCAAGGAAAATTCTGAAATTACCATTGCCACTTAAAACAACAGTGCTCACCGCTGCGCTGGGTAGGTTGTCAGAAACCGTGATGATAAATGCGAATAAGTAGATTATCTATTCGTAGTTAGAGAACAGAGATATCTAAATAGACTTGGCAAATCGGAAGCCAGAAGTTTTTGTTTTTAGATAGTGGGTACATTTTATTAAACCTAAATAGGTACCTATATTTTTTGAGAAGGTAACTTGGAAGCATCGGCTCCGCTTTCATCTCTCACAAGATAGGAGAATGTATGTTAAATTGCAAAATGTTTTAAAAGATCAACTCCCTTCTAGAAAACTGAACCGGTGCTAGAGTCACTACTCAGTCCAAACAAGCAGACTTGTCGTTTTCAAAAGTGCTAATATCATTTTGAATTATGAATTAAATTTACTTTAAAACTCCAAGATTAAGAACAACCTGGTATTTATTTCCATTAAAATTTATTAGAATTTTCTGTAAGCATTAATTGCTTACGTGTAATTCGAGCATCAAGGGCAATCTTCGTAAAATTAGGTATCAGATAAAGACATGTCGCCACCATGTAATATCGCCTTCTATTTAGGGACTATATTATTAATAACTGTAAGCAACACTGTGGGCACCTGATATTTTAAAATAGTTAATCAACTTAACTACCTACTGCCTACTTTATTGCGACGAGCTTATATTACTTGCTTTCTATATACCATAGTTGAAATGTAATATATTTTATTATCGTATAGTTTAGGTTGGTCTGCGTCAACAGTTTGACGCGAATAAATGTCTATTTAAAATAAACTTTTCTAAAGTAAATGGTCAAGTTACATTTAAAAATACTCAGATCGCTATAGGTACCTTTAATATTTGAAGGGTTCCCTCAATTTTTCCAGGAGCCCTCCAAAATCTTTACCGAAATAAAATTGGACCTACCTACATGGAAAAAAAACATAATCGTCAAAATCGTTGTATAATTGGCGGAGTAATCGCATAACAAATATACATAAAAAAAATACATACAGTGGAATAGGACCTCCCCCATTTTTAAGTCTATTGATAATATAAAATAAAGACGAAATGTAAATTGATAAGTAGAAATTCAAAATAAGAAATTCTGGGTTCCTGTTTCATGATAGATTCTATATCTCAGCTGTTTGGATAGATATTTTTAACAGCGCCATCTAGTTTCTATGACTTAAATCCAGTTTATTCTGTTCTGGAGTACGCACCTATAGTTGTCTTTAGTAACATACAGTAGCTTTAAATAAATTAGTCAAAAAAATGGTAACATACTTAATCAATGATAGTAACATATTAAATTAGTAAGATACTGTTCTTGATCATTTTATTATTAACAAACAGTTTAAAATAAAAGAATTAATTATAGATATCGTGTAGTACAACACAATATCACTCTATAACAATAGAAATTAAAATGATACAAGGTTCATTTTCAGCGAGAAAAACTACTAAACTATCCACATAATATCTGTATTTCCACAAGTGTTTTCGAAGTTTCAGACGCCATCTATTATTACAGATTAAAACAAACATAGCGTGGTATTCTAGTCTTTTAGAGCATTTAAATTACCATAGACTAAACTTTAAGTTCAATTTATTGTTAAAAAAGTGAAATGGTTTTAAAACTCTATTTTGAAGAAAATTTTTATGTTAAATTTTCAATTAAACATAAAAATTACTTACTTCTAAAAAAATATTTTTACAACGGGTAACTTTAATCTTTTCTATTTTGTTCTTGAGATGAATAATTTTCTATCTTGTTTCTCAAATCTACTCTATGGTTCTACCACTGTGCAAGTTCACGATAACAAAGTGTATTTTGTTTGTGTAGTGCATCTATAAAATGACCTTATTTGTGATTTGTGAAATAAAATTGTGACTTATAACGGAACAAATCTATAAATATTATTGCAAAAAGCGATATGTTACTCTCCTTGGCAGTGTTCTAAGATTGTGCTCATATCGCGAAGTTTCATAATAGTACCACTATGATAAAATCAGAGATGGCTCCAAAGCCTGCAAATTTAAAAAGAAGGTATGTACCGCTAGCTTCTTAACAAATTTGTGTATTATTAAACATATATTATTATACTTGTTTTTTGAAACTTATTTAGTCATAACCTTATCTCGCTTTCCTGTTAGTGACCAAATGTCCCTGATAAACTTTCTCTTCGTTTGACATGTCATTTGTTAATTAAACAACCTAACATTAATTTAATAACTAAATCAATTTAATGGAGAATGATACTGAATTAAAATAACTTCCTTTTTGTAGCTATCCGCGCACAAATATCATTAAGGCGCATACGTAACAACTGATAATGTTTGTCAATCATAGAAAAATAAAGTTGTTTGTTTGAATCTTCATCATCGTTTTTAGGGTTAGGTACACGCAATAATATATGGCAAGGTGTTTTTAGTGCAATTAACTAACTGCTGTCCATGTGTTTGTCTATGTTTCATTTGGTATCTAAAATCCCATGGAAACCATTTCTCGGTTAGTTCTAAGTATTTAAGCACATTCTTCTTTCACTTCATACCTGCATTGTCAATGTACATTCTATGCACAAATTTGCCACTCTGAATAAAGATTCCATGTTCAAGATGTTCTAACTTCATCAGAGCAGCAAACTTGTAAAAACTCATTGATTGCCTGCGTTAGATTAAAGTTATTGCAATACATTATATAAGATATCCTCCTGATTGGTTGGCACAGTTTATGAATACATGCTGAGTTGCTTGCCGGCAATTCTTGTTACAACCTGTCTTCTGAACTGGTGGCAGACTGACTTGTAACTTTCAAAAGCGCTTATAAAGTAGGCCTATTTGAAATAAATGAATTTAGAATTTTTTTATGACCCTTGGGACTATTTATTTAAGATATGTATTTATGTATGACAAGCATTTTGTGAGCATTTGCTGATTAAACCAGTGGCACCTATTTTCTTCTGGCTTGGTTATCAAATACCATTATTTCTGGTTGAAATCTTATTATATGAAACTTAAGTACCTACCACTCGGTGTGAACATGGATTGCATGCCAGTATAAAGTTTGACCTAACCAGCACTTAGTGTAAACCTGCGCTAGCATATTCATAGCAAATTTGACATGGCAGAGAGGGCAGCACCTCCCTGCCATGTCAAATTTGCTATAAATTTTGCCATTGTTGTTCCTCCAAAGTTGGCCTGTGAAAGCTACACCTGAGTCACAAGTCTTGCAATTTGCTTGTAGCTCCTTCCCTGTACATCCGGCTCCGCTTTCATCTCTCACAAGATAGAAAAATAAAGTAAAATGTAAATTGTTGATTTTGGAAAAGAGCAACTGCTGAGTTTCTTGCCGACTTCCTTTCGGTAGAATCTGCCTTCCGAACCGGTGGTAGAGTCACTACAAACAGACAGACTTGACGTTTCAAAAGTGCTTATATTAGGCCTACTTGAAATACATGAATTTTGAATAATATTAGTGATTTGTCATACAAAGCAAACATACTTACACTTTAATATAATGATATTACCCAAAAAGTTGCTGTTTGATAATAATTATCAAATATTATTAGAGTGGCACATGGGCCCAAAACAGGATAAGTATTTTGTTCCGGTGTGAACCAAGATAGGCAAGAATCAGTAGCTATTGTCCACCTGTGCATAGTAGTACCTTGACTTCTCAGCTTTATAGAGCATACCTACTAGTGGTTCAGGAACATGCATTATTAGCGGAAGTTCATGATTTACAATGAACACTAGGGTTTATAATCCTTTATATTATGAGAAGAAGTGTCACAGTTATGGGGTCATGTGTGGAAATAATAACTGATTAATATACTTGTAATGTCAAATGGGGGGGGGTGTCTATTTCCCCTTTCCTTTTGTGCTGGCTTTGGCAGGAGGACAAGTCAATTGCATACTATCAGAGGATATAATCACAGGATAATATGTTTGTGAAGCATGTTGATATAATTATTACACAGATTATGTCTGATTCTGTAGACTGTAGAAAATTTAGCTTAATGTCCCTTAATAACAACTTGTTTAGATTGTATTACTTGGCACATTTTTAGTTCCACAGTTAGTCTGATGATTCTCATGTGACCAGTTATATAAGTACCTATCACTCAGTGGCGTCCACTTCATACATGCACGAAAGCACTGCATACCCAAATTATCTTATATAACATGTATTTGAGTGGAATTTTTCCATTTTATGCCTTGTACCTGCTTTATGCATACCCTGGTCACAAACCCTGTGCACGCCACTGCTATCCCTTAACATGACTAAGGTTCATCCATATTCAATTATCATTGTTTTTGTGTAACTAATTAATTAATAATAAAAAAGCCTTTTATTCTATGCAAATAATATTACAAACATAGTAAAAAAATAATGAAATAAAAAAATAGTGTCTATAAAGTTTACAGTACAATTTTGTTTAACATTTTTTTCTTTTATTATATTTATGAATTAATTTATTATTGGTTTCCATATTTAATTAGCAAGGACCCCTCTCAGGTGAAGGCCTCAAAGGATTTCCATTTTGGTCTATTTTTTGCTGTTTGTAACCAGTTTGTTCCTGCAGTCTTCTTAGTGTAACTATGTGGACTTAATTACAACAAAACAACCTATAAAGGATGGTTATCAACAATAACAATGATGGTACCACCTGTTAAAAGCTCAGGAAGATCAGCTTGCTATTTCTACATGAACTATACTATTACCAGTTATATAATAACATAAATCCATAAGTTATGTTACAAAAATCATCTATATTTATTAAATTAAAACAGCCTTAAAAAGGAAAACTATTTAAATACTTGTATTAGTTGTGTTGAATGATTGTTGATAGAACATTTTAAGAATCGTCACATTCTAGAGTAATTTTTGCATTTTTGACTGACCTGTGTAAATCAAATGTATAAATAAAAATAATAAATAATTCATTAAGATGATGAGGTCTTTATTGATAGGCCTAAAATAGATATAATTATATTGTATCATCTGAGTAAATCAAATGTTTAAATATTATTAATTAAAGTAGGTATATTATATTGTATCATCTGAAATTGATTTGACAAGGTTCTGAATTTTAAAAAGATAGTTGTCAGTGTGGTTGTTATATAATCATGTGTAATATGGTAAGGTAGCCTGACTAGTGGTATTTTACAAGTTACAACTCAAAGCAAATATCTAGTCTATTAAAATTTTAGTCTATTTAATTATATAAAAAGTAAAAACTTATTATAAGATAATCAATGATTAGTAGGCCTAACAATTATTGCATTTTATCTAGGTATGTATGATATGTTATGATTATTTTTTTATTTACTACAGCTTTCCATGTTATAAAAATGATTGCACAAAATATGTAGAACTGATTTCTTTCTAGATAATTTCTTCAATTTTATCTTCCTGTGATAACATTTCCTGTAAAGTCATAAATCTTTACTATAATATACCTACTATT
The DNA here is from genome assembly GCF_905163445.1 of Pararge aegeria. Taxonomy (NCBI): domain Eukaryota; kingdom Metazoa; phylum Arthropoda; class Insecta; order Lepidoptera; family Nymphalidae; genus Pararge; species Pararge aegeria. The sequence continues at coordinate 5,806,052 of NC_053198.1, forward strand.
TAATTACGTACTTAAATAATTATGATGAAGTAGTTTGTTTGTATTTGTGTTTGTTTGTCGTATTGAAATAATTGAAAAATACAATATGCAAGTTTCTAAAAACTTGGTAAGAAAATGCTCATAATTCGAATTTCAAATTGCAGCAGTTCAAATTTTTTAGAAGTAGTCGTTACTTACTTCTTACAGAGAATTTCGCTGAAACTAAATAATCTCTTTGTCTATACAAGGCACAACTGAAAGATGTTGAAGTACATCTGATCAGCAGTTCCTCTTTTTTAACCTCGCCCGAGGCTATTAGGTTTTACAGTGTATTTCTTCAATCATGTGCTGATATAAATGAAGCTGTTTACTTCCATGAATTGTTGTTATTAAGAAATTCATCAATTTAATAGTAGCCTTGAAATTCATTAAGATCGAGTGTTGAACCGAACATAGGTATAATAGCAAAGTCTATAAATTTCCGATATATTAGGTATGAGGAAATATTTTGAGATTAATTTAATACGGATTCGCTTTATTAGTTCTTCATTGGAAATATTTTCTTCATAACAAACACACGGTTGGTAATTTGACGGGGATTTACACATTCCGTAATATTTCGGTTTCCTCGTGACTAAAAATTCTAACGAAGCTGTGCACTTTAGATTGAATGTTTTTTAATTCTAGCTGTTGACCGCGACTTTGAACGCATTTGTTTTGTTTTTTTTTTTTAAATCACGCAGTTTTAATTGTTTTAGTGTATGCCCTACCGATAAAGCACCATATGGTTACGTCACACACTATATGAACTAAAAATATTTATTACTAGTTTTTTTTTCGGAATTAGGCCCGGGCTAGAATTCAAGATTTAGATAGAATTCATAGGTATACAATTCAAAAAACTTGCACAACTTTTATTGAAAGTTAAACTTATTGCCGAAATTTACTATATATGCGAGAAGTATTAATCACTTAATTAGATCAAAATCATGAGATACCAAACCTTCTTGCATTTGTATATGATTCAGTTTATCATTTTCTACGTGCGTCACATCTGTCGAATTTGATAACGATGAAGTATCGAAAAATCACTACTTTTTAAACAACGTTTTACGAAATAATGTTGAAGGATGCAGAAGTATATTTCATAAGGAATCACCCTGTAAAAATATTAAATCAAAAGAACCATATTTATTATTCTATACAAACGAATTCAAAACATTCGAAGTGTTTACTTATGGCAACCCTATATGGCAGATAAAAGACCAACACGCGCAGAGTTCCTACACTACATAATTTTAATTTTGCATGTGATGTTAGGTCTGTATTTGATTTCTGTCAGTAAGATCTATGGCAGTGGTTTACTCAAAAAGTATTAGGTTTCGGTTTTACTTAATGTACCTCTAAAGCCCGTGAAATATTATTTCATTTCATTTTTGCACGTTGTTTATATATATTATGAATTGTACTTAAATCAAGTATAATATTATAAATAGAAAAGATGTGAGTTACTTGAATGTCATTTTTTTTTTAATTCTTTCACTTAAACTAAAACAGCTAAATTTTTATGTAGTATCAAAGGCTATATTTTGTTTTAGTTTGATAGAATTTTAGCCCAAAATAAAGAGATTTGTGAAGCAAGCTTAAGTACTAAGTAGTTCACAATTTAGGTATTTAGTCGATCTAACAAAAGTCTGCATACTACTTATGAACATTATTTTATATGTTTCTTAACTTCTAATAGAAGTTACAAACTCGCCTGAGAAATAGGTCCACTTTAAACTGAAACGGTTAATTCTACACCATATCACTGAAAACTATTTAAGAGAAGCCGAGCGAGATCTACCTATTAACCGCTGTGTACCAATCGTGGCAAAAGAAAACATAAATTTTAAAGCTCTAAATATTTAAGAATTCCTGATGCGTTTAATTGATGCATTAAAAAAGTTAATGTAGAATAGCGATGATAACGAGGTCCGTATTCAGAATAGCTAGAGTCAACGAACTCTGATTGCAACTTTGTTCCGCCTGCAGAACGAATACACTGATTAGGGACTTTACTTCAATTAATAATTAATCGAGATCTGCAATTTAATTCTTGTTATTTAAGTAACAGCAATAAAAAAATCCTTCCTACTAATATTATACTCGTAAATGCGAAAGTTTGTATGGATGGATGGATGTTTGTACCTCACACAAAAACTGAACCAATTTTACTGGAATTGAACTGGGCACGGATTATACTATGGATTAACACATAGATTACTTTTTATCCCGGAAATATGTGCGGTTCTCCCGCGGGAAATTGAAAAAAAAAGTACGCGGATAAAGCAAACAACTTTTATTTTAAAAATTCATCATATACACTATATTTTAATGATTTTTATTATTGATGCTTAAAAAAATAAAATTATAATAATAAAAATTTATAAGGAAAAACATACACCCTCCGTTTGCGGGGCATTTGAATGCCCAAGCTATACGCGCCGTATCAAGGACTACTGCCTTCTGTATCTGACCCTTGATCCAACAACCAAGCGAAAGCTTCTTAAGATGTTGGTCGAAGCTTTTCGCGAGAAGACCATTGACTGAAACAACATTCGGAACAATAACAGTCGACTCAACATTCCACATGGCGTCAATCTCGTAAGCAAGGTCCGAGTAGACTTTTTCCTTTTCAGCATTCATCGTCATGTGGAATAGTAATGTCATCAATTATTCCACGGCGCACTGATCGATCGACTAGCTCTATATCAGGTCTTTTAGCTGTAATATACCTGTGATAATCGTGATAATCGTTCGATCCCAGTGGAGCAATGCACTGCTATTTTCAAGAACTGACGCCGGGTCGTAGCTATAGTAAGGCATCATACATATTATTAGGTAAGGGTTTTATTTTTAAGTGCATATGTTTTATTACGCTTACGTTTAACCCCCGCGCGGGCGCAAAAAGAGAGTTTTTCTAAGTTTATCGTGCGTATCTGTCTGTGACATCGCGGATCCCGAACTTGAGCGGTTCTGATTAATCTTTAGCCGGCAAGTGTAGCGTGTTTAAGCTCATTATAATGATCTCAATGAAATGATGTTAGGTAAATGACGATCGAGTTCGCAGGTGTTTTGTAAATGTAACTAACGCCGGGAATATTTTTTTTAATATGTGTACATACTTACGTGTTATAACATAAAATCTAAGCTTTCAAATATGTGGATATTTACTGAGTTCCGAATATAAAGAAGTGTGTTAATTAAATAACGGTGTGTCAATCAATATAAGTGGTTTGCTTTGAGACTATAAAACGACGATTTTTTTGACGTGGACCTGTTCGTTAGCTTATGGGGAATCGAATCTGCATCTTTTAGAATTACGTCAATTTTGTCTATAATGCGATTGTTATTATAATACATATGTTTCAAATTACTACTATGTAATTACAGTTTTTGAAAATAGAACAAATTAACTGCTATTTGGTTGAATAGCAGCTGTTTTTCATAAAGCAAGAAAAAACTATAACTTAAAATCTAAGTAGCTATTCTTGGATCGTCTGAGTTTTGTAGCGCTAGTTTATTGTCGCCTCAATGCAGGGATAACGAGTCGACGAAGCAGAACTACGTCGGCGTCAGATTACGGTTTTAAATCCATACCAATAAGCGTGCAAAAATGTGTCCATCAGTTCGTTTCTTTGTTACCTTAATTCGTATCAACCAATCTAGATGAAATTTGGCACATTTTCATCTAGAAACCATGACAAGGGATTCTTTGTGTCCCGAAAAAGCATAAGTGTAATCTTTCTGGGGTATTTAGAAAATAGCCTTTGTTACCTATGCCTATGGTATATTCACAGCTAATCCGATCTCGTTTTGGAACGAAATAGGTTGTCTCCTGGGATACTTTTTATCCAAGGAAACGGTGTCTAGGATAAAAAACTAAGAAAATCTGATGACGTTACGGGCTACAGCTAGTACGTAATAGAATAACAAAAGTCGGTAGGTTGGTATAATGTTGTTTGTTTTTTGTTGTTGTTGTGTGACAAGTAAGGACATAACCAAATAAGTCGAGATTATAACATGGTCTTAAACGTTTTACACCTATAAGCATTAGGTACGAACCATTTTCGTAGCTCGAATCAGAGTTTTAATGGTTTTGTGGAACTTGTATTATTAATTAACCTTTATTAATTAACAAACTTAGGAATGGAGATGATAATATTGACTCAAAAAGTTATACGTTTCCATTACAAACCATATGCGTAGCATGAACCCGATTTTTAACGGTCTTTTCAAACTTAATGCGCATTAATAATAAAAGTCTCATATCGTCGGAATAACTATATAGTGTTTTGCCACACTTCAAAAGACAGCTCCTTTTAAAGGTCTTATCTAAGACCTGTCATTGTTGTTAAACGTATCTTTATGCGTCTCTCGAGATGAGAATGAGAGGTTATTAATATGGTTGGTTGGCAGTTGGCACCTGCCACCTGCATCAAACCTCTCACATAATTGCCAAAGAATAACTGAATGCCTCGTCGGCCTCGTTGGTCTAGTGGTTAGCAAATTTATTTACGGTTCACAAAGTCCTAGTTTCGAAAGCAAAAACTTTTAGGTATTGGGGTTTTCTGTTAAAAAAATCACAATACCAGCGCGGTGTTAGGAAAGTGGCGGTGTCCACCCCCGTGCCTTGGAGAGCAAGTTAAGCCGTCGGTCCTGTTTATTATCACCAACTTGTGGCAATAGTCGTACACCCTCACCTATGCAGTGGCGTGCACTTCATACATGCACAAAATTATTGCATACGCTATATTTTTTATATAACTTATAAAGGAAGATTAAGATAAGATTCTGAGACTTGTAAGAAGGCTCAGAATCACTCAGCGGGCGATGGTAAGTGCAAAGTTGGGAGTATCTCACGTGATCTAATCAGAAGTGAGGAGATCCGTAGAACTAGAACCAGAGATACCGACATAGCTCAGCGAGTTGCAAAGCTGAAGTGGAAATAGGCGGGGCACATATGGACATTGGGGTATATATCGGATCGATATGGACATTGTTTTTAAATTAGCACGTGTTAATGACCGGGAGATATCGCTTAAAAAGCTCTCCGAGGCACGGAGGTGGACACCGTCAACTTCTCAACTCCGGACTAATAATAAGATTTTTTTCAATAAAAATTAATTACAAAATTTTTGTCTGAATTCGGAATCGATCCCAGGACCTCATGATTCTACGTGTTAACCACTAAACCAACGAGGGATTTAGAGTTAATATAAAAATTAAAATTTAACGTTTAATTCGACATGTATCGAAATACGTCCACATACATTACTGGACAATACTAAATGTTAAAATTCTTCATGAAAAAGCTGTCTTCTATGTAGATATGTTATGAAGTTCCAGAATATTCTAAAGAGTTCATTGAACCATAAAGGCCGACGATGTTCACGCTGAATTAGAACAGGCGGACTCGTGTTTCGGTAAACTGGTTCTTAATTGTTACAAATGCTAATGTTATTTTAAAAACACCTCAATTTTTTTTGATACTATTTTAATGTTAAACATGAGAATAAGATAGGTTCTTGGTAAGGCCCTAGTCTACCGAGATAGTCTATTTAGGATTGACTTTCAGGCATGCATGTTACCTCACGATGTTTTTAATCACCAATAAAGCTGATTATGATATTAATGATATTTAATTGTTTAAATTTAAAACGAGAAGAAGGTTATTCACCAACGTTCGTGCCTTTATGAAAAATATTGCAATTTCTCAAACATGCGTGGCATTATTTAAATTAGGTACATTAGAGAAAAAAAAAATATGTTACTAATGTTACACGCTCACTGGGCAACGGACAACATTCAGCTCGATAATATTAACCTAGCCCTACCTACCTAGACTTTATAAACAAAAAATATGTATTACGGTAACTATAGTGACAAATTAAATCATTTACTTATAACATACAGGATGGAACGTGCTGCTTTGTTTTGGTTGGACATACTAGAATGCCATAAAATGGAGTAGTCAGCAAAATTGGCTTTTAGGGCTGTTTTAGAGCTAGAACTAGAAATCTCGCATGCAACAAACATGCAGTTTTCACGATGTTTTCCTTCACCGTTGAAGCAAGTAATATTTTAATTACTTAAAACGTTTATAACATCGAAAATTCAGAGGTAGGTGCGTGCTGGTATTCGAACTCGGTTTCCCGAAAGTGAAATCGAGCTTCCACCCCTAGCGCTATCACCGCTCGAGAATGTAATATATTAATATTAAACCTCTTTATACGGTATTAAGAGGAAATTTAAAGGCTATTTTTAATACGCTTCAATCCATGGTAGCCGTGCAAAATGAAAATTAATGGAAGTAAACCAGAACGGCTAGCGTGGAGAGGAGACAGTTGTGTCCCCGGGGAAAGGATAAAAAAATTTCTGTTACTACAGATTTGTCAACTATCAGTGCACACGTGGAAATAAATTCAAAAAATTCAAAAAAATTCATTTATTTCAAGTAGGCCTAATATAAGCACTTTTGAAACGTCAAGTCTGTCTGTGTGTAGTGACTCTACCACCGGTTCGGAAGGCAGATTCTACCGAGAAGAAGCCGGCAAGAAACTCAGCAGTTGCTCTTTTCCAACATTAATCATTTACATTTTACATTTCAAAATTCATTTTTCTATCTTGTGAGAGGTGAAAGCGGAGCCGGATGCTTCCAAGCAACCTTGTCATTAAGAAATTCATCAATTGTATAATAACCTCGCTGTAATAAATGTGTTTAACACATTCTTTAAACTTATGCATTGGTAGGTCAAAAATTACATTAGGAATCATATTATAAAAGCGTATACTCAGTCCCACAAATGAGTTCTGCACCTTTCGCAGACGATATGCAGATGTATCCAAATAATATATGTGTAGTAATAAAACTAAAAACTTAGGGGGTAAACTTCTATTATTCCATGTTCCCGTGCTTTAGCAGGTGGACACGTAATTATATCCCTTGTAAGGGGATATATTCGGGGGATATAATTATTATCTCCTGCCCGTGCTAGCCCTGATTTAAACGATGCGACGCTGTGGTTTGGAATATAAAATTTAGAATGTTGGGTCAAAGTTTGTATGGGAAAAAGTACTATTATCAGAACTAACCGCTAGTAACTAATAGGTTTACAAAGATATACAGTAGCGTGTTGATCTTAATAATTATTCTGAGATGAATGCTGCAACCGAATTGTATCCAACAGTAACTACATCAGTAGAATGTAATCAACTATAAGCCCCGGTAGATGCTGAGATAAGATTACTGCAAGGAATGGAAACTATAGTAACAAGACAGTTAACAGGCTTTAATACCCACTTAAGTATTACCTATTGGTATATAATAACTGATGTGTTTAACCTTTAGCATACGAATCAACTAAAAATGCGATTTCGATTCTTCCTTTATCAATTACTAAGTATTCTTTGTTAGACTTATGGATACCAAATTATCTTTCAAACTTCCCTAGATGGACAACTGATTTGGTTAAACTAATACGGAGTGCTGTTGCGACGCCGCACATTATTTGTAGTAATTTATTACAGTGAATTAATTGTATTTTAAATATGGCAAAACGGGAGCAGGCCCACGGGTCGGTCATTTGCGATTAGCATTATTAACGCCAAATTGTGTTTCAAAGAACAGATATATTGTTCGCCCCCACCTCAGCCGTTTGTTTGAAACAATATCTGTATTTAATATAATCATCATCATGTCAACTCAATACCGGCCCACGGGTGTCCTCCCACGGCGAGAAGAGTTCAGGCCGTAGTCTGCCACGCTGGCCCAGTGCGGATTGGTGGAGTCCACATGCTTTTGGGTATTTTAGTGAGGTCTCAGGCATGCAAGTTTGCTCAAGAAGTTTTCCTTCACCGTAGAAGCAAAAGCAAATTTACGTGTGGCATCTGATTTATTGAGGTAGGTGTAGACTAAGTACGTTGCGTCACGAAATTTATGCGGGTGAAGCCGCAGGTCACATCTAGTAGAATTAATGAAAATCTAAAACTGTTTGTAAAACAATACCGCGAAAGTGATTTTGCGAACAAAGAAATACTAACTTTTAAAAAAATGCATTCGTAAATGAGAACAAATGAGTTTTAAACACCAGGGTAACATAAGGGCCATCTTCTTGGTCCGTTTATTAATCCTATGAGAAAATATACCTATTAAAAAAACATTTGTTATTTTAAATAATATAAAAGAAACGACTCCTCTGTCATCCTATACGGGGCAAGTTTCCATAACTGCAAGTCTGTACTGTGATTAAGGCAGTGGCATGGTGATCTAGCGTTGGAACTGTATTCATATCAGACAGTTGAAATTGGTGATAGTGAAGTCGAAGTCACTTCACTTCGAATTCACTTCACTTAAAATATCACTTGCTTCAACGGTGAAGGAAAACGTCTTGAGTAAACCTACATACCTGAGAGTTCTCCATAATGTTCTTAAAGGTGTGTGAAGTCCACCAATCCGCACTGGGCCAGCGTGGTGGACTACGGTCTTAACCACTTCTCATTGGGGGAGGAGACCCGTGCCCTGTAGTGGGCCGGTAATGGGTCGATATGATGATGATATTAGAAGACATTAGTAAGAGCTGTTGACGTACAAATTGGAAAGGTAATTAGGTTAAGTGAGCACCAATTAGAGACTATGAAATATTTTAAAATTTAAAATATCATCATAAATGAAGTTTTTTTAAATTGTCACTAGTTTTGTGCAATTCATAAACAAACGTCACGTTATGAATATAGCACATCTGCTAACAATTCAAAAATGTATGTATATAAACAATAAAAAATATAAATTTCATAAGTGTATTACGACAATACACAAATCGTCATCTAGCCCCAAAGTAAGCATAGCTTGTGTTATGAAAGTGTATGTAGTAATTAATATAACTTGTGAATATTTGTTTTCTCGTCGTGGGAGGACACCCGTGGGCCGGTAATGAGTTGACATGATGATGATCATATTAAATACAGATAGTGTTTCAAACAAACGGCTGAGGTGGGGGCGAACAATATATCTGTTCTTTGAAACACAATTTGGCGTTAATAATGCTAATCGCAAATGACCGACCCGTGGGCCTGCTCCCGTTTTGCCATATTGAAAATACAATTAATTCCCTGTAAAAAATTACAACAAATAATGTACGTCACTAGTTTTGTGCAATTCATAAACAAACGTCACGTTATGAATATCGCACATCTGCTAACAATTCAAAAATGTATGTATATAAACAATAAAAAAATATAAATTTCATAAGTGTATTACGACAATACACAAATCGTCATCTAGCCCCAAAGTAAGCATAGCTTTTGTTATGAAAGTGTATGTAGTAATTAATATAACTTGTGAATATTTATTTTCCCGGATTAAATTTCAGTCATACATGATGACTGAAATTTAATACTGTACGCAATATGACGAAAACAATCGGATTATATTAGTTGGTGGAAAATAAGAACTATTAAAGCAAAGCTGCAGCGTCATGTTTCTGTAAAGTCAGAACTGAAGACTAACTGACAATGTTATCTTCGAGGCAAACCTAATCACCACAGAATTAGGACAGAAGTACAATAAACCACAGTACAGAAACCTTGTACACGACTTATATTAAAGCACCAAAAACCACTCTACTTTAGTGGGGTTTCTCAACAGATGACAGTAATTATTTTACCTCTAATGTTCTAAACTAAGCGATTACCATAAAATGTGAAAATGAGAAAAAGTTTGTGAGCTAGCTAAAATTCCGCGGGTGTAAAGTCAGACGTGCGTTGGGTGTTTAAACTATATGATGCTATGCTAATAACCTAACATGTTTTGCTTAAAGTTAACTCTTTTTTTACTTTGACTCTGACACATTTGCCCGACTATAATAACTTATATTGATGATTATCAGCGATTACACCGATAAGTGATATATCTTGATGGAAGCGAACTGATATTTAATGCCAATATGTCTCAGATATTACGGAAAAATTTTGACCTCTATCATTTAGAGAATAGTCATCAATGTCGCTTTTGTCGGCACTTAGCGATGACACTTCGTTTTAGTGTTCTTCACGTTAACTTGCGTATACGTGTGACTTCGTTTAGTAATTTCATTACTGTGCCCTAAGGTTACAATTTTTTTATAGTGTTAGACACTATAAAAAAATTGTAACCAGGAGGAAACTGGAGAATGTTTATATTATTTGCGAAATAATAAATATCAGTTCTCGGAACGGTCCAAATAAAAATGTTATGTATTATGCAGTGGCGGGCAGATGATATAAAATGTAAAAAAATCTCCGCTAAGAGTTAAAAAAAAACCCAAGGATAGGCTAGTAAGAGTTATAAAAAGCGTACCCTTTAGTTTTTTTTAACTCGCACTGGAAATTCTCTTAACTTTATATCCTCTGCATACCACGTGCATACCCTCCATGCACCGTATTAAGGTTTTCACTTTGCTTCAGAGACATTTTCGAGGCCACGTAATTTCATATTGAAAATTTACCTTGCACACGAGTTTTAACCGTGTGGTGACGGTAGTTCCAAATACATTTGTGATCTCATCTTTTCGCGGGTAACTTACGAGGCGACTAAGGAAATATAACACAGATCGAGCAGCAGCGTCCTTTGTTTTACTACTACCATCCACTGCGATCACCGACACGACTACCTAGCGTGGTGTTTATTGGCAAACCTCGCTCTGGGAGAGGCCTTTAGAGGAATATTAAAGCCTATTGATTCATTTTCATATTATTATAGCAATTTCATTATCAAAGGTAAGACTATTTTCAAAGACCTGACTTACCCTCTATCTCTCCATCAAAAATGCAGGTGCCATACTATAGGTATTATACGTATAGTTCTGAATTTTTTGTAGCATATCAGCATGTATCTATCGGAAATGGGAAATACAAAATGCATTATCAATCACAGATAACGACTTTTTGTTTATTATCTTATGTCTGAAGAAGAAATAATCATATCCGGTGCATGTCTCGTCCTCACTAATATTAATATAATATTGAATCATCATCAATCAAGGATGAATTTGTATTGACGACGTAAAAAAGTTTACCATAAACGTAAACCATTGTACAACTCTGTTTTACAGAAATTTTACACTCTATTTCTTATCACTACTTTACTATTCAATAAAAAAACTAATTAGTATTTATAACCCTGTCGGTTTCATTTATTCAAAGTGATCTATTTTAGTACAACTAAATTGGCTAAAATTTCAGAAAGAGTCATTGAATTTCTTTAAGTGGCTAATAGTGGTAAATATTAAAGGCTTCTGCATTATTTTCATGATCGGCACAGACGTACAAATTATAATTTCCCAAATTACATGCAAAACTTTATATCATTTATTATTCGATAGGAAGACTCGAAATTAATCCAGCGCCATGTTATCTAACAAGAGTAGTTAGGTATCAATTTTGCTACCATGCCGTTATTACTGGCAAGATAAGCACATCTTTGGTGCTATCAGTCGCCCGATGATTATGTAGCCCGATGGACTGTTTTAATAGTTCATTTACGTCAAAATCAAACAAATATGTTTGTGAACGGCGAACCGATCATACAGCGATGCCCAGTTGTCGGTAATTTCGAAGAGACAGGATGGAATCTGCAGTGCCCCATGGTTAGTCAGTGCTCTAGACAGCCAGTGAACAATTTATGCAATTACGATGTGTACAATGGCTACAGTGATATATCAGTGCAGTGCTATAATAGAACTAATTATGTTCAGGATAATGTACTAACACAACAGTACTATCAACAAAATGTTGCGTATACTCAACCGGTTCAGCATTATCAAACCAATCTTAGTTGCCATCAAATACAAGGAAAACAAAATGTTTATACTCGACCGGTAACGGAGTTTCAGACTACCCTACCTTGCCACCAAAGGCCAGAGTGGGATTACAATAGCATGTGCTATAACGTCGATGGGCAAGCATGTCAATACACTGACGTGGTTGATCTAGAAGATTTTATGTAAGTCCATATAAATTTTACTATACTTCCCCATACCTACTAATCCCTACTAATATTATAAAGGTTACAATATGTTTAATTCCGCCCAAACTTTGTGAAGATCTGATGAATGTGGATGGAGATAGAGGGCAGAACTCCTCAGCGGATAGCTGCAAAGCCCTCATTTAAGGCTTAGCGATACTGAATACTTTAATTTTTTTAGAACTAAAACTAAATTGAATGCCTCATCAAAAAACAAAATCAAACGCAGACGAAGTCGCGGGCAATAGCTAGTATTAATATAAAGCTGTTTGTTTGGTCGAACGCGCTCATCTCGGAATTTACTGTTACGAATTGTAAAAATCTAGGCTAGGAAGGCTAGAGGCTATATAACATCACGCTACGACCGAACGGAGAGGATCATCAATGAAAAATGTTGTAAAAACGGGAAAAAATATTCCTTTTGAGATCTTTCGATGCGTGCGGTGCGTAAACACTTAAAGGAATGCTAAAATGATTTAAGACGTAATTATTCCTCTTAAATCAGTTTGTGTTAAATCATCTTTACTTTTAAAAGTTCAAAAAAAAAAGTCCGCGAGAGGTTGAGGTCGCGGACAAAATCGCGTGGGACACTTAGTCATTCGATGAAATGCGAATAACTATCTTTGTTAGTTGAGGTGTTTCAAGGTTCTTATCAGTAAATTTCTTCTTCAGCTGTTAATTTCAATTCTGTATACAATAATTGAGCATGCTGTTATCGTTTCTCAAAAAAATACCGTCAATATTAATTCAGGAATTTTCAGTATCAGTTAATTGTATTAGTCATCTTCATACCCAGCATCATCTAAACCAATCGACGTCCACTGCCGGTCTTGTGCCGCTTGTGATGTCGTCATTCTAGCACTTCCAGAGCCCAGCGTCGATTGGTTCTCCGAGCTGTAATAATAACACAAAACACACACATCTTGATAGCTTACTTAGCTGTTATGGGTACTAAGATAACTGATGAATATTGTTATGAATAAATACTTATAATTTACAAATAAACACCCAGACACTGTAAAACACTCATGTTCATCATACAAATATTTTTCAGTTGTGGGAATCGAACCCACAGTCTTTGGTCAGAAAGCAGTTAAGACTTTCGACAGCGCTTTAAGACTCGTCTATTTGCATTAAAGTTATAAATTAGATAAATCGGTACGTTATCCAGTGCTGTAACTTGCACGTGATAATATTAAACACGAGCTAATCATTGGTTCAAAGGTGATCCATCTAATGCGATACCATTTGAACTTCGAAGCGTTTATTCAGCAAATGTTTGTCGTATTTCATCCTTGTTTACTCAGTTCTATAATCCGTATTAGTTCTTAGATTGATCAAACTGTTTGTTTTTGGTTTTGATGGTTTTTATTAGAGGTGCGCAGAATTTACTTTTGCATATTACCTATTCTGCATATTTTTCAGTATTTATATTCGGCCCAAAATATTCGATTGTAATATTATCAATATTTTAATATTTATGTAATGATAAAGAACTTTATTATTTTATTTGTAACTTAATCGTGTGATGTTTGGAAACAAAGTGACGGCGTGGTGTGCGAGCGGGTAGCGGATGGTGAGGTTAGAGCATAAGTAGATCAAGTTATATGAAGCACATAACTCGGAATAATAGTTATGAGTTGTGACCTATAGGTGTGGGTCAGGGACCCTCCGAACAGAAGGCCAAGGTTTTGACCAGTAACAGCGTATCATTTGACAAATCTAAAGAAATTCCTTTCTTATGATTGTTAGCAAAATCTAACGTTAATTTAGGGTAAAACAACTGACAACATTCCCGGTATTTACTTTTAATTCAGCGCACGCGGATAAAACAACACTGAAACGCTTTACAAGTATATTGAAGAGAAATATAGCCTGTTTCTCGCTGAGAATTTAGGTTTTGAAAGGCGAAAGAACAGTTGTTTTTGTAAACAGATAATAAGAGCAAATCATACTAGCTGTTCTCTCGCGTAAACAAACTCTCTCCTCTGCTAGTATCTACCCTGCACGGTAGCATGGGCAGGAGACAATTATCGCAAGGGATAAAAATTTACCTTCTCCCACAGCTTTATAAACTCTCAGAGCACTGGCGCACAAGTAGAAATAATATCCAAATAATATATGTGTATTAATACACGGAGGTCAAGGCTTTTTATAACTCTTACAACGCCTATCCTTAAGTTTTTTAATAACTCGTACTGGAGATTTTCTTCATTTTATATCATCTGCATACCCTGTCCTCTATGCACGGCACTGATCACAAGTCTACGAGTTAAGTCGTTTTTTAGTTTAACATACGAACCAAAAATGATCAAAAATGTTCCGCTATCTAATATAAGATAGTTTAAAAAAGTTCAACTTTAGCTTCAATTACCAAAGCGAAGCTGTGTAATGAAATAAGTTTAAATATGAAACTAATCATAACCTACTTAAATGACCTAATCTGATTCGAGCGAAACTAACTTACATTTTAGCCTATAAGACTGCGTGTTGATAAAAAAGTCTTCTCGCCGTTTATATTTATCTTATCGTCACCAGATCTACAATAGATCATTGCCTAATATTAAGGAAAATACAATCAAACATTTAGTAGTACTTATATTTATCACGTAGGTAATGCATGAATTATTCACTGAGGTTACGGCAAACTTCATAACTTTATGATGCCAATAATATTATTTCCTCATCATCATCAAATCATCGGTTCATTTAATGAGACGTCCACTGCTGGACATAGGTCTTATGTAGGGAGTTCTAAATTCCACGGTTTTGAAGAACATACAGAACCCGCATTTAGCCATTATTGCATGAATAGTGTCCAAAGATAATAAAAAGGACCCGCGCACGTCTGACTTCACACCCGCGGAATGTTGTTAGCTCAAAAACTTCTTTTCATTTTCCCCATTTTATGGTAAACGTTTGGAACTTTAGAGGTATAATAATTACTGTCAACTGCTAAATGTAATGAAGCGACTAACAGTCTATTCAAGAAACATAACTAAACTGGTGTGGTTTTTGATACGATTAATATCGACGTTTACACGGTTTCTGTATGTTTTTAATTTTGTGTACAGGTCATGCATATAAGGTTACTAGCCGTTTCCAGCCCGCTTCGCTGGGCGAATTGAAAAAGGAAATAAATTACATTTTATGTTTCATTTTTATTTATTTTTTTCATATTTTTATTATTCTCCTTTTTTTTTATTTTTGTATGAACATAAATAGGCCCCGCGGATAGAACTGTAAGCATCGATATTGTTTAGACTTACTCAAATTCCAAATTCCATCGATTTAGCCTGTATCTTTCATCCAGGTGATTTTTCTCACTAATATTCATTGTAACTTTCAATGTGCAATCATTTCCGTGCCTTTCTTCCAAAAATTAATAATAATTGACATGAAGAAAAAAATTTGAAATGAGCATTGAAAGTTTAAGTTAAAGTCATTGCAACTCTCATATGTGAAGTTGAAACCTGTCTAGGTTCAAGTGCGACGAATTTTCTGTTAACTAAAATTTTCTCCGTGACATCAATTTTTTATAGAAAATTAATTGTGCATGTTTTTTATGAATTCTATTGGAATAAGTAACTAAATTTCTTTTCCACATCTCATGTGCTTGGAAAATGCATTCATTTTAATCTATTACATTTCCGCGATCCCGCAATAAAAGAATTCGTCGGTTATGTAGTCTGCAAAAGTAAAATGAATGTAAAATTCTTAGTCCGTTGATTGGATAGCTACATGTAAAGTTAAGTTTTTGAAACCTCTCAATGACTTTTTCTCCGCTGCCAAAAACACGATTGTTGTAAGGAAATACACGAATATCCCTACATACACGAAGATCCCCACCAAATTTGGAGTCTGTAGAAGTTACAGGTTAGAAATAAAAATTTTAGATTTTAACACCCACCCCCGCAATTCCTGTCGGAAGTAGACTTTATTGAAATTCATTTTGAGATGTTCTTTATGTGAATAATAAAAGATTCCTACCATATTTAGAATTTTTAGAAGCTATATTTCGAAATTGAAATTTTTAACACCCACCCCCGCGAACCTTATTGGAGGTGATTCATTGTAAAATCCGCTCGAAGATCATTTTTATATTACATATAGAACACTCTCACTAAATTTGGAGTCTATAGGAGCTATCGCTTGGAAATTGAAAATTTTCATTGTTAACGCCCCCGCAATCTTCTTTGGGGTGGGATATCGTAAAATTTGTTCATAAATCATTTTTACATCACTTATAGAAAATTCCTACAAAATTTGGAGCTTGTAGGAGCTTTAGCTGGAAAATTAAAAATATTAATTGTTAATACCCACCCTCGCAACCCCCTGTGGGGTGAGCTATCGTAAAATTCGTTCATAGCCTATTTCTACACCTCTTGCAGAAGATTCGTACCAAATTTGAAGTCTATAGGAGCTATAGTTTAAAAACGGGAATTGTTCATTGTTAACGCCCCCGCAATCCCCTTTGGGGAATGAATTTCTTAAAATCTATTCATAGCTGACCTCTACATAGCAAAAGTAATATTCCTACCAAGTTTCACGTTTCTAAGTCTTATGGTTCCCGAGATTTCGTGGTGAGTGACTATATAGATGGGAATTCTTCGATTATCATCGAAATTTTTAACTTTTTATCGGGCTTTTTTAAAATTTTCTTACATACAAAACTTTCTCCTGACAATTCTGAAGATAAAAAAAAGCCCAATTGGTCCAGCCGTTCTCCACTACCGTGAGTAGATTCTTAGCTGAATGTAAAAAACCATAATCCGTTTAATACACTCTGTTGAAATCCATGAAAACAAAAGAATCAAGAGAAAATGCTTATCTTTTGTTTTTATTAGCGGGATAAATGTTCATAAAAGTAAAACAGCAATAAAAAAATGAAGGAATGTTGGAATTCAAATAATAGATAGCCATAAACCATCTAGGAAAAATTTCGCATCGAATGGTGGTAGTTTCATGTCGATACGATCAGTGGTTTAGGCGTGATTGAGCCTCAAACGAAGACCATTTTCATTATATATATATAGACATGTACATATTTAAATCAAATAGGTATAATCATGCCTATTTATTGTATCTTCTAGTCTAAGCAAGTTGTTCTGTTATCTATTGATCAACCTGTCCTGTCAATAATTATAGTTACATATAATTTTAGAATTGTTTTCTATGATTGGATCTATAGTTCCAATCGATTTATTTATTGTTAATAGTAACACGTTAAAGCTGAAGAGTTTGGATTTTTATTGTTTATACGCGCCAAGCTCTAGAACTACTAGCACTAGATCAAGATTTTTTTTTTGCTCATTCTCGAATAATGTTATATAAAGGTTTTTTAAATCACGCATAAAAGTAATAAAACACTAAACGAAACAATAGAAGTGAACGCTGAACAAAACCATAGCATAAAGCGTACGAACGGTCGCGTCGTTGTGACAAAAAAGTTTGTATCGCCGAATAAAAGTTTGTATGCGAAGAATTTACTTATATAATAAGTTGAGAGCGGATTAAATCGCAAGAATACAATGCCATACTAAAAATCTGATAGTAAAAATTACTATAAAAATTAAAAATTACTTCATAAGAAGTTTTTGCAATACATTTATCCGTTTTTGGGAGATCCTTTTATTTTTCCCTCCTTAATAATTCTTCTATGTTTTCTGGATGGAACTAAATGTATTAATAATGGTAAAGAAGACAATGGAACGCTCTAACCTTAATTCGCTGCTTTAAAACCTTTTATGGTAATTGTAGGCTCACGGTAGTACGTTGCCCGATATATATCAAATAGCTAGAAACCTCTAGACTCCACGTCGCGTGATAGCTTTTTCATCAAAAAATTCAACACATTATATTACTAATTCCGTCTGGAAGATCGCCAGATGTTTAGCAGCTGATAAAACCACGTGAGGTATTTAAACTTGCAGTCTTGTGATTTTTCGCACCATACCAAAAAGTCATACCCTGTGTCAATTAGTCAATGGCACAATAATACATCCAGACACATCGAGACAATAACAGTGTTACTGGAGGAAAATTGACAGTTCCGTCCTACCGTTTGTGTTTGAGTTGATAACTTAATCAGCCTTAAAGAGAGCGAGTGTAAGTGGATATAACTCGTATAAGTTAACAACAGTGTGCGGAGATGATAACCTCACTTCTTGACAGCACGAGGTACGTGAAACGACGGCGATAAAACGACTGGCTATTATATTATCTACTGTAAACTGTAACTATAAATGCAAAGCCTTTACATCGTTATTGATAATTTAGGTTTAAATGAAGCGCAGGTTTCGAAACTAATAAACTAATAAGTTTTTATCTGCATCCCTTCAGTTTGCTGGTATGTCGTTCTTTATCGGTAGATTTATTGATATATAATACAAGGTCTCATAATATAAACAATACAAGGTCTCAAACAATATGACTAAAGTAAATAATAATAGTTATACTTTCTGGGATTCGTCCTCATATCATTCGATTAACGTTCATTTCTGGACATATCTTCTATGATTTCTTTTCTAAGGACTGACTGTCTACGGTATTGTTTCGCACGTGTCAAGCAAAGTCTTGTGACTCGCTTGATGTCGTCTGCCAACTCGTGATCGGTCTACAAACACTTTGCTTTCCAATAAGGAATCGTTACCAAATAGAAAAGAGGCGATGCGAGACCACACTGGAATTAATTATAATTCCAGGAGATTCGTCGTAATTCCACTTCTAGGAATTATGATGTATTTATGTATTCATAGTCAAAGCTAAATGCTTTTCCATTTTTACTATGCTTTAGATGCTACTTAGTGTAATTAAAAACTATTAAGTCTTCAATGGTTGACCTTGAAATTGAAGGTGTGGACTAAGATGGGATGCAGTTGTCTAAAAATGCAATGGTCTATTCACTCTGGCTTTGTTTCTGGAATCTGGAAACACTGATCGGGAAAAGCGTTCCAAATCCTCACTCGCTTGAGAAATTAGATTTTTAGTGACAAGATGCTGGATTAGAACAGCTTCACAGTTTAACATCGCTTGAAACATTTTATGTTACTGCGTACTAGAAGCATTAACTTACGGTGTTATTATAATATGGTTAATCCAGTTACACGTCGTCAGAGTAAAGACCTAGGTGCAACACAGTTTATTTAGAATTATGCCAGTACCTACTCATTTAGATTAATTTACTTTTAACGACATTATAATAACTTAGCCAACATGTTTAATGATTGAGGATAATAATATAGATCCTACAGTTTTTATTGTTTTTATACGTGATTAGTAAAATGTTTTTTTTAATATAGAGATGCATCATGCCATATGATTTTTGTATAGAAGCTAGACTATTATACCTGTTGTTTCAGTCAGAAGAAAAGAAAAGATAATACCTACGTACTTGTAGGTAATAGGATTTTAAGGAACGTTGTATTTAAAAAAATAAGTACGTTCAATTAGTTTAAATAAATCGCTATAATACTAAACAATGGCACTTTACTCAGAAACTAAGAAGTGCGTGTTTAAACTAGTACTTAGTTAATTAAGTAATATGCTTCCGAGACGAATTCTGAGAAGTTGTTTATTCTTATGATCTCTATTGTCTAATGTAAATAATTTATCACTTTATTTTATAGTACCTACACGCTATTATTGTCTTAATATTGCAATCACTGTTGTTGTAACTTTGGTATATGCAGTTTTGATTTAAACCAAAATTGAAAATAAGCACATGTATGTTTTTTGAAATGTTTCTGTAGATGTTATCTAATTTACAAAATTCGATAATAAATGCATATAATATATAAAATATACTGAAATCTGTTTCCATGTAAATAATTCTGGATTCTTCTTAAATACTTTGTTCATCTATAATAATAATGAAGTTGTAGTCTAACGTCCAACGTTACAGTTGGTATTCAAAAATCTTTGCCTGCATGCGAAAGCTAGATTATGGCGTGATGTTAAATAGTAACATCACGCTACGACCCTAAGGCGGTTAGGGCGTCGTGATGGCTCAGGGTATATTGTATAGAATAGCGTAAGAAATTTTCAATATCTGAATTTGTACAAATAATGAAGTTGCGCTTGTACTTTTCATGCATTATGCAGTAAGAAGTCCAATTCATTACAAGGAAATAACGGCAATAACCGGTTTACTCGAAATAAATTTCTCTTCATCTTTTGCATACTTATATGTAAAAGATGTACCTTCGTAGTCCGAGATTAAAGTACTTATCGGTATTCTCGGAATAACATTTTACCTTGGAACCGTCTGAACTCAGACTTCAATAAAACATAGGTAGCACGTAATAATTATTAACGTAAACATTTAGATTTTTCACTCAAATACTAAAGGCGGATTTAATTCGGAGTTCTTATAGATTGCCATCAAAAGTCTATAACTTTCAACAAGAGTATCAAGCAGATTTTTCCTATTATCAATGCTTCATTATTGTTCTAACCCAGACAGGATACAGGGCAGCCAGTGCGCCGTTTGACACGACATAAAAGAACGGACATACAAATTTGCAGATGTACGTCATACTTGTAGCACTATGATCGGACACGAACGCTGTTATTTTTGTAATCACTGCCACTTGTGACCTCATACGTAACTCCCAGATCTGGCTGCGGAATTTTTGCAATTACCTACCGCAGATTTTTCCTATGATCAATATCTTTAGATATAGGTACTGCCAGTGACTTTCATCGTGACTTTGTTATGTTTAATTCAAAAACTATTTAGGATTTCATTATTCTGTCACCACATACATATGGATCAGCTTTTGTGGCACAAATTGAACAATATTCAGTATATAATACATTTTTAACAGAGCCATTAATAAATCCTGTGCTTAAGAGATCTTATGTATGTTTTTTGTATTTGTACCTACGTACGTTAGGACAGTCGACGTGATGACAGTCCTGCGTACTCAAAGTCAACCGTATGACAATCTGCAATTGGAAGTAATTGCAAAAATAATAGTCCTTGCCAATTGAATATACGTGACGTACCTTCGCCTGTAAATTCATATGACCGTAATTGAAAAGTGAGAAATTGGATTTAGCGACGTACCTTTTGGTAAAACATATTGTCTGAGCAAAACAAACACATTTACTGTTAACAATGTAGACAAAATTAAAATATTCTTTATTCTAATAGGGTTATGTACATAGCACTTCTAACGCGGAGCTAAATAGAATACTTTTTATCCCAGGAAAAAATAAAATATCAAAACAATCCCAGGTACTGCTAGTTTTTATATTCAGTGAACTCATCAAAACGTCATTTGTTCATTCGACTATCATGTTTTTCTTTTAGAATTTATTTTGCGAATATTTAGAAACTAGCTGTTGCCCGCAACTTCGTCCGCGATGAAATTTTGATTTGCCCAGAAGCTACTACTACTAAGTAGATGGCTACAAGCAGACAGAAAGACACACACAAACTTTGGCGTTTATATTTTAATGTATTATTTATAGGATTATTACTAAAACTGACGTTTCAAAGCATCCGTTCATTTCGTATGCTGCAGTCCTAATTTGACCACCTTAAGTCATACCTCTCTTTTTCTCTTAAATATAAAACTTTAAAAACTTGCAACTCCTATTTTACCCCTTTCGGTGTAAATTAGGATAAAATATTTTATTCACTGATGTCTATGCTTTAAAATTAACGTATTTTCCAAATTTCAGGTTTGTAGAATTTATAACATAAAAAAAACAGCAAAAACTTTCAATCCCTATTTTACAAACCCTGATTTTCCAACATAATTTACACATGTTTCATTTTTTCAAGCCGATAATATAGATACCGATTTGCACGTATCTAACTGGAAAACCATAAGAATTTCATACAAACTTCCAACCCCTTAAGGAGGTAATTTCTCAAAACCGTTTCTTAACTGACACCTACATCCTAGAAGGAACCTTACCTCTCCAATTATAAGCTTGGAGATATCAAAATATGAGATAACGGGATCAGTTATAGCTTTACATTTTTTAATTTAGATATGAATTAAATTATTATTTTTGTTGTTTTACCATACAATTAGATTCTTGTGATGTGTGTTTTTTATTAATTTTTAATTCGCCTGTTCTCCAATATTATGAAGATTCCATTAGCTTTCACAGATCCAGTTCAACTGGTTTTTGTGGTTTTGACCCCAGTATGTTTATAAACAGTGAGAGAGAGTGCAAGAATATCATATAATAAAAATACATAATTTTTTTACATGTGCGTAGAGATTTGTGCATTGCATGTGCATTTGGTATTCTCTAAATATTTCAGGAGTTTTAGATATTCCTAGAAGTGCCATGTAGTTTAAAAAATTAAATATGTATTCGAAATCTTCAATAAGAGATGATCTCTTAAATCATTTTGTAAGAAATGGATATGCAGTAATAAGTATAAACGTTTATACACTTTAAGCTATAAATTAAAATTAATTGTGAAGATACAATATTTAAGGCAAATTACCACCCAAATGGGTATAAACTTCCCATTACCTTATCTACAGGGTTGAGTAGGAAAAGGACGGCACTACTAAATACGATCTGCTATTTGAAGATTTTGGATTAATTAGATTATGAATTTCGAGTTATAGGCATAACAAAAGTTAATCCACTAATTTAAATTGCGTGGGTCTAAGATGGCATAGATTTATCTATGAGCATCAAAAATACATTGATTTCAATCTTGGATTATGGATACCTAATTAATTTTTGTCGTCAAAGTACATTCTGAACTCTCCGACTCTTTTATTATATGATTATAGATTAAAAGATAAGGAAGACAGGCCGAGAATTCTTTGAATGTTTCCTCAATCCTAATTTTGTTAAACATGCCAGTTGATAAATTACCATTCATTTTATTTAAAATTTCATGTTCTTTGATTTATACGCATTTGTTACTCCTGACATTTGGCATCACTAGGACGGGTATCAGATGACGGTTTTAATGGGAAGAGATTCGCTTATGAAACAGTTTTGTAGTTAAAATAGCTTATTATGAATGTGAACCTATATTCAAATCTAAGTAAACTTCGTAACCTGTAACTTCTTTTTTAAATGATTGTTTATTTTAGTATCTTTAGTAAGTATTTTATTTAAACATACTTGTAATTATAATAATAACTTACGTGTATTATTTATTTATTTATTTTATTTATTTATGTTTAATTCAATTAGTACGGTTAACACCAATTACACTAATGAAATTCATAGCAGATTAAAACGAGAACAAAAAAACGAACGAAAAAATAAAATACAAAAATAAAAACAGAAACAAAAACAATTACAACAATTCAATCGTTGAGTTCTTCTTTTTGTTTCCGTCTCGGCTTTTGTTGTAGTTGCTTTTTAACTCACTGGTTTCTTAGTTCGTAAGCGAAATTGGCATGTAGTATTAACCTTTAACTGTTTTGCATACCCTGTGCATGTAATGACAAAAGAATTAGAAATAAATATTATTTTTATGAAAAATCGCTGGTAGGCCCAATAAATAAAATAAAAAATTAAATATATCAATACTATTTCATTTGGAGTGGCAGATGCGTATTTTACATTTTTTCGTGGCTCATGCGATGCATTTAATATTATATTATTGCGTACCCATCCACCCAGTTGAGCCGAACATAGGTAACAACAAACAAATATATATTTATGCTTTAATAATATCATTTATTATAATCAAGGCATGACAATGTTGTGCATAAATCTGAAATTCTTGTAAAACATAATGTAGATTAAAAACGATTTTTCCAAATAGAAAAAAGATACGTTGCTTTATGGAGAAGAACTGCTTAGAACTATTTCACTAATATTTGTTGTTCCACTTGGCATTTAAGCGTTAGGATCTGTGCCAGTGTTCGTACATAATATACAACTATATAAGGGTGCAGATAAAACAGATATTTACCAATTAAAGTTCAAGTAATCATATCTGTCAGAAGATAAGGAATGCATTTTCGACCTTTGCAAGTTTATTATTGATATTATATATTGATATGAACGTTACGCGGCCCGATAAAACGGATTAGGTTCAATTGATGGATCGCAACGTTGAAAGGGTAATGTCTATCGAATGGTCTGTTATGTGCCACTAACGCAGGGGCCTCCGGACGTGATCCGACTAATGAGCATTTGCTACGCGCTAAGCATCGATGCATTGTATTAACCGTGGGACTTGAAAGGTTCTGCCTGGAGAACTTGAGATACCGTATTTTGGCTCTTCAAATCGTAGTCATCATATCCACCCATTACCGGCCCGCTATAGTTCACTGGTCTTCGCCCACAATGAGAAGAGGTTAAGGCCGTAGTCCACCATGATGGCCCATAGCGGATTGGTGGACTCCACACACCTCAATAATGTTCACAAAACATTATTGAGAACTCTCAGGCATGCAGGTTTCCTCACGATGTTCACAGTTGCAGCAAGTGTTATTTTAATTACTTAAAACGCACATAACTTCGAAAAGTTGGAGGTGCGTGCTGGGATTCGAACTTAGTCCCCCAAAGTCGAGCTCCTACCCACTGGGCTATTACGGCTCAAGACGTAGTAGGTTACTGCAATCTCACCTGCTGGCAAATAACGATGCAGTCTTAAGATGGTAACCTGTTAGGGGCATACCCTCATACTCATCGGTTTCTTCGTACCGCGACGTTAAGTTGCTTAGCGGCACGTCTTTGTCTATAACTAGTAACGTTCAAAGCCTGGGAGGCCAAAGAAACTACTACTAGGTAAATAGCTTCTTTTAACACTGCTCGTTATTACATGATCTGTTATTTAAACATAAAGTTTACGTTTTATACTCGTAATTCATAGAGCTTCGCGGGGTTTTAATGTTTGTATGGGAATGCATTACACCCAAGTAAGGATACATCCTGGTGTTTCCTGGTGTAAGGATTACATGAATGATATAAAAGCCTGGGTATGAATTGCTCTAACGTAATGGCTAAATTTTCATCATCATCATCATTCATTCACTGCCGCGTGCGGCAACAGCGACTGGTTCTGTTTTTTATTTTTTTTTTATTAGATTAGATTACATGTAAGGGCTTCGCTCATGCGCCCTGATGTGACTTATATATCCTATTTTAGCACTAAATATGCGTGCACAGTGAGGACGAGGTGTGAAATAGAAAAAACCCTCGGCTAAGTTTGCTGTGGGCTTCTTAGACCAATGAGCGTTTGAAACCCTCCTTGATTTAGTTTTAAGTTAACGAATGTAGTTATCACCATCACCTGCCAATTATTATGATAATATTACATGTATGAACGTTTTATAAGTGCCTGTGATAGGTCTACTTGAATAAAAATATCTTTTTGAATTTGAAATATCCTATCGTAAACATTTTACAATTTTTTCAGTTTGTATATATAATATATATATTAGTATAACTATTTTGGCGTTTCAAATGTTGTTTGCAGTGGCGTGCACTTCATACGTGCGCAAAAACATTGCCTACCCTAATTTTTTGATATAACTCGTACGGTATTAGGATTTTTCTATTTTATCCCGTCTTCCTGCTTTATGAATACCCTGGACAAAAGCTATATGCACGCCACTGGTTGTGTACTATATTCGCTAGGAGATGTTAACCTCAAACAACAAGATTTATACTATGCTCTTAATCGCGCTCTCCTGATAAAGATGGTATAGTCTGGCTCTTTGCAGACTATACCATCATAATATGAATGGGCTTTCTTAACATATCATAAAAAAGCTTATTAGTTTATATGCACACCGAGTTGTGTCGGAACAAAAATGAATTGTGTAAACGAGGGACAATTTAAAGAGTGTGTGTTGCAACTCGTGTTAAACTGTTTAATCATCATCATCATCATCGTCGTCATCATCATCTTCATCTTCATCATCATCATCTCAACCAATCGACGTCCACTGCTGGACTTTTGTAGGGAGTTCCACACTGCACGGTCCTGGGCTGCTTGCCTCCAACAGCTCCCAGCTACTCGCCTGATGTTATCTGTCCACCTCGTTGGGGGCCGACCTACGCTGCGTTTAACGGTGCGGGGTCGCCATTCCAGCACCTTAAGACCCCAATGTCCATCGGTTCTCCGAGCTATGTGCACCGCCCATTGCCACCTCAGCTTCGCGACTCGCTGAGCTATGTCGGTAACGCTAGTTCTTCTACGGATCTCCTCATTTCTGATTTGATCACGTAGAGAGTCACGTTCACGTTAAACTGTTTAGCATAACTAAAATAGTGAAAAAAAAAACGATGATGTACCTACACAAATCAAACGTTACTCAATAGCAGGTTACAGATGCCGACGTGAACTAGTTTCGGGAACGATAAAACTCACGGTGGAAGGCCGATAAGGACGGATATATATCTGAGTGGAATGCACTGAGGAAAAATATAGCGTCGATTGAAGCGGTAACAGCAAAAAAAAATTAACGGAGGGAATTTTAACAAGTACACAGTAATTATTGCAACCAGTGAGACGGCGTGCTTATCATAATGATACTGCGATGTTCATTACCACATTTCATGTTTTTTTTTTTTAATGTAATTGATGGCGATTGGAAAATCATCGCCTTTAGACAAAAGAGGTTTTAACTATAATGCGAAGAAGTCGTTCTACGAAGTGGCGTCATGTGTCCATCAAACTGAGACGTAGGCCTCAAGTGCCACCGGCAACCATGTCTTTCAGACCGGAACTCAACAATGCTGCTTGGTGGATATGGATAGTGCCGGACGCCTACCGACTAAAAACCCCTCCTGCCTTCTTAAAGTCAGTGTACCTGCCATTTGGCCTACCACTAACGTCGTTGTCCTTTTACCTTCCCTCTCTTCCATCCCTTTTCTTTACTTTTATTATCTCTTCCTTGTATTTTTTATAGATGCCTCTGGCATTATGGAAGTTAGATTTTCTGTCTTTAGTTCACTTCCTATTTCCTTCTTCACATTCTCCCTTTCTTTTTCAAATCGTGGGCAGTGAGACAGGGTATGTTCTGCATCATCAAATGGGTGTTCATAATACATGCAGTAGGTACTTCCCCTGCGAGCTGGCTAGAAGATCTACTACTCTTAGAAAATTCGGTATCTCATGTCATATATATTGAAGCTAAACTATGGAACCGTTCAAATAACGAAAGAAAGTATATCTACCTTATTTAGAGACGATTGCCCGCGGCTTTGTTTCGCTCGCATGCTCGCATTTTATTTCTACAAGTATTATTGTGAAAAATGACAGAATTCACGAACCAACAAACTTTTTTGTTTACCCAAGTGGGTTTTAGTGCATTTCGTGCTATACAATATTAATAATAATTAATTACAATTTGACAAAACTCGTTAACGGAAGTTTAATGGGACTTATGTAGAAATTCTCGCAAATTAGGCGAGAACAGGTAGAGAAATCGGTGTAGGTGTGTTTACAAAGGTATCCAAATAAAATATAGAATTGGCAACCATCACGTCGCGCGTCTGTCAGAAAACACGGTTAAAAATATTATTTTAACGGGTTTGGGTCGTGCATTTACAAGGACAATGACTTTAGGGAAGTAAAATAAATTATTATATTCCTTATTTCTTAGGTTATAAATTACTTTACAGGTCATCTATTCGACAAGTTGTACGTGTTTGTTTTTCATTTCATCAACTTACATACACTGTTTATCAAATAACCTTTTTATAACATGTACTGTATATTTGTCAATTACAGGTGTAGTGTTTGTGAATATATAATATAGATTATATATTATAATATCTATTTGTTTAATAATATTACATACACATCAATCGCGTCTAATAAAGTGTGAGTGTCGAGCCTGTGCTACACTGTCCAATACAACAAGGCAGACAATACAACAGGTTATACACATGAGACCAATACAAATAATCATTAGCTTGTCATTGTTACAGTTTTCTATCTGTAAGCTTAAAACCAAACTTAAAACAAAAATTAGGAGTTAGAACTGACAGGTATACCTACTTACGTCCGCTTTCAATATTCAACGCAACCACAATCATTAATGGGTAATAATTAAAAGTAGAAAAAAAAAATCAGAAAACTATCTACGTTGTAGAAAATGGTCTATGCAAGTACCTACTTCCAAATCGCGTTTTGTTGACGCATTTGTTGTTTAAATAGTTTAAATTTAGAGCAACCGATAAAAGGTACTACTGCTCGCTGCATCGACGCTAATGACAATTTAATGGAATAATTAAACTTTTCGTAATTGTAAGCCACATTGTGTTGTGATTTAGACGAGAGTTGTCCTGTGCTCACTAATGATCTTTCATTATTTGCGTAATACGTGTGGAAATCAAAGACAAAAAAAAATAACTTTAATTTTCAGTGTCTGTATAGTGTGAATATAAATAAATGACTAGAAGGAGGTTGAAAGTTTGTTCTTGAACAATGTGTTTGCCAGGTGTACCGGAGCTTATTTCTACCGGGAATAAACTTTGTGCGGTTACTAAAAGGTACAACTTTTTACACCCATTCTTCAAGGGCCGTTTTATGTTAATAATTGACGGATCCAGCAGATAGCCAATCTCATGGTGCGTGGAAAACCATCACCTTTAAACAGAGCAATACTTAGGCTCGGCCATACAAACACGTGCTATAAATTTTCACACTGTATCCGTCAACATGGGCTTGGTCCGTCAATTTTCGGTTTTCGTCAGGTTTCGACGGCCGACTGGCGCAGTGGGCAGCGACCCTGCTTTCTGAGTCCAAGGCCGTGGGTTCGATTCCCACAACTGGAAAATGTTTGTGTGATGAGCATTAAGTGTTTTTCAGTGTCTGGGTGTTTATATGTATTTTCTAAGTATTTATGTATATATAATTCATAAAAATATTCATCAGTTATCTTAATACCCATAACACAAGCTACGCTTACTTTGGGGCTAGGTGGCGATGTGTGTATTGTCTAAAAGAAAAAAAAAATTATAACTATAAAATAAAGCTATTTTGGCTGCACCAAAACGGCAACCAATAGAACGTGTAATTTAATGTACCTATATCTTATATAAATATCTTGTGTGCGTGTGTATGTCATTGACCGTTTGAATGATTTTTTTGGTATATGTTCGGGTGGCACCCTGGATGGTTTAGATTCACAAATTAGCCCGACAGATGACGCTGGGGACCGCTAGTCATTAAATAAATTTAATTTTTTTTTAATTAAAAACCACTATACATAAAGCATAAGCGGTATACATTTAACACTAGTATTTAACAAATTAGGACAAAATTTAGTAACAGTGTGTAAGGCTTCGAAGTTAGGTGCGTTTTAAGTAATTCAATTTAATATTCATCAATGGTATAACGTGGTGAGAAAACCTGAATGCCTGAGGGTTATCCTAAATGCTCTCAAAAGCGTGTGAAATCTACCAACTCACACTTCGTAGAACCGTGGTGGACCCAGTGGCGTGCACAGGATTTTCGACTAGGGTATGCATAAAGCAGGTAGATGGCATAAAATGGAAAAAATCCCCTCCAATACGAGTTATATAAAAATATTTGGGTATGCAGTGCTTTTGTGCATGTATGAAGTGCACGCCACTGGGTGGACCTATGTCTCTTCGGATTCGGGGAGAAGTCATGTGGCCGGTAGTGGATTGACATTAATGATTATGACGAGCTCGAACACAGATAAAAGAAACAGAACTACTTTTTATCCTCAAACTGGAGGGTAGAGGTAAGGAGAGTCATCTTATATGGGAGAAAAGTTGAAAAAGTGTCCAGTTGTTGCGCTAAATAACAGTTCAAAAATCCTCCACAATGGCGCTGGTGGATGCACAGGGTATGGTATGAATGTAGCAATCGTAGATGAATTGAAGTATGCCGAGTTAAAAAATTTAATGTCATTATCGACTAAAGTAGTTAATTATTGAGAATTTCAACAACTTACGTTGTAAAAAATATTGTGATAAATATAACCTTACTTCCTTGTTTATTTTTCAAGCCTACTCTAACAATATTTATATTTGGCGCTTCTTTTAAGAGTTACCCTGATGCAAATGTGGCGCCATCCTAATTTAATACATTTTGACGACACTTTTTCATATACACAGATGACTCTCCTTACCTCTACCCTCCATACCTCAAACTAAAGTAAATATAGCAGTAAACAGTATATATTATATACACAATAATATTTGACAAATTATGACAAAATTTACATTATTGTATTAAATGTAAATTTATTATTAGGTATATATACAGTTTTTTATTATAGTTACCGTCTTAGTTATAAAAGTATGTATAATGTTGGAACAGTTACCCAGTGTTTGATCACGTTCAGACATTTGAAAGATGCTATCCGTTAAGGGAGACAAAACACTGCAAAACTATTTTGACGTTACGGCAATAAATAAATATACTATGACAATACAAACATCTCATCAATATGATAGGATGTTAAGTAATCAGTTAGTAATATCATGCTGTATCTCTCAGAGACTGTACGGTATTCAAGTACATCTTCAATGTGACCATTTCTGGTCTATTGTGATCCCTATTGTCTTTGCTCACAAACAATGTTTACTTACGTCAGGAACAGGAATATCTCCTTTGTGTGCTAACAGTTTGTAGTTTCTCCTACGGGAATCGTATAATTGTCTCCTCATATTGAATCTAAGTTTATGTACATAGCTATTTGTGCTGGGCTTTTATAAAGAGCCTGTTTTGACGACCTCCTTGGCGTGGCGGTGAGGGCTGTGGATTCAACTAGGAAGTCCCGGGTTCCATACCGGGAATTTTGGGAATTTATAATTATTGAACTTTTCTTGATCTTAAACGGGCAGCTTCTATGGTGGCTAGTTACCACCCTACCGACAAAGACGTGCCTCTAAGCGGTTAAGTGTTCCGGTGTCGATGTCGCGTAGAAACCGATTAGGGGTATGGATTTAATATAACTGCCATACCTCTAACAGGTTGGCCCATTACCGTCTTAGACTGCATCATCACCTACCACATTGCAGTCACGGGTTAACTTGAAGAGTAAAAAAATTTCACAATATTATATAAGTACGTATAAATTGGTACCATTTACTTTGCACACAAATTCTAATAGTAGATTATTCAGTAGATCAAGACCGGTAATTAACTTGGCAGGTTACTAGGCGTAATCCTTGCATGCCCTGTTTTGCCCTGTTTATCATAGGCGTTGTTTATAGGCAAGCTGCTTGGTCTGTCAATCATTAAAAAAAAAAAAACAAATCAACAATGTATATACATTGATATCAACTCTTGATGACGATGATCCCCAGAACTATCTGGGTCGAGTTAGATTAATTTATTTAAATTACTTATCTGTATTTAAACTAATTCATTTGTTTATGACTAGCAATCGCCCTAGAATTAGTCTACAATTTATTTCTGATGAGAAAATAACATTGTTTAATACAAATTTTTCAATTTCCAAATAACCGCCTTTTGCATAATTTATATTAATGTAAGTGTTCCTGTGTGTGTTTATTTTATTATGCAATAAAGTTGTTTAAATTAACTTAAGTCAAGAATAACCATCGACTTGACCATTTAAGTTTATAAAGAAAAAAATATCTCCTAAAAGACGGATTTCCTAAACAATCACCACCCAAAACGGTAAATTAATTCTACAGAAAAGTGCCCCAAGTGATTTAAAAAATAACGCAAGAGGTAGGAGTAGTATCTTTAAAACAAATGCTTTTAACTTACATAGGACTGAAATTCAAATTCAAAAATATTTTCTTCATAGTCCTTATTACAGGCACTTATGAAGCGTTCATACATTTAACATGTTTCACTAATGTCAGTGATGGTGATAACTGGATTCGTTAACTTAAAACTAAAGCTAGGTGGGATCCAAGCGCGCCCTGGTCTAAGAAGAGCTCACAAAAAACTTAGCCAGGTTAATCATTTTATTTTAATCTTGTAGTTTCTATGTTATTTATAGAAGTAGTCTACGAACTTCTCTAAGGAATCTACTCTATAACTTAAGTACTTCATAAGTGAAGGGAAACAAGTATAAAATCCAAAAAAATCAAACCATTAATCAAGGGTTAAAACTTTCACGGCCAACTTTGCTATTGCAAAGTAAGCAATAGAACTTTTCAAAAAATTGTGCTTTATGAAGTCGATATATCTTGAGAATGTAGTGGTAATCAGAAATGTGCGTAGAAAGTTTCTTTTGGAGGACGTTTTAGTGGCATATAAAGTTGTTGCGGATAACCTACGGTAAATTTGAAAGACCAGAATGATAAATCTTAAACCGTAATAAGTATTTGTTAAAGTAGTAGTAAAAGTTTCTTTCGTATTTCAGCCGTACCCACCAATGGTCCAATTCAAATATCCAATTTCCGAATCCTATCTTTATTTATTTTATTTATTTATACTCTTTATTTTAACACAAATAAAAATACAGAAGAATAAAAAAAAACACAGACAGAAGAAGTATACAAAAGGCGGCCTTATCGCTTTGTAGCGATCTCTTCCAGGCAACCTAAGTTATATGATTTATTTGGATAAGGAATCAAACAGAAGTATGAATAACATGGTCTAATTTTGGTCGGTATTACTATCAACTTTTAAAAGGAAAAATGTGGTTATTGTGACCATTATTAGACATATTATTAGACATATAGAATCCCTATTTAATGCTATTGTAAAATCAAGAGGACCAGATGAAAATGTCAGCCGTAGATTCCTTGAACTCGCTCAGTAAAGCTGTTAGGTGTTAAAAAAATAATCATTGACAGTTGTTTATATCTTCTCAGGAACAATGAGAAACGCAAGGAGAAGTCGCGCGTCGCGGCTCGATGTCGTCGCACCAAGGAAATGCAGATCTTCTCCGAGCTGACCGCCGCGTTGCCGGCTAAGAAAGAGGAGGTTGAACAGCTGGACAAAGCCTCTGTCATGCGTCTAGCTATCTCATACCTACGGGTGCGAGACGTCGTGTCCATGCGTAAGTATTTTAAACTATTATGAAGCCTGGGTTAGTTAGATTCATCTATTTTTATGCGCTCGACATACCCATCAACAAACACTCCTTTAACTATTTTGCATCAAATTGTTTAAGTTTTGTAACTTTATCATCAGCCTCTCTCGTGTTAGAAAGGGCCTGTATGCTGCTTTATGCCTCCCTAGTAAATCGTTCTCGTTAAATTTGATAACTTCTGTATGGTTATAATCACTTGCCAAATCTTTTTTATTTATCCCTTGATTTAATTAGCCCTTTAGATACGGAGTTTGGATGAATGAAAATCACATTTAAGATCTCGATTATAATTTCGAAAAACCTGTTTGACCTATCCATAAATATAGCGACGAATAAAAACAAAATTAAGATCTCGGTCATCTATCCATGAGAGTTATATTAACTTTTCTGTTATTTTTTTTTTTTTGATAATATTAGGACATAAGTAAATATGATTTAGTGATAACAATGCCAATAGGCAAACGTCGTTGTGATAACACTGTGATAAATGTCACAGATAGCTAGTCATAGACTTTTGGAAATATAACCTACCATTCAACTGACAGTACCTCTCAGATGTCAGAATATAACCACCTTATTAATAAACGCGGTTCAACGTTGTAACTATTTAGGTATTACGCAACGTTTATAAGTTAGTAGGCTAGTGCTTACAGAAAATAATGATACGATATACACGTGTCATTCGATGCGATACTTAGGTATCTTGTACCTATTTACTACTGGATTATTAGGTCTGCCGTTGTCAGTAATAAATAAAGCATGTGGTGCAATTTTATAAAGAATGCTACATCAGTATCATGTAGTATAAGAATACATTAAATTAAAAGATCTGTCCATCGTGGTGTCACCTGTTAAAGGTGCCAGCTTAAAATGAGCGCTTGCTCCCACTGCACGGAGCATGAAGTACAAGGATGAGCTGGCACCTTTTTCTAAGTTGTGCAACACGTAGCATGGTGCAAGTGGTGTCGCCGGCATTGTTATGTCTGGCACAATATTTTTTTCAAAAGCTCATATAATACGAATACTTGAATAAGATGATAAAATTACTCCTATATATGATACTTTTTTTCCGCCGGCTAAAACAATGCATTTCTGGCGTTTTTGATCATATTAATTAATAATTATTAATAGAAATTCAAAAAACCTTGGATCAGCCCGCGGCGCACAGTAAAAAAAAATTTCTCATTTATTTCTTTAGAAGGTCAAAATTATAAATGTTTTATAATGTATTAAATGTATTATATATAAAATGCAAAATTATAATGTATTATAATTAATAATATTGTTTTTAATGTAAAATAATCATTCGTTAGTTAGCAAATAAAACATTAAAAAAATCGATTGTAACAACGCCGCTTCATTAGGTAATATTTCATAAATCGTAATTATTAAGAACGTCTTACGAGATGTCTGTTGAGATTATTGAAACGACCGAATTGTAATGGCTTAATAACGGTTTAACTACGGCAATGTGCCTGCCTTTAGCGCCAGACATATAATGCAGATAGCTGCTAGGTTTTCCCTATGTATATCCAACCGCAACTTCCCATTTATTTGGAACTTTGGCACGCGTCACTCCACGCTTTAAAATGCAAGCTTTGAAACCGCACTTTGACGTCATCAACTCATGTTTTAAATTAAGAACTTCAGTTTGTTTACAATACAGATGCTCAATATTTAACTGTCAAACAAATTTGGCTCGCAGTTAAAAAGAAAGATTGATAAACAAATGCGAGATGTTTTCCTCAAGAGGCGGTGTTAAGTGGGAAGTTATTGGGTGATTAATAACGGTACATTTAAATGTTCTTCGTTCGATTTTCTTAAATCTTTTCTTCGGTCTTCCGGAATTAAACTACCCACTAACTATTATTTTTTGTCATAGCTCAACACATATTACACTTAGTACCTATTACACCACAATAATCACAAAAACTGGGCAAGACGAAAATTATGTCCTGCTCCACCCAGTAATAGTTGGGAGCTATGCACTCCAAATTGTAGACGAGTACATTAGGTACTTAGGTCCAATTTCAATAAATAGGTCAACCTGTAAAATTGGGCAATCCAGCTCGGATAGGCAGCTTTTGGGAAACTTCGTGACATCTTTTCGTCGAAAATCCCTCAATGCCTGAAGACCTATCAGAAAAGTGCGTATTGCCAATGTAAGAGGTTGGCATTTTGGAAAGCTGACTGGTACTAGCCTCCCAAAATGCCAACCTCACCTGTACGTGGTGCAACCTGCCGTCTAACCGACGAGGCTCTGGCGACCGTCAAGTGGCGGTATAACCACTTCAAATTGGCTAGACTAAATAAATGGCACAGACCGGTGTCGGGCAGCAGCGACGCCGGTGCGATCAGTCTAGCCCTGCGATGACCAACCCGCCTGCCCAGCGTGGTCATTATCGGGCAAATCTAGCCTAATCTAAATCAGCGTGGGTCGGCCACCAACAAGGTGTACAGGCATCAACAGCTGGGTTGGTGACCGCAGTAGATGATAGTCGCAGCACAGAGGAAACTGCTGCCTTCTTCATTATATTCCCGTAGTCGACTCCTACGGCAGCCGCGGGTAGAGGAGTGACAACAAATGTATTCTGATCTGCCGTCACCACAGGGCACGTGTATTAGGACTTAATAATATATTTTTTGTCGTAACTTCCGAATCCTCCTTACCAGTTGTTACTTGGACCATGAAACACACAATGAACTGTGGCAATCTTACGAGGTTGCCTTCAAATCAACTCCCATAATACATTTTTAACTACTTTATTGACAAAAACCGCTTGGCTGTGAGACGTCTGTGTTAGCTACCATAACTTGAATAATTTCAAGGAAAGAGTTAATAGCTATCTTGTAGATAAGCGCAACCAATTTCCTCATATTTGTTTTCCATTAGGCATGTAACTATTTATCTGGTTGTCGCGGACTATAGTATTCTAGCTGCCCCCCCCCACAACTTCGTCCCTGTACAACTTCTGAAAAGTTTCTAAACTTGCATCCGCTATTCTTCACAATATAGCTCGAACCACCGCTTCTCGCCGCGCGCTACCACTTTGTTTGTTCGGCTCCTAAGGGCCGTAGCGTGATGTTAAATAGCTATAAACCTTTAGAAAATTGGGCTATCAAATGCAAAAACTATTTTTTATATATAACTGGTAGTTTCAGAGATTAATGCGAGATCTATTATCATACTCTATTAAACCCCTGTGGTTTTATTTAAATTCAGACACATCTATTTTACTATTTATTTGCCAATATCAAATTTAACTTGAAAAATTACGGATTTTCTTACAAACTTTCATCCCTTCTTACAAACTTTCTGGAGATGAAAGTTTGTAAGAAAATCCGTATTTTTCAACTCTCTTAGGGTTTTTAGTCATATAGCCTAAAGCTTTCCTCAAGAATTGTATGAAATCAAAAGATTTTGATCATGGTATATAACGATCCACAAAGTAACGCTCACGTATCCATTATTTGATTTGCTTTCTTCATTAATTCTTTCAGTGCCCGAAGACAAAGAAGCACCTAAATTGCTGAGTCCTAAAGGTTTAGAGGAGGTGCAGTCTGAACTTTCATACATGAAGGCATTGGACGGTTTCGTCCTGGTGCTGTCGCAGCAAGGCGACATCGTGTACTGCAGCGAGAATATTGCAGATCATCTCGGAGTGTCGCAGGTATGGACTATGATATTTATCCTAGGATGTTTTAGTAGTAGTCGGAGTAGGAGTCTAGTAGTTCCGTACCCAAAGGGTAAAACGGGATCCTATTAATAAGACTCCGCTATCCGTCTGTCTGTCTGTCTATCTGTCACCAGACTGTATCTCAGGAACAGTGATAGTTAGACAGTTGAAATTTTCCCAAATGGTGTATTTCTGTTGCTACTTAAACAACAAAAACTAAAAAACAGAAAAAAAATGAATGTTTACGGGCATACAACAAAAATAATTCTTTGCCGTTTTTATAGATAATGGTACCTACACGGAAAAAAAAAAACTCCGTGAGCGAGTCGGACTCGCAATCGGATGGTTTTTTTGAGCAGGTTTCTGATACAAACTGCTTCGACGTCCTTCCGGCGTCTGTGTTATCTGTCGCATAACTGCACGCAGTGTACCTTTAACGCAATAGGTAATTGGCATGTTTCAGATAAGATCTCATATTTATTTCATTCTAATAGCCACCTATTTGTCCCGTCTTTGTGTATTGAAAAGACAAGAAGCTGATCTACTGACTGATGACTATATTCCATTACTTTCCTTTGTCAATTATTGTCTAACGCTTTTGTAGCATGCACTTTATATATACGTAAATTCACTGTCTACCCTAAAGTATTTTGTGTAACGTTTTAATGAAGGCTTTTTTCTTATTTATCTCAGTTAAAACATCCAGAGCACTTCTACGGGGCTCAATTTGCCTCACTTAAGAAATAATCGCAGTAATCCACACTCTCGGTTCCAAGAGCATTTTTGTCTAAGGTCTGACGTTAAGCACTAACGTGTAAAGATTACAAAGTTGCAAAAGCCCCTGAAAAAAATAAATTCGAGCAGTGTGCACATGTGTTTAGTTAGTTTTACTTAGTAGTTAAATACTTAATAAGCGTTAAAACCACTGACATAATAAGATTAAAACCATCTCATAAAATGAGGTCTTTACAGTACACATTACAACCTGTACAATGAGACATTTGTAGGCGGAATATGATGATGATGAATAATTAAATCTTTTATATTTTCCTGTTCGAAAACCGCTGTGTCGTAATACAAAAGAAAATTGTGCATACAGTAGGAAACCGCTCTATAATAATACGTTTGTCAACTTTAAATAACGATTATATGTAAATGACTACCATATTTAGACGACCCATAGATACACGTGTAGACTTCTGGAAGTCTTTAATACCTAAACTAATTAAGTATTATCTCTATTATATGGCCATACGTGCAGTTTTTCATGTCTTGCGTTTCAGAATGTTGCATTCTTGTTTAGTGTTCCAAAAACTATACTGATATTAAAAATGCGAAAGTATTTTCGGTTTGATGATTTGTATGTTCAATTTTGGCATAGAGTTAATTGAAAGGACGGGGAGTAACGGTTCCTACGAAATTTGTAAAAACTCTTGATAAACGAGGACCAAAAATTCGGGCAACAGGTAGTTTAATATCATAAATACTAAAGTCCCGGCATCCTGGAGGATATGCTCAATATGTTGTCCATCACCGTTAAAGCATATGATATATTAATTGTTTAAATGAAAAACGCACATAACTCGGAACAAATAAACCGGAAATATTTTTATTGTGAACTTACGTCCAAATGAAAGGGTTATAAGGTAATTTGAGGGTCCATACGAGAATAAAGTGATAAAGCTATTGAACATGTATGAAATAGTATTTAGGTAGATACCTACCCATTTAAAATCACTTATTATTGTCTGCAGAGGCCAACGCCATTTTATTATTGCTTTTAATTCAGTACCCATAACACAAGCTACGCTTACTTTGAGGATAGATGGCTTTGCTAAAAAATGGTAAGAATGAAATTCAGTGTCTTAAAAATATTTGCTGCCTATATTTTTATCCTCTCGCACCTTTAACTTTTCGTAGTTATGTGCGTTTTCCATTTAATATACATCACATGCAAAATAAAAATCAAGTGACTCTTGACACTTATTTAATCTGTAATAAAGGTACGCGTTGCGTAGCGTAGGCACTATGCGCGTGTCGGTCTTTGATCTTCAATGGGTTGTCATAAGTAAACTTCTTTTGATTTCACATTTTACAAAGTGATTCCTTCTGAAATATACTTATACAACCGAATATAACCGAAATATGAAATACTGTTGAAGAAACAGTATTTCATAATTCGGTTACACGTTGTATACTCACTTTCAAAATAAATGATTTAATAAAATTAAAATTTTTTTTCTACTATTCTAAAATGGAGATTTCCTAATTGATTGAGAGATGCAACGCGTTGACAATGGCCCCCAAAGGTCAGGGGTATAATAGGCCGCAGAATGTCGCCAAAACGCGGTTTCCCCCCATGTCGTCGAGCCTTGGGCCTCTTCTCTTGGGCCGCCCTATCTCTCCGGTGACGCTCTTACAGCCCTTAATATGTTTATCAGCTAGTCTAACTCCGAAGAGGTAATAGTGCGTGCCGGGGATCAAACTCAGTCCCCCTGAAACAGAGGCAGAAGCTCTAACCACTAGGCTATCGCTGCTGCCAATAGCAATGATATATTCATACCTTACAGTTTTCACAATATAGTACGTAGGTGTATGTGACTCAAGTTGTTTTTGTTAAGAAAAAATAGTTTGACGGCGCATTTTTGTATCATATTTCGTTATATGTCTGCAATTGACGCTGACTACCTATGTTGCATATCTTATTAGCTTGCGTAGCATTAAAATTATTCTAAAGTTCAAATACAATTATTATATTTGTTACAAATTGTTAATTTGGTACTAATAATATTTTTTCCGTATCTCATTTCGGTTAATTGGAAAATGATCGGACTAAATGAAGCAGGCAGATTATTTATAAATAAAATTTTTCCCTGAGTCTATTTGGGTCAACTGAGAGAATGATTAATCCTGATGGTTTAACTAGTAGTACCTAGACCTTTTTGTGACAGAGCTCGTCCTTATTCCAGCCGTGTCAGGTTGATGGACACAGGCTGGCACTTTGCAGGACGCGTTACTTGCATGCCCTGCGAAGTGTCCGCGCTGTTTACAGGCGATGGTGCGTCAATTATTGTATTGATAAAAAAATTGACCAGCGACTCCCTGCGACTTGCTAGATGTCATCTGCCAACCTCGCCAGTGGTCTGCCAACATTGTGCTATCCATTGCGTGGTCGCCATTCCAGCATCTTGGGAACCCAATGTCTATTGGTCCTAAGTGCTATGTGACGTACTAATTGCTGCTTCGCAACTCGTTCAGCTAACCTCGCTTCGCTTAGCTAACGCTTCACAGGCTATATATATCAGGCTTGGCACTATTCAGAGAATAAATCGTGCTCAGTTTAACGGATGGGCGTTCACGGCCAGGCCATAATCTATTAATTTTTAAAGGGGATGAGGTTGAGTCTTACAGTGTTAAGATGGATAGGAATGCCTGCCCATCTCAACACTCTAAAACCCAACCTCATGAAGGCCGTCAAATTACCGTGAAGGCCGTAGTCCACTGCGCTGGTCTAGTGCTGAATGGTTCACTTCACACACCTTTGAGAACGTTATGGAGAACTCACAGGCATACAGGTTTCCTCACGATATTTATCTTCAAGTAATATTTTTAATTTCTTATTCCTATTATTGAATATAATTTATAAACTTGTAAAAACGCAAATCGCCTAAGTAACGGCGCAAAATCGATCAACGAAAATACCGAAAGTATCGAAAACCTCCCAACTTTTTTGTCAAGTCTAAAAGTAAAAAAGTCGGAGTTAAAAACGTAACCTTATCCACGATAAACAAATAAATAAATTATAATTCATTGATACATAATAGGAAAATTAACATTGTGTAATCGGCAAAATAATAGTCGGTGGATTGTTTTCACTCAACATTTACTCGATTACACTCATTGCAGTCAATGCCGAATTCATAATCGTCGATAATCGTCGCCAGGCAAATTATTTGCGACCGAAGCTGTAAATGTTACGACCAGACCATGGCCACTTTTTTATAAGGCGTTTCTTTAATACCAAAATAGCATACGCACATTTAACTTTTTTCGATAACAATTTAAGATATATGGGACAATTTTTTTCCATAGTAGCAATTGAAGGGTCTATGGTTTTCCTCCCATCGCCTATCAACAGCGGGGCTTGCAAGAAATACGTCCTCCAAAGGGGCGCCCAGGGTTCATCAACCTGAGGCGTAGGTAAGCCTAACGTGCCTGTACCCCGACAGCCACGTACGGTCTATGGCACAAAAAGCTCTACCTTAAGAATAGGTACCTATTTAATATTTTGTAGTTCCCCCTTGTATCTAACCCTGGATTCCGTGATATACTAGACCAATGTGACAAATATGTTCCTATATAAATTCATCCTAACTAGTATTATAAATACGAAAGTGTGTTAGATTGTGTAGTGTTCTTTCGAGACACTGTCTCTAATAGTTCGGGTAACAGGTACACTTTTTATCTGAGCAAAATAAATATATGTGTTATGTTTGAGTACTTTTGATTCTGTTTTGTTTTTCTTTTATGACAAATAAAGCGAAATAGGGCGAATTCGAATCCTAGCACGCATCTGCAACTTTACTAAGTTTTAAGCAATTAAAATATCACTTGCTTGAACGGTGAAGGAAAAAATCGCGATGAAACCTACATACCTGAGAATTCTCCATAATGTTCCAAAATGTGTGTGGAGTCCACCAATCCGCACTGGGCCAGCGTGGTGGACTACGGCCTTAATCCCTTCTCACTATGGGAGGAGACCTATGCCCTGTAGTGGGCCGGTAATGGGTTGATATTATAATGATGATGATGACTGAAAAGACGGAGAGTAATATAGGCTACTTTCCCAATTCCCACGGGATTTCAACAAAACCGTAATAATAGCGGACGAAGAACGCGGGCAACAGTTAGTGATTTTACGAAAGTGTTCATAAAATTAATTAATTAATTTATTTATTTATTTTACATCTTGTTAGTTCGGCAGGGCCAGTTACACTTACTAGAAAAAACTACATAATTTATACATAACTATAAGACAAATGAATGAAAGATGACTTAAAGCATCATACAAGACATATGAATAGAGTGTACTATAAATAAATAAATATACTACGACCAATACACACATCGCCATCTAGTCCCAAAGTAAGCATAGCTTGTGTTATGGGTACTAAGATAACTGATGAATGATTTTTATGAATATTATTCATAAAAGATATATACATAAAAATACTTATAATTTACAGATAAACTCCCAGACACTGAGAAACATTCATGTTCATCACACAAATATTGTCCAGTTGTGGGAATCGAACCCACGGCCTTGGACTCAGAAAGCAGGGTCGCTGCCCACTGCGCCAGTCGGCCTTTAGTTAATTTATTAAAAAAAAATGTATTCGTTGTTTATTATTAATAATTATTAAACTCGTTGAAGACTATTGTATACTTAAACCGATTTACACCCGTTAACCGTAAATTTGAGCGTCTTGCTGTGACTGTGAATATTGAAGTTCATATACTATTAAATTTTATAATCTGGTTTCAGATGGAGATAATGGGCCAAAGTGTGTTCGAGTTCAGCCACCCATGCGACCACGACGAGATTCGCGAGTCTTTACGCCCGGGCAAAGACGGGAGGCGCGACTTACTTCTACGCCTCAAATGCACCCTCACCAGCAAAGGAAGGAATGTGCATCTCAAATCGGCTTCTTATAAGGTAAGTTACTTGGGTATTACTTTTATTGTTCACAACGTAGAAAACAAATCTGAAATAAATAATGCTAGCACAATAAGGATGTGAGAAGGCAACCAAATTCGTACTAAGAAATAGCTGTTGATGCGTGGCAGGAGGTACAATCCCTACTAATATTATTAATGTCAATGTAAGTTTGTTTGTCACGCTTTCACGCAAAAACTACTTAACCGATCCTCATGAAACTTTGTACACATATTCTGGGAAGTGTTAGAAGTAAAGGAAACTTTTTGTCTCGACATTAAGCTGGGTTCCTTTGGGAGAGGGGATGAAACGAACTCCAACAAATTATAACCGATTTAAATAATTATTTTTGTACCACAGAGGTTATAATATGTGTTTAATTTTG
The DNA here is from genome assembly GCF_905163445.1 of Pararge aegeria. Classification (NCBI taxonomy): domain Eukaryota; kingdom Metazoa; phylum Arthropoda; class Insecta; order Lepidoptera; family Nymphalidae; genus Pararge; species Pararge aegeria. The sequence goes on from NC_053198.1 coordinate 5,848,806, forward strand.
CCCAAACTTTGTGTAGATCTGATGAACTTGGTTGAAGATAAAGGACAGAACTCCTCAGCGGACATCAGCAAACCCCTCATTTAAGGCTTAGCGATACTGAATAATTTAAATATTTTTAGAACTACAACTAAATTGAATGCCACATCAAAAAACAAAATCAAACGCAGACGAAGTCGCGGGCAACAGCTAGTAAATAAACAACATAAAACATATACATTCTAAAAATACATAAACAATTACATTCATTCGAATCCTCAAAACATAAAAGGTTTATAAACATAAACGGAAAATAAAATATATAGTTAAAATGGACAAAATGACACCATCGACAAATACTTGTGGATATGAGTTTGAAAAAAAAAACAAAAAGAAAGAAGCTATGTAAATGAAAAAGAAATCAACTTTTATACATTAGTAGTTATTTATGCAACAGTTACAAAATCTTTTATAACTGTAAAAAATGTTTCCTGGCAGAGATCACTACTGAGCCTTTTGTATTCTACTTTTCTACTTTAAATTTTTGAAACTTTTTACATTTTTTAAACCTTCAATTATTGACATAAAGTTTCAAAGGTTTTGTTTTGTTTGTTTGACATTTTCTAGGTCAGTTGCATCTCGTATGTGAACAACAGATGTTGTAGGCTAATTTTATTTATGTATTCTTAAACGGCGCCATTCTTAGAATGAAGTATGCCTACCAATGACGTCAACTAATGATCTTAACCATTTTCCTAAAATTCATTCGTTTAACTAACGGGGCGCTTCACAATGTTTAGTTATTATCTTTTTTTATTTTTGCTGACGTATCTGTTTGAATGAACGCTGGTTTTATTTTATGCGTTCTTGGTCAATAAAACCCCATCCCAACCCCATCTAGCCCCAAAGCAAGCGTAGCCTGTGATATGGGTACTAAGATGACTGATGAATATTTCTAAGAATAATATACATAAAAACTTATAATATACAGATAAACACCCAGACACTGAAAAACATTCATGTTCGTCACACAAACACGTTCCAGTTGTGGGAATCGAACCCACGGCCATGGACTCAGAAAGTTAATTTATTAATTTATTAAAAAAATATTTTGTACTTACTATTGTATACTTAAACCGATTTACACCCGTTAACCGTAAATTTGTGCGCCTTGCTGTGGCGGCAGCTCAGAATACTGTTGTCACGGCTCCACCCCGCGGGTGTCGTACGAGGCGACTAAGGGAATATAACTGAGAACGGGCAGCTGCGTCCTCTGTGCTACTACTACAATCTACTGCGATCACCAACCAGTTTGTCCAGCTTGGTGATTATGGGCAAACCGTCCCGTCGGGAGAGGTCTTCAGTCCAGCATTGGTCTAAATAGGCTATTGGTGATTGTATAAACCAGAGACCCTGAGCCAACATTTTAATAGACAACTAAAAAACCAAGCATTTTAAATTAGGAACACAAAAAGCTCTTGTTCTTTTTATTCATTCAAAAAATTATTATACTATTAGAGCTTTCAATGAAAGAGGTCGTCCTGGTAAGTACGACCGCCATGCTCATTTTAGCCAGATTTATCAATTTTAGGGTAGGCAGCCCTTTGTGCATGTAAGATGTGCACGCCACTACACTGTTAGCAAGGGTTAGTTGTAACTATTACTGTTAAAAAAAGTACATTACAAAGATGTTTGTAGTTCAAATGATTTCTTCTGTATAATATGTCTGTTCAATTGTTTCTTGGAAATCTCACCCAGAGGTTTGGTTTTTCTAAAGCTTCCCGGGATTAAATTCGTCTATATCGGTCCCCGGGGTGCATCGATGGTCTCGATGCAATAGTTGGCCCGGATACAAGTACAAACAAACAGATGTTACATTACATAGACAGATTAAATAATGGAGATATTTATATGCCGGAAGGATACTCCAAGTGGGTACTAGAAACTAGGAAAAGACTTTGCACGTATTCGTTTTAAGATTTCTTTATCGTACTATCTATCACATTATCATAAAGGATTTTCAAATCAATGATAAAACTATGAATATATAAAATGAATGATACATCAGTTATCAACTGATTTGGGATTAAAGCAGTTTTAAAAACGTTTCTTCAATAAACTCGTATTATTGCAATTTTGTAGGAATTGCATGATATAATAAAATTAATGTGTTTTAATTACAAGTAAAAGTAGAAGTTGTGGCTGGTCAGAATAAAGTACAAAAAAGTTTGGCAAAAAGTACAGGAGTCATATGAGGGACTGAGTATATGCTTTTCAAATCTTAATATGATTTTTAAGGCAATTTGCGACCTACGAATGTATAACAAAGTGTTAAAACATATTTCATAAATCGTGGTTACTATACGATTGATAAATTTCTTAACGATAATTAAAATAAAATTCTTAACGATCTTGGAAGCAGGCCGCTCCACTCTCATCTATAACAAGATAGAAACTTCTAAATTGTAATTTTAATTCTATGAAAAATAAATTAAAAAGTTGTTTTAAAAGAGAGAGTGTGAAAGTGTTTCTTGCCGGCTCTTCTCGATTGAATGTTCATTTCGAACCCGTGGTAGAGTCACTACAAACAGACTGACTTGATGTTTCAAAAGTGCTTTTAAACAAAGCCTGATAACTAAAGTAAAAGGTACAATAAAAGGAAATTATTCGTGGAGTTAAGTACAAACGAATAACATGATTCCGAAGTCAGTTTCAGCAGTCGGTCAACAGATAAATCTTTGAAATGAAAAGAAAGAATACAGAAACTTAGTTTGTATTGTTATCATCATATCAACCCATAATCGGCCCACTACAGGGCACGGTTCTTTTCCCACGATGAGAAGGGGTTAAGGCCGTAGTCCACCACGCTGGCACAGTGCTGATTGGTGTATCATTATACTTAGAATCAAATCATACATAGGCAACCTAACATAAAATTACACTGACACAGGTACACGAGCTTGTTAACGTAACGATTTCTTAGATACTGTAATTATGTCCATTACATTTGATTGATGGTGCTCCGAGCCAATTTAAAGTTATTACATGTTAACGTGATACTAACGATTCACGTTTAGGTATAATAGAAGAAAAACTCCAGTACGAGTTATAAAAAACTGAAAGAAATGCATTGTAAGAGTTATAAAATCCTATCCTTAAGTATTTATAACCTGATTTTCTTCATTTTATATCATCGGCATACCCTCTAGGCTCTATGCACGTCACTGAGGAATAGTACTTTCTTTGACCCAACCCTGTCACAAAAACTACGACAGCTTTTGCCTCGGCCATCACATAGTTCCGCAGCATTAAATCTAATTTGAATATTTTTTTCTTTATCAACAGGTGATCCACGTAACGGGCCACATGTTAACCCCAACCGAAGAAAAAATAAAGGAGCAGGACGTCGGCTCTGATTCAGAGGAAGATAAAAAAGAAGTTAAAAAGTGCAGCAGCACAGGAGCGTTGGTCGCCGTTGGCAGGCCGATACCGCATCCCTCCAATATCGAGACCCCGCTGAACAACATGACCTTCCTCACTAAACACAACTTGGACATGAAGTTCACTTATACAGACGAAGGGTAAGCTGTTTAAATTAACAAAAGCTTCTTAAAACTGTATGGCTTGTATTTAAACGCGATTAAGAGAACCGACGAATCCTAGGTCCTGGAATGACTCGTTAACACAATGTTGGTTTGCCCGCGACTAGATCGACAGACAACATCGAACGATGCGCAAGACGCTGTTGTACGCAAGCGGCACAAGACATTTGAATATGGAACACGAAACAAATGACCTATGACCAGTATTGGACATCCATTAATAGTCATTATGATGACAATGTAAAAGTTGATTAGAAATGTGTCTTTTTATACTACCCAAAAATCTAAATGCCTACGGAAACGGAGTCTCCACCCCTGGCCAAGTCATGTACGCTTTCTCAAAATAGAATCAACCAACAGTATTTACAGTTTCATAGTAAATAAAATTGAGTAAAATATATTTAAAATCAATAATGTGTAAATGTATCTGAAAAATGGCGTCTATCTATGAGCGTAGGTCCGTACCATCATGGCCGTCCAAAACGCATATAAGTCAAATGTATATTCTGATTAATTCGTTTTATAATCTGCTGAGATTCTGAGTGTCACTTCTTAGTGCCACAAATGATTGCCATAGACCATTGTATTGCCTTTCATTTAAATTTTTCTACAAAGGAAATAATTTTCCTAAAATAGAACTATTTCGTAAGAAATAAACTATCGAACAACTATTTCATGATACATTTCTGAAAATAAAAAAAAAATCTTAAAAGTATCCTCGTGTATGAGAAACTAAGCTCAATTTTGCAGGGGATTTGCCTGGTCGAAGTCCATATACACCTCAACATTGTAGCCTTTCATCATCTTTAGATAAATGTTAACGTTTCTGAGGTGATTTGTTATGTACGTTGTTATAATAAGGACCATTGTTAACCCAGTTCGCAATGAAGAAAGAATTATATTAAATTGATTAGTGGTATTTGAATTACAACTCGATGAACCTCGAGGCTTTTATGCATGTGCCTTTAGCAACAAAGGTTTAATAAAGCGTAAAATTCTTGTAACATTCTATGCAAAACATCATTACAATTTATTTACAAAATAATAACATAATTACAATTATAATGCTCTTATTATCATCTTAAATACACCGTGAATTAGAGGTTTGTTGTAAACTTTTACAAAGTTCTTTATTCGATACAGTTTATGAATTTTCTCATATAAAACTAGAATTAGGTCAAGGACATGTCAGATGGAAACTTCATGACCTACCTGTTGCCATTTTTTCTATGGTAAACAAACCATTAATGTCACAAAGCAGTTCCAAAACGTGTTACAAGATGGCGCTAAACAACAATGGAGCGTTCGTATTACCTGGCAAAATTTAGGTAACGCTCACGTCCCCATGATTCGACCTTCGCAACGCTTTACACAACTCGGCGGCGTTATATCAACAAAAATATCACCTTCAAACGTATTTTGTAGGTTAAACATGATGCGATTTCGCGGTTTTGTACTTGTTCCTCAGTACGCGATAATGCACGGATGTTGGATTTGTGGTGATATTATGAAAAGTGTTGCGTCCCAGTGAATATTTGTGGGTGATACGTGATGTGATATTCGGTAGTTTGATTTATTGATTCGGTTTTATCTTGTGCGCCAAATTTTGGAATGAATATGGCGGGTTTTTTAAATGCTGTAAGTTTTTAAATTAAACAAAGGAATTCACACATTTAAATTAAGAATTCCTTAGTTAGTGCGGATGTTTTGGATCGTGTTATGGTGTGTGAGCGAAAGGTGCGCTTCATAAGGCAATAGGTCATTCAAGGTTAACTGCCGAGTTACCGGTAAACATAACCTAAACAAAAGAGACTTTAGGTCACATTGGGAATGACCTTTGAAATCATTGGAGAATTTTTATTTTTATTGCCCTTAATTGTAATGATATTTTATATTTATTAAAAATCACCTAAAACTTGGAAGAATATAAATTGGTTCAACTTTGGTTTTATATTTTTGTAGTACTTCTACTAAGAATTTATACATAAATTCATAAGAACTTCACTCTCTAGGTTACAAAGGTTACAAATTTGTTATAAAACTTTATCTTAATCCTCAAAAGATAACATAGCCAAGGTCAAGTGTTTTATTTTTTATAATGCCTTTAATTTAAGGTTTTTTCCTTGTATAATGTTTAAGCCAATGCTGACATCAATGAAACTCCTTTTTAATTTTTTTTTTATAAGACAGTAATTTGGAAAACATCCCATTATTTATGGAAAACATCGCTATGCAGCGATAAGGCGGCCAAATTGTACCCTACATGTTCTCTCTATTTTGTATTTGATTTTTTCTGTTTACAATAAAAGTGTGTTAATTCCTTCATTCTTTCATTATTTCATTAAAAGTAACACTTACATTTTTTTTGTCTTTTGTTGCAGGTTAATGAACAGCTTGGGATACGAGTTCGAAGAACTGGTTGGTCGTTCTCTATACGACTATCATCACGCTGCCGACAGTGCTGCCTTGGCACAGCATTTCAAATCATGTAAGTTATCTAATACCAATAATATTGAGTACCGACATAGATAAGGCTGCCTTCGCACCCTAGCACTAAGTACTATTACGGCTTTCTTAGTGTGTTTTCCTTCTGCGTCTTGTTTCAATACAGTTTTTCTATTCTATTCTATAGATATATAGAAGAACTTGCTATGACAAAAAAACAAAGACGTTGCTTAGTACTAGTGTGCAAAGACGACCTTGTCACTAAAAGTGATATTTTAAATCTTTTAATGGCAACGGGAGCGTTAGAGGCCGGTAAAAAGTTACAAAGATACGCGTAGGCAGTTACGGTAGGTCTGCCCAATTCCTAAAAGTAAGCACTTCCAACGATAAAGTAAATTGAGTGACCGCATTTGTACGTAACGTACTACCATTTAATTTCCTCTGTGCTTTCATCAATTTTGTAGCGAGCGACATGCATCTTAATAGCGCATCAAATATTCGCGCGAATTAAATCTACAGTGCACCAAGTAAAATTGGCCTCAAACGACCGTTTTTTTTTACCGCGCGAATTTAATATCGCAAATGACGACTTAAGTATAATTGTATGAATAAAAACTCGCCCGTTTTTTTCTCAGTGTTATATAGCTCATAATTATGTCATGCACAAATGCAGAGTGACGGACAAGCGTGTTTATTCTCTCTGGTCCATTTTTATCTTGCATGTCTTATTTTGTAAACAATAATAATTTCACTGTTTTTTAGTCCAAGGTATGTTTTTAAAAAAAGTAATATAAACATTAATAAATAAATAAATATAATACGACACATCTCCATCTAGCCTCAAAGTAAGCGAAGCTTGTGTTATGGGTACTAAGGTAGCCGTTGAATATTTTATGAACATATTACACGTAAATACTAATAATATACAGATAAACACCCAGACAAGGAAAAACATACATGTTCATCACACAAACATTTTCCAGTTGTGGGGCTTGAACTCAGAAAGCAGGGTCGCTGCCCACTGCGCCAACCGGCTGTCTTACATAAAGACATACATTAATTTAAAAAAAACGCTAATGAGTTTTTTTGTTTAAAACACACGCTAAAAGTATATAGAATATAGTATATAAAGTATATAAATTTGTCACCTGCACATAACATTGGTTCCTATCGTTCTACAATGTAGCAGTATGTTTTTCCCACAGCTGGTTTTATTCTTCTAATTAACACCTTAGGTAATCGTTGCAGATAGGCACCGAGGACAAACCTCTGCGGTTTTTTCGGTGTTTTTATACTAACCATTTTATTGTAATTGCTTTATTTGATAAATAAATAAAAAAAAAAAACAAGGTATAAATCAGGCCATAAAAAGCGAGGAAAGACGTGCCGCTATGCAATTTAGCGTTCAGGTACGATGCCGCGTAGAAAACGATTATAACTTACACCTAACAGGTTAGCCCGCTACCATCTTATTTGCATCACCACTTACCACTGGGTGAGATTGCAGTCGAGGGCTAACTTGTTGTAAAAAAAATAGGACACTGAAAATTATATTTATGTGGTAATTCCTATATTGAAACATCTCAAGACAACTATTACCGTTGATAAGAAATCGTCGGTAAGTTTGGTTAAGAGAAAAAGTTAACACAAGCCCAAGTTCAACGATTGGCGTGTTGATTAGTTTTTCTGTTTGCCTTTAAATTCCTCGTCTTGCTGAGAAAATGTTTTGCTGACAACATGCATTTACCAGCGTGGATGGTCTAAGATCACAATCCCTCTTTCCTATAAGGTATTGGAAAATACCCAATAGGAAAGAGGGGTACTGTCCAATCAGTAAGGTGACAATATCCTATTGATGACCCACTTACTTGGTGCAAGCCTCGAGTTTTAGTCTTAGAACCTCAATACTCCAATCGCCACGTCGCTTTAATAAAATATGTATGCCGTGCTTTAGTAAGGAATTCCGACTTCAAGGGTAAAATTATTGTCACTTGCTCTCCGAAGGACAGGAGGAATCTCCGAGGAATCAGAAAGACCCAAACATCTATACTTATAAAAAAATAACCCCTAAATTTTGGCTTAAACAATCACAGTATGGATGTATAAGTACATAAAGTCAAGAAGAACAAAATAAAAGTGGGGTCATTGATATGGAGAAAAAAAAGTAATAATAGGTATCATAGGTGAAAAATAATATTTTTTTTTAAAATATTGCATATACGATTACGGTTTATACCAATTATATAAAGTTATGAGTAAAAACTAGTGAATAACTTGACTCTGACTGTTTTTTACTACAATATAATAAAGAGAAAGAGAACTTGCTTACAAATAGGACGAATTAAAATAACTCTCACGTCGTTTCACTCATAACTTTATTATATTTCTTTTTAACAATTTCATCTATGGCGCCATCTTGGCAAAAATGTTCCAACAATGGCCGTTGTCTGTAACAGACGTAATAGTTCCACGTAGATCTAATAGATGGCAGCACATGTGTAAGTAAGGAGATTTTACCAACTTTAGGGAATCAGTACATTGATTGGGATATTTACTTTATATTTGGCTTTTAGGGATTATAGAATATGTGTTTTAAATAATATAGCTATTAAGCGTCGGTTTGCATGGGCATCTCATTACTACGGATGAGGACTACTCTATATTTTAATACTTTTATTTCTGATAACCTAGTAAAATAATAGGTCAATACGTACGCTTCTAATCTGCTTTTACTCAATGTCCTCAGAGTTTACCATAAATTTTTTTTTTCGTTTCAACATGTAAATAGGTACTCACAATATTTAATCTACAACGAAAATAAATAATATATAATGAATAATTTATAAATTTAAAAGGTTACATATAATTTGTACACATTTTTTTAAGGGAGTTATCTAAAAGTATGTGTCGATTTTAGAAACATTTGCATTTAATTTAAGGGTAAATATTTTTGAATGTTTGCAACACTGATATTTATTTTAGGGTACATCACGAGATGGTATGTAGAGAACGCGTCGAGATAGTTGTCGGCGTCCTATTGTTAACGCATCAGCGTTTGTTTATATAAGCCATCATCCATCAATAGCCGCTGTAATGTCGCGGTAATTAACGACTGTGTATCGACATGGTACTCAATACATTACAAATGTTGTTTGTACAAACTGTACCAAAGTTATGAAACTTAGATAATACTACTATATTTTGTCGTATTACTAAGTTTATTGTTTGTTTTATTGCTATACTCGCCTTTATATGTACCTAAACTCCTATTTATTGGAGGATAGCTTTGGAAAGTCAAGCTAATTTCGTTTTGTTACTTGTCTGAGATATCTTATTCCCTATTACCTTATACCTGATCAGCATTTAAAAAACATATAATCCTTTTTAATATTATCAATGCGAAAGAGTCTTTATTTATTTGTTTGTTTATCCTTTACGCTCTATCTAAGCAACCCATAGACCAATCAACCTGGTTTTTGGCATAGACTAATTTCGCAGGTCGGAGAATAACATGTGCTACTTTTTATCTCAGGAAAGCAAATATTTTCCACGGGTTAAAAAAAAACGCGGACGAAGAACGCGGGCATCAGCTCGCGGTTTATGGTTAGATGCATAAACTGAGTAGGTACTACGTACCAATATTAAACAGTAGCGGTACTTCACGTAATTACACGTCTTGTTTACGTCTTGCTGTGGAAGGAACTAAAATAACCAGCTAGCTACCAATGGCTATCTATAATTCTAATATTACCTGGCATTAGATCCAGTCACATAACTCGATGGCTCCGCACTTGAACGCAATAGCGCAACACAATATTTATTTTAGAAACCGAGATTTGTTTTTGCGCTTGGCCATCAGCCATCGGCTGCGTGATTGCTTTAAAGTAACGCTGCATTATTAACTAAATAAAAAATGTAATGCTTCTCATACAATGAGCATTGAGTTTTGTTTGATAATTGATAAACCTAGCCAGGCTTCTTTGTAACAGAAACATGATTCCTAAGAAAGTTCTTGACCTACCAATGCATACATTTAAAAAATGTGTAAAAACGCATCTAGTACAGCGAGGTTACTATACATTTGATGAATTCCTCAATGACAAGGTAGAATGGAAGCAGCCAGCGTCGCTCTCATCTCCCGCAAGATAGCAAAATGATTGTAAATGTTGATGTTGGAAAAGAGCAACTACTGAGTTTCGTGCCGTCTCTTCTCGGTAGAATCTGCTTTCCGAACCGGTGGTAGAGTCACACAAACATACATACTTGACGTTTCAAAAGTGCTTTTAAAGTAGGCCTACTTGAAATAAATGAATTTGAATTTGATTTTGATTTTGAAAAAAGAATGCGTAGAGAAGCAACATTGTGAAAAAAATTTAAATCATTACATCGACTTCATTTCGAGTTTGTGCGGATTCTGTGTGTGAGGCTTTTGCCTTATAGGAGGCTTCGGCCATGGCTAATTACCACCCTACAGACAGAGATATGCCGCTAAACGATTCACCGTTCCGGTACGATGCTGTTGAAACTAATTAGTGCTTTAATATAACTGCTATACCCTTATCGTATCAGGTGAGATTGTAGTCAATGCCTAACTTGTAGTGGTAAAGGCGGCATTATACACAATTACTTAGATGGCATTTCCGATTATTTAAAAACATAAGAAATACCAATTTGGCAACGTTCGCTATGTCTAACTTGCGGCCTAAAGTCAATCACAGTAAGACAATAAAACGGTAGCATTGACGTCCCTTGCCGTACACAAAATGAAGATTAGAAATCTGCAACAAAAAAAAAACTGAATAGTTAACAGATTTTTTTGTTCAGGCTCTTGTTGAGGAATTGAACGCTAAAAGTATAATAATTAAAATACAAAAAACATATTGAGGCAATAACGTCCCTTGTCTTACCTAAAACAAAGATTATAAATTTGCAACAAGGGCCTCCACAATTAAAAAAAACCGAATAAATAAGTTTTTTTTTGAGGCCCTTGTTGAGGAGTTGAACGCTGAAAGCATAATAATTAAAATACAAAAAACACAGTACGGTAAAACGGTAGCATTGACGCCCCTTGACGTACCTAAAACAAAGATTATAAATTTGCAACAAGGGCCGTAACAATTAAAAAAAACTGAATAATTAACAGTTTTTTTTAATTGTTGAGACCCTTGTTGAGGAGTTGAATGCTAAAATTATAATAATTAATATATATATATATTTTTTTAAATGACATTTTTATTGTGATTTTTATAATTTTATTCAAAGCACCGAGGCTTAGAACCAACAGCTAGATATTGCTCAGACCATCTGTAATATTATAATGAGTGCACCCAAAGGTGTTAACTGCTATGAAACGTCCACAACATTAACTATCATCAATACAAATATTATTTATTTTAATTTGTATGTGTGGAACATGCGATAAGCCCTGTAGATAACAAACCAAAACATTTTTCTCATCGCGTGATGTAATTATTGTTTTCATTTTGTAACTAGCGGCCTTAAAATAGAACACTCTTTAAAGTCAAGGTTCTTCTCTTACACAGATAACACCCGTATTGTAGACGATTCATAATTTAAGATCTTTGAATAAGATCGCAAATTTGGCACATTTTGATATTTATTGCTATCAAATCACCTAGTTTATTTAATTGACCGGTTTCCTACTCCAACAAATCCTACTTCTTAAAGATTTCTTCCTCGTTTGTTGCTTAATAATGGTTGACCATCAACTCTATATATATTGTACCTACTGTCCTAAGGTACACTGTTAATTTTCTATGTTATTGTATGTTATAAGCATTGGTGTACCTACCTATAATAGCCCATAAGTCCTTTGGCAAGAACTCAATGGCCCGTCACGATGACCGAAAGAGACGGTCACTCAATTTTCAGATATGTCCCAGATATTTTTGGTCTTCTACTAATGTTCAAAATGAGGTCCGTATACTTTTTACTCAAGACTCTGCTAATTAAACCACTGAATAGCACGCTGAAAATTTTTACATTTTTAACTTTAAATCATCATCACCATGTCAACCAATCGGCGTCCACTGCTGGATATAGGTCTTTTGTAGGGAGTTCCACAATAAGTTTGTTTCCTCCATCTTACAAGGAATTTGCCCGATAATGAGCCAAGCTGGGCAGGCGGGTTGGTCATCGCAGGGCCAGACTGATCGCACCGGCGTCGCTGGTGCCCGACACCTGTGCCATTTATTTAGTCTAGCCAATTTTAAGTGGTTATACCGCCACTTGACGGTCGCCAGGTTAGACGGCAGGGTGCACCACGTACAGGTGAGGTTGGCATTTTGGGAGGCTGACTGGTACTAACCTCCCACTTACACCCCTTTTAATATTCTGTTCGCGTACCGCACGCGTCCCAGTAACCGGTAAATCCTGTAATAGTACACCAGAGGGAGCTTTATGGGTGGTTTAGCATTCTCGCATACAAAGCTTTTTGGTGTGGAAATATACGCATTTAGAATACTTAGATAATAATTATGTATGTTGAAACACAAGTTTTAAACTGAGGCGGATCATCCGTTATCAATTTTTTTAAATTTCTTCCTTCCTTATTTATTTAAATCAAAATGTAAATATGGAATTGTTCTTTTTAATATTTTTCGTTTCTTTTTCGACGTAGGTTTTTTGTAGAGAGTTTCAAAATCCACGGTTCTGGGCCGCTTGTGCCCTAATTATGCATCCAACTTGATTTTTAGCATAGAGTTAGTGTAAAGAACGGATAGTAACATTTTATACGTTGTTTTTATTATCCCAGGAAAACTAAGGGTTACCAGGTACTGCAACAGCTAGTTAATTAAATAGTGAGATAGGTGATAACAATACCCGAATAATTATATTTTGGGCTCTTAGACCAGGGCGCGTTTAGAACCCTCGTAGCTTTAGGTTTAAGTTGGCGAACATAGGTTTCACCATCACCTTACAATTATGTAATCAGAATTTGAATGAAAGTTTGAATTGACGCTTCATATTATGTGCTTGAATAAAGAATTTTTGAATTTGATTTTGAATAAAGTGGCTGGTTGGTGCAATTTCAAATTCTTAAAATTGTTTTCAATTATTACCTTCTTGCTTTCTCTAACAAACAATAAATAACAACCATATATAAGTATGCGCTAGCTGAAAGGTTACCCAAAAATATTGCTTGTAACAGGAGTACTCACTAGGGAGAGCAGAGCGTCGGGGATCGTTTTGTATCTGTAAAATATAGCCTCGCCGCGCGAGTAAACACGGCGCGTGAAGACAAATTGCCGGGAAAAGCGATTGTGACACACTCGAATGGCAATAACGTTCCAAATAAGTATATTATATTGATAACAACATAACAATCGCCTATTGGGTCTGCAATGTAATGTAATTTATAATTTCTCCAATCTTTATACTCCACACCAAACTGATCGTCGGCGACAATGTACCTACTCTTTACGTACCGACATCCTCAGGAGATGTTTGGATGTCTTTACAATGAACAATTGTTAAGTTTAAAAAAAAATTAATTAAATTTTATTTAAATTAAAATTCCTCAAATGTGTCGCCTTATCTATATAATATGCTACTTTTCTATAACGCTAAGATTATTTTGGACTTACCATTGCATAGGTTTTAACAATGTATTAAAAACATTTATTACAACGAAGTTGCTATGCAAATGATGAATTATTAAATAACATAACGCTTCATCTTGGAAGCATAATGATTATTAAATGTTAATGCTATAAAAGAGCAAAGACTGAGTTTCTTGCTGGCTTCTTCTTGGTTGAAACTACAATTTTCTTTTTCTTTACAATTTCAGAAAATTGTAGTTCACTTCAAATATACAGACTTGAATTTTAATTTAAAAGTTACCCTGATGGATGGTAATGAACTTATAAATTACTCGTATCAAGACCTCATTAACAAAGAGTTTGGAACATATGAACATACACACACATACAACACATACAATTAAACACACACATAGATCCCCTATAATCATAATGCTGGCTCAATCCGCTAAAAATAATTACTTACCTCATTCTACACGAAAGGATATAAATGTCTTACCTCATTTATATAAATGATCCTTTAACTTGGAGTAATATGTGGAGGTTAAATTTAAGTAGAATATACTCGTCCACAACGGATGTCTAATCTCCCAGGTTTACAAGTAATTTTCTAGTACACTGACTCTAACGACTTTACCTACGAGTACATAGCTTTATAAGACACCTTAACACAATAGAGTTTTAATTGTTTGAGTTTACAATTAAAAAATAGATTTATATAGGGTGGCAAATGTCGTTCGGTCCTCTTCGTATTGTTTCGCTCAAAATTCGCAGGCCTGTATATTTTTTCGACAAAGAAAACCGCCCTATATCGACGTCCATTTTTCAAATGTATTCTTTAATCGCGTGGGCAGTGGCGTGCATATGCATAAAGCAGAAAGATGGCATAATATGGAAAAATCCTAATACTAAACGAGTTAAATAAAAAAATAAAATAAATCAGAAGTAACCTTTACTTTTTGACCTACTTCACTTAAGAAGATAAACATTTCATTTCTTTCTCAGTATGCCTACCTATATACCTGCTTACTGTAATTCAATTTTTACCCGACCCATAAAACAATTACATTTCAATGCAGAACGTTGATCCAAATAACTTTTGGAGTCGCGTACCCATTTCATTTTGTTTAACGCTCTCAGGGGCTGATATGAGGGCAGAGACTGGGGGCGTTTTGGGATAGCAATTGTTTTAGTGACCGTGACCTCGGCTGTAATAGGTATTTTTGAAGTTATATTTCTTTTGGCGCGTTAGGGAAAAATGATAAGAGTATTTTTACGATGATGCGCGCGCACTCAAAAACTCAAATTTTAATGATTCTTGTCCCAGAATTCTTTTAATGTATTTAATACCTTTGTTCTATGATTAGTGTAGTTTTTTCTAAAAACGCAGAATAAGGCGAAAGATAATATTTTTGAAAAGATTTTTATCTTGTTACGCCAAAGAAGTATAACTTCTAACACGTGTACTTAAGTACACACACTTTTTTTTAGTATAGGAAGAGTCCTATAATAAATAATACTTATTACAGCAGATAAAAGCGTGCATACGATTTTATATTAGATCACTTACGCTCGAAGTTAGTAATCGATCTTGTTGACAATCTTTAGATAACAGTTTTTTTAGTATTACTGTCCTTATCTACAGGGAAGAGTAGGAAAAGGATAGCAGTACTAAATTCAAACTGCCATCTGAAGAGATTGAATTTGATTATAATCAATCTACTTAATCCTTATCTTGTGTACTTCCTTATATTTATACTATACCCAAATTAAAAATAAAATTATTATTATGCGGCATTGTAAATTTTTTTATATCATTTATCTAAACGTTATTGCTGTATATCAGTTTATTATCCTTCCGTTTATTTATGCGAGACGAAACCTCATATTGCTAAGTGCTTTCTTAGGTCTGGTCTTTTTCAATTAAATCGAAACTTTTGTTCGGTTGTCATGCTAAGCTGACCTACTATATCAAGTTGAGTACAATACCTGAACTGCATCGACTCGACTGATAAATCTATGACATAATACCTACATCATTTTAATCAATTCTACCATCTCACGCAATTCAATACTTGTTATACACAACGCAAGACCTATCAATGGTTCCAATCCAGTGCTGGAATATGACCTTACTGGATTACAGGACTGGAATTAGCGATTATGCGTCAGTACTCAGTTTGTTTTTGAGCAATATCTTCATGCACCGTTGCCGAACTTTCTTTTTCCCTTATTTCTTGTTTAGAAAACTTTATAATTGCAATAACGAAGTATACAATAGTTTTGTTTATATTTAGCACGGTCTAACCTAGCAGTATCTTATTAAAAATATGGGTCGCTTACATCTACGTTGCAACAGAGAAAATAATTATTCCCAGGGCTTTTTGATGACACGGGCTATATAATCGCTATCATTTTAGTGTCAGTGTATTGAGTTACCAACATTTTTCATAACCTTATCGTACAAGTTAATTTGTATAGATAATTTGAATTTTTACATATCTTGGTCTGTTCAACACACTAAAGCCAACCTTACCGAATTTGTCCATTAGAAAGTAATTATCGAGAATGTGCTCGCTAAGTTCACTAAGTGTATCACTAAGTTCTGAACCGTTTTTTTTATCAAGTTTTCACCATGAGATAGCGTGGTATAACATAATAATATTTTAGTTTATATATTGTAAGAACATCGCGGTAAGCTGGGCACTATAACTTTTTAAATCATTTGGAATCTATATAGAACCAACTATTGCTAGCGATTTTTTTTTTTAAAGAGTAACTATCCTACGTCTTCCTCAAAGATGCCAGATATCTCTGTGACAAAATCCGTCAAGATCGGTGCAGTTAATAAACCGGCTTTGGATTTTTGTGGACCACTTCTTTGCTTCGCTATTTAAGTACAGCTAAAACGGGCGCTACGACAATTATGTCTACCGTTTATCTCGTCTATCTCTTTCGAAAAAATACGAATAGAGATAATTATCCCGTGGCGCGCATGAAGTCCATTCAATCAATGATTCCAATCCAGTCCAGGAATATGAGCTCATTGGTTTATTGGACAGGAATAAAGCATTGGTCATAAGTCATTACTCAGTTTGTCATATATTACCGGTGTCCCACAAAAAATACAAATGCTTATTTCCATAATTTCCTCTTTACTCAACGTTCTATCCTATATATCTAAATATCAAAGATTAAGTGAGTACAACATATTGTTGGTTTCAATATCGCTAAGTTAGTGAACTCTTTATAGCATTTAGTTCACCAAGTAGGTAATAAGATTCTATTACGTATAATATGTTTCGGACGCGGGGGATTAATGCTAAGTCTGTTATAGGTTCTTGTCCCAGAATTATTTTAATATCTTTACGGTTGTTTACTGCTATAAATTTTAGTTTTAATACGTGCTCCCTCGCAGTGCTAAGCGTTGTAACCTTATAAGTGGGACGTTTAGGAGTTATTTATTCATAAGATACATCAGCAATGTTTCGTAACAGCATTAATATCAATTGAACAGAGGAAAAATGAAATATCAACCAACTTTTATCTGGTCAGGGACTGAGTTCTATCTCCGGCCTCTTAACTTTTCGGAGATTAATGCGAGTTTTCATGAACCACGAACTAGGGAATGACTAAGCAAGTAACGCGTAATCAACGAAGATACCTAGGCATGCACCTTTCACCAATCGATTTTTACCAGGCAATCCATATAACCTAACTTTCCTATAATTCTTATCATAAAGTGTAGTATTTTGTGTTATTATAGTCATATTTTTCGTATTTATGGATAAAAAACAAACTTATATTTTTATCATCAGTCAATTGTAACTTGACGAGAACCTAATCATAAAGCTCGGTTCCGTAACTATAGATGGCACCTAACGTCGTGAGTTGGTGAAGCGTTTTTCGATCGCATCACCCAAATAAGTAGCCATCCGATTCCTAGGTTTAGTGAAAATTCAAATCACTCGCACATACATTTAGATGTTGCAAAACCTCTTTAAGAAACCTGCCCGAGACTTATCCATAATGCTCTCAAAGGTGTGTAATACGTGGCCTGAACCCTTATCATTCTAAGATGAGACCCGTGCCCTGTAGTTAGCCGGAAATGCTTGAAAATTATGATTATAGTTGGCTAGAAACATTCCAATCATAGCCAAACATAAAACAGCGTACCTACTTACATAATCAGTAAACATTGTAATTACAATGTATTTGCGATACTAGCTAGATAAACCATTTACAATGTGTTGTTCATCAAAACATTGGCATAACGCATACCCAACATCTCTTGGCAAGATTTGAGACGGGCATAACATGACGGTGGGTATACCTTTACCTACATGTTCAATAGGGCTGATAGATACGCCGAAGGTTGCTGCTATTTCTCTTCCCGGTAAACATCTTTTCCGCACACAGATCACTTCTGTAATTTTCATTATCATCCGCTACCTATCATAAGTACCACAGGCTTCCTATCATAAGAGATACGGTATATGAGTGTATAGACCCACCACTGCTTCAATGGGGTTTGGCGTACTTTAACCACTATTATCAAGTAAGTAAGTGATAGTAACGGGGACCGACGGCTCGCCGAGGCACGGCGGTGACGCCACCAAATTCCAAACTTCTGAGCTGGTGCTGAAAATTCTGTAACGGAAAAAAACATAACAGCTAGCCACTTGGCCCTATCCTAGATTAGAACTCAGGACCTCGAGTCCGTAGTTCATCGTTCTAACCACTAGACCAACGAGGCAGTTGGTTGACAACGCGATAATCTCACGCAATAATCTCGAGCAGTCACTAAAAAGAAGGCTCTACGTAACTCAGCGGACGATGGAAAAATCCGATTGAAAGAAGCGGCCCAGGACGTTGGATTATGGAACTCTATACAAATGAGCGATGTCCACGTATGGACGTACATCGTTTGAAGTGATGTTAATTGACTTGCCATGATTAGCTATTCTATGCAGTAAAATTAATGTCATTTTTATTATATTCAGTCGAAATATTTTGGTGATTCATTAGTTATTGTATAAATGAATTTGTATAAATTAAGATTTGCATGTCATAGATTTTGACTAAACATGTTTTGTAACAATTGACGAGGGTTATAAACAGTTGTTTTCTTTTAATTTAACTCTGGTGAAACAGCGGTTCACAGCTACTTAGTTTATTGATACAGTTGTTGTGTAGGTCATGGTCAAGGCCATTGCAACGCCATCAATGGCGCGACTAACAGCTGGGTTCGTTCAATAATATTACGTTTTATTATGTAAAGTCCATTTGCGGTATAGTAGGTTTTTTATTCCACTGGAAGTCAGCCCTTGACTGCAATCTCACTTACTGAAAAGTAATAATGCAGTCTTAGAACCATTTAAGGGTTTAGCAGTTTTTTACTTGGGTTTCTACGCGACATCGTACCGGTACGTACCCACAAGCCCAGACGAGAGAAAAATCTGAATCTATAAATTCACAAAGCCCGGGTTCGAATCCCAGACCTCTACCTTTAAACCATAGCGGTCGCAGCGGCCACTGCCTCACGGAAATTGTCGAAAGCGCAAAAATAATATATCGTTTATTTCATTCAAGCAGTTACCCATCTGATAAAACAATACAATACATTAAAGATAACAATAAAAGTATATTATAATAATAATAATGATTAAAAAGAACAAATTTTCCATAATTAGGTATATATGTATAACAAATACGATAAAGGCTGTATGAAATTCAAAATTCAAAATTCATTTATTTCAAGTAGGCCTAATACAAGCACTTTTGAAACGTCAAGTCTGTCCGTGTGTAGTGACTCTACCACCGGTTCGGAAGGCAGATTCTACCGAGAAGAAGCCGGCAAGAAACTCAGCAGTTGCTCTTTTCCAACATCAAAAATTTACATTTTATATTTTAACATTCATTTTTCTATCTTGTGAGAGATGAAAGCGGAGCCGGATGCTTCCAAGCAACCTTGTCATTAAGAAACTCATCAATTGTATAATAACCTCGCTGTAATAGATGTGTTTTAACAAATTCTTTAAACTTATGCATTGGTAGGTCCAAAATTACCTTAGGAATCATATTATAAAAGCGTATACTCAATCCCACAAATGACTTCTGCACCTTTCGCAGACGATATGCAGATGTCACTAATTTATGACCGTCCCAAAAATGAGATTATATGTTATTTTTATAAAAATATAACATGTAACTTTTTTTTGGTGCGGTGGTTAAAAATCCTATAAAAATATCAAAGTAATCTTTAGTAAATGTTTTTAATATTTTTTATTGCAAATTTAGCGTAACTTCCAAGTTGGAATTCATAACTAAATAAACCATCTCAAATTCTTGTAAGTCGACTGTTTATATCCACTTTTTGTTTATAAAGACTAATATGTTGTCTTACAAATACTATATTGTTATAAATGTATTGTGAGGCTACCGTAAGTATACCAATTTCTTTAAATTTTTCACGGAGGGATTCACGTGATTTAAGTTTATATATTGACCGTACAGCTCTTTTCTGCAATATGAATA
Organism: Pararge aegeria; assembly: GCF_905163445.1. Taxonomy (NCBI): domain Eukaryota; kingdom Metazoa; phylum Arthropoda; class Insecta; order Lepidoptera; family Nymphalidae; genus Pararge; species Pararge aegeria. Next base: position 5,868,928 of record NC_053198.1, read on the forward strand.
TAGTTTCAATATAGCAGCTTTGCCCCATAATAAGATCCCGTAAGACATCACACTATGAAAGTACGCGAAGTAAACAAGTCTTGCTGTTTCTACGTCAGTAATCTGTCTAATTTTCCTGACGGCGTAGGCAGCCGAGCTTATTTTACCTGCTAGTGTATCTATATGGGTACCCCACTGAAGCTTACAATCCAAGGTCATGCCCAGAAAAACTGTGGAATCTTCCATTTTTAGTGATTCTCCATTTATTATTATATTTTTATTAACTTTCTTTACTTTATGTTTGTTAAATACCCATGTTCTGCTCAACCGCTGCAGCTTGATGTTATCTAGCAAATGTAACAGCATCCTGGTGATGGACATAGAATATTTAATATCTTAGCAAAAGCAATATATATATAACCGCGAAATTAAAAAGATTAAAAAAATGCTTTCTTTAACTAAATACTGCTTCTCAGTGTAACCATTATTGGCTTAATTTTACCATGATAACAAACAACTCACACACGCTGATTGCCCAGTGGGTAGGACTTCAACTTCGCTTTCGGGGGGCCGAGTTCGAATCCCAGCATACACCTCTAACGTTTCTTAGTTATGTGCGTTTTAAGCAATTAAAATTTCACTTACTTATCCCTTGTGGAAGGGAGTACATTGTGGGAGGAGCCCTGTCGTGGGCCGGTAATGGCTTATGATGATGAACAAAAAACTCCCGCGGGAATCAGGATTATTGAAAGCAACAGTAATAAAATGAAAATACCTCACATCGTCATAAAAATACTATTTTGATTCTTTGGTGTTTTTTGTGTGCAAGCGACTAGGTATTTAATGATGGAATTCCGAAGGCACTCGGAGCACTGAGGATCTCGTTTCCGTCTCGATCTTTAAGAAATACTTGCGATTCAGAATGCCGTCCCAAAAATGAGATTATATGTTATTTTTATAAAAATATAACATGTAACTTTTTTTTGGTGCGGTGGTTAAAAATCCTATAAAAATATCAAAGTAATCTTTAGTAAATGTTTTTAATATTTTTTATTGCAAATTTAGCGTAACTTCCAAGTTGGAATTCATAACTAAATAAACCATCTGGAGAGAAATAAGACCACGGATGGTCGATACAATTTCCGTTCTATATCCTAATCCTAATCCGTGATTTACTCCCAAAAATGGTTGTTTCTTTTAATTAAAGAATATCGAAGTGTTGATATAGTTGACTCATTCAAGTCGTTAAAAACAAAACATTATATATCGTAGAACATATTTTTTTCAATTCAGCGTATCACGTGCGAAACAGCTGATAACAAGCAGGAGTGTCATTGCCGCGCGGCTAAATTAAACCGTGTGACGGCCGGCTATCTAGGAATCCGGCGAAGTTGCCAAACTTTCAATTTATTTATCAATAAAGTTGATCGCATGTCGCTTAAAGATCCGCACGTAGCGGATTTTTCGGTACCGAAAATCTCTCTGCAGCATCGGCGCCAGGCTTACACATATTTCTTTAGTGCTTCCGATGACCAGATATGGTAAATCCTTGATCTTAATGTTAACAAACTGAATGCCTATTACGAGCTCTGTTCGTTACGTTTCTATAATAATTGTAACAATAAAAAAAAAAAAAAAAATATATATATATATATTTATATATATATATATATTTCTATGTGTGTATGTCACTGAACTCCTCCTAAACGGCTGGACCAATTGGAATGATTTTTTTGGTATGCGTTTGGGTGGCACCCTGGATGGTTTAGATTCTCAAATCAGCCCGACAGATGGCGCTAGGGTCTGCTAGTATAAATATATATATATATATATATATATATATATAAGTCGTTAACACATACCGTAATAGCTTTCGCAGAAAATAATTCATTCAATATAGAGCGTATCACGTGCGAAACAGCTGATAAAAATCATTAGTGCCATTGCCGCGCAGCATTAAAATTTGTGTGACGGCCGGCTATCTAGGAATCCGGCGAAGCGGCGAAACTTTCAATATATTGATTACTAAAGTTGATCGTATATCGCTACAAGAGCCGCACGAACGCATTTTTCAGTCTGAAGCATAGGAAATGAGGAACACGATCCGCATCATCGGACGCGGCGAAATAATGCGGTCGATTCATTTAGAGCGACTCTTGCAGTAATGTGCGCTCAATTTTTGTAACTATGGAAGGTTAGCTTTTAAAAATCCAATAGTATATCTATAGAATTACTCAATGATGAAAAACTATTGAGCTTTTAATACTAATTGAGCTTACTTAACCTACATTTTAGTTAAGCATAGATTTCCAGCGGCGTAAATAAATATTAGGAAAAAGTACAACTAAGTACTGGGTTTCTATCTTCTTCTTCTATGGTAGTAAAATTAGAGGGTTGTGTTGAGTAAAATTTTAAGTAGGTACTGTAGCTTATTAAAAATAACTTAAACGTCAAGATTTTTGCTTAACTAAATTGTAAACAATTCTCAGAAAATTCTTACGTAAAGACTCGAGGAATTTTTCGTTCACTAAATATTTGATCAGGTTCGGAAAAGGAATCTGGAGTCAAAGCTTCCTTCGAGAGCATTGAGTACAAATATTTGGTTTCGATAATGAATATTTGCTCAGTTCTGCAGGTACCTACTCAATTTTTACTTTGTTTTGTTGATATCGAGCTTCGGTCAGCCAAACCCCTCGACACGGTTTCCGACCCAAAAAGCTTTGATAGTAAGCCGCGGGTTTGTTGTTATTTACGTATATTTTCGGACTTTCTGCTTTTTGCATTTATAATTTACTAGCTGTTGCCCGTGACTTCGTCTGCGTTTGATTTTGTTTTTTATGTTGCATTCAATTTAGTTGTAGTTCTAAAAAAAAAAGTTTTTAGTATCGCCTTAAATGAGAGTCCTCTATCTCCAACCACATTCATCAGATCTACACAAAGTTTTGGCAAAATAAACACATATTATAACCTCTGTAGTACAAAAATAATTATTTAAATCGGTTATAATTAGTAGGAGTTATGGTGTAAAATCGTCAGACACTTTCATACCCTCTCTCTAAGGAACCGAGCTTAATGTCTGGATAAAAAGTATCCTATATTACTTCTAACACTTTCAAATAATATGCGTACAAAGGTTTATGAGGATTGGTTAAGTAGTTTTTGCGTGAAAGCGTAACAAACAAACTTACATTGACATTTATAATATTAGTAGGGATTGTCTTTTCAATTTCGGTAAGACCTCCCTATCGCAGTGGCTATGCCCAGGTTGGTCTGACTGTAGCTATTTACCACCCTACTAGACCGTGCTGTGTAGCAATTCGCTCCGGTGCGACGCGTTGTAGAAACCTTTTTTTTTAATGTTATTTTTTTTTAAAGTATTATAGTATTCTGGCCGTTCTAGTTAATACTAATTTTATAGCGAAATATAATAAATAAATTACAAACTAGCCTGTTGCCATCTTATAATGCATCTTCACATGCCACTAACTGAGATTGCAGTTAAGGGTTAACTTGTAGTAAAATTTAAAACAAAATCATTAGCAGTAAGTACTAAGGCGGCGTACTAAGAAAATATGATTATTTTAAATTCTTACTCCTTAGCGGAACAAAAGAAGTCTATTTTTCAAGTTGCCTTATAATTTTATTATTTTTTTATTGCCTTTACATAATCTTTAGGGATATAATATATATATTATTATTTAAGTGTTTCTTTTTTGTTTCAACTTGAATTTTATCTTTACTTTCTGATAATTTAATTCCAAGTTGTGTACACATACTTTGGGTTGTAGCTTAGAATAAAACTTGTTGTTACTTATATTTAGATCTACTTTTAGTTATTACCTGTTTTGTGTACCCAATAACAATAAACAACAATAATATGTGCTAAAAGAAAGTGTGACGTTTGCACACGCGGCCTTGCGCCCCAAACCGCGCCTTTGTTTCATGACGAGAGCCGCACGATTGGTTAATATCCTAACTCTGACCCATACCTAAAACCTTATTTCGTTATTCAATTCTCATAATCATCGTCGTAATTTGTGGTGGAATAAAAAATATAAAACATCCTCGGCAGCCAGAAATATCCCTTTTCATCAAATCAAATACAAGAGCATATGACTTTGTAAGTCGAGCGATAGACCGAAATCAAGTTTTTTTTTTTCTGAGAAAGTCTCCTAAGATACTCTGTTAATGCAAACGTGCAAAAATAAAGTATTTTGAAAGATCTACATTTCAATACCGCGTGTTTGGTCTTGGTCTTCGTGTTCAACTGTTGATAACGAGGTCCTGGATTCTATTCCCGGGTCGGGCTCAAAACGGTTGGGTATTACAGTTTACTGTTTAAACCAGGTAAAGTTCGGAAATTGGCGGTGTTCATTCTTGTGCGTCGAAGGGACCCTTAAGCTCGACCCTTAACTCGAGGGAACGCTAAGCCCAGTCGGCCTCAGTTATTGTCACAAAGCAAAACAAAAGAACAACAAAAGAAAGCAAAAGAAGATGGGAAAAGCCCACCACTCGCACACTAAGTAGAGCCGCGTGGTAGACCTATTCTCTAAAGCCTACAGAGAGGAGGCCAGTTTCCAGCAGTAGGGTGTTGATAGGCTGATAATATTGATGTTGACAATTCGACTACTGCAAACAACGGCTGCTTCTATCCGATGATCCAATTTGAGAGTTTCATAAATTCTCATACCGAGCGTATCCTGCCCGCCGCATCACCTTGAACTTGAACGAGAAATTACTGTATTTATAAATAGACACATTATATATTCATTTACAAACATTCGACGAATGTGCCGGCCTTAGCGCGGTCGCGGGCTTTATTTCTTTCAAACGCTTCAGACGTTTTGTTGTTGGGATGTAGGTAATTTATTGTAGTGTTGTTGAGAAAGGTTACAAAACAAAAGCACCTCTAAAAATATTCTAAAAACCTTATGCGCGCTGTATAAATAGCCTTACTATTCTGTCAGCTGCGGGCAGTGAATACGTGCATAAAATGATTCCTTTATAACTCTTACTTAAGAGTTTATTGCCGGTTTTTTACAAATCCCGTGGAAACCATTTTTTTCTGGGATGTAGAAGAAGAAGAAGTCTTTATTGCACATACAAATTGAAAGCCAGGTTAACAAAATAAACGATAATACAAAACATGCACAAAGGCGGCCTTAAAATGGAGACTATGGTACTCTCCGTCCTTCTAACTAACTCTGTGGGCCAACATTCAAGTTGATTGGTTTCTAAGTTAGGACATGATGAAAATACAAACAGACGAACAAAATCTCATCTCATCATTTATAATGTTAACTGGCTGTTGCCCGCGTTCTTCGTCTGTGTTTTTTACCGCTTGTTACGAATTTCGTGGGAGCCGTTTGTTTGCCTGGGACAAACAAAAGGCTATGTTACTTTCTGTTCTTTCGCTTAAGTCTAGGTCAAAATCAAGTTGATTGCTCGCTAAGTTAGGGCGTGAAAGAAGGACGAAACACACTTTCGCATTTATCCATTTTATATAATGAAATCCCTGGGGAAAGGATATAAATTAATCTTCTCCCGCTGCTTTAACAACTCTCAGAGCACTGGCGCACAAGTGCAAATAATATCCAAATAATATATGTGTAATAATAAATGGGGGGTAAACTTCTCCTATTCCATGTTCCTGTGCATCAGCAGGTGGACACGTTGATTATATCCCCTCTCAGGGTATATATTCGGGGGATATAATGTTTGTCTCCTACCTGTGCTCTAGCCCCGCTGGTTAATATACCTGTGTTGTTTTTTACTTTGTTTCGGGTTCGGTTTTTTATTCGTTGTAGGTATATGTCTGAACGAGTTTCAAAAGTAAATGACGTATAAATAATATATTCCCAGAAGGAAGCCCTAATAGCCAGTGCGGAAATGAACGTTTCCGCGCCGTTCGTAAGATCTCGTGATCCCTTTACTGACTCGTTCCTAGAATTCCGTTCGATATCATATCCCAGTACCTAGCCTTAGTACAAGATTTCCTGGCTTGCAATAGAGGAGTCGTTTTCGCATATCAAACCCTGTATCGTCAAAGTAAAATGAACCTATTGTTATTCGTTTTAGAGTCGCATAATGTACTTCTTTTTTTTCTTCCAACCGTTACGTGAAAAGTCTAAATCTAAATCAATGCCAATAAGATCCATTTTAGTCCGATGTTCTAGTATTTCGATACTCGAAAATGACTCGATTGCGAGCGAGCAAATCTTGTACTAAGGCTACATACAGGACTTAGTTAATATGATCTATTGTAGCGAGTAGTTTAAAGTATTGAATAAATGTGGTATGCACTTTATAGATGCATAGATACGCTGTAGGTGTTATCTCTTAATCTTTGTATTTACTTACTAGTTCTAATAATTGTAGCGATGCTCAGAAAATATCTATCCATCAACAAGGTATTTATTACTTTTTAACGAGCAATCCTTAAATCTGGAAAGTTACAACTATTTTAATGAAATTAAAACGTATGGAGGGGGTTCCATAAGCGATAAATCGATACTGAGGGTACAGGAATATTGAGGGTAGTCAAAGTCAAAGTCAAATATTTCTTTATTCAAATAGGCACATAGATGGCACTTTTGATGCGTTTGGTAAATTGCCGAATATCTGTTTTGTGTGGAGTATAAGTATTGAAGAAATTATAAATTTCACCATACAGATTCTCCTGCTTTTCGCGGAGTATAGCAAATTAATTCCGCAGAGTAACGCCTGCTTCTGTCCAATATCCAGACGATAATTTTTCCCTTTTGTTTTTGCTTTGATTTATCAAAAAAAATACCATCCAGGTACTAAATACTAAATATTACCTACCCTTACGAAAATCAAGCGTGTTAACTATTTTATTTGGTATTTTTTTTATACATTATCTTAGAATGCGGCCTTAATATTGTCACTTATTAAAATGTGATACAAATTAGAGGAATTCGAAACTAAAAAAAACTACATGTCATTTCACTGGTCAACCATTTTTTCCCCCATTGTGCTATTTGAAATGGGTTATAGATAAAACGAAACGTGCCTACCCGTATGGACCTCGCATTATCCACATTCCTGCCCCAATAGGTTTATTCAAATTAATTTCGTCCTTACCGGGATGCCAGCTCGTCTGCGTCGAAGTTATATTGAATTATGTGCGCTTTGAAAGTAGAATCTGTGAAGTTAAAACTCTTGTGTCATCGTTGTCAGCCTAATAATATCCCACTTCTGAACCCAAGCCTCTTTATTCGTAGGAGACAGGGTTAAAGGGTTTAAATCCTCGGGTTTAACGGATTAACAGGCTATAACGACAATAACTATGACCGATAGCTAGATGTGCTCTTTCCGAGACTTTCTAACTCGGGTCTGTAATGAGAGTTTTATTTGATGGAAAAATTAGACGCTACAAAACTCAACTCGACCGATCTTACCCAAGACCTCGTTCATACATTTTTATGGCGTTATTGTGAGGTGCAGTGATAACTAGCTCAGACAAATTAATGGGTAAATCACTTACAAGGAGTATCGAGTATCGACCGGTCGTTCGTAAAAATATGCCAAAACTCGATGATTTTGAAGTTATAAGGTTTTCAAGCCCGCGTGGTGATAGCCTAGTGTGTAAGGCATCGGCTCCCCTTTCGGGAGGACCGAGTTCGATCCCCGGCACGAACCTCTTGACTTTTCGGAATTACGTGCGTTTTTAATAAAATCAATTAAATATCACTTGCTCTAACGGTAAAAGGAAAACATCGTGAAGAAACCTGCATGCCTGAGAGTTCTCCATATTGTTCTCAAGTGCGTGTGTAGTCAATCCGCAGCATTGTGGCCAGCATGGTGGACTACATCCTAAACCTTTCTTACTCTGACAGGAGAACCGTACCTTGCTGTGGCTCGTGATGGGTTGATGATGATTCCAAAAGAAGGTCACTTCAAACTTATTATTTGGTAATGGAATTGGTACTACTCTTAATATAGGAAAGTACAAATTTCATTTGAACCTAAACGATTTCCAATTTATATGCCAGCGAATAGTTTTTTTGCTGAGGGTTGTAAAGGATAAAGGTTCCAAATTACTCTTTCAGCAATATAGAACAATCCGAAACACAGCAAGGTTTCCGAATCTGCTTGGCCCTACTTCAATTAGCAAACAGGTTTTGTTGGTGCCTTGTTTTTGTTAAGACCCGTTAATGTAATAGTAAGCACATTAACTGTTTCAGAAATTAAATTGGTGGAACAATCTTGGCTTTTACTGCGGGTAGTTTTTGTAAAGTGCTAATAAAAAGGTGCCTTCGTTTTCCTCATCATTGAAATCATTACCTACTGCGTAGGAAAAAGATTTGCTATCCTACTCTAATTTTGATACGTCATCAGGCTCAATAAAGCATTATTTACACAAAAGAATTATTATCCAAAGTATGTAATTGCAGCATACGATAGCTTGGGGTTGTAATGTGTGTATATTCATTTATTAACTACCCCTTGTGTGATTTGAGTTAAGAAAATACGGCATCGAAAAAAAAAATCTATTCTAATATTGCCATCTCGCTTCGATAAATTATGGCGTCTCTTTCACTCGCAAGAGCCAAAAAAATTGTAAAGTGTAATAAGTATTTCACGCTAAGCTAAATTTTCACGCATATTTCTGTAGTTCTGTTTTCGGAGTCCCTAAACCCCTACACTCGGGATACTCGATGCTACGCTGCTAGTTACTCCATAATATCTCGTTAGGCAAGTTATAATATTATGACATCAAATATGATTCAAGATATAATAGTGAATAAGGGATTTCGACAAACAAATCATGCTTAAATATGTATGACAAACAATGTCAGCAAAATATATAAATACCAGTAGTTATCCTCGTTAACTATTAGGTTGGTAACATATTGAATTAAAATAATTATTCACATTTAAGTACTATGTTTTTGTTCCGTAAGTAGTCTGTTGTTATGAACGACGCCACCTCCATGATATAGCAATATTACATCGAGTAGTTGGAAATCTATATTAATCTAATCTTAAATCTTTTGGTGGCAGATTGAATTCAGTAGTCGATCCTTTTCTACTATTCACTGTCGATAAGAATAGAACAATCCAATATGTCATCCGATGAATTAGGATAACATCGACTACTAAAACTGGGCTTTAGAGAACTCCTCTGTTGGTCGAATAGTTTGCCGGTTTCACAAAAATAGTTTGCCGGTGGTAGAAGAGCTTTTTGTGACAGTGCTCGTCCGGGAAATACTATCGCCATGTTTAATTTTGCCGCCAAACAACGCTGCTGTGTTCCCGTCTGAAGCGCGTGGTTGCTAATGAAGTTGACTGAAAAAGACCTTTGCCTCAGGATGATGGATGCCAGGAATGAATTTTCCATGAATTTTTGCTCGGTTAATAGGTGAATATTTTCGCTTACAACCATCTACTTCGTTCGTCTATAAGTAATTACTATAAAAGATTATGATGGACGATGTTATGCCTCGTTTATTAATAATAGCCTAATTATTTAGACGGCCGATTGGCGCAGTGGGCAGCGACCGTGCTTCTGAGTCAAAGGCCGTGGGTTCGATTCCCACAACTGGAAAATGTTTGTGTGATGAGCAGGAATGTTTTTCACTGTCTGGATGTTTATATGTATTTCATAAGTATTTATGTATATTATTCATAAAAAAAAATATTTGTCAGTCATCTCAGCACCCATAACACAATCTACGCTTACTTTGGGGCTAGATAGCGCAGTGTGTATTGTCGTAGTATATTTATTCAATAACCTCTATAAGACAGGTTGGGAAAAATAGAGTTGGTATATATGTATAATATATGTTATTTAACCATCACTTTGGTACGTTAAATTTGTAGTTGTACGGCTAAAAAAAGTAGCTCTGAATAACCAAGACTTCTGTCACATTATTGAGGTTGTATAGAGAATATTTTTAGCTCGAGGTTTCTTAAGAGCGTCTCTCATACCAGCGCGAAAATCGCGACACTCAAGAATAGCATTAAGGCGAATTGAAATTCAAGCGGCGGTGGACTTGTGAAATGGGCGATTTACCGCGACCCGAGCAATAATTCTGAGTTGATTTAAAATTATGAAGTTTTATTGTTGTATTGTTATCCAAAAAGGTTTTTTTTCAGTAACTTCATCTAGTCTATGCAGCGATAATAGCCTAGTGGTTAGAACTTAGAGCTTTAGCTTCCCTTACTGCGTAGTATTAATGTATATTATTCATAAAAAAAATCGATTGTCTGTAAATTCGGTTTACTGACGATAGTTAAACGTGACAACGTCATAAGAGGATACTGATGGAATGGTTGCATTTTTCAAAAGAAAATTTAAATTTTATTTGTTTGATAGATATTTTGTATGTATATAGAAAGTAGATACATTGAAATCACAATTGAATGGATCAAGTTACATTTATTTGTACGCATGAATACAATTATAAATGTAATTTTTTTTTACAATGTACATAGTTTCTATCATCATCGTTGCTATAAACAATTGACACCACATTCACGTTTCACTGCACTTCATACTTGACGAAAACATGTAAATGTATTATTGTATAGCAGCTGTCCACGCGGACGCATCGCTCACTCAAGTAAGAGAGAGAGACAGATGTCGAACGCTGCCGAGCGCGGAGGCCGATTCCGCGCTCTCGCTTGCACTTCAAGTCTTAAATGGAACGCCTCAGAGCGAGGTAACGCCGCATGTTGTTATGTTTTTTCGTGCGTGCAGCCGGCTAAATCGAATTATAAGACGTTGTCACGTCAAAAATATTCATTAGTCATCTTAGTACCCACAAGCTCGCTTACTTATTGACTAGATGGCGATGTGTGTATTGTAGTAATATTTATTTATTCTGCCGACACAAGTGACATTCTAATTATGACCACAATATTAAAGCAATCCATAGAAAGAAATTTAAAAGCAAATACAAATAAAACAGTTGATTTAAAGCAAATACGAACAAGTAATACCTATTAAGAAACTTTAATAAATCATAGAATATATTAGAGCTTGACATAAACTCATAAGATTGTAGATCTATAGACTATGATATATTTTCGTTAAAATAAAACGGCGGCTTGTGTAAGACCGCTTCAAATCATCCGATCCGATATCGGTAGGTATAATTTTTTTTTTTTCATAGCACGTGTTAAAAACGAAATGTCCCTCTTTAAAATTGTGAAGTAGTAGCTTTGTAGTAAAAGAGCTTTTTGTGACAGAGCTCGTCCGCGAAAGTGCGCCATACTCATTTCTGCCGCCAAAAAGCATTGCAGTGTTGTAACAGGCACATTAGGCTTAACATATACGCTCAGCGATTAAGCGTTTCGGTACGACGATGCCGCATAGAAACCGATTAGGAGTATGGGTTTAATATAACCGCTACGATCTTAGATCGCATCATCACAACCCACCAGGCAAGATTGAATTTAAGTAAATATTTTGATTAAATAAATAATTATTCCGCCTTTCATACACACTTACTTTTAAAAAGCGCTTATAGAGTACCTAAGCCTACTTGGAAAATGTGTTTTTTTTTCTCTTACCTAATATTGGATTGACAAGAGATACGGTTGTCGCATCGCATGTTGTAAAAGAAAAAGTAGTACGTATTACAGTTTCCATGTTGACAATTTCGTTGTCCCAGCCGAGATAACAAGCGGTGAGCTTAACGACCACTGCCAATTGTTTCCCCAGGATTTATGGTTCCCTGGTCCCAGATATACATAGTTTCTCTTTTTTTTTCTTTTTTTTTTTGTTTACCCTGTTTTTACAAACTTACATATGACTTATGATTATGACTTTATGACATGTTCATGTTTACTTTTTTGGCGACCAGGGATGGCGCAGGGGCAATAAATAATTTCTGGATTTTCTCTAGTCAAAAAAAAACTTAGTGAAAGTAACTACTGTTAAATCCTTAACCTAACTAATATTGTAAAGGCGAATGTGAGTTTGTATACGCTTTGATGCCTATCATCATTGATTTAATATGTTACTACTGCCATAGCTTTTCAGAACATTTAAATGAAATTTTGTTTAGACTATGAAATTCCGTACCCCTGACACGTTGTCAAAAGGCAAACGAATCCTTATACCTAGAAAAGAAGTACTGTCCACGAGGGACTGGAAAAAAAATGATATTGGAGGGTATGGCAGTTACATTAAACCGATATGTGTCTTCCGTTCCTTTTCAAGCGACGTAGTACCGGAGCACTACTGCTGCTGGCGCCTGGCAGCTCATCTTGGTCTGTAAGGTAACCAGCGAGGCAAAAGCCTGCCACTAGACCAAATATGAAAGGCGAATCTGATCATACAATCCAAAATTTTCAGCCTCCAGACATGTAAAAATTTTTTTTAATAGCCGTTTACTGCTGGCAATCTCCATTTCGCTGCAGTCTTTTTCCGCGCCCCACAAACCTGTTGTACTCAATCAATGTTTATATTTTTAACATTTGCACTCCGTCGTGTGCATGAGATCTTGGCAAATGTAATGATTTTTTCCGAGCTTATCGCGGTATTCTCAACTTTGAGGATCGTATCTTCATTGAGATAAATTCGTGCTAACGATGATATGTTCAAAAATAATGTCATATTTACAATTTCCAAAGAAATAAATAGTTGTACCTCGGTCTCCGAGCACGAACCCCAACGAGTTGAAAGACCACGTCAAGCGCATTGCAAGACCCCGCTTTGAAATCGAGTGTACACTGTGTATATATTTTAAAAATAACTTTGAGAACCTGTATAGAAAAACGCGTAAAGTAACCAAGGCACAACCTTTATACCAATAACTGATTATAATTGAAGTACCAATATATAATTGAAGTGGCTAGAATATACGAATGTGCATATACCATGAAGGGGAAATGGTTAACAAGATCATGTCTGCGGTTAACAGCTAATAGATACGAACAGTTTTCTTGACTTTCGATTCTCTAATCGACAACCCAGGACTTCGCAATTTGTAGTCGAAGATACTAAACATTCGTCATATTATGAAGCGTTCCAACCTTATGAAGTACCTACTTCACTATGTATCGGCGTTGGCTTTTCTCATGTTTTTGAGATAAATTATTATTTTTTACGAAAGATACTTATTATTGAAATACTGATCAACAAACGGCTGAGTTTGTCTATTTGAGGAATTAATTTATCAGATTTCTTGCTCAAAACAATCAAAATCTTTAACTTATGGTTAACGTGTCGTACGTTAACCATGAGTTAAAGATTTTAGCCAGTTAAAGGCTCAAGTGAAGTATAATTTGTGCAATTAATTAGATTAAGTAGTCAGCTGCGTAGACGGGTATCTAATTGCGTACCGCTAGTTTCGCAGAAATCAAAGAAAATAAAAAGGCAACGAAAGTTGAAACACCGAACCAAAATGTCTTTTATTTCCTACTTTTAGACCTCGAGAAACACGCTTTAATTGGCTCAAATTTATTGACTAAATTCGTCCATTACGTTTTATTCACGCTCTTGCCCTCTCTTTGAATATTTTATTTTCCTTTACCGGAGCGTAACGAATTCGTATAGATAAGGGCAATATTGCTTGTTTCATCTCTTTTGTTGGATGAAATCTATGTACTTTGCAACTGGTAAAAGTCCCAAGCAATTGGAACTGACGAACGTTTATCGTTTTGCCTGTCTCGGCCTGAGAAATTACCTATTCGAAAAGCGTCTAAAGCAAAATCTCATATTATTTTATTACATATAACTTCGGCATAAAGTTTTATTTTTCTTTTATTCATCTTTCTTTCTTAGCGGCACGTCTTTATCGGTAGGGTGGTAACTAGCCACGACCGAAGCCTCCCACCAGACCAGATCAAATTATAAATTTACTGCCGGGAATCGAACACGGGACCTCAAACATAAATCCACAGCGCTCACCGCTGCGCCAAGTGGTTGTCAAAAAAGATGATTCGTAACGAGTTTTGTTAATTTAAAAACGAGCGTTGTTTGCTAACCTATATTCCTTGATTTTAAACGCAAAGAATTAAAATAATAAAATAATTATATTAGGTATGTACCTAATAACGCCGATAATATAATTAAATAAGGCAATAAGGCGTAATAGTGCTGACTCTGTTTAACACAAATCTCAAACTACAAAGAAAATGTTAACAAAAAAAAAACTACTTTGTTAGCAACTACATTTTTAAGTCAGTGCCAAGTAAAATTTATTTGTTGCTTCTTAGTTGTTTGACAAAGTCGGTTCTTTTTTGTAAAAAAATATATCACTTTTCACGCTTTTTATTGGGTAGTTTAGCAATTACCTGTCTCATTATTGCCAAATATCAACTGCTCAGAACCATTTACAAGAAATTAAGGGGTGTTAATGGTTGAGGAGTTTTCTCAGCTTTTTTGTTGTGAGCATATATTGCTTAGCCATATACCATAATCGAAGTGACCCACAACGCTAATCCAATGTGGGTTGGCGAGCTAGCACTATACAAATATCCTATAACGGTCCGTGACTTATTATATACTTATGATATATGTACAACCTTGCACTGTAAACAGACCCATTTTTTTTTAATTTGGGAGTCCGTTTCTAGACAGTCAAGTAGTGTTGACAGAGCGTTTGGCGTAGCCACAGTTAGTGCATGCGATTATTTTATTCACTGGACGAAGTCTCCAATTTTTAGCACTAATGATTTTTGGTAAAGGCACGCCTGTATATGTTTGTTGGTAATGGCCCCAGAGTGGGTTCAAGTTGTACGCCCACTTATTAGGGTATGTGTAAGGCCCAGTAAGCGTCCCATAAGGTAAAATGCCCGGTAGCGGTTCTTTGTAATTGCAGGAACACAGGTTACTCGCCCCCACTAATTTGGTGACGCAGTTACTGTGACGGCCACGTGACGGCACACCTTAAAAATACAGGGAGGTGGGGAAAGCTAACGATAAAATCGTTTATAGCAGCATAGTATTGTTTAGAGCTATTTATTTTACGACTCCTGGGCGTTTTTACACAGATTAGTAAAATTCTTTAAATTTTTATGTGTTTTCAAAATCAGTGATTTCGAGAGCAATTTCGATAAAATCATCGACGTTCTTCATTCGTTTCATATAAAATTTATGATGACGTAGGAAATGCGACGACACACCTTAATAGAGTAAACGATAAAATTGTTTATAGCAGTATGGTGCTGTTTAAAGCTATTAATTTTACGACTCCTGGGCAATTTTACAAAATTGAGTATTATAAATACTGATTGTCTTTATAAATTATAATTTATTTTGAAGATCTGTTATAAAGCAATATCGACAATATCATCCACATTGTTATCAGAATATAAGCAATATAATAATAATACATAATTAGTCAAGGGTCACTTATGACAATAATATTTGTGTTTTATGATGAGTTAAATGAGTCTGGTATCGGCAGCTACTTTAATTTTTTTATCATAAGCATAAAGTCTAGTTTAATTCACTAGTGTCAAAAGAATTAAATATTTTATACAATATTGACACAGCTGATCTATTATAGTACATATTTCAATATTTATTTGCTAGGCTGAATGATCGAAGGAGATTGAAGCCGCATCCGCACCGCGACCCTCGTATTTGCTATATGTGACTTTTGCAACAAATTAATATATTCTGTTACATGTAATTATTTTACCACTTGGTAATAGGTACTTACCATTTGGGAAGGTTTCTAAATAATGAAAACGAAAACTTTCTGCATTGCATCGCGTGCCGGGCTTGTGTTGAATAAAAAATTATACATAATTCATGAAATTGTATTGCATGTTATAGCGATTAAAATAATATGGCGCCATGATTGGCGTTGCGGTCAGCATATCGTCATTTCTCAGTTTGACACGTTCATTTCTAACATGCCAAACCCAACATGTTGTTCTGACATCTCATGTCGATATTCTCGTCTCGATGTTCCCGATACAACGTTGCAGCTGTATTAGAAAAGTTACCATCAAGATAGGCTATATGTCATGTAAAATACAGCGTATGAAGATATTCGAGGCCCAACAAAATATGTTAACCTAAGCATTTTCATATTGTAATGCTTCTTCTACTAATCGGTAAAGTTAAAAATTCCAAACTATTTTCATAAAAACTGACGCAAAGTCTGAACAATACAAGAGATCAACATTTTTTGAAGTAAAACTTCTTTAGGCGCGACTAGGGAGTAACTAATATTTTTCAGTTACTGTTTACAGTAATGTTATAAAGTGTGTATTTAATTAAATTTTTATATTAATTGACTATAAATCAATATTTGCTAGATACTTTATTACATTGATCACGATTTTTACAAATGCGCTAATAATTATGATTTAATTAATAAATCGTTTACAAAAAAAAAACACAATTAAATTCGATTTACAACCAATGTTCATGAATTGAGTTAGTGAGCATTTTCGATACACTTCTTGCCCCCTGATGTCGTCGAACCCTGGGGCTCTTTTCATGGCGATCTCTCGCGCTCGCCCTAAGTTATCGGCAAGTGTCCATCCGAAAATTGGAATTGATACACTTCGGTCTTGTGTGAGACTCTAGATCATACCGAGATACCTCACGGTGTCTTTTATCGGTCATTTTCAACCGATTCTCAATTTTGCCTTTTTGTGTAAATTAACCGTTCTGCTTTTTTAGTTGTCGGCGGCAATTATATTTTACTGTTGCTCCTTCTGAATGAATACAAAGAAAAGCTCGAAGAAAACAGTGTGCATAATATGAAATGAAATAATGCATCGGATTATAATAGAACTGCTTCTTACTACAGGCAAGAAGTTATTTAGGTACCTTGTTTTTAGACACGTTTTTATTTATTAACTTTGCGTTCATTGTATAATACTGTTATTTTTATTTTATGTCTTCTAAGGAAAATGAAAAACATTACATTTTGTGACAATAGAAAAATAAATCGGTGCTTATGTCCCGCTTATGAGTTTTGTATGTTGCTATTGTGTATTATATTGAAAAAGGTATTTCCCACTTGTTAGTTAGTATGTTACAAACACGTCCTCAACAAAGCCCTTCATGTATTATATCATGACGCCTGTCAAACATATAACATTGTCCTTCCATCGTAACTCATCGTGTCCTTCCACTCAGAAATTGGTTGCGTTAATATCATATTCATACTAAAAATAATATTATGGACAACAATTGAATTATTTATGGCGATAGGTACACCGTTAGGCAATATTTGATCTTGGCAGCGACACCCACAGTGTAAACTTAATAATGCATCTAACCTCAAAACACAAAATCGAATATAATACAACCCAGAATTTTGTAAAATCAATCAACAAATTGATATTTCCTAGCAAATTGTTTGTTTTAACAGTGTTTCTCACACACTCATTTCACACAAAGTAATGAAATACATACAGAAGAAACTAAGGCTACACAGAGGTGTGCGAAGGCGGTCTTATCGCCAAAGCGATTTCTTCCTGACATCGACCGTTAGCTTAGGAAAATAAAAGGAACGTGTTTGTGCAACAAATTAATTTGCCCCTAACAATAGATATACCTAAATTGATCTGTTGATATGCTTGAATACGTTACTATTATCATATCATGAGTTTTCCGTTACGTGTACTTAAGTGATAAATAAAAACCATTTTGGTGATAAGACAATGGAACAATGTATTTAAAGCATTTTTTTAACAACAGCAACCGAACGGCACTCTTCATTCTCTTTGAAGTGACAGTAATGTCTGTATTGCTGTAATGTACATAAAACACATACTGATAAAACACTCGATTTTTATCGAGTAGTTCAACTCGTACGTTGATTTATATAAACTTTATCAGCGATATTGATAAATTACAAAGGTCTTTCCCAGAAAGCGCCGCCGCACTCGATCCTCAGCCTTCCTTATGTCCCTTCGTGTGTCTCTTTATAACGTCGGTCCAAAGAAACAAAGAACTACAAGAGAACCAATCCCACTGACATAACCCAAACCATCATCATCATTTTCATTATTCTTCCTTATCCCCCCCACCGCATGTCTGTTTATGTAGTCGGTTCAAAAAAACAGATCCACAGGAGAACCAATCCAACTTACATTACCCAAACCATTATCATCATCTTCATCATCCTTCCTTATCCCCCCTCGCATGTCTCTTTATGTAGTCGGTCCAAAGAAACAAAGATCCACAGGAGAACCAATGCCACTTACATAACCCAAACCAATATCATCATCTTCATTATCCTTCCTTATTTCCCCCCTCATATCTTCATTTCGTCGGTTCAAAGAAACAAAGATCCACAGAAGAACCAGTGTCACTTACATAACCCAAACCATTATCATCATCTTTATTATCCTTTCTTATCTCCCCCCGCATGTCTCTTTATGTCGTCGGTCCAAAGAAACAAAGATCCACAGAAGAACCAGTGCCACTTACATTACCCAAATCAAACCATTACAATCATCATCATCATCATATCATCCCATTACCGGCACACTGACACGAGATGAGAATAAGTATAATGAGATGAATGAGAAGGGGTTAAGTTCGGGCTGGTATAAAAATCATCACCAAGTTGAAATGGCAAGTCTTGCTTGTCATAGGTTTTGATGGCCGTTGCATCAGGAAAGTGCTAAGTGGAGTGTAGTGTGTAGTGTGCGACGTCCAACAGCACGTTGGACTTTATTTAATATTTCACTCTCAATTCCCATTCAAGAAAATCATCAAAAAGCTGCCTAGAAAGTTTGCTTCAAAAATTAAGAATCGTTTGATCTTTTGCAATATTTTGTTGCTTAAAGCGGAAATATCCACAAATATTTCGCATGATACTTAAAAATGGTGTAATTTAATATAATTTTAAGATGTGATGAGCTGCTTATTATAATTATGCTGTATATTTTAATAGGTGCCTTTAAGTAAATGTTATCTTAGGTTTTAATATTTGTGTCTTATGTGTGTATGGTTCTATATATGGTTCAGTAGAGAATTTCTTAAATAAAAAAATGTGTGTGCGTGTAACGTTTACGCGCGATTGAAGTAAAACTTTTATTATTATTTATTGATGTAAGAGTAAAATTTTCCTGGGATGAATGTTTAATTTCATTTAATATTCACTTTATAAATACTTTAATTTGTTAAATATAATAATTGAGAGTAAAAAATTGAAGTTTAGATTAGCACATGTCAATATAACCTTGTTATTGAATATTATTTTATTACAAAAGTAATAAAAAGACAAGTATATTCAGAGATTATGAAAAAAAATTACGACCAATCCAAATTATTATTTTTAAATAGCGGAAACTACACAGCCGTCTGACATAAGCGTTACTTCCGTCAGAAGCTAAAGCGCCTAAAGAAGTTTTACTTCAATAAATAAATAATAATCGATTCCGTCAACTCTCAAACAGTAAAACTGCTCATTTTACAGCTAAGAGTATTCGTTCCCGGAAGCACGCAATACATTACCTGGTTAAAACGATCTTTTTTTTTTTACGAAAGAAACGGCTGCTATATATTTATTTTTAAAAATGTTCCCAAACCGGTACCCAAAACTTTACCTGTTTCAAAAGCTTCCATTGGAGTAAGGAATCCTTTACAAAATTCTTTCGCAAAGACGGAACTAGATGTCAGCCACATTTAATTAATCAATTTGATTAATTAAATGTGGTAAGCCATCGGGAAAAGATACGGGTCATTTACTGTTGCAGCATAAATATCTTTTAAGAATAAATATAGGTTACCCTTGATAATGACATTTAAGAAAACATAAGATTAGTTTTTAAATTCTCAATATAAAATCCATCTGCGAATGAGATCATCCTCGTAATCCAATGAATTTTTGTATATCGCTATGCAACAAGTCTAAAAGAGAATAACAGAACAATTGCATATACTCATAGTTCGGTGCGTTAATGAAATGCGATGGTGGAATTTCGTGTTTTCCATAAGAATTAATGATCATTTAGTTAAGCTTAGTATAAATATAATTTTAAATATAGAATATAGTTTAACCCGAAAAATGATTGTCGACGAAGCAGGGTGTAACGGAAAAAGTCGTATGAGTTTACGTTTTGCACCTTTTTAATTAAACTTTTTGAACTTTCCAATTAAATAAATAAAATAGAATAAATCTCCCTGTGTAGGGAACAAAGGCTAAGATTTGAGGATTGCTCGAGGGGCCGATAAACATATTACTTTAAAGCCAGAAAATCAATGGTAGCTCTTCTGGATCACATGTGTACGTTTTTACCGTTTTTCATGGCCTTCATGCCCTTTTAAATATGCTACCAGATCTAAAGTATCTTTAAATAATAATAAAAAATACACAAAACAATAAGAAATGTGTTGTTTTGAAACAGCTGGTTAACCTTTTCAAAAATCTTCGCTAAAGTACGCTTACGTACTTTCATATTACTTATGTACTTTAAATTCTGTCTCACACTAATCGTTCACAGAAGTGGGAACCATAGAAGGTTTAATAAACACCAGTCTTATGGTTAATATATCTACGTAGAAATTGTGTGTATACAATGTTAACATGGCAAAATGCTCACGTGTTCCAATTTGTAAAGGAGGTCACTGACACAAACTGTTCATAATGTGTTATTTTCTGTTGACTCACTTTCCAAATGCGAACGAAAATTTAAAGGGAATCATACCTGACTGAAGCACATTGAAGCGCCAATGTTGCCCTTAAATTTGGTTCCATGCCAACTAAGCGGTTAGTAACATTACACAAAAACAAACTAGTGGATAAATTATTCAGTTGTTTTTCCCTCTTATCTTTTTTAATCGAGATAATGGACCACTTAGTATAAACTAGATGTCTAGATGTAAAGGAATGTGAGAAATCTGAATACTATGCAATAAATATTGACTTGAGGAGAACTGTAATGACAGAGAAAATGTTTTTGCCAATAGAGCGTCAACCTTATTCTTTCTTTTTAAATTTCATTATGTAGGTATTTGGTTAACAACGAGCCTTTACATGAAAAAAAAACGATTCAATTTAATGTTATAATGTATAATGCCGCAATGTTTAGCTACTTATAGGTAAACGACAATGCTGTGTGAAGGACAAACAAACCCATTTTCCCATTTGTTATACATGTGCTGTATAAATCTGAATGTTTGAAACCTAACAGTGAAACTACTAACATTTACTAAGCCTATTTTCTTTACTTTCTGAATCAGCGGGACTTCTACTATGTATTTATTCTTTCTCGAAATCAGGATCGTTTGATTTTATGCCATAGGTTATTGCTATTTCTGGTAGCTTAATATAACTCTAGAAAGCCTCCGATAAAGATGCCATTGCACTTTGAATGAAGTAAACCGATGACCACTTAACCTAATTTGATTGCTTTTATATTGTTCTCAGAAGTTCTAGTATAATCGTAGTCACGCGAGTTTGATCCTAGTGCTACTGTGATATCTGATAACAAATTCGTTGAATTCGTTTTGTGATGAGAACAGTTTAAGAGTAAAGAATACTGGGATTTTTCTATTAATGTTCATGATGAATCTAATCCAAAATCTTCAGATGACAGAATTAATTCTTTAATATCCTAATTTGCAAGAAAAAATACGAAAAGGATAGCACTACTTTATTCAATCTGCTATCTGAAGACATTGGCTTAGATTAATTATATTAATTTGAAGCGTAACAAATTAACAAACGGAAGTTGTTCTTTATGTAATTATTCACTTTAATAAAAATCGTTCTGCAATTGCTCTTCCACTATTACGAATCAGCGCTGACGACTATTAAGATGTTGGACGATTTTGTTAATACCACCTACCCAAAAATTATTTTATTAATATCAAAGTTTTCCTCTTTTCACAAAAAATTGATAACTTAAGTAATTATATTTACCTCTATTCTACCAACGGTTAGGTAGAATAGCGGTTATATCTTGGGTTGAGATGAAACTGCTTTAAGTCACCGAAAAGACAAGAACTTTCCCATTCCAAAACTTAATCAACAGCTCCCAAGTAATTAAGACTTTGTTTGGTCTTTTAAGTGAATACTTTGAGAAATTTATTTTTTAATCCTGGAACAGAAACCGACTCTGAATAAACGCACTTTAGAAAAATACTTGTTCCATTACGTTAATTGTACGGGTCATTAACGCTACTTTTTCGTAGAATGTAAATTCAAGTGAATCCAAAAATATGAAACGTATACTAGATATTATTACATTTTCTGCTCATCTTCTCCTATATATTTAACCTGACTGACTGATTATCAACGTACAGCCTAAACCCCCATCGTTAGAAACTTGGAATTTTGAAAGCCGGTTTCGGTTATGATGAAACATTAACAAACGCGGACGAAGTGTAAGTCTTATTCTATTTGATAAAGCACACCGTAAGTTACGCTTATGTTCAAATATAATAATTATTTATTAGTCAGAACGACGTTTCGTAATAAATAAGTACTTAATGATGTTGATGAAAATGTATGTCATGTTGAACTCACACTAGAAGCTCTTATTAGTGAGCTTTTTTGCGTCCGTAGTCAAACCTGTAGTTTTTTCCTCACTGTCGCAAACGTAACGTGAAAATAATTTTATTATGGGTATCACGACAATATCAACAATGAAGAAAAATCAAGTTTAATGTGACAAATCGCGGTGACATTGATGAATAAAATAAATTGGAAAACAAGAAGTTAAATTTTTACCTAAATAATAGTGATTGCTTAAGCTCAAATCATGATAACAACATTTTATAGGAATCTTCTTATTAACTAAGAAATGATTGAATACAGTTTTACAGTGTTCGATCATTTTTGCTTGCATTTCAGTTTGATCATTTCCTTTTGACTGATCTTATCTGTAAGTCTTTATTTGCTCGGAAGTATTCCATTATTGAAAAAGTTTTACTGATCGTCTATGACAAAAGTATGGTTTAGGAATCTTCAGGAATGTACGTACATATGTTTTGCAATGTTCAAATATATTTTTTTTAGGCTTGACTAGAGACGGAACTCTTTAAGGGTTAAGAGCAAAAACTCTCAATAAGTGCAATGTAAAGAGTATAGTTTTCTACCATTACAAAAAGCAATGTAAAATTTATTATGTATTTGCATTGTGAGGTGATTATTTTTACCTTTTTTGTAGCCTTCTGTTAAGCTTTATTGATAAAGGTTTTTTCTTCTGCAGTGTTCTCAAAAGGACAATGCGAGACTGGGCAGTACCGCTTCCTCGCCAAGACCGGCGGCTACGTCTGGGTTCAAACTCAGGCTACTGTCATCACAGACAAACAGCAAAAGCCGATCAGCGTGATATGCGTCAACTACATCATCAGGTAGGATTAGATGTAGAGCAAAATATTTATAATCTCGTGTGTATTTCAGGTTCATTACATCATCATTATTTTCAGCCTCACCTAATGATTTAAAATTTATCGTTATCATGTAACGATTTAAAGATTCAGGAGAACGGTAAGTAATGTTTTTACTTTTAATACTCTGATATACATATTATGGTTAAATAATATTATTGTGGTCTACCGTTTGCATTTCTCGTATATTGTAAATTCTCCACATATTTTTAATACGATTCGTATCTTTGTGTCTTTACATGGTGTTTTTCTTGATTAAAGTCTTTTATCTTAATAAGGTTTCGGCATTCACTTAAACTTCGTTAGGAGCTCTTTAATCAACTTTATTATATAACTGCTTATTTGGGTAGCGAAATGAAAATTATGACTTGAAAAAGAGATTGAGTCATAAAATTTGTAGACCCAATGTCTCACATTCTTTAATTAACAAAAGTAATTATCACGAAACACGATTGTCGCATTTTCCCTATGGAGTTTTTAAATATAATACCTACTTCCTGAGTACCTACTAACAATGCCAACTTAACACCTTATATGTTGGTAATAATGATACTGGCTGTAAACTGTATGTTACCTTTTATGAGGATCTAAGATGCCGTAAACAACAATGTCGACGCAAGCCCTGCAGAAAATAATAATCGCATCATGTCGCAAATAGTCGTATAATTCTAAAAATCAGAGTACATTAATCAATACCCGCCTCTTGACAAATTTACAAATGATTATGTATAAAACTCGACGCAAAATGAGAGCTATAATTTCGAATGCGTGTTACCGACACTACCGAATATAGATAGTTAATGCTATAGCAGAGTAACTATGTTAAACAATGCTCATACGAAGTATTTGATAACTGCCAAAGTAATAGTGTAAGTGGACGATACAAAAGCATGTTACTAACTAACTTGTGTTGTAACCTTGTTAGGAATCAAAATTACACAATAAACAATATTTTTTATGAAAGCGTCATTTCGTGATTAAATTGTTCGCTGTGAAACACAAGGTCGTATTATAAATTCCTTACATAATATATATATATATATGCAATATATATATATATATATATATATATATATGTATATATTATGCAAGGAATTTTCCGTCATGAAATTCAGAAGCTAGAAGTTTAAAGAAAAAAAAATGTTTTAATCCGTGCCTCGGCCTGGGCCCTGGTATTCCTACAGGCTACTGACATGTCCATGTCGGTTTAAAATTATATCCCGTTCCAACTCGTGATCTTGTAAAAGTCTCAGACCCCTGGGGCAATAAAGCGAGGTAGAGTAATCCTTTTGATCTCACACTGCGGATCCTTATGTAACAATTTGCCCTACGGGTGGTCATTGAAGTGATTCGAGACCGCCACTAAGACCTTTCTGCCTACTTTTATTATTTTCATTTTCTGCGACAACCTCTGACTGGGCCCAATGGTTTTTTGCGAAGGAAGGAAGTTTGTATTATTTAGCCCTATAAAAGTGACATTTCGTTGCACGCTTTTCATTGTAACGTGTATAGTTTACTTTATTCTTCTTAAAATTGCGGCACAGGTTACGTGTCTGACGTATCCTATTGAGTTATAAAAATAATACCAATTACAGAAAATCTTTATTCCTTATATCTTTATATATATATACACGTATATTTTTAAATGCAATATATTCGGCTCAACCAATGCACCGATATCGGCGAAATTCGACACCGAGATAGCTTTCATTTTGGACGATAAAGCACCTGGAAACCGTTACTGTGGGTTGTATAATCCGTTAGTTAGTTTCGTATGAAATATTAGCTAAAGCGATTTTGGCGAAATTTTGTATGTAGCATTTAGAGAACAGATATACTCTAGCCCGGGAAAATTTCATTTCTTTAAAGAATTTATTTATTATTTCGATATTTCTAGGGAAGCAGCAGCCCCGGCTATGTTGCACTAAGAACAACATAGTCGGGGCTCCAGAAGTCTCGATCACAGTTCCGGTAATTTCCATTAATCAGATCGTCATCAAATTAAAAGAATGTATGTGTGTGTTAATATAGATTTAGTTATAGCAATTCCAAATCCAATTAACATTTGACGGAATAATAGCAAATAGACAAAATACATCGCCGTCAATTCAAGTAAATTCACCTACACCCGAAATCTAAAAAATATTTTACAGTACAATCAGTTGAACATCTAAATATTTTCTTCACGTTCAAGGCCGTAATGAACCCCTACAATCTCGTTAAGGATTGAATATTAAACAGCGACTTTCACTCTTTAGCCTAAATATCGTTAACTTTAAGTCAGCAGAATTACTTTTTTTGTTAACCTTGTTTTCTGATGTCCAACAGCATTGGGATAAATATATAGAATTCGTCGTCAATATCCTATAACAGTCCACTGCTGCTATAATCACCACGCTGGGCAGACGGTTTGGTGATCGCTGTAGATGGTAGTGTTAGCACACAGGACGCTGCTGCACGTTCTCCGTTATTTTCCCTTAGTCGTCTCGTACGACACGGGTGTATTTGCGGGTAGGGGCGGAGAGGGCAGGTGACAACTGTATTCTAATCGGTCAATAGAAACATAAACAAGAATAATAAATATTGTTAAGGTACAAAGACAGCCTTATCACGAGTTAAAACTTTAACGTTAATTTTAAACGCAACCTGGGCCTTATTGCTGGTACCTTCCGGGCTTTTATGAACCTGATAGACACCAAATATTCAATTCAAGACTCACCGTCAATTTCTGGAATGCTGATGATTTCAGCGAACTTTATCTTTTATGAGTTTATATCTAATAACTTGAAAAATGTACGGACTTTCACACAAACTTTCTGCCCTATTTAATTAAGTTCTTTTTTTCAATTCAGAGTTCATTGTATAACACCACTAGTGGTGCAAAGCTCAGCCGTTTGGGCTGTAGGTATGCTGTGTGTCAGTTAGTGAGAACAAAGCCTTCTATAGTTATACAAGATTAGTCGAGTCA
The DNA here is from genome assembly GCF_905163445.1 of Pararge aegeria. Lineage (NCBI taxonomy): Eukaryota > Metazoa > Arthropoda > Insecta > Lepidoptera > Nymphalidae > Pararge > Pararge aegeria. The sequence continues at coordinate 5,895,168 of NC_053198.1, forward strand.
AGGAATGAAAAAGTGATGATATTTGAGTTCATTAACGCTGTACGATTACGTATCTGCTACCTGATCAAAGCCCTATCGTTTTCAGAAAAAAAACTTTACGACAACTCTCTTTAAAGTAGACATTTCATTGGATTCTACGACGTCATTGATTCCATTGTTACGCATTTGGTTTCTCCCTGGTGTCAAAAGCATAAAAATATTAATGTTACAACCTAACCTTTATTGTTATTATATATGTTATATATGCTTTAGCATTCTGAAGTCAAGCCTACGCGAGTTTGAGACTTTTAAGGTGAAGCTCGATTGAAAGGAATACTCACTAAAAGTGTTTTTTTTTTTGTGAACACAATAGTGACATAAATATTAATAACGCTTTTCCACAGACGGTAGTCCCAAGACACATATTTTTTTATATAGGTATGTTCATATGTGTGTAAAGCAAAATAGGCGGGTTCAATAAGGTGCTCTTTTTGCAAACCTCATTTTACATAATTCGACCGCAAATAAAAATTTCAACTGTTGCACAGTTAAAAGGCTTCTTATTTAGTATGCATGCAACCGCACAGCCTCAGAATACCTATCCCGAGCTTGCGGATGAATTTTTCATTTTTGTTAGCCATTGTGCAAAAGTGGAAAGAACAGAAAAATCGGATAGAAACAGAAGTATTTTATAAAATGGTGATAACTACATTCGTCAAGTTAAAACTTAAGCTACAGCCACCTAATGGTATAGTGAATGCGCATGTTAGTTATAAATCAAATCAAATGTTTTGTGTTTTAACAATAAAATTGGTTGAATAAGTAGGTGTGCGCCGTGCCAAAATAAAATTCTGCGAAAGTTTTTGCGTCCAAGTCATAAACCTAATTAATATAAAACACCTTTAAAACGTTATTTACAACGATATTCAATTTTATGTTAATTCATATATTTACAGAGGAGCGTGAAACGTAGGTTTCAAATCTAATAAAAGTAAAAATAGATGTTCATGTATTTGTTTAGGTGCGTTGGAATTAAGGAGGATTCATAATATTTAGGTACTTGAACTTGTTTGTTACATAAACATCAAATTATTAATAAATATTATTAGGCTAATCTTCTTTTTCAAGTCCTTTAACACATGGTGGTGCATTGGGCCGAGACTACTTTTTTCCAGCCATATCTATCTCGAGCTGCAACTTAAGCGTGATCCAGGATTCATTGGAAGACTTTCTTTATAATTCCAGGGACCGCTTCTCTATTCCCTTTGACCTGCCACGCTTTCGTTTGCCTCCAACCCTGGTTGCCATTGAAATGATTCTTAGACACCGGATGTTTGGAGTGGTCTATATCCAGTTCCTTACCCTATCTTTGACCAAATACGGCGTAGAAAATGGTTCTACGCCGTATTTGGTCAAAGATAGGGTTTTCTTTATTAAGCTAATAGGTTTGTTTATTATTGTTTGTTTGTGCGGTCGAACGTGTTGATCTTAAGTGAAGTTCTTTTTTTTTACTTTAGATAACCCGCATAGTGAAGAAGGTTACGGGCTTTATAACATCACGCTACTAGCCACAGTTAACGCGGTGGAAACCGCAAAATTATAAACAAAATTATCACAATAATTATAATGAGTCAAATAATTAACTCACTAGCCATATGTAATCTACCAAGATAACATGTAGCTGCTCCAGAGTATACTCGAAACACACACTAAAGCGCGAGGGTAAAAGTGAACAGCAAAAACGACTTTGTTTCTCTTTGTTTATGTTTACCATTTTTAGCATGCCATCCAGCTACCCTATGAGTGTTATATTACGTATATGCGTTGCCTTCTTTAACCTAATTATACGTCAACGGGCACAGAAATCGTCTCTCATTATAGAGAGAGTGATTTAGAACTTTTGAACCACCATGCGGTTCCAATGCTATGTACCTACTAGTTAAATGTTTTGTTCGAAAGTAGTTCGCTTTACGAAAAAGTCTGATTAGATTTATTTGCTGTATATTTTAATGTAGTATTAACATTACGCGGCTAAGCAGCGAGCGCTATAATAAATTTATAACGTAATAAAATGTTGATGTTTGGAAAAGTTTTCGTGTGGTGAATTCTTATCATCAATCTTTTACTCATTTCGCTTGAGATTTTCAATGTTATTATTTGTGCGTTTTTCATACATATATTTTCAACTCACTCTAATATAGTACTTCGAGCTTTTTGTGTCCCAGCTAGTCCAGGGAAGTATGTCTATCAATTACTACTATGAAAAAAAAATCTTTTTTTTTCATTAAACTGAGCAAATTTTACCGTCCTTACTTAGAAAACATGTCTTTTATACAATGTTCCAACCTACTAAACTATTACAAACAATCATCATCATCATACCAACCCATTACCAGTTCACTAAAGGGCACGGGTCTCCTCCAACAATGAGAAGGGGTTAGGCCATAGTCCACCTGGCTGGCCCAGTGCGGATTGGTGAAACATGCTGTAAGGAACATAAATAAATATAAAAGTTGGCTTGCAACATGGAGAATTTACTTACGTTACTTATTATCGTGGAAAATCATCCTGGGGACGAATTTTCGGTAGTGGTTCCCGCAGACAAAGACAGGCAGCCCTTTACGGAAACAAAGACAAAAGATCATAGGTAACTCGTGTTACGTAAAAACAAGGAAGAAATCCCTCGTAAAATAGTACATTATATACGAGCCCGGAAATGTGGACAGTTGCCATTTCCGCTATTTTTCAGGCTGTGGCATGCTTCGTATCCTTTAACCGTGTGGGGCCCAGCTGTGAGAGTGACACCTTGAGATGCTGGGGGTTCCAAAATTAAAAACGAAGATGGAATTGTTTTAGGCCGTAGGTTGAGGCCCGAGGCCAGCGCTTGACGACAATCATGCCCGTTAGAACGCAATGATGAGGTCTAGGTTGGAGCACGCTTGCCTAGAAAAAGCCTATTCACTCTTGCCTTGAAGGTACAAAAGTTATCAGGAAACACAGTTGCCGGGAGAGCGTTCCAAATCTAAGCGGTACGCATCAGAACCGTGGATGAAAAAAGTTTCGTGCGTGTTGATGAAATATCGACCACATAGTATTTAAATAATAAGTGGCATATAGTATGTATCTATTTTATCAACCATAATAGTATTATAATATTATAGCAATAATTTGGTAATAGTTTTCAACATTCTGAATTCGAATACTATATGTCAAGTACTTAATGCTTTACTGACGTAACAAAAAGACAATTGCCAACAACAAATTGACACAATAACGTACCATGTGCCAGCACTTCCTTCTTGTTTGTTTATTTGAAGTTACACGTGAAGTAAAGACAAACACGCACCTACACATATATATACTAAAGCATTAATTAACCCGCTATGCTTGAAATCAGAGGATTCTGTCATTGTATGGGCCATTACCCTTAAAATAAAAACATAACGCGCCAAGAAGTCCATATTTATTTCTTAGTAGATGGTCCGGGAACTTCGTACCTCCTAAAATTGATTTCATTTGTTTACAGCACGCAAAGATTTTTTATTTATATTTTGTTCAAAATATTTCTTAAATAAGGGTACGTGTTTAATAATACTAGCTTACCGCCTAACACGTTAGCCCGCTAATGTTTTAGCCTGCATGATCACTGACGTGATGAGATTGCAGAAAGGGGCTTACTTGTTTTGAAAATTTAATTAAATCTTTGATAAAATTATTGCTGGCGAAATTAAGAGAAGTGTTTCGGTATGTACATGCATATATCGTCATAGTAGGTATTGTCTTCACGAAACTCATTTTGTGTTTTGATTTCCTTATGATGGTGTTATACGATGTGTCACCGTAATTGTATTTCGTTTCCTGTTTGTCAGTGTTCTTTTCAAGAGTTTGGTGCACCAGATTCACTACTATTTTTGTGCTGTGAAATTCCCCACCACATATTTATATCCTTATTTGCGGTTTTAAAAATAACGTGTTTTCTATATATTTGTGACGTTGTTTAAATGAAATCGTATAATGATTGGGTGCCTCGTAGCGCCCATTTAGTTTTATTACTATAGAGCAACATTTGAAATTTTTTAAATACCCTATCCTCCATCCTCATTTTTTGTTTATTGTTTATTGTTATTAGGTACACAAAACAGGTAATAACTAAAAGTAGATCTAAATATAAGTAATAACAAGTTTTGTTCTAAGCTACAACCCAAAGTATGTGTACACAACTTGGAATTAAATTAAACAGAAAGTAAAGATAAAATTAAAGTTGAAACAAAAAAGAAACACTTAAATAATAATATATATATTATTTCCCTAAAGATTATGTGGAATAGTGCTTAATAATTTGATTTTTAAAAATATTTATCCTTTTGTTAAAAATGTCAATATTATGATTACTTGATACTAAATCATTATAAAGGCGGCACATGCGAACGATGGGATTGTAAAAGGAAGTATTGTTCTTGTAGACACTTCGGGAAAATGGTTTAAAATATTTTAATCTGGGATTAACGCGAGTATTTATAGTAAATTTCTTATTACATTGAGTTCTAATATTATACCTAAATACTTATTTATGCATGAACAGGCCAAAATCACGCCGCACTTTACATACGAAATCATACCAACAACGGAACCCGACAGCATTATTATTACTTCGAATTCGTTTTGTTTCATTATTCCCTCAGTGGTTTTCTTCAGATCCTATAACATAAAATAGTATTATGTCTTTAATGCAGGTGTGGTCCGTCAAATGGTGCCAGCAGCGTCTTGCATGAGCCAGCCCTAAACATTCACTCGTTTTATGTGAGCCTTTCTGAGGCTAGTTTAAATTTTTTATGAGCCGTACTGTTTGGTCCTTACTTTCGGGTCTTAGCTTAAACATTGTGAACCGCGTACTGAGCAAATTTCAACTTTTTGCCGTACCATTAGAGTTGCTCGTTAACCGAGGTAACGGAGTGAATCGTCTGTACGTTTAATAAGCTATGTTATTATGTTATGCCCATTTTGTCACATGATATTTGCGTTTAGAATCAAGGCCACAACACCATTAGAATGTTTATTTATTTCAAGTCCTCCCTAGTATAATAATAAACTTTTCAGTCTCAAAACAAGTCAATTATATATACTTGACTAATAACTAGTCAATTAGTATATTAACAAGTCAATAATATTTCTTGCTTTATATTTGAAAGCCTTATTCTTGATGAAGGTTACACGTAATTTAACGTTACACTACGACCCTTAAGATACGAACCAAAAGACAAAAAGATTAGGAAGAGCGCTAACCAAAAATGGCGGATGGATGCGATGAAGTATATTTTGTAAAACGGTGTATGAATGTTTTTATGGGAAAATGACTTATATCAGATGTTGTAAGTTCTGTGACGAAGTCGCGTTGAGCCGCTAGTTATAGATGTAGGCATATCAACGCTTTAATGGCGCTGAGCGCCTTATCAAAATCTGTTTATGATTGAGCCGGAGGAAAATTTATCTTATCTTTTGTTTTGTTGACTCTAGATAACAGCTAACGCATAATGGCGTTAGTTGCAACTTGCTTGCTATGGGTTATCTCGGGTTGTAATAGTTACTAGGCCCTGTAATATGAATCTCATTCGGTTTGTGGAGTAGGAAATAAATCTACTTATCTTTGTGTCAACATCGGCATGTCTAGCTTCGATCAATGCTAGATAGTGTGCTGTCGAGTCGTCAAGTAAGCGAAAAATAAGTTTTTATTGATGAATTGTGATCCCATTTTTGTTAGTTTGCTAGTGAAATTTACTCCAGCTTAAGTTCCAATTAAATTCAAGTAAACCGCTGAACACACAAATTATCTCTGGTCGGAGGTTTCGGTGTGAGTGGCAGTGGCGTGAACAATAGGTATGCACAGGGTACGCACAAATCTGCCAGATTATATTATGAAATGAAAAAAAATCTCCAGTACGAGTTATAGAAAAGTTTAGGACGGGTATTGCACGAGTTATAAAAAAGCCTACCGCTCTGTTTTTATAACTCTTACTGGAGATTTTCGCCATTTTATATAATCTGCCCGCTTAGTGCATACGCTTTATGCACGCCACTGGGTAGTTACGCTCGACAACGACGTGCCACTAGCAATTTAGCGTTCCAGTACGATGCCGCGTAGAAACCGATTAGTGTTCTGGATTGTTCTGGATGAAGTGTCGTAACGGGTTAGGTCGCTTCCTTCTTCCGCGTCATTACCCCAGGTTACCACCAGAGATTTTAGTCAAGAACTAACATTAGGGAAATGTAGAAATCGATATAATTTTTTTTATTACAAGTTTGATATTTTAGGGAAATATTATTATTGTAAATTATATCAATCAATCTTATCAATATTTAAAAAAATTAACTACCAGCAATGAACGAAAACCGACAATTTTTCTGCTATATTTTGTATAGGACTGCATGTTTAATCTAGTACAGTATTGATCTAGGGATTTTTTCGGAGTTAGCTGCATTGACGGCTTTGGCGCATAATGAGCTGTAATTTAGTTCGTAGCATTTTTTTTATGGCGTGATTACATATTATTATACCGCCAATGTACTTTAATATTTTGAAGTGAGTACAGCGCCTGTTTTGGAAATGGTGCGATATAAAGAGAAGTTGCCTGACGTTTTTAAACTATTTGAGATTCAATTTTCTTAAATTAACATCGTAGAAGAACTAGAGTTACCGACATAGCTCAGCGAGTCGCGAAGCTGAAGTGGCAATGGGCAGGGCACATAGCTCGGAGAACCGATGGACGTTGGGGTCTTAAGGTGCTGGAGTGGCGACCCCGCACCGGTAAACGCAGCGTAGGTCGGCCCCCAACGAGGTGGACGGATGACATCAGGCGAGTCGCTGGGAGCCGCTGGAGGCAAGCGGCCTAGGACCGTGTATTGTGGAACTCCTTACAAAAGACCTATGTCCAGCAGTGGACGTTGATTGGTTGACATGATGATGATGATGATGAAAATCACCTTTATTAACCCACCCACCTACAGGACACTTGGTTTTCCGATCCTCATGAGGTAGTAGTCTACCCGAGTTTGTATTGGTAGACTTCATACGCCTTCGAGAACTTAAGAGCTTTCAGGCATGCAGGTTTCCTAAAGATTCTTTTCTTCACCATTAGCAAGTGATATTAAAACACGCATAACTCTCTCTTAAAAGCTACAGGCTTGTTCGGTATCAAAGACCTCCACTAGGCTATCTCCGTGTCTGCTAACCTTATTTTATCCTGAATTAACACGCGTTAAAAAATAGAATAGCAGGTATTTGTATTCGAGCGAGTAATACTTACGCGTAAGTATGTGTCTATTACGTAACGAGTGCATTATTACGGTGTGTGGGTTAGACAATTTAAGATTTGCGCAGTTCATTCTCGTACATTTGATCCGTCTCTTGGATGCCAGGGCAGGCGTTTCGTTTCGTCTGTTATTTAACATGTATATGAGCACTAATTATTTCATTGTTAATCGAATTCAGAATGCATTTTTTTCAGAGAGGGGTTTCTTTTTCAACATTCAAGAGTACATTATTATTTTGTGTTACGAATATTTTGCAAGCAAAGTTTTTTGTGATATGTTGTGAATATAGCTGTGCGATGCGGTACATAATTCAGTCTTCTATCCGGAGTAGTCGAAACAACTATTAAATACTTCGGTATTTAGGTTGTGAATTAGTTTGTTGGTAACGAATATTAGCAATTGCGCCCTATAAAATTATATAGATAGATAGATAGATAAATTCTTTATTGCAAACAATTAAGGGATAAAGATAATATAAATTGAAAACTAGATTAATTGAAAATTAGTGTCGCCTTTGCGCTGGCTGTGATCAATATATTATTCTATACATTTGCTTAGTCTTAGGAAACAGTGTTCAAACGAGATAAAGTATGCGAATGTCATAAATCCGTCTCGTTTCGACCATAAGTAAAGTCCGAGCAACATTATAAACTAACGTGTTTAAATAGATATTCTTGATATAAATAAAATAGCGTTCATTATACTTGGAAAAGGGGCTAAATTGGTTTCATTATTTAGGTTTGTTTCATACAAAATCATTTAAGAGAGCTAAAAACTGCGGTTCATCTGAAAAACATTGCCTCCCTATTGTACTAAATATATAGTATATATATAGTACGCTTTTTTCCTTTCAGACTAAAATTTTTAGTGAAACTATAGACCAATCAAATCTATGCTCATAATAACTGTGACTGGAAGATTTCTGTAAATTTAATATATTTTGAAAATTTTGATCGGGGAATAATTTCAATTTTACGCTTGGAACCTATACGAAGTTGCGACGGGTATCGAATCGCAGAAAGCAAGAAAAATGCAGCGGGCCGCCCGGCCGCGAATAACATAGTTTAGAAATAAAACTGGGCCTGGTAGGTAGCGCTGCAATTCGTTTCTAGGTTTTTTTGAGATATTAAAACCTCTAATAACCGATTCGGTGCAGACGAAGTTGCGCGGGTCAGCTAGTTTAAAGTAAAAAATATTATAAACCATTTTAACTATTTGTGTCGCTACTATCCATACGAATATTAAAAATGACAAGTTATATCTGTAACTTTATTTTTTGTTTGTTACTTATATACGAATTAACTGCTGCACCGATCTCGATGAATATTGGTGAGATAGCTGCCATTTTTGAGATGGATATTGGATTGTTTAGCCCAGGTAAAATAAGCGATACCGCTGGATTTAAAAAACTGAAACAAATGTAGCGACAGCTAGTTTAAAGTTATTATTGACTAGTGATAAGACTGACTGATGTAAATGTGACAAATGTCTTTCCTATCCTTGAAACTTTGTAGTTTAACTACTACCTCTTAAATGTGCGTTGTCAAGGTCAACCAGATTGGTAATATCTAGTTTGAAGTTATTGAATTGTATATGCATTGTTTCAAGAAGAACAGACATTTTCAACCGCACTGGCTGACCCTCTATAAATGAATAGAGTAGCAGGTTTGCCACGCTCGAGTTCACAATGTAAATTTCCTTAAAGGCGCTAGATTTTTACTTATTGATTGACTGATATTATACTTACCTTAGTTCAGTATATTAACTTAGACCGTACAAAAATTACATTTCTTTTTACCAAGCCATGCAAACAAATTTTTAGTAATAACTCAGACAACCTCATTTTCATTAGCTGCATTCTTGGGATTATCTCTCCAATCAAGATCTGTCCAAATCCAGAATTGTAATACAAATCATCATCATCATCATCATTATGTCAACTAATGGACGTCCACTGCTGGACAGTTCCAAACTCGATCGACTCCAAACTCACAACAGTTAACTGTTGCAAGGACGAGATTCCAGCACCTTGGAACCCAACGTCCATCGTTTGTCCGAGCATTGCCACTTCAGATTCGCGACTCATTGAGCTATGGCTGTAACTGGTTGTTCCACGGATCTCCTCATTCTCAATTAATCACGTACTTACTCCGAGCATAACACTTCATCGTCCGCTGAGTGTCCGCTGAGTGACACTGATTAATATTCGATATTCATGGTTTCTATATTCAAAACTATTCTACGCAATTCTGACGCTAATGGAAAAAGTAACGTATGGAACTCTGTTATCAAAGTGACTTAAAAGGTAGGGCGCCGCGATATGTTGATTACCTTTTATACAGTCCATGTTAATGGCAATCTATGACGTACCTAAAGTCTATAAAATACACGTGAGGTGCTTGTGGTGCGGGAAAGACCGAATTGTACAGTAGTAATATAGTGTATATTGTTTGATATATCCTTGAATAATGTCTTAAAAGTACTCATGTAATCTTTTCATCGACGAGTAATTACATTTCAGGCCTACATGAAGACTTAACAAAGATTGTCTGGCGCAGTGTTGATCCCCGACTAAAGCAATTCAGGAATTTATAATTTCTGATTTTTTCCGGCTTTGGCCGCTGCTTGTTACCATCCTACCGACAAAGACATGCGATTTAACGTTCCGGTACGATGCCGCATATAGTTTCGACGTTGTTTTCGTCAAAAAGGTCGTTCCGAAGAAAAGAAAAAATTTGAATTACAAAAAAGTTCCTAACTTTCCAAACTTCCTAAGTCAGCCCCGAAAAGGGTTATAAATTAGCTTAGTTTTAAGCAAGTCGGCTATAATAGAATTATAAACTCATTCCCTGCTCAGTTAATTTTGGTTTAAATTACTTTGGTTGTTAACAACTTTAACCCTTGAGGCGTCTTAATAAAGTATCGTTTCTTCTTTTGTATAATACATTAAAGACGCCTATCTACAGTGCAAGTTCTTGCATATAGGCAAAATGTCACATTTCCAAGTTACTTGCATTAATCATGAGGATTCCATGTGGTTTGATGTTGCTGTCTCACCAAATTGCATCGCGCGTTTCCATTGTGCAAATTCTTGCTGCAATGAAGTCACATTTGCAAGTTACTTGTATAAGGAACATGATTTGCCAGAACGTGTTCTCAGATCACAAGATTTTATTGGGATTTATTAAGTGTTTGCATATGTTTTGCGCGAATTGTTTTCTTGTTACTGATATGAGGTAAGACGGACTAATATCAATTTATCTTTAAAATTTCCAAAGACGGGCACCCATATATTTACTGACTTAGGTCAACGTTGCTTACCTAGTGCTATCAAATTATATTATGTCACACATTGTTTGTGGCAGTCATTTTTTATAGGGATTTTAAAAATATTTTAAATAAGGCAAAACGGGAATAGGTTCGCGGGTCGGTCATTTGCGATTGGCAATGTTTACGTGAAGTGCAAGAACAAGTATATTATTCGCCCACACCTCAGTCGTTTGTTTAAATATGTTGAAATAATTTCTGTACTTAATACCATAGGTTTGTAAAGTTGGCATTACCAGTACGATTGAAAAAACTTCACGTTTAGTATTTGATTTATTGAGATAAGTGCAATGTTTGATTTATTGAGATAATCTATGTAGCAATTAGCTGCGTCCCGTCATTAACGCGGACGAAGCCGCAGGGCACATCTAGTTAATAATAAAAAAAGAGTTAGAACTTTGCCTATTAGAATAAATAGGTTTCAATTTGAAGAGAAAACAACACCCAGTTTTTATGCGACTTAACTAGGTTATTTATAAATTAGCCCGTCATAATTTTAATCGTGTTTGTATTTTTTTTTAATTAATATTTTCAATTATTATGGTCTTATATCTCCTATCATTACGTAGAGGTTTTAAAGGTCTGAGTGATATGTACATTAATAGGGCAAGACATTATGTTCAGCTGTGGTTTCCAACGCAATGTATACGTTGAAACCGCACTATAGTGATACTTTTGCTGGAATCACATTTGTAACACCCGCAACTCGACGGGGCAGGCGTTGTTTAGCATTGTAATATTTGCTATGACAAGAATCAATACTAACACTCGCGTATTTTTTAGGATCTGAGACCTAACTACCATCGCCTAAAGTAGTACTATTTTGATACGTTTAATAGCGTATATAAAAAAATCACACATATGTGTCGGTGTGATGCGGATTGTTTGATTAGCAAATTGAGCTTTAATGTTCATTATTTAAAATTCAAAATTCCAAACATTTTTAAGGCATTTTCAAATCTGAATGTTACAACCGATGCACCTGTATTTAATGACTACCCACATATTTAATCTTTATGCAATATTAATCCCAAGAATTGCATGAAAGCAAACAAAGTCACCATAATGATCTAGTGTTCAATAAAATGCTGGTGACCTTGTATTGTTTAGACCATGAACTACTATGTCAATGTAATTCACTAGTTGCGTGTGTAATGTGTTACTTGTTATATGAGTACAAGACGTATTAAAAGTACGTTTGAAATGTAAAAAGTATTTAATAAGCCTTTCATTGCGATACATACCGAGGAAAAAGTTTAATAAAATAGGTAATGTTAACCGTAGTGTAAAAAATTAAACAACACTGGTATTTCCTCGAAGTGAATTTGACACAAATGGAATTTCGTTAAAGTGATTCAACTGCCAATCCCTTAGTGTGCTTACTCGCAAGCGTCGACTGGTGCGTCGAGGCACGTCGTCCACTTATATAACTGGACCATTAATCAATATCACATCATTCTCATTAATAAATATCCCGTTTATATATCCGAGTTTAAAGTATTTTCTCTTTCTCTTTTGAAGCACTTTTATAATTATTTCTAGGAAGTTTACATATGTGCGATACAGCAACTATTTCCTTACCTCGATAGGGTTCCTGCTTTGTTCCTTCGTTGTTTAGCGAAGCTGTTCTTCTCTTATCTGAGGGCTACTTTTAAGGGTGTCATTGTGAATGCTATAATTTTATTTATTATTTATTTTATCAGTTTGACGAATATCTCATTTATCAACCTGCAGAAGCAATTCACTTTCTCAACTAAATGGGCTATTGCCGAATATTAATATTAATATTGTATATCCTACTTACAAATATAATATCCGATAACTGATTTGACTTAAAAGGTCTCTTTTTGAACCACTTTTATTATTATTTCAATAACGTTGAGAAATATTCCCTTATTTCTGTAGTTTTCTTACTTCGACAGTTAAGTATACCTAAGCACGTGTATCTTTTATTGTTATCCTTCTTATTGAATGAATATCCAGTGGCATCACTGATTAAAACTTTCGCTTTTTGAACCACTTATATCGTTATTCAAATCATGCTAACAATCGAATGACTCACCGACTACGCCATATAGGGTTCCTGCTTCCTTGCAAGCGTCGCGTGTACCAAGGCACGTCGCCCTCTTAGCAGACCGGAGGTTATCAATATAATCCCTCTCATTAATAAGATATCGGATATTCACTGTAATATATAATACTTTAGCTTTAGTTTTAAGTTTACGAATATGGTTATCATATATCGCCGTCATCTCACTAGTGTGTAATTCTCATGTAATGTGCGCATCAAAAGTGCGCATAAAGGTATTTTTGACTATGACTTTGACATTTAAATGTTCCGCTAGTTGAACCATTTTACTAACATATTTATATCATTTTCAATGTCTAATGCCCTTTGTGATCTCTTCATTAAAAGTACTCTCAAGATTAAAGTCATACAAACAAAACACATCTATAAGTGTGTTGAGATTTTAATGTTAGAGATTAAAGACTCTTTACTGTATCGCAAATAGGTATTTCAGAATAATAGTTTCGAAACAACAACTACAAAATTACAGCTCAGCAGGGTGACATTTGTATCATAGGGCTATATTCATATTGTTTATTCTCATCAAAACACTGCCATGCAACCAAAATCATGTAGAAGTACACCTGTACAACAAGACACGTATCTAAGCAAAATTCCACTATCAAACACCAGATTATATCCTACTCGTCTATACTTATAAATTAATCATCATGACGAACCTAACCCACTGCACAACCCATTATTGCAGGGTACGGGTATACTTTCAGAATGAGACTGTCTTCAAGGTTTCCTCACCATGTTTTCCTTTATCACGACTATTTCCCTGCGAAGTTTTGTTTTGTTTTGCTGGTTTTCAATTTACAATCAGGTGAGTCATCTGCTTGGCCTGCCAACTATTACTATAAAATAAAAACGAAATCATTCATTAATCATGAAATTGTAGTGTGGAAAGTAATGAATAAAAGCATAAATCACAATCTTCAATGGGATGGGTTAATACTAGTATCATAAATAACAGCGTTTCCTTAGCGCGATGATAACGATTATATTATTATGCTAATGAGCACCGGCGCGGCCTTCGGAGGTTTACCACTTACGTATCTCTTTATAACCATTCGTTTTGAAATTACTTTTTCTCGTAGATAATTATTATACTGTTACATACACTGTCAAATGTATTCCATAAAATCATTTCGAATATTTTTATCGTATGGATACGCTTGCTAAGTAAAAAAAAAGTGTTGCTGCGCTTGTTTCTACAATTTGTTAACTGGTGGCGATATGCCATTCCATAAAAAAATGCGACCAGTATGCCGCTATTATCTTTTTTGTACGCTGCGGTGATAAGATAGATTCAAATAAAGGTACCAGAAAGTCGGAATAGTTAACCCCACTGAGGGTAATGAATTGTAATTACATTTACTCGTGTGTGTGTACCTAGAATTATTATTCTAAAATTATCTCGGACCATAACTTTTCCCTGATGCCATAGTAATCCGGGAGCGGTGATAGCGCATTGGGCAGGAGCTCCAGTTCGAATCCAGTACCCACCCCTAACTATTCTGAGTTATGTGCATTTTAAGTAATTAAAATATCACTTGCTTTAATGGTGAAGGAAAACATCGTAAGGAAACCTGCATGCCTGAGAGTTCTCCGTACCTAATGTTGTCGAAGGTGTTTGAAGTCTACCAATCAAGGTGGACTACGTCCTAAACTCTAATCATTCTGAGAGGAGACCCGTTCTCTATGGTGGGCCGGTAATCTGTTTATTATGATGATCATGAATACCCCATCGGCCTTATATCCCATTTCCAACTAGCCTTGTAGAACACCCATGACCCTAAGACACCCATGAGAGAAGGTACTCGATAACACCTGAGCGAGATCGTGCGTTACAGTTTGCACATGCTGTTTATTTTCTCATATGTGGGTCAATGCAATCATATATGAAACTGTATATACAGATTGTATGGTGCATTCGAAAGGCTACCAGCTCGGCGTCTATTATAAGAACCCGATTACGTCTGGGTTGATACGAATGATATCACGCGGTATCTCTTTATCGGAAATCAATTATAGTAAACTGTATTAGAACTAGATATTCATACGAATCATTAAACCCCCCCGTAGCTATTTATTAATTACGCTTTAATACGTGTGTAATGAAAAAACCCCATTAACATCGGACCACTTATTAATAATAATTGTATGAGAAATAACTAAGAACGCGATTAGACCACCTTTTTTGGCGTAAAACATATTAGCGAGAACCTGTCCCGATGTGATAAAAAGAAGAACACATCTTGATCAGCATTGTAATTTTTCAGGGACTTTGAACGCACAAACACACAGACACACTTCTACAAAAACTCGCAAACTCACACATAATATGTCACCTCTAACACCAAACGCATCCTTGCAGTGGCGTGCACAGGGTTTCTGACCAGGGTATGCATAAAGCAGGTACATGGCATTAAATGGAAAAATTCCCCTCCAATACGGGTTATATAAAATAATTTGGGTATGCAGTGCTTTTATGCATGTATGTAGTGCACGCCAATGCTTCCTTGTCAGTTCCGTCACGTAGTGTGTAATAAAGAAAGCCTATTTATCGAACAGAAATAGATCCTAGTCATCATTAAGGGCACGTTCTGTTTTATGGTGACGCAGCAAAACGGGAAAGGCTTTCCATTCCATCACACTTTGTAAACGTTACGCGTTTTGATTTTCCTACAGATTGTTTTAAAAACCTTAAAAATCTCCCAAATAAGAATATTCCGTAATAGGAGACAGGAATGCGTCCCATAAAGAATTACACACATATATCACTTCACTGGCAGGTTCTCCATTACAAACGGGATATATATATATATCCCGTTTGTGAATCTGAGGACGATAATCATTGAACCACAGCTATCTCCCTCTTTTTGTGTCAGGGGCTTGATCATTGTTTGCGCAAAGATTAGTTAATTAAGATTCTTAACAACAGATTTGACTTATAATAATAGTTTTGCATTCTTTGTTAAGTTGAATTTTCAATAAAAATAAACAGAATATGATACTCAAATAAAGCTGACATAAATTGCCGTGAGCCGGTACTAAAGGGAGATAATTAAACACTGTAGGTTACTAATTAGACTATGTCTGTGCAAAGGCAGACAGAATACTAAATTAACTAAGCGAAGTTTATTTTGAGGTAGCGCAAGAACTTTGCTAACTATTAAATATAATTATAATAGTGAAGGATTTTTCTTTCAGTTTTAATCTAATGCTTTTGAATTTATCGCTCTAATCAGCACATGACAAAGAACTAAAAAAGGTAAAGAATCTTTGACAATTGAGGTTAATGTAGATCTATGTTAATTGTAAAGCAATAAAGCAAATATGGGTAAAATTTACTTTAACATATTGAACTAAAAAGCTGCTCACTTCTCGGCCTTAAAGAAATTTCAATCTATAGAAAAGCTTATGAATGGAAAAAAAAGAACAATACAGATCTCATAACGTACGAATTGGCAATCAGTATTCATTGCTCGAATGAATAAATTTCACGCCATTCCTCTCAATGCCCGATCTACTTATTTTCATTTGTCGTGGTTTTGCAAAATATAATAAATAATACTACGATCGTAGTAAACATTAAAGCGTCAATTAATAAAAAAAGTTTTATATCGTCTAAAACATTTCTTAAGCTACGTTTAGCAACCTTCTTAAAGTGATTTTTTGAAGTCAAAGAATGTAATATGTAAATAATTTGAAACGTATAAAAGTTGCTTTTTTATGCTTAGTTTTGTTTAAAAATTTAAATTCCGCCTGTAGAATTATGTAATGAAAGCGAAATTCTTGTCCGCCGTCTACATTGAACGAAAGCACGTCGCGCGGTCGGTTTATGCAAGCGAAGTGCACAGAACCCTCCCCCCTCGGTCGTTCACCCTCTCTTCCTTCTACCTACTCCAAATAGAGCATTGCAGTTTTCGTTTCAAACTGAATGGGGAACGTGGGTGTGCTGCGGTTATTGTCCCGCTTGCGGCTAGGACGGTATACGCTAAAATTATTCTTGAAAACTTCTATGCAATCCATTACACATTCGTTTTCATTCGGAACACGGGCATTCACATCTTGGAGGAATTATTCATTTATTATATACTTTTCTATTACCTTGATTGTTTATCTTAACACAACTTGTATGAGCTTTCCTTCTTCTAACATAAGTATATCAGTTATTCGACTGATTCTTTAGACCAAGTTTTAAAATCTTCTTAAGCAGCTTAATTTTAATAAAGGCCCAGTAATAAATCATCATTTATTAAAGCTATCTTGTCACATCTATTTTGATTCCTTTAATCTCATTGGCATTTGATTAATATTTACGAGTGATGTGGTATTAATGGGCCGGGAAGAGGGTCAATAGCTGTGACGTCAGCGCGCCTATTACGAAGTTAGACACCCACTTGTCTCTAGAGGCCTAGAATGCTTATTAGGGATATTTTGATCATGCACTCAGTATGATGTATCTTTGTGTATATGTAGATTTAAGTAACAACTAAATTTGAGATGTATTTCTCGTTGTAGACTGTATGTCACAGCATAAATCCCAAATTTTATTTAAATACCTTAGCTTAGCTTCCTTATTTTACTATAGGTATGTTTTGGGAAATCGAGCTAATCGATTTTTTTTTCACAATACACACATTGCCATCTAGCGTATCGTATTCTTAAATAAGCGTAGCGTAGTTACGGTAACAAAGAGGACTAATAAATATTTTAATGAATAATATACATAAATATTCATTATATACAGATAAATACCCAGACAATGAAAAATATTCATGTTCATCACATTTTTCACTTGTGGGAAAAGAACCCACGGCCTTGGACTTTGGCAGGCGTGCAGAAAGCAGGGTCGCTGCCTACTGCCCCAGTCGGCCTTCATTTTTTAAGTACTAAATAGAAATATTACTATGAAGAAGGACAGAGCGTGCACAAGGACCATACCAAGAGATTTATACCAGAAGCATCAATTATTGATATTATTTAATTTAGCTTTAACTTCGTTGCAAGAAATTTATCTAAGACTAGCCCGCGACTTCGTCTGCCTTTGATTTTTTTTTTGATGTCGCATTAAATTTAGTTGTAGTTCTAAAAAAATGTAAAGTATTCAGTATCGCTAAGCCTTAAATGAGAGTTTGCTGCTGTCCGCTGAGGAGTTCAGTCCTCTATCTCCAACCACAGTTTGGGCAAAATTATAACCTCTGTAGTACAAAAATAATTATTTAAATCGGTTAGAATTT
This sequence comes from Pararge aegeria, assembly GCF_905163445.1. NCBI lineage: Eukaryota > Metazoa > Arthropoda > Insecta > Lepidoptera > Nymphalidae > Pararge > Pararge aegeria. The sequence continues at coordinate 5,913,102 of NC_053198.1, forward strand.
GTCGGAGTTATGGTGTAAAATCGTCAAACACTTTCATTCCCTCTCCCAAAGGAGCAGAGCTTAATGTCGGGATAAAAAATATCCAATATTACTTCTTACACTTCCAAGAATATGTGTACAAAATTTCATGAGGATCGATTAAGTAGTTTTTGCGTGAGAGCGTAACAAACAAACTTACATTGACATTTATAATATTAGTAGGGATTGGGATACTAAAGAAATCTAAGTGCTTTGTTGTGTGTGTATTGAAATACTAGATTTCCCATAATAATATTCTTCACATAATCGTCGGACGGATGGAAGCCAAAGGTGCAATTAATTTCTTCCAAGTTAAAAAGTAATCATCGCTTAAGCTGGTGCGAAACAAAAATTAAGTGATCATTTTTATATAGAGCAAGTACTTACCTAGTTATTTCACCTGCACCAAAATAATAGTGCGTCGCGTGATCATGGCGTGATATAAGTTTACAGCACGTCATTAATAAAATATTTTGTTACGACTGGTTACAGCTAAATGCCAACCGTATGAGTTCATTGACACCGGTTTTATCGACTGATATAACAACGTAACACATTTTTATCAATCATTATGCAGTCTCTTAAATCCTCTATACATAATAAAATTAAAATATTTACTTGGTTTGAGCGTTTAATAAAACACCACCATGTCTCAAGTTGCGCAATCTAAACCCAGATAATGGTAAATTATTATAATTTAGAACGCACGCGAAACTAACTGACTTCGCCATCCTTGACGGATATCGGATGACAAGCACTACGAGCCTTAAGAAATTGGATTACATTAATGCCCTGAGTTAAATGCCGTTAAATAGCTGGACAGTGTTGTAATGATGACTGCTAATCCTTGACAGCCTTAAAAATAAGAAATAGTACATCATATAATATGAGCAGGATGGTTTCCAACACAAACCAAAACTTTACTCTTACCTTCATCATATTTATCATGATCATAATTCACCAAATTGTAGGTACTCTCTTGCTCTGTAGTTATATCTCTGTAACTACTTTTTTTCTTTGGTGTAAAATAAAAGTGTATTCATTCATTCATTCATCATCATATCAACCCATTAACGGTCCATTATAGGGCACAGTCCGGATATTCATCACGCTGGCCCAATGCGGATAGGTGGACTTCACACGCCTCTGAAAACATTATGGAGAACTCTCAGGCTAGCAGGTTTCCTCACGATTTTTCATTCACTCTTGAAGCAGGTGACATTTTAATTACTTAAAAGGCGCATAACTTAGGTTAGAGGTGCGTGCTGGGATTCGTACTCGGCCCCCCGAAAGTGATGCTGAAGTCCTAACCATTGGGCTATCACCGCTTCCATACTACGTCAAAATGAATTGGTTGCAGAAGTATTGGTTAATTATGTATCTGTCATAGTTGTTACTATACAAAGACTGTATATTAAAATTATTGTTACAGTAATTTTATGAATTGGGTAAATAATTAAACTTTTGATAACTATATATTCATATTGGCCAGATATTTTATTAAATTGATTAATTTTTTTACAGATACACTAATCATTATTATTTTATAAATAGTTTTCAATAAACGATTAAAATTATATTTGATTAACAACCGTTGTTCAAGATATTGAGTTAGTGGGTATTTCGATATAAATAAGACTGCAATATCGATACATTTCAGTCCTACATGGACTCAAACAGTCTCGATTAGTCGTTACCAGTATATTTGTGCATTATGTTAACGAGTTGTAAATCTGGCTCCAAGCTACAAAGTGCACTAGGTAATATATCGCTATGGTTTCCGCATGAGTTTTATCTAGAATTCTGGTATACCGCATTTTAAAAACATTGCGGTAACTCAGCACCGTAGTCTTGTCTCGTGATTGACCGCATCCAGATCGGAAACTGTGTTGGCTGACGTGATCCATTTTTTTTTTGCATCTGGCGTATTTTTAACGCAATACTCAATTCCTCGTACCAAATGATAAATTCATGTATGCGGTCACGTAAGCTCTATTTCCTAAACAAGTTGTCACAGGGTCTAAACAAACGTGAGATAATATGTCCTTCTAATTATATTCTTCCATTGAATGCTGATGAAGTATTCATTCAAACGTAAACAAGTAAAAACCGCAGCTCTGCAATTGTAATTCTGCAACGAATTAGGTATAGTAGTTCTATTATTTGAATAACGTACTTTGTTTTTGTCGATAATACTATATTGAACACATATTTGTTCGAGCTAAGTCGTTACGAAATCGATAATCAGTAAATTTTTAAACAGGCCTACATGTTCGTACATAAATGAAGTTCACATGAAGAGACTATGAAAATATCCGTAGGTAATGAGGAATAACGGTTAAATATAACGCGTCAGATTCTGACTCATTAGCAGCGAAAATGTTCGTCTTATAGTCCGTTAATGAAACTATATTCTCGCTACAACATTTGCTTTAAGCTATACAGGTGATGTAATTCAAGATTGTTGAACGTTGTTAAAGTCACGTAGTCTGTTCGAAGCAGGACCCAAATGGGGGTGGGGCTACGGGTCAACGAACAGGCCCTAATGGTATAATGGTTCGCTGTTCTCAAAGTGAATCTTGTATTATGCAACTGTCTGAATTGTGGAGAAAGATGTTTGACTGGTTGCAAAAATAATTTAAAATTCTCATCACTTTTTTTATTTATGAGTGGTAATAGTAGTAATTGATGAAAAAGAACAAAATATAATACGAACTAAAAGTATGAAAATACGACGTGAATTGTATTCACAGTTATGGTCTATAGACGCGACAAGTAATTTGTAAAATATTTGAGTGGAATCATAGAAACTGAATCTAGAAAAAGTAGAAGTGTATTATCGATAAATATACCGCGTATATAATTTTTACTAATCTGTGTTTGTATCTTTACAATTTCATGATGACTGATACGACATATTAAATATTTGTCTGATGTAATGATGTGAAATTTTAATTATCTATATTATAAAAATATATTTATTTCGACTGCTACAATATTTTATTATAACAATTTTTATACTTTGTCGGAGATTCATTACTAATTTTCTTAAATTTCGTAATGATATTTGGATCAGTTACAGGGACTTGCATCATTTTAAGCAATGACACATCGCGCATGTCTAGGATACAGGACTCTCAGTTATTGCACTACCGCTGTCGGTGAATACAGGAGTGTTGTTGTTGTTGTGCTGTTGCTATATTAAAACTTGAGTAGAGTTTTAAATAATTTCTATCAACGTTAATTGCGTAAGTGTGTTTATGATGAATGCTTGTCTGTAATAGTGCGTTATAATAAAAATGTTTTCTTCTTACATTATCTAAGCATGTCAACAATGTTCAGCATATTTAGAATATGTAATGGTCCATCGGAATTTTTGGAACGCTATCAAAAAAGATACCCTTGAATAAACGTTTACCTTGAACTTTCACGTTAGCCTTCAATTTTTCAATCTCATAAATATGTTGTAATAATATCTGTACTGCTACTATATACTAATTTTTTAAGACAAAAATATACGAAAATGTTGAATATTGGATAGAAGTAGGTGCTACTTAGTGGAATTCCATGATATTTTATGAAAATTAAGCTTATCTTGCTATACTCCGAGCAATGCAGGCGAATCTGTATGGTGTTATTTATAATTTCTTCAATCATTATACTCCGCACCAAACAGATCTTCGGCAATGCACTCTGACTTGAGATGTCGACTTTACAATGCATAATTCTTAAAAATGTTGCCCTTGATCACCATTATCTTACAGTTTGCAAGATTATTTAAAACTCATTATTTTTAGTAGTGACGACGTAAATCAAGCTCACTAGGTCTAGTTTTGTTTCCAGTCAGAGTGACTACAGCAGGGTCCATTAACGCGCCGTATCACATTTCGCGGCTGAATTGTGGAACAGCGCGGCCCCAACAATATCATATAACCCAGTCTATAGTTGATGGATTGATAAAGATGTATGGTACCAGTGATGTTATTTTATCTTAGAATATCAGTAAAGCTTTAACATCCTTCTTCTTTCGCTATTTCGGCGTTTATTTTGTTGATGGATAGGTTTTTTGTGTAATATAATTAGGTTCGAAAGAATGTTGTATGAATTAACTGTACTGTGTGTGATATATTCAACAAGAAATGAATTTCAAGTCGCATCTCATTTGCTTAACCTATTAGCAACGCTATTGTGGCAATAATCGGATACACTAGTACATAATAGTATTGCATTCGTAATGCTCTCCGAATCTAGTTTAAATTTTATCAAGGCATCTATCTGTAAATCGATCTAGTTGTATATTTGTTTCTTTAATCTGTTATACCGGATAAAAGCTCATTAAGTTTTATTAATTAGCGTACATTGTGCTAAGTCCCTACAAGTGGAACAAAAATAACGAACTCAGCGACGGCAACAAGTTTTCTTCTATTTTCCTTATCTATTATTTATTAATAACTTTATGACAATTAGGGTTTGAGATTTATTTTATTTTTTTTGAAATATAATGGAAAATTTTCTTCTATATATAATTTTTGCTCGCGAGATTCTAATTTTACACGTTCATCGACCCTTTCAGGAGGTGCCGTTCCCAAAATAGCCTAATTTATTCACACATTGCATAACAAGTTCGTAATAAAAATAGCTTTGTTGCCAAGTACAAAATTACTATCGGAGTAATGGCTTAATCATCATTTATCGAGGTCGTTACGGTAAATAGTTGCAGCGCTTATCTGTCCACTACAATAATAGTCACCGCCATAAAAACCATGTGACTATCACTCGTCAGTTAATGATTTCGGCTTAACCTGTTCGTGATCGTAGTAGATCACCGCTGGAACGCGGAGTGTGTTATCTCCGCGTGGCTGCGGTATGAACGAAGCGACAACCCTCGAAAATTTATCATTGGGTTACGTTCTCAGAGTGTGCAGCGTGTGTTTAGGTTTGTCGCGTCACGAGTCTCTCGAATGCGCCGTCGTCGCCGGCAATCGCCGCGCGTATCACTCGCGCCACGGACTTCATACCAAGCGTACACCCCATGCCACCCTGCCGAGTGCCGGCCCATCCACCGAAACTCACGATCTCGATCAGCTGTTCGCTTCATAGCCTCCGCACGCACACTTCTAGCATAAACTTTATTTAACTGTGTGGATTTCATCTTTTCGCACAATGGTAAGAACCAGTGGATTATATTTGTGACTGTGAATAGTGATGCCGTGAGTGTCGTAATTGTGCTTATAACAACATCATTGACGGACGGTATTAAGTTAATATTCGCGATCATATACCTTTTATTATTTACCTACATAATGGAAATTCCTACACTTCAAAATAATGTTTTGCGAGCGTTGCAAATATTTGTTCGAAAATACATGCGGTGTCTGCATTATTTTCCTCGATTTATCAATGTCGAAGTGTTGAATATGCATGTTGATGTCGATCGTAGTAGGTACTCAGTGCAATCGATAATTTTTTATATTTGCAATACAACAATAGAATTCTAATATCATTTAGAGTTTATTCATATTTATCTCTAGTGGCAAGTTTTTATGATGATCGTTACGTATTATATGACGAGTTACATCCGTGAGGTTAGCTTGTACAGTGCACACTGAGATAGTTGTGTTGTCTTGTTTTTGAGACGTGCTAATATTAGCGGACCTGCGTCCCCCGCTGTCCTCAGGCAGCATCCATTACATAACCGCGCCACAGGCCCGGCCTTGACTCCCGCGCCGTTCTCACAGCCACGCCACTAGCAGAATGATTCTTTGCCTCTAATCACTCATATTGAATTCAATCGGCGGGAAATAGTCTTTAGCTGAGTAATTAACATAATCGTGACATTTGAATTTACTATTCCTGATTTTATATAGCAAAATTATACGCCGGAAAATAGTTATCCTCTTTAAATATACTTACACTATAAAATGGAAAATTGGTCTGTACAAAACACCAAATTGATTCGACGAGTGATATAAATTTCATTCCGTAGAACATATAAATGCATGTATCAATGGAAATCCTGAATATCGTTAATAATGTAAAGAGGGTATTATCCAATGATTTCTTTTCCTATTCTTTTTCACTAAGTTAGTCTGCTTTGAAGATTGATTAACTTTAAGTATTTGGATCCTTGCACAAAGAGATCTTGACGAAACAAAAAAAAATCGCGATTAAAAACAATATTAATTTATTGATTTAAAAATTTATATTGTTAAGACTCGTACAATAACAGGCAAATACTGATAATATGTAATTACACCAACATAAGAGGTAAATGTATTTTAATAATGTGTCTTTGATTTTTTTTTGCTGCACTCAACTTTTTGCACTTAATGGTTAATTTAACCACCTTAAAAGAAAAGATTTTCACCAATTTTTTTTATTTTTGGTTTCAAGACTGTCTCATTTTAACTGATTTTTAATGACAACGTGATGAAGACCATATAAATTAGCGATGATCAAAGGGCAAATCACCCTAACTTAGTTTGGGTATCAGTTTATTTATTTTATACTCGCACTTTTTTTTTACCATTAAAGTCATCGTAGCATTTTTTTAAACCCATTATACAACGTAAGAACTTGTGTTTGTCTTTATATATCTTTGCCCTTCCTATTATGCGATCAGATTCTTCAGCGATATAATGGTGAATGTTATCAGTACGACCTTGAGTTGATGCGTAAATATTTGTCGTGCTATCGTCTGGTGTGCCACGGGTGCTTTGATAGTCTAGCAACGTCGTTTGCCATTTGCACAGTATTTTTCACTGGTAGAACGAGTCTTGATAAAAATCTCTGATTACCATAATCTCTCTGCATTATTATCGTAACTATATTTTTGATTACCAAAATTGTAATTGTTTTTCCTTTATGATTTTTATAATTTGATATTTAAGACCATTGAGCTTACAGAGTAAAATATTATATCAATGTATAGATGTAAACCATTTTCGCTTTGGAGAATAATTAGGTGCGACGAATTAAGTGTTTATATTTTTTTCATTGCTAGAGTAAAATATCAAAATATGTTGTATAATTTTTAAAACACTTACATTAGATGTTACTTAGTCCTTAATGTTAAGTTTGGTGAAACCATAAAAACTAAAATTTTAAGTTGGCATTTGATTTCCAGGCACATAGTAGGTAATTAGTAGGTAATTATTTTTTTAATAATTAGGTACATTTTAAGCATTTTTGTTTACTGTTATCAAAGTAAATGTATCCTAAACATAATTAATTAAACGGTTATCGATATAACGGTTTTTCACAACTGCTCCCGCGTACATATTCTGAAAAGGGAATTTGTCCCGCAAAAACTTTCATTCTACAACCCAATGCGTCACATCGCCACCCGTTGATCAAAATTCAAATAAAATTCAAAATCCAAATATTCTTTATTCATGTAGGTCTATCACAGGAACTTATGAAGCTTTCATACATAAATGTGTAATGGTGATAACTTAGTTCGACAACTAAACCCAAAGCTACGTGGGTTCCAAACGCGCCCTGGTCTAAGAAGAGCCCACAAAAAACTTCAGTCAATTAATACTTAGCAATGAAGTTAGAGCAATTTAAACTCAAGCTTTTTTATCGTTTAAGTAATTCTTAATATTATAAGAGGACTCCTACGAGATGTTACCTACCCTATAACCTTCCTCAAAAATTGGGCAATACAGAAAAATTTTGCACTTTATACCCCATCCAACTAGACGTTCCAGAGATGAGCACATAAGCGCAAACATACTAAATAACCAATTCTTCAGAATTATTTTTTGTATAGGGATTAGATTTAGAAAGGCAGGCATCATTAGTTTTGTAAAAACTTAAAACTGAAATGTTAATATTAATAGAACGTAAATCACAAACCTTCAATCTATCGTAGCGTCTAGTAACAAATTTTGACATAATGAAGTGACGTCAAACGGATGCCCTCGACCGTGTAGATATAATTGTTGAATTGCGTTGCCCGTTCAGTGGTATCACGGCCAAGGTCAGGAGTAGAACAGCTGCTTTACTCTTGAATGCTTTCAAGAACAGTATTTTTATATATATTCTGTTGTTCCTTTAAATTAAAATTAGTTTCATGCTTCATCATAGTACTAAAAGTTTCTTGTGTACGTATCTACTAATAGAAATAAAGATAAAATCATATATAACCTCTAGCAAATAATACGCTAGTCTGTTTGGAGTTTTCTAGTTTTTATGAGGCAAAGGCAGACGAAGTGGCATTTTACTGTAGGCTTGTTAGACAGGACGTCGGATAACAATCTTGCCGGCAATCGATACTGAATACACCGCGTGGTATCCTGCGCGCGCACCAAAATTTCACTACCATCCTGGTGAATGGCCGCTTCAAAGAAAACATGGAGGATGTGGGTAGGGGGTGGGAGCCGAGAGGCAAGGTCGTTAACAAGGCCGGACTTACTACCGTCTGTACATCTCCTTCGTACTTTTCATCCACCCATTCAACTATCCCCCTCTAACAATTTCACTTTCTAAATACGGCGTAAATGCAACTACCAAAACACACCCTCTTACGATTTATGTCTGGCTCACGATGAATTGGTATTTTGGTAACGTTTGTTATCTTATACGTCATAACAATCAGTTAACTGGCAAGACGTGCACACTTCCGCTTTTTGCTTTTTTTTTTGCGTTTGATTATAATACCTGATTTTCTTAGATCTTCTAGATCTATTATTACCGGCCACTTATTTAAATCCTCCTAAATTTTAAAGTGAAGTAGGCACCTTGGTGGTTAATTTAACCCAGAATCTTTTTCATTTGACTCTTAAACGGGTATTTAAGGAATGGTCATGAAAAAACATAAGGATTTCACTTCTTTTAGATTTGTATATTTTATTCAAGTGTTTTATACCAAATGGTTTCTAAAGCTGAATTTTAAACGATTCATTTCAAAAGCCTTCTCTGTAGAAATTGCTGTAAAGATAAACAAACTGCGGTGTAATCGGAACCAACTTTATTATTTTAGGACGTAACTTAGGTAACTAATATTGTATACGTAATAGAATTATCTCCAATCAAGGAAATAATTCCATTATTAAATTATAATTAATAGATTGGGTTCATGAAAACTTGAACCCTAGTTTACTGTCAACAATATTATTATCTTTAGATTTGTACTTTTGACGTTTTGAAATTATATTATATTGACGCAAATATATCCCTGAGGGGCGATTCGAGGGTTATCTTCGCGGCTTGACTTTTATTAATTAATCCCGTACTTTGTTTCTCTCCAGTTAGCTATACTGAACGGCATGTTATAATCGCTTCGTTTTATTTATGTTTATTCAAATTAATACTGGCAGTGCGACGGAGTACAACTTATGTTCTTTTATTTTACTTGTTAAAATACAGTTAGTTTTAAATTGCGGTTTTATTTGTATTAAACTGAATTAAGGTATCATAAACCCGTGGTAGACGATTCTTGTTATCATCTACGTATTTCTATTGAAATATTGGAACCGTTCGGTAGTACAAGTGAGAATGTAATTTTTCTCTTGAAACCAACTAATCGAAATTTATAGCTATCATTTATTTTATTTACTACGTTAACTAAAGATTAAGCTTCTCGGAGGCAAAGTTCCATTACTTTCACTTACTTAGCTGGTATGTATTAATCTTGAGCAAGCATTTACCTCCTTTTTCATATCATTCACGTTACTATAACTTTTCGGAAATTTTATATAAAAAATATGAAGTCTAGAACGAATAAGATCGTTTTTGTTATTGGCTGTATGATGACTAGATGAAGACCGGCCTTGAGTTATTGTTGTCTTATTAGTCGCGTCTTTACATACCTAACGTAGCGGCAACTATAGTTAGTTAAAGACTAATGTTTTCTATTAGCATTCGCATCTTGGCACATTCAATTAACACAAAAACAACTTTTATACTGTGCCGACTATTCACAACTGCAACGATAGACCATATATATTGGAACATTATAGTTTTGAACAATTACCATGTTCTCGTTGTTTGATTACAGCGGTATCGAGTTCAAAGATGAGGTGTTTGCTGCACACCAAGTGCAGCACGCGGATCTGAAGCCAATAGTGGCTCCGATCGCTCCTGCACCTGCCCAACCACAAATCTGCGTAAGCTCTGAGCCACCTAACGGTGCTATAGTGGGCATAGTTGTCCCCGAAGAGGAGCGTCCTATACCCGTTACAGAGCAAATATTTGTACCCAGAAAGAAAGAAATGAACAAAGGATTTCTCACGTTTTCTGGAAACGACGGACTTACAAGTGAGTGGCACTTGAACAGCAAAAGCTTAGGTATCCGTTGCTTGCTTTATTTTATTAAATTTGTCTGACAAGAATTTATCTTCAACTTACTCTCTTTTCAGTGCTTAAAGAAGAGCCTGATGATCTGACGCATTTAGCACCGACGGCTGGTGATGCTTGTATTTCCCTGGAGAACAGTCCTTTCGATATGTTCGATGATTTTATGTTAAACGACAATTATTGCAGTCTACTTGGTGATGATTTGGCAAATGGATCCCCTGTAGATTCTTTGATAGCAGACTCTTTACTGTCGTCCCCTGAACCACAGGTTTGTTGCTTTATTTTGTATATCATTGAATGAGTATTTCTCAGTTATTTAACTCTTATCTGTAATATGTATTTTTTATTTTTAGGAAACCGAATCATCATGTGAACAGTCGTCACTCTTAACGGAACTTTCATTAGATGCGTTCGACAATAACCGTTCAGATAATGACATTGACGATGGAAACTCACCGTTTATCCCAATCACCGATGAGCTCCCGCTATTGGAACCGGCAGTCATGTGGGGGGTTCTTCCGGATAATGTCAGTCAAGCAAAACCACAACCATCTGAAGTGCAAACTTCGGCACCAGCACTGCAACGTTTACTGGCAGCACCCCCGACTGGGCCGCCTCCCCAGGACATTATTACAAACATATATTCAGATCCAGGTCAGAACATTTTTTATTGAACCCCTACAAATATTTTAGCTTCGCATTATTTGCAAATTCTTAATTATACATTAATTTTTTAGGTCTAATTCCGAGCAGAAGTATTTCTTCGTGGGACACGCGTGTAAAGAGGGTGATGAAGCAGGAAGAAGAGCCGATTGCGAAACGTGCCAAGCGTAGTCCATCCCCGGCAGTACCGACTGCGAGCACACCGTCCTCAAGCGTCCTCATGAACCTCTTGGTGAGCGGATGTGACGTGGACGCCGGCTACATATGCATGGTGCAGTGCCGGCCCCGTCAAAAAGCGAAAGCCTAAGATGATTTGGACAGTCTTAAGTGATAACTGTGATATTGCGCGTCCAGTGATCGGTCGAAAGTTGCGTCATAGCAATTAACCGGTGCCCTCCCCACAGAACATTCTGGATCGAATACGAATTATCATACCAGTGCCGTCAATACTTGTGATATTACTACCGTTTATACTTTTCCAATGAAGTCGTTTCCTTAAAAGAATAGTCCTATGACAATAAAATAATATCGATACAGCCAGAAGTTTATTGAGGCAATTAAATTGTCGAAGTAGGGCTGCTGACGCTTGATGAAGACTCATTTAAATTTAGGTATCTATTCCTCTACGGACTTGCGGCCTGGAACATTCGGACTTGATGTTTTATTTTATTTATGTAGGTGTAGTCATGAACACCTCGCGTTACACAATATTAAGCAATCGTTTTAGTCGTATTCTAGTGCTAAGTTTTAACTTGCGCATATCGATGTGGTTATGAACTATTAAACTATTTCTAGGTGTAGGTACTAAGTTGAAGTTCGCGTATGAGTTTGCCGCGCTTTCCAGTCTTATGTTTCAAAAGTCGTTAGTTAAATAGATTTTTAACTGTTTGGATGATGATCGTTATTTATTCGTTGTAGTTAAGTTACGCGTAGTGAGTTATATTTCTATAGTTATTTTTTTATTATTAAATACATAAGACTGCTGGCTGCGGTTTAAATATTTTAGTGTGCCGGTCGTTGTGTAAATTTATTCAGAGTTTATATTAGAAACGAGGGTAGTTTTAGGCAGTCTGTAGACACGGTTTTATAGTTATTTTAAATTTACTGTTGTCACTGCCATACCAAACAAAGTACAATTTAGAAGACAAAATATAGTTGTTGTGTTGTTGAAAGTTTTGTTCGCTGTGTACATAGTAGGTATTAATTCGTAGCGATCGAACTGTTTAGTATTTTTTTTATTACTATTATTGATTTTTTACTTTATAGTTAAGAGATATTTAAGCAGCTACGGAATACTCGAATATGGAAACAGAGCGGGGTAAATGTTTTGACTGTTTTGATAATTGTAATTGCACTTGCTTTTTGGTATATGTCATCTGATAAAAAACTGGCCGTCTCCTACATAACTGTCAAGATGACAATTTTGTATGAGATGACGGGTTACGACCAAGTAGCTTTTGCAATAGCAATACATCAAACACAGCATAATTCTGCAGATGTTCTTTATAATAATTGTCATAGCGATTTTAAAATAAATATACACCATTATAAATTTTATTAGTGTGTAGTAGAAGCATCATTGTTATCCAAATTTATAGTCTAAGGCAACGATGTATTTTTCCTGGACGAAATAGCCTAAATCAAAATATGAAAAAAAATGTTCGATATTAAAGAGATGAGAATAGGTGAAATGGTGCACATTGATTTTATTTACCTTCTTAATAAACCTCACCCTTCTCCTGTTCCTAACGAAGTATATAGCTTTAATTATGAAGTTGATTACGAAAGAATGATAGAATAGAATAGAATAGAATACTTTATTGGGCACAAAGAAACAAGTACAATTATAATGGTATACAAAAAGACACATTAGTTATTAGTTAAATGATCCAAGCAATTGTTACAGCAATCTGTGGTCAATAAAAAATTATCGATATGTAGAAATTGGAAAACTTCGGAGGAGGCAGTGCTCTTCAAGTGCAACATTTAAGAATAGGTACATAACTATAATTATCTTTATGATAACAGTGAACTAACGTTTAGGTATAGTTTTAGGTTAATGAATAGCAATACAAAATGTAATTACAGTGGTATGTGTCTAGTGTGCATATGTTGGTATGTTGAATGTATTTTGTGTGTGTGTTTTTGTACGTGCTATATATATGATAGATATATTATATAAAGAAACGTGTGTGTCTCGGGAAGCCCGACAGAAGTGATGACTTAAACTAATCTAAGTTGAACTATTTAAAATTGAAATTTTATATCTTAAGAAAAGCTTAAGTAAAATAAGGCTAATGCTGGGGGTTAGAGAGAGGAAAAGTCTGCCTACGCTGCCGTATGCGTAGGAGAAAGTGAAACCATACAGACTGAAGCCAAAACGCGTTACGTAACGAAACAGTTTACCCTCCCATAAGAAGTTACCACTTATCAAGAATTCGAGGCAACTAATACAGCAATATTGCTCTTATAATTTTATAATCACTGATAGTTTTTAGACACACGCAAAGGTACAAAAATATTTAATTCAATGAATTTAGTGATAATTTATATAATTTTGTTTATTAAGAAAGAAAAATGGACGTTTAAAAAGTTTAAGTCAATCAAAACAAACCAATATTTCGCTTTTAACTTTTATTCAACAAATTATATTGATGATAATTACGATGATTACGAAATTATTTCTGAAATAATAATCTCCTGGAATCTTAGCCTGGATGACTAGTTACTTATTAGTGAGATAAGTTCAATACATGCTTTGTTCAAAATAAACATTTCTTCACTTTTTACCAAAAAAACACTCATTTTTAGGTATTCTTGATCATATTTGACAGGTTATCAGTTTGTATACTTAACGAATGCCATCTGAACCCTGCAACCGATTGAAGATAAGCAAACGTAACAGCTTATGAATAATTTCCACTCAAAGTCAAGGTCATCAGTTATATGAAAGAGAGTAACTAAGATGAAGACTAGAACGAAATCGCTTACCTCACGAGCTTCAAAAGCTTTTGTCTATCGAAACGATGTCGTCAGAGTACAACAGAACTAGTCCGCAGCTTTGCCCATTTTTTTATCTCTACTTTTCTCGAACTCTCACAACTCTCTTTAAATATTAGTAGGTTTGAATTTTGAAAAAGATGTATGCAATTATAAGGTACCTAAGTAAAAAAATCCTACTTTATACTTATATTATAAATGCGGAAGTCTCTTTGTTTGTTTGTTACTGCATCCTGACGAATTTCACACTAAATACTTCGTAGACAAGTTGATTTTCGTTACATTGGGCTTTCGTATATTTTATTCACGAAGTATAAAGTTGCCTTACGCGGTCTAAGACTTTATTTTCTGAAAAAGTTACGTGACTTAACCGATTTATTTTAAGTAACGTAAAGTACGTTACGTAAAGGAAATCGTTTTAGCCAACCTGGTCTGACACACAGAATAAACTACTAAAAATATAGTTGTTTGAATTTTGCTATGGTTCAACATATCTGAGCTGAGTAAGATACAGTTGTTTCGGTCAAAGCCACTTCAGTTTTATTTAATCGTATAAATAGAAGAAAGATAAAAAACGAATAAACAAAACAGGACTACACAGTACACTATTCCTTATTTATTTAATTAGCAATTTTACCGTTTAACACGAATATTAAGACTTTACGATACGTATCTTAGTGAGGTCAACAACTTACAAAACATTAATTAAGAAAGTAACCGAGATAAACTTTCTTAGTTACACGCAAATGGCACCCAAGCGGGTGGCAGAACTTGCGAAAGTATATAAGTAATTGAAAACCTAATACAAAACCTAGTAGAATACGTCTCTACTGAAATACATAGTTTATTAAACAAGAGTAACAAAGGTCTGAGCTATATTTACATGACATATATAGGCGGGGTCACCTGGTGGTACGTGATGATGCAGTCTAACATGGTAACGGGCTGACCTGTGGCATCCCCAATCGTTTTTTTTTTTACTAGAACGGTTTGCTATACGGTAACCTCGACCGAAGCCTCCCAAACCAGACCTGAGAACATTGAAACAATGCCTAATGTTAGTAATTCATCTAATCCAAAATCTTTAGAAAAAGATAGCAATACTAAATTCAATCTGATAGACTTGGTGTAGATTATTAACCTCCGCTGTTTCTTAAATATAGTACAAACCCGATAATATTTTGGGATTTGTTAATATTTCGACCTAGTGTATAGTGGTCACGACGGGACCACAATCCATGCATCGACAAATCTATATAATTTAAGAAATGTTGATTAGCCACGAAAATCTTAGTTTATTTCTTAGGAAAATGTAATTATGATGAATAGTGGCATTTTCGTTTCTCGTGAATATCTGATGAATAATATTGGGTATAGAGGATAGAACTGCTGAACATACGGCAGCAAATACGTGGCCGCAGCGTACTGATATAAGAATATTAAATATTAGTACGATTCGGCCCGTATATTGCGCAGTTCTAGCTGGTTAATGTTATAATTGTTAAAGTGTGTGTGTTTTTCCATATTTCACGCAGCAACCGATCAATATAGCATATACCTACTTAGATGTAGTTAAAAAAGAGTGAAAAATAGTGACACAAATCCATGTTGAAAAACGAAAATCGTAGGCGTAGCGTATTGTTTTAATTAAATTTTATAAGATACTTAGGTATAAAAGTCGCGTGCCAAATCTGCATGATACAGTTCAGGCCTACATACGTTTTCCAATTTCACTAATATTATGTCACCATATAAATAAATGGAGCATAAAATGACGTAAATAAATTCTTAAAAATAATAAATAAATAAATAGACTTTATGCCGGAGACAATATTGCTGTATTGAATTAGTTGTCTTAATTTTTGTTGACTGAATTTTGTATGCAAATGAATAGAAATTAAGTATTTATGATCATTACCGCAGTAAATTGAACTTCAGGGTTAAAGCAAATACTTCACTATCCTTAAAGCATCTTTGTAGCTAGTCGGATCAATGTGCATCATTAGTCGTTTGTTAATGAACCGTTTAATTTCAGGGTTACGCGAATATTTCATCAATACTAATATAATTTTTATGTGTGTTACAGGATATACATCCGCAAGCGAAGAAGCAGATCCGTCAACAGCTTCGCTCCAACTATCAAATGTTCGCCAACAAAAACATCCCGGTTCCCGTCATAAACATCATACAGTCGGCGCCGAATGCACAGATGCGTACCAATACACTCGTATCTAACACCCCAATACGTACAAGTGTAGCGAGCAACGTAATGTCTCCACTAAGTTTAAACGTGGGTAGTCCAATGTATTCACTACCATCGAGCCCAAACACTCCGTGTTACAGCCCAGCTATAAGTCCGGCGCAAAAGGATCGCGTGTTAAGCCCCTATTCCACTCCCCAATCCTTATCACCCGCCGGCAGTTATCAAATGTACAGTCCAAATAGGCTTCTATCACCGTCTGGCGTTATGCAAGGCTACGATCCATATCTTAATAACAAGATGCAAACGAGTCCAAGCTTTCGTGTCCAATCGTCGGAAATGCTCCTCGATTCCAACCTGCCGCTAGCCTCTACGGATTTTTGGCCCGACTCGGAAATGTTGCAAGACCCAAGCGACTTGCTCTCAGCATTTGACGACGTTAAACTAGCTTAAAAATTTCGAACGGATGAGTGATTGGAGAGTGATTTCTCGTTTCCGTTGGATGATTGTGGGAGGATATGAATACTGTCTTAGTTTATCTATTGAAAGCGTTACGGTATCTCAACTTGTTTTTCATAAAACTGGGTTTTGTCTCAAATTGTTCAAAACTTCACACAAACATTCCAAGAGTTTTATACATTAGTGGCGAGCGGGTGAGAATAATATACAACGTGTAAATGAAAACAGAAATAATACTTTACTTTACATCATTTAATGTCTCTGAGACTTATCTGAGAAGCCGAATAAATAATAGTTTTTGAATAAACCACTGCCGTAGTTTTTACTGAAAAAAATCAGATACAGCCGTAACATCACATGTAAAATAATATCATATGACTCCTGACACTTTATTAGGTACGCGTCGCGTAGCGTAAGTACGTATGGAATGGAAAATAAATATTACTTCTTTTGATTTAATATTTTTGAAGGGTAGTATTCCTTATGAAATATACTTATACATCCTTCTACATTATTTCGTTATTCTGTTACACGTTGTATAATAGCTGGTAAATAAATTAATTATTTATCTAATTTTATTTTCGTAGTCGTCTGATTGCCTGGTGTGATTTTCTTCCTATTCGATTGCGTGAATTTTTTTGTGGAATTTGTAGAATCGGAGGAGCGCCATGTAGTTACAATACTGGGAAACATTATTGTCACTAGATGGCGCTTTTGATATTAGCTACGACTTATATAAAATCGAAATAGCGCCACCTAGATTTAGTACTAGAAAATAATATTGTCACTAGATGGCGCTCTATCGTTTCCATACCAATCGAAATTAACTTTTACGCAATTGAATATGTTGACGATGTATCCAAAGCGAAATACGAAGCTGAAAAGTTTGTACGTCTGAACGCGCTTATCTAAGGAACATATCAGTAAGACTTTTTTTTATACCTTTAAATGATTAATGAGAAAGGCATTTTTTTTTATTTTTCGAATGTATAGTGGCTAAAACCGAAGTACGGGTACAATAATATTAAGAAACACGTAGGCCATATAAGAAACTAGTCATGACGCACGTTAATTTACGTAGCGTGATCTGTATATTCTCCCTTTCTCAGTAAATTTCCTATCTAACACTAAAATATTTTCTCTAAACGAACTGATAATCCGTGAGATGAGCTGGTTTAAACGTACACTTATATGAAACGGAATTGATTAACGCCACCATCTTCACTCGCCATTATGCCATAAACGTGGAAGAAGAAATATTAGAGATGTTCAAAAGGAATCACTCAAACCAATGCCGGGGCGACAATAAACAGCAATCGAAAGGGTTCCACATATTGTCCTCATAGTTACCTTTTGTTAGCCAACGTGTTTTATGAACGTAACGCAAACACCCAGCTTCCGCATTGTATAACTTTTCTGACAGGTTGCTCAACTGCCGTCTTTATAAAAACATACGAATTGTTAGTGGCTGTTATCTGGTCTCATAATTAAAAGCCATTAACTCAAAGAAGAAGAAGTAATTTGTATGGAGATGACAGAGGGAAACATTTGAAACACATTTTTTAATTGGCTGAATTATGAACGGTACTTTCGCTCAAAA
This sequence comes from Pararge aegeria, assembly GCF_905163445.1. Classification (NCBI taxonomy): domain Eukaryota; kingdom Metazoa; phylum Arthropoda; class Insecta; order Lepidoptera; family Nymphalidae; genus Pararge; species Pararge aegeria. The sequence continues at coordinate 5,931,344 of NC_053198.1, forward strand.
TGCGTTTTATAGCCCAATAGTGGTAAAGAGTTAGCCATTGACGAATTTCAAACGATAATTGATCCCTATAACTTCTAGATACATTACGAACGCCTTATTTTGAAATACTAAGATTTATAAAAAGTATAGTGCTACAGTTATATAATGTTTACCTTTTGAAAATCAGCTTTGTGGATCTTCCAAGTATACGTGACATTGGCGAAGTACAACGTGCCGATTTGGCACACCTAAAAGCCAAAAAAGCAAAAAAGGAAGAAGAAGAACTGCTGGATAAGTTATACAATAAGGGGCTGGTGCTAAGTCGGTTGAACACAAATCTCCGTAATCTTAAAACACGAACGTCAGAGTAAAATTAACCTAATGCACCTAGTTTTAAAGGCTTACTTTCTGTAATACTGATTTCTATTTTACAAACTGTCTACAGAAGTGTGAACGAAATAAAAAGTGTGAAAGCTTTAAGAATGACATAGGTACATTTTGATCAGACGTTACAGTGTATAAAGTAATGCCAGAGTTTAAAATGACCTAGTGTCCATTATTTTAAAGAAGAAATTTATCTTCACATTGCAAAAATTTCATGAGGAATGATTGTAAAATAAAAATCAGTAGTAGGTACCAGAATACACGACTCCAAAACTAGGATTATTAGGTTCATTTGACAGAGACGCTGCAATGTTTAGATACTCGCAAACTCCTCTACGATTGCGAGCAGATGCAAAGCTTATACTCTAAGTATAAGATTTAATTCCTGAAAATATGATCAGTACCTATTATATAAATCGGCGGTACTTTTATCCACTCTCCGAGCTCGGGTGCAAATGATGTTCATATACCTTGTTTTGCCAGTTGCTGTGCTCGGGAAGGTAAACTTTATCCCTTGTCAGTGGTTGTAATAAATTTTACCTTCTTTTATCTGTTTATGTGCTTGTGAAAGTAAATTTTACTCCTTTTCAGTGGATGTAATAGGGGGATAATTTTTTTGTCCCCTGCATCTGACGCGTGAAGGCAATCTTTTTCACTTAAAGACCTGTCTTAGTTTAATATATATAAAGGTTACTTTAGAGATTAGTGTTCAACAAAACTAGCAACATTGTTAACTTTTTTCATGAATTTTATAGAACATATATTAATATTAGTGTAATTAAGTATCGATTTAGATATTATATTATGTATCGATTTTACATTTCGAGTGGAATCCTCGGTGATACAATGATGTGACTTAGCGTGAAAATGGTTCTTAGAGTATAACATTATAGTATAGATTTTATTACATGATATGTATTTGTATATTATATTATAAATGTAAGTATGGGTGTAAATTAAGTGTAAGTGACTTTAGAAACACGATTAAATATCGTTTGGGCCGAATCACAGTCAGCTTTACTCATATCCCACTGCTGGGCCAAGGCCTGTTCTCCCAAGAGAGTTAGGATATCTATATCCTCAGTTATTTATCACGCATATCCAATGCTGCCAGGCTGAAATTCGATTATTCACTAAAATGGGAACAAAACTGGAAATGAAAATGAATTAATTTTATTATGTTTATTAATTAATAATTAACTTAATTGTCATCAGCCTATTTAAGTTCTACTGCTTTATATATCACGCAGCGCCAATGTGGCCAAACTGAAATTTGATAATTCCCCAAAATGGGAATAAAATGATGAGAAAAGAAAATAAGTTGACTATAATTCAACAAAAAGGCGTCAAAGAATTTTTGGACGGATATTTTCAGTACCTTTCTCACGAAATTAAATTTATTAATAGAGTAACAAAACAACGATTAGATTAACTAAGACGTTTTACTTATTACGTTATGCCTTTGTAATGTCTTTCCAGCCAGGATTATTTTAACGCCCACTTTCAATATCATAGTCACATATTAATTTAGTTTTTTTTATTTTAATAAAAAGAATTAGTCACTCTGAAGAGGGCTTCATTATCAATTCAGTAATTTTATGTTAACAAAATTTTCTTTGAACGCAGATAAAATTTCTGTTATTTATTGGAAATTATAATATTAACAAATCACAATAGTTTAAATTTTCGTTTGAAATACATATTAAAATGTCATGGTATCAAAATAATTGTTTATGAATTTAACGATTCTAGTAAACAAGGTCCAGTATGTTGTTTATTTTATATACTTAATTAAAAAGTTATTATACTCAACTAGAAATAAGAAAACCATGAATTAATGAAGAGTTTCGTGGGTTACTGGAATTTGAACATGAGAACTTGAAGATATACATATAAGTAGCTAAACGTAAACACTCCATTTGGACTGCAAAAATGTGTCTTGATTGCTATTGTATTGCAGTTTATGTAACTGCATCGAAGTTTCAGAGTGATCGCAGTCCAGGTTTCAGTTCAGATGCAGTCGTGTCTAGATCCAGCTTAGACCAAGCCCACCAACATAGCTAGCACACATTAGCAATGGCAGGAGACATTTTCTACGCGAAAGAGGTAAACTTCTCCTTTTCCCTGTTGCCTCAGCTGGTGGACAAGAAAATTTTATCCCTTGTCAGTGGATGTAATCGGATAAAATGTTTGTATTCTGCCCGCTGCGGCTGTCTGTTGCTGACAATGAATTCCAAATACACGTTAGTCGCACGTGGCTGATGATAAATGCTAGTATCGACCGCATGTAATCTCCCAGTCTTTCATCAGTTGGGTTTACAAAACTGGCATAAAAAGCTGCAAAATGCCTCTTTGACCAAAAAAAGTATTGATATACTACCGGTTATTACAAACTGCCCGTGAAAAATAAACACCCATCCACGAATCGGTAACCTAATTTCTTTAGTTTGCTACTAAGAAAGCTCATGTGAACACAGTTAAAAAAATATGTTGGGGGCTGTTACAAAAGTTAGTGATAACGAATCGAAATTAACACCGTTATCTCATGTACAGTTTAAGTACAATGTAGGTAGGTATGTTTTCTCCTAACACACGTATGACATTAATGTCATAGAATGCAATTGTTTTTATTAAAATCTCGATAGTTTATGTACGTTCACGTAACAATTAGTTTTATTCATATAAGTTGGATTGGATTAGACATCTGTAACTACTCTTGTACACTAAATAGGTACTCCGACGGCAAAATTTGATAGGTAAACTATCAAATAAAATAAATGCTAACTACTTTAATTTTTTAATAATAGGAGTAGATATCTTTTGAGATTCCCTTCTTCCTAGATGAGAAAGCGGGTCAAATAAGAGTCCGGGCCCAACTAAAAACTCTTTCATTTGTTATTGTCTTTGACTTTGATTGTTGTTTATCATTTATTAATTGCTTCCTCTCTCCACACACTATAACAAATAAGGGTATTTCGGGATCCTAGAGCCTTTTCTCGTCTATTTTTGGCTTAGTCGAAGCTAAGGTGTTCTTATATTCGCATGAAAGACAGTAATGCGAACGGATAGAACCACCACTTTAACTGTCTATGACTCAAAAGTCCCTTCAAACTCAAAAATATAATTACCTATCTATGCTACATTTTGTTACTCTTTCTATTTAAAGTGCGTAGTATACAAGAGTAGATTCGGTTTTACTTTTAAACTGGACAATACGCACCCCTTCATCAAAACTGTTTCAACTCGAAACATTGCTTTTTATATTATAATTGAGCATTTATAATTATCTATTCCAGAAAATAATATGCTACAACACTCTTTGGAATAGCACTGGACGATGAAATTTCAAAAGCAGTTCTACGGTATTATTCCCGTACGAATCAAAAGACAAAGTTTTTGAGTTGATAGTTTTGATTTAGGATTGCGAACATATGGCGGTTAAAACAATTAACACTATTATATAAATGTACCGCCAAAATGCATTATTATTAAGTGGTAAAGTTAATATGTTTACATATTTTTAAGTCTATAATAATTATTTTAATATTTGTTTTTAAATAAAAAATATCGTACTGCCACTCTCCTTTCCTATTCTTATTTGAAAGTTTAAAATATTTTATGTCTTGAATGAAATATCGCTGTGCCATAGAATAAATACTTCTACCTTCTCATCAATATAATATTATAATCCATATAATACTATGGTAAATTAATATGTATTTTTTATTTCTATAATCGTATATTTTCTTTATATGAATGAAATTGTATGTTGTAAATACATAAATCAGATTATTTTATATATTTTTAAATTAAATTTCTGTCGATATAAATGTGGTTTTATTTCTTCGTCAAAAATTTAATTACATCCAATGAACATATGTTCATTTCAGTATAGCTATTAATTACTTCATAGCTATAGTGTTTTACTGCAAAAAGCTTTAAATTCGTTTGTTCGCTAATGATCTGAGAAGGATGTTAAAGCGAAAAGCTAACTGTCAGTAAAAATTGTACACTATAATTTCGTATGGGACTGCATTACTAGACAGTAGGTACCTACCTAAATTATTGATTGAAGGTTTCTGCAATTAAAAATCCTGTGGAAGCAGTTCTTGCCTTGAGGTCTGTGTTTGTACTTAGTTCATGCATTGAAACCAATATTATATACCATTTCTTACCTAGTTTTATTTTTGATGACTTAAGACAGTGGCACCAGCTGCTAGCAAGTCTTGGAACTTTTAAGCTAAAACATGAAATTATATCACTGGATGACGCTCATACACTCATTCCCAACAATTTCGCTGTACACACTGACCGTCAGTGGTGGAAGATAAATCTCTAAATCTAATAATACTTAACTTAAAGGGAATGTCTTTGAATACTGCTATCCTTTTCTAGCGCTAAATGTTTATTATCTGCCAATTTAGTTGAGTTTCGGTAAATAGATAGTACCTACAAGAAAACTGGCCTCAATCTAGTTCTCAAAGTTGTATAAGTTTCTATGTATACGTACTTCATATGTTAGCTGCATTAAAATTTAAACAAATAAATTTTAAGGAAGATAAATTCCGTTCGCTGTCACTTGACACTCGAAATTACCCCTTGACTTCGCCGTTGGACTAAATAAACACCATCTTTTGGGTTTCCTGACCTCCGTTGAAAAATCAATTATATGTACTTGTAAAAATTTGAATAACATGAGATAATGGTGCATATTCTTTCTGTTGTACATTGGCAGGACTAGGAATGGTGCTGTCCTTATCTTAATGCTACCAGTTGAAAAGGACTGCACTATTTTTAGACCTCTTAATTCAATTCAGAAATTTTGCACAACAGAATTTGCAGCAATATACTCGTACAAGCTACTACAAGTTTTCATTTTAAAATTAAACATGCAACCGACCTAGCGTACCACATTCCTCCAATAAGAATATAAACACAACTGTATTACTGTACTCAGTGCCAATAAAGGTTTTATTATCTGTAAACATAGACAATCAATTAGATCCTGTATATGAGAAATCGAAGAGCGGCCTAATTTACCAGGCACTACGAATAGCCAAAAACAAACTTTTATTTACTATTTCACATAATAATGCGCGTAGCCCACCGCCTCACGTCGCCCAACCGTATAATCCAGCCAATAAAGAAGTGGTCAGGGTTTACCCTAAAGTTAAAAGGGAAAGGGTTTACCCTAGGGATTAAAGTTAAAATTTGTCAATAAAACCTCTTTACAAACTACAAAATAGTAAAAATAGCTCTAATATACAATTAAAATGTTACTCTTTGTATATACCGATATAATGTATATTGTAAACTAATGAATCTATATACATATACGCACAGTACACACAGCTCTTGGATAACATGCGGTGTCGAGGACTCGAGTTCCATGATTTTTGTTCACCCTAGAAGAGCAATGAAGTTTTCACTTCAAAAATAAAGTAGATGACTGCTTTACACTACGAATTTACACTCTTGAAATGGCACAATACCAAAGATACCTCAAACAAACAAATCTGGTTAGGCATTTATGAAATATTTCCCATCACATGAACCCTTACTTATTTTTTGGGGCTATTCGTCTTTGATTAGGTTCAATGGTGTATTAAAATAATTAGTATTGTGTGTAATGTGCATAATCTTACAGCATAAGCCCCGTGTTATCTGTCAAAGATATTTGAACGAAAGAAAATTTTACGTCACAGTAAAACGGTAAATCATCGGTTGACATTGACAAACGTCATTCATTATTTCGTTAGAAACGAATCGCAGATCGCTATTCGCTGGTTCAGTGGACTGTGGAACAGTGTAAAATAATTCGTTAATATATGCAAGTTCTGTTGGTTGTTATAACTATAGTTGAGTATAAATAAAATAATCCGTTTGCTGGGATGAGAGTCCGTTGTTTTTATCGTCTGTAAGTTGCCATATTTCTACATGTTCATGGCTTCGACACCAAAACAAGCGAATGGCAAATTGCCATCTAATAACAACGGTTCCGGTGGAAAGCGAAAAAAGTCGCGCGGTAGCAGAGGGTCCTACTTATCGAAGTGGCTTGACAGAACAATGAATCACATACAAGAATCCACTCCTAGCTCAGAAATGTACGATACATTCATGAGTCCCCCGGCCCGGGATACGAATTGGCCGGGTGGCTCCCAGTTCACTCCGGGCTACGATCTTTATAAATACAGTATGTATGGTTCGGAGCCGTTATCGTTACCTTCATTGTCTACGTATTACAATCCTATAATGCCTATGCCGCCTCCTTACGCAGAGTACCGTTTCGTGCAGAATGAAAATAAGGGAATACAGGTGCAGAGGCCGCGGCCTCGACGTCGGAGCGAGAACAAAGCCGAAGAGGTGTCTAGTACGCCCGCCGACGCCCCCTCTATGAGCCAAACAAATTACCTGCAGCCAAAGAACTTCACAGACGTTCAAGACTTTACCAGTCTCCCGCCGATAGTTACGTCGATGGCAGACACGAACTCTAATAGTGACACGCAAAATGATAAAGATGATGTGAACAATGCTCGAAGATTCAGTGACCCTTGTGTGAGAGGTTTACCTGATGTTGCTAGACCTGCTAATGGAGATGTGGATTCAGGTTCAGAGTCTGGCTCAGGCTTATCCGGAAGTCAGGTGGGCAGTCGGTTGCTAGCATGCCTCCTGGATCAGATATCAACACTTAAAATAGCTAATGATAGGCTGAACAAGGAATTACAAGAGATGAGAGGTAAGTTTAAATATTTGTAGTTTATACATAAGTTATTAATTATTTTATTAGCAAATAGTATGAATAGGCATGAAAACTATTATTCAAAATCTCATCTCTTATGATTAATATGGTTGCTAACACCCCTAAAAATCTCTTAGAGCCCTCGAACTCCTTAAAATGAGCCTTAAAATGAAATTTCAGGTTTGACCAAAAAGTTTAAATATTCCTGTTTGTTACTTAGCTGTACTTTCCTTTCTAAATGTTTGTACACTTTATGACAGAATCATACTCTATATTCCTTCATTCATTCTAAAAAATTCCTACTGTATATTAGTGTTTGAAATTTTAAGATTATGTTTTGGACATTATGTGATGTATTTACTTGAAATTTTAAACATTAACATCAAGCAAATCAAAGGTGTTTCTATATACTTTTTACACTATACCGAGCTTTCATTAAGTATGGCTGAAATAAGTTAAGAAATTGTGAAATCAAGATCATTACTCATCAATGGTTATTGGATAAGTGGTATATATCAATTAAAGCATGATAGAGTGGAATGTTTTTAGTTTCAGCACAATTAACTGTTTTATGATGAGTTACTCATTGGTGGTTACCTGCACTATTTCTAACTGTTTCCTCAAAACCATTTAATTATTAGAAAATCACAGTTATTACTTCCAGTCTTAGAAACACAGTTACGCTAACACCAAGGTTCATAATTTTTTTTTACACTGTGTTAATAGGCCTTAGAAAAAAAAAACAAAAGAAAGCAAAGGAGTCAACCCTTTCACTGTCTTTTATTTTGTTCTATAACATGATGACTTTACAGTATAAATATTGATTGCTAAGCTGTACAGGTTACAACTGTAGTAAGTTTTGAAGAAACAGAGTTTTTTAATTGTATGGTTAATTGAAGGACATTGCAATTTGGAAAATTTACAATTTATGAATAGAAAATATAACAAAGGATTGTTGGCTGATTTCTACCCTTGGTTAGTTACCTATGTCCTATATTAATATTATAACAGTCAACTTCTGAACTAGAAGGCTCTACCGATGGGAGGGTTTAAGTCTGGTGGTCACAGGAGATGGTAGTAGTACTGCAGGGGTTTGTCCTGCCTGTTCTCTGTTTTATTCCCTCAGTCGCCTCGTACAACCGCCACCCACAGGAAGAAGAGAGTAGGTGACAACTGTATTCTGATTGCAGTCACCACACACCTATCTGTCCTATATTACTTAGGTGGAAAGTTTTAATTCAATAATATCACAAATTACTACTGCTGATTTAATCAATACTTTTTGCATTAGAAAGCCAGTTTATTTAAGGAAGGAATAGCAAACTACAGAATACAGCTTGTATTATATTAAATTGCTAATTAAAAGTTATATAATTAAAGACAAAAAAATTATTACCACCTCTTGGACATAGTTGTGTTTGCTTTGTCTTATAAGTGCTGTGGCTAGCCTTTCGTCCCATTAAGTCATGAAGATTCCCAAGTAGTTTAGAACTTCTGTATAATGCAGCATAGTAAGCGATTTGTAGTGTATGTAGAGAAAATGTGTTTTAATAAAAAACTGATTTTAACTGTAACTAAGATAATTTATACTTTTCAAACAAAGCTCTTGTAGATCAGGTGTTAACCTTGCAACCCACACCAAAAAATAAGGTCATATTATTATGTACATTCAAATATCATATCACCTACACAATGAATGACTCAACTCATCATGTTACATACAAAAAAATCTTAATAAAGAATGCAAGTCTCTTATGACATAGTGTGTATGAGATCAGCGAAAGTGTATTTTAGTATGTTAAATTAAATTTGATTTATTAAATTATTAGTAATTTTAAGATTAGCATTGAATGTCTTTAAATGTGTTTATGTTGACGGCGGATAATAAGTCAGTTGCCACCACCCTACTCTTCCTGCAGGTGTCATACGAGGCGACTAAATGAATATTATAAAGAACGGGCAGCAGCATCAGTGCTACTGCTGCCATATCGCGTGATCACCAATCCGTCTGCCAGCGTGGTGATTACGAGCAAACCATACAGTTAGGAGAGACCTATAATCCAATAGTGATAGGCTATTGGTGCCTGTTAAAGGTGGGTCTATGCAGTCTATGCTCAAAAACACTCTCCTGTAAAAGAGGAGAAATGTGTCCAGCAGTGTGACTTTAATAGGTAACAATAACGAAGCTGATGATTCCTTCGAATTCAATTAAAAGTTATGCATAATTTGATAGCCATCCCCCATTTTATCCTCTTGAATTTTCTGATTACCAGTAAAATTTAAATAATAATTCTCAGCATTCCATGTATAAAAAAATAAGATATACAGTATTATTTAAGTAATTATGAGGGCTAACATCCAGATCATGAGTTAATTGTGTCTGCTATTTTCTCGTCCCAGTTTATAGCAATAAGAAAAGTAAATGGTAGCCATAAGTATCTCGTTGCGCGCATCTTAGCCCTACCGGACGGATGCATCTCTGTGCGAAATTTTGTCAAGATAGGATGAGCTGTTCATTGGTAACAAACATACCTACAAACACTTCGGAATGTATAAAAAAGTATAAAATTATTACTAAATCTATTAATTTAAGGTCCTAATATTTAATTGTTTATTTCCAGCTGAGCTTGAAGTAGTTCGCCAGAACAGTTATTTCCCCAAAGGGCCGAACAATATGGGGGCTGCGTCAAATCACAATGGTAAATAACTATTAATCAATAACAATAGCAAGTTTACATTTTGCTTATATAATTGTTATTATATATACATTAAGTTAAACAATGTTCGAGTAAGTTATTATGAACTCAAACTTCTTTCAGCGAAGTCAACCGTATTTCTAATCCGGTTAATTTTAACCTTGCGATTCGGATACATTTAAGAACAAATTTGCGGTAAAAAATCTCTCCAATCGGTATATATATTTATGAACTACTTTTAGTAGCTATTAATGTATCTAATGTAACCAATTTGTGTGCGGTTTTCTTGTGTGACCATTGACTAGGTTTACTGGCCGCTGATTATCATCATTATATCAACATATTACCGGTCCACTACAGGGCACGGGTCTCCTCCCACAATAAGGAGGGGTTAAGGCCGTAATCCACGCTGGCTCAGTGCGAATCGTTTGACTCCACACACCTTTGGGAACTTTATGGAGAACTCTTATAGACATGCTAGTTTCCTCACGATGTTTTGCTTCACCGCTGAAGCAAGTTATATTTAATTGCTAAAAACGCACATAACTTATAAAAAATAGAGGTGCGTGCTGGGATTTGAACTATAACTAGTCACTTTACGATACTAAAAACTGCGAAAGTATCCTCTCGTGCGAACAAAATCGCACTCTGCTAAATGTAACACTTTTGCGCTGTTATTTTCTTTTTCATTCATCTTTCTACATCAGTCATTATATATACCGTGCAATGCAATCAATACCTACACGAGAGTACCTTTACATATTTCGTAACAATAACTTTTTATACACCAGTTTACGGAACAGAGAATAGGTACTTGTGATTATTGGTTACGTATTGCTGTTTGACAATAAATAAAGTACACGTTATTATAATATAGGGTGTAATAACACGTAGTACATGAGGCTTAACACCTAAACCTTTAGCTTATATGTTTAGAGTACCTACACCTCAGGTTGGTGGACACGGGGCGACACTTTGTATGACGTGATTCTTGGCCCTAACGTTAACCATTCTTCTTAACTTCATGTACTTTGGTAGGTTGCCTGGTAAAAAAAAAATCGCTTTTAAGCGATAAGGCCGCCTATTCTTTCTCTCCCCCCCCCGATGTAGTCGTGCCCTGGGGCTCTTCTAATGGCGAGCTTTCGCGCTCGCCCCACTCCCCCGGTGACGCCGTAGCAACCCCTCAGGTGGTTATCGGCAAGTGTCCATACGAATATCGAAAACAAAAATCTTTCTTTCTTTCAATTGTTTTTTAATGCTTTGTCTTTGGTGTACAATAAAGTGTATTTGATTTGATTGATTGATTCTTGCATGCACGTCGATCTCTCTATAGGTGATGGATTTTCACTTTCCACCAGCAGGGCAGGAGATAAAAATTAAATCCCCCGATTATATCTCCTGACAAGGGATATAATAACGTGCCCACCTGCAAAATCACTGGAACATGGAGAAGTTTACCCCCGTTTATTAATACACATTTATTATTTGGATATTATTTCCACTTGTGCGCCAGTGCTCTGAGAGTTGATAAAGCTGTGGGCGAAGATAAATTTATTTTCCTTTTCCCGGGGAGATTATTGTCTCCTGCCCATGCTAGTCGTGCTGGTGAGCCATGAAGGAATGAATGAATGTATATACTTTTATTGCACACCACAAAAAGTGCATAGAACAAAAAGAAAAGTATAACAAAACAACGTATACAATTTGGTGGCCTTATCGCTACATAGCGATTTCTTCCAGGCAACCAATGGCGAAGATAAAAAACAGTTACAGAAAAAAGTTAGGTGGTGCATATATACATATAGCTATCTTCTTGGCCGTTAGTAATTGCTATAAAAGAGCAAACTTTAAACATTTCTCCACGCATACCCTATAAAATTTAATAAATGGTCCGCCATATTGGATTTAGATGATGTCACTTGCTACCATGCATTGTCATTCAACCTAATAGTGTATGCAAAAGTTCAGCTCAATCGATTGGGGCTAACTGGTTTAAAATTCAGTTGCAAGGTTTAACCTATACTTTACATACAAACAATAACTATATTACATAGCCTTTAGTCTGAAATTGCATCAGCTTGTGACAGAGTGGGGTCTATCCAGATATTTCAACAATGACCGAAATCATCTTCACACCCTGACATACAAACTCTCTCTCTCTCTGTAGTCGGCCCAACTCCTATTGCGAGTAACCTTGTGATATATGATGTCTCTCCTGTCCTTGGCTATTTTTTACTTTTATTTAGATTTCCTTGTAAATCATAATAATAATAAATGCCTAAATGAATTAAAATTCAGGCCAAATACCCATATGAGAAAAATTTGAACAAAAATTACTGTTCAGATAAGCAAATAAAGACTACGATAATATAACCTAAATCAAATTAAAATTGAAATTAAATACAAAAAAAAATTAAAAACTAAATGAATTTCAAAGTACAATTACAAATTTCAAAAAATAAGATTATTCTAGTAAAGTTTCTTTCTTGTTTTATTAAGGGTTGTTTTAACCAATGCCGTAAGATTAAAAAGTAAGAGCACCGGTTTATCTCAGTTGATCTGACCACAGAGCTGGAGATCGGCCCCGATGTCGTTTTTATTCTACATTTCCAACAACAACAAACACGGCGAATTGATAAAAAATATAAAAATACTACAGAAGTTGGTGTAGGTTGGTCGATTTTTAGGATCAACTTCAAAGAGTGCCGCATAGCAAACGCATAGGCCCTAACAGCTGTCCCGTCCAATGCACACCCAGAAACCGTCCACATTTTCTTCTCTCGTGACGCGTATCTATACTATTCTAAGCGATCATTCTACTAAAATGTAATATCTTAATATAGAAATACTACGACAATACACACATCGCCATCTAGCCCCAAAGAAAAGCGTAGCTTGTGTTATGGGTACTAAGATGACTGATAAATATTTTTATGAATAACATACATAAATACATGGATATAAACACCCGTACACTGAAAAACAACCATGTTCATCACACAAACATTTTCCAGTTGCGGGAATCGAACCCGCGGCCTAATACTCAGAAAGCAGGGTCGCTGCCCACTGCGCCAGTCGGCTGTCAAACTCTTACTTTATGTTAACATTGGCGCCTCTTGTGTTACATACAAATCTCGGAACCAAAATGAAATGCCACGTTTTTTATAGTAATAAATGGGCCCGATATGATGTTACGTGTAAAACCATCGCCAAAAATCAGACCAACATTTCGCAGGGCATGCGATGAGCACTGATGACTTTACAATTAATAATTGTTAAGTAACATAACAATTATTCATTGTAAAGTCAACATCTCCTGAGGATGAATTATAAATTACACCATACAGATTCTGCTGCTGTTCGCAGAGTATAGCAAATTAAGCTTAATTTTCATAACATATTATGGATTTCCGCAAAGTAACGCCTGCTTCTATCCAATACATGACCCATCGTGAAAAAACAGCACTAGTTTAGGACATGGAAATTTTGTTAAGTTACAAATTTAAACACACACACACAGGGTATGTAGATACCACTAGTTTAGGACATGGAAATTTTGTTAAGTTACAAATTTAAACACACACACACACAGGGTATGTAGATAATATAAAATGAAGAAAATCTCCAGTACGAATTATAAAAAACTTAAGAATAGGCTTTGTAAGAGTTATAAAAAGCCTACCCTTAGGTATTTATAACTCGTACTGGAGATTTTCTTCATTTTATATCATCTGCATACCCTCTATGCACGCCACTGACGGCAGTTAACCGCACGACATTTTTATCTTCATTAAAGTTAAAAACTAACTGTTGCCATCAACTTCGTCCGCGGTAATTACTTTTTTTTTCAAATCCCGTGGGAACTGTTGCTTTTCCTTGGAAAAATTAGCCCATGTTACTCTCCGTCCTTTAAAGTAACTCTATGCCAAAGATCAAGTGGATGGGATGCTGAGTTAAGGCACTAAACAAGGACAATGTACACACTTTCGCATTTCGACGACCGGTTGGCGCAGTTTGTAGCGATCCTGCTTTCTGAGTCCAAGGCAGTGGGTTCGATTCCCACAACTGGAAAATGTTTGTGTGCTGAACATGAAAGTTTTTCAGTGTTTGGGTGTTTATCTCTATATTATAAGTATTTATGTATATAATTCATAAAAAAATATTCATCAGTCATCTTAGTACACATAACACAAGCTATGCTTACTTGGGGGCTAGATGGCGATGTGTGTATTGTAGTAATAAGTATATTTATTTATTTATAACATTAGTAAGGATGTAAAAATGAATTATTAGTACAATATAATGTTGCTTACGGGCTATTTAGTTACACAGTTATAATACATAAGTTCAAGCATCAGTCCCCACGACTGATGCTTGCTAGGTAAAACCTGTGTCTCAAGCCACCAGGCCCTTTCCCCAGGATAAAATATACAAGGATGAATATAATATTATAGTTTAAGTAATGTATATAATTACAGTTATTCGGTAATATTTTAATTTAAGTAAGATTAACTTTATGTTCAATATTATAAATAATAATAAACAAAAGTATGTGCTTATAACAATGAAAGGGGAAAAAACAGTTTACAGCATGATTCAAAAGTCGTGTCGTATAAACTAAAATCATGTGCGCTTAGGTTTTAGGCTTACATTATTTTGCGAAGCAGCATTTTATTAGACATTGGCGTAAAGTTAATCTGTCTATATGTGGAGTTGTATGGACAAAAAGAAAGATTAACGAAATGCTGATTTTAAATTATTTTGTTTACTCGAAAAGTAACTTAACATTAATCGTCTTCTAAGTACATTAAAGTTGCGTGCGTCGTCCGACCCAGTCAGATAACCTCGACGTTACACTAAGCCACGCGATGCTGACCGCTGCAAATTAGTCGTGGCATTTAAACTTCTATACTCACTGAACTTGAGAACAAAATCCTATAAATTTAATTCATCTTAAGAGGTTAGAGCCAAAAAGGTCGAGCTGATCAGTTTAATTATCTAGACGAAGGTATTTTACTTGAATCTTCTAATAATAAAATCTTATTTTTCAACTCTCATTTTCAAACACATTTATTACGGTGAGGTTATTATACAATTGATGAATTTCTTAATGATTGGAAGCATCCGGCTCCGCTTTCATCTCTCACAAGATAGAAAAATTAATTTTAAAATGTAAAATGTAAATTGTTGATATTGGAAAAGAGCAACTGCTGAGTTTCTTGCCGGCCTCTTCTCGGTAGAATCTGCCTTCCGAACCGGTGGTAGAGTCACTACACACAGACAGACTTGACGTTTCAAAAGTGCTTATATTAGGCCTACTTGAAATAAATGAATTTTGAATTTTGATTTTCATTAATTGAATTCTAATAATGACCGACTAATATAAATGGAGGTCCTAGATTCTAAAAGCATGCAATTTTGCATTATTGCTCTCCGATTTGCACCATTGCTCGGTGGTCCGATTCCACCATTAATAATTTTTTATTATCGTTTTTTTTAACTACGTTTTTTCGACTTCATTCTAAATGTATATTCTAAATGTATAGTACGGTCTACGTCTTCATTATAACTACTAAGTAACTGTTTTGGTTGGAAAGCAAGTCAACCAGCACAGCACTATTTTGTGATAGTGTAATAAAAAAGTGGCGTGCACTTCATATATGCACAAATGCACTGCCTGCCCTAAAAATGTCGTACAACTAGAGAAGGATAATTTTTGAATTTTATGCGATCTTCCTTCTTTATGCCTACCCTGGTTTAAACCCCCTATGCACGCCACTGGTAATTAAAAATACAAGTGGTGCAAGCCGGTAGTGTCAAGGATCCAAAACGGGTTCGAATGATCAACATAATAAAAAAAAATCATACAAAATGCAGAAAATACGTGACAATCATAACATCAGCTGTTTACATTTATGGTCAAATGGGTTAAGGTCACGCATAACTCAGAATGGAAATAACAAAAAGGTTATAGTCCTAGATAATACAGTAATTCACAAACACGTTTATACGCACACACGTACACAAAACACGTAAATGCGATTAATTTGATATACATCAATCTATATCGAGTAATCAACATCATCATTACCAACCCGCAACAGGGCACGGCCAATACCCCTATTACGTATCTCGCGACAGGCTTGCGATAGGCGTAAATCTTGCAATCACTGCTGTCAAACGTCACTTCTGTTTATTTATTGTATGGAAAAGTGACGTTTGACAGCAGTGATTGCAAGATTTACGTCTGTCACATTGCTGTCGCGAGATACGTTATCACCCTGCCGGTATCCTCTCAGCATCCGAAGAGTTTAGGCCGTAGTCCGCCACGCTGGCCAAGTGCGGATTGGAAGACTTCACAGAACGTCATGGAGAACTCTCAGGTATGCAGGTTTCCTCACGATGTTTTCCTTCACCGTTAAGTCAAGTGATATTTTAATTGCTTACATTAAAAAAGTGCTAGTTCCGCAAATTAGTACTAGAATAGTAGCGTGCTGGAATCGAATTCTAAAACCCCCCCCCCCCCCCCCCCCCCCCAAACGGAGCAGATACCCTAAACTTCTATATTCACTTCTTAGTATTGTTGATAACAACACTACTGTTGCATAGAAGCAGGCATTACTTTGCGGAAATCCATGATGTATTATGAACTTGACTTTATAATGAATAATTGTCAATGTAACTTGGCAATTATTCATTGTAAAGTCAACATCTCCTGAGGATGCTCGAGTTTCGGAGCGAAACGTGCGTAGAGGGTTTATTGCCGAAGATCTGTTTGGTGTGGAGTATAAGGATTGAAGAAATTATAAATTACACCATTCAGATTCTCCTGCTTTTCGCGGAGTATAGCAAATTAAGCTTAATTTTCATAATATGCAACACTACTAACAGTAAGAACTCCTTCCCAACTAATGTATAAAACACTCAAAGAAAAAATAGTAAAACAACACTAGTAGAAATAGAAACACTCACGACTTTACAACACACTTAACTACAGCCGCGGATTATAGCGAATTTAGCTTAGTATTTATTGTAATGATGTCTGCGACGTACAGACTGAGAAACCCTCAAGTGACAGATTAACGATAGAAAACTAGTTACTGTAGTTTGCAGTAAACCAAATAATATGCATACCTAATTATACGCACCGCGCAGTCCGTTAGCAATAATTACAGAGTGAGGGAAAAGTTCTCGCGCTTCATTAATTTTTATCGATTTTATAGCTAACTGTGGCTAACTGTTTAAATTATGGAATATTACGCAAGTAATATTTTCTTTTCGCACCAGTGAACGGTTGCCAGGGCGTGTCTAACTTATCTTCTTGCAATAATTGGAGCCCCAGTAATTTTAGCAATAGTATTAGGGTACCTTAACAAAGTTATAAAACCTGAGTTATGAACAAATACCTTATATTTAATAAAATCGTGCCAGTAAAGTTCCGTACCATATAAAAACGGCAAAAAAAAAATTGTATCTTTTATGGGCGCCCCCTTAAATATTTATTTTATTCTGTCTGACCTGGTCACACACGGACGAACACCGGAGACTTGGTAATAGGATCACGGTTTATCTTTTGAGTATGGAACCCTAAACAAGAGCTTTCATATATCCAAGTCGGTGGCCACCATAGTGGCTTTACAACACTGGTAATTGTGTGTGTGTGAACTTATAGTGAAATAAAAAAAATAACATTTTAATATTATTCCTTATGTTCTCCAGTTATCGGCGGGCAGTATTCACCGGGGTTCCTTACGGACCTGGTTCGCGAGATACGCGACGCAGCGCGCATGCGTGAGGACGCAATGTACGCGAGGTTGCGAGCTTTGGTGCTGGAAAGGACCGACGTACGTAAAGGTTTATTATTTAACAAACGGTAGCTATCGACTTGACGAGTCGTCTGCATATAATTATAAATATCCTTTTTTTTATATCTAGTCTCTCTCTCTGGTCGTTCCTTCATCACTGAAGATCGTGGTCCTGGTGAGATCTCAACTTCGCGTTGGTAAACTGTCGGCTTCTGTTGGAGGCCATTTTGGCGATTTGATAGAAGCGGTCCGAATTTGATTTTTTCAACTGGTCTGCCCATCTTGTTGGGGACCGTTTGACTTTTGCCTTCGGTGTTGACCGTAACTATATTTTTTTCCAGGCTATCATTCCCCCGCCGAATAATGTGTCCGAAATAAGAAAGTATTTATATCTAGTACGTTGTTTAAAAAAACTATTTGAACGCTAAACTTAAACGCTCGAGGTAATTTATATAAAACTGCAGATATTAATGCCTCAAGAACATAGAAATTTCGTATAACCTTCCATCCAGGTTTAGATACATAGCTCAACAAGTTGCGACCTGCGATGGGATTTTCGGAGTTGAGACAGCAAGCAGCAGAAGATCAGATAAAGGACGACATTCTGGATATATCTAGTTATGTGTTATATCGAAATATGCGTGCGAATAGAACCGCATCGCAATCGCTATGGAAATTAATTTTGCACTACAATAATTAGGCACAAACAATGGAGTACAGTCAACGGTTTGCAGCAGTTGTGTGTATGGTAAAGTTCGTGAAGATCGTTTGCGCAGATAGTCCGCGAAAGTGGAACGAACACTAATTCCATATTTATTTTCGTAAGCAACTTCCAATTGTGTTAGCGCTAAGTTACAAGTTTAGTTTGTTTCTTTCCTTATCTTTATCTTATTTCCTCTCCGGGCCACGCTTAGAATAATAGGCTTTTCTATCGGAAATTATTATTAGTGTCAAATCGAAGTTCGAGTTAGGATGTCATGTTGGTGTGGCAAAGCCGTGCTCTGCAAGCACGCTGTCGGTCCTGGTTACCATTTTCCCAGAAACCGGTTTCCACCAAAGCGGAGATAAAGAAGAGAAGAGATGTATCGTAAATAACCAATCGGATACCGCTTTTCTCATCATCTCTACGTTTTAGCTTCGGTAGTGACTATTCTAGCGGAGAAGAGAAAACATGTTTTATTTTTCTATGGGTAAGCTTGGTGGAGACTCTAGCGGGAAGATGAATGGCTCGCATAGGCAGGAGCCAAAAATGATATTCACCGATTATATCGCGCCTTCTCTCCTCCCACAATGAGAAGGGGTTAAGACCGTAGTCCACCACGCTGGGGTGGCTGGATTGGTGGACTAAACATACCTTTGAGAACATTATGTAGAACTCATAGGAATGCAGGTTTCCTCACGGTGTTTTCCTTCACCGTTGAAGCAAGTGATATTTTAATTACTCAAAACGCTATTAACTTAGAAAAATTAGAGGTTATTACTTAGTTGGGATGATTCGAACTCGCTTCCTCGAAAACGAAGTCGAAGTCCTACCCACTGGGCTATCGCCGCTTTTCGCGCGATTCTCGCTTCGGATACTTTTTAGTCCGGAAAAACAAACAGTACCGTTAAAAACAATCGAAACAAATGCGAATGAACTGGAGTTTAAATAGCGCAAGTTCTCGCAAGTATCCTGCAGGTAAAATATGTATGTAACTATTAGAAATGACCGGCTGTCCTTTAAAATACCTTTTCATTCACAAAGTTCTTTTCATTTCACCAACACGTGGCGCTTCCGAATCCCGAGGAGTGTATGAAATGTTTCTATATTTACTTTTACTTTCAACGAGTATATCGCTTGACTGGTAACGATGTCAACTGATGATTAGTTATAAGACTGCATTCCTAACACATCGCGCGTACCTATTTCAAAAAGATATTTCAGTTATATTGTTATAATAATACATCTTCTTTATATAATAAAAACCGGTCAAGTGTCTGTCGGGCCACAAATTGTGGGTTCTGTAATCTGTAGGTCACAGTATGGTGGATAAAGAAGGGACTTTTTGTTTGGTACTCTGCTCATATTTCTATCCAAACCAATGTATGTCGATGTTATTTAAACCACATTATTTCGTATGTAAACATTGTTTATATGTTTTATTTAAAAATTATAATTTTCGTTTAGGATTTCATGATCTTATATCATTTTTTCATTTTACATGGTTCATATATTTATATTTAATAGCAGTTACTTTAATATACAACTGACAACTTCATCAATGTAATTTTCTATGAAAATTATACGACTCCCAAGTATATTTAATTATGTAGTTGTTATAGTTTTCCTTACCACTACTACCCAAAAGATGAACTAAACAGGCAAATTTGAATGTTTATCAAATGTATAGTAATTACTGAATATGGCTTACCAAAATACTAAATGAGCGAATGTACTGTATGGCGATTAAAAATCTAGAAAACTGGTGCCTAACAAAATTAGCGCATTGGAGCCTAATATTTCGCAAGCAAATCGCTCAATCGAAGTAGTTTTAACCCAGATAAGTAAGATAGAGAAAACAAATCGATTTATTTTACGTGACGAGATTATGTATACCAATGCTAATTTAAGCTTTATTTATTTATTCATAAGACACACTAGTAATTAATTGTAACTACATTCATAAAAAAATTCAATTATGTGTTAGAATTACAAATTCTGTCTAGTGCCATTACAATAATCAATTATTGGTGTATACAGCATTATCGTTGTTACGAGTATCTCCGGTCAAATTATAAAAAAATAAAAACTAAAATAAGTATTAAACTAAAAACTATTAAAAATAATAATGTAAATATAGTGCTAAGCGTCTAAGCTAAGTCGCAGACAGACGGACGGATGTGTCGAAAGTCAAAGCCCAACCAACCTCATGGCCAAAAATTACTGGTTGATAAAATATTTGTATAGTTAAAAACTCACGAGTACCTAGCGTTTATTTTGGAAGAAACAGTATCTAAGCAAGATTCTACCAACCTACTATTGCAATCTGATGCAGATAATTATTACGTTTGCATGCGATAATACTTATCTTTGGATATCAAGGCCTTTTGTGCAGCCTTGTAGTACTGAACTTGGACGGCAAATCGATAGCTGATGCGCTCCTTAGACTTCGTAATACCGCAATAAGAAAGTACCTATCTACCTACTTTTTGTGACCTAACCTACTGATGGTATAAGTTAGTCTTACGTAACAATTTTGCACGCCTCATAAGCGAAGCTCTCAGGTGATGCTCTACACCCGATACATGAAAGTCAAGGACTTTTTGAAACTAAAAATGACTGTATTTTTCTCACATTGCACTTATAGGATAATATTATTATTATTAAATTCTTTATTGCACACACAAAAACAAAATACTTATATGTATTATGTATAATATGTATGTAGTATTAGAATTTATGAGTAAGTAGTTTATTAAAATTATTTTGTATATAAATATATATTTTTTATACTTAAATTGCTGCACCAACCCGTTCCTTCGTTTTTTTTTCCTAACGTCAAAGGTTGTCTTTAAGAGATCGCTTTAGTGATAAGACCGCCTTTGCACGCTCTATTTTATTTTTATTATTTTAAGTTTCTTCTGCATTTGTATTTAATTTATATAAAATGTGTGTGTGCAATAAAGACTTAAAACAAACAAACAAACAAAATAGAAACACATTAAAAAATAATAAAAAAACTTGTTTACGTTTACTAGTTCTATTATCATACATATATCAAGAATAAACATTCGTTTAAACGCATTTGATATTCTCAAAAACAATTATTTTGTTTAGAGTAAAAAAAAATTAAATTACAAAAATATTCGAAGACGTCCGGATTTCTGTCCTTATGGATTGGCACTCCCATTAACGTTTCGAAGTATTTCTTTTTTTAAAAGCTCGGAACTACTTTGACACGAAATACGTTGTCGTTTAATTACAATTAATAAAAAAATAAATTGATTAGTCATACTCTTTAGTGTGTCTCATATGAAAATTGGGTTTACATCCAGAATAGTGCGAAATGTTCATATTGTTTTTTTAAATCCATTTACGTCATTGACTTTGTAGATAATAATAATAATAAAAAAACAAATTACTACGCCCACATGCGGTAAATAGTTTAAGGATTTTTTTTTTGAAAAGTAGTGCACGCCTTATAATATCTATAAGGCGTGCACTTTTGGATTTTCCAAATTTTTTGAAAATAGTTTTACGACATTTTACATAATTCATATATTTATATCTAATAGCAGTTACTTTAATTTACAAATGACAACTTTGTCAATGTTACTGTCTATGAAACTCCCATGTACATTTAATTAGTTCTTATTACCAATAGCTATAAGGCTACGGATTTTAAATTCCCGTTGCAAAAAAGTATCTGTTTCAGTAATTTTGTAAAGTGGGTAAATAATTAAACTTTAATTATTCGATATGTGCCAGATATTTTTTTCTATTAATTATCATTTTAAGAAATGGGCTAATAACAATTCTTATTTAATTAATAAATAGTTTTCAAGGCATAATTAAAATAATATTCGATTCTTAGACAAAGTTCTTAACATTGTATCGGTATTCGGTCGGTGCATTCAGTCTTGTATTGAGACTCATACAAAGATATCTCTCCCGTAGGGCAGGGCTATCATGCGTGCAACGAGATAATTATCTCCACCCGTTACTCCATAGCCATAGAGATTATTTTCTCGTGGTGCGCATGCTTGTGTCTTACTACTTGGTGTCTTTATCGTTATCTTGTCCAACCGGATGCTAGTTATCGCTGTTTGCAAAAACTTCGCCAAGATCAGTTTGGCCGTGCAGCCGTGAATAGGTAACAAATGCTTTATTTTGTTACATTTGCTTTGAAATGTTTCCCTGGTGCTTTTCCGAGATACAAGTTTCCTAGCCTATGTCCATCTCCAAGATATATGCCAAATTTTATCGAAAATTGGTACAGTGGCTGAGACCGAACACAGTTAAACGAACAAACAGACGTACCTGCTACTTTAGTTTTGTATGAATATATATATATGGACAAAATGGAGGTAGTTTATGCGTTTTGCGAGTGTTTATGTGAGTTATAAGCCCATCTTATAGTAACTTCTATCCGTTAGCAAACTTTGTGGTTGGAGGGCTTCGGCCGTGGCTAGTTACCAACCTACCGACAAAGACGTGCCGTTAAGCGCTTAAACGTATAACGGCTATGCGTTTAATATAACTACCTATAGCCCTAACAGGATAACCCGCTGCAAACTTAGAATGCATCATCACCTTTCATCAGGTGATATTGCAGTCAATTGCTAACTGTTAATGAAATCATAAGTATTTTTGTGAGCATTTGAGTTGAAGTAACTACTATTACATTACAATTCATACTTCGAGTGCTACGAACGCGACATGTAATAGATATTTATGTCTACGTACTGTAAAAATGTATTAATCCATTCGCAACAAAAATTAAACATGACATTAACTTTCAGAATGGCCTGGCTTCAGCCGAGTCAAAACTTGCCGAGAGATCGCTTGAAGAAATTAAGGTAAGTGTCAGAATTCAGAACAGCGCCATCTACAAAACATGTACTTAATATGAAGTAGATGGCGTTAGTAAAGACTATTTAAAAACAACTTCATACAGCGCCATCTAGTTGAAAGTAGTGTAATATTGCTTTTTAGTTCTGGCATGGATGCAAAGATGGTGTTGTTTTTTATCAAGCAAACTTTTTTTTTTTTTGTATTATTATAATAAAAAACAAAAAACAACCGTAAAAAAAGTTATTATTTGTATTGTTTGGTTTTCAGTTTTTTCATGTTTATCATTCCTTACTTATCAAAATCAGAATGATATTTTCCTACTGAGTAGAGCTTTTGTGACACAGGTCGTCCAGGGAAATACTATCGCCGTGCTTATTTCTGACGCCGAGTAGCATTAAACGGCACATAAGGCTTACATTCAATTCATTTATTTCAAGTAGGCCTAATTAATAAGCACTTTTGAAACGTCAAGTCAGTCTGTTTGTAGTGACTCTACCACCACAAGAAGGCAGATTCCACTGAGAAGAGCCGGCAAGAAACTCAGCAGATCGCTCTTTTCCAACATCATTTTAAAGTTAACTTAACACTACAGGTTGAGGAAAACAAGGCGTCATTTTTGTGGGACGTGTTCTTTGCATGCTCTGTGAAGTTTTAGTCTATTACAGGCTATGGTTGCGATGATTATAGGCAATATGATTTTCTAATTACCATCACGTGTTTAATGCAGTCATTTGTTCATGAATTATAGTCTGTTCCAATGTAGGTATACGATTTGCTAGTATTCTGTTTACGGCCGGTTTTTCTATTTATTTAAACAATTCAAAACACCAATTCTTGTATATAATATATATGTTTATTTAATACCTAGACTGGCAAACTCTCTCCCCATTATTAATAAAAGTGGCGTGACCACGGAATAGTTACTACACAGCGTTTTGTCACACTTAACTGACAGCGCCTTTCAATTGTCAGAGTGTGACAAACACTGAGTAGAACTACTCCGGCGTTACGCTTTGTTTATTAATAAGGGGGTCAGTGTATGAAAGAAAGCGTATATCCATATTATTCTTTTAAATGTGAAATGTGTCTATTTATTTGTTTGTTACCTATGTTCGGCTCAACCGTTGAACCGATCTTTATGAAATTTGGCATACATGTAGCTTCGGATATAAAATTGTATTAACTTATCAATTAAAAGCTGATGGTAGGAGTACTGAGTTACCCTCGGGATGCAAAATATAGCATTTGATACCTATGCGTGACAGCCCGTGACATTTTAAACTGGGAAAATAAGGGGTTCTAGGGGGAACAACTAGTCAATAAAGTCTGATATTACAAATGAGGGTTGAAAGTTTGCAAAAACAAGTCCTACGTTGGTAAAGCTAGTGATTTTGAAATTTGCAGTTTTCAACCAAATAACTTTTAATGTATTTTTGAGAAAATAACTCTTACTTACTACCATCAATCAGTATTACTTTAATATTGTTGTTATTTTATTTCAGAATTATAATTCTTATTTTTTGGACGTCAAGGTATGTCATCATAGAAACTGTCATTCAAAAATAATACTGGTCTAAGCGATGATAGTTAGCCTCAAGGTGTAGAATCCATACTTATATTATAAATGTATTTGTTTGTCCTTACTCTACCTCCTGACTGAAGCAGCCAATCGGCTTGAATTTTGGCATAAAGTTAGTTGAAAGGACGTAGAGTACGATTTATTCCAGGAATCCCAATATCTGTAAAATTTCCCGTGGGATTTGTATAAAAACTTCATAAACGCGGACGAAGCACGCGGAAAAAGATACTAGGGAAATAAAGTGGTCATGTAAAATTTTACTTTAAGAATTTGTATGCAGACGAAGTCTCCGGCTACCACAAGTTAATGTCTATTGCTATTTTCTGTTCGATACTTCTAGTAACAAAACAATTAGTTTAGTCTTATATTAATAAAACAACGACTAGCACTATACCTTTCTAATATTCTCTGAAATTGGTTTTAAATAGATCCCCTGTGCAGTATTTAACATGGTAAACCATACCATGGTAAATAATGCACAGAGCATCATATCATGGGTACCTTCTTGTGCAACATAAACAACTACCACCTACCGAATGTTCTTAAAGTACCGTATAACCGTATTTTTCGAATTACCATCGACAGGCGACTAGTAGGTACCTACTAAATAAATAAATATAATACGATAATACACACATCGCCATCTAGCCCCAAAGTAAGCGTAGCTTGTGTTATGGGTTCTTAGATGATTCGATTAATATTTTTATGAATAATATACATACAAAAACCCAGACATTGAAAAACATTTATCTTCATCACACAAAAAATTCTCAGTTGTGCGAACCGAACCCACAGCCTTGGACTCAGGAAGCAGGGTCGCTGTCCACTGCGCCAGCCGGCCGTCTTAACTGAGTACAGAGAATACCTAAAATACGTAAACTGCGGTACAATTAGCCTTTGAATATTCACAGAATCATAAATTTTTGAACTACGCATCATCGGAGTGCGTCGGTAGTTTCGCGTACAAACACTCGCTCACAAGATGTAAGGTGTGACGTCAAAGAGCTTGGAGTGCACTCGACGACCACCCAGCGCGCGTGTAAATAAACTTTAATAGCGCCGAATCGAAAAAACGCAAAAAAAAAAAATACGTGTTGATGTGTTGCCACGGTATGTGTTGTTTGCGTTGTGGGCGGGTAGGGAAAAGTGCAAGTGACGTGAGCAACAATGAGCTTTTAGTCTGTTATGTAACTATACTTATACAATATATTATATTTGTCGTAGTAGGTTAAAATATTAAACTATTACGGCATAGTGAGTGCCTAAGGGGGACCGAGTTCGAATCGCAGAACCTCTTTTTTAAGTTACGTGCGTATCAAACAATTCATCTAGTCCATAAATTATTACTTCATCAACTCTGGTAGTTTTACTGCGTAAGAAAACGCACCATTTATTAGCCATTACCGGCCCACCACAGGGCACGGATCTTCTCCCACAATAAGAGGGGGGGGGGGTCCAAATCCCAACAAGTACCACATACCACTTTTCTAAGTTATGTGCGTTTTAGGTAATTAAAATATCACTTGCATCAACGGTGAAGGAAAACATCGTGAGGAAACCTGAATGCCTGAGAGTTCTCCACAATGTCGTCAAAGGTGTATGGAGTCCACCAATCCGCAATGGGCCAGCGTGTTGTACTATGGTCTTAACCCCATCTCATTGTGGGGATTAGACCCCGTGTCCTGTTGTGGGCCGATAATGGTTTGATACGATGATTATAAGTACCTAAGTACCTAGTTTTACCATTCTTTTTTTGGTTTGTTTCTCTGTTTGCTCATTAGTTCTGAGCATTTTGACAACATTTGGACGAATGGGAGCAGTGGCGTGCACTTCATACATGCACGATAGCACTGCATACCCTAAAAATTTTGTATTACTCATAAAGGGGAAGGATTTTTCAATTTTACGCCATTTTCCTTCTTTATGCACACCCTGGTCAAAAACCCTGTGCACGCCGCTGAATGGGAGGCTGTAAACTATGTTTTGATCGGTATCGTAGACTATATGACGGCATGAAAAATCTATTATAGCCGCTATGACAGTCTTAAATACGTGTTGGTGTGCTACCATGTTGGTAAGTGTTGTTTGAGTTTAAGGCGGGCAAAAGGCTTCAATAAACTTAAAAATATATTTATTGAAGTAGACATAGATGGCACTTTTGATGCGTACATTACATGAGAAATGTGTACACGGTAGTGAGACGGCTATAACCATATTTGTAAACTTAAAACTAAAGCTAAGAGGGTTCCAAACGCTTTCTGGTCTAAGAAGAAGCCCACAATAAACTTAGCCGGGTGTATTTTTTATCTTATCACCATTTGACGGCCGATTGGCACAGTGGGCAGCGACCCTATTTTCTGAGCCAAGGCCGTGTGTTCGATTCCCACAACTGGAAAATGTTTGTGTGATGAACATTAATGTTTTTCAGTGTCTGGGTGTTTATTTTTATGTTATAAGTATTTATGTATATTATTCGTAAAAATATTCATCAGTTATCTAAGCGCCCATAACACAAGCTACGCAGATTTAAGGTAGGTATATTTTAAATGGTATATGTTAAGTCAACATCTCCTGACAACAATTATTTATTGTAAAGTCCACATCTGAGAAAGCTCCGGTTTCGGATAGAAACGTGCGTAGAAGGTACATTGCCGAAGATCTGTTGATCTGAAATTATAAATTACACCATACAGATTCTCTTTCTTTTTATTAGGTACAATACCTTTACTAGTTAGTTCGTACGTTTATTTGCTCGTATTTCAGAAATGAAAACTGAGAGTGATGAATATGCAGCTTTATATGTACAGAGTCTGCAGACACACGGTGTTGCTTGTTTTATTTAGTGAATGTCTTTATTAAATAATTGTATTCATGTTATTCGATTATACCAGGGGGGGAGGGCAGGCCCAACCGCTCGCACTGCGGATTATAAAATCACCGTGAGCCGGTAAAGAGCGAAACGCATCGATTCATTCGTATAGGGTATTCGTACGATCCAATAGTTTGACGGGGCCGCGTGTTACACCAAAATTTAAATTATGTTTAAATCTTACGGGCTGTGGTAATTTTTCATCATAATCATATCAACCCATTACCGGCCCACCACAGGACACGGGTCTCCTGGGAAAGGGTTAGTCCACCACGCTGGCTCAGTGTGGATTGGTGGACTCCATAGTCTTGGAGAACATTATGCAGAACTCTCAGGCATGCAGGTTTCCTCACGATCTTTTCCTTCACCGTTGAAGCCAGTGATACCCAATGCGCTATCACCGCTTACTTTCTTTACCTCTCGTCAATAGTCAACTGATGGACTGATGGGCTAATGACCTCTACCAACTACAGGGCAGACGCGGCGGCAGTTGGTGATCGGTATCAGCAGTCGATTTTAGATTTCGCCTTTTTAACTCCATACTAATATTATAAATATAAATATACTCTATACTCTACTCTACTATGATGAATGTGAAAGTGTTTTTGATGAAATTGGTTTATATTTATCACGTATCAAAGCTGCTGGTAAAAGTAACCCTCGGGATTTAAAAAATATCATTTTTTTTATAATGGTTATAATATGATAGCTTGACCGTTTAACTTATCTAGGTAACATTTTATAAACAAATAGTTTACATCCGAGAGACTGTCATACGACACATTTTTTAACCCCCGTTTGTCTATGTGTATGTGTGTGTGTGTCTGGGGCATCCAGAACTGATGAACCGATTTTTATTTGTTTTTTTTGTTAGAAAGGTGAATTAGTCGGGTGGTTCGATGTTTGATGAAAAAGATGGCCTCTGCCTCGAAATGGCGAGTTACATTGTTTTGCCACAACACCATTAATATGGGTATCAATTTACGTATTTTACTAATTCTATGCTTTCTTTTAGATTACACTATTCGCTTCAGCGGTTTTTTTAATGTGTAATAACACTTGTTATAGAATTTTGAAAATCCATAATAAACGCGTATGAAGAGTCGGGCAATTGTACTGCTAGTAAAGTTATTCGATTGATAACACGCGTCTGTGTTACAGCCGGCCGACTTACCCGGTATTTTGTAGTCTTTACCATCCCCCTGCGAGCATTTGAAATATGAACGGGTGCGTAGGGAGGGGCCCTGGGTAAATATTGGCAGATGTGAGTGGATGGCAGCGTGCAGGCGCCACCCCTGAGTGACGTCACAGCGCGTTGCCACCGCCCGCGAACCTTTGCGTTTTGAATCGTAACTGACGTTTACGCGATCGCTTTATCGCATAATACATTATAGTTTAATTTTTATTTTCTTCACTGCAAGTCGCCCATTTTTAACCGACCCTTAAAAATCATTCGACCCTATCATTCGACAGGTAGGTACAGATATAACCAAAACCAACATATTCCTATTATATGATATTCTTTTGAGGTTTCCAAAAAATATCTGTAAATGTCATCGGTGGGTAGATACCTAGTACTGGTAATTGATATATTTCAAGATTCTATAAGATATTTTGATACGTAAAGTCAGGTTTATTTATTTATTTATTAAGAGCACTAACAGCATGCATATTATACGTTTTCAAACATAGCACACACACAAAAACGTGGACTGATATGCACGTCAATTACAAGGCAGACCCTGGATTGTCTAGTGCCGTTTTTGCTAAACAGCTTGCCTTATAAAGCGGGAAATAAACACTAAAAACATAAAGGAGAAACTTAAGACATTTTTCTTTCGAACTAAAAAATATAATAATAAATAGCCGGACATCTTGGGTAAAGTTTACTCAAACGATAAAGTGCGATATGTGGAACTGGTTTTATGAATAGTACTAGTTGAAACGCAATCATTAATTTTTAGAACTACCCACATATTTTGTATGTAGCTTTAAAAATACTTACCTACTTATAATTCCAAACGCTGAACGATCAATATCGGTGTACGGATAAACCCGATTGGGTTTTTGTTACGCCGAAATATATGTTATTATAATAATGTTAACATAAAAATGTATATTTTTCATAAAGTGCACATAGCATTGACAAAGCGTCATGTAAACTTAATTTGACAAAAAATTTAACTCACTGATAAGTGTTCGGTGAGTTTGTAGTGACTTTACCACCGGTTCGTAAGGCGGACTCCTTAGTCCCCATTTCCAGCAGCAACAATTGCAATTTAACATTTTGACTTATAAAAAAAAATAAGCTATTTATTTCCCAAAAAACATCTAGGTACATCTAATTGTATTAAATCTTAACAGTAATTTCATAAGGTAAGTTATTCCATAAGTTATTGGTTGATTGGGACCCCCACTTGCGGACATAGGTCTTTATTTGCAATTGACTTATATCTTTTTTTTTTTCTTTCATAAATAAATATACTACTACAATACACACATCGCCATCTAGCCCCAAACTAAGCGTAGCTTGTGTAATGGGTGCTAAGATAGCTGATGAATATTTTTTATGAAAATAATACACATATATACTTATAATATACAGATAAACACCCTGACACTGAAAAACATTCATGTTCATCACACAAACATTTTCCAGTTGTGGGAATCGAACCCACGACCTTGGACTCAGAAAGCAGGGTCGCTGCCCACTGCGCCACTCAGCCGTCATAAATTCGTATCTACTTTAATTTGGGGCATAGTTTCATCAAAACAGTATTTCCATTCGTTTTAGTTAGTTAGTTTTATAAGGTTTTGTCTTATAAAATTTTGCGCCTTATTAGAGCTTATAGAAGACGGTTGAATATCTAATGATTTTATTTCTTTTCTTGTTACCATATTTCTATAGTATCTTCTGCAGGATAAAAAAATTCCATTTAACACTTTGACTTTTATTTACTTCTATTTAGGGCATAGCTTCATCAAAATTGTTATGTATTGTTGAGTATTTGGGGATAGTAAATTAGGCGTGCACTTTGCTCCTTAAAATTTTGCTCCTTATTCAGTGTTCGTCAATATAGAAGACGATATAATGTCTTATGATTTTATTTCTTTTAAGTTACATTAAATAAATAAAGCAATAAATATACTATGACAATACAAACATCGTCATCTAGCTCCAAAGTAAGTGTAGCTTTATTTATGGGCACTAAGCTGACGGATGAATTTAATGAATTATATACATACATTATTTGAATGATACATACATAATTTGGTGTACGAATCCGCACTTGACCAGCGTGGTAGACTACGGCCTAAACCCTTCTCATTCTGAGAGAAGACCCGCGCCCTGTAGTCGGCCGTTAATGGGTTATGATGATGATGATTATTTTAATAAAAACATTCATGTTCATCACACAAGCATTGTCTGGTTGTAAGAATCGAACCAAAGTCAAAGTCAAAAATATCTTTATTCAAGTAGGCCCATAGGTGGCACTTTTGATGCGTACATAAGAATTACACGGTAGTGAGATGATGGCGATAACCACATTCGTAAACTTAAAACTAAAGCTACGAGGGCCCCAAACGCGTCCTGGTCTAAGAAGAAGCAAACAACAAACTTAGCCGGGTGTTTTTTCTTGTTATCACCATCTCACAATGTCATTTAAAATTATTAGAAGAGCAACCTGGTTAGAGCAATAATTCACACCCAAGCTTTTTTATCGATTACGTAGTCCTTTATACTATAATAGGACTTTTCTATAAGCTTACGTCTAATACAACCCTTGACCTTGGACTCTGAAAAAAGGTTCGCTGCCCACTGCGCCAATCGGCCGTCCAACACTTACATTGTTTCTTCACTAGGTACCTATATCTCAGCCACCAGTATACCAAAATGATTTGGAGTCCCACGCGATAATCACGCGCTAACCAAATACGGGCGGACGTAAAAGCAGCGAAGCATTTGCGCGCTTAATTAGCATCCCTTACATTCGAACATACCGATAGTAATAAGTTAATTGACGTGCAAAAACACGCGCTTAGCACCGCCCGCTAATGTTGCTATGCTGCTAAGTGCTAAACAAACGGGTTAGCGCTTGGGAATCGTATTGTGTTATTTTAGCTCAGCCCGATCTATACTATCCTTGATAACAATAATAATTATGTTTGTTTTTGTGTACGGCTCTGAAACATGGTCGTTAACTATGGGCCTCATAAGAAGGCTCAGAGTCACTCAGCGGGCGATGGAGAGAGCTATGCTCGGGAGTATCTCTACGCGATCGAATCAGAAATGTGGAGATTCGTAGAAGAACAAGAGTTACCGACATGGCTCAAAGAGTCGCGAAGCTGAAGTGGCAATGGGCCTGGCACATAGTTCGGAAAAAGGATGGACGTTGGGGTCCCAAGGTGCTGGAATGGCAGCCTCGAACTGGTAAGCGCAGCGTTGGTCGACCCCCAACGAGGTGGACAGACGACACTAAGCGCGTCGTAGGTAGCCGCTGGATCCAAGCGGCACAGAACCGTGGAATTTGGAATTCCCTACAAAAGACCTTTGTCCAGCAGTGGACGTCTATCGGTTGATATGATGATGATGATGATGTTTTTGTTTGAAAAGCGGTACGATACCAGTGGGTAGGACTTCGGCTTCTATTTCGTGGGGCCGAGTTCGAATCCCAGCACGCACGGAGTTCCTCCAACTTTACTGAGTTATGTGCTCTTAAGACATAAAAAAATGTCACAACGGTTAACGGAATTAAAACATCGTGGCATGTAGGTGCCAGGAGTGTGAAGTCCGCCAATCTGCTCTTGGCCAGCGTGGTGGAATATGGCCTAAACCTTTTTATACCCTTCTCATTCTTGGAGGAGACCCGTACCTTCTACCATACTCATCATCAACCCATACCGGTCTAGGTTTATTATAATGTCAATATATATAATTCTTCTTTACGTCAGTTTGTCATGTATGCACGCCACTGTACTCCAGTTAGGAGGGGCTTTTCGTCCAGCAGGGGACTGTAATAGACTGTTGATGATGATATTTTAAATATTTGATGCATATTTTAAATATTATTGATATAGACGATTGGTGCACACTTGGCTCAGCGCCTTTGCTTTCACTCTGTGACACCGGATGCTCTCTAAGGTCTATTCCGCTTGGCAGTCCACGCACGTACAATTATTACAGGAAACGCTGTCCTAGAGAAATCTTGGAAACGTGACCGAGCGTGTTTACTGAATCTCAGTAACTTTTCGCTAATGCCTTGTTCGCACTACGTTAGTAGTATAGTCTGAAGCAAGTAATTTTGCAGACAAAGTACTACTGCCCAGGAATCGTTATCACAGGAGTCGAGTCCAGTTTGATTTGCAATATGAACAACCTAAAACGCAATAAAGTCAGTTTGCACTAACTAATGAACTTGAAAGCTGAAGTGGTAATGATTTTGGCACATAGTTGGAAAGGATGGACGTTGGGGTCCCAAGGTGCTGGAATGGCAGCCCTGCACTGGTAAGCGCAGCGTTGGTCGACCCCCAACGAGGTGGACAGACGACATTAAGAAGTTATTCGTTTTTCTTTTTAGTTTTCCTAATCCTAAGGTTGCCTGGAAGAGATCGCTACTTAGCGATAAGGCCGCCTTTTGTATCCTGCTTCATTCTTCATGTGTTTGTTCTTTTTTTTTTGTCTCGTTTTTCTGAGTGTTGTACAAATAAAGAGTATAAATAAATAAATAAATTAAGCGCGCAGGTAGCCGCTGGTTCCAAGCGGCTCAAAACCGTGGAATTTGGAACTCCCTACAAAATACCTATGTCTAGCTGTGGACGTCTATCGGTTTATATGATGATGATGATGATGATGATGATGAATGAACCAGGTTCCGGGTTCTACTCGCCCGAAAGAAATAAAGAATTAAATGGATTCACTCGACTAAGCAACTTACTAACCTACTCGACTAAATTTTAGATGTTCAGACATATAGAGTAGAATAGAATAGAATACATTTTATTGCTTTAACTGTGTACATTTTTTTGGTGTTGTAAGTGGAAATAGTTCCAACACGTTTAGTTACTAAATTACTCGCTACTGGACTAAACTACTGGCATGGTGCGAACTAGGCATTACTTGTAACACAACTTTCATGTTAATAGATATTTAACCATGACACCTGATACTTTATCATTACTTAAGTATTAATAAGATTTTTTCAATTCGGGAATTTATAATTTCTGAATTCTCTCTGGTTTGGTCTGGTGGGAGTTACAACCCTACAGACAAAGACGTGCCGCTGAGCTATTTAGTGTTCCGGTGCGATGTCGCGTAGAAACCGATTGGGGTATGGGGTATGACTACCATACTCCCTAACAGGTTAGCCCGCTACCATCTTAGACTGCATCATCACTTACCACCACCACAATGGACCAATTAGCGGCCCACCACAGCGCACGGGTCTTCTCTCAGAATTGGAATGGTTTAGGTCATAGTCCACCTCGCCAGGGTTCGGATTGGTAGACTTCAAATGCCCTTAGAACATAATGGAGAACTGTCAAAGCAAGTGACTTAACCGTTAAAGTAAGTGATATTTGCTAAAATAAAAAACGCACATTACGAAATTTTTGAGATGCGTTCTCGGGAAGAAGCATCGTTCGCAAAATAAGTATAATCTACAGGAAAACATCTTACTGTGGATATATAATGCACAAATGGGATTCTTCTTTAAAACTCATTCTTCCTGAAAAGACATTTCCTTATAAACGTAGAGTCAAGGATGAAAGTTCGAGTAAGCGACCGTGCGGTTAATATATTCGCGGGCACGATTGGTTTGTGCTGACCGACTGCTTCTTTAACCCTTTGCCGCATAGAATCCATATATGGAAACAAAATTTGAATTTAGTTCTTTAGATTATAAAATACTAGCGTACCCAGCCCGCTTCGCCGGGCTAGATTTTGCTTTATTTTATTTAAACAATAAACATACGTCATAAAATTTTTAATTTAAGTCTCATAATATATTAAATCATTTATTTCTCTCCGTATTCATTCTTTTCTATTCTCTTCTCGAGCGGGTGAAATCATTATCTACACCCATGTACACCCAACAATAGAATATCATCATAGTAAATAAAAGCTGTATTGGACAGTTTGACAGTTCAAAAATAGGAGTGCTCCGATCGTCACCAAACTTTACAGGACTACCCGTCAGGTCAATCCGGAGATTCCCTAAAAGTTTCATTGAAATCGGTCCAGCCGTTTCGGAGCCTATACGGAACATACCCACACACTTTCTCTTATATATATATATATATATATAGATAGATAGATAGATACACTTTTTTTGAAAAAAAAAAAAAACATTAAAAACCTATTATGCAACACCTAACCTATTATGAAATCGCTACGTAGCGATAAGACCAACTTGTACTCTCTTGCTCTATGTTTATATCTCTGTGACTACTTTTTTTCTTTGATATACAATAAAAGTGTATTCATTCATTCATTAATTCATTCATGCAAGCACAGAATTATTAAGAACGTACAGAAACCGTGTACACGACTAAATAGGAAGCATCAAAAACCACTCCACTTTAGGTTGGTTTCTTGAACAAACGTTTAGTCACTTCACGCCATTTAGCAATTGACAGTAATTATTTTACCTCTAATGTTCTAAGCGTTCACTATAATATGGAAAAATGGGAAAAAAATATTGACCTAGATGTTGCTAGGTCACATTTTTTTCGGCGGGTGTAAAGTGAGATGTACGCGGCGGGTATGCAATAATGGTTGAATGAGGATGGAGTCTGCGTGGAACGTAAAGTATTTTTTGCAGTCTATACAAAGGGTTAACTGTCAATTTATTTGAGTTTGTACACTCTTCAGAGTGTTAGATCGTAAAGTGTGATTAAATCTTCCACAAATTAGACGAGCGAAAAATCTAATAATTTTGAAATATGGTCTTTAGATGTCTGGCTGTTTTTTTTGCGTTTGTCGTGATTTTTATTGATTTATGAGTACTTACTTATTTATTAATACTCTTTATTTGCACACAAATAAAAATACAGAAGAAGAATAGAAAAAACACAAACAGAAGCAGTATACAAAAGGCAGCCTTATCGCTTCGTAGCGATCTCTTCCAGGCGACCTTAGGATAAGGAAAACAAAAGGATAACAAACTGCAAGTTGTGCATATTAAAAAAAATACATACGAACACTCGAACCAGATTACACAAATAAAATGATACATACCTAATATAATAAAAATAGTAATAATA
The DNA here is from genome assembly GCF_905163445.1 of Pararge aegeria. Taxonomy (NCBI): domain Eukaryota; kingdom Metazoa; phylum Arthropoda; class Insecta; order Lepidoptera; family Nymphalidae; genus Pararge; species Pararge aegeria. The sequence continues at coordinate 5,967,211 of NC_053198.1, forward strand.
AAGTAATATATACTTTAACATATCATAAATACATTATTTTTCAGTCTTCATACAGTCTTCTATTTTATTGCCATATTTGGCTTCATATATATGCATGCATCTGCAAAGAACTGCATGGAATTTAAAAAAAACTTTGTCCATCTCCTTTATAATTCATGCAATAGAGGGTTAAAATTACACAGATAGTAGACACTACACTACACTAATTACTTACACTAATTACAGTAGAGTAGCCTACATCACCGTCCTTAAGCTATTACGCCTTTATCCAAATTTCGAGGAATAAAAAAAAAACTGCATGACGTCATATATTTGTAGGTCGTTTAACTAAGTCATTTTCGCAGGTATAAGAAATAGTTAATTATTAAAAGAGCCTCTATAAACTGCTGCCTCGTTGGTTTAGTGATAGTTTAGCTAAAGATCATGGAAATCCTGCGTTTGATTCCCGACTCGATCCAAAAATGTTAGATACCAATTTTAGACTAGATTATTTTAATAAAGCATGCTGTGGTCATTTCTAGAAGGTTTCAATCTCCGGTCTTTCTCTATAACATATGATCAACTAAAAAATTTAAAAAAAATTGTTCGCGCTGCCCACATTTTATAGTAGCGAGAGGGGAGGTTAAGAAAAGGGTTTCATGAAGGCTCACCAGCTTGTTGCACTAATGTTAGACATGTTTAGCTACAAATTATGAGTTTCTCGTATTATGTGAACTACAATATCTCCCGCGTGGTTGGAAAATCTCTCTGGGGATTGATTGTGACGCGTTATTAATCAAATGTATACAACGTGTAACAGAATTACAAAATAATATTGAAGGATGTATAGGTATATTCCATTTGGAATACTAAGTTTTATATAAAGTATAGTGCTATAGTTATATAATCTTTACCTTTTGACAATCACCTTTGTGGATCTTCCAAGTATATGTGACATTGGCGAAGTACAACGTGCCGATTTGGCACACCTAAAAGCCAAAAAAGCAAAAGAAGAAGAAGAAGTATATTTATTTTTCTATACAAATGAATTCTAAACAATTTTACTGAAGTGTTTACTAATGACAAATCTATTGTAGATAAAAGACCGACACGCGCATAGTACCTACGCTACGCGTCGTGTACCTAATAAAGTGACAGGAGTCACATTATTATATCACAATATTACATTATTATATTTTGCATGTGATGTTGGCTGTGTCCGATTTCTTTCAAACTATGGCAGTGGTTTACTCAAAAACTATTAGGCTTTCGGTTTCACGGTTAAGTCTCAAAAACAGTACGTAATTGACCTCTGAAGCCTGTGAAGTATTATTTCGATTTTCATCTACACGTTGTATATTGTTATGATTGTTCCAGAGCTCTCTGCGTGCTTTGGAAGCCGACAAGCGACGTATGATGGATAGGATCGTTAAACTTGAAGACGAACTGAGCCTCCTTAGGCTCACCACTGGGTAAGTCTTACCAGTTTATTCGGAATCATAATAAAGTATGTCTCTGACTTGGATAGAAGCAGGCGTTACTGTGCGGAATTCCATGATACACGTATATTATGAAAATTAAGCTTAATTTTTTATACTCCGCGAAAAGCAGGAGAATTACAGATTCTCCTGCTTTCAGGTGTAATTTATAATTTCTGCAATCCTTACATATTTCTTATTTCCACACCAAACAGATCATCTGCAATATACCCTCTACGCACGTTTCGCTCCGAAACCGAAGCCTCCTCAGGAGATGTTGACTTTACAATGAATAATTGTTGATTTCTCGTATATAAGAATTGAAGAAATTATTACTTACACCATAAAGATTCTTAATTTTCATTATATTAAGCTTAAATTAAGCTTAATTTTCAGTACATGATTTTGATGGGACTTTCACAGTTAGATAGAAAACTATACAACATTTTTTATTTCGGAAGTTCATCGATATTTTTCCAAGTAGCCATGTTATTTTTGTTTGTAACATTTGTAGATTTTATTTTTTTTGTAGATTTTATTATTTTGACAATGCATTGTAATTTATTGTAAAAGCAAGTTGCATTAACTTGAATAAATCGCACAATACGCAGCGATACTGCCCGGTTGCCTAGTGTGAGATTTTATGCAGCAGTTAAGCTTTTAGGAGTAGTAGAACTAATGGTGACAGAGCTCGTCCGGGGAAGTACCGTTGCCATGCTCATTGCTGCCGCTTAGCAGCATTATTGCAATGCTCCGTTCCGGTCTGAAGGTTGCCGGTGCAATTACAGGCATATGATGCTTAACACGGACTCCTCAAATAGACATGAACAGACACAGGGCGGCATTTTGCAGGACTTCTCTGCTTCTTGTATTAGTTGCTTGAAGTGTTGCTCTGTTTATAGGCAATGTTTTTCCACTTACCAGGTAGGCCATCTGCTTGTTCCGCTAATTAGTACTATAAAGAAAAAATGCCTACGTTTCTCTGTATTGTAACTAGATGGCGGTCTTTCATTTCCATACAAATTGTAGTTAACTTTCCACGTGATAGAATATGTAAACGTAGGTATAATATCGCACACAACAATGAAGAGCAGCTGACTGTATCTTAATTGCTCGGGTATACTCGGCGGTCCCGAATTCACCCGATCGAGCGTTGCACTAAAGAGCGTGACCGTTCAGCCTAACTTACTACCTCCGGAAAAATCTGTGTGCGGTGGGCCAAAAGAAATTTTTACTTCAAAAAATAAAACTTCAATATTAGATTATTTGTCAATAGGTACGAACCTTCAGAAATCCGTATGAACGGTAACGTGGAAGACGCCGAGTGTGAAAGACTGCGCATGCGCAAGGATCTCGCGGACGCGCGCAGAGCCAAGATAAACGCGGAGGAGCATGCCCACAAGTAAATCTTTAAACACCATAACATTTATTATTTATTTTTATGTGAAGTTTCCTCATAAGCCCACATTTTACAATTTAACAGCACTTCTTCTGCTTTAGCCTTTTTTGACAGCATTGGTGTAGACATTCTTCAAAATAATCCACTTCTCGCGATTATTGAGCAGTGTGCAGCCGGCTGCCTTCTTCACTTTGTGGCATTTAACAGCACATTTATAAATATCTTTAAGTATATAGAATACCCTTCAGCTAAATTTGTTTGTTGTATTTTACGCTACTACATTTAGTGGTGATGGCTCGATATATTTATATGTAGTTATATGCAGACCCCGTAGGCAGGCCGGCATTCGCCTTACAGATTTCACTAGAAGAAGGAACTTATTAAATTCTTGATTTCGACAAACGCGCCATCTAGGTCCGACTATAGAATCAATTCTGCCCACTACAGCGCAACAGTCAGAATGAGAAGGGCCTAATCCGTAGTCCAACACACTGGCCAAATGCGGATTGGTAGACTTCACACGCCTTTGAAAACATTGTTTCCGGTTTCAGGTTTCCTTACGATGTTTGTACTGTTTAAAAAGTGATATTTTATGGTTTAAATTAAAAACGCACATAACTTCGAAAAGCGAAAACTTCACACGACTTTGCAAACATTGTGGTGAACTCTCAGGCATGCCAGTACCTTTACGATGTTTCTACCGTTAAAGATAGTGATATTTAATAGTTAAAATTAAAACGCATATAACATCGAAAAGCGAAAGGTCATCGAACTATGTTAACCACCGCTTAGGAAGGAGAATTACAGAACCTTAAATTTAATGGTAATTTTCAGATGTTTGTAATAATATCCGGGACTAACAGCTTAACTTGCTCTCCGGGACACGGAGGGAGGGTTGGAACTAGCCAATTCAATCATTTATTATAATAGAAAAATAATGACTATATTTTAAGGCTAACCTCACTTGCAGACTCGAACGTCTAGTGACCCAGCTGCGTTCCAAATTCAATGGCCTACAGATCACCAACGGACCTGACTCTTTGCCGAGCGACAACGAACACGATGCTCGTCCACGTCGCACCAGCAATTCGACCAACAACTCCACCAACAATTTGGCAAACAACCTGCCCAATAACTTGCCGCATAATTTGTCCAACACTACGGCCAACTCGACGGTCGTGTTTGGGCCAGTTACGGATTTGTAGCGAATGGAATTAGGGCATGTTATATGCTACGTCATTTCTGACTTCCTCAAGTCTGTGCGATACAGATTTGGCAAATCGGACTGATTGATTAAGCAATATATTTGACTAAAGGTGTTTATTATTATAACTACACGATCGATGTAGAGTCTGTTCTTTTATTAAAGTCGATTTCAATTTTATCTCCCGAAAGGCTGAATAATAATTGTAAAAATGCTGATGTTATAAAGAAATCACTGTTGAGTTTCTTACCGGCTTCTTTCCGGCAGAATATTTCTTCCGACGGGTCACTACAATCAGACAAAGGCAAGTCTGAGTTTCAAAAGTATTGTAGGCCTATAATATACTAATTCTTAAACCTATCAAGCAGTCGAGAAAAACCATTATGTATTTCCCGCCTCAGTAGATTTACGTCAAATTTCAGGAAAATTCCTAAAAAAAATATCATGGAAATTCATAATAGATCTGTGGATGGTTTTCGCTCTTTGAATAATTTATCTTTATGAAAAAAACAAGATAAAATCTAGTAAGATAAACGTCTTCAGAAACACTACTAAACTGGAGTGGTTTATGATGCTTCAATATAAGTCGTGTACACGGTGTAATAAAAAATGACCAATGATTTTATACGACAAAGTTGTTGTGAATATTTATGTAACTATAACTTGGTCGCAGTTCTATATTTGTTGTAGTCTATCTTTGTTATGTGCAAACGACTCTACATCGATGGTTTAGGTATAATGAAACCTTTAGTCACCTTAGTTGTAAGATTGAGTTGTGCTAATGACTGTTGTTAAATTACTAATTAATTTATAATTTAATTAATTAATGCGTGGAGTGATTTTTATAGTGTGATGAATCTCAAGAGGATTGTTTTTTTTAGTGCTTCAATAATGCTAAATACGATATACTATTATCATTAATATTATAAGGAATGGAAAATGATATTTTTTTTAATCGTGTCGTGATTATAGAAGACTATAATTGTACTTATTTATTTTCGAAGACACAGCGTACTTAGGTATGTGCTTATTTTAAAATGTAATCAACGAATTTCTTTTACTGTGATTTTAGCACATTTTTGTTGCGAATTCATTTTTGCTTAATAACCTTCGCAGTCATCACTAATCAGGAGTCAAAATATGATAAAATAAGTGATTTCAGTACCTCGTGACTTCAACTTCCATCGGTCAACCTACGATTTGCAATTCCATGAGCTATATAGGCTCTTTCGTTTACGGACCTTATCGTTTCATGATAACTTAAAGGTAATCCGAACAAAGCTCTTTAGCAGTGACTTTTGATCGTTTTCACTAACGCCGTACAAGGCGATGCCTAAATATGTAACGCCTAAAGGAGATTCCTTGGCATATACCCACCGTTCACCAATAGACATCACCTAAAAGTTGGTGAAAAGTTTTTTTTTCTCTATAGACATCATTTAGGCCATGCCTAGGTTTAGTGAAAATGGGCATTAGGTTACTTATTAGGCTTGTGGAAAAATATCGATATTATTTATTCAATATATGTTTTTTTTTTATTTGGTAGATACAAAAGTGTATCACCACTGTCATAAGCAACTGAACTGTAATTCACAGTCTTTTAAAAGTTGACTTTGTTCATTGTTACGTCTTGCTTACTGAGATATAATTTTTATTTCATTATAGTATATTTTTAAATATTACTTTTTGGGCCACCATCCAACCCTATTTCTGATGAAGCCCAAAGTCGTCTATTTTTGGAAAAGTTATCCCTGAAAGTTTTGGTAAATTCGTGTACTATTATTTAATTTTAGGTATATTCTCGTGATAGCGATATAACTATATTTGCTCATAAAATCGCTAAATATAGGTTTTCTGGCAAGTCGTTTGCATAATTTGCTCTCCGGTGTTTGCCAACACATCTCCACGCATGATGGTTCCATGACAAAAAGACCCGATTGTTATGTAGTATTTGTACTTGTAATTTTCGTGCAATTCGCTTTTGACACCTCTATACTATGAACCATAATGTACTATAGTCCTAGAGGCGACATCGCAGAACAAGATTTTGCGTTCTACAACGATGGCATTGGCTCTAAAGATTGCTTTGGCAAGATATTATGTCTTGATAAATAAATAAAGTTACTGTCTCCACAAAGATTGCATGACATTGTAGTAAATCTAATAACGGATTTTACTTCAATAATAACACTGAATCAAGTACCTATATATAAGAAAGAGGCGGTTTAATTCTAAATCGCTAAAATCCTGTCATGAATTATAGCGAGATAGAATTAAACAATGAACATAAAGTTTAAACTGGTATTCGCTATTTACATTTACATATAGACACCACACAGATGTGTCACGGATTATAGCAAATTAAGCCAAAGTTTTATCTAACTACTTTTTTGACGTGTAGGTACATACTTAGATATAAAAATTCAGAAGTGGGCTGCGTTAATTTAAACTATCTCTTTTTCCTTTTTTTTTTTATTTAACTTTACATGAAGTTTAACGATCAATGTCGATTGTTTCCTGTCGATAAGACCGAACCGAGAAAATCTAATAGACGCGTCTATATACTCAAGGTACGATGATAATAATATTGGTCATTCTAGTGCGTATACTTTTCTGTGGGCATGACTGCTCTAGAACGTTGTTACTTAATGTCTCCGTAACGTAATTCTGTGCTAAGGTTATATATATATAATACGAACCTCGACAAAGCACTGGTAGATTAGGCGATGGTGTTAAATATTGAACCTTGTTTTTAATTACAAATTGATAAAGTACTCGGCCAAATCCATCGGCATCATCATCATCATATCAATTTCCATAGTTATCGACCTTGTTTCAGAGCCAGTCATCAGTCAACTCAAGTTTTTACTGTTTAACCGTTCGGGATTCTAGTGGTTCACCTGTTTATCAAAATTGCACCTATCTAATTGGATTGTATGCCCTATGTTAAAAGCCACACAAATAGGAATATTACTGCTACCTACTGCCGGATATAGGTCATTTGTATGGATTTTGTACGGGTTTGTGCTGGCTTTTCCAGCGTATTCTTGCAAATCGTTCAATCTCGTCTGTCCACCATGTGTGGTTTAACACTGCTTTTTACGGCGCCATTCCAGCACCTTGGGACCCCAAAGCTTTTCTATGTAAAGTCCAGCTATGGCCATTAGCTTTTCGAGTGCGTTGCATTTATTTGTCTTCATATTGAGTTTTACATTTATTTTAACAATGTGTCTCCACCTTAACGACTCTTTTGTCAATGTTGTCCTAAAGGCCGCGTTTATTTGCCAATACTTGTTATATTATTACCGAGGTGAGGTCGCTCCGTTTTACGGTCGCTGGGATTATCTTGACTTGGAGTTTCAATGTCCTTGTTTGTTTGTTGATAAAAAATATTATTTTTATGTAACGAGTACATATACCTATAGCAGTTACGCGTCATCATTTTTATCATCATATCAACCCATTATCGGCCTATTACAGGGCACGTTTCCCGGGGTGAAACTTACCCTGCCGTGAGACGGGGTTAAGGCCGTACTCGAGAGTGAAGTCGGGCTCCTACCAACTATGCTATCACCGCTTCAGTTTCACGTAGTATAAGTTAAAATCTTACATCAGATACCCTGATGTAAGATTCTTGTTATGAGAAACTTATGTGTGACGTCACTATCACAATTATTGTTAAACAATGTCCGCGAAAAATTAAATCTCGCTGAAATTATGATTTGCGAAATGTAGGTTAAAGTTTAATAAAAAACACAACAACAACTTGTTTTATTCAATAAATTAATAATGACGTAAAATCCGCCCACAACGACGATTTCAACTGGTGCGTATTTTTATTCGGTTATATTATGTTCGATTCATTTTATTTCTAAACTAATTTTAGTCTGGTTTTCTCAGCGATATTATCTAAAAAAAAATGGCGGGCCGGCAATATGATGATCCTAAATTTGACAGAGCAAAGAACCTTATCCAGTTTCGCTAGTTGTCTAGTGAAAAAACTTTCAAGCATAGGTATCATATAATATGTCTAGATTCGGAAAAGGCAAACAAAGGTGACAAAATGTTTTAAGATCTAATAAATTATGACATTATAAGTTTCCAATTAGGAAAAAAGAAGGGAGATGGTCTGGTGGTGGACCAATTTTTTTTTAAATACATAAATGCGAATAACTTTAAATATTTCTTTATTTCTTTCTTTCACATTTGTTTTATAAATATAACCTAAAATGAACCATGTAAAACTAAATAACATCTAAAACGTCTTCGAAACCACCGCAGCGAGACACAGTTCCTAAGATGCTGGCAGCATTGCCCCGTTGGATGGACAAACTAATTCGTAACTGCCCGCTCTAGGATCACCGGTAGACTCGATAACCCTTGTCGATGATGATTTAAAAAGAGCTCGTGCCTCCGGAGGGGTCCGGACCCCACGGTCCCAAAGTCTCTACTCCAAAAAGTACGAGTACAAAAATGAAACTGCATTTCCCTTAATTATAAGTTACATTGAATATTTATTGACACATAAAAGATAACTAGATTTCTTAAATAAGTACCGGTAACTTTTTCAGTTCGATCTTGTATTATGTTCAAAATCTTATTCAATTAATCGAATGCTTTTACGTACTAAAAAATGTTGACGCCACTTTTCCTCATGACTGTGATGCTGATTTTTTACAACAATATTATATATCAACAATAATTATGTACTTGTATGCTCTCCACGTTAGTATATTGTTATTATTTTACGAATAAAGTGTGAATATGTGCTGTAGACAGCGATGCCTTGTCTAATACCTTGTCTAAATACTCAAATACTGTCTAGTTATTTATGTTTGTCTAACTACTTACCTGCGTTGTCTAATCATAATATCGGAGACAATAGTAGTACCTGCACGAATATTGTAATAAATTTCATCGACAGCCCACAAGCGTCCACTGCTGTACATTGACCTTTACAAGAGCGCGCCACCACACATGGTCCTCCGCCTTTGTCATGCAGCCGCTTCCAGCTACCTTTTTAAGGTCGTCTGTCCAGTGGGCTGCGCTCCAGAACACGTCTGCCCCAACGGCCATCGGTCCTACGACAGACATGACCCGCCCACTGCCACTTCAACTTGCTTATCCTTTGAGCTGTCGGTGACCTTGGATTTCGTCGTTGCGAATTCTATCCCGAAGAGAGACTCCCAACATAGCTCTCTCCATAGTCGCGCGTTGTCGGACTTTAAATTTGTAGATCAGGTATGCCAATTGATATAAAGATCACATTTCAATGCTTTTATTTTAAATTGAAGGAAATATCAAAAGGCATATAGGAATTTTGGAACTGGCAGGATTAGATCGCGCAGCTGTGACGTTCGCGGCCTGAGTGCTTTGCCAACGAAGCTACGGTTCTCATACCGCCGATGACGAAATTATCATAATATGGTCAGTCGCTATAAGACTGATAATGGCATCAGTGATTTTAGAACCGTGGCTTAGTTGGCAAAGTACTCAGCCCGCGACTGTCAGTAATTTTTCTGTCAGTCAGTCAGTCAGTTTCATTTACTGCCCGTAATTTTTCTAAATGGGGGATTAAATAGTGGCAGTTCCATTATTGTATGAACTTATTACAACTAAAAATACCTTTAAGTACACTACATGAAAAGATTAGGTACATTCTTTACATTTCGTAAAAGTTCGATATTTCGCAGTATTAAGCAAATAGTCGTCCAATCAGTAGAGAGAATAAAGCGCATAAAAAAAAACTATCTTTAAACCATACTGCCTCGATTAACGCTAACTAACCCTCTTATATTAAAATTAAATGTTTAGTTGTAAGATAATAATATAATTCATGCTTAAATTCTATACTATTCGATACTCTTTTAACTGCATAGTCAAAAATAATACTACTAACCACCGATGACACATATAGTATAGACTGATTTTACTAAATTATTACTTTACCCCTTAATAATATACCAAATGGATGTTAATTGTAGATTGTAGTGATTTAGAATTTATTAAATTATTAATAAATTAGTTATTAATATTTAACTTTTAGATTTACTGTTTCTTTAATTTAAAAAAAATATGTTGTATACCTAAGCTTTTAGTTTCCAATTAATCATCGTGAGCTAAATCGGCACAGGTTTAAATAAAAACATACTAAAAAGCTCTCAGATTTGTGGGTTTTATCATAAAAACTAACATATTTTTTTCTACGACTTCTCAAAATTCAGTTATAATTTATTTCAGACAAGTAAAAATAATAATTAATTTTACTTCTGTAAGGTAACATTACACTGTGCGAACCAAACCGAGCGAGCGAGTAGTGGTTTGCACGCTGTTACCGATGTTACATTACAGAGTAGTAAAAACTGTCTATGTAAAATTTTGAATACAAAATATTTTACAAACTATCGACCTAAATAAAAAGTCGTAATACAAAAGTTGATAGTTTTAATGTGAACAATTACACGCCGAGAGCTTTCAAAGACTTTTTATTTAACCCTGTATATATTTTTTTTAATGACGACGTTTTCGTAGCAATCCTATGACGTCTATAATAACCTATGACCTTAAGAATGATAGTAATTAATAAAGAAAAATGTTTAGATAATTAAATTAATAGTTTGAGGTTTAAGCATCCTCTATAGAGTGACAGCGGCGTAGCGCAGCGGCGGTATTCACTCATGAATTGCGGCTGTTTCATTCAGCAGACAAAAATATTCAAATGGGTACTCAATTAACTGCTAATAAATATTCCAAATACAAAAATTTTTGTTTTAATTGGCGTATACTATTAAACTTATTTTGAATATTTACTATTTTAACGTTGAAGCTAAACGCAACCATGCTTTACTCGGTTTACGCTGCGGTTCAAATTGTGCTTTTATTTAACTTGGTTTCCAAAGCAAACAGTGGAGTCAATTCTCAAAACTCACGACAGTTAATACATCATAGTTATTTTTATAATGGAAGTGCGTAGCTAAAATTGTTAATTAATTGATTAAAGCCTTCAATAATAATAGTAAATTTTATTTCTTACGGTGCGATTACTCTATGGGTCCTTTTTTGAGACGTTTTCACTAAATTTATAGCTATTATTATGATAATAATGTATAATACATATAAATAATGACTGTGTAATAGTTATAATAAATGAAGGTGCCTTATACGTAACCATGTCCGCCCATAGTATAAAATTGTTAAAAGCTGTTATGTATAATTCCCGGCAAATAAATTGAACACTAGTTTATTATATTGCGAGGCTTTTAGCGCTTGTATACTTACGGTTAAAATTAATAATAGTTCTTTAAGCACATACGATTACTTAATTTATATGACATTTTCATAATGTATTAAAGGTAGTAATATAAAATATTTAATGAAAAACCATACATAACCAAATCATAAAATTGATGATTATTAGAAATGTATCTAAAAGTACTTAAAGACTAGACGCTTGTGTAGGTAGAAGACGTATGTGTAGACGTTGTAACTAGCTCCCCAGTAGCAATGACATTGTTCAATTTATTTGCCAGAATCTGTACTTGTGCCATTCTTTGCTATTTTTTATTCGCTTGTAATAATATCAGTGTCCGTGTTTATTATGTTTATTATTTTTAGCACACCTAAATCGATTCTATTACATAGTATGTATATTTTTTTTTTTTTAATTTCATATGGTTGTTGTTTTTATGCTTTTAAAATATAAAACAGAGCTAATGATATCTTTCTCGGTTTATTAAAAACTATAACAAACTAAATAGATTCAGTGCAATCCTAAGTTATGTTAATACTTTTGAAAGTATAACGGCATTCGCACGATTTAACGTCAACTCTGCTCAAATTAAAGCATTGAAATATTGGCTTTACGTTATCTGACATAAAGTGTTGTTTGAAGTGTAGTTTACATGGGAAGACGCGTGGACCAGTCATCCACTAAGCGATACATAATTATACTAAATTTATAATCTATATGAAAAGTTCAGATCGCGCAAAATTTGAACCCGCAACTCTCTGGCAATCGCGGCCTGAGAGTTTTGTCATATAAGCCACGGTTCCCATACCATCGGAGCCGAAATTATCTTAAGCCTTTTCATCAGTCTTTAAATATTGACAGTGGCGTCGACTAGTACGAAACATTGCAGGCTCGATCTATATTTAACATATTTATATATTTGATATTTCCCCAAATAGTCTTAAAAAAACTTTTGACTTCTGTCACATAATAAATCCAAAGCCTACATTCCAAGCTTTAATCTCAGACGAGTAGGTGTTTAGTTGAAACGGTGTGCGAACGCCTTTATGTTCTTGAACTACATTTGACGTGACCAAGAACTAAGGTTTTTTTTTATCTTCCATATAACTAAGGTTATATAGTCAAATTACTTCAGATGTTGCGTCCACATTTAGGTCGATATCGCGTAGATATGCCTTGTCGCGATATTTCTGACCAAGAACTTCGTCCTATCGCGAAGTATTCGCTCGACGTTGAATAAAACGCGAAGCGGGCGGTTTATTGGGACCTCAGGTTTTTATACGTTGGTGCGATCAGCTACACTTCTTGCGCTCCCTGTTTACAGCGAGACATCGAGCGGTGTCAGACCGGTTCTAAACGTCGCGCTAATTATAGCGAATTAAGCTTGATTGTGGTCAACACACTTGGCCGTAGGACGGACAGGAAGTTGTATCGGCACAATGCAACGCGACAACGAATCTACGCTGTATAATGTGACCGCAGCATAACAAATAATGGAGGATATTTTTCTTTTTATAGGACGCTATTTAAAGACTTTATCGAACAATAATAAAAGCACTTCATTTAAAACTAGTTTTTGGTCGTGCCGAATTGAAACTAAATTTATTATTTTTAGATCACCTAAGTTTACGCTAGACTAAAAGTTCGAAAGGTCTCTTAATTTTAAGTTTGTTACGGGGGCACTAATTTTGCACAGATATAATTAATGTGCACAGTTCATTTTATAATACTCATTTATTACCATATCATTTAATTTATTCGATTGGCGAAATTTGTTTGTAATTATTATTAATTAGCTAAATACGAACGAATGACTGGTGTAAGGTTTTAATAAATCATTACAAATGTAATTTCTGTGTCTAATGTTTTATTATGTTTTATTACCTTTTCCTTACGAAACGAATGCTTGACGTATTATGTAGCATTGTCACAATAAAAATAACACTAGTGGTTATTAACTAGCAATTCAAAATTACATGTGAATCTCACTGACCGGTAATGCAAGGAAACAACAAATGACTCGCATAGGATACAGGGTATAAGCGCGTAGACCCACCATCCTAATCCAAATCTGGTCAGTCGGCTACAGTTATTATTACATGTTAGTGATAATAACCGAGACTAATGGTTATTAGGTACATGTTCTCCAAAGCACGGGGGTAGAATTGATAGAAGGCATTTTCAAACTTTGAGTGTAAGTACGGAAAAATTCTAGATCCCGGTAATCGAAACCATGACCTCATTATCCCTATTTAGACATGCTATTACGATAGCACTAAACCACCAGTTTATTATTTTTTATAACTTTGCAAAACCACAGATCCTTTGAAATACGAACGTTTCGTCCTTTAAAGTTTTACTGAATGGAACAAAGAAACTTCAAATAAGGACCAAATTTGAAGTTCCTTGCAATGGTGATTATCACAAGTGCTGCAATCAGCCTCCTGTATTAGTATAATAGCAAAAGAAAGATGAAGCTGTGATAGCCCAGTGGGGAGGACTTCGATTTCACTTTCGGGGGGACGAGTTCGAATCCCAGCACGCACTTCTAACTTTTTTAACTTAAAAGTGTTTTAAGCAGATAAAATATCGCTTGCTTCAATGGTGAAGGAAAACATCGTTAGGTAACCTGCATGTATCAAAGGTGTGTGGAGTCCACCAATCCCTTCTCATTGTGGGAAGAGGCCTATGTGCTACAGTTGACTGGTATGATGACGATGAAAAGAAAGCAATGTAACGTAAACATATTGAAAATGCGTGAATAATGAGCTGGTTCAATTGGTTTTTAACCCTTGTTATTTATTCGTGAGCGCGAGGGGCATTGTTTCCATTATTTGAGCGTTTTCAATAAAAACAAGAGTAAATGAGCAAGGGCAAGCGACACGTGGCCGCGCGCCGCGCGTGCGCCATCTTGCGTGATGGGTGGGAACTTCCGTGCGGACGTGTGGGAAAAAGTGACAAGGTGTCTCTTTATAGGTTTCCTGACGGTGCAACGCGTTCAACAATCTTCACATGGTGGTAAGTGATGATTCAGTCGAAGGTAGCGGGCTAACCCCGTGGAGGTACCACGATACCACTAAACGGTTTTTACGCGACATACAACCGGAAAACTAAATCGCTTAGCGGAACGTCTTGTAGGGTGATAACTAGCCACGGCCAAAGCCCCCCATCAGACCAGACCAGAGACAATTCAGAAATTATAAACTCCCGAATTGTACCTGCCGGGAATCAAACCCGGGACCTCCCACTTAAATTAGAATATCGAACATAATAATCTACATTACCTACAGCGTGCAAAGATTGCTACAGTCCGATTCAAACTTTATGTATTTTCGAACTTCGTGCATTTCGATGCGCTCAGTTCAATTATCAATATAAGCTTTGCACTGGACGGTACAGTCGACTACCTGCGCAAAGCTACACTCGGAGCTCACTTCCGCGACGACATGAAAGTTTAAATCGTATTAAAACCTAATAAAACCCACCCATATTTTAAAATTACGCGTGAAACTTATGTAAAATGCACCCATAGTTTAAAATTCCGCGTGAAACTTATATAAAACCCATATTTTAAACTGGGTACGGTGTGCCTACTAAGTGGCCCTAAAAGCACTATAGTAACTTTTCTTTTGCTAATCGGTAGCTACATTATAACTCCATACAAAATATGTGATAAGTTTACAACTTTCACGGGACAAGTGAATCTAGCTATCTAGCTAATCAGGATCACCAAACTAATATGACCATACAGTATAAATAGGCTAACTAAGCGACGGCAGGAGGTATCGGCGACATCAAAATTTAAAAATTTAATTTTTGACTTTTAGAACTGTTAAATAATTAAATAATTTTTAGTTTATTACCAATAGTAGCAACAATACTACCTATTATTATAGAAAAGACAACTTCAATAGAGTTACTTGCACTCAACTCCAAATTCTTAAAGCTACCTACTAACGGAAATGTAAAACTTGTACAGTGTATTCTGTAATTGTGTTTCTAATTAAATAGTCTAGTAATTTCTAATTTATTATTACAAATATGTTTATAATGTTTATTGTGAGTTCCCCAATCCTTTAAACCTGTTTTTTTTTTTTTTGGTTTGGCAACACTGCTTGGCAAAGTGTGTAGTATTTATTAATTAAAACTACGCAAAAAACCAATATGTTAACATCATCGTCACAATGGCGCTGTCGCAGTCTGGCCAAAGGAACTGTGAAATCTAGGGCCGACGCTGCCTATGTCCATCTTATCAGACCCACTAAGGCCCAGAAGCGTTAAGGCCGTAGTCTACCGTGCTGGCCCAGTGTGAACTTCACACACCTTAGAGGGCATAATGGAGAACTTTTAGAAATAAAGGTTTACTCACGATTTTTTTTTCACTGTTAGGTAAAGTGATATTGAATTGCTTAACAGCACATAACGAAGAAAAGTCGATGCCGTACAGGGATTCAAACTCGGCCCCCCGAAAGCGAATCCGAAATCCTAACCACTAAACTATCACCGCTTCCGTCTTATGAAGGAAGGTACATCTACATAATACTAACTAGGTTTTAACATATGTGCCAACTTTCACTGAAATCCACGCAATCTTTCGCGTTTTAATGTCAGACTGTTAACCCCCTTTTAATCCCCGTGGAAGTGGGATTTCAAAAAAACTTTTCTTTGTGTGCGGTTTCGTCAAGAAACCTACTGTCAAAATTTCAAGTTTCTAACCCCAGCGGACGGTGCTTTGATATATCAGCCAGTAAGGACTTTAAATTTTATGTATACCTACCTATAGATTAGTAGAAATGATACCGCATAATAAACGTTCGGCATTTTCCACTTATAATTTAAATAATTAAATGTAACGTTACGCAGACAGATCAAATATTCAGGACACCGCAGCGCGACAAATTGGGCACAAATCAATGGCGGGCGGCGGCTGCTTGCTCGTGGCGAGCTAAAAAGCTCGACCTCATTATTGAACATGAATTAATCACACTTGTCGATTGTCCGTAGTGCTGTGGATTCGCATATCGATTAAAGATTACCAACTACTTGTGTATAACGAGGCTTTGCCCACTTCTTCGTATGTTATTCGGCCTTCAATCGCCGAGGTCGAATTTGAGGTTTGGATACTTGTATTAATTTAATTACGTGAATAGTTTAGCAAAGTATAATAACAATTAGTAAACACTTAATAAAAATTGCAAACTGACATTAATAATTACAAAAAATATTAGTCGTCCAACTGCTCACTTATGGGCATGGTACCTACCCAAAATTCTGGCGCTATTGCCCTTTTAAATTGCTAGACTTAGCGGTTTGGCTAAGAAACAGCTCTTAGGTCACCAGACGTCAAGACCAATTTTTGGGACACGCTTTAATTATTTATTTATGTTTGGACATTTATATTATTGAAACACATAAGGCATAAAGCCTTTTAAATTCGTTGAGAAAAAAGCACAGATTTTGAAAACATCAAAAATTTCGGCTTGCGCCACCCGAACCAAAAAAGCCAACTTATGATTTTCAAAACGCTTCAATCTTTATTTATAACATAATTACCTTAAATGACCCTTTATAAATAAATGAAAATCTTGCAAGATTTCCATTTCTTCAACCAGTAGGTTATAAACTAGTGGTCAAGTCGGATAATGAACCATATAACGCGATGTTTCTTCAACCAGTAGGTAAGCAATGGTGGTAAAGCCTAAAAATACTGAGGCCCTATGATTTCAGGAGCGATAAGCATGCCTAGGCGACTTACCACCTAGCGTTTCGATTCGCCTAGGTTAAGTTGTTCAATTTGGCAAGTACCTCAAATATCTGGGTCTAACCTTCGACGGAATTTTCGAGCGTTTGAGTCCCCAAATACATAAAGTGGTTTGTGCAATGCACAGTCTACTTCCGAATCCATCATTCAATAGGAGATTGTCGTCTTTACACAGAAATTGTGCGACCTTGCTCTGCACGGGGTACCTGTATGGTCATAGTTTACCTTGTGTCCAGCGCCTCCCAGCAAAGCTCAATAGAGTCCAAAGAAAGACGACAATACTGCTATATGAACACTTGCATTTCAATGCTTCAACATTTGTAAAGGCCATTATCAAAAGGGTATTTTGGAATAAGTAGCTTATGTAGTTATCGGTTAACTGTGTCGACAGTTCACAATCGGCACGTCCCTACGCGATGAATATTGTATGTTGCAATTTGTATAATTTGATTAAGCCCACCTGTGCGGTGCTCGCTGCGACGGGGTATCCGCGGGTGTATCGTCTGCTCATTATATTATTATAATCGTTGCTTTAATATTGATTAGTAGGGAGAACTCGGTTCTATGCCTATTCTATATGTAAAACTTTTGGAATAATAAAATTGGTAAGTACCAAAGTGGTGTTGGAGGAAAATGCTGTGGATCCCATGGACGGAACACAGGACCAACGCATCGATATTGAGACAGCTTAAAGTTGAAACTTCTAAAGGGCTAAACCACCTGTCTTCAGAGAATTCTCAAGTACTCCGTTCACACTGCTGTAAGAGATGGAGGCAATCTTGACAAGGTAGTGGTTACTGGCAAAGTTTTTGACGTAACAACGTCTTATAATTCGATGGAGCCGGTTGCACGCACGAAAAAACATGACGTATGCGGCGTTACCTCGCTCCGAGGCGTTCCATTGAAGGCTTGAAGTGCAAGCGAGGGCGCGGAACGAGCGACAAAGAGGCACAGTCGGCCTCCGCGTTCGACATCTGTCTCTCTCCTACTTAAGTGAGCGATGCGTCCGCGTGGACAGCTTCTATATACAATAATACATTTACATGTTTTCGGCAAGGATGAAGTGCAGTGAAAAGTGAATGTGGTGTCAATTGTTTATAGTGACGACAATATCTATCAAACAAATAATATTAAAATTATCTTTTGAAAAATGCAACCATTCCATCAGTATTTTCTTACGACGTTGTCACGTTAAACTATCGTCAGTAAGCCGACTTTACAGACGACCAATTTTTTTGCATTTTTTTATGCCACTACCAGTTAGCCCTCGACTGCAATCTCACCTAAGATGGTAACGGGCTAAATGGTCAGA
The DNA here is from genome assembly GCF_905163445.1 of Pararge aegeria. Lineage (NCBI taxonomy): Eukaryota > Metazoa > Arthropoda > Insecta > Lepidoptera > Nymphalidae > Pararge > Pararge aegeria. The sequence goes on from NC_053198.1 coordinate 5,985,593, forward strand.
TGGTATAACATTTTTATTGAACCCATACCCAAAATTAGTTTTTATGCGACGACGCACAAGAATGCTAAATCCCTTTTCTTCATTATTTGTCAGTGGTGAAGTAGCAAGGCCTCCCACCAGACAAGACCAGAGAAAGTTCTGAAATAATAAATTCCGAAATTGCTCCTGGCGGGGATCGAACGCGGGACCTCTCACTCAAAACCACAGCGCTCACCACTGCGCCGTCAGGTCGTCAAACATTACGTTGCATTACTATTTTAATGTGATTATAAGTGTGTAAAGGCCCTAAATCTATAAACATTCATTTTAAAATGTCCCACATACATATCGCCGATAAAGCATTTCTGCTAAATGATACGATCTCGTCATTATCATTCACACATTAAACACTACCTATCTGCCGCGCACACTTATTTAATCAATCACCCACCCTCCCTTATCACAGCACCCATCCCGGCAAATTACATATTAATACTGGCAACACTAAAAAGCTCACGTCAAACTGACAGTTATACTGACGTCGTTGAATGAAACACGGGTAAGTTACATTTTGCCAAATTAAAGTTTTATAACATTACAGAATTCTAGATAGATAAATTCTTTATTAATTTTATTAATCGTTTTTTCAGTTAAGTAGTTTATGATGGCGTGATGAGATATAGTTACTTTAAGTAAACTCTCTCTTGCTCTTTATAATCTAAGCAAAAAATCGGAACAGCCCCGGAGCAAGAGAGATTGCTGTTGCCCCATTGCTGCTTGGATATAATTCACAAACTATTAAGTATTCATAATTATCGTTAATTTGGTACTAATAAAATATTGCTGTTTTAGTGTGCAGCTTTTGAATTTATTGCGTTTGTTTGTTTGCCTATTTTTTGTGAATAGGATATCTGAGCACATCTTCTAGTCTGAGTTCGAGGATGGAAAGTAGATACCAGGCGGTCCATTTCCAAGATAAAAATGTCCAAGATGTGCAAAAAACTCGGTTTTTGACTAGATACTGTGTATAAATTTCAAATTGGTTCTTGGTAAAAAAAGCCCTAAACTTGACTTATTTGTTTTTATATCTTATTTTTATCTAACTTGATTACCAGATTTATATATCAGATATTGCAAAGCAAAGCGAATGACTTGGCTTTTGACTAGAAACTGTGTATAAATTTCAAATTGGTGCTTGGTAAAAAAAAGCTCTATAACTTGAATTATTTGTTTTTATATCCAATTTTTATGTAATTTGTTTATCAGATTAATATTAATTAACAAGCTTTTGATCCGAATCTATCTTTTTGCACTTAGCCAAGTTTTATTTTTCGGACGGCAGGTTTGCCACCCTCGAAAAAAAACTGCGGAAGTCCAAACGCGCGCATGTAATTATAATAATATTTTACGAGTATTTTAGGGTTGTGAGGGATCGAAAGGGTCCAGGTATTGTTGAGTGAGGGATGAGCATGATGGTACTATAATGTGCTTAACGTTTGCCAGGTGGTTGACTTAAAGAGATTCGTAACGGTTGTAAAATGTACCTTGTAATGTGATTATTGAGTCAACAATTATAGACTCGGAAATTTATTAGTTGAATAAAAAAATTTAGACTTTTGTCTGATATTATATTCAAATGGTTTGTGGTTACAGCCATTGCAAAAACTGATATTTTAAAATAATTCTGGCCTAAGCCATGATTAGGTAATTCTACTGATGTATAGTTTCGTCCATTATTTGCACAGATCTAGATTCATCGGATTCTCCGTGTGTAATTGAGATATATAATGTACTAGCTGTTGCCCGCGACTTCGTCTGCGTTTGATTTTGTTTTTAAAGTATTCAGTATCGCTAAGCTTTAAATGAGTATAGTAGTATTTATATATAACATGTGACTGCCAATTAATTATAGACAAATAATTTGAAATAAAAGAAAATTGCGACTATAATCAAAGATCTAAGCTATCCTATCTCTTAAGTTGGACCAGACTGCTCACGGTGTACAAATTTAATTTTAAATCGGTTAAGTAGTTTAGGAGTCCATCGCGGACAAACATCGTGACAGGAGATTTATATATATTAAGATAGGGGCCAATGAGTCGGTAAACCTTCTAAAATTAAAAATAAATCAATTTTTGTTTCTCTATTTTTGCACTTTGTACATTAAAATTAAAATAAGTAGGTACCTACATAAGCTTTTTTATATCCTTAGATATTTCTACAAAATACCTGCTCTTAATCACTATTGGACATTTATAGGAATAAGAATACTATGACGACTGAAAAAAAAATTACTCGAATCGAATTGATGTTACGAGTATGTGCTCAGTATAGTTTTTGTTTAAATCTTTGCCTATCCAAGAATAAAAAAAAATCGATGGTGCTTCCACGTTGTATTTTTCCATGGGAAATTCAATCAAGTCTCATAGGCTCTTCAATTTTAATCAAAGCGTTGTCCATTATCTTCTGAGTCCCTTAGTATAAACAAATTGCAGTTCAATTACGCCTGACCCTTTATACCGATAATGTTGCCAGAACCGCAATATTCCCACAGCAGCGACAAAGATTGTGCAAAAACGAGCTTTATTTTTAATGCAATAATGATATGTAATTTTTCAAGTTCTACAAGAATATTGTGTGTGATTCGGATAGGGCTTTCCATAGAGTATTCGGTCATACGTGACCGTTGGAGAGGGTGCGTGGTGTCCGCCACGCGTTTGTATTTTTTTTTTTTGGTTTTAATTTCGTTAATAAGGCTGTGACGAATCACTTTTTTTTTTAAACTCATTTATTGTAATTATTTCCGGTTCATTTATTGCAAATAAGTTATTGAAAAAAACTTTTGATTTAAAAATGAAAAGTTAATAATTCATACTTTGCTATACTTATTACGTTTATGAATAGAGTTTTTGAATCTAACCAATGTTTCTTGTACGAAGTGAATGTGATATGTTCTGTCATGTAAAAAAGAGCTATCGCTGTTACACATATACATCTAGCCTACAATAATTTACTTCTTGTAAATAACATATTATAAAAACAGATTCTTTTATGAACCAGTCACAAGTCTATACTTTAATATTTGTTATTTATTTTAACATTAGATGGTATATATATGGGTACTTTATAGTTTTTATACAGAGAACTTTCCTAAAAGCAATATTATTTAATGAAACTAGCATTAAAGGGTTTCTACTAATGTTATTTTGTAACATATATAGATGAAGATTTTTTTTGTTTCCTTAAACGCGATGATATCAGCTACTGGTCCGATTTGAAAAATTATTTCAGTGCTGGGGGATAGCCCATTCAAGGAAGGAAGGCTATATGGCGATAGCCCAGTGGGTTGGAATTCGACATCACCTTCGGTGGCCGAGTTCGAATCCCAGCACGCACCTCTAACCTTTTTAAGTTATGTACGTTTTAAGCAATTAAAATGTCACTTGTTTCAACGGTGAAGAAAAGCATAGTGAGGAAGCCTGCATGCCTGAGAGTTCTCCATAATGTTCTAAAGGTGTGTGGAGTCCACCAAACCGCACTGGGCCAGCGTGGTGGACTACGGCCTTAACTGGACCTGGAGAGGAAATCCGTGCCCGGTAGTGCGCAGGTAATAACTTTATATGATGATAACAAATACAACAATTCCAAGTAATTCAATGTTGCTTTTAAGGGGTTCTTTTAATTTTATTTTGGTATTCAAATATAGGTGGGTAATATAAATATACAGCCGCAATAATCTTGCAAAATTTACAGCATGACCGCTTCGCATTGGTAAGTTAGTATTTAAATCAGTTTTTAGTCCATTTTGATTGATATTGTTTTGTACATTTTAACATTAAAATGGGAAGCTAGGGGGGCTTACTACATTTGTTTAATGCAATATTATTTTAATATAACAAATACAACAATAGCCAGTAATTCACTATAGTTTTAAATTAATTTTATAAAGTGGGTAAATAATTAAACTTTGGATATAAACTATAATTCGATTTATGATATTTTATTAAATTGATTAGGGTTTTAACAGTTATACTTGATTAGTAACCTATTTTATAGACATCGAGCTGGTGGGTATTTTGATATAAATTCGATGCTTCAGTCCTGTTTGGACTCTATCGATGCAAAGATACCTCTCGGTGTCTTAGTCGTTATCAGAAGTCTTAAAGGGTTTTGTTAATGTTGTGTGTGTTAAATATCCTGTTATTATGGAAAGGTAATAAAAATATACAGCCCCAATAATCTTGTAAAATTTACAGCACGACCGCTTCGCATAGGTAAGTTATTTCATTCACACTACGCTGGTGCCAGCTCCGTGGACCACCCACGAACTATTTGTTTTGCCCCCGTTTAATTGCCAACACAAACATTCATACTTTTCTTAGCCCCGCTTATCAAGGGTTGATTATATGGTCAGCCAAAACAAATAACCGATTTCCATGCTATTCGTTTGTTTATATATTATATGTTATTGTCCTTTTTTATTTATTTATTTATTCGTTATCAACAGCGTTACAATAAAAATATATTTATAAATAGTTTCACTTAAATCTAAGGCCACAAAGATTACATAAACATAACATAGCATTTTGAAATAGTCTCGGATTTAACATAAAAATAATTATTTATTTTGAATTAATAAATATTTAAAAGAGTTAATAACATAAAAGTGTGAACAAGACGTAAAGAAACAAAGAAAACTATTAAGACTAATCTAATAATAGACTAATAAAAATTTATTCGTCGCAGCATGTGAAAAAGCACTTATTTGTGTGTGCGTGCGCGCTTGCGTGCGTGCGTGCGTGTGTGTGAATGTGTGTCTGTGTGTGTGTGCGCGCGCGCGTGTCTTATGATTATTTTGTTATTGTTTAGTCGCGAGGATTCAGTGACGACGAAGATAATGGGGCTGGCTGAAAACCAGTGCTGCGCTATGCAGCTATACTGAGCCAGCTCCTTTGTCACACATTTTTTTTTATTCTTTAACAAATTTATGACACAAATGTAACATTTTACACAAATGTGTGACAATAAAGACGATTTTTCTTTCTTTCTTTCTATTGATGACTAGCGAAGTTTTTAGACTTGGATTTAACTATAAACCTTAATGGTCTAGTTGCTAGCATGTTTTACTAAAAACTCAAAATTATTAATTTATTTATTTCAAGTAGGCCTCGTTTAAAAATACTTTTGAAACGTCAAGTCAGTCTGTTTGTAGAGTGTACCACCGGTTTTGAAGGCAGATTCTGCTGAGAAGAATCGGCAAAAAACTCAGCAGATTTCTTTTTCTAAACCATTTTACAGTTTTACAATATTTAGAATTTTTCTATCTCGTGAGACATGAGAGCGGCCTGCTTCCAAGCAGCCTTGTCGTTAAGGAATTCATCAATTTTGTAGTAACCAGGATTAAATAAAATATGTTTTTAAAACAAATGTGAAAGTTATAAACTATATTTGAATAAAACTTAACTATGTGAGAAAAGAGTTTTACGACATTAAATTTGACAACTCTTTAATACAACAGCTGTCAGGTTTGGCGCTATAGACCTTAGTCACGAGTGTGTTTAATTTTAAATACCATAAAAAATCAGAGCCATGGTATATCATTCTATATTTTTTTGTAAAAACCTTAACATTTTTTAATATAACTCTAAGTAGCCAGGAGGAAGAACTAGTGAAGAGTTTAAGAATACTTGAGCTCGGGTGGTCCAGTACAGAGGCAGGACGTTGCAGATCGTAACGTATCTAATAGGCAGAATAAATGTAGAGTATTTTTGGAAAGTATTTCTAAGATTAAAAAAAAAGTGTAGCGTTTGTTATCTCTGGACGGCTAAACCGATTTGCTGCATCCTGAGCACATACATAAAGTAGGTAATTTTTTTTATTACAGGAAAGCATACAGTTCTCGAAGGAATCAGATTAAATGAAACAAAAGCGGACGAAGTCGCGAGGTCGCAGGATTCGATACGTTTCCATTGCATTTTGCTAAATATAGTTGGTTCTTAGGTATTTTAAGTCCCAGGTTCCCAATGGCGTGCACTTCGTTCATTCCCAAAATCACTGCCTACCCTAAAATTTACATATAATTCGTATCGTAGAAGGATTTTTGGCAATCTTCCCGCTGTATGAATACCCTGGTAAGAAGCCTAGTGCACGTCAATGCACTTTTCCTAGGCGTCTAGTGAGGGACATGTCGCGGTAGTTCTTACTTCGGGTTTACTCTTCTTCAGAGGGAGGAAATCGCACACAACTGCTGATCTGACGGAGGTAGCAAAGCTTTTGGGAATTTTAAGTCTAGGAAGAAAAGAACAGTATTTTTTCTAGCCCAAACGCCAAAGTGTGTGCTCGTCCTTTATCACGTTTTACGTCATCATCATCATCATCCCAGGAGGCTGATTCTGATGATACTGCAATATCCCACTGCAATTCTGGGACACCTTCTGATTATTATAACAAACTTTCCGAGGCACATGGGTGGACATCGCAATTTCCACACTCCGGTAGAATTTCCCTGTACTTCGTAATATCAACCAATTACCGGCCCTCTATAGGGCACGGGTCTCCCACAATGAGACGGATTTATACCGTAGTCCACAGCGCTGGCCCAGTGCCTATTGGTGTCCAGGCGTGTGGACCCCATGTGGCTAGAAAAAAATTCAAAAAACTCTTAGGCATGAAGGTTTGTTTCCTCACGGCCTTTTCCTTCACCGTTGAAGCATGTGGTATCTTTGTTCTTTAAAACGCCGTTACCTAGAAAAGTTAGTAGTGATTCGAACTCGGCTACATCCGAAAACCGAAGTCCTAACCTAGTAGTTTAACCTAGTAGTAAGTCTTAACTTAGTAGACTTCGGTTTTCGGTAGCTATCACCGCTTCCATCGCACTAATAAGTGTAATAAGTAGAAATATTGTACGCATAATCCGCGTGAAGAGTTTCTTTACAGCGACAGAAAATATGCATATGAGTGAGCTTAAATATCTATATTAGTATCGCATCCAAAATCACCTATGCCTGTACTCCTTATAGCAAGACACAAGTTTATGATGATTTTACTGCGAGAGCCACTTAACGCCCGCCACGGCTACCGTGTACTTACCCTACCTCCCCCTCCCGCGTTCACCCTACCGCGCCCCCTCAACCCTGCACTCACCTCTCACACATACTTTCCTTCGATTAGATGCATCATTGCACATGTGTCTTCCGATTCTTACAGAAGCAGGCGTAAGTCAAAGTCCGTGTAAAAACCTTATTTAATCAAATAGACCTATAAAAGGGACTTTTAATAAAACGGTAGGTACATACAATTTAAGGCTTACGCTTTTATGCGAATAGACCTATTCTATAGGTCGTTACTGGACTTTTGATTCAAATGTACATGCAATTGAAGGCTTACGCCGTGACATCCTAAGCCTGGAAGGCGTTAGATGGTGTGCGAATAGCCTTATAATAATGTTAAATTAATATTAAAAACATAACGAAAAAGTAACGTGACAACGACAATTTTGACGATCTCCGTAGCGCAGTAGTGAGCACTGTGGGTTTATGTTGGAGATCGCAGTTTCGATCCCCGGCAGGGACGATAAGCAAATTTGTAATTTCAGAATTTTCTATTGGCTGATCTGGTGGGAGCCTTCGGCCGAGGCCAGTTGCCACCCTATTTACAAAGACGTGCTGCTAAGCGATTAAGCGTTCCCGTACGATGTCGCGCATAAACCGATTAGGTCGGGGTATCATCATATCGACCCATTACTGGTCCACTACAGGTCACGGGTTTTTCTCCCACGATGAGAAGGGTTTAAGGCCTTGGTCCACTACGCTGGCTCAGTGCGGATTGGTGGATTAGGGATATGTTCTTTATATAATTGGCATACCTCTTACAGATTAGCACATTAACATCTTAGGCTGTCTCATCACTTGATTGCGAGGGTTAACTTGTAGTGGAATAATAAAAAAACATTTTCCATAGAAGTTCATACAATAAATTACCGTTTCATCGTACCTCATGCACATTCTTCAACGAATAAGTAACATTAGTTATTAACAAAAAATAAACATATAAGTAATTTTTTCATGTTATACAATAAAAAATACTTACAGTACGGCACCGTTCGAAATAAATAGAGCGATGGCAGAGTCTTGAAATCTCTAGAATCTTGAATATAGAAATTTAGGGGCGCCCTTAATTTCTAGCTTCACTCAGGATGTTTAATAATATATTCAAAAAACAAAATCAAAATTGATTTATTTCTACTAGGCCTAATATAAGCACTTTGATGTAATGTAAAAGTAATATGTACGTATAATCAGCGTGATAGATAGGAATGTACACCGAATGACAAATCTGCACCTCAGTGTATATGGGAATATACAAAACAGAGCAAATACAATAACTGAGTGAAATTGTAAGTACCGACCTAGAACAGTCTCCTAAAATAAAAAAATAAATAAAAAATAAGCACTTCAAGTCTGTCTGTGTGTAGTGACCATATAGTTATAGTATATCAACTCAAATTTCTTCTGCGAAAGAGCCAAACAACACTAGGGGCGCCCTAAATTTCTTGCTTCACTAAAGAGGTTTAATACTAGCATTAGTATCCTTGTATCCTCATATGTCCATGAGGATTATCTCATCTACTTGGTTCGTCAGTTATTACTATAAAAAATCTTTGGTTAAGGACTTTTATATTTAATTTTGTGATGAAATATAAAACCATATTTAACACTAATAATAGCAGGTAATGAGAGTGCTAAGTAAATTCTATACAAGTAAATCTTAATTAATTACCGTTTTACAACCCCCAAACGAAAAACTGCTCGACCCAAACAATCGTGGCTCATAACCGCAAAACACTGCGGATTAGCGGTACTTTCCTAGGGCGATCGCGAATTAATTCCGCATTACGGCTGCTAAATATTCCAATCTGAGATTCTCACCACATAGATATAAAAAAACAAGATACACAGTTATCCTCATACAGTTGTACGTACTAATTTTAAAACTCGGATCGATTCCTATATGAAAAGAGATGAGTACATATACCTTGGACACACGATCCAGTTAGGTAGGTCCAATTTCGAGAAAGAGATGAACTGCCGAACATACCTCGGATTGTCAGCGTTCGGGAAACTTCGTGACATCTTTTCGTCCGAAATCCCTCAATGCGCGTTGCCAGTCATGACTTATGGTTCTGAAACATGGTCGCTAACTATGGTCCCCATAAGAAGGTTCAGAGTCACTCAGCTGGCGTTGGAGAGAACTATGCTAGGAGTATTTATATCTATGAGACTGAATCAGAAATGAGATGCGTAGAAGAACTAGAACTACCGACATAACTCAGCGAGTCACGACGCTGAATTGGACGCTCAGAGAACCGATGGACGTTGGGTCTTAAGGTGCTGGAATGGCGACCCCGCACCGGTAAACGTAGCGTAGGTTAGGTTAGGTTAGAGGTGGACATACGACATCAGGCGAGTCGCTAGGAGCAGCTGGAGGTCATTTGTGGGATTGAGTATACGCTTTTATAATATGATTCCTAAGGTAATTTTGGACCTACCAATGCATAAGTTTAAAGAATGTGTTAAAACACATTTATTACAGCGAGGTTATTACACAATTGATGAGTTTCTTAATGACAAGGTTGCTTGGAAGCATCCGGCTCCGCTTTCATCTCTCACAAGATAGAAACATGAATGTTAAAATGTAAAATGTAAATTTTTGATGTTGGAAAAGAGCAACTGCTGAGTTTCTTACCGGCTTCTTCTCGGTAGAATCTGCCTTCCGAACCGGTGGTAGAGTCACTACACACGGACAGACTTGACATTCAAAAGTGCTTGTATTAGGCCTACTTGAAATAAATGAATTTTGGATTTTGATTTTTTTTGAATTTGAGGCATCCGGCCCAGGACCGTAGATGGTAGAACCCTACAAGTTGGCACCCGACTGCAATCGGTAAGTGAGCATGCAGTTTATAATGGCAACGGTCTGACTTAGCCGTTAATTTGAATCCGTACCCCTAATTGGTTTCTTTGCGATACCGTACCGCAACGCTTAATCTGTTAGCCGCACGCTTTTGTCGCTAAGGTGGTTAGTAGCCACGACTGAAGCCTAATGCCAGACGAGAGAAAATTTAGTAATTATAAATACCGAATTCCCCCTGCCGGCGATTGAACCCGGGGCCTTCTACATATGTGACCACAGCATTCACCGCTGCACTACGGAGGTTATACAAACATTAGCAGTAATCAAGCATTGGTTGCCTGGAAGAGATAGCTATGTAGCGATAAGGCCGCCTAATTGTATTCATTGCGTTTAATTTTTATTTAAAAAAATTCTGTATGTTTATGTGGTGTACAATAAAAGTGTATTCAATTATTCGTGCATTCAAGCAGTGTGTATCTTGTATATCAATGGTGCAGGGAGTCAACCCTCCCGCTGGTACCTTAAGCCCCAGTACGCGGGACAGGCGTGGGTCGCAGGGTTCCCAGGCATCCCTTGAGGCGGCCACTTGTACGGGATTATGGTGTGTTCGGTTTAACTGGTCGCGAATCGGGAGTTTTATCGGGGTTACATGATGGCGTGTAATGGAATCGTGGTGAGTAAAGTTTGATAATATTTTAAATAAAATAAGTAAATTTTTATCGCATTTGACGACTGATTGGCGCATTGGCCAGCGACTACCACAACTGGAAAATGCGTGTGTGATGAACATAATTGTTTTTCAGTGTCTGGGTGTTATATGTATATTATTCATAATAATATTCATCAGTCATCTTAGTACCCATAATACAAGCTACGCTTACTTTGCGGCTAGATGGCGATGTGTGTAGTGTCATAGTAAATGTATTAATTATTTATCTAGGGTTTTATACTCGTCTGTTATAAAAACAGCCTTATTATTCAACTATATGTTAACCCTAGACTGCAATCTTTACTGGTGATAAGTAATGATTGAGTCTTAAATGGTGCTACCATTGGTAACCTGTTATAAAACTTATAATAGGGACTGATAAAGACGTTATATTAAACCCATGTCAATAACGACTAAAGCCTAACTATAAAGTGGTATTGTAGTAACTAGCCACAGCCAAAGCCTCTCACCAGACCAGCCGAAAGATAAATTAGAATTTATAAAGTCCCAAATTGTCCCTATCGGGATCGTATGGAGTCTTGTAACCATCCTTAACTAAAATTTTATTTTAATTTAAAACTAGAATGCTATTTGTTCTAAGCTAAAGAATGTCGTTAAAAATATTGTTTAAATCTTAATATATATAAATCTCCTGTCACGATGTTTGTCCGCGATGGACTCCTAAACTACTTAACCGATTTTAAATTAAATTTGCACACCGTGAGCAGTCTGGTCCAACTTTAGAGATAGGATAGCTTAGGTCTTTAATTATAGTCGCAATTTTATTTTATTGCAAATTATTTGTCTATAATAAATTGACAGTCACATGTTATATGTATACTACTATACTCATTTAAGGCTTAGCGATACTGAATACTTTAAAAACAAAATCAAACGCAGACGAAGTCGCGGGCAACAGTTAGGTGGTGCATATATACATATACCCATAAAATATTTCATTACTTAAATAAATATATATAATATACTAATATTATATATATGTATATATGCACCACCTAACTATTTTAGTATTTTCTGTATTTGTTTTCTTCGCCATTGGTTGCCTGGAAGAAATCGCTATGAAGCGAGTATGTATGATGCTTAAATTAAAGACGATCTATTAATGAGATATATTCCTGCGGTATCTTAGCTCTTTGCTACGTGTTATTTCACTTTCATAAACTTTAAAATATGTATTTTTGTGATACATTTTAGACGACATGTAACCTCTACCCCAGTTCCGAGGTCCATAGCATAGCTTTAATTGTTTTTAAAGTACGCGCACGCGGTCGCGTTCATGTTTTAAGAGGGCTCCGCGAGTGTGGGACCCTGAATACGCAAAAATTGTCTACTGCCGAAACTATTTAATGGCACTTATCCATAATAGCACTTAGCTTTAAAGAAGCGGACAATTGTATTGGTATTTCAAATAGTGCTTTGTAATTTTTGGGTGTTCAGGAATTTAATGTTTTTAAGGGTCCAAACTTTTGTTTTTGTTTAGGTTACCTACTAGACATGTTTATTGACCGAGTGATACCAAATTGCAAGTATTTATTTATTTATTTATATTTATTTGCACACAAATAAAAATACAGAAGAAGAATAAAAGAAAACACAGACAGAAGAAGTATACAAAAGGGGACCTTATCGCTCTGTAGCGATCTCTTCGAGGCAACCTTAGGATAAGGAAAACAAAAGGATAACATATTGCAGGTTGTGCATATTAAGAAAAAAAAATACATACTAATACTTAAACTAGATTACACAAATAAAATAATACATAATATATTAAATATTAAAAAAAAATAGTAATAGTGCGTATAGTGAGAAATATGCAATATATTAGTTGACGGTGTATTCTAGATTAAATTGAGTTGTGCTTGTTGAGTTGCAAAATAGTGCTTGCCTTTTTTTGCAATATCTTTGCATTACCCGCGTTATACACACTTAATAGATACAATTTAGAAATAAAAACTATGAGTAAAAGTACAAGAAAGTTCGTGCCGGGGATCGAACACGGTACCCCGAAAGGAAAGCGAAGCCCTTACCAATACAATTAGAGAAGAAAATGAGGAACTTATTTAATAATTTTAATTCACTCTATTTAAATAAATGTAGGAACATAATGCCTTAAATTTATTAATAGCTATTTTCTTTCTATTACGTTTTTAATTTTATTTTGACGGCAGATTAGCGCAGTGGCAGATTAAACCCAGCTTTCTGAGTCTAAGGCTGTGGGTTCGATTCCCACAATTGGAAAATGTGAATTGAACATGATTTTTTTCAGTAACATTATGTATTGTGCTGAATAAATTGAAATTAATTGCTAATTAACTGCATAGTACTCTTATTTAATAAAGTTCACCGAAAAACATTAACATTTCAGTGTGTTGTTTATATATATAATACACGATATACCTCCAGAGAGTGGTGCTCGTGTGGAGTATGTACAGTAGCCGAGTGGGCTACTATACCGTAACGGCAATTATTTGTATAAACTGTAATGACTATTAAATTATACGTACGTGTTATGGGACATAAGAATAATCAGACTTCAAAAATAATGTCCGGGACTAAAAAATTCAAAATATCGTCACAATGCAGAATGTTCAACACACAATTTTTTTAAACAGAATATATAGTAATTTGCAAAATGGCGAAGTTCAATAAACAGAAAGGGCATTTTATATAACGCATAATGTTTCTAACGCAGTATATACCAAACATTTGAAAAATTGTCTAAACATGACAGGAGAAAAAAACTATTTTCCCCTTGAATACGTTTAAAAAGTCTTAGTTAGGGAATTAAATAAAAAAAATAATCTATTAGCTTTGCCTTTAAAATAAACTCAATTTAAAAACGCTCAAGGATATTTATAAGTATAAGACAAATAATCGGTTTGTATCATTACCTATCTCGAGGTAGTAAATAAAAATAGCAGTTATGATCTACAGATAACATTTATAGCACAAAGTACTTAATATATAATCGAAACCAACTTAATAAGCGTAAAGTCCAAAAGTGAAAGCGTTTGGGCTAAGGTTATAATATGTGTCACGGTCTACATATACCGTCAAATAATCCAACTTTCCCCACCCTTCTATTAAGAAATATTAACACAGACCAAAAATAACTAAATCTAAATCAACTATATAATATACTACACTTAATACATAAATGGGCATTCCGTTGAGTGTCTTTATTGTCATTTCGTCTACAATTTAGTCCTAAAAAACTATCAAGGTCTCTTTTATTGATACTTGACAAAATACTTTGTTGTAAAAATATTCTTCTAAATAATATATAGGAACATAAAAAGGTTTATTTCGAAAATATTTCCTATGTAATGATACGATTAAAAAACGCCAACGTTACCATTTTCGTTACCGACTAAGTATGTTTAATATTAATGTTTTGTCTATTGCACTGACATCTAGTAAATTATCGTTATATTTTTTAGATGTACATTAAATTTATACCTAATCATTATTCTGACATGTTGATGAAATGACAAAGTGAAATATTTCTTGGTTCAAATAGGCTCACTTATGGCACTTTCGATGCGTAGATACATTACAAAAAAAAATTGTTTGTACATACTAGTGAGATGGTGTATATATTTTATATAACTTTAAAGCCACACTCAGTGCAAACTTTAACCAGGAATTAAATTTACAAATAATAATTGAATGGACCGAGGATATCGATTAAAGATAGCGAGAAAACCATAATTCTCCTATGACGAAAAATAAACAGCCAGTGAAAGTAGTAGGTATTTGCCTAATATTTGTAGCTCAGCATATTAATAATACCTTAATAAATCCATATTTTCATGGGCTCCGTAAGAGATAGAGATAAAAAATCTGGTTTTCCACCATCACCGTGGGTGGTCCCCACGGTGCCACTTAGCGTGTCACAAAAAATACCACCAAAATATGAAAATATCAAACTCATAACTGCAGGTAAAGATGAACGTGGATATTCCTTTTCCGATGGAAACTAATTTGTATGCAGGATGGAGACACATCTCCATAATAGTGCGTATAGCGAGAAATATACTATATATTAGCTATTATTATATTATATAGCAAAACTGAGTTGACATGTCTCAAAATAGTGCTTTCCTTTTTTACAGTATTATTTTATTATTGCATTACCTGCTATATGAAAACTTAATAATAAATAAATAAATAATATTCTACGACAATACACACATCGCCATCTAGCCCCAAAGTAAGCGTAGCTTATGTTATGGCTACTAAGATAGCTGATGAATATTTTTATTAATATAATACACATAAATAGTTATAATTTACAGATAAACACCTAGACACTGAAAAACATTCATGTTCATCACACAAACATTTTTCCAGTTGTGGGAATCGAACCTACCGCCTTGAACGCAGAAAGCAGGGTCGCCGCCCACTGCGCCAACCGGCTGTCAAATAATAATAATGTAAAGTAAAGTGTAAAGTGACAGTTTAGAAATAATAAGTATGAGTAAACGTAAAAGAAAGTTAAAGGTTCGAATTTGGTACCTCGAAAGGTAGGCGAATTACAATTTGACAAGAAAATCAGAAGCCACTGTGTGCGTTTGTTACATTAGAAACACTCAATAGAATCTTCAGATTATACAACCAAATTAGTACCGTAATTCTTTATTATTCTATGGCGGTCAATGAATATTTAATATTTCATGAAATACTTCCGTATCCTTCTTAACTTTTTGCTAAAACAATGTTCCTCTCTAAATGTCATAGTTGAATGTCATAATGTTGATAGGTGTCAAAAATACTCGTCTACTGCGCAATGCTAAACGGCCATCGCAATTCTGTCGCAAAATTAACCTGAACCTGATAACAAAACTTTGGTAAAAAAACCGACAAAGTTTCTGGGTGAAAAGCATCCTTAATTTTTTTTTCCAATTTTTTTTTTAATTCTCATATGAATGGTACCTTTACGAACACTTTTCCGGGACACAAAGTATCTTAAGTCCGTGTCCAGAATACAAATAATCTTAACGACTAATATAGTCCAGAACGATGCCGAGGTTGAGCCGGGCATAGGTAACAAACAAACAGATACACTTTCGTATTTATATTATTAGTATTGATTAAGTGGTTTAAAGAGTTTTAGTAAAGAATAAACATTTCGGACTATCCATCCTATTCTCAATGATGCACAATGTTTTCCTAGGTCAGGTACGATGCGCCTGCGCACAGGTACTATGAAAGCCTCCCCCTCCCCGCCACACCTCGACCTCAGAGTTAAGAGCTTGTTTCCTTTACCTTTTCAGACGATAATGAAATAACATTTCGTCTAAGAGACGGTAATACGGACCCGTGAGTAACTTAAAAAAACTATACGAAGTTTTAGTTTGTTTATTTTATTAAATTCGTAAAAATATTTTTTAAGTGTGACACTTTTGACAAAATTTTTAAATAAAGCGCGGAGTTTTTATATCACTTATTAAGTTTGTGATTTTTATGACATTTGTTACAATATTTCTTAAGTATGTCCCTTGTGGCACTTTTTTTAAATATAAGGCTGTGTTATATTCCATTACCCGATAAGTTTGTTTATGTTATGTCTGTGTGCAACTTTTGACGAAAATTTTAATAGGTTTGGTTTGTTTTCTATCGTCTTACGTCAATGATCAATGATGTAAAGGTAATAGAAGTGTCAACTTAAAATCGTTCAAATAATTCTTGATCATTCGCATAGAATTAAATGTATGTTGAGAGAAACAAAGCCCCATGTTCTTTTTTATGCGTTATAGATTGCACTACTTCGGTGACGATAATGACATATCCCGTGATATCTACTATCGTCATCATCCTCAGAATTATGTTTTTATTTATGTTTTATTACCTACTCAATATTTTAGGGATAGTGGTGTAATTCTGATACCCCATTACGACACTACGCAGAACGAAGAAAACAGTTTTATGTTACCGTTTAGTACAGTGTTCAGTTTTCCTAAATATTCCTTTTTTAAATGTATGCGGTTCTGTTCAGAACTGCGATATCGTCTCGATTTTTGAAAGCTACCCAGCGAAATCCAATTATCCAGAATACAATCGTTGAAGAATAATTTAGCTCATTCAATGAGGTTTTTTGACAACTCTTCGCACTCTCACCAAGGCTCTCCCGTTATTTTATTTTCTGATATCGTGATTGAATATCAGTTTGGCATACGACATTATGCTGCTAGTAGGTACCCTGCTGTAAGTCTTTATGAAATTCTAGAATGTCCTTTACCGTAACAATACTAGACAAAGCAGGCAATTGGTTTATTCACAAAAGTGTAGAATTTAGCTGATCACGAGCAGTGAGTCAACACTTAAGTTAATGGAGGGCGCGGGAGTGTTAATATCGTTTGTAAGAATTTACAACTCTTTTTTGGATCAAGCCTTATACGGCAAGACTCTGTGTGGTCTGTGGAATGCTCGCGTTGACGCATGCGACCGTTTCCATTATCGGAGGCGTCGAAAACAATCGTAGGTGTTTTTTTTATAGGCATTGAATTAAGAACCTACAGAATCCACTTTCAGCCATTATTATAAGCAATGCATTATGTCCAAAAACAGTGGAAATGCATAGCGCACGTCTCACTTTACACCAATTTTTTTCCCACTTTTCCATCCCGTATTTACCCAAAATGCTCCCGTATTTATATCAAAATACCCACTCAATTCAGAAATATAATTTTAATTGTTTCTTGAAAACTATTTATTTAAATAATGAAATATCTGGCAAATATGAATTTATAGTTATCAAGTTTAAATATTTTCCCACATTATAAAACTACACTAGTCACTAGAAGTCTCCAAGCAGTTTTCACCATACATATTTTGACATAAAGGCAAAAAAAAAATCAGATTCATACAACTTGAATGCCTTGAAAAGGCAAGAGTGAATAGGCATTTTCTAGGCAAGCGCGCCAACTTAGACCGCATCATTGCTTTACATCAGGCATGATAGTTCTCAAGCGAAAGTCTAAAAAAAACCAAATAAATTCTATAAGTTCCCAAATTTACCCTGCTGGAGATCGAACCAATTACTGATTAGCCTACAGTATTTCGCCACTGCGCCACGGGGTCATTAAAAAAAATTAAGCATGTTATTTTACACACTGCTAACATAATAACGTGGAGTCATCGGTCAGTCGATTCAGCACTTTTTGCACCTCATCGTCTATGCGCAAGTTCTCACGTCAATTTCAGCTCGATCACAACAAAAGTGACAACACCATGAATGGGGGAGTCTTTACGTGATGTTATTGTTGCTGGCAGGCTTACATTACCTGGGCTTCGGTGTGGCTTATCCGAGAGGTGCGGTCAGGTTCATCCCATTGTTCTTTACTCCTTTGTACTTATAGTCTATGGATTGTGCTGAGGCGTTAAGTTTAAGGTTTTAATGAGATTAGATAAGGTTTTTTTGACTTTACTGGATATGCGGAGTGAAATATCGCTTTGTATGTACAAGTTCTGGATTAAATTATCCAATAGTTTTTTTCACAAATGTATTTGGTATTTCAATAAAATCGAAATGTTACATAAGGTTAAACGCATTCTTCTTTTAAATATAGACATACTGGGGGAGAGAGATATACAGCTCAATCCTACCACGTTTCTCTAAAGCAGGATGTTTGGCAATAACCGGGATTGTTCGCCAAGGCACGGTAACCAAGTCTATTTCAAGCATCATACTCCGAACTGAGTACAAAGAATTTTTTGTTAGAGAAACTAAGAAACAAACTTGGAGTCGTATACCCTTTTTCACTAACGACGGATAAGACAATGCTTAAGTAAATAACGCCTAATAAAAGAAGATTCCGAGGCATACATTTACGTTTAACTAATCGATTTTCACAAAGCAACTCATATAACCTAACTAGTCTACGGTTCTTGCCGCAAGTTAGCATTTTGTGTTTGTTTTATCATATTTTTCATTTTTCGTATCGATTTAATTAGAACAAAGTATTTAACTTAAATTATTATTATTCAACTTTCAAGTGTTACGAGTCTTCTAAATTGGTGTTGTAACGGCGGCGCCTAACTTCGTTTGACATCACAAGAGTTTTTGGATCGTTTTTTTCTCTAGGAATCACCTAAATCACTAGTTATCCGATTAAGACGGTTTAGTGAAAATGGGAAGTAGTGTAACCTACGATATACTTTTAAGAAGATATTTAAATTGACTTCATTAAAATTTTTCTAAAATATTATCAAAAATCTGCCAGTGGATATAGTCTTTCTCAACGGTTTAAGAAATCCTTATTAATATTATAAATACCAAAATGTGTCTGCTTGTTTGTTTGTTAAAGGTTTCCTCCACTCCACAGTTTTTTCTTCACCTTTATTCCACAGTTTTTCCTTGAAAGCAAGTGATATTAAATTGCTTAAATTCAATCGCACATAACTTCGAAAAGTTAGAGATGTGTGCCGAACTTGCAGTGCAATATACTAGACTACATAAAATCAGTAATTCATTCAAAGGAAATTGTATACAATTTTAAAATAAACTACCAGTTGATATCTTGGAGATGTCTCTGAAAAAGTTCAAAGTTTGTATTAAACGTAAGCTTATAGAAAAGTCCTATTATAGTATTAAGGAGTACGTCAACGATTAAAAACCAGGTTGCTTCTTTCATAGTTTTAAATGACAATGTGAGATGGTGATAACAAAAAAAAAATTACAACCGGCTAAGTTTGTTGTGGGCTTCTTCGTAGACCAGGGCACGTTTGGAACCCTCGTAGCTTTAGAGTTAAGTTGACGAATTTAGTTATCGCCATCAACTCACTTGTATGTCATATTTTACATGTAATGTACGCATCAAAAGTGCTATCTATATGCCTATTTGATTAAAGAAGTCTTTGTCTTTGACTTTCACTTTGAAGATCGAACTACGTCCCCGAAAGGGAAGTCACCGCTTTTTTATTGAAATTGAAAGAGTTAAAGCCAATTTATATTATTTAACATGAACGCTTGCTGTTTGTGATGGAAGGAAGTAAAGTAAGACTTATCAGAAGTAAACAAAACAGTTAATGAGGCAAACAGCCAGCGAGCCACGTCTTGAGACTCACAATGCTAATTAGCTTCGCGTAATCAGCAACAAAGTATCTTACTGTGAACCTATCACATTTTACTAATGGTTTTTGTATAAAACTACCGATCCCCGCGGCTTCGCGTGGGTGTAACGTATCTAATACAAGTACTAATGTACTTAAATTATGTGGGGCAGCTTGGAGTGATAAATTATATTAATAATAATTGTAATTAACTAATAATAAAGCAGCGTTTACAAAGTAAACACACAGAAATATGTTTCCTACAACATCACATTACAAACAAAGTTACCTGTATATTATAAGTATGTATGTGTATTATATTAAAAAAAATATTCATCAGCTATATTAGTACCCATAACGCAAGCTTTTAAGTAAGCTGTGGTCAGTATAGACTGTAAAAAGACCGTTTCTTTGGGATTAGATGGCGATGTTTGTAGTGTCATAGTATATGTATTATTTATTATTGTTTGTAAATCTTTAAATTTATTTCCTTATCTCTACTATATGCATGCTAATTACATATGAACCTACCTCTTACATCGCTTTGTCTAATGTCGAAAATGGTATTCAAATACCCGTTGCGTAGTTTACGACTTTGTACTGTGTAAAGAAGATACCCACCACTCCGCACTGGGCCCGCGTGGTGGACTACCGCTTAAACCCTTCTCTTTGTAGGAGGAAACCCGCTGTAGTGGGCCGGTAAAGGGTTTATTAATATTGCCATTTACGCTATTAAATTTATTACGTGTTTACAATTATATTCTATATTCAAAAAATAAATCGTTAATGGGTTGGTGGAACAGAACATTTCGTTAGTGTTTACGCATACCTAGCTTTTTCTAAACATGCCATGTGTATAAAATAAATCAAATGTGACCCCTAATATCTTTCAAATGCATGGAGTAGTCGGTAGATAAATTGTCATTCAGTAGAATATATAAGTACAAAATAAGGCATACCGCAAACGTAGAAACTTTTAGCCCCAAGAGAACTTTTCGAAAGACACAACTACGGCCTATGAACCGTTTCTCTTTATTAAATAGCTAACAACTACTCTTATAAATCCCGCTGTAACCGACAGTTTCCCAAGATAAAAAGTAATACATATGTGTTCTGTACGCATTTCCATCCAAATCGTTCCAACCGTTCTAGCGTGATTGTGTGTCCAAAATTTTCGCATTTATAATAGAAGTTAGATTATTTATAATGAAATTATCTAAACGTCCTTTGTTGGTCATGTGATGCGGATCACCAGAAAGTAAGAACTTCTTCAGCTTATCTTACAAGGTAAAGTGGCAGGCAGAAGAAGGCCTGGCTGGAGAAGAATATCATGGCTCGAAAACCTACGACAAGGCATAATACTACTATATTATGCATTTTTTTAATACTACATAAATACATTGTACCTACAGGAGGTACCAACGGCGATGTGTGCTGAACGGGAAAGTGTTGTGTAGCAGTATAACTGGCTACTGATACTCGGTAAAATCTGCATTCCAAACCGGTAGAGTCACTGCATATAAACTAGACGTGTCAAAAATGCTAATATTAAGGCCTCCAGAAATAAATTTATTTTCAATTCATTTGACACAGGCTCGCTTTGATGAATTATACTGTGCCTATACTGTTTGGTAGTCCACCAAACCGCACTGGGCCAGCGTGGTGGACTACGATCTTAACCCCTTCTCATCGTGGGCGGAGGCCCGTGCCTGTTAGTAGGCCGGAAATGGTTTGATATAATGACGATCACTAACCGTAGCCCTGTAACTTTGATTAGCTGCCATGGTGCCTCTGTCACAAGTCACAAACAGTGACTGCGTTTGCGAAACTCCTTAATATTTCTAAGTACTTAGGTATGTATAGAAGCAATGCATCGTGTTACACGAGGGTACCTACCTACATGTACACGGATCGCCCATTAGCTCGGATCCGGTGTCGGGTTACGAGTGTATTCCTCTCTGGTAGATCGGTAATATTAGTATCCAGCGTCGGGCACTCCATAGATGCAAAAATACAGTGCCTACCCCAACATGATATTACAGCCTGTTACAACCCAGCTGGACATAGGTCTCTTCATTTATAGGAGAGGGAGTTTAAGATCATTTAACTACTTCACTGCTACATTTTAAGTTGATAGGCTTTAACAACTTCTATCATAATATTATGTAATAACCGGGACTGATATATTAACGTTTTTAATGATTTTATATCTTCTGGCTGGTAATGACAAATTTTACGAAAAAGTATAAATACTTAACAATACTTTCCTTAACCTAGGAATTAAACCTTAGACTTTTTGATACGTAATTGAACATTCTAACCACTAAACCTACAAAGAAGTTTTCTGACTTTATATAAGCTACATTGTATATACAATGCCGTCTAATGCAAAATCTAGCCCGGAGAAGCGGGCTGGGTACGCTAGTATATTATAAAAATTAAGCTTTATTTGCTATAGTCCGCGAAAAGCAGGAGAATCTGTATGGTATACTTTATAATTTCTTCAATACTTATACTCCACACCAAACAGATCTTCGGCAATGTACCCTCTACGCACGTTACGGTCCGAAACTGCAGCATCCTCAGGAGATGTTGACTTTACAATGAAAACTAAAGCGGATGATAAAGGTATTGGATTTTGATGGAGCTTTTAAAGTGAGGTGAAAAGCTCTGTAAAGAATCTTTACGGCTCAACCGATTTTGATAGAACTTTTATATGTTTTGCATAGAGTGTCCTACTTCATATCGTGGAAACAGATAAACAGATATGAGGCATAGCTAAAGTCGGAAGCTGAAGCAACTACTGGTTATAAATACCAGGTTATGAGGTAGTATATACAATGTAGCTTATATAAAGTCGGAAAACTTCTGTGTAGGTTTAGTGGTTGGAATTTTCAATTACGTATCAAAAGGTCTTAGGTTTAATTCCTAGGTTAAGCAAAGTATTGTTAAGTACTGACCTTTTTATTAAAAAGTCAGTACCTGCGCACGTCTCACTTCACACCCGCCGAATGTTACTAGCTCACAAACTTTTTCTCATTTTCCCATTTTTATTGTAAACGCTTAGAACATTAGAGGTAAAATAATTACTATCCACTGCTAAATGGTATGAAGTGACTAACAGTTTGTTCGAGAAACAACCCTAAAGTGGAGTGGGTTTTGATGCTTTAATATTATTCGTGTACACGGTTTCTGTACGTTCCTAATTCTGTGCTTACAGCCTAGGTTGGTTTTTCAGTAATTATAGGGGCCATCCATAAAGTACGTCACACGAATTTTAGGACTTTTGAACCCCTCCCTCCGTCCTTGTCACAGGTTGTCACATTTTTATAACCCCCCCCCCTCCTGATGTGACGTCACACCTTTTTTAAATTTATGTATGTATTTAAAAATAATCGAGAGAAAACAGCTATTTTCATTTTTTACTTATTTATATTAAATAATAATCTAATAAAATCAAAATTTTTAATTCACATCCAAACTTTGCGTTTTAGTATTTTAAATTTTAACATGTGACGTCACAAAAGTATTGACCCCCCCATGCCCCTTGTCACACGATGTCACACTTCGGTGATACCCTCCCTCCCCATTAACGTGTGACGTACTTTATGGATGGCCCCTAATGGACCTTGCTCACGAGATTACCGCCATGTGCAATGTTGAGTCGACCGTTATTGTTCCAATCGTCGTTTCAGTCAATGGTCTTCTCGCGAAAAGCTTCGACCAACATCTTAAGAAGCTTTCGCTTTGTTGTTGGATCAAGTGTCGGATACAGAAGGCCGTAGTCCTTGAAACGGCGCGTAATGTGAGGAGGTTTTTCACTCAGGAGCCCTGACCGCCGGTTGCTTAGGAATTCAAAAGCCCCGCAAGCTGAGGGTGGATTTTTTTTTATAAATTTTTAATAGTGTTTTTTATTATTTTTACACATTGTTAAGAATTTAAAAAAACAAGATAAAGAATATTATAATTATCCAAACGTTAGAAACTTCGCTAGAAGGTGACTCGTAATTTGATGATTACTCCTACTTTGTTTGCTCAGTCACATAAAGATCATAACATATCATAATAATTGTTATATAGTTACGATTTCTGCCTAAATTTTATATACAGGATATTTTTTTTTTCAGTGCGTATATTTCAATATGTCATACATGAACCAAATTTATGAACATATATTTTTATGTTTTACTTAACTATAGAGAAATTAAAGGTTACAAAAGATTTGTCCCCTGATAAGATAATTATTTCACCCTACAATAGCTCTCAGCTGTTTATTATCTTTTCGTTATCATATATCTTTTATTGTTACTTGTGCTGTATATGTACCTTAGTTTAAATCTGTCATTTAAATTCTTGTATTTCATTAAGGTATTGTACACACTAACCAGTGCATGCTGTGACTACCCATAAGTGAAATAATGTGTCAGTAGTAACCTAAGGCTAGCTTTATCCATAACTTATAATACATGTTATTTTGTTGGTAGTCCTAATGAAAATAAATAAATAAACAACCATTTTATCTGCAACTTCATTTTAATCACCGTTAAAAGTAGAAGATGTGTAAGAAACAGTGCTTAATGATTAACAATTCGTTAAGTAGATCAACCGTTAAAGCTCATTAAGGAATATTAAATTTTTGTACCTAATGCGAGCTTATGTACACAAATTGAATTGTTTGTTAGGAACTTAATGTAACGATCCTTGTTGCTGTCCGTAAACAACATTATTAACATAATTAAATATTATGTAGGCATTTAATTTGTGTAGGAATATTTAGGTGCTAGGCTAAATAAAAATATTATTATGACTCATAGAATTATTATATTACTCCGTACAAACTAATTTATTAAACACACAAAGTGGCACTATATTATTGGTGCCAAGATATTAAAAGAGCACCACGCGATTGTAAGTTATAACTTTTAGTAAATTGCTGACTTCACAATAGGATTTCAACATCATCATCATCATATCACACCGGCCCACAACAAGGCACGGGTCTCCTCCGACAAGGGTTTAGGCCGTAGTCCACCACGCTGGCCCACTGCGGATTGGTGGACACAGTAGGATTTACCTCACCTAAATAAAATCGATCTCTCCCCTATAAAGACAATTGCGTTTTCGCATCCTCATGTCTTGGAGAACAAAGATCTGTATCCCTACGTGGTTGATACTTATACCTCGGAAGCGTACGAAGCGCTTTGTATCTTCGTTTCTGATTCGCACCGCAAGGTTCTGGAATGCCCTTCCAGCTTCCATTTTCCCAAGTACCTGCAATAAGAGTACCTTCAAATCAAGAGTGAATAGGCATCTTCTAGGCAAGCGTGAACCACCTTAGGCTGCAATATAACTTACCGTCAGGTGTGATTGCAGTTAAGCGCTCGTCTGTAAAGCTAAAAAAATATTTTAAAAAAATTTGTTAAGCCATGGTTTTTCTCAATACCTAAACTTCAAAAGTGACAAGATAACTTTGCATTCTTCTTTAAGGAATCGAAGTGTGAAATTTGGCATAGTTAAAGATTACAACATGAATGCAAAAAGTTAACCTCTAGGTTAAGTCAACCGACGGGGGACCGATTACAAACATTAATCGGTCACTCTTACCTATTTATAATAGTAGGCTCTCTAAGACATAACATTTTTACAGAGCTATACAAATTACCGTTCGTTATTTAATAAAACAAAGAGGATATAAACAATCAACTTAATATAAAATAATATAATAAATAAATATGATACTACTACGATAATACACACATCGCCATCTAGCCCCAAACTAAGAGTAGCTTGGTACTAAGATTACTGATGAATATTTTTATGAATAATATACATAAATACTTATAATATCTATATTATAAGTATTTATGTATATTATTCATATAAACACCAGACACTGAAAAACATTCATGTTCATCACAAAAACATTTTCCAGTTGCGGGAATTGAGCCCACAGCCTTGGACACAGAAAGTAGGGTCGCTGCCCACTTCGCCAATCGGCCCTCAATATAAATTGGTGACATCTGGATATCGTCTACGATAGGCATCTATGGATATATTTTGTGCGATTGACTATATAATTTCACAAGTAAAGATAAATAAATAAATATACTGCGACAATACACATATCGCCATCTAGCCCCAAAATAAGCGTAGCTTGTGTTATGGGTACTAAGATAGCTGATGAATATTTTTTTATGAATGTAATACACATAAATACTTATAATATACAGATAAACACCCAGACACTGAAAAACATTCATTCATCACACAAACATTTTCCGTTTGTGGGAATCGAACCCACGACCTTGGACTAAGAAAGCAGGGTCGCTGCCCACTGCGCCACTCGGCCGACAAATACCGGCCGTTGAAATAATAATTATTGTTACGTTTTTGAACGTTGATGTTGGAAGTGGTGAGTTTCTTGATAGCTATTCTCAGTAGAACTTGCCTGTACCGGTGGTAGAGTCACTACCAATAGACTGATTCTATGTTTCAAAAGAATTCATAAAGGCCTACTTGATATAAATAAATTAAGGTTTTGCTTCAGCATCACATGTTAATGGTAATGCATTATTACCATTAACATGTGATGTTAATTATTAAGGTAACTGTGGACTTAAAAACGCATAAGTTTAAAGTATGTGTTAAAATTCATTAAAATAATCGTGGTTAGTATACGATTGATGAGTGTCTGATCGACAGGGCTGCTTGAAAGTAGGCCTCACAATATAAAAGAATTCTAAAGATTGTAAACTGTAAAACGATGTAGAAAAAGAGCAATCTGCTGAGTTTCTTGCCAGCTTCTTCTGGGTAGAATCTGCCTTCCAAACCGGAGGTAGAGTCACTAAAAACAGACTGACTTAACGTTTGAAAAGTGTATATAAACCGTGTATATAACTCTTGAAATAAATAAATTTTGTATTTATTATTAATGTCAACCCGCATTTAAGCTAAGATGGTCTATTGATATGAGAAGAAGACTATATAGAATTTCTCTATATTTTGTTATACCTATATAATGAATGTTGCAATTTAAATAAATATTGAATTAATTAATTTTATTTAGGCCTATTTTATGGGCGCTTTTGTTGCAAACCTTGTTTTGTTTGTGGTTCAACTGTAGAGAGAGCTATTTAGCGAACGTTTTCCTACCCAGGTTTTTATCTAGGTAATATATTATACATGTAATATAATTGAAAATACTTATAATTTATTTCCCGACTTACTCACTTACTCAGGCTGCATCAAGTCCTATGTAAATGTAGGCGAAAAGACATAATTCCTAAGTCTCATTTAAAGTTTTGTGATTGATGGATACCTATATGTTAGTTATTTAGTTACTCTACATTTCATACCATTTATCTTTTATTAAACGTTTAGCAACAGATATTATGTTACATATTAATATAGAGTACCTATCTAATAGAGTTATTTGCGCAATAACTATTTAATTTTAAAATAGTACCTACCTACTGCATAATAGTGTTATACCTTCATAGGAAAATATAAAGTAAATCTTTAGTTCCTTTATTTCACTTGAATATACGAAGCGCGTTATTTTATGCATTGCTTAAGCGTGTCTCTAAGAAAAACCATTCGATTGGGTAGGTACTTACCTACCTATTACTTAGATTTTTTTTAACTACATAGTATTCCTACCTTGTCTTCCTAGATATAATACAATTAGGAAATTTCAAACTCTACTTTTTGTAATGCTCTGTTATAACAAAGAAAATATTAAAGTAGATAGATAGGTTACCTACATTTTTGCAGCGGGCATTCAACAATTCGAGCTACTAAATGTTTATAATATCAAACAACGCAATTAAAAATATTAAGAAGATCGGTAGGCGAAGTACCTACAACTTGAGCACTTAAAACACAAAAACGTCAATTAAAGCTAATTGTAGCTGCAGTAGGCCAATCGTGTGTGAGACCGCGACATTCAGAACGCCTCGAAGCGGGCCGCGGGCCGCCAGCGATGCCCAAGCTGCACACAACTACACATCGCCGCTAACGCACTTATGATTATTCCATGTTTTTATCTCTCCAAGCTGCGGTATTATTAGCGGGCGGGCGCGAGGCTCGCACGCGGGCGCGGGGCGGTGCGCGCGCAGGGGGCCGGGCGCGGCCACGCCCCGCGGCCCACGGTGTGGAGGGGCGCGCGGGCCCCCGGCCTCTATTTACTCTTTCAATCAGTGCGAGTGTTTGCCCCTGGCCGGCGTGCACGCGCGGGTGATGCGCTAGCCATGATCTCGCAGAAGCTGTCGTACGGCGACGTGCCGACGTCCGCGACGCTGTCCTCCTTGTCGCCGGGCCTCGCGCCGCCCTACGTCAACGGTATGGGCTGCATGCCCGCGCAGCCCTACCCGAACCTGTACGCGAACAACATGGTGGCCGGCGGCTCGTGCATGGGCTCGCCTGGCGTGGGCTACTCGCCGCCCAGCACCATGGCGTCGTGCATGGGCGGTGGCGGCGCCGTGCCCTACGGTAGCCTGCCACGCGAGCAGGAGGCCGCGTCACCAACATCGGCGCTGCAACGCGCGCGCAACGACAAAACCTACCGCCGCTCCTACACGCACGCCAAGCCACCCTACTCCTACATCTCGCTCATCACCATGGCGATCCAGAACAACCCCTCGAGGATGCTCACGCTTTCCGAGATCTACCAGTTCATCATGGACCTGTTCCCGTTCTACCGCCAGAACCAGCAGCGCTGGCAAAACTCGATCCGGCATTCGCTCTCCTTCAACGATTGCTTCGTCAAAGTGCCGCGCACCCCCGACAAGCCGGGCAAGGGATCGTTCTGGACGCTGCATCCGGACAGCGGGAACATGTTCGAGAACGGCTGCTTCTTGCGGCGGCAGAAGCGGTTCAAGGATGAGAAGAAGGAGACTATCCGGCAAGCGCAGAAAGCGGCCCACACGCACCACGGGGGACATGACAAGCGCGAGCACGGTCACGAGAAGTCCGGCGCTGGCCCGGGCGAGGAGAAGGAGATGCGAGACGAGCTGCTGGCCCAGCTACACGCGGCACCCGAGTTGTGCCTGCCGGAGCACACGCCGCTCGCGCTTGAGCATTACGCGCACCTGAAGCAGGAGCCCACGGGCTACGCGCCCGCCACGCACCCCTTCAGCATCACGCGCCTGCTGCCCGGCGCCGACACCAAGAGCGACCTGAAGATGTACGACGTTAACTACGGCTACGGCCACGCGCCCGCCGACAACTACTACCAGTCGTCGCTGTACCACCACCACGCGCACCACTCGCAGCCGCCCTTGTGACAGTACCCGCTGGCGTAGGCGCCGCGCTGCCCGAGCATTCCTTGGCCGCGCCGCGGGTAAGTGCGAGCTTACCTCACCCACGCCCAAACCTCACGGCAACCCGGACTCAGTGTGAGCGTGTTGTGTTCTTGTGATATGCCGCCCGGGGCCGGTTTGTATATTGTGTACATATTTCCAATAATTTTGATCCGTTGTGCGCATTAGTAGGTAGTTGTTCGATGCACGGCCCGCGGGCGGCGGCTAAATTAGGCCTAACTCGAACTGTGGGACTCTCGCGAAAGTGTTCATGTGAGTCCTCTGAACTGATAACCATTCGTATACCAAATCTTATTGGGATTGTTTATGGAATACCCGGTTATTTAAAAAGTTATTTGGCATGTTATTATTTTACTACGTTAAACAGGAAATATTGCGATAAAATGCCGTAAGTTCCGTATTTACTAAGCAGCTTTATCTTCTTAGCGGTATTTCTAGATAAATGTTAATTTAATATGTTGTATAAATAAAGCTTTTGCCGCCCAAAACAATGATCGCGTTATGTGACATAATGTTTGTGGCAATCGCGGTGATAAGACGATCGATATCACGCTTATCATTTTCTCTATCGATTTCGATAAATTGAATGTGCGCGCGTTGAAATCTTTTACTTTAACATAAACAAAATATTATTAACTTAATTAGATTTATGACAATTATTTGCCAACTTCATCTTGAAACTGTAAAATATATAGATAAAACTAATATTATTTTCGTGTGATATTTTTTGTAATATAAAGAGAATCATACATTAGGTAATATTTAAATATAGGAAAAGTTTATTTTTACTTTTTCACTTTTGAGATGCCGTTCTTAAAAGTAGAGTATTTTCTATTATAAATAGGTATATGAATAATATTATATACAAAGATTTGGTATAAGAATGCGCTAGAGGTGTTTTCATATCGAAATGAACAGTGCAATGTCTGTGTAACAAATGTGTATAAATAAAAATAGGTAATAGGTAATTATAATAAATAGATAGGAGATAAAAACGAAATTATCCTACGACCATCTTATTTAGGAGTTCGGTTAAGTTTGTAAATATACCTACATTAAGATATATCTTCTAAATAATGGTGTTTGGTGTAAAGAGGGTACCTATCTTTGCTTCTGCACATTCCATTCAAATATATATTTATATACAAGTGTCAATTTAGCATCTTTAATGTTATGATATTATATTTGGCAAACGTATGTGCGTCCATCTTTCTAATTGGGTGTTAATATGAGAAAAATATAATTATTTATTAATTTAATCATTTATTTGTTATTTTATTTACAAAAACACCATAGTGATTAATCATTTTATTCTAATGCATTAAATTTTCGATGCATAAATTTGATAGACATCGCAAATGAAATGACATGATATTATTAAGTTTAAGGTTGATAAGGAAAATATAAAGATATTGTTTATATTAAAATTAAATAAAAAATCGTGGGTTAAATTAAATTTAAGACTATTATTTTTACATCTAACCACCAAAGAACTTCTATTTCTATTTGATGATTTGATTGACTTACCCATAGTACCTACCATATCAATCGTCTTAAGTCAAATCACTGTTTGATTCTTGCATGGCTAGTATATGAAAATACGTTATCCTTTTTCAAACATTAGTAGCAATTAAAAGTATTTAGATAAAGGCAAACGAAAAGAAATACGTCTTGTCCTAGATTGTTTGTTTATTCTACGTAGATTAGGGATACCATTACCTCACATTGCTGAAAATGTAGGTTCGTATCTAACCGGAATTCCCCTGCTTTTCCGAGGTGAGAAGGTACCTATTTTTATGAAATTCAAAGCTATACTTCTGTACCAACTAAATAAAACTGGTTGGTTGACTTTTGGTCATGGAGTTTCTTATCCAATCCAGTGGCAAAGTGTTTTATATTACTTTGCTACGTAAACTAATATGTGGATTCATGGTAGGTACTTTTAGGTATATAATATTTTAAATTGACTCATCTATAATCCGGCATAATTTAGAATGCTAAAAATTGCACACTGGAGCTCCCTTTTTCGTGCTTTGAAGTTTAGGCGAAAGCTTATATACCTAAATTAATAAGTATTTTTCGGTTTCTGAACTTGTCTGCATTTCGTAACTATAATTAATGGCGACTATAAGTTTGGCACGTAAGTAGGCAAGATATAAAATTTCTACGGTTCTACGCAATGACTTAAAAACGGGCCACTGCAATAATTGCGTACTGGATACCGCGAAAAGTTTGAATCTACCAGGAATCTAAATAATTCACGCGAACTAGCTACGTCGCTAGACACCGCTGGTTAGGTATACTATATATATAGACTTAATAGCTTCTTCGATACGCCAGTATAAGGTAATGTGGATCGCCTTGAATTGATCGTAATAATTGACCAACCTTGCAGACATGTGACCTCCTGCATATTTCTGTCGTGCTGGTGTAAAATGGATTTACGATTTACATTGCGTCATGCCGACTTGGCTCTTTATTGATATTATGATTTACTTCGGCGGGCTCTTTCGCTTTTTGTATACCTATATTAATTACGAAGTATAACAAATAGTTATAGTCGGGTACACACTAGCAAAAACCGGGTCTTCGAATTCCTATTCGTTACCATGAGTGTATACCTACCTAACTCAGAAAAGTTTAAATTTTAAAACGAAGACCAATATCCAATCAATTCAGTAGGAGATATAATTTTCTATAGTCTAAAACAAGATTTAGAATTTTGAAGTATTTATTAGTTTTAATTAAAATGAAGGCAAGTTTAAATCGAATATGAGCTTTATGAACTTTTTGTGCTGAATATTTACCTCCCTTACCAATTAATATCTGTCCTACTCGGGTCATAGTGTAGCTTCCATTTATCTCGTAGGTTTATATTATAATAGACATTCTAAAGAGAGCGAGGCAATCAGAAAGTCGGTCCGGATAAGTTTGATGTAATGTTTATTTTTGTTAACTTGTCATATTATCTAAACAATCTTTTCAGTACTTTTAGTGTAAATTATGTTTTAAAACGAGATAAAAAACCACTGCGTTGAAATAAATAAAAAGAAATAACATTAAAAGAGATATTCTTTACGAATATATGCTTTTATTATTATTTCATATTTTCTAAACAATCTTTACACTAAAAAGTTTTTAAGTAAAAGAGTGTTTAAATAAAATGAAATGGATTGTGTTATTATTATATCCACTACCTTATTATAACTATTTGTCAAACATGAAATACTTTGAAAAGAGTTTAATATTGTTTTACTTCTCGCTTGTATTTTAATAATTTTGCATTGAAAGGTATCAAAAAGATACATTACAATACCGAAATATTAAAGTTTTTTGGAGATGATTTTAGGTGGCGTGTTGTGTTAGTCAACTACAAATTTTAAATAAAATTCAGAACAAAGTTATAGCGTAGTTATACGGAATTAACGCACCTACCTATAAGGATTACTTTACTGGGAAAATATTAAATTTTCGCGGATATACCACTTGAACCAAATTGGAAGTAGTAGGTAAATAGATAATATTGTAATATAAACAAAATTAAATGATAACGTTTATTTGGGTGCAGATCACGTATCCCGTAAGCTATTTTTAACTGAAAGTATCTTTTCTATAAACTAGTAGTAAAACTAGTAGCCACCTATTGTGTTATGATAGAGTTTGACGTAGAACAATAAACAGAATCATTATTCTCTATTATATTACAATTATCACCATGGAGGGATCACGATTCTCACCTCCTTTTCATTCTTCAACCTTACAGGTTTATGAAGAAGTGTCAAAGAGAAGGTTTTAGAGCAAAGACTCACCATTCTGCTCAAATGAGGTTAGGTGGGCTTTACAGCAAACATAACAGAGCCCTGATTCTCTGTTAGATACATTCTCATAATTTCATACTCTTAGTTTAGCGGACATTCAAAATCCATAAGTCAAAGTAAGAGTCTAACTTAAACGGTGTACGAATTTTTTATTTGGAACCATGCTGCTTCTTCCATACCTAAATTTTAAATGATATTTAAATTTCGAAACCGGTAGGATTTGACCCTGTTTTTCTCCGGAAATTGCGCCCTGAGTGCTTTGCCATCTGGACACAGTTCTCTTACCACAGATGCCGAAATTATTATATTTTTTCAGTCTTATATCCTTGTAGTTAAAATGTGTCACATTTTTTATGTATTTACGAGCTTTTTTAAAAATGTTTAAATCCATATGGCTTTTTTACGTTTTTGCTAGCTTTTTTTTTATATATTTCAGTCCACAAGTCTTTTTCATGTATTTACTAGCTGTCACTGTGAGTAGCTGGCAGCGTTTTTCGTCTGCGTTTTGTTTTCAACAAATCCCGTGGGTACCATTTGTTTTCATGGCTTAATTGTAGCCTATGTTACTCTGCACCCTTTCGACTAACTTTATGCGAAGAATTAAGTTGATCGATTGCTTGTTTACAGCGTGAAGGAAGGACAAACCCACTTTCGCATAATATAACATTAGTGAGGATTTTTAAGAATGTAAGTTTTACCCGAGCAGATGTAATAACAGAAAAATATAACGTATTTAGTCTAATTATAGCCATTGTGGATTGGAACGTTTACGCTTAGTTAAGGT
Organism: Pararge aegeria; assembly: GCF_905163445.1. Taxonomy (NCBI): domain Eukaryota; kingdom Metazoa; phylum Arthropoda; class Insecta; order Lepidoptera; family Nymphalidae; genus Pararge; species Pararge aegeria. The sequence continues at coordinate 6,019,190 of NC_053198.1, forward strand.
CAAACTAGATTAAAAATCGACTGTCCCTTTATGAAGAAGTTGTAACATGTAAGTACGTTAAAAATTCATTCATTCATACAAAGCTGGTAATATTTGGGCGCTTTTTAGAATCAGGGCTCAGTTCTTGGTCCTTATAATTATTATCTAACTAAGAAAATGTTAGATGGATAAAAGATAGGTTAAATAATATTTATGTATATCAATAATTATATTTTCACGTACGTTTGCCAAATGCTTGTTGTTATGTGGACACTTAGTTTTGCTAAATTTATTCTTGTAGCTATAAATACATATTAATGTTTTACTCGGACCTAGATAGGTCATTTATGATATCATCTGTTAGTTCCAGAGTTAATAAAATTAAGTTTACAAAAAATAAAAAAATGTTTTTTATTCACACTACAAAAAGTATTCAAAATTCATATGAAATTTTCTATAGCCCTATAACTCATAACTCCTTTCTCAACTTATATAATTACTGACATAATATTCAACAATCATCAAATATTTTTGCGTCACATAAATAGGCCTACCTACAGGAGTTCCTACATTATATTTCTATTATTGCGAATGGTGAAAACTACCTAAATTCATATGCAACTCAAAAAATGAGGGTCGCATACAAATTCTAAATTCAAATTCAAATTCATTTATTTCAAGTAGGCCTACTTTATAAGCACTTTTGAAACGTCAAGTCTAGTTTAAGTAAAGCTTTGTGAATACTTAATTTATAATCTCAAATCATTTATAGTATTATTTTTGATTTAATATAGCTCTGAGAGAGTATAATATCACATTATTTTTTAATAATTATAAGACAGAAATTATATGTATTTCACAGGTTCTCTTATTAATATTCGATAGTTGGATAAATAACTAATTTTATCATCGTATTACATAGCACAACCTATAGATTAAAATCTTAGCGCTGTGAAATTAATACAAAACAAAAAAAAATTAAACTAATGCATTGTCATAAAAATTCCCATGAATACAAAACAAACGAAAAATAGTAAAAAAAGACAGAGTCTCAACCCTTCCGGTCCTAACAATAGGACCTACTTACCTAAACGACTTTTTAGACAAAAATACCTGCAGCCGCTGGCGCTAGTCAAAGTAGTAACAAGAAAAGACAAAAATACTTATCATTTAACTTTTACTATCGAATATTTTCACTTTTGTCGGCGTTGCGCAAGTATTATCTTGCCGATAGTCGACGGGTTTACCTTAACCCACGATGACATTCATAAAACCATAAAGCAACAAAAGGGTTGACGCGTTTGGTGTTAATTTGTTTAAAGGTATCGGCGAACTGCGAAACTAATGTTAATGAACCACAATGCCGCGTATAGGGAACTGTTGTGGTGATTTCCATAATGTTACAAAATATTTTTGACATTAATGTTAATTTTATTAAGGAATTAGCCGTTAGTCGCGACTATACCCGCGTTCGTTTCGCTTTTATATAATATTTTATACCCAGTTTCTCGTCTTATCTAATACAAATAGGACTTGAGAATGGAATGGCATAGTGGTGTGTCGAGTCCACCAATTCGGACTGGGCCAACATGGTGGACTACGGCCTTAAACCCTTCGCATTGTGGGAGCAGACCCGTGCCCTGGCCCACGCCAGTAATGGATTGATATGTTGCTGAACGAAAAGTTAGAGACACGTCCTGGCATCAAACTCGGTCACCCCGAAAGCGTCCTCTTACCTATTAGGATATCACTTCTGCTAAAAATATGAGATCAAATAATGAATAAAAAAGTAATGAATCACAAATTAATAAGACAATTAGTTACTCCTAATTAAGGAAAAAGCTAACGATGAGAAAGTTAATACAATATTTATATTGTTATTTTTAGATATTATTTGCTCTTGTTTATCGAATGTCCTTTTATTCTTTTAAATGTTCCTAAATAAATATGTGTAGGTTGGTATATATTTGTGCTTAATGATGTTTTTTTTTTGAATTTGATCTATGCTAACAAATTATCAATGCATATTTTATCTATACCTACAAATAATGAAGCTGAAGAGGTATTTTTGTTCGCTTGTTTGAATGCGCTAGTTAACAACTAGTCGTATGAGAAAAAAAACTTTTTAAATTGATAGAACGATTCTCGAGGCTACATAACATTAGGTCATGAACTGTAGGATCTGAGTAAAACGAAGTAGTTAAGCATGATATAAAGACTTTTGATACACCGACTCTACCGGTTTGAAAGACAGATTCTACCGAGAAGAAGCTGACAAGTAACTCAGCACTAGCTGTATGCAAACATCATTATAATTTAGCAATAATTAAATAATTTTTAGTAAAGTGTACTTATTATTATGAGTTTTTACACATAGTTTAAACTTATGCATATCAATACAAAATATTAAAATCATATTAAAAAAAAGCATTTGCATTCATGACGAATGATTAAACTCGTACTGGACTATATATTAGTTTGAGAAATACCGTGATTGTGATGGTACGTTCAAATGAAGCTGCACCGATGTCTGATTGGTGTATCCCGTGTGACGTCATAGCCGAAGGCATCGCTGCGGGTGGTTTACAACCACCATAAAAGTAACCACTTGAATGACCCACTGTCGATTTCTACTGAGAACCGGTGGCTCGGATTCATTGACACGCGTCAGTTTTTCAAACCATAATGACTGACAACGCTTTAAACATATTTATTTATCTCAGGCATGTTGGTACATACAAATAAATACTATAACAAACATCTATTTTCTTTACACTTTAGATTCTAACCTCATTAAATCACAAGTCAAATAATAAAAGCATCTTTTAATTTCTGCGCAAGATGGGAGACGTGAATTCTAGCATAATTCTAGCGTCCACGTTAAAATCAATGTCCTACTCCTGTGAAATGAAATGAAAGAAACAAAAAATAATATAACAAGCGGCAATTTTCATTAAATTTTAGCTGATAACTCGTTAAGTCATAAGAAATACAATAATTCATCTTCAGCATCTTCTAATTTCTGTGCAAGATATGATTGAATGAGTGCCTCAATAATTTGCAATAGAATCTTATAAACTAAATATAGAACGGAAGGAACTGTGTAAGTTAAAATGGAATGTATAATCATATCAACCGATTGATGTAGACTGCTGAACATAAGTATTGTGTAGGTAGTTCCTAAATCCATTGTCCTGGGCGACATGGTCCCAGCGATTTGCTTGATTTCCTCTTTTGGGGACACCTTGGGACACAAACGTCCATCGGTTCTCCGACCTATGTGCCCACCCAATGCCATTTTACCTTCGCAACAAGTTGAACTATTTCAGTAACTCTAGTTATTCTACTGACCTCCTCATTTCTGATTTGATCTCATTACTATGTGCTTTCTCTCTCCATCGCTCTCTGAGTGTCTCTGAGCCTTCTTGTGTGGCCCTTCAACCACGTGGTTGCTTAAACAACGTAATATATAATACAAATACATTCTAGGTAAGTTATCAGTATTGTAGTTGTATGTGTGCGTGTTTGCGTGAGTGTTTGCATGTCAGTAAGCAATATCTTAAAACGCTGTGTCTGAGACATTACAAAAGTCCCTCTGCTGTGATGAGACCTCCTCACTCATAGGAGAGTAGGTTTTAGAGCATACCCATCACGCTGCTACAATGCTGGCTGGGAATTCTCAAATTCTCTTCTGAGAATTTGAGAATTCCCAGCACGAACCACAAACCAAATAAAAACAGCCATGGCACATTAAAAAAATGCCTAAAATATTTTATACCGTTCAAATGGAAACCAACCCCATGTGTGGGCGCATCTTTTTATTTATTGATTTGATGTGTCACTCCATTCATCTTGTTACCTTCCAGGCTACCGGGCTTCGCTATGTCTAAACACTTCGATGACGACCATTTCAAATCTTTACAAGTCATCAAACCTCCATGTTTACAAATAAATATTTACATTTATCTATCTATTAAATGTTATAACGAAGTCTCTATTGTATAATTAATAAGGGTCATTATATAATAAACTGGGGTTAATTGACGGTAGCAATAACATTGTTCATTTGTAAGTTTTATAGTGAATCGCTTGAGGTTTTTTTTCATGTCAGTTTCTGTTGTAGAGTTTTTTATAATTCCAATCCGTGTGATATTATGTTAGCAAGGCCTTGTGGCGACCTTTTGTGTGTTCTGTACGATGATAATAAAAATAAACCACTATCTTTTTTCGTTGTAACGGTAGAAGGTTTTTGAGTGATATCGGTTTGATACGTTAAAATCTTTATTTCCAAATAAAAAAGCTCCGCGTTCTCAGAATAATACTTTCATTATGTTTATTACCTTACATGTTTATTATATTATTATATATTAAAAAATATAGCAGAACTCTACCTTGCGAGATTAGCAAGAACAAACAGACATGCACAAATTATTTTGGAAATTGACTGGGTATAAACTTTCGGTATCTTAGAAGTTGAATCGATATGATTATATATTATTATTATTACAATAAAAACGTTTACTTTTTCTAATTCCTATAGACGTTACTGCATGAAAGTTTTACATGTAACTAATATTCAAAGATCCACATTATACTTGTTTCAATCAATACGTGTATTATTCATACTTCTAAGGTAGCAAGCACCTTGTTTCAATAAAATCTATTCAGTAATTTTAGTATTAAAAGTAATAAGAACTATCAATTATATATCTCAAAAATTTGTAATTTTACTGATACCTATAACACAGTTTCTGTAACATAAATGATAAAAATGAAGTAGATAAATAAAATAACAGACTGGCGTTTTAAGTCTATACAATAGGAGCACTGCGTTATTCCTGGATAAAAAGGAGCCTATATTATTCTACTGCACGTAAACTTCCATAATGCATTAAGTCATTTAAATCCAGTACCTACTCCATTGCTGCGTGAAAAAAGTGCAAACCAGCATACAGGCATACGCATTTATAGTGTAACTAGCTGCGCCCCGTGGTGGTGCTCGCGGTGAATAAGTCGAATTACTTATAAAAGTAATGTAGGCTACTTTTGATCCTGGAAAAACATCAAATTTGCAAGGGTGTTTTACGGGCACATTCGCGACTTATTCACCTTGAGTACCATCACGGGGCGCAGTTAGTAACACTATAAATGCGTAGGTCTGTATGTTAATTTGCGCATTTTCACGCAGCAAGGGAGCACTGGATCTAAATGACTAAATGCATTAAGGAAGTTTACGTGCAGTAGTCCTTGCAACTAAATTTATACCAAAAATCAAGCCGATTGATTGCTTAGATAAGGCGTTAACCAATAAAAAACAAACAAGTTTATTTATTAAGTAAGGAATTGGTAAGTTGAAAGAACCCTAATTTTTTTAGGTATGTAATAACATTGTAGTTCTTGATTACATGTAAAAATAGCATGATATCGTCATAATCGTAGAACAGTGACGGCTCTGCTAAAAATACCTTTTTTTGTGGGGAAATCCTCATAGATACCACCGTACCACGGTAAGGTACGGTGGTTATGTTGGATTCGTACCGGCTAAAACTCCTCGGTGTCCCAACCAGTCGTCGCGTCGGGCCACGGGAACGCTGTCGCACACATCTGCAGAACGCTAAAATACCTAATTCAAATGAGACCGGGCTTTACTTTCTTGGATGCTACACAATGAAATTATGGTACGGTGGTTACTACAAACAGAAAGACTCGACGTTTCCAAAGTAGCTGTTTATAAAGTGGGTCTACTTGAATTTTTAAATCGTATTCGAGTTTATAAAGTCAAAAATGTATTTTTTTATAGGGGCCTAGATGGCGTTTTTGACGCGTATTACCTCACATAAAAATATTTACTGGTAGTGAGATTACAGCGATAACTAACTATATTCATAAACATAAAGTACCTACACATTAAAAAAAAAACTTTAAAATATGTATTGCTTAGTTGTTCCGCGCTTAGTTTCCTACCTACTGATTCCGCGCATCTTAGGTTCCTAGCTTCTGATTAGTAAATTTTCAGTGACGCGTAATCAGTCATTTTTCGCTTAGCAAGTTCTCAGCATGCTCGGCTTCTACGGATCGTATCGTGATATTAAGCTCTCTTAAGAATTGGGGTAGTAAAATTAAAAAATAGGTAAATAAACTTTTTAAGTTAAACGGTTTTATGTTAAACATACATTGCAATGTTTAAGATAAATGTACTAAAAATTTTATGCGTCCGACGGTTAGTTCAAGAACGCCTTCGAACAAAAAGTTTTCAGTTCATTACTATGTAATTTACTAACACGGAACTGGAAAATTTTATACATACATATTAGACACACACATATATATTAGATAAATATATATATAATATTTTTAAGAGAACAAGAAATACTTTTATAATATTTCAAGTTTTTTCATTTCAAATGTAAAAAAATTGATACCTTTAACTTTAGGCTGTTTTGCAGAAAAGTCCTATAGAGATCTGATATATCATGACGATAGATATATACGATCATTACGATAAATGATCGGTCGGCGTTTCATAAGGCACTTAAAGTGTTGACCAATATATTACTTCATATTCAAAACGCGCCCGTAAGTAGGCACATGCATACCTTTCTATAATACCGGTATTCTATTACACACGCTCAAATTATATTGAGACTTCATAATCATATCTACTTAAAGGATTTCTATAGATACTGCAGAACATCTAGCGGTACTTTGTCCAAAGTAATACTTATACTTCTATAATATTAAGATTAGGAAATGTTTTTTGTTTGCTTGAAAAAAAGAGATAATTTCAACAGTATATCCCAAAGAGGCAAAATTTTGCTTACAAAATACATTAATAGAGAGAAAAATAGTATTGATGATACATAAAAATTATGTACTACATGATTAAAGTACTCATTGCTATAAGCTACAAAGAAATTTATGAATAAATAAATATACTACGACAATACACACATCGCCATCTAGCCCCAATTTAAGCGTAGCTTGTGTTATAGTTACTAAGATGACTGATCAATATTTTTTATAAATAATATACATAAATACTTAGAATATACATATAAACACCCAGACACTGAAAAACATTCATGCTCATCACACAAACACTTTCCAGTAGTGGGAATCGAACCCACGGCCTTGGACTCAGAAAGCAGGGTCGCTGCAAACTGCGCCAATCGGCCGTCAAATTTGCAGGAAATATGAAAACTCTGAGGCGTGCAGGTTTGCTGACGATGTTTTCCTTGTACAAGTGAGTGGTACTGAATTGTTTAAAATGCACGTAACTATTTTTAATAATTATAATTGACAGGCCAAGCTGATGGTAAGAAAACCTAACAGAACAACACTACACAAGGAAAACTTCCTACACAGTGCCACCCTGTGTCCATCCACCTGAGGCGTAAGTGTTAAGCTTCATGTGTTCGTAATTAAACCGGCAACCCCGCCCTTCAGACCAGAAAAAAGGAATTTTGCGAAACACAACAATGCTGCTTAGGGCAAGCCATAACATGGCGATAGTTCTTCTCCGGACGAGCTCTGTCACAAATATATAATATCTTTCGTTTGTTTATATATTATACTAGCTGTTGCCCGCGACATCGTCTTCGTTTGATTTTGTTTTTTGATGTGGCATTAAATTTAGTCGTAGATCTAAAAAAAATTAGAGTATTCAGTATCGCTAAGCCTGAGGGGTTTGCTGCTGTCCACTGAGGAGTTCTGTTCTTTATCTCCAACCACATTTTGGACAAAATTAAACACATATTATAACCTTTATAGTACAAAAATAATTATTTAATTCGGTTATAATTTGTCGGAGTTATGGTATAAAATCGTCAAAGACTCATCCCCTCTCCCAAAGGAACCGAGCTTAATGTCGGGATATAAAGTAGCCTATATTACTTCTAACACTTCCAAGAATATGTGTACAAAGTTTCATGAGGATCGGTTGAGTAGTTTTTGCGTGTAAGCGTAACAAACAAACTTACATTTATAATATTAGTAGGGATTGTATGTTATCCTTTTTTATGATTATTTGTTCGATGCTGCATCTGCACTTGTATGCATCGAAACCGGACCGCGGGTAGCGGACTCCGCGGGGGGCGGCCAGCGAGCGCGACTGACGTGGTCGGCACTAGCATTCTCGCATCGGCGGTCTCAGTGCATTTACTTAAATTTGTGACAAATTAAATATCCTAGTTGACTATATACATGACATAATCTATAATACAGTCCACAATCTATATATGTACACAACATTATTTTGTTATTGTTTAGTCGCGAGGATTCAGAGACGACGAAGATAATGGGGCTGGCTGAAAACCAGTGCTGCGCATTTTTGTATGCAGCTATACTGAGCCAGCTTCTTTGTCACACATTTTTTTAATTCTTTAACAAATTTATGACACAAATGTGTGACAATAAAGACGATTTTCTTTCAAATAGCTCTGCTACTTCTAAAGGTGCATGCCTAAAAAGGAAGCGGGACGTTTAACCACTAGGCTATCACCGCTATTTACTAAATAGCCGCGGTAAACTTTTTAAAACATGTATTGAGTGAATTTTAAAAATGCAGCCTTCACGACTTATAGCCGAGCCGCCACGTAGCACCATTTCACATAGGTGTAAAATGTGTTAGTCTGTTCGGAGGGTGAACCTTTTTAGCCGCTTGTGTCGGCGTTATCGGTGTTTGCTCTCTCGCTGGTGTACCTATCTATTGGGCGTTCTTGGAAATTTCGTGTGTGGAAACGAGATTTTGTGGCAGAGAAATCATTGAGTTACACGTATAGCTCTAAAAACCTAGCCCAATAAAAACAAAACAGTTTATGGTTTAAAAAACTGTGGTTCTTAATTGCGCTTATTTTACTGTAATCATCGTTATCATCGCATTGTCATGTTTGTAATGTTTAAAAATTCAGTAATTATAAATTCTCAAATTGTCCCTACTGGGAATCGAAGCTGGTACTTCCTACTTAAATTCCCAGCGCTCACTGTTGCACCAAAGAGGTCGTCAAACATTAAAAAATAATAAAAACATTAAAATCGTGACAGGTTTCATGGAGCCTTTAATGCTGGACATAAGCCAATCAAACTATGTAATAGCTTGATTTGGACCAGAGACCCTGTTGGTAGCTCAAATGCGCGTTGGCGGGTATGTATTACACCCAAAACAACCTAGGTTTTAGCTTATGGAGCTAAGGGAGTATTACGTACCCATTCTTGAATCCATAAAACACAAATAATAACTTCATTTAAAAAGATTCCAAATACCAAATACATAGAAATTGAATTTGAATTATCATTTCATCTTTTCTGCTTTACGATTTTCGTGGCTCACTATAACAATGGAGCAGAAATTAGCATCATTTTTTTATTTCCTCCTTGCTGTTATTTTTAGCTATAATTTTCGTGATTCACAATACTTATCAAAGAAGAAACAAACAGCGAATTTAATTTTATCATTGCTTTTATTGTAAGCTTTACAATTTTTGAGATTCAAAATACCAAAAGCAAAGTAGAAATATACGTATATATTTGTATTTTATTTTACCCTTCTTGTTATTTTCAGCTTTACAATTTCCGAGATTAGATACGTCCCTTTCAGAGCCACGTCCCTCAGATCAATTTGGTAAGTGAAATCTTGGGCATGCAACGAGCGTGGTATACGGTACGCCGGCCAGCGACACGGAATCGAAAACTATTTGTAGAGCAAACATCATCCATCAGAAGGCGGCACTTAACTGTATTGCCGGAACACTGGCCCTGTATTTTACATCCTTTATGGGGTTTCTAGGAGACAATATGGTCGCATTTTGTCTATGGATTTGAGTAAGTATACATACCATATGGATTTCCATAAATGGTTTCGAGAAGTATAATTAATTGTTATACAGTACTAGCGCCTAGCTAAACCCAGCCCGCTTCGCCGGGCTAGATTTTGCTTTATTTTATTTTAACAATAAACTTACATCATTAAGTTGTTAATTTAAGTCTCATAATAGGTATATTAAATCATTTATTTCTCTCCGTATTCTTTCTCTTCTATTCTCTTCTCGAGCGGGTGAAGATCATTATCTACACCCATGTACACCCAACATAGTAAATAAAAGCTGTATTTGACAGTTTGACAGTTCAACATTAGGGGTGCTCCGATCGTCACCAAACTTTACAGGATAACTCGCCAGGTCAATCCGGAGATTCCCTGAAAGTTTCATTAAAATCGGTCCAGCCGTTTCGGAGCCTATACGGAACATACCCACACAGTTTCTCTTTTATATACGAGTATATGTAAGAGATAAAGATATAAGAGAAGATAGAAGATAGATTATGTACACTTGAATAATAAACTTAGTGTTTTCCAGATGCTTTATTATAGGGATGTTCATCGATAAAGAGTAAATAAAAAAATTGCATAGAAAGTTACTCTTTCAATCCAAATAAAATAATATACGATATTTATGGGATAAAAATCGAGGGGTTTGTCCTAAGCGAAGAATAGTTTTGTGTATGTGAATGAATTGGTAAATGGGTTACGAAGAGAACTATGAGTTAAATATCTAAATTAAAATCAGTAGGTTTTTTACCTATGGGAAATTTGGTCAGAAGAGGAAGAAAATGTAGTTGTAAGGATTTTTTGTGGCAGGGTATTGTGTGAGTAATATACAAGAAAATAATTAAGTAGGCACACAAGTGATCTCGATTAGAATAGTAAACACTTTAGTTTTAACCGACTTTCTGTGGCACTTTAGGGGGACGTATTTGGGTCTATGGATTTGAATAAGTTCGGGCCTACATTAGTAAAATAGTAAATTTGGCCTTGTAAAGAATAAATACTTATAAATCTAGATTCATCATATCGACCCATTATCGGCAACTACAGGGCAAGGGTCTCCTCCCACAATGAGAAGGGGTTAAGGTCGTAGTCCACCACGCTGGCCCAGTGCGGATTGGTGGACTTCACATACCTTTGAGAACATTATGTAGCACTCTCAGGCGTGCAGGTTTCCTCACGAAGTTTTCCTTTACTGTTGAAGCAGGTGATATTTTTAATTACTTCAAACGCTATGTGCGTACTAGAAGTAATTAGAAAACTTGGAGGTGTGCTCGGATTCGAACTCGGCCCCCCGAAAGTGTAGTCGAGCTCCTACCCACCGCGCTATCACCGCTTCAAATCTGGAGTAGAATGAAAGTACTATGTGTGTTCAGAAGAGTTTTTTTTTTTTACGATTTACTAGCGATTTTTACATAAGATTTATAAATAGAACAGTCATAATAAGCCAATATTATGAGCCCTTACCCGAGAATCTAACTAAAAACCTCGTAATGCATGAACGTGCCTGGCAGAGATCGCCACTAAGCGATAAGGCCGCCTTTTGTATTCTACTTCTGTCTTCGTATTTCTATTGTTTTTTTTTCCTAACTTCATAGTGGTGTACAAATAAAAAGTTAAATAAATAAAATAAATAATAACGTGGTAACTATTAATTCACTAGGCAGTTTGCTACATTATATATACATAAGACGATGTACCAGTAGTTACTTTCAACAGTTATTCGTTTTTCCATAATTCAATTGGGGCCCTATCCCGCGGTCAAGCGACTCCCCTGGCTATGATTTATGAGACTGAGGCGGAAAAACTTTGAGGATTCGATAAATTGCTTCTGTTTTCATGAAGGTGAGTGCTCATCCATAACTGTCTCGTGCTATTTGCAGCTAAACTTGATACTTACTTGGTAGTTTTTTTTAAAGATAGAAATGCTTTGCTTACCCTTGTACCTTTTTAATTATTATCTTATTTTGTGCGAAAAGTATTTGAATAAAATTTAAAAAAAAACCTACCGAAAAAACTAAAACCTAAAGAAAAACACAGCTAACTTTGAATTAATGAATGAATGAATATACATTGCACACCACAAAAAGTGCATAGAACAAAAATAAAAGTAATACAAAACAACGTAAAAAAGTATAATAAAATAACTTTTTGATGCAATAAGACTTAGGCCCTCATCGCCTTCTGGTAAGCGACGACTAGCTTACTCAAAATTTTTTTCATTGCCAATTAATGTCATAAAGTAAGAAAGTGACAAAACATTAGTACCTACATTTGAGTATATGACACTTTTTATTTACCCACTACAAGTTAGCCCTTGACTGAAATCTGAACTGGAGGTTATGATGCAGTCTAAGATAGTAGCGGGCTAACCTGTTAGGGAGTATGGTAGTCATACCACTAATCGGTTTCTACGCGACATTGTAATCGAACGCTAAATCGCTTAGCGTCACATCTTTGTCGGTTGTGTGGTAACTACTCACGGCCAAAGCCTGTAACTAGTCCAGACCAGAGAAAATACATTTATTTTCCCTGCCAGGAATCGAACGCGGAACCTTCAACTTAAAACCACAGCACTCACCGCTGTGCCTAGTAAGTCGTCAAGTCGAAAAGTTAGGAGAGCTGAATTCTACTTTATACCATATATGTATTTACATATTAATAAATAAAAATGAAATGTCTGTTTTGAATGCCAAATAAAAGCTTTTTATTATGAATAGGTTACATAAAATACCTATGAAATTTTGAATTTTTATAGCAATTCTAGTCCACCAATCCGCACAGGGCCAGCGTGGTCAGTGGCGTGCGCAGGGGTTTTAACTAGGGTATGCATAAAGAAGGAAAATGGTATAAAATCCGGCCTCTTTATGAGTTATACAAAAATTTAAGGGTATGCAGTGTTTTTGTGCATGTATGAAGTGCACGCCACTGAGCTTGGTGGACTCCGGCTTTAACCCCTTCTCATAGTGGTGGCCCGTGCCCTGTAGTTGGCCGGTAATAGGTTGATATGATGACGATCATAACAATTCTTGAAATTTTTGTACTTCTGTCTGTTTGTTCCAGCTAATCCGTGGACCGATTTTGATAGGATTTCGTGGACGATTTTCAAAGGCAGGTAATATACCCCTAAAGAATGAGTGTCCCATGTTTTTCGAAGGGACATTATAATTTCCTTAAAACACATGAAGTGGCAACCGCTAGTGGAAAATAAGTAAAATTTTCATACGTTGAACAGTAGGTATTAGCAAATAATGCAAATACCATTTGGAAATTTTCTGCATAGCGATTTCAATTTTATTTTTCACGTTCTCAGAAATCCATTTTCAGTGTTAATCAACAACAATTCTGATAACTGCACCAAACTGTTTGCTTTACTGTTTTATATCCACTTAAGAGTATGACCCTCCTCACTACGCAGTGCGTTGACCGATGCGGCGGCCATCTTGCATTTTTCTAATTATTACGTCACTATTCAGTGCAAGCGGTGATAGCCTAGTAGGAAAGACTTTGACTTCTCTTTCGGGGTCCGAGTTCGAATCTCAGCCCGCAGCTCTAACTTTTGAATGAATTAATAAAGTTGTATGTTATATATCATATACCATATAAGTTTATTAATAAAAAAATATTGTAAATATTTTTTTTACGAAAAGTATACAATTTGGCGGCCTTATTGCTACATAGCGATCTCTATAGCGTAAAACACTGCTCAAAGAGAGAGAGATATGTGGTGTATATATATATTTATATATACAAACATATTTGCATATATACCTACCTTTATATAATAAACCAACACTTTTCTAAGTTATGTGCGTTTTAAGCAATTAAAATGGCACTTGTTTCAACGGTGAAGAAAAACATAGTTAGCCTGCATACATGAGATTTCTACATAATGTTCTCAAAGGTGTGTGGAGTCCACCAATCCGTGGCAGCTTGAGCAGCGTGGTGGACTACAGCCTTAACCCCTTCTCATTGTGGGAGGTGACCCGTGCTCTGTAGTGGACCGATAATGGGTCGATATGATGAATCTAGATTCTATTTATTCTTTACGAGGCCAAAAAATTCTATTTTACTAATGTAGGCCCTAACTTATTATTGATGATTCGGTGTAACTATTTGAATCGGAACACTCATGTAGGCATGGAGTTTAGTATTTATTTAGGCCACGTTAACTATTATCATAACCATTACCACCCGCAGTGTATTAAAGTCCCACAACTGAGCACAGGCCTCGTCTCTCATAGCAGATACCTACGTTTTAGAATTTAGACCGCGAGTGCGGAGCCGCTAACCGCCCGCATTGGAACAGCGTGGTGGACATAGCCACTTCTCATTTTGGGAGGAGTCCCATGCCCTGTTGTGGGTCGGTAATGGGTTGACGTGATGATGATGATGATTTAAATAAATAGAATAAATAAATAAATATACTACGACACACACATCGCCATCTAGCCCCAAAGTAAACGTAGCTTGTGTTATGGGTACTAAGATGACTGATGAATATTTTTATGAATAATATACAGATAAACACCCAGACACTGAAAAACACGTTCATGTTCATCACACAAACATTTTCCAGTTGTGGGAATCGAACCCACGGCCTTGGACTCAGAAAGCAGGGTCGCTGCCCACTGCGCCAGTCGGCCGTCGAAATTGAAATGAAACTGCCTCTTTCTATTTCTACATTGGCAAACACGTGGTTGTTTAAAAAATGACAAACAAAACAGTAATTGACGTAGCACCACATAACATTGTTTGTGTGATGAATTACTCACTAGGAAAACTGTAACGTAGAAGCAACAACGTCAAAACAACGAAACCAGTAAACAAACTCCAACGATATTCACCCAGTGGTTAGTAATTTATAAACAAAGCAAAAGTAAGCAAGCGATTACCATGCAAACAAATATTTGAGAACATTTGAACTCTTATACAGTAGTTAATTGATTAGGTACGTTATACAGTCGCAAGTGACAATTAAAACATCAATTTCGGCACCTCAAACTACCGTTTATTTGCTGTATCGATTATTGTTGATTAAACTTCTACTTGAAATGTAGCAAATCATCAAAACAAAGCTGAATTTACTATTGACAGGCAAACATTAAAATTTGTATCGATAACGCGGTCTACTATCTTTATAGTGTGTACTAGCAACGTAGGTTCGTTCAACGCAAAAACGTCATAAGTGCTTTAGTATTTTTATTATTGTTTTTTTTTTCCACATTTACTGCAGTCTTAAATAGTAGCTTGCTAACCTTGTAGAGAGTACGACAGTTAAATTTAATCCATACCCGTAATATACGCATCATCGTGGAAGGCTATATCGCTTAGCGGCACTTCTTTGTCATTAGGGTGGTACCCAGCTATGGTCGAAGCCTCCCACCAAACCAAACCAGAGAAAATTCAGATATTATAAATTTCTAATTCCCACTGCCGGCTCACTACTGCGCCAGGGAGGCGTTGTCAGGTTATTCAAAGATTTTATTTGATTAGGCGAAAAGTGTAATCCCTACTACTATTATAATTAGAAATGTCAATGAAAGTTTGTTTGTTACGCTTTCATGCAAAAACTACTAAACCGATCCTCATGAAACTTTGTACAGATATTCTTGATAGTGTTAGAAGTAATATAGAATACTTTATATCTCGACATTAAGCTCGGTTCCTTTGGGAGAGGGGATGAAAGTGTTTGACGATTTTACACCATAACTACGACAAACTATAACCGATTTAAATAATTATTTTTGTACTATAGCGGTTATAATATGTGTTTATTTTGCCAATTTTTGTGTAGATCTGACGAATGTGGTTGGAGATAGAGGACAGAACTCCTCAGCGGACATCAGCAAACCGGTCATTTAAGGCTTAGCGATACTGAATATTTTATTTTCTTTAAGAACTACAACTAAATTGAATGCCACATCAAAAAACAAAATCAAACGCGGACGAAGTTTTATATGTATATTGTACCTACTTGATGAGTGAAATATTTGTATGACGAGTCATTGCAGACATACCTTCCTGTACCTACAACAATCATTGTAAAGATATGAAATGTGAATAGATATAATATAGAAGGCATTTACGAGACATGTGGGCACGACTTCACATTCTTTGAACATGCCTAGATTTTACTGTCGTCGTGGTGTCTTAAGAAATATAATTGTTTAAAAATATCTGATGCCTTATATAAAATACTAAAGACTAATTTTACCCACGAAATTGCTCAGCGAGTCGCAAAGCTGAAGGGCGGGGCACATAGTTTGGAGAACCGGACGGACGGACCATGGACGTTGGGGTTCCAAGGTGCTGGAATGGCGACCCCGCACAGGTAAACGCAGCGTTGGTCGACCCCCAACGAGGTGGACAGATGACCGCTGGAAACAAGCGGCCCAGGATCGTAGATTTTGGAACTCCCTACAAAAGACCTTTGTCCAGCAGTGGACTTCAATCGGTGGAAGTAATAAATAAATAATAATAATAATAAATATACTACGACAATACACACATCGCCATCTAGCCCCAAAGTAAGCGTAGCCTGTGTTATGGGTACTAAGATGACTGATAAATATTTTTATAAATAATATACATAAATACTTAGAATATACATATAAACACCCAGACACTGAAAAATATTCATGCCCATCACACAAACATTTTCCAGTAGTGGGAATCGAACCCACGGCCTTGGACTCAGAAAGCAGGGTCGCTGCAAACTGCGCCGATCGGCCGTCAATGTGATGATGATAAAAAATACCCCTGTGAAAAAATATTATAAAAATCGACTGAATAAATATGCAAGTGTGTCTTGGTTTATCTTTCTTTAATACGGAATTGAACCAACAGATCAGTGTGGTTTTAAGCTAAAACGACGTTGGCTATTCCTTATCTCAAGGAAACTATTTTAGCTGCAGGTGTCATTTTTTCCACGGGAAAGGATAAAAAGTACCTATATCTCCTGCCACAGTTTTATCCACTCTCCATCATGGGTAAAAAAAAATCCAAATGTCCTTAAGCGTGTTGCCGTGCTTTTGCAGATGGACAAGAAAATTTACCCATTGTGAATGGATTTAATAAGGGGATAACTTTAATGTCTCCTGATTGCGGTAGTCGTGCTGGACGAAGTCACGGGAATGAACTAGTAAAATGTTCTAGTCTACAAAGATAAAAGAAAACCTATAATTTAACAAGTAGTACCTAAACACATGTATTGATTAAGATTTAATTTATTTAGTGTCTACTTATATTGTATTCTATACCTAGACACTAAATCAACCTCCGTACCGTATTGTATTTCTAACGATAGGGTGACTACCTTTAAGAATAATTATAGGACTATTACTGTAACAAAAAAAAAATACTAGATCTCTACGACTATTATGCCTGATGGAAAGCAATGATGAGGTCTAGGTTGGAGTGATTTAAAGCGCGAATACTACGTATTATACTATTATGTCTAGGGCCTAGACAGTGCGTAGTCGTGCCCTACTTACTCACCTTAAAGGTATTAAAAATAAGTAATTTAAGTACATTTATTTTTTCAAAAGTATCTAATAATTCATATTCAAAATTCAAAATTCATTTATTTCAAGTAGGCCTAATATAAGCACTTTTGAAACGTCAAGTCTGTCTGTTTGTAGTGACTCAACCACCGGTTCGGAAGGCAGATTCTACCGAGAAGAAGCCGGCAAGAAACTCAGCAGTTACTCATAGACCAAGCAAATGGCTCTGACGACGGTAACTGGAAAACTATCGTCTAATGAAAACACTTCGCATGGCATGCAATTTGCAAAGTGCCATTCCCTATTTCAATCAACCTTAGGCATAGATAGTTAAGACTCATGTGCTTGTAATTACACCGGAAACCACGCCCTTCAGACTAGAACACAGTAATGATGCTTGGCGGAAGAAATGAGCATGTCTGTATAACTTGCCCGGACGAACTCTGCTACAAAAGCTATACTTCTGCATGTCAGGAAACACAGTTGCCCGGAATGCACCCAACACCCCAGCGGTACATATCTGAAACGTGGATAGAAAACGCTTCGTGCCTGTTGATTGAATATGAACATGAGGAAGCCACTGTTCACGACGATTAAAACAGCTCTGCTGAGGACGATTTCTCAGTCCCGGGGCGCGTGTAGACCCCTAATACTTTATTCCTGTACCTCTTAAGTTAAAGATTCTTGTAATCAGCATAACTTGAAATAAAAACCTCAATGGAAAAGTGTATAGAGCGGCATCTTGTCATTTTAGGTTGCGCTTTAGTTATTCATTTATTGAAACAAAATATAACATCTTATATAGGTTTTTCGCACCCTTAAGCCTCGACGATTATTAGTTTGCATCGTTCTGTTATCGAATCCAGTCATGTCACGCTCGTAAATACAAGTCCCGAAAAATCCAAAAGAATGGTGCTACTATTCGAGGCGCGTTCACTTTTTATCGTCTTGCGTACAGTATTTGCCCATCGCCGTATCGCGGGGTCAGTATCGATTCTCGCCGTTATCGAATAGTCGATATTTCTGTTTGCACGCGACCATCAATGGGTGTCGAGTGTCTTGCGTATTTTATATCACGTTAAAGGTATACATAGATGTAAATGATATTACCTTTGTCTGTCTACCACAGCTATAGCATTAGCTATAGCATTTGTTATAATATTGATTATAATAAGTAATAATATTTAGTATGTAATACTTTTCAAATACACACATACACAAACACACACACACAAAAAACACCACAATGTTATTTTCAAAAATTAGACGTACTCAAATAAATATATATAAATATGTTTGTTTTATCTATTACTAGCGTATCCAGCCCGCTTCGCCGGGCTATATTTTGAATTATTATATTTAAACAATAAACTTACATCATTAATTATATATATTCATTCTCTTCTATTCTCTTCTCGAGCGGGTGAAGATCTACACCCATGTACACCCAACTATAGAATATCATCATAGTAAATAAAAGCTGTATTTGACAGTTTGACAGTTCAACAATAGGAGTGCTCCGATCGTCACCAAACTTTACAGGATTACTCGCCAGGTCAATCCGGAGATTGCCTGAAAGTTTCATTGAAATCGGTCCAGCCGTTTCGGAGCCTATACGGAACATACCCACAAACTTTCTCTTTTATATATATATAGAAGATAGATGTATCGCGATGAATGTATTTTACTAATTTTACGTTGTTGTAATGTGTCCGAAGCAAGGTGGCGACATTCCTAACAAGTTACCTTAGTGTTAACGGTTTACGTGAAGACCAATTAAAGAAAGTTTGAAGTCCTCTTCAACTTAGCCCTTGGTAAAGGATGCATCAGTCTAAGGTTAGGCTAACCTATTGGCAGTTATTATTATTAGACCCATATGCCACATAGTACCGGAACGCTAAATGCATGGCATCCCGTCTTTGTCGGAAAGGTTGTAACAAGCCACGGCCAAAGCCCACCTGGCTAGACTAGAAAATTCTGAAGTTATAAATTCTCAAATTGCCCAGGAATCGAAACCGGGCCCTCCCAGCAGTGGCGTGCACAGAGTCGTTGGCCAGGGTATGCATAAAACAGATACATGGCATGAAATGAAAAAATTCCCCTCCACTACGAGCTATATAAAATAATTAGGGTAGGCAGGGCTTTTGTGCACATATAAAGTGCACACCAGCCTACCACTTCGCAAAATAAAGTAGAGAACTGTTAACGGTTCTTATAAACTTTATATCCCTTGGGTACATCTCATAAAAAATGACAGAATTGTGTGGGAGGTGACCTTTGCAGGCAGTGTCTGGGACTTTGTATGACCATAAGCTTTTAAGAGTGGATCAAACATACATTATTGGATGAAAAAATGGCTATGTAGCAGATTGCACTTATGAGTGTATAATAATAATTAACTATGCATATAATAAAATTGGAGTGTATGTTAGTAACATTTAAATAACCGTTTACTACATGTACCTATATGAATTCATATACGGAAAATACACCAATATATACTTTTTTATTTTTGTCTGTCTGTTTGTTCGGGCTAATCTCTGAAATGGCTGGATGGAGTTTGACGGGATTTTTAATGGCAGATAGCTGATGTAATGAGAAGCAACTTAGCCTACGGTTATTATAGACAAATTCTTTTATATCATCGTGAGATTAAAAAAATTAAAGACACCTAAACAAAACTTAATTGGAAAAGTTCTATTTAAAAATTACGCCCGATTTTTTTTTACAAGAATACACAACTTAAAAACCTGATTTGAAAACAAAAACGAACACGGACGAAGTTGTGGGCAACAGCTAGTAAACAATAAATGTGTTACGACAATACACATCCATGCCGCCATCTTGCCCAAAAGTCTGCGTAACTTGTGTTACGGGTACTAGGACAACTGATGATTATTTTAATCAATAAAATACATACAGTGGCGTGCACTGGGTTTCTTATCAGGGTATGCATACAGCAGTAAAATTGCATAAAATGGAAAAAATCCTCCTCTTATACGAGCTATATTTAAATTTTAGGGTATGCAGTGCTTTTGTGCATGTATGAAGTGCACGCCACTGAATACATAAATACTTATAATATAAAGATAAACCCAAATACTGAAAAACATAAATGTTCATCACACAAACACATTCCAGTTGTGGGAATCGAACCCACAGCCACTCGACTCAGAAAGCAGGATCACTGCCCACTGCACCAGTCAGCTGTCAAATTATCACAGCCGTATTTACTTAGTTTTTATGTTGTATATAATAAATTTGTTCTCATTACTGTCGGTACATAGACTGTTAAATCGCTTGGTGACATGTATTTTTCTTCCTTTCCAGACCAGAGAAAATCTGGATATAGGCCCGCCGGGGATCGAACCTGAAACCTGTACTTATCAGACCACTGTGCAAGATAAGTCCACAAAATTATGTTTCCTCCTCCTTTGTCGTTCACTCTTGACAGAGTGGTCGTGGTTGACGATGGTACATTTTCTTTGACTACAGCAGCCCCCGCGATGCGCCTTCACATGTTACGATCTTCAGCGTTTCTGGAACATTGGACTATGGAGGCTTGTGTTGTAGCTTTAATTATGTCTGTCCAACGCGTGGGTGATCGACCACGTGACCGTTTGCCTTCCACTTTCCCCTGGACAACAAGTCGTTCCATGGAGAACTTATGAGAAATTATGTTTACCAGGCTTTAAAATAATGTTAAAGGATACTTTAATCAGGTTTTAATTTAAAAAGAAAAGAAAAAAAAAAGAAATAATTTGGGAATTTCTCTTCCAGATTTATCTTGATCTTATATCACCCGATTGTGAATGGTATCATACTCGACGATTTGTTTATATTTCTTAATACAAAACTTTGTTTTTAATTCTAAAATATAATTTTTATTAATACATAACTATAACCTAAAATAAACTATTTAAAAACTAAATAAATAAATCATTATTAATTAATCATCATTCATTCAAATAAATCATTAATTTATTTTACATAACATAATATCTTGAGATCAGAATGCTAGGTACAGTAGAAACCATGAATCTAAACTACATGTATACTGTATAATCTAATACTAATGGTGCTAGTTCTGCAGTGGGTACTAATTCTCTAACCTAAACCAAACTGGTATGTAACAGTCTAAAAGTATTGCTGTCCTTTCAAAAACGTTCTCTGTGAAAAAGGATAGCAACAGACCGGTGAGTTTAGTAGAATTAAGAGAATTGGTAATATTATCTGCTCTCTAAATAATCTCACCCTCTTATTCCTACCGCTATTCCAATAAATTGCCATAATGCACATTCGGAAACCGCAAGATTATCTTCCCGAAACCCGAATTCCCGTATCCTAAATCTAACCGCAAAAATCCCAAACAACCGGCTACTTCCCACAACCGGCACTCGAACGCATTTGAGGTATGTAATAAAATACTAAACGCGGTATAAAAGGCGATCGCATTAGCTAAAGGAGCCATTATTAAAAAGTATCGAGTTTCCGAACGTAAAACTCGGCGTCGGCCAATCAAATTCGAGCAGCGTTTTGCTTCTGCTCGGCAGACCAATCGCGGGGCTTGGTTATTTTTTATTGTAGATCGAGTTAATGGATTGTTCTTCATTTTGATTTATTGTTTGGTTTTTGTTTCGTTGTTTTTGAACAGCTGCCGGTGGTATCATAATGACGCTCTTTAATTTTTTATTTCTTTTAAGTGTCTTAAATACTATAGTTATTGGATTTCAACGTCTATTTAGTGGTTTTAGGAAGACTTTTACACCTTTAACCATGACGGGTTTGTTTTGCATTCTTAGACGGAACATCGATTATGTTAATGCGATTGGTCATTGTTGTGTGTGTGTAATCCTTGCCTACGAACTACGAATCACGAGGACCTAGGTTTGATTCCCGGGTCGGGTCAAGAAATTTTAGGTAAGCATAGGATTATTTTCTAAAGAATCTCAGTACGAGCCCGGAGTTGAGAAATTGGTTTGGTGGTTCACTCTTCAGGTCTGTTCTTTAATTATCCGTTAATTTCATACCTAAGTGCTCAAAACTGAATTTATGACATCGTTACACAAAACACAATTTTTTTCTGAATTGAACGAATTATTCGATTTTCCCCTGGTTAGCGGCATTCGACGCAGCTTATTGAGTCCTATGAAGAATTCTAGATCCAACATCATCCAGACGAAAATTATCAAAATTATTCTAAAAGACATTTTTTCGGAATTTTTCGTTTTCGATATCTCTCGAACAGAGCAACCGATTTTGACTGGACAGGCGGCGGGGTTAATCAAGTTTAAGAGCTGATTAGTTTTTGGGATCGTATCGTTCGTTATCGGGAAATTGTAGAAAATCTAAGTTTAGTGCAGCCCTTTCGAGTGGCGCCAATCGCGATCCAAACGATCGAGCCGTTCAAAAGTTATGAGATGTTTACACACATACATACACACACACACAGACACACACACACACACACACACACACACACACACACACACACACACACACACACATAAATATTTAGAGATTTAGATTGCATTAGAATCTTACTAATGCGTCACTTTTGCATACAATGAAAATACAAAAGTGAAGATCGCAATATTTACGCAAGGCTGTGGTGAAATACGTAATCACTCTGCCGTAGTTAAAAAGATCTCGACGTACAAACCGCTTGAGCGACTTTGTTTTAAATGTAAAGATTGTTTGTCTTTAGGTACCTAATAACTCATTTCCGTTTAGCCTAAGACTGGTGACTTCGGCCGCGACTAATTACCACTCTGCCGACAAAGACGTGCCGCCAAGCGATTATCGTTTCGGTCCGATGCGGCGTAGAAACCGGTGAAGGGTATGGGTTTGATATAACTCCATCATATATGCATTATCACTTTGGTACTAGGTGGGATTGCAGCCAAGAGCTTACTTTTAAATTTCTGATAAGAATTTTTTGTAGTCTTTTACAATATTCTAATAAGATTTCGATTTCGATAATCGTTTATTATCAAAAATCATTTAAAAATATCAAAGCAGCTGGTATCGCTGGTGCCTTTCACAATTTCCACATATGTTAAAAAAAAATCATTAGAAACAACGGCATGCATGGTACGATTTAGTTCGCTAGATAAAAATAATGGTTAATAACATACACATCTTCCACTTCATCCTCATGTTTACCAATGGTAGAAAATTTTGTGCATTTTTGATAATTTTTTTATTGTTCAATAAAGAATTGGGATTTTAAAGAATTGAAAAAAACAATACCAGTTATTTCATTTATTTAAAGAAAAATATACATTTTTAAAATAAACATAACAATAAATCTATTACGGTACACTGGTATTCATCATTCGAATTTTTTTTAAAGCTACATACAAAATATTATGTATGAGTGAGAGTAGTTCTTAAAAAATATGATTGTTTTGCAACTAAGTAGTAATATTTATAAAACCACTTCCGCATATCGCACTTCATCGTACAGTAGAATAGAGTAGTATAGAGTTACTTCACTTAAATATATTCAGTTATATTACGTAAAGCTTTTCAGACAGCTCATCTGTCAAAGACGTAAGCCAAGGCATTACTTTTGTAATAAAGTAAATAAATTCTACGTATTCTTTAAAAATATACCTACGTATCTGTTGTGCATGTTTTCATGTATTATTAGAGTATATATATATATTCTTAGTCGCAATATCTAACTCGCTGACCCACTACGTAATTGCATCCTTAACAACTTGGTACAACTTAGCGTGCCGCTACACTGTTAACTGTCACCATGATATTAATTACTGGATGGAACATGAAAAGTAGCAGCATTATATATGTATGTAGTATGTAATCACTTTTTTGTGTAAAGCAGAAGTGTCACCATTATCGGTGTGTTAGCTTCTCTATAATAGTAGTTCAATGGAATGGAATGGAAAAAAACATATATTTTTAAGAAATTGTAAAAGAATTTTTTTAGCTAATAGTGTAAAAATGCCACCGTTTGAAAGTAGTTGAATAAATTTGTTCGTTTCTTTAAGATATACACTTGCGAACCCGCCATCCCCACCATAAACGCATAGTTTCTAAGGGGATGGATAATTATGTTGGAAAAATATTTGTTACTTTTATTTTTGAACAATAAATTAAAAAAAAAATCCTATTTATTTTCATTTGGCACCAATATTTCGCATGAAAAGAGAATTATTGTTAGGCTTGTTAATTATATCCCCCGTTTATATACCCTGCCAGAGGATATAATTATCGTGTCCACCTGCTAAAGCACGGGAACATGGAATAGGAGAAGTTTACCTGCGTTACACATATATTACACGTACGTACACATGGATTATATTTGGATTTTATTTTCATTTGTGTGCCAGTGCTATGAGAGTTGGTAAAGCTGTGGGAGAAGATAATTTATTTATTTATTTATTTATTTATTTATACTCTTTATTTGTACACCACTAAGAAAATAGAGACAAAAAAAAGAACAAACACATGAAAAATGAAGCAGGATACAAAAGGCGGCCTTATCGCTAAGTAGCGATCTCTGCCAGGCAACCTTAGGATTAGGAAAACTAAAAAGGAAACGAATAGGTGGGGTACACTATTTAATACATACATACGACTATCTACATACTAATACATAAACCAGACTACACAAATACAAAAATACTATTGATAAATATAAAAAATAAATATACTAATACATATCTTAATATACCATAAATACTTAAATATGAGTTTGAGTAGATAAATAAATAATAATAGTCGTCTTTACTGAGCGAGATAATGAGCCTTAATAGCATTTTTTTAATATGCCCAATTACTTCGACTGTCTTATGTTCAATGGGAGTGCATTCCACAATTCAGTAGCTTTAACAGTAAACGAATGCTTATAAAACTTCGTAAAAATTTGTTATCTTTCCCCGGGGAGAAAATTGTCTCCTGCCTCCTGCTGCCGTGCTGAAGTGGCACCATTGTCGGCGTGTTTCTACCATCTCTGTAATAGTAATTTTATCTTATTTAGTATGTTCGTTTTCGAAATATATAATCCTTACAATAATATAGTCTTTGTGAGACAAAAAATTACAAAAGCTGATATTAACAATCGACTTACCAGAAACTGACATAAATTAGTGATATCTGCATATCGACTGCGATAGGTGCAAAACTTCTTTGTGGGGTTGAGTATACGCTTTTACAACGTGATTCCTCAGGAAATTCAGGACCTACCGTTGCATCGATTCAAAAGATGTGTAAAAACACATCTTATACAGCGAGGTTACTATACATTTGATGAATTTCTTAATGACAAGGTAGAGCAGGAAGGAGCCAGCTTTGCTCTCATCTACCGCAAGATAGAAAAATATTATCAATGTTGATGTTAGAAAAGAGCAACTACTGAGTTTCTAGCTAGCTCTTCTGGGTAGAATCTGCTTTCCGAACCGATGGTAGAGTCACTACAAACTATACTGTAATGTACTTAATAAAACGACGGACTATCGCAGAATGGTTTATTGGTAGAACAACATAATGAAGTGCGGGCTAATTATTAAATTACCTACATTACACTGCTCTTCTCCAAATTTAACTATTGGATTTACATTAAAGCCAATAAAAAAAAACTAAATATTTACATCACTTAATTAATTACAATTTCATCATCTTTTTGACCCGCGGTCTTAATGCCATACGAAGAGGACTATTCGTATTGGGAATCGCTTGAGAAGGTGAAGGTGCCTTTACTAGCTGATTTTCTGTATCTGTTACAGGAGACGAACCGACAACAGAATTATCGAAACTTTTGAACGCTTCATCATTCATCTCTCTTTCTCCCGAGTTTTCATTATCCACCATGCCTGTTAAAGTATACCTAGATTTTTTATAATTTTTGTCAAGTATTTGATCAACGTGTCTTCTACTAGTACGATTGTCATCGTCTGTTTTGACAACATAGGAGACGGGACCGGTTCTATCCAACACTACACCTTCCTTCCATTTTACTAAATTATTATTATAGTTCCGGACCAGAACCCGGTCTCCAGTGCTCATTTCTCGCAATGAGCCACCGCGACGTTCTTCTTGACTTGATTGTTTATCGCGAATGACATCTCTGGTATTCGGTCGTAAAAGATCTAACCTGCCGCGTAACCTGTGTCCCAAAAGTGCCACGGAGGGTTCTTTTTGAGTAGTACAATGTTCTGTATTTCTGTATGTAAATAAAAATGTACATAACGCTTTTTCTAAATTCACGTTTTCGATTATAGCCTTCTTTAATACTAGCTTTACAGTTTTAACAACGTTTTCAGCTGCACCGTTACTCGATGGATGATATGGGGCGACTAATATTCGCTTGATTCCATTCTTATTCAAATAATGTAAGTATTCGGATGAAGAAAATGGTGGACCATTGTCGCTCACAATGACCTTGCATAGACCGAACCGGGCAAATATTTTGCGCAGGCAAGATATAACGGTAGCTGCCGAAGTATTTGGCACTGGTTCCACTTCCAACCATTTGGAATGAGCATCTAAAATAACTAAATAATATTTATTACGAAACGGACCTAAAAAGTCAACATTCAACCGCGACCAAGGCTCCACCGGCCACTCCCACGAGTGCAGCGGCGCGGGCGGCGGCTGTGCGCGCAGCGCGGCGCAGGCGGTGCACTCGCGACACACGCGCTCAATATCGGCGTCCAAGCCGCTCCACCACAGATAGTTCCGCGCCAGCTGTTTCATTTTAACAACGCCTATATGCCCGGAATGTAATTCGTCTAACACAGCGGAGTGCAAACTGGCAGGGATAATTACTCTATATCCCCAAACCAAGCATCCCTGTTCTAAAAAAATATTTTCCCGCCTTAAATGATATTGTTTGTAACGATCCGATTCAATTTGTTCGGGCCATCCGAACTTAACATACCCTACAATTTTGTTTAAAGTAGTGTCTTTAGCAGTTTGATATTTAATTTCGTGAAACGTTATAGGCAATTTGTCCTCTATAAAAAATAAATAACTATTATTTCCGTTATTATTACTTGAAACGATACTTTGACGATTAACGTTTTCTACTAAAGGCAAACGAGACAACGCATCTGCGAAACAGTTTCTAGCCGAAGAAATAAATTCGATGTCAAAGTTGTACGCAGCTAAGCGAACTGCATATCTCTGTAAACGGCTAGCCGCCGTTTGCGGAATACCTTTGTTTTTACCGAAAATATAGCTTAAAGCCTTATGATCGCTGCGCAAAATGAAATGCCGACCAAACAGATACTTATCATGCCTGCTGACTCCAAACATTATGGCTAAGGCTTCTTTATCTAGCTGCGAATAATTACGCTCGGCCTCATTAAGAGTACGCGAGGCGCAACTGATAAGACGTTCCGATCCGTCGGAGTAGCGGTGCGTGAGAACCGCGCCGAGTCCATACGCGCTACTGTCCACCGACAACAGCAACGGTAACTTGGGATCGTAGTGTGCTAGCACAGGCGAACTACTGAGAATGTTTTTAACTCTTTTGAAGGCACTTTCACATTCGCAACTCCAATACCATTTTACATTTTTCTTTAGTAAATCGTATAAAGGTTTTAATACAGAACTCATGTTAACACAAAATTTATTGTAAAAGTTAACGAGACCAATAAAACTTTTTAATTGCGTTACGTCTTTCGGTGATGGCGCCGAAACAATAGCTTTTATCTTATTTGCATCAGTGTGTAGACCCTTTTTATCAATTTTGTATCCTAAGTATGTTACACTGTCCTTAAAGAATTCACATTTAGACCAATTTACTCGCAACCCGGCCTCTTTTAATCGGGCTAAAACGGCACGTAAATTTTTACAATGAGTCTCTCTGTCTTTGCCAGTCACACAAATATCGTCCTGAAAAGCTACAGTAGAGGATAAGCCACACAGAGTTTCTTCGATCAACTTTTCAAAATACTCAGGAACACATTTTATTCCAAAAGGTACTCGCTTGTAAACGAAGGTGCCTATGTGTGTAGTTATAGCGGTCATGGGTTGCGAGTCCTCCGTTAATAACACTTGCTGATAGGCGTGGGATAAGTCTAATTTAGAAAACTGTTCGCCTCCCCCAAGGGTAGCAAATATATCTTCAATTTGTGGAAGAGGATAATGAAAATCTTTTAATAGCGGATTAATAGTGACCTTAAAGTCTCCACAAATACGAATGTCTCCATTTTTTTTTATTATAGGAACAATAGGCGTACCGTAATCAGAACGGTCTACCTTATAAATGACGTCATCTCGCTGCAACCGCTCCAACTCGCGCTCGACCGGCGCGCGAAGTGCGAGGGGAAGCGGGCGCGATTTAACGAAAATTGGAGTCTTGTCAGCTAAATGCAACTGCATTCGAGTTTTAAAAGTCCCAAGCCCATCAGCGAAAACCTCGAAAAATTCTTTCCTTAATAATTCTATAGTATTATCATTTTCGCATCTTTCTGATAAATTATGGCAATTTGTGATATCGATTTGTAAAATTCTTATCCAGGCACGGCCTAGTAAAGGAGGGCCGCCGTTTTCAACTACATACAACGGTAATTTATACAAACGATTTTTACATTGTACTTTTACCATAATATATCCGAGAGGTTCAATAACACTACCTGTGTAAGATCTTAACCTTAAATTTTTATGTTGTAAACAAACGCTAGAAAAATGATTATCATAAAAATGCTTTGAAATTACAGAGATCTTACTACCAGTATCTATTTCAAATTTAACTACAGACTTTTCTACGTTTAATTTGATATAATACGGGCCGTCATTACCCTCGCAAATTATATTATAAAAATCTAAAACACTGTCATCGGAATCATTAAAAAACAACTGACCTTTTGTGTTTTTCTGTATAACCGCATCACTACACTTATCAACATTACCGCACACGACCTTCAGGTGGCCCCTCTGCCCACACGAATCACAGCTGTAGAACTTGTAGCGGCACCGGGACGGCGGATGCCCGCTGCGCCCGCAACGCCAGCAGCCGCGCCGTGAGCCCTCGAGGCTCAGCGCACCGGCCCTGGCCGCCGCGTCTGCCTGCAAGCCACCCGCTCCCTCGCGCCGTTCCATGCGCCCACGCTCCGCGCGCGCTGGTGAGGATCTGATGCGATGCAGCCCTTCCGAGATGGCGCTGGAACTCGCCCCGGACGCTGCCTCCGCTGCATGTCTCTCCGCTGCCTCGAGCGCCAATGCGAGTTCTATTGCTCGCTTATAATCGATGTTCCGCTCGGCAAACAATCGTGACCTCATATCTTCACTTTGAAGGCCAGAAACAAACTGGTCTCTCAAATTTACCTCCAAAGAATCCCGAAAATTGCAATGTTTGGCGAGATGTTTTAGACTTTTCAAATAATCACTCACTATCTCCCCTTGCCTTTGCTTCCTTTGCCGGAACATATGTCTCTCTGCGATCTCCGACCTTTGTGGCTCCAAGTGGTCTTTGACAATCTTCACTAATTGTTCAAACTTCTTGTCTTCCGGTAAATCCGGGGAACACAAGTCGCACATCAATTCGTAACATGCAATGCCGACATGTGTTACCAACGTGGCCACGTGTAAATCTTCACTGATGTTATTTAACGCAATAAATTGCTTCACCCGACGACAATATGCATCCCAGTTGTGGGAACTAACATCAAAAGGCTCGATTTTACCAAAAGGCATGATTTTAATTAAAATAACCGACTGCGCCAAAATGTAATGTACTTAATAAAACGACGGACTATCGCAGAATGGTTTATTGGTAGAACAACATAATGAAGTGCGGGCTAATTATTAAATTACCTACATTACATATACTATAAGCACTTTTGATACTTGACGTATCCAAAGTGCTTATAAAGTAGGCCGACTTGAAAAAATGAATTTTGAATTTTAATTTTGAGTTTGAAAGGACAACACTATGTTTGGACACACATACACATTGATTTGTATGAAAGAGCAGTTTTACCAATGTTTTGTATGGAAAAGGACGTGTTTAGCTGAGAGATTTATGTGCAGCAGAACTGGCACCATTGTGACATATTGAGAAGGACAGTATTATCCTTAGTTTAGCTTATATTTGTGTACAATACAACTCGCATTATTACCGGCGTGTTTCTAGCTTCTCTACATCGGTGCGATGTCGGCCAGGCCAGCGAGCGAGGCATGCGCAGTGGACACAGTCAATACTCCGAGTGCGTGTCCGTGACGATGAACCTGAATCTGTGATCATAATTCTCGGGAAATTTGACGCATCACTTTGTCGACTTGAATAATTTTAACCTTAATAGAGAGAAAGAAAGATACCTCTTTAGTTATAGATTAGCAATGCCCGTGGGCACAGCAGATTTTGTATCTACAATAACTTATATTATTAATGTGAATTTTAAGTTGAAGTTGAAGTTTTAGTTTAAGTTTAATTTTATTTATTACTTTTAAGACATCAATATTAATTATTTTAATCCGATTTAATTCGTTTTTGTTTTGTTTTGTCTCCTAATAATTGATTAAGTTAATTTTTTTATTGTAATTTAGCTTTAAATATTTATACTTTTATACTTTTAAAGGTTTATATTAACTGACTAATAATTAATTGTAAATAATTTATAAGAATGACTTTTTTACATTTTAATGCATGCTGTGATAACCTGTAAATAGTTGAACATTTACTATGTGACTCATTCCAAAAAAAAAAAGCATGTTTTAATGTATCTACTGTTGGTTGTCCTTTATAAATAAATAAATAAATTTCAGGTTTTTTACTGTTACGCTGTCACGCCTTAACTAATCAACGGATAATTATAAAATTCACACCTGGTCAATGTCTACAATGTCCATAGAGTATTTTTCACTTAGAAAACAAGTAGGTACCGTTGTCGAGACTTAAACACTACGTATAGAAAAGCTAACTGATTTAACAATGCGAATGATATTGTTTGTTTGTTCACGCCTTAACTACACAACTGATCATGAAATTCCCATACATGCTACCAGTGGTACAGAAAAAGAAATAAAGATAAAAAAACAAAATCTTTCATCTAGAAATAAAGCACTGTTCTCTAGAACTAAAAAAATGCTTTTAGGGAAGCTGACTCATATTATAAATGCCAATGTGAGTTGGTATGTTAAGCTTTAACGTCTAAACTACTCAATCATTAAATTTATCACACGTTGTCAAAGGTTAGAAATAGGAGTGAAAGCTTTAATCCAGAAAAATCTGTTTCAGAGAATTAGATAAATAACTTTAGGAACAGCGAACTTATAATCTAAATTTGAGTTTGAATGCTGCGGTTGAAACATGATCAATGATTAAACAAATTAGTATTAAAAATTACTTTATAGCGGTGTTACCATGCTACTAACACTCAAAACTAAAAAGTGCAGAACATATTGCAAAATATGGTTTAGGTACATAACTTTGGCATTTTAGAATTGCGCAGTGAGTAGCGACCCTGCTTTCTGAGTTGAAGGCTGTGGGTTCGATTCCCACAGCAGAAATAACTGCCATACTTCAAACAGATTAAAATAAAACAATGAATAAAAGAAAGAAGTTAAAATAATGACGGTGCATAGTCAGTACATATTTGAAAGTTTAATTTATGTCCATAAAAATATAACAAAATATAACAAAAATAAACTCGTTGTGTAGTGTACTAGGCTACACAAAATTGCAAATTCATGCAAGGGCAATTGTATATTATTTTACAAGACATTACCAAATGAAATCTTTGAGATGTCTCTCAATAAGTTCAAAGTTTATATAAAACGTAACGTCCTTAATATTATAACATGATTTTTCTGTAAACGTAAGCTTACAGAAAAATCCTATTACAATATTAAGGATAACTTAAACGATAAAAAAGATTGGGTGTCAATTGCTCTAGCGTCATAGCTTAATATAAATAAACTGTGACATGGTGATAACAAAAAAAAATGTACCCCGCTAAGTTTGTTGTGGGCTCTTCTTAGATCAGGGCGCGTTTGGAACCCTCGTAGCTTTGGGTTTAAGTTAACGAACGAAGTTATCACCATCCCCTTACAATTATGTAAACATATATGTATGAACGCTTCATAAGTGCCTGTGATAGGCCTACATGTATAAAGAAATTTTGAATTTTAAATTTTGAATTTTTGATTAACCCTCTACCATATTAAACTGCATCATCACTTACATAAAATAATAAAAAAAAAAACATCTCAGGATCATTGTTCTATGAAAGTTAAAAAATAAGTGACTTTATTAAACTGCCGCGTAGCTGAATCTTAATAGAACGTCGCTAAACTAACAGAGATTGTTAGCTCGTTATTGTTGGAGAGCGTCTGTCTTGAAATTAGATAATAATATTTAATATAACCGCCTTTGGATATACCTAACTGTAGGAATATAATTTTCCTAACCCTATTAATATCTTTTGTTGGGCACACTTCTCTCCTAAGAGAGATTGGAGAGTGATAGACTGAAATCCACAACTGCCACGTTGCCCTAAAGAAAGTTCGGTACAGATTTGTAATGGTATTTGTGTCGGCTTTACGTTCTGCCTGATGACTCTTAACGTTTAAACACAACAAAATAAAACTAAACGTTTTCTAACTCTTAGATATGTAAAGATAAGTATGAGGTGAAAATATATGCATGATAATTGGCAGCCCTTGACTTAAAATATTAAAAAAAAAAGTGCGAGCCGTCACAGGACGCCTTGCAGATGTGAAACGTCGAAATTGTTTTCTGTTACTTATTGCAGATATTGCATAATTTAAAGATAAAGCATTAAAATTTGTTCCACAAATAAAAAAAATACAATCAAATGAATAACTACTCCTTTTTGTATGTCGGTTAATAATGTCTGTTTTATTACAAAATTAATATTCATTTTTATTGTTCCATACGAAATACAAAAATTCAATTATATAGCGTGGCGATGCGTCGCCACGGTCTGCGTCTCCACGACAAAAGTCAGGTTTACCCTCCGCCTATAGATGTTTCACATCAAAAATTAGTCAATTCAATTCAATTCAAATTCATTTATTTCAAGTAGGCCTACTTTATAAGCACTTTTGGAACGTCAAGTCGCGTCAACGCTTAATATTTTGTCTTGATATCTCTGTGTGTTTTACTCCAGTATATTATATCACAAAAACGCCTAAAATATATTTATTATGAATTTCTTTTCTGCTTACTTAAACATTTTCACGGAAGTACAAGCAACTTCATTACTGATTTATTAGATTTGGTTGTGTAATGAGATCAAACAATGATTACAGTCGTTGGACTTTTCATAAGTTCAATTGAATGGAAAAAATCGCCCGGACTAATCACGACGCGACGAAATGGACCGCTTTATGCCACAGCGCTTTAGACTGTAGTTTAAGTCTTGTTAAGCTGAATTGACAATGAGCGTGGCACATAGCTCGGGCGTTTGTGTCCATTGCGCTGGAGCTGGTGCAGGTAAGACCCTTCACTAGATAGCCAGACGAAAAGATGAGCGTCGCAGGTAGAGCGTGGTATATAGAAATATCAACAAGATACCTATGTCCAGGAGTGAACGTCCTTCGGTTGAGACAAGCAGCAAGTAGATTTTACATAAACATGTAAAAGTATTTATATAATACTAGCTGACCCGCGCAACTTCGTCTGCATTAAATATAATTAAAATATTTTTAAGCATTTCTTTACCCGTCGTAACGTTAAAACGATAGGTCCAATTTGAATAATTTAAAGAGGATTTTTCAGCTACAAAAACCATTTTAACTATAAAACTATTTATTTGGATAAAGATCTGATAGGAACGTCACCATCTTAAGATTGTACCAGTGTTTTGATTGACCAATTATAACAAAAAGCGGTTATTATGCCTTAACAGTTAGACATTTAGCCTCCCGGACTTTTTTTTAAGTAATAATGATAACTTCAAACATCTCCATCGATTCATACATAAATACTCACAAACTTTCGCATTTATAATATAAGTAAGATGGTACGCATGCATTCGATCGTTGTCCGATATTTATCAGATCTTCATTAAAATTACACAACAATTGCTTGATAGTATACACTTTCAAATAAAAATAGAATTATTTAAATCGGTTCAAATTTAACGGAGCTATGAAGTAAAATCTGTAAAAAATTTCATCTCACCGGTTGACCCGGAATATCAGCTACCACTATCCCAAATTTTATTTAAATCTGTTCAGTAGATTTCACGTGATGCCCAGACAGACAGACAGACAGACAAACATACAGACAGACAAAAATTAAATAAAAATCTGTTTTGGACTCAGTATCGATTATAAAGCATCCCCTGGTCACAATTTTCAAAATACTCGTATATTAAATGTATTCATTTTTATTATAAGTATATTGATAACAAAAGATAAGTAAACAAAACCTTGAGCGTAGCGAAAGTATGAAGGGTTCACTTTCGGGGCCGAGTTTGAATCCCAGCACAAGAAAAACATCGTGAGGAAACCTGCATGCCTGAGAGTTTTACATAATGATTTCAAAGGTTTGAGCAGTCCCGAATCCGCACTGGGCCAGCGTGGTGGACTACGTCCTTAACCCCTTCTCATTGTGGGAGGAGACCCGTGCTCTGTAGTGGGCCGGTAATGGGTTGATGTGATGGTGATGATGATGAGTCTTAAGTGGCAATCACGTTGAAGAAAACCGGAATAGGTCACAACGGCTTGTTATCGGCTGAACGGCTATATTAACTGTACTTAAGTTTCATTCAAGATAAAATCAACACATCAAATTCCCGTTCTCGGTGGCGTGCAAATTCGTGTCCTACTTACGACTAATCCCAAAAGTGGTGCTTACTGACCCCTGTTGTGATAGTTCGAAACAAACGCCACTGCTAACATGATCTGTATGCGTCAGTTTGGCTTTGGCTTCGAACAGTACCAATACTAAAATGTTATGTGTTAAGCCAGTTCGGTTTTTGTTATTTCTAAATTTGTTTTAAAGCCAGTGAACTATTAAATTAATCTCCCGCAAAAACAAAGTTACAACGATTTAAATTTCTGTCCCCAGAGCCTAGTTTAATGGTCTACATTTGGATATGAAGGATTTGAAAGATGTTATTAATTTGTATATTTATTTATTTAAAAGCTTTTCCAGGGAAGCAAATAGTATAGGGGTACATAATTAACATATAAGAATCATATTTTTTTTATCACATAAACCAGTGCAGTTCCCACGTTCCAAATTATGCTTTAAAAATATTGGATTTACGAAAAAACTATATATGGAAATTGATAGCTCTGTAAGGTATGAACCATCCAGCCAGCAATTAAGGTTGAATTAAAAAAAAGTTTTTTATCCAAGAAGGACGTTTCTTCGGAGATCGGTAATTTGTGCAAATTTTCTTTTAAAATTTCCGCGATGTTCGTTTAATGGAGTACCCCAATGATCCTGCCTTATGTTTATTCTGACTTTGTGATTGAATTGTTAGAAAATCAGATTACGTTCAATTCTGTTTTCATAATGAATGATTTTTTATCCGATTAACGAGGTTTCATAAAGTTTTTACGAGGGTCAAGCATATTTCTTTTAAACATTTTGATTTTGCCCAGTTTGCACTGATATTCCATAATTTTACAGTTTTACAAAACCTTTGATTTGTATGATAATACAAAGTTTTAAGGGTCCCAAATGGGCTTGGATAATCATCGTCATATCACCGATGTAAGTCCTTGGCTGGCCTTAAGACTTTTGAGTGATTTCCAAATCATACGATCTCGTGACCAGCAATTTAATGGTAGCGTTCTAACCTGTTAGAGTTATGACTGTTGTATAGACAATAACTTTCGTCCACAAAAAACAAAATAATTCGTTCTTCCTGTAACACTATTGCACGAAACATGGCACCTACACCGCGTTCATTGTCGTCATTCAATGAGCTCTTGGACAGCAAACTCAATGGGATATATTCCATGACGGGTGGACAGCATTGTTCCGTGAATTATTGAGATACTCTGAGAATATTGAATGACCTTTGACTTCATTATACGCATTTATCACTATTTTACTTTATATACTACGACAATACACACACCGCCATCTAGCCCCAAAGTAAGCGTAGCTTGCGTCATGGGTACTGAGATAACTTATAATAAACAGATAAACACCCAGACACTGAAAAATATTCATGTTCATTACAGAAACATTTTCAGTTGTGGGAATCGAACCCTCGGCCTTGGACTCAGAAAGCAGGGTCGCTGCCCACTGCGCCAATCGGCCGCAGCCGACATAATGTTTAATGTCATCTTTCATCCATTTCTCTTATAGTTATCTATGAATTATGTAGTTCTCTCTAGTTAGTGTAAATGGCCCTGCCTTACTAACAAGATGTAAAATAAGTATTAATGGCCCCGCCGGGAATCTAACCCAGGGCCGCTCCACTTAAAATACGGCAATGCTCACCACTGCGTTATGAAGGTCGTCATAAACGTGATCTAATCAGCCACGAGGAGATATCCTCATGCTTGAATAAATCACGTATAGATTTCTACGTCATATACCTCACGATAGCTATTCCGCTATTCCTATACGCGGTTTTCATTGTAATGAAATGTTATTTTATAGCATACGAGTCATGACGGTAAACGGTAAACTTATTATTACTTGTAGACGTAAACTCACGCACCCATAGTGAATGTAGAAGGAAAAAAAGACAACTTATGTGTCCAAATAACACGCTGAAATGGGTAAAGTTTATCAACATTGTTAAATTTCTTGTAAAGTTTATTCTATGCCTAATACCTAATGATGATTTCAACATATCTAGTCTATTATTTTGGTTTACTTATAAGATAATTATTTGGCTCCGAGAACTATTTATTTTGATGTATGGTAGTCTAATATTTTTGTAAAACATAGTTTTTACGTACGATGGACCATTTTCTAGCTTGGTTGCGCAAATGATTGTGGCTTGCTTTAAAAATACCATTACTTAAGGCTGAAATCATAATATAACCAATTCAAATAAAGCCTTTACTAATTCCTAAGAAAATAGCTTTCCACGATTGAAATAATTTTTAAAAACGCTTTAGTAAGTAGTTTTTGATTTAATGTTATAAATTAACTCAAAAACTACACGTACAAGCTTTAGCGTACAAACATTGCATAGCGTACAAAACGTTGTTTGTACAACGTACAAATTCCCAAGAAATTATAACTTTATACAGATAATGACTTTGATTGGTATGAAAAGTACCGATCACAATGTCCTCTCGCTAAGTACATCATAGTTGCCAATATAAAAACTCTTACAAGCTGATTATAACTGTTTACCACTTAAAGATAATGAAGTTGCGCATGTTTTTGATAACAAATAGGTGGCTTTAATACAAAGACAAGTGTAACTATAAATCCACTGGTAGTATCGACACTTTCATTGTAAACCTTCGACAAAACGAGGAATTGTAAGTTCACCCTTTTTGCGATGTCTTTATGTAAGAAATGTGTCAGCATACCAATCAAATAATAATAATAAATTATTTATTTATTTATTTAAGCCTTATAACTTTCCTGTACTTAACTTATACAACTACTATACAACTACAGTGATTTTTGTACTACTTAATCTATTATTCAACTATTATTACTTTATGTATAATTTTTATGTATCAGGAACCCTCTTCGGTGAAGGCCTCCTCCAAGACTTGCCATCTTTCCCTATCCTGAGCTATTTGGATCCATTGTGGACCCTTGATTTTCTTAATGTCATCATCCCATCGAGTACACGGTCTGCCTCTGTTGCGCTTGCCTGGTGGGCCTCTCCATGTGGTTACTGTTTTGGTCCACCTGTGATCTGTGAGGCGCGCCACGTGACCCGCCCATTTCCACTTTAGTTTTTTTGCGTAGCTTAGTGCATCTATTATTTTCGTGGCTGATCTTATTTTTGTGTGTCTTATCTTGTGTTGTAATAATAATAAATATATGTGCAATATTTGTTGACATTACTATTTCACATGACGATAATCTGGTGAAAGCAGAAAAGGAAAAAGTAACTAAATACTTGGACCTTGCTCACTAGATTACCGCCATGTGG
The DNA here is from genome assembly GCF_905163445.1 of Pararge aegeria. Lineage (NCBI taxonomy): Eukaryota > Metazoa > Arthropoda > Insecta > Lepidoptera > Nymphalidae > Pararge > Pararge aegeria. Next base: position 6,057,529 of record NC_053198.1, read on the forward strand.
AATGTTGGGTCGACCGTTATTGTTCCGATCGTCGTTTCAGTCAATTGCGAAAAGCTTCGACCAACATCTTAAGATTATATTCAGTAAAAACTATTGCAGTGGTTTACTGAAAAACTATTAGGTTTCGGTTTCACAGATAAGTCTCAGAGACAGTACATAATGTACCTCTAAAGCCTGTGAATTATTATTTCGGGTTTCATTTACACGTTTGATAAGAAAAAAAACATTAAGATTAATACTGTAATACCCTGGCTTTGTTTACCCTTTCCTTCTCGCTTTGTATCATCAGATCCATCAACTGCAGTCTATTGTACTGCTGCTGGGGTCAAGCCGCTTCTCTAATAAAGTGTTAACCCTCCACGCTTCTCTGTTACGGATGGAAAGGCTTGTGTTTTATAACATTTTAATGTATAACAAATTCACCCAGAACAACAATATTAGTCGTCCCCAAGACGGCGGCTCTTTCCTCCAGATAAGCGTGTTTACCCATCGGTTCCGGGATGTCGCGGCGGTTATCTAATGAGAACTGATAACGACATCACCCCTCCAGCGTTTCTTGTGTCAGGTGATATTTATGTGCTATTTATTACACGTTATATACATATGTAATAGAAAATATCAGTTATAAATAACCAAAATTATTTTTATCATATTTTTAACTGATGTTCGCGTTACCAGCATTCATACTAATAAAAATAAAATGTTGTTTTTTTTTCTATCAATAATTTCTTAGTTTGACGGATCCGAGTTTGGATATTGGCGGTGATTCACGCCCGTCCCTCGGAAAGCACTTTAAGCTGTCGATCCTGCGCCTGATCTATCAATAAACCTATTTCCATGTATCAGCATGTACCTTAACTGGTGGTAGTATTACGATATTTTAGTGAAAACTTTTTCCTGAGATCGATACCTACTTTTAGAAAAATAACTGTTGACAGTTCTCGCAAGAAATTACGCTTTAACAACCATAAATTCGGCTGTTATTACATTGAAGGTCAAATAAATATACTACAACAATACACACATCGCCTCTAGCCCCAAAATAAGCGTAGTTTGTGTTATGGGTACCAAGATAACTGAGGAATATTTTTATGAATATGATATACATAAATACTTATAATATACAGATAAACACCCAGACACTGAAAAACAATCATGTTCATCACACAAACATTTTCCAGTTGTGGGAATCGAACCCACGGCCTAGGAATCAGAAAGCAGGGTCGCTGCCAACTGCGCCAGTCGGCCGTCAGTCGTGCGTAGTAAATGGGGGTTTACTATGATTGGTGCAATAATAACCACACATTAGCATACAACGTTCATGCACATACACTTAATATATTTGTAAATTAAAGTAAAAACTAAAGTTTTTTAATGTGGTGAAAGCCCAGTGAGTGGTACTTCGAATTCACTTTCGGGAAAACATCGTGAGGAAACCTGCATGCCTAAGAGTTCTCCATAATGTTCTCAAAGGTGTGTGGAGTTCACCAATCTGCACATGGCCAGTGTGGTGGACTACGGCCTTTATCCCTTCTCATTATGGAAGGAGACCCGTGCTCTGTAGTGGGCCGGTAACGGGTTGATATGATGATGGTACTAAAGCTTAAGCAATTGAATATCACTGGCCTTTACGGTAAACGATAACATCATTTTATTTATAATTTTTATTTTATTTTATAATTTGAATTTTTCACTGTATTTTGATTTCATTATCCTTTTTAATTTTAATCAACCAACTGCCATTGCCATTATATTTTGTTTCTAGTCATATGCTGGTGTTCAAAATGTAAAATTCATTTATTTCAGGCTTAGAAATAAATGAATTTTGAATTTTGAACACCAGCATGTCCTTCGAAGTCTACCAGTCCTCACTTGGCCGGCGTGGTGGACTGTGGCCTAAACGAGTGTGTCCTGCCTGTAATGACATATGGAGCCGAGACGTGGAAACTGACAGTCGACCTGATCCACAAATTTAAAGTCGCGCAACGCGCTATGGAGCGAGCTATGTTGGGAGTCTGTCGTAGAAGAACAAAGGTCACCGACATAGCTCAAAGGATAAACAAGTTGAAATGGCAGTGGGCGGGTCATGTCTGTCGTAGGACCGATGGCCGTTGGGCCATACTTGTTCTAGAGCCGCGAATCGGTAAGCGCAGTGTGGGACGACCTCCAGCCCGCTGGACGGATGACCTTCAAAAGGTGGCTGGAAGCGGCTGGATGAGAAAGGTGGAGGACCGTGTGTGGTGGCGCGCTCTTGGAAAGGCCTATGTTCAGCAGTGGACACTTGTAGGCTGTTGATGATGATATATATTAGCTTATCCTACGTCTCAAGTTGTTGGAGATAGGGCAGCATTTTGTGGGCGTGTTCCTTGCAGGCCGGCCTTGCGATATATTGCTCTGTTTATCGGCGACGGTTATCCACTTGCCATCGGGGGCTGTGCCACCTGCTTCCATCGAATACTATGAAAGTAAATTAATTTAATCCATTTCAAAAACACATTTTAAGGCTTTGTAGTAAAATGTCTCAATGTCTGCGCTTTGTGTAAATGAGACATGGTCGCTAACTATGGGCCTAATAAGAAGGCTCAGAGTCACTCAGCGGGCGATGGAGAGAGCTACGCTTGGAGTATCTCTACGTGATCAAATCAGAGATGACGAGATCCGTAGAAGAACTAGAGTTACCGATATAGCTCAGCGAGTCGTGAAGCTGAAGTGGCAATGGGCAGGGCACATAGCTCGGAGAACCGATGGACGTTGGGGTCTTAAGGTGCTGAAATGGTGACCCCACAACGGTAAGCGCATCTTAGGTGTAGGTAGCGCAGCGTAGGTAGCCCAACGAGGTGGACAGGTGACATCAGGCGAGTCGCTGGGAGCCGCTGGAGGCAAGCGGCCCAGGATCGTGTATTGTGGAACTCTCTACAAAAGACCTATGTCCAGCAGTGTACGTCAAAAAATATATTGTAGCCCAAAAAATATTGTTTCAATATATGGCGCGGTTACAGAAAAATGCCATTTTCTGAATCGGTGTTTCCTTGAAGCGTACACTTGTCATTGTTTGTTCAACTGAGATGGCGAGCGGCGAAACGAAAAAACTCCAAAACCGGCTCGTGGGTGATTTCGAAAATATTTGGCCTGATAAGCAAAGTACTGGCGGAAAAAAAACTGCGATAACTAGTCACCTCTCGTTATTATAAGCCTTATTAATGGTACTGGCTTTCTCGCACATAGCTTAGACCAACCACATTCTCGAATTAAAAATAGAAAGAAAGTTACAGTTACAGAAACACTAAGTTTGAAAGTTTATACCTATCTACCGATTAGAGAAAACTTTCGCAGTTTAAAACCAAAACTGTAGGTACGTATCTATAAAACGTGAATGCAAAAGATCCCGTTAATCACGTTAATTGCTGGGGCGAAGGATGGACAAACTGTAAATCATAATAAACTGTAATACGGAAATATAAATGTTTTAAAATAAACATTGTTGTTTTTCTTCTAACGGTACCAAGAAGTACAAGATGGCGGAACGCAATGGCGCGGAACGCCTCGCGATGAGACCCGACCGGCATTGCGACGTGTCTTACAAGTATATAGCGTTCACATTACATTCTATATACACATACATTACTATGTAATAAGGAAAGGTCACCCGAAGCCAGTTCCATGAGGATAGAGACAACGTACAAACGTTGATATTAAAAAGGTTTAAACGTATGCATCATTAACGAAAATTCATCAGCCTACTAGCCTAGGTTAATTAGAAAATGTACTAAAATGTACAGGCCCACACTGAAAGTAGTGGTTTACATGACTGGCGAAACGGAAAAGTATACCTAGTCATATATTTTAAAAATTTATCAAAACCCCAATATTTTTGATTATTTATTATTGGAAATCAATTTTTTTTTTTTCCGGACCGGCTAAGAACTGCTATTTTGGTGGCAACTGTATGCAATCTGTGTCTACCAAATAATGTGGTTAACTTGTTTATGCCACTTTGCAAAGCGTTACTAAGGTTTGCTCCAAGATATCAGACTTCCCAATTCCTCTTGTCGTCTCCTTTTTGCTTATCCAGCAATATCTTTTTAAGTTGGTTTTTTCTTGAGTGTTTTTTAATATTTATATTTGAACGAGCAAGGTATTTACTTTTTCCTGTTCAGATTATCGTCATGTGGAATAGTAATGTCAACAATTATTGCACGGCGCACTGATTGATCGACTAGCACTATATCAGGTCTATTAGCTGTAATATACCTGTCAGTGATAATCGTTCGATCCCAGTAGAGCAATGCACTGCTATTTTCAAGAACTGACGCCGGGTCGTACCTATAGTAAGGGATCTCCAAATCGATAAGGCCCAACTGAAGAGCAAGTTGTTGATGAACTATCCTGGCTACTAGATTATGTCTGTGCAAGTATTCGCATTATTATTATTATCAATCAGTGTTGGCCCACTTCAGGGCACGGTTCTTCTTTAAGAATGAGAATGGGGCCGTAGTCCACTAAGTTGATCAAGGGTGGATTGGTAGACAACCTCCGCCTTTATGAACATTATGTACTCAGGCAAGCAGTTTATCTTATGATGTCTTCCTTTATCTTTATTCATCATCATCATCATATCGACCCATTACCGGCCCACTACAGGGCACGGGTATACAATGAGAAGGGGCTAAGGCCGTAGTCCAATGAAATTTGCAAGCCGCAACGGATGGTATCGCGATATGATTTTAAATAAAAGCAACACATTCGAATTCAAAAAAAAAAAAAAATTCAGAATTCATTTATTTATGGTCAGATTACATTGGATCAATAACAATAGAGACGATGACGTCAGGAAAAGTTTAAAACTGCGTTCCAGCCGCCACGCCTACCTCCGAAACTAAAGCTATGATTATATTATGTTCCAAACCAAATTGTTGGATGAAAAAAGTATACAGTTAGTTCAGCATGCAAGAAACATAATAATTGTTAAGTGCATGTGTACGTGTGTGTGCGTGTGTGTGCATGTGTATTTGAGTGTGTGTATTTGAGTGTGTGAATAGGTATGTTTGTTATGAGTTGGAGTGATAGTGCGAGCGTGTGCATGTGTATGAGGCGTACCGAAAGAGTTTATGAAAATATAACATTATTTAACTACTAATAGCATTCAAATTCAAATTCAAAAAAAAATGTATTCATGTCTACCTTATTACAGGCACTTATGAAGCGTTCATACAATTAACATGTTACACTAATGTTAGTGATGGTGATAACTGCATTCGTTAACTTAACACTAAAGCTAAAGAAGAGCCCACAACAAACTTAGGTAATAAGTTGATATATTAACGTATAGTAATGTATAAATAGTGAGGTTATTTTGTATTAATTAATATGTGACATCTTAGAAATATACAATTTTCGATTTTTCAATATAAATCGGCAATTTCATATTTAATTTAATCCTAAATATTTAGCATCGTCGTTTGTACTTTATTTTTCTATTATTTTTATAAAACGTTTCCTGCAACGCCATAACGTATTAAATATATGAATTTAACTGAACATGTTATTTAATCTCAAGTCCAGACATAACACAAATATAAACGTAGAGATGGCGAATCGATAGCCGATAACAGAAGTGCAACACCTTGATAGTCAACTTGAAAGACTTGATAGCGGGTTCAGTGCCCGATAGTGGTGACACTGAAAGCTTGAAATTCCATCGATTTTATATCTTCATGTTTGTCACTTACATTAAAATTCTGCCGTTTATAACACATTACTTTAAGCAAAAGTAAGTAGTAGAGTTTTTATGACAGAGCTCGTCCATCACTGTCATCAACTCATTACCAGCCTACTGCAGGCTGTGGCGTACTTAAGGGTTTTGGCCAGAGTATGCATAAAGAAGGAAGCTGCTATAAAATGGGAAAATCCTTCGCATTTATGAGTTATACAAAAATTTTAGGGTATAGAAAAGTCCTATTATAGTATTAAGGACTACATCAACGATAAAAATGCTTGGGTGTAAATTATTGCTCTAACCAGGTTACTTCTTTAATTAGTTTTTAAACGACAATGTGAGATGGTGATAACAAAAAAAAAATAACAACCGGTTAAGTTTGTTGTGGGCTTCTTCTAAGACCAGGGCGCGTTTGGAACCCTCGTAGCTTTAGTTTTAAGTTGACGAATTTATTCATCGCCATCAACTTACTCCTATGTCATATTTTACATGTAATGTACGCATCAAAAGTGCCATCTATGTGCCTATTTGAATAAAGAAATATTTGACTTTGACTTTGAGTGCTTTGAGCATGTATGAAGTGCACACCACTGACTACAGGGCATGGGTCACCTCTCAGAATGAAAAGGATTTAGGCCGTAGTCCACGCTGGCCAAGTGTGGATGGGTAGACTTCACACGCCGTTGAGAACATTATGGGGAATCTCAGGCATGCAGGTTACCTCACGATGTTTTCATTCACAGTTCAAAGCAAGTCATATTTAAATTGCTTAAATAAAAAACCTACATAACTCCGAAAACTCACTGGTGTGTGCTTGTTCTCGAACTCGGTCTTCACGAAAGGAGAACCTAAGTTTTACCCACTTCACTTTAGCACCGCTTCGAGCTACCGGGGAAGTATAATATTTACAGAGAACTATGACTATTTATTTGTCACAACCCGGGATTCGAACCCTAAACCATACAGGTATATAAGTAGGTACTATAATATATATTTGGGTACAAAACTGTGTTTCACCTGTATTTTCTACTAAATAAAAAAAAGGGACCCGTTCAAATATTTTTGCCGGTTTCCATTACTTTTTTTTTTTTTGCTATAATATTCTGTGTGAACGGTAGTTCCCCAAGTAAAAGATACTTCATTTGTTTTCTATACATACGAAAGCAAGAGTTGGGCGAAAACAGTATAAGCGCAGGGTGTATGACAAGCAGCGGAGAGGTTAAATTTCTAAAACACTTCATTTTTTTCGACTTGTTTTACAGTATAAACAATCTTTTCTTAATTGTTTTTTTGTAAAGTTCGCACAGAATTAAGAACATACAGAAACCGTGAACATGACTTATATTGAAGCATCAAAACCCACTCCACTTTAGTACTGTTTCTCGAACAGGCGGTTAGTGACTTAATTCTATTTAGCAATTGACAGAGATTGTGCGCGGGGCGTTTTCACAGTTTTTGGACAAAATACACTGCATGTAAGAATGGCTGAATGAGGGTTCTGTATTTTCCTGGCATAAATAGAAAAAACAAACAAAATAACTTATTTTCTTAACAATTTGAAAATAAGCGTTACACTAAAAAGTAACACAAAGATTGTTTGCATTATGAGACAGATAAGATTTGTCTATTAAGCGTATGCGCATAAAATACGAAGAGTTATTTATAATTGGGCATAATTTTTTTTAAACAACCAGAGACACCTAAATTATTGTTAGTAGTTTATTTATTTATTTAACAAAGACCAGTAGGTACATTATACGATCTAACTTACTATTCAAAAGGATTATTTATTTATTTATTTATATATATGAATCAAAACAAGGTTTACTATGACCCACAAATATTCGAATAGATTTGGGTAAATAATAATATGGCCATGGTGTGGGTGAGTATCTGACTCCTAACTAGTTATAACTGTATTTAGGATATCACATATTCTACTGCGGACTAGTAGCGTGTACAGGATTCATATTTTAAAAACTGTAATGTAATGTACTGATAAAGTGCACTGTTAAAACACATCACTTATTTCTTAGAACTTAATATCAAAACATGATTAAATAATAGGTCTATAAACTTAATAAACACAAAACTTAACAAACTAGTATTAAAACAAGAAACTATCAAACATTTCCTCTTAATAACCCATTATCGGCCCACTACAAAGCACTTGTCTTCTTCCACAAGGAGAAGGGTTTGAGTTCTAAGTCTACCACACCGGCCCAGTGTATTGATAGGCTTCACAGGTCTTTGAAAACATTAGAGAACTCTCTGGCATACAGATGGTACTGATTTAATCACGAGGCGATATTTCAGTTGCTTAAAACGTACATAACTTAGAAAAGTTATAGGTGAGGATTCGAACTCGGCCGTCAGTCGGGGGAAGCCGAAGTCCTAACTACTACGCTATCACCGCTTTTAATATTATAGAGGATTAATAAGTGAGAATATCGGTATTCCCCGCTTCCTCTCGTATACCTCGCTATGATCTAAACCAAAGCCTAGTATGAAAACCAGGGACGGAACATAGGGAATATAAAATGAGTCAATTCGCCATAATCTCTGATGAAACGTTTGAAGCTTCAAATTAGCCGCGGCCGGCTTCAGAAACTAAGATTGGATCCCTTGTGACGTAACGGGGTTGAGGTAATTCCGCTTTGGAAACTCCTTTGAAACATGCGTTGCTTTGTGACTTGAGTGACCGTGAAAATAGGGGTCAGAAAATAAACATTTTTTAAATTACTTAATGTAAAAGTGAACATTAGTGTGGTGTGTGGTGTACATAAAGAACTATTCTATTTCTAACAATTACTTATTTTTCGTGATTTTCACTTTCTCGACTGTATCGGCTGTTATAAATATCCCGTCCCGCAGCTCACAGGAGAAAAGATATATCTATATCCCCATTTTATATATTATGCTGTTCTGTACTTCTTCTTCTTCGTCTCCCTCTGCCTCTCCCGCGTCGTCTATTTTGATTAGTATTTTTTGAAACATTGTATATTAATATATTTATTTTATTTATTATTAGAAATTCAAATTATTTACGTCTTTGTTATAAAATTGCTATAGTTAAACCAACTGTATATATAAAAAAAAATATTAAACTTATGTTATATATTATATGTCATAATTATAGTTAAGTTATTGTAAAATCTAAAATTCCTCAAAGCTATAAAAGCTTTAGATATTTTACCTTTTCTGTATTTTGCCTGTTTTTTTTTGTTTTGTGTGTTTTTTCTTGACTTTGACTTTTGACTTTTTCCTATCGTCCCATCCCACAGCATCCCTTAACTTAGTTTTAAAGTTGGACACGCATTGTGCATTTCCAATTGATATTTACATATATAACATTGAAGTAAAGAGTGCGCTTATGTTATTACTGCTGATTGGATAATTCTGCCTATTGCTTATACTACATTGTCATATCAGTTTAAAAAAAAAATTTAGGTCACAAAAAATCATTATGTTTGCAAACCTAACCGTCTAACTTTGATAAATCTTTAGACTATCCATAAAATTATATATATTTTTAGTAGTTATCATTTAGTATATTGTACCTTTATGACCTATACCACAATAAAATCATCTTACTCACATCCTGGGAGAAATCTCTTTTAGAGATAAGCTTTCCTTCGTACACTTCTTGTATCATATGTTCTCATTCACTTTATATGGTTCATAAATAATAAATAAATAAATAAAATTTTATTGTTTTGTTTTTGTTATTTGGCGACGACGAAGACAAGGGGGCTGGCTGAAAACCAGTAGTTCGTTTTGTAGTATGCAGCTCCTCTGTCGTTTTAAACAAATTTATGACACAAATGTAACATTTTACAGAAATGTGTGATAATAAAGACTATTTTTCTTTCTTTCTTCAAATATGAAAGATTGTACATATGATAGATGATTTTATGTGTGACTGTTTATGGTTTAATCACGCATACACCTAAATAGATTAAATGTAATTTGGATCATAGAGCGACGATATTCTGGGTTGGCAGACGGGATACTTTTTATCCCGGGAAAACAAAGCAACATGCTACGCTATGGTGGAAGAAAACCCATTTAAGGCCCCATTTTTTATATAGATTTTTTATACAACTATACCACAATGTTTTGACCATGGTGCCAGCCATGGCAAACACCATAAACTCACGCAGGTTCCTCGAAGTAGCATATCGTTAGCACTTACATGCGAAATGGCCGACTTGTGACAACATCAGGGCTTTACTCAAAATTCTTAGACTTTTCATGGAAATAAGGATTAGTGAAGTGTCACCTCTATCTATACTTATATTATTAATGCGAAAGTTGATCTGTTTGTTTGTTTTTTTTGTTATGTATCGTCGCCGTTACGTTGCATCAACATTGTTGACCTCGTTTATGGGATACTAAAGACTACTCGTATTTGTCAAAATTTAGTCCATCAAAAGCATAATATTGGTATCTACAAACTAAAATAACTGAGAGCTTATCTAACACTAATAATAAAGCTAAAGAGTTTGTTTTTTTTGTTTAAACCGAGTCCAAATGGGACTAAAAATATCATTTGCTGCCAAATCAGATACGGACATATATTGAAATACACCTACTTTACGTTTAACGTTGCGTTATATTTACGGTTACCAAATATACATTAAAGAAAAACCTAAAAATCGTTTAGTCGTTCTTACGAAAGTTTTATGTACCTATAAGAAGATACAAATCTCTGAGGTTCGTGGTTCGTTTTAAAAAATTCTGAAGATATTCTTTGAGAAATATTGTGAAATGAGTAAAATTTTAGGAAATCTATTCACTTCCCAGCAACATTTGTGTCTGTGAGAACGTACAATTTCCACTTTTGCATACAGCAACTGTAAACGTTCTTGGAAAATTGAATGCTTTTGTCTCTGTACTATCGTGGCCATCCGCGGACTCTATTTCAAAGTGAATAACATCTAGCAGCGACGTACTGTCGCGTGCAAAAGTGCTTTAATTACATAATACAAAAATACTTCTATCAACAAGAACATACTTAAATAGAGGATATTTTAAAGTTCAGCATTAAATACCTTTTAATACTTATTGGGTGGTTAATATCAAAGGGGTGTAAGGGGGAGGGGGGTGTAAGGGGGAGGCTAGTACCAGTCAGCCTCCCAAAATGCCAACCTCACCTGCACGTGGTGCACCCTGCCGTCTAACCGACGAGGCTCTGGCGACCGACAAGTGGCGGTATAACTACTTCAAATTGGCTAGACTGAATAAATGGCACAGACCGGTGTCGGGCAGCAGCGACGCCGGTGCGATCAGTCTAGCCCTGCGATGACCAACCCGCCTGCCCAGCGTGGTCATTACCGGGCAAATCTTTGTATGAATGGAGAAGAAAAAGCCACAGCCCCTAGTCCCCGGCAGCCCCGCTATTCCTGGCTCTGGCAGCGGTTATGGTAACGGCGGGGCAAGGGGTGTCAAGAATCTCCGGAAGAGATTCCGCTGCCAAACCCGACGACTGGACCTGGCAACGTATAACGCACGCACGTTGAGGACCGATGAGAAGTTAGTCGAGCTGGAAGAAGCAGTGAGCAAGTTGCGCTGGAGTATCATGGGTTTATCTGAAATCCGTAGACAGGGGGAGGACACGATAATCCTAAAATCCGGCAACTTGTTCTACTACCGGGAGGGCGAACAACAGTCCCAAGGTGGTGTCGGATTCATCGTCCACAAATCCCTTGTCAACAACATTGTTCGAGTCGAAAGCGTGTCGAGCAGGGTAGCGTACCTTGTACTCAGAATAACCAAACGGTATTCCCTGAAGGTTATACAGGTCTACGCACCCACAACTGCGCACTCCGACGAGGAAGTAGAGGCATTGTATGAGGATATTTCGAAAGCCATACATGCCTCGAAAACCTACTACAGTGTTGTGATGGGGGATTTCAACGCGAGGCTGGGCAAGCGAAGCGGTGCAGAGCTGAGAGTGGGGCAATTTGGATATGGGCAACGGAACGAACGGGGCCAAATGCTTGCCGACTTTATGGAGAAGGAGGGCCTCTTTATGATGAACTCCTTTTTCGAAAAGCGGCCGCACAGGAAATGGACCTGGCTGAGCCCCGATGGTTCGACGAGAAATGAGATCGACTTTATCATGTCGACCAAACGGCATATATTCAATGATGTCTCTGTGATCAACAGGGTGAAAACCGGGAGCGATCACCGTATGGTAAGAGGCACATTGAATATAAATGTAAAGCTGGAAAGGGTCAGACTGGTAAAGTCTACGCTCCGGCCTACTCGTGCTCATATCCAAAACCCCGAGAGCTTTCAACTGGAGCTGCAAAACCGGTTTGATTGCCTGGACTGCGATTCTGTGGACGATCTTAACAACAGGCTTGTGGAAACTGTCCATACGGTTGGGTCCAAGTTCTTTAAGACCCACCGTAAACATAGAACCAAAAAGTTCTCAGCCCATACACTCGGGCTTATGGAGAAGAGACAAGAAATGAGACTACAGTCTTCAAAAGATGCGTCTGAATATCGGCGTATTAATAGACAGATCTCGAAGTTGCAGACGAAAGACTTGCGACACTTTAACACTGAGAAAATTAAAGTCGCCATTGAGCGCAACAAAGGCTCGAAAGTGTTCGCAAGAGATCTGTCTATCGGACAGAGCCTGTTGACTCGCCTGAAGACTGACAATGGTAGTCTCATATCTTCTAAACCAGAGATCCTGAGTGAGGTTGAGAAATTCTATGGACAGTTATACACCTCAACACAAAAGCCTGTTGAAAGTTTGGCTAAAGACCCTAGAGCCAAATTGACCCGACACTTCACTGGAGATATCCCGGACGTCAGCCTTTACGAGATTAGTATGGCTCTCAAACAACTTAAGAACAACAAGGCACCGGGTGATGACGGAATCACAGCAGAACTCCTGAAAGCGGGTGGAAAACCGATACTTAAAGTCCTTCAGCGGTTGTTCAATTCCGTCATTCATCAAGGCACAACGCCAGAGGCATGGCACAGGAGCGTGGTTGTTCTGTTCTTCAAAAAAGGTGATAATACCTTGCTGAAGAACTACAGACCTATCTCGCTGTTGAGCCATGTCTACAAGTTGTTCTCAAGAGTCATTACGAATCGTCTCGCGAATAGGTTCGACGACTTCCAGCCTCCTGAACAAGCCGGTTTCCGAAAGGGCTTCAGTACCATAGACCACATACATACGCTGCGGCAGGTTATACAGAAGACTCAAGAGTATAACCGGCCACTTTGCTTAGCGTTTGTGGACTATGAGAAAGCCTTTGATTCGGTGGAAACCTGGGCTGTGTTAAGGTCACTGCAGAGATGCCGAATTGACTACCGGTACATCGAAGTTTTGAAGTGTTTGTACAAAAACGCCACTATGTCAGTCCGTATACAGGACCAGACTACGAAACCGATCCAACTGCAGCGAGGAGTGCGACAGGGAGATGTTATCTCCCCGAAGCTGTTTACCGCTGCGTTGGAGGACGTTTTTAAGCTTCTGGATTGGAACGGGCTTGGCATCAACATTAACGGCGAGTACATCACTCAACTTCGGTTTGCCGACGATGTAGTCATAATGGCAGAGACTCTGGAAGACCTTAATGCGATGCTCAATGACCTCAGCAGAGTTTCTCAACAGGTGGTTCATACGAAGGCGTATGAACATGAGCAAGACGAAAATTATGTCTAACGCTCATGTTCCGCTCCACCCAATAATTGTTGGGAACTCTGCACTCGAAATTGTAGACGAGTATATATACCTAGGACACACGATCCAGTTAGGTAGGTCCAATTTCGAGAAAGAGGTAAACCGCCGAATTCAACTCGGATGGGCAGCGTTCGGGAAACTTCGTGACATCTTCTCGTCCAAAATCCCCCAGTGCCTGAAGACTAAAGTCTTCGAACAGTGCGTGTTGCCAGTGATGACTTACGGATCAGAGACATGGTCGCTAACTATGGGCCTCATAAGAAGGCTCAGAGTCACTCAGCGGGCGATGGAGAGAGCTATGTTAGGAGTATCTCTACGTGATCAAATCAGAAATGAGGAGATCCGTAGAAGAACTAGAGTTACCGACATAGCTCAGCGAGTTGCGAAGCTGAAGTGGCAATGGGCGGGGCACATAGCTCGGAGAACCGATGGACGTTGGGGTCTTAAGGTGCTGGAATGGCGACCCCGCACCGGTAAACGCAGCGTAGGTCGGCCCCAAACGAGGTGGACAGATGACATCAGGCGAGTAGCTGGGAGCCGTTGGAGGCAAGCGGCCCAGGACCGTGCATTGTGGAACTCCCTACAAAAGACCTATGTCCAGCAGTGGACGTCAATTGGTTGAGATGATGATGATGATGAATACTTATTGGTGCCAATCAGCCAAAGGTAAGGTAAGCCTTAGGTCATTGGAGACTTACTTAGATTTCAAGGTTGCTAGCTAGGCCTAGTTTTCAGGAATAGCCACCCTTTCGGAGGGACAGAGTTTGATTCCCGGCGCACTAATTCTCTATTTTATGAGTTATGTGCGGTTTAAATTTAAATATAACTCGCTTTAACGGTGATTGAGATAATCATGAGAAAATGCGTGTAAAATCTATCTGTCCACTCTGAGTTTATCACTCTGAGAGAAGACCCGTATCCTGTAGTGGGCTGCTATTGGGACGATAGTGATGATGATATAATAAGTGGCGGGAAATGTGGAAACCGCAAGGACTTTCTTAATCTTGCCTCTCTATCTCTTTCCTGGTTCTGTTTTAAGATACTTATTGTTCCATAAAGGAATTTCCACTTAAATGGAACGTTCGGGATAATTAACAAAAAGGGGTGTAATTATATAAAATTGCATCTTCGAGCGCACAATAAATAAATTGTAAATTGTAAGTGGGTAGTTTTGAAGCAACATCGCAGCAAAATCATATCGATGGTCAACTGCTGACGCGAGCCGCGGCTATGTCACTGCATAGGTAACATGGATTCAAACTACATAACATTGCGTTGGTTTCCACTCGGCATCGTATCGGATCGCTAATTTACTTTGTGACACGTCCTTGTTATTAGGATATTAACTAGCCTCGGCTGAAGCGTCCACAGGAGAAAAATACGTAAATTACACCAAACTCGTCTTATATGGACTTTTGACGTGATGACGTCTTATAAATCAATGAACGCCGGCTGCATGCAAGATAAAACATGATTTTCACGTTCCGCCTGAACCGAGCTTGCAAGCGAGACCGCGGAGTAAGTGATAGAGAGGTAATCCAACTTTACAGACAACCAATTCTTTGTAATAAAACAAAATCAGTAAATTAGAGCATATTCTTCGTAACGCTTTTCAGTGCGAGCTTACTCGCCAATAACTGTCCAGAGTAAATATTGGTGTAAGCAAGACAACGACGTTTTTGAGAATTCCGAATGAAGGTCCGAGCTGTTTGTATGTTTGCCCGCTCGCTTGTAGCTTGTAATCTATGTTTGTTTGGGCGCGACCTGTTACCTTTCGACACTGACACTGGCTTATTGAAATGATACCACTGTTTGTAGATAAGACTAACTTTTCTATTAGGTTATCTATTCGTTATGGCGTTTTTTTATAATACCTATGTACAGTGATATACAATTTAGCGGCCTTATCACTACCGGATCTCTTCCAGGCACCCAATGGCGTGAAAAACACAAGTATTGGAATTGGAGGGTAGTGATGGTGCATAGATACACAATTTGAATGAAGTTTTTGATATACGTTTGGGTAGCACCCTGGATAGTTTGGCTCGCAAATTTGCCCGACAGATGGCGCTGGGGTCCGCTAGTATATATATATATAGTGCATTATATTATAAATGCTAAAGTGTGGTTGTTTGTTTGTCCTTCTTTAAAACCCTAACTAAGCAACCAATCGACTTGATTTTTGGTATAGAGTTAATTGAAAAGATAGAGAGTAACATACATAACAGCTTCATTTTATTCCAGGGAAACAAACGATTCTGAAGATGATGGGCAACAGCTAGATTAATAAACACGATGCTTTTTGAGAAATAATCGTTAATTTAACTGCCAAATTTAAACATAACACAAAAATACTCGCTTAGTTTGTTGTGGGCTTTTCCTTAAACCAGTGTGCGTGTAAAAACCTCATACTTAATCTAGTAATCAATATTTTATACACGTTTTTTTCGAGGGTACTATCTTGACAGAGGTGTAAGGGGGAGGGTAATTCCTGCACCAACTGACTAAACACTGAATTTCTGGCCAATAGCGGTACAGCTATACTAGCTGGCCCTTAAGTCCACTGATTGACAGAAGACAGCAATGATATATCATGTTAATGATTTGTATCATCATCAGTAGTCTTAGGAGTCCACTGCTGGACTAGTCTTTCCCAACGAGTATTCCGATAGTGGACTAAAGGCCTCTCCCAAAGGCCACTGTTAGACTAAAGGCCTCTCTCAACGAGAGTTTGCAGATAATAATCATCTCGTTAGGCAGACGAGTTGGTCATCGCAATAAATGGCAGTAGTGGCACAGAGGACTACTTGCGACTTTTGTAACACTCCCTTAGTTGCCCCGTACGAAACCCGCGGAAGGTATATGACAACTGTTGTGATAAGTAGGATACCTAACGATTTATATATTGTTTTATAATAATAGACCGTACTATGGGCCTCATAAGAAGGCTCAGAGTCACTCAGCGGGCGATGGAGAGAGCTATGCTCAGAGTATCTCTACGTGATAAAATCAGAAATGTGGAGATCCGTAGAAGAACCAGAGTTACCGACATAGTTCAACGAGTCGCGAAGCTGAAGTGGCAATGGGCGGGGCACATAGTTCGGAGGAGGGATGGACGTTGGGGGTCCCATGGTGCTGGAATGGCAGCCCTGTACTTGTAAACGCAGCGTTGGTTGACCCCCGACGAGGTGGACGGACGACATTAGGCGCGTCGCAGGTAGCCGCTGGATTCAAGCGGCACAAAACCGTAGAATTTGAAACTCCCTACAAAAGACCTATGTCCAGCAGTGGACGTCTATCGGTTGATTTCATGAGACCGTTGTCGAAATAAGTTCACAACGATCCAAATTACAGATTCACGGCAATCCCTTGACACACATGGATGCCCGTCCTTACGTCTTAACGACACACTCACGTTTACTAGTAAGTGCATCGAGGTGTTAATCCACTTAAAGTAATGAGGATGCTAATCATTCACGGATTTTCGGAGCAGCAGCAAATACGAAGGTAGTAAGATATTTTTTACTTTTTAACTGGATATGATAAGAAACTATTAACAAAAGAAAACGTCAATATGAACTTTCTGGAACGCAACGAAATAATTCCAGCTACTAGATAAAGCGATAGGTATATTGGATCTTTACAATATTTATATTATGTTGTACGTAATATAAATAATTTACGACCCATCATAGGTCATCAACAACTAGAAATTTCTCTATCTCTTTAGCTCTCTCACATCTCGTCGCTAACTATAGACCTCATAAGAAGGCTCACGGTTAAGTGCAGCACGTCGGTCATGTTACAAAGAATCGAGTGCCCCCCTTTATCTTTCAATATCACAGTAATCATCAGATGCTCAGTAAGAACATGTCCATAAATTGCGTTACAGTCCGGACTGCCGATCTATTCAACGTTAGCTTCTGCTTCTCTGGGGTCCCTTGGACTATCCACCAAAAAAATACAATTCGATTTAAATCCTGAGATTAGCGTTAGCCAAACAAACTCTTTTATAACATTAGTATAAATGTGCAAGAAAATATTGTCGTAACATCCCTGATCCCTTTTAGTTTCAATGACTTGCTCACGCTTCGTCAATCAGCGGTACGAAGTGCTAATCCACTTGCAGTAATGAGGATGCTAATGAATCGCAAAGGAAGAGCCTTTGAACTGCGCTCGTAGCACTAGCTCGCTGAGATATAGTGCCTTTGGCCAGTACCTCTTGCAATCATACTTCATGCTATACTTATATTGTTAATGCCAAAAAGGGCTTGTCGTGAATCCTTTTACACGCAATAACGGCGTACGTAACATGGTTTTTCCTACATATATAAACGAGGTATTTCGTGACAGAAGTTCTACGAGTTTGTACAGTTTTAGACAACTATCGCTTGAAATAATGAAGCATGATGTTCATCGAAAAGTATTTTCGTCAACAACCCTTGTCGGTGTAAGTTGCAATGACTTGCTCACGCTTCGCCAATCACTATGCCGAAGTGCTAATCCACTTGCAGTAATGAGGGTGTTAATAAATCGCAAAGGAAGAGCCTTTGAACTGCGCTCGTTGCACTAGCTCGCTGAGATATAGTGCCTTTGGCCAGTACCTCTTGTAATTAAACTTCATGCTATACTAATATTGTAAATGCTAAAGAGGGCTTGCCGTGAATACTTTTTTCACGTAGCAACGGAGCACGGAACAAGACATAGGTCTTTTATTCATTCGAGGTCGTTCGTGACATGAGTTCTATGTACAATATCGTATACAGGAAACAAGTGTCGTGTCATATATTATAGGTCGCAAGTGTTTTGTATGCAAGTTTATTACGTCTTGAACCTTCCGTTTTGTTCCGTTGCTACTTCCACGCAGCAACGGAACACTGAACGTACCGTCGTCGTGGTTTTTTTTGAACGAAATGACAAAAAGTGCCGGCACTGAGTGTCATAAGCTTCATACTTCGGGAAAAATAATACACGCGGACAAAATTATGGTCAAAGCGTATGATTGATAAAAGTCAAAAAAGAAACGTTTTGTCTGTCTGTAACATACATAATTATAACTATACTTTATATGTAATTATATACATTGTTACATATATAATTTGTTGGTCGTTCTTAATTAAATATTTTCAAAAACTACTTACCTAATACATTTGGTTGATGTAAATATAATTGCTGTGTGTGAGGAAGAACAAGTAACGTAATACCTGTTTGCTAAATTATTTTATCTACTCATTGCAAGTTATTTTTCATTGTAAAAATTATCTCATAAATAAATAACTTTATGAGAAAATTTCTAGCCCTCTTAATCGACGGTTTTAACTTTTGTTTTTAATTATTATGGTTGTTTTACAAAAAAAAAGAATACTTATTGTCAAACACTTTTCATCAGTATTTTAGTTCGGAAACTTGTTACTACGATGTATATGTTAGTGTTAGTGCACAAATTATACAAGAACCTTTCGACAAACTCGAAAGTTTACTGGAAACCAATCTAAGGCAACAGCTTCCTGACATATAGACAATAGAAAAGGTTATATTAATTACTTTATCTTTAAACATTTTAAGAACCAAATTATCCTACAAGTAGCTTTAGTGAGTATTCTCTAAAGCCCAAAGGTAGTTCTATCCTTATCGACTCCGAGGTGTAGAAAAAAGATAGCACTACTCAATTCAATCTGATTGATTTTTAATTTGAACGGTCAGATTTATCATGAAATTTTGGGGACCGTAAGGACGCAAAATCTAGGTAAACTTGAAAAAGTAAGCGTTCTAGTGGAAGTATTTGAATATAGACTAATATATATAGTAGATATTTTTTTTTATGTTTATAGATGAGCGATTGACTGCAATCACACCTGATGGTAAGCGGTGATGCAGCCTAAGGTAGTGCGCGCTTGCCTATAAGATGCCTTTTCACTCTTGATTTGAAGGTACTCATATTGTAGGTACTGGGGAAAATGGAAGCTGGAAGGGCTTTCCAGAGTCGATGTGGAGGTTGCTGCAAAACGTAATTTTTTAATAAATGAATGAATGAATATACTTTTATTGAACACCACAAAAAGTACATAAAAAAGAAAAGTAAAACAAAACAACGTATACAATTTGGCGGCCTTACCGCTTCATAGCAATTTCTTCCAGTCAACCATTCTTGAAAATGTCAAAACCGTCATAAAAATGTCCGTGACACAAAGGAATGCTAAAATTGAAAACCGCTTAGCGGGCTACAATTTTATGGCATAGCCTTTATCTCGCCAATAAATTATTGCTTGTATCACATTTTCCTTTACCCGTTCATAATATCCCGAAGAGCATCGATACATAACGCCGTACGGAGCGGCCATGAATAATACATGGCATTCGTGTAAAATCAGCGTGCGCTAGACAATTCCGTCAGAGCAGCCTTTGACGTTGTCTGCGAGGCACATCAAAGGCCGCCGCCTTGTTTGCGCCTCTCCAGGCCTCTACAGGTTACCGCAGAGAGGGAATATTGATTGCACGTATGCACAATTGCACTGTGGTTACCTTGACGTACCGTTCCGTGGATAGTCACGAAATTTTGCACCTAAAACTGAAGTTACGTGCGTACATTTGCTGTGAAATTTTGTAAGATACTACACCAAGGATTTTTGCCTCATCTGGTGACAGAAGGGCTGGCTCATTTTTGCGCAAAAGATCAGCCTGGCTGTGACTCGGAAAGAAGCATTCTTGGCACCATTCCACGCGAGCATAACTTATAGTCATGTATATCAGTCATTATGTCGTATAAAAAATTACCAATGTATTAAAACTTTTTTTGGTAATACAGGTTATAAATTCGTGCGCCTATTTTATTCCCTGAACCCTGAACTATCATTACACCAAATAATGTCGGTCTCTTGTTCTCTGAAAAACAAATACAAATATATACGTAGCAATGCTTCTTGGTCTCTTGGGCTTGATAGAAATAAGCATGTCTTTAGTACTTCCCCGGACGAGCTCTGTCACAATATGCTCTATTACTTCATAGACTTGGTTGTAAGTGAAGTCTAAGTCTGTAGCGAGTAGTGGTGAGGCAGTTATATAAAGCAAGAAATCCTAATAAATTTCTACCCAGCCTCGTACCCGAATGTTAAATCGATTTGGCACCGATAAAAAGCTATCCATATCGACCAACCATAGTTTAATATGGTTTGCTTTTTGATGTCGGTCAAAAAAACAAAAGTGAACTATACGCAAAAATCCGTCATATGGTAAGAACAGCAAATACCTAGAGAGGAGCGAAAGCGATGCGATGATTTTGGCATTTATTAAAAAGCACACAATGCTGGCCCACTACACTGGGATCGTCTCTTTTATATTTTATTTTTAATATTAAACCCCCCGGCGATCGCTGTTTAACACAGAGCAGTTATGGGAACAGAGATCTTCAACATTATTCCTGACTATAATATATTTTTAAAGTTATATTATAATAAATATCTAAATTGTTACACCTGTAGATGTCTATCTATAGCATATTCTTTTTTTTTAACACCTTGCTGCTGCGGCTGTCATAGTGTACTTTCTACCTTATAGCTTCATTGTATTTTAATTTTTGGAAAATTTTCTCTGTGGTGTACAATAAAAGTGTATTCATTTATTTATTCATTCAAAAGTTTAGGAGAACAGGACATTGTTATGACATTATTGCTCGTTGTATGCATACATAAGTAGGTGAGCTTGACTTTGATTTTGTATGCATTTTGTGATGTAAACTTTTAAATATCTTTAGACTAGAACTGCGGTTAAGGTATTTTTACTTGACGCATGGTAGGAAAAGGGTTGATTCTTATTATTATATTGAAGAGGCTCATTGAACGAACTACGTTCAGAACAGAAGTTAATCTTCGGAGTTCCGAATATGGTCGTTAATCCTCTTTTGTGCCTCGAAGAGTAATGACAGTTGATACCTAAGAGTTTCCTTTATCGATAATAACCGAAATTGGAGCTCTCTCTCGGAGCCGCATGATGTCCACTAAGAATTTCTGGACTGAAAACTCCAATAACTAACAATTTTTGCCCAACTATGAAATTGAATTCAAATTCAAAATTCAAATTCCAATTCATTTATTTCAAGTAGGCCTACTTTATAAGCACTTTATACCAAATTTTTATAATGTGTCTTTTAAAATTAATCCATTTTCTCTGTCAGTATTTATTGCTCTGTGTTCCAGTGGTAGCGCGCAGTCTACTGAAGAGCCCTTTACAGCGTTATTGAGATTCAGAGGAGTCCCTCTTCATCATGTCTTCATAATCCTGGAGATGGCTGAAACAATAATAATGAATTATGTATAGACTGCCTACTTTTATATGCGGGCCTGGTACTTAACGCTAGGCACTCGTAGGTATGGCATATTATACGAACATTGAACGAATGCTTTTGAATACAATCAAAAACAGTTATATGTATTTTTGTTTAGTAGTGACAGTTATTTTGGTTAACTGTGGGCTATACGAGTGTATATATACACGAAGGACACCAGGAAGTATTTTTGTATCAGTAATGCACGTAATTATATTATATACCCACCGACACGATGTCAAAAACAATCGCTGCGAATCAAATGTTTTATTTTAAGAATAGTTTTAACAATTCTTTAATTAAATAGAACATATACATATAGTTCAGAGCACGGATAGAAGATATAGATAGGCCTCAGGTTGGAACTAAAAAACTCCTCGCACGATGGTACGGCACGGAAAAATCCTTCTAAAAACCAGATTTGACGTATCAACAGATTATTATGAAAATTAAGCTTAATTTGCTATAGTCCGCGAAAAGCAGGAGAATCTGTATGGTGTAATTTATAATTTCTTCAACCTTATACTCCACACCAAACAGATCTTCGGCAATGTACCCTCTACGCACGTTTCGCTCCGAAACCGGAGCATCCTCAGGAGATGTTGACTTTGCAATGAATAATTGTTAAGTACTAACTACTAACAATTAAACTGCTTTTATTCAATATTTAATTCCAGATTAGTCCAAAACCAACGAAGACAATTCATAAGGCCACAGCGCTAATCAGAAAAAAACCTTACGTAGCTACTGCGAAGAAGAAACCTTGTGTGAATTTTCCCCGTACAGTACAGGGAAAATTCACACAGTATGGCTTGATAGGTATGTAAATATCCACCCTTGTGCCATACCTACGGGCTACATATGCAAGGCTACGTATGTAAGGCACATAAATGAGGCCTCTACAAGCTTTCCATGTGTCCCGATCCTTATCTAGCTTATGTCGGCAATTTCGAATATCGCGTGCGGCCTCTTTGGGTCGCCACGTGAAGCATAAGCGATAAGCGTTTTTTAACAAGCGTTTTCAGTACCATATAAAAGTTATATGGTACATGATTAAAGTACCCGCGGGCTTTATTAATAAACAACAATTTGTTATAGAAATTTAAGGCGTTCAAATTCAAATTCAAATTCAAAATTTCTTTATTTATGTATTTCTTTATAGGCACTTATGAGGCGTTCATACATATTTGTTTACAAAATTGTAAGGGGATGGTGATAACTTAAATGTAAAACTACGAGGGTTCCAAACGCGCTCTGGTCCAAGAAGAGCCCACAACAAACTTAGCCGGGTAATTTTTTTTTGTTATCACCATCTCACAGTAAATTTATATTAAACTATGAATCTAGAGCAATTCACACCCGCTTTTTTATCGTTTAATTTTTCCTTAATATTATAATAGGATTTTTCTGTAAGCTTACGTTTTATACAAACTTCGAACTTATTGAGTTATTACGTTGTTTATGCTATAAATAAATAAATAAATAAATATACTACGACAATACACATATCGCCACCTAGCCCCAAAGTAAGCGTAGCTTGTGTTATGGGTACTAAGATGACTGATGAATATCTTTATGAATAATATACAAGAATACTTAGAATATACATATAAACACCCAGACACTGAAAAACATTCATGCTCATCACACAAATATTATCCAGTAGTGGGAATCGAACCCACGGCCTTCGGCTCAGAAAGCAGGGTCGCTGCAAACTGTGCCAATCGGCCGTCAAAATCTATATCTAATCTATATAAGTCTATCTATAGACTACATACCAAACAGCAACATAATGTGTTATATTTCATGCAAAGCTTTGAACATATTTTAAATAAATATAATTACTTAGGAAATATTCATTTATAGCCAGCAAAAAGCATGGTACTTGTGTATCGAAGACCAAATAATGGTGTGCCAAATACACTTGCTATGATAAGTTATACAAATTTCCATTTATTATTATGTTAAGTCGAAGTGTATGCTGTATCATCATAGGCATCATCATATCAACCCATTACCGGCCCACTACAGGGCACGGGTCTCCTCTCACATTGAGAAGGGGGTTAAGGCCTACGGCCTTGACCCCCTTGAACCTTGACCTCCAATGAAATTTGCAAGCCGCAACGGATGGTATCGCGATATGGTTTGATATACATGCAATTATAACTATAATGCAATCTCTACAAATTCTAAATCACAAACATGTCGACAATGTATTTACTTATAATATAATGTTATTTCATTTAAAAATTAGTAATATTTGGAGACTCGTATTTCATATATATTCATATATATTCAGTAAAGTTTGATGTCGTCTATTCAGCTAGTAGGGGGTCTACCAAAGTGGCGTCTGCCAGTTATTCCAGCAACTTGGGAGCGCAACGTCTGTCGGTTTTAGGAGCTATGTCGATCCACTAAATATTTCAGTAACTGAGTTTTTCACAATAGTATAGTAATTCATTTACATTGAATAACTAACGTCGTAACAAGTTCGACTAATTAATGAAGTCTTGCCAGGTAAAGAAACCACAAACCCAGCTGAGGATAATCTCTCTGTGAACACTTAAAAGGTATATATATACAAATAGTTTTCATTTCTTGTAAGTAAATTTTGTCACTTTCATTTTCTATTAAGTTAATATTTTATAACCCGCTTTAGTTTTTGATTTAGGGCATATTCTAAGCGTTATCTAATGGACAGTGGATAGCGCAGGCAATTATAAAGGTTGTGTAAAGTTTAATAGGGGCTAATGTCGTGTTTTACGTTGATTTATGCTACGGATAATTTTAATTGACACTTTTGAAGCTCATTACGGTGTTTATTAACCTGCATGACGAATACTTCAATATCATATTATATCCCTGATGAGGTAATTGAATAATTCATAAAAATATTTTGTTTTAATTTTAACAGGCTTTTTCGCTGTAAAGATCCTAATTATGTCGTACTCAAAAGGGCGTAGCAATATCGGCCGGTCAAAGCTTCGATAGATGGATGAAATTAAATAAAACGTAAAACGCATTGGTTTAAATTGTTGCTAAATGGCCCTAAATTGTTTACCTATAATAATAAATAGATATAGTGCGTTAGCATTATCCAATAGTATTGTCCAGGGTATTTCCATCATAATTGTGGGTTAGGGTTCTGAGAACATTGTTATGATATTAACCAATAGCCTCTTGCTATTTGTTTTTCTCTCGTTTGATGTCGTCTATTCAGCTAGTAGGGGGTCTACCAAAGTGGCGTCTGCCAGTTATTCCAGCAAATTGGGACCGCGACGTCTGTCGGTTTTAGGAGCTATGTCGATCCACTATAAAGGTATCTATTTTTTTAGAGATATGCTTGGCATAGTAAGTCGCCCAAAGTCAGACCCTTGGTTCAGAAAAAGCTACAAAAGTATTACAAGTACTGGGTTCAGTGTAATAATATTACCTTCGTTGCCAGTTACGCTGATTTTATGTCTAAATGAAGTTAAATTATACAAAATCAGTAAATGTAAATTGTTATAATTTGCACGCCGAATTGACGCGGCACAGTTAAGATCCGCATATTTTGTAACACGTTTCTATAATGGTTGAGCTTGATAGAATATTTATTTCACATTTATAATATCAGCATGGATTTATTTCCCTTTTTCTATTACAGTCAGTGCCTAACAGCTGAGAATGACGATAATGTTGAGATCTAAAGGGAATTGTATAAAAATAACGATATAAGAGAACTATTTTAAGTTAAGAATATAGACGTCACTTGTTAACCAGTGAATGAAAATAGCGCGAGGAAACCTGCATGCCTGAGAGTTCTGTTAAACGTTCAATTCGTACAATTGGCAAGCAGGGCGATTTGCGGCTTAAACTCTTCTCATTCACACGCTCCTACCCGTGCTCTATAGTGTGCCAGTCGTGATGGCAATAATAAGAAATATGAAAGTGGGAGTCCTTAAAGCAGCATTGTAACTCGCGATTAGTCACAATGATTCAGTTTACTCGACATAAACTTCCCCGCAATAATTCGGTAAACAGCGACAGGTGCCCTGTGGGGGAGTCGGCTAATAGTTCAAAATTCAAAGTTGTGCTCAAACAGGTCGGGCAAACACTACGCCATCTGGCGCCATTTTCTCTATACGTCGTACCCCGTAGCCATGGACTTACAACGGTAAGTGCAATTCGACTAGTTAAGACTTAAGGACGCGGCTACAAATTCGCGACTTTGCTAACCCATATATTGCAAAGAGGTTTGACTAATTAATACATAAGAGCGTGATGTGACCGTTTACAATTTCAGAACGTTGCAAATTAACGCGCAAGCAAGGTAATGTAAAGGTACATTTCCAACATTTTTGGCATTTTTAGTTGCCTAAATAATATTAAACATGAGCCAAATAGTCAGTCATAATCCGTACACATGTATAACTTTTAATGAATAACTAAGAAAACCTTGCTAAAATTTTGCGTTACAAAGATTTGATTGTTTCTGTCGAGAAAATTGGACGCGTGCAGTTGCATATTTTTATTATCTTTCAATTTGCAAATTATGAAGATAATTTTATGAAGTATTAGCTGTTGCCCGCGACTTCGTCTGCGTTTGATTTGGTTTTCGTGTGTGACATTCAATTTAGTAGTTCTAAAATAAATTAAAGTATTCAGTATCGGTAAGCCTTGAATGAGGGGTTTGCTGCTGTCCGCTGAGGAGTTCTGTCCTCTATCTCCAACGACATTCAGATCTACACAAAGTTAGGGTAAAATTAAACACATATTATAACCTCTATAGTACTAAAATAATTATTTAAATCGGTTATAATTTGTCGGAGTCATGGTGTAAAATCGTCAAACAATTTCATCCCCTCTCCGAAAGGAACCGAGCTTAATGTCGGGATAAAAAGTATCCTATATTACTTCTGACACTTCCAAGAATATGTGTACAAAGTTTCATGAGGATCGGTTAAGTAGTTTTTGCGTGAAAGCGTAAAAAACAAACTTACATTGACATTTATAATATTAGTAGGATAGTATAGGAAGTAGGATAGGATAGGTAGGAATAGGGATAGGGATTACGTCAGTGGCTGTGATATAGATTGATGACCGAATCAACAGAAATATTTAAGGTTTTTAAACTGTACAAAGTAGCCTTAAACCGGGTGCAGACGTAGGTTTATTGCAGACTATAATTAAACTTGCGTGCTTTGTCCATGATATATAATTGACAGCTTCAAGGAGCGCCGCGTACAAAAACATGGCGAATTTTTATTGCTGTCAAGCCACATGTGCACTTTTCATACGGTAAAGCGAAAATATTGCACTTTTCGCGTGTTTGATAGAACAATTTATTTAGTAACATATGCAAACTGAACGCTTACTCAGATTGCCTCGGTAATGCCCTTAGTGTGTTCACCTATAGATCACGAGGTACCGGTTTCGATTCCCGAGTCAGGCCAAAATAGATTGGTTATTGTGGTTTTTAGTAATAGTATACCTTTTTAACAGAGCTCTTCCAGGAAAGTATTACCACCATGTTTATTTCTGCCGCCAAGAAGCATTGCTGGGTTAAAGTCCGAAGTGCGTGGTTAACAATTTGTAGAACGTGTTCCTTGCATGTCATGCGAACCCTGTTGCTCTGTATCAACCCTTTACCGGCCCACTACAGGGCACGGGTCCCACAATAAAAAGGCCGTAGTCCACCACGCTGGCCCAGTGCGGATTGGTGGACTCCGCACACCTTTGAGAACACTATGCAGAACTCTCAGGCATGCAGGCTTCCTCACAATGTTTTCCTTCACCGTTGAAGCAAGTGATATTTCAATTGCTTAATACGCACGTAACTTGGCAAAGTTCAAGGTGCTGGGATTCGAACTCGGCGCCCCGAAAGTGAGCTCGAAGCCCTACGCACTGGGCTATCACCGCTGTGTAGGCTTAGTATTTTATTATTAAGTAATTTGCTTGCTCGCAATAAAGGAATCGTTTTGAGTATCAAACACTATACCGTCAAAGAAAAATGCGTCTCATGTCGTATCAGAGTCGCGAATACTGTACTTGTGATTTTCATTTTATAAACGCTGCGCCAAAAGCCCTAGATGCAAATATGCAAATTTAAGCCTTAATACAACTGCCGTAACATCCATTCTACTCAAATGTTTAATAATTTTGATACTCGAAAACGACTCCTCATTTGCAAGCAAGCATATTTCTTACGAAGTCTAATTTTTATAAGCGATGGTTTTTCGTTAACCATCAGGCCATACACTGTGTCCGTCAACTATTCTAGACTAAATAGAAAGCCCGTACCAATCATCTGCTCGGTCTGTTATTACTATAAAAAAAAGGGGTTGTCTGTAAAGTCGGCTTACTGACGATAGTTGAACGTGACAACGTCGTAAGAAAATACTGATGGAATGGTTACATTTTTCAAAAGAAAATTTTAATTTTATTTGTTTGATAGATATTATCGTTGCTATAAACAATTGACACCACATTCACTTTTCACTGCACTTCATCCTTGCCGAAAACATGTAAATGTATTATTGTATAGAAGCTGTCCACGCGGACGCATCGCTCACTCAAGTAGGAGAGAGACAGATGTCGAACGCGGAGGCCGACTGTGCCTTTTTGTCGCTCGTTCCGCGCTCTCGCTTGCACTTTAAGCCTTGAATGGAACGCCTCAGAGCGAGGTAACGCCGCAAACGTCATGTTTTTTCGTGCGTGCAGCCGGCTCCATCGAATTATAAGACGTTGTCACGTCAAAAAGTAAACATGCCGTCGGTATCCAGGGACCTTCCACTCAGTGGCGTGCATAGAGGGTATGCACAGGGTGTGCAGATGATATTAAATGAAGAAAATCTCCACTACGAGTCATAAATACTTTAGGGTAGGCTTTTAATAACTCTTACAATGTATATCCTTAAGTTTTTTTTTAACTCGGACAGGAGATATTCTTAATTTTATATAATCTGCATACCCTCTATGCACGCCTCTGCTTCCACTTATCCTCACCTCAGCGATTACCAATGCGCCAGGGAGGTCGTTAATAAAGTTTCACATTTTTCGCGTGTATACAACTGTTATAAATATTCTAACTTTTTGATTGATAAGGGACGCAATAAAGTAGAGGGAGCTGACACGATAAAAATAATTAGTGGCAATGTAAATAACCCATGTCTAGCTTTAGGGCTCAAGTGGTCCCCGCGGGGAAGCGTGCACCCCGTAGCGTGATAACAGGGGTGCTTTGGGACCCCAGGGCCCTGGAGAGTACCCTATTTATTGCTTTCCCCGCAACATAGTTGCTGGAAAATAAACATTTATAATGTTGGTATTAAATTTTGTTCAATTGTTTTAACTTATTCTCACTCTTTTGCACGCCTCATAAGCGAAACGTTAAGGTGGGTATTACAGTCAGTATAAGCACACCGAGTGATTCTCCAACTTATAATCTCACTTTTTTATTCTTATTGCTTTTAATAGTGAATATAAATAGACAAATGTTGAGAAATTGAAAATACTATTTTTAACACTCATGATATTTTTAAATCTCTTTTAATAATTTAAATTAATTAATTTTTTTTTTTTTTAAAGTTCTGTTTTGGACGTCCGTGTGTCTGTATGTGCTGATCCCGTATCTTGTGGTCACGATAACGAGCGAAATACTTCACTTATCGAGCTGGTTTTTTTTTATAGGCTTCAGTATTTTTTATGGCACTACAAGACCGTCGTTCTCTGTTGTATTGATTGGCAAAATTGATAGCCAAGAGAAATATTAACATGATTGGGTAAATTATTCAAAAAATATGACCATAAAATAGTAATTCCCAATGTCGAGGATTAATTCCCGGCTCGGTAAACTAATTTTAAACGAAAATAGAATAAAAAAATATGATAATATAGCTACTGGAAATCAGTCTATATTTAACAATAGTTTCAGTTAAACCTCATTTGAGTATTCTATAGTAATTTTTATAATAAAATATCGTTACTGGTCACCTTTGCTGTGACGAAAGTTAAAAAATGTACGTAAGTGGTTAATAGGGTACCCAGGCCTACGATATCGATTTTTGTTTCACAACGACGAAATAGAAATTATTATTTGTTAAATCGGTGCAAAACATTAATAAATGTAATGCTCAATGTAAAGGGTGCCGGCATATGGCCGATATTACGGCTTTTATTAACTGTCTGTCAGTCAATTCGTCGTATTAGCGTACGCATAGCTCCGGGGCTAGCTTATGCGTCGCTTATACAGGCTGTTCCTACTTCAGAATTTTCTCTACGATGTATATGTATAACTCTTCCATATACCTAATGATATTTACCTACGTGGTTATAATTGAACAATAAAATCTGATAATAACTATAAAATAAAATTTAATAAATAATATAACAAAATTAAAAGTGCAGATGTACTGAATAGACAAGGTGTCCGTTCTACGACAAAAGGCTAGTTAGTAAGTATCTTAATTTCAAAATGCATTCATTTTTTTTTTTACTTTATTGAATAACCTACTTACTAACTAATTATTATTATTCACTTAGCCTTATTAAGTATGTATTTTTAATGTATGATAGGTTGCTCTTGAATGCAAGTATCTAATTATTAAATACAAGGTTTGGCCTCGCTTGCGTAATAGTTGTCGGTTAACTTTTCCTTTGATATTAAATGCGCTACCACCAATGTTCAATGTAGTTTATGTTTAGTTAAGGAACTCCACCTAAAACTGACTAAAGCAGGACGATACTGGAGAAAATCGACTTATCGTCGTAAATACAGTAAAAAAGTGAATAAATTAAATAACATCTAATAAACAAAAAAGGGATTTTCATCATGAAATTATGTTTTAACACATACAAAACACAACTTTACGCCTAATAGAAAGTTATGAAAAGAACTCTTGGCATTATAGATAAAAAAAGGAAATGGAGTGGCCATAGTTTACAATAAAAATATAATATATTCTAATTCCATAGCAACAGCAACATATTTTTTTAAATAATAAAGCAAGTAAGAGAAAAACATTTATAGATATCAGTTTACTTAAATGCACAGTAAAACTATTATCGGTACGTTTGTTATTAATGAACAGAACATCCTGTATCGCAAATAAGCCGATACCGCAGGCGTTTAGCTGACAAGCATTGTCCCGCCCCACAGTTAGGCGACTCCCGCGCATGTTGTGATACACATCATAATTGATTTAGTTGCGCGTGAAATTCTGCTGTGCGAGTTCTATATTCAAACTTTCGCTTCGGTTACTTTTAATAATGTACTCGCTTACTGCGATGGAATTATTTTTGATAATGATAATGGTTTATGGTAGTATGAGCAATTAAGAAGCTATAATGATTGTAAAATATTTATTTACCTTTAAGCGAGAAGGGACACCCTTTTTCTGCGATGATATAATTTTATAAGGCTGGTAGGCCAGATATTGCAAGAACGCTTTTTTCTATTGATTGACATGATGATATTATCTAAAGATGATGATGATAAGAAGGCTGATGAAGAGCTTCAAAAATCATCAGTGTAATATCTAACTAACAACTGGTTTGTGCAACTCTGTGTTGACCTAGGATAGGGGAGCGAGACCTTTATCTATATCATATATAAAAGGCAAAGGTGACTGATTGACTGATCTATCAACGCACAGCTCAAACCACTTGACGGATTGGGCTGAAATTTTGCACACAGATTGTTATTAAAATGTAGGCATCCGCTAAGAAAGGATTTTTGAAAATTCCAACCCTAAGAGGGTTAAATGGGGGATGAAAGTTTGTATAAAATCCTTCATTTATAAATTTATTCTTCAAGTAACGTCCATAAAACTTTGATTTTAGGTTTTCGATTAAAAATAAAGAAATACGTGTTTCACAAATTTTGAAAATTCCACCCCTACAAAAAAGATTTACATATTTAGAAGTTTTACATATTTAGCACGCCCATACCTATCAGTTATCACCACTAGTTAACGCGTGTATAGCCATGGCATATGCTATCCTAATATTAAAAATGTGAAAGTGTGAATGTTAGGATGTTTGTTACTCAATCACGCAAAAACAACCAAACGGATTTGGAAATTTGGCATTGATGTAGCCTT
Organism: Pararge aegeria; assembly: GCF_905163445.1. Lineage (NCBI taxonomy): Eukaryota > Metazoa > Arthropoda > Insecta > Lepidoptera > Nymphalidae > Pararge > Pararge aegeria. The sequence continues at coordinate 6,089,352 of NC_053198.1, forward strand.
TGACATGAAAAAAGTCATTAGCTACCTTTTATCCCGATTCCTTAAGTATTCCCGAGGGAAAATTGAAAATGGTTTTGAAGCTAAGCCGCGGGCAGACAGCTTTGAAATTTGGTATGCATGTCACCTATGCTTTGGAAAGGAACATGTTCTTTCTATACCGATCTCTCAAATAGTAGGATTAAAAATTATTGACGAACGAAGTCGCAGGTGTCAGCTAGTTAAAATAATAAATGTATTTAAATTTTTATAGCAGTAATACACATCAGTTAAGGCCCCGCGAATACATTTACCGCCGGCTTATTCCTGTAAGCGCACACTTGCGCCCGCTCGGCGCTCACAATATTTCGCTAATCGCCCGACAAAAGAACGGTTTAGATATAAATACAAATCGTGTTGTTTTCGGTCGCGCCCCGTCGCTTTGCAAGCCCTCTTTGTAAAGCACCCTGTACACTGTTAAGGAAAAGCGGCGTTCACAATTGTGGTATAAAAATTTTAACTATTTACCACTCATGGTAAAAAAATTAGACGGAAATATTTTTAAACATATTTTAAGAATTTGGTTAATAAGTATGGCGTATTATAATATAAACGAATATTTTTGTGACAATTCTTAGGTAGTGTCTAAAGTTTAAAATTGTAAGTGTTATAGTGACAACGTCTTATAATTCGATGGAGCCTCGCTCTGAGGCGTTCCATTCAAGGCTTGAAGTGCAGCGAGAGCGCGGAACGAGCGACAAAGAGGCACAGTTGGCCTCCGCGTTCGACATCTGTCTCTCTCCTACTTGAGTGAGCGATGCGTCCGCGTGGACAGCTTCTATACAATAATACATTTACATGTTTTCGGCAAGGATGAAGTGCAGTGAAAAGTGAATGTGGTGTCAATTGTTTATAGCAACGATAATATCTATCAAACAAATAATATTTAAAATTTTCTTTTGAAAAATGCAACCATTCCATCAGTATTTTCTTACGACGTTGTCACGTTCAACTATCGTCAGTAAGACTTTACAGACAACCAATTTTTTTTTATTTACCTGAGGTCGAGGTGAAGTTTGATCATGATGATGATATTTATGGTGATTATAATAAAGCTCATGAAAAGCTTTAAAAAAGCATCCGTCCCAAGCCCAACACGACCGGTGTCTGCACTTGGTATTGCCTAGTGTAGGGGAGCGATCATGGCATAGATCTCCTCACGCAGGGATAGGGTAGTCCATCGTGCTATCCAAGTATGATCCTTTGAGAACATTATGGAAGACTCCAAGGCATGCAAGATTCTTCGCGATGATTCCCTTCACCGTTAAAGCAAATTACGTTTAATTGTGCTTAAAACGCACATGACTCGGAAAAGTCAAAAGTGCGTTCTTGGAATCGAATCATCGTTCGATATCTGTCCCACAGAAAGATAAGTCGAAGTCTTCACCACTATAGAAATATATACAAATATAATTTTATTATTTATACAAATATTCTTAGTGAAAAATACATCTGGTGTCAATGAGAATAATAAGGACAGACGGCTTAAAATGCTCACCAAAACATGACTGAAATCAAGTCCAAAATTGTGCGTTTAGTGCCGATTAGATAACATGGTATAAGTATTTGGAATATACAGCGTAACTACAAATCTCTCAAAAAACAGACTTCTGAACTAATTCCTAAATATACTATTTAAAGTTAATGTAGGTACAGCGACTAATATTTTATTCGCATCAATAATCTAGATTACCCTAGATATATATCTTTGCCCAGTAAATATTTAATACAGCTCGGTAAGTCTACAGCTCTCTTTATACTCATAACACACCCTCACATAGCGCAGAGGGCGTGAGTGCAGAGATTTTTATTGTTCGCATCTGATCGCGTACGGATCACGAGTCGCGCCGGATTATTGCGACGGTCGAATAAATTATCGCTCTTTTATTGGGGACTATTGGGGACTGTTGGGGACCGGGCCGCCATGCGGGGACTAGTGGAAAACCACCCTTTGATGCTGATAATTGTTTGATTCAATTACAGTTTTAGCTAAAGAAACAATGACATCTGTTTAAATAGTGTTTATTTTTTTCTGAGTCCAATAGCTCTCCATTGTCAACGCAGGTGCAATGTATTTTTTTATTATTTAACAGAAATAGCTAGAGCAAGAAACTTCTTTTTCAACTTAGGCTCCTTATTGTCCGTGGATTACCAGTGTACCCACAAAGACGTGCTGCCAAGCGATACAGCGTTCTGGTCCTATCCCGTGTATGACAGTTATATTAAACCCATATTAAATTAAACCTATACATATAACTTTCATACCTCTAACAGTAATTATTTTAACAGCGTAACGTGGGCTTGTTGGCGAGCCTCGGAATGGGGCTCTGCCAGGAAGAGTTTAAAGTCCGCACGCACCCGAAAACGTGGTGTGAGCCCATGTCCGGGTGACGTCAGAAGTCGGGGACCTCGTCTTCGCCGGCGAAGATGCTGTGCAGAGGTTGATTGTGTGTTCTGATATGGAGCATTGTCTATTGTATTGTAGTAATCTGATCGTCAGGGTCGTGAAGGATATTTAGGCCTCCTCTTGTTGAGAGTGGCGCTAAGGTTGGGTAAACCTGTTAGATATGACAGTTATACCCCTATTTGTATACTTTAAGTTTTGATAAAATGGATAATATTATGTTTGTCGGTCGATTGTCGCAGTGGGCAGTGCAGTAGAAAGCAGTTCTAAGTCGAAGATTCGATTTCTGCAAGTGAAAAAAAGATTTTGATATGAACATTAATATTTTTCAGTGTCTGGGTATGTGTTTTATAAATATTTATGTAGGTATATTATATATAAAAATATTTAACAGTTATCTCAGTACCCATAACACAAGCTGTGCTTACTAGGGAGCTAGTTGGCGATATGTTTCAACGGTGAAGGGAAACATCGTGACGAAACCTGTATGCCTGAGAGTTCTCCGTAATGTTCTCAAAGGTGTGTAGAGTCCAACAATCAGCACTGGGCCAGCGTGGTTCTGGTCCTATCCCGTGTATGACAGTTATATTAAACCCATATTAAATTAAACCTATACATATAACTTTCATACCTCTAACAGTAATTATTTTAACAGCGTAACGTGGGCTTGTTGGCGAGCCTCGGAATGGGGCTCTGCCAGGAAGAGTTTAAAGTCCGCACGCACCCGAAAACGTGGTGTGAGCCCATGTCCGGGTGACGTCAGAAGTCGGGGACCTCGTCTTCGCCGGCGAAGATGCTGTGCAGAGGTTGATTGTGTGTTCTGATATGGAGCATTGTCTATTGTATTGTAGTAATCTGATCGTCAGGGTCGTGAAGGATATTTAGGCCTCCTCTTGTTGAGAGTGGCGCTAAGGTTGGGTAAACCTGTTAGATATGACAGTTATACCCCTATTTGTATACTTTAAGTTTTAATAAAATGGATAATATTATGTTTGTCGGTCGATTGTCGCAGTGGGCAGTGCAGTAGAAAGCCGTTCTAAGTCGAAGATTCGATTTCTGCAAGTGAAAAAAAGATTTTGATATGAACATTAATGTTTTTCAGTGTCTGGGTATGTGTTTTATAAATATTTATGTAGGTATATTATATATAAAAATATTTAACAGTTATCTCAGTACCCATAACACAAGCTGTGCTTACTAGGGAGCTAGTTGGCGATATGTTTCAACGGTGAAGGGAAACATCGTGACGAAACCTGTATGCCTGAGAGTTCTCCGTAATGTTCTCAAAGGTGTGTAGAGTCCAACAATCAGCACTGGGCCAGCGTGGTGGACTACGGCCTTATACCCTGCTCGTTGTGAGAAGAGCCCCTTGCCCTGCAGGGCTTACACTGGCAGGAGGCAAAAATCGGGGGATATACCCGATTATATCCCCTGACAGGGGATATAATCGGTGCGGACTTTAAACTTTTCCTGGCAGAGCCCCATTCCGAGGCTCGCCAACAAGCCCACGTTACGCTGTTAAAATAACACAAGCTATCTCACTTTTGGACTATAAGGCGATGACATATATTATTGGTATATCTTTATATTTAATGTTAATAAAAGAATCAGTGCAATAAAACAATAAACAATTAGCAGGGCGAGCCCACCCTCGCATTGTGTCGACGCAACGGAATCACCAGTTCGCGAAATAGCAGGGGGGGATTATCTTCTATTAGCAGGCATAGCGTGCGTGACTGGAGGGGCGTACGAATGCTGTATAAATTAATCTTTACTTTTCGTATTGTATTGAATTCCAAGGGAATATAAAGCAGAATGGGTCAGCCTATGATATGTGGTGTCGGTAGATCCGAAAGACCAAAGAGGATTTAGAAATTTAAAAAAATAAAATTATTAAGAAAAATATAAATACCCTCGCCGGTAATCATACCTGAGACGTGCGACTGATAAGACCACAACGCTCTGCGCTACTACGCCACTATTCAACGCAATATACCTGGACCCACCGTGTCGCATCGCCAACCCGCACTTTGACTTTTAATTAGACAAGAGTTTGTCAAAAGCGATTTTAGAAATTAGTTTCACAGTTATGGTGGCAATTTATGTAACTAAAAATCAAATAAACAGAGAAATCTTTCCATTTAAAATATCTTCTGTACATGTAAAGAAAATGAAAAGTTGACTGACTGTCGGACCGTCTATCAACGCACAGCTTAAACCTTCTTGTCACAAGCAATAATAATGGCATAGTAACAGATAGCTACTAAATGTAGGAATCCGCTAAGTTACGATTTTGAATTTATCTCCTAAGGGTTGACCCCTTGGGGTCTAAGGGGGAATAAGGGTTTCTATGAAATTAATTATTTACAACTTACTAATCAAAAACGGATTTAACAAGAGTGAAACCGCAGGCAAAAACTAGTTAAATAATAAACGCAAATGAGTGCTTCGTACATAGAGCATAAAGTGATACATAATTACATTTTAAGTACCTAAATAATGTTTCAGATATCTACGTACACACTTAGTTAAATGTATATTTTATAAAAGGAACGTCTTAGGAGGGTATCTTGAACATAAAGTGAATTTAATATTTGAAACTTAATTTCACGAGATGAAACGAGGCGTCTTATAAAGGAGAGCTTCACGATATGCCATCAAGTTTAATGAAAAAAGTCTACTGAGGCGATGCTACGGGATGTCTAGACTCGACGAACGAAATAAAGTTATAAAACTAAGTAAGTAGGTAGACGAAGGTACCTACTTTTATCAGCTTGTCTAGATTAAGGATTAAATTAAAACAATAATTTCACTCTTGTTGTAGACAAGACTGTATTAATAAAATTAATAGTTATAAGTTAAAAGTTCAAAGTTTATATAAAACGTAAGCTTATAGGAAAAATCCTATTATAATATTAAGGATCACATGTATGATAAAAAAGCATGGCTATGAATTGCTCTAACTTCATAGCTCAACATTAACTAGACTGTGAGATGGTGATAACAAAAAAAAACCTGGCTAAGTTTGTTGTGGGCTCTTCTTAGACCAAGGCGCATTTTGAACCCTCCTAGTTGAGTTTAGTTTTAAGTTAACGAATGCAGTTATCACCATCACTAACATTAGTGTAACATGTAAAATGTATGAACGCTTTATAAGCGCTTCATAAGGTCTACATGGATAAAATATTTTTGAATTTGAATTTGAATTTAATAGCACTTAGTTCTCATACCCGACTGAACAATAACTTGAATTTATAATAATATATACCTTCTTACTAATTTTTAGAGTTAGGTTAGTATTCCAAAGTTACGTTCAAACAACATACTATTCCAAAATCTATATAGTTCTCAAAAGCGAATAAAAAAAAGTTTGTCATTAATATAATATATAATACTGAGTACTCGCTGTACGTACGTATTCACTGTAGGTATAGGTACGATTAGGATAAAATTATTTCGACGAAAAAAATGACAAAGTATTCTATGACGCAAATTTTACAGTAGGTTTTACTTAATGAGTAGAGATTTCCTTTGATAATTTTTGTTGTTAGCTATTTTTCGTTTTAGTTAGCATCGGTACCAGATTCGTTCATGCCACGAAGGTTTCCTAATTCAAAAAATATTCTTCCATCATTCCGTGTACGCTATAAAAACTAGGGCAACATTATAAATCGACACTATCGGCAAACCACCATTATTTTTTACATCATTTGATTTCGATATTATCGAATCGCAACAAATGTATTTACAAACGTAGTGCATTAATAACGATAAAGATTAAAAACACATTAGCAATCGCTTTCATTATTCAAACCATTCAAGGAAACCTACAAATGACTTCAAATCGTTTCGGATTGTGTTTCTGTACTGTACCTAACTTAAACCCCTAAAATAAACTATTAAACAGGTTTAAAGGCTTTATGAAAGTTTATGTAATTGAACATGTTCAATTAAGCTATACATAATAATTTTTATTTATAAATAAATATAAATATACTATGAATACCCAAATATATACTACGACAATACACACATCGCTATCTAGCCCACAAAGTAAGCGGAGCTTGTGTTATGGGTACTAAGATGGCTGATGAATATCTTTATGAATATAATAAAAAAGAAACCTTCACTTTACCGCTCGCAACTGAGAATATTTATCAATTTGCGCCTTGCAGATCGCATTGTGCCTTATACCTACAATAAAGCCGTCGAAAACTAGAGCACAGAAATGTATTTATGGATCGAAAATCCGATGCATGTTTGCCTTTCCGGGTTGCGTGTGTCCGACAGTCGCGGGCAAACAGTAGCGCGGACCGTGTCGTGTTGTGAATACGCTTAGCTCTAAATATAGGTAGCTATACATACGATCTCTATGTACTGATGCTCTCTACATTATATCTCATAAACTTAATAAAAGTTTCTTTATTCAAATAGGGCTCATAAATATATTCGTAAGAAGAAACCTAAGGTTGGCAGATCGCTACTGAGCGATAAGGCAGCCTTTTGTATTCTGCTTCTGTCTTTGTTTTTCTATTCTTCAACTTGTAGTGGGGTGCAATTAAAGAGTACTTATAAATATAATAGGCCCGATACACAGTTATCTTATCTTTATATATATATTTCTTGTGTGCGTGTATTTGTCACTGAACTCCTCCGGCTGAATCCGCTATATACCCCAGCACCATCTTTTTATTATATATATAATAAAAAGCAACCTATATAGTTTGAGGTTCATAGCTAAGCTTTCTATCACAATTTATAATCCTAAATAAAATTCCACGTCGTGAAGCTCGGAAAATAGATGGGATTTTTAAATAAAACACGTAGATTTTATTTAATAAATAGTAAAAATTAAATTATTTTTAAAAGTATTCAATATAATTAAAACTAAGTAATTAAAAGCTTTTCTTTTCAGAGGCTTATTTAATTTTGGAATGTCATTTAACAGCCGTCATTAGGATTGGTAACACAAAGTAGGTTTAATAAATCTACGACTTTCTTCACAGCGAAAAAAATTTTATTCTTGACCGTTGTTTTTTTAATTTTTTTTTATCGCCTATTACCAGAGCAACACTTTTTTTTTTTATATATATAGACAAGTGCTTGACTGATGTGTGACTGTACTGACTTGACACTTGATGGTAAGTGATGATGCAGCCTAACATGAAGCGCGCTCGCCTAGAAGATGCCTATTCACACTTCGTAGGGCGTGCAAGGAACACGTAGTACAAAGTGTTGTAAGTGTCGTACTACTTACTCTATGCCCATCAATATTTGAATAGCATGAATTAAATACTTCGTAACGTTTAATAAGAATTAAATAAAAAAACAACACTATAAGGGATATACTCGTAGCAATGAGAATATTATGGGTCACTGCAAATTTATGTATCTGGCCTACGCCGACGTGGCGCGTTGCATATTCGCGAGCTTACGCTATCCCGCACGCATGGCCCGCGATCGTATTTGCTCGCTAGCAGGCGTACGACCGCTAAATGCAAATCCTTCATAACATCGCGTTAAATGTAATGTTTGCTAAGCAGAATTAGATATTTAATAAGAGCGATGCCAAATAAAAAGCGGCCAAGAGACAAATCAACCATTTACCGGCTCACTACATAGCGAGGGAGTACTTTTTTTTATTTTATTAATGATAGGCCAGCGCTGGACGATAATCATGCCCGTTCGAAAGCAATGATGAGGTCTAGGTTGGAGCACGCTTGCCTAGAAAAAGCCTATTCACTCTAGCCTTGAAGGTACCCAAATCATACGTGGCAGGAATCAGAGTTGCCGGGAGGGCGTTCCACATCTTAGCGGTACGTATCAGAAACGTGGATAAAAAACGTTTCGTGCGTGTTGATGGAATACCAACCACATAAGGATGCCACCGCTCACGGTATCTCGCTGTTCTGTGGTAGAACGGGGAAGGAGGAACAAGATTGTGAAGTTCCTGAGCACACTCACCGAAGTATATCCGGTAAAAAACCGAAAAAACAGGCAACATTGCGTCGGTGCTGGAGACTATGTAGTTTCGCCTGTGTTATCGATTTGTCACCTATAATTCTCCTGGCACGACGATCCACCGTATCTAAAGCTTTAAGCTGGCTTCAAGCTCCTTTAACAATTGGAAAGGGTTAAGATCGGTTTAAACTAAGGACAGGTGTAGGTATGATAACAGGGCACTGCCCACTAAACAGACACCTTTCCATTTTAGGTATAACTGACAGTCCTCTGTGCAGAGCATGCATGGAGACGGAAGAAACACTGATACACGTAATGCTCCAATGCAATAGAGTAGCAGAACAACGCGCAGCACACCTTGGCTCCTCAGCTACACTCCATGAAGCACTCGGCGACCTGGGCGGCCTGCTAAGCTTCTGGAGTGAGCTCGGCTGGCTGGAGTGATCCAGCGGGGAGCCACATCAGTGGCCATACGTAAAACGGACGGTTCCAGACCAACCAAGTGCGAAAAAGGCCCAGGAACAGAAGAAGAAGGGTTAAGACCGTAATATCGTAAACCACGATAGCCCATTGCGGATTGGTGGACTCCACACACCTTTGAGAACGTGTGAAGTCTACCAATCAGCGCTTGGTCAGCGTGGTGGACTACGGCCTAAAACCCTTCTATCATTCCGAGAGCTAGATCGTTGTTGTTGATAGATCATTCTTTTTTTGAAATAATATATTTATTTTTTAAATATGCATTAAATTGAGCGAAGGAGGTCCCTTTTGTCGTATTAAGGTAGCGCCACTCCGGTCGGTATTTAGGCCAGCGTGACACCTGCATAAACATTCCCGGGGAATAATTAAAAAAACGTCATCCCAACAGACATTTATAGCGTACAGAGCCTTCGCCATACTGTTGTGATAACCAGCGACGGGTATTGTTTGTTTTGAATAGAAACGTCTATGATGAAATTTCATTCTTACATATTTATTTATTAATAGCCGTTGCCCGCGACTTGTCCGCGTTTTTTTTTTTCGTTTTATTGAGAAGGAACCGTTTGTTTTCCCGTGATAAAAAGTATCCTTATTTTGGTTTCCAAGATACAAAAGTTCACTTGACAAAATTTTGTACCTGGTGTTGTCCAGGTATGGAAATAAACGTTGGCAAACTTCGGGATCTAGGATGCAGGATGAGCATTTATAATATTAGTATGGAACAGTCTTTGCCAGCATATACGAACACATAATTTTGGACAGCCAATTAATATTTTTTTTTTTATTTGTTAGCCAACTATCTTTCAATACCCATATATTAGAAGACGTATCACTAGTTTACCATTAATATTTATACGTTGCACAAGGATCCAAAATGATTCTCAAATTATAATTTCCCAGATGAATGTACATAGTTACCAAAATAATAATAAATAAATAATGAAATAAATATACTACAACAATACACACACCGCCATCTAGTCCCAAAGTAAGCGTATTGGGTACTAAGATACATCTATATAAATCTAAGATATATCTTCTATGCATATATATATATTTAGAAATATAATACACATAAATACTTATAATACACAGATAAACACCCAGCCACTGAAAAACGTTCCTGTTCATCACACACACATTTTCCAGTCGTGGGAATCGAACCACCACCACAAACCACCTTGGGTTTTGTATGTAAGTCTCAAAAGTATGATATATACTTATCAAGACTATAATGGGATTGAATAAATAAATATTTGACTTTCTTTTGACTGCTGGGTTTTAAGGTATATTATTACACATTGTTACGGTTGGACTATACCAATTTCTCTGATAGATATGTTTAGCCATAACTGAACCGTAACTGCATTCCGGTGAGGTAATGTGATAAGCTGTGATAGCTTCGGTTTTCCTTTATATAATTTGGCGGTATAACTTTCTCTGTCAAATTAGCTTATTAACCTACACGTTAGTCCGATGTAGGTTGGCGAACCTTCACCATTGATAACAAGTAGCAACAACGGTTTAATGTGCTTTCCGAGGGTAAATAACGCCAGTTTTCTAACAAGAATTACTGAACTCACGACCGGTTATGCAGATGATAAAAAATGAAGAAAATCTCCAGAACGAGTTACAAATACTTAAGGGTAGGCTTTTTAAAACTCTTACTATATCTAGCCTTTAGTTTTTTATAACTCCTACGGGAGATTTTCTTCATTTTATATCATCTGCATACTCTGTGCTTACCCGCTATGCACGCCACTGTACCTACCTAACAATCACATACAGAATGTTGCGGATTGTAAGAACAACAATGTATTTTCAATCTGAAAATTAAAGAAACATAAAGCGCTTCAAGAGCAAAGCTCAACGTCACTCACCCCCGTACCTACAGCTAGCAAATTGCAATAAACTTGCGCTCTCAACAAATACCCGCGTCGAATCAAAAAACACCCAAAGACCGGTAACTCCCCAAGGAATGTGAGGGTGTGTTTACACCGCATCTCATTAAATACACCCCACTTCTGTGTATTTGGTGGACCATAAAGAATAAATAAAACTCTATCAATCCTATGTTTGATTGTTGCGATCGGCGGTAATGCAAGCTTAGTACCAACATAGCAGGAAAAGAAAATCAGGATAAAGTATTTTTGTTTTATTAATCAAAATTATAATAATATCACGTTGTTGTAATGGGTCCGATGGAAAGTTGCGAAACTGGTAACAAAAGATACCTTATGGCCGTTATTATTAAATCTAGGAATCCCCTTACTGGGATGCACAGCGAAAGAGGTGTTTCCTAAAAAAAAAATAGTTTCACGAACTCTTATGTAATGCCTACCGACGTTAGGCGCCGTCTCAACCATAACGACAATCCATACGAACAATTAAAATGTGATAATACAAACACAAAATAAAAGACCGTTTGGCAAGGACTATAGACAAGTTAAGATATATGACTTCCCTAGTGAAAATTGAAGAACTATATTTTAGATAACAAATTTAGCAAAAAAACGCTAGCATGATTTTTCCATAAGCTTCCGTAAAAAAAACTTCTCACCTATGGCACATAACAAATCTCATTCTCAGTTTATAATAATAGAGGTAGATATATTGTATTAATGAAGTTTGTCGACGTTAGTACACAGTAAATGTACTTCAATTTAATAACGACGTAGAGCAATAATCATAATGAGAAGGTAAGGAGCGCTGTTCCGCCCATTACCAATTAATTACCACCGCAGCCTTCTACGCTGGCCCCTACAGCCTGCTCTGATACTAATTACACTGTGCTATCTCTTACAGTATATAATACTATGTATATCTTTATGTCTTTAGGTAGATGAAGCTAGCGACCGTCTTTGATTTCTGAAGCATGTTTGATTTCGGTGCATTCCAATTATTCGGAAGGTACTTGGGAATTTGTTGGTACTAGTTATATATTATAATACAAATCATAGTCATAACAACTGAAATCATTGTCATTCTTATAAAAATACTCTTTTGAAAGATCTCTTCCAGTGACCCCAGACAGTAGAAGATTTGAAGAGGGATAGAGAATAGGCAGGTATTTACCGGTCCGATCACGAGGTACATAATACTAATACAAAAATCCTACGGTTGAGATGGAAAACTGGGAGTTATGTGAGTAGAATGATATATATATGATGACAAGGTTGCCTGGAAACAAGCCGCTCCGCTTCCATCTCACACAAGATAGAACAAAGATTGTTAAATTGCAAAACGATGTTGGAAAACTGCTGAGTTTCTTGCCGGCTTCTTCTCGGTAGAATCTGCCTTTCGAACCGGTGGTAGAGTCACTACAAACAGACATTCTGTGGTAGTGACAAACTAGCTGTTGTTCTCTTCTTTGAATTCTTCGTCTTTGTTTATTACAAATATTTTATTATAATCTGTATTAGTACCCATAACACAAGCTACGCTGTACAATACACACATCGTAGCATATTTATTTAATTTTCTACATATTCCATGGGAACCGTTAGTTTTCGTGCTATAAAAATAAGCCTTTGTATATGCCCTTTCAACTAACTATATTTTTGATTGGTTGTAAAGGTTTGGTAAGTAAAGGTCAAACAAACAAACACACAACAGGTTCAGGTATTGAATACGACAGTATTGTTTGAGCTTAACAACGCACGCCTACCCACTTAATGGTACAGTAAGGTTCCTACATTGTAGGTATGTAATTCCTGCACATAACATGCATTCTAATGGCTTCACCACAGAATTAAGAACATACGACTAATGAAATCAAAGTTGAAGCATCGAAACCACTCCACTTTAGTAGTGTTTCTCGAACAGGCGGTTAGTCACATCATACATTTAGCTCGCCGTAATATATCGCATCGATGCTCCAAACTCTGAAGTTTTTTATTGGCTAGGTCACCGATGAGTCTTCTAGTACGACAATCCACTGATTCCAAGGCATCAATATATTTCGGAGAGTGTGCCCAAGAACTGTTTGAGCTAGTTCCCCCCTCACCTTTTAACCATCGAACCGCAAGGCACCGTAACGATCTGCATCTGGAATGCTTCCATTTTCGCCAGTACCTACAATATGAGTACCTGCAAATCACGAGGGAATACGCATCTTCTAGGCAAGCGCGCTCCACCTCAGTCTAGGGCAGTCAAGCGCTCGTCTATAAACATTTAAAAAAAAAAATTCAGTTTAAAGTAATTATGATATCTCTAATGTTCTAAACGTTAACCATAAAATAAGGCAAATGTAAAAAATGTGATCTAGCAACATTCCACGGGTGTGAAGTGAGACGTGCATTAATGGCTGGATGAGGACTCTGCGTGTTCTTAATTCTGTGGGCTTCACTATATAAGTAATGTTAATGCTGTACGCTGTTGTATGGAGACTGGGGTAATGATTTCTATGAATAGCGAGTACGCGACCGGGCTATTAAATATATTCAAGCTTCATTAATGCTTACCTTGTGTTATTATCTTTTCAATAAAGTTCCTTGGATAAAGCATTAACAACATAAACCAGGGGTTGCCAACCTGGGCGCCGCCATAGAAAGTATAGAGGTGCAACTTTTGGTCTTCTTGTTTGTTCTTTAAATAAATCAAGAAAGATATTTTTTTGATAGTTTTTGTGCAGCGGTGTCAGGGCTTATCGCACACTTGAAAAAAATGTGTCAAGATCACCAAGCCATCCCATTGTTAGGGTACTTTTATTTTACTAATACTTTGTTAAAATTTATTATTTATTATCGTTTTATTAGTTTTTTACATGTACCTATCTATTTTAACGAGCTATGTTAGGGCGCGGGGGCCGTGACAAATATCTTAACTGGTAAGTACGCTGCTGACTTAATGAGGTATGGGACCCCTGACATAAACTAAATGGTATAAGAAGTAGTATAGCTTTCTGTGACAGCTAAGCAGCTTTTCTGTGTTCCCACGAGGCTTAACATCAACGCCTCAGACGAGTTCTTAGTTTGTTAAATTATGTTGGAAAAGAGCAACTTCTGAGTTTCTTGCCGGCTTCTTCTCGGAGAATCTGCCTCTCGAACCGGTGGTAGAGTGACTACAAACAGACATACTTAAAATAAATTAATTTTGAATTTTGACAGGCACAGGGTGGCAATTTGTAGGACATGATTTCTGCATGCCTTGCGAAATGTTGTTTTATAAGGGTTAGATTTTATTTATAACTAGATTTGCCCACGTTCTTCGTCCGCGTTTATTACGGTTGCAAATCCCTATAGGGATAATAGATAATAGGGATAGCCTTGCGTGCGGCTACGCTCAAGGTTAGCGTAGCCGCGTATTGTAGATTATGTAAATAAATACACGTCGTCATTTTTTATTTAAAGTTATTTTTCCGTCCCTCGAGTAGGTACTTTACTTTTTCGAGTATTTCTGTCACGTAAAGGTACCTACCCTATGTCCTTTACTGTATCCACCCCCTGAAAAGATAAGTCGGTACAGCGTAACAAAAAAACTAAAATTCACATTTGACGACCTCACTGGTGCTGCCTTATAAGCGGACGTACAGGGTTCGAATTCAGGCATCTATAATTCCAGAACTTTCTCTGGTCTGGTCTGGTCTGGTCTGGTGGGCTTCGGGCATAGCTAGTTACCACCTTAACGATAAACGTGCCGACAAGTGTTTTAGCATTCCGTTACGATGCCACGTACAGACCGATCAGGGGTAGGCGATATGTTTAAACTGTCTAAGAAGAATATGTAAAATTCATTAGGCTGAGTTCAGTTTTGTCGAAATCCGAGTTATTGCACTTTTCGTAAGGACACAGAGGGATACACGGGCGATATCGTGGGCTGTAGTTGTGTTATAAATGCACAACAAAAAGAACTGTAATTTACAATCCGACTGTCAATTTGTAGTTAAGTACAACTATTAATCATTAAACATGTGCTGCGTATGAGTGTGGAATTGTACCCTATTACCAATTTGTCCAACTGTGAATCGGCCACGACACGAGGGGTATGTCAGTGGTGTGAACATTTCAATTCTGTGTTTATTGCTCATTGTGATTATTGAAACCCCTGGTCAAGCCTTAATCGCCATCAGTAATTTGCTTAAGTGACAAATTTATTATGGAGCTGTTAAGTTAGACTGCTAAAATTTATTTTATGTGACGTAAATTAATGTCAAAAGAAAAGGTGTAGAGATGTTTTTACGAACAAAATTGGCACAGTCTGGATGACTAAGTGTAGGGATCGGAATCTTTTGAAAAACTTGTTTGGGGCCTACGCCGATGAGGCGACTTCTACCTTAAATTAGACAGATGAGTAAAAGAAATCACAAAATTAACTTTATACAATTTTTATCAAATAAATTCAAATTAGAACTAATAATGTAATAATTGGTAGGTATATTAATGTTTATTGAACATTCTTATTTAATGGGGACAGTCCAAAAATTTGTACTGTGGGTATCGTAAACTCTAAAGGACCTACCTTTATCTATTACTTCTTAAAGCAATACAAAAGAATATTATTACCAGTGTAATTCATAATTCATTTATTGTATAAACTGTACATATAATGGTCTTATGAGCTAAAAGTTTGGGGCTTACAGTTTGCTATTTCAGGCGTGCAATATTATTTAAGCAGTGAACTTATAAATAGTGACATATTAAAAAATTCAAAATAAAATCGTATTAAGGCATAAGTCATATTTTAACTAAACCAAAAATTATATAAATCAATATGTCTGTTAAAATAAAAAAAAACACAATCGACTTATGCTCTAGAACAGACTCCGGTCTATATGCATCTTCCAAGTAAACACCAATAACATAGCGAGCGCTTTGATCTTATTGTATACTGAATGGTGTAAAGTGGACTTATATTTGTATATTTATTTCATTCTTCAATTAAGGCTTAATTAGGCGCGTAAGAAAAGACTTGTACAAAATACTTAAAGATATAAAGTTGATTTACAAAAATAGGAAGTGAAATTAAAAAGTTAAGTTTAATAAAGTCAATGTTATATTATATACTACCCACTTTTATTATTATTTCTTGCTGTTTTCTTGTTTTTGATTTAAGTGGTTAGCCATGCCATTGTTACGTCTCGTTAGTAATCTTAATGTTTGTTCTTCCCATAATTATTTAACATGTTGTATTAACTAAGTAGGTACCTACTAATGTCGCAATGTATTTAAGACGTGTACTAGACTATAAAACGTTTTAGTCATAAGCTTAATGTATTCCTTTTTTTATAGATATGTGATATGATTATTGTGTGTTCAAATAAAAAAATAAAAAAATAACAAATGATATAATAATATTTTTTTATATATGTCTTTAACTTTTTTCTTAAATTGTTTATAAGATCTCTCTCTGGTCTCTTATGTCTCTTGGAATCTGGTTATAGAAGCGTTCAGAGCTTCCTTTAAATCATTTAAAATGTTGTTAATAGCCTTAATTAAACAATAAATGAAAAAAAAGTGAAATACATAACATTAAATAAGAAGTAGGTATTATTATTAATTAGGTATGATATGAAAATAAATAGATATTAAATTATGATAACGGTAGGTATATTAAGAGCAAGTACCTAATAAATTCCGAGGATGAGATGTAGGCGTAACCCCACTTATTATTTATGTATCCCCTCGCGCAGTAAAAACGGGTTAATTTGTGTAATAAAACAGGGTAGAGCGAAATTAAACGCTATCTTAGCCCGCGGATGTCGCCGATGTTGCTAAGTAAATACTTGAACTTTAATGAATTTTTCCTTTTGTTCATATCGCCTTCCATTTAATTAAATGTTTGTTAATTTTTATTTAGAGGAATTGAAGCTACAGGTATTTAGTTGTACATTGGTAAATGAAAACCGAAATATAATACTTTAGAGGTAGTGCCTCTGAAGTATTATAGTGTGTAGGAGTGGGTAGGAGCTCGACTTCACTTTCGGGGGGACGAGTTTGAATACCAGCACGCACATCTAAATTTTCTGAGTTATGTGCGTTTTAAGGAGGTAATTAAAATATCACTTGCTTCAACATAAGAGTAATCGATAATGTTCTCAAAGTAGTGTGGAGTCCACCAATCCGCACTGGACTACGGCCTTAACCCCCTTTCATCGTGGGAGGAGACCCGTAACCTGTAAAGGGCCGGTAATGGGTCGATATGACGATGACATACAAGAACGTCACTAAAAAAGCTTCGACCTATTTAACTAAATTAGAAGGATAAAGATATCATGACTCTACCTATAAGAAAATAATAAATAAATATACTACGACAATACACACATCGCCATCTAGCCCCAAATTAAGTAAGCGTAGCGTTATGGGTACTAAGATGACTGATGAATATTTTTATGAATAATATACATAAATACTTAGAATATACATATAAACACCCAGCCACTGAAAAATATTCATGCTCATCACATAAACATTTACCAGTAGTGGGAATCGAACCCACGGCCTTGGACTCAGAAAGCAGGGTCGCTGCCCACTGCGCCAGTCGGCCGTCCAAATGGGGTGGGGCCGTCCAAAAAATACTTGGGGTAAAGAAGCTTAGCCTTCTTAACTGACCTCGTTCAGTTCCTTCGTCAAAGTTACACAAGTCATCATTATCATCACGTCAACCGATTGAAGTCCACCGCTGGACATAGGTTTTTTGTAGCAAGTTCCAAAATCCACGGTAATGGGCCACTTGTTTCCAGCGGCCAAGTGTTCAGAAAATACAAAGGATATCTGTTGATGTCTTGTTCAAATCTTACCGTTCGATGTATTATATGCATTCGAAAGTAGGTAAATGGTAAATGGTAATACGGAGCGCGCCTGTCGGGGTGCGATAGCGGGCCCGTGCCGGCCCTTTTCCCCGCAGGATTAGAACGACCCTAAACTTGCCAAGAAACCAACTTCGCAACGCCGATGCCGCTCAGATTACAATTATACTGCCAAGTGTCTGATTAAACTCATTTAAGTTTGTGCAACGTTCAGACAATCCCTTGTAACTTGCCAAAATTGTATTATTTAACTTCGTTTTTTTTATCTTACGTACATAAATAAAAATAATATTACTTGTACCATTTAAAGGTAAACAATACATGCTAATTTCGCTTATGAACTAACAATTTTCAATGAGAACAAATAAAAGTTTTCATAAAGATGGCGCATTTATTCTGCACTAGCTGTGGCCACGAAATCGTTCGCGTTTGTTTTTGACTGGTGGTGGTACGCTGCTGTGGCTAGTTACTACCCTTCGCACAAAACCGTGCCGAAACCAAACCGAAAGGTTGTCGCTTTTTGTAACTGCTATACCCCTAACAGGTTAGCCCGCTAGTCATCCTAGACTGTGTTAAAATTGCAACCAAGGGCTAACTTGTAGAGAAATAAAAAACAATTCAGACATCCATGTCGCTCTCCAGTAAGGCACTAGCATGCGCGCTACGAGCGATTTATGTCGACCCATATTCTCAATAGCAAAGAAATACGAGTAATGGGTACAGATAATTATCTCGCGGTGCGCATTCTAGCCCTACAGTACGTAAGTTATCTCTGCGCGGTTCTATTACTAAGCCTTTCATAAGTCACAAAGATTTTATTAATCGCGTAGAAACGGTCCCCAGATCCCCGGCTCAAAAAGATTATATGTTCTTCTCCAATATGCAAGCTCTATAGTGTCTAGATCGGTACAGTGGTTTATGAACATAGGTAACAAATGACGACGATAACGGCCGACTGGCGCAGTGGGCAGCGACCCTGCTTTCTGAGTCCAAGGCAGTGGGTTCGATTCCCACAACTGGAAAATGTTTGTGTGATGAGCATAAGTGTTTTTCAGTGTCTGGGTGTTTATCTGTATAGTATAAGTATTTATGTATATTATCCATAAAAATATTCATCAGTCATCTTAGTACCTATAACACATACCCACGCTTACTTTGGGGCTAGATGTCGATGTGTGTATCGTCGTAGTATATTTATATTTATTTATTTAAACAAACAGACATACTTTTGCATTTATAATATTGGTATGGACAAGAACTTACCCTTGGCTTGTTAACCTAAATAGTCCCGCAACATATCTTAGCCGCTATTCCCAGGATGAGCCGGCTAAGTTTATCCCCGGCTTCTTATTATAAGCCGACATGAAGCTATGAACAGTTAGGTCTTATCGTAGCCTATACTTGAGAAACTGTTCTTAGTTCGATGTCCGTGCAATAATACGAGTATTTGTAATAATGCAACTTAAACTCTCGCAGCCTAATTTTCATCTTACACGAATGTAGTTACCACCAACATCATTATCTCACTAAGGAAAATATTGTACATATGCAGTATTCAAAATGCCTTTTAGTCCGTTTGAATTAAAAACGTAGAATTTGTGTTAGATAAAGTACACCTAGAACACAACTTCCAAAATCTTGTACCTACGTAAATAAAAGAGAGATCGGTCATCTCTTTCTCTCACGTAGAAAGGAGTGGTAGATCAGATTAGATTGACATTCTTTCTTTAAAATATAATAATTATGTAATCTATATGACATTATAATTTACCCGGCTAAGTTTGTTGTGGGCTCTTTACCCGGCTAAGTTTGTTGTGGGCTCTTTACCCGGCTAAGTTTGTTGAGTTTAAGTTAGTTAAGTTTAAGAGCCCACTTCTTAGACCAGGGCGCGTTTGGAACCCTCGTAGCTTTAGATTTAAGTTGGCGAACGAAGTTATCACCATCCCATTACAATTATGTAAACAAATATGTATGAACGCTTCATAAGTGCCTGTGATCGGCTTACATGAATAAAGAAATTTTGAATTTTGAATTTTTAAAATTTAATAGAATTGTAATTGATTAAATAAATAAATTTTGTTCAAGGTATTTTTGATGTGAAATATCTATAGGCGACGGTAGACATGATTGTTGGCGTGGCGATACAGGTATGTTGGAATATTTGTATGTCATTATTTTATGGAACAAATTTGTTATCTTTTCAGTACGCTATATCTGATTCCTGTCGTAATCTGTTCATTTATGCATATAACTTATATAAAACAGTTTCAATGTTTTACATCGGTCCACACATTTTTTTATAACACTACAAACCTTCACTGCAATCTCACCTACTAGTAAGTGATGATGCAGTCTAAGATGGTAACGGGCTAACCTGTTAGAGGTATGGCAGTTACATTAAACTCATACCCCTAGTTGATAAAACTATTGCTGTCGCGGTGAGCCCCTCTTACCCTGTAGAGTGCGATAGGGACAGCTGTAGCTCAGACCGACACAAATTTGACGAGATTGGCGTTTCGTATTCCCCTGTTTTCTCATCCAAGACTGAACGTATTCAATTATTTTGGCATGAACATTTTAAGAAAGATTACGTCAAGGTTCCCCTGTTATCTTTCATGTTTTTTTTTCAATTCGCCTTTGAGTCCTCTCAACGTGACGGTAAAAAAGGCGACTTATTGGTCATTTTAGAGAGTCCGATTTTAGCTTTTTAAGAAAAAGAAATAATAGACTATGATTTTACGAAAAAAACCTAGCCCCAGAGCAGTGGCGTGCATAGAGGGTATGAACAGGGTATGCAGATGATATAAAATAAAAAAAATCTCCAGTACGAGTTATAAAAACTTCAGGGTAGGTTTTATAACACTTACAATCGCTATCCTTTTGTTAGGAGAGTTTATACGGGAGATATTTTTAAGTTTATATCATGTGCCCGCTTAGTGTATACCCTGTATGCACGCCACTGCTCCAGAGACATAACCTAGGCAGGAAATAATTTGGGGTACATTGTGCCCAATGTTGGTTCGCTTTGGCGGATATCCGCTGGCAGGTCATGGATGTGTGCGAAACCGTTCGCGTGGCTCCGTCGTCAGGCGGTGAGGAGGAATACCGTGGGGTTTTAGTCAGTAAGAGTCTGACATAAACTTTGCGCCACCCCCTAGCACCAAGGTAGGATTTCCCAACGATAAAAAAAAGGCAGGGTATAGTTTGGAATACATTTGTACGGAGAATCCCGCCTATACTTTACTCTTGAACTAAAAAAATTGGAATCGTGATGAATATTACTAATCCAGTTGGAGATAACATAGCTGGGTTCAGACCACTTAAATAACTTTGCAAGATACAGTTCCTATATTATTTTTCGCTCAACAAAACAAATCTACGTATCACTGACATTAAGTGCTTCAATCTCTCGCGGCCAACAATGTGGCACGTATGCCACACGCCACGCTACCACGCCACGTTATTATTACCATATTCTTTTAATATCGTGGCACAATGCGTATGCACGCGGCCGTGTTTACGCCACGCGCTCGCCACGCGGGCGTTCGAGGGCCACACCTACCATCACTAATTTCATCGGGAACACGATAATGAGGGTGGATGCATTCCAAATTTAAAATAATTTGCTCATTTTGTTGTTGCGGCGTTGTTGTATAAAAAACAATGGTGTATGTCGGCGATACGCCAGGGTTTTCACGCTCGGTGTCCATTATAATAAAATAACTCACAAAATATCACGTAGTTTATTTTCGCACAATTGCTAGTATAGAACAGAGACGATTTACATAAATTAAACGCTTTTATAGTTTCCTTACAATGGCTAAAACGGATATAGCAAATACAACTTCTTTTGAAACAAACAAATAAAATTAGGTACTGCAAAATAATTCTTAAAATATTCCTTAATATTTATAATAAATGTTTAATCAATTTAAATTACTTAAAATGATTAATCATTTATATAATACAGAGATTTGTTCATTTAATTGCAACAAACATTAGTCAGTCTAAAGATGGCGCTGCAGGCCAGATTTAAAATGAATTAAAGAAAGACTTATTGCATAAAATAATAAAGTTTGATACAGAATAATGATATTAATTCTATAAGATATTAATTTGAACATTTTCACAGTAAATAAAGTAGTTTAACAATAAATGGAACATCAAACATCTTTAAAACATTCAAACAGTCAAAACAGTGTCTATTAAATATCAGGCCCTAATAAGTAGCGGTTTCATGTTTACAAATAACTATTTGAATTTAAATCCGATATATTTCAGATATTTTTATAATAAAATATTCACTTTAACGATAAACTAAAACGTAAATATCAATAGTCGCCAATTATTGCCGACAGGTGGCGATTTGCGCCCATATGTACGTTGTCATATTAATAATGTCGCTGTTTCGGGCTTGTTCAAACTGTCATTGGTACCTACCGTCTTGCCAGTCGAATATATAATTATTATGTTATGGATTTGAGAAACGTTAATATAGTTTCAGTAATGTTTTTTATTTCCTTTTTGTCGTATATTATATAAATACGTCCGAAATTATAATATCTATTTTTTTTTATTAGTTATAATTAATTACTCATATAATTATAATAATTGGTCTCGCGAGCATTTTCTGGATTTCGTATGAAAAATTACTTTCAATTATATTTTATCAGCGAAGACTTTTGTAAAATTGGCCCTGGTTTACGACGAAAAGTAAGTCAAAACATTCAAAATTCTAAATTTTGTAACTTTTTTTCTATACCAACATTGATCCTTAGTTTAGGTAAGGTAGGTATGTGTATGTGTGTGTGGGTATTTGTGTTGTGTCCGTCTGTGGCATCGTATCTATTGCCAGAACAATTATGATTTTGTTTTTTTTTTGTTTGGAAGGTGAATTAGTCGGAGTGTTCTTAGTAATGGTTGATAAAAATCAGTCCAAGATGGCCGCCGCCACAAAAAGTCTTGACTAGTGAAACAATGTACATTTCAAATTATTTTAATGTTTCTTTCTACAGCGTCAGTATTTTGATGGATTTTTTATTGATGAGAATTTTTTCTCACCTCCGTCCAGTGTGGAGTTGTGCTGTAATTGAAAGCAAACACGCATTGTTGCGGCCCGTATCAATCAGGCCGCGATAGTTTTAGAGCAAATACTAGGGGCAGGAATAGGGTTGCCAGCTGCAGATTAAGAGCGTGTATAAAAACAGCCCCAAAAAAAAAATATACTGCAAGAAAAAGTCAGGGGCGAAGGTCTATACCCGCATCTTGGATGACTTCTAAAATAAAGTTAAAAAAAAAACGATTAAAAACAGGAGTAGAAATTTTTTTTTAAATAAAAATATCTATTTATAAAAAATGGAGATATTTATGAAAAAGGATTAATAGAAGCATAGATTTAGGGGTAGGCGTAAATAAATCAGATCAGTCTATCCGTTGCGAAATCGATTCAGATTTAACTAAGAAAACTGGAAACATCGCCAGTAAAATCACATCGGCCTCCATCATCGTCATCATATCAAACTATGGAAATCCATTACTAAGGTTTAGATCTTTTCATATTCCAGTCTTATTAAGGAATTGTTCAGAACCCCTTCTGAACAATTCCTCGATAATGCTTGCGTCCACGAGCTACCAGAAACCTTTTTGATTTCCACCTAGTTGGGGTATGATGGACTTCCAATATGACAGTAAGGTCTTTACACATTCCAGTCTTGTTCAGGTATTGTTCTGGACACGACGCCTTCTTCCAGGCGAACATCCACGCATCTTGTTTAACGTCCTTTGTCCACCTAGTCGGAGAACTACCAACGCTGCGTTTATTGAAATGGAGTTGACATTCCAGCACCTTAGGACTATAATTTCAAAATTAATGGACTTTTGACCGGTTTTAAGGGGTTTTTTTCAAATCCGGTGGGAATTATATATTTTCCTGGGATAAAAAAGTAGCCTATGTTACTCTTCGTCCTTTCAACTACATGTGTGCCAAAGACGTGATAAGAGAAGATAAGACGTGAAGGCAGTGGCGTGCACTCCACACATATACAAAAGCACTGCCTACCCAATTTTTTTTAATATAACTCTCTCGTGAGGAGGATATTTCCATTTTATGCCGTCTTTCTGCTCTATGCCTACCTTGGTGGCAAACCCTGTTCACGTCACTGCTTGAAGGAATGCAAACAAACACACTTTCGCATTCATAATGTAAGTGTGGATTGAAATCCATAAACATGTTTTTTTTCTTTGGTTAAAATTTTGTTATTTATTTCCCATATACGAGTAACAACCCTGCGTAGGGGGAGTCCCTCCGCCAAATTGTCTTTATTAAACCCTGTCTGTACGTTTGTCTTCGCAGTGTTAATTTGTGATTTTAATGGACAATGAGGGATTCGGTTTATGTATAATGTATGTATTGCTATTCATAGTTTTTATTAAGAGTGCGATCATGTATCAATTTTAACACCTTTTAGAAAACAAGAGTTTAAAATTT
Source organism: Pararge aegeria (assembly GCF_905163445.1). Taxonomy (NCBI): domain Eukaryota; kingdom Metazoa; phylum Arthropoda; class Insecta; order Lepidoptera; family Nymphalidae; genus Pararge; species Pararge aegeria. The sequence goes on from NC_053198.1 coordinate 6,113,469, forward strand.
TTAATCCAAATCTTCTATTGAAACATCATGATCAACACTATCAACCCATTAAGGGCCACTACAGGGCACGGGTCTATTTAAGAATGGTTTTAGCCGAAGTCCAACTCTATGCGTAAAGGAAGAAAACAGCCTGGCCGATGTATCAAATCGCAGAAGCAGGGCTGTACTTTTCCAAAAATTGTACCTTACGAAACTATTAAATATAAAATAAGATAATGTAAGAAAACTAAATAAAAAAAAAAATGAGTCCATGACCCTTATTACGTAACAGTTGCATAAACAGCTATTATAACTACTGGAAGAGTCATAGATAAATAATGCTTGACATGAGAATACTAACAAAATACTCATGAACACACTCACAACATGCTGACAGTTAAAAATAACTGTCAGCATTGACTAGATTTCATTTTCCCTCTTTCTCCTACGTGAGAAGAGGTCTGTGGCATATAAATAGACACAACACAACAAAGCTATTTTCAAAAACTAGCTTCACATACAGTATTGACGTAACGTATTCGTAGCATAGATAAATTAGATAAAAATCAATAAATCTATGTTTTCCAACATTTCTATTTTCCTATGCAGTAACGTGTCGAATAGGTTTACACTAGCGGAAAAAATGTAACAATCGAGTCGAAAGCGTAGTGAGAGAATTTTAACAAGTTGGCCCTCTCTATTTGATTTGTTTTCAGCCGCCGGGGGCCTTTGGAAACCGTCTACCAACTATTTTAATATTTCATTACACTAGGCACTCGGTTTTAATAGCTTTCAATGTTAGGTTTTTATTGTAGTTATTCGGTTCGCCCGTCGAGGTTTGAGTTACTGATTTCAAACCATTTGATTCTGTTAGGAAGATGTGAATTTGATCAACTGGAATACGCTACAGTTTTCCAATGATAGTTTAGATACTAGGTACAGGTTTATTTTTATCCAGCAAGAACCCATTACTCACCCGGTATAAAATGTATCCTATGGCCGTCTCCAGGATGCATACTATGATGTCTTTGCAAAATTTTACTTAAGCGGTCAAACATATTATGCTACTAGATGTGCCCTGCGGCGTCGCCCGCGTAAATTACGGGTCGCAGCGTACATAGTCTACACTTCAATAAATCGGTACCAAACACAAAGTTTTTTTAATAGTACTGGAAGTGCCAAATATAGAAACCTATGATATTGAGTACAGATAGTATTCAAAATAAACAAACGGGGCGAATAATATATGTTTTCTTGCTCTTGTAGCTTTACTTACCAACTATTTGAAACTTTCAATCACGTAAATGCCCGTCCCGAGGACCTACTCCCGTTTTGCCTTTAACATACTTTTAATTCCATATAACAAATGACTGCATTAATAATATTGTGGATAGCAGTGGGTAAGCAACGTTGACCAAGTCAGTACAGGGGTTAGTTGCCGTCTTTGGAAGTTTGAAAGATAATTTGATATCCATCAGTCTCAGCTCCTATCACTTATAAAAGAATAGTAATTTTTAAAGGAGGTATGAAATAAGTTTATGGATCGATTCGATTTTAATTTTTGTGTTTTTTTTTGTTAGAAAGTTGAATTAGTTTTCTTAGCTATGTTTAATGACAATCGGCCCAAGATGGCCGCCGCCACAAAATGGCGGTCTACATTTTTTTTCACTACTATACTGAGGGAGGGATATCAAAAAAAAATTCAATTATATTTTTTTTATACTCGATTTGTTATTCACTTTGCTATTCACAATTTATTGATTGATGAATATGCGAATATGCCAATAGGTGGCGTATAAGTCAAGAAGCGTGGAGTATATGACATATACTTACGACCAACCAAATTATTTGTTTTTAAATAGCGTCCGAAACTACACAGACGTCTGACGTAAGCGTTACTTCAGTCAGAAAAAAATCTGACTTTCTCCCTAGTCGCGCCTAAAGAAGTTTAACTTCAAAGTTTGTGAGCTAACAACATTCCGTGGGTTTAAATAGTGCGGAGCGTTTTCACTGTTTTTGGACACAATGCACTGCATACAATAATGGCTGAATGAGGAAAGCAGCAGTGGCCCAGAGCGATTGACCAGCTTCGATTGTTTATCTTTTCCATCATGGTTTGCAGTTGCTGACAATAGACATCCACCAGATGGCAAATTAAATGTAGATATCATCATCACCATCAACCCATTACCAGCCCACTACAGAGTACGGGTCCCCTCCCACAATGAGAAGGGGTTAAGGCCATAGTTCACCACGCGGGCCCAGTGCGAATTGGTGGAATGTAGATATAATAAAGTTAAACTAAAATTTATAAAATGAAACTTCTTGCTCCGTTTTAACATGAAAATTAAAAGTTTCCGTGTTACGGGCGACGGGTCCTAGTCCGAATAAGTACCTAACCCCATCGTATCGTTCCTCGCCTTATTTAAAACACAAATATTTGTCCCGAATGAAACTTTTCCACCGTCTCCGGGGCCTTTATTAATATTTTATTATTTTGTCTTGTACCTACCCTCCATTTCAGAAATTTTCAACTTCCCCGTTTCGAAACTCTCGGCTCTAAAGCGATTATATTTTAAATTATTTTAATTAAAACACTGTGTAAACGTCTAAGATTCGAGCTGTTTAGTTTGTATTCAAAAGTGTTTTAATTGTATATTACTTCTTTGTATGAAGATTGATTATTTATATGATCTTTACAGCATATCTTTAAAATGAACATCTTAGAGGATGTCAGAGTTTAAAAAAACGGGGGCAGGGCGGATGGCGGGCGCGACAATCAATCTCTCGAAACACAAATTTATATTAAGTACATACATTGCACCAGTAGTAAGCCAGCACGGAGTTTATTTATATTTTTAAAGCACACGGTGTGAAAATATCAGAAGTTTATTATTTTTCATAAAGTTTGTCTATTGTATACCCCGTATCGATTCTTTTGGTATTTCTTTTTAATATTTTGACATTCTAAAGAAGGCTCAGGAAAATATTGACTTATTCGGATGTTTTTACAATATAAGACAAAATTGGCGGTGCGATATCATATTAGTAACTTAGTATAGTATTTTTACATAGGTAACTACGATATACAAAACTGGTGTGATCGCAGTCAAGGCTAATTCTCAGTTAATGGACAAAAATGCAATCATGAGCACTGCGGATAGAATCAAAACCATGAAGTAACAAAAAAAGACTTCGTCGGTGACTCGAAATCACAAGATTATACCCTTCTTAACACCGTATGATACATTCGAGTATATACAATGTATAAAAGTACATATTCGTATTCATATAAACCACAATGGTACGCGTCGCTAATCTGGCGCATTACGTCTAAAGTATGTGGAAGTCATCGCTCACGCAAACCCAATTTTTTTTCTCTAACGAATAATCGCTCAACGCTGCTAAAAAAGTTTTTAAAAATAATATAATTAAGGTTAGTATCAGTGCCCAGATTCCAGTCTCTACACACAACTGCTAAGTATTCAGTACAAACCTATTAACGAATATAAGAAATCTCATTGTGTAAAAACGTTGCGTCGTATCAACCAACATTGTCGTTGTCGTTCCATGTAAACAGGCCAATTGTTGCCATGTTGTCTTAACAAACTCGTGTAGACCATTTTTACTCGGAGGTAAGCTAAGTGTAACCGACACAGTTTGTATTGTAGATTAAAAAATGTTTACATCGATGGAGTTTCCGCAAAACAACGGTGTTTTCACACTAAATATTGGTTTTCCTCCCCTTTTTATTGCAGCAATACCTACTAACAGAACTAGTGTTTTTTTTGGTACATAAAACTTATTTGTAAATGTTAGACTGCTAGACTTTGTATAATGAACACCAAGCTTCATTTGATTTAATCTGTAACAGCAAGAGAGAACTGAAAAATTATTTTTTTATACGCAACAATCTCAGTAGAAGCTGAATAAGAAATCGAAAAATTGCTATGATTAAAAAAAACGTACTTAATGGCTTAATGACATAAGTAATTCGAAAGCAGATTATTCAGATTTTTCTGATTTAAGCAGAAAAATAATGTTTATTTATAAATCCTGTCAAAAGAAAAGAAAATTTCGATTGTCTAACTATCACGCTTCATGAGCCTGGTGGCAGACGGACATACAGACAGACGGATGGATAGAGGCATCTTAGTAATAGGGTCCCCTTTTATTCTTTGGTTACGGAACTCTAATAAAAAGGAGGGAAATGAATAAGAATGGTATTTAGAGTTTATGAAAAGTAACAGTTTAACAGTTTACAACACTTATGGTGATAAAAGGAGCTATTATGTACATACGTATTATGTACATATTTCAGTGCTTTAATAGCAACAAAAAAAAATAAGAATAGAGTAAAAGCGTTTGCATTTATAATTACTAGGTTAGGAAATATCAAAGGGCCTGGGTCCAGTAATAATAATAAAATAAACTTAATAACTCAAAATTTAAACCTATTACTCACAAGTTTGTTTTAGAAACTTGTAACTTATTCCGTTCCGCTTAAAGTTTTTATGAATTTTACACAAGTTCCAAGATTAACGAACATTTCCCGAACCCCGATGTAACTTTATAGACGGTAGGTAATTAATTAATTCAATCGATCAGTAGCAAATCTCCTATATTTTTTTACTAAACCAGCTTTTTGATAAATGCCTTCACGGCCCCTGGTTCAAGTCCTTTTAAGTTCCAAAAAACTATCACTGAAGGCCACAAAGAAGGTACACAAAGAATCATCGAGGGTTATCAATTAAACAGGCATAATATATTATAAAATGGAATAATTATTTCTCATTATAAGCAAAAACCCTGTACGCCAGAGATACCTAAGGACTTAGGTATTTTTTGGGTTTAGATTTTATATATAAGTTCTTACTACACATTTCCATATTATATTCCTATAATCAGAATTCTGTATTGTCAGTGGTAAGTAATAATCCTCAGGAAAAAAGCATAGAATAAATTATATAAAGATTAATGTCACATGGCCCTAATCCCATTTCAAGAGCCCAAAAAATTCTGCAACACTTTATTGTAACAGAATTATTTTTGCTGACGCAAATAATATGAAGAATTTTTGCAATACTATTATTTATTACATCGGTATAAAGTATAAATTGCTTTTTTTTGTAAATGGATATAACGTGAGCTGTCACTTTACGCGCAATTTTGGAGGGCCCTCGATGTTGCCAGCGTACGTCACGCAAAAGACATCAAGTGTTTCTGGGATACGAAAACGAGCTTTTGTATCATTATATTTTAGTGGGAATATGTTTTTGACACTTCTCCTGCAAGCTAAATCGTTACATTGTATTCTTTTGTGAAAATAGATTACTACTCTAGAAATATTGTCGAGACCAAACGTGTTAAGATAATTGAGTTTCATTTTTCCATGACATACTTTAGAAAACGTGAAACTGAGGTTTGGATAGGTTGGTAACATTTTTAACATTCAGTACCTGTAAGTATAGAATTTTTATTTTAATAGAACCTATGATGAAAAACCATCAAGTGATAAAATAAATTGAATCCATGGGTTAGTATCTAAGTACTTACGAGGAATTTCTATCTCCAATGACAAATGTGAGAAATTGTTAAAGATTTTTAACAATAGAGATGGCAGCTACTTCGCTTGGTAAGGACTACAATTTTGGGGACCGAGTTGGATTCCTAGCACGTACCTACTTACCTCTCACTTTTCTAATTAATGTGCGATCAGCAATTAAATATCACTTGCTTTTACGAATAAATAAACTATCTTGAGGAAATTTGCGCACCATAATTTCGTAAGTTTCACCAATCCGCACTTGGCCAGCGTAATTCTGAGAGGAGACCCATGACCCACTGTCAGTAAATATGTTGATTAAATTAATATTAGTCTATTATAGATAGAATTTTACTAAGTGAAAACAATATAAAATTATATGCAAACTTGTATAGTATTACGTCAGTATACACAAATCAGAACTAAACACTTTATCTATAAGTTTACTCTTGCCTACCTGATTACGTAAAATGTCTACAACGTGAACAAACAGTATCTACGAGAAACAATACTGATAACGTGATAATCCTCGTATAAATCAAGCACAATTTACGAGCCACCTGAACACATGCGGTAAATTATATCACATATTGTGTTTAAAAATAACACCCTGTTTATGTACCTACTTACATACAAAAATTTGCGATACTTTGCAAAGAGGATACGAACACAAAAATACTTTTTTTTTATCATCATAATCGTCCTCAACATGAGAAGCCTAATTTTGATTGTTTCGATTATGTTCAAAAATGCAAGTTTTTAGGTAAACTGATTTTAATTATAATACTTTCTCACAGTTGTGCTTTCTGAGTGGGTTGATGAAAATCGGATAATTTGATATTGGCGTGCAATGACAAAACTGCTTGCTCCACAGATCTTATGCTGATCGAAATATAACTCCTCTTAGAATGAGATGGATTTAGCTCGTAATCCACCACGCACAATGTGGTTATTAAACGCCCCAGAGGACATTATGGTGAACTCTCAGGTATATACAGGTTTGCTCGAATTGATATTATGTATATTATTTTTAATTTATTAATAAATGTTATCATCAAGAGATGATACTTTAGGTCAACGCATAAGAAAAAAAAAGTTAGTAACAAAAGAAGGTTCCGATTCCAGCGATCCATTGTGCCAACGACACGTGGCGGTGTTGTCATATCACCGTACATTTTTCCCTTTTCATATTCCCAATTCATACCGGCCAGACGTGTTATTATTATTCTATTCTTTATTCATCCTTTGTAGGTACAAATAACGAAACGAGGAACTATAGGCTGTGTATAATAAGTGACATAATGTCCATAGCAAAAACGTACCATAAATGTTAGACGAGAAATGTTATGCGTCCATTCAATGTTTATTTCGAATGTAAAACAAACTGACATCGAATGTAAATACTATTGTCGGGTGTTGTCATCCGAAAAATAACAATTCATAATGGACATTTAATGGGTGTTTTTGATGAATGGAACGTCTTTTAGACAATAATGGTCAAATGCGTGATCGATTCGACCTTTGGAATAAGCGATAATTTGTTAACAAAATGTGCCACTTTTAATTAGGTAATAACTATTTATTATTAATAAGATAGTTAATCTACGAATGTATCTATACTAAATGGTGATAGGTCTACTGATATCCTTAAAGGGAAATTGTGTTTCTATTCGGGAATCTAGTAATTATGCCAAGGGAATTATTTTTATGGGCCTAAGAGTGACCATTGACACAAGGTACTTGTTATCCCTGAAAGTGCACTTTTCCTATGGAATAGATCTAAGGGTTATATTTTCTAATTTACATCATGTTAAAATAACTGAATTATAACGAAAACTTATATTTCGGTCTTGCCATACACAAAATTTGAATTCTTAATTCATTTATTCAAGAATTTTCGAAGTGAAAAGTCAGTCTGTTTGTATTGTCTGCCGCCGGTGTGGAACGCAAATTATACCGAAAAGACACAAAGGATTAGTACCTAGTTTTTATACCTTAACCTATCCCAGGTCTCCCTTTTTCATAGGATAGGACGTAAGTGCCACCACGCTGCTCTTATGTGGGTTGGTGGGCTTTAACGATTATTTTCACAAGTTGGTTTGTATGTAGCTTTATAAGAATCTGTAAATAATTATATAAAATAATATATCGGGATTAATGCGGTAATAGCCTAGTGGTTAGGACTTTGAACTCTCCGTCTAGGGGGAACCTAATTATTAAAAATTGCTATTACGGAGAGGAAAACCTGTATCCACCTACCTACCTTAGAGTTCTCCACAAAGGCGTATGAAGTCTACCAATCCACACTTGACCATTCTGGGAGAAGTTTCGTGTCTTGTAAAGTGTCAGTAATGGGTTGATACTGATGGTGACGATAATGTCAAAAATCTGACACTTTAGCGTGGCATTAGAGATTTTCTTCATTTTGTATCATCTGCTTACCCTGTGCATACCCTCTATGCACGCCACTGTACTTTAGACTATTTGGGCTTTTGCTTACTTGATGGGACATCAATACAAATAAGTTATTCATTAAAAAGGTTTAATACGTGGCCGCTCTTTTGAAATAAAATGGCTGACAGTCATGCTAGATACTTAAACAAAAACATACACATTCATTAACAAAGTTATTATAATGTTGTAACTTGTGAATTGATCCAAAGTAATGATTATATTCGGAATCAAATTATATAATTTTAGTAGTATCCAGTAGAGATCTTTGTCACATAACTGGTCCGGAGTACTAGTCTCAAAGTAAGTAACGACTACGATAAATATTTTTATGACGAACATACATCATATCGATCCATTACCGACCCACTATAGTGCACGGGTCTCCTCCCACAATGAGAAGGGGTTAAGGCCGTAGCCCACCACGCTGGCCCAGTGCGGATTGGTGGACTTATATAGAACATACATTAACATTTATAATATACAGATACACACACCGGCATTCAAGAACATTCATTTTCATCACACATAGGTACGTACTTCTAGCGCCATGCTTATTTCAGTAATGTAATCTACGAATGATATTCAAAACTCTTACCATTCTGCCGCAAATATATTTATTTACCATCTCGTGGATAACACAGCATAAGTCTGTACACGTAATGTTCTTGGTTACAGCGGATAACAACCGTGAGACGCAGCTAGTATAGATCTGATTTCGGGGAACTTTGATACAGCTAAAGTTAAACCTTATCATCACCATCATATCAACCTATTACCGGCCCACTACATGGCAAGGGTCTCCTCCCACATTGAGAATGGGTTAAGGGCCGAAGTCCACCACATTGGCACAGTGCGGATTGGTGGACTCCACGCATCTTTTAGAACATTATGGAGAACTCTCAGGCATAAAGGTTTCCTCGCGATGTTGATATTTGATTGCTTAACAAGATCTAGCAAATTGGTTTAGTAGTTGCGGCGTGAAGGAGTATCAAACATAAATACACATTTACACTGTATTATTTCTAACGTAAACAATATATTCATTACTTTTCAGTAATGGATGGAAGCAGGGGTTACTCTGCGCAAATCCATGATATACTTTTCGCGGAGTATAGCAAATTAAGCGTGATTTTCATGGTTACTTTTTCAGTGCTAAGTATTTTTTGAAAAAAAAAAACAAAATTGTGTTAAAATAAACAGAATAAAAAGAGATTTTCGATATCTCACTTAGATATCGAAAATCTCTTTTTATTCTGTTTATTTTAACAAACTGTTGTTTTTATAATTTTCTTTTAACAAATTAAAATAAACTTCACACTAATAAGTAACGAAAAGATTGCTTATACTGAGTATTTTACCAATCTTATGATACGAGTATAATATACTCTTATCATAAGATTGTAAAATGAAATAGTCTTTACATACAAATTTTCGCCTTTATAATATCAAAAGTGTGATTTATTGTACACAATTTAAATCTTCGGAAATCTAACACCTTCCGGATTTTAGTGCTGTCTTCTAAAACAGACCTGCGTGTGATTCTCATTTAAATAACATGAAAACAAATCATATCCGTATTGTACTGAATAACAATTTGTAATGTAAATAAATTCTTTTGTGTCGAAAATTTCGATGAGTGCTTCGTTTGCGATACCTTAGTTTGTATGTATATGCAGCGGTGGTCTGTGTGTCCGTTTATTCACGGTGGCACAAATGTGTCACGGTCTTTTGACAAACCAAGGAACAAAAAACCTCTGATTACAACCTTTTTTAAGACTTTGAACCTTAAGATATACGTTAAACGGGCGCCTTTTTTTACGACACTCAATGCCAACCGTAAATTTAAATTGGTTTTCCTTTAAAGGCGGATCTCGAGTTTTGGTTACGTAATAAGCACCCTGCGCGTGAGTCGAAACCAAGAAGTATTTCATGCGCGCTTATGCTAATATTTTTTTTAACACACAAACAGTTATCTTCTAACAATCAACAATATACTTTATTTTGTTTCTCACAGAGTCTAATGTGCTATTGAATTAAATTCAAAAAATACCTAAATATAATTTCGGCGAATAACCGCAATGAGTCACGCTGAACGCAATTTATTTATCTTAAGAGAACTCTATATTATAGTTTCTGTTTTTTAAAACTGACATACATGTTTAAACAGTTTATACCTAAATATTATATAAGTTAGAGTAGGGGAAACGCGCATCACTTAAAAATAGCTCTGAAAATCTCACTGCGCAAGGCAAGGCACAGTAAGAATTACAGTTTTTTTCACCAAGCAGGTCATCTGGGTCAAAAGTAGGCTAATAAAATGGCAGTGGCCGATCAATGACCAAAAGTACTAAATTAATTCAATGACAAAAGAAATATTTGAATTTGACTTTGCGTGCCAAATTTTATTAGTATCAGTGCATCGGTTGAGTCAAACATACACACTTGCGCATTTTTTATATTAGCATGGATTCCGAATTCTCTATTTAGCGTAGAATTTAGCTATTTAGAATCATCAGATAGTTTATATAACAAAAAACATGCCTCTTTTCTAAACTTAAACGTTAATTTGCGTAACGCAAACACAAGTGCATATCCCTTTGCATTCCTAAACTGCACTTACAATATACCTGTTCCGATAATAAGACTTCCTGTACCGACAAAGGGTATCGCGAATTCGCCACGCCCAAATCAAAATATATTATCGAGTAATAAATCCGGCAAAAACGTTAGGAACAGGCAACATCGGATGCGATTGAGGAAAAAAAATTGCGATGCCGTTCGCACAATCAATCAAGCGCTAAGCCAATAAACCTCAACGATGCGCTTTTGAATTTGGAATTCGATTTTTGTTGAGCTATTGTCGGGCATGGCCGGCGGCCGCGCGAATCTGCCTTGTCGAATTGCACAATGAAAGGGCAAGCGGAAGTGAATACGCCGGTGTCTCTTCGTGAATAGAGGGTTGGATGCGTTCAGGAACTATTGAGGTCGCTGTGGAAACGTCAACGGCGGTACAGACAGCAAGTCACGTTTAACTTTATGAAATTTAAATGAAAACGTGTTATTATATTTATCATCACAATTATTATTAATCTGCCAATAATAATTATTATTATTTGATATTTGCCCTAAATATTAGCTAATTTAATGGAAAAAAAATATGCTTCATTTATAAATACTCAGAACAAATATCAGTTGAGAATAAATAATACGTATAGTTTATCTCATTATAACTTTCATAAGAAGCATTTTTATTAAAAACAGTTTCAACTATTTTATGCTAACCATACCCGTAACAAGCAAAGCGTTTGTAAAATATTGTATAACAATACAACGCCCCCTATTGAATACAAAAACTGCTATTGTAACCTAAAAGAAAAAAAAAGCTCTGGGTTGCCAGCTACAAAATTAAACATACCATAAAGGTTGTAATAATGAAATATGTATTACACGTATAATGTTGTTAGCCCCCGTTTAGGAATGAATAGGCTTTTTGATAGTCCATTTGACTTGGAGCTTTTGTGAAAAGTTGTGCGTGAAATCGTTCGAGATGTGATTGATTTATAGAAAAGGTAGGGTAGCAGTTCCTCCGGTAAATGTTTGATGGTTTTGCTAATTACAGGGGTTTGGTAATGGATACGTTACGAATGTAAGTGTCGATAATTAAATTTTTGTGCGATACAATATAATTTAAGGGTTGATTTATTAGAAACGCCTGTACGGTAATGATGATAGCTAAGTGGTTAATATTTCAGCCTCCCTTTCGGGGTGACAAAGTTCGAGCCCCGGCACGCACCTCTATATATCACTAGTATTAAAGGTGTAAGTAAACATTGCGAGTAAACCTGCATGCCTGACAGTTCTCCATGATGTTTTCGAAGGCGTACGAAGTCTACCAATCCACACTTGACCAGCGGGGTAACAAAAACTACAGCCTAAACGCAATTCTGCGAGAAGAACCGTGCGCTGTAGCCGGCCGTTATTGGGTTGATAATTTTTTTTATTTTTATTTAACTCTTTATTGGTACACCACAATGAAGTTAGGAAAATAAAAAAAACAAAAGAAATACAAAGACAGAAGTAGAATACAAAAGGCGGCCTTATCGCTAAGTAGCGATCTCTGCTAGGCAACCTTTGGATTAGGACAAGATGAGAGAGAGCGGACAGATGGTGTAAAATTATAATACCTAATTGAATTATTGAATGATTTAACGGTATATTTTCTATTTACGAAAACAAGAAGAACTCCTTTTAGGTTTATAATGATCAGCTGTCGGACACTATGTTCAGATCGCATGGATTCGATTCCCGGGTTAAAAGGAAATTAATTTCCTCGATATACCCGGAGTTAGGATAGTGGCGTGGTCACCATTATGCCTCGGAGTTAATTCACGTTAAAGCCGGCCAATCCACATTAAAGCAACGTGGTAAAAATGTCTATGATCGAAACCCTCTCTTCTATGAGAGAGGAGGTCACTGCCCGGTAGTATAATGAGCATGTTATCACAGTAAGTATGAGCTAAAGATATGCACTGTGACGTTATTGCATTACGCGCTAGTTCATCATTATATCAACCCAACCACTACAGGGCACGGGTCTCCTCCCATAATGAGAGGGGTTAAAACTGTAGTCCACCATGCTGGCCCAGTGCGGATTGGTGCACTCCACATACCTTTGAGAACATTATGGAGAACTCACAGGCATGCAGGTTTCACGATCTTTTCCATCACCGTAGAAGAAAGTGATATTTTAATTGGTTAAAACACACATCACTTAGAAAAATTAGAGGTGCTTACTGGGAGTCGAACTCGTACTCACTGGGCTACAACCGCACCATTACAACAAATTAAAAATAGAGTAGGTACCCACTTCATTTTTGATGTAAAAAATTTAAAACCAAATTAAACATAAGCCCAAATAAAGCATCTACTTTCACCACCGAACCCAAAACAGGTTACTCAATTAGATTTTTTTTTTACTATTCAAAAACGATGGGACACACAATTTTGAACACTATTCTCGAATCACAGAGAAATTTTTCAAAACTGTTGGACTTTCGAAGCTTCATTTTCATAGCAGTCCGAGATGTAAAGCCAGTTCACACTAATTAGTGTTAACCAAATAATGTCCCGTCTGACTTCAAAACTAGCCGCTTCCGGTGCCTAATGGCTTTGATGTAGGTGCTGCCATAGAAAATGGTTATCAAATAGATTCTCCCCCGACTTTACTGGGCAAGTTTTTTTCAATTGGTCAAACTGTTCTTCTTCTTTGTCCTGGGCTTGTCTTCGTACTTGGTCGTCCGGTACCTTTCGTTGTACGTAGTGCCACTAGCGGCTCGGCTACGGCTCCCCGCTGGGCCACTCCAGCCAACCGAGCTTACTCCAGAAGCTTTGCAGGCCGCCCAGGTCGCCAAGTGCTTCAGGGAGTAATGCTGGGGAGCCAAGGTATGCTGCGCGTTGCTCTGCTACTCTTCTACATCGGAGCATTACGTGTGTCGGTGTTTCATCTACCTCCATGCATTCTGCACAAAGGAATGTCGGTTATACCTAAAATGAAGAGGTGTTTGTTTAATTGGCAATGCCCTGTTATCATGCTTACTACCGTATTTAGTTTGATCCGACTTAGTTTTAGTAGTATGGCTTTCAGTCGTGTGTTGAGGTCTAGAAAGGTCTCCTTTGTGTTACACTCATTTGCGTTAGGTCGAACAGTTATAGAAAGGGTCAATAATTATTACAACTTATTGAGGTTTTCTGCAATGGAAGTGACGGAGACAATATGTTTAAGAAATATTTTATGCCTTCAATGAAAACTAAATTGATTAATTAATTAATTTATTAATTTATACTCTTTATTTGTACACCACTCAGAAAAACGAGAAAAATAAAAACGAACAAACGTAATGTATTTTTATATAGAAAGACGGCCGATTGGCGCAGTGGGCAGCGACCCTGCTTTCTGAGTCAAAGGCCGTGGGTTCGATTCCCACAACTGGAAAATGTTTGTGTGATGAACAGGAATCTTTTTCAGTGTCTTGGTGTTTATATGTATTTTATAAGTATTTATGTATATTATTCATTGAAAAAATATTCATCAGTCATCTTAGTACCCATAACACAAGTTACGTTTACTTTGGGGCTAGATGGCGGTGTGTGTATTGTCGTAGTATATTTATTTATTTATTTTATTTTATAATAAAAATATTATACACAAATGGGCTTCTAGAACCATGAGGTCTATAGTTCAAAGAATTATAGAATTTAAAGTGTTTGCATCGTTTACTTTTTATTAATTCTTAGCGACAATTGATTGCCGTTAAATTAAAACGTAATTCTTATTAATTGGGTACTTTTAATTTCACTCTTGTAGCAATCTGCTCACTGAATCTATAGTTTCTAGTTCTCGTTATGTATGAAACACCTTTTTAGAGTCATTGTTATTTTAATACTCGATGAAACGAAAATGCGCCATGGTACAGAAAGAAACACATAAATGTATAGGATTAAGGCTACTTTTCAGAAGTTTAACTTCTGCCGTATGTAAATTGCGCAGGATTTTATTTATAACGAGCCTTTTAAATTGAAATGAATCGTCAAATGAATTAAATTGGATTTATTTCTCTCTTATTAATAGTATTACTATTTCTGTTTTTTGTTTTACGGATATTTCGAATAAAATATAAATATTAAATTTCATGAATTCATTTTACATTATTGGTGTTTGCAGAATGTTGTAGAACAATGGATTTTACTAAGGGAAATTTTACTTGGACGGTCGACTGGCGCAGCGGGCAGCGACCCCACTTTCTGAGTCCTAGGCCGTGGGTTTGATTCCCACAACTAGAAAATGTTTGTGTGATGAACATGATTGTTTTTCAGTGCCTCGGCGTTTATCTGTATATTATAAATATTTGTGTATTATATTCATAATAATATTCAACAGCCATCTTAGTACCCACAACACAAGCTACGCTTACTTTTGGGCAAGAAGGCGATGTGTGTATTGCCGTAGTATAATAAAAAAAATCAAAAATACTTTAATATATTTTATTTATCAATTCCAGTTTATTATTGTCAGCATAGAAATGGACTATGGAAAGTTTGATTTTCTGATATTTAACATGAAATGGTACTAATTTTGTCGGCTACTTGACTTGGCATAGAATGGAGATATCATCGGAGATATCAACATGAAATGACGTGAAACCTCCGTGAAACATTCTTGAATTTCCTTGCCATTAATTACCCAAGTGAATCACAAATCATACGACTTGGTGGTAAACAAAAATGGCAACAATCAGTAAGATGCTTTAACGTTCTAGAGTATACATTTACGCCCAAGTACTAGGTCTCAGTTATCCGATGACTTGGTAAGATCAATAATATTAATATTAATGTTATTATAGTGCTATACTTTCTATTTATTTATTTATATAATTTAAATGAGTAAACACATTATAATAATTAAAAACTAACATTTATATTACAAAAATATAAGCCGTCTAACCGTTCACTTATGGGCATAGTATCCAAAATGCTGGCGCTATTGCCCCTACTTTCATTATAGTTATTTTTTTTTTAATAATTATAATAAGTTTATTTCAATTAACAGTTACACAGCAAATTAAAAATAGTACAAAATAAGGCAAACATAAGGTTTTTAAGTCGTCGTAATTTTAGTCGTCGTCAGTCATATTCGAAGTCTCACTGTTGGAGACCGACACTAAAGCAAGACAAGCTTATACCCCCTACAATGCGTAAGTTTGGTTAGAAAACTCTAAAGTTACTAGTTTTAATTGTTATTTACAAATTCAGGTATTTTGTTTTTCTTTTTTACATACTTTGGTGTACAATAACAGTATATTCATTCATTCATTTATTATTTTTATAGAATTTACGATTTTATTTCACTTATAGTTCCGTATTTTTTTAATTTGCACAAGCAACTGAACCCATTTTAAAACGCCTAATAAATCGGACCAAGATATTTTTATAAGAGCACACGATTGAAAATATAGATACAAATCAAAATAACAATTATTTTAAGTAAAGTACACCAAATACCTATTGTCTGTGGGTGTATTTTTTACGCCATTGGTTATCTCGAAGAGATCGCTTTGTAGCGATAAGGCTACTAAATTGTATACGCTGTATTTTGATTGATTTTGTGTTTTGTGTTCTTTTTTTGGTGTACAATAAAAGTATCTATTCATTCATGTCTTAAAGTACCTACTATAGCTAGATAAAACATTAACTAATAACACAAATGCGAACCCTGGTAAAAACCCGGTGCCACATGTATGCTTTATCCCTAAAGGGATCTCCAGGAATAATTACATCTCACTGGTCACATTAATATCAGGTGTCGCAAACCTTCGCAAACACAGGAAATCGCGAGAGCTCAACAATGACGTTAATTAACAAGATAGAAGAGATGGGATGTCACCCAGCTGTCAAAGCATCCGCAAAGTGTAATGTGAAGATAAATAAAATGAGACCCGTTATCAGAGATAACTGCTTGAAGGAATTTTCCACTAATTACTGGGTTATTTGAAATAGTAGGTACCATTATTCATTTATTTGTTATTTTATTTAGACTGCTTTTATCCCAATTATGGGCCAATGCAATGGATCGCAAACATGCCAAAGTACCTTTCCCTAACCTACACCAATACCTAACTAACAAACTACTTCTGGACAGAGGTCAACTCAGGAAGTTGGTGTGACTAATAACAGAGCATAATCCAATAAACATATCTCCATTATAGATATCAGCGCCACCCCTCTTTGCAGAGCATGTATGGAGGCAGACGAAACACCATCGCACGCGTTGCTGGAGTGCACGGGCGTAGCAGGCGTCTGAGATCTAAGGTCTGAGATCCCCAGAAACATTTCTGGAAGTCCTTAGCAACCTGGGCGGCATGCTAGGCTTCTGGAACGGCAGGGTGATTACGTATCTCATGACAAGTTTGCAACCGGTGTAAATCCTGCAATCTATGCTGTAAACGTCACTTTTGTATTTTTTTTGTATTTTTTTTTGTATGTTTGACCGCAATGATCCCTAGATTTACGCCTGTTGCAAGCCTTTTGCTTTTGTGAGATACGTAATCATCCTGCGAGCTTGATTGGCTGAAATAGCGAGCAAAGCGGGAAATTTTGAAGCGTGGAAACTGCCCAGAGGAAAGAAGAAAGAAGGAGATTGCTGTCTTTTTTTTGTCAAAATGGGGTTTTGCCTTGTTATAAGTAGCAATAGCTGAGGTGTATATAAATCTATTTAGCGAACTTTGACTTAGGTTTCTTAAGATACTCTTGGGTCAAAGATTATGTGTTAAGTAACGCTGTTCCACTGCGGGATGACGAGAATTATAATTACCTATTAGACGTCGGCAATAACATACGGGACCGATGGCTTAACGTACTCTGCGAGGCACGGCCCTGTTCTACCACATAACAGTGAGACACCGTCAGCGGTGGCATCCTTATGTGGTTGATATTCCATCAACACGCACGAATCGTTTTTTATCCACGTTTCTGATACGTACCGCTGAAATGTGGAACGCCCTCCCGGCAACTGTGTTTCCTGCCACGTATAATTTGAGTACCTTCAAGGCTAGAGTGATTAGGCTTTCTCAAGGCAAGCATGCTCCAACGTAGACCTCATCATTGCTTTCTAACGGGCATGATTATCGTCAAGCTGGCCTTGATAAAAAAAAAAAAAAACGAGGGGAAACTAGCCAATTTCCTAACCCTGGCAATGTGAATCTCTTGACAGTAAACTCAAGAGCTGTCAAAAAGAGCAAGGAACACGTCCGTGCCCAACACTGACTTTTATAAGTTATGTGCATTTTATCCAATTAATATATCACTTGCTAAATCGGTGAAGGAAAACATCGGGAGGAAACCTAGATGCCCGGAAGTTCTATATATCGTTCTCAAAGGCGTGTGGAGTCGTAGATCGACCTAGGTCCCCCCAAAGAAAGCCGAAGCCTGGGCCATTGAGCTATCACAGCTTGTGTGTAACTTTCGGTCAAACCTATGTTAATAAATAGATTAGCATAATATGACCGAAAGTATTGTAATAACAATGAACATAACCTATCACAACTATCCCACCCCCCACGTTTACTCCAAGTATACTTAACTATTATTCCTTTAAATATGTACCAACTCAAAATATTTACTCCAAAATAACATAGATTTATGCAAGTCAATATTAATAGCGTAACGTTCACAAACATTTGACAAACAATATTTTTCGTTACAATCCATAGTATATTACACTGTATTAAACATTAAATATTTGCCTCAATAAACGCTGGTATTGTTTGCTAGTACATAATATAAGTCTTGACAAATTAATTTAGAAAGTAGCTGTACAATTGTTTTGATAAAGAATAGGCACCTACGGCTACTCACATATAGATTTAGGGCAGACGTATATCGATTTATATCGATAAAAAGAAAATATAAAGTATTTAAAATTTAGTTAAAAATAACTTGATGGAGAAAGCTTACTAAAGAATTATTGAAAATAAATGTAAATATTTAATAATGACAATAGTTTGTCTGTCAAGACATCTGGCTACAGCCTCCTCAGAGGGTTTCATTTTAAATGTCAACATTAGATATACATCTCTTTTTTATATTATAACGAGTGGTAGTGTTTGTAACGGTTTTTTTACGAATCCCGTGGGATCTTTCGGTTTTCCTGGGATAAAAGTCTTTGTTACTCCTCGTCCTTTCAACTAACTCTGTGTAAAAAGTCAAGTTGATTAGATGCTTTAAGGCGAAAAGGAAAGGGCAAACAAACAAACACTCTTTCGCACGCATAATTAGTTAGGTTAGTTAGTGTTCTTAAAATTATATATTTTATAATCATATCACCAACCGCTCACCATCCCACTACAGTGCTCGGGTGTCCTACAACAATGAAATGGGTTTAGGCCGTAGTCCGACACGCTGGCTGAGTGCGATGGTGGACTTCACATTCCTTTGAGAACATTGTGGAGAACGTATTCTATTATGTGACATAGTTGTAGTTGTAACTGTATAAGAACATAAAACAAATACATTATTCAGTCGATAAAATAATAAAAAACACTTTAAATATATGGTTTATCGATTATTACGAAAAGACAAAATGGAAAAGTGTCTCAAGCATTTTAGGTCACGTATTAGTTTGCAACGTTCTGAAACCGAATCCGGTCGTGTCACGCTCTTAAGCGCCTGCAATGTGTAGGTACACGAATATTAAAGGTTGTTAAAGCAAGCTCGCTCGTGGAATATTAATTAGCACCTGAATACGGAGTTTTGATGCGCGGGCGCACGGTGAGATGGCTCTGACCGAGTGTAGGAAGGTAACTAAGTATTATGCGTGCAGAAGTGGCATAACTATAAATCCATGCAGCCGGCAGCAAATCTCTAAAGTTAGCTTCTCGTCTCTTCCTTCTGTAGTCTTTGATGGCGCTATACTTGAGTTCAGCAGTTCTGTTAAAAACTTGGGTATTATCATGGATAATACGCTCTCGTGGGGTCCTCAAATATCCGAGCTTAGTCGCAAGATCTACGCTGTAATTGGTAGGCTTAAAAGGTGGAAATACTTTTTACCTATTCGTACCAAAATTTGTCTGGCCTCTCTTTTACTTCCTATAGTGGACTACGCAGACACGTGTTATTCTGATATACCCCAGTACCTTCTTAATAAACTTGAGCGGCTCCAAAATCTAATCATAAGATTTATCTGTGGGCTTAAGAAATTTGACCAAATTACTCATTACCGTCAGCAACTCAAGTGGGTAACTGTTAATGATAGGCGAAATATCCATATTCTTACTTTACTTTATTCTCTTCTATGTAGTCCTATCTCTCCGCTTTACCTTAAAGAGCGTTTTTCCTTCTCTCAGCATCTTGTCAGTCTCCGGTCGGCGAATGACAACAAGCTTGAGATTCCCTTATCTCGCTCTCAGCGCTATAACGAGTCATTCACTGTTAAAGCTGTAACACTGTGGAACTCGCTCCCCTGGGAAATACGTCATTCCGAAACCATTCACCTGTTTAAACATCGCTTAAAGAATTATTACTTATCTATGTAATTGAGTAGTATGTAAGTTTATAATAGCATAAATATATATCACATATATCTATCATAGTATATATAAATTTATGTTGGTATTTGTGTAGTTAATATGTAAATGTAGTATGTATGTTCATGTAAGTTTATATTACATTTCTTTTTTTTTTGTTTTTTTTTGTAACTTACTTTATGCACCATCCATTTTCCACTCTTTTATCGGCTTCGTACGCTCAGGTTGCCTTTAAAAGATCACTTTTAGTGATAAGGCCGCCTTTGCACCCTAGCACTAAGTACTATTACTGTTTTCCTTGTATTTTCCTTTTTTTGTTGTGTTGCAATAAAGTTTTTCTATTCTATTCTATTCTATTCCATACTTATACTATAAATGCGAAAGTTGTCTGTTTTTTATTACCTATATTCGGTATGGAAAATGTACCTACACCTTCCCGCGGTTCGGTCAAAAACTAAAAAACGTTGCCCAAGTCGCAACTGGTTTCAAATAATATATATAATACTTATTTCTAGTAAACTGACTCTTTGGGCTAGTTTAATTAGATCTTTATTAAAAAAGCAACTGCTGTTGGTTTCTCGCTGGCGTCTTTTCAGTAGAATCAACTGGCATTCCCAACCTGCAGCATTTTGCAAAAAAAGAGACTTTTTTTAATAAAGAATATTTTAAGCATATAACGTACAAATAAGTAAAAAATATGGAGAATAATAAAAAAAGGTAGGTATTTCTAAGTTATATCACTTCGGCTTGTAAACGGCTGATATCTGTACATCACAGTGTTTATTTCCATACGTAATTTTCCACATTTGTCCACGGTCGCACAAGATGGCGGTCAGTGCTAACGGCTTCGGCAAACATGATTATTGGAAGTCGCACGTCCAGGCGTGTTTGATCTTGCTTATTGGACAACATGGATTATGGTGTTGAAATACATATGATCGTTTGAGAATTTACTATCGTTTACCAACATAGGTACGTATCATCCTCAACTTGTCAACTTCGCATAGCTGGGCACGAGTCTCGTTTTTTGTAGGAGACAAGAAATCAGAGGATTGGACTCTGAGAAGTACATGCGACAAAGTAGGTTCTACCGCCATGTTTATTTCTCGATGCGCCCAAGCAGCATCGCTGTCGAAAGGGCTAAGTTATTAAGAGTTTCAAACTCGCTCTGGTGTAAGAAGAACCCCACAACAAACTTAGCTCAGTGTTTTTTTTATTATAACCATCTCATATTCTCATACAAAACTATTTAAAAAGAAACCTGTTTAGAGTTTCATTTACAAATCAAGCTTTTTTATAGTTCACGTAATCCTTTATTATTAACAAGACAAACGGGGATCAAGATTGAAAAGGTTAGGAAACAGCGAAAAACCAATGAGGTAGGCCGCATAGTACTAGGAGAGTAGATAATTAGATAGGTTTATGACTGAAAGTCCAGACATGCGGACACTGCGAAACAATTACATGTGTATCGCTAAACAAATGAATTAGCTCCGGCAGGTTACAAGATTCTTTGCGGATATGAATTGAAAATACAAACATTCGACTTGCGCTTTTTGATTGAGCCCCGTTTACATCACTCTAGTTGTTGAGCGAGTCACTAAGGTATACCAGGCTCACCAGTGTTGCCAGATTTGATACCAGTGAGCCTTCTTTATAAGCACATTTGTCCAGTCTCTGCTTTCAATGGCTCTACCACCGGTTCGGAAGACCGAATAGAAGTTCTACAAGGTAGAAGGAAAGTGATATAGTAAAAGTATATAGTATTATAGTATATATTATTATATTAGTGATATAGTATTATATTCATTTATTTTATTTATTTATACTCTTTACACACAAATAAAAATACAAAAAAAGAATAAAAAAAAAACACAGACAGAAGAAGTATACAAAAGGCGGCCTTATCGCTTTGTAGCGATCTCTTCCAGGCAACCTTAGGATAAGGAAAACAAAAGGATAACATACTGCAGGTTGTGCATATTAAAAAAAAATACATACTAATAACTACATACTAATACTTAAACTAGATTACACAAATAAAATAATACATAATAAATTAAATATTAAAAAATAAAAAATAAAAATAAACTAATATATACTATCATAAATACATTAACAACAGTAAATACTATTACAAGTCGTTCAATGCAAACTATAGTGGTTTTTGACAGCTTTCTTAAAAATACAAAGTGTCTTAGACTGCCTTATGTCTATTGGGAGCGCATTCCATAGCGCTATGGCTTGCACTGTAAACGAGTGCTCATAGAACTTAGTTCTATGAAAAGGCATACTCAGAGTCAGCGCGCGACACGATCTTAAATCAGATTGCACTCCCAGAAAAGTAAACTTCTCCTTAAGATAAGAAGGAGTTTTTAAGGTATTATAGTCTAAGGTGATCGCGGGCTGACTTGTCAGGGGTATATATATATATAGGATACGCCTAATAGGTCCATTAACAAACTTGCAAAATCATTCTACTAGTGTGTACACGCCCACACTTTGCAAACTAACTTGCCAACATAGATTAACAACAACATTAATTGTAGCAATTTTAAATATTACTTAGCTCAAAAAAAAACAGGTAATTATATGTTTGTGGCGTGTTCCGTTTAACCCTGCGTGTCCCGTTGCTATGTACTCCATACACACAGAGATAGACCTTGAATACATTACGTCTATACTTTATTCATTCCATTATGTTTGCTTATAATTTCATACGCTTACTACTCCGCGAATGTCTACTAATAGATATTATCGAGGAGTCTTGCGCATATTAATAAGTTAGAGTGCTGTAAAACGATCCATTGCAAGTGTCAATATTATGTAGGTATGTCTAATGTACATAATGGATCTTCCACAAAACCAGACCTTTTTTTTTTTTTTTCGTGGGGAAATCTTCATGGATACCACTAAACCACTGCACCATGGAACACCATGGGGTTTTAGTCGGTTCTTACCGACTAAAACCCCATGGTGTTCCATGTTCCAACTCATCGCCTGGTTACTGGGTCATGGGAACGCTTTCGCACACAACCGCAACCCAGTCAGCGGTGCCTACTGAGGCAGGCACTTTCCTGTAACAACTTCGGATACTACTGAACACCACCGAAGGCAAACCAGGAACACGGGGTATGCCTTTCAACTCGAGGACCAAACTCCGACGGGCGACAGAATCCCCGTATCTATCACCCGGAGGTCCTTCTCAAGGGGGCAGACGTCGGTTGTGCGCCATCTGTTTACGCCCGACTCTTCTGTGGCGGAGCGGATTAGAGTCTACATCGTCCTCTCCCAGACCTGAGCTAACTTCATCATTAATAGCCAGTTCAATGCTGGACTAAAGGCCTGTCCTAACGGAAGGGTTTGCCCATAATCACGCTGGACTGACGGACTGGTGATCGCAGTAGATAGTGGCAGTAAGACAGGAGACTGCTGCCGCTTTTCACTATATTTCCTTGGTCGCCACGTATGATGTATATACAGGTATATATATTTATTATATGTAAATATATATGTATTTTTATATGCACCACCTCTGTTCTTGAACTGTGTTTTACGCCATGGGTTTCCTGAAAGAGATCGCTATGAAAAGGCCGCCAAATTTACGTTAAATTGTTATTTACAATTTTCTGTATGTTTATGTGGTGTAAAATAAAAGTATATTCATTCATTCATAACCGCAGATGAGGGGTGATGCCAAATGTAATATGATCTACCGTCATCACGCATCATCACTGAATAATATTACCCAGGATTGCAGATGTCACGGTCTTTTGCATTTGTGAACAGAACTCCCTGTAAGTGTCTTTACATAGTTTAGCGTTTAATAGTTTATCTACAAACGTGTCGAGGCTACAATCCCAGCCCACTTTGGAACCCCAACGTCCATCGGCAACCGAGCTACTCGTATCTGGTAATGAGCACCACTTAAACAATACGTTGGCTTGGAAACGCTTGGCGGTCACAGTAAAATATTAATATTACAAAAAAACTGGTTTAGTTTTTACGGCTTCTTTGTAAAAATACAGAGTTGACTTTTCCTTATTTTATAATACCATAAACAAGGAAAGGGCGGGCCCAAATAAAGGCAAGTGTAAAATGTTACGTCCTAAAAAGTGCACTCCAGTGTCCAGCAAACAAAGTCATAGGTTTTAAGCCTCATGTGACTGTAATTACACCTGCCACCAGACTCTTCAGACTGGAACATAAGGTTTTAAGTCACATGTGACTGTAATCATACCTGCCAGACTCTTCAAACTGGAACATGTTAATGCTGTTTAAAACTATACCTACATGAAACCAGTGGCGTGCATAGAGGGTATGAGTTACAAATACGCAGGCTTTTTGTAAATCTTTAAGTTTTTTATAACTCGTACTCGAGATTTTCTTCATTTTATATCATCTGCATACCCTGTGCATACCCTGTGCATGCCCTGTGCATACCTTCTATGCACGCCACTGCTTGAAACCTAGGTTTTATTCGAAATAATATTTAAGTTGATATATTTTATAGCCGTGTGAACGAAGCTCTCAACGAAAGGGTATAGAAGTTCAAAGCACCGCATAGCCGATAATTTACGATGTCTGCAGTCGCTTGTCTTATTAGCACGTGTCATCTTGGCATCGACCTGGCAATATCGATGTTGATGCATAGATAATTTTTTTTTGGCTCGGTGGATGATGCATAGATACTTAACACAGAATAAATTAGATATAGAAACCATGTAGACGAATAATATTGAAGCATCAAAACCACTCCACTATAGTAGAGTTTCTTGATCAGGCACTTAACCCCATTTAGCTGTTAACCAATAATTAGTTTACCTCTAATTTTCTAAAAGTATCATGGGAAAAATGGAATAGTTTGGAAGCTTGTAACATTCCGCGGGTGTGAAGTGAGAATTTCGCGGTGCATTATCTGTGTTTTTGGACACAACACAACTGCATACAATAATGGCTGAATGAGGGTTCCGTATTTTCCTAATTCAGTTATACCCAAGGATAATTAGTTCGAAAATACTATAATGTTAATAATACTTTGAACCAACACTTCCGTTGCACATATACTATGATTTAAGTTTACATGACGCTTTGTCAATGCTATGTGCACTTATCATTGAGGTGCATATCAGTCCATGTTTTTGTGTGTGTGCTATGTTTAAAAAACGTGTAATATGCATGTTGTTAGTGCTCTAAAATCCCTATCCCTACTAATATTATAAATGTAAATGTAAGTTTGTTTGTTACCTTTCACGCAAAACTACCGAACCGTTCCTCATGAAACTTTGTACACATATTCTTAGAAGTGTTAGAAGTAATATAGGATACTTTTTATCCGACATTAAGCTCCGTTCCTTTGGGAGAGGGGATGAAAGTGTTTGATGATTTTACACCATAACTCCGACAAATTATAACCGATTTAAATAATTAGTTTTGTACTGTAGAGGTACAATACAGACGTATATGTGTTTAATTTTGCCCATTGATATAGAGGACAGAACTCCTCAGCGGACAGCAGCAAACCCCTCATTTAAGGCTTAGCGATACTGAATACTTTAAATGTTTTTAGAACTACAAGTAAATTGAATGCCACATCAAAAAAAAAATTAAACGCAGACGAAGTCGCGGGCAACAGCTAGTAAATAAATAAATAAATGATTTAGTTATGCTTCCAAAAATTGTTCATACACATCCCTATACAACAACTTATCATATTTCGACCATTACATTCGACCCATTACCGGTCCGGTCCACAACAGGGCACGGGCCTCTTCCCACAACGAAAAGGGGTTAAGGCCATAGTCCACCACGCTGGCCCAAAGCGCATTGGTGGACTATACAAAAACTCATATAGAGTTTAATTCTATGTCAAATCATTTCAGTTGACAGGTCCAAAAATTAACATCGCACTAAATTAATAATAGATCTAATCGGAAGTCTTTAGAACAAAGTACCTTTAACTTATTAGCGCTATCGTTTTTTAAAGCTACACTGTTATTAATTATGTCTATATATAACTTTATTTTGTGAGTTAAAAATTTTTAATTGGGACAGTTGATGGCCAAAATCAATAAACACAATTCTGTTTTAAATCGCAGGATACGATTGTAGGAAAACATAGATTTTTTCGAAAAACCTAGCACGATTGCAAAGAATCGGATACATTTTCGATATCTAAGACAGTTTTGCTAAGGTATGCTTCATTAATTTGTTAAGATTAAAGTGTCAAACTAAGTGCATTCATGACTTTGTTGGTCAACGTTACTGCTATTTTACCAAAAAAAAACCCGAAAGAAGCTCGGTCGATTAGGTAGGTACCTACTTATAATAAATTATTAAATATGCGGATTATCTGGAGATTTCAATTATAATGAGTTATCAGTTTTATCTCACAAGATAGAAAAAATAATGTTAAATTGCAAATTGTAAATGTTGGGAAAGACCAACTTATGAGTTTCTTGTCGTATTCTTCCCGGCAGAGTCCGCATTGCGAACCGGAAGTAGAGTCGCTACAAACAGACAGACTTGACATTTCAAAAGTTCTAATAGAGGAAATCAATTAATTTTAAATTACGAATTTCGATTTTTCGAAAACGGTAGCGAATGATGTACGTAATATTAACAATACTACACTACACTATGAATAAAATGTACGAGCTTAAAAGGAGCAACAATGTCCATTTTATTCTAACAATCAAGTGTTTCGAAATTCGAAAAGACTTCAACTCTTACTAAGGGCACAGCATACTATCCAAACGCTACTGGTATCATTTTGAAAACATTTTCAATATTGACAAGGCAAATGTGTACAGATCCACCCCTGGCCGTGACCTTGACGGTCAGGTTCAGGCGCGATAACTAGTGTTAATATTGGCACCGCACACTGCTTGTTTGACGAACGCTTTGCTCTATCAATATATAAACATAATATTTATATTTGAAGCACTTTCGGTGACATCGGGCTACGGTACTTGTGTAATTTGTCGCTAAAAATTGATAATGTACTAAAACGGGACGGTACACGTAAAGACGGCTGTTTGTTTTTCGCTAAAGGGAGTTAGTCTATCAACACGGATAAATAATCAAGGCTACGATTACCTGATACATTCAAATCTTAGCACACTATTAATATTCGAATACAACTGCCTAGAAGCGGTGGTAGCCAAGCAGGTAGGACTTCGACTCTATCTTCGGGAGGAAAAAAATCTCAAATATGAGTTATAAATACTTAAGGGTAGGCTTTTTATAACTCTTGCCTATCCTTAAGTTTTTTATAACTCGTACTGGAGATTTTCTTCATTTTATAACATCTGCATACCCTGTGCATACCCTTTATGCACGCCAATGTCCACACGTCTAACTTTTCTATGTTATATACGTTTAAAAAAAATATCACTTGATTTAACGATGAAGGAAAACATCGTCAGGAAACCTGCATGCCTGACAGTTCTCCATAATGTTCTCAAAGGTGTGTGGAGTCCACCAATCCGCACTGGGCCAGCGTGGTGGTCTACGGCCTTAACCCCTTCTCATTGTGGTAGGTGACCCGCAGTGGCATGCATAAATGCTATGCACAGGGTATGCAAATGATATAAAATGAAGAAAATCTCCAGTCCGTGTTATAAAAAACTTAAGGATTCGCATTGTAAGAGTTATTAAATGCCTACCCTTAAGTATTTATGACTCGTACTCGAGATTTTGTTCATTTTATATCATTTCAAGAGTGAATAGGCATCTTCTAGGCAAGCGCGCTTATAGTATAGTCCCAGATGAAGGGACATCGGGTCCTGTCGGACAGGATGGGGCTCTTGCCATTTTACATCAATTTACACGACCCGGGTAGGACAGCAGCTTGCCGTAGCGGGGCAAATGAGGTCGGGGGAATATTTTCTCCCGGGACGAGCTCATGCGCTGTACGAAGGAGGCACCGGTGCGTTCTTGGGAGATCCCGGAGCCTCCTAATTATGTACCGAGGATGGCCACCGTGGGGGTTTTAGTGGGTAAAAATCCCACATAACCCGATCTTCCCTGAGGTCGGGTATCTTTGAAGATTTCCCCCCCGAAAACAAAAAAAAAAAGGCAAGCGCCCTTCATGTTAGACTGCGTCACTTACTATCGGGTGTGATTGCAGTCAAGCACTTGTCAATATATATAAAATAAAAAAAACCGCATACCCTGGCCATACCCTCTATGCACGCCACTGGTGACCCGTGCCTTGTAGTGGGCCGATAATGGGTTGATATGATGATGATGATGACAACTGCCTCTGCAGGTCACGAGGACCCGGGCTTGATACCCGGGTCGGGGCAATGAATGGTATTGGGTTTTTCTATCAGGAAATTCTTAGTTCTAGCTTGAAATTTGAAAATTGGTGGTTATTAGGTTGTCGGTCCCACTCTTGATCTCTTTCTGATAATGTCGGAGTGCACCGAAAGTGAAAGTGGAAATATGTGCACATAATTGTGCACATATTTCCCGCGTAGTTGGAAAATCTCTCTGGAGATCTATCTATCTATAAAAGAGAAAGTGTGTGGGTTTGTTCCGTATAGGCTCCGAAACGGCTGGACCGATTTCAATGAAACATTCAGGGAATCTCCAGATTGACCTGACGGGTAATCCTGTAAAGTTTGGTGACGATCGGAGCACTCCTATTTTTGAACTGTCAAACTGTCAGATACAGCTTTTATTTACTATGATGATATTCTATTGTTGGGTGTACATGGGTGTAGATAATGATCTTCACCAGCTCGAGAACAGAATAGAAGAGAATGAATACGGAGATAAATAAATGATTTAATATATTATGAGACTTAAATTAAAAATTTAATGATGTAAGTTGTATAAATAAAATAGTAATTATTTAAATAAAATAAAGCAAAATCTAGCCCGGCGAAGCGGGCTGGGTACGCTAGTAGTGTATAAATAAACAAGCTGTCCCGGCGAACTTCGTACCGCGGATATTTTTTTTTTTTGATGAATGTTATATTTTAATATATTATCCTATACCGGTCTAAGAGGAATCCAAAAAATCAAATATCATAAAAATTGATCCATCCGTTCTTGAGTTATAAATGGTCTAACTAACACAACTTTCTTTTATATATAGATAAATAAATATACTACGACAATACACACATCGATATCTAGCCCCAAAGTAAGAGTAGCCTGTGTTATGGGTACTAAGATGACTGATGAATATTTTTATGAAAAATATACAGAGATACTTAGAATTTACATATAAACAGCCAGATACTGAAAAACATTTATGCCCATCACACAAACATTTTCCAGTAGTGGGAATCGAACCCACGGCCTTGGATTCAGAAAGCGGGTCACTGCAAACTGAGCCAATCGGCCGTCAAATTGGGAGATTGACCAACGTGGCCGAAACTGGCGAGGGAAACAGTTATTTTATTTGTATAGATGCAAAATTACAGTCCATATATAAAGTTAAAATTGCCACACTCTTTTGTTACTTTTAAATTTAAACCAATATTAAACGTGTACCATATTCTTTTTTTGAAATTCGTTTAAATACACCTGGTACCTGAAATGCTGAAAAACAGTAAATTTATTTGTAATACCTGTTCCCAGTTATGCTTGTTTGTTCATGTGCTGTGATGAAGGTTACGAATGACTGTTGAATTAATTGAATATTTATTCGGCGTTACGCTAATTTCTGGTTACTATCCATTTCGTGTCATTCGATGTTCTTCACGCGTATTTAAATACACGAAATGACAGAATTATTTTTATTTAAAAAAATGTGCCTGCCTCATAATCATCGGAAGATGACAGCCGATTGGCGCAGTTTGCAGCGACCCTGCTTTCTGAGTCCAAGGCCGTGGGTTCGATTCCCACTACTGGAAAATGTTTGTGTGATGAGCACGAATGTTTTTCAGTGTCTGGGTGTTTATATTTATATTCTAAGTATTTATGTATATCATTCATAAAAGTATTCATCAGTCATGTTAGTACCCATAACACAAGCTACGCTTACTTTGGGGCTAGATGGCGATGTATGTATTGTCGTAGTATATTTATTTTATTTATTTATCATCACATCAACCCATTACCGGCCCACTACAGAGCACGGGTCTCCTCCCATGTAGGTACATATAGTTTTTATCCCTTAAATATTAATTTCCTAGCCTTATGATATGTGCGCATAGGTATCCCTACGAAATCAACTTTGGAGTGAAGAAAATCTGTCTTCTCATGGAGTTGTCAAATTATGATGTCTGGTCCACACAAAACGACAGATTTACATTAACGTACTCGTATATAAAGTTTGTGAGAGATGGAAATTGTCGTTACTTACGCGTTTTTGCGATAAACCCTGTGTATTGTCAATTGTTTTATTCAGGTAAATAAAAATATACTGCAGCAGCAATCAATAATAACTAAGCAGTAAGGTTATGAAATTAAAAAGATAATAAATTCGAAATTCAAATTCAAATTCAAAATTTCTTAATTCATGTAGGCCTATCACAGGAACTTATGAAGCGTTCATATATATAAGGTTACATAATTGTAAGGGGATGGTGATAACTTCGTTCGCCAACTTAAACCTAAGGCTACGAGGGTGCCAAACGCGCCCTGGTCTAAGAAGAGCCCACAACAAACTTAGCCGGGTAAATTTTTTTGTTATCACCATCTCACAGTAAATTTATAATAAGCTATGAAGTTAGAGTAATTCAAACCCAAGCTTTTTTATCTTTTTAGTACTCCTTAACATTATAACAGGATTTTTCTGTAAGCTTACATTTTATGTAAACTTTGAACTTATTGAGAGACATCTCAAAGATTTCATTCAGCAATTTGTTATAAAATAATGTACAATTGCCCTTGAATGAATTAGCAATTTCATGTAGCCTAGTAAACTGCACAACGAGTTTATTTTTGCTTCTATAAAGTAATATTAGTTTCATATAGCTTAATTTGGTATATAGGTATTTATCAAAACCGAATGTTTTAAAAAGATAAAAGTGACATATTTCGAAATAAATTTATCTCATTTATTATTGTTGATTAATTTCTTACATCCTTTATTTGAAAAACGGTAACAAATTGAAATTATGATTCATAAATTTTAACTTTACAAAATGTAAATCTTCGTTAGATTAATTGCACCATTGTTGTTACCAAATATTTCCTGTGCAAGCGTGTGTCTGTGTACTCTGTGTACACTGCTGTGTTTATGTGCTCGGTACATATTTAGTCAGCCTAGTACACCTTGGCCTTAAATGATGAAGTATACTAGCATTCGTTTTCATTAACTTTAAAGACATCTGCATGCTAAAAATATTTTTAAGAGTCACTGAAATTTATCTCATCTTTTTACCACCATTTAAAAAAAGAGTAACACTGTTTATTTTCAAAATCTTGGTAATCCGAACCATTACGACTTAGTCTTCTTAAATAAGCCAATTTGACACTGACAAAGTCTTCGTTAGATTAATTGCACCATTGTTGTTACCAAATATTTCCTGTACAAGCGCGTGTCTGTGTACTCTGTGTACACTGCTGTGTTTATGTGCTCGGTACATATTGAGCCAGCCTAGTAAACCTTGACCTTAAATGATGGAGTATACTCCATTCGTTTCATATATCTACAGGAGGTCTATATTATTGAAGTTTTAATTCTTTTGGCGCGTTAGGGAAAAATTATGAGAGTTAATTTTTACGAGGCGCGCGCACACCGGCACAAATACCGACACCCTGAAGTTAGCTGTTGACAACATTTTAGTTTAAATAAAATGGTAGTGGACACTTTCATTTATCAAAGTCTGCGGGCTCATTCTAAAGATTGAATGCTTTTAAATAAGATTACACACGTTTCTTTTTAATTCAATTGAATTTTTCATTAAAACAAATTACTCTATGGTTTTCTATGAAGAAATGTTCGGTACTAGCCTGGAGCTAGTTGTTACTGTCTCCCTTACCCCAAAGGAACCCCTTTCTTTAGGTACCTCAAACAGCACGTGAAACCGTTCATCTAGTTATAAACTTTAATTTCTGTCTCATGAGAAAGATCTATAAGATAAATGAACTAAGGATGATGCTTTAACGCACGAACATTAAATTCTTGGTCACAATATTTAATGGTTTAAACCAAATTAAATATTTCTCAGAACTCCTTATCGATCCATCTCTTTATCGCTAAATTTATGCAGCTGGTCAACCGTGCTGATGGGTTCCCCACATCTATAAAGCGTGTGTAGCCTTACATCAGACTTAACTGAGGCCTTTACTTATCTCGTGGGGTGAAAGCAGATCAAAATACAACTGTCACAACCCCTCCTTTTCCTATCTCCTTTCTCTTTTCTCCTTTCTCCTTTTTCCTTTTCCACGGGTGTCGTACGAGGCGACAAAGTACAGCAATGTTCCCTGTGCTACTACTACCAACTATGTGATTACCAACCCGTCTTTCCACAGTCTATCATTGACCCATTATCGGCCCACTACAGCGCACTACAACGCCGTAGTCCACCACTCTGGCCCAGTGCGGATTGGTGGACTCCACACACATTTCAGAACATTATGTAGAACTCATGCATGCAGGTTTCCGTCGACGAACTTTTCGTTTACCGTCGAACCAAGTGATAGTGTACCAAGTAGTAGGTGGTAGAATCACTACAAACAGACAGACTTGACGTTTCAAAAGTGCTTATATTAGGCCTACTTGAAATAAATGAATTTTGTTATTTGTAATCACTTAAAAGGCACATAACTTAGAAAAGTTAGAGGTGCGTGCTAGGATTCCAACTCGGGCCCCCGAAAGTGAATCGAGCTCCTACCGACTGCGCTATCACCGTACAGTACAGTACTGTAATGTTAATAATCGATCACTGAGACACAATAATTGTAATAGAAGACTTTAATCCTGTGAGGTCTTGGATGGTTTGAGCTGTGTCAGTGAACTTTGCTATTTAGCGGATTTCTTTTTACAGGTATAATAATATTTTCGCGTCACAGTTTTTCTTTTATCTGTATAATCTAAATTCTTAGGCGTACAAATACCGGATTAAACATATTAACTAAATGAATCACTTGACCAACAAGAGGCCAGCGAGAAACAAAGAGATAAAACCCATTCTTAAACTATGCAAATATCATAAACCCAGAGTTCTCATTTACTTACATTACGTTGGTGGTGTACTACGATTGGTGCAGTTTGCAGCGACCGTGCGTCCTGAGCTCAAGGTCGTGGGTTCCGACTGCTGGAAAATGTTTTTGCGATGAGCATGAATGTTTTTCAGTGTCTGGGTGTTTATATTTATTTATATTCAAAGTATTTATGTAAAAAAAAAAAAAAAAAAAATGAAAATGAAAATTTATTTGTTCACATAAAACAATAGCAGATAAGGCGGAGAACTTCTGTTAAGTTTAAAACCTGTGCCAGAAGATCTCGCTCTTCCATTACAAAACACATTTTTATCTCAATTTATTTATATAATACTTTTTTATTTTTTACTTTTTCTGACATGCGAGTAAAACATGCAGTGTGAGTGCGATTATGTTATGTGTACGTGCGTGTGTGTGTGTGTGTGTGTGTGTGTGTGTGTGTGTGTGTGTGTGTGCGCGAGTGTGCGCGCGTGTGTGTGTATGTGTGAGAACGTGCTTGCGTGCGCGCGTGCGTGTATATGCGTGAGGCTGATTATTACTTAAGTAATAAACCTTATTGTTTAATAAATTTAATGACTTACTTTATCAGTTGCAAAAGGAGTTCAGTTTCTTCATATGTTAGTGATTGTAACCATTGAGTAATTTTTGTTTTACAATCGTAAGAATTTAATTGGTATATATTAAGTGCTTTATTAATTCTGTTATATATAAGACTGGATTGTTTTTTAAATTGTTTATTAGCAAAGGCCGTTTTAGTGATTACTGAAGGGACAACAGTATTATTAGTTCTTTTATTAAGAATACTTCGATCAATACGCAGAGTTTTATGTACTTTAAGAGTTGCATTTAAAACGTATAATTGTCTTACTGTAAGACAGTTACTGATTTGATATAACCACTCTGTTGGGAATCGACATGATTTGAAGTTCATAACTTTCAATAAATACCGCTGAGCCCTTTCCACTTCAATGAATCTAGTATATTAAGTATTCATAAAAATATTCAACAGTCATCTTAGTACCCATAACACAAGCTACGCTTACTTTGGGGCTAGATGGCGATGTGTGTATCGTCGTAGTATCCCTATCCCTATCCCTATCCCTATCCCTACTAATATTATAAATGTCAATGTAAGTTTGTTTGTTACGCTTTCACGCAAAAACTACTCAGCCGATCCTCATGAAACATATTCTTGGAAGTGTTAGAAGTAATATAGGATACTTTTTATCCCGACATTAAGCTCGGTTTTTTTGGGCGAGGGGATGTAAGTGATAGACGATTTTACACCATAACTCCGACAAATTAAAACCGATTTAAATAATTATTTTTGTACTATAGAAGTTTTAATATGTATTTATTTTGCCCAAACACAAAGTTTTGGATTTAGATCTGATGAATGTGGTTGCAGAAAGAGGACAGAGCTCCTCAGTGGACAGCAGCAAACCCCTCATTTAAGGCTTAGCTATACTGAATACTTAAAATTTTTTTAGAACTACAACTAAATTGAATGCCTCACCAAAAAACAAAATCAAACTAGTAAATTTTTTATACAGATGAGCTTTCCATCCTCATATATTGTTTGTTATCTTAGTTTCTTGATATATAACATAGCACCAGTAGTAGGAGGATTTCTGGAAATCTTCCCACTGTACCCTGGTAAGAAGCCCAATACACGCCACTGTAGGTAGGTATATTTTTATATATATAAATCTCCTGTCACGATGTTTGTCCGCGATGGACTCCTAAACTACTTAACCGATTTTAAATTAAATTGGCACACCGTGAGCAGTCTGCTCCAACTTAAGAGATAGGATAGCTTAGATCTTTAATTATAGTTGCAATTTTATTTTATTGCAAATTATTTGTCTATAATTAATTGACAGTCACATGTTATATATACATGTTATATACTTCTATACTCATTTAAGGCTTAGCGATACTGAATACTTTAAAAACAAAGTCTAACGCAGACGAAGTCGCGGGCAACAGCTAGTATTTTTATAAAAAGTGATATTTGGGCTTTCGGTTGAAAAATTAGAAACACCCTTTTCACGGCGTTTGGAGATCCAAACTTAATGTACGTTCATAAAAACATTTCTAAATTTAAGAAAAAATGTGACTGCAATAATAAACATTAGAAGTAAGAATAAACTTACAGTGCAATATACTAGGTAACATAAAACAATAAACTACCAATTGACATCTTGGAGACGTCTCTTAAAACGTTCAAAGTTTGTATTAAAAATAAGCTTATAGAATAGTCCTATTATAGTATAAAGAACTACATAATCGATAAAAAAGCTTGGGTGTAAATTATAGCTCTGACCAGGTTGCTCTTCTAATAATTTAAAATGACATTGTGAGATGGTGATAACAAAAAAAAACACCCGGCTAAGTTTGTTGTGGTCTTCTTCTTAGACCAGGACGCGTTTGGAACCCTCGTAGCTTTAGTTTTATGTTTACGAATTTGGTTATTGCCATCATCTCACTACCGTGTAATTCTTATGTACGCATCAAAAGTGCCACCTATGGGCCTACTTGAATAAAGATATTTTTGACTTTGACTTTGACTTTGAAACGAGTTGAATTTTCTTTTAGTTTTGGCTATATTTCAGAAGCTGAAAAATTTCCTAATATCTCTACATAATAAAAACACCACGCAGTAAGGTTGCTGCCATCCGCTACTTAGCTACTGGGCAGGCCACGGTTAGATAGTGATGATGAAGACATAACTTACATTTAAACATATAAATTAAAGTGCTTGTGTAAATAAATAATTGTGGAGTCTTGTAGGTACTATAACAAATATTTTATATGGTTTACTATTCGACGATACGACGATGTTTTACTCTATATTTATTTGAAGTAGGTCATAGTTAAACGTCGGAAATTGTAGATTGATGTTAGTTGAAAGCAACGTGCTATTTAGGTATTATTCAACATCACCGATGAATAGGTATAATGGCATACAAAGCTCCTCTAAGCTATATGTAGGTACGTACTTAATATTGTCGCTACGATTACGAAAGGTAGTCCAAAGTCAGATGATAAGGTCGGTTCCAGAGAACAAACTCTTGCGCAGCGCGCTGTGCAAACATGGCGGCGATAAGGCGGCCATCTTGGCTGAGATCGAGGTTATGACGACGCACGGTAAATTACTTATGATTTTTATTACATTTATACCTACATTATTCACTTGCGAGTTATTTATTAAATAGCAAAAATGAAAGAGAAAGAATACTTTAATAGATATTTGACGACAGATGATGCAGCGGTGACCGCTGTGGTTTAAGCTGGAGGCCCAGGTTCAATCCCCAGCAGGAGAAATTTGGGAATTTATAATTTCTGAATTTTCTCTGGTCTGGTCTGGTGGAAGGCTTCGGCTGTGGCTGGTTACCAAGCTACAGACAAAGACGCACCGCTAAGCGATTAAGCGTACACAATGCCGCGTTCAAACCCATTAGGTATGGGTCTGATATAACTACATTACTTTTTAACAAGTAAGCCCGTTTTCATGTTAGACTGCATCATCTCTTATCACCAGATGAGATTGGAGTCAAGGGATATCTTGTAGTGGAATAAAAACAGAAACATATGTAGGTATGCTCTGATAGCTGTACTTTGTCGTTCGGCATTGAATTATGTCAATGGAAGCACTATTCGTTACTATACTGTGATAGTCTAGTGGTAAAAGCTTCAGCTTCCGAAAAAGAGTATTTCGGGGGGCAGAGTTTGATCCCCGGCACGCACCTCTAACATTTCAGAGTTAAGTGCGTTTTTAAATTTACACGGTCAAATATCACTTGCTTTTATAGTGAGGAGACCCGTGCCCTGTAGTGGGCCGTTAATGGGTTAGCAACAAACACACTGTCACATTTTTTATATTAGTGAGGATAAAAATAATTAAACGTTTATTAGTGAGGCCTAGAGTAGAATAAGCGATCGCTTCATGCAATAAATATGCAGGTGACATTTTTGTTTTCAGGAATTCCAAAGTGACTCATAAAGTCGCTTTCACAATACGCGCAATGATTTTGCAAGACAAACATGCGGAATTAATATTCAACAAGATAAAACTGTTATCTTTAGTAGAAAAACAGGCTAATCCTGTCGCTGAGCGAGACGGAGAACAAATTTGCTGTATCAACAATCAACTGGCACCTAACATTGGTACGTATGCCTAAAGGCACAGCGTCATACAAGGGAATGAATGAGTGCACTTTTATTCTACACCACAGAGAAAATTTTGGATAGAAGCAGGCATTACTTTGTGGAATTCCATGATATGTTATGAAAGTTAAGCTTAATTTGCTATACTCCGCGAAAAGCAGGAGAATCTGTATGGTAATTTATAATTACTTCAATCTTTCCACACCAAACAGATCTTCGGCAATGTACCCTCAAACATTGAAGCTCTGTATAGTTTTCACAGTGAAAAAAGATGAAGATGTTATTCTAGACCATATTTCTTACGAAGCAAATGGTTATTCGGTGCAATTTAGTAAAATTTTCTTGTCAGAAAACAATTTCAGAGTCAACTCTAACACAAATTTACAGTACGATTATCTAATCAGTTTATTAAATTTTAAAATTAAATAAAAATAATATTTATGCAGGTATTACTTATTATTTTGGTTATGTTAATTTGTATATAAGTTACTAATGTAAAAATGGTAAAGTGCACATAGCGGCCATTTTTGTTTGCGTTTTAGTTTGCA
This sequence comes from Pararge aegeria, assembly GCF_905163445.1. Classification (NCBI taxonomy): domain Eukaryota; kingdom Metazoa; phylum Arthropoda; class Insecta; order Lepidoptera; family Nymphalidae; genus Pararge; species Pararge aegeria. The sequence continues at coordinate 6,151,370 of NC_053198.1, forward strand.
ACGTTCTGAACAAAGAATTAGGAACCACACAGGAACCGTGTACACGACTAATACTGAAGCACCAAAACCACTCCACTTTAGATTGGTTTATCAGCAACGGTCAGTCACTTCATATCAATTGGCAGTCGACAGTAATTATTTTACCTCTAATGTTCTAAGCGTTTGCCATAAAATGGGAAAAAAATTGGGACGTAGTAACATTCCGCGGGAGTAAAATGAGACGTGCGCGGGGCGTTTTCACTGTTTTTGGACACTATACACTGCATACAATAACGGCTGAATGAAGATTCTGTATATCCTTAATTCAATGATTTTAAAATCAAATCCAGTCATAAGACGCTCTTAAGGAATTTCGTCAAAAAAACACGATAAATGTGGCCTCACCCCAGCGCATAGTCACCGCTTACACAGCAAATATTTCAACAAAGATACAGGGGCGCTCAACTCTAACTTTAACTACCCTATATGCGCAGGGCTTTATGAGAAGAGCGAATAATGCCTGCTAATACGTATTTTAATTGCAGCGATATAAGAGGATTTCTCGATAGGTATTCTGATAGCTTTGTTTTTAATTAGTTTTTAGGCCTCCCTCTCATAGTCAGTCCATGACGACTAAGGAGGTATTTCATCAAGTAGGTAAACACGGTGACCTTTTATTCGACTTACAACAGTGACCTTGTTTACTATTATTATTATTAAATACTTGATTGCACACACAAAAACAAAATACAAATGTATGTGTCCAATGCAAGTTTATGTTTCCAATGTCTACTATCAATTTGTCAAAAATTTCAACAAATTAATAGTTTGGTTTACAAGGACAATCCTTTATCGAGTGTAAGCAGCGCAGGGGCTGTATCAATTCAATTAATTTCAGTCATTTCATGCAGCAGAAAAAATATTTTAATAATGATTTGATCAGCTGGTTGCAAATATGTGGCAGGAAAATTAATGACGTCCACTGCTGGACTTTGATTGGTGGTAGAGAGTTCAAAAATCCGCGGTCCCGGGCTGCCTGTTTCCAGCGGCTTCCAGCGACCCCTTCGTTGTCGTCTGTCAATCTCGTATAGTACCACTTGTGTGTTACTTCTTATCAATTTAATATTTTTATAACGTGTTCTCTTTACTATCATGTTCTTTTTTTAGAGGTATTAGAACTTTTTCCATTCTCTTGACTTTTGAGAGGTTTGGATTGATATCAATAAAAATCGCGAGCTAAAATCACACTGAGTTATTTAAATAGACCTATTTAGATAGTTTAGTAGTATCCACTTTATTGCTATATTCTTGTTCCTTTTAATCATCATCTTCATCATCATCATATCAACTCTTCACCGGCTCACTACAGGGCACGGGTCTCCTCCCACCATGAGAAGGGATTAGTAGCCGTAGTCCACTACGCTGGCCCAATGCGGATTTCTGTTGTTACTATAAAGAATTTTCGCCTAGTCTATTATAAAATTAAACTATTAAAATGTAGTCAGTGGGATGGCTATACGCATTTCCAACTGAAAATCAGCGCTGCATGCTCCATCTGTATGTTGCAGCACAGTGATGAATTTATTTGTATGAATATGTGATAAAATATTCTTAACAAAATAAAAAGTCGCACATATCCGGTCAGGCAGCCCCAACATACAAAATTTGGTCAATTATACATAAACAATCTACTTCTGCGGCTTAAATTGCACAAATTCATCAATTGAATAAAATACATTGCTAAATAGCCATTTTTTTAATGTATTTTTAAATTTTTGATGCGGTAATACGGCTATTGATTTTGGAATTGCATTAAATATTTTTATACACATGGCACTAAAGTTTTTCAAATACATGGCTGTCCTAGGGCACTTATTGAATATTAATCTGTCTTTGGAAATAAATCAGTAACCTACCTAAAGAGATCTGGGTTAGATTTAACAAAAGTTGCTAATTCTAAAATGTATATTTCTTAAATATAGTTCAACGGTTACGACGATACCACGATAATATTTTTGGATTTGTCGATATTTCGACCCAGTTGTATGGATCGTGGTCACGACGGTACACGTGATTAACCACGATAATCTTAGTTTAAAATCTTTAATAACTGAAATGTATATGCTAGGAAGTTTAAGGATTCCTAAACTTTTGAATCTACACGTCTATACTCGAATCGAATGGGGCCTTTCCCACCATTGCGCGTATACTCTTTTAGCTGAACTGGCACTTTTATCTTCGTTGTACCATACATAACATACGTGGTGTCGTTGATGTTGTAATTGTGTGGCGCAATGTAAAATTTTTTCTTTCATTATATTTGAATATCTCAGTGCCTTCTACGGATTAATTTTAAGCGTAAGCGTTACTGTAAGAAGTCTTTGGCTCTGAAGACCTACCGTGTGCAGTGGAGAGCGCTGCGGTCTTATCTGTGGGATATCCCGAATTAAATCACCAGGGGAGGCAATTCGGAATTTAAAATATTGCACGCTCACCATTCTTCCCACCTAATTATGCTATGCATGCATAAATGCATAAATTTAGGCACGGAAGGTCACTGTGTTGTCTACTCATCGAAGACCTAGTAAACGAATACCTTCAAAGTTTGAAGCTATGTGCTCAGGAAACTTACATGATCTAACTTCTCTGTCATCTTTTTAACCTCGATCTGCGAGGCATACTCGAGATCCATACTCTTATGTAGAATAAATATATACTCGAAGTTCACGTGAATATATATATTATAGATTCCTAATCACGAGTGGAAATCCATAATATATTATGAAAATTAAGCTTAATTTGCTAGACTCCGCGAACAGCAGGAGAATCTGTATGGCGTTATTTATAATTTCTTCAATACTCAGGAGATGTTGACTTTACAATGAATAATTTTTAAGTCAACATCTCCTGAGGATGCTCCGGTTTCGCAGCGAAACGTGAGTAGAGGGTACATTGCCGAGGATTTGTTTGGTGTGGAGTACACGGATTGAAGAAATTATAAATTACACCATACAGATTCTCCTGCTGTTCGCGGAGTATATCAAATTAAGCTTAATTTCCATGAAAATATTATTAATATAAAATAATAAGTAAACGATTTCTTGTACTAGTATTGTTTGTTATTTTTCATCTCAATCAAATGTCAGAGTCTAACCGTATGCTTCTTACAAAACTACTTGAAAACTCATGCTATCGATCTCAAAGTGAGAGCTTATTAATCGAAATTTAAAAAAAAACTACACCGAAATCCATTCAAGCGAAATGTTACAGAAATTTACCTAAAAATATTTGTCCAATACCCAAATTCGTGAACATAAAGCCGTATACACACTGCGAGATTGCCCTAATCGCCCCGGTTTTCAAATATTAGTGTTTGTCAAAGAAATGGAGCCGGAGTGTTTGTCTGTTCGTGCCCCAATCAAACTAAGTCACTGTGTTAGTTATCCATTGCCATTTGTGTTTGTTATTATTTGCTAATTTGTTTGTGTTTTCACTTCTTTGTTAAACAGGTAACATTTTTGTAAGGGTCCCGATGAATAACGTCGTGAACAGATGTACCTATTGACTATGTGTTACAAAATTAATAATCAATAGTAAATGGATGTATATATTGATTAGCATTTTGAATAGTTTTTAGCCAATGACTATGAGTTATATATACTTAAGGGTAGTCTTTTTATAACTCTAACAAAGCTCCTTAAGTTTTTTATAAATAAATATACTACGAAAATACACACATCGCCATCTAGCCCCAAAGCCTCTAACCCAAGTTTTGTTAAATATAACCCAGATCGCTTTATGAAGGTTACTGATTTATTTCCAAGGCGCACTCGAAATAAAGACAGATTAATATTCAATAAGTGCCCTAGGACAGCCATGTATTTGAAAAACTGTAGTGCCATGTGTATAAAAATAGTTAACGCAAATCCAAAATCAATAGCCGTAATGCATCAAATATTTAAAAATACATTGAAAAAGTGGCTATCGAGCAATGTATTTTATTCAATTGATGAATTTCTGCAATTTGAGCCGCAGAACTAGATTGTTTATATATAATTGACCAAATTTTGTATGTTGGCTTTGCCTGACCGAATATGTTGCGACTTTTTATACTGCTAAGAACATTTTGTCACATATTCATAGAAAAAAATTCATTCATTTTATTCATTCAATTCAAACATTTCATTTCATTTTATATCACTGTCCTGCAGCATACAGATGGAGCATACAGCGCTGATTTTCAGTTGGAAATGCGTATAGCCAGCCACTGGCCACATTTTAATAGTTTATTTTTTTAATAAACTAGGCGAAAATTCTTTATAGTTACAACAGAAATCCGCATTGGGCCAGCGTGGTGGACTACTGCTACTAATCCCTTCCGATGGTGGGAGGAGACCCGTGCTCGGTTGTGGGCCGGTGAAGGGTTTATATGAATAATAATAATGATTTTGTCCTATTACAACTGGCAGTACAGAAAACACTGCATAACTGTTAGGACGTTATGCCAAGTTTGTTATAGGTCAAAAGAATACTTTTCCAATATGTTTCGACACCTTAACAGAGTACAATAGTTATCTAGCAATCTCATCTGAAGAGAAATTCCATTGGCGAAACGGGGACCGATTCTTCTCGTCCCCAATTAATCCGTTTGACGGCGAGTTAAAAATCGTTTAAACGGTACCTGAGCGGGCGAACAACCAATTGAATTATTAATGCAGCCTCCACAAACGGCGCGGGTACATATTTACTTGTCGCGTAAATAGATGCGCACACAGCGAACACGCGCTCGGGCAGGATATGCGAGACTTTCAGACTATACTCTAGCAGAGTGAACGTCTTAAGGTCTTAAATAAACGTGGAATAGCTTCGAGAAATTCAGTGTTTTATCGCGCTCTGACACTTACGTACAATATACAGTGTCAATAAAACTTGTACAATCGGTGCTGTCAAATTATGGGTTTGTTATGGAATATGAGAAGACCGGTTGTCGGTTGGCAACCTAAATACGTGGTAAATATGACCGCTGGTACGATTCGTCGATTAAAGTTAAAGTGAAAAGGCGTTAAGCTCTTTGCGTGTCATCCAGAATCGTCCAGTTTTATTTGAATTTGTATGTGTGTAGTCAAATTGTGACTTTTTTCCGACGACGCGCCTTAGAAACCCTGATAGCTAGTTATTGACATTACCTTGCAAAACAAAAACGATTTGATTCATAAGTGACAGTGATAAGCATTCAATAAGGAAGTTTTAGATTTAACTATCTGTGCGTAGTGAAACCAACGTCTTCTGTAGTATATAACAGTAGTAGAGACACAATAATTGCACCTATCCATTCATTTGAAGATTGATGTCATTAAATAAAAAATCGTGATAGCCTGGAGGCCCTGCATGCACCTTTAACTTTTCGAAATTATATGCGCTTTAAAAAAATCACTATCTTTAAAGGTGAAGTAAAAGATCGTGTGGAAACCTACATGCCTGAGAGTTCCCCATAATGTTCTCAAAGGCGTGAGAAGTCTACAAATCCGACCTGGGCTAACGTGTAAGCCTAAGGCCTTAACCTTTCTTATCCTAGGATAAGACCTGTACGGTGTACTGTATGTAGTGGGTCAGTAATTGGTTGATAAAACTTACTAATATATTACATGCGAAAGAGTATTTTGTTTGTTTAATTATTTTTCTTTGTTTGTCCTTGCTTAACGCCTTAACTAAGTCAACAAATCAACTAGATTTTTGGCATAGAGCTGTTCAAAAGGACGCAGAGTAACTTAGGCTACATAGCTTTTAATCCCAGGAAAACAAAGGGCCCCAAGTGAATTTGTAATAAACGCGGACGATGAACCCGAGCGACAGCTAGTGATGAAATAAAAGCCAAAAAATATAAAAAAAATTAATCTAAATATTTTCCACAAACACATTTGCGTTCTTGTACACAATACGTACGTAAAAGGCCGTAGTTTTCCCGGTTGCGCGCGCTGTATACATATGTGTGTGTGCGCGCGTATGTGTGTTTCAGGGTTGGCCTTTTGCGACGGGGGGGTGCGGAGGGAGGGGGGATGGAAGGGGGCCTTACTAGGAACCGTGGAGTCGCTCTCTCCGATGTATTTGCCGACTTGTGCAATTAGCAGTTCTTTATGAATATTCAAGATGCCAGCTTTTTATATTTAATTGTCGTGTGACTTACATGTAAACGGCTCGGACGTGGGTGTGTGCTAAGTGATTCCGCGTCTCTGATTTACATGTAACGACCTCCCATGATAACTGGTTTGTGGGGCACGAAATAGAAACCCACCCAGTCGATAGTGACTCTAAGCCAACATTTAACCGACTTAAAAATGGAAATACGGTTGGTTATATATAAGATATATATATATATATATATATAAGTAAGCACAATCTGACTCACAGAGAACGCTTAGTTTATTAAGTTCGCCTTTTGTATATTGTTTTATTTCTTACCGGTGATGTTCGTAGCAGCTAAAGAACGCCATCTATTGGAAATAATCTAAAGTGAAAACTAATGGTCAATTAACTAAGAATTTTCAAATTTTTTTTTTCGTTTTAAATCATCTCTGTATTAGGTTAAAAATATATATTAGAAAATAGGAATAGGTCTGGGCTATTTTCTAGTTTTTGCAAGACGCACGGTGATTCAGTTTTAAATAGACACATAATTTTAAGTAAGTAATTATAATATCATATCCCCAGACATATAGATAGATATTTAAGAAACCATCAACTAAGCCCTCATTTTTTGAGGCTAAAGCCCGGGAAATGGAAGACTTTTATTTACCCCGGCATAAAAATATTAGATACTTGGTGGCAAGTTGGTACTTTCTCTTTTGTATTAAGCGTCCATTTCTTTTTCTATAGTAAAAAAAAGAGTATATATCCACGAAACATCTAGCAAACCGGACAAATTAAACAAGGACTCCTTTAAGATCTGTTAAATACGTACTTAATAACTTATGGGCGGTTATTTCGGACATAAAAGAAAATTGTCTATTCTCAGAATAGTGTATTCAACGAATCGCACGTTTCGAGTTTCGACTCTCAATGCGTCCCGCGGAAAATACAGTTAGAGAGAGACGACATTGCGTTTAAAGAGATGGCAACAGCGGGGATGAGTCTTGGAGAATTTAGCGTTGGATGATCGTATGAACCTAAATATTTCTGTTTCAATTTTAACTTTAAGCGTTATGTAATAAAGTTTGTTTCCGTGTGGTGGTTTTCGTGTATGTGGATATTGTGCGTGTTGTATTAAGGCAGAAGAGTGCGGACAACAAATATTGATTCGGAGCCTGGTGTGCGAGGGTAGGAGGGCTGGAGGGCGGGGGGACATAATTTGGACTAATTCCTCCAATGTTGACACAGGCTTGTCTGCCGATGCAGCCGATCAACTTATCTTTTCTTATACAACTTTTAACGTTTGCCAAAAAAGTTTTAAATGGGATACTCATTTTTGATCACTCGAATAAAGAGAAAGCAGTAGTTTGTTCCTTTCTTGAATAATCAATTTTGATATTTTCATTTTTTTTTTTTTGCTTTAAGAAGATCCTTAAGCTTCTTTATACACAAAGCGTGTTTTTACGCTAGGATGATGAGGCCATATTTTCACTCAGCTACGTAAAAACCTAATTAACTAAAATTCTAATTAAAATCACCCTCTCCGGCGTAAAGTACGGTAATTGACCTTAATTTTCTATTTTTATTATTTAATGGGAGGCTTCGGTCGTGGCTAGTTGCTAGTGGCTACCCGATTGACAAAAAAGTGCCATCAAGCGTTTTAGCGTTCCGATACAATAGACCAGATAAAATTCAGAAATTGCCTGCCCTCTGAAGACTTCACCGCTCAGTGCACCAAAGAAGTCGATAAAAGTCCTTCTTTATAGCACTTTACAAACATCGAATCTCTCTGTTCCTAGTGACTTAACCACCGGTTTAATAAGCCGACCCTACTGACAAGAAGTCGGCATAATATAACCAGGAGATCTTTTCCAACATGAAAATTTAACAATTATTTTCTACCAACATCAAAATTTTACAATTTAACATTATTTTCCTATTTTGTGGAACATTAGAGCGGACTTAACAGCTTCCAAGAAACCTTGTTATTAATAATTAAGGCTTAAGGCTATAGTCAAGTTATTCAAAGTTATGCAGGTCTAGAATTACCTTCCGATCCATGTAATAAATTAAGGCATATACTCAACCTAACAAAATACATCTGCACCTTCCGAAGATATTATGCAGATATCACTCATTTATATCTATTCCTATAAATTATATCGTTAACAAAGATTGGATATAATCTGGCGTTACTTTGCGGAAATCCACGATATCATCAACATCTCCTGAGGATGCTCCGGTTTCGGAGCGAAACTTGCGTAGAGGGTACATTACCGAAGATCTGTTTGCAGTGGAGTATAAGGATTGAAGGAATTATAAATTACAACATAAAGATTCTCCTGCGTTTCGCTGACTATAGAAAATTAAATAAATTTTCATAACGTTAACAAAGACCCGAGTTTTTGCGGTTAAAGCAATTTAATATCACTTGCTACGGTGAAGGAAAACATCCTGAAGAAACCAGCATGCCTGAGAGTATTTTATATTGTTCCCACGGGGCAAAGGGCAGCAATCTTCTATAGGCAAGCAAAGTTTTTTTTCTTATACTACAAGGTAGCCCTTACTGCAATATCATCTAGTGGTGATGCAGTCTAAGACGGTAGCGGACTAACCTGTTAGGGAGTATGGCAGTTAAATTTACCCATACCCCTTTTCTCTTTCTAACAGGTTAGCCCGCTACCACCTTAGACCGCATCATCACTTACTACCAGCTGATATTGCAGTCAAGGGCTAACTTGTAGTGGTATAAAAAAGGAGGTCTTCAAAACCAAACCCTACCCTAGATAGATATTACTGAATAACGGCAAAACTTCAATGTTTCGTTTTATGTTATTACTAGCTGTTGCCCGCGACTTTGTCTGCGTTTGATTTTGTTTTTCGATGTGGCATTCAATTTAGTTGTAGTTCTAAAAAAATTAAAGTATTCAGTATCTCAAATGAGGGGTTTGCTGTTGTCCGCTGAGGAATTCTGTCCTCTATATCCAACCACATTCATCAGATCTACACAGTTTGGGCAAAATTGAACACATATTATAACCTCTATAGTACAAAAATAATTATTTAAATCGGTTATAATTTGTCGGAGTTATGGTGTAAAATCGTCAAAAATTTTCATCCCCTCTCCCAAAAGAACCGAGCTTAATGTTGGGATAAAAAGTATCCTATATAACTTCTAACACTTCCAAGAATATGTGTACAAAGTTTCATGAGGATCGGTTCAGTAGTATTTGCGTGAAAGCGTAACAAACAAACTTACATTGACATTTATAATATTAGTAGGGATAGGGATAGGGATTGTTTTCTTGAGTACTCTAAATTAAAGGTTACTGTCTGTCTTTCTTCTTAATGACGCAACAACGTAATGACCAAATATAATAGGATCCAATTACTGACTTGGCTCAACGTTTGAATGTTGGTCATATGTAAAAAAAAAAACTGTTTGCAAATGTGCATATTTCTGCAAGTCGTTGGTCAAATATTGATTGTGACACTTGCCACGCCTATGGGAAGAGTACAACATCAGTAGCACTTAGTGTGTGCTTACGAACGGATCATACATAATTCATTTACCCATTTACCTGTCTTTACCTCGTTGGTTGGTGGTTACCGTCTTTGACTTCTAATCACGAGTTCCCTGGTTTTCTTGGTTCGGTTTCTGGAAGATAAGAAGACTGTGTACAGATGTGGGACATTCATAAGATGAAAAAAAAAAAGAAAAATCGTCTTTATTGTCACACATTTGTATAAAATGTCAAAAAATGGTTAAAGTATAAAAAAAAAATGTGTGACAAAGGAGCTGGCTTAGTATAGCTGCATACTAAAAAGCTCGGCACTGGTTTACAGCCAACCCATTATCTTCGTCGTCACTGAATCCTCGCGATTAAACAATAACAAGATAATCATAAAAAAGGATAATAAAATTATGATTCTAAATATACAACGTGAAAACCGAAAACTTCACATGCTTTAGAAGTACATTAAGTACCGTCTCTGAGACCTGTGAACCCGAAAACCTAATAGTTTTTGAGTAAAACACTGCCATAGTTTTTACTGAAAGAAATCATATACAGCCCTAACATCGCACAATCAAGTGACTCCTGTCACTTTAGTACTACGTGCGTCGCATAGCGTAGGTACTATGCGCGTGTCGATCTTTCATTTTTAATAGGGTTGTCATAAGTAAACACTTAAAATGGTTTGAACTAGGGAAAACTGAATACCTATGTTTCTTTTGATTTAACATTTGGACAGGGTGATTCTTTATGAAATTTTTTCGAATGACAATGTGAGATGGTGATAACAAAAAGAACACCTGGCTAAGTTTGTGGGCTTCTTCATAGACCAGGGCGCGTTTGAAATCCTCGTAGCTTAAGCTTTAAGTTTACGAATGTAGTTATCGCCATCACTACTCACTGCTGTGTTCACATTTTGTATATAATCAACGCATCAAAAGTGACATCTATGTGCCTATTTGAATAAAGAAAGAAATATTTGAAATATACTTATGCATCTTTCAACATTATTTCGTAATTCGGTTACACGTTGTATAAGAAGAATAAGGTATCCTCTCTCTACTCATAGTAGAGGGGCTGTAGAGTATACCAGCACGACGTTCTCCAATGGGGTTTGGCAGATTTAACTATATATTTATAATCACATATTAGAGATACAAAAAGGGACCGTTGGCATAACGTGCTTTCCGAACTACGGGGGTAGGTAAATACATTTAATATAAACTAGCTGTTGCCCACGTTCTTTGTCCGCGTTTATTACGGTTTTATATAAACCCCGAGGGAACCATTTGTTTTCTTGAGATAAATAGTAGCCTATGTTACTTTGCTTCGTTTCAACTTTTTCAATACCCAAAATCAAGTTTTTTGGTTGATTAATTAGGGCGTAAAGGACAAACAAACATATACACTTTCGCATTTATAATATAAGTAAGGATAAAAGTAATAGTAGTAAGGACGGCCGTTTGCCGCTTTGTGTAGTGACCCGGCTATCTGAGTCTAAGGCTGTGGGTTTGAGTCCCACAACTGGAAAATGTTCGTGGAATGAACATGAATGTTTTTCAGTGTCGGGAGGTTCTTCTTTTTTTTCAGCCGGCTCAGGTTCACCTAATCCCTGGTGTCACGTCGACCGGCTACGATCTATTGTCTCACTATCTTCCCATAATTGTAAAAAAGAAATAAATAAGTGGCTCCTAGATTTAGATTATGATAAGACTGAAAATTTACTTTCTATACAAGAATAAAATACCGTACACATACACATACATACACGCATTCACAGACTCACAAAACTACTATTATTAGATAGTCTAGATATTAATTATTATGTACTTTGAAATTTTGTGATTATAGGCACAAAGTCTATGGCTTATTGCAACTGTGAACTGGGGAGAGCACTGATAACTATCATACGAGTTTATACTCAGTTTAGTTATCAGGGCCTCTAGCTTATTTTAAAGTTAAGCTTTGGTTACCTGTATACATTGTTTTTTTAGAAAATAAATGATTATTATTATTATTATTATTGTGACGCCGCTGTCTAGATCTCCCAGCAAGCATTGGTCGCCGCCAGGAGTGTTGGGGTTTATCTGTATACATACATACAGTACATAAGCTACGCTTACTTTAGGGCTAGATAGCGAAGTATGTACTGTCGTAGTAGATATAGGTATATATATATACTTATAAAAATAAAACATTTTTTTCTTTTTATGACTATGTGCTTTATTGTGAATTATGCTTATGCTTATAACATAGAGCTGGATAGATATAGCTGCCTAAACTGGATCTGCCCTTGACTAAACACTCTTCATTACTTTCCATGATAGAGCAAACCTTATCATCACATTATCGACGTCATCGTCATCGTTCCAAAATCCACGGTCCCGCGTCGCTTGTTTCCAGTGGCTCCCAGCGACCTGTTTGTCTTATATGTCGTTTGACGGTGCGAGGTCACCTTTCCAACTCCTTAAGACCGCAAAGTCTATCGGTTCTTTGAGCTATGTGTCCCGCTCATTGCCACTTCAGCTTCGCGATTCGCTGAGCTATGTCGGTAACTCTAGTTCTTCTCGGACCTCCTAATTTCTGATTTGATCACGTAGAAACACTCCTAGCATAGCTCTGTCCATCGACCGCTGAGTGACTCTGAGCTATAGAGCAAACACATTTTATAGTAATAAAAAAAACTGTCATCTTTATTCAAAAACCAACGATTTTCTTAAACAACAAGAAATATTACCATTCTATAGGTAATACGTATACTTGGCATATGTTGTAAGCAAACAACGGGCATCCGCTACGTAGCTTATCTCACTGTGTAAACTCCGTTGCTATCTTAAAATATTTCCATACAACGTCTTGGGCAGGGAGTTCTCGGAAAACGATAACTTCGAAACTCTGTAGCGTATAACGCTTTTAGGTAAGTATATTATGTTAAAGGAAATTGCTGTTATTTAAGGAAGAAAAATTAAGCGAAAATGGAGAGGTGATCGGAGCTTCACTTCCCTTTGGGGGTACGAGTTCGAACCCCAGCACGCACCTCTAACTTTTCTGAGTTTTCTTAGTTGAAGGAAGAGGAGGAAATCCAACGGTGAAGGAAAACATCGTGAGGAAACCTGCATGCCTGAGAGTTCCACGTAATGTTTTCAAAGGTATGTGGAGTCCACCTATTCCCACAGGGCCAGCGTGGTTGACTACGGCCTTAACCTTAAGGTGCGTGCGTGGAATTGAATTCGGTCCTCGCGATAAGAAAGTCGAATCCCTAACCATAATCACCGCTTCATTAATAGCCTATTAGAGTCCACTGCTAGACTAAATTCCTCACGCAATGGCAGGGTTAATCACCATAGCCACCAAGCCAGAAATGTCCCTGATCGGAGTGGATGGTTTCTCCATTATATTATTCCCTTAATCGCCTCGTACAATACCCGCGAGAAGAGGAGAGTTGGTGACAACTGTATTCTGATCTGCCGTCACCACACGGCAAATCACCGCTTCATCACTTCAACCCATTACCGGCCCACTACAGAGCAGCGGAACCCCTAATGGGTTTCTACGCGGTATCACAGTGGAACTCTAAATCCTTTGGAGGAACGTGTTTATTGATAAGGTGGTAACTAGCAACTGCCGAAGTCTCCCACCAGATCAGACCAGAGAAATTCAGAAATTCCCAATCCCCAAATGGCTCTTCGGTGTGCAAACTACTGCACAAAAAAATAACGAAAATAATAAATATATATACTACGACAATACACACACCGCCATCTAGCCCCAAAGTAAGCGTAGCTTGTGTTATGGGTACTAAGATGACTGATGAATAATTTTATGAATAATATACATAAATACTTATAATATACAGATGAACACCCAGACACTGAAAAACATTCATGTTCATTACAGAAACATTTTCCAGTTGTGGGAATCGAACCCACGGCGTTGGATTCAGAAAGTAGGGTCGCTGCCCACTGCGCCAATCGGCCGTCAAAATAACAAAACGGTTGACAAAATATCCAGCACACGCCATCGTATTAAGTCGGTGATTATATACGAGTACATTCAACTTATTCATCATTACCGCTTTATCATTACATAAGTACATACAAGTAAATACCCATTGATATACCATAAGGCTAACCCCTGCTTTTACTTTTCACTATTACCGAAATCCTATATAAGCCATAGCCTCTAGGCTATGATGAATAGAATAGCCATAATAAACAGAACCTCGTGTCGGTACGAATATCCGCAGTTTGTTTGCCTTCACTAGTGATTAAAGCAAACAATTCCCAGCGCATCCGACGCTGTATGCGCGCCGATATTTTGAATAGAAACTAAAAAATTTATAGCCAATATACCCCTTCTAATTCGTATAAAAGTTTAGAGCGAAAATAATTTATAGCTCTCATGAAATCTCTGGTTGTTTTTACTAATGCTAGAAATACGAATAGGTACGTAGGTTGGTATCATTATCATTATCAAACCGTTATCGGGTCCACTCTCAGAACTTCCCACTTTTTGTTTATTTATTTCAACAAATGTTCGTGAAACTACCCCACACCATCACACCGATTATTTCGTTGCTGCGTGAATGAAGGACTAACAAGCAAAGACACTGGTATATATACTAGACATTAATATTATAAAGAGGTAAGATTTTTGTTTGGGTATGTGTTTGTCCAAAACTACTGGACCGCTTTTAACCATTGTTTTACTTAAACTTATAATCCTGAATGATCACGAAGTAGTTTTCTTTTTTCAAGAAAGTTAAGGCTCCTTAAGAAAATTTCAATAATGTAACAAAATATTGGCTTTAAATATTATTATTTGGCGTGCACTGAGAAAACTATTAATGATACATAAAAGTAATGTTTAACGTGCATGATTAAAGTACTAATTATTATCTACATTAAAAATCCGCGGAAAACTGACGGTTCTCACGAGATTTATAAAAAGCCGTAGTTAAAGCGGATGAAGTCCCGGGCAACAGCTTGTTTATGATATATAAATAAGGATGCTTTTAACCGAAAGCCTGCTTTGTTACGAAGAATCTCCAAGGTTCCAAATTATAGGTTTAATCCGCACATCGTCTAGCAATACTTAGCAAAACAATAAAAGAAACATTAAACCTCCCCATGAAACAATTACCAATAAAGAATCACGACAAACCCGCAAGCAAAACGTTAGCTAATAAACGTCAAATGTAAGAACCGGTGCATAAAATCGCAGCCCCCGGCACATCCCCTCATCCAAAGGAAGGGATCATCCGAATCTTACCCGATATTACCGCCCGGGGCAATCCAGGGGCATAAATAAAAAATACTTATAGGGTAGGTAGATATAAATATGTAATGACTTTTTTTAGTCAAATGGGAGATTTAGTCCTTTGTCGACGTTTTCATTATAGTGGGGGGAATCAATTCAAACTCTAAATATTCTTTTAATCTTTTAACCTTTTGCTAAATGTTAGAATCGGGGCCGTAACTCGGGCTGACGAGGGGCCGCAATTTTGTAGAGGGCGGCACAAGATAAAAATATTCAAAATATTATTGTGACAATTTAGTGGTACACAAGTCTGTCAGTTATCTTATTTGAAAGGTCCTAAATTTGTGCTGTCATCTTCACACCGTATAAGGATATCACTTATTTAAGACATGCCAATCTGTTTCTAATTTTTAGATTTTTATTTATCACAGAAACGTCATCAATACCGACGTTACCTATAGCAGTAAATTGTAACAATTCAAAACTACCATTTCCTACCTAACCATCTAGGTATACTTACGTGTTATTTTTAAAAACACTAAAATATTGAACTTATCTACTCGTATTATGAAATTTTTAAATTAAACTCAATTTTAATTTTATCTGTTGCAAACTTACGGGGGGACCGATTTCAATCCGCGTGCCGGAAATCTCTAACTTTTCAGAGTTATGTGCGTTATATGCATATTAATATAAATAATATTATGACAATACACACGTCACCATTTAGCCCCAAAGAAAGCGTAGCTTGTGTTATGGGTACCACGGACGAATAATATTATGAATAATAAACATAAATAAAACTTATAATATACAGATAATCACCGTGACACTGAAAAACGTTCAAGTAATTCACACGAACATTGTCCAGTTGTGGAGGAAAACATCATGAGCAAACCTGGCCTTAAGACATAATGTTCTGGCGTTTGAAGTCTACCAAACCTAGACAGCTTAGTGATCTATGGCCTCTCATACAGACCCTTGCTCGCAGTGAGTTGGTCAGCCTTTCTAATACTATAAATGCGAAAGTTTGTTCGTTTATCCTTTATTCACACCCTAACTAAGCAACCAAGGAAAGAAAGGAGAGTAATTTTTATCCCAGGATAACAAACGGGATCTGTTAAATATAGTGTGAAAAGCGGCCGTAGAACGAATGATGAACCAAATATTAATGCTTCGGTTCACGTCGACGATGAGTCGATATGGTGTAAAAAGGCTTTGCCAAAGCCTAAACATACTGATAGACTAAAAAACCTAAAAAAAGGTTGAATTTAAACACACCAGTATACACTACCAGTATCGGTCATCAGGCCAGTACATTAGTCACTGGTCGCAAGATGGCAGCCGCCACGTGACCGCGATGCGTTTTTAATTGCAATCGTTCCGTGTTTTATGTTGTTTGCGCACTTTGTTTACCCCCCTTTATTTATGGGCTTTATCGCCGGTGGGAACGTTCGGGAATTACTGGGGAGGTGGCAGACTCACCTCGAAAGGGAAATTTAACGATGAAGAATCGCCTCTTGATTAATGCTTTTGTTTCTACTATGGAGGCACGACTAATTACTATTTATGCAACTTTTATTGTAAGTTTATACTAATTACTCACTAAATATTATAAAGAGGAAAGTTTTTTGTACTATAATTGTTCTGAAACTACTATAAACACTTAGAATATACATATAGTCCATAGATACTCCGAGCATAGCTCTCTCCATCGTCCGCTGTGTGTTTCTGAGTCTCAAAAAATATACCAAACTAAAGCCATAACGTTGTTCTTAAGAAAGTATCCGTAGCTTTCTTTCCCAATATGCAGGTAAGTTATAAAGTGATTTGAATATTACCTTCATAAGCACGTTAGCATCGTTAGACTGCAGTGTGCTAAATCTACTTAGCGGCTAACAGTTCCCAAGTATTAGCACCGTGTGTTGGCACAGCGGCTTGTTTTACATAAATTCTACATACGAGTTCCAACTTTACTTACCTTACTACTCTCTAATGTACCTAACTACATACTTACAGCTAGATGCCCTAAGCAATGTACGACTGTGGACCCCCTATCTATTATTAGAATAGAATAGAATAGAATTTGTTTATTTATCAGAACAACACAAACAGACTTACATACGGAGTAACTTAAACATTTAGGTAGTACTTAATTATTAATAGCTTAAGTCTAAGATTTGTGTCGTGCCAATAAAAAGGTTCTGACTCAGCTTAATGTTCCGGATACTAATGTACCCACAACGCTGGTATTCTGTCAGTACCTATTTAGTTGAGGGAAGTCCGGTTATGAAATCACATATAAAAAAAATAAAAAAAATAAAAAAAATAAAAAAAAATAAAAAAAAATATAAACTTGATAAAAGAAAGTAAACTTCATTATGGAAAGGAGATGAAAATTCATTTTTGTTTAAGTAGGAAAAGTATGTTAGTCAGATAATAATTTTTAGTTTTTTTAGTAGTTACTATTGTAAGATAGTGCCACATTAGATTTTTGAATGTTCAGTAGATAATAGCGATAAAATTTCTTAAAGCAAAACTTTGATTTGGCATTTCTAAAAGGCGGTGGGATGTCGACATTACACCAGTGCATTATTTTTCTATTCCGCAGGAGTCTAGTCATTTCTGATTTGATCACGTAGAGATACTGTGAGAATAGCTGTCTCCATCGCCCGCTCAGTAAAAACATTAAAATTTATATCTACACATTAAAATTACTTTGTAATAGTAAAAGTAATTTGAATATGTATTGGTGATAGCCCAGTGGGTAGGAGCTCGACTTCACTTTTTTGGGCCGTGTTCGAATCCCAGCACGCACCTCTAAATTTTCTAAGTTATGTGTTAAGTAAGTAATTAAAATATCACATTCGACGGTGTATGAAATCATCGTGAGGCATGCCTGAGAGTTTCTCCATGGGCCAGCGTGGTGGACTATGGTTTTAACCCTTCTTAATGTGGGAGGAGACACGTGCCCTGTAGTGGGCCGGTAATATTGTGTGGCCGTGGGCCGGTTGTATTTACAGCCGACTGGCGCAGTGGTTAGCGACCCTGCTTTCTGTGTCCTAGGCCGTGGGTTCGATTCCCACAACTAGAATTTTCCAGTGTTTGTGTGGTGAACATGATTGTTTTTCAGTGTCTGGGTGTTTATCTGTATATTATAAGTAATTATGTGAATCATATTCATAAAAATATTCATCAGCTATCTTGATACCCATAACACAAGCTACGCTTACTTTGGGGCTAGATGGCGACGTGTGTATTGTCGTAGTATATATTTTTTATTTAATATGTTGTTATGATGATGAAGTAGCTCGTAATGCAGTAAAGCCACAGTGCATATCTTTAGCTTATATTTACTGTAATAACATTCTAATTACACGCAGTCCCACTGCTGGGCACTGACTTACTCGCTCATAGAATAGGCCTTAACCCCTTCTCATAGGGAGGAGACCGGTGTTCTGTAGTGTACCGGTTATAGGGTGATATGATGAAGCTTTAAAATTCAGCAAGAAAACCTCAACAATATTTTAGGTATAGTCAAAGTCAAATATTTCTTTATTCAAATAGGCACATAGATGGCACTTTTGATGCGTTATTATATACAAAATGTGTACATAGCAGTGAGTAGTGATGGCGATAACTACAATCGTAAACTTAAAACTAAATCTACGAGGGTTCCAATCGCGCCCTGGTCTAAGAAGAAGCCCACAACAAACTTAGCCGGGTGTTCTTTTTGTTATCATCATCTCACATTGTCATTAGAAAATATTTAAGAAGCAACCTGGTTAGAGCAATTGTTTACACCCAAGCTTTTTTATCGTTTACGTAATCCTTTATACTATAATAGGATTTTTCTATAAGCTTTCGCTTAATACAAACTTTGAACTTCTTTAGTGACATCCCCAAGATATCAACCGGTAATTTATTGTAAAATTGTATACAATTTCCTTTAAATGAATTGCTTATTTTGTGTAGTCTAGTGTACTACACTTTACACAAGTTTATTTTTGCTTCTAACGTTCAAATTATTGCAGTCACATTTTCTTTTAAATTTTGATATATTTTTGTGAACATACATTAAATTTTCAAATATGTATTGGCTATAGAGTGTCATTATTTTAACATCTTTAAATTTATCTTTCAATGACTCTCTCGGACCCATTTTATAGATCGCACGAACAGCCTTCTTCTGCAGCACGAAAATAGTGCCAATATCAGCAGCATTACCCCATAGTAAAATTCCATATGACATAATGCTGTGAAAGTAACTAAAATAGACCAGCCTAGCAGTTTCTATGTCTGTCAGGTGGCGTATCTTCTTTACTGCATAGGCAGCAGAACTAAGCCTGTTCATTGTCATTTATTATTATCATATGTATACATTAGTTACATTGTTATTATAAATTAATATTGGATAATTTTTATGAGTGCCTACCGACTTCCGGTAATAATATGGCATATAAATGAGACGCTCATTTAATCTACCCCTACTTCCCTACTAATATTATAAATGTCAATGTAAGTTTGTTTATTACGCTTTCACGCAAAAACTACTTTACCGATCCTCATGAAACTTTGTACACATATTCTTGGAAGTGTTAGAAGTAATAAAGGATACTTTTTATGCCGACATTAAGCTGTATGACTCTGACAAATTAAAACCGATTTAAATATTTTTTTTTGTACTATAGTGGTTATTAGCTAACTTTGTGTAGATCTGATGAATGTGGTTGAAGACAGAGGACAGAACTCCTCAGCGGACAGCAGCAAACCCCTCATTTAAGGCTACTGAATACTTTAATTTTTTTTAGAGCTACAACTAAATTGAATGCAAACATCAAAAAACAAAATCATACGCAGGCAAAGTCGCGGGCAACAGCTAGTAATTTTATAAAGATACAGCACAACTTTTAGTTGAATTTAGACGTATCTACGTTTATTCACATTTCTATATTCAATTAATTAATGTTAAGCCAATGTTCGATATTTTTGAGTATCAGAATTTGCTTTGTTTTTATCAAGATGTTAATTGACTTTGATAACACTACTAACGATTGTACAAAAAGGCGGGTAGGAGGATAAGAAAAAGGAAGGGAGAGTAATTGGTTGCGGGGAATAAAGGTTGTTGTGATTAAGATATATAGAAAGTTTTTGTTCGCCATCAATTTCCTGCTGCTGGCTTACCGTCCATTCTGGGTCGTGTACACTCTGTCACAAAAAGCTCCACTACTAATTTAGTCCACAGGCAGGTATACCTATGCGACCCGATACGCTCTTATCGAAGGTAGAACGCTGGGTGCGACTCGCATGGCAGATGCGCCCCGTATTTACTTAGGCTGCGTTTATCGGTGCACGTCTGGGGGACAATGATAACTTGATACTTCGTTACTATAGCACTATAGTTATATAATATAACTGCCTCGTTGGTATATCCGAACTTCGGGATTAATCCCAGGTCAGGTAATAGTATTAAGAAATTCTATATTAAAACTCATTATTCGATTGTATTTACCACACGATTGATGAATTCTTTAACAACAAGGCTGCTTGGAAGCATGCCACTCCGCTTTCAGCTCTCGCAAGATAGAAAAATTCTCTAAGATTGTTAAACCATAAAATGATGTTGGAAAAGAGGAATCTGCTGAGTTTTTTGCGGCTTTTCTCCGTAGAATCTGCCTTCCGAACCAGTGGTAGAGTCACTGCAAACAAACTGACTTGACCTTTCTAAAGTGCTTGTAAACTAGGCCTACTTAAAATAAATGAATTTTGAATTAGGAATTTTTGGTAAATTAGTAGTGATTCACCTCCGTTCCTTCGAGAGCACGGATCCTGCGCCTGATCTTGTTCCGCCGGATCTGCAGTCCCATCGGGCTGTAAGAGTGAGGGAATGCACTAGGCGTTTGCCTAGGCAGGATACATAAATTATATCCAGTGACAAGGGTTACCCCCGATTATTTATTATAACATATATGTAATATTTGGATATTATTTTCACATGTGGGCCAATGTTCGGCGAGTTGATAAAATTCTGGGAGAAGATAACATTTTCTAGCCCATGCTTGCCGTGCGGCTTGCACGGCAAGCTTCTCTCATAAAAGAAAAGGGGTTAAGGAACTTACACTATGAAGAAATAAATTAGAAATATTTTCTTTAGGATTTTATGTTTTCATTATTTTAACAGTTTCTGAAACAGTTTTTAACAACTGTTATTAACAGTTTTTTTTACAAAGTAATATAAATAAAAACAAGACCGAATTATTATTTTTTTTAACATTTTAATTATTCGTACTTTAAGTAAAATGAATAAATTAATGAGTGCATATTTTACATTCCTTTATTGTACAGTGTACACCACAGAAAAATTAAATCAGAAAACAATATCAAAAAAGCGTTTCAGTTTAGGTAGAAAATACAATTACCGTAAAAAACGTAGACATGAGTTAAGGCATCTTTATCGTTATATAGGTACAACTTAAAAGCTCAGCAATCAAACGTGTGACTTGTGAATGTGGCTTCTATTAAATTGCAAGCACTTTGGGGTGAGTGGGGACGTGTAACAAGATAGATCTCTGTCTCCCGTCCGTTCCATGCAGCCAATATAGGGATTATCTTCCTTGAGCGACTTGGCGTGCGGGTTGGCGGGAAATTTAGCAAGATGGCCGCTTCAGTCTTATATACTAACTAACTAAATGTTTTAGGATATCTAAAACAATCTAAATATTGATATTAAATCTAAACTCTATCTTAAGACTCCATTTTTAAGTTCATTTAGTGAGTGTCTAAATCATTTCTTTATAAGACATGCATGCTTTTAATACCAATTTTATTGTAAATTACTATATTTATATTACAACGTGATAATCGATGTTTGGCACAGACTAGAATAATATGTAAGCTAGCTTATGTACAGCTAACGCCATCTATGAAAGAGTAGTAAACGTATAATTATTAGAATCTTAGTAATTATTCTATTATCATTTTTGTGTTATTAAAACTGGGATCGCAAACATATTTATCAGTTATTTCCTTTATTAAAAGAATTAACGAATTAACTTTAATAGGTAAGTAAATAGGGTTTTTTTTCTTTATTAGTATGTAAGAACTGGAATAACATAAAAATCGAAGATTTTTAAATGGGATGCAGCCAGATATACAAACCAACCATGAAACCATTTCATTGCATTTACATAAGTTCATATAGATACCATACTTTTTAACCTACTTTGTTTAAAGAGTATAATTAAACTCTGTCACATACACACCCATAAAAAAGACATTAAAGAATAATGTCACGGAAAAAGTTCATCACACATCCAAGCGTACTCGTCCACAATTCTATTTGCGGAAGCAATTTCGCTAAATGCCACAATTTATTTAAAAATTACGCCCTTGTTTGTGTGGACAAATATTGACGTGTTTGGTTTATGATAATGGCAACACTGAACGGCAGGTAGGCTCCGCGCACCGGCTAGCGACTGTATTATTTACCTGTACACATATTATTTAATATTTACCATCGCAATGTAAAGTTTACAATATAATATTTGTCAAGTATGCTCCTCATTGAAAGTTTATGTTTACACCTCATAACATAGGCACTTAGTGGTTTTTAATCAAAGGTAAATTTGGAGATTGAACAACCAGGTTGAGCATTTGATAGGAGTTAGATAGGTACATAACGTAACAAATATATTCAACTATTTATGCACGGGTTGTCGATTTTTCGAACGTGTTAACACAAACAACTTTATCCAGTATTATAATCATGTCCCAAAAATTGTTCTTGATGTCTGATGACCCAAGAGCTGTCATTTATTTAGCCCAACGGCTAAGTCATGCTATTCAACGTGGGCAATAGCGCCAGCATTTTATGTACCATGCCCATAAGTGACCAGTTAGACGGCTTATATTTTTTGTACCTATACAATGGTCTAAATGCCCTTATATTATACTTAATCTTATATTTTATTAAAAACTCAAATGAGAAAAATCAGTATTTTAGTAGTATTTTTAGTATAGGTTTATATACATTTTGGCTAAGGCGTCATCACCGTGCTGCAGCCATCTTTCAAAGGAGAGAAGAAATTAGGGAATAGACCATGCTGCTCTTAACATGTTAGTCATAATAAACCACATGGCGTGATTTCTGATAAACGCTACTACCAGACAAGGCTATTAGGTATTCCAACTTCACGTCGATACGGAGTACTGGCTATTTCGGACCAAAACCGATGCCTCAGCAACAGTTCTCTACTCTAACCGAGAAATCTAACGCATTACCTACCTGCCTAATCCTACCATATAGTCGAACATGCTAAATGTTAAACTTAAATAGACGCACGCGCTTTTCGGAAGTAGCTGATATATAATGAATATTACGGTTAATTTGCTACAAACCTGCGACCAACAAACAAATCTGTAAATTCTTACAATTCAATATGTCCTGATAATGATCAATTATACTAGATATTCGTCTTTATAAAAAGCCTCATACGTGTCTGCAAAATATTAAATAAAATATAAAGCGCAGAACCCTAAGGTATCTTGTGGTTCGATGGTTGAAAGGTGAGGGGAAAGTATAATAATTTTGAGGCACACTCAAAAGAACAAAAGAAAATAAAAATAGGTAGATACTTATAAAAGGTACTTTTGTGAAGCAGCAATGCCATTGCACCAAGCAATAGATAAGTAATTTTGCTTTGAATTTTACAAGAAGAGCACATATCTTGTAACCCGGATCGTATAAAGAGCTGTCGGTTTATTTAATTAAGATTTAGACTAAGTATGTAAAGAAGACCAATAGCTAGTAACCCTTGGAAGAGGTTACAAAAGAATAGAAAGATTTCTGCTAGATAAGTGCTTTCTACAACCAAGCAAGCTGAACTGAAGAACTTCATACTTTATTGCAAGAAGAGAGCCTGAAAAGTTCCAATAAGGAGCCTCGCAAGTCGCAACTAAAGTGGCGATCGTTTTAATGCTCTTAATCAATTTACAAGTGTTGACTCGCTACATTGTGCGGCGTTCTGCTGCCGAACAAACTCCTCGATTGAACGCAAAGTCGAACAGCAAACAATATCATCATTGTATTTGTACTGAAACAACAAATTTGTAGCTAGCTTTAGATGCAAGACCGACACGCCGGCACACACTCAGCGTGTGTACCGAGACAATATGTAGGAAACATTACTACGATCTTAAGCAAGGCGACAAAATGAATCTCCGCTCGCGACTGATACGGCCCAATTCAAACACTGTCAGCGCCATTTTGTTTTGACAAGCGGCTATCTCGCCCAGCGCAAAGCACACAAATTCCGACCTAAAACCAACACGTTAAAAACGATATTGGGGCTGTATGGAACTTTTGTAGGAACATCGGAAATTAAGGGAGGACCAGACACGATTCTGTTTGCCATCTAACGTGGTCGCAGGACGAAGTTACAAATATTTGACGTGTCAATTTCGTGAATGTTGACCGAGAATTGCGGTTAATATTCCAGACCCGACTAACCTGGACCAGAAAGCGCGGTCACCCTTTAATTAAATGACTAAAACATTGAAATTGACGTTTTTTTTACCTTTGACCTTATCAGTGTCATGTCATTTACGAACCTGCACAGTGGGTAATATAATATTGAACACTAAAGAACATGCAATTGTGTACATCTTAAGCAACTGTTACGTAGTTATATTGTACTTGTTCATCTACCGCAATTTAGTCTGCGATCGACGGCTTTAAGAGCATATAAATCCGTCAGTCCTGGCAATTATCTAACACCAATATTTCGTAATAGGTAACCGCGTTTAATAAGTAAAGTATAAGTGATAAAACCTTTGAATCCACATTGTAACAGTGCGAAAAAGCTCTAGATCACTCACTTCTATAACAACGACTTGTGCTCACTAGTAAGACATTAATAGCTATTAATGTATCACTGGGGAGCAAAGGATACAGGTAATGTTATATTAGAGCAGGATGACAATATTAGGTATATGAAACAATAGGCTTGGCGTCTCGTATTTCAAAGCACTCTTATAAGTGCTACGACGTATAACTTCTCATAGAATTAAGATAATTACCTTCTAGATACTTACCTAGATTGAAACGACAATGATCTCATCGGCTATGTATCAAGATTAATCATTGCAAAGTGGAAATATGCCTAGACTTTACCATTTCTTAATACATACACTAATTACTATTATGTACCTACCTCGTTGTCGTTCTTAACACACAACTTAGCGAGGTTCAAATAAGATAATTAATCAAAAATAAATATTGTTTACTCCATCATTAGCTATCTAACTTATCAATTAATTAGCACAAGAGAAAAATTCAGCAAATCGCCGCAGCTAAAAACAATAGCAAATAACAAAGGCGATGGATAGTAAAAAGCGTTGTAACAGCTTGTTAGGGCATATTGCTCGTTACCGCGCCGCTGTTTATTTTCGAGTGGCAACATCGAAGAGTCCATAAACAAAAAAACACTTGGCCGACTATTTTCATTGACAACAATGCTGGCAGCGTTAAGAGTGAGGTTTGGAGTAGGCACTCACTTTTCGCGACATAGGTATCTGAGTAGGGGCACTCAGTACAGTATTTTCATTGTGTGCTTTTAATTTTGAGTGCGCGAACTAGCTCGCTCTCTCGGGGCGAATGTTTGCGAGGGTAATATTTGCTTCCGTTGTATAATTCAGCCGCCCGCCATATTTGCCAAAGAGCAATCATTTTAATATCGTCAGGCATCACATTAGGACCGAGTGGGATACTTACTTTGTTGGATGGATTAATTTTTATATTAATTAGGGGCTACGGTTTTGAAAGCGTTTCGCCGAATTTTTGTTTGCGAAGGCTTTTGTAAAGTTGAGCAGTAAGTAGGTACTTGTTCATGTAGATAATTATAAAATATAGATCGCAGGTAACATAGACACAAATAAAATAATTAGGCAAACAATAAATAGGTAGGTACCTAACTTTTATATTTCTGACTATCTGCGTACCTTGTCAAACCAATTTACTAGGTACTAATAAACAAAAAACGCGTTTTTATACTAGATAGGCTTGCGCTAGATGACTATCATGCCTAATGGAAAGCAATAATAAGGTTGAAGTTGGGACACGCTTGCCTATAAAATGCCTATTCACTCTTGCCTTTACGCTTTACGTTTTTTTTTTGTAAAGTAGGTTAAAAAACTAAAAAAAAATGACTTTTCAACCATTTTTGTTTACCGTCGTGTATGGCGTAAATTCTATTTTTCTATTACACTACCTGAAACTGAAATCAACAACATAATATTGAGACTTGTTACACATAGCGCCATCTATTGTCAAGGAGAAGTAGCACTAAGGCGGAACAGTGCAACGTCTAGCGTGTATGTCACTGAAGCTTAGTTGTTTATTCATACACAATTATGGTTGCATGATAATGTAGATGGAGCTACGGTTAGGCAAAAATGTACCATCCATTGTAGCTCACCCAAAGGCTGCCCGGACTCAGTTAACATTATTAAAAAAAAAAAATACCAATACTTGAACTCACCAATACACACCGCCAATATTATTATCAATATGCAGATTATTGTCAATAAACCTATATCTGAGTCAATCGTTGAAGTCAATAATATTGTGTGCTATAAGCCATAGATTGGATTCGGGTTAGATTCCCACAACTGAACATAAATGTTTTTCGGTGTCTGGGTGTTTATCCTATATATTAAAAATATTCCATCCATCTCAGTACCCATAACACAAGCTACGCTTAATTTGGGGCTAGATGGCGATGTGTGTGTTGCCATAGTATATTTATTTATAATTTTTTCTCTGTTATGGAGGTTATGGTCTGTGGAGGGTCGGCACATAGTAGGTCAGGGTCGATTGTCGTTGACGAAGACAATGTGACAATCCCAATGCTTTCAGATTGGCTGGCATTACTCCATTAGGCTAGTTAAGGTTTTTTTTTCACAAATAAAACGATTCTTCTTTTATTAAAGATTTATTTACTGTAAACTTACATTTATATGGATTTAGTCTCATGGTACCACTAGCATATGCTTGAAGGCACGCAGATACTATTATTAAAATCATCTTTTACCATCATAAAAAAGAGTTAATATTACAACACATAATTATTATAGCGTATTAATAAAAATTCAAACTTAGTATCGTCATGAATAAAATGCGATTATTTATATAATTCAAAGAGGCAACAAAATACAAGACGAAATACCCGCGTCTTAATGGTACTGAGTCTGAGAACTATAGTTAACCTTGACTTTTTCTCGTTTTAACTGTTTTTTGTATTTAGATAAGGCTAAGCAAATTTTATAGATCTAAGTCTTAGTAAAAATATAGGGACTTAAAACTCTTATTTTAAAAATAGAAAAATTATTTTTAGCTTAAGTAAAAGGAATCTGTTTTGAGACACGATTACTTACTTAATAAAATAAAATGGCCAACTGTCTTGATAAAAATATTCGACATGATACAACATTATGTTACAAAGATGGTCTTAAAAAAAATATTATATAACATTTCAGACATTTTGATGGGAATGCACCATAACGGGGTTGCAGAGGGCATTATATCTTAAAACAAGATATAAATTCCTATATTATGATATAAATACCAAGGCATCAAATAGATTTAATCAGTTTGATCGTAACAGTGCAAAACCGCTAATTACGTATTAATTTACTTTGTGGAAAGATTTAAATGATATGCACTGCTATACCACATACAAAAGTTAGATAATTTCATGTATCCACCTTAAAACTACCATAGGGTGTATTGTATACTACGAAATGCCAAACAGCAGGGCTATCACAGGCAGGAGACAAAAATTATATCCCCCGATTATATCCCCAGCACGGCTAGCATGGGCAGGGGCAATTATATCCCCGGGAAAGGATTTAATTTATAACTCTGACCGCACCTCACGTCGTAGAAATAAATGCCACCCTCATCATCTGGATGCCTGGTATTCTTATACTGTTCGAAATACCAGATCATTTCTACCGCGCACTTGCAAATTATGGAACAATCTCCCATCTGATGTGTTTCCTCAAAAATACAATCTAGGGTTCTTCGAGGGGCGGATAAACAAATTCCTTAAAAGCCGGCAACGCATGGGTGGCTCCTCTGGTGCTGCAGATGTTTATGGGCGGCGGTGATCACTTACCATCAGGTGACCCACTTGCCCGCTATTAATATTTAAAAAAAAAATATCTTTTCCCACAGCTTTATCAACTCTTATAGGACTGGCACACAAGTGGAAATAATATCCAAATAATATATGTATAATATATTATACATATATTATTTGGATAAACTGGGGTAAACTTCTCCTATTCCATGTTCCAGTGATTTAGCAGGTGGGCACGGAGAGATAATTGTCTCCTGCCCATGCTAGCAATGCAAGTATTATGCAAAAGTGATATATATGATACTTAGTATGTATGCAACATTTATAAATCTATTTTTTAACAGTGCAGGTTATAAAGCAAGTAGTAAAAGTTTCTTAATCAGTTGTCTATGTCTGTGCAGTCTATTGAGGGAGAAAATCAGAATAAAATAATTATTATTTTATTCTGAATAATTCTGAACGTGTTTAGTGGACTTTATACCCTAGGTGACTTTTAACGTGGATCAACGCAATAACCCCTATATAATGCTATTTATAAAGTTAAAAAATAAATAATTATATATCAATAAAACTTTCTATTTGAATTCAGTGGGGACCAATACATTTAAAAAATATATGTATAGGATTGGTCTGTTTATTTAAAAATAATAGGCATGATGACAGTAAAGACGTAACGCATTATTGTATTTATCAAATGATATAAGATTCGTGTTTATGAAAAAGGTATTTTTATCATCATCTAAGTAACTTTGCAAATTTTAGCTATCCGCCATGACAAGTGCAACGCCGAATCCAAAATTATGATTTCACGTCCAAATAAACATAATTTTTACCGCTTGAACTTCGAAAATCTCTGAGTATATAAACTATTACTTGATAAGTTTTTTGTGCAAAATCAATAATCTTTAGCTATGAAACAACTTACTAAATCTCTTATTTGCACATGACGTCACGAGTACGGCCATGAGACCCGGCGAGCGTTTTCGTGGGAAAATAATTTTTAAACATATGTAAAGAACTCTTTTCTCGAGTTTACATATCGAACCTTTTCTGAAAGTCACCAATGTTTTTACAGTGATAAGTGACATAAAGAAAAGGATGTTTAAGAAGAAATTATTTTGATTTTAAAGACCTGAAGTAAGGGCTTTAAATGTTGTTTCTTGTATTTTCACAGAAACGCAATATCGTCTTTATTTCAACTACCCATTGAAGGGAGTATTATAAACATCATTATAAATATAATAAGGCAAAATAGTAAATACTTCCGATCGTTATAAAGCAGTTTTTTGAAAGTAGTCACCATGCTTATTCTTTAAAAAACAGCTCGTCTCCTTAATCAATAACATAAACGTTATTCCCATATAATAAAGCTTTGTTTTTGAATGAAGAGTTTCATTCAAAAACCAAATCAAATTCGTCGATATCTTCACACATTGAGTTAAAACCAGCCGCCCATGCTTCCACTTCCTTTTCCTGAAAAATTATAAAATAATTATTATACTTTAACAAAGACACAAATAAGTTAGAATGAGCAGGTTACACTTAATGTTACGAGTGCCGACTTCCACCAATAATACGCCACGTAAAGAAGATGCTTATTTAATGTGTTTTTTTTTTTTTAATAAATATACTACGACAATACACACATCGCCATCTAGCCCCAAAGTAAGCGTAGCTTGTGTTATGGGTACCACGATGACTGATGAATATTTTTATGAATAATATACATAAAATACTTATAATATACAGATAAACACCCAGACACTGAAAAACATTCATGTTCATCACAGAAACATTTTCCAGTCGTGGGAATCGAACCCACGGCCTTTGACTCAGAAAGCAGGGTCGCTGCAAACTGCGCCAATGGGCCGTCCCGATTTTGATACTAAATAATTATTTGTTGTTTTTATTAATATTTTTGTATTGTGAGGCGTAAATCGAAATGATGATCAAACAGTCTTTTGGTAACAAGTATTGGCTGAAGGAAATTCTGCTGGAATATAGAACAATTGTAATAAGTAAAGTAGTAGAGTATTATTGATGTCCAATCCCACGATCGCTAATATTAAGACTTATTGCTTCGATTTTGAATGACCGGGTTTGGACGATTTAATATTGATGCATTCTAAGAGTCATCGAGTTCATCTAAAATTTTTATTTTTACTAGCTTCTACTCGTGTTGATAAGGGTCTATTACAAATTCCGTGTAAACCGTTTGTTTTTCTAGGATAAAAAGTAGCCTATTTTACTGTGTGTGTCTGCGTATATTTACTAACTCTATACCAAAGTCAAAGTCAAGGTCAAAAATATCTTTATTGAAGTAGGCCCGGCCCACACTTTTGATGTGTACATTACATGAGAATCACACGGTAGTGAGATGATGGCGATAACCATATTCGTAAACTTAAAACTAAAGCTACGAGGGTTCCAAACGCGTCCTGGTCTAAGAAGAGGCCCACAAAAAACTTAGCTTGTTTTTTTTTGTTATCACCATCTCACATTGTCATTTAAAATTATTAGAAGAGCAACCTGGTTGGGTGGTAGTCCCAAAATAGAGTAGATTAGTTGATTAGTTAGGGCGTGAACGAAGAGCAAACAAGTAAACACACTTTCGCATTTATAATATTAGTAAGGAATTGTTTTTAGTTACACTTTGAGGAAATACTATTTTTTTTTTATATTTATCCCAAAATTTTATTTAACGGCTAATAACACGATTCTTCAAATTTTCGATTCAGGTAACTCTGACATTTATTTCTGTTGACAAAATTTTACGGAGTGATGTACCTAAAGCAGACAAAAATGTAGAAAGAAATGTGGTCAAGTATAACATATCTTATTGTAACAAATGTTAGCATATCATTGAAAGAACTACAGCTGTTGTTCAACCTCTTTTTCACACTATCATTATTGGTTGCTCTATGATGCATTTGTTACATTGATAATGTTTAGTATATATTTTTGCAGCAGCAGTTGTGCAGTTTACTGGGCTACACAAAATTGCAAACTCATTCAAGGGCAATTGTATATTATTTTATAACAATCATGGCGAAACAAGCAGTTACATGGACAATTTCCCAAAAAAGTATTAGACCAGGCAAATGTTGATCGGGAGCGTTCGTTTAGATGGATGAAAAAACAGCAGGTATCTCCTAGTATAGAGTCATCAGTATTTGCCATTCAGGACCAAGCTATTATGACCAGACAACATCAACGTGATATACTGAAAGAACCAGTGGACGGAAAATGCCGCCTTTGTGCAAGTAAAGATGAGACCGCGCAGCACATAATTTCTGGATGCGAAAAGTTGGCAGGGAACTATTATGTCAAGCGACATAATAACCTTGTCCAATACGTCTACTGGTGTTTGGCCAAAAAACACAAAATTGAAGTTTCTGACCTCTGGTGGAAAGAAGCGCTCACTCAACCACAAATCAAAGAAAATGAATCCGCTAAAATTTTATGGGAAATGCCCATACAAACAGATGTTACTGTGACGCATAACAGACCTGATATAATATACATCGACAAAAAAAATAATAAAACATTTTTAATTGATATAACAGTACCATCTGATTACAATATAGGGCCAAAAGAGATTGAAAAGTTGAGTAAGTATCATTCATTGAAAACTGAAGTCAGTCGTTTGTGGAATACTAAAACGACTGTTATTCCAATCGTAGTAGGTGCAACAGGTGTAGTTGCTAAGAGTATTACAAAATATATAGATAAGTTAGACTCAAACATTGACATCAGCATTCTTCAAAAACAAGCAGCCATACATACATCAATCATTCTCAGCAAAGTCCTAGGTGACACTGTATTTGTACACAATACTCAACCAGACCAGCGCGTACAAAACACACAACAACCATCAAATACTCAAATGTCTTCAAGGATACCAGGCCCCTCAAACATTACTTACACACAAAACACGCGGCAGTCACCAAGCGGAATAAATAGATCTTACCCAAATCATACACAGACTCATCACAATAGACGTAGAGGGAGACGCAGAGGGAGGAGAAGAAGAAGTACAGAACACCATAATATAGATACATAGAAGGGGGTGTAGATATCTTTTTTCCTGTGAGTTGCGGGACGGGATATTTATAACAACCGACATAGGAAGTCGAGAAAGTGAAAATCACTAAATTAAAATATTACCAAATGAAATCTTTGAGATGTCTCTCAATAAGTTCAAAGTTTACATTCAAATCCTATTATAATATTAAGGATAACTTAAACTATAAAAAAGCTTGGGTGTGTATTGCTCTAGCCAAGCTATGAGCTTAATGTAAATTTACTGTGAGATGGTGATAACAAAAAAAAAATACATGGCTAAGTTTGTTGTAGACCAGGGCGCGTTTGGGACCCTCGTAGCTTTAGGTTCAAGTTGGCGAACGAAGTTATCACCATCCCCTTACAATTATGTAAACATATATGTATGAACGTTTCATAAGTGCCTGTGATAGGCCTACATGAATAAAGAAATTTTGAATTAATGTAGGCCAGTAAAATATAGTTTATAATGTATGTTGATAGGTGCATCAGAATTTACGCTAGTGCATTAGGAAAAGTCCTGTAATACTAGTCGTAAGTTGAAAAATAAATAAATAATAATAATAAAACCCTCTCTTCAATACAACACACACACACACACGCACAACAGACATACACCTTTATATTTATTAATTTTTTATAGAGAGGAACAAGTAGTAGTTATATATTTATAATCAACAGTTACAAAAATTATAAATCAATTAGCCCGTTAGTATATTCCTATTATTATTAAGTTATTATAACTGCATGTTTAATATTTAAGCTAAAAATAAACAAAAACCCTAGGGGGTGAAGGCACTGAAGCTGAAATACAAGGTTTCTTAGTTTAGCTTCAGAAGTTTGTAGTAAAATAGTTATTTAAGATTTCATGGATGCCCCATCCTATAAAATAAGAAAACCTTTTTACTTTATTGTTTAGACTTAAGATTTTTGGAAATAAACATTATTATTATTATTATTTTTAAATAATCATCATCATATTCAGCCTATTAACACTGCCCATTGCTGAGCGCAGACCAGATTAAAAAGTTTTGTAATGGGCAGAATCAACTAACTCACCTCCTTTTTAGACAACAGTTTTTTGGGCTTTCTCTTCTTAATCGTCCTTTTAGGTCTTTCTGTGGGCAGCTTGAATGACAGGTCATCCAAGTTTTCTTCATCACTTGATGCAAACGCTTTGCCTTCACCGTCACTTGTCGAGCTGTCATCATTATTTGCCACTGGTTTCTGGTTGAATGTAACCTTCTTAGATTTCCCATAACTTTTTCGATTTTGCTGAAATCAAAGAAAAATAGAATAGAATAGAATAGAATTTGTTTATATACCAGAACAACACAAACAGACTTACATACGGAGTAACTTAAAATTTTGTACTTAATTATCAATAGCTTAAGTCTATGATGTGTTGTGCCAATAAAAAGGTTCTGACTCAGCTTAATGTTCCAGATACTAATGTATCCACAGCGCTGGTATTCTGTCAGTACCTATTTAGTTGAGGGAAGTCCAGTTATGAAATCACATATAAAAACAAAAAAATATAAACTTTATAAAAGAAAGTAAACTTCATAATGGAAAGGAGATGAAAATTCATTTTTATTTAAGTAGTAATGGAAAAGTATGTTAGTCAGATAATAATTTTTAGTTTTTAGTAGTTATTATTGAATTTAAAATAATCACAGGACTAGTTACAGGACTAACATCTCCCTAAACACATTTAACTATAAGAATAGGTTTTGGTCTACACAGCCAAGATTTATAAGTTTAAATGTTTTATTTTCAAAACTTTATTGCAAAGATTTAATAGGAACATATTAAATTTTTTTTTTTTTTTTTATGTGATAATTGACCTAAAGTATGTATCCAATCAACATACACTGCAAGTTAACTAAATTTTTGTAAGAAAATGTCACACTAGATACCCTGGTTTTCTTAACAAATGGCTGGGCAACATTATTGTCACTAGATGGTGCTTTTTAGAGTCCATAAAAATCGTTGTTAACTTGCATGTAATTGAATACATAGAAGTACGAGTAGGTAGAATCACTCACACAAGGCATCCTGCTTAACAAGTAACAAATTAATGCTCAAAAAATATCATTTTTTCAACTGAAACCTTTGACTCTGTAAATCTACCCAATAGGAACCACATATCCTTCAGGGATAAAAAGTAGCCTATGTGTTATTCCAGACTATAATCTATCTCTATACCATAATAGCAATATTGAGTAACAAATATCCATCCATTGAAACTTTCGGATTTATATTATTACTATACATTTTTATAGATGCTTCATTCAAAGACAATCATCATCATCATATCAACCCTTTACGGTGCGGGTACAGGCCTCCTCCCAAAATCAGAAGGCTGTAGTCCATATGCTGGCCCAGTGCAGATTGGTGGTCTCCACAGGCCTTAGAGAGCATTATGGAGAACTCTCAGGCATGCTGGTTTCCTCACCATGTTTTCCTACTCCTTTGAATTGATAGTTAAGTGATATTTCAATTGACAATATAATAAAACAACCTAATGCATTGACGAGTGACACTGACTACATTTTATTTTTAAAACAAAAAAACATGTCATGCACTAGTAACATATTGTGTAGATATTAAAAAAAATAAAAATAGTTTATTTGGGTAAATAAAATTACTTTAAACACTAATGGCTGGAGCCTTCTTTTAAGGGTAGTATTACTACCCCTGTGTCAGAAGACACCGCTCTTCCATAACAAGAAATAAACATAAAAACGAGGGTAGGTATACAAACAAAAATATTTGTGTTGATATTAAAAATAATAGACATCTTAACAGAAGAAATTAAGTTAACTAAAAAATGAACATTAAAGAAAAATGACATTACAATATATTTAAAGTGTAAAGTAATTCGCGTGCGTGTTTGTGAGTATGCGTGAGGGTGTGAGTATGCGTGTGGGTGTGTGTGTGTGTGCGTGTGCGTGCGTGTGTGTGTGTGTTTTAACCTCTATAATTGTACTTAATATTAAATTATGCGTTTTAATAACGATTCCACTTCATTATAATTTAATGTTAATAGAAATTTATTTAATATTTCTTTGCATGCATGCAATTTTTGCGGATATATTTTAAGTTTTCTGTTAATCGTGTTATATAAGTAATTTGATTGCGAGAAATATTGATTTTGCGCAAAAACAGTTCTGGTGCGAAGAGGTTTTGCCACAACAAATCGATTACGTTTATTTAAAGCTATAAACGGTAAAGATTTGTGCCTTCTAAGAACTATGTTCAAAACATATAGCTGCCTGACTGAAAGTATCCCAGAGGTGGAGTAGAGTTGTGAAGTAGGGAACAGATAAGATTTAAAGAACATTACTTTTAAAAGAGATCGTTGTATCGTATATTAGACCTTTAACAGACAAACTTATAAAAGTTAGAGGTGCATGCTGGGATTTGGGAACACCCAGTTGAAAACCCACTCTTGAAAGTCAAGTTGAAGTCCTACTAACTCATCCGCCAATCAAAAAAATTCATTAAAAAATTGTGTTGTCTTACCTTGGGGTGGTATATCAAGGCTAAATCAATATCTTCAAATAGATGTACCGATTGGTCATCATCATCCAAATTTTCAGGCAGACATGATTCTTGCATAGTTATGTCGTTGTTTCCATCAACAGCAACTTCAGGTAACAAAGGTGGTTCGGTTGCTGATTTCATTTCATTTGTATTTAAAATGTTTTGTGCAGGTTTAGATTTTACTGCAACTGGTAAAATTGCTCTTGTTGGACCTTTATGTTCATTTATTTCCTGAAGTATGCCTCTTGTACGGGATCTTAATGCTCTGGCTCTGCTATTTTTCTTTATTGGGGAAACATTTTCCTGATCTTCAATATCATCAAAACCAAAATATGTATTGTTTTTATCAACATTTTGGTGTAAG
Organism: Pararge aegeria; assembly: GCF_905163445.1. NCBI lineage: Eukaryota > Metazoa > Arthropoda > Insecta > Lepidoptera > Nymphalidae > Pararge > Pararge aegeria. Next base: position 6,187,363 of record NC_053198.1, read on the forward strand.
CTTTCTGGTTCTTTAACATTTTCGGTACTATTTTCACTATCTAAATGTTCTTTTTGAATTGATGCATCACTTATATTATTACTATGTTGTTTTCCTAATTCAGGTGTTATTTGAACATTTTTATTACTCTTCAATGGAGTTTTCTTATTAGGAGTCATATGATCAACTACAGATGTGCTTGTTAAATCTTCAAAAAGAGAGTTACTTTTAATGGGTGTTGACTTTTTTTTCTTTTTGTTAGCATTTCTCTCAACAACTTCCTTGATGAAAGATATAATACTAGTCTGTTTCAAACCAGAGGTGTTATCAACACTGGGTAATGAATCATTAGCCACCATATTTGTGTAAACATGCCTTTTCTTACTGTCATTAAAATTAATAAATGAGCTTTCATATGCTGGGGTCATATTTGATTTGACATAGGTGTTGACCTGCCACTTAATAGGTAAATTGCCAAATTCTACCCTCCAAGGACTAGCTTGAGGATGTCTAATTGACACGTTCATACTGCTACTAGCTACTGGTACATCATCAAAGAAACTGATATCATCACGTAAGTTAAGAGGGTCTGCATTATTTGGAGTTTGAACTTTATGCATGCTACGTTTAACTTTATCAACAGGAGATTTTGGCCGGCTGGGAGAATTTACAGGTGAATAATCAAAGGCAATAGCATGGTCATCTTCATTCATTTGAAAATCACGAGCAATGTCTTCTAATCTTACAGAATTATAATTTTTCTCTTTCACAACACTCTGTTCTATGGCTAAATTATTTTCAACGGAAGGTGTGTTTGTTTGGTGATTAACAAGGTTTTTAACATTTTCTTTAGTTGTTTCTTGATTTTGCTTAGTTGTATCTGTATTCGATTTAGAAGACACAGCAGTCTTTAAAGCAGCCAGTGCCTTTGCTAGATTCTTATCATAATTACTCTTTAAAGTAACTGTTTTGGGTTTAGGTTTTCTTGGAGCTTGTTTCTTCTTCTTTTTCTTTGCTGGTCTTGGATCCTCATCTGGATCAAATGTGAATTCATACACGTCAAGTTTACTTGAGTCCCTCTTTCGCTGGTTTTTGTTATTGTCTAATAACCTTATGGATGAGTTTTTATTTGTAACTGTATCAGTGTGTTTTGTTCTAAATATTCTACCTGGTGTGCCTGGTGAAGCAGATAAAGATACTATTTCTTTATTCTTTTTAGCATTATTATTAGTATCAGCTACAACCTTTTGCCTTTGACTATTAATCACAGCTTTTTGTTCACTCACTTTTTTAGTCAATACAGGTGAAATATTTATGGAGCTTCCTCCATTTTCTTTATTCGCTTTCCTGGTCTTTGTTGCTAAAGGTGTACTGGCATTAATCGGCTGTAATGGCACATACTTGTTAGGACTAATTGAGTGATCATCAAACTTGGTTGGCAGTCGACAAATCCTCTTTGGCCTTGTCTTTACTAAACTACATACAAGAGATTTTGCAGGACTTTTAGTTAGGGTTACTTTTCGTGTCTTTTTCACTGGTGAAGTTATCTTTGTAGCCAAAACTGTTAGTTTTGAAGCAGGATTATGGGTGGCTGCAGCTTTATTAACTTCACTTACAGTAATATTCTTTTCGGCATTAGTTGTCACTGATGGCGATTCTGGGTTAGTTGATGATGCATTAAAACTATTTGACAAATTTTTTAAGGTATTATTTTCCTTATACCGGGTCGGAAGACGCCGAGCGCGCCGTGGTCTATCCACATTGTCCTCACAAAGGGTATTTATTTGTTTAATAGGCGCACTAGCAACAGTTTCTTTAAGTTTATCAGAGAGTAGCGAAGCATTATCATCAGACGCGGAATTCGTTTTATCAGCCAGAGGTTTCCTGGTAACCTTTAATACTTTACTTACTGCTTTCGATTTAGTTGTTTTCAAGATACCGATATTCTCTTTCGAAGCTTTTACGGCCTTAGACCCCCTAGTTTTGGATGGCATGACGCGATTCGTTTACTTGTCGCCTTACATTTCACATTTCTATGTAAAATTGTCTATAAACACACACGCCTACTGCTGGTTTTAACACTAATAACGATAGAACTATGTTTAAATCGCTTCAAAATACTCATTTAATGGTAAATGAACTTCAATCAACAAAAGTTTTCGCTCGTATTTTTCATTTGACAGAACTAGAAAAACGTCAAACAAAAACAGGTTTCTTTAATAAATAATAACTGGAGATGCGGGGGTGGGGTTCTAACCTTTTCGCAGTAACCTTTTTTTATGTCAATGGGAATACAAACACTATATTGTCCATATATTATGTCAAATACTATGATCACAATGTACTCATTATACCTAGCATTAATAGTTGTTTTAAGCAGACATGAAAATGAAAAACATTTTAAAATTTCTGTTGTATATTCAAGCAGGTTTTAAGTTTGATAAATAAATTTGATAAAAAAAACTGTACAATAGTACTTTTAATTAATGCTCATTGGTGAAGTATTATATGTAGACAAAACAAAAAAAGTTACTTGATGAGCAGCTGAGCTACCTACGTATTCTTTGAATTTATAGCGGAGTGCTCATATTCTCTTTTGCGCCTTTTTGGTTATGGCAATAAGGATCCATGATGGCAACATTGACATTTTAAATATAACAACGTTGTTTTCAGCCGTTTGCATTTAAAATAATTAGAATTATTTAATTTTCCTGCTAAATGATTGAATTAAATGAGTGTGATCGAACTAATAGAAATACATCATTGTAGTGTTAGTGTTTAATGTAATAAAACGAAAAGGATTCGGTGCAAGGTATAAAACACTTACATTAAATGTGTTCCCAAAGTCGTGTTTGCTAAAAATAACTTTTTGTAACTTTTATCATACAGAACCCGTAAATAATTAAATTAAAAAGTAACAATAAACCAATGATTAAAATATGTTTTTAGAAAACATCGGTACTGGCTTGTTTTTATCTCATTAAATAATAAAAAAAAAACACTCACTTGACGTTTTCCTGAGTAACGGCCATCAATGGAAAGACATGAAAAATAGTCCGGTAGGTGAGAATTAAGAAATAGGATTAATTTTAGCCAAGATAAACTAGATTTTGATCATAATGACTGACCCGGAAACCAAGAGCACGATAGATACTGTACAGGTCGCCCTGAGGATAAGGCCTTTGATGCAAAATGAGACTGACCGGGGATGTGATGAGTGTATCGAAGTTGTGGCCGGTGAGCCTCAAGTGCAGATAAAAGACCTGTGTTTTACATACAACTATGTATTCGCTCAGCACATCAATCAGCAGGAATTTTATGACACAGCTGTTAAAGGACTCATAGGCAAGCTGTTTCAAGGTACGAATAGAACATTTCTTTTTAATATCAGCAACCTTCTTATGAAACCTATGCTGTGTTCCAGCGTATCTTGGTTACTCTAAACACAACTGATAATTTGCTATGCATGATAACATATCAATCTATTTTTTTTTAATGCAAACAGATACGAAGAATATCCCTGTCATCAGTTTTTTAAATTAAGTGCATTTTAGTACCAATTGCTTTTAGTGAGGAGAAAAACATGCATGAGGGTCCTCCATAATATTCTCAAAGACCATTTTAAGTCTACCAATCCACACTTGCACAGCATGGTGGACTTTGGGTTTTAATTATTCTTATTCTGCAAAGAGACTGGTGTGCTGTAGTTGGCTGGTAATGGGTCGCTAAACATTCACATGAAATGCATTAATAATAGACATCAGCTTTATTAATGAGTGCCACTATTGGGTACCTCTCTCCATATCTCTCTCTCTCTCTCTCTCTCTCTCAGAGTTTTAGTTTTAAGTTTATGAATGTAGTTATTTGGTATCATGTTTTAATAGTGCTATCTATATAGCTTTATTTAAAAGAAGAAACTTGATGTGTTTTGATTGGGGTGGGAAGACAGGTTAAAGGCCAATTTTGGAACACTAGATTTGGTATACCCACCTATATTGGATAAATATTTTGGAACTAATGCAATTGGTTGGATGGCTCCATTACAACTAGATCATATAATTCCCAATACTATGTAATAGCTGATGCCAGCAGGGGCGTGCAAAATGTTTTTGACCAGGGAATGCATCAACAAAGCAACAATATAAAACCTTACAGGTTTTACAAAATGTTTAGGTAAAGCAGTGTTTTATTACACTTATGAAATACACACACACACCGCTGCTAGTTAGTCAAGAATCGGTGTTGTAGTGTTTGATTCTATTGTTTCTAAAACCCTAATAGACTCTGAGGGTAGGGTATGCAATGCCTGTATGCATGTATGCAGTGCACACAACTGGATGCCAGAGACTGGTCCACTTAGAATAACTATTAGCATATTGTTTAGCAGCTGCCTGAAATTTTGTGTTTTACTAAATATTCAATTAGTGAGTGTGTTATTATTTGTAGGCTATAAAACCAAGTTTCACTATCAATTTCAGTATGAATTTTCGAAAAAATGCTTACTCAAGGTATATTTGCTCTGAATTTTAATCTTTGCCTCTACAATAGTATCCATAACATTAGTACACTCATAATTTAAGGGTGGTGGTGACTATTAATACTCTTAGCTATCATGTCAAAGTAAAATTGAATTTATTTACCTTGATTTAAGGTTCATATAATCTACAATTCAAGCTCAGACTTCCCTTACATGCTTACGTATCAGACTACAGTATGAAAGTCCATTGACTTATACATTTTATTAACATTCATCCGACAAATGGTTACAATTGATGCACACCTATTGTATACTACTTGTCACTACTTATTGGTTAACACTTTCTTAAGATTTAAATGCATTATTTACATCTACTTTTACAAATATAACATAAAACATAACTTAAAATATGGTGTTTGTTTTATTTTTGTATAAAAGGGTACAAAAAGATTTGTGAAATAGAAATATTATCACTAGTTTATTTTGAAAGCAAAAGAAATATGTCACCCAAAGATGAACTTGCATATTTTTGCACCTTTAGTGATAAGTTAAATAGATTCCATTACTTCTAATGAAGTGCTTTATATATTTTTTCAAAATGTATAATAGCTAGGATGTTTTTAGTATTCGAATTTTCTTATTAGACTGAGATTAACTTGTTCAGTCATAAAACTCCTTTGGTTTCTATTTTTATTAATGTTTTAACAATTATTTCAGGTTATAATGTAACAATACTAGCCTATGGTCAAACTGGCTCAGGAAAAACATACACAATGGGTACAAATTATTCCGGATCTGATGGGGATTCCACTAAACTAGGTATGACTTCTGTCTGTTTTAATAAGGGATATTATGCTGTATGGGATACACACATACAGTTTCCCTTACAAACTTCAGCCATGGTAGTCAATACCCAAAATGCTCAAACACAGTTGCCCTCTCTATTCCCTCATCGTCTAATGGGATGAGATCGACAGCTTAGCGTACTTTCAGAGGCACGTAGATTCATGATTTAAGTATTATTTTTTTAATCCACTAAAAGCTAGACCTTGACTGCAATCTCAACTGTTGGTATGTGATAATGCAGTCTAAGATGGTAGCGGGCTAACCTGTTAAGTTAACACACACTCACACTGTTTCTTCTATGCTATGTTGTACGTTTAATTGCTTAACAACAATGATAGGGCAACCACAGCCAAGGTGTCACACCTGATGAAGTTTGGTCATTTAAATATGATGTGAAATCATGGCCATTGAAGGATGCCATTGGGAATATTACTGAGTATGTCATTCTGTGCGTTTTTTGGTATTTTTCTTTAATCTTAATCATTATCATTATTAAGATTAAATAATGCAATGTAGGGTTTTGTTTTACACCTTGGAATAAAAATCCTTTGTGAGGTAGTCCAACATGTGAATATATTAATCAATTTAAGGTTTATCTTTATAGGTGTAATTCCTCAAGCAGTTGCAGACATATTTGATTACATAGATGCACACAATGATAAATTTATTTTCAAAGTGAGTGTATCATTCATGGAGCTGTACCAGGAGCAATGCTTCGACTTGCTCTCAGGCAAGGAGCGGGGACACAGTATTATAGAAATAAGAGAAGACATCAACAAAGGGGTTGTTCTGCCAGGTATTGAATCTTTATTAATTATAACAAGTTGTATATGCTACACATATGTGTATGTATTAAAAAAGCTCTTCAAGCTAATTGAAATATTTGTCTTATATTCGTATTATTTCCAAAAACTTAATATTTATTGATATTATTTTCTCTGCTTGGTCATTTAGTCTTCTAAATTAAATGTGTGTTCTCTTTCTTTCCTTTCTTTTATATGAATCAATCAATTAGTTTTTCTATTCCTTTGTTGTTTTTTTTTTTGTTTTGTATCTTTTTTAGTAGCACTAGAGATTTTTTTTTTTTGCATTAAGTTAATGCTAATAGCTATGCCAGCTAATTTTAATTTTTGATTAGGTACTTTAGGTACCTACAATTAATATTATCTGTCACTATGAAAGTGATAAGTGTTACTTGTATCTACATTGTATTGCCCTACTGCTCCTTACAATATTATGTGGATAGTGTTGTGGATTTTGTTAAATTTAAGAGCTATTGTTGTCATATGTAATTGTTTTCTGTCCCAAATAAATAAAAAATAAAAATATATGTGTAGCATCAGGTGTACAGAAAACATTGGACAAAATCTAATGGTTGTTAATGTATTTATATTTTTATTAGTATTGTATACCACAGTTCTGATATTTCATAAATCCTAAGTTGTTATTAGGGTATGGCAAATGTGATCTTTATGTTCACGTCTTATTATAAAACAAATTTGCTTCCACCATTTGTACGCTTAGATCTTTTAAACTATGCAACAGATTTTAATGCAGTTTTCAGCAATAGATAAAGTATGTTTGTGTAAATAGCTTAAAAAAAAATCAAAATTTCTTTATTCATGTAGGCCTATCACAGGCACTTATGAAGCGTTCATACATATATGTTTACATAATTGTAAGGGGATGGTGATAAGTTCGTTCGCGAACTTAAACCTAAAGCTACGAGGGGTCCAAACGCGCACTTGGTCTAAGAAGAGCCCACAACAAATTTAGCCGGGTAATTTTTTTTTATTATCACCATCTGACAGTAAATTTATACTTGAGCTATGAAGCTAGAGCAATTCACACCCAAGCTTTTTTATCGTTTAAGTAATCCTTAACATTAAAATTATGACTTGTGCTGCAATCGTCGTTTGGATTTACAGCACGGAAAGAAACAAAGTGTGGGATTCACTCATTATAATATTTACCTAACCAGCCTTACGACCCGTTAGGTATTTATTGGTTCAAGTGTAATAAAAGTTATTTTCAGGTATAACTGAACTACCAGTAACAACAACTATGGATACCATGATGGCACTTGAGCAGGGATCTACCGGTCGAGTAACTGGATCAACCGCTATGAATCAAGCATCAAGTAGAAGCCACGCTGTCTTTACTATCATTATAGCAAAGGAGAGCCGGACTGATAAGTATGTAAACTTATCGTCATCTTGTTAACTCAAAGTATTTATATTTATCTACTAGCTGCGCTTTAATTAACTGAGGCTTTACCCATATTAGTTTAAGTAAAAAATCTAATAAAATATATTACATTACTTAAAATAGGAATACTCTGTTACCTGGTATAGGTAATTAAGCTATTTTAGGTACTCTATGATCGGTAAAATAAAAACTAAAAATAATAATAAATATAATACGAAAATACACACTACGGTTACGGCCTAAACACTTATCATTGTGGGATGAGACCCGTGTTCTGTAGTGAGCCGGTAATGTGTTGATACGATGATACTAATGAATTTTTCCAAAAGGATCAACCTCTCTGTAGGTGACCGAAAACCGCAACCTTCCTCTGTGAAAACTATGTAATAATAATAAATTGCCCGATACACTATTGTTAATACAAGATTATTAACTAAATGATTATCAATTAATATTAACAATATGGCAAATGGCCGCGAACTCAGCCTTATGCTGTGCACTATTTCTGTGCAACAATGCTCAGCGCTGATTTTCAGTCTGCACCAGTATCAGACTGAGCAAACAACCGCGACGCCCGTTGCGTTATTACTATAACTAGAGTAAATTTAAATAAAAAATTTAAATAAAAAAATCCAAATAAACTGTAAAACAGAACAAATAAAACTAAAACTAACACAAACATATATATTTGTATATATCTACATTATACATACTAGTATACATGTACATTATTGTTACAGAAACCTAGCAACGACGTCTAAGTTTCATCTTGTCGATCTGGCTGGTTCAGAGCGGATCAAGAAGACGAAAGCAGTTGGAGAACGCTTGAAAGAGGGTGTGAAGATCAACCAGGGTCTACTGGCCCTGGGTAATGTTATATCAGCATTGGGAGATGGCACCAACAGGAGTTTTATTAGTTACAGAGATAGTAAACTTACAAGGCTCTTACAAGGTAATATGACTATCTTTTTTTCAATCAATACTAACATTAAAAATGCGAGAGTGTGTATTTGTTTGTTTGTCCCAACTTTACGGTCTAACCGAGTTACCAAACTAAACTACCTGCCAAAAACTAAGTATTTTGATAAAAAAATGTGGTATGATGTGTAATAAAATACCTAATTATATGAAATCATTAGCAATTATTCAATTTAAAATTAAATTATTTAAATGGCTTGATGTGTACAATCTTTATGACATGAAACAATTTTTTGAATTAAAATTTAATAATGACGTGTGTATTCCTAGACTATAACATGTAATAAATTTGACAATAAATATTGTTTACTGCGGTAGAATTTAATGTAAACCATTGCATGCCATTGTGTGGCTGATTGTAAATTGCACAATACAAATTGACTATACGACACTTTGGTGTACCTACTTACAATCTATCAATAAAGATATTATTATTATTACCTTGATTGACTATATAATTGACTTGATTTTTGGCATAGAGTTAATGAAAATAATTGAGAGTAGCATAGGCTGCCTTATATAGCAGGAAAAGTTTGTTTCCACGTCATTTGGAATAAAACGTAATAAACACAGACGACGTCCACTTCTGGACATAGATCTTTTGAAGGGAGTTCGAAATTCGGTTTTGACGGTTTTGTACCGCTCGTGTCAAGTGGCTCCGCTTGATGTCGTCTGTACACCTCGTTGAGGGTCGACCAACGCTGCGCTTACCAGTGCGGGGCTGTCGTTCCAGTACCTTGGGACCCCAACGTCTATCCGTTCTCCAAATTCAAATTCAAATTCAAATTCAAATTCATTTATTTCAAGTAGGCCTACTTTATAAGCACTTTTGAAACGTCAAGTATGCATAAACATGGTGGTCTACCGGTGGTAGAGTCACACAAACGTGTGACTCTACCACCGGTTCGGAAAGCAGATCCTCCGACCTATGTGCTGCTATGTTGAGCTATGTCGGTAACTCTGGTTCTTCTACGGATCTCCTCATTTCTGATTTGATCGAGCATATAACTCTCTCCATCGTCCGTTGAGTGACTCTGAGCCTTCATATGAGGCCCATAGACAGCGACCATGTTTCATAAGCATAGGTCATCACTGACAACACGCACGAGGACTGAGGGGGAAGGGAACAGTATACAAAGAATATACTTAGCAATTTTACATTGTACTTGCAAACGACTTGAATATGTTGTAGAAAATATTTATTTCCACCTTTTTTAGTTTTTAACAAAGTCAGTTTTTTTTGTAATTTTTTTTTTAATATTTCATTACAGACAGCCTCGGTGGTAATTCCTTAACGCTAATGGTAGCGTGCGTGAGTCCGGCCGATTATAATTTAGACGAAACAGTATCCACGCTCCGGTACGCGGACCGCGCTAGACGCATTCGTAATAAGCCCATCATCAACCAAGACGCCAGAGCGGCGGAGATCCTTAGGTAAGAGATAAATAAAGTATTGTAAGGTAAAGGTTTGTTTTTGCTCGATCTTATTAATGTTAATAATATGTAGTGTTACACATTGTACCTTCGTACGGAACCCTTTTTTAAATTCTTATGGGGAACCGCGTTTTACTCACACAGTAAGGTTGACGGTGGTTTGTACAAAATGTATGGCGCAACGGTAAGTGCTGTGAATTTAAGTAGGAGGTCCCGGGGTCGATTCCCGGAACGGACAATTTTGGAAATTTTTAATTTCAGAATTTGGTCTTGTCCGGTCTGGTGGGAGGCTTTGGCCGTGGCTAGCCACCCTATCGATAAAGACGTGCCGCTAAGCGAGTTAGTGTTCCGGTGCGATGCCGCGTAGAAAACGATTAGGGGTATGACTACAATACAATACTAGCCCACTACCGTCTTAGACTGCATCATCACTTACTACCAGGTGTGAGAGTCCTGCGAAGTTTTCAATGCACATAGAAGACAAATTAGTTCCCATTTTTATATAAAAATATTTTTTCAGGTTAAATAAATTAGTGAACGATCTTAGGCTACAATTAATTGGTAAATCACCTACAGTCAATGAGGAGAACAATGAACAGTTACAAGAACAACTCGAAAGAGAGAAATCCAAGTACGCTGAATTACTAAAAAAACACAAACAGGTTACTGAGCACCTCGGGAATATGCTAATAGAAAACACAAACTTGTGTGAAAAGGCACTACTAGCTGAAATGGCCAAAGACAAAATTGAACGTAAACTAAACGAATTGACTGAACAATGCAACCAGACCATAGAGAATTTGAGTACCACAGACTTTATAAATGACGATAACGGACAAAAGACAAATGTTATGGATTACCTAAAGGATATAAAGACGCGTTTAGAAGACTTACAGTCTGTCAATATGAAGACAGAGGAGGATTTAATAGACCATGAGATCAAGTTGTCGTTCGTGAAGAATGACGGTGACAGTGAAAAAGGCGAGGAAGAGGTGATGCTAAATGAAGACCAGGCTGTTATGGAAGAAGAGAAAAGAGCCATGGGACAGGTAAATGACTGACTTTCATATATTTACCTACTTTAACACCTCACATCGCACTCTCCTTTTTACCATCGAACCGTGAGTCACCGTAAGGATCTGCATCCCTAGGTGTTCGATATAACGAGGACGCGTACGAAGCGCTTCGCATCTGATCCGCACCGCTATTGTACCTACAATATGAGTACCTTCAAATCGAGAGTGAATAGGCATCTTCCAGGCAAGCTTGCTCCACCTTAGGCTGCATCATAGCTTACCATCAGGTGTGATTGCAGTCAAGCGCCGTCATTCGTCGTCTATAGACAAAAAAAAGCTTCATGTGAGTGGGTGCCATCGTAATTACAGTGGGTAGGAATTCGGCTACACCGCTTTTGGGGGGCCGAGTTCGAATCCCAGCACGCACCTCAAACATTTCTAAGCTATGTGCGTTTTTAGTAATTAAAATATCACTTGCTTCAACGGTGAAGGAAAACATCGTGGGGAACCTCTATAATGTTCTCAAAGGCGTACGAATTTGTGGTGATACGCTCGACCGTAACAATAGGATAATCATCCTCCGAGCGAGTGACCGTGCTCGGGGACCGAGGTCCAAACATTCAGTTTTGGACGTTGTATATATAGGCATTCTTAGTGAACACTTCGCTAGCGCGATGCAGGATATTTGTGGCGCCATCTAGTTCTGTAATGTGGAGACCGCTACGAACTCCATCAATCCGCACTGGGCCACGCGGCCTGAACCCTTCTCATTGTTGAATTCGACCCATGCCCTGTAATGGGTTGATATGATGATGATGATACTTCATGTATTCAACTATGCACTGTTATTGTGGCTCTAAAATCGGTATTATATTGTAGTAGCAATGGATAGATCAACAAGTTGATGAAATTATTTTAATAATACGCAGAAAACTAATGTGTAAATATAATTAAATTTTCCATTTAAGGTGGCGCTGAACCAGGAACTGCAAGAGCTCAATCGGGCCATAGCCATCAAGGCGTCCGTGGTCCAAGCTATCAGAGCTCACAACCAAGAGATGGTGGACAGCAATAACAATCTGAGAGAGAATGAAGAACGGATCTCACAGTTGGAGAAAGAGAAAGAGAAGCTTATGCAGCTTTTAAAACAGACCAAGGTATCCCATGGAAATTTTAATAACAAGTCACTAAAAATGCCCTATACGAAGAAGTTTCAGTACTGGTAGAGCTTTTTTGACAGCCGGTTGGCGCAGTGGGCAGCGACCCTGCTTTCTGCGTCTAAGCTAATGGGTTCGATTCCCACAACAGGAAAAAGTTTGTGTGATGAACAGGAATGTTTCTCGGTGTCTGGGTGTTTATCTATGTATTATAAGTATTTATGTGTATTATATTCACAAAGATATTCATCAGCTATCTTAGTACCCATAACACAAGCTACGCTTACTTTGAGGCTAGATGGCGCTGTGTGTATTGTCGTAGTATATTTATATATTTATTTGTGACCATGCTCGTCCAGGTAAGTTCTACCGCCATGCTTATTTCTGCCGCTAAGCAGCATTGTCTCAATGCTGTATTCCGGTCTGAAGGAAGTGGGTGCTGTCGTAATTACAGGCATATGAGGCTTCACATCTACAACCACCTACCATCAGGTGGGCTAGCTGCTTGGTTCATCAATTATTAACATCGTTGCAAGGTTGCCTGCCTTTCGGTATTCCATAGGATATATTTCGGAGAGTGTGCTCAAGAACTATTTGATCTAGTTCCCCCTCGCCTTTTTACCATCGAACCGCGAGGCACCGTAAGGATCTGCATCCCTACGTGGTCGATATACCGCGGACGCGTACGAAGCGCTTGCGTCTTCGTTTATGATCCGCACCGCTAGGATCTGGAATGCTCTTCCAGCTTTCATCTTCCCCAGTGCCTACAATATGAGTACCTTAAAATCAAGAGTGAATAGGCATCTTCTAGGCAAGCGCGCTCCTCCTTAGGCTACATTATCACTTACCATCAGGTGTGATTGCAGTCAAGCGCTCGTCTATAAACATTAAAAAATATATATATTAACTATAAAAAAAAGCTCCCAGTGGCCGTAACACGAAAACTTCACAATGGAAATACTAAGTCATACATTTCTGTTTTAACAACGACTAACAATAGTTGTTTAAGAGCATATTAGGCAATATAGTTTAAAAACGATTAAGGCCTGTTAGAAATAATTTTCCAATCGAATAATAATTCGTGTGCTCTGAGTAACGTTTGCAGGTGACCCAGGTGAAGGAATCCTTGGCTGTATTTATTTTAAGGGTCTGCTCCTCTATGTAGGTGATATCCAATGGGCAGTGTAGATTCGGAAATAGTATTTTAAAAACAACCGTTTTTCGTGATAGTTTTTGGTAACAGAGTAGGCGAGTTTTAGATCTTCGTTAAATAAATAAATTTGATATTACGATGATGATAAACAGAATGTCGCCATAAAAAAAATATATAAACTGTTTTTTTTTCCTCCAGACCAAGGACCCATCGCACGACGAACGTCGCAACAAAGTGACTGAATTGGAATCCCAAATATCGGAGCTCAAGAAGAAGTGCCAGCAACAAGCCAGTATTATAAAGACAAAGGAGAAGAACGAGTCGAAGATGGCTGCCTTGAATGCTGAGCTTAAAGCCATGAAGGCTACGAAGGTAAAAACTAAGAATATAATCTAGTAATATTTTGGACTTATGTTCAGGGGAGTAATGAGGGATAATATATATACAATATGTAAATTTAAAACGGAATAATATTTCTCATGCTTTAGATGTACATTATTTACTGTCTCTGAAACTTATCTGTGAAGCTGAAAGCTAATATTTTTCGAGTGAAGAACTGCTTTAGTTTTTACTGAAAGAAATCAGGTACACATACCCGAACATCACATGCAGAATTAAATTCAAGTGACTCTGGTCACTTTATTAATAATAATAAATAATGATAATAACGTTTAATTCAGATAAAAATCCATAGCTACAACAATAACAATTGTCTTATTTACTATATTATAAACTAAAATTGGCCAAATATATAAAAAAATAATAATTAGAATTAGTAAATAGATTGAATCTCTTAACTAAGGTAAATACCCTCTTGTGCACCTGGTGTGTGAGTGTGCACCAACCCAGTGCTCCATAAAGGGATTTTCCCATTTATTGGTTAATATTTTCAAAATATTGTTGGAGCTTCCACGCATTCTGCTCATCATTGATGCAGATCTTTATCTCATGATTGCGTAGAAGTCATCAACATCCGCAAACATCTCCGCAAACATTTGTGATGCACTGCAGAATCTCGGCAGCCCCAACAATACTCTGAAGCCATTATTGTATTGTATGCGTAGGTCGTTATAAGCCCTCTGTGTATATGACACCCACAAGCTGCACGTAGGTAGGTATTAGGTATTTATTAGGTACGTGTAGCGTAGTGTAGGTACGATGCGTGTGTCGGTCTTTTTTCACATACATATTAATGTTTTTTTAAGTTTATTTTTGCAAAAACATAAAAGATCATTCCATAGAAGTAACTTAAAAATAACTTTCATCGTGGCCGGTCGAGTATTATAGTTCCGTAATAATAAAATATAATTTTTGTTTTAGGTTAAGATAATTCGTCAAATGCGCGAGGAGAGTGAGAAGTTCCGCAAATGGAAGGCCGATAACGAGCGTGCGATGTTACGGCTACGTAACGAAGATCGCAAACGAGTCACGGCCATGGCGAAGATGGAGTCCTTGCACGCTAAGCAACAGAATGTGCTCAAACGCAAGATGGAGGAGGCAGTGGCTGTAAACAAGAGATTGAAGGTATGACGACGATTGTTTAAGGGTTGTTTTTAGTAATAGGTTGCAAAGGTTAAAACGAGACCCTATTACTAAGACTCCGCAGACCGTCCGTCCGTCGGTACGTAAATTAAAGTTTAAGGGGGCTATTAAATACAATAGACATGTTTTTTTTTTCCGTTCTTATAGATACGTAACGTAACTCGTATGTATCTCGTACGTAAGCTCGGTCCGTCAATTTAATCAATTATTAAATTGACGGACCGAGCTTATGGCCCACCTGCACTGCTAGAGTAGCTGCTAGAGATTTCTATCCCCTGATAAAGTCCCCTGACAAGTGATAAAATTTACGTGTCCATCTGCCAAAGCACGGAACGGAAAATGAGAAGTTAACCCCCGTATAATATTATTTGGATATTATTTTTATAAGCTTTAATATTATTTTTACCTCCAACTAGTATATGCAAAGTCAAAGTCAAAATATCTTTATTCAAATAGGCCCATAGGTGGCACTTTTGATGCGTACATAAGAATTACACGGTAGTGAGATGATGGCGATAACCACATTCGTAAACTTAAAACTAAAGCTACGATGGTTCCAAACGCGTCCTGGTCTAAGAAGAAGCCCACAACAAACTTAGCCGGGTGTTTTTTTTTTGTTATCACCATCTCACAATGTCATTTTAAATTATTAGAAGAGCAACGTGGTAGGAGCAATAATATACAGCCAAGTTTTTTTTATCGTTTACGTAGTCCTTTATACTATAATAGGACTTTTCTATAAGCTTACATTTAATACAAAATACTTATAAATTCAACAAACCATACAAAACACAAACCAGACAAAAAAACCATAGCTTAGTGGTCAAAGCGCTCGGGCCGCGAATGCCTGAGTCGCAGGTTCAAATCCAAAAAAAAATATTTAAAAGCATTTTGAATTTATAAAAATTGGATATTATTTCCACACGTGAGCAAATTTTGGTAGAGTTGATAAAACTGTGCGAGGTTATAAATATTGCCGTTTCCCTGAGGAAAAAAATCACAAAAAGCTCTACCTACTACCACTAGATTCTGCAGATGACCGTGTGTTAAAGTCTATTCCCTGTTCTAGGAAGCCCTAGATAGACAAAAGCAGACAGCTATGAAACGTAACGCAAAGGGAAATGTAAAGACGGGCGCTATACAACAATACATCGAACAAGAGCTCGAAGTTCACCTCAGTATCGTTGAAGCTGAGAAGTCCTTGTATGAGCTTATGGAGTACAGGTAATTATTACTACTATACTAGGTACTACTTCTGGTTATTACTTCAACTTTGGGGGGGTCGAGTTCGAAACCCCGGCACGTTCTCGTTTTGAATGAATGAATACACGTTTATTGTACACCAAAGAAAAAAGAAGTTACAGAATTATAACTAACTTTTTTAGTTATGTGCATTTTAAGCAATTAAATATCACTTGTTTTAACGGTGAAGTAAAACAACGTGATGAAACCTGCATGCCTGAGAGTTCAACATAATGTTCTCAAAGGTATGTGAAGTTCACCAATCTGCAGCTTGGTGGACTACGGCCTAAACCCTTCTCGTTCTGTTAGGAGACCGACAGGTAGCAGCAGGCCGAGCAGATATTGTGCAAGGTTATACTTAGGGGTCTCAGCTAGTCACTAAATATACCACCAGAATATACTCATCGCCCTATAGCCCCGCCTCTAGCAATGAAAGCGTAGCCTGTGCTATGGGTACTAAGATAACTCATTAATATTTTTACGATTAATGTACATAAATACTTATAAATATGCAAATAATACATAGACACAGAAAAACATTCAAGTTTATCACAAACATTTCCCAATTGTAATAAAACCTTCAGCCTTGGAATCGGAAAGCAGGATCGCCAACCACACCGCCAATCGGCCGTCATATATGTGACTGACTGACTGACTGATCTATCTACGCCCAGCTAAACTCACTCGACAGATAGGGTTGAAATTTGGCATATTGAAAATTAACCTCCTTAAGGGGGCAATATAGGGCTTTGAAATATGTATGAACTTAACGTGAGTTTATTATTAATCGGATTCAGGGCATGGATAACTAAGCAAATTGAGACGCTTCACAACAAATCGGACGACGAAGTCAACAGAAACAAGATTGCCGAGCTCGAAGTTGATCTGGCGCTGCGGAAGGCGCAGATATCCGACCTACAGCAGAAGATTCTTACCGCTGATCAAGGTATACAGCTTTGGTATTCCATGTTGACCTGGAGTGCTGACATCTGATAAGTGATAGGAAGGTTTAATGAAAAGTGGGAATCAATTTGCTCTGGTCTGATGGACCAGATAGGCTTTGGCCGTGCTTAGGATGGTGAAGTTTAGAGAACCCTACAAAAGACCCAGCCATGTCCAGCTGTGGACGTCATTCGGTTTTTATCACTCTCACTCACTTCAAGAAATTCACGAGGACCCTCAAGAATTTCTTACAGTGCTTAAGAGCATCTTGTCATTGGTGTACCTGGCATGATTTATTTAGCACCTTCCTTACACCCACAGTTTTTTCCTTGGATGCCCCTCGGTTAAATTTCTGGGACGTTTACTGTCAATAATTTCTCTGTTTTAACGGAGCAGTGTAAGTGAAAAGCAGTGGTGTGTCTAAGCTCTCAATTCTTCCCGCTATATAAAAAGAAGCTTTATCTAGTTGTGGGACATTTTGACCCTGTATTATCTAGTAAAATGCTCCTTTTTATAATTGTAGAGAACAAATCACGCACGCAATGGGACAATATACAGTCAATGATGGAATCCAAAGTTGCTCTAAAATGCATGTTCGAGCTATTGGTGGAAGCGAAACGGGAGCTGAGCAATCAGAGCGAGAAGGGCTACCAGGCCCGCTACGAGGAGATCAAAGAGTCGTATGACAGGCTCATGGTTGATTTTGAGAATTGCAAGATTGAATACGATCAGCGCCTGGCTTCGATGAAATCGGAGAATGAACAAAAGGTAAGTGTTCGTAATAGTTTTTACGAAGACTAGAATCTAAAGTAATAGTATAAAAGCGAAAGTTTGGATGTATGTTTGTTATTCGATTGAACGGTGAAACAAATTTGGATGAAATTTAGCACAAATAATTTATCATCCTACTGGCAAAGGCATTTTTTTTATGCAAAATCATTTACTTTAAATCGATTTTTTTTTTGTTAAAAGAACTTCACATCTTGTATCGTTTGATTTTTCTTTCTTAAATATAGCTCAACAGGTACATACCACGATAATATTTTTGGATTCGTCGATATTTCGACCCAGTTGCATGGATCGTGGTCACGACGGAACGAGAAATATCGACAAATCCAAAAATATTATCATGGTGAGTATGTACCGGTTAAACTTTATTTAAGAAATGTTGATTAACCACGAAAATCTTATTTTAAAATTTTTAATAATAAGTGTTAAGTAAACTATTTGGGCCTATAATAAAAAAAAAACTTTATTAGATAAGTGCGTTGGTGGCGCTGCAACGGGGTATGGTGGGGCGTGGTGACCGCAGCGAAGCGTGCAAGCACCTGCAGAACATGATACAAGTGCAACAAGACCGGCTTGAAACGGTCGAGCAGGAGAATGTAAGTTTGTTCATCAATCTTAGACGCCTCTACTAGACGTATCACGTAAACGCGACGATGTTATTACGTACGAATTGCCGGATCTTTCAGGACAATAGGTAGCTTAGTCTACCTATATGTTGGAAAATAGCAACTGCAAAGTTTCTTGCCGGCTTCTTCTCGGTAGAATCTGCCTTCCAAACCGGTGGAAGAGTGCTTAGTTGAAATAAATGAATTTTGAATTTTTTGAATTGTGACGGTTTCTTTCTGTAAAGTAAAAGTTATTGCTGGACGTGCGTTTTCAATATTTTATTTTTATTATCATTAAGAATTAACGAATGAAATAGTGTAATACTATTTCCCAGTGTTGCAACTAGATGGCGTCATTTAAATTCCATACAAATTGTAGCTTACTTAGATTACGGATCTAAGTTAAATAAAAACCTAAATCTACCCGCAACACTGATATATATATACAATATTGTGACTCCTTCCTTTTGTATTTTGACATCTAATGTCTTAGGAAAAAGTGATGAAAGTGTCGGTAAAGCCGAAACTCTTTTCGGCAAGGCGTTCAAGTTTGCGTCGAGCGTGCGTCCGATCACAAAAAGCGGGCGTTCGAACATGCTTGTTATTGGTCGCGCACAAAAACTTAAGGACGCATTTTAAACCTGACGGCGTGCGTGACCTCCGCTTACTGTATTTATCATCTAGCTCCTAAAACTATACTCAATTGTTTTTGTAGAAAAAGTTAGTTGACGAGTTGGAAGAGCTCCGGAATGCGAACAAAAATGTCAAAAAGCGTTCCAAGAAAGAGAACGACGTGGTGAAGAAAATTGAATATATTCCCACGGACGAGGAGGAAGAAGATGATGAAGATAATGACAAGGATCCGGATTGGAGAGCCACCCCACTCTTCAAACGTATACAGGTAATGGCATGCTTTCACGTACAGTGTTGTCGTACTAGGTATTTGCGAGTTCAAATCGTGTCAAGAGCGAGCACGACAGCATTTTTGTCAGTCCAATATATATAATTAATTAATTTCAAATGTGGAATGTGTGTGTTTCCTATATTATTCAATAAAGTTGTTTAAATAAAAAACCCCGTACGCCTTTTTTTCATAGAATACTCTATTGTTCTAGGCCCACCGTTCACGTTTGACGATGAACTTCACACAAGCCGACACGACGGTCGACACGACCACGACACGGGCAGTGAAGCGTGGCAGCGATGGCTCGCCCCACTGCACGTGCCGCGGGCAGTGCTCTACAAAGATGTGCGGTTGCGTCAAATCAGACAAAGGTTGTGACTCGACTTGCCGGTGCCAGCCGCAGCTATGCAAGAACCGGCGAACGTCGTCCGATACCGAAGACAAGGAGAACAATGTGAGTGCTTTGCTATTCCACCGTTACAAACTTTCGTCTTCCACCACACCACATTCTGTGCAGTTGGGTGTTAAAACCTTACCCATTTAATGGGGTTTTACCTTATTGTACATACACAAACATTACCCTTTAATTGTACATACACAAATTCACAGAGATACAAATACAATAGAGCATATAGTATTTAGTATATCTCTCTCTGGTCGTTCCTGGTGAAATCTCAACTTTGAGTGGGTAAACTGTCTCTATCGGCTACTGTCGGAAGCCATTTTGGTCATTGGACCAATGGATTTCCTCCGCTAGACATAAATCTCTTGTAGGTATTCCCCAAAACATCTTATTGCATATAAGATGTTTTGGAGAATAACTAAATCAGTTTATGTTGTCTGTCCACCTAGGTGGCTCCACTAATCCTGCTTTTCTGATGTTGAGTTGCTATTTCATTTCTTGGGACTTGTGGACCGATACATCTATCTATTCTCCAAGCTCTCTGAACAATCTGAGATCTGCGAACAATAAAGTTGTACGGGAGCTATGGTGATACGCTCGACCTTAACAATAGGAAGATCTTCCTCCGCGCGGGTGATCGTGCTCGGGGACCATTAATATTTGGTAGTTGTATATTTAGGCATTCATGGTGAATACTTCGCTAGCGCGATGCAGGATTTTTGTGGTGCCATCTAGTTTTGTAATGTGGGGACCTCTACAAAGTTTGTTTCAATAGTTTGTATCGTATCTCAGGAAGCCCGATTTGTAAAATTCTGATAATATAAAAATGCCCATTTATTAAAATGTTTTGGGCCTACTTGCTTTAACACTTTTTTTTATTATTGCAGCCATCCAGCACCACAGGGTATTCATCAGAGACCTCACCACTTGCCTTCTTTGATAAACGGTAAGACATGCAAGTTACTTTACAATAAATTATAATAATTTCCATCTGTTACATTCAAGAGTAGTAAATTGCATGAAAATGTTCAGATTTGACTCGTCGCAGGAACTAAATGAAGCATTGCTAAAAGAGTTAACGTTAGAAGACATACCAAACCGAACACCTGAGAAGAATTTGACTCCAAAACGGAACCGTACATTGATTCCATTGTCAGATAGGAAGTTAAAACCGGGCAGCCAAAAGCAGACATGGATGTTAGCACTTCTATTATATCAAACATGTGTGGCCCCGATGTCCGGCTATTGTGCAAATAGTATATTTCAATACGGGATAGACGTTGCAAAGTACAATGTGCTCTCGAACGTCTTCAAGTTCATTATGCGACAGGTTACCCCCTGCAAATATCATTTTGCGGACTATGCTCTTACTTAACACCATTGTATTTGTTAAATTAAGTAAAAAAAATTAGGGTGAATCGTGCAATTGCAAAGAAAAATGTATTTCATAATACCTTATTTTTTAATTTCTTAAGTAAAATTTTTGACTGTTTTTGATAAAATATTCGAAGCTAGCTTGCAGTGGCGTAAACTATGCTGTTAGGGAGTCGCTTGGCAAATTCCAAATGAAAGAAAGGTCAACCAATGTTTAGTTTCTGTTAAAAGAAACCTTTCCTAAAGTACAACAAAGACTATTTATTGGTTATTTAAAATGTTTTGTTTTTCGTTCTCTTCAGACTTAACATAGTGGATTTCTTTGATAGCGAGAATCTTCCGGGCGGCACTTTTAAATATTTATTAGCGAAAATATGAACTAACTTAAAAAACTTTCGTTTAATGACACAGGATGATCTGTGGAAACTGCAGAGTTATGTATTCTCTACAAATGCGTTCGAATCGTGATACAGTCTCTTGGTTTTATCTTTGTGTATACTTAGTAAATTACTTAAATAAAATTATAGTGTCGAATGGTCCTTACCTAGGACAGACCCCTTCAATAAATACAATAAATAAAATTTGATAAACAAGTAGTAAATTTTAATGAATTTGTATTAATGGCAGGGTCTTCGTATAATATGAAAGGCTCCATTCCCGCGTACGTTGTATTTTTTTACCCGTCTTGCCACATTGTTACGTCACTGGTAGCTTGTATCCAACATAGGACATTAGCGTACCCCTGATGCAAATGAAACAGTAAAACCCTTTGTGGTATCAAAATACTTATTATCATACAAACAATGATGTACTAAACGATTCACCTTAATTTTTTTGTTATGTATATTTTAAGGAATAACGAAAAGTACACGTTTTACAAAAACTTATCCGGAATTTGGCACATATTTAAAAGGAGGGAGTCACTCTAAATTATTCTATCGTAAGTGCATGGTTCTGCAAAACATGATTAAATTACTTTAGTTGATAATAAAAATAGTTTTGTTTTGTTTTGTTGCTTTATTTTTAACTTAGAAGTTTTATGTATTAGTTCTTTATTAATTGCATATATTTGTATTATACGATTATGATATATACGATTGATTAGTTTTGCAGAACTAGAGGCACAGTTGGGAGTAATTTTTTGGGTAAAAGTCTTTATAGAAGCAAATAGCCATTGCCTGCTGTATTTTTAGAATATATACTAGCTATTGTCCATGGTTTCACCCGCGTTAATTAAAGTACGTACCGTTATGTTTTACTGGCACCACGGATACCTACTACTTTACTAACTCTATGCCAAAAATCGACTTGATTGTTTGCTTAGGCGTGAAGACAATGTGAGATGGTGATAACAAAAAAAAAGAAAACATCCGGCTCAATTTGTTGTAGGGTTCTTCTTAGGGCGCTTTTGGAACCCTCGTAGCTTTAGTTTTAAGTTGACGAATTTAGTTATCGCCATCAACTCACTTCTATGTTATATTTTACATGTAATGTACGCATCAAAAGTGCCATATATGTGCCTATTTGAATAAAGAAATAATTGACTTTGACTTTTGACTTTGAAGACGAACCTCTCTTTCTTCGTCGACCTACCTGGCGCAGCTTGATGTTGATTTTTTCCTCGGGAATAAAATTATATTATCTAACTGTACAGGTTATCATGTTAATCTATGACCTAATCTGCCTGCCTATTGATATCGGGTCAGCCGTTTATGAGTGCCATTCACACATCCGACGAACAAAATGTCTTCACCCAGTTCAAAATTCGCAATTAAAAATTCATTTATTTCAAGTAGGCCTAATATAAGCACTTTTCAAACGTGAAGTCTGTCTGTGTAGTGACTCTACCACCGGTTCGGAAGGCAGACTACCGAGAAGAAGCCGGCAAGAAACTCAGCAGTTGCTCTTTTCCAATATCAACAATTTACATTTTATATTTTAAAATTCATTTTCAATGTTGTGAGAGATGAAAGCGGAGCCGGATGCTTCCAAGCAACCTTGTCATTAAGAAATTCATCAGTGTTATAATAACTTCGCTGTAATAAATGTGTTTTAACACATTCTTCAAACTTATACATTGGTAGGTCCAAAATTACCTTAGGAATCATATTATAAACGCGTATACTCAATCCCACAAATGACTTCTGCACCTTTCGCAGACGATATGCATATGTCACTAATTTAGTTCTCCACTTATTGTTATTAATTCTAAATAAGATTTATATATGTGTTTATTAAGTAGCAAAAGGGTGGTTGTTAAATGTTGTCATTACTTTTATACTTAGTAATGTAATGTATTTGAAATAGCTTAATCAAAACGAATTGAAGGCTGTCAATTTAACGTTATTTCTTCTTTAACAGAGATGAGTTTAACTCTACATACGTAAAAAAGAAGAAAACATTTTTTTTCCCCGATGACGAAGTCGAAGCAGCAGTGAAAATTGACTTCTAAAGGTATGTTTTATTTTATTAGTACGATATTCAAACCCTTTGAGCTTGTATCGTTCGTTACAATTTATGTGCCAAGTCGATTTCCATCGTATTCTTTATCTTACATCTTTAAACGAGCAATTCTTGTATATATATAATTGGAATCTCGGAATCAGCTCCAACGATTTTCATGAAATTTAATATACAGGGGATTTCGGGGCGATAAATCGATCCAGCTAGGATAAATTTTTAGAAAATGTCATTTTATTTGTGTTTTCTGGTAATAACCGATTTGGTGCAGACGAACTAGCACGGGTTAGCTAGTTTTAATAAAATAAATAAATAAATTTATATACTACGACAGTACACACATCGCCATGTAGCCCCAAAATAAGCGTAGTTTGTGCTACGTAGGTATTAAGATGACTGATGAATATTTTTATGAATAATATACAGAAAACACTGAATAACATTCATGTTCATCACACAAACATTTTCCAGTAGTGGAAATCGAACCCACAGCCTTGGGTTCAGAAAACAGGGCCGCTGACCACTGCTCCAGTAGGCCTTCAAATTATTTTGAATTAACGTTTTCTATGCTATTTAATTTTTTGATATTTTATGATCATGTCAACCGGTATGGTGTCAACCTCCATAGCCAGATAAGGAGGCAAGAAGGCGTTTTTAAAAGGAGTTTCAAAATTCATGGTCATGGCCTGCTTGTTTCCAGCGACTTCCAGCGACTCTCTTGATCTTGTCTCTCCACCTCGTTGGGCGACACCTGCTTTGTTCTCTAACAGACTGTGAACGACTATTCTTATTGGCTAGACTGCACAAGTGACACCGGTTCGATCAGTCCGATCCTGCTATTACTCTTTTGGTTATTGCAGGACTGCCCAGCGTGGGAAGACCGAGGTCGGGCAAATTTTGTATGGATTTTATTTCGAATTTATTTGATGTTTTTTTTTTCCCCTCACAATTTAATGTTTTTTTTTTTATTCCACTGTTTGCAATCTTAGAAGGGAGGTCTAAGATAGTAACGGGCTAGCCTGTTGGAGAATACGCGTCATCGTACCGGAACACTAAATCACTTGGTGGCACGTCTTTTTCAGTAAACAGCCACGGCCAAATCCTCTAACCAGGCAAGACCAGAAAGATTTTATAAGTGATAAATTCTCCAATTGCAATCTGCCGGGGATTGAAACCAGGACGTCCCACTTAAATGCACGGCGCTCACCACTACGCTAGGGAGGTCCTATATTGATCGATTTATTTATTTATGGTTTTTTTTTCAGACTGAAAATCCTATCGTGTGCAATCGTGATATCGACGACAAACGCGAGAGTAGTTGTAAAGATTTTAAAAATGTGCCTTTAATGAAAATATTGGATGCCTATAAAATAAAAATAAAACAAATTGTGAAGTTTGTATGTATGTGGCTATTAAATACAATAAATTATGATCGTAAATTGCATGAAATTTGTATTTAACTGTCTTATTTAATTACTTAAAATAAAGCTATATTAATAAATATTTAAAAGTTCATGTTGGGTATTTTATTTTGTGTTTATGAAATCACTTTAGTAAAACCTTCGCACTTCGCACATTACACGGATATTTGATACATACAGAGATGGGGTTTCGAATCCTTAATGCAAATTATTGATAACTTTATGTATGCCTATATTATGCCCTGATCCCTAACTAACACTGTGCAAAAAATATCACTCTTCTCCTCTGTGAAAAACAAAACCAAATCTATCTCATGGGAACCGTAAACTTTTTCGGGATATCAAGAAGCCTATGTGCTGTTCCAGAGTCCAGACTAGAATCTATCACTTAACAAAATTTCATCCGGATTCTTTCAGCCTTTATATCATGGTTTAATGTTGTTAGAAACTCATATTAGTTTTATATTATTTTGTTTTTGTGGCGTTTTAACCAAATCAGTAACTACCATACATTTTCTGCAAACATACGAAACCCTCAGTACGTGAGTTCGCCTCTGTCTGTCTTAAGGACTGGAAATAATGTTTAAAGCCCAACAAATTGCGTGGGCGCACCGTGATGGGTTTTTCCGCTAATCCCGTCTTCAATGAGAGACGAGGCCTGTGCCCAACAGTGAGCCAGTGTCGTCCACCAGGATCCCTAGCCCAATCCCCAGAAATACCCGTGAACTCATCTGATCATCAGAATCCCGTAAGTAAGTAAAGACTATGAAATCCTAAAAAAATCATCTACTATTATGATATTCCTACTAATATTAGAAATAACATAGTAGGTATACTTTTCATGAAAAAAAAATTACGTAATTACGTGAATTATTAAAAAATGTTTGTGAAAAAAAACAAAAAAACATAGGTGTAGACTATGTAGCAGTACGCTGCCTCCCAAAATTACGCGGGCGAAGCCGCAGGGCAAACCTAGTTACTTAATAATTGTAATTGTGACAATAACAGAATGTTTTATTATCTTGAGAACATATTCAACCATCACACTAAATGGTACTTTGGTACTCGATCCACGGTTCACATCACTGAAGTAAGCGTAAAACTTTATCCCACTACCTTTACAATGTGGCAACTCCGACGTTTACTCAATGGTATATCCTGGCATTGTGTTCCAAAGAATCTGAAATTGTAAACCACGTGAATAAACACATTAACAATGTAGCTAGGTATGTCTCGTTTAGTTGTTTCTCAAACAGGTTGGTATTTTCAAATATTGTTTCTATCTCTATTATATGTTGATAGTTTACGTTGTCAGATATTTGGTTGAATACACCTAGTAGCGAACGTGATTAAACTAAGGTTGCATGGCAGTGGGATGCGGGACGGCTGGAAAACGAGCCTAGCGGATGCCCTCTATGGCAAACGCACCATAGAGGCCACTACCCTGAGGGGGGGGGGGGGGGCAAAAAAGCTTTTCCACCACGCCAAAAATAAAAAAAATGATTTTATGGCAGCGATCGCTACCAAGCGATAAGGCCGCCTCTTGTTTTCTACTTCAATCTTTGTGTATCTCTCTTATCTTCCTTTATTTTCCAAAATGGGTAGTTGTGTACAAATAAAGAGTATAAAAATCTTCAGATGGCAGATTGAATGCTATCCTTTTCCTATTCTTCCCGTGCCTCGTTGATCAAGTGGTGAGCGACGTGTTCGACTGCAAATCATAAAGTCCTGCATTCGAATCCCGGGTCCTTGGTTCAAACCCAAGTAACCCAGTAATCTTAACGAACTTTACAATGAATAATTGTTAAGTATCTGAACAATTATTTATCGTAAAGTCTTGGACTGGACGTGTACAAGGTCCAACATATCAGTAAAGAGATGTCTTCCAGAAGCCCTTGCATATGAGAAAAAAAATAACGGGTTATGGCTGAGGGATAACTGATTAATAGAGATAAATATAAGAATACTAACGGTTCGCTTAGAATATAGACAAATAATAGATGTAAACGTATAGTATAATAATTATGTGGCATTTGATCAATAACAAAAAGTACCATTAATTAAAAATCTATAAACCTTCATACTCATTAACAATTTTCGGATGAAATCCTTGAGATGTCTCTAAATAAGTTCAAAGTATATGGGTATAAAAAATAAAACGTAGGTTAAAAAATCCTTTTACAACCTTACATAAACGACAAAAAGGTGAGGTATAAATCGCTCTAACTTTATTGTTAATTATGAATTGATTGTGAGATAGCGATAAAAAAAATTGGCTCAGATCTGTTTTGGGTTTTGGCATGTGTTGTACGACCGAAGTCGACCGTCCATAATAATGTTTTTGTTGATGAAATTCAAAGGTGTAAGGTGTAATAGCATGTTCAGTAAGTTTTCCTCAAAGTAAAATTCCTTATTTTGAAACAAATTGGTAGTTAGGTACTACATACCTATAGATGTTAATATTTTTTAAATTGTACATATTTCGTCTTTATAATGATGTCCACATATTGAGTTATAATATTAACAAAGGTTATTAGTTAACAATGCCATCTTGGGCACTATGTCTCGCTGCGTTGAATATGATTTAGATTTTAGTTTTATTTCGGTACATATGTTAATTTAAATAAATATATGAAGTCTTTATTGCACAAATTACAGAGAAAATGAAAGATGCAATAACAAAAAATAAATAAAAAATTCCCAAGGCGGTCCTATCGCTTTAAGCGATCTCTTCCAGACAGCCCTTGATAGAAGAATCAAGTAAGAGAAGAAAATGTGTATTTTTATTGAGTAAGTACATGATTAAAAACAATAAAATATAAATCATTATGTTTAAAATGTGTGATGAAGCCTTTTTTTATTTTTTTTAATCCACTACACGTTAGCCCTTGACTGCAATCTCTCCTGATGATAAGTGATGAAGGAGTCTAAGATGGAAGCGGGCTAATCTGATAGGGAGTATGCCAGTTATATTCAAACCATACCCCTAATCGGTTTCTACGCGACATCGTACCGGAGCGTTAAATCGCTTAGCGGCACGACTTTGCCGGTAGGGTGGTAACTAGCCACGCCCGAAGCTTCCCACCAGGAAAGTCTATTATAATGTCAGTATAAGTAATTAGAAAAATGCAGTCAATTACTTTTGTGTACTAAAAATTCCTCCGCAAGATATCTCACCAAACTTTCAGATCAGACTCGTAATAAACGGTAATTACCAGTAATTCTCTACCTAAGCCTGCTAAACCGCATTAAAGCAACGTGGGGGGTCTAAGCTCACAATCCCGTTCCACTACGAGAGAGTAGAT
The DNA here is from genome assembly GCF_905163445.1 of Pararge aegeria. Classification (NCBI taxonomy): domain Eukaryota; kingdom Metazoa; phylum Arthropoda; class Insecta; order Lepidoptera; family Nymphalidae; genus Pararge; species Pararge aegeria. The sequence goes on from NC_053198.1 coordinate 6,215,598, forward strand.
ACCCTATGTCCAAAACTGGCTCGTAGACTTTATAATATTTTTTTTCGAATATTGAAGGAACTTTAAAGATAATATTCGTGTAACCACAACCAAACGACCTTATGTATTTGCCAAATGAAGACCCTTTTCATGTTATGTATTTGCCAAATTTTATTTACGCTAATTGATATTTTTTCTGTTTTCTGTACCTTTGTGGTGTACAATAAATACTTAAGATCTAGTCATAATGGTGCCAGTTATTTTTAGGTACAAACTCACTAAACCAAAAATGTTGGTATAGAACTAGTTTTATCTCTTTCCACAAAAGGCTTAGTGGATGGCAATGCTTTAAGGCTCTTACCAATAATCGTGGTATAACGTTAGAATAGTTTTGCACTGTTTTGTCCCACTTCAACTAAGATCTGTCTAAAGTCAGAGCGCGCCAAAACACTGAATCATAATTATTATTTCAACGTTATTCAACTAAAGTTTTAGATAAAGATTGGCGTACGAAAAAACGCGTGCCAATGTTTGACTTCGGTCTGTAACTCACATTGATTATAATAATTATAAAATACCTGTACCTTTTTCATACCTGTACCCTGTGGAATGAATAGTATGGAGAACCTGCAATTTTGGCTCAGCTTAAATATTCGTATAGACATAACCAAATAATTATGGACCTAGTGCAGCGTCTGTGAGAGCACACATTTGGTTTAAGCGTTTTCAATCCAAAATTTTGATGTTGAAGATGCACCTTGTTCTGCATCTGGTCGCGCTATTACTAATAAAATGGATGCCATTTTTGAAAAAGCGGAGCAAGATCGGCATATCAGTAGTTACAACGTAGTTGAAGAACTGGGATTTGACCACAAAACAGTTTTGGCGCATTTGAAAAAAACTGGGTATATTCGTATAGACTTAACCAAATAAGCACATAACAAACTATATTATTTAATTCTTTTAAAATTTAACGTGGGTAGCGTATCAGCTAATCCGTGTTGAAACTACATCCAAATCGGCGCAATCCATTTAAAGAAGTGACCGTTCCTAAATAAGTTCGCCTAAGGTTAAACTTTTGCTTTGGTTAAACACTCCATACCATTGGGAGCCGGCGTTCGTGTTTCTGAGTGGGTACCTTGACCGATTTAGTCGGTGTATAGGTACGTACTACATCCTGACCACTGGGGACGTCATCGAACGTTTTATGAGTCAAAAGAAAGCCTTTGGCATTCCCCTACTACGTGTTCATTCATAATATTACGAATGTGGTTATCGCCATCATCTCACTACCGTGTAATTCTTATGTACGCATCAAAAGTGCCACCTATGGGCCTACTTGAATAAAGATATTTTTGACTTTTTTGACTTTATTAAGTCCACTTTTTTTTGCTTAGTGTCTTTAACAAATCCCGTGGGAACCGTTTATTTACCTGAGATTTACTCTCCATCCTTTTAACTAACTCGATGCCAAAAATCATGTTGTTTGTATGCATTGTTAGGGCTTTAAGTAAGGACAAACAAACACACTTTCGCATTTATAATGTTTGTAAGAACTAACTGGATTTACGAATTACGGATTATGGATTTTTCCAAATACCGTGGGATGCATTTTATTTCCAGGAATAAAAAGTAGTCTATGTCACTCTCTTTCCTTTCAACAAAGTCACTCTAGATCGAAAAGAAAGTTGATTGGCTGCTTAGTAAGAGCGTAAAGGAGAAACAAACAAAAATCTTCGCATTTGTAATATTTGTCGGAATTCGTGAGAATTGCCGGGTGATGTATAAACGAGAGATTGGTAAGTATACTTAGCCGAGTGAAGTATCGCAAATGCTCCATGGGCAACATGTAAGGTTAACTAGGTATACTCGTTATCGCAATCAGCTAACCACCCGTCGCGTCGTCGTTTTGTAGGTGTTTTGGCTGTTTTAGGGTGGGGATCAAATAATGAGAAGCAATAAAATCGCGTGACATAGTATTTGTCGGTTCTTCAAACAATGTGTCCCAATGCTACTGCAAATACATTACCCGTGAAGGTTCAAAACTTTTGTTTTACTGCATTTCGTCATTTCTATAATCCATAAGTAGGTATACTTAGGTCTTTTCATCGCCCCTTGATTGACTATGAGCATTCTAATCTATGAGACCGTATAGTATATTCGTACACGTATATATGTAGAAATTTTGTACATTTGGATACCTTATGAACAAATAAATACTTATTTTTAAATAATGTTCTTATTCTTTTTAGAATTCATAAAACTCGAAATAATAATGAATAACTAATGAGAGTTCACGGTAGGGGATCGCTGATGCGTTTCGCCACGTCGAAGAAAGGTTCGAAGGCTCGCTTTCGATGTTTACAGGGAGAAATCTGAGACCGGTCTCACTCAGTTCGTGCCGCGCGCCGCGTTCACACGTAGACGCATACGTATTCCAACTTACGTTATAACGTGTCAACAACCTATAAACATCTCAAAGAAACTCCGCTGAGATTGACCACTGTGTTACGCTGTGCTGTGTTGTGTAAAACTTTTTTGATTAGAAAGTGCGTGTGCAGTGTTTATTTCTGGGGAACACCGGTACGTTTGAAAATATAATAGCGGTATTATTTAGGGCTTCCATTCACTGTTAGAAAGGTAGCTTCTTACTAGCATCGTACGCGCAGTTATTTAACAGCTTGGAAGTTAGAATGTTAAGAAATATTTGGTAATTAAACTTTAGTAGGTTTTATTAAATTTTTCACTCTCCGTCATATTTTCAGGTACGTAGTTAAAAATTCAAATTCAAAATTCAAAATTCAAAATGCCAAGCGCCTATGTTTATAGCTCTACCAGATTTAGCTCTATCATTTGATTCGTCTAGCCTGCCTGTTAATAATGACTCTTCCTGTTATTTAGTTCCTCAAGGTGTCTACCTTATAATAAAGATTGAATCTGGAGATGTCATTGTAGTAACTTTATCTCACATCCTACTCTGGCTAAGCAAATAGTCAAAGTTGTGTAATCGGAACCCCACTCTGTCTGATATCTATCATTCTAGTTACATCGAATTGTGAAATTATTTGTCATTAGAAACGATACTTTAATACCTAATAAGTAAATAAGAAAGGATGTCTTCGGAGGACACAAGCTTAACGAATTTTGAGCCGTCTACTAATAATTATGCACTACACAAGTCTTGTCTAATTTTCCACGTTACCTACGTGGAAAATTTGTTAGATACATTTCGTCAGATTAGTTATAATTATATTTAAAGATATTTGAATCAATATCATGAGGTTAGGACTTCGGCTTCTCTTCCGGGGGGCACAGTTCAAATCCCAGCACGCACCACTAACTTTTCTAAGTTATGTGCGTTTTAAGCAATTAGCATATTCCTTGCTACAATTTTGAAGGAAATCATCGTGAGGAAACCTGCATGCCTGAGAGTTCTCCATAATGTTCTCAGAGGCGTGTGGAGTTCACCAATCCGCACTGGGGCAGCGTGGTGGACTGCGGCCACAAACACTATTTAACATTGTGGGAGACCGGTGCCCTGTAGTGGGCCGGTAATGGGTAGATATGACGATGAAATTGTTTATTTACTTTAATAGGTAACATTGGCGCAGTTATAGTAACAATTTTTTTTTAAATTGAACGGTTTTTTAACCTCGGGTACGAGTTCCGATACATGAGTATCGGAACTCGTACCCGAGTACCACACAACTGTTAGTGTTTTCAGGTCATCTTTATTATACGGTATTGTTTGGGGTCAGTTCAGATTTTTTCCTTATACTAAAACTACTAATGAAAAGATTCCGACACGCCGAATAATGATTAATGGTTAATAATAATCAGACATTGCTAGTCTATATTAGAAACTTTTTCATACTATAACCTGAAACGTATGACACGGATTGCATTAAAACTATTTAAGTTGTGAATTTGTAACAAATATAGGTATAGCAGGGATGTTTATATTCTAACGGAATTAGATATGTTTTTAATCTAACGGAACTCTCAAATACTTATTAAAGTTGTCGTAGTCGCTGTTTTAGTAAATACTCTATGCGTGTAGTTCGACCAGATATCATAATGTGGAGTTATTCATTTTCTTCTGATAACATTTGGCTTAAAGCTATAATTATTTAAAATCATGGCATTGACATTTACGAAAATGGTTTTAGTAGTTTATCTACTATCCGATTTTAATCATTAATTTTGAGTTTTTATGTCAAATTAACGAATAAATCGTTTAGTTCATAGAAAAGAGTTCAACGAATGTCAGTGCTAACTTTCATAATGGTGTGGACGCTAGTGGTTTGCATTTTCGATTACGCATTAAGAGGTCGAAGCGTCAAGTAAAGAAGGTCCTGGAAGCGGTCAAAAACTGTGATTTATTAGGGGTTCGTAGAAATTCGTAACACAAATTAAGACCAGGAACACATTAAACCCTCGGTCGAGGTTATTCATTGCAAAAGTCATTAGTTTTATTTATTAATTAGCTTTTTCAGTGAAACAAACAGTACTATTACACATAAGAGTAATGTCGTATTTATATATCACGTAAACCAAAGAGTTAGTTTATCATAGTTAGAATTAGTTATAATACATAAACGATAACATTATCCACAAAATTCTTAGCAATCAACTACAAAGCGAAAAAAATACTTAAAAAAAACAAAATCTTTAAAGAGTTTATCATACTATTTTGCCATAATTATTTTCCTAAAAGTGCCAATTTTGACGTAGAAAATTTCCGTCTTTCCATATTTTTATAGTAATATATATGTGCCTTGCGGCTTCGCCCGCGTAATTTTGGGAGGCAGCGTACTGCTTCATAGTCTACACATATAGTCATATATGAGATTTTTTCACAAAAAATTTTATATGTTACGTTTTTTTTTTTTTTTGAAGTATACCATATTATTTCTAATACCTACCTCCAAGAATATGTATAAAGAGTTTCGTGAAGATCTGTTTAGAAGTTTTCGCGTGAAAGCGTAACAAACAAACTTACATTCACATTTATAATATAAGTAGGGAAGTAGGGCTTTGGGCCACCTGATATGGGATCATTGCCTAGAAACAAATACTTCGCAGGGCATGTAAGGAACATACGTCCATACCGCCCTGTGTCTATCAACCTGAGACGTGTTAAGGTTTTCCAGTTTACATCAGGTGGGCCTTCTGTTTCTACCGTCAACTATTACAAAAAAAAAATTGGTTGTTTGTAAAGTCGGCTTACTGACGATAGTTGAACGTGACAACGTCGTAAGAAAATACTGATGGAATGGTTGCATTTTTCAAAAGAAAATTTTAATTTTATTTGTTTGATAGATATTATCGTTGCTATAAACAATTGACACCACATTCACTTTTCACTGCACTTCATCCTTGCCGAAAACATGTAAATGTATTATTGTATAGAAGCTGTCCACGCGGACGCATCGCTCACTCAAGTAGGAGAGAGACAGATGTCGAACGCGGAGGCCGACTGTGCTTCTTTGTCGCTCGTTCCGCACTCTCGCTTGCACTTCAAGCCTTGAATGGAACGCCTCAGAGCGAGGTAACGCCGCATACGTCATGTTTTTTCGTGCGTGCAGCCGGCTCCATCGAATTATAAGACGTTGTCACGTCAAAAAAAGGTGAGATTGTACAAAATGGATAACTTGATTTGGTGTAAAAAAAAATTGTTGGAAAATCCAAAAGTGTACACGCCTCATAATCTAATTCATTAAAATAAAATTGAGATTATTTTTAAATAATAATTAAACGACATGTAATTATACCTTGAAAAGTAATAGGCTTCTATTCCTCAAAATACTGAAGCTCATAAAAAAAAACCAACTCGATAAGTGAAGTATTTCGCTCGTTATCGTGACCACAAGATACGGGATCCGAACATACTCGTACACGGACGTCCAAGACAGAACTTTTTTAAACAATTTTTTAATTAGTTTAAATAATAAAAAGAGATTTCAAAATAAGAGTGTTAAAAATAGTGTTTTTTCTCGACATTTGTCTATTTCACTCATAAAAGCAATAAAGAATAAAAAAAGTGACATTTTAAGTTGGAGAATCACTCGGTTTGCGCAAACTGGCAGTAATACCCACCTCAACACTTCGCTTATGAGGCGTGCAATTGGTTACATCAACCTTAAAGAAACTGCGTGTTTATGCAATAACTCCGAATCCCGAGAACCAGTTTGAAAACTTAATCCAGCTAAGAAAACCGCATAACGCTAGTCAGGCGAACTGTAACAGATCGATATGCGATATGTCATCAAACAATCTGAATTCATATTTGATATGCCGCGTCAGATAAGTAAATGTACGGTCAGTTATAATTATTTTTAGATTAGGACCGTTGGATAGTTCAGTGACCTCTGTGTCTAAGCTAAGTATTGCTACAGGTACAGTTAAATTAGATGTGCCATACCACATTACAAAAAAATAAGGACATTCATACAAGCTTTAACCCCTTTTTTCACCAGTTTGGGGTATAGTATTTATAGAAACTGTGAAACATGGGTTATTAATTTGTTTTTAATCAGAAGCTCGAATACAAGTTTTAAAGATATATCTTGAAGAATCAGTTCAGATATTCTGACAAACTTCTTGGCCTTATTTGACTCCTTAGCGCCTAAAAATCTTATTAAGTAAGTGCCATACCACGAGTAACAGAATTACGAAATAATGTTGAAGGATACATAAGTATATTTCATAAGGAATCACCCTGTAAAATATTAAATCAAAAGAAGCATATTTATTTTTCCATACAAACGAATTCAAAACGTTCTAAATGTTTACTTATGTCAATCTTATTGGAAATAAAAGACAATGCGACACGCGCATAGTACCTACGCTACGCGACGTGTACCTAATAAAGTACAGCAGTCATATGATTTTAATTTTACATGTGATGTTAGGGCTGTATCTGATTTCTTTCAGTAAAAACTATGGCAGTGGTTTACTCAAAAACTATTAGGTTTTCACATTACACTATGTGCATGTGTACATTATCCTACTAGTCAAGCCCTTTAACTGAATTCTTTTAAAAACAAAAATTAATTTGCCATTTTCTGGTGGCGGCTATCTTGGTACGATTTAACATAGCTGAGAACACTCCCGACTAATTCTCTTTTCAAACAAAAAAAAACAAAAACAAAATCGGCTCATCCGTTCGCGAGATGCACACAGACAGACATACACACACAAACTTTTAACACCCCGTCGTTTTTGCGTCGGTTGTTAAAAGAGGTTAACTATTGCCCAGGACAAAGTTCTATGTACCGATACCTTCAGCTTTTTAAGACAGATATTACAGTAAAAAGTACGTAGGTACTATGTGGTTCTAGGTATTAATGTTTGGTAGATTACTCGAATCGGCTGTCAGGCGTCAACGGTCAGCCGCGACTCCCTCCCGAAGCCGGTTTCCTGATGTGTGCCGAGGCCAATGTGTCAACGCACGTGCGTGGCGTCCCGCGGAATGTGGCCTGTGAAATACCTAGTAATACTTCACAGGCCTTACTTATTAATTTAAGCATAACCCTTTTTTTTTTTTATTTTTTTAGGAGATGATTCGCTGGGCGAATGCCTCTCTGTAATGTTACATTCCGTACAACTACATACAGTAAGCATTAGCATTGCTTCCAGGCAACCAAAGGCGTAAAAGGAAAAACACGATGAGGTAGGTTGTGCCATTAATGAAGATTGATGTATTTATATTTTTGTTCAGAGCAGAGTTTTTAGAGACAGAGCTCGTCCAGGGAAGTACTACCGTCTACCGCCACACTTATTTGTTGCGCCAAGAAGCATTGCTGTGTTCCGGTGTGAACAGCACGGTTGCGGTGTAGTTACAGCAAAGGCGTGCACTGAGTTTTTAACCAGGGTATGCATACAGCAGGAAGATTGCATCAAATGGCAAAAATCCTCCTCCTATACGAGATATATACCAATTTTAGGGTAGGCAGTGCTTTTGTGCATTTATGAAGTGCACGCCACTGAGTTACAGGCATACGGGGCTTAACACCTACGCCTCAGGTTGATGAATACGTGATGGTACTTTGGAGGCCGTGTTCCTTCCAAGCCGCAATACAACCTTAACACTTCTTATCCCAAAAAGCTATCTCCACCACCAATGCCATACACCAGTAACTCGTGCAAGTAGCATGTGCTTGTAGCATGTGCATGTATGTAGCTTCCAAGTCAATTTTTAGAAACTATCTGTTTATTACAACTTTGTGGAAATTTTATTATCAAATTTTTAAGACAATAATAAAGATAAAATATTCCTTTTATCATTCATTCGTTCATCGCACTTGTCTTTTTTATTTAGAAAAACAATACGTTTAAAAGAAATAAAATATTGTTTAGGTTATAAGACAAGTTAGAAAAAGCGGAGGGTAGACGATATAATAAGCTCTTACACCCAACCAATCGTCATCATCAACATTATTAACCCATTAGAAGCCAGAATCAGAAGCGTTTGAGCCGTAGTTCACCACGCTGGCCAAGTGCGGATTGGTGGACTTCACACGCCTTTGCATACATTATGGAGAACTCTCAGACATTTCCCCACGATGTTTCCCTTCACCGTTAGGTTTGTAACAAGTGATATTTGATTCTTTAAAACGCTCATAACTCCGAAAAGTTGGCGTACCGGGGATCGAACTCGTCCTCCCAAAAAGAAGGCCATAGTTGTACCCACTGGGCTATTACCACACCAGTGCATCATCATTAATACTTCGCAGTTAGGTACCAAAATAGGTTACGGTACACTTGTATTGCATAATTTTCACATACACCGTTTGTATCCTGCTTTGAAATATCGTCATTCAAGAATAAGTCTTATTTTTTTCTATATAAGGATTATTTTTCTTCGTCTATTTTTTGTGTACAACATTTATTCTGCTCAGATACTTACTCGTACGTATTCCGTATACATAACAGTAAAATGTAGTATGTTATTATGTATATGTGTAGGTTTGAAAAAATTTAGAGCACAGCAACATAGGTACCTGCTATGTTATTATACGCATTCTGCGTGGGAGAAATAAATAGATATTAAAACATAAGTAGGTACTTATCGCTTTAACATACCGGGACGTTAAAAGGGTTGTCAATTTTAAATTTATTAGTATAGTTAGAATTACAATTCCCTTTTAAATATAACAGATTTACTTGCAGACAGTGGCGTGCACAGAAATTTGGCATAAAATGGAAAAAAGGTAAAAAAATTTAGGCAGTACTTTTGTGTTTGTATGAATTGCACTATTTTAGCCTGAAATCACTTTAAAAGAGCCCTGATATCGGAAAAAGATATTACAATCAAGCGTTATAGTTTTGTAGGGCTCATTAATGTACCTATACTTTCATTTATTGGGACCAAGTTTACAATTATTAGTTATGTAAATACAAGGCACTGTGACGGACAGATGCTAACTTGGTAGGGATATGGCAGCCATATTAACCCAACATATACGCCACTGGCTACACTGGCACAGCTAAGAAACGCCGCGCGCCGCTACCACGCTAACGCCCGCTATTATATTTAGACGGCCGATTGTTGTGTTTCAGTGTCTGGGTGTTTATATCTATATTATAAGTATTTATGTATATTATTCATAATAATTATTTTTCAGTTATCTTAGTACCCATAACACAAACTGTACTTACTTTGGGACTAGATGGTAGTATATTTATTAGTAAGTAAGGATTAGAATTAATTTTAATCCTTTCGTTTGGCACTATATATAGAGGTAATCACAAAAGATCAGTAACAGTCCATATGATACTGCTACTTTAAGTCCTGCATAGCCGCTTCTCGAAGAAGGACTGGTAGGTAGCCCTAACAGAATAAGATTTCATTAATATTCTAGTTGTGTCTTTGAAATTCACGATGACCTGACGTCCGCGTAGACTCTACAATTTAAGTGCATATGAATATCTCGCCAACTGACGTAACTAATATTATGCCAGTGTGTTTGTTTGTTACCAATGTTTGGCTCGACCAATGCACCGACATTAATGAAGTTACTTTGTTCCGGATAATAATTGGCCGAAAATTAATAAATAATTCCTTAATCAACCCTGGTATTAAGATTTTTTTACAGAAAAACCAGTGGAAATAGCGTACATAAAATTATAAAACTAAACACAAGCTTGCTTCCTTTGCGGCCAGTTGGCGATGTGTGTATTGTCATAGTATATTTATTTATTTATCTTATATCATTAAACATCAAATCTTGTATATATATATATATATATATATATAATTGGCTCCCACCATTTTCATGAAATTTAGTATACAGGCTTTCGGGGGCGATAAATCGATCTTGCTAGGATTCATTTATATTGGACAAACGACTATTTTTTTAAGTCGACTCATTCGCGCACGGTTCCACTAGTTATTATGCGGTTAAAAACCCTTTTATGGAAGAGCTTTTTGTGATATGAGCTCGTCCGGGGAAGTATTACTGCAATGCTTATTTCTGCCGCAAAGCAATGCAGCAAAGCTGTTTCCGGTCTGAAGTTTGTGGTTGCTGGTGTAACTACAGGCACATGAGGTTTAAAACCTACGCCTCGGGTTGATCGACACAGAGCGGCATGTTGCAGGATTTACACCTTGCAATTTAGGGTTGCCAGACGGTCGGGAATTGGCGGGATTCTCCCGAATTTTTGTATGTCCTCCCGAATCCCGACAAAGCAAATAATCTCCCGAAAAACAATAATTTTAAGTTCACATTTTCGACAAAAGAAACTTGCAAACAAGACACAAAAAAAAAGTGGCATATACTTATGGCAAGAACAAAAACAATAAACATGCTCATTCGGTTCTTATCTTATGTGTCACAAATACCTACTATGTTTTTATATCTTATATCTACAGTGCAATGCAAAAATATGTTTGTTTACTTAATATATTATGTATGATTAATATTATTAACTTATTTTTTTATTTCTCCCGACCAAAGCCCTAAAATCCCGAAAAATCGGTTATTAATCCCGATAACAGGAAGAATCGATCTGGCAACCCTGCCCTGCATGCAATGCTTAGTGTTGGCTTTCAATTACCTCTACCCTCCATACTTTCAATAAAGACGATAACGGGAGGTAGTATCTTTGCATCGTTAGAGTCAATGTAGGACTGACAATCAGTGGCGTGCATAGAGGGTATGCACCGGGTATGCAGATGATATAAAATGAAGAAAACTTTCAGTACGAGTTATAACAAACTTGAGAACAGGCATTTTAAGAGTTATAAAAAGCCTACCCTTAAGTATTTATAACTCGTACTGGAGATTTTCATTATGCACCCTCTATGCACGCCACTGCTGATAATACAGTCGTATTTCTATCGAAATACCCACCAACTCAATGTCATTGACATTGGATTTTAACAAAATATAATTTTAATTGTTTCTTAAAAACTATTTATTAATAACATAATAATTATCAACATATTTGTAAAAAACCTACTCAATGTACTAAAATATCTGGTAATTTATAGATATCAAAAGTTTAATTATTTACCCACTTTATAAAATTACTGTAACACTTGTTTACAGACGATGGTTTCCCAAATAACAACTATAACTATTTAATACAAAAGTCATACAAAAAAACCGGTGTTTTGCATAAACCCGTATTAAAATCGGCTCATTTAGGAAAACGGTAACATAGTAAAAAATTAAATTACGAATGCAGAGCCGGTTTATGGCCCATGCGTGTAAAACATTCCTGAGAACTTGAATAGATGTGTACGTACTTAATGCGGAAACCGTATGTACCCGTAAGTCGTCCATCAATTTCATCGCTACGGTGACACGAAAACAAGCAAACTTATAGACCCATTTCACATCGGGGTTTAAAAATAAGGGTTAATTCACTAATGCTGAAAACCCATATGCTAAGTCGGGACCATTTTGTTTTTGCAAAATAATATAACATAGCTGGCGCAGTGATAAATACTGTGCTTTTTTAAGCACATTATAGGTTCTACCCCTAGTGAAACAATTTCAAGATTTATAATTTCTGTTTTTTTTTCTGGTATCCTGGTTACCGACAAAGACGTGCCGCCTTGCATTTTAGCGTTCCAGTGCAATGCCCCGGGTATACTGATTAGGGATGGGTTTAATGTTACTGCGATACCGCTAACAGGTTATCCCGCTATCATTTTAGACCTTACACCTGATAGTATATCTGATAGTGTTGATACACATCAATTACTGCCAGGTGAGATTGCGGTCAAGGTAAAATATTATTTTATTAAAGTAAAATAAATTAAAAATAAATTAAAAGAACTCTCCCGGTTATTATAACTAATATATTGTGAATGACACAAAAAATCAAACGAATGATATAAAAAAGTAAATTGTATGTTTTACATTGGTATTTAGTATTTTTCATGTGTGAGTGATATTTAATATATTTTTTTTTTATGTTGTATTACAAATGTAACCTGGGTAGACGAATAACAATCTGTAATGGGTAATTTAAATAAATAAAATTAATAAAAACCGTTAAACCACGCTAATCCATATCGCTGCAGCATGTTACATAAGTATTTATGTATATCTTATACTAATATATAAAGCTAAAGAGTTTGTTTGTTTGCTTTGTGGCGATGATCTCAGAAACTACAGGTCCGATTTGAAAAATTAATTCAGTGTTGGATAGCTAATTTATCGAGGAAGGCTATATATAATCACACTATGACCAATAGGAGCGTATCATCAATGAAGAATGTTTCAAAATCGGGTTTTTTTTCCTTTTGAGAGATTCCTCTGCGTGCGCTAAACGGTTAAATTTTTTATGAAATCAAATGTATGTCAAAGTTATTCACCTAGTTCTAAAATAAAGTCCGCGACAGCATATGTCTATCTTTTAAGGTGAACTTATACGCGGACGAAGTCGCGAGGGACCGCAAGTTATTCATAAAAAAATATTCATCAGTTGTCTTAGTAGGTACGATAATACAAGCTAAGCTTACTTTGGGGCTAGATGGCGATATGTGTATTGTCGTAGCATATTTATTCATTTATTTATGAGAGACTCGAATTCAAAATCGAATTCAATGTTTCGCAATGAATCTGAAGACATTTAATCGTATAAATAAAACAAAACAAACACGTTTAAACTCACACAGGTTTAACATCCCGAGCTTTTATGATTTTTGAACGGCATGCGAGGAGGTTTGACCTCACGACTGGACCTCAACGTGTATACTTAATACTACCTACCTCTATATACGAATGTAGTAGAATACGTAGGTATACGCGTACTTAGATATGATTTTTAACTTCAGACTGCCAAGGGCAAGGCCACGTTTTAAAAAGATACCTGTTAAGTTCGAGTGATACTCGCACATTGAAGGGTTCACCTTGTTAGCAAAATTGGATTAATAAATAATAAATGAAACTGACAAACTGGCTAGAAGCTGTAATAGCCCAGTGGGTCGACTTCACTTTCGCGGTTCCGTGTTCCAATCCCAACGCACCTCTAACTTTTATAAATTACTAGATGTGCCCTGCGGCTTCGCCCGCGTAATTTCGGGAGGCAGCGTACTGCTACATAGTATACACATATAGTCATAATGTAAGTTTGTTTGTTATGCTTTCACGCGAAAACTACTGAACCGATCTTCATGAAACTTTTTATACATATTCTTGGAGGTATTAGAAATAATATAGTATACTTTTCATTGAAAAAAAAATTACGTAAGATAAAAAAATGTTTGTGAATAAATCTAAAAATCTCATATATCATATAGGTGTACACTATGTACCAGTACGCTGCCTCCCAAAATTACGCGGGCGAAGCCGCAGGGCACATGTAGTCAAATTATAATACAAAAATTTATTAAAAACGAGTGTCTAATACATGTTTACGATACTAACATATTAAATCAATGCATGGTGTGTAATATTTCTTTTATTGTTTTAATGTTTGTTTCATTCTGCACTCCTTCTCTATAAAAACTTTAAGTGCGGGAAACGTACTCCTCCGTCCGCGCAATTTTCGTAAAAAGGGGTACAAAGTTGTTACTTTACGTATTAATATATTGATAATCAGACTGTCGCAGGTAGGTAGTATATGCATAAGCTGCAAATAGCTAGTAAAAGCAGCAAAAACCGTAGCTTGTGGAAATGGCTACAAAAGACCCGATGACTTTATTTACCTCAAGTAGTCCTACGTTAACTCAAGTCTGACTGTTTGTAGTGACTCTACCAATGGCAAGAAAGTCCAATTCTACCGAGAAGAACCCACTCACTTTCTGACAACATTTTTCCGTTTGACAAAATCAATAATAATAATCCCTCTATCAAAATCATCCCTCTACCGGGGAAAGATAGTGCATTTAAAAAGTATCTAGTCATGGTTTAAACTTATGTATTGGTACACCATTAAGTTAAGACAGCTGTTGGATAAGTTACTAAACATGGGGGATGTTGAGTCACTTATCGAACAGCTGTTATCAAGCGACCTGTCAAGTGTCATCTTGTACATATAAGTACCACACAAATTTTGCGTTACGTATGCAATGCCGATGTGCGATGTATGTCAAATGATGCGTTTCGTATAAAGGCGACTTTTTAATTTCTTTTTATTCCTATACACGTTAGTCCGTGACTACAATATCACTTGCTGGTTAGTGAAAATGCAGTCTAAGATGGTAACACGCTATCCTGTTAGGGGTTGTGGCAGTTATATTAACTCGATTTGGAACTCTGGAAATATATATATATATATATATATATTTTATTTATATTTATATATTTGTATAATTTTTAAATCTTATTTATTGCACCACCTACCTCTTTTTTACGTTTTTTCCTTTTACGCCATTGGTTGCCTGGAAGAAATCGCTATGTAGCGATAAGGCCACCAAATTGTACTGTCTTGATTGTATTTATATCTTTGTAACTACTTTTTGTTTCTTTGGTGTACAATAAAAGTGTATTCATTCATTCATTCAACTCAAAATCGCTTGACGGCACGACATTGTCACTATGTTGGTAACTAGCCACGGCCGATGCCTCCCACTAGACGACGACTTTTGGAATCTTTTGGAATTGGTCTACCATTGTTACCCACGTGGCTATAGGTATTTGTATTATAAGACTTCGTTGGGCATGGAATCGAGGATTAGCAAAAAAACAGTTGGAAAAATACAAAACTTTTCTTTGAACAGATTTTTTATTAGAACAATCTTTCTCGGCCCGCCGAAAGTGAAGTCGAATTCCTACCCGCTGGGCACTTTCAGCAGCTCGTATGCAATAATATATTATTTAAGGAGTTTTGAGAGCATACTTTGCTTCTTACACGTGCTTATAAGTTACACCTAAAAATTTTAACCTATTTTCTGCGCAAGGTGGATAAAAAAATAAATCTACCTAGTAGACCAGTTCTGCTCTGATGGGCAACCGATAACGAATCTTGATAAATCTGGCAATCAAATAGCAGAACAAATAATTCACGCTATGCCATTGTAAACTTTTATGCTTAGATCATAAGGAAGGATTTCCTTTATGACATTTAAGAAACGCAGGTAACACTTGTCAAAAAAAGGGCGCCGCTTGGTAAAATTCTAAATAACGTAAAAAGGCGTATTTTGGTTTGGTTAATCACATTCAAAACTTCTTTGTTCAATCGATCTCTCCCGTTTCTTTTATAACTGCCGAAAATTGCACGAATTTTCAAGTTTGCAATTGGCCCCATTTGGGGGTATATACTCTGTAAGCCCAATATATTATACACATTAATTTTTAAAGATAAAAGATATAGATAATATTTTCATTAAAGAAGATCTGATGGCAAACTACAATCCTTTTCCAGTTTTATTTTAAAATGACGATTTTATATTACATATTTTCTCATGACAGCAGATACCACACCGATTTGTTTATTTTTGGCCAACTATAGAAAAGTACACATACAGTGATCATTCATAGACTGGAATCGTTTATAGCGTAGGTTTTTTACTTTTACCTCACTTTCAGGGGGACCGAGTTGGAATCCCAGCACGCATCTCTAACTTTTCCAAGTTATGTGCGTTTTAACCAATTAAATATCACTTGCTTCAACGGTGAAGGGAATATCGTGAGGAAACCTGCATGTCTGAGAGTTTTCCATAATGTTCTCAAAAGTGTGTGGAGTCCACCAATCCGCAAGGGGCTGGCGTGGTGGACTACGGCCTTAACCCCTTCTCATTGTAGGAGGAGAACCGTGCCCTGTAGAAGACTGGTTATGTGTTGATATAATGATGATGACTCTGTATAAAGCCAGTGCATGGATTCTATTGATAACCCATAATTCAGAATCTATTAAGGCATTAAGATGTTATGGTAGGATATTCCTGTTCAATATTTATCCTTGAACTCCGTTTTTGTCAGTCGCGTATGTGTCCAGTACCAGGCAAAATAAAAGTCTAGGAAAGTCTTTTCATACTCCCATACTGGTCTGTGCCCATATTTGTTGCAACTTGCGAGAAAACGGGTTCCCCTTTTGAAGTCAGTTTAACTCTTAAATTAAACTTTCTAGGCTTTCGAGACGTACATTATGAACAGTCTCTGAGATTTATCTGCGAAACCGAAAATCTAATAGTTTTTAAATACATTTTTACTGAAAAAAATCAGAAACAGGCCTAACTCTCCTGTCCCTTTATTAGGTACACGTTGCGTAGCGTAGGTACTGTGCGAGTGTCAGTCGTTTATCTTCAATAGGGTTGTCACGAGTATGGAAAAATAAATATGCTCCTTTTGATTGAATATTTTCACAGGGTGATTCCATATTAAATGTACGTATGCATCCCTCAATATTATTTCGTAATTCTGTTTCACGTTGTTTAATTTCAATCATACTCATGTGCAGATTTAGTGTTATTCTTTAGTTTTATGAAACATCTATTCTTGGGCGTACCCAGCTTCTAGTCTAGGGAGGCAAGTACGATTTTGAGGTCAGATCGTCCGCGGCTGTTTTGTGAATAATTTTAGAGGGCCCTCTATCATCGATACCAAAGCCTTTTTTACTTTTGTTTGTCGGTCTGCATCTTGGCCGCTATACATTTTTTAAGAAAGTTTTATACATTTTCTGTGAGATTGTCATTGGACAGCTGCCCATCTTAGGTACGCCCACGCATCTATTACTTAAATATTCAGTTGATAAGAATTAGTGATAACGACTAAGACACCGGGAGGTATCTTTGCATCGTTCGCGTCCATACAGGACAGAAGTGTATCGAAAATACTCCCGTATTGATATCAAAATACCCACCAACTCAATCCGCAGACTTCCGTAATTTTAATTGTTTCTTTAAAACTATTTATTAATTCAATATTAATTATTAGCGCATTTGTAAAAATCTAAAACAAATATGAATTTATAGTTATCACATTTAATCATTTACCCAATACATAAAATTACTGTAAAATTAGCGACGTCGCAGTTTGCCGTTGCCCCGTTACTTTCTTGATATAATTCCATACATTAGTTCCGCAGAAACACCGATTACCCAATACCCAATACCCAAATACCCGATACCCAATTTGTAATCAGATTTATCTTGGTGTCGCACAAACGTTCCTACCTACCGTACAGTCCTGAATCCTGATAACATCTCTGTATGTAAACCTATTCTATCTCCGACTCGCTCGGTGGATTCTTTGATATTCTCTTCCAACCGCAAGCTCGCGGTTATGAATTTTGTATGGTTAGTAAACACAAGGATGTATGTATTCGTTCTTTGAACAGAATCCTTTTGTTTCAAAACCGTTAGGATACAATTGGCCCCCACATTCACTCTAGCATTGGAAATAATGTTTGTTAAAGAAGTTTAGGCCTTTTTTTAGTAATACCTAACTGTAGGAAAAAGCAGATGGTTCATCTGATGGTTAGTGGAAACCCTTCGCCTATAGATAGAGCAGCATTTTGCAGGGCATCTGCAAAATGCTGCTCTATCTATAGGACATCTGGAATATGTTTACGTGATGAACATGAATGTTTTTCATTGTCTGGGCGTTTATATGTTTATTATAAGTATTTATTTATATTATTCATAAAAATGTGTATTGTCGTAGTATATTTATTTATTTATTAATCTGAGGCACAGGCCTAATGTTTGTGCCTGTTTTTTGATCTCGCAAAATGTTTCATGTATACCTTACCATGTATACTATACCTTCAAAAAAGAGCACCTACAGCCAGTGGCGTGCATAGAGGGTATGCACAGGGTATGCAGATGATATAAAATGAACAAAATCTCTAGTACGAGTTATAAAAAACTTAAGGATAGGCATTGTAAGAGTTATCAAAAGCCTACCGTTAAGTATTTATAACTCGTACTGGAGATTTTCTTCATTTTATAACATCCGCATACCCTGTGCATACCCTCTATGCACGCCACTGCCTACACAGCACGTTATAGAATCGTGGAACATACAAACGCTCGACCATAGAGCGTCGTACTCTAGATTTCGTTGGATTTTGTAAAAAGTTACTGATGACTGACTCTATGAATATGATAAGTAACAATTTTTGTGTATAGTAACAACAATTTATTGTGCATTCTCTGCTTGCAATCATTGATGATATAAAACTTAATGCAGGTCGCTAATGGCATTCCTATGTCGAGAATAGGCATTTGAAATATGCAGATATTTTGCCTCTATAATATTTCATCTATTAATTTGCTTGTTTCATTAAACGGATGTTGATTCTATTTGCGTTCTAAAAACCTACTAGCTACGTTGATTAGATAAATCGATAAATTATGTCGTCTATTAATTAAAGTTAAGGTCAGGGGATTACAGAGATGTTGGATACTTCTGAGCAAGCGTCACTTTGCGGATGTATAGAGTGATCATCATTATCGACCCATTACAGTACGGATAGCACAGGCAGGAGATAAAAATTATATCCCCCGGGTTATATCCCCCGACAAGGGATATAATTAACGCGTCCACCTGCTAAAGCACGGGAACATGGAATAGTAGAAGTTTATTATTAATAATATAATTTAGGATACTTACAGAAATTTTATATTAATTTCTATTAACATTAAATTATAATGAAGTTGAATCGTTATTAAAACGCATAATTTAATATTAAGTATAATAAAAATTAATATAAAGTATAATTATAGAGGTACACACACACACACACACACACACACACACACACACACACACACACACAAACACCCACAAACACACACGCATACCCACAAGCACGCACGCGAACTACTTTGCACTTTAAATATATTCTAATGTCATTTTTCTTTAATTATTATTTTTTAGTTAGCTTATCTGCTATGTAACTTGTCTATTATTTCAAATATCAACAAATATTTTTGTTTGTATACCTACCCTCGTTTTTATGTTTATTTCTTGCTCTGGAAGAGCGGTGTCTTCTGACACAGGGGTAGTACTACCCTTAAAAGAAGGCTCCAGCCATTAGTGTTTACTGTAATTTTATTTACCCAAATAAACTTTTTTGTTTTTTATTTTTTTTTATTATTATCACACATATATTAATTGGATATTATTTTCAACTTCTGCGCCAGCGCTGTGAGAGTTGATAAAGCTATGGGAGAAGATAAATTTGTATCCTTCCCCGGGGATATAATTGTCTCCGAGACAATTTTCTCCCCGGGGAAAGGACAAAAAAATTATAAGTATTTATGTATATTATTCATAATAATATTCACCAGTTATCTTAATACCCATAACACAAGCTACGCTTACTTTGGGTCTAGCGATGTGTGTATTGTCGTAGTAAAACTATTTATTATTTTGTAAAAATGGACAATATGTTGTAAATTAAATAAAAACATAAAAGTAAAATAGATTTTCTACAAAAATGTGTTTTTATTATTTCTTAAATAATTTTAAAACATACTTTACACGAAATAAGTAAAGTAAGTATACCGCATCTACTAGTTAATGCACACACGCGAATAGTTAATAAATTATCGGAAACTACAATTTTTTTAAAGCATATCGTAACTAATAAATATACTCACCAAGCTATTTCATTCCATCATTCACACAACAACGTCAACATTTAATTTAATTATCACATTCGTAAAAATAAAAAGAGTTTCTCAGAGAAATAATGTTCGGTGAAAGTCAGCTGCAAACGTGTAGTAAATGAATGTTTTATGTTTTAAGAAATCGGTTTAAATGCATAGGTAGGTATATTGCCTAGTCACACGATTCCGTTTTTCAAATATTTCGTCTTTACTATAGTGTACGGGGACGATACGACTACTTCTACTTCTACTGAAATGGTTTCGATCCAAAGTTCCTATCTAATAATCATCATCAATAACCTATAGCATAGTCCACTGCTGCACTAAAGGCCTCTCACAATGTTAAGGTTTGCCCATTATCTGTGCAGACTGATCGCAGTAGATAGTAGTAGTCGCAAAAAGGACGCTACTGCCCACTTTTCGTTATATTCCATTAGTTGCCTCGTACGACGCCCGCTAGAAGGTTTGTATTTTGAGGACAATTGTATTTTGATCTATTCGTTTAAAATTAATTAGTCAACTATTTTTTTCTGAAAGCACGTTAACGTGTGTGTGTGTGTACACACGTACTTATGTACGTGTGTGTGTACTTATGTACACGCTTTAAAAGTAATACTTCTTTTGAGTAACAAGATGAAATTTTATGTTTCGCTTTATTCTAACATTTTTTGAAAAAACCACACTAACAATAGATTTAGTGTTTAATACTTACATTGAAAGTTTTATTATAACGCATTATCTAGTTATCTCATTATCGTACTACCAAGTTTAACTCACATTCAAATTTGAGATTTTGGAATGAGCCCGCAGACTGACAATTGAAAGTGTAGGTACACTGTCAAAACTTTTTTTGAAAAACTAAAATGTTGACTATAGCTAACTTCAGGGTGTTAGTTTTTCGTGACGGTGTGCGCGCGCATCGTAAAAATATACTCTCATCATTTTTCCCTGACATGCCAAAAGAAGTAAGTATAACTTACTGTAAAAAAAGAGAGATTAATACGTATTATTATACTTATTACTATACTATATCTATTCAGTATTAAGCTCCTTTTAACATGGATCTCTGTGCTCACGCGCGTGCTACTGCGGTGTTCCCAACCTGAGACCTATAGCCGAACGAAAACTTTCGTTTTATTTGCTGACATTTTTGATAGCAAAGTCATTAGCTTTACACATAATATATTTTTCTCTTTATATACCATGCTATATGTAAAGAGGTGACTTCAATTAGTACTTTCCTTGTTTTATTTTACTTTCGTTAAAAGTTATCGAATCGATATCGTTTATCTTATCGGTACGTATAAAAAAAACTATCAGACTTCATATCACGATAGAAAGTAAATGACATGAAACGAAGCAATCACAATCTGTCTAATGGGAGCTTCTATCACCTTGTATTATATCCTGATAAATACCTATCCGTTACAGTTGTTTTGTTGTTTTCCTATTTTGAAAACTCATTTATTTTTAAAAAGGTTATACCTACTTTCGAGATGGTTTCTGATAATGGAAATGCACGGAAATTCATAAATTTTATAGCCATGTAACTACAGTGTCTTTGTTGAATTATATCAAATCAAATGAAATGTAATAATGTTTTAGGTGTTTGAGTCTAAAGAGGTCATTGAAGTCCGTTGGTGGTCCGTCCGAATTTGGTTTTTATGTTTGTAGTATTGTTTTTAAATTTGAGATGTGATCGAACAAGATTTTTTGTTTTAAGTTGGTATCATACCATTAAGATAAAGCAGTTTATTTTGTACCAACTACTTTCCTTTAGTACGCCAATTCCAGTAGTAGAACTCCTACCTAACATCGCATTTGCATTATCTTAGATTATTTTAGAACCTTCTCGAATATATAGAATCTACACGTAACAATATTCTTGGTATACTTATACTTTATTACCTACATTTTTGGTCTGTGGTAGCCATTAAATAAGATTTAGCGATTTCTTTTACATCTGTATACTGACTCTAACACTAGTATAGGTACCTAGGTATCTGATTTAAATTTGGTTAATATTAATGTCGTTTGATATAAATATACAAATTTCGTAAATCTACCGATTCTTTGGTGACTGTTGTTATAAAAAAAAAATTTAGACTTTTATAGGTGCTTACGAACTTCAACCATGTTCAAAAGCTGTTAATTAGAATTGTTATACTACAAAATATCATCCCCTAAAATAAATCAACCAATAAAACAAAAAGATTTAAGATTATTTACGAAATAAAAATATATTATTATAATAGTTATAGACTAATAATTATTTTAGTTCTCGTATTTTTTTGAATGTATTATAGATTTTTGTAATTACACTAGACAGAATTTGTGATCTGAGCACTGTTTAATTTTGTTTGAATTTATATGTGATATATATTTTATTTAAATATTTGTGTATTGTTAAAATCTTATTTATTGTGCCAACTGCCTCTTTTCTATGTTTTTTCCTTTTACGCCTTTGGTTGCCTGGAAGAAATCGCTATGTAGCGATAAGGCCACCGAATTATACTCTCTGGCTCTGTAACTACTTTTTTCTTTGGTGTACTATAAAAGTGTATTCATTCATTCATTCATTCAATTGATGTTGTGGTCTTATTAATAAATAAAAAAATATTTTTTAATAAAGAGACCTAATTATAGTAGTGTGCCATGAAGACAACCATATAAACCCAGTTTGCACAACGCAAAGCGAAACGAAGCCAGGTATCGAGGTCGATTTCTTTACAACTTAATCTTCCCACCACTCCCACTCCACGTGGCTACGACGTGCTATTGTTCTCAACACACTGTCACATTAGTATGCATAATACTATACATTCACGCTATTTTGTAAACGTTTATTTTATCCGTAGGAACTTAAAAACTAAAGTAAGAAAATATACACAATATTTTTTTTTGTTTTTTTTTACTTAATAAAATATCGATGAAGTTGATAAAAGGACAGATACAATACAATATATAAAAGTAATTTAGTTACTTTGAGCTAAGTTTAAACAATATATTAAAACACATTTAAACAATCGTCGTTACTACACGATTGATGAATTCCTTAACGACCAGGCTGCTTGGAAGCAGTCCACTCCGCTCTCATCTCTCACGAAACGGAAAAATTCTAAAGATTGTTAAACTATAAAATTATGTTGGCAAAGAGCAATCTGCTGAGTTTCTTGCCGGCTCTTCTTAGTGGAATCTGCCTTTCGAACAGGTGGTAGAGTCACTAAAAACAGACTGACTTGACGTTCCAAAAGTGATTATAAACTATCACATCGACCGATAGACGTCCACTGCTGGACATAGGTCTTTTGTAGGGAGTTCCAAGTTCCACGATTCTGAGCCGCTTGGATCCAACGGCTACCTGCGACGCGCTTAATGTCGTCTGTCCACCTCGTTGGGGGTCGACCAACGCTGCGCTTACCAGTACGGGGCTGCCATTCCAGCACCTTGGGACCCCAACGTCCATCCTTTCTCCGAACTATGTGCCCGGCCCATTGCCACTTAAGCTTCGCGACTCGTTGAGCTATGTCAGTAACTTTGGTTCTTCTACGTATCTCCACATTTCTGATTCAATCGCGTAGAGATACTCCGAGCATAGCTCTCTCCATCGCCCGCTGAGTGACTCTAAGCCTTCTTATGAGGCCCACAGTTAACGACCATGTTTCAGAGCCATAGGTCATCACTGGCAACACGCACTGTTCGAAGACTTTCGTCTTCAGGCACTGAGGGATTTTTGACGAAAAGATGGCACGAAGTTTCCCGAACGCTGCCCATCCGATTTGGATTCGGCGGTTCACCTCCTTCTCGAAATTGGACCTACCTAACTGGATCGTGTGTCCTAGGTATACGTATTCGTCAACAATTTCGAGTGCAGTGTTCTCAACGATTACTGGTTGAAGCGGAACATGAGCATTAGACATAATCTTCGTCTTGCTCATGTTCATTCGTAGGCCAACCTGTTGAGAAGCTCTGCTGAGGCCATTGAGCATCGTATTTAGGTCTCCCAGAGTCTCTGCCATTATGACTACATCGTCGGCAAACCGAAGTTGAGTGATGTACTCGCCGTTAATGTTGATGCCAAGTCCGTTCCAATCCAGAAGCTTAAAGACGTCCTCCAACGCAGCGGTAAATAGTTTCGGGGAGATAACATCTCCCTGTCGCACGCCTCGCTGCAATTGGATTGGTCTCGTAGTCTGATCCTGTATACGAACTGATATTTTATAAACTAGGCCTACTTGAAATAAATGAATTTTGAATTTTTACCGGCAGTCCACATGGTCTTCACGTGGCTTTCGTGAGTGCACTTATTAGTAAGATATTAGTAGTTACTATTAATCTTTGTTGCTCTTGAAGTTTATTTCTTTTTGCAAGAAAAATTATTTTTCATTTTGCCAAGCATGATCCCTGCCCTGTTATTTCACGCCAGTCAGTAAAATTATATATAATTGTATTTTCCGTAATCTTTTCCTGAGTATTATTTCGATTCGCAACGCAGTAAATGCCGAGCATTTACCCCGGTTACAAACCATCACTATAGATCCTCACTTTTAAAAAGTTATTTCGACGTAGCTCTCATAAGGAACACACAAAAAGTAGTAAGACTAAATATGAGTCTTAAAAATTTAATTTATATGAGTTTACTCAATTACCCAAAGAATTTTAACGTAAAAAGTTAACGTCAGTAAACTCGATTTTTTGTCTCTATTTTCTACCTATGAGCCTTAATTGGTTATAGCGTAGATAGAAAAGAATACCATGACCAATTAACGCACCATTCCAAACAGATTACCCAGATAACTTGGACAAACAAACATTATTGCTTTATCATTAAAACATTGTCGTCGAAGCAATAAGCAATTAAACAGGCATACATACGTTTTGCTAGCGCGCAATAGTAATTGTATTTAATGAAGTTTCCACGCTGAGAACCGCAGAGTTCCCACGTAAAAAACACCTCGAGGTTTTTCTCAATCGGTCACCCAAGATTTCGTAACCCATTGTGTACGCTGTTTGATCAATATGGCATTCGTAAGACGTAAAGAGTATATAAAACGTGCTTATTTTTTTAAATATAAAAAGGCCTGCTCGCGATATACAGCTTTCCTAAATGCTAAGTTTTATCTCAATTATTTTATATACTTGACAACTAAACTATGAAAACTCATAGTGCGTCAGAGTTCATGGTCGCTAGGAGTCGGATCTTATAAGCGGATTGCTTACAATAATGTATGGTATTAAGAAATCTATGAAATAATAAAAAACTTTCTTCCAGTACTTTTTACTGAGGTCAATACTATAAGATAAATAACTGTACAAAGTTACATCAGCTGTGCTTACATTTAAGTTCAAATGGGGTCATAGAAGTATGGAAACAGATAAACGGTTACGGCCCTAGGTAATATTCAAACAATAACATTCACAAAATGTCAAAATGATATACAGTAAATAATTATTTGGGGTGCACACTAACTTTTATTTCTATTTCTACTTTTCCAACCTCAATTAATTTACTCGGAAGCTCGAAAATATTCCTTCACACATACATGTACAGGATCTTTTTTTCCTCAGATTTTGTGATAAGATATATTTGTTATTTGTTCATGACAACATGTGCCACAACAAGTTACCATCTTCCAGGAATAGATGAAGGAAAAAGAGAGCGAGTGGCCAGATCCCCTTTTCTTATCTCTCCCCCCTAGTTATATATAGTAAACTTTAGTCTATAGTATATAATTGTGTGTATTCTATAACACGTTAGAGTAGCTTACATAACCCTTGTTGCTAACGAGTGAAATGAAATCCTTTTATAACGCGAACAATCGCGTCTCAAAATGATGTCATATGATTTTTAAATTATGTTAATATTAAATTCGATTTCACTCTATTCAATTTTATGTACCTACGTTTTGTACCTACGACCTCGTACGAAAGCGACAATGAATAATGATACAGTTCCAGAGACATAAACAATGGTAGGTACCTACTTCGACTAGGTAGTACATCGAATAAATAAATGTTGCGTCGCAGTTTGATGACCGAATATTTTGATTTCGCAAGCGATTGCATACACTCCTTCTTACTTTGACTTATAAAGTAAACAAACTTTTCAATACTTATTTGTGCAAGGCATTTAAAAATAGAAAAAGGACGATTGCAATTAAATAAATAAAAACCAAATTTTCTATATGTATGTGTGTTTTATTATCATCCGAATATATTTTTTTTAAATAATTAAAAAGCAAGAAATAAATATTTTTTACAACATTTTTAAGTCGGTGGCAAGTAAAATGTACAAATTACTATAGTAATAGTATAGATCATATACTTCGTATTCCTTTTTATATAAACAGGGAAAGTACCACTTATTTGATTTTTTGTATAGAGCAAATTGAAAGGCGGTAGAGTAGGCTACTTTTTATCGGATAGCATTAGAGGAGAATTGTATCTATCCGGAATTTTATCTTCTCCCACAGATCTATTAACTCTTTAAAAACGTAGAAATCATATCCGTGTAAACGGGAGTAATCTTCTCCTAGTCCCCGTTACCGTGCTTTGGTGAATGGCCACGTTAATTTTGTCGCTTGTCAGGGAATATCATTTTTGTCTCCTGCTGAGGCTAGCCGTACAGGGAAACAAACTCAACTAGGACGTATTACTCGGACACCAGCTAGTTGCCAATAATATTTACTATGTGCCGGGAGCCAATGACATGCAGTTCCTGATTCCCGAAATAGCTTGTTTATGTGAACTGTAATATGGTGATAACAAAAAAAAATACCCGGCTAACCAGGGCGCGTTTGCAACCCCCTAGGTTTAAGTTGGCGAACGAAGTTATCACCATCCCCTTACAATTATGTAAACATATATGTATGAACACTTCATAAGCGCCTGTGATAGGCCTGCATGAATAAACAAATTTTTAATTTGAATTTGAACAGAATGAGAAGTGTGAGATTTTCTACCTACGTCAACTTACTCGATCAATTGAAAGTTAACGATGATTTATATGGAATCAAAGAAGCGCCATCTTGTTATGTTACTGGGAAACCGTACTGTCACTAGATGTCGCTATTTCGACGATTTGTATGGTGCAAATCGTAGTTAAATTTCAAGCGTTCGAATAAGTAAACTTAGCTAGCAAATCTCACACTTAGTACTCAGAGTATAGTAAGTAACATTATGAATATTGTCTGCAGATGGAGCGGGAGCGGTGATGTTTCGAGCCGCGTGCGCAGCGGCGCTGTGGTGCGCGCTGGCCGTCGCCGCAGCCGCCTACACCGTCGACTGCAACCACGAATACACCGACTGTGATACGGAGCTAAGTGAGTTACTGAATCATCATCATCATCAATCATCACTTCAACCGATTAAAGACTGGACATATAGGTTTTCTATTCGGAGTTCAAAAATCCTCAGTCTTGAGTCACTTGTTTCCCAGCGATAAGTTTGATTTTTTGCGTCCACCTTATTAGGGCCAACCGAAGCTGCTTTTAGAAGTGTGGGAGCACCATTCCATCACCTTGGGATCCCAATGTTCATCAGTTCTCCAAACTATGTGTCCCGCCCATGGCTACTTCAGCTTCGCGACTCGTTGAGCTGTCTTGTTCTTCTATGCACCACTCCATTTAAGATTGAATCAGGTAGAGAGATTTACTCTTAACATAGCCTTCTTATGAGGCCCATGGTAAGCGACCACGTTTCAGATTCGTAAGTCAATGAGTTACTAAATGACCCCCACTATCAGAGAGACAGTACAGGATTCTCAATACAAATGTCTTACCCAATTGCCGCCTTGGATATTGACTCTCTTGTCTCTCTGACGCAGCGGTGAGCGCTGGGGCTACAAGTTAGATGCCCTTGATTGGAACCCCGGTAACGGCATTTTGGAAATAATTATTTCTGAATTTTCTAAGGTCTGGTCTGATTGGAAGTATTTTGGGAATTACGGTTACATAATAAAATAAGTTTAACCTATAATTTGATGAAAACTTTTCGTAGTTTCCAAACTTAATTTCATATCAATTTTATACTGAAGCAGGGTCGGCAATGAGCGACCTATTTATACTCTGCTCAGTACATTAGCTTGTATGGTGGATAGTTTGCTGGAGGTGGGACAGGATGCACACGAGTGTCAGCGGGGGCTCTAGTAGGATTTAAGATGTATTTTAAAATTGTGATTTAGTTGTTAAGGTTAAGATTTATTACTAACTAGCTGTTGCCCGCGACTTCGTCTGCGTTTGATTTTGTTTTTAAAGTATTCAGTATCGCTAAGCCTTAAATGATTATAGTAGTATATATATATATAACATCAAACATGTGACTATCAATTAATTATAGACAAATAATTTGCAATAAAATAAAGTTGCGACTATAATTAAAGATCTAAGCTATCCTATCTCTTAAGTTAGACCAGACTGCTCACGGTGTGCCAATTTAATTTAAAATCGGTTAAGTAGTTTAGGAGTCCATCGCGGACAAACATCGTGAAAGGAGATTTATATATATTAAGATATGCTAAGGACCACGCCCGAAATAAAGATAATATTATTATTATTATTATAAAAAAACCTATATATAAAAAGAGCTTAATATTAGAATTCAAATAGTCGTAGTTATTTAATGGCGCGTTAGTCCGTGATTTTTAAGCATAGCCATAACAGTCTCGCTCCGCGGTCGGAGCGTGGTTAATACGTGCTTAGGAACAAGTTTTTTTTGAATAAAGATTTGTATGGATGAGCCGAAAAGTATTAAGAACTGTTTACTATTAAGCTATAGCTGCGACTTTGTCGGCGTATAACCAAACTTATTGAATAGTGTTGTCTTAGTGCGGGATTGTTGCGGTTTTGTAAGTCTTTATTTTCCTGAAAAATTTAATATTAAAAAAGCAGTGACTTTCGATATGTTGTACATTATTCTACTAGTCAAGCCCTACCATTTGATGCCCATATTGAATAATATGTAATCCTCCATTTGGAGACGGCGCGGCAGACCTCTTGGAATTTGTTGAAGAGTGTTTGAGAAAAAAAACTAACACTCACTTTCTTAATTATAATATTAAGAAGAAATACAGAATAGAAGAACTATTTTATTTCACAAAAAAAAAAATATGATTTAACATATGCATTTTAATTACATGAGAATGAGGAAAGAGTTTTAGTTATTATTTACAAAGATTTTCTTTTATTTTGATTTTTAATACTTGTTAATTTATTATCATAATCCTGTGTGCTTTAAATATTCGCACGCCGAAATGGCATATGTTGAAGCTCTGTTTTATAGAGACCTAATTTGTACCCATATTCCAGAAAATAAAAACTTTTCTATTCTATTCTAAAACAGACAAAAAAAGGAGACACATAAAGACTGTATTAATAGGTAAGAAATGTAACTATAAAAGCTAAACACCCCTAACAGGATCCCTAAAGGGCAATTTGGGAATTTTTAATTTCTGCATATTCTCTGATCTGGTCTGGTGGGAGGGTACGGCTGTGGCTAGCCACCCTACCGACAAAGACGTGCCGCTGAGCTGTTAAGCGTTCCGCTACGATGTCGCGTAATATAACTGCTTCACCGCTAACAGTCCCCAGAAGCCCATTGCAGTCAAGAGCTAACCTGTTATCATTATTACTTCAGCCGATTGAAGTCCACTGCTTGTTTCCAGCGACTCGTTTTATGTCGTCTGTCATCGAACCGATAATTAAACATAATAAACATACAAATAAACACTTAAATTTGTAATATTAGTATGTATTGGATATTTATATTAGTTGCTATTTTAAATGTCTGGTTGTTTTGCCTTAACTATTTTTGTTATAAGGAAGTTATTTATCGGCTATGTCATGATTTTAAATTCGTGTTTTTGTGTATTGAAATAACTCTACCTACTTTACAAAACGAAATTATAAAAAAGTACATAAATATACTATGACAATACACACATCACCATCTAGCCCCGAAATAAGCTTAGCTTGTGCTATGGGTACTAAGGTGACTGATAAATATTTTTTTTAAACAACCAGACACTGGAAAACATTCATATTCATCATACACACATTTTCCAGTTGTGGGAATCGAACCCACAGCCTTGGACTTAGAAAGCAGGAACGCTGCCCACTGCGCTAATTGGCCTTCAGTTGACTTAATATAAGATTCAAATTGATTCAATAAATCGTTATTAGAGCCTACTATAAAGCTCTGGTATAACTGTTATACAGCTTTAAAATTTTATATTTATTTATTTTGGTACTTACTACTATTATAAATTAAAACTTACACGCTTACTCAGTTCTTATCGTTCTACAATGCAGCAGTATGTTTTTTCCACCGCTATCGGTTATCGTTGCAGATAGGCACCGAGAACAAACCTCTGCGATTTTTTCGGTGCTTTTATACTAATCATTTTAATGTGATTGTTTTATTTGATAAATAAAAAAAAAAGAATTTTTGGCACTGGAAATCTCTTCGTCTGAACTCTTTTTGCGCCGCTATGTGATGACGGCAGATCAAAACACATACCACCTCCACTTCCCGCGAGTGTTGTACGAGGTCACTAAGGAAATATAACGGAGATTAGGCAGCCGCGTCTTGCGTGCTTCCACCATCATCCGCAGCGATCACCACCACGTTTGCAGCATAATGATTATATTGACAGCCGGCTGACGCAGTGGGCAGCGACCTGCTTTCTGAGTTCAAGGCCGTGGGTTCGATCCCCACAGCTGGAAAATGTTTGTGTGATGAACGTGATTTTTTTTCAGTGTCTGGGTGTTTATCTTTATATGTATTTATGTATATTATATTCATAAAAATATTCATCAGCTATCTTAGTACCCAACACAAGCTACGCTTACTTTGGGGCTAGATGGCGATGTGTGTATTGTCGTAGTGTATTTATTTATTACTTGCTCTTTTTTTTTTGCTCGGCTCCCAAGATTCGTAGCGTAATATTAATGGTCTATACAAAAAAGATTTATCTTAAGTTTAAGTTTCTGACAATAACAGACAATTTCATAAAAAAATAGCAAATAAACCACAAAACAAACTCATTCATAAAAAAGAATAAAAAATTTGTCCCGCCAAAAAGTTTCGTTCTTATAATACAAATTCTAGCACATACCTAGTAGTTAGCAACTTTTTGGTAAAGGATTTTTCCTTCACCGAATAAAAAAAACATAGGTTTCGCGGATTTAGCGTAAGAATCGTGCTTTATCACGTGACGAAGCCGTTCTGACTGCGATCAAAATATGTAACCAGCTTAATTAAGAAGTTCTGGTTAAATACTATTATGTCGGTACACATTCGGCAAGAACCGATACCAACAGCCAAAGTCAAAAGATCATAGCATAGGTGTTTCTAATAGCGTATGCGTATACCATCATGAATTGGTTGGAAATAGCCCAGTGGGTAGGACTTCTACTTCACTTTTGGAGGGCCGAGTTGGAATCCCACCACGCACCTCTAACTTTTCTAAGTTATGTGCGTTTTGGCGTAAACCCCTATCAATGTGGGAGGATTTTTTGAGGTACGTGCGTTTTTTTAAGCAATTAAAATATCACTTTCTTCAACGGTGGTGGAAATCATCGCGAGAAAATGCCTGAAAGTTCTCCATTATGATCTCAAAGGTGTGTCCTAATTGTCATCATCATATCAACCCATTGCCGGCCCACTACAGAGTAGGGGTTTCCTTCCACAATGAGAAAGGGTTAAGGCCGTAGTCCACCACACTGGTCCAGTGCGCGTTGCACTAAGGTATGTGGAGTCCACTAATACGTACTGACTCAGCTCTTAGGACTACACACTAAAACCTTATTATTGTGGGAGGAGACCCGTGCTCTCTAGTGGGGGGGTAATATGTAGATATTATGACGAACCTATTCAAAAAAAGGTAAGATCTGACCTAGTAACTGCATTAAAAAGACAACGATTGCCTAGATTATTTTTTAATCGGCTTAGGAACGTATTCGTCTCACAATAATTTATTGGTATTGCCTTAATAACCGGTCCGGAACGTAACATATTCTAACGAAAAAGGTTAACAGAATGTTTCCACTGCTGAGTCATATGTGGGCATTGCCAAATTTTAATACTAAAATCTAGTGTCTAATCAGATTTCCAGTGATTCTCTAAATAAGATCGTACAACGCCTTTAGAGTTTAAACATATTTTAATCAAATGTTTTCAGGAAGAAACCATATCGTAATCCTAGGTATTATTTAAATCGGGTCACATGCATTCATAAAGAAAATTTATATTTAAATTATTTATGAGTATTTTTATATTTTACACAAAATGTATGAAAACAAGTGAAAAAAACCGATAGGAAAAAAAACTATATAACATATTACATTCGATAAGATAACACAAAGCAAAATTAATATTTATTTTAATTGTTTTTATTTATATTAACCTTGACAACCGTATGAAATTCCGTTTGGTAGTTTTATGTTTTTCGCGCCCAGGCAGACAGACCGACTTTGTTTTGTAATATGTAATAAAAAAGACTAGTAATAAAAAATACATAGTGAAGTAAGTAGTTACGCAAAAGGTAGTTTACGAGGAATTGCAAAGAAATAACAGGACATATCTTCCCTATTGAAAGCGCTGTTTTAAATAAACAAAAAAATATGAAAAATGACGGAACCGCCGCCGTTGCGTTGTCGAGTCGTGAGCTCAGTGCCGTTTTTTTCAAAGGAAGATCAACACATTCCGTTGAGCTTTGTTCTTCTTTAAATGTTTCCTCCAACGTTTTTGTAGGAAGTTAGACGGTTGCCGGCCATTAAGCAATCTATCACAAATTGGTCAGACACAGGTAGGTGGTACTCTATAATTACACGTTATTTAATAACCGATGGATGGTTATACCTACTTATCAATGCAAGTTATTTAAAATAAACTACCTACTTCCCTGCTTAAAAAAAACTAGCATTTTCTTGCGGTTTCACCCCCGTGAACCAACGAATAGTAACGAATTAATGAACCTTATTCTATACTCATTACTCAAAGACGTTATATACCCACCCACCCGTACGTATTTTTCTAATTTATGAGTCTCCTAATTAATATGGTATTGTCTCGAATACAGTTTTATGGTAAACTAAAATAGGAAAAATAGAAAAAAGCTAATGTCAAAAGAGTGTATGTAAGCATTCTCTGTTTCAAGAAAATTGTCGCTTTGTGCACCGACTGTAACTGCAGTGCTTCCGCATTTCTTTAACGTTTTGTATACCTGTTATTAGCTATAAACTACCATTGTGTCTATTATTTAACCTTTTTTTACGATTAGTTGGTTTGTACAGCAGAAAATCCATATCCCAGACTTCCAGAAAAGGCGGAAGTTTTCGATTCTCTTTTTATGTCTGTACACCGATTTCTCTGCAGTTTCTTGGTCGATATGAATGCTTTTTTATTATTTACTTTGTAATGAATACTATTTTATGCATTTTATAGTAAGAGTATTCGAGACCTTATTGTAATGAGTATCGCTGTTGCAAAGAGTTGAAAGTTGGAGACGTAAAAAAATTTAGAACTAGTTTTTCAACATACTTTTACAAAGAACCCTAATTTTCCGAACATGAGGTATGATAAAGTATTCATATCTCTCAGTATGCCCGGAGGCCCATACTTTCAAAATGCTATACAAATAATGTAAAAAGGCCAGTCGCGAATGCTGAGTGCAAACGCCGCCATGCGTGTTTCTTGTGATTATGCCAATGACAAGATTTACGTAAGTATTCCTTCAGTTAACCGTTGTTTGGTAATAAACAAATCCATACCTGATATTATCTATGGATCAAAAACTACAACAATGTTCCCCAAATTTTAAACATAATTTGCATTCTGGAGATAGTACCTGGAATATTTTCTCCCGGACACCTTTGAATGAATCCATAGAAACTACCAGAAACCGTTTTCGCGAAATTTACAAAAAAATACTTTGTTATTGAAAGAACGAACTTAGGAAATCTGTTAATTAAAGATTTTACACTAAGATTTTCGTGGTCAATCAACTTTTCTTAAATATAGTTCAACGGGTACATACCACGATTATATTTTTGGATTTGTTGATATTTCCCGATTGAGTCCCGTCGATCCATGCAACTGGGTCGAAATATCCACAAATCAAATATTATCGTTGTATGTACCCGTTAAACTAGACTTAAGAAATCTGATAATAACCGAGATAGCTGATAACTAGGAAAGGAGAAATGGAAGAAGGAGGAGAGAAGAAACATCTCAAATAACATCGCTTAAATTATATATCGTTAAAAAGAAGTTAGTAAGAAGTTCATAATGGCTGGTTTGGTTTTCTATATCATATCAAGGTATATACATGTTGGTCTACTTGAATAAATTCATTCGCCTACACACAGTTTTTAGTTTAAAATGTTTCTATTTGTATCGATGACAGATTTACTGATACTGAGGGAATTAATGATCAATTGTTTAAAAAAATTGGCTACAGGATGAAGTATCATATAACATAATCGTCTGTCATGTAAATTGTATTCAAATATGTATGTATAAATATAAAAACAGACGATACGACATTTTGACGCGTGTAAAGGCGGTCTTAACGATGAAGCTAATACGTTTCTAAAAAGGGAGAAATTCATTTAATACAGACGATTACACATGATTACAGTATGAATTAAAGTGTGACATTAAAAACATGAACATGGTAAACTTTAGTGAGTCTTTATTAAATCTTATTTTGACAACTTCAGCTCAGTGATGAGCGCTGTGGTTTTTTAAGGTGAGAGATCCTAGGTTCGATCCCCGGTCTGGGTAATTTTGAAATTAAAAATTTCAGATTTTACTTTAGTCTGGTCTTTTACGAGGATTCGGAGACTACGGTGGTCCCTACCGACAAAGACGTGCCGCTAGGCGATTAAGCGTTGCGGTACGCGTAAAAACCAATAAGGGTTATGGTTTTTAATATAACTTATTTACCCGTAACAGGTTAGCCATTTACCATCTTGACTGCAGTCAAGGGCTAATTTGAAAATCTATCTAATTGAAAGATAACCTACCAAATCGCATAATGTGGTGGAGATAGGAAGCCTGTACTTATGATGATGAATAGAAAGATTTCTATTACAGACATACTATAATATATATGTTTATTTATATGCACCACCTACCTCTCTTCTTGAGCTGTGTTTAACGCCTTTGATTGCCTGGAAGAGATCGCTATGTAGCGATAAGACCGCCAAATTGTATACTTTTTGTTAAATTTTTTTTTATAATTTTACTATATGTATATGTGGTGTACAATAAAATTGTATTCATTCATACTAAAGCCTTAACACTGCCAACGCAATCATTACTTCTGCAATTCCTAGCTCCTACGATTCTAATGATGCAATTTCAAGATTCACATTGAAGTCCCTTATTGTCGATCTTCATAGCATAGTTAAAAATGAATCTTCTGCTTACAATATTTAGGATTATAATTCTTTACACCTCAATAACACTTATCTATAACATCGCGATGCCATCACCATGCATCAACGTCTTGAGCACCATTGTTCACTGACCTTGTTCCATTTAAAAGCTTTGATTTGATCGAAAGGAGCTGGGAAAAGTGAAGGTGTTTTGAGGTCAAGTAGAAAAGTAAGCTTTATCTAGTGTTCAACACCAAAGTAATAAGATGCATAGAAGAAGCTAAGAGTTTTTCGGTTGACATCATGGAGACGTGTCTACAGTCTAGTCTATACGTTTGGAAAAATGGAGTTCCATTCGATTTGCATGTGTGCGTGCAAAAGCAAGACCGGTGGGCAAAAAGAGTTACAGATTGAAATCCGAGGGAAGGGAAGCGATCTAGAGGACGGTAGAGAATTAGGTTAAGCGATGATTTTTATACGTGATAGAGATGCATGGAAAGGAATGGAGGAGGACTTCGTCCAAAGAGCGTACTGAATTGCGAAACTTTTAAAATAAACAGTTTAGTTTTTAGTTTTTAAATTTATCTCTTAAGTTTTATTTTCTTCATATTGAAGAACGTCTATATTTCATGATGCATGCAGAGTTAGCCTGTTAGTGGGGTATAAGTACAATGAAAATTCATAATATTACCATTATGTTTATAATAAATTTGAGGCATTGTATATAACGTTGGCTTCCTTTTAAATAAATAAATAAAAAGTAAGTTAAGAAAAATAGTTATAATGCACATTTTGTTTTAAATAAAAGTTTGAATATTTATGTTTTTAACAATGATTTTATTTTCAGTAATAAAAGGCTTTATTATATTCCATTGGAACCGAATGAATCGAAAGCATTTAATTCCACCTTTCTTTATAACATGACGATAAACATGACTATAATTGTACAAACATAAGTAGCTAATGATTTCACTTTAAACAGTAAAGGTTTTAAAAATGTAAGATCGCGGATGTTCTCCCACGGATGTCCACCTGTTACTTGAACTTGAGATGTGAACGGATTTCCTTAAGAGTTATGAGCGATGAGCGCTGCACGAAGCCGATGCTCTATCACGCATAAACAAGAAGTAGGGTAACCAAATATAACACTCCATTCTTGGAATTAAAAAAAAACCTATTAGTTTTATGAAAATAATATCTAAATTTATTTCATTAAAACACAAAAAAATTGCTCAGGTGCAAAGCTGGCCTTATAACTTTAACTGCTTCTTAACTTAAGGTCAAAGTAAAGACAAAATGAATGTTAACGAATATACGTACAATATTGAAATAAGGAACCCACGAATATTTAATACTAACAAATATTAAAATACACATCTAATATATATTTATGTTATGATAAACATCACATACTTAATAATTTTTCAATAATAATTGTTCTATGAATTTTAAATTTTCTTAAGTTATGACTAATTTCAAGTCCAAGATGGCCGCCACTAAAAAATGGCGTATTAAATGTTTTTTTTTACAACTCGCTCAAACAATAGTGTACACTATATTAAAAGGAGTGGGTTTTTAAATCTTAAATTAATATATTATTTTAAATATAAATTGTGGATTAATCGATTAATTAAACATAATGATATGTAGACTCGATATTTGTCTACAAATTGTATCAAGTCTTTGTCAAGTCAACGGAGATGGCTATAAAGAATAGTTTAAAAATGTAAAATAATGAGCATTAGCCAACTTTGGCAAATAATTGCATTAATCGTCACAGTGCAAAAATATGATATCGGGACATCCTACCGAAATGGGAACTGTTGGTAATCATATACTTATACAAGTAGCCGGATACACGATCAGTTTACGCAACTGTATGGGCATAACGCGATGTTAGTCATTAGCACGACATGTCATCGGTATTTTAAGGGTTTCACTCTTTCAAAATATCACAGAAAGATCCTCCTGGCGTTGAGCTCATAAAACAGATCTTCGGCAATATACCCTGAATGAGGGCAATATACCCTCAATGAGGGTAT
Source organism: Pararge aegeria (assembly GCF_905163445.1). Taxonomy (NCBI): domain Eukaryota; kingdom Metazoa; phylum Arthropoda; class Insecta; order Lepidoptera; family Nymphalidae; genus Pararge; species Pararge aegeria. The sequence goes on from NC_053198.1 coordinate 6,253,016, forward strand.
ATTATTGCAGGAGTGAGTATAGCAAATTAAGCTTAATTTTGATAATCTATATGATGCCGATAATAACTTATATTGAGGAGCTTACATAATTGTATATGCCTATATACCGCTTGAATAAGATATAAAATATACTGATTTGATAGACAAGAATTTTAATAAATATATCAATATACGGCAGTAATCTATCTATCTAGAACGTAAGATAAGTCGAGTGGTAACATTAAATCAGGGCTTTTAACAACTTTATTTTTGATGAAATATACGAGTAGGTATTGGCGAGAGCTACGATCATTGTATAGAACGAAACACACCGTACGAACGCCATCGCGTCTGGTAATGTCGGTCAATACCACATTGTGAATGGGGCTGATTCTATAACGTATACAAATTAACCGGTTGGTGCAGTTCGAGCTTTTGGCGTCCTTTAGATGACCTAGTTTGAGATAGCCGTGAAGATTAAGGTCGTTACTATATGACCAAGCTTAACGTATTAGCACAATAGGAAGGTTTGTGAACGCTTAGTTATTTGTTGATTGGCGATTATTGCGCTGGTATTTTAATTGACAATTGCTTTTTAATATAAGGTATTACAAATAAACCATATAGAATGTTTTTTATAGAAGAGGGTAAAGATATTAAAGAAATTGATCTTTGTCTATCATTTATTCTTTTTCATTTTTTTAAAAGAAATTATTATTATTAACTTTATATATCTAGAAAAGTTGCAGCTGTAATAGAAGTGTATTCTCCATAGAAAGTGGAAGTAAAAGTTGCACAGTACACAGTGTATGTAAATTATTTATAACTCGTTTATGTTAAACTGAAGTACTTATTAATGGCTAGGAATTAGCATTATTTATAGACACGTACTTGTACGTGTTTAAAAGAAAATTTGCATCTTACAGCACGTTAAACTTATATGAAACTCGACAAAGGAATTAGATTATTCATTTTTTAAATTATCCGTTTAAGAACTAAGATTCAATACAAAGTTTTTTAACTAATACTATTGAATCTATCTTGCTACAAATATTAATGTTTGTCTTATAGCTTATCATAATTTAAATCAAGAAAAGTCGATCAGATTTTAATGACAGTTAAATCGATTACAATAACGGATCTATTGACCAAGTTCCCATTACTGCTTTGTATTGTATCAAAGGATTATTAACGCTTAATAATTCGAGAAGTCGTGTTAATTGTTAATTGTTTCAATCCCACGGTGTTCTGTATCTTCTAATCATGATTATCTTCCATGACATACCTCGTTAATAAAAGAAATAGATATGTACTACAAAATTTATATTTCTCGGTTATGCCTAAGAGTTTCGATTTCATTTAACGTATTATGTTTTTATTTGCAGGTAAAATTACTGATGATGAGGAAACGGCATCAACATTACCACATAAAACATCATCAGTAATAGATGTGACGACTCCTGGAACAACTACTACATCTACGGAAGAACCAACACGATCAACAGCTGAAGAGCAAATTACGAAACGAAACAATACAGAAGCGCCTAAATCCCCTGATACTAAAGAAGCCACAGAGTCTATAGCAAGACCTATGCCTAGGTTATTAAATTTAAATGTTGAAGAATTACAAAATTTCGCTATTGCGTTACATAATCAAACCAAAGGACCAAAAAAAGCTTTAGAGGATCTTAGTGATGTAAATTTGGATAACGAAGATGAGGATGAGCCTCCGAGACTTATGGGAAACGATCCTAAAAATAAACAGATACCTGATAAATTTTATACAAATCTCCAGGCGCCCTTCAATCCATTGTTGACAATTGATAAATCTGAAGAAATAGAAACATGTAAGGAGAATGAAGTTACGTATAAGGTTAGTTATTATAAAAATAATGTTTATTTAATCAGAGCAATCTGTACTTATTTTGTAAATGCGAATGTTCGAATGGATGTTTGTTACTCAACCACGCCAGAACGGCTGAACGGATCTCGATGAAATTTAGGACATAGATAGTTTATAGTCTGGAATAGTACATGCACTAGTCTTTATACAGTGATAATGAAAGGTTATCGTGGGGTACTTTTCACAGACCAAGAAATTGACATGTTGTTATGCAAAGTGGTAGTTCAGGGGCCACAAAAAAGGCATACACATCAAAAACTTCCAAGGGAACATACGAAAACAAATGCAATGTCCACGTGCAAAAATCAAAAAACTTATCTATACTTTTTCAAAACCATTCGTCATCATCATCAACAGCCCATTAGCGGTCTACTGCAGGGCACAGGTCTCCTCTCAGAATTAGAAGGTTTAAGGCCGTAGTAGTTGTAGATAGACTCCAAACGCCCTTGAGATCATTATGTAGAACTCTTAAGCATGCAGGTTTTTCTTCACCGTTAAAGTATGTAATATTATAATTGCTTAAAACATACACACATATATCTCCTAAAATAGTCTGGTTTATGTATTATGTATTATGTATAATGGTATTTTGTTTATGTATTATTGTAGTCTGGTTTATGTATTAGTATGTAGATATTCGTATGTATGTACTAAATAGTGTACCCCACCTATTTGTTTTCTTTTTAGTTTTCCTAATCCTAAGGTTGCCTGGCAGAGACCGCTACTTAGCGATAAGGCCGCCTTTTGTATCCTGCTTCATTCTTCATGTGTTTGTTCTTTTTTTTTTGTCTCGTTTTTCTGAGTGGTGTACAAATAAAGAGTATAAATAAAAATAAAATAAAAATGTCGGTCCCCCCCAAAAGGGAAGCCGAAGTCTTACCCACTAAGCTATCAACGCTTCCAAATTCAATACAAAACAATTAGTAATTAAAAAACATATTCCACTACAGATCGGTGAACGTGTAGACAGAGGCTGTGAAGAGACATGTGAGTGTTCATCTGGTGGTATTTTTGAATGCTCGCCGAGATGCAAACAACCATTCATACGTCGAGGCAGGCGTCTCAACGATCCCCTGTGTTTTGAATCTCCGGTCGATGAATGCTGTTCTATTATTGCGTGCGCTACAGGGAATGGAGGTAATACAAATCTTTGTTTTGAATTGTAATTCAAAAAAACTAATAATATTTGAATAAAAATATAAGAAAATATATGGAGAAAGAATTATGCTTTCTAATTACTAAGGGTGTGCGAAAATAATAAACCTATTAAAACTTAACTCATCCATCATTCCGACTTTCAATTAAATTTTCATCATTGGATAGAAACAGTTGTTGCTTTGCGGAATTCCATTCTATATTATGAAAACTAAGCTTAATTTGCTATACGCCGCGAAAAGCAAGAGAATCTTCGGCAATGTACTCTCTACACTCTACACACCTTTCGCCCCGACAATCGAGCATCCTCAGAGTCAGGAGATGTTGACTTTACAATAAATTAATATACTGTGTCAATACACACATTTCCATCCAGCCCCAAAGTAATAATTGTTAAGAATACACACTCACTATACAATTATATATAAAGATTGAAGAAATTATAATATACACCGTACAGATTATCTTCCCATACTATTGCTTTTCGCAGAGTATAGCGAATTAAATTGATTTTCATAGCATTTTCAACAGAAAAGCCTCTTTGGAACGTTTCACCTGACCTATCATTATACCTTTTATTCCTTATCTTAGAAGATGAAAATGTCTTAATTTTCGGTAACGTTATTGTTCATTAGCTATGTTACACGATATCTAAAAGGTATGGACAAACTCCCTAGTCAACATCTCCTGAGGATGCTTCGGTGTCGGAGCGAACCATGCGTAGAGCGTGCATTGCCGAAGATCTGTTTGGTGTGGATTATTAAGATTGAAGAAATTATAAATCACACCATACATATTCTTCGACTTTTCGGGAAGTATAGCAAAATTAAGCTTAATTTTCATAATAGGAATCGGTAAAAAGAAAATTGGAAGCAGAAATTAGCATGGCGGTAAGACTTCCCCGGTGAGCTCTGTGGATCTGATAACAGTGTTTTTTGAATGAACAAGAAATTAACTCACCTTTTAGGTATCTTCTTCTTCTACTACTATGCTTATTTCTGTCGCTAAGCAGCATTATTGCAATGCTGTGTTCCGCTCTGAAGCGCGTAGTTGCCGGTGTAATTAAAGGCAGATGAGGATTCACATCCACGCCTCAGCTTGATGGACACAGGGTAACACTTTTAGAGGATGTGTTCCTTGCATGCCCTGCGAAGTGTTGCTCTGTTTATAGGCGATGGTTATCCACTTACCATCAAATGGACCAAGATATGTTTGGTCTATAAATTATTTTTTAATTTCCTGCAGGGCTAGCACGGGCAGGAGACAAATATCATATCCCTCGATTAGATCCACTTACTATCAAATGGACCAATATATGTTTGGTCTATTAATTGTTTTTTAATTTCCTGCAGGGCTAGCACGGGCAGGAGGCAAATATCATATCCCTCGATTAGATCCACTTACCATCAAATGGACCAAGATATGTTTGGTCTATTAATTGGTTTTTTAATTTCCTGCAGGGCTAGCACGGACAGGAGACAAATATCATATCCCTCGATTAGATCCACTTACCATCAAATGGACCAAGATATGTTTGGTCTATTAATTGGATTTTTAATTTCCTGCAGAGCTAGCACGGGCAGGAGACAAATATCATATCCCTCGATTAGATCCCCTGACAAGGGATACAATTAACGTGTCCACCTGCTAAAGTACGGGAATAAAGAATAGGAGAAGTTTGCCTTCGTTTATTATTACACATATATTATTTGGATATTATTTCCACTTGTGCGAGAAGCTGTGGGAGAAGATATATTGGTATCCTTTCCCCGGTGATATAATTGTGCACTGCCCATGCTAGCCGTGCTGAAGTTGATAATATTATCTATGTTGGTAAAAATTTGTTTCTCTCAACCACTGTAATTAACAGTTTCTAATATCGTTTGTTTAGATGCAAAACCAACGACTCTAGAGGTGTGTCGTTACGGCAATGAAACTTATCCAGTGGGCGGAAAGTGGAATATCAGGTGTGATCAAACGTGCACTTGCGAAGAGCATTCTGTTGTCACTTGCAAACCGAGGTGAATAATAATTGTATTACAATTAAATTCCATCAAAAATGAAATGCAACCCTTTTTTTATTATTCATTCATTGATAGTGGTATTATTGTTATTATATCAAGCTAAGCAAGGTCATCTAGTTCACTTGGGTACATTTTATCGGTCGCGCTTTTAGATAACTAAGTATAACAACAAACATTAAATTTATAAACATTTTAATCCATGACGCACATCGAGAATGCCATTAAAAATAATGACAAACTTGACTTAGGGCCCAAACTTGGATGGAAAGGGTAAAATTTGGGTAGCTTTTCCATTTATATCTAAGTATAGGGAAAACCACAAGATTTTGACCAACTCTAAAAGTTAACAATGTAATTATGGTGCGATAATAAAATAAATAATAATTTATTAAACTCCTTATTTGTGTACCACAACATTAACATTTACAAAATATAATTAAAACAGAAACATAAAGAAATAAGTAGAATGCTAAAGGCCCTATCGCTTAATAGCGATATCTGCCAGACACCTTTGAATTAGGAAAAATAAAGAAGAGGAGAATAGACTGCTGAGATATACGAGTATCTTGTTTAACTTTAATTCAAAATTGACGCTGTGCCCGCGTAACTGTTGTACCAAGCTTTTTATTGATGAACAGGTTTGGATCTTAAATGGCTTTTGTAGATTGGCAAGTTAGTTTAATGTGGCCCCGGTATTTTGTCAGGTTTAAACGGGATTTTTTTATTATTATAACTAACAGTACTGTTGAACTTGAATGTACTTGCATGCTTAATATTTCACTGTGTTATTTTAGGTGCAAGCGTCTACCGCAATCTGATAAATGTATCAACGTACAGGATCCTCATGACGAGTGTTGTGAGGTACAAATATGTGACGTTTCTCAAGATGTCCACGAAGAGCCTGTTGATAATAGCACCACTTCTACAACAACTACTACACCGGTAAGTTCTACATAAAAATACAATGATATACCATATTATGATTGTATAGATATATATATATATATATATATATAAATATCTAAACAATTATATAGAGTAATACATACAATCATAAAACATATTCATAACAGATTATCTTTTTGTAGATACCGAAAGATTTACAAGAACTAATTAAACCTCAGACAACGCACCGCCCATTGGTATTGACTGAACCTATAGGTTCAATCAAAGTCTTACAGAACAATAGTGTTCAAATCAATCTTATGCACATGAACAAAAGTGACGATCCCATTCATCTACTATTGAGTAGTGATGGGGGAAGAACCTACCATGATGTGGAATTGAAATATTCGAATTTGATTCTTAATCTTGAAGGGGGTAAAGATTATGTAGTCAAAACTAAAGAAACTGGAACCAAATTTAATTTTACAATAACAGCGTCCGATGTTGGTAATGAAGTACCAGTAGAGGAAACTGTTAATGTGACGAAGGAGGGTTGTTATCATGACGGCCAATTTTATGGAGTTGGTAAGTTAAACATATATCAATTTAATTTAATGAAAATATATTTTTTTTAAATAAAATACTATACAATAAAATTTATTCATAACCTGAATAACCGAAACGTGGATGCATTTGTCGCTAAACAGTCAAGCTAAACCTTTTCGTAAAAAATCGAGCGAGTATTTTTTTACCAGATAAGGCAATTTAATACATTGTAACAAATATCTCGTAAATTTACCTCTAAGACTCCAAGGGCAAACTACATGGCAAATATAAAAAAATAAAATAAAAGTGCGAGTCGAACTCGTGCATGAAGTATATCAATACATAAGCAAAAATTCATGTCTGTTGTAATGGAACTCCCTTAAATATTTATTCTATCACGGTTCATGAGATACAACCTGGTGACAGACAGTTAGTAATAGGGTCCCGGTTTATCCCTTTGAGTACGAAACCTTAAAAATACAAAACTCAATCAGATGGACATACTTGCGCCGGTTAATGTATTCAGCCATCTCAGCTGCATCTCCTGATCCTAAAGTTATCTTGCTGATATAATAAAAATAATTTAAAGTAAACAATTAGAAACTTGTAAGGAACTAAAAGAACTTTTAACTTACAGGCGACGAATTTCAAATTGGTTGCACGGAACTCTGTGAATGCACTGGACCTGACAGTAGAGAATGTGCACCTCTGATTTGTCCTTCACATGTTGGTCTGGAACTTGTGTCGAAAGGCTGTGTGCGATGGGCCCCGAATCCACCACCTCAGCCTCCGAACTGTTGTCCGAGGACTGCGCGGTGCCTGAGCGATGGAACTTGTCATTTCAATGGTGTGCCGTAAGTTTTCCTTGACAAATTATTTCCCAAATTTAATTTCGTCAAACCATTTCGATGTTCATCCGTATCTCCCTTGAATATAAACAACGTGGTTAGTCTCAGTAAAATATTAGAGACTTTCGGAGAAAGAAAGCGTAATACATTCATTGACAACAGCAAAACACTCAATCATCATCATCATCATCATCACCATCATCATCATCATGTCAACCACTACAGGGCACGGGTCTCCTACCACGCTACAATCACCCAAAAATCTATGGAATATTTTTTACCAGTTTGGTAACCAGAAACTTAAATCTCAATGATTTTTAACTTCTTTCTTTTAATGAAGGAAGGAAAAGAACTTTCAAAAAAGGATCTTTGACCTCCTCTCCTCTTCTTATTTAGATTTTTTAAATTTTAACGTCACTAATTATGATCAACAGTTTGTCACAATTTGAATTCCAATGATACCATAGCACAACAATCCTATTATATATTTATACCCAGCTTTAATACGTGATCTGTTAAAAAAATACGTAGACACATCATTAAATAAAAAATATACTATTTCTAAATAAAATTTTTTTCAAAATAGCCTCCTTTCTGACAAAGTTATCATCCTCAAGCTCAGGGATTGTATTACTTAATGTTCAAAAAGTTTTATTTTCTTTTAGAATTCAGAATTGGAGTGAAGTTCCACTGGAACTGACAGGATGTGAGCAGCATTGTTTTTGTGAGAATGGAGAATTAGACTGCCAGGAGGCGTGCAATCCACTGCCACCTATACCTCCTCAAACACTAAGATGTCCACCGCAAAGTCGACCGGCGCCTGTAAACATATCCGACGACGACTGTTGCAAGCAATGGGGTTGTATACCCCATGGTAAGCTAGCCCTTAGCCGATATCTTAATTTTTGGAAACCAAATATTATCATAGAGCCGCAGACATTCATTTTTTATTAACTACAATATTTTTAATAATTACTTGATGTATAAGTTTTATTTATTTGCACATGCAGTATTACATTCACCAAACATCAGACTTTGACTACAAGTATGTTATCATTACAAACATCATTAAATTTCATGTCATTAGCTTCATAAAGTAATTGCATGTTCGCTAATTTATTTATCATACATTATTGCTTACAGCTGGAAACATGAATGCATCAAATTTTCAGACCTATCGATTGCCGTCTCACAAACCAACAGTCTCACAAGTAGTGGTCAACTATGTGACACCAGTTACACCTGTAATACCACCGATTACCAATTACTTACTACCTACACCTGCCATGACTGCTGACAATAATTTCCACAGACATTTGAGTCCTCCAATGAAAGATTTTCCAAAAGTCCCTGAGACCTTAAGACCCATGGCTGTTTACAACGACACTTTCAAATCTGAACTTGATCGACCATCGAAACAATTTATGGGTAACAATATTACAGTATTTATCCCAGAAGATATCGATTCTCCATTTAAAACAATACACCCCGAACCTCCTATGGTAAACAATAATTTCGATTGGGAAATCAAATCATCACATTCAAAAGGCCCTGTTTTATCCAATCACTTCAAAAACATTCATAGCAGTTTGGCTCATGATATAAATATTTACCAGAGCCAACCATTAAATAAACCTGATGGCAAACTTCACGGATTTATACAGGAATCTAAATATAATTTGAATACTAATGAAATGAAATCGATGACTTCAAACTCCCCTCAGCAATTTTTTAAGCAAATGTATAGCAGTCCAACCGTGAAAAAGGTTCCAGTATCTCAACAGAACAACATAAATTACTTTCTTCCTGTATATGATAAAAATTCACACGTTCATGTACCATTTCAATTAGGGGATACAAAAAGTGATGATGAAATTCCTAAGCTCAATCAACCTTATTTTGACCCTAACATTCACAAAAAGTTCAATAATGACTATACGACTATCAACTTACGTAATAAAATGCTTCCCAGTTCCATTGACTATCCCAACCCCAAGTCCCATACTTCCCTTGGAAAACATGTGACTATAATGCAAAACAAAGAATCGATAGCTGGATTACGGACTGATATTAAATCGAGTATGTGGAGAAAAGATCTTGATACACATTTATTAACCAAAGAACCCAATCCGTATGAAACAGTTTTGCACAAGGTTTCATCTAACCCCAAGGCCGAATTACATTCTTTGTTTAACCCCATTATGAAGGAGGTTCCAAAGACACCTATTAAAACTTACTCGTCTCTCGATCTTGAACATCTCCTCAACCAAATGGAATTAGAATCTGAAGTTAATAGAAACACTGGACGATCAGCGGATAAAAGCCACGGTACATCCGCGGCAGGTCAGTGACCTAGCCTTGAAATGAATCTTTCTATGTATGGCCTTAATACACTATATAATAATTTTGACAGAGCGACTTTTCTTTACGTTGACCGATTATTTATACCCGTAAAATTAAAAGTAACAAACTAACCGCAAACTCAATTTGTTCCTTGCTTCTTTCATACCACTAATGTCATTACTTTTATTACATTTAACCACATCAAATAGCACTTCTTAAGTAGAATTCTATTTGTTTTTTATTATCATTATTTTATTAATCAATGCAGTAACTACTCAAAGCAGTAACTAAAATATATTGGTTGTGTGAATTACAGGTCAAATTCCACCAGGATTCCCTGCGAAACCCCCATCGCATGGACAGCCCCCTCAATTCCTACCAACGGTGCCACCTGAGGATCGATACCCACAAGAAGATATTCCCGATTACGACCAGAATAATATACATCGTCCGGTTAACCCCCTAGTTCCATCCCTATCTGGGCTTCCTCCAGGATTACCGATACCGAGTTATGGAGACGAGAATAAGAAGCTTGCGGTATTGTCGTTGCAAGGAGATTCCCCCACGAGCATAAAGATGTTATTTGGTCTCCCACCAGTATTAGTGGGACTACGTGGCAGTGTTGACTTGAGATATACGGATTCAGCGTAAGTTGCATGAAATGAAATGAAATTTATCTATTTCTTTGAATATGTGATAAACAGGTATTAACAAAATAAAAAGTCTCTAAATCTTCAATCAGGCCAACCCAACATCCATCCAAATTTTGTTAAATTTACGTAACATAGGTTTAAAAATAATCTACGGTAGTATAGCTTTGATTTTATATTTTGTATTGAAAACCTTCACACACTTTTATGAATCTTTGTCGTCTTTGTTTCGAGTGCGCCTTGGAAATAAATCAGTAACCTTCCGGAAGATATCTGAGTATTCCTACTGTATACTAAGAAGAAATAGAATAATATAGTTTGTTGAAATGTGTTGAACATTTAATTGTCTTTTTTTTATAGAGATGAAGATATATCGCAATGGTATTCTCAAGTTTTTGCACCAGCAGACGAAGTTTTGACCACACCACGCCTTGAATTCCGTTTGACTGGACTGAAACCCTCATCTACTTACAAGATCAGAGGCAAACTATACTTGCACAATCTCCCTGTTGAACCTGAAAGTGAAATATATACCGTGCGCACGCAAGATTTACCCACAGTAAGTAATTCTAGTACACTAGTGAATTCTGCATATCTGCTGCAAAAGCTTTTATAGCTTAAAAGCTTTTATAACATCATTATTCAGGTCATTTTTGATCTACCAATGCATAATAAACTTATAACTCTTTAACTCTTCTATACATAAATGTTGGTCGGAAGCACGTTGCTCCGCTTGCCCGCAAAGTTTAATAATGATTGTTAATTTATGTGATTTGATTTAATTTCTAAATTGTCAAAAAGAGTAACTGCGCGAGATTTTTGCCGGTTTCTATTTGGTAAAATCTGCCTTCCGAACCGGTGGTAAAATCCCTACAAACAGACTGATTTCAAATTTGAAAAGCAAATTTATAGACCTATTTCAAATAAATAAATTTTGGAATTGTTAGATATTTAGTCGTTCATAACTTAATTTAGTTAAACACAATTTTCAGGTACTTCCTCCAGAGGAAAAGCGAAGAAAAATAGACGGAAAATTAACCGTTGTAGATGTTAATGACACAACAGCTCATGTTAGCTGGAGGCACTTCAATGAAGAGGAATTACGATTTATTGATGGCATACAAGTTCGGTGAGATTTTTTTTATTCCAATACAAGTTAGCCCTTGACTGCAATCTCATCTGGATGATGCAATCTAAGATGGTAACGGGCTAACTTGTTAGAGGTATAGCAGTTATAATAAACCCATACCCCTAATCGGTTTCCATGCGACTTCGTACCGAAATGCTAAATAACTTGGCGACACGTCTTTGTCTGTAGCCAGGGCCGAAGTTTGCCACCCGACCAAAAATTCAAAATCCTTAAATTCAAAATTCTATAGATATAATTGAATATTGGTATGAGTATCTACACCCTACCCTTCTCTTAAAATGATGTACGAGTAGGTACTAGCTAGGTAGGTTGTCTGTTAGAGATAGCTTTCTAGTGATAAGACCGACTTTCAGTTGTTTCAGAAATAAAACGTTCTTGTTACTTAACGGTTTACAATGAAGTGTATTTTCATTACATATCCTTTAGCGCTTGAAATGCATTTCGTGATACAAATTATTATTCCCCTTTAATCAAATACTAGGCTGGGGCGTTTAATGAAGAAATGTTGACACCTCTGCAGCATTAATTGTAATGAAAAGGATGTCATTTAATATTATTTTGATTATCACTTTCGGGGGGGCAACTTCGAATCCCAGCACATACCTCTAACTTTTCGAAGTTATGCGCATAATAAGTAATTAAAATACACTTGCTTCAACGTTGAAAGAAAACATCTTGAGGAAACCTGCATCCCTCTGAGTTCTACATAATGTTCTCAAAGGTGTGTGGAGTCCATCCATCCGCTGGGCCAGCGTGGTGGACTAGGGCCTTTACCCCTTCTCATTGTGGGAAGAGACCAGTGCTCTGTAGTGGGCCGGTAATGATTGACGTGATGATGATGATAAAGGGGATGATAGGGTATTATGTAATTTTAATTTCTGTATCACAGGTATCGTCCAACTGGCACCCCAATATTCAGCATGACGGAGATTCTACACCACAGCCGGTCAGCCGCTGAGCTACATGATCTCCACCCCGGTAGCACGTACGAGGCTTCCCTCGTATTGATACCACCGCCACATGCCACCACTGAATTATACGATCCTGATAATGTTGAGTTTAGCACAACACCGTACATAGGTAAGCAGTTTTGGGTATTTTAAGGAATTTATTGCACGTAATCTCCATGTTGGGCAGACGGTTTGGTGATCGTATTAGATGGTAACAGTAGCACGAAGAACGCTGCTGCCAGTTCTGTTATATCCTCTTGGTCGCGTCGTGTATTTTGTACGATAGAAGCAGGCGTTACTTGGGGAATTCCATGACATATTATTATTATTGACGGCCTAAATGATTGTGTGATGAACATGATTGTTTTTCAGTGTCTGGGCGTTTATCTGTATATAATAAGTATTTATGTGTATTATATTCATAAAAATATTCAACAGCTATCTTAGTACCCAAAACACAAGCTACGCTTACTACGGGGCTAGATGGCGATGTGTGTATTGTCGTAGTATAGTATGTTATTTTTTATTATAAAAATTAAGCTTAATTTGCTATACTCCGCGAAAAGCAGGAGAATCTGTATAGTGTAATTTATAATTTCTTCAAACTAAAATCCGGAATTAAATTACACCATACAGATTCTCCTGCTTTTCCCGGAGTACAGCAAATTAAGCTTAATTTTCATAACTGTTTTCTGATCGTCAATAACCACATTACACCGATACTTATAAACATAAATAAAGATGACTCATCTGTCGTAGGAGAGCCTTTTACAGCTGAGCTCATCCAAAGGAGTATTATCACCATGCTCATTTCTTCCGCCAAGCATCATTGCAGAGTTCCAGCCAGGACGTGATTGCTGTTAAAATTACAGGCATAAACTCCTTCTACGTTACTTACTTACTTACGTACTCTATCTACGTTTCCTTGCTGGACACAGGGTGGCACTTAGTAAGACGTGTAGAGAATGCAAGTTCTCTGAAATGTGTTGCTCTATTTATTGGCGATGTTTTTTCACTTAGTGAGCCAGAAATGTTCGATTGTAACATTTGATATTCAACACACTACAGGTACAATTCAGCTTATACAAACTGTCCTTCATATATTCGCAGATCCATACAATTGGTCGGTGACGGTAGAAGTAAGAGCAGTGGGCTCCGGAGCAGTGGAGATGACTTGGCGAGGGATTCCCGTGCCTCCAGAAAGATGGGTGCGAGTGTATCGCGCAGCTCACGCTTGCGGGGACAGCAAAAAGGAACATGATGCATTCCGTCTCGCTGCTAGAGATTCACCTCCTGCTATCACGCTAACGGGTCTAGAACCAGATGCAAAGTAAGTATTTAAACATATCTTAGCAATAGTAGAGTTTTTGAATGAGTGATTTTTTGATGAGTGCTCTGAATGGCGTGGTTGGCGGTGTTGTTACAGGCATGAGGCTTAACATCTACGCCTCAGGTTGACCGACACAGGACGGCATTTTATAGGACGTGTTCCTTGCACGCCGTGCAAAGTATTGCTGTATAGTATAAAAAAAAAAACAATAATGTCATATAGCGAGGAGCTGATAGCAATTTCGGCTTACGATTAGTTTGTCGTTAGAAGTAACACAAAAACACTACAAAACGACATTACGAACATAGGAAGACTTGACCATTCAAAAGCACCAGATTACTTGAAATAAACGTTTTTTTTTAATTTAATAAACCTAAATGGTATAAGGAACCCATGGTTTTAAAACCTATTTTGCCTCCACCTCAGTTAGAACATCCAGGTGTTTACCTCAAATTAAAATTATATATTATCTTGATTTCAGATGCCGTGTGTGGTTAGAACTCTTCTTGAGTAACGGTAAAGTGAAGACCAGTAATGTTTTGGACATTCATACAAAATCACTAGAATCTTCAGAATCTATTGACAGTAAGTATTTCTCATATTATATTCTTCAATCCCAATTTTGCACTCTTAATAAACTGAATGATTTATAGCAATCAGTAAGAGATTATTCATAACCATGGAAATTTTACTTATTAAATGGATAAAAATTACGAACAGAAGGTTATAAAAATGATGAGAAGAATTTGGCTTTTCTCTTTCAGCGTTGGTTAGAATTTTCACCTAAGGATCACGCTATCCTGGATTCCGGGTCGACTATATACTCGTAATAATAAAATAAGGTTTTGGTTTTCCTTGCCGAGAAATTCCCAGAAATAGACCGGAATTAAGAAATTGACACTGTCCGCTCTCCTGCCTCGGAGACCGCTTTCAACAATCGGAACCAGTTGTTGTCACTAATTTTTAATACTATCGATGAAGTTATAAATTCCAGTAGAGCTTTTTGTGACAGAACTTGTCTGGATTACTACAGCCATTTTTATTTCTGCCGCTAAGTAGCATCGTTGCAATTCTGTGTTCCGGTCTGAAGGGCGTGGTTGCCGGTATAACAACACGCGAATGAAGCTTAAAACCTACGTCTCAGGTTGATGGATGTAGGGTTGCCCTCCCTAGGAAGTGTTCCTTTAATGCCCTGCGAAGTTTGGTGTTCTTTTAATGGGGAGGGTTTTTCATTTATCATCAGATGCACCATCAGCAGGGTCCGTCCATTAATATTAGATATATATATAAACTAGCTGTTGCCCGCGACTTCGTCTGCGTTTGATTTTGTTTTTTGATATGGCATTCAATTTAGTTATAGTTCTAAAAAAAATTAAAGTATTCAGTATCGCTAAGCCTTAAATGAGGGGTTTGCTGCTGTCCGCTGAGTAGTTCTGTCCTCTATCTCCAACCACATTCATCAGATCTACACAAAGTTTGGGCGAAATTAAATACATATAATAACCTCTATAGTACAAAAATAATCATTTAAATCGGTTATTATTTGTCGGAGTTATGGTGTAAAATCGTCAAACACATTCATCCCCTCTCCTAAAGGACCCGAGATTAATGTCGGGATAAAAAGTATCTTTTATTACTTCTAACACTTCTAAGAATATGTGTACAAAGTTTCATGAGGATCGATTAAGTAGTTTTTGCGTGAAAGCGTAACAAACAAACTTACATTGACATTTATAATATTAGTAGGGATAGGGATAGGGATATAATATAAATATTTTCTAAAACGTATTGGAGCAGTGTAGAGGGAGACCTGAAGTTTTAAATAGGCCTCTCTCTTACACGAGAGGAACCATGTGCCTTATCGGATAGGATATTAAAATATTCTTGAAGACAATTACAATTAAGCTAATTTGCCATAATCCGTCAAAAGCCAGAGACAGTACGGTGCAGTTTATAATTTCTTCAATCTTCTTGCAGATGTAATCGAGGCATCATCAGTTGCTGGTAGCCGTGGCCCTCCTGGTGGAGACTACTACGGAGCGCTTGTGGTAGTTGGAGTGGTGGCGGCTTTGGCCGCGCTCACGTCCGTTCTATTGCTGCTGGTTGTGGTCAGACGACATCGACCACGATCTGTGCCAATCACGTGTGAGTAACTTTGAAGATACGTCTTTAGTTTTATTAATTGATGTTGAGTTATACTCGACGTTAATAATCGGTTAAATTCAAATACTGATGACGTTCAAGATCAATGTACACGATTTCACGTTTTCGGATTGGATAGCTTACATTTCAATCATTCTAATCTTTACTGGATTTTCTATGTAAGATTTGACATGACTTTGCACTGATAATATTTAAATGCAATAGAAGAAAAAGCTAAGTTGCGGTCGACAAACCATCGAGGGGTTCACGCCAGGTAGGTGGCCTAGTGCCAACCTTCTTCGGAAATATTTTGTTCTGAGGTAATCCGGTATTCGTGGCAAAGTCTGTCAATGTTCCAAAGTATCACCTTCATTATGTCATTCCCAACCCTTTCGGAGAATTCCTGTTTTATAAGACATTCATTAGGAGGTCTCCACCTTATCCCCTATACAAGACACACGTCCGGGTGATTCTCATTACATAACATATTATATGCTCCATAAAGTCTGCGGAAACTTAATACTTAGTATCGCTTACTAGATGGTATCGTTTCAGCTGTGCCATCAGCGCCCCGAGAGTCATCTCTACCGCCTTACGACAATCCCGCGTACAAACTAGAGTTACAACAGGAGACTATGGGTGAGATAAATTATTGCTAGAATTATATCAGGTGAGCTAACTCCTTCTGGCAGAGCCCCATTCCGAAGCTCGCCAACAAGCCCGCGTTACGCTGTTACAATCATTAGGGTTAATCAGCTACACACGATCCGAAAAAAAAAAAAAGGTGAGCTAGTTGCTTGGTCCGTAAATCGTTACTCAGTAAAAAGTCCCAACCTATTGCCTTGGTTTATTTTGTATACAACATAATTGACACCAATAGCGACATATTATTTATACCAATAGGCAAAGGATTTGGTGGAATGAATGACCACAATAAAGACAGGTACCGCCACCGCGCCGCTTAATTCACAATCCTTCTAGGAAATTTCTTATGCACCTTTTTTTAGAATTAATCATTATCTTGTACGAAGAAGGAATTCACAGTGTCTGAACGGTTTCATTTATTACAGATCTCTGACAATTAAATTCCCGTGGGCACGCGAACGGGCTCAACGGGACCACTGAACGTGCACAAAATGGCCGGCCATACAATGAAATGGGTGTTTAACACACATGATTGAATATTATACTCCTAACGGTTACCTAACCTAACCTAGCGGTTTTGAAGATTTCAGGGGTTTTATTAAGATACAGAGACAAAAATAATTTATTATCTCTTTTTACCACCTATCTCATTTATCAATACATATATGAAAATATTGCACCTACTATATTTTCGTATATTGAGTAACTTACTTTAGAAAACTTTATCGTATATTCTGAGTTAAATTTCAACTCCCGTCTTTTTGTTTAGTCTAACTAGACTACTACATAAAGACTAATCTACAGGAATAATAATAAATACAAATTTAAAGTTGACCCTTGCAAACCCTTACAATTTCCTCATATATGTTTGTATGTAGGTACGTTTGACATATATGATTTTTTCAAGAACTATCCACAGCACTGTAGTGCTGTCATCTGAGTTACAAAATACGGATATCGCTATGTAGCATATCAATGTAGGTAAGAAATCATATTTTGATAGTAAAGTATGACACATAAGCATGGTAGGTCTCGACTTTTATATAAGCATGATTAAGGGGGTATCTACCATATAGGTACGTGTTCTGTACCCTTAGTACAAGATCAATATGCAAGCTATCGTTCAAGTATCCGAAATATTATGCCTTCAAAGTAATAGCTACCTAATATGTAGCGTTTCAAAGTACCAAATTCAATACTATAGATAATAGATGTTTATTTCACGAACGTACCGCTGAGAGCGCTGGCTGTGGTAGTGTAAACGAATTTGAACTTTAAACTAAGGTCCGTAAGTTCAATTTTACTCAGACCTCACATAGTTTAAATTTTCTATGCTGAATATATGATCTTGTACCAAATGTATTGACTTACTTGACCAGTTATTAAAACAATTATGTATAGAAAATGTGGTAAGTAAAACGTGTGCCTTATTGCATAATATTTTTGTATATAATGTTGATATTAAAGTTAAGGATAGGCGATACTTTAATGTGTAAGACTGGTGACCACTTTTGTGGCCACGACTTATTTAATTTTCAAAACGATGTTATTCTAGGTAAATACTAAGGCCTTCTGGCTAAATAGAATGAAAATAATAACCCATTTGCATAATTATTTCTAAACTGGACAATCTAACTTTCATTCCACTATTAAAACTGAGCATTTGTCTATGGTATAAAAACACACTGGTTTTTTTTGAAGATAATGATCATTAAAATATAATAAAAGTGTGTGTGAAAATTATGTTTTCGCTCACGATTTCTAAGCGATGTTTGTGTTGTTAATTCACTAGTGAAATAGCCGTATGTTCTTACCCTCAAAAGACAGTAAAAGTGACGGAATATAAGGCCTGCTCGACTTGTTCTGACCAAGATGAAAACCGTTTTTGTTCTCGCTCATGATGTCTTCATCTTAAGATTTCCTTGCGCCTTTTGTATTATTTTCCAATCATTGTGTTGCTCTCTATTCTTCCTTTATTTTACTTACTTGGTAGTGGTGCATAAATAAAGAGTATAAATAAAGAGTATAAATAAATAAAAAAAGGTTAAAGGTTGGTACAGAACCTACATGTGGAGTGCAAGATTTGTAATATGCATGCCATAAGGTCAGTATTTGTCGAAACTAGTTTTGCTGGTCAATATGGCACGAATTGGTATGGGTGACATTTTTTAAATGCACACTTATCATATCTACTGGTGACTTATATCACTCGCTACCCTGCCTGGGAGTAAATATTGTTTCGGCCAACTAGTTTCAATAATCTTGTCTTTCTTGATAAAGAGGGCACATCTTAGTTTTGGCATCGGTGGAAAGATAGCCGTAGCTTAGTCGTACAGCGCTCAGGCCGTGATCGCGATTGAGTTACAGGTGCAAATCCTGTCGTTTCTAAAAAAAAAATTTATATGTGTTTTTAAAAATGTTTAAATTTGATATTATCTCCAATTGTAGGTAAAAACACTATAATGAAAATTATGAAATACGTAATATTACTATGCAGTTTCACTTTGTCCGAACAAATTACTATCACTTGCGGAAACTAATACTCATCTTAAGAAGAACTTAAGTGAATGCTTTATATTTTGCGTATATCTGCCTAACTAACCAATAGATACCTATCTATTTCACCAAGCTAAGTTAAGGCTTAGGCGCCGCCGCCGGGACAAATTTCTTACGTTGTTGCCGTGGGCTTAAAAAGGTTGGAAACCCCTGAGTTAAGGTATGGTGATAAAATACAAAAACAGTACTAGAATAATGAGTTTTATGTTATTATACTTAATAAGTTACCTAGTTGGGATACTTAAAAATGTAAATGATTTCATCGCATTATGCAGTTTATTTTGTTAATAATAATATCGGATAGAATTGTTATGATAATTTTTAATGAATTAAAGTTTTATTTATAATCTGGTGTTTTATTCATCATCAATTTATTACCGGCCCACTAAAGGGCGCGGGTCAGTCTCCTCTCAGTTAAAGAATATACCACGCTGGCCAAGTTCGGATTGGTAGACTTCACGCGCCTTAAGACATTATGGAGAACTCTCAGGCTGGCAGGTGTCCTCTCGATTTTTTTGTTCACTATTAAAAACGCACGTTACAAAAAAAATTCAGTGGATCGAACTCGGTCTCCACGAAAGAAAAGCCGAAGCCCACTAGGCTTGATGTTTTATTATTTAGTATTATTCCTTGTGATTTTTTTTTAGATTTGAACACCTTCGACATTTTGATCGAATAGAAGATTTGAACACACTAATAAAGGTCAGTTAAAGTTTAGTTCAAAGGCGATTCGAAAATAAGTTGAAAGAATAAAATGAATGTTTTTGTAGGTCAAACGTAGGAAGGTACCTAGTCCTAATATTAAAAAGTTTAAATAAAGGGAAAGGTTGATAAATTACAAAAACGTCGTTTAATTCAAATACAACACCAAATCACATTATATTTTCTATAATAGTTTACATAATATAATTTCTCTTTATATGAATTTACTTAAACTAATCTCTTCTACTCAGCAATGAAACTCCTAATGCATGCCATTATAAAACTATATCAGTAAATTTATGCTATTTGTATATTTTGAAACTAAACACTTTAATTTTTTCGAACAAATTTTTATATATTATTTTAAGAAAATATATAATGTGGTGCATACGGATCCAAAGAGTAGTTATTAATCATTTTACCCGAATTAATTTTATAGCAAAGGCTGAGTCTACACTAAAACGCGATTTAATTTGTCGCGGTGCATCATCAACAGTTTCTTAGGTTGAAAAGTGTTAGTGTAGCCTAAGCTTTAAAATCACCCCAAGCAGCGTAAATATCTGCGCCTCGATGCGACATATGTAAGGAATATTTAACTGGACAACTTATATTCTTGCACAAATTGTATTGAAGTAAATATAGGAAATCGTTGTTTAAAGTTTATTAAAGGACTATTCCTGAGAAAATTAATGACATAATTATAGTAAATATATCGCGAGTTTTGCGCATGTCGCATCGAATTGCATGCCGTTGTCACTAACTCTGAAATATAAGCAACTTTTATGTTATAAACTATCTTCAAAGCACTTACCCAGACAGTGGGGGATGTGCTAAGAAAAATGTTATTCAAATGACCTTCAATTAGCTGGGTTAATAAAGGCCATTTGACAATTAAACAATGTTTAATATAATGTAACGTAACATATTTTAATAACTATAAAAAATATTTAAAATAAATACACATTAGGCACCGAGCATGTTGACGAGCGTTCCACTTTCTTTTTTCTTTATAGTGAGAACACAACGCGCACGCATTGCGACAAACGCCAGTATGTTCATTGCCTTAATCTAAATACCGAATGGAAGAAAAAACTGTGTGACATTTATAAATATATTTTCACTTCTCATGCTGCTTTTTATGCTATTGTGCATGAAGTGTTAAAAGGAATGTAATGGCAAAAGAAAAATTGTTTAGGTATGATATTTCTAAATTCCATGAAAAATACACATATACATTAGGCAGTAAAGATATCCAACTCAAAAAAAGGTTTTAACATAATTGAAATAACTGTTTCATATTACTAGCAACTGGAAAAGCAATAACTATTTATATAATCCATTTTATCCATATCCAAACATCACGAGAATTCCTTGCTTTATGCATTTGTTGAACAATCTACTATTTTATCTTTATAAACTGCGATGGCCGTTTCTTTATGTGCGATCGAAAAACTAAAACATTTGTAAACCATGGCTCTTTACGTGATCTCATCATGCGTTTGCAACTGTCAAATTATATCATACGAGTATGCATTGGATCTATGGATAAAAGAAGGCTACTTTGTGAGCCATGATAGAAATACAATAAACAAAAAGTTTAATTTGCCTGTTATGAATAAGTTTTAATTACGATGACGAAAAAAGAAAATAAATGCACATAACAGTACATCTTATGACAGTCAAATTGTAACTACAAAATGTACGGAGATGCAAAAAGCCCATGGGGGAGAGAAGGAAAAGGACAGTTTTTATTATTTATGGGGGTGTGTTACGATTCGAATATCATAGCGCATAGAGCTCGGGAATATTGAGATGGGATGAAACGGAATGGCACAAACTAAAAGAAGAAAGAGAGTTTATTCCCAAAATAAATTTCGTAATATTGCTTCGATCAGATTTGAATCTGTTATATTGACATATTTAAAAGCCACTTAAATTTCATCTCTGATGGTTAAACATCTTAAATAAAATGGGGTCCACATTTTAGTTTTTAGTTAATTTCACACAATTCTTCAGATTCATAAAACATTGAAGGCTTTGCAAAAAATCCGCTAAACGACACTTTTATACCACACAATAAAAATACCAACAAGTTTAAAAAATTACCTTTTTTCAAGGCCTATCGCAAAACAAAGTTTAAAAGCTATCGTAGTCGTAAGAGGTCAATGCTTTATTGCATGAAGAATGTTCAGGTCCTTAAAAATGTTCAGCTCATTACCCACCTAACAAAAGGATCTTACACTGCTCCGTTTGTTTTGAAACTTGGTTTTCCAAGACGGTCCTTCAGCTGATGCTGTAGCATCAAGCTGTCTGCGGGATTCCCAACTTCTTAAAAACTTACAGCAGATATTGGCTGTTTGGGCTCATTAGATTGATCTCAATGATTATTGAACGATGAACTATGGTGGGAAAAATATTGGTATATATAACTAAAAGAATGAAAACTAAATAGGCAATGAAACATTAATTGCGTGGAATCAAAAAACTGTAGAGCTTTTCGTGACAGAGCTCGTCCGGGAAAGAATTTCTGCCACCTACCAGCTTTGACGTTTGGTCTGAAACGCGCGGTTAGCAGTCGACACATTGGAATAAAAAGTACCCTATGTTCCACTCCGTTTTCAACAAACACTATGCCAAAAATCAAGTCGATTGGCTAATTCAGAGCGTAAAGTAAGGATAGCAAATAAACACACTTTCATATTTCACACACATATCGCATAGATGATGATGAACTAGAATGTATACAGAGTGCCCTTCAGTTACATAAATCCTTAACTTCTTCTTTTCCTGGAGCCCTAGTACTTATGAGTTAACTAAAGGTACAATTAACTGCCTTGGTCTGGTGATTAATACTTCTATCTGATGATAATAGTATACGTACATATCAAAAGGTACATAAAACATAAATACAAATAAAATAAAAATATTAATTAGTAAATCTTGCTCAACTTCCAATTTTACAATAATCCATTGTATAAAATGGCAATTATTCTATATAACCATGTTTCAATCAATTTGCGTTTTATTTTCTGATATGTTTCGGACAATGTGATCAATGCTAATAATATTTTATTTATAGGAGATGAACAAAATTTATTTAAGTATTTACTGGAGCTACTTATAAACTTCAGGTAATGAATTACTAGTTGTCACTGTAGGTACTTATTAATTTATCAATTTATCAATAATTAATTAATGTTTTTATGCAAGGCCATTTATTTATAATATTGAATTGAAAGTGGTTATTTAATATACAAAATAGTAATAATAAATGCACTATTATGACTAGAAATTCTTCACCATATATCCTGATACCAGATATTCTGCTGTTATAATAGTATTATAATTAATTATGCTGAGGCCTCATACATGGCAATATTATTCTTGGAAAATGGGGATATTATTTTCTACATAGAAATTTCTTTTTTTGCCTTTGGCGAAGTAGGTTCATGGTCGCAGGCATCATTTTTCTTTAGAATAGAGAAATGGAAGGGATATTTTTTGGCCTCGGGCGAAGTACATGGCAAAGTCAAATTATTTCGGAGTTATAGATATTTTTTTTTTATATCACAACACACACAAGCAGGGCTAAGCATGGGCAAACAAATAATTATGTTTGGCCATTATATCATCTTATCTCATGAAAAAATGGTAGACATACTTATGTCGCAGCGCACGTTAGCCATACTGGTAAGTGAAATGTAGTACGCGCGAACTGAAGTGTGATCATTCAACCAAAGTTCTTTTCGAAATCCGACAAGCGTGCGAAACGACAAATCTTTGTCCACTTTGAAACGCAATGATTGGGCTAATATAGAGAGAGAATGCCTGCCGAACCCGCGCGGCCGCGGTCGAAACCATAACAAACATAGAGTCTTCATAACAAAAGTGCTCAAGCTATATATATTCATATAGCTAATATATATATAACTAATCGTTTCTTTCCGACATCGTAACGGAACTTTTAAGTCGCTGGTAACAGCGCTGGTAGCCATGTCCGAAGCCTCCCACTAGACGATGAAAAGACTCGAAATAAATGCATTTTTAATATGAATTTTATAGTTCGCGATAATGCAGAAAATTGCGTGAGTATAATGAGTATTAGGTCCCAGCATTATTAATAATCAACAACAAAGCAAAGTAATTTGTCTACAAAAAAGTTATCGGAGTCGGAAATATTTATAATATTGCACGATGTCATGGCCCCCTGCTAAATGTAATAATGTACCTATTATTTGATTTTATCACGTAGTTTATTATTTTAATTATGAAATAAAATATTGAGAAAATACTTAAGCTACATACACACTGTGATTAATATTCATTAAAAACAATCTTATTTAAGTACTTTTAGGATAGAAATTATAAGAGATACCAACTATGTTAGTAATCATGTTGCCCAAAAAGTGCATAATTCAGTGTGTACCAAGCTTAAAGAAGTTTTACTACTCTAAACATTGTTCTATAGATAAAGAAGTGAACCAATTAAGTATAGGAAAGTTTATAATTCTCAGTTTTCGTTCAAAATACAATATTTCTGATACATTGATGAATTCTTTTGTTTATATAAAACTTACATAGATGTGGAGAACACGAGTAATAGATATTAGAAGATTAGTGAAATATCTACAGCCTACCTTCGTGGATCTAGAAATGAGACGTACTCGCAAATCGTAGAAAATTAACAAACCTTCTTGATAAACGGAAATAGTTATTTATTTTAACAACAGTTCCGTGTGGCGAGGACAGATCAGACTACAGTTGTCACCACACTCTCCCCGCGGATGTCATAAAGTTCGACTAAATACTAGCATCTACTGCGATCACCAACCCATGGTGATCATTTTGGGCAAAGACCTCTCCCTTTTGTTGGGAGAGGCCTTTAGACCAGCAGTCGACTGTAATAGACTATTGATGTAAAGAAACATGAGAATATCTCTGAGGAACTATGGTCTTTGAGCTCTGAAAATTTTAAAAACATGTCACACAACATTATGATGTATTTCACTAAACCTTTGCTACATGATTTACGCGATGTCTATAGAAAAAATGGCTAATTCTTGTTTTCACTAACCAGGAATACAGAAACGGCTATCTAACGCCTAATCTAAGTAGATTCCTAGGCATACATAAACCGTCCACAAATAGTTATCACCTAAGAATTGGTGAGACTTTTTTCCTATAGACATCGCCTAAATCATTAGGGTTGGTGAAAACGGTCATAATAGATGTTATTTATTTAAGCATTGCCTTAAAACGGGCATTAGTATAAGATTTTAAAAGCTAATACATGCCTTCACATTTATAGCCGTCGCCCTGGGCGTAAAGTCAGGAACATAAAATCAAAACAAGAAAGGACCTGGAGGCTTTACCGTTTTTACTGTATTCGCGAAAATAACATAGCTTGGAGAACCGATGAGCGTTGGGGTCCCAAGGTGCTTAAACGGCGACCCCATAAAACTAGCCAGAAGTTTGACACTATACCCGTCCCTCCAGGCTGCTACAAATAAGCGGCCTAGGACCGTGAATTTGTGAACTCTCGAACTAAAGACCAAATCACCTATGTGCAGCTGTTGACTTCAATCAGTTGATATGATAACAAAAATGATGATTCGCTAAAGTATACCTAACTAAGGAAATTAATGGGAATTACTTGCTACGTGCGTGGACTACGGCCGTAACCCCTTCTCAGTGTGGGACTCGTGCCCTTTAGTGGGCCGATAATGAGATGAAATGATGTTGATGACGATGACTTGATACCACTTGGTGACTACGTGACATAAAACAAGGGATTTACCCAATATGATGTAAAGATTCCGGTGAATTTTCTTATTCATCACCGATTTACATCACGATTTACATAACCATTCATTATCACCATCAACTAGCTACCGGACGATTACAAGGTATGGGTCTTCTTTCAGAATAACAAGGGTTTAGGCCATAGTCCATCACGCTGGCTAAGTGCGGATTGGTAAGACTTCACACTCCTTTGAGTGTACTCTCCGGGATGAAGGTTTCCTCACGATGTTTTCCTTTACCGTTAAAGCAAGTGATATTTAATTGCTTCAATTAAAAATGCACATGACTCCCAAAAGTTCGAAGAGGTCGAACACGGTCATTCCGGAAGCCGGAAGAGAATCCGAATTCGCTTTAGGAATTCTCTTTCGGAATCTCGAAACCGAAATCTCTGGGCTATCACCGCTATAGAAACGATCATTATACATAGTCAATTTGGCGAAGCTACCTGGTTCTTCCATATTTTTTACGGTATAATTTAGTGGTTGAATTTGTCGATAATAATGGCCTCGGGTTTTTAAGACCATGAACGTTCAAGGAGGTTGCTCTCATTTCTAGATCGTTACATCAGAGTCTACTTTGTAGTCGCATTGTCTTCGTGCGCCTTCTTGACGACGGCTAGCTTGGAGTGGGGGTCTTCGGGCTGGAGCTGCGCGTACGGCGGGGCTCGCGTGCCGTGCAGCACTAGCGACCATCCTCGGAGCCAGCCGGAAGCCGAACTTGGACCTGATCCGCCGCTAAACCGCCCCTGGAAATTTAATATGAGAGCTAACTACGATTATAACATAAATCCGAGGAGTTTATATATTTTTTTAATGCGTTAATTTCTGGAACCACAAGTTAGAATTAAAATATATTAAGGGTAACGATTAAAATGTTTAATACATAATTTAAGACATTAAAATTCCAACTAAAATAGCGGATATTTATTGGAAATTAATTGCGGGATATGCTAATTGGATTTGATAAATATTTATTGCAATTGTTAGCCCAATTCATGAGGAAGGTTGAAAGCTATTAGGTATTAAAATAACGCTACAACCCTTAGTAGTTGTGCAATTGGCTGATACGACGCGGTAGGACGTGGAATGAAAGTTTGTATTGGTTTACAATTCAGTAGTTGTATGGGGAAGAAGAGGTGAGGAACCGCTAATTCATCGTATAAATGACTTGTAGGTATACCTTTCTATACTTACTAAAAGTAAAAATGTAGTATAAGTACTTGTTTTAGCCCTTCTTTGTGTAACAGATTGCACACATTGTGACAAAATCTGCAGCTTTACTTACGTTACAGATTACACCAACTACATAAAAATAACAGTCAAAACAATTTTTTTTTTTTACAAAAATTAAAAACCTAGGCTCGGTTGTAAACCAACAGAATTCTTCTCTTTAATTATTTATTTATTAATTAATTTATTTATTATGTTTATCTTTATTTTACGTGTTATTAAGTAGGTACATGATTCCTTTAGATGCTTTTTGAACTCACATTTTTCTTGATTTTTTGATAATTTAATTTTAGTGTCATCCCTGTACAATTACAATTATAGTAACCCTGCCCACTTTACCAAAGATTTGACTGGTAGAAAATACCTCCGGGTAACACTGAGTATTCCAAGAAGTTCAAACAACATCAACTATTTTTATGTCCATGAAATTCTTTACAACGAATAAAATACTAAATCTTCTTGACCATTTTTCTAACTAGATGGTTAACGGCTTCTATCTTGACAGAAAGTAGAAATGGAAATGTGGCTTTGGTGCTTGTGAAATCGATCACATATACAAAATAATAAGTCGACAGGCGAAACTCAGATCAGTTTCGCGTATGAACATATATTCCACACACAAACAAACCTCTAAGGTCCAAACACCCTGCGGGTACTCGCCCCACGTGTGTGTGGTCATGAAGGGCCACTTCGTGAACCCGTCCCGACTGTCATCATCGTTCGCGCGGCGGCTCAGTATCATTGATCTGCGGAAAAGCCATTGGTTGGTCGAAACTTTCAAATTAAAAATTCAAGCCTTCAAGTTTTGAAACGTCACGTCAGTCTGTTTGTAGTGACTCTACCACCGGTTTGGAAGCAGATTCTACCAAATTTCATTACAAATTCAAAATTCATTTAATTAAAGTAGTCTTCAAGTCGGTTGGAAGCACATTCAACAGAGAAGAGCCGGCAAGAAACTCATCTGATTGCATTGCCATCATTATTTTTCTTGTGTATTATCTGTTAAAGAATTTTCAATACCAGCCTGGAGTAATACGTGGTAAATACGGCGGTGGCAACTCACATGCTTTGAAGAGCATGTTAAGACGGCGTTTGGATAATAGTAAAAGCCCACCAACCCACTTTGGAGCAGTGTGGTGGGTGATGCTTTTAAACCGTCTCTCCTATGAGAGGCGAGGCCTGTGCTTAGCAGTAGGACGTTAATAGGCTTCGGAGGATGATTTATAGTAGAGATAGTATGAGATATATATATATATTGACAGATAGTCTTTATTGCACGTAGCAATGTAAAATAAAGTATACAAAGAAACATTAAAAAAGTATACCAAAAGGCTTAAGTAGGTATGCCTTCAGCTTAAATTTTTCCAGACAACTTTTGGTTTTAGGTTTGGTTTTGGTTTTTAGGTTTGCAAAGTTTCAATCTAATACGGGTGCAGGTGTGTTTCTTTTCTCTGTCGACTCGATTTTCACATTGATATACTGGTTAACATGTTTGACTATATATGTAGATAATGAAGTATGTTTTTTGGTTGATCTAAACATATATATGTATCTAGCTGCCCTATGAAGAAAATTCTCGGTACCCTTAGTACAAGAGGTGCTCGCTCGCAATCGAGGCTTCGTTTTCGAGTGTTAAAATACTTTAACATTGGAGTAAAATGGATCTTATGTAATTGTGATAAAGCCTACAATTCTTCAGCTCGGTATTTCGACAGATTATTTGTAAAATAAAAATCTGAAGCGCAGGATTTTCGACTATAAACGACATTGTGGTTGACGTTGACATATTTTTGGAATAGGGCTAGTTGCAAGGACGGAAAATAACGTATTCAATTTAATTCTCGCGCATAAAAGAACGCGGGCAACATCTAGTCTTCTAGAAAAGAGGAGGTCTGTACCAGATTTAATTGGGCAATATAAGTTGATGATAAAGTTGACGATGATAAAAGTAATTACCTAGTGCCCATGGGGCTGATTAGGAAGAACTCTAGGTCGCCACGTCGCGTCGCGTTGGCACTGACAACCGCTTGGACATGCTCCAAGTAGCGTACCTCGCTTGGAGTTCCAGCGCATGCCGTCGTGTCTATGTGCAGTTTTATAGACTCCTCGCCCTCTGGAGGTATCTCGCTGTAAGAAACAACAGTAAGAACAGTTAAACCAAGTCTTGTACGAGCGCGTCTTTGGTGCGCAGGGTGCGGGATAGCTCCAACAAAGTTCTGAGGATGATTGCGGCTAGACTGGCCTGTCATTACCAGCATTGCTGTGATAGGCACATCGCAATACCAATGCCGCCTAGATAGTATTGAGGGATTGTTCTTATTCTTCCTTTTCTTTAAAAGAAAATTTCTTTCTTTTTTTTATTTTTCAATTGGTTTATTTGGATCAGATTTAATTTAGTTTTTTTTTTAATTAATTTATATTTGACATGTATATATTTTAATTGCATTTAATTTTATTTCGTAACTGATGTTAAATTTTATGGTTAACGCCTGAAATAAATGATTATTATTGTTATTAATGATTTACGGACCAAGCAGATGTCCCACCACCAAGCATGTGTGATGGTAATTGGAAAACCATCGCCTATAAACAGAGCAATACTTAAACTTACTTATTACTTGGACAAAGGGTGGTACGTTGCAGGACATGTCCTTGCATGTGACCTTAGTGGTAGTTCTTCCGCGGACGAGCACTGTCACAAAAAGCTCTTCTTATTTGACTCCAATTCCAATTCTTATTTGACGCGCACGCAGATAAACCAAAACCCCACAAGTAATCTGAGCATGTCCCAACATGCTCAGATTACTTGTGGGGTTTTTTGACCACCAAATTTTGTTAGAACCACCACTAGGTATTCAGATTGAGTTTATATTAATATTATTATATAAACTAAACCACTAGGTATTCAGATATCAACATTGGGAATACTGGATTCGTTCTTAATTCTCCAATAACCCGAAGCCTAAAGAAAAAAACTTTGAAGAGTGTTTGTCCTATCTGTGTTGAAGTATGGATCAGAAACGTGGAAACTGACATTTAGCCTTGTCCACTTGTCCTAAATCCGTAAGAAATTTAAAGTTAGCGATATTATTTAGATTATTAGATTACGCAGATGAAGTGGAATGACAGGCCATCTTATTCACAAATCCGTAAGCGCTGGGAAAGACAGCAAGAGAAAAAGCACAGCTTGTAAAGATTTTCGTCTTCCGTGGCGCAACGGTGAGCGCTGTTAATTTAAGCACCAGGTCCGGGGGTCGATTCCCGATAATTTCTGAATTTTCTCTGTTCTGGTCTGGTGGGAGGCTTTGGCTGTGGCTTATTACCACCCTACCGACAAAGAGGGGCCGCTAGGCGATTTAGTGTTCCGCTGCGATGTCGAGTACAAACCGATTAGGGCTATGACTACCATACTCCCTAGCAGGTTAGCCAGATACAATTTTAAATGCATCATCACTTACCACCAGGTGAGATTGCAGTCAAGGGCTAACTTGCAGTGGAATAAAAAAAAATCACCAGCTCTATGACCCGATAATTTAAAGAATTAGCGGAAAGAGTTAGCGGAGAGAGTTAGACATCGGATCGTGCGTCGAGACTCTCAGAAAGCCTTATATCAGGCAGTGGATGCATTCAGCATCTTGTTATATGTTTGGATTCAGGTATGATGTAAAAAGTATACAGTGTTGCCAAATACAGGCCCATGCGACTTTTAAATAATACTTACGTATGAGTGTTCACAGAGCCAGCCTCACAATGATACCGGGGTGGCACAGACCGCCAGTTGGCAGCCAGAGCTGTCATAGCACCAGCGTCCAGCACCCCGAACCCAAACAGATGATTGAACTCCAACCCCACACCGTTCATAGTCCAGTGGAAGCGACCCTGAAAGTTATTGGTACTTATATGAAAAATCGTACTGCACTACAGGCCACGGGTCCCCTCACTCAATGAGAAGGAGTTAAGGCAGTGGTGTGCATAGAGGGTATGCACAGAGTATGCAGATGATATAAAATGAAGAAAATCTCCAGTACGAGTTATAAAAAACTCAAGGATAGACTTTGTAAGAGTTATTTGTAAGAGGTTGCTTGGAAGCATCCGGCTCCGCTTTCAGCTCTCACAAGATAGAAAAATGAATGTTAAAATACAAAATGTAAATTGTTGATGTTGGAAAAGAGCAACTGCTGAGTTTCTTGCCGGCTTCTTCTCGGTAGAATCTGCCTTCCGAACCGGTGGTAGAATCACTACAAACAGACAGACTTGACGTTTCAAAAGTGCTTATATTAGGCCTACTTGAAATAAATGAATTTTGAATTTGAATTTGAATTTGAATATTAAAAGCCTTAAGTGTTTAAACCCCTACTGGAGATTTTCTTCATTTTATACCATTTGCATACCCTGTGTATACCCTCTATGCAGTTAAGGCCGTAGTCGACCGCTCTGGCTCAGTGCGGTGGACTTCACACACCTTTGAGAACAGTATGGAGAACTCTCATGTATGCATGTTTCTTTACGATGTTTTCCTTCAAGCAAGTGATATTTTAATTGTTTAAAACGTACTTAGCTTAGGAAAGTTAGATGTGCTTGCTGGGATTCGAACTCGAGCCCCCGATAGTGAAGTCGAAGCGCTATTAGCCCAGTTGGTAAGACCAACTGGGCTAATAGCGCTTCACAAATCCTTATATCTCATGCATTTTGGCAGGCTAATATTTCGATATTTTTATGAGAAAAAGATTGAAGCGGTAGCCTAAATGTTATTTTGTGTTTAAAATCTGCATTTTGTAAGGGAAGTTTTCCCGCCTCTTCTTATAACATAAGATTTGTAGTTAACAGTACGGTATTCTTAACCAATGGACGAAGGGAAGAAATTCTTATTTGTGCTGCATAAATTCATTCATATGTCGTATTCAGTGATAAGACAAAACATGGTTAAACGATAGGCACCGTAAGTGTCAAAAACTACGTTCATTATTTTCCCCCGTTTATCTAGTTGTTATACAAACATTATGGGAAATCTTATCTATCAATTGCGTAGTAGGTGTAGCACCTATTGATAAAACCTGTAGTAGCAACAAGAATGGCTGTCATAAATGCTGTATCCGCTATCAACCATGTCGCAAGCCATGTTCAAAAGCTCATTGTGTTAATCCCGATTGTTTCAGGCATCGATAACATGTTTTGAACCGATTTCTACCTACAGTAACACGGCTTTTTGCCTTTTATTAACCGACTTACAAAAAGGATTTCTGTGTTGGATCTCGTAAAATAGTAACTCTATTCGAAATTCAGTTTTTTTAAGTAGGTTTGCTTAATAAGGACTTTTGAAAGGCAAGTTCTACTGTTTATAGAGAATTTTAGGTGTATATAGAACAGTAGTTTAAATGTATTTAGTTAAGCGACACGTGTTACTCTAGTTTTTGTAGTTTATAAAGTTAGTTGCTAAGATAATCTTTAAAATTTTTTCTTTATTTTTTTCTTTTTTGAAAAAACTGTCATAGTAAAAGAAAATTCATTATTAATAGTAATAGTTATACAAAGCTATTAAAAAACACTAGTGAAAAAGGTAGATTCTTCCAGCAAGAATGTAGCAAAAAAACGGTACCCAGTTGCTTCTTTTGAAATTGAACATGTCATATTTCTATCTCGTGAAATATTAAAGCAGTGTGACCTTATTTCTAGCAACCTTAAAAACGATTCTGTAGTATATGGCACGACTAAACTCATGCTTTGGTAGGCCATAAAACTAAAAAAAGTGTTGCAAAAAAAATCCTTAAGCAAATAACTATTTCTTAACTTAAGCTTGACACTAGGTATGATATTTAAAGATTAGAAATAAAATACTTTTTTTTTGTTCTTTTAAATACAAAATATTTCTTCATTATAAACCAAATAATTGAGAGTGGGCTTATGTAAATACCTGTACCTTCTTTGTGGGAATTAATATGAACTAAAGTTCATTGAAAAAGTTTAAGTCAAATGTCTTACCTTAGCGTCGTACAAAGAGTTTCTCTTCGATGTTAACACCGACAGGTGCTGAATGTCGCGCCAAGTTAGCTTTGGGCTGAAAAATTAAGAGGTTATAGGTTTTTGCATACTCTCCGAAATTCTTATTCAGTTTAGTACTAGTTATCAGTTTCTCTTAACTAGCTGTTTTCCGCGACTTTCTTTGGATATATTAATGCCCGCAGGATCCCTTTGTTTCCCTGGCTAAAACAATCTTTAAAAGTTCTCTATCTCTGTGCCAAGATTTATCAAAATGGATGCCACAGTTGAGTCTAACATTGGAAGGTCACACAAACATGTAGTAAAAGTCTTGAGATACTCTCCACAAGAAACTATTCCAAGGCAATCATTTACATAAAGTAGCGCAAGAATTGTCTTTGAATACTAAATGCTCAGTTTTAATACACCATTAAATATTATTGGCGTCTTAATAGTTATTAGAAACTAGAAGCGTAACACGAAGTAGTGGTGGGTTTTTTTTTATTAGGTACCTGCTGACTGACTGCTGAATTATTTAAGAAAAAAAAAAAAGAATTAGTTAAGAATTATTTCTTAACAATTATTCATTGTAAAGTCAACATCTCCTGAGGATGCTCCGGTTTCGGAGCGAAACGTGCGTAGAGGGTACATTGCCACGGATCTGTTTGGTGTAGAGGATACGGATTGAAGTAATTATATATTAGACCATACAGATTCTGCTGCTGTTCGCGGAGTATAGCAAATTAAGCTTTAATGTATATTATGGATTTCCGCAAAGTAACGCCTGCTTCTATCCAACTTTTTTTTATATAAATATACTACGACAATACGCACATCGTCATCTAGCCCCAAAGTAAGCGTAGCTTGTATGGGTAATGGGTACTAATATGCCTGATGAATATTTTTATGAATAATATATACGTAAATACTTATACTATGCAAATAAACACCCAGACACTGAAAAACATTCTCGTTCATCACACGAACATTTTCCAGTGGGAACCGAACACACGGCCTTGGACTCAGAAAGTAGGGTCGCTGTCCACTGCGTCAGTCGACCGTCTGATGTTGCCGTACATTGTTCAACAAGGGGGTAAAGATTTATCTTACGATACGGGCGCCGGGATTAATTCCAAGCCAACGAGAGATTTTAGAGTAGCTCACGGCCGCGGCCCTGGGCGTAGAAAGGGTGTTACATCTAGAATCCTGAGAGTAGCGAGGGGTTTAGGGGCGCCCAAAACAAAAGCAGCTTTAACCCTGAGTTGAACTCTACCTACTCTATTTTTTTTACAATATATACTCTATGGTTCGCGCTTCACAGGCTCTGGTGAGTGACAGGGATGTAATCATAAGTAAGAGCGAGAAAGCAATATTAGAATGAACAGATTTTAATCAGATACGCCGTGCGTACGAAGTTCCTTATTCAAATCATAAAAGCCCCTAGGAACTCCAGTACAACATTACTTACCCGCTAAGCTTATAGGTATTTTTGATGCACTTGACATGTCAATACTAGGCTTACATAGCCTCCTCTTCCCCTCGGACCTCGATCAGGAGTAGACGCGTAAACTGTGTTAATTTCAATTTTTATTTTGTATAATTTTTATTCTAAATTAGTAGAGTAATTTATTCAATATATTAGGCGTGCATAAGTGTTAAGGAGTTGTATGAAACGTAGTGGCGATAATTAAAAACCCGCTCGACGCCATTGCTGTTACACGCACCGCCCCTGCAGCGCAGCCATCTTGCGGTGGGTGTGACATAGCTGCTCACGCGCCGCCTTTTTCGAAACCATTTTGGACGGAGGTGAATCGACTATTGCTGCCCTGGTACTGCGACGTTGATACTGATAAAACTAGACACACACAATTCTGCATTCTTCGGTTCCGTGTGTAGCTCAGACCATCCACAACATAGATACTGCAAAATAGAGAGGGCTTCTTTGCTTCTCTGTTTCATTTTTTTTTTTTTTTGTGCCTTTTTCTTCGTCTCTGGTCCAATAAGGATGATGGATAAATCTCTGTCAGAAACCAACTTAGATGGTATTTGCAGTAAAGACACCACACCACCAAATTTCACATCGCTTCGATACAAAAGAAAACGGGATGAGGTTGGCTCTGCAGATTTTAGGATCTTCCAGGAAGAGATGAGAGATATGATCAAATCACTTTTTTCCGTGCAGGAACAAGAGTTAAAAAAGATTGCCCCCACACTCAAGGATATACAACAGTCGTATCAAAATATTGAGAAAACGATTGCATTCTTGTCTGCACAGAATGAAGAATTTAAAGAACAAATTTTTAAATTGGAAACTCAAGTTAAGGAAGACCGAACGTATATTGGTGTTTTAGAAGAAAAAATAGAGGACTTACAGAGAGGAAGTAGAAAATCAAATTTTGAAATAAAAAATGCTCCAAAGAAAAGTAATGAAACGAAGGAAGATTTAATTGAAATGGTCAATTGTTTGTCAAAATGTGTTGGTAGTAGCTTAACTAATGCGAATATAACAGACATATAAAGAGTGCGTGGGAAAAGAGAGGGCATTACTAACACACCAATCGTTGTTGAAACCTCTTCTACCATACTTAAGTCTGATATCTTGAGGTTGTGTAAAATGTATAATGTTAAACACAAATCTAAATTGTGTGCCAAAAATCTAGGATTCCGCACCTCAGAAGACACTCCTATATTTGTATCAGATCAGCTTACCCCTAAGGGAGCCCGTCTTTATTTTCTTGCTCGTGAACTGGTGAAAACGAAGGCATACCGATTCTGCTGGACAGCGTTTGGGAAAATTCATGTAAGAAAGGACGAAAACTCCCCTATCATTACTATAAAAGATGAAGCTCAGATCTCATACCTATTACGTGGAGCATGACTAAGACACTTTGTTATTATTAATTTATTTTTATTAACACTAAATCTAGTTTTAAACTGCTGGTCAACTAATTTTTATTTGCTTTTTAAAAATATGTTACACTACTACAATACTCACACTTGCACTCAAACATCAAACACATTACACTACAAGAATATTGATATATTCCCGTTCAAACACACGCGTCATCATCAGTGGCTTAGCCCCACACAATTCATGCTAAGAGTCATTACATCCAGTCTTTTTCTATTAAATTATGGATAACACATCACTAACTCAATCCGACCTAGACAATGCAGAAATTTCGCAAGCAGTGATATGTGAAATATCAGATCTTCCAAAGCATATTAGTATTAATAACAAAGGTCTTACTGTCCTTTCTCAAAATATTAGAAGTATTTATCGTAACTTTGATGACTTTTGTGTGACCTTGTCCCAGTTAAATCACGAACCTGATGTTTTGATTCTTACTGAATGCTGGCTGAGCCAAAATAAGCCTATTCCTCAACTGAGAAATTACATCTCTCATAATTCTACTATGCATTTAAACCAAAATGATGGTGTAGTTGCCTATACTAAAAATACAATCAAGGTTAATGTTAAAGAAGTTCAGCTAGTGCATGCATCATGCTTACAATTAGTAACAAATAACAACAATGTAATATTAGGCATCTATCGCTCGCCATCTCATAACAGTGCTGATAGTTTTATTGAATCTCTTAACTCGCATTTAGAAAATATTAAATCCTACAAGAATATCACAATAACTGGTGACATAAATATAAATATTATTTCAAAACTTACTGAACACACGTACGAACGCAACAATAGAACAAATTACCTTAATATGCTCACTCTTCATGGTTTACTTCCAGGTCATTTACTACCAACTAGGGAAGATAATTGCTTGGATCACTGTATGCTTAAATTAGAGAAAACCAAACGTAGTGCTTTTATAGCTGTACTCAATACTACTGTTACTGACCATGCCATGCAACTTCTTCACTTATCAAATATAGTTGGTAGCAAATATAGATGTTCAAAGATCAAGACAATTACTGACTTTAATGAAGCACTCAAGAGTCTTGCTAATAAAAACATCTCTATACTACTACATTGCGATAACCCTAATATATTAATTGAAGAATTAACAAATAAAATTAAAGATTCTCTAGACGAAAATACAAGAACTTTACTAATTCCTAAATGTAAACGTATTATTAAACCGTGGATAACTCCAGGAGTCCTGCGTTGTATAAGGCACAGAAAAAAGTTACAGAAAAGTTTTCGTGCTAATTCTTTTGATGGTAACTTAAAAATTGTTTACAAAAGATATCGCAACCATTGTAATAACTTAATTAAAAAACTAAAACGTAAATTTGAAAAAGACCAGTTGAATAAATCTACAAAAAATTATAAAGCACTTTGGAAAAAGAAAGAACTAAAGAACATTAAAAGTTTTACTAATCTGAATATCTCAAAAAATAAAAATACGGATCTCCTAAGTATTAAGCCTTCCCCTTCTGAATCTGTTCATCTTGTTAATACATATTTTGCTAGTGTTGGAAAAAAACTGGCCGAGAATATCCTTCTAAATAATCCGCAACAAAAGCCACCTAGGCTCATCACCTCTAACTACTCCCATTATTCATCATTTGGCCTCCTTGAAACTGATTTTAAGGAAGTTAGTGACATACTTGTGAATCTAAAAACGGGTAGTGCATCAGGGTGGGACAATGTCCCAACAGAATTTCTTAAACTAGCTAACAATTTGATTGCTCCCATCATTGCGCACTTTGTTAATCGTTGCTTCAGTACAGGAAATTTTCCTGCTATCTTAAAAAAATCGATTGTTACACCAGTCCATAAGGGGGGGAACCACTAATGATGTTAGTAACTTTAGACCGATCTCAGTATTACCTGCTATCTCCAAAGTTTTTGAAAAAATAATCAACATACGACTGCTTATTTATTTAGAACAACGCAATATATTATCTGAATGCCAATACGGATTCAGACGAGGTAAGTCTACAGAAGATGCTGTATCAGCACTTAGTACTCTCATCGTAAAACAGTTAGATAGCAATAAAAAATGTCTCACAGTCTTCCTTGATCTTAGAAAAGCTTTTGATACTGTTTCGGTGCCCATTCTTATCAAAAAACTCGAATCTATTGGTGTAAGGGATACGACATTGTCTTTGTTTAAGAGCTATCTGAGTGAGCGTACCCAAGTAATCAAGATTGATGGATATATTAGTAGGGAGATAGATATTAATTATGGCGTCCCCCAGGGTAGTGTTTTGGGTCCAACCTTATTTTTAATCTATATCAATGAACTGTGTAATCTAAAGCTACAACATGGACAAATCTTTTCATACGCAGATGACACTGCCATTGTGTTCACTGGCAACTCTTGGGAAGAAGTTCACAGTCATGCTGAGAGAGGGCTCAGGAACATTTCTAAGTGGCTGGTATGGAATCTTTTGACGCTTAATACAGAAAAAACTAAATATATGTGTTTTACTATCCGTGAATGTACACAACCAGGTCAACATCTTAAACTTAAGATTCATACATGCGGACAGTTACGCAATGACGCGATCTGTGACTGCCCGGTTATACAGAAAGTTTCGACTATTAAGTACCTCGGTGTAGTGCTAGATCATCGAATGACTTGGTATTTTCATATAGATTTAGTCTCTAACAGGATCAGGAAACTAATATGGATATTCAAAAGCCTGAGACATATAGCTTCTAAAAAAATTTTGAATACGGTGTACATAACTCTTGTTCAATCAATTATATGCTACTGTATAACAGTCTGGGGTGGTGCAGCCAAAACGAAATTTATTGAGCTAGAGAGAGCCCAACGATCTCTTTTAAAAGTAATGTTCTTTAAATCTTATCTGTTCCCTACTTCACAACTCTACTCCACCTCTGGGATACTTTCAGTCAGGCAGCTATATGTTTTGAACATAGTTCTTAGAAGGCACAAATCTTTACCGTTTATAGCTTTAAATAAACGTAATCGATTTGTTGTGGCAAAACCTCTTCGCACCAGAACTGTTTTTGCGCGAAATCAATATTTCTCGCAATCAAATTACTTATATAACACGATTAACAGAAAACTTAAAATATATCCGCATAAATTGCATGCATGCAAAGAAATATTAAATAAATTTCTATTAACATTAAATTATAATGAAGTGGAATCGCTATTAAAACGCATAATTTAATATTAAGTACAATTATAGAGGTTAAAACACACACACACACGCACGCACACGCACACGCACACGCACGCACACACACACCCACACGCATACTCACACCCTCACGCATACTCACAAACACGCACGCGAATTACTTTACACTTTAAATATATTGTAATGTCATTTTTCTTTAATGTTCATTTTTTTAGTTAACTTAATTTCTTCTGTTAAGATGTCTATTATTTTTAATATCAACACAAATATTTTTGTTTGTATACCTACCCTCGTTTTTATGTTTATTTCTTGTTATGGAAGAGCGGTGTCTTCTGACACAGGGGTAGTAATACTACCCTTAAAAGAAGGCTCCAGCCATTAGTGTTTAAAGTAATTTTATTTACCCAAATAAACTATTTTTATTTTTTTTTTATTTTTTTTTTATAGCCATAGCCATGAGTCATTGTCAAGTGTTGTGGTAAGATTATTATATATTTGTCCAATATCGATGACCCTGACCAAGATTTATATATACATAAAAAAATAATAAATAAATAAATATACTACGACAATACACACACCGCCATCTAGCCCCAAAGTAAGCGTAGCTTGTGTTATGGGTACTAAGATGACTGATAAATATATTTTTTTTTTAATGAATAATATACATAAATACATAGAATATACATATAAACACCCAGACACTGACAAACATTCATGCTCATCACACAAACATTTTCCAGTTGTGGGAATCGAACCCACGGCCCTGGACTCAGAAAGCAGGGTTGCTGCAAACTGCGCCAATTGGCCGTCCAATATACATAATCACGCTGTCACTCACTTTCCTGATATAAAATAGCGTAGGCACTTTTTCTACCCACACACATTTCCCGGGCGCTTTATTTTCGTTTTATCGCCAATGAAGCTAACGTTACCAATATTTCTAATTAAAGTTGGTCCTTTAGGGATTTTTCTATTCCATTTGACACTTATACCTAGTGCCTCGTGGGAGCACGGAAATGTCTGAAGGACGTGCTTTAAGAACGGCAATCTACATATTGTATATATACTACCCATTATTAAATATGCTTACGTAATCCATATTTACTAACATAGTCATATTTACATACATAGTCTTCCTGTTGTTATAATCTTTTGATCACTTTCTAATGAAAACTGTGTTTATCTACTCCCATGTTTTATATAGTCTCTAAAAGGTTCTGAAAAAGTTAGCTAATTGCCAACATTGTCATAATAACCATCATAAATTCCAAACGGATGAAATGTTGTACTGAATTTCATTATAACACCTTCCGTCCTTTGTTTTTTTTTCTTCGCAAAGGGTTACTTACACACAGACAGCAAATTTCTTACTGATCGATGCGTGGATGTGTATGAATTTCATAAAAAGAACATTGTCATTCATGAGCGTGCCCGGCTGAACGGCCCACGCCGTAAAAAAAAGTATATCCCCGCCATTTTACTTCGATATTTTTTTTGCTTTGTTCACAAAGATAATAGCGATTCTAGTTACATAAATAATAAAAATTGTATTAAATGTAAATATTCCGCCGGGTACATCATGTTTAAGTGAATTTTAATAATTGCACTCTGAAAATGTGTTATTACTGCAACATTAAAAAAAAAAATTATTAATGCTTAATTTATTTGTATATACTCATTAATGTAGGTACGATATTAGGTTATTAGGACTGGTTGATTTAATGCTGACAGTAAGCTAACTGCTTCATATTATGGGGTTAGATAAAGTCTTGTATGAAACTGTTTATTATTAGGTATTAAAACATTCATGTGATACTATGATAAACCCACACTCGCGTTTTAATACACCTTATTATGCAACAGTTGAATAAATAACTATTAAGGAAAGAAAAAAAAGAAAGTGGGTTAAAATAAATGAAATAAAAAAAACCTTTGGAATATTTTTATCCATTTTTGAATTTTTAAAACATAAATGATACATATTATTATACTTATAAGTAATAAAATGGTATGAGAAGTAAGAAGTTTTCTTCGCTTGAGATCGCAATTTGGTATGACAATGTGGAGCCACAATTCCTACTAAACCCAATTTTCTGTTTTATGTACTTTTTGTAGTGTACAATAAAAACATTCATTCATTCATTCTCCCTCAAACTCGGATCCGAAACCAGGATTATATGCAACATAAAAAGATTGTTATATGCATGGCAAATATGTATGAAAAACCCAACTCTTTGTACCCAATAGGCTCCGAACTTACTGGAGCGATTTTAACCATTTTTTTTCACAAAAAGAAAGATAAACTGTCACAAAGTAATATAAGCTATATTTTTTTTCAATAAAACTAGAGCTCTTTAAAAATATTGCAATAATGTTAAGTAAAGTAAGATAAGTAGAAAAATGTTGCCTGTTATATTCAGTATACGGCGTGCGCTGAGAAAACTATTGTGTTGTTGATACATACAAGTTAATTATTAGATGATGAAAGTATATGGTGTAAGTATCACTATTAAGCTATAAGGCCGCCTTATGTATTCTACTTCTTTTTATATGTTTCTGTTTATATTATATTTGAATATGTTAATGTTGTGGTATAACAATAAAGAGTTTAATAATAATAATTAAGTAGTTTATTATACCGGAAAATCCAAGGGAAAAAGGATGGTTCGCGGGGGATTTGTGAAAAACCTCAATTAATGTTGACGATGTCGCGTGCAACAGTTAGTTTAACGATAAAATTGCTGTTTGTATATACTAAAATTATTCATCTGGCTTTTGTATTTGGAGAAATATTAATCCTTACTTTGATGACATCGTAAAATATCAATTAGGGCAAGTGTCGATGATGTCATACATAATAATACTGCATAAAAGTGTGTCGGACTGTCTGTATGTACGAGTATAATTTTCATAGGTTGTCATTTCCAGAGATAACTATTAAGTCATCAGGTTAACCTGAATACGAAAATAAGCTACTATTTATGCGGAACAATATGTTAGTAGGAACATTTCATCAGTAGGTTACATTACATTTTCGACGATGCCATGTTTCAAAAATTCAAAATTCATTTATTTCGCTTTTGAAACGTCAAGTATGTCTGTTAGTAGTGACTCTACCACCGGTTTGGAAGGAAGATTCTACCGAGAAGAAGCCGGCAAGTAAATCAGAAGTTACTCTTTTCCAACATGCCTTTACAATTTAACAATCATTAATATCTTGAGTGAGATTCAAGAGAATCGACTTTCTTTCAAGCAACCTTGTATTTTATACTGATGTGATTAATTTGTTTATATTTTTATGTCACTTTTGTGCAATTGATATAAAAATATAAAAACACTGCCAAAAAAAAAAATATATAAAAATAAAAAAATATATAAATATAAAAATATATAAACTTAGATAAATATTATTTTTATTCTTCTACAAGTAAGCTCTTAAATCTTACCTGATCTTAATAAAACAGAGCTTCAACATATTCTGCCATTTGTACAAATGTCTGAATCATACAGGTTTACGATAACACATTAACAAAACATTTTAAATCAAATTAATATAATTTAATCGTAAATAATAACTAAAACTTTACTTATTCCCATGTAATTAAACTTATATTTATATTGATTGTATTTTTTGCGGTTTACCCTGTAAGGCGTATGACAGTTATAATATTAAACCCATACAGGTACCCGGGAACTCCTACTTGTGAGACCCCAGCGCAACTTTGCCACAGGGGTCGACAAAAATATGTATAATTTAAAAATGGGGGTGGTCATAGATTTCTGTTGTTTGGTAGTAACTAGTACTTAAGTACTAAACATGTATGCGAAGCTAACCCTACTAAATATACATTATACCCAGTTCGTCATGTCTTGTCGAGAAAGCTTTCAGCACAGCGTGAGTTTGCCTGTACGTAAATACTGTCCTTGGAAAAAGGATACTCTAAATCCTTTTATGCTAACGTTCACAAAACTATGGAATAGTATTAAAAAACGCCGCGCTAGAAAAATCGATGTATAAACAGCGAAAGCACCGCCCAATCGACCTTCTATACGATGTTATATTTTAGATAGTGGAAAAAGTTTTTGAACTAGCAACATTCCACGGGTTTGAAGTGAGATGTGCGCGGGGCGTTTTCACTGTCTCTGGACTCAATGCACTGTATTCAATAATGGCCGACTGAGTTCGGTATGCTCTTAACTCTGTGGTTTACACTTACTTTGCATGTAGAGCCAATGCGAATACCCCAGCAGCTTCGGGTGCAGCTGCCGAAGTACCTGAATGGGTGGCTGTGCATTTCCCATAGAGGTCTGTTGTAGCGACACCGGTGCTGGGATCGCGGGCACCGTTGCTGAATGTGCTGGCGAGGGTCGAGGAACAGGATTCGTCGTAGTGAGCGTTTTGACCATCATTTATTGCGCTGTATAAGAGATAATCAATTTGTCAAAGGTAAAGGAATCCATCAACCTAGTTCTTAAATCTTAAATATACTAAGACAATACACACATCGCGCCCCTAAGTAAGCGTAGCTTGTGACTATGATGACTGATAAATATTTTTATCTATATATATATAATGAAAATGGTCTTCGTTTGAGGCTCAATCACGCCTAAACCACTGATCGTATCGACATGAAACTACCACCATTCGATGCGAAATTTTTCCTAGATGGTTTATGGCTATCTATTTTTTGAATT
The DNA here is from genome assembly GCF_905163445.1 of Pararge aegeria. Taxonomy (NCBI): domain Eukaryota; kingdom Metazoa; phylum Arthropoda; class Insecta; order Lepidoptera; family Nymphalidae; genus Pararge; species Pararge aegeria. The sequence goes on from NC_053198.1 coordinate 6,296,613, forward strand.
CCAACATTCCTTCATTTTTTTATTGCTGTTTTACTTTTATGAACATTTATCCCGCTAATAAAAACAAAAGATAAGCATTTTCTCTTGATTCTTTTGTTTTCATGGATTTCAACAGAGTGTATTAAACGGATTATGGTTTTTTACATTCAGCTAAGAATCTACTCACGGTAGTGGAGAACGGCTGGACCAATTGGGCTTTTTTTATCTTCAGAATTGTCAGGAGAAAGTTTTGTATGTAAGAAAATTTTAAAAAAGCCCGATAAAAAGTTAAAAATATCGATGATAATCGAAGAATTCCCATCTATATAGTCACTCAACACGAAATCTCGGGATCCATAAGACTTAGAAACGTGAAACTTGGTAGGAATATTACTTTTGCTATGTAGAGGTCAGCTATGAATAGATTTAAAGAAATTCATTCCCCAAACGGGATTGCGGGGGCGTTAACAATGAACAATTACAGTTTTTTAAACTATAGCTCCTATAGACTTCAAATTTGGTAGGAATCTTCTGTAAGAGGTGTAGAAATAGGCTATGAACGAATTTTACGATAGCTCACCCCACAGGGGTTGCGGGGGTGGGTATTAACAATTAATATTTTTAATTTTCCAGCTAAAGCTTCTACAAGCTCCAAATTTTGTAGGAATTTTCTATAAGTGATGTAAAAATGATTTATGAACAAATTTTACGATATCCCATCCCAAAGAAGATTGCGGGGGCGTTAACAATGAAAATTTTCAATTTCCAAGCGATAGCTCCTATAGACTCCAAATTTAGTGAGAGTATTCTATATGTAATATAAAAATGATCTTCGAGCGGATTTTACAATGAATCACCTCCAATAAGGTTCGCGGGGGTGGGTGTTAACAATAAAAAATTTCAATTTCGAAATATAGCTTCTAAAAATTCTAAATATGGTAGGAATCTTTTATTATTCACATAAAGAACATCTCAAAATGGATTTCAATAAAGTCTACTTCCGACAGGAATTGCGGGGGTGGGTGTGAAAATCTAAAATTTTTATTTCTAACCTGTAACTTCTACAGACTCCAAATTTGGTGGGGATCTTCGTGTATGTAGGGATATTCGTGTATTTCCTTACAACAATCGTCTTTTTGGCAGCGGAGAAAAAGTCATTGAGAGGTTTCAAAAACTTAACTTTACATGTAGCTATCCAATCAACGGACTAAGAATTTTACATTCATTTTACTTTTGCAGACTACATAACCGACGATTTCTTTTATTGCGGGATCGCGGAAATGTAACAGATTAAAATGAATGCATTTTCCAAGCAAATGAGATGTGGAAAAGAAATTTAGTTACTTATTCCAATAGAATTCATAAAAAACATGCACAATTAATTTTCTATAAAAAATTGATGTCACGGAGAAAATTTTAGTTAACAGAAAATTCGTCGCACTTAAACCTAGACAGATTTCAACTTCACATATGAGACTTGCAATGACTTTAACTTAAACTTTTAATGCTCATTTCAAATTTTTTTCTTCATGTCAATTATTATTAATTTTTGGAAGAAATGCACGGAAATGTTATAATGATTACACATTGAAAGTTACAATGAATATTAGTGAGAAAAATCACCTGGATGAAAGATACAGGCTAAATCGATGGAATTTGGAATTTGAGTAAGTCTAAACAATATCGATGCTTACAGTTCTATCCGCGGGGCCTATTTATGTTCATACAAAAATAAAAAAAAAGGAGAATAATAAAAATATGAAAAAAAAAAAAAAAAATGAAACATAAAATGTAATTTATTTCCTTTTTCAATTCGCCCAGCGAAGCGGGCTGGAAACGGCTAGTAGTAATATACATAAATACTTATAATATACAGATAAACACGCAGACACTGAAAACCATTCATGTTCATCACACAAACATTTTGCAGTTGTGGGAATCGAACCCACAGCCTTGGACTCAGAAAGCAGGGTCGCGGCCAACTGCGCTAATCGGCCGTCGTAGTTAATGCCCAAGTTGCTAATATTCCAAAAGTGGGCCAAGCTTGCCCAATATACGCCTTATAACTCTTCATTTAAAGGTATACTCAAATTATAGAAGGTATGGTAGTAAGGTAACATAAACTGGAAGATTCCGAAGAATAATGTTAGGTGTGTTTTAGAAAAGAGCAATCAAGAAGCAAAGCTCCTGGTATCGTCCTTTATCATCCGGTATTGAATATAAAGCTTACCATAGCTACTCTAACATCTGTAGGTGAGCTTGGATTGAGATTACAGTCTAATTAATAAGTACTTTTGAAACGTCAAACCTGTAGTTATCTTTTACTCTACCACTGATTTACTTTTATTTATTGATCTCACCGAGATGGAGCCGACAAGACACTCAACAGTTGCATTCTTCCAAAGTTAACATTTTATAATTTAACAAACATTTTCGCTAAATACTTACTCAACCTCGGCATTAAGAAATTTATCGATTGTTTAGTTACCTCGCTGTGCAGATGTACCTTCCCAAAAAGGGTTGACGACAGACGATCGTAAATACTATATAAAAAACAACAAGTTTGTCTTTCAGTTTGAAGGAGACATGTTCTTCCGGATAACGGAAATACGTCCGGAATTACCTTCGGATTAATATTATATAAGCGTATACTCTACCTTAAGAAGGGCTTCCGCAACTTTCGCAAACGATACGCAGTTACAACTTATGAAGGTGATGATAATTCACCTGTTGATGGAGACGGTCCACATAGAAGCTGCATAGCCGTCGCAATTACAATCATCATCCTCGCCGCCATCACCGCTCGCCCACACGTAAATGTTTCCCAGCCCGTTCCGTCCCTGGCAAGAAGGAATATCAGCAAGTCAATAACACAGCACTGCATGCATAGGGATCAACATTTTTGTCCCGATTACATCCACAGACAAGGTATTAACTTTAACTTGTCCACCTTCCAAAGCACAGCTACACGGAAAAGGTGACCCCCACAGGAGGAGTTTACCCCCGTTTGAAATAATACGGATATTATTTGAAACTACTTTCGCCCTTACCCGGAGAGTAGATAAAACTGTGGTAGAAGATAAACATTTTGTGCTCATGTTAGGCGTATGTACTGTCATAATCAGTGGTGTGCACAGGGTTTCTGACCAGAGTATGCATAAAGAAGGAAGATGCCATAAAATGGGAAAAACCTTCGCATTTATGAGTTATACAAAAATTTTAGGGTAGGCAGAGCTTTTTTGCATGTATGAAGTGCACGCCACTGGTCATAATACTTATCTTCATTATCAGCTCATTACCGGCCCATGACAGGCCACAGGTTTCTTCTCAGAATTGTGAGGATTTAGACAGAAGCCACCTCGCTGGCTTAGTCAGTATTGGTAGGCTTCACACGCCTTTGAGAGCATTATGGAGAATTCTAAGGCATCCTGGTCTCCTTAGAATCTTTTACTTCACCGTAAAACATACGAGTAGCCCCGACAAGTTAAAAGGTATGTTCCTACAATTTCAGACAAACCGACTTCTTATCCACTCGACGATTAACGCTGTTAGTGTTATTAATCGAAAGTTTTGTAGCGACCAAAAATATATCAATCATTCTCCAGCACTGAATGACATCCGCCCTTTATGTTCTATTGTTATGAAATAAATACCTTCAAAAATTACAGCTATCTACAAATTGTTTGGTACCCCTGGGAAATTTGCGACCTCCCCAACTCGTGATAAGATTCCGCCCTTGGGGACTGTGATAATAATGTTTGCGGTTATCTTTTATCATAAAAACCGTTTGTGAAATCTTTTCTGTTTACATAATTTGAATTGGTTTTTTTTTGAGACTCGAACGTAATTTATTTCATCCAATACAAATAAAGAAGAGGTCGTGATTTTCCTTCGACAAATATATGAAAAACCATATGTCATTTCGTTATTTAATCATCTGTACTAATAATAAAACTAGAGAGTTTGTTTTATTTTGTTTGTACACGCTAAACTCGCAAATTACCAATAGGTTTTAAAAAAATCTTTGCATTAGATCACCCAACTCTTAAACTAGGAAGGCTAGAACTTCACAGAAGCCTTTGTAACCTTTTAAATTTACACTAGTAAGGGGTGTTAAGCAGGGGATGAAAGTTCAAAGAAAAGATCATCACGAGTTCTATCGATGAAAATTGGAATTTAGGTTCAAAATTAAAACGATAAAATAGAGGTTTAAGGATTTATTAGTGGGTTTAAATAGAGGATGAATCTGCTAGAACGCGCTAATCCCCGAAAATATCAGTTTCTAAAAGCTAAATAAAATTTATAAAACAGAACCCGACTGGGAGCGTCGGGTTCAGGTTTATGATTTGTTTTTGTACGAATTTCAAATAAAAAAATAGGTATATACTTTCAAACTTACGGCCAAGGCCCTTCTACGCCCAAAGCTGTCGAGAATACCACCTCTGTAATTCGTTCGCAACGGTTTAACGCAAACAAGTGGTTAAATTCCAAAGGTACACAATCCTCCGTAAAGAGACTTTCAAATAAACATCATTAAATGAGTATCTGGTTTTTGCTTACTTTATTTATAAAGCCTATTTGTTTTCGTGTAAGTAACAAGTTTATTTCGAAACGTTGATTTTCTCTCAATTTATATTTTACCAGTTAAAATTTTGCTGGAAATTCGTATTATAATATATTATCCGTATGTATGTATTAAGTTGATCACACACTGTCGCAAGAATCGCAAGCGTTACAAATATAAACATGGTGCAAATGTTTACCTCAGCAGATGCATCGAAGTATTGCGGATAAACTGAGCCTGCACGATGCGGATTCATGACTTTAGCTGCCTCGCCCGGAAGTAACAACTATAGGTTTTTTTTAATGGGATGTAACTGATTAACCTAGATGTCATATGGTGACGGAAAATCAGAATCCAGTTGTCACTACCCCTCGTCTTCTCACGGGTGTCGTACGAGGCGACTAACAGTGTGCCATCTTCTGTGATTACCAACTCGTCTGCCCCGCGTGATGATCATGGGCAAACCGTCTGTTTTGACCCTTTGGCCTTTAGATCTGTGTTCACTGTGCATAATACTAGTGAAACCACATCTTAGTGGTTTCAGTTGCCCAGCCTCGGGGTCAGGTTTTGCCAGAAATTAGTTAGAGCCCTAGAGGTCAAGGTATGCTCTACGTAGTGTAAGATTTGCTCGCTCGCAATCGTTGAGTCTTTTTCGAGTGTCGTTAAACTTTACAAGTCAAAGCAAAATGGAACTTATTGCACTAGTTTTAGAGTCTGTAATCATGTTTTATTATACAAGAGCAATTGCTGTAGCACTTTAAACGAATTTGAGCTTTAAAACAAGCAATATCAGTTTTTTTTAGACTGCCTTTACATAGCAACGATAGCGTCCTTCGATTAGGTACATACATATCTTATAAGGGTACAGAAGGAGTAATCCCTCAATTTCTAACGAAGATTCAGACTTGTTCGGTTGTTCGCCAAAATATTTACAATATCGGCCCGAATATGGGTTCATATGATAATTTTGATGATGGCTGACCTTTATAACCGGACCGGTATAAGGAAATTGCCGGTGTTCAACCCCGTGCCACGAAGAGAACGTTAAACTATAAGCGCCGGTTATGATCACTGGCATGACGTGACAATAAAGTCTACCTACCCGAATTGGAACAGCAGTAGATCTATGCTCTAAAACCATTTAATTAATAACAGAGGATGCCTGTGCCCATCTCTAGGACGTAAATTAGATGATGATGACGATGACTCATGTAAAGATTCGAAACCAGATCTATTAATTCCCCTACACACGCAATTTATTGCCGACATCGATTACTCAACGCGTCATTACCTCGGAGAAATCACAAACGATCGCTTTGTTTCGAGGCAAGATTTTAGTCGGCGGAAATGAGATACATAAATTCAAAAAAAAACAAAAAATTCAAAATTCATTTATTTCAAGTATGCCTAATATAAGTACTTTTGAAACGTCAAGTCTGTCTGTTTGTAGTGATTCTACCACCGGTTCGGAAGGCAGATTCTACCGAGAAGAAGCCGGCAAGAAACTCAGCAGTTGCTCTTTTCCAACATCAACAATTTACATTTTACATTTTAACATTCCTTTTTCTATCTTGTGAGAGCTGAAAGCGGAGCCGGGTGCTTCCAAGTAACCTTGTCATTAAAAAAATCATCAATTGTATAGTAACCGCGCTGTATTAAATGTGTTTTAACAAATTCTTTAAACTTGTGCATTGGCAGGTCCAAAATCACCGAGGTATATGTTCTACAAAATGGCTTCTACAAACTTCTACAAAATGGCCGGCTTAGCTAATGGAATCTAATGACGGTGACTTATGCTCAAAAAAAGCAGTGTTGGCCTCGTGGTAAGAGTTTCGGCCTCCCTTTCGAGTAACCGAGTTTGATCCGCATTTTTTGTTTTTGATTTTAGGATTTTAAGTTATCACTTGCTTTAACGGTGAAGGAAAACATTGTGAGGAAACCTCCAAGCGCTACAATTCTCCATGACGTTCTCAAAGGTGCTTGAACTCTACCAATCCGCACTGGATCTGCGTGGTAGCCTACAGCCTAAACCCTCGTTATTCTGAGAGGAAACCTGTGTCCTGTAACGGGCCGGTATTGGGTTGATAATGATGATTCGTAACTTTATCTTCGAGAACTGTTAAATGATAGACTCTTTTGGAGCCCTAATATCGGTTCTTTCCAGTTACCAACATGGCTCAACGTTGATTAACCGCTGACGTCGCCGTATTATGTGACTCACACTAGGAAACCACCTTTACCCTTTGGATTCCTATGTACACAACACCAACTCGATTTAAATTAAAGCATTGAAAGTTATATCACATTTTCAGTTGCTTGAAGTGTGTGACGTGTACCTATGCGAAGCGCGAATCAACGACGTAACGGTGCAAATCCTAATAATGCCTCGCAATTAATAGGGTGAAGAGGTGATCAAATGGCACGCTCTCAGAAATATATTATAGAACACTGATAGACAAGCAGCCTTGCAGTGGTGCTCTAAACTTTTAAGTTTTTAAGTTCTCAGGTCTGGCACGATGATCAATCGAATCCAGAGGAGTACTCGAACCTGACCTTGGTACAAGGTAAGGTGTTCCAGAATGAAGTATCGCTTGACTTTATTGAGGATGCGAATTTATCCCTCAGATTTCACCTTGGATTTTATTTAATTAAACACCTATGTTACTTAAGTCATTACTTTGTTTTCTTTGTCCACTGACGTAATATTCTTTGTCCGTTTTGTTTGTGTACCCAAGTATTCACTCTCTAACATTCGACCAACACAACAAATCAAGGAGGAATCTGGGTTTTGGTTTTTTTCCTATTGTCCCCACCTTTAGACTATCTTTGATCTACGCATGTAATAATATTATTAATAATATATAAATATTCATGTTCATCACACAAACATTTTCCAGTTGTGGGAATCGAACCCACGACCTTGGACTCAGAAAGCAGGGTCGCTGCCCACTGCGCCACTCGACGGTCAAAAAAAAAATACCAACGTATAAAAATACGATATAAAATGCCCTAGTAAGTTTTTCAGGCCGAAAACAAACAAATAAGCGTTTCACCGTTATCGTTATTGACGTTGGTGAAAATACGGCACACAAAAACTCAATCTTCTTATGTAAATATTTATATATCCCTCATACAGAAAGCTCTGAGACGGAAATCGATTCATATGGAATATGGTAACAGTAATGATGTAGCCATGCTCCAAAACCGTCGAATAGTCTATGCTTTAAAACCATCTCTCATATGATAGCTGTTGTACGTTGATTAGCTTTATGTATATTTTACTATGGCGTAATGCTGCTGATCTTGGCACAATTTTCGTGCTGCAGAACAAGGCAGTTCGTGCGAGCTATAAAGTGGGTCCGAGTCCGAGAGAGTCCTTGAGAGATAAATTTAAAGATGTTAAAACAATTACAGTCAAATACAAATTCAAATTCAAATTCATTTATTTCAAGTAGGCCTACTTTATAAGCACTTTTGAAACGTCAAGTATGTATGTTTGTAGTGACTCTACCACCGGTTCGGAAAGCAGATTCTACCAAGAAGAGCCGGCAAGAAACTCAGTAGTTGCTCTTTTCCAACATCAACATTTACAATCGTTTTTCTATCTTGCGGGAGATGAGAGCGAGGCTGGCTGCTTCCAATCTACCTTGTCATTGAGGAATTCATCAAATGTATAGTAACCTCGCTGTACTAGATGCGTATTTACACATTTTTTAAATGTATGCATTGGTAGGTCAAGAATTTCCTTAGGAATCATGTTGTAAAAGCGTATACTCAACCCCCCAAAGGAGTTCTGCACCATTCGCAGACGATATGCAGATATCACTAATTTATGACCGTTTCTGGTAAGTCGATTGTTAATTTCAGCTTTTGATTTATAAAGAGTAATATTTTGCCTCACAAAGACTATATTATTATAAATGTATTGCGAAGCTACAGTCTACAGCAATATTTGAAAATTTAATGTGTGTTCACAAAAATATATCTAAATTTAAGAGAATATGTGAGAGCAATAATTTGAACGTAAGAAGCAAAAATAAACTTGCAGTGCAATACACTGGACTACACAAAATAGCAATTAATTTAAAAATGAATTGTTTATTGGGGATGTCTCTAAAAAAGTTCAAAGTATGTATTAAGCGAAAGCTTATAGAAAAGTCCCATTAAAGTATAAAGAATTTCAAGGATAACAGCTTGGGTGTAAACTACCAGGTTGCTTCTTAATATTTTCAAATGAAAATGTGAGATGGTGATAACAAAAAGAACACCCGGCTATGTTTGTTGTGGGCTTTTCCGTAGAATTTTCGTGTTTGGTACCGAAGCTTTAGTTTTAAGTTCACGAATGTATTTATCACCATCACTACTCACTACTATGTACACATAAGTGCCTTCTATGTGCCTATTTGATTAAAGAAATATTAGACTTTGACATTGTCTATGACTTTAACTTTATATAAACAAGATGGATCTATGAATTGCTTCTTATGGTTTTTGTTTTCAGTTTTAATACCAATGAGAATTATGATTTACAACAGTAATTAACTATAAATATGCCACATACTTGAATGAATAATACGAGTAGGTACGTATGAAAATGGATATTGCAAATATGCTGAAGTAAACATGTCGCGGGAATAAATTTGCCTATTAAGGTACTGTTTAATAAAATAAACCACGTCCAAAAATAGGTGGACATTTAGGAGTTGGCTGTCACAGCACAATTCTCGAGCTCCTATTTGTTTAGCGATCCAACCGGTAGCGAGTTACTCGAAAGTTCAAACGATAAATTGTTAAGTGCCACATTTACAATTTATAAGGTCCTCCTAAACTAAACAAACAAGCTATGCTTAGTTACAAACCAATTTTATAAAGCTGAGACGATAAATGATAGATATTTCTGTAGCTCTCATTGCTTTGGAACGGCTTTGGAACGGAATTGCTTCTAAAACGCACGATATAATGCCCGTTTATACCAAATTAGTAAATTTTCTGCTTTGTATTGAAATAATAAATAAACTACGACAATGCACACATCACCATCTAGCCCCAAAGTAAGCGTAGCTTGTGTTATGGGTACTAAGATGACTAATGAATATTTTTATGAATAATATTCATAAATACTTATAAAATACAGATAAACACCCAGACACTGAAAAACATTCATGCTCATCACACAAACATTTTTCCAGTTGCGGGAATAGAACCCACAGCCTTGGACTCAAAAAGCAGGGTCGCTGCGCCAGTCAGCCATTATTTGTGGTCAAATTGATTTAAATTTGCACATTCAAAACCCAAGTACTAATTAAACAGCAGGCTTAATATCAAATTAATTTTATCGAATCTATCTAGTTGTCATTAAACGGACCGAAGTCGTTAAACAAACTACAAGCATCAGAACAATGCTCGAGCAATAAATTTTATTGTTTGCTATTTTGTTTGACCTTATGGAAAACAAACGTTTACTAATGGAAAATAATTGGATATGATCGAGGTCGCTCCGTGGGTCGCTATGCTATGTTTTATTTAACTCTAATTCTCAGCTATCCCACTCTCACAGCTGTTTATATGCTAGAAAGGATAGTAGGAGAACATGAAGTACCGTAAATGAGGATGGTAACTGGGAAAACATCGCTATAAGCAGAGCAAGTCTTTTCGGGACATAGCAGGTTACGCCTCATTTGCCTGTAATTGCACCGGCAACCACAGCAATGATATTGGATAGAAGCAGGCGTTACTTTGCGGTAATCCATGATATATTCGGAAAAATAAGCTTAATTTGCTATACTCCGCGGAAAGCAGGAGAATCTGTGTGGTGTAATTTATAATTTCTTCAATACTAATACTCCACACCAAACAGATCGTCGTAACTGAAAAATTGGAATTGACTTAACAATTATTCATTGTAAAGTCAACATCTCCTGAGGATTCTCCGGTTTCAGAGCGAAACGTGCGTAGAAGGAAAAAAATAGTTTAAAATTGTATAAGAATTGATATTTTTATAAATTATAGCCTTTATTCTGTGTTTTCTGAAATATAGAAAACACAGAATCAATTTCATTTAAAACTATGTTATTGTTGTGTGGGGCCAATTTACCTGTGGTTAAATTCCGTTCTAAAAAAACACAGACTACAGAGTAAAAATGAAGAAAATACCAAATTTCTATCTAAAATATTATGACAAGACAAATACGTGGCATATTACCTAAGCTACGTAGAGAATTCGTCTGCGGTTGCCCTCAAAGCTTTGTTATCTTTATACCGTATTTAAGAGGTCACATGGTTCTCTGTATTAAAATAACACCCCTTTGTAAATGGTTTTTCGTATCCTACAGACGTCCTCTATATGTTTGAAGTTAACAAAATACCGTTCAATTTATGATAGTAATTTTGAGAGTAGCATGAAATTTCTGTTTTTCCGTTTATCGTACCCTCATAAAATCACCACTGATAAATGGAGTCCACTAATATGATATAACAGTTGTTTTTTGTCATTTTAAAGTTAATCCTTAATCTCAGTGAAGATTCCAGCGAACGGAAATATGTAGTATATGCTGAAAGTTTACCAGACTAGCAGGAGTATGGCAGTTATTTTCTTCACATACCCTAATCATTTTCTACGCGCCTTTAGAAAATCACTTTTTCGAAAATCGAAAAAGTGCTAGAGCCTCTGTATTGTTGAAACGAAATTTAGATTACAAATCCTTGTGATCTGAACACAAGGATCACACATCCTTGTGTAGTCAACGCTGGCACACGAGTGAAGGTCATTCATTTTCAAGGCTTGAAAAATAGGCAGGTACTTGATTCCCGCCAGGCCTGGCAGCTTTGGCTTGGATGGAAAAACTATTTAAACGAGGCCAGTACCCAGCCAGCATTGACTTCGTATCAACTATGCCTAATATTTAGCGCCAGCGATGACACATCGCGCCTGTCCTTGACGCGTATCCGTAGAGTAAAATTTGGTAAACGTCAAACGTGTACATACGCGTACCACAAGAAAATAATGAAATAACTGGCCTCGTCTGAACAACAAGGTCAGCGGTTGCTGTCGGTTAAACTGGTGCCAGCCTACTGGCGTCGTGTAAACCAAGCTTAAATTTAATCAAAGTTTTGGTATATATGTTCTGTTCAAACATATCCTTCTTGTTGGACGGGAGGGAGCATTACCTCATTAACACCTCTGACGATGGCTCTCATTGTGGCATTTCGGGGGCCATCGACAGTCCTTCCATCATCCGTGGGGCCCCACGAAGCGCTATAAATGTGGATCTTATGCGGTTCGTGGCCCATGGAGTTCGCCTCGATCAGATCAGTCATGTATGGCTGATCTAGCATTCTTATACCTGGTGGAGAAAGGGTTTTATTTATTTTTATGTAAACATATTTATTGCGTAGTAAAGTAAAAATTAAAAATATACTTTAAAAAAATTAGAAGCAAATGGCGACCTTATCACTAAAAGTGAGACTGGAATTGCAATTACAATAAACAATACATAAATTTACACACTAAAGTACATATTATGATGATAATGAATGATGAAATGATGAAGGGTTTTATATTAATTCTTCTCCATTTTAGCGAAGAAAATAATCATTTATCTATTAGCAGTTACCCGGGAATACGTAGTGGTAGCACAGATTATGCTGCTACCCGTTCAGCGTTCTCCGTTATATCTCTTAGTCGTGACTAATCGCTGTAAGAAGTTCATCAATTGTGTAATAACCTCGCTGTAATAAATGTGTTTAAACACATTCTTTAAACTTATGCATTATTGGTAGGTCCAAAATTACCTTAGGAATCATATTATAAAAACGTATACTCAATCCCAGAAATGACTTCTGCACCTTTCGCAGACGATATGCAGATGTCACGAATTTATGACCATTTCTTGTAAATTGGCTGTCTGTATCCACTTTTTGTTTATATAGACCAATGTTGTCTTACAAATACTATATTGTTATAAATATATTGTGATGCTACCATAAGTATACTATTTCTTTAAACTTTTCACGGACAAAATATATCATTAGAAACCTGCCAGTAAAACATTTTGGTGAAATCCCACGCAATATAAGCTTATGCGTAAGTAGATCGTGACACTGACAACTCAATTAACTACTTTAAACGAAACCTCTATTTTCAACACAATATTTATCCTACAATTGTTTTAATAATGGCCTCCCGCGAATCCAGTTTGTGTTATTGAGCCTACATTCAACCCTTTTACGATACCATCCGATGTAATTGAGATAAAACTGAACAAATAGGCTAAGGCGAAAACAATTTAACAGCACCGAATTAATGTGAGGATTTTGTTTTATTACACGACTGTTTTGATTTACAAAATGAATAAATAAACTTTGTAATGTAATTGTAAAATAAAGTCGTAATGTGTTGTTCTGATAACTTACTTACTACGAAAGTCCTCGTTGCGTGAGGGTTTACCAATAATAGCCACGCTGGACAGACGGGTTGGTGATCAAAGTAGATGGTAGTAAATCCGTTCTCCATTAAATTCACTTAGTCGCCTCGTACGAGACCCGCAGGAAGAGGGGGGGTGGTGAAAACTGTATTCCGATCTGCCGTCACCACACCGCTCTATAATCTTATAGTCAATTATTTATAATTGGTCGCGTGCCAATTAAAATGTAAACACAACGCTGGTATAGGTATGGTAAGAAGTGTATTATTTCACGGATTTATGTATGTGATTACTTACATCAGCCAAAGTGACCCTAGCTGTAAAGTTTTCAACATGGCGATTATCAAAACGAGAAAAATTTTACAGCGTTCTGCAGTCGTGTTTTTTCAGATTACGTACTTTATTAATATGTACGAGTACAATTGTTCACTTCTCCGAGAGGGTCCGGAATAATATCATACTCATCGTAATCCTCTTTTTAGAATATAACTCCTTGAAACCGATATGTGGCGGTTATTCCAGCAACAAAAAACATTCTCGAGGAGGGTTGACGTCAGATAGGCCGTTAGTCGTAAAAAGTATACTAAAACCAAAACAACTTATCTTCAAGCTAGCATAAGAGGTATTAGGAGAAATTTTGTATGTTTTTGATTGGCAAATTCGTATTGAATATATAAATAATTAACTTCATATCTTTTATACATTAAAATTGTATGAAAATCTATTCTAATATTATAAAGAAAAAACAAGAAAAAGATTTTTGTTTATTTCTTTGTATGTTCATACCCAATAGGCTTCGAAAGTTCGAAAGCAAAAATCCATACATAAAAAATGATTGAAGTGTCTGTCAATGATTTCGAAATACTCGTTTGTTTACTGCTTTCGTTACTGCTTTATTAACCTTAAGTTGTTTAAAAATTATTTATGTGCTGACTGCTTTAGACCAAATCCCCGCAAAAAGATAGCCTTACTATCTAACTATAAGTAGCTAAGGCTATATTTTATTTTCAAAAAAAATTGAGATCCTTTCGAAAATTGCAATAATGTAAGCCTATAAAATTCATAACATGGCGCGCACTGTTAAAACTATTAATGATACATAAAAATTATGTGCTACATGATTAAAGAACTCATTTTTACGCACATTAAAGTCCTAGAGGGAATAAAGCTAACTAAGTATCATAGTTAAGACGCAAAAGCACATTTGTCTTCCGAAATGTTAATACATCGCCGGTAGAAACAAAAGTGGTTCACATAAGAATCGCAGTACTATTTCTTATGGAAATAAATAGTTTTATATAGCAGTAAAATACTTTTTAGTTCATTTTTATCGAGTTTATAAATGTAAGGACTACACCTAAACAAAATGGCTATTTTGAGATACACTTAATTGAAAAAGTTCTTTTTAAAAACCACACGCAATTATTTTTTAAGAGCATAAATAACTTGACAAAATACCTTTTAAAATCAAACGAAACGCGGAAGTCGCAGTCGCATTGTTTTAATCATTGATTTAATATCTGGTGTTTAAGTTAACGAACGTAATCATAAAGCAACTATGAACAGCAAACAAAACTCTTCTCGTTTACCAAAATAGTCAACACGTTCTGAGTTGTAAAAAGAAAAGTCTGATATAATCTCTGATAGCCCCTCAGTGTTGGAATGCCTATTGCGCAATGAATTACTTTATATTCGAATCTTGTGTTGTATAAAAATCGATTCGATTCGAAAAGCTCGAAATTGACTCGACAAATTAAAATTTAATGTGTTTTCCGAACCAGTGGCGGAGTCATATACAGAAATAATCGACGTTTTAAAAGTTCTTATAAAGAATAAGACTTAAAATAAATGAATTTTGAATTTAATGTGTTTTGTCAATGGGGACATTTAAAAAAAAAAGAAATTTAGATAAATATCCAAAGATGATCGAAAAATCTAAATAATTGAAATTGGAAGTTTTTACGTGGCAAGAAGTTCGCAATCTAGTTTAATATGTATATCAAATACTATAGGTATACGACATAAGTGAATCTTTGTAATAATAGTGGGAATATTAAACTTCATTTCATCAAGCTCGAAAAATCTAATATACTTAGAGATCCTACTGAGCATTTGTAATTTTGGCGAAGCGCTGCTGTGATGGGATTATAATCATAATGGCTTACGAAGAAAAATCATATTTGAAAAAGGAATCTTACAAAGCGAAGTTTTTTAAAAAAAAAATACTAATTATATAGACTTTATTGATCCGGACCAAGTTAGTTATGCACCGATTCAAGTTAAATATGAAACTCTTTTTTAAAAATTAACCAGCAGACATCCTTAAAATTAAATAAAAGATATACCTACTTTATATTCTGGTTATACACTGTTCCATGATACCCAAATCTATGTCTCGATTATCGGAATAAACACGGATTTCATGAAATACTGAAACTAGATTAGTTTTGTTCGGAGAATATGAAATACAAAGACTTTCTGTATCTATATACTATGTTGGCGTAAATTATTTTGATAGCATTGATATCGCGATTTAAGCTTTTTCAAATCATCCTAAAACCTACTCCCAAAATACAACAATAAATTTATTCAAGGGATGTTTAAACCATATGTTGTGTTAATATAGTTTGTAATCCTTGCCAAATGTTATCGACAAAATAACGGACACACAAAGCTTCTATTGAATTGATCACATTAAATAATTAAAATGGTTGACGTCACATATGGTTGAGAGATAAACTTCCACATTCGTTTGGGAACATTTCACACAATCTCCGCTATTAAACGATAAGGCCGCCCTTTGTATCCTACTTTGTATCCTACTTTTTTTTTTTTTTTTGTTTTTTTTTTCCTTTTTGTGGTTTACAAATAAAGTGAAAATAAAATTAACTGTAAAAAAATGTGTAAAAGAGTGGCTACTGACAAAATCATATGCTGAAACTGAAATTCTTCTGGAAGTCTTAGGATCGAATTAATATGTAAAACTCTAACTCACATATACACACACACACACACACACACACACACACACACACACACGCACATACAAACACACACAAATATTAAAAAACAAATTTATATATGTATATATAACTTAATATAATAACTATCTTGTATAAGCAAACATGTACGCGAGCACAATTACCTATGCGACGCAAACTCACATACGCACAATCATACACTCAATCATCGAAACAACAATTTAAGGAGAGCACTGTCGCCTGTAATACAGGTTTTTACTTAATTCAGGGACAGTAGATTTTAAATGGCACCATTACATACATTTATTACATACACACCAATATAATTTGTGAGGCACGCATTTGTTTGTATAAATATTATAATAACTACTTTACATTTTAAAAACTGTATGTACCTACATTCTTGTGAAGTGTATAAATAAATAAATAAAATAAATACAATGCTTCGATCAGTTAATGATCTATGTACAATTCAATACAAATACTAATCTCTGTACTAAAATGCATTCTGATCCGTTTAGACGTGACTACTTAAATGGTCTTAAGGTGGCGTTCACATTTTTTATATTATAATAATATAGACTATGCCGTGTGTTGCCCAGAGATAGGAATACAGTTGTCGCCCCTCCTCTTCCCACGGCACGAGGCGACTTAGAAAATACAATGGAGAACAGCAAAGTCTTCTGGGCTACTACCACCATCTTCTGCGATCACCAGAACGCCGGCCTAACGTGCACATTATGGGCAAGGCTTCCCATTGTTGACTCTCCAGCAGCTGTTATAGCCTATGGATGAAAGTTTATATTAGTTTGAAATGCCTTACCTGCAACTTTGGAGTGGTAAGCGACACCTACTCCGCAAACGCCATTGTCTCGCGCCGCTGCAACCTCGCCTGCACACCTCGTTCCATGGCTGGGGACAGAAATCTTCGTAAGTCGGGTAAAAATATGTATTCTTTAGTTAGCTCTTTTAGCTAGCCTTAGAAGCAAGTAGGCACTTGACTGCAATCTCACCGCTGGTACGTGACGATACAGCAAAAGATGTAACCCCATCAGATACTAAAATAGAGTTAGGTTAGGTTTAGATAGATAAGAAGAAGAAAACCTTTAAAAGGGCTGAACTAAAATGGAAAGATAAATATATGAACACTTTTCAACCTATTATGCTAAATGTAAATATCGGGAGTTAGGGTTGAAGAGTAAGCAAACGTACCATTGAAGCACAGCAGGGCTAGCATGGCCAGGAGACAATTATATCCCCTGGAAAAGGATTAAAATTTATCTTCGCTCATAGCTTTATCAACTTTCAGAGCATTGACGCACAAGTAGAAATAATAATATAATAATAAACGGGAGTAAAATTCTCCAATTCCATTTTCCCGTGATTTAGCAGGTGGACACGTTAATTATATCCCCTGTCAGGGATATAATCGGGGGATATAATTTTTGTCTCCTGCCTGTGCTAGCCCTGCTGTTGTACTTACTTCAATCATGAAGGGTGCAAAGAGGAAAATTAGTTCTACTGATCGTTATATTCCCGTATCGGTTAATATTGGATAGAAGCAGCAATTACGGAATCCCGTGATATACCATGAAAGTTAAGCTGAATTAGCTATTCTCCACGAAAAGGGAATCTGTACGGTGTAATTTAAACTGTAATTTAATCTTTATACTCCACTCCTAGCAGGTCGTCAGCATTGTACTCTCTACGCACGTTTGGCTACGTCACCAAAACATACGTATTATCCTCGGTCGAACTTGTAAACTTTTATTAAAATCGGATCAATACCTTTCAGTGTTATCAGCAGACAATAGTATGGTAAATGCAATTGAATATCATAAAAGAGATTTTCTAATCTTATCTATTTTATCTAACATGTAGGTATATTGTCAAAACTCTTCACATTTTTCCACTATTTTCTATGTAACAAACAAGGATTTTTGTCCATTACTAACATAGATTGAATTGAAATCTTCCACACAAATAAATTGAAGCCCTATTCTGTGATTTCGATTGTCTGCGTCGTTTTCAAATTCAAATTCTTTATTTGGAAAAAAGTATAGAAGGGACTAAATATTGTACAGATGTTCAACATGACAGACAGCAATGGATATGGACATTCTATGCGGAAAAAACTTCAACTAATTTGGAACAATACGCTTGTAATAACAAAAACTGGTATGAAACAAAGTAATGTTACGAACTAACATCGTATATATTCTACGCACTACGGTAGGGTTATACTGGTAACGTAAACGAAATTTCTAATTAGCGGTAAAAGCGAAGTTTAATGGAATTTAAGACAAACCGAGCGGATATAACGATGAAATGAGATTGGCAATGCCGTAGCCGAATTTATGATATAACACAAACAGCTATTTCTAAAACGCTAATCATTAATCAGATTCGCTAATTGGGCAAAAAATCGTTGATCATATACGATTTTCCCAAAGTGCGGGAAATTGTTATTTAGCTATAATATTATAAGTAAAGGATTTTGAAACACATCACAATATATCTAATATTTCCTGACTATTACTATACTGTCAGTTCCTCGCAACATCGACCGATAGACATATGGTGTTGCGGATTTTTTAAGAACTTCTAAAGGGGAAAAACTTTGTGATATATGATTTTATCGTAATTTTAATTTTAAAAAAACCCCGCATGTTAACCTAAAGCTTCCTCGATAAATGGGCTATCGGACACTGTTTTTTTTTTTAAATCATACCTGAGATAATCGCATTCAAGAAAAAAAAAGCCGTCTGCTTTATATATTAGTATAACATATTATCTTAATAGCTTTACTTTCAGTTTATCATGTAAATACCCAGAAAGAAAAGTATGTTTGTTTGTTTGTTTATTTGATAGCTTTATTGCACACACACATTTTATACAAAGTAAACACGGAAACTTAGAATAGAAAATAGAGCGTGCCAATTCGGTCTTTGACGTTACGGAAAGACGAAGGAACGGGTTGGAGGCTGGAGCAGCAATTAAAGTATATATATAAATAAAAATCTAAAATATATATGTATATATATAAAAAACAATTATAATAAACTACTTTAAATAATTCTAAAACTACACACATATTATACATAATATTATAAGTGTCTACATACTCATGCAGTATACTGCGTACAATAATATTAGGTATGTATATACGGTCTGAGTTTATTTGAATATGCATAAAAGTTACGAGTTGGAGAATAATTAATCTTTTGGAAACGGCCTTTGCATACAAATTATTTTCAAATATTACTTTAGTGGTGTTCGTTATAACAAATTTGTACTCCGTTTGCAATGGAAAGAATGTAGTTAGATATATATTTTTAGTGTGAAAATAGCAATGGAATAAATTCAATCTAATCAACCAATTCGTAAGACAGCTAGCAATAAAGTCTTGCTAGATCTCACGTAGCTTCTAACGCGATAAAATATATAGGATCGAGTCTTATTAATGTACCTACATTTGTTTCAGCGCGTTCCAAGGGAATTCAAACTAGACTTTTGTAGCCCAATTGGAGCTAATTGCATTCGCCAAATGTGTTTTGTTATTTATTACCTCTCGTCCATATAAATCAAATTAATGCTAATATGTGACAGTTTGTTTGTTTAACTATTTCTTTGTCATGTCTGTTAGTCATGTTTGTAAATTTAGCGTTGGGAACCCTCGTACCTCGAACTAAAGCTTAGTTTTAAATTTACGAATATGGTTATTGCCATCATCTCACTGCTGTGTAATTCTCATGTTATGTACGCATTAAAAGTGCCAACCATGGACCTACTTGAATAAAGACATTTTTGACTTGAATTATATATATATCCAGGTTATCACGCCAAAACTATTAGATCCCGTAATATACGTTTTTACGTACATGTTGCCTTATATAAACTAGGGTCAGAGGGATATAAAGGTATGTGCCTAAAGGACTTGCACCAAAGCTGCCGACCTAGCGGTGGCTTTGTGGTCGGTGGATAAGTCCATTTTCCAGTCAAGCACAGTTCCATTGTCGGCTGCACGAAATCAACAACATTCAAAACCGTCGGGAGTGCAGACATGTCACCGAAATTGAGACAACAAGTATTCGTAATCCAGGACAACATTATCTTATAATGAAGCCGCCGACACCAAGCCGCCGAGCTTTGTCAGCCTACCTGACGGCTTTTGAGCGCTATAGTTTTAAGTGGGATGTCTCGATCCGCAGCAAGAGCAATTTTGTATTTACAATTTCTTAATTTTATCCGGTCTGATCTTCTGGCTTCGACTGTGGCTAGTTACCACCCTTTCGACAAAGATGCTGACTGCAACACTGCTTCGTCATTTACCAGCAGGTCAATAGCTAATTTGAAGTAGAATAGAAAAATTTAAATGACTCATTTAGAGCGCGAGATCATAATCCGGGGAACCACTGTAGTGCACCACGTTATTGTAGTTCATCTGAAAGATTCACGAGGGCTCATACTGATGACTTTTTTGCCAGAGCATTCTGAAGCCATTAACAAACAGATACGACTCTCCAATTCACAAGCTTCATATTAAACTCCATGTAGGGCTGCGTGGAGGCAGAAATTCTAATTTGTAATTATTTTGTATATTTAATAAAATGTCATGTAAGTTTTGTTGATTTAGTTTTTTATTATTACTGTTTTTAATTTTTCTGTTCATATAATAGTGTAGATGGGTCATAGTTACTGAATTATTTAAAATTATATATATATAGCATTTTGTCTGACTACTCTCAAAATACTGTATCATAAGAAGTAAGTTAAATATTATCTGTAAACGGTCTTAAACTTAGTCCATCCATCACAGCAATAATGGCAACAAAGCACAAATTAACTCGAAGGCCTTAAATATTAAAGCTTTAGAGAAAATTGCGAGCGAGACGTTGAGTGATGATGAAGCTACGTTTTCTCTTGTCTTACATTATCAAGCCAATGTAGCTTGTGCTACATTAAAAAATATCCTAAAAAATCAGAATCACCGGCCGTGTTCCGTCTACGAAACTATCTGTCTGTTTGTATGTATGTCTGCCCGTAGGTCAGTCTGTCTGTCTGTAATTACTAAACAACTACGTTAATATAAAATCAATATATAATATTTATAAATATACTAACCGTTTCAATATTTGTATTTAGACTTTATATTTCGTTTTACGTTGGAATTGTTAGAAATCATCAATACTAATATTACCCATATCAGAGTGTGTATGTTTTTTATCTTTGTTAACTTTGTTTTGCCCAACATCTGCATTTATCTTAATGAAATTTAGCTCTGAGAAAGAAATGTGTAATAAAAATGACTTTATAAAAATGACTAAATTATAGGAACTAAAATATTATTTTTTCTTTGTATAAATTAAGCTTGAATTCTATGTGCTACAAATAGCTTCTGATCGCGAAACTCTTCATCGGATCTATGTGAAATTTATATGGGACCATTCTGAAAAGAAACCTTAACGAACTAAAAAAAATTTGTGCAAACCCATTTATATCATATCATAAATAATGAAGCTATGTCC
This sequence comes from Pararge aegeria, assembly GCF_905163445.1. Lineage (NCBI taxonomy): Eukaryota > Metazoa > Arthropoda > Insecta > Lepidoptera > Nymphalidae > Pararge > Pararge aegeria. The sequence continues at coordinate 6,318,088 of NC_053198.1, forward strand.
GAACATACACAAAAAACATTAGAATAGATAACGTCCTCCGTTTTGATGGAAATCGGTTAAAAAAGGTTAGGTTTATATAATCTTTCTAATCTTACACTCGTGACAAGTTTGAAACTGTTTAGTTTCATAGGCTAAGAACTTTGAAGGTTTTTAATTATAAGGTTGAAGAAGAGAGAGATAAGTGGCAATTATTTCTAATTGGTTTTGTCATGAAAGGTCAACTGACAGTTGTAAAATTAATGGCCTTTTATTAATATTTTTATTGCATGGCCTAGAATAGGAGGAATTGTGGCTATTAAGAGTATTATGAAGGAAATTCCATTTTACATGGAATACATAGACTTCTGCAGTTAGGTAATTCAAAACTTTGAAAATAAAATTGTACATATCTATTTTATCAACATCCTATAAAAGTCAACTGCTGGACTTTATGCCTCCACCAACGAGTTTGCGTATAATCACCACGCTAGGCAGATGTGTTGGTGATCGCAGTAAATGGTACTAGTAGCACATAAGACGCTGTTGCCCCTCCCGTCATATTCCCTTAATCGCCTGGTATGAAACCGTTGGAAACAGATGGGGTTGTGTCAACTGTTTTCCGATCTGCCGTCACTACACTGCTAACACATCTTTAAATATAAAAAGTAAAAAAATAAGTTATCTGATTTTCAGTTCTGCTTTATTTGCTGCTGCTTTATTTTATGTACGAGTATATACGATATAGATGCAAACTTTCTCCGAAAGGGTCAGAAATGGTATTTATTATTTCACTACGAATTGCCCTTGATCGCAATTTTTCTTGTGCAAGATTGCACGACTAAGAACAACAAGAAAAAGAAAAATTAGAAGACAGAGGTGTTGTTGCTGTTGAGATCAATTGCATGGCGTTAGGCTTCATTGGATCGCACGGCTTGCCGCGCGAGTCTTCTCCACTTTAGGAGGTTGTTGTGCATGTCCGAAGCATTCCACCACAGTTGTCTGGGTCAACTATTTCACCGTATCTGTCCATCGAGTAGGTGAGGTGAGATGGCAATTTTACCTGGTAAGGTATGATGCAGTATAAGATGGTAGCAGGCTAACCTGCTTGAGGTATGGCAGTTGTATTAAACCCCCCTAAACTGTTTCTACACAAAATCGTACCGCAATGCTAAATCTCTTGTACGTGGCACGTCTTTGTCGGTAGTATGGTAATCAGCAACGGCCGAAGCCTCCAACAGGGCTAGACCAGAGAGCAATAAGAAATTATGAATTTCCACATTGCCCTTGCTGTGGATCAAACCCAGGGCTCAGTATATAAATTCACTGCGATAAAAGTTTTTGACGCAGAAATTTTAATTTGCAACTTTTTTTATTTAGTTTAGTTTTTAATTATTCTATTTATGTTATAGTGTAGTGCGTAGTGATAGGTCATACATACCAAATAAATAAATAAAAAAATAAGTCTTAACCAACTAAAAACAAATTGTTCATGATTAAAGAGTGATCGCTGACTATGGGTCTCATAAGAAGGCTCAGAGTCACACGAGCGATGGAGAGAGCTATTTTAGGAGTATCTCTTCGTGATCAAATCAGGAATGAAAAGATCCGTAGAAGAACCCAAGTTACGGACGTAGCTCAGTGGCAATAGGCGGCGCACATAGTTCTGCGAACCGATGGACGTTGGGGTCCGAAGGTGCTGGTAGAACGCAGCGTTGGTACACACCCGACGAGGTGGACAGATGACATCAAACGAGTTGCAGGGAGCCGCTGGACCCAAGCTGCACAAAACCGTGATATTTGGAACTACCTAGACGAGACCACTCCCTCCAGCAGTGGACGACACTCGGTTGATATGATTATGATGATGATGATAATGTTTAAAGAAGACGCAATGCAGGATACATCATACAAGCAAAAATATAGATATATAGAATGAAAGTTAAGCATAGTTTAATTTAACCGGAGCATCCTCAGGAGATTGTTGCTTTCGACTTCACAATGAATAATCGTTACTTAACAATAATTGTTACTTAACAATTATTCATTGTAAAGTCAACATCCATGGATGATGATGGGATGATAAGATGATGCTCCAGTTTCTGAGCGAAACGTGAGGGTACATTGCTTAAGATCTTTTTGGTGTGGAGTATAAGGATTGAAGAAATTATAAAGCAAAGTAACGCCTGCTTCTTTCCAAAAGATATAGTATAGCACTGACCTGTTGAACCAATCGTCCGTGTACCGTGGATATGGAAACGGGTCATTACTGCTGAAATCGTAGGACGCCTCGGCATTCTGGAACAAACATCACAAATTAACCACATATTTATTTAACACCAAACTCTTGTTTGTTCAGACATTTAATCTCGTTAGCTCTCCCATGTTATGATGTTTATGTGAAATACACTGCTGCAAACGATGTTTGGTCAACGATATGCCCGTATGTTATAGACAAAATTATAAATTTTCTTATCTGTGACCACTTTAATATATTCTAGATGTTGCTGGCGACTTCGTCCGCGTTTTTTTTTTTTAAAGCACCCCGTTAGAATAGATTATTTGGGAGATTATTGGCATTCAATTATACAGATATTTATGTTTTTTTTCGAAACGCAATAATTGTTTATTTGTTTTTTTTCTCTTCCTTTTTTAATTGTTTCTATGTTACGGCACTAATTATTCAAAAGTTCTTTATCGTTTAAGCAATCCTTAATATTAAAATATGATTTTTCTGTAAGCTTACGTGTTATATAAACTTTGAACTTATTGAGCGACATCTCAAAGATTTTTGTGTAGCCTAGTAAACTGCACAAAGAGTTTATTTTTGCTTCTAATGATTGTGTTTAATAAAAGCATATTATTATTAATAATAATAATGAGAGCTTAGACTTAGATCATCAAAACATTAGACCGTTACGGATCGTTAGTAAATATGTCGAGTCAGATCCGTTTAATGTTGCGCGACCACGCTACTTGAATACCGTGATAAAATATGTACCTATTAGATTTGTCTATTCAAAATAGGGTATATATAAAGTTTTTATTGCACAAATTACAGAAAAAATAAACGAGTATCGCAAGAAGAAGAAGAAACACTTTATTGCACGTATAACATACAGGAAAAGAAACAGTAAGGAGTATACAGTACACAATGTACACATGCAAAGGCGGCCTTATTGCTGCAAGCAATCTCTTACAGGCAACCTTTGTAGATAGGACTTACAGCAAGAGAACGGGATAGTGCCAAGAGTGTTGATAGATATACATAAATACCAAAATGTAAAGATACAAATACATATATAATTTAAATAAATATACGTAATATATAAAATATACCTACATGATATATAAATAGAAAATATACATAATATATATAAATATATAACAAACATAATATATATAAGTAGATTTTAACACAGTTAAAAAAAAAAAAAAAAAAAAAAGAATATAAAGAATAAAGATAAAGAACGCAAGATAAAGAACGCAAAAACATGCGCAACATTAAAAACGTTGACTCAAGTAGTATGTGGACTGTGGATGGGATACCATCCGAATTTGCCGGATGCCAAATAAACAGACATATGATATTTAACGCCGAAAGCCTTAAACAGTTATTATTAATACTCTGCTACGAACGTAGACATTTCACTACGACGCGTAGAGCTCTACGTTCCCTAAAATACGCGGTGCGCTGAAATTACCCACAACTGATAAGATAAAATAAGAGTTACATATTTGCTCCGTTCACTGTGGGGACCCTGAGGCCATGGAGTCTAAGGGCAAAAAAATCTTGCCAGACATTTCACCGCGCTTGATCGCTTATCTCGTGACAAAAGGCTGGCTAATTATTTGCGCTTAGAATAAGCCTGGCTGTTCAGCGCTGAAAGTCAATCAGAATTTTTGGCGTTTACAGTAAAAATTTAAGTTTTAAGTTTTATTACGACATTAGAAATTGAAAAAAAATATGGAATAAAAACAACTAATAAATTATGTGGTTAATTAGTTTTTTTTGTCCTACCATAAAGCCAAGAAATCGTAGGGGTGTATGGTTTTAATATAATTGCCATATCTCTAACAGGTAAACCCCCTAGCATTTTGGAATGCATCACCAATCAGGTGAGTTTGCAGTCAAAGGCAAACTGGTAATGGATTTTTTTTTGTGTTATATATGTTAAACCAATCAAAAGTAATGCGCGTTCTTGAGAACGGGTATAAAACAAACTCGCTACTTTTAGAATTGATTTTAACAGCAATCCATCAAGTTTAAATTACCCAAAAATATAAAAACTACATCATATTTCCAAGGGCCCAGATTGAGCGAAAGCATACAAATATAAAATTTCATCGATAAAACAAATACGTTATCTTACTCTAATTTTTAAATATCAATTTGTTTTCAATCTGTTGCATAGTTCAGAGACAATATTTAATTATGTAGTTCCTATGAATAATATCCAGTGTCCATATTACCCATTTCCAAAAAATTCTATCTACGAACCGTAGTAAGGATTCTCAGAACCAATCTTTTCTTTTTTATGTCAGTTGAAAGATAAATACATTTTTAAATTCATTTCGATAAAAGGGCGTATAAAGTATAATTATAAAACAATATTCATTAAAAACTGTCTGTTAATAACCTAAGTTAATTGAAGCGACAATTATTATTTCTTTATCTTAATGAAATAGCTATTAAAATAACAAATTTTCCTGTTAAATAACACCCGGAGTAGCTCTTATACTCCTAATAGCGAGGGTGATGAATAAAGCATTTTCATTTCGAATTCGGGTGCGAAATAATCTCAGCGACCTGTAGGTAGATCTTTCAGGGGCTTCAGGTAAATTAAGGTTCAAGTGTAATTTAGATGGAAATATTAATGAAATTCTTTTGGCTTTTTAATCAAGTTTGAAAAAGATTGCGGCCCTCGTCTACCTAAATTCGACACTTATTGTTTAGGTATGTAAGTTTGATCTAATATTCTTCATCGAATCTGCATATAAAATTACATTGATTAACCACGTAGGATGTATTGTAAGCCGAGGTTCACGCACACCTTTTTATAGGACGTGTTCTTTCACTCATCGAATAGTGAGCTGGAGACCACGGTTAGTGAATATTTTAAGCTGTAAAACAATGCAAAACGGCAATCCATACTGGCGTTCAATTTAGCTCTGTCCTGTGACCAGTCACAACAACCTTGCTCCGACGGCAGGGTCATTATGTATCTCACAACAGGCTTGCGGCAGACGTAAATCTTGCGGTTTTGACAGCTAAGATTTACGTCAGTCGCAAGCCTGTCGTGAGATACGTTATCACCCTGCGGGCTTTTCTTGTAATTTGTCACACCCACAACGATAACGCATGTAATTGAGCTGCTAACAATCCTCATTAAATAGAGTATAACCAGAGAAACCACTTAAATCTAGTGTGAATTATTGTGCTAGAATTCACCCCAAAGTTTATCACCAGCATTTCGATAATAACCGCGGTCAAGGTTCTATATTACTCCAATTATTTGATTCACGTAATTTGGCCAACCTATAATTACTAACAAGTATCCTAATAATATGGTTATTGGAGACCTACACAATAATCCAATTAGTGGATAAAGCTTCTATCATTATAATAACAACCTTAACAAGATTAAAAGCAAATGGGCTTTACAAAAATAAAGAATAGTAAATTATGAAAATTAAGCTTAATTTGCTGTACTCTGTGAAAAGAAGGGGTATCTGTAGGATGTAATTTATAATTCCTTCAATCCTTATACTCCACACAAAACAGATATTCGGCAATGTACCCTCTACGCACGTTGCGGTCGGAAACCAAAGCATCCTCACTCCTCAGGAGATGTTGACTTTACTATTCATTCATTAAGCTTAATTTTCACAATGTATTATGGAATTCCGCAAAGTAACGCCTGCTTCTATCCAATAACGTATAGTAATTTTTCTGTAGGCAGTTATGAATTCAAGTTTCCCTGGTTTGCTTTAAGTGGTTCTATCACTGAAAGATGTTCGGCAGGCACATTCTACCGCCAAGAGTTTGGCAAGAATTTCACCATATGCTCATTTTCCGCTTGAACATTTTATTGCTCTATCGTATGTGAAATGAAAGTGCAGCTTCCAAGTAACCTTAGAAAATGTTTAGCGAAATAGACTCATTAATACCTTATTATTGTGCGCTTGAAAATACAATTCTATATAATATATAACCTTTCTGTTAATTAGCCTGTAAGTTGCATTTAATGGGAAAATAATTCCTTTATGGAACAATAAATATTTTAAACCACATAGATACTTTGGTTGAATATTCTATTTATAATGATGACCTTAGTAATAGCTTTTTTTGTCAACTCCGCAAAGGATTTCCGTACTTTTCACGGACGATCTGCAGATGCCACTAATTTATGTTCACGTAATACGAAATTAAGAAATACTTACATAGTTATATTTTAGATCAGGGTGCATGTAGTCAACACCTGTAAAAAATAAGCTTTGTTAGACATAAACGATAACTCAGTGCAGTAAGCCAAAAAATTGCAGTATCAAGGAGCTTTAAAGAGATTCTATTTTTAAACTTAATTTTTAAAGATTAAAAAGAGTTTTGTTATGCTGTCATCCATAGCCTTTAACAGTCCACCGCTGGATTAAAAGTCTATCGTAACGGGAGGATTTTCCCACAATCACCACGCTGGGTAGACGGGTTGTAGGTCGCAGTTGATGGTAGTAGTAGAACAAACGATGCTCTTTCGTCGTTTTGTTCCCTTGTTCGCCTCCTCGATACTAGCAGGAAGAGAACCCTGAGAAAGAGAGACCTGTCTTTAGCTTCTTTTACCCCGGTGATAACAGAATTCAGGTCTACCGTAACCTGCCATACTTGCCACTAAATGCCTTCGTCTTATACAGGGTTACTTTTCGAACCTGGATATTTTTTTCAGACTTGCTTTGAATTCAATTAATAACTTAATCAATTTATGAAATATGTTTGAATTACTGCATATAATAACAATAGGAACATACGGCTTTATTAGCTGATCTACCAATTAATGCATTGAGAAATAAGGAATGTTTCAGGAGAGTTCTTTAACGGTGTACCTATTATATAAACTACCAGGTGGTACAGAAAGAAGAAGTAAATGAAACAAATAATGATAAAAAATACGTGTGTGTACTGATGTCCACGCTGTGCTGTGCAATCTGTTCAAGTTTTTATTTCTCGCCTTATTCTACGTTTGTAGGAAAGTTATTTAATACATTGAAAGTTTTATTATAACGCATTATCAGTTAGTTATTTACTTAAATAAAGTTTCTATATAATCAAAGAAATTGACATAATAAACATAAATAAATTTGGAATACTAATAGACTTATTATCGGACAACCAACATTAAAATTTGAGATTTGTATACAATTGCATCTATTGAATCACCGGAATGCGCCCGCAGACTTAAACAATTGAAAGTGTAATGTCAAACCTTATAGCTAACTTCAGGGTGTCGGTTTTTTGTGACGGTGTGCGCGCGCATCATAAAAATTTACTCTCATCATCTTTCCCTAACGCGCCAAAAGAAGTATAACTTCAGAAACAATTTCTTCCAAATCTATTTTACTTTTACTCGTAATGTATGCAATTCAATGTAAACTTCGAAATTATGTTTTCTTGTTAGTAGCCAACCAAGCCAGCCCTGATCCCCTTCAACTGGGAAAACCAATTTAGAACTTTTGTTATTATCATAACTTACCTTTACAAAATGGAGGCCGAATAATTATGATTCCTACTTTCCAACTCAAACTGTTTGTACAAGAGTTTAAATAGTTGTACAACATTTTAATATTAATATCAAGTAGTCTGCTCAGTTACCGACAGGGGAAATCAGCAATAATTTTTCACTTCGACTTTAAAAGTTTCATTTTTTTTTATTTTTCTTGTACAAAACATTTTTGAACAAAATATTACAGTTATTAAAAGTACAATGGAGTAGCTTTTCGACAGTTACCAACCAGTGGCGTGGTGGTTTACTTACAAAGTTTGTCTGTTTGTTTGTTTGTTTGTCTTACCATCATCCATAATAGCAGTGGTTACGTTCACGCCGGTGTAGCCCTGCGCCCAGGCTGCTTCCACGTTCAAGTCTAACTTCGGCTTCCCACCATTTTGTCCAGTGTTTTTTAAGTACCATTGTAGGGGGAAATAGGGGTCACGCGGCTCAGAAGCGGGCACTGTCTCGGGTAAGCGGAGCGGGCGGAACCCACGTTTAACACGCTTGAATCCTGTCTGCTGGACTGCTGTGTGGATCTGTTTATAAAATATTAAAATTTCAAGTTAGTTTATCGAAAGCTTAAAATTTAAGCTGTGAGAGGCACTGAAATATCGACTGAGTTATAATTAAATTAGCTTTTGATCGCCAAAATGTTCATGAAATACGAAATCAATCGAACGAAATTTCCTATGGGTCAGACTTATCGAACCAATCTGACCACTGAGAGATACTCAACAAAACATCTCTATTCAATGTTTTACGCCGATGAAAAAAGCTGTAAAAACTGTAATATAAGTTACCTATACTACAAAACTAATATTATTAATTGCGTAAGTTAGGATGGATGGTTGTTTGTTACTCAATCAAGTCAGTTTGTCTGAACGGATCTGGATTAAATGTTAGCACAGGCATATTATATTCTGGAATAGCACATACGCTACTTTTATCCCGGAAATATGTTCCATTCCCGTGGGATACATTTGTTTTTGCTTTTTTCAGAACAAGAGATCGACGTGTTTTTTTGCATAATCTAAGTTCAGGGGTCAGAGAATAAAGTTGGCAAACTCATCTACAGTTTACAATCTTTAATCTATCTGGTTAGAGATGAGAGCGGAACCGGCTTACAAACAGTCTTGTCGTTAAGATATTCATCAATCGTATAGTAACCACGCTTTATTAAATGCGTTTTAACATATTGTTTAAACATAAGTTTAAATGTTAGTAGGTCCAATATTTATTTGAAAATCATATTAGAAAAGCATATCATCATCATATCAACCCATTACCGAGTTAAGGCCGTAGTCCACCACGCAGGCCCAGTGTGCAATGGTGGACTCCACACACAATTGAAACATTATGTAGGCATGCAAATTTCCTCACTATGTTTATCTTCACCGTTGAATCAAGTGATATTTGAATTACTTAAAACGCACATAACTTAAAAACCCCCCCAAAAGAAACTTAAAAAGTAGGATACCGAAAGCGGCCTTATCGCTTAGAAGCGATGTCTTCCAGACAACCTACATAATTAGGTTGCATGGCCATTGCCTTAAAAATAAGCAATGTTCATACCAATAAAACTACTAAAGATAAAGAAAATTTTCTACATACATTGTAGATGTGTACAAGTAGAAAATGGATTAGAGACGCCCTGTTCGGGTCAGTGTTTGAAATAGAAAACTAATCCGCTAATGTGCTCGTAATCGGCTTAAAACCTCCTCTACGCCTTAGAGTAAACGCACGTTGCAATATAAACTGTAAGTCGAGTACCATACGAGTAATGTTCGCATAGCAAAACTGCAACTAGGTATAATTAAGCAAATTTTAGTAACATACAATATTAATGTTACTCAGTAACTGTGAAGGCCCTTCTTATTTAGTGTTGTGCATTCATTAATATTATCTTAGTCTGTAGTATAAACGAAGTTGTTTATGGAATGAAATTGTTATGAGTTCATCCATTGTGTTTAACTGTTATAAATTCTCAATGAAATAGGAATTTCATAGGAAATTAGAAATTAAGAATAGTAAAGTCCACCCCCATGTTTTAGAGAGCACGTAAAACCATAGTTCAATTGGTTTTTTATTCCTTTCCAATTATGTAAGATAATGCAGTCTAAGATGGTAGCAGGTTAACCTGTTCGATGTATGGTAGTTGTGTTAAACCCATACTCCTGTGGTTTATTCATGGTATCTTACCTGAACCCTAAATTACTTGGCGGCGCCTCTTTGTTGGTAGAGTGGTAACTAGCATCGTTGAAGCCTCCCACAACACCAGATCATAGGAAAATTCGAAATCAAAAATTTTCAAATTATCCCCACTGGGGTTAAAACCTAGGACGTCCCATTTATAATACTACATGCGCTTTCCACTGCGCCAGGGAGGTCGTAAAAAAAAATTTAATATATTAAACATTCGTTTATTATATTATATTTTTAGTTAATGAACAAGCTAGTCTGCATTCGTGCAGAACACTTATGGCGGTATTGTTAGTGGTGGGGTTCAAACACTTGGGGTTCCAAGGAGTTGGAATGGCGATCAGGTAAACGCAGTGTTGGTCGGCCCCCAACAAGGTGGACAGACGACATCAAACGAGTCGCTGGGAGCCGCTGGAAGCAAGCGGCCCAGGACCGTGGATTTTGAAACTCTCTAGAAAAGACCTATGTCCAGCAGTGGACTTCAATCAGTTGAAGTGATGATGACTTATGGCGGTAACCCTTCAAAGCTACAAACTATAAAGATGTTTGATGTGACGTGAAAATTACTATAATAACTCATTATTATGCAATTGCCTGTATAACACTTATAAACAAGAATAACTTAAATGATCTATGTACCAAAATAAATCTAAATAAAAGCTAAAACACATTCGAAACCGCAGCAAGGCATAGTGCCTAAGATGCTACAAGCAATTTACCTTAGCCAAACTAATTCTTTGGCCGTAGTAAATGCCAGCTCACCGGTATAGTTCCTCAATCACCGGTATTGCCTGAATTGTATAATAAAATGTAATAATAGTAATTACAGTTCAGTTAATACTAATTTATTTTACTCCTACATTAATTGGGTTTGATGTTTGGAACGATTATTTTCGGCTCACCTTCAACCGAACTTGAGTTCTAATATAACTCGCAGGCGAATTATACACGAACAAATTTAATCTGACTTTCGTGAGTTGCTTCAGCGAGCTATTACTAAATAGAGTTTTCGTTGAAAGTCAATATTATTTTCTATCCGAGAGATGGCTTTTAAGACACCATCTTCAAAGTATTAAAGTATAGGTACTATACGGCAGAATTCCCATACTAAAATAGCGAATGTGTTTGTTTGTTTGTAGGTTTTTTTTCTTATCTTATCTTAAATAGGCACATCTACCTATAGCTCTATCCTAGCCAATGCATCCTGCTCCTTTAAAAATCCTGGTGTAAAAGTTTGTTTTTCTAGGTTAAATAGTATTCTATGCCAAAGCATTCTACATAGTTTGTATCCGTCTCCGTCTGGTCGGAAAGATCTGGCTAACGTTTTAATACTGTAGAAATCTTTCCTCGACTTTTTTCGGGATTGAAAATGTCCTATGTGTATATCTCCCAGATGCATGGAGCTTATGTGTCAATTTGCATCAAGGTCGGTGCCGCTGTTTCGCCAGATGTAGATACACAAACAAACAAACAGACACACTTTCATCATTCACAATCCATCCTGCAGCCCAATACAGGACACACAAAATTTTCCAGTAGCCACTGGACTAAGAAAGCAGGATCGTGGCCGAATGCGCCAGTCGGCCGTCAACTAGGGTCTCCACGGTGGCCCAACGCAGATTGGTATTTCATACGCTTTTGACAACATTGTGGAGAACTCGCAGGCATGCGAAGGTTTTCTTACCATGTTTTCCTTCACTGTATGGACAAGTAAAAATAGTGTCTTAAAACGCACATAAGTGAGTAAAGTTAGAGGTGACAGCCGGGGTTGAACTTGGCCCCCGGAAAGTAAAGCCGAAATCCTAACCACTGAGCTATACATACGTACCTAATATATATATCACCGCTTCATTGAATATATTAGTGGATTTAATTCCGTATAATGTGTGGAGACATTTAACTATTTAGATTGCGATGAGTGGGGGATTATGCAACTTACTAGGGGATGTTTTTTAAGCAGACGAGTATGCGCCATGGCCCTGCGGGGGCGGGCCTGCGGAAGCCCGCGGTGCGCAAAGTGCCATTCTGTGTCAGAGCCCAGGATCTGCAACAAATACAAGAAAAAAAAAATTAAAAAAATGCAAGGAACACTCGACGAAAATGGCTTTATCTGAAAAAATCTTCCCTAGCGCGGCGATGGGCGCTGTGCAATGGAAGCAGGCCCCAGGTTCGGTCCCCGACATGGGCAATTGAGAATTTATAATTTCTGAATTTTCTCTGGTATGGTGGGAGGCTCCGACTCTGAAGCCGGTGCCCTCCACCAGACGCCGGTAACCAGACGCCCCCAAAAGGCGTTTGTTGGGTTTAATGGGTTTAATATAACTGTAGATTTGCAAGTGTGATTGCAGTCAATGGCTAACTGGTAATGGTGTAAAAAAAATTCAATCTTAGATTTAAAAAAATTAAAAAAATATATATTTATTTCAATTACTTTTGAAACGTCAAGTATGTCTGTAGTGATTCTACCACCGGTTCGGAAGGCTGATTCTAACAAGAAGGAGTCGGCAAGAAACTCAGCAGTTGCTAGGACTAGGACTGTATAAAAAATGTTTGAAATTTTCTTGGTTAACCTTTAGCATACGAATGAATAAAAATGCGATTTCGATTCTACTTTTAACGATTATTATTCTTTGTTAGTGGTGGGAGCGGCGACTGATGGATACCAAATTAACTTTCGATTTTCCAAACACGGACATCCATCTATTTACTGACTATATTAATGTAGTCATTTGTCATGAAAAATCCAAAGTATTTTTAATGAGGCGGAACGGGAGCAGGTCCTCAGGTCGAGCATTTGCGATTGGAAGTTTTTAAATACGTAAGGTTGAGATAGATGTAATCTTTTAAACAATACGCTGCGTCCCGTTACTAACGCGAGCGAAGCCGCAAATCTAGTAATTATAATAAAATCAGACATCTCTGCACCCAAATATGGTATTAAGCGTTACACATTAAAAAAAAAACTACATGAGAACTTTCACCGTCTATTCTTTTTTCGTCACTTAATAAGTCAGCTACATTATTAAATATAAGATGAGGGAAATTCTATCCTGTTAATAATAATAATAAAGCAAAATACAGTGCGGTCACAGTAAAAACGAAACTACAAAAATCAGACATAGGCATTTCTAGGCAATAGTATGTTCAGATTCCTTACTAAATGTAATAGTCTAAAGAAATCTGTGATTCGGAAAAATATAAAGTAGTTTATTACATTAGGCATGCTCGTAAGCGAAACGTTTCTATCCTACGTACATATACACATTCCAATGTTCAGATAGCTGTTCACCCCGATATTATGGAAGGAAATAGACTGCTTAGTAAAATCGCAAGAATACTTCCAGTGAAATTTAGAAATACATTACAATAAGTTGTTATTTGCCGCTTTTCCTTTAAGTCTGTATTATTATTATATGTGTATTTCCCGATAAACTGTAATGAGTTAAATGTGCACGCATATAAAGATAACTTTTGAAAAACGAATCATCGAAATCATCATTGTCCCACTGCTGGACAAAAGTAAAATCAAGTGACTCTCGTCACTTTATTAGCGTCGCATAGCGTAGGTACTAAGCATAAACATTTATGTTTTAAATTAGTTTGTACGGGAAAAAAGATCTTTTGATTTAATATTTTTACAGAGTGATTCCCTTATGAAATATACGTATGCATCCTACAACAGTATTTCGTAATTCAGTTAACCGTTGTATAGACAAAAAATCTAAAGTTCACCGGTAAAAAACTTATGTTAATCCACTTTTGTTAAACTTTCATATAAGATGAAACTCATTGAAAAATGTTATCCCTACTAATATTATAAATCTGAATGTAAGTTTGTTTCTTACGCTTTCATGCAAAAACTACTAAACCGATCCTCACGAAAATTGTACACATATTCCTGAAGGTATTAGAAGTAATATAGGATGCTTTTTATCCCGAAATTAAGCTCAGTTCTCTTGGGAGAGGGAACGAAAATGTTTTACGATTTTACACCAGGCTCAGCTATCCTAAAAACATAAACTGCTGCCACATTTGTGAGGCACATGTCTTTCGAAAAACAAAAACAAAAGCGGACGAAGTCGCGGGCAACAGCTAGTGTTATATAAAACGCCTCGGATTGTGTTTACAAGGGAAGCTACACAAGAACAAACTCAATTTTCTATACAAAATTAAAGTTAGCTCCAAGAAGTGCCCACGCTGCAAACTATGTTAATAAGATAGTAAGTTTATAGCAAACTTTGCTGTGTTGAAACGGCATCCACTAAAACGTGAATTAAACTTGTAGAATCAACACCAGTCACTAATGCAACTTATTTAGCACAGAATCTTAATATCCTCACTCATACATTATTGCATGCAGTGGTTTGAGTCTAAAACAGCGAAAACGTCCCGATTCTCACTCTCGCTTCACACCCGTGGAATGTTGCTAGCTAGCAAACTTTTACCATTTTGCCCATTTCATGGTTAACGCTTAGAACATTAGAGGTAAAATAATTAATGCCAACTGTTTAATGAATGGAGTGACTGTTGTGCCTGTTCGAGAAACACTACTAAATTAGTTCGAGAAACACTCCTAAATTATAAATAATATAAATAAATAAATATACTACGACACTACACACATCGCCATCTAGCCCCAAAGTAAGCGTAGCTTGTGTTATGGGTACTGAGATGACTGATGAATATTTCTATGAATAATATACATAAATACTTATAATATACAGATAAACACCCAGACACTGAAAAACATTCATGTTCATCACAAATATTTTCCAGTTGTGGGATTCGAACGCACGGCCTTGGACTCAGAAAGCAGGGTCGCTGCCCACTGCGCCAGTCGGCCGTCAAATTGGAGTGGTTTTTGATGCTTTGAGGAAAAAACTACACTAACTATAGAAAAAAGGTATTTGATTCATTGAAAGTTTTATTATAACGCATTATCTAGTTTTTTTTTTAAATATCCAAATATCACAAAAAAATTATTCCTACATAATTAAATAAATGGACATAATAAATTTGGAATACTAATAGACAACCAATTATTTTCAGTCGATATTAAAATTTGAGATTAGTGTACAATTAAATCACCGGAATGAGCCCGTAGACTTTGAAGAGTATACCATCAAACCTTATGCTAACTTAAGGGTGTCGGTTTTTTGTGACGTTGACGTTGTTTTGCGCGCGCATCGTAAAAATTTACTCTTATCATTTTTCCAAAAGAAGTATAACTTCAAAAGGAACTGCCCAAAAGTCAAAACCAAATTGGTAATTTTGGTATGGGAACTGTCACTCCTGATTACTTCGAATAGATGTTGTATAATTTTTAAGATGTATTCATAAGTCAAATGTACGAAATTAGGCTCAAATCGCTTCACAGCTTTCAATCGTGTTTCAGCATAAAACGCCTCAGTAGGCGTATTATATTAGGGTACTTCCGCTTTCAGCAATTTCTTCTAATTCATTAACTGGATACAACGCCTAAACATCTGACGACAGGCGTACAGACGAATATAAACTTTATTACTCAGCAGTAAAGTCCAAGTGGCTATAACATTTATAGTGCAGATAGCTGAACGCTTAGCGTAAACGTTGTTATGACGAATATTTTTACACGAGCAGAATACAAATTGCCTGAAGAAATAACAAGGAGATTTAAGTCTGACAAAGGCTTTAGATAATTAAGATAAATTGAGACAGACGAAATTGGGATTTCGTCTCCGGAGATTTCAGCTTATAAACGAGAATTTCTTTACTTTTTTTATTAAAAGTTAGCCCTAGACTGCAATCTCACCTGGTAGTAAGTTATGATGGAGTCAAAGATGGTAGAGAACTAAAATGTTAGGGGTATGGCAGTTATATTATACTCATACATATGAAAATTAAGCTTAATTTGCTATACCTACTCCGCAAAAAGCAGAATCTATATCGTGTAATTTACAATTTCTTTCATCTTTTTTCTCTAAACCAAACAAATCTTCGGCAACGACAATCTACGCACATTTACGAAGAATACGGAAGTATATGGTGGAAAAATATTTGGAGTCGTCACCCCAAAATGGCGTATAACATTTTTTCCACTACTTAAATCTTTTATTTTAAATTTGTCATAGTGTAAAGTATTCTACTACCGAGGGAGTTTTATGGCCGACCATTTTGAACCGATAAACAAACATAGCAAAAAAATACCCGACGAATTCACCTTTTAAAGAAAAAAAAAACAAACAAAATCCGTTCATCCGTTTGGGAGCTACGATGCCTCAGATACTCTCAAACACACCCACGTACACAGCCACGCGCGCACACACACACACACACACACAGACACACACAAATAACAACGATAATAATAAACAATAACGCGCAACTTTCGACTCAATTTTCATTGTTCTACTAAATGTGTATGGTCCCAGAAATTGTTGCCGAGCAATTAGTTACAAAACTTGTCCGTCTAAATGAACCTTAAAGATAATACACCACGAACAAGCGTCAGAATACCAATTAACTACCGACAATTCACATGACAACCAGAGAGAAAATCGTATTTCTTTTGTTCCTTTAGATAAGTCGTAAGAGAAAATGAGCGTTGAAAATACGAAATTGTTTTCTATTTTGCAAGCCGCGATCGTATTACCGCTCTGAGGTCTGGAGGTCACATTAAAAAACACGTTTCACATAAAGAGATCGCGGGATCGTTTACTGAATTCTGTATTTTGTGGGAATATTCTTATTGTGTCTTTTTTGTATTTCAGCTTCAGTGGTTTTGCATGGGATGAGTCCCAATTCTTGATTAAACGAATGGGTCATCAGGATGATAAGAATTCAGGGAGAGGGTCCAAAAGGGGATTAAATCGTGCGCCTCCGAGGCTGTGGAGAGAGACTACGTACCGAGGAAATACCAAAAAGAGATCTTTGCGTTTATGGGTTATAGCATTATAGTGGCCGAATTCCCTAATTTTTTTTTTGCTTATCATATGTCCTTTTCGGATTATAATGATGAAATTAACCTCCCTGGCGGTAGGTATAGGATTTATGAATATTTTCTTGGTTTGGTCTGGTCGTGGCTACCTAGTTACCACCCTTTTTTATTATTATTTATTATGGGAGGGGACATATCCTCATGGATGCTTCGTGCATGCCCGACTCTATTGGGAACAGACAACAGCTTACGTTCTAAGAAACCTCCTCCTACTACTCGTTCTTCCAGGAACCGCTTATGCATTACATCTGAATGAGAGCTTTCTCTGTAGGTCATAGACTAATGCTTATCCCACTCGTCTTTTATATTTCTTTTCATTATCATATCCGCATGCATTCCATTTTTATTCGCATGAGGCTAGCTACCACCCTGCCGACGAAGCCATGCCGCTAAGCGATTGAGCCACGCATTTAGACTGCATTATTAGCTAACACCAGCTGAGATTGCAGTCAAGGAATAACTTGCAGTTCTGAGACATAAGCGATACTAACTGCTCCAGCTCATAATGATGGGCAAAGCAGAGGGCAAACGACGTGTTGGAAGGAGGAAGAAGTCATGGTTGCGCAACATCCGTGAATGGACCAATATCGTAAGCATGGAAACATTGTTTCGGTTGGTGCGAGACCGCCAGAAGTTCGCTGAGCTCACGTCCAACCTCCAGTAGTGGAGAGGCACAAAACGAGAGAGAATAACTTGTAATGGAATAAAATAAACTTATAGATACCATTGCCCATTCTGTCAATTAAGTTTCGGTCAGAAATGTATGTAGAACAGAATGGGCAACACTTTCTGACACGGTTTCTCTATCTTACTTGGTGCAAAAGGTTTTCCAGCAAGAAAATTGGGCAAATTTTGTGTTTTTTGTTCGTAACTTCGGAAGGATGCATTGTTACCCGTAATCTGGATGGCTGGATCTTAAAGGCTCTATTATATAGGGGAATGCTAAGATTGTGCGTTTGGAAGGAAGCCGCATTCATTAGAAACTTGGGCTGTCGAAGACATTTCCCGGAATGGTACTTGAATAGTTTATTATAGCGTTAGTCATGCGAAGTTTGAGGTATTGAGTGACTCCGCGAATAGCGTCCAGAAATACTTCGTATGAGGTATCAGTACGAAAACATTTTTGTATATTTATTATTATTATTGACCCGCTCCGGTTTTGCACGGGTGCATCTTAGATTTCTTTTCTTTGGTGTACAATAAAAGTGTATTCATTCATTCATTCATTCATACTACTTTGGAGCTGTTTGGAGTGATAAATACCTAATAAAACATTTCTACATAAATATGGCCGAATGCAACATTTAATGTCGAACGTGGTTTAGTAATTAAAATTTTATTTCAATCGTCATTATTAGGCAAGGAATATTAATCCTTAGACAAAAAGTTTTTTTTTAAGTTACGCCCGCAGCTGATGAACGCTTCAATATAACATTTAGTCATGACCCACGATTTATACGGCGGGTTATAGATATTCAGCTTTAAACGTCAAGTAGTCCCAAAGGAAACTCTTTTTTAAATTTATTTATTAAGGTTTAGCATGCTCGAAAATATAATGTATGTTATTATGTATATATAATGTAAATATAATGTATATATAACGTGTTTATTATTGCGTTTTCCGCTAAGAGACTAAAGATCACTACAATAACAATTTCATAACAAACACTCTGAAATTCCTACATTATAATAAAAAAATGTATTCTATATTTTGGCTTTATTCTATACAGCAAAAATTACAATCACATGAATTAATTTTAAGAGATATTTATTATATACTAGCGGACCCCAGCGCTATCTGTCGGGCTGATTTGTGAATCTAAACCATCCAGGGTGCCACCCAAACGCATACCGAAAAATTCATTCAAATCGGTCCGGCCGTTTAGGAGGAGTTCAGTGACATACACACGCACACAAGAAATATATATATAAAGATATATAGTTAATAAGTTCCTAATGATAAAATATGAACATTCTTAAATAAATTTTCTATCTAATATAATTTTGTAAAGGATTATTCAAAATTCAATATTATTAAATATGTTACGTAGGCATATCCACGGGATAACCATATTATGCCTGCTAACCAAGAAGCGGCCGTATCGCATCATGATGCGATACGGCCGCTTCTTGGTTAGGCATAATTTTGAACTTAGTCTAGGCATAATATTGAACATAGCAACAACAGGCATAAGCTTGAACATGTTCAAGCTACGTCGGCGCAGCGAATTCCGGAGGCTATCTTTGAATCGTGATGCGATACCTTTTTTACCACGCTTCCTATGGGAATTAATTGTAAGACCTTAGCTAGGGAGCTCGTGCCACAAATCGTCCGAGCACAGTTAATAAGTTTAGTTTTAATATTTTAGACAAATAATATATTAGTCTTAACATCTTTTTATTCTGCAACCTGCTGAGACCCTAAATATAAGTAATATATTATTTTAAATTTACAATAATCCTTAACAAGATGGCGCGGTATTATATTTATGGAAGTAATCTCCAAAAGGATCCCTTTTTACGTCAAGTTCACGGTCATATGTCAGTTAGGCAAAGCAAAGATAGGTCGAGGGGGACATTATTCATCTGCCGACGTGACGTTGTCAAGTCACAAATAATAATAGGATGTTTCTGAAATAATTTGCCGTTATTATTATAAGAACAATGAACTGTTTTGTTTTTCTTACTGGTGTTATTTATTTTAGGTCCTTTGATGTATTTGTTCATTCCTTTGTATTCTCACTAACTCTAGTGGTTTCCTTACTATTCTCCTGTAATCTTATTCTGTATTTTTTTTAATAGGAACACTGCTTTGTAAAGCTGTTGAAAGAACGATAAAACAACAAATTACATTCTCATAAATTTTTAGTATTTCAAGATCGTATTGATTCTGAAACTCTTACAATTTGTTTTGTGTTATTGTATTTACTAACAGTCCGCGACAACATACCACTATTTATTGAAGACGACTCATTTGCAGACAAAGTCGCGCGAGTCCGCTAGTACATCAATAAAGAACTACATGCAAACTTTGAACAAAAAATAACAACGAAACCTTTCTGGTACTTATCACAACTTTTAGAACAAATTACACACACTATTTATTGTTAGTAATTTTTGGTGTTATATTCCAAGAACTGCGCAGTACATAATTTTATCACGTCCCTTTATCATAAAGAGATAATAACAGAATCATGGATAGGGGTATTACTATTAGAGTTTCTCATGATAGAGCTCGTCCGAGGAACCACCGCCATGCTTATTTCCGTCGCCAAGCAGTATTGCCCTGTTCCGGTCTTAAGGGTCTAGTTGCTGGTGAAATGGAAGGCACGTTAGGCATGACGGTGTAGCGGTGATAGCCTCGTGGTTAAGACTTCGGCTTCCCTTCCGAGGGGCCTCGTTCGAATCCCGGCACGCATCTCTACCATTTCAATGTTATATACGTTTTAAGCAATTAATGATCACTAGATTTAACGGTGAAGGGAAACATCGTTAGGAAAACTTCATGCTTGAGAGTTCTCCATAATGTTCTCAACGGCTGATGATGATGATGAGGCATAATTCCTACAAGTCAGGTTGAT
Source organism: Pararge aegeria (assembly GCF_905163445.1). Classification (NCBI taxonomy): domain Eukaryota; kingdom Metazoa; phylum Arthropoda; class Insecta; order Lepidoptera; family Nymphalidae; genus Pararge; species Pararge aegeria. The sequence continues at coordinate 6,338,580 of NC_053198.1, forward strand.
GGACACAGGTTTGCACTCTGTGGGACTTGTTCGTAACATGCACTGCTAAGGTCGCTTTGTTCTGAGGAAAATGTTGAGCAATATGCAAAGAATGAAACAGCAGCGTATCGTCTACGTACCATTATCATCATCTTCGTCTACCAATTACCGGCCCACTATAGGGCACAGGTTTCCTGTTAAAATGAGATGGGTTTAGGTCGTAGTCCACCACGCTGGCCAAGTGAGGATGGGTGGACTTCACACGCTCTTGAAAACGTTATGGAGAACTCTCAGGCATGCAGGTTTCGTCACGATGTTTTCCTTCATAGTTTAAAGCAAGTGCATTTGGTTGAATTATAATTATATTTACTTTACTTTACCTATGATAAATAAAAAATAAATAAATAAAGTGATACTTAAATTGCTGAAATTTAAAACGCACATAACTCCGATAAGTTAGTGGTGCGTGCCGGGGTTCGAACTCGGTCTCCACGAAATGATAGTCGAAGCCTTACCCACCAGCCGCTTCGCATATCATTTTAAGTATAAGAAAAGTATACAAAACCCCATCAAATGTTTATTACAAAAAGCTTCAATAGGATAACATATTATTTTTCAATCTGCTTTCAATTTTGCTTAGCATTGTATACAATGTTGGTTTAATATCAAATGAACGGAACAAAAAAGATCGTGATTACACCAGTTATATACTGGAATACTTCGGGTTTCAGCCTGAGGTTTCGTTATAATAGCAATCAGCTGAAACCTTATAGTTATGTAGGTATAATCTGTGCTTGATTATCCCTTGCTATTTATTTGCCCTAAAAAAATCTAAGAGCTGGTAATTTCGTCGCGTATTTTTTCGACAATATCATACAATATCTCAGTCAAATCTGTGCCGAATTAAATATAAATCAGACACGGGCCATATTTTTATCATCCATCATCATATCAACCGATAGACGTCCACTGCTGGTCTTTTGTAGGGAGTTCCAAATTCCACGGTTTTGTGCAGCTTAGATGCGGCTACCTGCGACGCGTTTAATGTCGTCTGTCCACCTCGTTTGGGGTCGACCAACGCTGCGCTTACCAGTGCGGGGCTGCCATTCCAGCACCGTGGGACCCAACGTCCAATCGTCCTTTCTCTTATGTGCTACGCCCATTGCCACTTCAGCTTCGCGACTCGTTGAACTATTTCGGTAACTCTGGTTCTTCTACGAATCTCCAAATTTCTGATTTCATCACTAGAGATACTCCATCGCCTGCTGAGTGACTCTAGCTTATCATCCATACTAAGTATTATTAGAAATGCGAAAGTGTATCTGTTTATTTGTTCGTCACCTAATAATGAGCCGACTCATTTACTAGGTGCACCGATATTGATGAAAACTTTAGAAAAAATATGAAATTGTATGAGGATGCGTAAAAATTTACGCCACAACAGCGCAGTTAAAATTACAATACTCTAGATACCTAGTGGCGCCAAGATCGCGCCATACAACCTACGTCCTTCATGGCAACTTGTAGCATTGCTTGTACTACACGTTGTATACTGGAAAACACAAAATTTGACAGTATGCTTGATGTCAAATAACAAAATATATTCACATTCCAATTATATTTTCAGTCGAGTCGGCGTTGAGACGATATAATGTGTGGAGGCCGTTATGAAACTGTCAAAGAATTTTAATGAAAGCAAAAAGCTTTTGTACCATAAACTCGTTACTTCCGAGGCGAAGAATTCGTAGCGTTTGAAGAGGGGGAAAGATTTTTATTAAGTTAAGAACTTAAAAAGAAAAGCTGTGATAAGTGCTAGAAAGGTTTCATTATTATTTTTTGTTCAAAGTTTGCATGTAGTTCTATATTTATGTATAAAACATCTGTACTACAGCTTCCTACACAAGTTTTCGTAACTATCAAATCACCAAATATTATCAACTCACTACCGACCCAACACAGGGCGCGAGTCTCCTCTCAGAATTAAAAGGTTTTAGACTGTAATCCGCCACACTGGTCAAGTGCTGATTGTTGGACTTCACACGCCTTTGAGAAAGTAATAAAGAATGGCAAATAGCATGCCGGTTTCCCCATAATGTTTTCCTTTACCGTAAAAGCGACATTTGATTGCTTAAAACGCAAATAACTTAGAAAATTAGAGGTGCGTGTTGGGATTCGAACTCGGCCCCTCGAAAGTGAAGTTGAAGTCCTACCCACTGCTATTACGTTTATCGCCGCTACTTTTATTGTTGTTCTTGTATTGTAGGCAATAAATATTGAAATAAGATAAAAGATATATAAGAGCTATTAAAATAAGATCCAAGACACTTTGATTTTCGACTCCTCGATTGTGCGAGCGAAAATCTTGTATTAAGGGTACTGAAAACCTAGTTTATATAACGTTAATCAGCCAAGTTTGAATGTAGTAAAATCGTAGCGTTCAGACTGTTTGTTTACTGGGAATCACATAAAAACTACTAAACTTTAAAAAATGTTTTCACCATTTTTACTACAGCTAAAGTGCTTTATCTCCAGCTTCGTCGAATTGCCACTATAAAAACTTTTTATGGCGCCCTTTTATACTTTACGCTAAGTTTATTGCGAACGCTCGTAGAATCTGACGTACCCACGGATTACAGGTAGAGTAAGCAGGTTTACCGCGATTTTAGGTCTCTCCTAGATATTTCAGTGCTTAGCTTATAAAATAGATGTCCTACTGCTAGCACAGGCACAGGCAGGCAGGCCACTCTCTTTCTCTCTTTCTCTCTCTCTCTCTCTCTTTAAGGAGAGAAGAGCTTAAAGCTTAGCTAAGTAAGGCATGCTTCTTTCCATTATTTCAAATCGGTGACTTTTGTTGGTAATTAAATAAACTTTTGATGACTATAAATACACATGTACCAGATGTTTTATTAAATTGATCAGGAATTTTACAAATGCGCTAATATTTATTATTTCATTGTTAAATACTATTGAAGAAATAATTTAAATTATATTTGATTCACAGCCAATGTTCATGACATTGTGCCCGTGGGTATCTTGCTATAAATACGGATGCATTTTCGATACACTTCAGGCGTTCGAACTAAACAATGATCAGTCCAAAAGTCCACCAACACTCAGATTAACCTCGAACCGAGCTTAGGTCCGACCCCTCGCAGGAGGCACCCTCGGGTCGACGTCTCCCACTCTTCCCCCCGATGTCGTCGTCGCGTTCAGTGAGATTGCAGTCAAAAGCTTATTAAGTAAAATAAAGAAAAAATTCAGTAAATCTGACAAAATTTTATTTTATTTATCAAGATAAAACGATATAGTTAATCCGTCTTTGCAAAGAGTTAGTAGCAGTGTCGCACTGTACACCTCGTGTATAAACTGGCATTACACTTCATAATTGTAAGAACTAACATAATTGTCTAATCTGCAGCAAAGTAATTGCTCTTTTAACGTGACATGACTTACATCAAGAGTGAAGTGAACTAGTGAATATAACAATAAACAAACTATCAGACGGTCCAGACAAGCGACCTTTCGCACTTCACTCCATAGGCAGTTTGTTGTTAAGCGAAAATGGAAAATGGTTTCAATGGCGCCATTTTACTTATTTACCGCCCCATTTGCATAGCTAATTCAGAACGAGGCTGGTAAACCTGAACACGTTGTACACACGTACCAATTTTGGATATGGGCTGTTAGACTTTGCACGTATTTTGACTTCGTTCTTTCACATAGTTGTGAGAAACTCTTGATGATAATTATGATATGGGAAACTGCAACTGTGTAATATTTTACTAAGCTTTAAACTAATAATATCGTTAATTACAGTAATTTTTTGTTGGAGCACGGTGCCGGCAATGAATGCAGTATTGATGACTGGATTTATGCTTTTGTTAACAACATGTAAGACAGCATGTAGCGCATAGGGAGCTGTAAGAGGCTACTAAGGGGAAAAAAGCAAGAACGGACAAGAGCGTCTTCTGTGCCACTACTACGATCTACTGCGATCCGTCGCCCCAGCATGGTGATTATAAAACCAAACCTAAAGCGGACTGTTATTGATGATACATGCCACCCATTGTCTACACACATAAAAAGCAAAGCAGCCTTCTATCGCTCAATGAGATGAAAAAACTAATAAAATCTTTAAAAAGAACGTCATAAGTAGGTCCCACTAACCTGCATTGGTACAACGTCGCTGTATAATCTATATCCCTCTATACTGTGAGAACAAACAAATATGATAGAAGTTACGAAGTTGCTACGTCTACACACTGCTTTATGATGAAAACAAGCAACCAGGGCGTTTATCTCGTTTTTCGTCCTTGAATGGATTCAATCGAGCGAAATTGTATACTAAACATGAATATTTACTACTAAAATAAGTTATATATTTTAATATTAGAATTTAATATCAAAAGTTAAATAGCAATATACTTCGTTAATATTATAAATTAAATCTACGCTTTGCTCCAGTCAGTCCTTTAACGTAATTAATTACAGTCTACTTAAAGTTCTTCTTAAAAAATATTTTGCGTCTTCACGCTACTCCGATACGCTCATTAGGTCCTTATTTCTTAGAGGTTTATAAATAGGTATTTTATAACTTTCTATAAAGCTTTTGAAACTAATTACTTCAAGTATTTTGGTAGCTAGGTACCTACGTCTTACTTAGCTTTAAAATATTATTTCAGTTAGCGATAACAATTTACCCGGAACTTCGTCAGCCCAGGTTTTTTATTTCAAATTTTCAGTGGTATAAAGAAGCCTAAGCGGGAAGAGAAAGCTATGTTTGGATTATATCTACGTGATCAAACCAGGAATCAGGGGATCCGTAGAAGAACCAGATACAGCTCAATGAATCGCGAACTAAAGTGGCAGTGAGCGGAGTACACAGCTCAGAGAACCGATGGACGTTGGGGTTCCAAGGTGCAACGGTAAACGCAGTTGGACGCGCTGGACCCAAGCGACACAAGACCTTCGTAATTGGAACTCTCTACAAAAGCTTTACTACTACTTTTGTCCAGCAGTGGACATCCATTGGTTGACATGGTAATGATAATGACGAAAGAAGCCAAACTTAAAAGGTCTGTCGAAAACGATACAGTAATAATAATAATAATAAGTTTTAGTTTCTCGCGAAAAGCTTCGACCAACATCTTAAGAAGCTTTCGCTTAGTTGTTGGATCAAGGGTCGAATACAGAAGGCAGTAGTCCTTGAAACGGCGCGTATTGTGAGGAGGTTACTCACTCTGGAGCCCTGACCGCCGGTTGCTTGGGCATTCAAAAGCCCCGCAAGCGGAGGGTGGCTTTTTTTTTTTTCTTAGAAATTTGTAATAGTGTTTTTTTTGTTTTTGTAAGCATTGTTAAGAATTAAAAAAAAAAAAAATAATAACAGTTTTTATTTGCTTAAAAGTACAATGTTTTTTCTAAAATCACCCTTGACCCCCCAACTAGGATATCCCGTGTCTTGGGGGTCAGTCTTTCGGTTCTTCAATTTAAGTTTCGTGAAATCTGTAAAACTTGACTCCGCTGGATCAAAATGCATCGGTTCAGACGTTCTGAAGATTACCCCCGGATAAACAAACTGATGGATAGACGATATTCTTTTAAGTTTTCCATTTTTGTGATAGTGAAAAAAAAACATTTTTTAATTTTTTTTCTTTTGTCCACGCCCTTCAGACCGGAATTCAATGCTGCTTATCGGCAGAAATAAGAATGGCGGTAATATATCCCCGTACGCGCTCTGTCTCCAAAAAGCTTGTCTACAACTTACTAGCTGACTAACTAACATATTAACTCTCTAACTAACTCTCCGATTTACAAGCTGTATATTAAACTCCACGAAACATTTTAATTTGTAACTTTTTGTATTGCGTATAGTATTGCATATTAATATTTAATGTAAGTTTTTTTTTATTTAGTTTAGTTTTTAATTATTTTGTTATTTTATAGGGGTCATAGTTAGTTACCAAATAAAAATAAACAAATATCACGGGTTGATGTTGCTAACAGTTCAAAATCTGCTGCTGTAATTTCCGAAAAGAAAAACGAATTCGTGTTTTTTTTATTGTTATAATTTATGGAACAGGCAATCTGCTTATAAACAGAGCAAAACTTCGCAGGGCATGCAAAGAACAGGTCCTAAAAATTTCCGCCCTGTGTCCTTCAACATTAGGCGTAGATGGTGTTGCAAACAAAAGCCCCTACGCATTATTTATTTCCCAATTCAAACGCATTAACTACTGGTATTTACAGAATTCGCCTCAGAGACTGGGGCCACGGTAGAACGGATTATAATTGCAGATACCGGTTGAGGTTAGCTCGGCACGTTCGGGTATTATCAGCTTAACCCTCTTGTGTTCAACAAATCTCATTCTATTTTAAGGCATTGTTTATAGGGTTGCCAAATATATGCAATAAATCCATCAATAAAGAGAGTATAATATTTAATTTAACCATAACCAATTAATCTATTAATATAATTAATAGTATTAACCAATTGCTAGCCCATTTCCGACGGGCCTCACGGCACTTGTAATGAAACTGTAGCGGGTCGAATTATCTACATTGAAGGCATTTTAAACATTTTTGGAGGGCACTCTATAATCAATACTGTTGCCAAAACTGTATTTTTTTATTGTCTGTGTATTGTGGACGCACATCACGCTGAAAATACTGAATGAATCCAAACAAAACTTTGCACGATTTGTGGCCATACTTGGTAGGTCATAGAATACTTTTTATCCCGAAATTCAGCTCAGTTCTTTTGGACTTTAGTTTAGTTTTACAAATTTCAGATACAGATGAATATAATTGGGGATAGAGGACAGGACTCCTCAGTTGACTACAGCAAACCCTTCACTTAAGGCTAAACGATACTTAATACATAAAGTGTTGCCACATTTATGAGAACCACAGTGCTAGGTTTAAATAAAAATAATCTTTGTTAACCTTTAGCATACGGATCAGCTAACAATGCGATTTCGATTCATCCTTTAAAAAATAAAATTATTTGTTGATAGGAGCTAAGGATACCAAATTTGCTTTCACATTTCTAAAAACCCATCCATTTACTGACTTGGGTCAACTTTGCTTATCCAGCTCTATAGACTAATGTGGAGTGTCGCTCTTAAGCATTCATTCTTTATAAGGAATTCAAAGTATTTTTATTTAAAATACTTTGAAACAAAACGGGAGTATCTCCTCGGAACGGGCATTTGCGATTGGCAATGATTACGTAATTTGAGGTTTCAATAGTGGGTGATTAAAGTTCTAAGAGCAAGAGCAGATATATTATATACCCACACCTCAGACAGTCAGTATAGTGCGGTTCGAATAGTTCGTACTTCCATTACGATTGAAATAACTATACGTTTTGTATCAGATTTATTGAGGTAGGTGTAGACTATGTAGCAGTACGCTGCATCCCTTGATTTGCGTGGGCGAAGCCGCAGGCCACATCTAGTTTTAAAATAATGTTTTCAAAAGCTTTTTAATAGAATCTGGTACGGTGTTTATATTGTTAAAAACACAATAAGAAAATATAAAAACAATACAAAACCGCACTGCTCGCGTTAAGACAATAACCCTTGTCCAATAGACTATCGAATGATGTCTGGCTCTGCGGTACGATGAAATCTTTCAAAAGTGTTACAAACTACAAACACATTATATCGTACCTACATTTCACTGCAACACCAGCCGCATTCAGAAACTTTACTGATAATTGCTTATCATTTACGGTTAAGTAATGTTATGAATTCACGAAGAAAGTAAAGAGTTTGCCATTGAATACTTCTAATTTGAGAGTCTTTCTACTACTCAAACTTTATTATTCGAACTTCGAATAAGACAAACAAAGAAAACAAATAACTTCGTGGTAATAAGTATGATAACTGATTATATAAATTGTACTATTAATCTATAAATGATTCATGTATTATAAAAAAAAGTATTTTTTTTAATATTCTTAGTGAGATTGTTATTTTTTTTCAATAAATAAAACTGTAAAGTCTAGCGATCCGCCATGACAGGTGACATGCCGAATGACGTCACGTCTATTTGAACATAATTTTGTGCCTCTTAAACTTCGAAAATCTATATAATGAGTTGCTGAGTTTTATATGAAAATATCAAAATCAATAATCTTTCGTTATGGAACAGGGACTTTATGTAAATATCTAATTTGCCTATGACGTCACGAGCGTCACGGCCATAACACGGCGATCGTCTTCGCGGGAAATATTTATTTTAAATACAATTTGCAATTTATACTTGCAAAACCTTTAGTTTATGCACAAATAAGTTATTTTTGGATATAATAAAAACTTCCGAACATCAAAGGGCAGTTTTTTTTATGTTTATAGACGAGCGGTTGACTGCAATCACACCTGATGGTAAGTGATGATGCAGACTAAGGTGGAGCGTGCTTTTCAAAATTAGTCATCATGCCTTTTACTGTCGCACGAAACAGTCATAAAATTACAACTTGGACCGCTAAACTATAAAGAACTCCTTGACAAAATAAAAAGCTTTCCATTGAGTTCTAATGATGTTTATGGACTCTCGTTTATGTAGTTTATGGACTAACTACACACAGCTAATAAACTGCTAAGAACTCTACTTCTTGGGAACGAAAATAAAAAGTTTGCTTTGAAAAATGATCTCTACTTTTACGGAGCTGCAAAACATAAAGAAAATAAACATTTTCCGGCGAAAACTGTTTTCATTTTATTTCACGTTGATATATTTTTTTAAGAAAATTTATCTTTTTAGTATTTTCTTTATAACGTGGGTCGGGTGACGTACGCACGCCTCTCATTTTCTCACATATTGAAAAACCAAAGCAACCTACAACTTCTTTTGTTACTTAAGAGCGTAACATGACTGGATTCTATTTCAGAACGTTGCAACTGAACTGAACTAAAACGCGACCTAATATACTAAAACGCGGCTGCTTCGTATACTTTTCCATTTTCATCTTTTTTGTCTTTGTGTAGTGACTCTACCACCGGTTCGGAAGGCAGATTCTACCAAGAAGCAGCCGGCAAGAAACTCAGCAGTTGCTCTTTTCCAACATAAACAATTTACATTTTAACATTCATTTTTCTATCTTGTGAGAGATGAAAGCGGAGCTGGATGCTTCCAAGCAACCTTGTCATTAAGAAATTCATCAATTGTTTAGTAAACTCGCTGTAATAAATGTGTTTTAACTTATTCCATAAATTTATGGATTTGCAGGTCCAAAATTACCTTAGGAATCATATTATAAAAGCGTTTACTCAATCCCAAAATTGACTTCTGGACCTTTTGCAGACGATATGCAGATGTCACTAATTTATGACCATTTCTCTTTGCAGTATCTAGTTGCCCAGTATAATAAATAAACATTACAAAATTAAAATCAATAGTCCATTTTTGAGTAATAATTGACGGAGCAAGCAAGACGGGTCTATCTAAGTAGAATCGGCTTGAAATCGACCATCGACAGAGCAAGATTTCGTTGGATATGCCAGGAACACGTCCTGCCACCTGCCGCCTTTTTTCCATCAACCTGACGCGTGGGGTTTAAGTCTTATGTGCTTGTTATTACACCGGCAACTACGCCCTTCAGACCTGAAAACATGAACGCTGCTTGGATGCTGAAATAAGCGTGGTTACAGAACTTCTCCGGACGAGTCTGTCACTAAAAGCTTTACTATTAGCATAGCAAAAATTCTTTTTATAATTAACATTATTGTTTATAATAATTAACACCGGCTGGCTGGCACAGTGGGCAGCGACCCTGCTTTCTGAGTCCAAGTCCGTGGGTTCGATTCCCACAACTGGAAAATGTTTGTGTGACGAACGTGAATTTTTTTCAGTGTCCGGGTTTTTATATGTATGTTATAAGTATTTATGTAATTCATAGAAATATTCTTCAGTCATCTTAGTTCCCATATCACAAGCTACACTTACTTAGGGGCTAGAGGGCGATGTGTGTAGTGTGATATTATAAAAAAAAAAACGTGTAAATGAGGCTTTAGAGGTACATTATTAACTGTTTCTGAGACTTATCTGTGAAACCGAAACCACATATATATATTGCCATAGTTTTTATTGAAAGAAATCAGATACAGCCGGAACATAAAATGCAAAAGTAAAATCAAGTGGCTCCTTCACTTTATTAGGTACGGTCACGTAGCGTAGGTACTATGCACGTATCGATCTTTTATCTTCAACAGGGTGGTCTAACTCTATCTCATTCTAACTCATTCACACATGCAACTAATTGAAAACATTCTAAGTATACACTTAGAATGTTTTGAATTAGTATCTATGGAAAAATAAGTATGCTTCTTTTGATTTAATATTTTTACACGGTGATTCCGTATGACAGATACTTTGCACTCTTCAACAATATTTTGTAATTCAGTTACACGTCTTCAGTCTGTGTATACTCTTAGTCGCCTCGGATATCACCCGCGGAAAGAAGGGAGCTGGTGAAAATTGTATTCTGATCTGCCGTCTAGGGCACAAAATACCTACACATATATACAAGCTATTGTTAGGATTATAATTTAACTAGCGTTGTAATTTCCACTTGATTGTCTTTTTTTTAATTTAATCTTATTATTGAACAAGACGATCGGTTGTCATTCTCCGATTTGTTAACGCCGGTAGACGCATAACGGCGGAAACCAATCAAATTGCTTGGTTTCTAGCTGGACAGATGTGAGTTTTGGCGGGAGACTTGGGCTTTTCTTCTGGGCGGGTTGGATCGTTCTCTGAACGGTCTGGGAGTGAAATGCGAGGTTGTGAAGAATATATTCATTTTGTCATAGTTTATAAGGTAAATTAATAAAGTAATATTTTTAAGTTACGTTTATTTGCATCTTTTCGTGGCCTCATCGCTATCCTAAGACCGTTTTAATACTATGTAGTACATGTTATGCTATGTTACATTTTTATATTCGATGTTGGTTAAACTTAATTCAGAAAATTCAGCTTCTAAATGTGAGAGAAAAAGAGGCGGGCACAAAACAAAAATACAACATATGGGTAACGTAAAACTATACTCAACAATAAAGTGGTGTATGTCATGTCACGTGATGTTATTGGATACCTGGTAACGCGCGTCATCACACTATTTACTCGGTTAACATTCGCCCACTTAAAGTATTTTCAAATAAACACAAGGTAATATTACATAGTAATAACATTGAACATTTTTATAGGTTGAATTTGGAAGGAACATTCTTGGTCTTTTATAGAAAATCGCTGAAGAAACACCTAAACGAATTGAGTTTAGATTATTGTTTATGGTACGAGTAGGTATATGACGAAGTCATTGGATAGTTGACACCGTAATTTTCGAAACTCGGTCAGCCAGCATTTAGCCCCTAACATCTGCCAAATTAGGTTCCAGGGGTCCCTTTTTTTATAAAATGTATAAAGGTGGAATTCGCCGAATGGATTCATGAATCGTGCCCTAGGCGAGGCTCTACCTTGACTACGAATTCCAGAGTTATAGATATGTGTAGCGATACATTACTAAAATGATTACATATTACCACAACATATATTATTACGTAATTATTTCGGTGAAATCGTGACGTGGACGGCAGGCCAGAATACAGTTGTCACCACCCCTCATCGTCGCGCGAGTGTCATATGTGGCGTCTATGAGGATACAAACACAAGCATGCAATAGAGATCGGGCAGCAGTTTATATATTGTTTTGGTTTGTTACCTCAACGGTCATTTATTAGCCTATTTTAGATAATTATCATCAAGTCAATCCCTGATGGAAGGGCAGTGAAAATATCGTAGTAACTCTTTAGGTAATTGGCCCACTTAAAAGCGATTTGGGTATTTTTTATAGTAAAGTGTGCATTTTCTTTTAAAATGTAACGCATAGGTGTGTATAAATGATGATGAAAACCACAGATATATTCGTTGGTATAACGTTTACCCTTTTTTTTAATCCGAAAGTTATACTACTTTGAATTACTAGTCTCGTTCATACTTCCGATCTTTGCAAAACAACATCCTCGTGTCTCAGTGTCTGTATGTTTCTAATCTGCTCTTAGCGTGAGCAAATTGCTCATCCAAGCGTAATAATCTACTTCAAGGGTTTCACATAAGATACTTAAACCGCGCAAATGTATTAAAACATATATATTTTCCCTATATAAGAGACATAGCTTACTTTGTGTATGCTATAGAGTATACCTTTAAAAGTTAGAGTCTATGGATACCCAAATTCTGTTTTAAACTTTCTAAGTCGGGCACTCAAAGTTACGGTACATCTTAAAGATCCGGTATTTTCAAGAAGCTTAACAAACAAGTCTTATTTTTATTGTAGAGTCCTTTACTTTAGATTGATTCAACGCCAAAATACCGGAAACCCTGGAACTCTTTACAAATGGCGTACTTTTGTTCCACGCGGCACGTGCAAGAGAAAGATTTTTATTTCAACACAAATCTTAGCATATGTTGAATCAAAGAAAGTTGAGAAGTGCTTGAACGTACCTATACGGGTATACAACGTAGTCCAAAAACCAATGAATATCATAAGATAACAGTGTGAATGTAACAACTGTCTTAAATGCACAACTACTTTTATTAGCCTACTAGTATACTCCTCGTGACTTCGTCCGCGTTAACCAACCTTAAAACTTAGCTACCTATTTTACCTACCTACCTATATGCTGTCGTGGACTTTTTTTAAGAACTTAAAGAGAAGCATTTATCATACATTTTTATGGCGTAACTCTAACCGTTTACATTTTTCATTGATGCTCCGTACTAGCCGTAGCTTGACGTTATAATATAGCCTTTAATTTTCATTGATGAATCGACTATCCAACTGTAAGGGATTTTTGCAATTTAAACCAGTAGTTCCTAAGATAACGGAGAACTCTCGGGCATGCTAGTTTCCTCACGATGTTTTACTTCACCTTTTAAAGCTAGTGATATTTGAATTGCTTTAATTACAAACACACATAACTCTGAAAAGTGCATGTCGGGGGTCGAACTCGGTCTCCACGAAAGCCTACCTTACCTTACCCACTAGGCTATGACCGCTTTGGTATAGTAGCAAGTAATTCAGTAGCTAAAATACTCGCTTCTGCCTTTCCTAGCGCGGAAGTTTCAGCCAAGCAAATCTCCTTCGATCAGGCTTACGCTTGATATAAACAAGTTGGAGTAGCTCGTGCTAATATTAATATCGTACCCTTAAACTGGTCTCTAAAATAAATATAAAATAATTACCAAAGCTTAAAATAAAGGCTGTAAACGGTATTCGTGAACTAGCCCAGTGGTTAGCACTTCGGCTTCACTTTCGGGGGGCCGAGTTCGAATTCCAGCTAACTAGACCCAGAAACCTAGACCTATTAGCACCTCTAACTTTTCTCAGTTATGTGCTACGGCCTAAACCCATCTTACTGTGGCAGGAGATCTGTGCCCAATAGTGGGCCGATAAAGGGTTAATGTTTCATAATTATAGTTCAACGGGTACATACCACGATATATTTTGGATTTGTCGGTATTTCGACCCAGTTGCATGGATAGTGACGACGGGACTGCAACTGGGTCGAAATATCGACAAATCCAAAATATTACCGTGGTATGGAAATGTTTGTTAACCACGAAAATCTTAGTTTAAAATCTTTAATGGGTTAATGGATAAGTGAACTTAAAACTAGACCTTTTAGCGACGGTAACAAAAATAATACCCTTTAACTGGTTTCTAAAATTTAGTTGAAATGATTACAAAGGTTTCAGAATAAACCCTCGTGAACTGAAAACTAGACCTATTAACAACATGGACAAAAAGAAAATGTTTACACCCACGCACCCCTGAATAAATTGTTATCTACGTCAATGGAAGTGTGGGGTTCTTTATCTATTTTTAATCAAACACCCTCACGATCTAAGCCCACCCACGCATACAAGAAGAACTTTTCATAATCGTAGTGACGGATGCTCATGAAGGTCGAAACATTAATAAATTATAGGATAAACAAGTCTGAATGAACGTCTCGCCCGGGATGTGCGCGTCACTCTGACGTCTTTGATAAGTGATAACATAGAAAGTGGGCTTGCCTTATTTTCTTTAGTACCGGTCTCCCGTGACATCATCTGCATACAACTTCTGGGAAGCAAATTATGATATTACCAGCTCACGGGTAGGCAACCAAACCGTTTAGAGGTAATCGGGGTACTACGCGACTTCATACGCTAAATCGCTTGGCTGCCGGTCTCTGTCGGTAGGTTGGTAACCAGCCACGGCCTCCTGGTTAAGAGCCTCCCACCAGATATGAGCAGACAAAATAAACTGTTCTAGCACTTGTGGTTGCCTTTTTGAACGGATTCAGTGGCATCACATGACAACTATTGCAAGTTTTACGAACGCAACCGAGGCCATCATCATGACAACGGGGATTTAGATCGGGAGTGTCGTGAGGTTGAACACTTGCCGGATTTGCTGTGAAGAGCGTCAGCCCAAAAATAGTGGCAAATACATTGGCGTGCATGGAGGGTATGCAGACGATATAAAATGAAGAAAATCTCTAGTACGAGTGATAGAAACTTTAGGGTAGGCTTTTATAACTTTCCCGGCTAAGTTTGTTGTGGGCTCCCGGTTAAGTTAGCTGTGGGCTCTTCTTAGACCAGAGCGCGTTTGGAACCCTCGTAGCTTTAGATTTAAGTTGGCGAACGAAGTTATCACCATCCCGTTACAATTATGTAAACAAATATGTATGAACGCTTCATAAGTGCCTGTGATAGGCCTACATGAATAAAGAAATTTTGAATTTGAATTTGAATTAACTCTTACAATGCATATCCTAAAGTTTTGTATAACTCCTACTATAGATTTTTAAATTTTATATCATATGCCCGCTGAGTGCATACCCTGTATGCACGCCACTGATGGCAAATCTAGTATAAGTTGTTTCAGTTATAATCATATAGCTTAAAGTTCATAAAGGGCCTATAACAGTCCACTATTGGACTAAAGGACCTTACCACGCTGGGCAGACGGGTTGGTGATTGCAGTAGATGGTAGTAATATCGCAGAGGACGTAACTGTTCTCCGTTATATTCCCTTAGTCACCTCGTACGACATCTGCTGGAAGAGGAGAGGTGGGCAACTGTATTCTGATCTACCATTACCACATGTCACATTGTAACTTAAATGGATCGTTTTGAAGTAAAGTATGATTCCAATATATATAAATACTTATGTGATTAACCCTTGTATTACTCCAATGTAGCCCCTGTGTTTTAATACATGAACTAATTATAATTCATCATTTATCATGATCGTGATTTAGTGATACATTTATAGGTACCTTTCATAATGACCTGGTATACCTTTTTTATCGTGTGGTAATGTCATCATGGATGCCGCCGCAACAAGACATGACCTTGCACACCTAATCGAATATTACTAGAATATTTCTATTTGCGTACAATAAATGCGATATCAAAATAACGATGTAACCATGTTCAGACAAAATGGCGATAGCCATATCCGATAAAATGTATCTCGAATAAACATAATTTGTTATGTACGGATAAGATTACCTTATAATTATTTCGCTCCCGAATATTATAATCGAAATGTGCAAATTGAAAAGCAGAGAAATATAAAGGTAGGTAAATTTCAATTCTGTTGTACATAAAGCTCTGATCCGGTAATGGGTTATGATTGATCCAAATTCCGGCAAATATATACATAAACCACAAAACGTAACACTCCTTTGTGGGTTATCAACATGATCATATCAATTCAACCAATTGACGTCCACTGCTGAACATGCAGTGAGTAGTCCAGTGCGAATTGGTGGATTTCACACGCCTTTGAGAATGTTAGCAGGTATATCGAGAACTCTCAGGTATTCAGGTATCCTTACAATGTTTTCTTTCTACTTAAAATGCACATAACTTAAAAAGTTAGAGATGCATACGGGGAAATCCGCCCCTAAAAGAGAAGCTGAAGTCCTAACATAGTCTATCACCGCTTCTACTTGCTAACCTAATAATAATAATACTTTCAATATAAATAATAATAAGTCTCAAGTAAACTTGAAGCCGTTGATTCGCTCAGTAAACTATCACAAAATAATATACTCACTTTATGAAACACGCATCACCCATGTAATCTACCAACATCGATCAAACTTTGTCTCGAATGCAACACACAAACATCCAAGTTTCTAATACATGCATGTTGACAATGTAAGTTACAAAACTTTGAAATTGACTAAGTTTGGTAGAGCGCTTCGTAATTTTCAAACTAAAGACATTTTACATTTAGATTCACTCTCACTTTTAGAACTCAGTACCTAAGTAGTTGCTTATAATATTTTTTATACCGCCAAATTGTATACAATTTGACATTGTTTAAATTTTTTATTTACTGTTTTTCTGTATTTTATATGGTGTTAAAAGTGTATTACTATTAATTTATTTATGCAATGTTAATATTTTTTGAAGTTATACTTCTATTGGCGCGTTAGGGAAAAATTATGAGAGTAAATTTTTACGATGCGCGCGCACACCGTCACGAAAAACCGACACCCTGAAGTTAGCTATAGTCAGCAATTTTGTTTTTTAATAAAATGTTTGACACAGTGATTTAATTGATTCAATTGGACAAACAAAAATCTCAAATTTTAATGAAGAAACTTGGTTTTCCGATAATGAGATAACTAGATAATGTTTAATAATAAATCTTTCAATGTATTAAATACCTTTTTCTATTGTAAGAGTAGTTTTTTCTACAAACGCAGAATAGGTAAGGCGAAATAAATTTTTTGAAAAGATTATTATCCTGTTACATCAGTACACATACGTTTTTTTTTGTATTAACTTTTCTCATATACTGCCATATTTGGAATCTCTTATACAAAACTGAATAATTTCTTACTTTAGTTGAAGGCGATATCCTTAGGACCTACATCTTTCTATTTGGACTCACTATGACTACGAGTGTATCCATAATTGTAAAAGTGTTTCTATGGGCAGTATGTCAATCAATATCCAAATAGATAACAAGGAACAAACACACTGAGTAGCGAGTCGCCTTGTGACCATCAACCTATGTAACCACGCACTTCAGACCGGAATACATCATTGCCCCAATGCTGCTTGGCGACAGAAATAAACAAGGCGATAGGCAGTGTTTCACCGGATCAGCAAAGAAGCTAGAAGCTCTGCTACTAATACAAAAAGGTCTACTACTACTAAAAACTCACACACCTGTAACTTTTCTGATTAAAATATCACTTGCCGCAACGTTGAAGGAAAACATCGTGAGGAAACCCATATGCCTAAGAGTTCTCTATAATGTTCTCAAAGGTGTGTAAAGTCCACCAATCCGCACTGGGCCAGCGTGGTTGACAACGGCCCGACCCACACAAACACGTAGGCTACATAATATAAAGGAAACCAGTGATAAGTATGAACGACAGAAATAATTTTATTTTTCGACAAAGTAAGATAGGACGATGCTTCAAATCCAGCTTCAAGAAACAGTAAAGGTTTAACTTATCATATTTTTCAAACAAAGGAAGGCGTTAGGTAGTGCACAAAACTGTAAGCGTTATTTAACATGTTAACATTATTTACGTTTATGATATTATTTAAATATATAAAATAATATTAATCTTTATATGAAGGATGACGTTTTATATTGAAATGTAACTAAATGTAAAAAAACCTATTTAAATAGTTACAACAATAATTAAGTAATTTATAATTGTTTCAATATAAATCATAATATATTTGTTTCCTCTTTGGTCTATATGGAGAGAAAAAGAACAATAAAAAGAAGAAAAAAGATGGCGCCAATTATGGATTGAGACGCGAACGCTCAACGTACTTGGAATGAATATAATTTTAGAAATGTTAAGTTCTAAGCGTGAGAATTAAAATAATATTGTAAAAACAAATAAGGAAATAAAAGTTGTGGAAGTATTTAGAAAGCTGTTTTGAACTATCAGTCATTACCCAACAAAACGTATTTATTAATTTGTATTGAGGTATTCAATTTGTTCTCAACATCTAAAACATTTTTCTGAAAATGATTCTATTAAATTAATTTAATTCTATTTTGCGGAAAAAGCAAGTTACAAAATAGGGAACACTTTTTATGTAAACCAATATGGAAATATTCTATTTATGCAAACACCCTAGAGAGATTATAGCGCTAGTGAACGTTATTAAATACTTAGGAATTATTTACAATTGAAACCTAAAATGAGTGCCTGAGCACAATAATAGACCAACCAACCTAAATTTAGCTTTTGGGTTACAATGGAAATGTAAGAAAGGAAAACAAAACCTTTCTTATGCCGTTTTCACAACGTAATGCCTAAGTTAGTATCGGCTTATCAAGAAGGCTTCCTCGGCATACATTTCCCTTTCACCAATCGATTTTCACTTGGCAACTCGTATAACCTTGTCTATGATTCTTGCCACAAGGTGTGGTATTTTGTGTTTGTATTTTTTCATTTTTCATATGGATTTAAGGTTATTGAAAAAACCGAATTAATGTGTTTTCATCTGTCAATTGTCAGTTTACGAGTTCCCTTAACATTACGCACCGCCGAATCGGTATTGTAACTTTAGATGGCGCCTACCTTCGTTACACATCATCTAAGTACGTTTTTCTACGCCTCATCCAAATCGTTAGGCATCCAATTTAAACGTTTCCTAAGTTTAGTGAAAACAGTAGAAACATATTTGTTGCTGAAAATCGTCCTTAGTTTTCGCAAGTACTCGTTTGTCCAATTATACTATGATACTACTACTATGTTACATATATAACATGTTTTTCCTTTCGTCAAGTTACTATTGTGATCAAAATCCCTAAACTCGAGTCACCCGATATCTAATGGTCACTCGTCGTATAGGTCAAGGCTTTCTTATAATCAGCGATGCCCATCTAGTGCTCACTTGAAGCGTGTAATTGGAGGTCTATTTATCTATATGACACTTCCAGTCTTATAAATAAAAATGTAGGAAAAGAAAGGTCTTCTTTTCATTTGTGATTCGTTACAGAATGATTTCGTTGGGTAATTTGAAACCTGACATTGTTATATAAGTAAATCGCAATGTTTATTACTTTCGCGCCAATATTTCGAGCCTTTACCGACGAACCTTTTTGAATTTGATTCGAGCACTCCACGCCCACGGTTTTTTGCTGCTGGTATCAAATCGAACCCTGTCCTGAAACTGAACATTAGGATAGACGATCAGCATATTGCACCTTTTGCACATTGAGTTATCGTTATAGATGAAGAATTTGCTTATTTGTTTACTTGAACGCGATGATGTCAGGAACTACTGGTTGATTCGAAAAATTATTTCTTCTTTCGTGAATAATTCAATGTTTTCTAACCCTTTTCAGTGTTGCGCCTACATTATCAGACGATAAAAAGAAACTAGTAGAATTAAATAAAAAAAAAAAAAACATAATTCAAAATTCATTTATTTCAAGTTACTACTTGACGTTTCATATTGCTTATAAACCAGGCCTGGTTTATAAGCAATTTTGAAACGTCAAGTAGTAACTAGGCATATAGCTGTATAAATAAATATCCTTCTTTATAAGTTCGTAAGTAAGTAAACATAGAACGTAGAAAGTATTTGACGCGTCTCTAAAGTTACAATTCCCACTGGGATGTGATTCCGTCGTTTATGTAGGTCACTGTACATGTAGGTTGCCCCGTGACCAAGATATGCACCTACCTACTTTCAGTTTCGTTTATTAATGTCCATTTTCAATTTCAATCGAAATATTGTCAAAAAATATCCATAATTTTACCGAATAGCAAATTTGGTTAACGCAGATCAAAGATAGATTGAATTTAGAAAACGGACGTTAGCCAAACCAGTTTATTTTGTGGTGAGCAGCGATTTCGTCCACTTACAATTTTTTGTTTCTGTTTCGGCTTTTGTTTTTGTGCATTATATTCGTTTTTATTGATTCTCTTTGAAAATTATTAGTTCATGAGCGAATTTAGCATGTAGCGTTTAACCTTTAAATGATTTTGCATACTCTGTCTAATGTATATATGATAAATAATATTATTTTTGTTTTTGTGAAATCGCTGGTAGACAAATAAATAAATAAATACAATTTGAAATAAGTCGAATTTATCCATTACTTTTTTTTAATATAATATAAATTAACGGAATTATTGTAAATGGTTACCCATTGCCTATAAACAATGCAACACGTCCTGCAAAGTGCAGGGAACACGTCCTGCAAAGTGCAGGGAACACGTCCTGCAAAGTGCAGGGAACATGTCCTGCAAAGCGCAGCCCTGTGTCCATCAACCTTCAGACTGGAACACAGCAAGCTCGCAAAAAATCTCAAATACTACTAAATTTATGTTGATGTAACTACCTCCTAAAACCCTCTATTCTATAAGTAACAAGGTATGTGCCCAGTAGTGAGACGATATTAGGCGGATGACAATGAAGAAAGGATTTGAAAAGCTTGACATTATCGCACAGAGAATCCTCTGACAAAGGAGAGAAGGGGTTAGAGCTGTTCCAATGTGACTTGTCGGGATTATTATCGCTGCTCAAAAGCGGCTATCTTTAATGACGCTCTTCATACTTACCTACATTTAAGTACTATGTATATATTGCAACAGATTCATTCTTAAGCCCCGCGTCGTTTTTTTGTACGACAGACCAAGACGTTCAGCTAAGCGATTTAGCGTGCAATGTTGCTTAGAAACCGATAAGTATGGGTTAAATATATCTGCCATAGTTTGGCAGGGTTAGGGTAAGGTAATAGGGTTTGGCAGTTATATTAAACAAGCTGGTTAGATTTTTTATAAATTTAAAACGCATATAATGGTTTCGAAAATTTTTATATGCATTTAAAATGTATAAAATTGATAATTCCTGCCAGTATAGGTAAAATTTACTGCAATCTCACTTGCAGCGGAATAAAAAATAACTGATGGAAAGTGGAAAACCATCGCAACAGGGAAACAATTCGGAGGGCATGCCATGAACACGTTTTGCAACGTGCCTGTGCCCATCAAACTGAGGCGTAGCATCGTGGTAGTACTTCTCCGGGTGTGCTCTGACACAACTACTCTACCACTATTTTAAAACCATAGACTAAAACTCACTAGTGTTAGTGTATGTGTACATACTCTTTGCTATTTCAAACCAAAATGTGACTAAATATAAACCAGCAGACACGTGTGTCCGATGAACCTACCCGCATTTGTTCACGAACGTACCTTTATCAATGTCAGGGGTATTGTGTTATCTGCTACTCGGTATCAGATGCAATCGTGGGTTGTTAAGCCTGCCTATTGATGCGAAGTACTCATGCATTCACGCCACGTCGGTTGCAAGTATTCATTCCACGTTAACTTACTATTTATGTTCCTCTTATCGTTTTTTTTCATCGAAAATTTTGCAACTAACTTTCTTTTTTCTAAGTAATAATCATTGAAGGACCAACCTATAAACTGAGCCACATTTCGCAGGGCAGGCAAGGAACTTGCCCTACAAAGTCCCGCTGTGTGTCCATCAACCTGAGGCGAACCTCAGTATTAAACCTCATATGCCTGAACACTGGCAACCACGCGCTTCGGTCCGGATTATAACAATGCTGCCTGGCGGCAAAAATAAGCATGGGCTTAGTACTTGACTAGACGACGTTTTATCACAAAAAAGCTGGATACTACTACTAAACCCATAAAAATATTATCTGAACGACCAACTGAACATGGTGTTTTGATAGATTTTAACGCGCCACGTTCATGTATCCAGCGGGTCTCAGAGACTCTCCATAACTATTTATCTCCTACTTATCTCTCCATAACATTTATTCCAGAAACATCATCTTTTTTATTTTATTTATGGTTTTAGGACCTACCTACTAACTACTAACTTTTTGATATTACTACATAAAGGAGCTATTCTTGATGTGCTTGCTCATTACCGAAGCCAGTCTGTGATTTGAACTTTACATTACGCAATTCCACATCTACGCATTTCTTTTGTTTTGGACCGAAAAGACAAAACTGCAATCTTTCGAAACAAACTTGCAGTGGCGTTCATTCTAACGACAGCCACAATAATAGGCCCCTGGAACGAAATTTTATTTAAACAGGCAGCACTAGTAATATAGGACTTACACACGGAGATGATAAAGGTTGTGCACGATTCGACACAATTTCCCCGCAGGGCATATTCCAGAATCGATGTACTTCCGTTTTCAAGGCAACCAATTTCCGGGTTTTAATTGACTTGCACTGCGTCTTGCGCATCTGTGAAGCACTCGTACCTGATCTAATTGTCAGATAATATGATCACCTGTGAGTGGTGTGGCCTAGTTACGACGGTTTGAATCCGTCAATATGAAGGTGATCCAAAAGGTTTAAGGCAGTTTTTGGTCCTTCGAGCCGGACGAAAATCGCAATCGATTTTATAAATCGAAACAAACTATGTTTATAAATGATACTGCTAACAATACGAATCGACATTCAAAGTACTTATCCGAACTTTGACAATATAGTAGCAATCGTGGTTGAAGTAAACAAAGCTTATACGATGCCATTATTCAAATGGTCTCGCGATTCAGACACGCTTTTGTGAAACACTATATTGCTGCATGTAAAAGGTTTTTGTTATGCATGCATACTAGTATTTCTTGTTTAACATAAATATGATGCAAGCGTACGTACGAGTACGTATTGGCGACGGTTTTAGGTAGATTTTAGTACCAGTTTTGATTTAGTTTTCAAATCTTACAAGTTCAATTTGCACCACTTTCCGGTTTCCGATTGAGCTAAAATTGTGCATGCATAAATAAATGGGATGATAATACAATATTATTATGACGTAGAGCTGATTTGATGATTGAGCCATGGGAATTCCGGAATCTTAAGAAGGGTTCTTGGACAGAGTTTTAGATTATTATGTTTTAGAGCATTAGTATTATATTAAAAATTTGATAATTCCTCCAAGTGTAGGTACAAACACTAGTAAAAATTATAAAAATATAAAAAAGCAATGTGTCATCTCTTGTTTCAAACGTGTCTCATTGTAATATGGACCTTTGAAAAAGTAGATCGAAACTGCAACGTTTCCTACTAGATGACGCTACAGTCGCTATAAGACTGATGGGAAAGGCATATACTAATTTCGGCATCGACGGTAGGAAAGCCGTAGCTTAATTGGTGAAAGCGCTCAGGCCGCGATTGCCAGAGAGTCGCAGATTCAAATCCTGTCGGTTCCGAAAATTTTTGTATGCATTTTCAATTTATAAAATTGATAATTCCTCCAAGTGTAGGTAAAAACACTAATAAAAATTATAGATTTTTTTAGTTATTTGTGATTTTAAAGTTATGTTAATTATTTTAGGAGGGCTATAGCAGTCGGCCGTATAATATGCATATTTCCACAGGACACCGGGTACAGACTGTTCTCGATAAATAATTTGCTTTTAAACAACAAAACATAAAGTACACATCATGAGGGGATGTTTATGATGTAGGGATTTGGCAAAGTATCCAGGCTGGACCTTGTTTAGAGGTAGCCAGAATGCTATTAGATTTTAAGTTAAGATAATAGTACAAGGAATTAAAAATTTTCGTATAGGAAACGATACCCAGCGCAGTAACAGCAAAAACCACTGTCCAATTATTATATATGCGAAAGAGTGGCTGTGTTTTTGTTTGTTTGTTTTTATACAAACTTGCATTCTGAAGATATGTACAAAGGGTGCTTTATCCGGTATCCTGACGGCGACCAATGCTTTCTGGGAGATCTAGACAGCGGCGTCACAATAGATCGTAGCCGGTCGACGTGACACCAGGGACCATGCGAACCTGAGCCGCAAGCAGAAGAAGAAGAAGAAGAAGAGTGCTTTTGAATCACGGAAATAACCTTGGGTAAGGTCCCCAGCAGATTAAAAAAAAGTGCATATGTTACTTTCACAGCTAAACCTATAATGGCAAAATACGTCATGAAGATAGCTTGCATCCGGATACGTGTACAAAATATTTTTCAAAAACGGTTCCCTTGGTACTGTAAAACACTGAAAAAACGCGGATGACGCGCGTCGGCAACAGCCTATAAATTCTTGTTTCAGTTTTTTTTATTATTTGTTTACCTATGTTTTGTGGCTAAACCGCTGCACCGATCTTGATAAACTTTAGCACTAACATAGCTGGTAACTGAGAGAAGTACAGGACAATTTTTATCACGGCAAAGCAACCGGGAACCATTCTCGGTTTTCGGTTTCCAAAATTTAAAAAAAAACCATTTTAATGTAGACCCGGATATCTAGTGCACTTTAAAATAATTAAGCTTAAAAGCTTTCGCCATTGTTAAATAACAAACAAACCACTGAAAAGTATACGTAGCTTTTCCCAGTTCCAAAATGAAAACTCATAACATCTGTTGTGGTTTAATTTTGTTCGTTCCTAAGGGTACCTACTAGTATTTTGAAGTCCAGCGGTCATTTGATGCGTCGGAATCTTTTTTCAACTTCATGCTTCAGCAAAGAACTCAATCCAATGTCGAATAAAAATCGGTAGTTTCAAATAAAATGTTTATAACGTTGAAATAATTAGAGTTAAAGAAGTAGAAATCTACCTATCTACTTCTTATATTTTGTAAATATTTCTGGTAAATAAAATGTTTCTCTAACTAGCACATAGGAACAATAATTATATTTAACCAATACATATATATTTACAAGTTACTACAGAAGGTACGGAACCGTCGTCGAAAGAGTCTGACTCGCCCTTGGTTTTATTCGAAAAAGGTCAACAGAATATCGTTTGCATCGTTAAAAAACCTATGTGCAGGCGGCCTATATTCATTTCGCAGTGAAGAAAACCTTAATAAACTGAAATACCTAATATTTAAAAGGGAATCAAGGAAAACAGTTAAGATTCGATTGCAAGTTTTTGCAGACTGAGAACTTTCGTTCCATGAATAGAGTTTTATCTTTACTTCTAAACACTCTGAAATTAAGTTAACCTATTATGAAAAAAAGCATCCGTAGATTAGAACGTATACATTCAATCTGATATGAACGAAGATAAAATTGAATTAGCCAAATGTAGCGCGTCTGTCAATTTCCGTGCGAAATTATGTTACGCTCATAAATACAGACGAAAGCTTATGGTTATGTTTACATATAATCACGTGGTAGCTCACCGGGCCAAGGTTGTCAAAGCCGTGGCTGAGCGCGACTTTGTGAGCCTCCTCTTGGTTGATGGACCTCTTGAACCGCACCAGGAACGAGTTGGTGAAGACTTCGCGGGTCGCGACCGAGGTAATCAACACCGTCGCAGCGAAGCATTGCAGCCACATGTTTCCGCTGCGGCCACCGGCGGCTGACTGAAGACGTACTTCTGCTGACGTCACCATATATCGATCCGGGGACCACGCAAGCGCGGACTTCCCAAAGCTCCAAGCCTTTTCACAGCTAATAATGAAAGGACCCAACAATCATAAGCGCTGTTGCCGAGTGAAGATACTGTGTAACAACCTACATTTGTTTTCTCTTTGAGATTGACCTTGTCTTACGAAGGGTACTATGCTTAAGAAACTCTTCAGTCGTCAAACACTCGCTCGGAATACAATCTTAACGCCTGTAGGGTTAGCATGCGCGGCACGAGAGAGTTATGTCTACCCATTATCTCGTCTATCTTTATAGAAAAAATACTAGTAACGAGTAGTGATAATTATCTCGTGGCGCTCATGCTATCCATGCTGGTAGCATTGTCCCGACTAAAAATATTTAAAATACCAGTGGTTGCGCGCGATTTGATTTTTATGCCTACGTTATTCTTCAATTTGACAGAATGTTTGTAATTTATCTTAAAAAAATTAAAAAATAGAAAAAATATCTACATATTTCTTTAAAACTATTCATTATTTAAATAATAATAAAAACATAGGTAGTTTAAAAAAACCTTTATAAATCGTTTATATGTTACCAGTAGATACTTAACTATTGTATAATATTGAGCTTATGATGACAAGCACACTCATTAACATAAAACTACGTGTTCCTAATGTCCCAGAGTAATGGTACGTAAGAAGACCACAACAAACTTAGCCAAGTCTAGTTTTTGTTATGACCACATTAGAGTATTCCAACTAAGGCCTTTAATCCGACGCGACTTCTAGCTAAAGATAAGGTGCTCTGTATTGGTCAATGTACGCTTAAGACCGAATTTGAGGACCTATTTGCAGCTCAATTTCGTTTATAGGTTGAAACCTAAATTAAAACAATAATTCATACCTAACAGCATCATTTCATAACCTAATGCTTGCTTATTAGAACGCTGTATCGCTCACATTTTAAAGTACAAATACCTAACTGCTAAACTTTAAGAAATAGTAGTGTTATATACTACCTATAAGAAAGCGATAATATATTATTGCTACTTCTCCTAAAAAGTTATTAAATCAAGATAATAAATATTGCACTTATAGTATTAGTACGAGATTTTGTAAATTCAATCAACATATTCTTGAGGATTTAATGAACACTTAAAAGATTAATCTTAATTAAATCCATAAAATCTTGGCCTTTTGACTGCCGTTAAATTAAGGAGAGCATGGTTGGCTTCATGGCATGTTTTTCACTGGCCATTTTATGTTCAAGATTCAAAATTTATTCAAGTCAGGAGAATCCAGAAGGTCGCGTAGTCGATGGGCAGTTTGTGAAAATCTGTCATTTTCCTCACGCTGTCTTTCTAGAAATAATAAAACCAGAACGGTCCACTCATATTTGTGGATCCTCCGTAGTAAACCAACACTTCCTACTGACGGCAGCCCACTGTTTTTCAGAAGAACAAAGAAGAAGTAAAGACGAAATTGTGGCATATGCTGGTCACGAAGATTTGGAAAAGGTTAGTCTGTGCAAACATACAAATATTTATTTTTGTGGGTACCAACAATTAGAGATATCGCTATTTTTATTTTACGCGCCGTCATTACGCTAGGAATTTCAGACTACTCTTGTCATATACGCCATACATCATGATAAATGGTCGTAGACAAATTAATATATCGTTTCTGCCATCGAATCGATTATGCCTTCGTGTAAAGATGCAACTTATAGCACCAGAGACATTGTCTCATCATCAACGCTTTTAGGCTATCATGAATGTTTCTACTGAGGGCTTCTCTCATGTGAGAGATGGTTTAAGATCAGCAGCCTCTAAAGAAATATTATAATCACGACATGCTGCGTGCATGCGTGCTCTCCGAGGCACGAGGGATGACTATGGTTATTTCCTAACGAGTAAATTGATAATTTATTTGAGGTATGCCTACCCACCTGGCGGCAGAAAGAAATAAGAAAACCGATTGCACCTAAACAAAATTTACACATACCTACCTACTTAATGTTATTTAGACTAGAACTAAGTTATATTTTCAGACCACTATTGTCAGAAAGACACGTTTGCCGATTGTCCATGAGAAGTACGATCCCGAAGTGGTGGAGAATGATATAGCGCTAGTATATCTTCCTCATAAATTACCTTTGGGCAATAGTGTCAAACGGATAATAATAATGAAATATTTCCCTCGAAACAAAAAAGGCTCATTAGCAGGATGGGGTATCATAAATGTAAGTACTTATTATATTTACATGACTTAATACTGCTCATACACATGATGGTAAACTATGGATTAAGAAAGCTTAGAGCCATTTGGCAGACAAAACCATTACGATTTAAACGTAAAACTCGTAGGTACGGTAGGGGTATCATGAGATCAAATCGGAAATGAGGAGATCCTTAGAAGGAACTGACTGAGCTCTGCTAGAAATATCTCTACGCGATCAAATCAGAACTGAGATTGTCCGTAGAAAAACAACCAACAAAGCTAGGGTAGGAGAAATATATCTAGTTGATTAAATCAGATCTGAAGTAATCCATAAAAGAAGAATCAAAGAGCTATTACGGGACAGCTTGGATAGTGGTCGTAGGAAAACGCAGCATTAATAGACCCCCCTAGCGGGTCAGTCGACGAATCCGTTCAACGCACACGGTACATGACCACGGAGTGCTGAAATATGCTCTTATTATTAATCCAAATCGTCCAACCTGTCTATAGGTGCGAGCCCGATCACCCTATTTAGATGTACTGCATAAGATATACATCGGTTAAGAAGACGACGTAAAGTTACAAAATAATTAACCAGACGAACGATCCGCAAGTTTGTCTGGCTACTGCTGCAAAGAGGTACCTTATTTGTAGGTCAGTGTTACGCTGGGATGTATAGTAGATCTTAGACTGTTGCTAGACATAGGTGCTGCCTAAGTCTAGCTTGGTATAATGATTCAACAGATTTGTACAATCTTATTTCTAGGACATCACTAATGAAGGGACAATGTTACTCAAAGCAGTAACACAGACAGTAGGGAATCAAAAAGTTTGCTCCAGTGTAGTCTCTGGACCAGGTATGCTGTGCGCAGGGAGTACGCGAGCGTCAGACCCAAGGCCGGCGGCGTAAGTAATATTATTTTAATACTGTTTATGCCTTTAATGAAGGAGTAACAGCCTGGTGGATAAGGACTTCAGCCTCTCCTTCGGGCCAATCCCAGCAAGCACCTTTATAACTTCTCTGGAGTTATGTGCGTTTTAAGCAGTCAAATATTACTTGCTGTAACTGTGAAGTAAAACATCGTGCGGAAACTAACCTTCGTGATTAAGAGTTATCAACAATTGGCCAGTACAAAGCAATAGATATCAAATTACCTTGATAAAAATAAACATATTAATTTGCACATGGATATAGATTATAACTATTTTTGTTACAGGGGAGACTCGGGCAGTGGTTTAATAACTCGCAACTATCAATTATTAGGAGTCCTTTCTTACAAACTGCCATCCCTGCCCGCTCTTCCAGTCTACACGAATGTTTCATATTACTATAATTGGATTTGTAATAATATTAAAAGAAAATGTTTAAAAAATTAAACTCATATATTTTACTTTACCCATACCAATGGTGTTATAAGTAAGGAGGTAGATGGGTTGTATTCTCATTAAAACTGGTTAATCATCCAAACTAAGTTCAGATAGTTGATAAAAATTTGAAAACCAACATTTGATATTATTAGTATGTTAAATATGTTACTTTCCATTTTTAAGCCATTTGTCATCACTAATTAGTGTCAT
Source organism: Pararge aegeria (assembly GCF_905163445.1). NCBI lineage: Eukaryota > Metazoa > Arthropoda > Insecta > Lepidoptera > Nymphalidae > Pararge > Pararge aegeria. The sequence continues at coordinate 6,367,737 of NC_053198.1, forward strand.
AAATCTAGCCTTCCTAAGGAAGGCTAAATAATTACATTTCTTCACCTAGTTAACATTGAATGCACCTACAAAATGTTACCTGATATAACATCCAAGAAAATGCTTGTGTTTATTTCACTGCAACCAGTATTGGAGGGTAACTTTGGCAGCAGTTTATAAAGATGAATATTAATATTGTTATTATTAATTATTTTATTTTTAAATTTTTTCAAACAATCAAACCTATCTACCCCTTTAACTTACATTATCATTGTCCTTTGTCAATAAAATTAATTTGTTACATATTTCTATCTAAAAATTCTAATCAGTAGTAGTTGCAGCAGCTGGACTTGTTGGTGGAACTGAACATTCATTTTCCATTGCATGGGATGGAGGGTGCTCTAGTATATTATCAATCAGGCCAAACACTTTAGCCTCGGTTGGTGACATAAAATGGTCTCGCTCCATGGAATTTTGCACTTTTTCTAAAGCCAAACCAGTGTGACGGACATAAAGTCCATTAATCTGCGCCTTCAGTTTTAAAATCTCTTCAGCTTGAATTTGAATATCAGTGGCTTGTCCACGAACACCACCAGACGGTTGATGGATCATTATACGGGAATTTGGTAATGCGTGACGCATGCCTGGTGCACCAGCTGCTAGAAGAAGGGATGCCATACTGCAAGCTTGTCCAACACACCACGTCGCCACCGGCGGAGTTATGTACTGCATGGTGTCGTATATACCTAGACCAGCAGTCACATTGCCGCCAGGAGAGTTTATGTACAGATGTACAGGTTTTTTACTGGATTCAGACTGCAGGAATAAGAGTTGAGCTACAACTAGGGAGCTGATATCATCATTTATGGGTCCCATTAGGCAAATAATACGCTCCCGCAAGAGTCTGGAGTAAATGTCGTAAGCTCTCTCTCCTCTACCAGTCTGTTCGACCACAATAGGTATCATGCCAAGTCTCGCCGGCTCACTCGTACTTATAGCCCTTAGGGCTACGTTCCTCGACTTTGGAACAATTAGGGCAGTTCTGGTAAATTGGCGAACGTAATTCATTGCCATGGTGTTTATTCTGCAAAAACTTTGTTATCTGTGTGCGTTATCTATCAATCAAACTATAACAATCCATTTATTTGATATTTCGAAATCATACTCTATAAACAAGTTTTATATCACAAACACTTAGTATAATTATTCTATGAAATTAGAATTTCACGTTGTTTTCACATTCAAATGACATCTGACCTGTGACAACTGACTTTGATAGTTGACACTTGAGACCACAGAATCTTAAAGTATAGAAACTTTTTTTTCGGGCTTCACAGGCTTGAGTTCAAATATTTTTTCATAGAGAAACAGAGTTACGAACAACCAAAGAGGATTTAATTTACAAACTATGAAGCAGTGTTCCTATAGCTACAATAATGATGAATCTCAATGTTTTTACAGGGATTTTCATGCTCCATGATCTTTATGCCACTTATGGGCTCGCTTGAAGGTCTTATATATTCTACTATATAAACCGATCTTTCAGAACCGAACCTTAAAAGTTATACTTTGAGAACAATGATTTTTCTCACTAATTTCTCATTTTCGATTTAGTCATGTACAGATTTTCAAGGCGTAACTCAATCCATCGCCTGCTAAGTGACTGAACTTTATTAAAATGCACAGGTAGCCAATACCTAGCTTTTTTCAATTGCCAAGCAAAGTTGTAAGCCATAGTTAATCAATTTAAAACATACATTCCAGAATAAAATATTTATATTTGAAGTCTTGTCCACAAAATCACAATGTAATCACATAATATCAATTATTATTATTTAATAACATTAAATGAAATCCACACATAAAACGAGCATTGAAAACATGAATACAATCCATAAAAAGAATATTATATTTTAATAAAAAGTAGACTCATAATAATAAAATCATAATTGTTTTGAAAAATAACAACCATTTTATTCCTATAATATAAACATAACATTTCTAAAATATTATCAAAAACAGGTCAGTTAATTCAGTATACATATGCAAAGCTTAATTGACAGGCATAAAGTTCAACATAATTTGTCCTTAGCTGAATAAAAAGATGCTAATAATCACAGAATTGTGTTATAAAAGAAGGGTAAGGAACATAATATTTCATATTTCTTACTGTAACTAGTAATGAAACCATTAATTGCATTGTAAAAGTTGTGCCTAATTTTAGTTTTGTCAATCAGTTAACTTTTTGACAAATACATAATTTTAATCTAAAATGACAAATTTGAAGTAGAGCCATCTTATTCTGCAGACAACATTGTGAAAAGGATATCACTAATTATAAACCTGCCAATTTGTCTCTATATTTATCACTATTGAAGAGGTCATGCTATTTACTTAGAGGTTGCCTTTTTCTGAGCTTCATTAAAGCTTCCTGTCTCTTCTTTTCGATTATCAATTTTATATCCACATCTGTATTAGTTTTCTGAACAGCATCTTTTCTTTCCACTGAATTAACCTTACTACTGGGAACTTTAAGTTGGAAACTTGTTTTTTTAGGAACTGGATTTATTTGTGATTGTAATAACGTTGGTATGGACTGCTGCGTTGCGGTAAAAGGAAGCTGTCTTTTGGCCATAAGCTTTTCTCTTGCTTGTTTATGTTTCTTCTTTATTTCATCAGGTGTGCATCTTATTGGAGAATCTCCTGGAACTAATTTTTTTTTTATAAATAAATATCTAATAAAGCAAGTACATTGTAATTTTAATGCATTTACCAAAACTTCTGATTAGTAATTTTTTCATGCATCTTTTATTTTACATAATACCCTAAGCTAACGCATTGTAACTTATTTGTAGACAGTCACATAACCTCGTCATCAGTGACTTGCACTTGGTACATTCACAAAAGCTCTGCCTACCCTAAAATTGATAAATAACTCGTATAGTAGGAGGATTTTTGGCGTTTTTGGCAATCTTCCCACTGTATGCATGCCCTGGTAAGAACCCAGTGCACGCCACTACTCCTCATCACCCTTGCTCACCCTATTAATTTCCCACTTCTAGGCTAAGAAAAACTCAATACCTTTCAAGACTAATTTATGCACATGATAAGTTCTAATTAGTAGTTTCAATAGTAGATTGTTTTAATATTTTTCATGAAATGTACAACTCATCCCATGCCCTCATCATACCATCATTAGATAATGTTTATAATGTACACAAAGTAAAATACATAAACATTAGACCACAGATGAGGCAGGCAAGCAGTGTTAAATAATGCATACAAAATTTACAAATACAGAATCCTTATATTACACTGACCTGTTATTTTGTCATCACTTTTGTTGAATGGCATTGAACTGTACCTTCCAAAAGCCGTTCCGCTGGTTGAAGGTTTATTACTATTATTGACTGACGGAGACTCTGGCATTGAATTATGCCTGCCGAAAACAGTCTTAGATGATGGGCTTCCATCACAAACAACTAATTCTTTCAACATCCAACTACTTTCATTAATTTTACTTGTTCTATTCCGTGATTCACTTTTTATTGGCATTTGTGAGAGTCTCTCTAAGGCACTATCATTTAAATTACCAAGTAAACAATCAAAGGAGTCATTATTTAATTTAGGTGAATCACACTTTTTTATTCTATGTACAGATGGTGATTCTAACTTGATATTATTTAAAATGGTGTCCATTGAATCCTGATCTATGTTTACACTTAGGCCTGGCTTAAAACATTTTGTAATTGAGTCAAAACAAGGCCTTTTTGCTGGTTTAGGCTGTAAGTTCAATATATTTTCCTCCACAACCTGACTGGCTTTCAATAAGCACTCGTTCATTGAATCATCTGACTCCAGGCCACTCTCTGGTTCAGCTTTTGTAAACTTTGAACTTAGAACGTTCTTCCTAAGGCAGCGATTCTTGCTTTTTAATCCACTTCTTGGTGAACTGTCACTTGTATCACTAAATATATCTTCTTCAGACTGTGGCTTACTTACAACTGTGGTGACAGAAGGCTTTTTAGAAATGTATTCATGCAAATTCTGATTCAATTCCAGAAGATCTTGAAACAGTTCAGTTTTCTTCTGGGAGGGTTTTACAGGTCTACGTCTGGGTATGGGTTTTTCGTTTGGAATGGATCTTACTGTTTTTTTTGGCCGCCTGCTTAAAGGTGTAGTATTTTTAAGCCGTGATTTAGCTGTTTCAGATTTAGGTGTATAGAAATTCCAAACAACATCTGTCTCACCCTCTGCTCCATCTTGCGTACATAGAAATGGTACAGGACTGGCCGACTCAGAATCACAAATAGAATCACTATCTCTAGATGGTGATTCTATCCTATGTTCCGGTGTTGAACAGGACAAAGCTGTAAGAAGCATATTTTAAGTAAAATTTTGACTTTTAAAAATAAGTGTTATAGCACATGTATATTTAAGTAAATTATTACCTTTGTTTTTACTCTTAGCGACCATTTCTTTTGATGATAATCTATTATTATTCATATAGAACGAACACTTGAAACTAAACTTAGCGCATGCGTGATTGTAGTAACAAGTGTAGGATATAGAAAGGCTACATTGCACGTAACAAAGAGCCAATTAAAAAGCCACATAAAACAAATGGCAAATCTTAAGATAAAAAAAACTAAATTACGACAAAAATATAAAAATGGATTTGTGTTATGTTCACCACAGGTACATAGCCTATTCACGAATGACATGACATATGAATGACATAAAGACATTGACAATTGTTAGTACAGATATCAATTTCTTAGAGACTAAAGAGTTAACACATAGCATAGTTTGAAGTATATGGTGTTCTTAAAGGAGTACCACACCGACACAACCAACCACCGACCAATTTTTTTAATATTGTGAGATAATATTTTTTATCGCTAATATGATACTGTAACGTTTAACCAAGTAGCATTATAGTGGTTGCGAAATAAACAAAAACATACTAAAAAAGTCAAAGATGAAAGCAGACATAAAAACACGGAGTGGGTGAATTTTATACTGAGTTGAGGTTAGGTTATAGGCTTTTTTGGGTTATAAATAGTGAAAATTTGCAGTCGCCACATTGACAAACTTTGTATTTTATTATTGAATTTAATAACAATTTATGATATCTTCAATATACAATCGTTTGAATGTGACAGTGGTGGTGGTAAATGGAAATAATAATCACGCTGAAGGATATTGTGTTTTATTCAAACTTTTTTTCAATAAGACACTAATTTTACATTATTTACCGAACTTCTCCAGTCAAAAAATGTGTTAGCCATCTTTAAAAAACCGAAAAAAACCAAAGTAATGCCAAAGGACTACAACTGGTTTTCCTAATAATATAATTTTTTTACGGTATCAAGCAGATATTTATTATGGGCCAAATTTAATTAAAATCGGTCCAGTAGTTGAGCCAAGAATAGGTTTTATTTATTTATTCCACTAAAAGTTATCACTTACCTTGTGGTAAGTGATGATGCAGTCTAAAATGATACCGGGCTAACCTGTTAGAGAGTATGGCAGTTAAATTAATTAAACCCCTATCCCTACCGGAACGTTTAATCGCTTGCGGAACATCACAAACGTGAACAAATTATTATAAGCACAGTATACACACTACACAGTATATAAACTAGTTCAAAGAGAGAAGTTTCAGTGTCCTCACGGGGTAGAAGTTGGTAAAAAATGCTATCTCTTACTAACTACTGACATTTTTCCTTCTTATGTCGGTTGGTAGGTTGGTAAGTCGGACGGATGTGGAAAACGGAATATTCTTTTCCAGTCAGCCGCGCGACCGCGGGTCATCACCCGCATTCCGCCCCCTATGCCAGTCGAATGTCATCCAGCGTTTGCGGTGGTTGTCTATTAGATATTTGTTTACATAAAATCGCGATGCGCCATCGGAAGTGACTTTATAGTGCAAAGTGAACATAAAAACATACAAAATGCTCGCGGACGGTGAAATTGTTGGTGATGGATCATGGAACCTCACCATCTACGTGACGGATATGAACGAGAAACGTACCATGGTCGTGAAAGGAGATATGCACATTGGCGGTGTTATGCTGAAACTAACTGAGAGCTTCGGTAAGCTATCATTAACGGATGAGTTCATTGCATATTTGTAACGAGCTTTTAATATATACCGTTTGTATCATGCGCTGAGTCATGTTCTTTTTAGAATAATAGTGATTGACAGTTTGAAATTAATTTAATCATGTCTCCAAGTACGTGCATAATAAACTGCGTCTTGTTATAGTAGTTCGACTACGTACACGATCCTGGATTCGATTCTCGGGTCTTGTTGCCAGTGTTTTCAGTCAAGAACTTCTCAGCACTAGCCTGCAGGGCTAGCACGCGCAGGAGTCAAATATTATATCCCCCCGATTATATCCCCTGGGGATACAATTAACGTGTCCACTCGCTAAAGCATGGGAACATGGAATAGGAGAAGTTTACCCCTATTTATTATCACCCATATATTACCCAGTGCTTTGAACGTTAATAAAGCTGTAGGAGATACATTTTTATCCTTTCCCCAGGAATATAATTGTCTCCTGTTCATGCTAGCCGAGCTGGAGTCAGGAAATCACTGTTTTTTAACCTACATGTCTCAGAGAACATTATACCATTGTTGCTGGGCACACTTGTGCCATTAGAAGCCCATAACCAAAACTCTCTCCTACAAGAAAGGAAGCCTGTGCCCAAGTCTGGGTCAACAATATCAAACACTTTTTCTTTCTTTTTAGATTAGATAAGAGCATTTCTATGCTGTATCCTGTCTGACAGATAAAGACTTGGCTAACATAGAATTTGGATATTATATTTCTTAAAAGTTTGTTAAAGTGAGGACAAGAGGCAGTGGTTGTGTGGGCAGCAATTAACCGGTTAGCAAGCAATGCTATCCATTTCTGCAATGTTTTCTGTAGAAATGTACAACACTACATTTCACTACACAGAAACACTATTTTTAGAGCTATCAATTCATTTAAGAACAGAATCAGCACTGTTTTACCTGCACGGGTAGCAGTTCTATCCAATGAAGCTTAAGGACATGTCTATCATCTCGTCAGCCACTCTAAACTAGGAAGAAGAATAATTTTCTCTTGTGTGAAATTTCTAGTGGGTAGCTGCTTACTTTTGTGCTCTTTATGTACAACCCTTTTGCTTGCTATTCTTAAAACATCAACAAAATTTTCATTACTATTCAATGAAATGATTTAAAAAGAAAAAACAAGATATTCTGCAAAAACCAAATCTGCACATCTTTTTCAATCTTAACATAATACATACATCACAAAGATCTTACAAAATGCAATACCATGCACTTTTTGCTAAAACACCAGCTCATCTTCAGGATGTCAACCTTTCAATACAAACCTAAATTATCTTTACTGTCACAGATTGTCACAACTGTGGAGAGTGAAAGTAAAAACAAACTAAGACTTACTACCAGTTTTACACCTACCAACATAATATGTGACAAGGTTATTATCTAACTCAATTAAATGATATAATACGCTAATCTCCGCAAGTGTGTGTAAAATACTATGTTTATCAATATGCACTGCTGTGTTTTGCTTTTTTTAAGTCACAATAAGATTGTGACATTTGTTTAGTTAAAGTTTTAGAGTGATTATTACAGAGGTAGCATATTCACCCAACCTTAAATGCACAGCAAAATTCCTTATGACTAAATTTTTTCCAGACATCTGCAAAACATTGTTGAAGTTTATTTAAAGATGTTAATAAAACAGAAAAATAACTGAATCCTAATTTTATTTTTATTTACCAGAATTGTCAAAAATTCAAAAGATGTGATTGTAATTTTTCATCATTTCAAGGTTGTTGTTACATAATTGAATTGCGCAACATATATATTTTTTTATTTATTAAAAAGATTAAACGTGAATTTACCTTACCAGAACTAATTAAACTGAGAATGTTTGTTATTTGAACATTACTTACCATTTTTTGTTTACTTGTATCAACTTTAAACATTATTGAATTAATATTGAATTTTTTTTATTCTTGTAAACAAAAACCAAGTTTTAGCAAATATACTCTACCTATTTGGATCACTGTTAAAGACTTATGTTCAGAATAATTAATCGGAATAAATATAATTTAAAATCGTATGTAAAGAAGATAAGTTTGAGTGTTTATAGCCAGTATAAGCGTGTTGTGCCTTGGAATTATCAAATTAGTCCAAAGGTGTCATACTAGGGAGCCCATTAGATTCACTACTTTACTCCATGTTATAAAATGACCAAAAATGCGACCAACACCAAGTAAATAACAAAACAACAATATTCATAGAAATCAAACAAAAAACGACATTGCGTAGCAATTACCCACTGTTGTATTCTATTCGGACAACAACGCGAGCAATTTAGCAAACTATATCAAGAATTTCTTATATTAGCATTTTATCTGCATTCATTACTCCCTAGCAGTTATGCTAAACTGGTTTTGATAAGTAATAAAAGCTGTACCTGATTCGCGGTGCGGAGTGATAATTTGTGCGAGCGAGAGCTAAAATGCGCTTAAGGAGGCACGCGTCCTTCGTGAACGATATGTTATGCCTGGCGAGTTTTTTTTATTTGCCCTGTTTAGGTAACGTACCTATCAACGCTATCCTTAGTGCATCTCTTATGAAAATGAAATATATAGTTAATTGCGTGCCACCTACTTCTACGCTTGAATTTTTCATCTCTTGAATTTTTCCAATTTGAATTTGCACATCTCATTGGTATGCTCATAAATAAGTATAATATTCTAAATGTAATGCGTTTGGCTCAACCGGTAAACCGATCTTGATGAAGAGCGGCACACAATTAACTTGCATAATGAAGAAGGATAAGGGATCATTTTTATCCCGGAAAAAATGTTTTAAAAGTTGCATATATGCCGCTTGAATTATCATTAAGATTTTGCATAAAATATGTATATGTCATCCAACCCAAACCAAAGAAAACGCGTACGAATTTGCGGACAACAGCTAGTTTGTAATAAAGAGGAATCTGAAGTATATGGTTTTATTAGTTTTATTACTAAGTAACAAAGTTTATTTTCTGACAAAGTGTGTTTCTTAAAGCTTTCAAGCTTCTTTCGATAAACGATACGTGAATTATCAAAGGCACGCTGTAAGTCCTTGGCAAACGATATTTTAGGCTTAGTGGGTTTTTTATTTGTCCGCTTTAGGTGGGCCACCCGTCTTCATTCGTCACTATCCTTATTGTTAATCATACTAACCTATAACTACAAAATGATTCCGCATATCTCTTTTTAAAACGTCGTCGTTGAAGTGCAATTAAAAGATCCACCTGACTTCTACACATCTTACAATAAAAATATGTAATAAATCTAACAGAGATTGCACGCTTCCTATGATTGCAACACACCTGTTTTTATTGGTACAGCGCCTACAACGGTTTCTTTTATTATTTGCGAAATGAACATTTTACACAAGTCTAAAACCAAGTATGACTTAACTTACTGTCGATACTTATAAATTATGATCCCCACTATGTCCTCAAATTATAAAATCCCGAAAGCCAACATAACACAGCAGATATATCTACAAGGTAATGTGAGAATTCCTTTGGGATTTCCACCTATTTCTAAGAATAATAGATACTAAAAAGAAAATAAAAATCAACAAATCACAGCTAATAAACTTTTCTCGTAGCAACCATTTTATTGCCTTGATTATATCAACAGGATATGAAAATTTATTACTTTTGGACATTATAACAAACACAAATTATTTAGTTTCATTAAACAAAAATGTAATTTATAGTATAGCAAAATATAGAAATAACTGCATCCAGTGTCTAAGGCCGAGTCTGTTTTGTTGTTTAATCCAACGGGAACCGTCTGTTTTTCCGGTCCAATAACTATCCAACTTATGTCGTCATTTATCTATGAAAAGGTAACAGACGATCAGAACTACTTAAGAATATATAATAATAGTGTGGGTTTAAGAATGCTCCCGATTCGCCTTAAGAGGTGCTAGCTTACTTAGCTCCGACAGTATTGCTGAAGCTTAATGCCTTTGGTGTACTCATAAGCCATAAGCACCCTGCAGCGAGTATCACTTAAGCATTTCCTACACCCGCTATTTATATCCTTTTATATATCTGAAGATGCAATCTGTGACTGTCTGGCACTTGTATATGTGTGGGAAAAATTGATCACTCCACGCCTCTTTTTAGAGAGAGTTAAACGTGCTTGAAAGTATTCTCAAGCTTTTATTATGTATGAAACGAGGGGGGAATCAAGTCTTCGAATAGTTTCGAGTATCGCAAATAATCTCTTTAGTCATTCACCATAAATGTATGTGTACATAAACTGTCTTATGAAAGTATTTATTTGTTAATAACAGCGTGGGAACGCAATAAATAATTATGTTTGCTAAGATATTAGTGTAACCATAACATTTGCACCTACGCAAATACTATTGGTATGGGATAAACTTTCAAAATGGCCGTCCGATATTCGCCCACTGTTATCCAATAGTATCTGAATAATTCAGTATCTATACAATGAACAATAATATAAGTAAATAGTTGTTGGCATTGAATTCACACTTTCCTGCCCACAAACTATCTCTGCAAACATCACTTCAATCTGATGCTGCGAAGATCAAAACAACGAGACAATTTCACGCATTCATTTATCGAGCATTACAAAATATAACGATCGAGCATTACGAAATAAAGAGACCACTTGAATTCTTTTAATCATAAATCAGTTTTTAATCGAGTCAATGCCATCCCTTAGAAATAAATTTATAATCCCAAATTTGAGAGTTTAACAAGATTTTAGATCTTTAGTCGTATTCTTAATTAAAGAGAAAGGAAATTGAGTGATCTATGCAACGATTTTGTAAAATCGGGTTCCACCTGCATAATCACGCCTTAATTGTATGGTACATAAACAGGTTCAATGCATACTTCATTTACAAGTCTTTATGACTTTTAAGGGAATGAAAGTGCTCGAATTGATCCAGAAGCCAAAAGCGCTTAGTTGTAATGTTAAAAATTTTAAACCAAACACGATTGGTGATACTCCTTGTATGTTGAAGTAAAGTAAATAATCCTTTGCAATATTTTTCACCTTCAATACCATAGTTTTAAATTTTTTCCTCCAGGTAGTGTCTCATTTTTCTAGGAACATAATATTGACCATCATGTTCGTGAGCTATTAAATATATCGGATACAAAAACGGTGTCAAACCTGCTGATTAAATTCAATTCAAGTGTATGGCCATACATTATCAATAAGTTATTTAATAGAATAGTTAAAGTTGAAAATTGGTATACCCATCCTGATAAACCAGAATTTGACGCAGGGATCAATGAAAAGTAAAACCCCCAGAAAGGATACCGACAAGCATGAGTCGTAGAGAATAATCAATAAGGAAATTTACGCGATGAGGTTTCATAAACTGAAAATCACGAGTTATAAAGAAATTCATTAGTTATGTATTTTAACTTTTACAGTTATAACTTAACGGGGAGTAACAACACAAAGAACAACCCTTAGGGACTTCATTTATTAGTCACAAGACCTAAATAATATCTTTTAACATCACGATTCACGAAGCGATGAATTAAGGGGAGCTTCAGATCAAAATTATAAATTTTACGTATACCCAATATACGAATTACTACATCTATACTTTAAACACAACAACATTTTAATTAACTATTCCGTGATAATAGTGTATTGGGTTTAATTATAATTATCCTCTGCCGGATGGGTCTAGTATTGAGTATGCTCTACTACTTCGTTGTTCAGGTCCGAGGTTTCGTTTCTTTCTGTAAAAGCGTTGGCTTTATTTCGCTGCGGTGCGGGACAGAGCAAATTATGCCGCCGGCCTCGGTTACTATCACTAACTGGTGTTAATAACCGGTAATTATGGTTCAAGCCTACCAACCCGCGCTGAAGAAGTGTTGGAAGCCCGTGGAGTGCTAACAGGATCCTAATAAAAGGAACCCTCAACTAAAATCGTAAACGCAATCGAGAAATGCGCTTGACTTCTATTTGCGTGACTGTCTTTAAGTAAATGATAGCGTCGCTGCGTACGCGCTTATGAGCAGAGAAGCAGCCATGTTTTCGCTCGTTTCCGGCGCCTCTGCGCCGCGCAGCCGGCGTAGATAAGGCGTTATCATCCGCTCATTGTTCCTCGATGCTGTTAAGGTATCTAATTGCTATAGGACGTTGACTTGGCTATAATATTGAATGTTGCCTACTAGATTCATTAACTCTATATTTCCCAGGCAGATCATAAATAATGACAATCCGAGAATTCATAACACTTTCTTCATTCAAAAAAACGATGATACCTTTAAATTTTCATAATTGTATATATGTCAGAAAAAAAACTCGTATTTCTTACAGAATCCCCCCGTCGATAAGACTGTTTACCGGCTAATCGGTCATAAAGAAATAAATTGTAAATGCCAAATTTTAATTTTAATTTAGTTTTGACGATTTAAATTGATGCTGTTATTCAGGTAATTCAGACAAGCGAGGTCATACGGTGAATATGTATTTCACGGTTAATTTATTCATTATTGTCGTTCATTTTAGGTAAACACAAGATATACGCAGCTTGTATTTCCCATTTCGGTGACATTTACTAAAAGGGAAACACAGCGCCATTGTATACATAAACCAGCAAGGCACCTTGAGCCTTTATTTACAAGCACTGTGATTTAGGCCTTACATGTTCTTGTCTGGGTAATTTCCATTCACTGCAATTATCCCAGAAAGCTTTCGCCATTATCAGGAGTGTGTCAATAACTAGAGAAGGGCTATGTCAAGCTATCTCGATATGTGCGCTAATGTTAAACATCATACCACTTTAATATAAGTCCCTTCTGATGACACTCAGCCTGATATCGTTCCCATTACATAAAACGAACTTCATGAATAACTTTACTGTCAGGGATATTCGATAGCGGTTAAAAATAATCATATAATATTGAGCGACATATTTACGATATTTCTTTGCATTTGAGGGGTTTGCTCTTGAATTTTTTTATAGTGTTTGACGGTAACTTGAAGAGCAATGTCATCCTCGCACTGCTTATAAAATAAATATTAAGTTTATAATCCGCGACAACTAACCCTATAATGTAATTTGAATATTTGTTTATTTTTTATAAGACATATACTGCAAATTATGGTATATAAGCATGTTTTGCTCCGATACCGGATTTATTATTAAAGGATATCAACTTAACACAAAAAAAATGCAAAGAACTATTTTATTATTTAAGGGAACTGCTTGTACAAAATAAAAATTATAAATTACACGGTACAAAAATTTTCATCTGTCGCAAACTTAACCCTCCAGGTGACCTATGTTTTAAGGCAAAATTTACGTAAAAACGCACATTGCTTATTCTTAATGATTGAAGAAATAAATCTAAATGTTCATTTTCATGTCATGCAAAGCAACGCTTGCGGCTATCCAATATTATTCTTCTTTTTACTTAAGTTATCATATTTAAAAGAGCAATCGAAATTTATCAGAGTCGTTGTTTGAGTGTCACCAACTAACGCTAGCTGCCGGACGCTAACGGTCGCGCGCATTCCTTCCCTCTTTCCTTCCAACACGAGCTAATTGCTTCTTATGCGCAAATGTTTCATTTTGTGCACATTGTACTTGTTTATCTCTTAACACTCACAATGCGTGCCTTGTTTAATCAACGCTTATTTTACTAGCTTCAAGCTTCTCTGGCCATTAGTTTTCTAGTTCATAGCCATTTCGCAGGATTAACTGCTTTTTCAATATTACAATTTGTGTCAGAATCCTACTTTATCTAGTCTAGCTCTTTATAATGATCCAAAGTCAATCTATTCCTATATTATATATACGAAAAAAGTGTGTCTGCCTGTTTGTTTGTTTATGAAATTTAAATACACTGTTGTACTCCATACGTTAAGTAACAAAAAGGCACAATGTATTACCCAAGTTTGGCTCAAGTGCTCAACCATTGCACCGATCTAAGTTAAGTTTAGCACAGATCTAACTTGCATCCTGAAGATAGACATAGAAAACTTCGGGATAAGAAGTTTGCTAAACTTAACTTAGATAGATAGAGAAAAGCATCCGGGGACCTTTCCTGCAGTTCTCAATAATATTAACTTTGTTTTTGTTATTTCAGCGTATCTAAGTATTCAAAGCTTAAGCGTTAACAAAATTTGATAGAATGCTTGTCTTATAGGATAGTTTTAAAGGTAAAAAAAACTTTTACTCCAACATTTAAAAATAAAATGTCAAACGCGGTCGTAGTCACGGGCAACAGCTACGGTTTCTAAAAAGAGCTGTACTTACTTTGTTTATTATCTTTTGTTTCGTCTGGAACCATGGTATTGTATTAGTAGTTAGTACTTAATTTAAAATACATAAAACATACATATATTAATTTATATCGCTACAAATCTGCATCGCGTATTGAATCTTAAACATCAATAGCTACCTATTCTTTGTTAGAAATACTTAGTCTTCGAATAGCATTAATTGTTTGTGGTTAGTTCTTTTTGTTAATATCCTGTGTTGCATTAATATCTCATCAAGTAATAAATTATAAATTGAGATGTTCCATTAGAGATAAGCATTAATATCTATAACTCTATTTATGATAGATTGCGGTCGCCGATGCTATTTCTGTTCTCCACTGTATTTTATGGTATGCGCTACGTCTAGGCATCTGTAATATAATAATGATATGTTTCTATTGAAGTATTCGTGTTTGTAGTGATATCATCGTCGGCTAAGACCAACTTTAACAGCGTTTTATCTAAGGAAAACATTGATGCTGCTTTTCATTTCGTTTCATCATTAACAACCCAGTAACGGTCCATTACAGGGCACACGTCGCATCTCAGAACGAGAAGGGTTTAGGCCTTAGTCCAACACGCTTGCCTAGTGCGGATTTGTAGACTTTGTTAGACCTAGACACGCCTTTAGAAACCGTTTTGGAGAGGCTATCAGGTATGCAGGTTTCCTCAACATGTTTTTGTTCACCGTTACAGAAAGTAATATTATAATTGCTTAAATTGGAAACGGTAATTCCGAAGTTAGGGGTGCGTGGCGGTCATTTAACTCTGTACCCCTGAGATTACAAGAGATACTAAATTTTTTTGTATCCGTAAGTTCTACTTTTAAAATTAAACTGCTGTTGTCAATGTTCGAGTTCTTTGGCGGTTTAGACTTGGTAATGTCTATTTTTATCGATATACGATTTAGGTTTTTGGTGTTACCGAAACATAACAGACGTAACTAAATATCGCCTACCGGTTTTCCTGTTATGCAAATGCAACACACGCTTCTACAGTTTGTTTATCCGCACAATTCCGCGCAATGAAACGTGGCAATACCTATTCTTCACTATTATTGAACTTTAGACATGGTTTCACAACTTTGTACTGTTAGTTGGTACAATTGATACTTCGTCCATAGTTTTGTTTGTGAGCTATAACCTTTAGGGTTTTAGCCCTAAAGGTTTTAGCTCTCTCTTCTTATGAAAGAAATGCTTTAATTAAACAAGAAAAACCACCACCCACTACATCTGGGCATAGCTCGCTACTGTCATAGTTGAGAAGGACTTATAACTTAAACCCACCATGTTGCTTCATATTGGTTGGTGGGTTAAACTTTACACGTAATAATATCGATAGGGGATCGCTTACCGCATAAAGTTGTAGAACGCGGCCCGTGGAGTATATGCGAATCGATAACCGCAAACTACTCCGGATGATTCAGGAACGCGAATGACTGTAGCGGTCATGCGTGATTGCGACCGGTTTAGCCTCAACCGGCGATGACGTCACAAACCATAAGAGTTGACGCTAGCAGCCTTGTCGCTATGATGATGGTGTTATAATATGTGTAGGAGGCGAAAAAAGGTTTCATGGGACACCTGACGTCAGCAAAGC
Organism: Pararge aegeria; assembly: GCF_905163445.1. NCBI lineage: Eukaryota > Metazoa > Arthropoda > Insecta > Lepidoptera > Nymphalidae > Pararge > Pararge aegeria. The sequence continues at coordinate 6,383,685 of NC_053198.1, forward strand.
GGATAATTGAAGTAATTTAAGAATAATAAAAGCTTTATTGCTTACACCGCTGCTATAAACACCAGACAATTTTTATTTTGAAGGCAAACTATATAGATCTTTAATTCAGTCAAAAATCGCGCGGAAACATGGATTTCTCCGGAATAAAAAGTAACCTAGGTGTTGATCGGGGCATGGTCAATCTCCATTCCCAATTTCAGACAAATCCGTTCTGCAGCTTTTGCTTGAAAGGGAAAATAATTACCATAGATCCTTAAATAATTTCCCTTTTAGGTATAATGTTAATAAGCCTACCCAAATTAATATAATATATATAGTAATACAGTAATATTAGCTGACAATGTAGAATGGGGACAAACACGGTATAATGTAGTCAATCGCTGATTTTCAGTATGCTTTATACATTTGGTTAGACAGCCGCTCCGCCTTAACATATGGCTACGTGACAATCATATCGTTCATTTGAAAACATATTACAAACATTCGACAAAAAACAGTTAACAAAACGAAAGTTTGGACCTAAAACTTTTATTACTTTGGCTTTCACCACATAGGTACCTACTTATGTTCCTCAATTATGGTGATACGAGCGGGTGTTTGTGCTCGGGGACCGAGGTCCGACTATCCGTATTGGAAGTCATACATATACATATATTGTCTTGAAAATTTGAGGGTCAGGATCTTTGTGGTGCCATCTAGTTAAGTAATGTGGAGACCACCCCAACAATATTATTATTTGCTTTCCTCAGTTTTGACCTTTATAAACAAGTGTATTTGGATTATGCTAATATTGTTCAAATACAATAAAATGAGTTAGTAGATCTCACGAAAAAATCTCTTTTAACCTTCCACGGTCGCACCGCGGAAGATCGTCTTAATAATCTGCTCGAGCGTAAATATAACCTAAATGATGAATTGTATTTAAAAGCTGGACCGTTCAAAATTGTTTCTACAGTGCACTGATTTAAGAAGGTCGAATTAATTTCACGGCTGTGTTGAAACGTGTTTCTTTATATAGCTTTAATATTTTTTATCCGTTACAATCAAACGTCATCACGACAAAAAAATGAAATGATGAAAAATTCCACAGGGCGTACATAAGAAACAACGAAATGGACTCCAAAATACGTTTAAAAACGACAAAGGAAAGCCATAAAGTTGGAATTATGAAGCAACTTCAGATACTTCTTATAGAAAGAAGTCATAATTATAACGATTTGTTTAAAATCTTTTATATATTGGACTTTCCATTTGCATGTTCGGCTAGGTATCACGAACCGTCGGTCAGTATCATCATCACAATCTCAAACCTATCGTCAAGGTACCCACCTACCCGATTTCGGGCAGCTCGAAGCGTGGTGAGAGTAAGTTTTAAATAATTTTCTTCTATGAACGACGCAAACTGTGTCCATTATTGGAATATTAATAGGATTAAGGATGATAATGATCAAGTCAAAATTTATTATTCCAACTACTGAATCATATTGTTGCTTAGTTGGTTAAAAAACTAGAAAATTGAATTTGTTGTAATTTGTAAGGGATCGTCTCTAAACGTTCTTCTGCTATATATATGACTTAAACCCTTTTATGGTTCACCACAAGGAAGTCAAGAAAACAGAAAAAAAGGACAACACTGCGTTTTTAATTCGGCAACCTTATCGCTACATAGCGATCTCTATAATATATCTAGTAGAGGGTAGAGACAAGAAATACCATAAGAATTGGGTTGAGCATCTCGAGAGTAATCTTAGAAAGTTCGCATCAAATATTTATTGAACGTATTTCAAGTCGCTAAAAAACCTAAAATGAAATCAACACTTCTAAAAATACGACCGAATGAATGATGGATCTGTACTTTTGCAGTTGAGTTTTATTGGAAGTGGTATAACAGTACTGTTATAAATCTTAAAACGTGCCATTAAATTTTAAACTGGTCGTGTTTCGTTTCAAAGCTCTATTTATAATCGGCTGATTTCATTCGCTGTAGAAGCTATGCTGGTTTTCAACATTGGCGCCTTCATAATCATAATATTGATTCTCAGAACTTATGGAATAGATATTTAAGTAAAATATATGCACTTATTTATTGTGTTTTATTTTCAAGATGATATCAATCTTTTGTTGGTTGAATAGTTTACCAAAAAAAAGGAGATTGTGAACTAAGTATGCTATAAACATACACAACATACACACAACATTTGACGGCCGAGCTTTGCTTTCTGAGTCTAAGGTCGTGGGTTCGATTCCCACTACTGGAAAATGTTTGTGTGATGAGCATGAATGTTTTTCAGTGTCTGGGTGTTTATATGTATATTCTAAGTATTTATGTATAATATTCATAAAAATATTTATCAGTCATCTTAGTACCCATAACACAAGCTACGCTTACTTTGGGGCTAGATGGCGATGTGTGTATTGTCGTAGTATATTTATTTATTTATTTATTTATATACATAGATATGGTTTTATAAAGAGATTTACGATAACGAGTGAGAATCATCAAAGTTGTAAAAACAGCTCAGATGTCTGAATTACCAAGACAATGTTTGAAGATAACCCAAAAGCCATATGCAAAATTTAATAAATTACAGATAAAAGATTGAATCGTATACTTACTAAAAACAGAAGCAGGCAAAAATATTATTAGTTTCTAATAATATTTTTGCTATATCTTTAGGTACACTATGATTTTTGTGGAATAAAGCGATCAATCGTGATGAGCACAATTGATGGCGTGGTCGAACTACTGTTACTCTAGAAACACAATGAGGCCTATTCTAATACGTTTACGCACGAAGTATTTGAATAGCTGCCAATAACTCATTGATACCGTTTACGTTTTACGTATTCAGTAACCATCTGGTAAAAATTACGTAAGACAGAAGAGAAGTAGAAAGTGAAATAAAAGTATAATAATTAAAACTAGTTGTCGCCTACTGGTCGATATTCGAACGTAATTAATTTAAATTGTAAGTTTGAACATTATTAAGGTTATATTGTTCTTATATCACAGATTGCTCCACAACTACACTGTCATATTTTGTTTTTGCTAAATGTACGTATATAATATATTCCACATTTTTGCATGTTCGAATGAATTATTAAAAGCATGACATACGAAATTCTCATCGTGGCCTTTCAGAAAATCCATTACGGTTGTCATAATAAAAAGGGTGTTTTCCGAACATCAGTAGGCCAAGGTTCGTCGTATCACCGCTCCTTTTATTTACCGATCCATTAAGCGCAATTGTTTGCCCCCGAATCCTTTGTTCAACAATAAATGTATGTTTTTCTTTTATCGCGTTCGTTTTCTTAAAGACTTCCTTTTTAAACGGCTCGTTATTGTAGTCATTATCTTATCACGAATGTCGGTTGGACGTAATGATGGTATTAATTCCAGTAATCTACTCGTATATTATGTAAGTCCCGAGCATAGTCTACAGCGTGCTTATGTACGAAGAAATTCTGAGTTCGAAGGTGTAAAGTTGGTATTTTCTAAACGATGTTTCTCTAAAGGTCCATCATATGAGAACCGATTTCAATAATTATTTGTGTATTTGAAACAGTTCAGCATCCGGTTGGTCATAGATCAGAAGAACCTAAGTAAATCACTAGCAATATGTGTAACAGTTCACTAAGTCTCTAACCAAGTGCAAGCGTAAAACTCGCCGAAGTCCGTTTAGTTACTTCTATATTATACTTTTCATCGAATATATTAATAACTAAACGTATGCATGTATTAAAATATTTATGTTCATATTATTTGCCTCTTTCCGAACCGGTGGTAGAGTCACTACAAACAGACTGACTTGACGTTTCAAAAGTGCTTATTAATTAGGCTTACTAAAAATAAATGAATTTTGAATTTTGATTTTTTTATCTTTAGGTTATGCGAAATGCTGCAAGATGTACTCAACGCTAATAATAATTAACATATACAAATACAAATGGATGTCATGTGGCTCTTAGCTTGAACATGTCTGTCTTTTTTCATTGTCTTTTTGTGCGTTCAGTGCGTCCCTTAACTTTATAATACCACTGTAAACCCACACTTATAACTCACTCAATACTTGAGTTTAATAGAAGCAAATACTCAACAGGACTTGATGTCTATTCCGACCACGTGGAAGACGTGATCATCAAACACTTTTGTTCCAAATTTAGCCATTAAATCCGGTTCCCCTGTATAATCCGCAAGGAAGCCGTCTCGAGTAGGGGGGTCGTTGTTCAGGTCAATGATCTGAAAATATTCGAATACTTCACTCCTGCCATCACTTTATTAAAAGTCGTCCAACCTGCTTTCCTTTTTCAGATTTTCTGGTGAAGGAATGCCTGAGATTTGGTATTTTCGAAATTGTCGTGTGCCAGTTGTTGCATTATTGTTTTAGATTTAAGGAATGTTCAGATTTTTTTAAACGTACATAAAAAGTTTATTCCTAGTGCGTAGACTGCGGAGCAAAAGGTGACACCGGTGTCCTGGAATTGATGGCAAGCAAATTGGAAAACACATACGTGAGTCATTGCTGCGCTATTTTGTTGGAGTGACTCAGCAATGGCTCATTAATTTCCGAATTTAAAAATCCGATAAAACTCGTCCAGGAAAGTACTACCGCCATTCTTATTTATATTAATATAATTTCTGAGAGAAAAATACTTTAGCACATGAGGCTTAACACCACGCTTCAGGTTGATGGACACAGGGCGTCTTTAGGACTTGTTCCTTGCATGCCTAACGAAGCCGTGCTCTCTATAAACAGAGCGTTGGTTTCCACTAACAATCTAGTGGGCCATGTGCTTGGTTCTTCAATTATTCCTAAATTATTGAAGATTGCAGCAAAAAAGCAAAATTATTGCATTGCATTCCTTTAGAATCTGACTGAGATGATAAAACAAAGAAAGCATTTTTCTAGGTACCTACAACTAAAATGTTTCTTGTGTGCCTCTTAATTAAATCTTGACTTGATTTACATGTTGTATATTGCTTGAATTTGAAATTTGTTACTTAAATCAAGCATTGAACGTAATTTATGTGGTAAACCAAAAAGTGGCTTAACGTCATAAAAATAAACTTACGGAAAATTCTACCGTAAAACCTCATGCACCCAAACTAAGCAGCTGCAAAATTAATAAATAATCAAAATATTCTTTTCAAAAGTGTAATGAGAATTTATATAGTTTCTTTGATACCAGAGGATTCTTGTGACTACGTCCATATGAAATGTTTTCTGTTTTCGCTTAAACTCCGTATCCATCCGTCGCCGCTTTGCGCTAATTTTCTTAAGAAAAAAAACGATGGAATTAAACAAAAAAAAAACTGTCCGTCCGATTTTACGATGTATATATTATGCATTATTAGCAGAATTTTGGCCCGGGCCTATCTCAAAGGCTTTTCCGTTTAACAACAAATACTAATATGAATAGATTATCTCATAGTAATGAAAACATATTCGTTTACAAATTCTATTTCTTCATTTTCTACTATTATTTTTCGTTGTTTGTCACCGTTTGTTATTATTTTAGTTTTATCTTTATTGAGAAACAGGCCTACTTTCTTGCTTTCTTGCGCTAATTGAGTAATCATATCATTTAAAATCTTTGGACACTCAGCAAAAATTACAATATCATCTGCGAAACGTAGATGGCTGAGGTACTCTCCGCTTATGTTGATTCCCTTGTTAGACCAATCTATCTCTCTAAATACCATTTCCATTACAGCAGAGAATATTTTTGGTGAGAGCGGATCGCCCTGTCTTACTCCTTTTTCTATAAAAAATTCTGGACCTACGTTTTCTAATTTAATTTTTGCTGAACTTTTGCTATAAATACTGTTAAGTACTTCAATGTAACCGGAGGACCTTGTTGTTTAAGTGATTTCCATATTTTTGAATGTTCTATCGTATCAAATGCTTTCCTAAAGTCAATAAAACATATGTACACAGTAATTCCATATTCTATACTCTTTTCTATTATTTGGTTAAGCACATGAATATGATCTGTCGTAGCGTACCCTTTCCGAAATCCTGCTTGTTCACGAGGTTGGTTTTCCTCCAAGGGTTTTGTTACTCGGTTTAGCATTATTTTTGTAAACGAATACATATACCTTGGCCAGTTGACATCATTCGAAGACCGAATGGGGAAAGAGCTTCAGAGACGGATTGCCCTAGCATGGAAGAAATACTGGAGTTTGAAGGAGGTAATGAAGAACAAAGATATTAATATCAGCATAAAAGCCAGGATATACGATGTAGCAATTCTCCCATGCTTAATTTATGGATGCCAAACATGGACACTTAGAAAAGCGGAGGAGGAGAAAATTGCGGTATGCCAAAGAAAAATGGAAAGGAGCATGCTGGGGGTAAAGTTGTCAGACAAGCTAAATAACCAAAAACTCAGGAAAAGAACGGGTGTTAGCGACGCCCTGAGGCAAGTTATATTGCTAAAATGGAAATGGGCAGGTCATGTTTGCAGAGCAAATACCATTTCATGGACGAAAATATTGACAGAGTGGCTGCCACGGAATAAGAAAAGGAAAAGAGGAAGACCAAGGAAACGCTGGGCGGACGTTTTTACTCAAGTTTGTGGACCTTTGTGGATGAGAAACGCTAAGGAAAGAAGGGAATGGAGAGAGCTGGGGGAGGCCTACGCCAGAGAGGCGACTTCTACCACAACACAACAAAACAAATAAGAATTGGAGACTAGCTATTAAATAAATGTAATGAAATTAAATATGTAATTTGTTTAAATTTGTATAAATTTAATTATGTTATGTAGTTTAATTATGTGAATAAATGTAATATGTATTTCTATATTTATTGGTAGTAGAATAAATGGCTTTTTTATTTTTTTATTTATTTATTTAATGAAAACATATGCATTCCTCAAAATTTATTTCTCTTGAACACAGCATAAAGTGGCGAGCATAAAGGGTATGCAGGAGATACGAAATGAAGAAAATCTCCAGTATGAGTTTTAAATACTGAGGGATCCGCTCGAAACACCCTTATCTAGTTCTGAAAATTGCATTAAATACGTTACGTTGGTTAAAAGATCAAAGCGTACAAACGGCGGGCGCCACTTTATTTTGTACTATGTAAAGATGTATTGCATGCAGCGATGATAGCGCATTGGTAAGGAGCTCGACTTCCCTCGGGGTCGGGTCCGAATCCCAACGCGCACCTCTAACTTTTCTAAGTTAAAATATCACTTGCTTCAACGGCGAAGGAAAACATCGTATGGAAACCTGCATGCCTGAAAGTTCTACATAATGATCTCAAAGGTGTGTGGAGTCCACAAATCCGCACTAGGCCAGCGTGGTGGACTACAGCCCTTTCTCATTGTGGGAGGAGACCCGTGCTCCGTAGTGGGCCGAAATGGGTTGATGATGATGATGAAAGATGTATAATAGTAGTTGCGCAGACGCAATGAGGCAATCTCCACTTAAAGCTTTCATTGAACGCCGCGCCGCCCTAACCTCGTGCATTTATTAAATAGTCGGCGAGTGCAAGTCATTGCCATAATGATCGGAGATAGGGTTATATTCACGAAATTGAATCTGGTTTAACCAGTTAACCCTATTACATGGCCACCCGCATTGTGTAACAACTCACGGTCGTTAATAGTCAAAATTTGATTTGCTCTCGCGTAAGTTTAAACAAGTGACTTTAAGTCAAACTTCTGTAGTATGAATATTTAAATTTGTATTAAGAAGCGGCGATAGCGCATTGGGCAGAAGCTCGACCTCACTTTCGGGGGGCCAAGTTCGAATCATAAGCGTCATAAGTAATTCAAATATCACTTGCTTCAACGGTGAAGGAAAACATTGTGAGGAAACCTGCTTGCCTCAGAGTTCGACATAATGTTCTCAAAGGTGTGTGCAGTCCACCAATCCGCACTGGTCCAGCGTGGTGGACTACGGCCTTAACCCCTTCTCTGAACAAAAAACATTCTGTAAAAAAATGAAAATAGATGTAAACCTTTTAAAATCACATTATAGTGCTAAAATTTTCGTCTGGGAAATATGAACTGAACATTCACTCTCTGATTTGCTTTTGACATTATCGTCTTTATAATGTACACAATAAGGACCTGAAGAATTCGTCATGAACGATAAGAAATATGTTCCCACGCGAAATGTTCGGGTGGTGGTAAGTGGAGAGATAAATATTTGTAAACACAGGCATTAGCTCCCGACCTCGCCAGTCGCCGCGTACTTTAGACAAGTGACATACAAACTGCATGTCGTTTAGAACCAATTTAGATCTAATGACCACTATTCGTGTAACTATTAAAACTATTATATATAATTTCGTCGTTGTGCTTTTCGTGTAGCATTTTTTTATATAATAACAAAAAGCCTTTATTGCAAAAATAATGTTAAACTCAAGCTGTCGCGTGAAAATAATAACTTAAAATATAATAAAGAAAAAGCAAAAGCATAAGCATATAAAAGAAATAAGCTTTTCAGATTTAAAGTCTATCAAACTTAGAAACTCCTTATTGAAATAGCCTTATTGTTATGAGCCTTTTTTTTATTTTTGTTAAATTAAAACTAAAATATAGTAGTTCCAAAAGCGTCCTGGTCACAAAATTATCATGGCAAATGAGTATGACACTCATATTCACTAACAACCCCACTAACAGTGGCACTAACACTGAATAAACGAACACCATGTGTGTGTAGTTTAATATGTTGTACAAAACTATGTAGATTTCAAGGAAGAATCTTTTTTGGAATTCGAATGCTTTTGATCTAATTAGATTTGTTCATTTATTCATTATCAACACATTACCGGCCCAAGGTTCTCCTCTCAAAATCAGAGGGTTCTGGATAAAGTCAGCCATGCGGGCCAAGTGCTGATTGGTAACTTTTCACGCCTTTAAGAATGATAGGCAAGCTCACGATGTTCACGATGTTTTCCGTCATCGTTAAAGCAAGTAATATTTTAATTGCTCAAATTAAAACTAACGCCGAAAAGTTAGAGGTAAGCGTGCCAAGGATCGAAATCGGTCCCCCCGAAAGGCCGGCCGAAGTCTTAATAATCACTTGTCTACCTGACTTGAGAACTAAAAGTATTGTGAGTCATTGCACTAGGAATTTGATCAATTTCAATAAGTAAGGAACACCCAGACGTATCCAGTGGCACATGGCCTGCTCTGGGCGTTGGGTCCCGACGAAAATAGACGAGTTGCTATTTATAATGCGCGTATCCGCCCGGCGCACGAGCGCATTCATGGCGCCCGCGTAAACATGGTGCCGATTTATAGCATTCGTCACCTCAAAAATTAGTACGCTGACGAAATTGTATCATTAAACTACATACATATTTGCATTAGCGCTCTAGCAAAGAACATCATCTTCATCATCATTATTATTATCAATATCATTCCATTACCATTCCACTACAGGGCACAGGTTTCCTCAGAATTACAAGGGCTTAGGCTACCACGCTGCAAGTTTCCTCGTGATGTTTTCCTTCACCGTTAATGCAAATTCAATAGCTTAAATAGAAAAAATAACATAACTCCGAAAAATTTAAGGACCGTGTCGAAATTGTAGTCTCTCAATTTAACTGTATATTCGTAAATAGGATAACTTACTTTACGATTCGTTTGTTGTGATAATTCTTCTTCTCATGTCGTTACCTCAACTTCGCAGATCGTGTCTCCCATGACACAACTCTGCCTCTTCGTTTTTCTTACTATTAGCGGCCGTACGAATATTGAGCGGATCCTTACTCTAATCTGGTTTCAACGGTGGCGGATTAAGGATATCGGCAGGGTCTTGATCACAAGTTTTCAATTCTGATCACGTGTTCCAGGCAAAGACACAAATAAGTCGGCGTAGCATCCGCCGTAGAAAGATCTTTGATAGGCGCTGGGTCTTTTAAAGATTGAGACGTTGTTCAGCTCGACTTGCATCTCCAGCACCATTATACGAATGCATCAATTCATCAATATTCATCATCATGAATAGCCTGTAACAGTCCACTGCTGGACTAAAGGCTTCCCCCAATGGGAGGGTTTGCCTATATTCAGAACGCAGAGGACGCTTGCTGCTCGTTTTCTGCTACATTCCCTTACTACCTACGACACACACGGGAAGTAGAGGGGGATTGAGAACTATACTCTAAACTGACGTCTCAAACGGCTCCGGTGCGGCATTGTAGTAATAGATAGCTTTAAAACTATTCATCAAGGTGGACTAAAATTGTAAATCATGAAAGTTAATAAATCAGAAAAGCCTTTCAGCGAAAGCGGATGCAATCCCATCAATCATGGTTAAACTACAAATGCGATGGGGAAACTCATAATTCGTTTAACCGCCCACGCCTTTCCCATGCTTCTGGGAGGCTTTGTTGCCTGCGCGGCCAAAAACCGTAACCAAACTATAAAATTGCCTATAAATCTTAAATTTAAATTCTACGTGAGATATAATATTATATGAATTAATTATAATTATAGATTATTATTTCAGAATTTATATCTCTAACACCTATACCAGCTCATAGTTTTACAATGAGTCAAGTCTTGCTAATGATTGTTTTTGTTTACTAGACTTGACTGCGGCTTGGCCCGCATTTACTTTACAGCTTTGCTAAATTTATAACGTTGGAAAAGGACGAATTAAGAAAATCGTATCGTCATTCGGAAAATTCGGAATAAAAAGTACCTCTCCTGCGTTAATTATTCAAATATATAAGGTAAATCAAATGTAACGAAAACCCGTTCGATATTTAAACAAGAAAGAAATTGCATTGCGCTTTAAATCTATCGTATTATAGCTTGCATTTTTTAGAGATAAAAATATCGACTATCTTTTCGATCAGTTACTCAGGATAGGAAGTAGAAACCGACAAACGCGCTATGCCCTTGACGGAGATATTTTTGTTTGTTGACTCTACAAAAAAGTATTGCTCATAATTCACAATACAACATGCATGACTATAAGTAAGTAGAAGTAATATGGTTATGGCAAGAATTAGATCTTGGCCTCGCTTATCAAATCCTTCCCGCTCCGAGCGATTTCCTGGCAATTACTAATCTTGAAGGTGGTCATATCATTTCCTTCATCATCTTTTTCTATTTACATCAAAATCAATGTTCATAAAAAAATATTGAGCTTCGTTATCTATACTATGTTTATTTCTGTTCAAATTGATGTTAACGTTAATTTCAACTAAATAAACAGACGCGACGCGCCTCATAATTATGTAACCTCGGTGACGTTATGGCGTCTCTATTTTTGTAGCACTTAAAAGTTACACTAAACTAATACAGTGACATTGACCATACGCCTTTCATTGTGGATGAAATATATTGGAAGGTCATTGAAATTTGAGCACGCCCTAGTGATTTCAGGTTTTTATAGCTTTTGAAGTGATGTAACCGACACATAGTCCTTTATAAATATCTTTGTTGACATTCGTACAATTATAATTATATTTCCTCAACAGCATCACGTTCACTTGATTCGTCTTAACAAACATGCTATCTGGGTCACGGTCCATCGTGAATCTGGTTTTGGCTCATGTCTGTAACCTTTATACTGTATAATATGCGTCATGTGTTACTGCTAAATGTATCATCGATACAAAAATCGAAGACGTCATGCAGGTTTTATTATAGAAAGCAGACCTTAAGTTCATGCGCATGGCATGTAAACCCATAGATGTCGGTTTTAAAGTATAAAACTGGCATATATTTTCACATTTCCTATACCGTGAAACTTATATCTGTTATTTTGTGGTATGATATTCTTTTTTTTAAACCCTATTATGAACATTATGTGTTTCTAGAAATCTTTTTTAACTCACCTCTCTCTTTAGGACGGAGAAAGCTGGTACATTGCCTCTTACGTCTTAGTGGTTGCGTTCTAACATGCGATACTAGCTCTAGCACATTTTAATGGACCATTGGTATTTAAAAACTTTAAATAAAGTTTCACTCCAAATAAATTAAACAGCGACATTGAAATATCTAACGCATTATAATGCGCAAGATTTTAATATAATATATTATATTCATTCAACATTTCACATCCGTTCGGGATTAAGTTCATTAGCGTTTGAATCTCAAGCATCCATAATTAAAGTCTGTAAACCTAACTAATGACATAAGCAGCTGTGCCATCAGCTGGTTACCATATTAATGAGCTGAAGACGTCATCATGTGCGTGAATTCCATTGATACCATTTTGAAGTCTCATGACTTAAGTCACATTACTCTTATCACATCCAGTAAAATTATCTTTTTACTGATTGCTACTATATTGCATTCAAGCAAAAGGTGGATCTAATCATAATAAGTGTAATGAAAATACAACTGTTATCTGCTAGACATCGCTTAAGAATAAGTTGCTAGAGCTCTTACAGATAAGTGCTACTGGAACAGGATAGTGAATAAAGTGTCTTATATCACGACGAGAAGAAAATGTTATTTTTCTGGTGGTCGTTAAAGTAAAGATTGACTGGCATTCCAGTCCCCATACCCATAGAAGCATTTGATTATTATATAGATAAACATATATATCATTTGGTTTCCCGAATAATTGTAGATTTTACGTATCACGCGCAAAAATATTATTTCACTTAAAACTTTTAAGTAAGCCATAGTGAAAAAAGATAACGAATTAATATAACTTTCTTCGCCCTTTGAATTTTAGAAACACTCAGATTCTTTTGTAGCAGCCCCGGTGTCTGTCATAGGTTAACGACTTGATTACACAAGATGGCGATCCGCAAACGTGCTAAGTGGATGATGACAGTCTACTCCTACCAAGTGATGTTTAACTATCTTTACCACTAGCCATCTACTTGCAATTTGCGCTTGTTGCGCCGTTATAATATATTGTTTTATTTACGCTTCATGTATATCTCACACGTCAAGAGGGAGGAGCAGGCGTTACTTTGTCTCAATATTTTGGTGCAGCTATCTTCTATTGGCTATTGTACAAAATTATGCACCGGAGAGAATGCCACCAAGCCACATTTTCTTTAATCCGCAAAAAACTGCGTGTGCCTGATCTGAACAAAATGCTCCGGTTTTCATATTTATACCTGCAGAAGATCAGTTTTAAAGAATGTGTTTGCGTGGTGATAGATGTATCACCTTAAACTTCACTTTAATCTCTAGTACTCGTAATACAATAATAGTGAAGTCCATATTCAAGGTTATTTTGAGGCTAATAATATTTTATTTTGAGTCACGCTCGTATTTAAAGCTGGTCCTCAAACCCAGATACATGAGAAACTAAATAGATAAGATAGTCATTATCAACGTAAGAACTATTTCTCTACGCAACTTTTTCTCTCAGTTAGCCAATAATTTTATCTGGCAAACATTTACACAACCGAGATTTTCTTGATATATATTCAACTGAGATGTGATAGGCGAATTCTAAATACTATTCAACCATTCGTTCAACATTTCTATACAGAGTCCTTTTATAAATTAGCTTGAAATGTTTGTATTTACATCCTGTGAAAAATATTTGAGGCATTGACGTACAATGCGGAGCTATGTTAACGAAAACTCACTAATTGATGACTTCGGAATATCTCGCCTCAATTGATAATTGCTCCAAAATTGTTAATTGCAACACTGTACAGACAGTGTTTAATTTGTGTTAAAAACGCGGTTACTAAGCCAAACGTGAAACAATTCTTTTGTGAAAAGTATGATCACGGGACAAATATTTGATACAGTATGCAGGACCATTGAGCAAGTTATGACGTCGGTTCCGGTTATAATCACTAGCACCTGATGATAAAAGTCCAATGTCGGGAGACTTTTGAACTCCTTTCTTGGACTGTCGAATTTGTTCCAATTAGACGTTGCAGCAGCTGCGTCTACATCTTAGGTTGGGTAAGGTATACATTGCTCACGAGCTATTTTAGCTAAGGTCAATTTAAATATGTTGTACTGGTTTTATTTAAAAATGTTTCTGGTTTTATACAAAGTTAGGTACTACTGCTAAGCCGATTAGTAGTCAAAGTGTAATACGTTGTGTATTTCTTACTTTTTCCATAAATGGTATTTATTTTTTAAACAGTGGTTTTAAATATATATATAATTAAAATAGAACTGAAACCTAGAAATAGGTTTTTGAATAATTTTATATCGCCAATTAAAGTTCTTTGTTATTTTAAACTCTTTACTATTGTTGTAGTCAGGTATAAATAGGCGGTGATTCCACTTTTGGGACCACTTTCACTTTTCGCCCACCAGATTTTCGGGAGTGGGCGCATTGCAGTACTATTTATGATAATGGTGTCAATTCAAGCATGGCAAAAGTAAACGTAATATTCGTTTGTTATCTTAAGTCAAAACTAAACTTGATCTGGACATAGAACCATTGCTCAATAACAATAATTCGCGAGAATTAATTTTTTTTTATAGATTAAAGAGTTACACATCTTTGAAGACCTCTTTTTATATATTACTGAACGCTCATTTTAGTCCTTATGTGTTGTAAATTCGACATCTGTAGATGCTACAAACATCATTCTAATTGTGTAAAGTGAGCATTTAATCAAGACAAGAGACAAAACAAAAGAGTCTTTAATCAAGTTGGCCTATTATAGACACTTGCGTACATATACATTTTGTATTGTAGATTAATGATGATGATGATTTGAAGACAGTGACAGAATTGTTTGCAAAGAAGTTTAGAAAAAATGCTAATGTTCGAAATCCGAGTTTATAGCATTTCTTGCATTAACCTAAAGTTGTTTCCATTTAAATAGCAAGAAAAGTTGTTCAATGCATCTTGTACGACCAAAAACGCTTTCTTCTAAATAACATTTATTAGGACCTTATGTATTATAATATTTTTCTTGTCTAACTTTACTATTGTTTTGCTTTGTGAAAAACAAAGTATTAATGTTGAATTTTTTGTTTCAGGTAAAGGTAAGCAAAAATCGACAACCAAAAACGTCATTGGCGTCCTCGGCTTCGGTAGTAAAAGGTAGTAATAACAAAGCTATACTTGCGTATTTTATTCTTTAGCACTAAAAGGCTCTTTTTGCCTCAAATATAAAATAAAGTTGTGTTAGAACGAAACTAATCAGTCCTTTAAATCATACTATACACTGATTTCGGCGAAAATCAAATCAAGTATAATTATTTAATAACTTCAAATGAGTCACATGGTTTTAAAATTACCATCGAATTCATAGAGCTGCTTAATAGATGGTCATGATGGTCCTTCGATATGTTAGTGGGCAATTTCGATGATTCACTGTTCTTTTAAGTAGCAACTGATGCTTTTGACTTAGTACTTGCTATACGTAAACGACGTGAGACACCTTTCTCTACGATCCATTATTTTTCATATGAATTCCGTTTTATTTTGTTAACAAGTGTTCATTTAACTTCAATAAATGTGATCTGGAGTCTAGTCATCCTCAATCATCAACTCGAACCAGAATCTCATTACACTTATGTTGAAAAGTTTATTACCAGTCTCTCTGTCTCTGGGCCTTTCTTCATCACTGAAGATCGTGGTCCTGGTGAGATCTTAAGTTCGCGCTGGTAAACTGTCTCCATCGGCTTCTGTTTGAGGCCATTTTGGCGATTTGATAGAAGCGGCACGACTTTGATTTTACCAGTAAACAAACCACATCATGATGACATCTATCTTCGCAAATTAACACGTTTTTTGTGTAGGTGCTCTATTTTTATAACGTTTATTTTACTTAAAAACGTCGAAATTATATTATGTAGGCTAATATAATTAAAAAGCTAGCATAAAACAAGCTACATTGCTCTCCATTCTATATTTATAATCGAGATTCTTTTTATACTATTAGCCACAGTAACTTAAAATACGCGCGATTTTTTTCATTTCAACACACGTCCACGTGTCCGATTGTTCCATGACTCGTAGTGGAGTATTACGACACTCAATCAGTGATTATTGTTTACTTCTTTGAAACATTTGTTTTAATACTAATGTTTTACATTTAATATGCATTTTATGACTTCAAAGCTGTTATAGTTATCATTTGAAGTCGTCTAAAATACTATACTTAAGTCTACATATTCATTACTATTTCAAGAATAGAAGGAAAAAAAAAATTATATGTAATTTGAGTTTCATACCCATACAGGTGTTGATAAAAATATTACTTTAAGTCACGTAGCATGAAATTATGAACATATAGAGTTCTAAAGTACTCGAATTATTAAAACTTATGATCTGCACTTCCAACTACTGGTATTTTATTATATTATATAGGTCTTCATTAGTAACGTTCTAAATCCGTGGAGCCGGATAAGCGAATCATTGAATGTAACATAGTTAGATCTACGTCTTTGGCTTTTATAGTTCGTACCCTATAATATTTGACATAATATAATAAGTCTATGCCGGCTTTGTCATTTCGTAATGAGCATCCCGCGTGCCCTAGATCTCGCGTCTTTGATCTTAGAGTCGTTAGCGATGCATATAGCATCAACTCAATTTAACCGACTACCCGTGAAATATAAATCTATCTCGTCTACAAGTATCTTTTGAAGTTTATTTGTTGACTAACCTATCGGAAACCTCACAAAAGACTTTTAATTTAGGCTCCTAACTTCATCTCTTACTCTACTGCGGTCAAGTTAATTTCTACCCATTGCAACTTTTCTTATGCTTAATGAATGAAAACTTTTTCACACTACTGTTCACTGGAACAGCCCCTCTGTTCAGTATCCTTACTGCCTGTTGCTAACCAAAGGTTACCTGTCGTCATCATAAAAATGGAGCTAATCGTTTTGTATCGAGTTTTTGTACAAGCCCACCAGAATTGTGTTGTATATTAATGTATAGCATGTTGATTTGTTCCTTATAATCTCTATATTACAATGTTATTATTACCCTTGGCCTCACATCGTCTAATCGTAATAATGAGAAAGCGACATTTAAAATGTGAACCTAAAAACCTCACTAGCGTTTGTCTTGTAAGTAGGTAGGTTAAGATATTAAAAAAAATTGGAAAATCCAAAAGTGCACGCCTCATAATCTCATTTTTTTCTCAATAAAATTGAATTTTTTTTAACTGAAACTTTCAATGCTCATTACATTTTTTTTTTTCATATTAATTATTATTCATTTTTTGTAAACAAGACACGGGAATGTCATAATGATTGCACATTGAAAGTTACAATTAATATTAGCTAGAATAATTACATGGAAATTTAACGACAGTGAATTGAACGCTCATATTAACTAAGAAATTATGTCGTGTGTTACTTTAGATAATTAAAAAAAAATTATTCCGATACGATCATTTTTTCGACCAATTTTGATGCCACATACACCCGTCCATACACGGACGTCCAGAAAAGATTATGTTTAATGTTATTATTTACTATGTTAAACAAAAAAATTGTTATTGAAATGTATTTTATGTGCCTGACAAATTATTTGACTTGATATTAGTGTACTCAAATTAACCTGTAAGTGCAATATAAATAACAAAAAATCAATTTCAGTTTCGAGAAAACTGCTTTTTTTGAAATGTCGAGAGTAGAGCACAACCTCAACGCTTCGCTTATGAGGCGTGCAATAGCTCTATTGCACGCCTCATAAGCGTTCGGCTACGGCACTGTACTAGAATAATTCATTTGAATAAGATATTTTTATGTTATGTGTGATCGACAATTATGCCATAACGAGCATTGGGCCACTTGTTGAAAATGAAACAGAATCGGCCAGTAGCTGTCCTAATTTTATGGATTTGGTTCCATTGCAATATACCGTCGTATTTGCGCATTACTAAACCAGTTCCACTATGGCGTCATAGTCTAGTTAAACTACAGGAAAATGAATTATTGATTTAACCATATAAGGCAATACAAATCGTTCATCCTGGCGTTGTTGCATTGACGACATAATTGATAATAGTCCGAGGCCGGGCAAAGGTCACATTATCTAAATGAAACAATGAGCAATGCAAATGTTAATAAGCAGTCTAATGGATGCATTATTATCTTGTTTCCATACTGTTATCTGTTCATCTATGTTTGTTTTAATTTCCCTTAAAGTAACATTACGCAGAGGCCAGAAGACCTAAATCCAAATACTAATGAAACGATATCAGTTTTAGAAATCTATTAATATTTGAGGTGGATATTATTTGCAATCACCGCGGCGAGCATAAACATTAAACACGTAAATACAATAATATCTTTTAGATATAAACGAGGTGTATGAAGTCATCTTTCTTGCTCATGGAATTGGAATTACATTATATTACAGAATATGACATTCCTTACACGGCCTCTTTTTATATTATGTAATTTTTCACAAAGTTAGTATTTGTGCGCGATCAAAGATAACTCGACAATCAGGTGGTAGTACGCCTCCATGACGGAAGCAGTGGGTGGCGATCTTGCGCCCACTTCGCGCTTATGTCACCAATACCTCTCATCTTATATGGACAGCTGTGCGGAATACCACGACATTGTAGTACAGGCAGGTAACAGGCTGTGTTGCCGATTTTAATTTTTTACGTTTTAAAGCTGATTTAATTGCTAACGTGCCAAACGTCTTTGTAAACCTTTAGAATACAATTTCAAAGTGTTCTGTATTCTGATGACTACACGATAGTCTTTCATGTTAGCTTTATGTATCAATAACTAAATGTCACCGATCTAATATCATCATACCTTCTTTATTTTTGTATTTCTCCAAACTTCATCGATTCTCGCTTTCTCCAATCTTTATTGTGTAATGGAGGTTTGTTTGGGGAAAGTGACATCAGTGACTGCAATGATTGCTTTTACTATTTCACATTCTAGTCACGATTTTATTTTTCCTTAGGTGTAGATTTAACATTTTTTGTGAACTTAAAATTTGTTTTGTTTGTTTACATTCAACGCTTGATATTCACTTCCTATTATTATTCATCCAGAATGGTTATAAGTTGTTTATGCATATTTTAGTAAGCAGTAGCTTGTTAGTATAGTATAGAAAAACGTGGGTATGCGTTACAATTCGGTTGGTATCGGAATATCGATCACAGAACTTACAATCGCTTTTTATGTACAATAATTCTACAGAATGTCAAAGGATTTCTGGAACCACATTCCATTATTGCTTATTATATCAAATGAAATGGAATGATTTTAAATATGGTACATATTTTCTTTCTTTACTTCACTTTATCAGTTACACGCTAATATTTGAATATTAAAGAAGAGGTAGTTGGTTTAGATGTTATATTATATTATGTTGTTGTTTCGAAAGTAAATTATCGCAGGGCTAAACAAGTCATCCATGAAACGCCTGCTCCTGTTTGTTTTACGAGTCACTTCTTGACGATTTATCTACTTCAACAGATAGTGGTTCAGTTTAACTACTTTGTCTGGTTTATATTTATCACGCATACAACCGTTTGTCAGCATCTTTTACTTGTAAGTCCGTTACATCATGATGGTATTCTGTGAATCACTTAAAAGAATCAATGAAAAAAGTTAATATTTTTTTTTATTTTCCTCCACATAATCATTGGAGAGCTAAAACTAAGTTAACGTGACTGTTTTATAGTTTGTTTTATAAAATAGCAGGATAAACCATATATATATTAAATAGGTAAAACTACTAATTATTCACAAGAATTCTGATGTGACATTATTTATATCGTGGGTTGATAATATTGTCAATAAATTCAACATAATTTATATGTTATGCTTAGACAATATATATGAAATATGCCGTCGTGACGCCAGTGCAGGAAGCGACAGAAATAAACTGTCTAGTGCCTTGTCCTACATAGCTGTCGATAAACTCGAGAATGCTTATAATTAGTGGAAAATTATAATAGGCTACGAGAAAATAAAGGTCGTTCGTATTGTCAGAGCTACCTACTACATTTGATTGATTTAACATCCAGTGCTGGGCATTGGTCTTTTGTCATTGGTAAGGATTTTTACACTCAAATGTCTCGTGTCGCGTACGTCCTGCTACATGCTTGATGTCATCTAGTGGGGAGGTCCAACAACACTGCGTTTTACGGTACGGAGTCGCCTCTCCAGCTCCTTGGGATCCCTCCATCTATCGATCTTACTTGCGACATGACTTATTGAAAAATACTTACTGCTATATTCAAACATACACGTCCTACGTTAAGCGGTGATAACTTAGTGGTTAGGACTGCAGCTTCACTTTCGTGGGGCCGAATTCGAACCGCGGCACGCACCTCTATTTTTCTAATGTGCGTTTTAAGCAAGAAACTATCACTTGCTTTAACGGTAAAAAAAAATATCGTGAGAAAACCTGCATGCCTGCGAGTTCTGCATAATCAAAAGGCGTGTGAAACCCACCAAACCGCATTTTGCCAGCGTGGTGGACTACGGCTTAAACCCTTCTCATTGCGAAACCCGAAGGAAACCCGTGGGCCGTTAATGGTTGGATATGATGATGTTGATTTGACAGGAATCGAAAAACGTTTAAAAGCAATTCTGAAATATTACGGCAAAATTATCATTCCGATTAATTAGCGAACCTACAAACAGTCTGAATGACGTGGGCGGAGCCTCTGATTCGAAATTCCTTTAGCAGTGTTAGTCATGCTGGTTCTTCAAATGATCTACTCATTTCATTGCGTGGAGATATCCCAATCCATCCCAAAGTATGTAAGTATGGTAACTTTGGGCTAAAATCCCAAACCATCCCAAAGGATGTAAGTATGCTAACTCAAGGACTTACATTGGTTCGAAAAGCCAATGCCAACTCAAAGAATTGAGTTAAAATACGAGTACCTCCTTATAATTTAAAATTTGCCGTACAATACAAAATATAATAAAAGTTAAAACTGCTTCCACTTATTCAAATACCATGCTCCTTATTCGGTCCTGCCAAAAACTTGAAGACTCGTTTATCATTGTAAAAAACGAAAGCAAGCTTTATGAATAATAATTTAATGTTTTGATTTATTTCTCGACTAGTTGCTTACCGCGGTTTTAGTCGCGTTAACTAAGCTGCATAACGTAATGTAATACTAATATTATAGTAAGAACCGCGTACTCATAGACGTAATGTTACCAATCAGTTCGTTCACTAAATCGGGCTTTCGAGCGCCACAGATTTAATTAAAACCAATTTTAATTGTTTATTATCTTCTAAAGTGCATCAAAATTACATTCTGTCGAGCACAACTTTTGTCATCTTGATAAAAAAAAATATTTTGTCAGGAATAAAATTGTAGGATGATATGAAAAGCACCTTATAATATTTCTAAATAATTTGTTATTGTGGTTTCTTTATAATATACGAGGAAGATATGCCACCGCGGTTTTTTTAGATAGACTAAAAACCAATTATTATTTTGTAGTACTTAATAATATTATTGACCATTTAGTCAGCGCACGGAGATATAGCAGCTCGTTGGCATATTTCCTTGTTGCTTTTTTCAAAAGAACATTATTTCAGGCTGAATTCTCATTATTACTGAATTAAAATATAGCCTGCCTTCGCTATTTGCTCAGCGTATAGCTTTATAATATCATCTATAGATGATTTTATTAATAGTTTATAATTTATCATTCAAATATATAAAGCTGAAGAGTTTGTTTGTTTGTTTAATGGAACGCGATGATATCAGAAACTACTGGTCCGATTTGAGAAATTCGAGAAAGAGAGGAAGGCTATAGGATGAAGGATATATCATTACACTGAGACCAATAGGAAGATAGCACCAATAAAGAATGTTTAAATTTTTCTCTCTTTTGAGAGCTTCTGCTGCGTGCGCTGCGTAAACGGTTAAAGTTTCTATAAAATCATGTATGATACAGTTTTACTTTAAAAGTTCTTAAACAAACTTATGACAGTCAATGCTTTAGCTAAATTTATTTTGATGTAAAGCAATATGATTAATATTCAATGTATGTCTGTTACATTTTATAGAAACATACAAAAACATGCCAAGGGTCAGGGAAATAATAAAACCGAGACAAGTTTCTTCGAAATTTCCATGTTGTCCACTGTCCAAAACGATAACTGTATGGTATGACTTATTATCATCTCAGCTCTCGCCTTCTCAGAATACGTTCGCTATCGATTCGGAATTACCAAGCGCCTATATCATATGCATAAAAATCCGATTCAAGTAAGGTTATGCCAATTTATATAGACCAGCGCGTGTCAATGTATTTGAAGTTAGTCTTTAATATTACATGCCTTAAGATTGAATTTTGAACTTACTACTGTATTCAAGAAAATAAGTCTTGTTTGCACCTCAACATTGGCGGCGCCACCATTTAAGGGGCAGTTAAACGTCAGTTGGAATAATTAATTAATCCTAAGTCAACAACAACATCAATTACATAAGGACTAATTAAAATACTTGGATGCGTATCTCAAGGACTTGCGGTAGACCTCTTCGTTGTTGGATTATCGGTTATGCTTATCGCGTCGAGCTATCTTTATAGTCTGAGAGACTCGCGCGTCTTCGTCGCGTAAAAGCGCACCGCTCCAAGCGGCCGATTGAAATGTCATACCGATCAAACAATCTTACATCACTCACTTGAAGTAGGCTATCCTAATTTCTAAAAAACTGTATTTATATTACACCTAGTAACTTTTCCAACAAGGAGTCAACCGGGTGTCTTCATACAGAGCACATAATCTGACAACGAAAGTTCAATACTAATCGACAATTATGTATAGCGATTTCTGTTCGCCATTAGCTAGCAGCGCTGAGAAAAGTTACTGAATTGCATGTTATGAACGCACGTGGAGTGAGATGCCGCCAGGCGTCACTCGAGCGTGAGGCGAACGCGAATCCTTCAGTTTAAGATTAGCATTCTCGCAATCGAAGAGTCGTGGCCGAGTATCTGGATAATTGAATGTTGCTGTAAATGGAAACAAAATGTTCTTTTTTTAAATGCCTCTTGTTATCTACTGCTAGCGCAAAATGTGTAAAATAAACATCATTAGAATGTTTGTAAATGTAGGTCTTCAATGCGACCAACATTATGTCCTTTTGCTTTGTCGCTATAGTGATTCGATACTGACAAATTACTGTTGTATAGTGACCTTAAAAGTCTCTGTACCGTAGCTTTCGTTTTATATTTATACATGAACTGGACGTGTTGTGTTTGTGATGTCATTGGATATATTTAGGTCGTTGGAAATCAGTTAAAATTTAAAACAAAGCGTAGGACGCCGGTCCCCGTTAATGAGCCCTTAGGATTATTTTAAACCACGGTCAGTCAGCAAATTTTAATAGTCAACCCGAATCAATGTTAAATGCATTCTTTTGTTTAAAAGTTATTTTATTCTTGATATTAGAAATAGATTTTAATACTTGCACTTTACTATGGGGTAAATACTGGGATTCTTCTAATAGTACTCAAAGTGCCTACGGGGATCCAGTAAAAATCCAAATATTCATTGAAATGAATAGGCACAGTAGTAGGCATTCCTACAAATAGCTTATTACGCTTCATTTGTTTGTTAGATGAAAGGGTTCACCCACGCACAAGAATATAGTATACAAAAGACCGACAGACGCGCCTTGGGCCTGAATTGTAGTCGTTGGCCTTGAGAACTAGTGAAATCAGTAAAAGTACTAGTGAATTCTGATTAAAGTACCAGGCGATTATTATCAATTGCAACATTCAGTAATGAACGATTGAATTATGCAATCATCAAATTCATCTTTATGTTAAGAACGTTAACAAGAATGCTAAAATTGAAGATGGAGACTCAACTCTCACCCACCAAACTGTCTCCTTAACATAATTTCAATAGACAACAATTTCTCACTCAAATCATATTTAGTATTTATTTGATAGTTACTATATAAAAAATATGAGTCGTTAAATGCAGATGAATTACTTGCAAATAAAAACCTTAACTCCGAACAGTGTGCTGAGTGCGAAACTATAATTTGTATGGCGTTGAAAGAGCGCCATCTAGGGACCAGAGACGCCCTAATCATAGTTAACTTTTACGCGATCGAATAGATGAAAAATCTTTCACTCAGCACACAGAACTGAAGAATGCGTTTAAAAACTTGTCAATTGCCGTGCAGTAGAATTTTCCATCCACAACCACTGCCCTTTAAAATGCCAAGAATGTGGGAACAGTTCAAGTAAATATTTTGTTTTAAAAACAATTCATTGTCGAGTTTATCCTCGGTGGAATATACCTTTTGCCATTACGTTCGTATTTTGCGAATTTTGCATGCAGTCTGTCACGTTCAGTTATTGTCGTAGCAAATAAGCAATAATTTGTTTACTCATTAAAACTTGGTAATTCATTCATACTTATAAAATACCTATTGTATTTCAGTGTGTGCATTATTATTTATTATTGAAGTCAGCATAATAAATCTTTACCTATTTATATGACTTTTTTTTAGCTATTATCTTGGCGACAGGTTTTACCTTATATTAGTTTTAGTCCAGCCCACGCAATGTAAGTTTGTTATGAGTGTAGTTTGAGACCCGAACCACGAATACGATACTCTCTTGGCGAGCTTTAAACAGTGGCGTGCAGTTTATACATTAACATAAGCACTGCCTACCCTTGTTTCACTCCAATCGTCGCCTGAGCCGAGGTTCGACCTCACATCGACCGAGACGCGCTCAGGCTGACGATCTCTTCGCTTCTTCAAACCTCTTCCTGGCAGAGCCCCATTCCGAGTTAGGCCAACAAGCCCCGCGTTAGGCTGTTATAATCATTACGGTTAATCAGCTACACACAATCCGAAAAAAATATGCCTACCCTTATCAAATTATATAATAATTCTCCATTTTATGGCATCTTCCTGCTCTACACATAAGCTAGTCAGTAACCCTGTGCCCGCCATTGGCTTCAAAGCTACTTTCATGATTCCTTTACATGTTAACATTTTGTTCTTTGGGTGGTTATGAGTACACTGAATTTACTCTTCTTTACCGAACAATTATCATCCTTTATATAAATTATTAAATCGGGGCTTAAGATTTCCATGTCCAAAAATGGGAAAGTATGTATTGAGTCAATTTATTCCTAATAACGTCTTTTTATTCTGTCTGGTCTCTTTATTGCGTATATTTCGTAAAATATAAATTACAATTATCTGAGACAGTTAGAACTTTTTTGATGCCAAACCCGATACAATCATTATAGAAAAAAGCATGACCGTTGCATTGGTCCGTGATGGTATTTTAAATGAGTAATTGTCATGTTTTAGTTTTTAAACTTTTATCTTGTTTGAGCTATGGTAATGTCTGTTTTATTAACTTCTAAAGACTTTTTTTTAGTAGCGCAACAGGAGTTCTGTGAACAAGCGAACATGGTCCATTCAAGATACATATATGGCAGCTGTCGCTTGGACTACAACCGCTATGCTATACATGGTGTTTATTTTAATGTTGCCACTTTGATGCAATAGTCTGATAGGAGTTAGTGAATAGATTGCATTATCTTAATATATATAAATCTCCAGTCACGATGTTTGTCCGCGATGGACTCCTAAACTACTTAACTGATTTTAAATTAAATTGGCACACCGTGAGCAGTCTGGTCCAACTTAAGAGATAGGACAGCTTAGATCTTTAATTATAGTCGCAATTTTATTTTATTGCAAATTATTTGTCTATAATTAATTGGCAGTCACATATTATATATATATATATATACTACTATACTCATTTAAGGCTTAGCGATACTGAATACTTTAAAAACAAAATCAAACGCAGACGAAGTCGCGGGCAACAGCTAGTTATTTATATTACTCAAATTTTAAGTCGGGTTGTTAGTGGGTATTTTTTTTGCACTTTGTATTGGTTCGATTAAATAAATTGTCTCGTCTCAAATACTTGCAAGGAATACCTCCTACTGAGTGCCATCCTGTGTAAATCTACCTAGGTGTTAAACCTCGTGTCTGTAATTAAACGGGCAACCACATCTTTAGACAGGAACACAAGTTTAAGAATGATTTAATGAGGCAGTGGATAAGCTCAGTGGCAAGGACTTCGGCTTCACTTTCGGGTGGCTGAATTCGAATCCCAGTACCGCAACTCTAATTTTTATAAGTTACTAGCGTACCCAGCCCGCTTCGCCGGGCTAGATTTTGCTTTATTTTATTTGAAAAATAAACTTACATCATTAAATTTTTAAAAAAAAGCTGTATTTGACAGTTGGATAGTTCAAAAATAGGAGTGCTCCGATCGTCACCAAACTTTACAGGATTACTCGCCAGGTCAATCCGGAGATTCCTTGAACGTTTCAATGAAATCGGTCCACCCGTTTCGGAGCCTATACGGAACATACCCACACGTTTTCTCTTTTATGTATATAGATGTGTGTTTTAAGCAATGCAGGAAATCAACGTGAGGAAACCTGCATGCCCTGGGAGTTCTCCATAATGCTCCTAAGGCGTGTGGAGTCTACCATTCCGCACTGGGCGAGCTACGGCCTAAAGCCTTCCCATTGTGGGAGACTGTAGTGGGCTGGTTGATATGATGATAATGATTATGATGAAAATGATGATGATGAAATGATGATGATAAAATGACTATAAGTTCAAGTTCAGTGCAATTAAAAATGTGGTCTCAATAAAGTTTCGATCTAACACTTTTTTTTTAGAGATTCGTTATATTCGACGCCGCTGACTCACTGCCACGGTTCATAAGCATAACCAAGGCTACAGATTTGTGTTCTTAGAAATGTGAGCTTTGATACAAGTTTTCCGCACAATATTCAAAAGCATAAACATTTAAATGAGGTTAAAAAATTATAGATACTATTAATAAAATCCACGTAGTTGGTTACAACAACAAAAAAACTTGACCATACTACGATCCCTAGAATGCAATTGCTTGGCTAGCTTTCGAAATTTTGAAATGCATTAAAAAAATATATGTTATTTCCCCCAAGTGTAGATAAATAATCACTATAAATAAAAAATATAAAAGTGTTTCTACGTGTAGATTAGATGTGTAGGTACTATTTACATTCAACCCATTCCTTTGTCAGAGACAAAGTAGAGCGTACAATAAATCAGAAACCGTTTAAGATGTTACTACAAACTGATTACTGCTATTACTACCAAAGGTTTTTAGTTCATTGCGCTATGACTAATAAGTAGCGTCTCTTTAGAAGGTACAGTCAGCTATAATTATGTATGTACATACCCAAATTGTATTGAGGGTGTTTGTAGCAAGAAAACTGTAAACTGGGATCAAATTGCAGTTTGGGTCCATTTCAGAAGAAGAAGAAGTCTTTATTGCACAAACAAATAGAAAGTTAGGTTACAAAAAAAAATGATAATACACATATACACAAAGGCGGCCTTACCGCTTGAAGCGATCTCCTCCAGAGTCCAGACAACCTTTGGTTGAAAAAACATATTACATAAAACAGGTTAGTGCAATACCCAAATTGTGCTAATTATAGTCCACCGAAACTGACCAATCGGCGCGGTGCTGTATTTTTTTATTTATTTTTATATCACATTAGTTGTATACTGAGTCTACATATAATCTTCAGCAGTAATGTTAAAATATTGATAGAGAAGGATTCAGAGCTCAAAGTCAAAGGCAAATATTTCTTTATTCAGACATGGCATTTCGATGCATACATTACAAAATATGTAGGTACATAGTAGTTTAATGATGGCGACAATTACATTCTTAAACTTTAAACTAAAGCTCAGTCTCACCACTCTGGTCAAATGCGGATTAGTGGGCTTTAAATATCATTATCACATAATATTACTGGCTCAGAAGTTGGTCACCATTACAGTTCCCGACTTGGGTCAAGGTTGATTACCACACGCAATTTACTTTGGATATATTTTGGAGTTTATAAATTCTGGATTTTTTCTTGGCTGGGCTAGTGATTTAGCGTTTCGGTAAGATACCGATTTCGTGTACCCCTAACAGGTTCGCCCGCTGCCATCTTTGACTTAATCATCACTTACTACTAGTAGTGAAATAAAAAAAAAATAGTTCTACCAAATTGTGTTGACAACTGTACTGTAATGAGTTATCGTGACGATGTCTCAAGTCATCTACCCAGCTTCAATATGACTCATTTGAAACTAAAGTGAGCTCAGAAGAAATTACGGCCCGTGTTTTAATCCCGCATTAATTGCCTAATTATCATTGATAACAAACAAATGTTTTCAGCTGGTTCGTTGGTGCGCCCGAAGTTAATATAATCAATGTAATCCAAAACCTTTAGATGACTGATTTAATTTAGTGTTGCTATCCTCATCTTCCGGGATGAATAGGAAAGGTTAGCATTAAAAAACAATCTGCCACCTGAAAATGAATGTAGGATTTGGTTTTTAGGCGGTTTAATTTTTTTTAGGCGGGCGTTAGTGGTTAGATTACGGTTCACGAAGTTCTGAATCCTCTCCCAGGTTTTCAAAATGTGCCCTGAGTCAGGAAATATGAGGTGTCTGGCCCGTGCCTAGAGCTAGACAACGCAAACCATTGTAAATTAATAGAAGGTATATTATTGTCGAGGCCGGAACAGTAGGCAATTGCCGGACGGAATATTCTGTATATTTTCCTTTTTTTGTAATTTTAATTAAAGTTACTTTAACACGCGGTCCGTAAATCTAATATTTTAGGTAGGTATGTTATTTTAAATACGATATAAATAATATATTTCAACGAATGTTTTAGGAATGGTCATATCTTTGTTTCAGAATTCAAAAAGGACTGGTCAGATCACGCGCTGTGGTGGCCCACACGCAACAAATGGCTGTCCAGGCCCAAGCACACGTTGGACCAGTACGGGGTCCATGCTGACGCGGCGCTGCACTTCACACCCATGCACAAACCCCTAAGAATACAACTGCCAGATTTAAGATACATCGATTGCAAGATCGACTTTTCCATTGACACATTCAGCGCGGTCGTGCAACTGTGCAAAAGTCTAGGTAAGAAGTTTTTATTTTATTTCATTACTTGTGCAATCCCTTTTTGAAGAAGCTTGCTTTTTTAAAGCGTTTAAGTGCAACTTAATTTATGGATCTTTTTGTCTGATACAGAAAAAGATAAACGTAACACAGAAAAAAAATAGTATTATGTACAAAAAGGAGAACTTAATTCTAAACGTTCACCGCCAGACAGCCTTGCTTCATGTTAAGACAGAAACTGTTATTGGTCATGGATCTATACAACAGCTTGTATACTTAAAATACAAAACGGACGGAAGTTGTCTTTTAAAATAAGACAAGAGTTATTTCTTTGTCGCGATTTCACACCAGAAGATAAACAGATAACAACGAACGCTTGTCTTGAAATTAGGGTCGCTCAATTTCGCAGCTGGCTTGAATAGGAGCGGGCAATTAATCAATAGCGGTTTGCGAAAGTACCATAATCGGTCCAGTCCGGTTCAAAATTCATTTACCTCAAGTAGGCCCTGACGTTTCAAAAGTGCTTACTAATTAGGCCTACTTGAAATAAATGAATTTTGAATTTGAAATTGAATTTGATGAACCATAGAAGTATCTTAATGCCTTGTGAGGAGTGAGGAGTTTAATCAATTTTTATTCCAGGAATAAAACATCCCGAGGAACTATCACTATGCTATCCTTTGGAACCGTCACACTTGAAGCAGAACTACCAGAATCTGAAAGAAGCAAAGAAACTAAAGTCTACACAAGCACCAGATACAAACACCTTTATAGCGGCCACAAGAGGGTCTTCGAATAGTTTGGACAGATCCATAGCATGTCCCGCAACACCACCGCCTCCACGCTCCTTGTCGGCTACTCCAGTGGCTTCAGCCCAGGTATTTTGATCGTTATGGAACTTAGAGGCACAAGACCGTTGTATTTGGACCTACAAAAGACTTATGCCCAGCTGTGGACGGCTATTGGTTGCTGAAAGTTGATGAAAGCTTTATCACATCAATCACTCAGAGCTCGGTCTCCTCCCACATTGGGAAGGGGTTAATGCCGTAGTCCACCACGCTAGCCCAGGGCGGAATGATGGACTCTACACACCTTTACATTATGTAGAGCTCTCGGGCATGCAGGTTTCCTTTTGGTGTTTGCCTTCACCGTTGAAGCAAGTGATATTTTAATTACTTAAAACGCACATGACTGCGAAACTTAGAGGGGCGTGCTGGGATCCGAACTCGGCCCCCCGAAGGTGAAGTCGAGCTCCTGCCCAATATCACCGCTCGATGAAAGCTTATTCAAAATAAAATTTGTTTAAATGAAAATCCATTCCTTGATAAGAATCGTTCAATCGTATAAAATTATAACTGAACGGACCAATAAACACTTTATAACTTTACTTTCTCCTTTTAAAGTCGTCCTTACCGTTTATTTCGGATCGTTTTTCAGAATGGAACTCTCAAACGTTACGGTGGCCATATTCAAAGCACACAGAGCGATGGCTCTAGTGATGGGGGCTATTGCGGGACTCCCCCGCGAGCGGCGTCTTTGGACGCCCTGGACTCCTTGGCAGATCTCTCACTTGCTGATTCACCCTTGGAACCTGATAGCCAGTCGCGGGAATCGCTCCTTACGCCAAAGTCTCTGATGGAGAGGGCAAGAATGAATGTTGGGTAAGAGTCTTAAATTAATCATCTGTTAAACGTCAGACCTCAAAACTACTTACAAAAACGATTTCTCGTTTTATCTCAAATAAGGACGGGAAAAAAGGTAGATATAATTATCGAGTAGAGCTTTTTAGCTCTAACGTACTCTGAAATATCGAAACTACATAGTCTCCAGCACCGACGCAATGTTGCCTGTTTATCGGTTTTTTACCGGGTATACTTCGGTGAGTGTGCTCAGGAACTTCACAATCTTGTTCCTCCTTCCCCGTTCTACCACAGAACAGCGAAAAACCGTGAGCGGTGGCATCCTTATGTGGTTGATATTCCATCAACACGCACGAAACGTTTTTTATCCACGTTTCTGATACGTGCCGCTAAGATGTGGAACGCCCTCCCGGCAACTGAGTTTCCTGCCACGTATAATTTGAGTACCTTCAAGGCTAGAGTGAATAGGCTTTTTCTTGGCAAGCGTGCTCCATCGACGCTTACCTAGACCTCATCATTGCTTTCTAACGGGCATGATTGTCGTCAAACGCTGGCCTATCGTTAATAAAAAAAAAATGTATATTCCTTTGACATTGATGTGTTAACTTTGCACTAAATGTGAGTCGTAAATTTACATGTAGGTACTTACCTACGCCACGAATGGCTAGATACATGTTTAGAAATGTATTCACAGCAAATAAATTAATAAATAAAAATACAACGTCGTCGTACAAGAAGCTAGCAAAAAGCTTATTTATTTATTTATTTATACTCTTTATTATTACACCATCAGAAAAACAAAAAAAAAAGAACAAACACTTCAAGAATGAAGTAGGATACAAAAGCCGGCCTTATCGCTAATTAGTCATCTAGGCCAGGCATCCTTAGGATAAGGAAAACTATTAAGAAAAAAGAAAAGCTTCGTTGTCATAAAAAAAAAAGATTGAAATTCTGCATGTTTCTGATAAATGAACTAGAACATAGAGAAGTTAATTTTTTAACCTTATGGTAATCTTAATAATATCGGAATGTTATCAAATTACTGATCATTTTTTTACGATACATGTTTTATTTCGACGGCCGATTGGCGCAGTGGGCAGCGACCCTGCTTTCTGAGTCAAGGGCCGTGGGTTCGATTCCCACAGCTGGAAAATGTTTGTGTGATGAACATGAATTGTTTTTCAGTGTCTGGGTGTTTATATATGTATTTTATAAGTATTTATGTATATATTTCATAAAAAAATATTCATCAGTCATCTTAGCGTCCATAAAACAGGCTACGCTTACTTTGGGGCTAGATGGCGATGTGTGTATTGTCGTAGTATATTTATTTATTTGCCTTCTTCAGATGGCTTGACTCATCGTTGTCCATCATGGAGCAATACGTTCGCGAATGGGACACCTTGCAGTTGCGTTTCAAATTCTACTCGTTCTTCGATCTGACCCCACGTGCACAGGATGCGTCCAGACTGAATCAGATGTACCAGCAAGCGCGGTGGCAAATCCTTAATCAAGAGGTACATTGTACTGAAGAGGAAATGCTGCTGTTCGCGGCACTTCAGGTATTATATAGTTCATTGTTTATTAAAAATAAATTATTGTTAACTAAATTATATAAAACGTGTAAATAAGACCGTAATAATTCTTCGCAGGCATTAGAGAAACATTATGTACTCTCCCAGAGACTTATCTGTGAAACCGAAACCTAATAGTTTTTGGGTAAACCACTGCCACAGTTTTACTAAAAGAAATCAGATACACAGTGGCGTGCACTGGGATTCTTACCAGGGTATGCATACAGCAGGAAAATTGCATAAAATAGAAAAAATCCACCTCCTATAGGGGCTTTATTTAAATTTTAGGGTATGCAGTGCTTTTGTGCATGTATGAAGTGCACGCCACTGCAGATACAGCCCTAACATCACATGCAAAATTAAAATCATGTTACTCCTGTCACTTTAATAGGTACGCGTAGCGTAGCGTAGGTACTATGCGCGTGTCGGTCTTTTATCTTCAATAGGGTTGTCATCAGTTCGACGGTCGACTGGCGCATTGGGCAGCGACCCTGCTTTCAGAGCCCAAGGCCGTGGGCTCGATTCCCACAACTGGAAAATGTTTGTGTGATGAACATAAATGTTTTTCAGTGTCTGCGTGATTATCTGTTTATAATAAGTATTTATGTATACGTATTTACTGTCGTAGTATATTTATATTTATTATTTATTTATTATAAGTAAACACTTGAATGTTTTGAATTCGTTTGTATGGAAAAAAAAATATGCTTCTTTTGATTTCATATTTTAACAGGTTGATTCCTTATGAAATATACTAATGCAACCTTCAAAATTATTTCGTCATTCGGTTACACATTGTGGAACTAAAACAAATATAATTAATAAGTCTTCCCAAAATTTGCTGAATGCAAGCGGCACAAAACCGTAGCGTATCATGGACCTAGGATATTCTGAAACGAAGCTCTATAGTCGCTGGGTACGAACTGTGAAAGTTCCGGAAAGTATTTATTTATTTATTTAGCCACGCACCCCTTGAAGACGTTACAGTTGCCCAATTCGTCTCCCCGGGGCGATTAAAAGAATTTAACAACAAGTAATAAATAAAAAAAAAAAATTAAGATTAAAAAAAAATTGGTTGCCTGTAAAGTCGGTATACGGGCGAAAGTTTTACGTGACAACGACTTTCAGTGGTAAAATAATTTTAATGTGAATATTCATTCGTATAGTAGGAAGAAGGATGAAATAATAGTAACAATTAAAAACATTTATTTATACAAAGAATTATATTTAAAACATTAATTTATACAAAGAATCTCGCACTGAATTTCATATTAACAAAATTTTATTTTTACCTTTACACATACATAGGTATTTATATACAAATATACATACAATAACTTGCAATACATTTGCGTACAATGAAACAGCGTTTACTACAAAGGGACGCGTGCCTTTCACTTTTTATGTCTGTCTCTCTCGCTCTTAGGCGGGCTAACCATGCCCGAGTGGAAGGGACGCGTGCCTCTCACTCGCTCTCATTGTGAGCGCATAACGTGAGCGGAGCGTAACGCAGTTTCTTGAAGTGTCACCCGGCAAACCAATTTATAAGACGTTGTCACGTCAAAAAAAAAAAAAGTATTATAACAACAATAACCAAAAATTCAATACTAATAAAAACAAAACATTCGAACATATAATTACTAGCTGTCCCGGCGATCATTTTTTTTTATGAATTTCACATTTTAATACTTATTCTCCTATTCCGGTCTAAGAGGAATCCAAAAAATCTAATATCATAAAATTGGCCCAGTCATTCTTGAGTTATAAAATGGTGTAACTAACATAACTTTCTTTTATATATATAGAAGATTTTCTTAGATCACCTACTCTCAAATAACATGTTAATTTGTTTAGTATCGCCAGTTACTATCCAACTTGTACTTCTTCACAGCTTCAAATCGAGCTGCAAACACTCGCCGGAGGTGGCGTAGACGCGAACGACGGTTTGACAGGGGCTGGCTCGGCCAACGCTCCAGAAGACGAAATAGATGCCGCGTTGAGCGAATTACAGGTGCAGTTAGAGGGCGGACCTCCTGCACGACCGGACATCACACACGTGCCAGAACTAGCGGGATACCTGAAGTACCGGGGGTGAGTTTGACTTTTTGTTTTTAATGAAAGTCAAAGTCAAAGTCAAAAATATCTTTATTCGAGTAGGCCCGGCCCATAGGTGGCACTTTTGATGCGTACATAAGAATTACACGGTAGTGAGATGATGGCGATAACCGCATTCGTAAACTTAAAACTAAACGAGGGTTCCAAACGTATCCTGGTCTAAGAAGAAACTTAGCCGGGTGTTTTTTTTTTGTTATCACCATCTCACAATGTAATTTTAAATTATTAGAAGAGCAACCTGGTTAGAGCAATAATTTACACCCAAGCTTTTTTATCGTTTACGTAGTCCTTTACACTATAATAGGACTTTTCTATAAGCTTACGTTTAAATAAGTATTTATAACTCGTACCGGAGGTTTCCTTTATTTTATATCATCTGCATACTCTGAACTACAAACTTTGAACTTTTTAAGAGACATCTCCAAGATGTCAATTTGTTATTTGTCAATTGTTTATTGTAGAATTGTATGCAATTTCCTTTAAACGAATTATAAATTTTATGTAACCTAGTATATTGCACTGTAAGTTTATTCTTACTTATAATGTTTAAATTATTGCAGTCACATTTTTTCTTACATTTAGAAATGTTTTTTTCGTACATTAAATTTTCAAATATGTACTGACTATACACTGTCATTATTTACATATAATAATTTTTTTAAATAAGTTTTATTGGCCACAATTCTTGCAGCATTATTAAAATAATTATTTAAAAAAACACTTGTGTTACCTCCTAAGCTGTTTTTCGGCACCATGGCAGTAGGTACCTGCTGAAGAATACTTCAACGCAATATTGAATGAATGAATGAATGAATACACTTTTATTGTACACCACAGAGAAAATTTACAGAGATACAAATACAACAGCACAATAAGGTAGAACGTACAATTTGGCGGCCTTATCGCTAAATAGCGATCTCTTCCAGGCAACCAAAGGCATACAAGAAAATGTTATAAGAAATAAGTAGGTGGTACAACAAACAAAATTAAATATTAGGACTTAAAACTAAATTATTTATTATAATATTTTTAGTAGGGACCCAAAAATTCTGATGCTAGTTACGGGTGTGGGTGTGATAGGATAGTGGGTAAGACTTCTGTTATGGTGTGTGGTTTTAAGTTGGAGGACCCGGGTTCGATTCCCGACGGGGTCAATTTGGGAATTTATAATTACAGAATTTTCTCTGGTCTGGTCTTGTGGGAGGCTTCAACCGTGGCTAGTTAGTTCGGTACGATGTCGCGTAAAAACCAATTACGGAGTATGACTTTAACTTAACTGTCATAATCCCGAACAGGTTAGCCCGCTACCATCTTGGCATACATCGTCAATTACCATAAGGTGAGATTGCAGTCAAGGGCTTACTCGTAGTGAAATTTAAAAAAAAAATTTTTTTTTTTTTTTGGCGTAATTTTTTTGATTCATGCGCGTTTTAAGCAATTAATTAAAACTTGCTTTAACGGTCATGAAAACATCGTTAGGAAACCCACATGCTTGATACATAGATACATAGATAATAAAAATTATATTATCTATATACTACAAATATTTATTATTATTAAACTCTTTATTTGTATACCACAACATTAACATATTTAAAATATAACAAAAACAGAAACATCGAAAGAAGTAGTAATACAAAAGGCGGCCTTATCGCTTAATAGCGATCTCTGCCAGGCAACCTTAGAATTAGGAAAAAAAAGAAGAGGAGAATAGACTGCTGGTGGTACAAATATTAAAATACATACATGCGAATAACTACATGCTAATACATAAACTAGTGTACACAAATAGATAAAAAGTAAATAATATAATAAATAAATAAATATAAAAATAAACTAATATATATAATAACAACACTTACATAATTAAATACTTTAACATACAATAAATGAGTAAGTATATACATACTATTAAAAGTCGTCAACAATATAATGGGCCTTAACTGCTCTTTTAAATATCGCCAGTGATTTGGATCGTCGTATGCTCAATGGAAGCGCATTCCACAATTCCACAGCGCATATGTAAATTATATACGGAAAATCTTATCTCAATCAATCAATCAATTATCTTAGTAACCATAACACCATCTACGCTTACTTTGAAGCCAGATGGCGATGTGTGTACTGTCATAGTATATTTAATGTATATTTTATTTTATGTAACATTTTTTATGCTTAGCCCAATCACAATGTATTGTTTATTTTATTATATTCCCGACGGCGTGCGAAGCAAGGATCGCAGCGGTAACTGTGTATTCTTGTAAGGACAATTTTTTTTACCCCAAAACCCCTATAATGCATGTCGGGCATGCATTCATAAGGTGCATGCCCACTAGAGCTGTGCAAGAGTATGAAACCTTTATTACCACTTTCATTGTTACATTGTTAAATATCTATATACCTTTCTCATTGTGCGAGTGAGACCAGTGCCCTGTAATCATCATTGATACTTCAACCGATTGACGTCCACTGCTGGAGTCTTTCGTAGGGATCTAGAAAATCTACGGTACCGGGCTGCTTCTTTGCAGCGACTCCCAGCGACTCGTTTAATATCTTTTGTCCATCTCGGTGCGGGGTCGCCATTTCAGCACCTTGGGACCCCAGTGTCCATCGATTCTCTGAGCTATGGGCCTCTGCCCATTGCATTGGCTACACTCTGAGCTATGTTGGTAACTCTAGTCCTTCTATGGATCTCCTCGTTTCTTATTTGATCACGTACAGATACTCCCATCATAACTCACTCGATCGCTCTTTTACCTATATGTGGATAGATGTCATCATCGTCATGACAACCGATGGACAGAAGGACCAGAAGGACCTGTGAAAAGGCACTTTAATATTCCCATTCCACAATGATTTAGGATACAAGGATTCAATCCAAGTTGAGGAAACTTCATTGGTTTATGTGATACAAAAA
Organism: Pararge aegeria; assembly: GCF_905163445.1. Lineage (NCBI taxonomy): Eukaryota > Metazoa > Arthropoda > Insecta > Lepidoptera > Nymphalidae > Pararge > Pararge aegeria. The sequence continues at coordinate 6,420,781 of NC_053198.1, forward strand.
TACGGCATTACTTTTATGTGTAATAATACTGTTTGTTTCCCTTGAAAAGCTAATAAATAAATAAATAAATAAATACATTTTGCTCCGTAACGTTTTAAAATCCCGTCTGAAACACCATTGAAAGATTGTCGGACGTAAACGCATGGCAACTTTGTACGTAAAATACACAACAGTGGTTTTGTTTTGATCAAGCGATCAATGCTCGCACTAATATTTTTTCATATACATACTAATATTGTAAATATATACCTTTACTAATATTTTGTATATATATGTATATATATAACAATTAAGCTAATATAATATATATAATATCGGTTTTATTATTTTATAAATAATCTTTTTTATATTAGAACCTGCGACTCGTGCGTGTAGTAGAATATCAGCTTTTCCGAATAAAAATAAATTTAATAATACTTAGTTAATACTTGAAGCATTTTTAGTGATAATGTGTAAATTTGCATGTATTATTTTTAAGTTCATTCATTACATCCGTTTCTTTTTCTATCCGTTAGAATCCTTACTTATGCGTTAGTGTCTATTTTGACCCATTCCTCACGATCCTGCACAAAGCAGCAAATCAACTTTATTTTTGGCGTAGAGTCAGTTGAGAGGTCGAAGAGTAATATAGGCTATTTTATATTTATCCCAGGAAAATAAACGGTTTACAGGCTCTTGCTAGAAAACAAAAAAATATCGTATAACTTTTCAACCGATTGATTCCACTGCTGGCGTACCACTTGTATCCAGCGGCTTCCTGCGACTTTATTTCGCTCGATGTTATGTATTGACCTTGTAGGTATACCTACTCTGGCACCTACGGAATCCAACGGCCATCGGCCCTACGAGCTACGTGCTTCTCCCATTGACACTTTAGCTTTCAAACCTTCTGACTATATAACTAACTGACTAGATAACTGTTTATTTTATCGATCTGCTCATATCTGATTTAATCACCTAAAGATACTCCGAGCGTAGCTACTTCCATAATGTAAAAAAATGTTAGATATGGTTGTGATAACAACAGTAATGAGCATCCATAGAGTTCCGTTCACCTATAGCTGTAAGGTTGGCGTATATTATTTATTGTTGATTTATTTATTTATTCCTATATTAATAGAACGGAGTAAGATCAATTAAATTAAACACAATATAAAATAAAATAAATTTGAATACTTGATTTGACTTGAATGTTATAAAGACTAATGTCACAGGTTAAATAAATGTGAATGAATTGTAAAAGAGTACCGAAGCTGTAGTGGCAATGGGTGGGGCACGGTCCCAGGTGCTGGAGTGGCGATTCCCACTGGAAAACGCAGTGTTGTTAGAATTTTTAGGTGGTCAGAAGAAATCAAACAAATAATGACAAGGTCGCTTGGAAGCATCCACTCCGCTTTCATCTCTCACAATATAGAAAAATTAATGTTTAAATGTAAAAGTTGATGCTGGAAACGGAGTTTCTTGTCGGCTTCTTCTCTGTAGAATCTGCCTTCGGAACCGGTGGTAGAGTCACTACAAACAGACAGACTTGACGTTTCAAAAGTGATTATATTATTTTTTTTTATTCCACTACAAGTTAGCCCTTGTCTGCAATCTCACCTGGTGGTCAGTGACGTTGCGGTCTAAGATGGTAGCGGGCTAACCTGTTAGGGAGTATGGTAGTCATACTAATCGGTATCTATGCGACATCGCACCGGAGTACTCAATCGCTTAACGGCACGTCTTTGTCGGTAAGGTGGTAACTAGCCACGGCCAAAGCCTCCCACCAGACATATTATATAAGGCCTACTTGAAATAAATCTCTTTTGAATTTTGAAACGGTTATTCATTGTAAAGTCAACATCTCCTGAGGATGCTCCGGTTTCGGAGCGAAACGTGCGTAGAGGGTACATTGCCGAGGATCTGTTTGGCGTGGAGTATACGGATTGAAGAAATTATAAATAACACCATACAGATTCTCCCGCTGTTCGCGGAGTATAGCAAATGAAGCTTAATTTTCACAATATATTATGGATTTCCGCAAAGTAACGCCTGCTTCTATCCAATATTTTGAAACCAATCGCAGGGAGTCACTGGACCGTGGTAGTCCTTACAAAATAAATATATCCAGTGAACGATTGAAATGATTATGATGAGTTAACTTTCGACGCAGACGGCAACGGTTCACACTGCGGGCATACAAGCGAGGCTGGGTGTCGTGCCGAGACGGTGTCCTCAGGATCCACAGCTCACGGGACGCCGCATCGCGAGGCGACGCGCCATCATACGCCGTCGAACTGAGAGGCGCTGAGGTATGTTTAATAATGGCACCGAGTATGGGAACACAGCAAGTAGCGTGCACTTCATACATGCACAAAAGCACTGCATACCCAATTTTTTTTTATATAGCTATTGATTATGCCATGTACCCGCTTTATGCATACCCTGGTCAAAAACCCGGTGCACGCCACTGCACTTAGCAGTAGCAAAGGAAGGAGAAAAAGTTTTCATCCTCCGGTAATATCCATGTACAAGGGATAAAAATTACTTGTCCACCTGCCAAAGGATTGCAACCGGAAAAAAGTTGAAGTAGTTTGATATTTCTCGTGTGTTATTTAGACTTAATTTTCACAATATAAAACACACGGACAGTTTTGTTGACTATAAATTCATATTTCGCAGCCAAATTCGTGTGTTTAATTTAATTACACAAATTCGTGCGTTTAATTTTATTAAGTTTATTTACTATTACATACCGCCATTAAAACTTTGACAGCATATTATATCTCGGTAACTTTGGTCATCAGGAGGGCAAGCATGCGCGAGATACTTATATCTGCCCTATATACTAGCTGCTGTCCGGGACTTTCGTTCGCGTTTCTTTTTTAAAGAATTCTTTTTAAGTTGTGTTTTCTTGTAAATCTTGTTTAGGTGTAGTCCTTAAAATTTTGAAACCTTGATATATCTTAAGATAACATCATTAAATGTACGATTGGAATAAATTAAATAGTATTTCCGAAGGATTTGGCCATACGAACAAAAAAAAAAAAACTTCCCTCTATATTATAGATAGATATTCTAGTATAGATATCGAGGTAGACCTATCTATCCTACTGATGAAATCAACCGCGGTATAATGCCTCGCAAGATTTTCTGGATGTTTTATTAAAAATCAGTGTTGTCAAATACGTTATGTTCTTATTCAGGTAACACCGGACGCGCATCCAGCGTCTGGCAGATACGGCATAAAACTAGAAGTGCCTTCTGAAGATACTATGCACGAGATGTGGCTCAAATGCGAGAATGTAAGTATACAGCAATTTTTTTTTATTTCACTATTAAATTTAACCCTTTACGGCAATCTTACTGTATATTATAAGTATTTATGTTTATTATATTCGTAAAAATATTCAACAGCTATCTTAGTACCCAAAACACAAGCTACGCTTACTTTGGGGCTAGATGGCGTTGTATTGTCGTAGTATATTTATTTATTTAATCTCAACTGGTTAAAAGTGATAATCGATGATCGATTTAGATGTGTCGTTCCGTTGAACTCACCTGAATTAATGTCGGAGATTGTCCGTCTAGTTCCGAACCATTCGAGGCTCTTAGTCACGAGCTTGTTCGCGCGACGCGGCATTCAAGCACGTTAAATACCTGTAGGTACGTTCACGCGCGATTATGAACTTTAAGTCTTTATTAAGGTCGTTTGAAGAAGCCCTTATCTACGTTTTTATTTTTTGAGTCATACTAGCACATGACCGGTCTTATTGGGCTGCATATTCCAAGACGCCAGCAATGAAAAAGCGAGTGTTAAGATTTTATTAGATACCAAAAACATACCATGTAGTGTAACGTGGTCTTAAATTGAACAATAAATGAAAAATAAAATAAAAAAAAAAGTTTTATTTTATTTTTAGGTACATGCTTTATGCCCCATCTACTTTCCACTTTTTTATCGGCTTCGCACGCTCAGGTTGCCTTTAAAAGATCAGTTTTAGTGATAAAGCCGCCTTTGCACCCTAGCACTAATTTCTAGTACTGTTATCTTTTTTATTACATTGTAGTGTTTTTATTACAGTTTCTTTATTACATTGTAGTGGCGATAGCCCAGTGGTTAGGACTTCGACTTCACTTTCGGGGGGGCTAGTTCAAATCCCAGCACGCACCTTTTTTTAAGTTGTGTGCGTTTTTGGCAATTAAAAATTAAAATATCACTTGCTTCAACGGTGAAGGAAAACATCGTAAGAAAACCTGAGAGTTCTCTATAATGTTCTCAAAGTTTTAGGTATATATTATATTATATTTATATATTATATATTATACATTATATATTATATATTATACATATATTATAGTTATATTATATATATATATATATATATATATATATATATTTTATTTATATTTATATATTTGTATAATTTTTAAATCTTATTTATTGCACCACCTACCTCTTTTCTACGTTTTTTCCTTTTACGCCATTGGTTGCCTGGAAGAAATCGCTATGTAGCGATAAGGCCACCAAATTGTACTCTCTTGATTGTATTTAAATCTTTGTAACTACTTTTTGTTTCTTTGGTGTACAATAAAAGTGTATTCATTCATTCATTCATTCATTATATTTATTGTATGTACGTAATAAATCATCTGTTATATATATTTTTTATATTATATGTATATGAAGTAAGTATATTTTATTTTATTTATTCATTTTTGTAATTTTTGTATTATTTTCTGTACACCCTAACCCTTCTTCTTAACATCATGTACTTTGGTAGGTTGCTTGGTACAGATCGCGTTTAAGCGATAAGGCCGCCTATTGTACCGTTTATTTTTTTTATTTTAATCGTGTTTGTTTTTATATTCTAATGCTTTGTATTTGGTGTACAGTAAAGTGTATTTTGATTTGATTTGAGTCCACCAATCAGCAATGGGCCAGCGAAATGGGCTATGGCCTAAGAGTCTTCTCATTGTGGGTCAACCCGTGCCCTGTAGTGAACCGGTTTTGGGTTAATATGATAAATAAATAATAATAATAAATGAATATACTACGACAATATACACATCGCCATCCAGCCCCAAAGTAAAGCTTGTGTTGTGGGTACTAAGATTACTGATGAATATTTTTATGAATGATATACAACGAATACTTAGAATATAACTTTTAACACCCAGACACTGAAAAACATAACACAAACATTTTCCAGTAGTGGGTATCGAACCCACGGCCTTGGGCTCAGGCAACAGGGTCGCTGCAAACTGCGCCAATCGGTTGTCAAATCATCATTATCATACAACATGATGTACTGTCTCTGAAACTTATCTGTGAAACCGAAAACCTAATATTAGACACTATGCGCGTGTCGGTCTTTGATCTTCAATAGGGTTGTCTTAAGTGAACACTTAGAATGTTTTGAATTCGTTTGTTTGTATGGAAAAGTAAATATATTATATATATATTCTTTTTATGATTTAATTTTTTTTCACAGGGTTATTATTCCTTATGAAATTATACTTATGCGTCCATACATTATTTCGTAATTCAGTTACACGTTGTAACATCGGGGTCGCTGTAAACTGCGCCAATCGGCCGTCGATTCTATTGTATTCTATTCTATGAAATAAAGGAGGAACAATACGCGGAGTGGGTGGCGGCGTGCCGACTGGGTTCACGCGGACGTTCACTCGCCGACTCCGCCTTCAGTACGGAGGCCGCTGCGGTGAAGACGCTACTGGCACTTCAGCGACCGCAGCCAGAGGCGGCGTTGCACAAGCACAGCGTACCACACCTCGACCACTTGCAGCCGGAGAACTACCTCGCGCCTCGCTTCCTCAAGAAGCTCAAGAGCAAGGTGAGTTTTTTTTTTTATCAGTATAGTTTTTATTGACAGACCAAACAGATGGGATACTGATATGAGGAAATTCCACGGAAAAAAAATAGAATGATTACGCTTCCTAGCATATACAAAAACTACTATCGCCAAAGGTTGTCTGGGAGAGATCGCTTTAGCGATAAGACCGCCTTTGCACACCTAAACTAGTTTTTTTTTTATTATTTTTGTAAATGTGTTTCTTTGTATTTTGTTTTTGTGTGTGCAATAAAGAATTTAATATATATATATACATTTTAGAATTAGAAACTTTTGTTAAATCTAATCCAGATCGCTTTAGGGAGGTTATTGATTTATTTCCAAGCACGAAACAAAGACAAATTAATATTTAAGCTTGAATTTGGCATACAGATGAAAGATCCTTTGTAAAAAACCTTGAACGGACGAAGAACCGGGCAACATCTAGTAATATATAAATTTAAAAAGTCGTGCTTTTAATATACTGTAATGTTCTACTAGTCAAGTTCTTTCATTTGACATCCAAAATGAGAGAGTTGTGAAAAAATATGTTATCCGCCACTCTGTGGCGGCGGCCATCTTGGAACGATTATCCTCAAGCATATCTATAATTACTCCTCACTAATTTACCATAGCGTTGTACGGAAAACACACGGCGCTCACGGGATTTCAAAATTAACGCGGTTTGATAAACGGATTGTTGTAACTATAAAAAAATAACTAACTGTCCACAGTTCACACAGCGAGTGCTCGAAAGCCACGCAAACGTCAAAGACCTACCGCTGCTGGAGGCAAAGCTCCAGTACATCAAGACGTGGCAGAATCTACCCGACTACGGTCAGACGCTGTTTGTGGTGCGGTTCATGGGACATCGCAAGGACGAAATCATTAGCATCGCCAACAACCGTATCATGCGGCTTGACCCCAACACCGGCGACCATATCAAGACATGGCGGTTTAGTACCATGAAGGTTAGTTACAATCATCATTAAATAAATAAATATACTACGGCAATACACACATCGCCGTGTAGCCAGTGGCGTGCACTTCATACATGCACAAAAGCAATGCATACCCTAAAATTTTCATATAACTGGCAACGGAGGAGGATTTTGCTATTTTACTTCTTTATGCTTACCCTGGTCCAAATTCCTATGCACGCCACTGCAAGTAGTGAAGTATTTGAAGAGACTATCGACATGAATAGTCGAATCAGCCATAACGAAGAAAATCTCCAGTACGAGTTAAATACTTAAGGGAAGGTTTTTATAACTCTTACAATGCCTTTCCTTATGTTTTTTATAACTCGACATTCTTCATTTTATATCATCTGCATACCCTGTGCATACTCTCTATGCACGCCACTGCATGTGGCCCCAAAGTAAGCGTAACTTGTGTCATGGGTACTAAGATGACTGAAGAATAATTTAACGAATAATATACATAAATACTTTGAATATTCATATAAACACCCGGACACTGAAAAACATTCATGCTCATCGCACAAAATTTTTCCAGTAGTGGGAATCGAACTCACGGCCTTAAACTCAGAAAGCAGGGTCACTGCAAACTGCGCTAAGCGTGTAAATGAATTATACAATTTGTAAATGAAAAGCGAAATAATACTTCACAGGATTTGGAGGTACATGATGTACCGCCTCTGAGACTTATCTGTGAAACCGAAAACCTAATATTAGGCACTATGCGCGTGTCGGTCTTTTGTCTTCAATAGTGTTGTCTTAAGTGAACACTTAGAATGATTTGAATTCGTTTGTTTTGGTAAATAAATATGCTTTTTATGATTTAATTTCTTTCACAGGGTTATTACTTATGAAATATACTTGCATCCTTTGAAATTATATTGTAATTCGGTTACACGTTGTATAATTTTTATTAGAGTTTTTATACACTTTGAGGAAATAAGAACTTAATTTTTTTTTGAAATGCATATAAAAATTTTCGGAACCGACAGGATTTGAACCCATGACTCTCTGGCAACCGCAGCCAGGGCGTTTTTCGGTAAGCTACGGCTCTCTTACCGCCGACGCTGAAATCAGTATATGTGTTTTATTTCAGTCTCCGCAAAATGTTGGTAGATTGGTGAACATTCACAAACAACGAAAAATTTGCTTGGTTAATGGTTGAGTACCTTTCTGGCGCAGTGTTAAGCGCTTTGGTCTTATAAACGGGGGGTCTTCGGTTCGATTCCCAGCGGGGGCAATTAGGATATTTACATATTTTTTTTATGGTCTGGTCTGGTAGGAGGCTTTGGCCGTGCCTAGTTACCACCGTAACGACAAAGGCGTGCTGCTAAGCGATTTAGCGTTCCATTACGATTCCCTGAATAATCAATAATGGTATAGGTTTAATACAAGTTATGTCACCTTATGAAAGTTAGCCCGCCACTGTCTTCGACTGCATCATCACCCAGCGTAGTGGAATAAAAAAAAAAATTTAATTATCTGTTTTCTATAATTTCAGGCTTGGAATGTAAATTGGGAGATAAAGCACATGATGGTTCAATTCGAGGAAGGCAATATCATATTCTCAGTACAATCTGCTGACTGTAAGGTTGTACACGAATTCATTGGAGGTTACATTTTCCTCTCAATGCGTTCAAAGGACGCGAACCAAACGCTCGACGAAGAGCTATTCCACAAACTGACCGGTGGCTGGACGTAAGGACCACGAAGTAACGCAAGCACAAGAGTAAAATTATTTATGTATAGATAACTCGTAACATTGTTAAGAAAAGGGCTTTGAATATTTTACTTACTTCTCCGTGATTTTCTTTTAATTTTCGGAGTAGCGGGAGTGCAAAAACCGTGTACTAATCAATTAAATAACGATTTGTAGCAAAATCACATAGTGTCAGCTTCCCGAAATAATTTAAAAAAGTTGTACAAGTGGCGCCATCTGTCATAATTAATGACTGGCTACCTCAAACGTACAAATTGGCTTCAAAGTATTGTTTTTCGCTCATTGAATTCTCTATTTACATTAAAAGGCTACAATCAGGGAAAACTCACCTTAAAAAATCAAACTTACCTACAATATACTGAAAATATATGTTTTGTGACCTTTACTTTAATCAATTAAAGATTTTAAACTATCGACAAATCAAAAAATATTATCGTGTTATGTACCCATTAAACTATATTTAAGAAAAATAATCAATCTCATATCTAAATAGGATAATATAAGTTCATGTAAGTTTGCTTCCTTTGTGCACCATCAACTTTCCACCTTTTGATCAGCTTCACACTCTCAGTTTGATTAATTTAAGTGATAAGGTCGCCTTTGCACCCTAGCACTTAGTACTATCTCTTCTCCTTGTATTGTTTATTTGTGTTTTTTGTATTAAAGTTTTTCTATCTATCTAATCCAAAATCTTCGGGTGGCAAATTGAATTTAGTATAGTATAGTGAAGACATCTTCAATTATTTATTTATATAGTACCAAAGATTAAAACGAACATTAAAAGGGACGGGATGTGTAGAAAGACAATTTATCCCTAAAGAGATCCTTATCGAGAGTGAAAATAAGAAAAAGTATAGCACTACTAAATTCAAAGTGCCTAGACTTGGACTACCATATAACCATTTACTAAAAATATTTCAGAGCCAAATCTTCTGTTTTATTTATTTTAAAGTTATTTACTGAAGAGCTACAATTTAACTTTGATTGCTTATATCTCGGTATGCTGACACTTCAGAAGATTTTGAACTACAGTATAACTATATTATTTATAAATACAAGTTAGAAGGCCGCTTTTTTGGAAAAAAAAAAAAAATCGTGTACAGTTCGTAATCTAGGATATATACTATAATATTCAAACCCCTTTATATATTATTATAGATTGTGGATGTCTTTGGGAATGTGCCTTGAGAGTTTTTGACACAGACTTTCTCACTTGATAGAATTTTTATTAATGACATATAAATAATAATAGGAAAATAAGATAAAAAGTCCCACAACCAGGTTTCCCGTGGGGAAAAATGTATCTATATTTTTATTACTTATTTACGATTTTGATATCATTTGGACTCTATATTTGACACACAGGCAGACATCCATTCAAATGAATAACAATATTACTGACTCTGGATAAACTAGATCTTAATTTCAGTGCTTCCATTATTATATTTTATTGCCAAATGTTATATTGCACAATGGACTTTTTAAATATATATTTTGTATACCTAAGCGTCCTCAAAAAAATATGGACTATAATTCTGAAACAAGAGTGTAAACAATATTAAAATAATACTGCTATAGCCGATGGTAGTCAGCCTGATCTGTGTAAAGTAAGGGCCAGCACACACCGGGGTTGCTTGGACACAGCATTTTTGTTTTTACCCAAATTCAATTCATAAGTTACTAAATAAGGAGGTAATAAGATAATGATTCCAGTGTTCAGACCTGGAAAGCTTTATGTTTGTGGTCCAAAGGACGTGGTCGCCGGTGTAATAACAGGCCCATGACACGTACGGCTACAGCTAATGGTCACGGGACGGCATATTAAAGGACATAATCCTTGCATCAGATGAGCCATATTCTTGGTCCATCAATAGTTACTATAAAAAAATCCTCTTTGATGCCCCTAACTTAAAACATTGGAATGTGTATCGTATTACTATTATTTAAGTATGGATTTACTTTGGCTAATGATATTCTCTGCCGTCCCAGGTGACGCTGACCATGTAACCTCCATTTTCTATAGTCTGTATACATCACCAAATTATATTATATTTTAAATGTCAATTAAAAATAATTTATAAGAGTGATATTTTATGGAAATTAACTTTTATATTTTAGATATGACACATTTTTTTAGCTAGACTACGACTTTTCATATGCTTTTAGAAAATAGAGTTGGGTCAATTTTTTCACAAAAAGGGGCCTGTGAATATTGTGACAATTTAATCAGATTCCGTGATGCGATGTCTTCAGAAATATTTTAATGGAATATTCATTCGTAAGTAATTTATTTTCGTATTTTAGAAGTACTAGTATATACTACAAAGTAAACAAAATATTGTTTTCATTACCAGGAATGTAAGAAAAAATTCTGATCGATTTACTGTTCGATTGACAGCGTAATACAGACGAGTCTACAATCTACATACATGAAGTTATTTTTTATAATCCTCACCCTATTAATGGTCCACTGCTGGACACATGCATCCTCTATAATAAGAGAGGAAATTAGAGCAATAACCCACAATGCTCCAATGCGGGTTGACGGACGGATTTTACCCATTTTTTTTTTAATTAAAGTTATATAAATAAATAAATTCTAGTTATATTAACCGGGACCGTCGGTTTTGCGTACTCTCTGAGGCACAGGGGTTGGCTCTGCCAATTTCCTTACTCCGGGCTGGTACTGAATATTTCTAGGTAAAAAAAAAATCAATATTTATATAATAATTATTTATTGGCAATGCTTCTTTTGTTTCAAAAATACAAAGGAAATACATGATTAAAAAAAACTTTTTAACTCATTGTTTTTTTTCTGGTTTTTTAAATCATACTTTACACTAGGGATATATTGCGAGATAAGATAGGTAAGACAAAATGAACTACACGTAAACAAATTATTTGACTATTTTCTTAACGCAGATGAAATAGATTAGTTCCGTAAGAATTTATTAACTGTATAAAAAAAAGTGCCATTACATCAACACAGGTCTTGTAACTTCAATAATGAATAATTAATAATTCAATATGGTGCTTTACCTATAATAAAATATATTTAGAATAATATTATAGAGTGGCCTTAATTTTTACAAAAGATTAATATTAGTTGCTTTTTTTTCTATTTTATAAATTGTAAATAACATTATACATTTTATGTTAACTTAACACCAGTGTTAAGTGGAGTTTGATGGCATATTTCCAGATCATATATTATGAAAAAGAATCTTCGATCAATAATACACTAGATTTACGATCCAATACAAAATGTAAAAGAAAAACTGACTGACTTTAGTTTTTTCTTCTTTAGTTTACATAATTTCATATTTTTACCAACTAAGCTACGGTTTTCATACGGCCTTTTTATATGCATTTAAATTTATAAATCTTTTTAAATGTTTTAAAATATTCCCCATTATTAATAAACGTTGTAATACGATTGTAAAGGCACGTCAATGTTTTTTCTTGTTCTTTTGAATGTTAAATTACAAATAACAGAAAGAGAGAAAACATTGTAAAACTAATCATTTAGCTTGGCAACGTTTATTCGTTAAGATATTTTGAGTTGCTTTTTCATACGTTTGTGCACTTACATTAGTTATCTCACTAAGGTTTCCAAATAGTGGATGGGATCTTGTTTTTCATGGATACTTTTTGACCATTAACAGCAAATCTAGTGTACTATTGATCGAAGACATAAATGAGTAATTTTAACGGGCCCCTGGCCGGACGCGTCTCCATAAAAAAGTTATCGATAGATAATTTTAATGATTATTCCGTATCCTAAACTAAGTTGGATATAGCTTTATGTTCACCAAAATCTAAACTATATACTGTGTGTCTAGACTTCATTGTGTAGGATTTAATGAGAAAGTATAGCATATTCTTTAGAATTGCGGAAAGTTTGAATAAGAAACTAATGAAACATTATATACGGCGAAGTCGCGGGGAATGGCATTTTCTCAAAGAAAAAACGTTTTAGAAATTATACTTATTTGGCGTAACAAGATAAAAGTTTATTCAAAAATTTTAATGTTCGCCTTATTCTACGTTTGCAGTAAAAATTACACTTACAATAGAAAAAAGGTATTGTTGAAATTATTGAAAGTCAACTGTCAAACCTTTTTAAAAAAAACTAAAATGGTGTCGGATATTTGTGATGGTGTGCGAGCGCATCGTAAAAATTTACTCTCACCATTTTTCCCTAACGCGCCAAAAGAAGTATAACTTCAAAAATGATTTTACTATTCTGCAGAGCTAGCCTATCGCTAAAGAGACTATGAATAATATGGTAGAGATAATTATTAATTGTTTGCATGCTAGCCCTACTGGACGTATATAAAATATTGTATGCAACTGTAGGTACGTAATCAGTCATTACGTAAAAGTTGCATAAATAGCGAATATATATTATGTTATGAGATTGTTGTACGCAAACTTCTCATTCAAACTTTTAGGAGGGGTTGATGCGATGGAGATAAATCGATATCTGGCTTAGTTAAGATTTAGATCAATCATTATTACAGAGATCTCTCTTGTATAACTTTTGTTCGGTCAATAAAATACGCAACAATATTAAAATTTAACACCAAAACACAAAATGCGTAACTACATTTGTTTTATTAATTGTTGACAACTAGTCACGTTAAAATCGCATGAAATGCTGTCACGTAAATAATTTTTAGTTTATATGAGTATTAACAATATTACAACACAAATATTACTATAGATTTATTGTACAAAATGTATGTACACAAATATTATTAAACAGATTAGTATGTTTGTAAATGAATGTCGAAATAAATGTAAATGAATAACAACAATCTCTTATTTTAATGAACATTTCCGAAAGTACCTATTTCATCCCGTTTACTCCATAGCTCCGACGAGTAAACACCGATTTTGATGATTATCGATCCTTATCGGTTCACTACAAAGCGCGGTTCTTCTCATAGAATCAGCAGGGTTTTTTTACGCCGACCAAGTGCGAATTATGGAGAACCATTAATGCATATGGTATTAAGTTGTTTAGAACCAATATAACTCCGAAAAGTTAAGAGGTGCGTGGACTGGATCATCAGGTACAGGTTGAGAAGGAAAAAGGTATAAATTACACCTGCAACCGCAGCGTGTATCAGTGCACCGTTTTCTTTTTCAAGAAAGTTTCAAAAATTCTGAATATTTAGCTTCGAATAAAGTAGGTACCTATTATTTTGCTATTGTTATATTCAAGACGTACCGCTACGCGATTTAGCCTTCATTTATGATGCGCGTAGAAGCCGATTAAGTATATAAGTTTACTATAACGTCCTAACTTATTAGCCCTAAGACCCCTCACTTTACCACCCGGTGAGATCGCCATCTAGGGCTATCAAGATTTAAAAAAATAATCTTAGCGAGGATGATGCGTTGCCAAGCTTCGTATTTTTTTTAACATTGTGGGCAAGGTGTTTTATAGTTCACTTTTTTAACACTTCAAAAAAATATAATAAGTCTACCTAGCTACAATATTTAACATAAGCATTTAGTCTTTTTGAATACATAAATAGGCCATGAGCGCGTGGAAGAAATGCTCGCGCTCGCCACGCGCATTTAAAAATACCTAGTCCCTGCAATTTTGAATTCCTCCTCCAATTCATACCAACCACAGATTATGCATAAATTTTGAACAGTCTGAACGAAGATACATTTTTATCTTCAACCAAATGTACATACAATGGCAGATTTGCTAATATATGTAAGGAAATCCTAGCATACAATATCGACTCAAGTTTATCTAAGTTTATCTAATGCTATAATGCAGTAGTTATAATAGCGAGCTAACCCGACTACGATGGTTAATATTATTAAACCATTCCGCTAATCGGTTTTTTACGCGGTATGATATACGCTAAAAGCTTAGCGGCAAGCCTTTCTCGATAAATAACCGCCAAAGCCTTTCACCAGACCAGATCAGAGAAAAACATTCATAATCACCATCCATCCATTACCAGCCACGGGTCTCGGGCGCGTAACTCCGAAAAAGTGGGCCAAGTCTTACCCACTAGTATATCACCCCTTATATATATTTAAACGGTCTTTATTGTCTTAAAAAAAACATTTAATAGACTGAGCAAAAGATTTCGTTTAATCCACATTAAAGCTTTTATTTAATTAACATTAATTGACAAATAATAGTTAATAATATAATAATAGTTAATAATAATATAATAATAGTTGCAAATACTACATAAAATTCAAATTATTCTGAGTAGGAAATTTTTTAGTCTGATACCTAATAATAGGTACTTATATAATAATTTAAAAATACTCTTATGAAAAATAAAGTTAGGTACCATCTTAAATACTAAATATTTTATTAACACTCTACCATGATTGCTACTTATAATACAAACAATATTTTCATCACACTTACTCGTAACTTGGACCTTATAACATTGATTTAAGACTCATAATCCAATATATAACTACACTACACTACATAAAATAATAATTGTTACAGAAATATTTACAAAATAAATTAATAACATGATATTTACAAAAAATAAAAGCCGTCTAACTGTTAAATTATAGGCATGGTACCCAAAACGCTGGCGCTATTAATAAAAATATTGTGCGTGATGAAAATGGGCCCAGTCTCAAATGCGCAAGCGCCGTAAAAACGTATAATTACAACGTACAATAAAAACGGAGTAGGTACTTTTTGGGACGTACTCGGAAAGAGAGAAGCTGCCAAGGTATCAACAAAGGTCAGGTCGTCTGGTTTTTAACCATCATCCTTGAACAAACCGGAAGGTTCCAAGTGTGCAGGGACGATCGCAGAGGCCAGAGCGCAACGGACTATATCGTTGATAGCACCGTCACGATATAAACTGCACTCCGATAACAGCTAAGCTAAGATAATAATGAGACTCGCACACCTTATTCCCAAGCGTAAAAATACATCCACACGAAGCGATGTCCGGTCGAGTATCTTTAAGCTCCGAGATGGCAGTGCGTGTAGCTAGTGACACGACTCCTTTTATACCGCTATAATTCGCGCCTTATCCGATACCGAAGTGCACATATGTACATGCCACAAGATCCTCATCTCAGATTACACGTGGTTTATCCCAAAGGCCTTGACATCCAATAGCCGAAGAAAAGCTCGCACTAGGACAAGAAGCCAAGTTGACCTCGCTTCCACAAGACTGCACTGCAACAGATCTGACTGATGAGTGACGAAGAACCAGAAGCGGAAGATAAGAATGCTGGGAGCGCTACGCTCGTAATTAAGCGTATGCCTAAGCCCCCGTATTTAACAGGAATGCTGGCTTGGGTCCAGGCGCGGACAACTGAATGTAAATTTTAAATTTTGCATAGTGTCTTTAAGAGACGCATCCAAAAGAAGATACCATCTAAAAAGTTACATAAATTTTGGGGCAAATAAAATGTGTTAAAATAAGCAATTTAGAATTCAGCAAAGGAGAAAATGCAAATATATAAAAAGATAATTCGTCTTTTTAAACTAATGAAATTTTTGGATTTAAGGAATCAAACTATTATCGGAATATTTTGACGGTAGATTTAGAAAAATAATGTGATTGCAGATTGGCTATAGGAACTGTTGTATTGGAAATGTTCTTTTTAATTTATTATTTTAGAGAAACGTGTTTATCTGCATTATCATTATAGGTATGCTTAAAATTCTGTACGAGGATATCGAAAAAAAATTCCATTTTCCGCACCGCACACACTTTTGAACACTGCGCGTTTAAGGATTGCGCGCCAAACCATAAAAGAGAGCTGGTCGAGGGTCCAATGTCATAGGATGCATTGGGATCATTTATCCCGTCATGATTTTAACTTAACGCTAAGATATTGGGTGTTTGTCGACGGCATTTATGGATATTAGATTTTGTATAAGTAGCCTTTACACACCAAACGTTTAGCCTAAAAATAAAAAACTCTGAACAAAAAGATGCCTTTTCTAAAAAATCTTAAACATATTTACAACAGAGAACAAAAATATACAAAGGGTACTTAATAAAAATAATTTTATATAAACTCTAACACTTGAGTATCTTTATGAGAATAGAAAAAAAAATTAATAAACAGTCTTAGTTATCAGTATCACGCCAGACACTATCATAATGCTGACCACACACTGGAGTAATATATAAAAACGAACAACAATATTGGTGGTATATATTGGGAATAAAAGTCACCTACCAAAACACTCGAACATTTAAAACGAGGTTTGTAGGTAAAGCTTGACTAAACTAGACTAGAATTATTTAACCTGTGACTAGTTTTTGAGAAAACACACAATATAATACGAACACATACACATAACGTAAATGAAAAAAATATATATATATATATATATATGTATATATATACAACAATTTTTTTATGTTAAGTATCCCGATATAATTAAATTTGTACCTCACAGAAAGGTAGAGCCTTTTTAATAATTTATCCGGGACATATATTTTTAAAAGGTTGGCACCAACAAAGTCTATTTATACTCTATTCTAAATAAATAGATCTCCTTATCATGAGATACATAAACATTTATTTGATCTAACTATTCTCAAAATATGAATTAGACGTATTTATTGCATAACAATAAGTTATGTTAAAAATACGGAAACATTTGTTTTATTATTTATTTTTTTATATCGACTGTTTTTTTTGCGCCCTTGCCTACAGAACACGATTCGATGGGCGCAAAAAAAATTTGCGCCTTAAATATTTGCTTCCCAAAATATTCATTAGAAGTATTCATTGCTTAACAATAATTTATGATATTTAATATTTGCAATAATATATAAGTTATAAATTGTATTTTTTCAGAAGAATTAGCTGGGCTTAATGTCTATCTGCATTTTTTATTTTTATCTATGCAGGTACTATTTATTTGTGCGGAAAATTAGGCATTACTTGTGCAATTCCTATTTGTGTTGATTTATTTCTGAAATAAAAATACAGACTAACTAAATATTATTAATATTCACCAAAACTGATGGGTATATAATTTTACTTTTTGCATAAACCCTCAGCGAGGTGTTACTAGGGCTGTTCAATTTCCTACAACATAAAGGTCATATAGCATTAACATCTTAATGATAAAGGGATACTGATAAACGAAAGGTTATTTTATTTATTTTCGTGGTCCAAGATAAAGTCTTGTACGGCACTGTGCGTAAAACAAATTAGAATTTTTGTAATAAGACATGACTCTAATGTCATACATAACGTATAACCTTAGCACAAGATTTACTGGCTTGCAGTTGCAAACGAGTAGTCGTTTTCGAGTAAAGAAATGGGAGTGAATATAGGAGTAAAAAGGATTTTATTAGAATTATTTTAAAGCTCAAATTTGCCTACAATTCTTTACCCCGGATTTTCGATAGTACGTTTGTAAAACAAAAGTTATAAGTACCGGATTTGCGACTGTAAAATGCGTGACATAAAGTGTATTTTACTTTGACGATACAGAATTTAATACTGAAAACGCAAGCCAGTCTTGTACTAAGACTACAGTTTCATAAATAACCATGGCGAGAAAAGGACCTAAAAACGATAATATTTTACCTTTTTAAAACTATTAAAATTTAAGAAACCTATAGCCAGTTATTTAATATGCTACTCACTAGATCAAATAGGCACGATTATATGGGCAATGGTACGATTTATGAGCATTAAATTATATTTAAAGCAACTAAATTTTTTAAAGTATTTACTTAAACCTACAAAATTCGTTTTTTCATCTTTATACAATTAGAATTAAATACTGTTTAATTTTCTTATTTTAATTACCCTGGTTTTACCAGTTAATTCAAAATATAATTATTTTATTAGTGTAAATAATATCAACTTTTATTCCGTTGTAGCAACGAGATCTGAAGGGCCCTGTAGTATTTTTATATGAAAGTATTTCAAAATAGGTTGAGCACCTACTTTTTGAGTTTATTTACAACAAACTAATATGAGAAAAATCAAATCGTTTCTCTTTATAATATTATTTGTTGCTAACCGATACATTAACTACACAAAAATTGTACAAATTTTTACATCTTAACTAATAATTTCGTTTAGTTTTTTTTTCCCTTTAAAATTTCGGCGCCCCGGGTTTTTTGTGATAAATATATATTTTTTTATTTAGAACAATGATGAACTAGAATTTTAACTAAAATATACCAAATTTCAAATCGATAGTATAAACTTCAAACGTTTAACATGTGTTTTGACTCTGATAAACCTTAGTTTGAAAATTTTCATTTAAGGCCGCTTCCCCAAATGTATATATATTTTTTTTAATAAATTATAATCGCTAGGAGTCAGATCTATACTATAGGATAGGATAGTAACTTCATCGTGCATTGCTCGCAATATATGCTGCTTGAACCGACGAATTGTCTCGCAGAAACTGAATTCCTTTGCTGAGGTTTCCCCTCCTTTTTTCTGCATTGACTTTTATATTAATATTGTCTCATCGACGGATCCACGCTTCACTAATGGTGACGATACAATTGCAAATTTCTTAAAAATGCTCCTTGAAAAAGTCTAAAAATCCGTCGGAAATGCAAACTCGTCGCTGCCTACCTAACCTAAATCGTATAGTTTATTAACCTAATTCTGTATAATTGGCATTTCTCTCAAGGTACAGCCTGTGGTATTCAGGAAGATCTGTATAAAGGTTGGGCAGTGTGTCGACCACTGAACAAGAGTCTACCGCAGTGTCGATTGACATGTTAATCGTGTTCACGTTAATAACCCGTGCACACTCAGGATTCGATTTCCCTGTGTATTCTTGAACAATGAATTTACCATACTTCCAGGCGTTAAACACCAAGAGATTGGTACCTGGAATTAAATAATTTTTTTTTTTTTGGAAAAACAGTCCTCTTCAAAAAGTAACTCATTCAATCAAATCACATAGACTAAAAAAACACAAAGTGTAAACATTACCGAAAAAGTACAGTTAATTTACAATAGTAGAAATTTTGAAAGCATTGAGCGAAGCAGCAGGGCAGCAGATAAATAAATAAATATGCTACGACAATACACACATCGCCATCTAGCCCCAAAGTAAGCGTAGCTTGTGTTATGGTTACTAAGATGACTTATGAATATTTTTATGAATAATATATATAATACTTATAATAAACAGATACTTATTCAGTGTCTGGGAGCAGTTTCCAGCTGTGGGAATCGAACCCACAAATTTACATTTGTGGACTAAAAAACCCACTGCGCCAATCTGCCGTCAAAAAACTCTAGTACTAGTTAAATAACAATGGTACATGACTCCACTCAAGATTTCCACTGTTTTATTTGAATTCGTGCAAAGTCATCAATAACAAATTAATTTTTTTTTTTTTAATCTTTTGTGTTTCTCTTTGTTTTTTTGGTTTTTGTGTGTGCAATAAAGAATTTAATAATTTATTAATAATTGCAAGTTGTCCATATCTTACCAATATTGCATATTGCGACCGTAACTGGTGCACTCGTAAAGCCTACTATTCGATGTAGCTCTTTATCTATGTGAGGTCGAAACCTGTATAACTTTCTGTTCAGACTTTGGAGGCAGTAAATATATTTGTCATATGACCGCAGAAACTTTATTCTTCCACTGTCAGTACCAATAACCATCTCCCAAAAATCTCTATCACCGTAAGTTTCATAGCAGTAAATGCTATACCGTCCGGCTACATACACTTTGTGATTATGCGTACAAATTGCCACGGTTTCGATGCGATCAGGCAGATTTGCTATATATCTATAGCTTCTTTCTTTTAAGTCGCACACAATTGCTGTGTCCATCATCATCCTGTTAAAAAAAATGATCAGCTGTTATTTTTGTCCAAATTTATTATGGTTTTACTGGGATCAGAAGTAGACAAGGTTACTCTCCGCCCTTTCAACTCTACGCAAATAATCATGTTCATTGGTTGCTATGCCCTTCCTTCCAGCTCTAACTTAGTAACCAATCAACTTGTTTTTTATTTTTATGCCAGAAAAACTGTTCCCATGGGATTTGTATAAAACCGTAATGAGTTCAGACGAACCAAGTTTGCCCAGTTTCTTCGTCCCAACTAACATAACAAAAAACCATACTGAATGGAGGAAACGAAAAACCCAAACTTCAAGTAAATGGGAAAGGTCTAGAAGGAAAATCTTGGGTCATCAATGAACATAGATATGATGGAATTCAAGTTGTTGTCAATATAAGGTCAATATTGAGAATGTCATTAATATCATAAATGCGTAAAAGAGTTTGTTTGTGTGTCCTTCTTTAACGCAACAACTTTCAACATCTTTCTAGTAAGATGCTTATATTATTACATTGTAGGAAAAGAGCAGCTGATGATGTACCGTTGGTACAACAAGTACAAACATACAGACAGATAGACTTGACATTTCAAATATGCTCAGTAACTCAGCTCAGGGCTTACTTGAAATAAATCTATTCAGAATTTTTAGTTCATTGCTATAGGCTAAAAACTTTATCAATGTTTAGCTTTCTTGATTTAACTATATTATCACTCTATAGTGTAGGAATCATAAAACATCTAAAGTCATTTCCATATGATCACAAACATGCAAGTTCAAGTTTCAGTACTGATGTTCAGTGCAAGTTTCAGTATGACTAGTGACATTGATTATATGACATTGATCGATGTTTGGATATTATTACTTTAAATATTGTTAATACCAACCCATATTCATTAACACCTCCCACAATATACAGAAGATCTCCCACAGTAGTGACACCTGCATTTCTCCTTGATGGTAACTCTACATCGTACAATGTCCATTTCTTCTTCAAAGTGTCATATACCTTAATATCTCTGAAAAATACTCCTGTCCCTCTTCCATATTCACCACCAACAAACACAAGTTTTGTCAAACCCCAGCTAGTAGCATTCCAACCACGGAGATTTATGTCCGCCACCTCTAAATATTGTTCAAATCCCTTATCCTCGTCAAAACTGTACAAACATTGTTGCGATTCTTCAGGTTCTTCATTATTTCTTATATGGCAGGACACCAAAGGCACATACTTCAGAAGGCGGGTAATACTATCTTTAACTATACTCAAAGATTCAGACCAAACACTTTCCGAGAACTTTTCACACAACTGATCTTTAAGATCATGCACCTTAGACTCAGATATTTTGATTTTTTGACTAGTTAAAAACAAGAGTAAATCTATTATTTCTAAGACCAAACTGTCTGAAAGGCGACTGACATAGTCACTTAAGGTTTCCTTTATATCCACAAGATTGTCATAAGTGACTCTTTTCATATCTAAGCAGGCAAGAATTAGTAATGTATCATCCAGTTTATGGTTCTTGCAAAGCCACTTAAAACCAAAATGGAAAACATGAAATTCATTGTGTGAATCTAAATACGGGTGAGACAAATACCATACTAAATTGTTGAGTGTCGTAATATATTCTAGCTTCATAAATTTAAAAGAATACAGCCCACATGCTGAAGATGTTTGTTCTAGTTGTGTATAAGATGCATATCGAGCAGCTAACATAATCTCAATACAGTTATTCAAACATAACCGACTATTCAAGAATTCCTGTATCTGCTCTATGAGTTTTGATATTTGCAGAAAATTGGCTGCTGCTGCTATTTCACCAATGGTTGAGAATGAGTATTCAGTTAGAAATATCATACCATGCATGTATTGAAGTATTATACTTGTTATATCAGGATCTAGCATCTGGAATAGGCATAGGATAAAAGCTATTTAAGGAGACATAATTCAAAGAAAATTAATAAAAACATAGTTTATTAATTATCTTACATTTATATTGATTTCCTTTTTTACACTCTCAACATAATATCCACTAAACATAGCGCGAAAATAGTCGCTATGTGTACATAAAAGCTCTTTGTTCACTTTAAAAACCTTGTTACCGACTCGTAAAAATACCTCTTCCATTTTTTTGATAAATGATAAAAAGGAAAACACTGAACTCATGCAATAGTTTAACTTTTTAAGGTTTACCGATTGTAGCGGCCAGTTGATATTTTAAATTGAAGCCGACCTAATATTACTTACATTTATGTAGGAAAAATAGACAAACAACGTTATAAAAACTAATACTAACTATTTCAAACGATTTATTTGTAAACACAACCTAGAACAGTTGACAGTTTTTTTTTTGCCTTCAGAGCTTTACAAAGATTTGCTAATGACGCAGAATACAGATTAAATGATTATTATGAAATTATTTTTAAGTGATGTACTTATTGCTGTAAGTCTTTAATGCGACGCCGAAAAATCTGTGCTCGTTGTATCAATGCACCACAGCTGTGCACAGAGTACTTTGTTGAGACTTTTTATAAACATCTTAGCAGGTAAAAGCTGTTTTAAAATCCTTATGAGATCCCTAGTTCTTTGCGCTCGGTCGCCCAAGGGTACGGGCCTCGAGGCATCGTCGCCTGATTTCCCCGCAAGGGCGCTCGTGCGAGGCACTCGGCAACAGGTGAGTGAGGCTGCAGCGAGAAATAGCCCATAGGTAACGTTCGACATATCACGTAAAAGACCTACTCCGCACGCTAGGGGTAATAATGGTACAGTAACTGGTAACCCTATTGCCGACAAACCGTCAAAGGTGATGCACATTTTTAAGCCGCATCCATACTATCGCTGGGCAAACAGCGAACAATAAACACAGACGGGCGGATGGATGTTTGCTCCTGCCATTCTGTAAATAGGTACTTAGGTAAAATTAAAATTAAGCATTCTTACGCCGTATTCAAGAAAAGGAAGAGTTTCTTTCGGTGGAACATATGTATACTTGGCACCGACTTATAAATGTTGTAGAAAATATTTATTTTTCTTTTTTGTTGTTTATCAAAGTCAGTGTTTGTGAAATTTTTTTTTTAAATAAAATAGTCCTAAGTTAGTCAACCCGCAAGTAAATGCTGCCACAAACTCGTTTGCCAATTTTTTCCCGTCCGGAATATACTAACCCGTTCGCCAAGCATGGTGTTGTTAGTGTTTGTTGATTGTAATCGCTTTTTGGGCTCGTGTTTGTGACAAACGTCCGTCCCACACGTGGCTTCAAAGGCTGCTAAATGAGCTTAGTATTAAAATTAACATAAATATGTATTTGTACACAACATCAAACATATTAACAAGAAAAACTGAAACATGGAGAAAGAAGTAGATTGCAAAAGGCGGCCTTATCGCTTAAAAGCGATTTCTGCCAGGCAATCTTACGAGAACTTATGATAGTTTATGTCTATGTGTGTGTTATTTATTATATGATTCTTTTTTGTGCATTTTTTATGTTATATAAAAATGTATAATAATTATACACCACCTGTTCGTTCTCGCTAATGTAAAAAGTTAAAAATTAATAATAATAATATTTAGTTTTGCACTGTAA
This sequence comes from Pararge aegeria, assembly GCF_905163445.1. NCBI lineage: Eukaryota > Metazoa > Arthropoda > Insecta > Lepidoptera > Nymphalidae > Pararge > Pararge aegeria. Next base: position 6,444,716 of record NC_053198.1, read on the forward strand.
AAAAATATTTGTTATTTTGGATCATGTTTCGGACCAAATTACTCTGTTAAACTCCAAACGTTACATCTTACGATAATATGAAGTGTTTTTCTTAGTTAATTATATTTTATTAATATGTACAAAGTATGTAAATATATTAATATTATAACTAACAAAAACATACTTAAAATTTCAGTATGTTTTACATTAACTACTGAGTATTATACATAGAAGTAAGTATTCACAGAGTAGGTATTTTGAATTTATTGGTTAGTCTTGTTGAACTTGTAGTGTATTAAAAATAAACTTGCAGTGCAGTTTACTAGGCTGCATATAGTTATTCATTTAAGGGTAATTGTATATCTTTTTATAACAAACTTCCAGATGTAATCCTGGAGATGTCTCTCAATAATTTCAAAGTTTATTAGGTTGGGGTAAAAGTTTCTGCGCATTTTTTAAGAAAGTTCAAAACATTTTGCAATTTGGTTTATTTACATTTAACTAGAGTATGTAGGTACCATTTTGTTTCATATCTTTTTTCCATCTTGTAGTTAGGTTAAATAAACAATATAAATAAAATATGACACTACCACACTTGTACTACCACACTTGTTCTTTTTTATAATAATAGCCTGTAATAGACAGAGAGAAGCGCGAGAAAGCAGAGTAGTAAAATTTTTACATTGATTAAGTTTCCTTGACCGATTTTCCTGAACATGCTAACCATTAGACCTACAGCCAATTGGTTATTGCTAAACTACGATACCATCATCTCCTATATTTCATTGACTGCCAAAGATATAAAGACATGAAAATTGTATAAATGCTTCTAACTTGACATTATTATCAATAGCATATAACAGTGCACTGGACTAAAGGCCTCTTCCAACATGGGCAGACAGGTTGGTGATTACAGTATATGGAAGTAGTAGCACAGAGAATGCTACTGCCCGTTCCCCTAATATTCCCTTACTGGGCCTCGTTCGACACCCAAGTGAAGAGGTGGTGACAACTGAACTCAAATCTACTGTCAACACAGCATTACACAACACATTTTTATTTGTTTGTTTTATTACACTATAAGTCAGCCCTTGACTGCAATCTCACCTACTGTTAAGTTATTGTTCAGTCTAAGATTGGAATGGGCTAACCTGTTAGGGGTATGGTATTTATATGAAAGTCAAACCCCTAAACAGTTTCTACAGTAACCAGCCACGGCCGAAACCTTTCACCTAGACATAACAAACTTACAATATTATCAAAACGTTTCTGTTTGCCGCATAAGGTATTGTTTATGATACTGAGGAAGATCTGTAAACACTGGGGGCATCGTCATAATCAACGAGCAAGACCCAGCTACGGCATTGACCCTCAAATTTTCCATTTTCATAGTAAGGACTCTTGGCTTTTCATCAGATAACTCATCTTTGTACTCTTCCACTGTTAGTTCATTGCACTCTGTTTGTGCGAATACCATAAGACAGTTACCTGTAACCAAAAAGATAAATATGATATTATCTCAAAGCTATTCAGTAGTTTGTCATACAACTTTTCATGTTTGTATAGCCATGCTGGCCATGATTGTGCAGTGTGGTGCAGTGGTTGAGCTGAAAATGTGAGATAATAATTATTTTTGTTATTGATTTAATGTATGTTTTATGCATAATTAAAAAAATATATTAAGTAGCATTCTGCACTCCTCTAGGTATATAAACTATAATTGGGTAATTTCATACTCCTCCATCCGCGCAATATTCGTAAAAAGGGGCACAAAGTTTTTGCTTCGCGTTTTAATCTTATACTAATACAAGCGGACCCCCGCGATTGTTGATACTTTCACGGACAAGCTGTCACACTACTATAGCCCCAAAGTAGACATAGTTAGTGTTATGGATACAAAGATGACTTATGAATATTTTTATGAATAATATATATTAATACTTATAATATACAGATATACAGTGTCTGGGTGCAGTTTCCAGCTGTGGGAATCGAACCCACAGCCCTGGACTAAAAACACACTGCGCCAATCTGCCGTCAAAAAGCTCTAGTACTAGTTAAATAACAATGGTACATGACTCCACTCAGGATTTCCACTGTTTTATTTTAAAGTCATCAATAACAATTTTTTTATCTATTGTGTTTCTCTTTGTATTTTGTATTTGTGTGTGCAATAAAGAATTTAATAATAATAATAATAATTGCAATTTGTCCATATCTTACCTGTATTGCAAATTGCAACCGTAACTGATGCACTCGTAAAGCCTACTATTCGATGTAGCTCTTTATCTATGTGAGGTCGAAACCTGTATAACTTTCTGTTCAGACTTTGGATGCAGTAAATATATTTTTCATAAGACTGCAGAAACTTTATTCTTCCACTGTCAGTACCAACAACCATCTCCCAAAAATCTCTATCACCGTAAGTTTCATGGCAGTAAATGCTATACCGTCCGGCTACATACACTTTGTGATTATGCGTACAAATTGCCACGGTTTCGATGCGATCAGGCAGATTTGCGATATATCTATAGCTTCTTTCTTTTAAGTCGCACACAATTGCTGTGTCCATCATCATCCTGTAAAATAAAATGATTGGCTGTTATTTTTGTCCGCATTGATTATGGTTTTGCTGGGATCCGAAGTAGCCGAGGTTACTCTCCGCCCTTTCAACTCTATGCAAAAAATCCTGCCGATTGGTTGCTATTCCTTCGCGCCCTAAATTTTCCAATCAATTTGATTTTTTGCACTGAGTCAGTTGAAAGGACTGAGAGTAAAATAGGCTACTTTTTACACAGAGGGCTTATTAAGACCTACGTATACAATACAATAATGGCTTCAGAGTATTGTTGTGCTGCCGCGCTTATGCAATGCATTAATAATGTTTGCGGAAAATCACGTTTATGACTTCTACGCAATCATGAGAAAAAGATCTGCATCAATGATGAACAGAATGTGCGGAAGCTCCAACAATATTTTGAAAATATTAAGCAATAAATGGGAAAATCCCTTTATGAAGCACTGGGTTGGTACACACTCACACACCAAGTGCTCAAGAGGGTACTAACCTTAGGATATTCCTAATTATTTATTATTTATAGGTTTGGCCAATTTTAATATAAAATATAGTAAATAAGATAATTGTTATTGTAGCTAGCTATTGTTGTAGCTATGGAGTTTTAGCTGAATTAAACGTTGTTATTACTATTCCAGAAAAAATAGATGGTTCCCATGGGATTTGTAAAAAACCGTTATAACCGTAACCGTATAAAACCGACAAACCAACCAAGTTTGCCCAGTTTCTACTTCCCAACTAAGATAACTAAAAACCATACTGAATGGGCATGAGGAAACCCCAACCCCAAGTAAATTTGCTTTGTACACTTCATGTATCTTATGTTCACAACCACAATTTATGGTACATAAATAATAAATAAATAAATAAATGGGAAAGGTCTGGAAGGAAAATCTTGGGTCATAGATATGATGGAATTCAAGTTGTTGTCAATAAAAGGAAAAGTTTGAGAAAGATAAAATATCATTAAAAATGCTTAGTGGGCATCATTATAAATTTATTCAGAATGTTTTCAGAGTCATTCATTCAGAGTTCATTGCTATAGGCTAAAACTTTATCAATGCTTAGCTTTCTTGATTTAAGGTGTTGAGTGACACGAGTTTGAAAGAACAATAATAAATTATCATTGTATAGTTTGTAAAATGCTTGTGCTCTTTTTTGTAAAATTTCATTAAGGCTTTTCCCTGAAACTAATACTTCAAGTCCTACTTACACTTGCAGTAAAGACTCATAAAACGTCTAAGAGGTGCAAGTTCAAGTTTCAGTACTGATGTTCAGTGCAAGTTTCAGTATGACTACTGACATTGATTGATGTTTAGATATTATTTCTTTGAATATTTTTAATACTAACCCATATTCATTAACACCTCCCACAATATACAGAAGATCTCCCGCAGTAGTGACACCTGCATTTCTCCGTGATGGTAACTCTACATTGTACAATGTCCATTTCTTCTTCAAAGTGTCATATACCTTAATATCTCTGAAAAATACTCCTGTCCCTCTTCCATATTCACCGCCAACAAACACAAGTTTTGTCAAACCCCAGGTAGTAGCATTCCAACCATGGAGATTTTTGTCCGCCACCTCTAAATATTGTTCAAATCCTTTATCCTCATCAAAAGTGTACAAACATTGTTGCGATTCTTCTGGTTCTTCATTATTTCTTATATGGCAGGACACCAAAGGCACATACTTCAGAAGGCGGGTAATACTATCTTTAATTATACTCAAAGATTCAGACCAAACACTTTCCGAGAACTTTTCACACAACTGATTTTTAAGATCATGCACCTTAGACTCCGATATTTCGTTTTTTTGTCTAGTTAAAAACAAGAGTAATTCTATGATTTCTAAGACTAAACTGTCTGAAAGGCGACTGACATAGTCACTTAATGTTTTCTTTATATCTACAAGATTGTCATAAGTAATTCTTTTCATGTCTAAACAAGCAAGAATTAGTAATGTATCATCCAGTTTATGGTTCTCGCAAAGCCACTTAAAACCAAAATGGAAAACATGAAATTCATTCTGTGAATCTAAATAGGGGTGAGACAAATACCATACTAAATTTTTGAGTGTCGTAATGTATTCTAGCTTCATAAAATTGAAAGAATACAGCCCACATGCTGAAGAAGTTTGTTCTAGTTGTTTATAAGATGCATATCGAGCGGCTAACATAATCTCAATACAGTTATTCAAACATAACCGACTATTCAAGAATTCCTGTATCTGCTCTATGAGTTGTGTTATTTGCAGAAAATTGGCTGCTACTGCTATTTCACCAATGGTTGAGAATGGGTATTCAGTTAGAAATATCATACCATGCATGTATTGAAGTATTATACTTGCTATATTAGGATCTAGCATCTGGAATAGGCAGAGGATAAAAGATATTTAATGAGACATTATTCAACGAAAATTAATAAAAACATTTGTTATTAATTATCTTACATTTATATTGATTTCCTTTTTTACACTCTCAACATAATATCCACTAAACATAGCGCGGAAATAATCGCTATGTGTACATAAAAGCTCTTTGTTCACTTTAAAAACCTTGTTACCGATTCGTAAAGATACCTCTTCCATTTTACCTCTTACATTTAATAAATGATAAAAAGGGAAACACTGAACTCAAGGTATAGTTTTACTTTTCATGGTTTACCGATTGTAACATCCAATTGATACTTTTAATTGAAGCCGACCTCATTTTAGTTACATTTATGTAGGAAAAATAGACAAACTACGTAGTATAAACTAATACGGACTATTTTATTTATTTTAAACTATTTATTTGTAAACACAACCTAGAATACAGTTGTCAGTTTTTTTTTGCCTTCAGAGCTTTACAAAGATTGGCTATTGACACAGAATACAGATTAAATGGTTATTATGAAATAATGATTGTGACTTTGACTTTGCCTTTGATTTTTTTTAGTGATGTATTTATTGCTGTGACTCTTTAATGCGACGCCGAAAAATCTGTTGTATCGTTGCACCACAGCTGTGCACTGAGTACTTTGTTGAGACTTTTTATAAACATCTTAGCAGGTAAAAGCTGTTTAAATCCTTATGAGATCCCCAGTACTTTGCGCTCGGCCGCTCGAGGGTACGGGCCTCGAGGCGTCGCCTCATTTCCTCGCACAGGCGCTCGTGCGAGGCACTCGATGACAGGTGAGTGAGGCTGCTGCGGCGAGAAATAGCCAATAGGTAACGTCGACATCTCACGTAAAAGACATACTCATCCTCATATGCGAAGCGTTGACGTGGGTATTACTGTCAGTTTACGCACACCGAGTTTTTCTCCAAGTTAAAATGTCAATTTTTTATTCTTTATTGCTTTTATATAAATAGACAAATGTTGAGAAAAAACACTATTTTTAAATCTCTATTATTTTTGGTCTTTGAGCACCTCTGAAAGGTGACAAAAGCGTTTGCGAAGTCTCCAAACGGATGCGGACAGATTAACTAGTGTACTGTCTACTACTGTCTACGGGCTTGAACACAAAACTGCGATACGACGCGATGCGAATTCGCAACGCAGAAAGTTGCGACACGAATTGCTGCGATGCGATTTCGTGCGGCAAGGCGTCTCCCAGGGTGAACATTCCTTCGACGACCGTCAACCGTACTAAACGTATTTTAAATTGAATACTAGGTCGTGACATGGATCGTAAAAAGAAGTGTGCACTTTTGTTATTGCTAAGGAGATACAGGAAAAAGAAACAAAGAAGATTTTGGGTTCATCCATTTATTACTGTTATGAATCCCGATGGGAACTATTTCCATCTAAAATATGAAGCTTTGAAAACCGACGAAAAAAAATTTTTTGAGTATTTTAGAATGAGCATATCTTCATTCGAACAGCTTTTAAGTTTATTATCACCATATCTTCAGAAACGATCGTACAAGGGGAGAATTCCTGTTATGCCTCTGGAAATGATTGGCCTCACTATCCGGTAAGTAAAGTAAAACATTAATTGTTTACATAAGTTTTTATTGAGAAAAGAGTTTTCCAAATATTACAATCGATTAAATTTACGTAAAATCAAAGTCTTCTTCAGTTGAAAGTGTGCTTAATATGCTTGAGGTAGAAAAATCATTACTAGGTGAATCAATTTGATCTGGTATGTAACTCGCAGATGACTGTGGACGTACAAGTGGCGTTTGTTGAGATGTAGCGAAATGTTGAGTTTGATAGCCACCCTGGTAGTTGCTATTCGGATAGTAGTAGCCGTGAGGTTGATGCAATTCTGTTAAAATTTGAAGAACTCTGCTCTGAAAGATTAGTGTTTTATTGTCATCTAACCTTTCAAGAGATGGTAGAATACCTTTAAAAAAAGATATGTGTCTATTCTCCGTTTCCTTTAAAATCTTTACAATATCATCTTCAAAATTATTATTAACCATCTTTCTTTTTGGTGGTTGCTTTTGGTAACGTGTTTTAGATGAACCTTCTTGATTATCTGGCTCATTTTCTAAATCTTTTATACTGGTAGTGGTCTCATTTTGTAAATTTTTCTTAAGAAATTGTAATTGTTTGTACAGATGGTATTCTTTTATATTTTTTGATCCAGACCCTGACCTACTTGCATCTTTGAGTTTCTTTTCATATTTATTAAAGGTATCCTTAATCCCCCTCCATCTTTGTATTACTGAATTACCTGCAAAAAAAATAGACAATATTTAATTTATGTATGTTTATATCGTTTTAGGTTAGTGTTCTTTACTTTTCAAGTTTATTATATAAATTAATCCTTTTTTTTTCTATTTATGTTACAGATTCCTAGCGACCGGAAATGAAATCAGAAATATACATTTAGATTATTATCGAGGAATAAGTACAGTTGCTAAAATAATACGATTAGTTTGTAGTGCAATATGGAAATTTTGTTTAAATGAAAACATACCAAAAATAACGCAACAGCTGTTTGAAGAAATTGCTGCGAACTTTGACAAGAAAGCCAACTTCCCTAACTGTATTGGAGCCGTTGATGGGAAACATATTCGTATTCGTAGTCCCTCAAACAGTGGATCACTTTTTTTTAATTACAAGGGCTACAATTCAATAGTTTTGTTAGCTATTGTTGACTCGAAATACAGATTCATCTATGTGGACATAGGAGCGTATGGAAAGGAAAGCGACTCCACTATTTTCCACAACACGAAATTGTACGACTTACTGATGAGAGGTGATTTGCCTACACCAACATCGAGGCCGTTACCGGGTTTTCAAGAACCGGTTCCATTTGTTTTTGTCGGAGACGAAGCTTTTTCTATTTCGAATAATGTCATGCGCCCTTATTCTGGCAAGCATTTGTCCGTTAAACAAAGAGTATTCAACTACCGTTTGAGTAGGGCAAGAAGATATGTCGAGTGTACTTTCGGCATACTGGCCAATAAGTGGCGAATATTTCACCGGCCCATTAACGTCTCATATAATTTTGCAATAGACATTGTCAAGGCTTGTTGCATACTACATAACTTTGTAATTAACCGTGATGGATTAGACACCCCTGTTGAAATGATCATAGATTCTGAACTACAACCACTTCAACAACAACTTACCACTTCGAATGTAGGTAGTCAGGTAGTAAGTGCAAATATAATAAGAAACGAATATTCGGATTACTTTACTAGTGAAGTTGGAGCATTAAGCTGGCAACTACAAAAAATTTAAGAATATACAATGCGGCTTACATTGCTGCTCGCTTTCTTGATATTAAGTCAATACAACAGGTACAAAAGGATCACATCGCAAAACTAAAAATCGGCCCAGTGCGAGTCGAACTCGCGCACGAAGGGTTCCGTACTATTATCTATAATAGAAAACACGTTTATTGTATGGGGACCCCCCTTAATATATATATTTTTTTAATTTTTAGTATTTGTTGTTATAGCGGCAACGGAAATACATCATTTGTGAAAATTTCAGCTTTCTAGCTATCACGGTTTTTGTCTACTTACCAAGTTTAGTTTTTTCATTGTTTTCTTTTTCCTCGAAATTTGGAAATAAACTTTTACATACGTCCTTCCAAGCATCTTGTTTGATGAATTTGTTTTTATAATCTTCATTACTAGTGTCCCAAAGAACAGGGCGCTCCTCAATCAGTGATATTAAAAAATCAACGTCGTACTCTGTCATTTTTTTACATTAAAGTACACGTCTTGCCCACGCGCAGTCTCAGAGCGAACTAAACATAATATGGTCAACAAGTGTGACGTAACATCGCAGAAATACGCGATGCGAATCAGTTCGTATGTTCTTGCGGTGGGTCGTGCGAGGTCGCAGGTTTTTGCGATGCGACGTCGCACCGCAGTTTTGTGTACAAGCCCTACTTCTCTCGGTCGAACATATTATGTATACTTGGCACCGACTTAGAAATGTTGTAGAAAATATTTATTTTATCTTTTTTTTTATTTATTTTTATTTATCGTAAGTTAGTCAATCATGGCCATGGTTTCCCGTTTGTGATAAACGTCCGCACACGTGGCATTAAAGGTTGCTAAATGAGCTCAGTATTAAAATCAACAGAATTAAAATTAATATAACTCTGTATTTGTTAACAAGAAAAACAGGAACATGGTTAAAGACGTAGATTGCAAAAGGACCCCTTATCGCTTAATATCGATCTCTGCCAGACAACCTTACGAGAACTTTTAATAATTTATATGTAATATAATGTACGACGGGCGCTTCGCTTCACATAATTAAAAACGTGGCAAAAGCATATTATCTTGCTCATCGATGATGACTTGCCTGGTTTATTTTAGGTTCTTAAGTATTTATGGGTTAATTTTTTCTATTAAAACTGTTCTTTTTTGTGCCATTTTTATTTTATATTATATAAAAATGTAGGTTTATAATAATTTTACACCACCTGTTCGTTCTTGCTAATGTTGTCCTAATCCTAATGTTGCATGGCAGAGATCACTTATAAGCAATAAGACCGCCTTTTGTGTTCTACTCTTCTTTGCATTTCTATTCATCTTTTATTTCCCTAACTTCAGAGTGGTGTACTAATAAAATTTAAAAATAAACAATAATATGTTGTTTTGCACTGCAAAAAAAGATTTGTTGTTTTGGATCATGTTTCGGACCAAATGACTCAGTTAAACTACAAACGTTTAATCTTACGATAATATTAAGTGTTTTTCTTAGTTATTTATATTTTATTAATGTGTACCAAGTATGTAAATATTTAAAATATAACTAAGAAAAAAATATTTAAAATTTTAGTATGTATGTATTTCCATTAACTACTGAGTATTTTACGTAAAAGTAAGTATTCACAGAGTAGGTATTTTGAATTTATTGGTTAGTCTTGTTGAACACAGTAGTATGACACGAGTGTGAAAGGGACGCTACCGCAAGCCACTCGCCACTTCATTTTTCGAAAGACCAACATGAAAATAAGCGTCGACGAAGAGTAACGAGGGGGCCTTCTTCGCACTCGCCACCGCAGGCCTACACTCGCAGACCGTGAAATGGTTATCGGCGTGTAACTGACATACCATTTTGCCTACCACTGGAGACAACTGTGTTCGGATCTGCCGTCACCACATGGCATCTGTATTGCTTAACAGCGTCAAAATAAACATCAAGTTCATGTCCGTTACCTTGTCTTATGCCATCTAGCTAAACATGTATTTTTAACAAATAAACCTACAAAAAAAATGGGTCCAAATAACTTAGAGAGGAACAAAGAACAGAGAACACAGGGACAGTAGAGTAGACATACAACTAATACTAAAAAAAACGAATATAGCATTCGTTTTTACGTACGTACGGTACGTAGATTCCCTAAAACAATGTGATGCTCAAGTGGAAATGGGCAGACCATGTAACCCGGTGTTCTGAATTCCGATAAGAGATGGTTATAGTTGTTAACGAAATCATCTGCAGTCTATTAAGATCAGACTGCCGGGCTCCGGCCTCGCCTCTCATAGAAGAGACGGTTTTAGAGCAGACGGTACTAGAGCTGTACACTTAGTAGTATTAGTAGTATGGTAGACCTTAGGTACGTTAACATAGTAGTGTAACGTAGTATACACTAAGGAAAACTAAAAGAAATAACGATATAATGATAGATAGCTATTTATTTATTGTATTGTCTGTAAAGCGGTATTTATAGCACAACTCCTTACGATTAGAATAATGGGTGCTTATAGGAAATAAACTAAATTTTTTCTAACTTATCTTATAATTTAAACAATATTTTCATTACTTTTTAGTTATAAAATATAAAAAAAGCAAGTGCGGTAAAATACACAAAAACAAACAAGATAATCGTTTTATGTAAGTGTTTTTATTATTTTCTTAACAATAGTAAAATAGTTTTTTAAAAAGAATAAAAATATTGTTTAGTCTATACGTATTCTTCGTCACCTCAAATTAAATTAAGTACCGCAAGGATAAAATAAATAAATAATAAAGCGATTCATTTTTTTAAATAGTTACAAGCCCAAGCACAGAATATTTTACAGAACAAGTTTGTGGACATTACTCGCAGATGTAAGGACTAAGGCGGACTAATGTTAAGTTATAGCGCTATTCTTGTCGTATTGAAAAATAAGTTAAAAAATGCTCTCCTTTAGCTCCATTTAGATTTGCTGTCCCAAGTCGATCGCATAGAAGGTAACTACTATTTATATGGTATGGAAAAAGCGCCACCTAATTACAAAATTCGGAAACAACGTTGTCAATAGATTAGATTTCACACGATCGCAGAGAAGTAAACGTAGATTGAAAATCTACCACTTTGAACGTGGTGAAAACGGCATTAGCTTCGTGTTTAAATTCGCAGGAAGTAATAAAAGTGACGGAATATCTTGTTTTAAGATAGAAAATTTATAATATTATAAGATAATCTATTCAATATTTTTAAACACTAACAGCTAACCAGTAAAAACAAAAATTTGAAAAATAATGGTTACACGAAAAGTCGGTCCGGTCTAAATTTTTATAGTTAGTATAAAAAACTCAACTGTATGTTAGTGAAACAGTTAGCACACGACAGGCAGTGCTACTGTTCAAAGCTTTGTTGTGGATCTTGCAGATAATTATTTCTACCTACGTATCTTTTCTATAGCGATAGACGAGATACTGGATAGACATCTCGTTGTCCGTAAGCTCGGGCTGGTAAACCACCCTGTGCACGTCATTGTTCAATACCTTGTTTTTATTTTTATTATTAATATTATTAATGCGTTGCACTTGTTGTTTTGGTTTTTTTTTTTTGATTTTTTTTGAATTTTGATAATTTTTGTAAGTATGTAATTTATTTTTTACCTGTCTCCTACTTTTTGTGCTGGGTACAAATAAAGTGTAGCACTACCACACTTGTACTTAAATTTACCATGGTCTGTTTCCGTTCTTCTTTTTAATAATAGCCTGTAGTAGACAGAGAGAAGCACGAGATTTCTATAGTAGTTAAATTATATTGACAATATATAGTTTCCTTGACCGATTTCCCTGAACGTGCTAACCATTAGACCTACAGCCAATTGGTTATTGATAAAATACGATACCATCATCTCCTATATTTCATTGACTGCCAAAGATATAAAGACATGAAAATTATATAAATTCTTCTAACTTGACATTATTATCAATAGTATATAACATTGCACTGGACTAAAGGCCTCTCCCAACATGGGCAGACAGGTTGATTACAGTATATGGTAGTAGTAGCACAGAGAATGCTACTGCCCGTCGCCTTATATTCCCTTACTGGCCTCGTTCGACACCCAAGTGAAGAGGTGGTGAGAACTGAACTCAAATCTACCGTCAACACACAACATTACACAACACATTTTTTTTGTTTGTTTTATTCCACTACAAGTGAGCCCTTGATTGCAATCTCACCTACTGGTAAGTGATTATTCAGTCTAAGATCAGTCTACGACGGGCTAACATGTTAGGGGTATGGCATTTATATGAAAGTAAAAACCCCTAATTAGTTTGTACAGTAACCAGCCACGGCCGAAACCTTTAACCTAGACATAACAAACTTACAATATTATCACAACGTTTCTGTTTGCCGTAAGAGGTATTGTTTATGATACTGAGGAAGATCTGTACACATTGGGGGCATCGTCATAACCAAGGAGCAAGACCCGGCTACGTCATTGACCCTCATATTTTCCATTTTCATAGTAAGGACTCTTGGCTTTTCATCAGCTAACTCATCTTTGTACTCTTCCACTGTTAGTTCATCGCACTCTGTTTGTGTGAATACCATAAGACAGTTACCTGTAACCAAAAAGATAATTATGATAATATCTCAAAAGTTATTCAGTGTTTTGTCATACTACTTTTCATTTTTGTAGAGCCATGCTAGCCATGAATGTGCAGTGTGGTGCAGTGGTTGAGCTGAAAGTATGAGATAATAATTATAACAAAAAGAATACCTGGTAAAGTTTCTTTTGAGTTTCTTCTTAGATCAGGGCATTGACCCTTAAAACCTTGCTTTTGAACCCTTCTAGTATATTATCAGTACCATGTACCTGCACATTTTTATGCAATGTATGCATCTATGGGCGGACTTTAAACAGAGACACCAAAAGAAAAAAATATTAATGTTAGTATGGACTACTAGATTTTCTTACCTAAATTGCACATTGCGGCTGGTAAATTTGATAAGGATGTAATTGGTTCCAACTCTTTATCTATTCCTGGTCTAAACCTGTATAGTTTTCTGAAATAACCTTGCATACAGTATATGTAGTTGTTATATGACCTCAGAAATGTCATTCTTATATTTGTGCGTACTGCCATCTGCCAATGATCCTTGTCTTCATAGGTTTCATAACAATAAATGTTTTTGTGTCCCGCTGCATAAACTCTGTCATTATGTGTACAAACTGCTGGGTTTTGTATGGCGTCAGGTAAATTTGCTATACTTCTACAGCTTCTTTCTTTTAAATCGTAGACAACTGCAGTCTCTAACACTACCCTGAAAAACAATTTCATCATCTTCAATGAGTCTCCTCTAAAACTGAAAATGGTTGAGGACACAGTCCATCACAATGGCCAAGTGTCTGCGCTTGGCCATTGTAGACTGGTAGACTTCACACACCTTTGAGAATATTATGGAGACTTTTTAGGGATTCAGGCTTCAAGTGATTCACAATGAAAAACGCTTGTAACTCTAAAATGTTATACATGGGTGTCAGGAATTGAACTTGGTTCCCCCAAAACGGAATCTAAGGTTTACAAATTCCACAATCCAGTGATCACAGGACACACATTTACACATAAATAATAATTTAATTTACAGTAAGTTAATGAAGCAGTAAATCAATGCATATAAGAATTTTAATGAACGTATTGCACTTGGCAATAATGCTCATCATCATAGTGATAAATAGTTTACTTAGACCTCACTGCTGACCACAGGCCTAAAACTGTGTCATAAGAGACATGAACACTCCATCTGCTATGGTGATCATTTTAATAAACTCAATTCAGCTACTTTTAAGAGCACTTCCAGAATATGTCAGGCTGCATAGGTTGAACATGTTGAGATTTGATGTGAACATAACAATTTATTACTAATATTAGCATCTAGGTCTATTATAAATATATACACTCATCTGGAAAATACAAACCTAAACTCACCTACACCTCCGACTATATAAAGGAGATCTCCAACAGTTGTAACACCTGCATGTCTCCTTGATGGCAGCTGCACACCAAACTGTGTCCATTTCTTCTTTAAAGTGTCATAAACCTTAACATCTCTCATGAAGATCCCTGTCCCTCTTCCATGTTCACCACAAACAATTACAAGTTTTGTCAGACCCCAAGCAGCAAGATTCCAACCCCAAAGGTTCTTCTCTGCCACCTCTAAATACTGTTCAAAGCCTTTGTCCTCTTCAAAAGTATACAAATAATGTGGTAATAATTCTGGTTTGTGATTTTTCAGTAACTGGCAGGGTACCACAGGAATATATTTAATAAGGCGGGTTCTACTATCTTTTACTATACTCAATGATTCAGACCAAACATTTTCTGAGAACTTCTCGCATAACTCTGTTTTATGCTCACGCAAACTTGATTCTGATATTTGGAGATTTTTATTAGTTATATTCAAGAGACAATCTATGATTTCTGAAACCAAACTGTCCGAAAGTTGACTAACATAGTCATTCAAATATTCCCGTATATCCATCAGATTTCTATTAGCAACACTTTTCATGTCCAAACAAGCAAGTACTAATAAAGTATCGTCCAATTTATTGTTCTTGCAAAGCCACTCAAACCCAAATTTAAAAACATACAATTCATTTTGAGAATCTAAATAGGGGTGGGACAGATACCATACTAATCTTTGGATTGTAGGAATGTACTCTGGTTTCATAGAATTGAAAGAATACAGTCCATAAGCAGCAGAATACTGTTCTAAATGTGTATAAGACGCATTTTGAGCAATTGCCATAGTCTCAATCCAGTTGCTCTCACTCAATTGAATATCTAAGACATACTGTATCTGCTTGGTAAGTTCTGTTATTTGCAGAAAATTTGCTGCTATTGCAATTTCACCAATTGTTGAGAGTGGATATTCAGTAAGAAGTATCATACCCATTTGCATGTATTGAAGTATAATACTTGTTATATTGGGATCTAGCATCTGAAATATATAAAACATTTGTCTATTGAGAGAAATGTCGATTAGCACTATTTACGTTAAAAACATAATCATATAACTTACATCAATATTAATTTCTTGTTTTTCGCTCTCTACGTAATACCCACTAAACATAGCGCGAAAATAGTCACTATATTCACACAGAAGGTCTTTGTTCACTTTAAAAACCTTATCACCGATTCGTAGAGAAACCTCTTCCATTTTCTTTTAATATTTATTTAAAACACTGACGAATGAAGATTAGCAAGCTTTTCCGATTCTACCATTAATTAATTTATATCGATAGAATTATATATTCGTCTACAAACATTTTCTACTTTTAGTGAGTTTTCGTGATTTCGATTGTTTTTTTTTTCAGGTTACATTTCTGTTTTGAAGTCAAAATGCCAATTGGTATATGATTGACATTTAGTTTTTTTTTTACAAGAACAGGAAAAAGGCTTTGGTCTCTAATTCTTTTAAGATTACAGTCAATTGATTGACAGTTTAGACTGACTATAGTCCAGTGGGCAAGCTGATTGGTTTATATCTGAGAATATGATACGTAGGTACACAGAGCAAGGTTTAAAAAAAACTAAAGTAATATGGAGGGAAACTTTGACATAAAGAAATAAGCACGACTTGGCATTTGGCACGACCTGTTCTTTTATTTTATTTACCTCTTTGTTATTAATTTAAATAAATACGTTTCGTTAAACAGACTGAATTTGACGGTGACTTAAGACTTCAATGTGTTCAAACCTATTCGCAATAATTCTAATACTATCTCAACTGTCAAAAAGTTTCTACAAATTATAAAGACAAAGTTGAATGAAAGCTGCAAAAGTACAAACAAACAAATATCGATGGTTTCTCTGTCCGAATATTGCAACTTTTATAAGAATTTATTTTATTAGTTATTTGGGAACTGGGTGATTCGTGTGCTATTTAATCAAATGACTGCTGCTACAGCATCCGCAACAACTGTAACCGCCGACGAAGATCTAGAGGATTGTGGTCCCCAGCTGATCAGTAAACTAGAGGTAAGACTGCGACCGAAAAAAATGGAAGTTGCCCTTTCTAACAATTAGTCTATCGAAATGGGAACCAATCAGTTCAGAGCCCATGAATTTTATTGCAAAATAAATGTTTCGTGTATGGGACAAGCTGTGATTGGCTAGCAGTTAATCTGCCAGCATTGTGACTAGCAAACTAAGCACATGTGGGCACATAATTCACAAGCAACTCTCACTGAGGCTATGTCTTGTGTGGAGCTGGAGCGTTTTATAATAGTGTGTGTGTACCATCCCCCCTCAGGTGATTTCAACCAATTCGAGGATGTAATGGAAGATGTCCTTAAGCGATTGTGTATGTCTACTAAAAATGTAATAGTATGCGGGGATTTCAATGTTGATATCTTATTACATAATACTACTACGACTAGGTTGTTAAACTTATTTAAATGCTTTAATTTGAATAATGCTTTCGATGAACCTACTAGAATCACAGCAACTTCAGCATCTTGTTTAGATAATATTTTTTTTAACTGTGATATCTTAGGTAAATCGATATTAAACAATTTAAGGTCAGATCATTGTGGCCAACAAATTACTGTTGTTGGTACAAATAGAAATAAACATATTGTTAAGTACAGGCCGATAACTCAGAGTAAACTAACGCGATTTAAAGGTGAAATATCAGCCAAAATTCCTGCTCTCTTTTTTGAAAACTGTCATCCCGACAATCTTTATCGTACGCTTTTCAATCAAATAGAAAGTGCATTTAATAAAGTATTTAATTTTAAATACATAGATTCTAATAAAAAAATGAGGTTTAGTGATTGGGCGACTATAGGCATTTACAAAAGCAGGGATAAGTTGTATGAGCTATATGATGAAAAACAATACAATCAGACTCCAACTTTCCTTGAATATGTAAAAAGTTACTCCAAAACATTTAAAAATGTTTGTAGACAAGCTAAGTCGCTATACATTAAAGATCGGATAGTAAAATCTGAAAACAAAATACAAACAACCTGGAAAATTGTTAATAATGAATCTGGGAAAACTAAATCTCGAGACGGAAATTTTGAATTAATTATTAATAATAATATGGTAACTACTGATACAGAAGTTGCTAGTACTTTTGAAAACTTTTTTCAGAATGTTCCTATTTTGTTAACAGATTCACTAAATTCCTCACCTACTGCAGCTCAGAATTTATTAAGAGGCAACATTAATGAGTGCAAAGTTTTATTTCATTTCAAACATATAGATGCATCGGATATCAGTAAAAACTTCAAGTTGTTAAAATTAAAGAAAACAGGTGATATATGGGGAATGTCGGTAAAGGTAATATCTCAAATTATTGACGTCATTGCTCCTCTTTTAGCCATAATTTTCAATGAATGTGTTGATTTAGGTACTTTCCCGAACCTAATGAAACATAGTAAACTCATTCCTCTATTTAAATCTGGTAATAAAAATGATATAAACAATTACAGACCTATCTCAATCTTACCAGCTCTTAGTAAGATATTTTAAAAAATTATATTTAATCAACTCTTATATCATTTTAATGTAAATAACTTACTACACCCTGAGCAGTATGGCTTCACTAAAGGTCGTAGCACAACGGACGCAGGCGCTAAACTTATAAAACATGTTTATGATGCCTGGGAATGTTCACAGAACGCCATGGGTGTTTTTTGTGATCTATCTAAAGCTTTCGATTGTGTTGATCATAAAACCTTGCTTCTTAAGCTAAGCCACTATGGTATCCAAAACGTTGCACTAAATTTGGTTGCCTCTTATCTCAGCAATAGAACCCAAAGAGTTTGCATAAATGATGCAAAGTCTCAGGGTTCAAATACCTCAATGGGTGTCCCACAAGGCTCGATTTTGGGTCCTTTTCTATTTTTAGTGTATATAAATGATCTACCGTACCATGTCAGTGGAACATGCGACATTGTATTGTTTGCAGATGATACATCTCTAATTTTTAAGACTGATAGGAGTAAAGATAACTCTGACGAAGTAAACCGTGTTATGTCGCATGTGTCGCACTGGTTTACAGTTAACAACTTACTTTTAAATGCAAAAAAAACAAAGTGTGTCGAATTTATCTTACCAAATGTAAAGAAAATTGATAAAAATATAATGATAAATGGTGAAACACTAAAAATAGAGACTTCCACAGTTTTTCTGGGCGTGACCTTGGATAATAAGCTACAGTGGGGTGCCCATATAGATTCACTAGCGGGTAAACTAAGCTCGGCTGCCTACGCAGTCAGAAAAATTAGACAGATTACTGACGTTGAAATAGCTAGGCTAGTTTATTTTGCGTACTTTCATAGTGTTATGTCCTATGGAATCTTGTTATGGGGTAAAGCAGCTGATATCGAAACTATATTTATATTGCAGAAAAGAGCTGTACGGTCAATATATAAACTTAAATCACGCGAATCCCTCCGTGAGAAGTTTAAAGAAATAGACATACTTACTGTAGCTTCACAATCTATCTATATATATATAATGAAAATGGTTTTCGTTTGAGGCTCAATCACGCCTAAACCACTGATCGTATCGACATGAAACTACCACCATTCGATGCGAAATTTTTCCTAGATGGTTTATGGCTATCTATTTTTTGAATTCCAACATTCCTTCATTTTTTTATTGCTGTTTTACTTTTATGAACATTTATCCCGCTAATAAAAACAAAAGATAAGCATTTTCTCTTGATTCTTTTGTTTTCATGGATTTCAACAGAGTGTATTAAACGGATTATGGTTTTTACATTCAGCTAAGAATCTACTCACGGTAGTGGAGAACGGCTGGACCAATTGGGGTTTTTTTTATCTTCAGAATTGTCAGGAGAAAATTTTGTATGTAAGAAAATTTTAAAAAAGCCCGATAAAAAGTTAAAAATTTCGATGATAATCGAAGAATTCCCATCTATATAGTCACTCACCACGAAATCTCGGGAACCATAAGACTTAGAAACGTGAAACTTGGTAGGAATATTACTTTTGCTATGTAGAGGTCAGCTATGAATAGATTTTAAGAAATTCATTCCCCAAAGGGGATTGCGGGTATGACGGGAAATATGGTAGGAATCTTTTATTATTCACATAAAGAACATCTCAAAATGGATTTCAATAAAGTCTACTTCCGACAGGAATTGCGGGGGTGGGTGTTAAAATCTAAAATTTTTATTTCTAACCTGTAACTTCTACAGACTCCAAATTTGGTGGGGATCTTCGTGTATGTAGGGATATTCGTGTATTTCCTTACAACAATCGTCTTTTTGGCAGCGGAGAAAAAGTCATTGAGAGGTTTCAAAAACTTAACTTTACATGTAGCTATCCAATCAACGGACTAAGAATTTTACATTCATTTTACTTTTGCAGACTACATAACCGACGAATTCTTTTATTGCGGGATCGCGGAAATGTAACAGATTAAAATGAATGCATTTTCCAAGCACATGAGATGTGGAAAAGAAATTTAGTTACTTATTCCAATAGAATTCATAAAAAACATGCACAATTAATTTTCTATAAAAAATTGATGTCACGGAGAAAATTTTAGTTAACAGAAAATTCGTCGCACTTGAACCTAGACAGATTTCAACTTCACATATGAGACTTGCAATGACTTTAACTTAAACTTTCAATGCTCATTTCAAATTTTTTTCTTCATGTCAATTATTATTAATTTTTGGAAGAAAGGCACGGAAATGTTATAATGATTGCACATTGAAAGTTACAATGAATATTAGTGAGAAAAATCACCTGGATGAAAGATACAGGCTAAATCGATGGAATTTGGAATTTGAGTAAGTCTAAACAATATCGATGCTTACAGTTCTATCCGCGGGGCCTATTTATGTTCATACAAAAATAAAAAAAAAGGAGAATAATAAAAATATGAAAAAAATAAATAAAAATGAAACATAAAATGTAATTTATTTCCTTTTTTCAATTCGTCCAGCGAAGCGGGCGGGAAACGGCTAGTATATTTATAACAATATAGTATTTGTAAGACAACATATTAGTCTTTATAAACAAAAAGTGGACATAAACAGTCGACTTACAAGAAATGGTCATAAATTAGTGTCATCTGCATATCGTCTGCGTAAGGTACAGGGATCATTTGTGGGATTGAGTATACGCTTTTATAATATTATTCCTAAGGTGATTTTGGACCTGCCAATGCACAAGTTTAAAGAATTTGTTAAAACACATTTATTACAGCGAGGTTACTATACAATTGATGAATTTTTTAATGACAAGGTTGCTTGGAAGCATCCGGCTCCGCTTTCAGCTCTCACAAGATAGAAAAATGAATGTTAAAATGCAAAATGTAAATTGTTGATGTTGGAAAAGAGCAACTGCTGAGTTTCTTGCCGGCTTCTTCTCGGTAGAATCTGCCTTCCGAACCGGTGGTAGAATCACTACAAACAGACAGACTTGACGTTTCAAAAGTGCTTATATTAGGCCTACTTGAAATAAATGAATTTTGAATTTGAATTTGAATTTTATGTTTTGATAAGGCTATTTTTGAGCAGTATGTGCTGGTGGTGATGCAGTCATTAAAATGTTTTTAAACATTTTTAAATATTAACTAACACTAGACATGTTATATTGCTGCCTCAGGACTGGTTGAGTAAACAAACAAATTTTATAAACTGCAGTTTTTGCTGATAAATCATTTCTTGTGCTTTTTGTACTTTTGATGATTGTCCAGTTTATTCTTGAACAGATTCATTGATAAGTCACTACATCTACAAGAAGGCGTCCCACAGGTGTATAACTACATTCTGTGGTGTATACTGAGAAAGTCGTACTCATAATGTTGCCTGGCAGAGATTGCTACAAAGCGATAAGGCCACCTTTTGTATTGTACTTCAATCTTTGTATTTCTTTTCTTCTTTGATGTGCCTAACTTCCTATAGCGGTGCAGAAAGAGTTAAATAAATATTAATAAATAGTGATCAAAGGATTAGATGATGATGTTGATGATGAAGTATGTTATCTGGATAGTAGAGTACTGGTATATATGGTGATACTGTATACTCCATCTATAATGTACTCAGAGGCTCATATGCTTCTAAATTTTCTTATACAACACATTGAGTTGTTATTTCAGCTGTCGAATAAAATTAATGATAAATAATATTTACCTATTATAAAAAAATATTTTACTTATATTTAATAATATAAGTAAAATGTTTTAATAATGTGTGTTAGAAGTTAAAAAGAAACTAATTAACTTATTTTGAAGGGAAATGGTATCACATCAGGTGATGTCAAAAAGTTGGAAGAGGCAGGATATCATACAGTTGAATCTGTGGCATATGCCCCTAAGAAATGGTTGATCACAATAAAAGGCATATCTGAAGCAAAGGCAGACAAAATATTAGCAGAAGCTTCAAAATTGGTACCTATGGGATTTACTACAGCCACAGAGTTTCACCAAAAAAGGTAATTTTTTATTACACTTATTATTTGGTCTTTCCAATTTGGCTTTTTATTAGAGGTACTGTCTGTCTGGGTGCAAAAAGTTGAGAAATTACCAAACAGATTTTCATACTTCTCATTAATCAATAGAGTGACTCATGTGGAAGGTAGTGTATATCTTATTAAGGTTTTCTGTAAATTGTCTGAAATTAAAGATGTCATACCAATTTGGAGCTTTACTGGCGTAAGCCGCGAAAATGATTGATGATACATTAAAATAATGTAATAAATGTTTAAAGTAATCATTATTATCTACAAAAAAGTCCAGGAGGATATATGTCTAACTGTTTTGGTTAAGTCACAATAAACACTTTTTGTTATTATTTGTTAAGAAAATATTTAAAAGAAGTTAAGTTAGAAATTTGAAAGCTGTCTCTCTAAAATGCCTATTTTTATTATTATTCATATGAGAGCAAATTTAAATTTTATTCAGATAAATATTTATTTCAGAGCAGAAATTATACAGCTGACAACAGGTTCAAAGGAGTTAGACAGGTTACTAGGAGGAGGCATTGAGACAGGCTCAATCACAGAGATATTCGGGGAGTTCCGCACAGGAAAAACACAGTTATGCCACACACTGGCTGTCACTTGCCAGGTAACATTAATATTGTCTGATTTAAACATAGATTATAGATAGATTTACGCTTCTGTGTATGTTAACAAATATAACAAAGACTAATTTTTCAGCTGCCAATAGAGCAATCGGGTGGCGAAGGGAAGTGTATGTACATAGACACAGAAGGTACCTTCCGCCCAGAGCGGTTGTTAGCCGTTGCACAACGCTACGGTATGGAGGGAGCTGCTGTACTCGACAATGTGGCATATGCCCGAGCATACAACACAGATCATCAGTCACAGTTGTTGGTGCAAGCCTGCGCTATGATGACAGAGTCCAGGTAGATATCATATTTCATTACTTCACCGACAGTGGTAGGGAAGGCAAAACAATTTGACCAAAACCCGCATTAATGCTGTAGAGGTATCCAGTCATATTATTATGAAATGTTAATTTAATTTTTCATAATTTTCCTAAGGCAGATTCTACCGAGAAGAAGCCGGCAAGAAACTCAGCAGTTTCTCTTTTCCAACGTCAATAATTTACATTTTACTTTTTAACATTCATTTTCTATTTTGTGAGAGATGAAAGTGGAGCCGGATGCTTCTAAGCAACCTTGTCATTAAGAAATTCATCAATTGTATAGTAACATGCTGTAATAAATGTGTTTTAACATATTCTTTAAACTTATGCATTGGTAGGTCCAAAATCACCTTAGGAATCATATTGTATTATAATATGATTCCTAAGACTTCCTAATTTATTATTTTATATTTGTAATCTGGATAAGTATTAGTGTGTATTAGTGCGTAAGTATGTATATAATAATAATACATAATAATCCCAATCGGTTTCCCTTGGTTTCTTCTAATCCTAATGTTGCCTGGAAGAGATCGCTACTAAGCGATAAGGCCGCCGTTTGTATCCTACTTTTTAAATTTCTTCTTGTTTTTTTTTTCTATTTTAGTGTATATATAGAAATAAAAAAAAAATTGCAGGTATTCCTTGATAATAGTGGACAGTGCAACGGCCTTGTATAGGACGGATTACTCCGGCAGGGGAGAGCTCAATGCGCGACAACTGCATCTCGGCAGGTTTATGAGGATGCTTCTCAGATTAGCCGATGAGGTATTTACTTTTATGTAAATTTCTAGCTTCTATAGAGTATTCGGCGATGGGTAATCAAGCGTTCGACAACACACAAATAATAAATAAATATACAACGACAATACACACATCGCCATCTAGCCCCAAAGTAAGCGTAGCTAGTTTTATGGGTGCTAAGATGACTGATGAATAATTTTATGAATAGATAAATACTTATAAAATCCAGATAACACCCAGAAACATTCATGTTTATCACAGAAACATTTTCGAGTTGTGGCATTCGAACCCACGGCCATAGACTCAGAAAGCAGGGTCCACTGCGCCAATCGGCCGTCAAATGAAAAGAAGAAGGGTATTTGACTGTATTAAAAACGTCACTTGTGCTGGTATTATGAAAATTAAGCTTAAGTTGCTATACTCTGCGAA
Source organism: Pararge aegeria (assembly GCF_905163445.1). NCBI lineage: Eukaryota > Metazoa > Arthropoda > Insecta > Lepidoptera > Nymphalidae > Pararge > Pararge aegeria. The sequence goes on from NC_053198.1 coordinate 6,468,520, forward strand.
AAGCAGGAGCATATGTATGATGTAATTTATAATTTCTTTAATCTTTATACTACACACTAAAGCAGATCTTCGGAAATGTACCCTCTACGCACGTTTCGCTCAGAAACCGGAGCAACTTAACTAAATATAACACCATACAGATTCCCCTGCTTTTCGCGGAGTATAGCAAATTAAGCTTAATTTTTTACAATATACCATAGAATTTCGCAAAGTAACGCATGCTTCTATCCCATACTTGTTCTGGTGTAAACCTCAAAGATTATTATTTTACAAAACTAGAAAATATAGCAAAAAATCATAAAATAAAATAATTTTTATTTTATTTGGTGGTGGTAAGTGATGATGCAGTCTAAGATGGTAGCGGGCTAACCTGTTAGGGAGTATGGTAGTTATACCCCTAATTGGTTTCTACGCGACATCGCACCGGAACACTAAATCGCTTAGCGATGTCGGTAGGGTGTTAACTAGCCACGGCCAAAGCCTCCCAGACAGACCAGACAAAATAAAACCTTTAAAATACTGAAAATCGTGCCGAATTAAACTTATTGTTGGCTCTAAAATACCCTATTCTAACGTCGTTCTGTGAGAACATCCCAAGCCTCAAAATGGAGATATTATACAACGTGTAAATGAAAACCGAAATAATACTTCACAGGCTTTAGACATTATGTACTGCCTCTGAGACTTATTTGTGAAACCGAAAACCTAAAAACTGTTAGGTTTTCGGTTTCACAAATATAGTAAGAGTAAACCACTGCCATAGTTTTTAGTGAAAGAAATCAGATACATCACATGCAAAATTAAAATCATGTGACTCCTGTTACTAAATTAGGTACGCGTCGCGTAGCGTAGGTACTATGCGCGTGTCGCTCTTTTATCTTCAATAGGGTTGTCAAAAGGAAACACTTAAAAGTTTTGAATTCGTTTGTATGGAAAACTAAATATGCTTCTTTTGATTTAATATTCTCACAGGGTGATTCCTTATGAAATATACTTATGCATTTTTCATTATTATATCGTAATTCTGTTACACGTTGTATAAAACTATACATAGATAGATCAAATGCTTACCGCACGTAAAATTCTCATTGACATATAGCTATGTTAAGGTTGCCCTCACATATAAATACTGTTAGCGCTAAATATGGCTTCGTGAACGCGCTTTTCATATTCACAGTTTGGTGTCGCGGTGATAATAACGAATCAGGTGGTAGCGCAAGTGGACGCGGTAGGCGTTTTCAACGCGGACACCAAGAAGCCGATCGGTGGGCATATCATTGCCCACGCTTCCACCACTCGACTGTACCTGCGCAAGGTAATATCATGTTATTTTTTTTTTATTTCGCTACATGTTCAAGCCACTGACTGCAGTCTCACCTAAGATGTTCTTATCTGTTAAACGCTATATGCTATTTAACACAACAGTAAGGCTCTTTAGGATTGTGGAGCCCGTTAAACAAAGAAATAGTGCAGGCGGGTGATGCGACGCAGTGGGTCGGGGTATATTGTGTTATAGAATCGCTGATGAAAATTGTTGTGGATTCATCAGAGCGCGTCCACGTAAGGAGCGTTGCTGTTTTTCGTTCTGAAGGTAATTGCCGGTGTTATTACAGTCATATAAATAATGTACCTACACCTCATGCTTAGAGATAATAATAATAGCTTTATTGATCTTTTAGAAACTACATATTACATTGTAATACTAGAGAGATATGTCACTGCCAACATGGAATTATATTTGTTTGTTTTTACCTTGTTTAAGTTTATTTTGTTACCTAATTTTAAGACCCTTCCTCTTACAGTTTTCTCTTCTGCCGTCTAGTAAGCACACACACTTTTTTTTCATTTAAGGGGAGGGGAGATAATCGCGTGTGCAAGATATACGACAGTCCTTGCCTACCGGAGACCGAGGCGATGTTCGCCATTAGCACCGAGGGAATAACCGACGCCAAGGAGTGATTGTAAGCATAATTAATAGTGGTTATTTGGTTTAAAATATAAATAATTAAAAAAAAAAAAATAATAAACGGCTATACCACGATAACATTGCATCCCATTTAAAAATTGTCGACATTACATCTCATATTTTAACATTAATTAGATGTGAAATGTTGATATATCGCGGTTTTATGAACTTTATTTCACCTGAAAAAAAAACAACGTACAATATGAAACGGTATTAATTACACATGCATTATCTACCAGTCAACCTCGGTTCATAAAAAAACCATGCTGATTGCTAGAAAACTAATAAATTTAGGGTATATTTGGATTTTATTGGCAAAGAAAACTGTTGATATTAGATTTGTATACCACTGAATTGACAATATTCTTATAAGTATTCAGTCATAATATGTGAATATTTTTGTAAATTGCTATTAAAATTTAAAAAAATATGAAGACTAATTCGTTTTACTTACCTAAATGATAGTAGTTATAAGTTTTTTTTTTGTGCAAACCTCATCATAACCCTAGCAGATCCCACTGCTGGGCTGGGCTCAATTTGGGGGGAAGGGGTACAGACTTTCTTCAATGCCATCATAAACTTACATTAGGTCTGCAACTATTTGGTATGTTGGTCTGGCACTGCCTACCCTAAAATTGATATATAACTCGTATAGGAGAAGGAGAATTTTGCCGTTTTATGCAGTTTACCCGCTGTATGCATACCCTGGTAAGAAACCCAGTGCACGCCACTGTCATCATTTGATTATTTTTGTAAGATATTTCAATATTTGAATGGCCACTGGATGCATCAGTTTTGCCTAGACGGGTTACTCATCGTAGCGTATAGTTCAATTTAAAATATCGAAACATACCGATGGAAACAAGAAGAAACACTTATACCTATATGCCAGTAGGCCAATAAAAGAATAATGAAGGCAAAATATTGTATTCAAACACCAACTAAAGTAGGTACATTAATTAACACTAAAATATGATCGTTAAAGCACTAAGTTTGTGAAAGCAAACCAGGCTACAGACGTTAGATAATACCACACAATTTGTACGACTATGATCCAGTATGCAGATCATACAATATACACTTGAAGCGGCGTCAGAAAATTCATCTTTACGATATAAGATTTGCACGCTTTTAATCCGCATGATCGTTTCAGAGTACCATCGAAATATGGCGTCACAGTAAAATGCGACTTACGCTACTCGACATTAAAGTCTTATATTCTGTACTTGCTTTTATTAGTGCGGCAGCGATTATTAATGAATTCTAGCTTCCGTGATAATAAAGTTTTATTTAACAAATGTCCGTTTGGGAAAACCTAAGGGACATTTCTAACATTTACCTCTTCGAGTGTCAACGTCCTTATAGATATACTTTAACGTATGCAGCCTGTATATTTAAACCAAAGTAATAACTCTGAATCAATAAAATAAGACTATTGAAATAACCAACATTTAGTAGTTATTAATTAATGTACAAAATTATTTTTTTTGCTATATTTTAATATTAAATATATGAAAATCCGGCCGCTTAAAGATTGCGTTCTACGTTGACATAACCTTGTTTGTGTGACTTGGCAGTATGAACAAAAAATACCGTTTATCATTTCATTAAGATAGCAAAATTATGTTAAAAAACTAGTTGTTTTAAGTTATTAAGGAAAATAATTCGTTTAAAACATACATACTTCTATCGTAAAACAATACCATCAAGTTAAATCCTGCTAGGAACGCATTCTTTTAACGACCAAGTTACAGAACAGAAACACATTTCATTACATAAGCATTTTAAAATGAGTAATTCATAACATTTGAATATCTATATTATATAATATCATACTTAATCTAATTAGCATAAGAGAAATGCGTATTTCGAAATATTATTTTCCCAAACAATGTCCTAAGGGCCGAAACGCACTGAGCGTATAAATCAAGCGCGCACGGCGCGGCGTAAGAAACGTCTAATAAAACAAATACCTAGTAACTCAACTTGTGAACTCAATTTGTGAATTAATAATAAATAATAGGTAGAAATTGGCAGCCGGGCGGGCAGTTATGATAAAAATGAGCGAGCTCATCCCTCTTTTCTATTCAATTGAATTTAAAGATCGATTAAAAAAATGCTTGATTCAAGCAGTTTTCGTTTAGTGTAACAGTAGAGGTGATGATAGCCCAGTTGGTAGGAATTGGAATTCACTTTCGGAGGGCCGAGTTCGAATCCCAGCACGTAACTCTGCAAACTTTTCTAGGTTATGTGCGTTTTAAGCAATTAAAAATATCACTTGCTTCAACGGTAAACGTGAGGACACCAGCATGCCTGAGAGCTCTCCATTATGTTCTAAAAGGTGTGCGTAGTCCACCAATCCGCCCTGGGCCAGCGTGGTGGACTACGGCCTTAACCCCTTCTCACTGTGGAAGGAGACCCGTGCCCTGTAGAGGGCCGGTTTTTATGAGGAACAGTAAATAATAATATAATGCGATAATGGCCTTCGCATACCATATCGACTCAACACCAACTCTACTGATATGTAAATAAATGTAAATAATTTGACACAAGGTAGACTGACAAAATAAAACGACTTGACGGGAGTCAACTATTTAATTTGGTTCCATATTCACCTTTCTATCATCGAATCTGCAAGGCATCGTATGGATCTGCTTCGTTGCGTAGTTGATGTCCGATGGACACTTACAAAGCGTTTTGTTTCCTCGTTCCTAATGAGCAGCGCAAATATCCAGCTTCCGTCTTCCCTGATACCTATAATATGGTTTCCTTAAAATCAAGAGTGAATAGGTAACTTCTAGACAAGCGCGGTCCATCCTAGGCCGCATCAACACTTATGTTCGGGTGTGATTGCGGTCACACGCTAGTCTTTAGATTTAAAAAAAAAGTCAATAAATACAAGCAGCACAAAACCGTAACGTTTGAAAATCTCTGGATATAGGTCATGTGGTTCAGAGAAAGCTTTATAATACGTTAAAGGAAGGTTTGGAAGAAATCATAAACGCGCAATTTCTAGACATTTGTGTGCCTCTAGACCAGGGGAGCGTTTGAAATCCACGTTCCTTCTACTAAAATTATTATTTATGCATCAAAAGTACTATGCGCCTTGTAAAATCCAGAACAAAGTTTATTACTTTTCGAACTTCATGTGTTTCGATGCACATAATCCAACATTCGGTATCAGCAGTGGACCTGCACGAAACTACACTCTTAGCTAACTTCCACATTCCCAAACTAGATGGCGCCACAAAGATCCTGCATCGCGCTAACGAAGTGTTCAAAAAAATTGAGAATATATACAACTATATACCAAAGATAAATGGCAAAGATTTTCCTATTGTAGTAGCGTACAACGACGATATAAAGTTTGAATTAAATACTCAAAGTTTTGGCTTGGTTAAGCAGGCTCGGTGTAATGACGTATAAGAAGAAGAAGAAGAAGAATGACGTATATTAACATAGTAGGTTTAAGTGGAAACGTCTAGAGCGCGTAAAGCGACGTAAATAAATCCGCACAAGATACGCCTGGTGTGTTTCGGCCCTAAGGTGAATGTCGAATGTGAAAACCAATGTGATTACAATATTTTATGCGATGAGAAAGATGTGTACACCCAACCTGATGTGGTTTCTGGTGGGATATAGCAAATGTGCCCGTGCCATTCATACTGGTGTGCAAATATTTATCACAATTCGAAATGACTCAACAAATGTGACGTCGGGTAAACCTTAAACATGCCCAGGCCGAATAACATTTGTTACAAAGAACAACCAACGCGGCATTAGCAATGTGATGTTTACAAATTTGAATGGAATGAGTATATTTGCTGTTGCCAATGCATCCGTGCCTTAATAGGTATATATATAAATACGTACTACAATTTCAAGGTTCATTGCATATATGCCCGTGGCAATATGTACTTTGATTTGTATTGACTCAACACACATGCCCCGTCAGGTAAATCTGCCCCGGGCATACATTTTTTTAAAATATAGCAGAATATTATTCTAGGACTACAAAGCAAGGCTAAGGTAATCAATATTTTTATTAAATATTTAATTAATTGTTTTTATAAATAATAATTAATGTTAACTGTTGAGCCAACTATAGACGAAAATTTTATTTACTGTTGCCAAGTCGGTTCTACATAAATCTGTAAAAGAAACCAAATTGAGAGCTATTGGATATAATCAGACGCAACTTTGCAGAATTCCATGATATATTACGATAATTAAACTTAAACTTAATTTCTCATTTTTATTAGTTTAATTTATTTAATAATTCTGACGGCTGATTGGCGCAGTGGGCAGCGATCCTGCTTTCTGAGTCCAAGGCCGTGAGTTCGATCCCCACAGCTGGAAAATGTTTGTGTGATGAGCATGAATGTATTTCAGTGTCTTTGTTTTTATATGTATACTAGCGGACCCCAGCGCCATCTGTCGGGCTGATTTGTGAATCTAAACCATCCAGGGTGCCACCCAAACGCATACCAAAAAATTCATTCAAATCGGTCCAGCCGTTTAGGAGGAGTTCAGTGACATACACACGCACACAAGAAATATATATTATATGTATATTCTAAGTATTTATGTATATTATTCATAAAAATATTAATCAGTCATCTTAGTACCCATAACACAAGCTAAGCTTACTTTGGGGCTAGATGGCGATGTGTGTATTGTCGTAGTATATTTATTTATTAAAAAAATATATATAATTTCTTCAAACCCTCAACCGTAACCTCCTTGTTGTGGAGTATTAAGATTTAAGAAATTATTAAACCATATAGTAAATTAAGCTTAATTTTTATAACATATCATGCAATTACGCAAAGTAACGTTTTATCTTATATGTAATGATCATATTTGGTGCAATCATATGACATTTGAAATATGCTATCAGTTGTAGCGTGACAAAATACAACTATTCCCACGTTATGCCGATTTTTAAAAGTCCAATGCTTCATCAAATAATCTTTAATAAACCTTACCTAACTTGACGACTAGACTCCATATTTTAAAACTGATTTGTGTTGCCGACAAATACAAAATAATTTTGTTTAGTTGAGTTACTTAGCTAAAATTCCTCGTTCTTCGTGAATAAATAAATAGTCGTAATAGTTAAAATTTTCGCCCATAGATCAATTTAAATAAATATTCTCCTAATTTATAATAAATTACTAATTACATAAAATACGAGGCACTATTAATAACATCTATATTTATGACCTTATTACATTATTATGACAATATTATTAGGAATTATATATTGATGGTTTAATAAATACCGACAAAGTTTAAGTAAGCCGTAACATTATAATATTACGTTTAACAGGCAATTTGAACCTGCTATAGGCATCGGTAATCTTTATGACTCATACAAACTGTCGTGTTGACAGGAAACCGTTACTGTCAACATGGCAGTTTTGTGTTGTTTGACTTTGACAGACTGTGACGCAGATGCGATTAATAAACACGTAATATTGACCGATAAATAATTCGGCGAGTCACAAGATAAGAACAAGATTCGTCTCAGAGATTTCGGTTTTGTGAAATAAACTGTCATCTAACAATTGCGACTGTTAACTTGACAGTTCTGTTTGGTTCGACAAATTTATTTAATGTAATTATTCACCAAAATTCCTTTCAGTAATTTCGGTTGTGTGAACAAACCATCATGTTTATAACTTCCACTACAAATGTGACAGAGTTGTATAGTCTGACAGATGATGCCTTTCGCAAAAGCCAAAGAGTGCGAGATCTTCTACCTACGTTTACTTCTTCGATTGCGCGAATGTTAACTACGAATTATATGGTATCGAGATTGCGGCATCAAGTGACAGAACGGTTTCTAAGTATTGTAGCTAGATGGCGCTAATTTTATATGGAATACGTAAACGTAGTTAGAAAATAGCTCATTTTACACGCAAATTACACACAGAATATCGACCGATATTACAGCGGTCACGAGTTAACTCCGAGATTCCAGTCTGTAATTTCGGTTAGTTCTCATTATTTTTATTCCACTACTAGTTAGCCTTCGACTGCAATTTCACCTGATGGTAAGTGACGATGCAGTCTAAGACCTTGATACCATGGTTTAGCATCGAAACAGTCGCAAAATAAACGCAATGTAGTATCGCCACAGTCTATACTAGAATACATAGATCTCAACCCAGCTCTTCTTTCACAGTTAGTAGTCGCACGTTAGTAGCGAATCTAGATAAACAGTCGCGCGTTTGCATTAGTGCTGAATCAATACTTTGCGACTAAATAGTTTCTGTCGCGCGTGTAAATGCGCTAATAAATCGCTGCAAAAGGTAGCCGTTGGCGAGAAATACAATCGGTTGTTTTCAACTACTCAGAATCGATACTACGTGTAAGTATCGCTTCTGTCACGCTTTCCTAACGCGCTACTGAAACGCTGCAAAAAGTGACAGTTGGCGACCTGCTTAAAAAAATAAAATAACGCCGGAATTACTACGTTTGGAATTGATTAAGATTATGGTGCTCATAGCTTGGGCTCTGTAGTTACTGCGCTCTGTCCAGGGATGGGTTCGTCGGTTGTAGGTGTTACAGAGGGGTTGGGGCTGTGGGGGGAGGCCAACCCCCCTTCACGTTCGAGCCGTTCGTGTTCGCTGGCAACGAGCGCGCGAAGTTCTTCCTGCAACAATTTTATCTCATAAATAATAATATAAGAAGAAAAGATAATAAACAATACTATAAAGAGGAAACTTTTAAATAAATAATAAATAAATAAATATACTACGACAATACACACATCGCCATCTAGCCCCAAAGTAAGTGTAGCTTGTGTTATGGGTACTGAGATGACTGATGAATATTTTTATGAATAATGTAAATAAATACTTATAATATACTTATAAACACCCAGACACTGAAAAATATTCATGTTTATCACACAAAGATTTTCCAGTTGTGGGAATCGAACCCACGGCCAGACAGGACCCAGAAAGCAAGGTCCCTGCCCACTGTAGTCAGCTATAGTCGACATTTTAGTTTTTCAAAAAAAGGTTTGACAGTGTACACTTTCAATGTAAAAGTATTTAAAACAATCTATTACAAATCTTAATATATATAAATCTCCTGTCACGATGTTTGTCCGCGATGGACTCCTAAACTACTTAACCGATTTTAAATTAAATGGGCACACCGTGAGCAGTCTGGACCAACTTAAGAGATAGCATAGCTTAGATTTTTAATTATAGTCTTAATTAATTGACAGTCACATGTTATGTATATATATATATATATATACTAATATGGCTATGATATAATATGAGGCTTAGCGATACTGAATACATTAAAAACAAAATCAAACGCAGACGAAGTCGCGGGCAACAGCTAGTATAAGTATATAGAGGTTAAGCTACATTCTCGGCAAGACACATTTTAATTTATTAGATTAGTGCTGTAATAATAAGATGGCGTAAGTAGTATTTGTACAGTGTAATGTTTTTTTCCATACTATGTACTATTAGAATATTGCTCATTAGTAGATCCAAAAATAAATATTTTTATATGATTAGTATTACTAGCTGACCCGCGCAATTTCGTCCGCACCAAATCAGTTATTACCGGAAAACAGGAATAAAGTGACATTTTCTAAAAATGAATCTTAGTTAGATCGATTTATCGCCCCCCGAAACCGCCTGTATACTAAATTTCATGAAAATTCATGAAAGCCGATTCCGAGATTCCAATTATTATATGATATACTAACTGTTGCCCGCGACTTCGTCTGCGTTTGATTTTGTTTTTTCATGTGGCATTAAAAAATGTAATAATTCAGTATAGCTAAGCCTTAAATGAAGGGTTCTGTCCTCTATCTCCAACCACATTCAGATCTATACAAAGTTTGGGGAAAATTAAACACATTATAACCTCTATAGTACAAAAATAATTATTTAAATCGGTTATAAGTTGTCGGAGTTATGGTGTAAAATCGTCAAACACTCATCCCCTCTCCCAAAGGAACATAGCTTAATGTCGGGATAAAAAGTATCCTATATTACTTCTAACACTTCCAAGAATATGTGTACAAAGTTTCATGATTATCGGTTAAGTAGTTTTTGCGTGAAAGCCTAACAAACAATATACAAGACTTGCTCGTTTAAAGATATAAGATTAACTGTAGCTTTAAGTTTATAATTTAATGTATGTTAATTAATTTTGAAATATATTATACCTTTACGAAATGTTAAATGGGTGCATAGATTAGGATATAATAAAAAATATCTCTGAAAATAGTCAACATGTTCTGAGGATGCTCCGGTGTCGGAAAAAAACGTGCGTAGAGAGCACATTGCCGAAGATCTGTTTGGTGTGGAGTATAAAGATTGACCAAATTATAAATTACACCGTACAGATTGTCCTGCTTTTCGCGGAGTATAGACAATTAAGCTTTATTTTACATATTTATAGTAACGCCTTTTTCTGTCTAATGATAGGAACAGCTTTTTTTTTATTTCACTTAAACCTACTTGTAAATCTATGCTTCTAGTAGTTTTCCTAGGTATCATAATGTACATTTTTTTTCTTTCTCTTGCTTATTTTTTAATTATTATTTTCTATCATTAAAAATAAATTTAAAAACTCTATTAAATTTATAAAAAAAAAAACTTCCACCCTCCGCTTGCGGGGCTTTTGAATACCCAAGCAACCGGTGGTCAGGGCTCCAGAGTGAGGAACCTCCTACTGCCTTCTGTATCCGACCCTTGATCCAACAACCAAGCGAAAGCTTCTTGAGATGTTGGTCAAAGCTTAGTTATTATTTTTGTTACCGATTTTTTTTTACTTAATTCTACTTATAATATGCAGAGGTTAATCCAGATGCGGGCAAAGGCCTATATTTGTGGCTTGTGGTGACTGGAACCGCTAACACTGCTAACGTTTAAAACTGACACTCACCCCCCACCCGAGTTTATCAGCTACCACAAGACAACCGTCGTCACAGTCCCCGAGCCAGGCCACATCTCTCCCAGCTTCCTCCTCCAATTGCAACCCCCCTCCTGCTAGGCCCCAGATTCTCAGCAATGGAGACTTCAAGCCAGCTTTTTCACGATTAATTAGTAATCTCGGACACCAATCGGGCACCCTGTAAAATAAATTATGATTTTAAGTAAGACAAAACTAATGATTGCCAGTTTTAACCGTTTTGTTAGTATTGACAATAGGTAAGTAAGATTTAATATAATATTATGTGAACCATCAACAAAAAAATATGATTAATTTAACCAAACTTTTTTGCCATTTGCATGAAATTATAAATTACACCATACGTATTCTCCTGCTTTTCGTGGATAGTCATTAAAGAGGACATATCACCCGTCTGGCAATGGCAGGCGTCCTTAGCTTAGTTTTTGGTTCAACCATTTTAAATTTATTTATTATATTTTGCATCATTTGATAAAGAAAACCGTACCTTAGATAAATTATATAAAATTGGTATTTGTAATGTTTTCACCACTATGAATTAAATAAATTTGTTATTATTATTATTATTAAATCTTTATCTTTATATATATATTTCTTGTGTGCGTGTGTATGTCACTGAACTCCTCCTAAACGGCCAGACCAATTTGAATGAATTTTTCGGTATGCGTTTGGGTGGCACCCTGGATGGTTTAGATTCACAAATCAGCACGACAGATGGCGCTGGGGACAGCTAGTAAGTATATATATTGGTTATTGCATGGTGGTCTCTCACTAAGTCGGATTTAATGAATTATAAAAATAACTCACATATCAATCAGTGATGCAAACGGTTGAACTTCGAGTGATGAGCCCATGATAATCAGCATATCACACTTCTGGAAGTCAGCTTGAAGACACATTTGGAATCTCTCAGGCAGACTCTCGCCAAAGAACACAATGTCTGGCTTAACAACACCAGGACACGCCGTACATATGGGGATTTGATCGGTGAATATCCTCTCTAAAATAATAAAATCTCATTTTAAACGTCAGTTTCATCTATATTATCAAAATTAAGCTTAATTTGCTATACTCCGCGAAAAGCAGGAGAATCTGTGTGGTGTATTTTATAATTTCTTCAATCCTTATACTCCACACCAAACAGATCCTCGGCAATATACCCTCTACGCACGTTTCGCACGTATTGTTAACAATTATTCATTGTAAAGTCAACATCTCCTGAGGGTGCTCCGGTTTCGGAGCAAGTGAAGTCAAAGTCCTACGCACTGGGCTATTACCGCTTTTCAATGTTAAGAGAGATAAATAAAGTTTTAGTTTTTATTACAAGAATATTAATTGTTCCTGCAAGATTTTTGCAAAACCAATAAAAACACAAACACTACAGGTTTTTTTGTTACCTATTAGTAGTGGGTTATTTATAGGCTGATGATACTCATTTCTAATTTGATCATCATAGTTGTCTCCATCAACCCATATAATATATGGGTAATATATTATATATATATATTATTATAATGCTAAATGGGCTATATTCCATGACGGTTGGACAGCATTGTTCCGTAAATTGTTGAGATACTCTGAGATTATTGAATGACCTTTACTTCAATATTCGCAGAGTATATAGTACAAGATATTAATATTATGTCTTTTATAATGTTTAAACATGTCATGTTTTTATCATGTCTTTAAAAATGTTGACAAAGAATGAAAGACAACATGTCTTTCATTCTTTGTCTTATAGTTATCCATAAATGGTGTAGTGCTATCTAGTTAGTGTAAGTGGCCCCGCTGAACTAACATGATTTAAAATAAATAAATTACCTTTAATAAACTCCAAAGAATATTCTTTCTGGCACTCCAAGCAATGTGATGTGTAGAATGTGCCGTGAGCCTCCACTATTTTGTCCTCAGGTATACCAGCACCTCTTTCCAGTGTATCAATGTTTTGTGTATAGTGACGTAGCAGAATGCCTGAAAATAATATTTGGTTTTACATGTTTAATGTTATAATGGTAAAATGCCTGAATGAATGAGAAGACTGGTTTGTAAGTGCACAAGAATTTCAATGATTTTTAATTCCATATAATACTTCAACTTACAATATTTACCAGGGATTCCCAACCTTCTTAAACCTGTGACACACTTACAAATTAAGAAATATTTCACGACGAATGCGCCCTAACCTAGCTTGTTAAAATATATAGGCAGTTAGTCACAAGAAATATAACATCCTCATTATGAAACTATTAAAACCATAACAAGTCACAAGGCAAGCATTATAATTAATCAGTATTATTCAATCAATTTTGCTTACCCTTTTCATGTAATAGCCTTATAAAATAATGTGACACAGTGGGTTTGAATTTTCCGGGAAACAATTCTTTAGCTAATGTGAAGAACGGTTTCGGATTTTGTCTGAAGAAATTTATTTCAAATATAGCTTGAGGTTCCGGTAAGTTGTACTTTTGCAGGTTGTGGTAGAGGCCTGTTTCAGGGCTTCGAAAGTCAGGAATACCGGCAGCTGCAACATAAAATATCTTTGATATTAAACAGCATAGCAGTTCAGGCCTATTACGAAGCATAGCAGGCTGTACCTCATAACCCTTAATATGGAAAGTATCGGAATTCTTACAGCATTGTATATATTGCTAAGAAAACAACAAATTATGAGACATGTTATTTTTTATTTGTTGTTATGTTAAGACTTGATCTTAATAAAATAAATAAATATACTACAACAATACACACATCGCCATCTAGCTCTGAAGTAAGTGTACCGAGTGTTATGGGTACTAAGATGACTGATGAATATGTTGATGAATAATATACATAAATACTTAGAATATACATAAACAACCAGACACTGAAAAAATTCATGCTCATCACACAAACAACTTGCCTCAGAAAGCTGGGTCACTGCAAACTGCACCAATCGGCCGTCAATATTACTAAATATTGAATCTTAATATTATTAATATTATTTAGTGTTTCATATTGCACAGAACACTTCATGCTTAAGTCCAGCTTATACATTGCCAGTGTTTATCCAAGGTGCAACTATTATATACAATAGAATTTTAATTAAAATTATTATACATCAATACTACACAACTTAAAAATTATTAAAATAAATGCATCCATACTGGTTTGCAATTACACAGTTATAGAAATGTTGACAACACCATTTCACAAAGCTTCAGTCATATTTCACGACAGAATATTCTAATTTAAGTTCAAGATAAGTAGTATAGAAAAGTATAATTGTCACCATTTGGACTTATTGTCTATAATATTCTCAAACTTAAGAGCTAAGCTTTTGTTGGTGCAGCCTTTGCCAATCTTCTCTATCCATGTGCCCTCTTTTTTACCTCTATAAGTCCCCACCACAACCTTGAGTTTTATTTGACCCACAAAAGCAAAATTCTTGCAATGTGTTTTAATTCAACAACAACTTAACCTATAAGCTAATTAGCCTAACATAAAAATCCTAAACTAGGTTTTCGAAATGGAAAGTTCATTAAAATAGAATTTTTCAAATATTATTGTTGTGAACTAATTAAGTCAAATCAAAAGCATTTTATTGTACATACAACTGCACAAGAATGGTGTAGTGAACAGCAACCCTGCTTTCTGAGTCCAAGGGTGTGGGTTTGATCCCCAAAACTGGAAAATATTTGTGTACGAATAGAATGTTTTTCAGTGTCTGGGTGTTCATCTGGATAGTATAAGAAGTAATGCAAATTATATTAATAAAAATATTCATCAGCTATCTTAGTACCCATATAACAAACAATGCTTACTTTTGCATTAGAAGGCAATGTGTATATTTTTGTAGTGTATATATTACTTATTCTGTAATTTAATTAAACTATGATTAATAAAGAAACTGATAGATATTCCAATTGCCCAAGACATGGTAGGGCAAAAATACACATAAAATGTGACAATCTCCACTTTTAGGTAGTCTGTTAGAAATAAATGAAATGTTTGTTAACTTACATGTAGAGATGCCCGCACCAGATAATGTAATAACATTTTGGCATCGTTCACTCTTTATCCATTTAACAACACCATCCAAATTGACTTCATTTAAAACTTTCTCAACTGGTGTAGTGGGCTTTATCGGTTCATAAAAACCCAGTTTCTGCGCCAAATATCTTCTTATTGAGTCTACATCTGAGTCCTGAATTCTAGAACCCATCGTTTCTATTGGGTTTGGTGAGACTCCTCGTTCCAGGGGTACATCTCCTAAATACCATTAGTAAAATAAGTAATACTGTCTAAAAATTAATTTCTTCGTATAAAAACTTTTCTATGCTCACCGTTACATATCCCAGGAGGTGAATTAGCCGACATTTCTAGCGATTTATTAAAATTGCGACTCAAAAGCTTTGTCCAAATTCGCCACGGCCTGTTTGACAGATAAATGACGCGCATTTTCGGAAATAGCTGTTTTAAATGTTTGTGATGTGTTTACTTGAAGATGAGATTTAAATATTTTTGTTTGTTTCATTATATAACTGTGTTCCCGATTGCCTTAGTATATGATTTTATTACAATATATAAATTGCCTTATTGGCAAACACCGTAAAACTATAAATAAAATTATTATTTTATGTACCTACTATATTCTTATTTCACGTTGCGAGCTTTGTAAATGCGCATTTGAATTTTAGTCTGTGCGATGTTTGTGCCCTCTTTGTTTTTCTTCTGTTAAACTCTTTTATTAGATTTTATGAAACTATAATCCGTCATTTTGTGGTGGCGGCCATCTTAGTTGGCCACCGATTTTTATTAAGCTAAAAGCTATTATTGATAAAAATCGGTCCAAGATGGCCGCCAGCGCCACCACAAAATAAACTAATCCTCCTGGACAAATTCCGCTGGATATTTTTTCCCGTCCAAACAGACAGTAAGACGCATCGGGGGACATTATTTAATATTTTTTATAAAATTTAATAAAGCAGAAGATCTACTAATAATGAAGCTAAAGTTTTTGTATTTTTGTTTGGTCTCAATAATCTCTGGAGTCGGGTTTCGGATTTGATGACCTAGCGCCCGAGGAAGGTATAAATGTTAAAACCGCAAACAATAATCATAAAGTAGGTACGTATAATCGTATATCGTAGGTATAATCTCCGCACACTTATTTTCAAATTTTCACTATGGAGTTTTCTTTTGCTTTCACAAATACTGTAACTACAGTATTGACGAATATGAATTGCTTAAATATTGGGAATTAGCACAGTCGTGCATTGTCCCTAGTATCATATTACTCTCACACGCTGTAGTGTACTCTGAATTAATAATACAAAACAAGTCTTAAATATAATTTATAGTTAATTCCGAAGCTTATTTTTTTTTAACGTTGAAACAATTAATTTCATACAACACAAGTAAGTTTTAATTTATACATTTATGTCATTTTCTCTATAAAAATATGTTGTGTAGGTTATAATTATAAGCCTCGAATAAAATACGTAGCCAATGAGTATACAAGCTATTGATCTAACGTATAAAGCATTGTCTGTGGTTCCACGAAGATGCTTGTACAGTGGCGCGCAAGATCAAAAAAACCAATGAAAGTTAATGTCTTTAAATTCCGAACGATCAGAAGCTCGAATCCCGATTCCCGTTCAAATAATATTTTCTTACACTGACCTCTATTATACTATATTGTTTTATTAGCTACTAGTTGTGATAATATAAGCGATACAAATTCAAGAAAAAACGAAATGTAAAAAAATACACAAATTCAAGAATGTTAATTAGAGAAAATCCTATCAGGATACCAGAGAAGCCGCCAACGTTACCTGCAAAGTGAAAAAAAAAACAATGACTATCCTTAAAAAATTAAATTACTTATTTTATGGTACCTAATCTTACGTGTTTTGTTTAATCTTAATAAGTTACTTACTTATCAAAGTCGCGTGATTTTCATAAAATAACATAAATTAACATAATCATTTTTTCCATAATATAGGTATATGGTTCATTCCATAAAATCAATATCCATAACAAGTATAGAAACATTCTTCACCGCGATTTTGCAGTGAAATAATAATAATAATAATCATTTATTTTTCTAAAAAACGTCACAATCAACTTGACATCTCGTAACTCTGCAGTCCCGTCGCGTCGTGTCCAGGATCCATGCAACTGAATCGAAATAGCGACCAACCCCTTTAAGATAAGTTAAAAGTGTCTCTTATTCGATTCCTGTGTCTCGTAGGTGAGTTGCAAGTCGTATGCGATATACCCACAGTATACATCGCATTTGATTTGGAAGTGTACACCTTTTTGCGTGTTCCGTATGTTTTGCTTGCGAATTGTAAGTGTCTTTTATGTAAATTTTTTATTCTTGCATGTGAGTTACAAGTGTCTTTAATGCAAGTTCTGTATGTCTCGCATGTGAGTTACAAGTGTCTTTTATGCAAGTTCTTTATGTCTCGCTCGCGAGTTACAAGTGTCTTTTATACAAGTTCTTTAAGTCTCGCTCGCGAGTTACAAGTGTCTTTTATGCAAGTTCTGTATGTCTCACATGTGATTTAAAAGTGTCTTTTATGCAATTTCTGTTTGTCTCACATGTGAGTTGAAAGTGTATTTTATGCTAGTTTTGTATGTCCAGATTGTAACGTGAAGATATGGTCTATGAACACATCTCTCTGATAAGCCAAATAACTATTTAACCAATTATTTATACATTTCCTTGCAAACAAGTCTGTATAGCGGAACCCTATGACTCCCTGACATGCTTGCCTCGGATAGATTCCGGTGGAAGGAACTGATCCTCACGGGGCAACTAAACCAAGACCACAAACTTTAGCATTGAACTAGCGACTAGAAAGAGATTACAGTGCACATTTATCGCATGGCCTATATTTAAAAAAAAAAAAATGGCTGTCTAAAATTTAACCCTTTTCATATTCTCGGTTTTCATTGCGGAACGTCGAAATGATACTCACTAACAACCTCGAACCAATACATCACTATGTCAAGGCGGTTTAACACACCGTCCGTTGTTGCTTGATAAATGCTGAGTAAACATTTACCGGACATGTTTAGGTCTCTGCTGTAAATGTAAAGATATAATTTAGTTTTTATTAATAGTTTGAAATGTGGTGATAGCCTAATGGATAAGACATTGGCCGCCATTTTTGAGGGAACCGAGTTCGATGCCCGGCGTACACAACTAACTTTCCGGAGTATTGAGTGTTGAGTAAGGAGTTCTGGCGGAGTTCACGTTTCGCTCTTAAACCGGAGCATCCGCAGGAGAGGTCGACTCTATGTTATATATGATCCTGAGGCTTAGCAATTGTTCATTGTTTAACATTTTTTTCGGAATATTTAGGCACTTTGCTTCGACCTCTTCGACATCGAATTTTTTAATCTACTACATTAAAAATTATAGTTTAGGTATGTGTATAGAAGAACAAAAAAGGTTGCAGTGCCCGATGGTTCTAGCAATAGAACCTGTGCGGCTGCAAAAGGCAAAAATATGATTTAACTTTAGGAGGGGAAACTTTATCATCAATATGTCAACCAAGGGACGTCCACTGCTGGAAATAGGTATTTTGTGACCAAACACAACGGTCTTGTGCCGCTTGGGTCCAGCGGCTCTCTGCAACTCGCTTGATGTCATCAATCACACGATATTTTAGGTCGCCATTCCGGCACCTTGGAACACCAACGTCCGCGTCTCCAAGCTAGCTTCGCGACTCGTTGAACTAAGTCGGTAAATCCGGTTTCTCCACGGTATCTTCTCGTTCTCCTGATTTGATCACGTAGAGTAATCCAAGCATAGCTCACTCGCTGAGTGACCCTACTTATGAGACCCATAGTTAACGACCTCGCTTCAGAGCCATAAGTCTCGGATGGGCAGCGTTCGGGAAACACTGTGTAAACTTACAAAAAGAAATTTGAGTACTCTTTATGCTGATTAGCGACATAGACGAGCGGTATCTTGGAGTACTTCGAATAGTGTCGAATCATTTCGCAGTCCGGGAGGCACTCTGCACAGTAAAGTGCGTTTTGAAGCTCTGCTTCCAGACCTTCGGTGTTGATGACGTCTTTTGGAAATAGGTGAAACAGTTTTTCTGGAAAAAAAAATTCGTCATTGAGTTGGTGTTCCGCATCCCTACCAAGATGTCCCCCTGCACGGCTAGCATGGGCAAGACACAATTATCTCCCCGGCGAAAGAATAAAAATGTATTTTCTCCCACAGCATTATCCACACTCAGAGCACTGGCGCACAAGTGGAAATAATATCCAATTAATATATGTGTAATAAACGGGGGTAGACTTCTCCTATTCCATGTTCCCGCGCATTGTGGGGGGATATGATTTTTGTCTCCTATCTGTGCTAGCGCTGCTGGAAGCTAAATCGCATTGCGGTGGCCTTTCGGAAGGGTGGAAACCTGCCGGAAGCCTCCCAATAGACCAAAGAAAATTCAGAAATTAGTTGTAGTAGTCGTAGCAAAGCGGTGATAGGTGATAGCCCAGTGGTTAGGACTTCGGCTTCTCTTTCGGGAGGCCGATTTCTCAGCACCGTCGATTTTAAGCAAGTAAAATATCAACAGCTTGTTGTAACGGTGGGAGACATCGGTAGGAAATCTGCATGTCTCAGAGTTCTCCATAATGTTCTCAAAGGTGCATGGACTCCTTAACCCCTTCCCGTATTTCTGCCGAAAAGCAGCACGGTTGCAATGCTGTGTTCCAAGGCCGTGGTCGCCCGTTTTATTGCAGGCACATGAGGCTTAACACCTACGCCTCATGTTGATCGTTGTTGTTGTTGATGTCCTCAAGTTGTAGGACATCTTCTTTGCATGACCTGCAAGTGTTGCCCTGTTTATAGCCGATGGTTTTCTAGTCACCATCAGGTGGTCCCTCAATCACCCCTGCAGGCGATCGAACCCGGGACCTATAAGACCACAGTGCTCACCACTGCGCCATTACGATTGTCAATAAGCCGATGATGATGATCTACTTACCTTTATATTTATTTAAGCATCTCAAATGATCTATAGTGCATACAGGATGCCTTTTAGACACATAAGGGAAGTTATATGGCGTACATTTGCACAGTGACTTTACAGTATTGATCCTGCATCTTACTATGCAAGCGCTGTACGAGTATAAGTCGTAGAACTCATCTTGCAACTCATCATGGAAGAGGCATTTCCTCTAGAATAAGAAATAAAATACAGTTGAATCGCTGTTTTTGAGCGTCTTGCCATATGCCGTCACGGAAAATGGTAAGACCCTCTCTTATGCCGTCATGTCCCTATTCCGCCACTGCATGATTACTGTACAGATACTCGGTGTTTAGTTAAAGTAAGTTATAATTGGAATTTCAAATTCATAATGTATATAAAGTGAAGCGGTGATAACCTAGTGGTGAGGCATCAATGTCCCATATCCAGCGATGGTTCAATGACCTATAAACACTTCAGGATTACTGCCTAAACCATTTATAAATGGCGCTATTTGATTAAGCTGTTTTAGCGTTCACAGTCGGTTTAATTATTCCAATTCTTTAGACATACACTAATTAGTATTGAGAATAGAACTAGAATAAGAAAACAAATTAGTCATATTCTGTTATCACACTGACAGATCCTGATTTCTGATACTAAATTGGCTCTGTCGGGGCAAACGAGTTCCATCCCCAAAGTTTTCGGAGTTATGTACGGTTACATATCACTCGCTTAGCGGCGAACAAAACATCGTGAGGAACTGAGAGTTCTCTATAGTGGTTTCCAGGTATACTGATCCACATTTCGCTAGCGTGGTGGACTACGGCCTAAACACTTCTCATTCTGAAACGAGACCCTTGCCCTGTAGTAGACTGATAATTATGATGATGATATCGAAAGTATGCGTACTTCATAAGTTTATTTGAATCGTCAAATTTGACTCATCGCTTTGACTACCACAGGTTTAGACACAAGATTAAATACATAGAACAAGCTTACACCACTATTTTGAGAGATATCTTGCAAGGAACTTAACGGTTGCTTTAACCACTACTTTTTTTTTTATTTTTTATTTATATTGCATATTAATATTTAATGTAAGTTTTTGATTTTTTTATTTAGTTTAGTTTTTAAATTATGTTATTAATTATTTATTTTTTTATTTAGTTTAGTTATTAATTATTAGTCATTATTTTATGTTATAGTGTAGTGCGTAGTGATGGGTCATAGATACCAAATAAATAAATAAATAGTGAGATATGAAAAAAGTTGAGCCATCTTCTGAGCACAGACCTGTCTATCATAGGAGAGAGGGTTTTAAACATAGGCCAACCACGCTGCTCAAATATGAGTTGGTGGACTTTAACGACTGTTAACAGGAGCGAAGGCTTAACGTGCTGTTCAAGGCAAAATCAACACCGCCAATTTCCTAACTACAGGATGGTATTGAGATTTTTTAACAGGAAAAGTAACCTAACCAAGTTTTGGTCTGATCTCAGAACCTCGTGATCTAACGAGGCAGACCAAACAAAAATGGCATTAAGAAATTCATCAATTTTGTAGTAACGTTGATGTAATAAATGAGTTTGAAGTTTTAACGGCAATAAAACTACACAGAACTGATTTCCGAAAAAGAATCTGCAGTCAATGCATTTTAAATTATATAAAGTATTTAAAAAGGACAGGCATTCCTTCAAGTGCTTTTAAAACACTTTGATACAACAGAAAAACTATAATAACTAATAAGGTGTATATTTATAATGCGATTCCTCAAAGCACCTTACTATGCAAGCACTTTATGAGTGTAAGTCATAAAACTGGTATTTCAACTCATCATGGAAGAGGTATTTTCTCTAAAATAAGAAATAAATATAGTGCGTAGCTCAAAAGAAAGGCCGGCTTTGCAATTAGAGGCACAAGTTCTATTCAAGGATAATGAGGGCCTATTATACTCGGATTGTCTGTGAATATTAAACCTTTTCTACGCACAGACGTCTGCTGTTATATTGCTTTCAGGACAATGATTTTAACCGTGGATAAGTCCACGCCTTGTCAATCGTCTTTGATTTGATGAAATTGTTTAATGACATTTATCGTTTACTGGCGGCATGCAGGGGTATTAGGTACGTATCTCGCGACATGCGTAAATCTTGCAATCACTGTTGTCAAACGTCACTTTTTTGTTTATTTATTGTATGGAAAAGTGACGTTTGACAGCAGTGATTGCAACATTTACGCCTGTCGCAAGCCTGTCACGACATACGTTATCACCCTGCGGCTTCGGACGGGTGAAAATTTGAAAAAAAAAAGCTACTGCCTTTGAATAAAGAATATCCCAAAATAAAGAATTGTCCAAACAAAGTTTGCAGCTGACTTTTTTTATAGTTTTAATTGACGTACAAAGCATATGATCTACCTGATGCTTAGTCGATAACCATTGCCTATAAACCGAGCAACACTTCGCAGGATATGCAAGGAATACTTCACTACCTGAGGCCTAAGTGTTTAGGCGTATGTGCCTGTAATTACACCGGTAACCATGCCGCTTAGCTGCATAGCTTAGCGGCAGAAATAAGCACGGTGGTAGTAATTTCCGGACGAGCACCAAAAAGCTCCAATACTACTTTTCGTTTCACAATACGAACAAATTTTGTTTGAAAGTGACGCGCGTATAGCTGTTCATAGGAAAACAATTCAGCGTTGAGGTAGAACAGATAGAGGTATGTAATCGCTAGGGTTTCTTAAGGCTTTAGAATAACTACAATTCTCTGGAACATTATTTTTAAATACCCCTAAAAGTTTAGCCTGCCTATAAATAATGTAAATTTATTTTAGACGACTTTATGGCAAAATATTATTTGTTATAGTTTACAAAAGAACTGAATCAGGGCTTTTCTAATGTAAAAAAAAAAACATAGGCTTTATATGGTGAACACATCATAATACATTGTATGGTATTTAAGGTGTTAGATAACAGACATAATTTATACCAAACAAAAAAGTATAGAAACCGCGCCGCGAATACCGAAAATGTATATTTTATTAAATTCATTCAGATTATAATGAATTACAGATTATACTTATAACTCTGTACTCACAGAGTGTATTGAGTTTCTCTAAAAAAATTATTTATTTAAAAATCGAATGAAAGTATAGTTCTATTTTACGTCCAATGTGCGTCGCTACGTCCACATCGTTAAAACTTTAACAAAAAAAAACATACAGTTGCCGGAGGGTATTTGCGGACTTCCTTCGTGGCGACTTGCTTGGTAGCGTGGATCTCGAAAAACGCCGCCTGGTCAGGTTGAGCAATGCGTTGAATTACACTGCCGCTAGTGGGGTCCGCGAAATGAGTGGCATCAAATATAAAAACCTAAAAGTTCATATTATGATATAGTATTATAAAGATACAGTAGTTCGACTCAGGGAGTAGAAGAATTTTTAAGAATTTACCACAAAAACTCCTCATATTTGTGGTAAATTCTTACAAAGTGTATAAGTACAGCTTCGTATCAGTGTAAGGAACTTTACTGTTGAGGCTAGAAATGGCCGTTCATAGCTTTGCTCTGACAGGATAGTTGCTCACTCCAGACTTCGTCAGCTTGAGTTCATATAAACATACAGTTAACTTAGAAAAATTTGAACTTTAAAATCTTGATCTTTCTACTATTCATTCAACGCGTCTAATAGGACCTGCGTGCCTATCAAGATTTTAGTTCAATGGGAAGCAGATTTTGAATGCGATCAGTAGGTAAATGAATACGTGTCAGTATAAGTATTATAGCAAAAACCCCGCTTTGAGAGGTTTGTAGTTTTAATGCTTTTTGCAAACGGACATAACAAAGTGATTTTACAAGGGTTACGTTTTCTGAGGTGTTAAACCATAAAATGCAAAAATAAAAAAAAATGTCAAAAAACAACTGAGTACTAAAACAATTAAAAAGCAAGAAATAAATATTTGAATGTAAATTCCTTTCTTTTAGGTAAGCTGGAGGAGATCACTTTTAGTGATAAGGATTTATGTGTATTCATAGTTTTTCCTAAATGACGCAATACAAATAAATAAAATAAACACCATGCCCTGTAAAACAATAATGTTTATCACACAAAGATTTTCCAGTTGTGGGAATCGAACCCACGGCCTTGGACTCAGAAAGCAGGGTCACTACCCACTGCGCCAATCGGCCGGCAAATATATAAATAAAGGAACCTTACTTCAAATCCAAACATGTTGAACGTTGTATAGGAATAGTCTTCGACCATAGAGTCCAGAATAACATTGAGACCTTGCAAATAACCCGGCTGATACTGCCTTTTTATTGTATAATTATTTCTGCTCCTTCTGTAATATTTGAGAACTTTAATCAATCTTCCTACCAATATTGTAAATGCGAATGTTTGTATAGATGGATGGATGGATCTTTGTTACTCATTCACGCAAAAACGACTAAACCAATTTGACTGAATTTTGGAATGCAGATAGATTATACCCTGGATTAACACATAGGCTGCGTTTTATCCTGGGAAAATAAATAAATAAACAATATACTACGACAATACATACATCGTCATCTAAGCCCAAAGTAAGCGTAGCTTGTGTTATGGGTGCTAAGATAGCTGATGAATATTTATGATGAATTTACGGTTCCAGCATGATTCATAAAAAACCAAACCACAGTTGGTTACTAATATTATTACTTACATTCAATTAATAATTAGAACTTAAGAACTTATAAACAATGTGTGTTTGTAAGAATTAATAGTTTATTGCGATAGAGTATTGCGAAACTACTTAACCGATCCTCATGAAACTTTGTACACATATTCTTGGAAGTGTTAGAAGTAATATAGGATACTTTTTATCCCGACATTAACCTGTTATCCTTTGTGAGAGGGGATGAGTGTTTGACGATTTTACACCGTAACTCCGACAAATTATAACCGATTTAAATAATTATTTTTGTAATATAGAGGTTATAATATGTGTTTAATTTTGCCTAAACTGTGGTTGGAGATAGAGCACAAAACTCCTCAGCGGACAGCAGCGAACCCCTCATTTAAGGCTTAGCGATACTGAATACTTTAATGTTTTTTAGATCTACAACTAAATTTAATGCCACATCAAAAAACAAAATCAAACGCAGACAAAGTAGCGGGCAACAGCTAGTTTAAAATAAATTGGTACATATTGTTCGGGTACTTCATAATTTTTCAACATTTTTCTGTACTTATTAATTGATAATAAATAAAGAAATGAAATAGGAGAAGTTTACCCCTGTTTAATATTAAAAAAATATTATTTGGATATTTCCACTTGTGCCCTGAGAGTTGATAAAGCTGTGGGGCAAACACATATATCCTTTCCCCAGAGAGATAATTGTGTCCTGCCCATGCTAGCCGTGCAAATACGGGAAAAGGAGAAAAAAGTTTACATACCCGTCACTTTTGTTGTCTCCAACAACGAGATTGAAAGCACAGCAATGGCCGCGGACGGTAAGTTCAACGGAGAAAATGCTTTTACAGCCAACAATTTGACCCGCCCAAGCACATCGCACTAACATTTTATCACAAGGTGGTGCTAGCTGGAAATTAATAATCAAATTCAAATTCGAATTCAAAAATGTTTTATTAATGTAGACCTTATCACAGGCACTTATGAAGCGTTACTACTTTTTATCCCGGAAAAAAGCAAAGTTCCTATGGGAAGATAAGCTTACGTTTACGCTCGCGCTTGCTTGCTTTCATTCTTGCTTGCTGTAGCACGTGCAACTCTACTAATACATAACGATATCTATGCCAAAAATCACGTCAAGTCATTTCTCTGTTGCTGCGAGATTGAAAGAAAAAAAGTAAGCGTTATCATCCCATAAGAAATTTGCTTTTTATCCGGGAAAAAAAGTAGCCTATGTCACTCCGGCCCATGTAGCTCATAAACTATCTATAGCCAAAAATCACGTCAGTCAGTTGCTCTGTTGCAGCGTGATTGAAGGACAAACAAACATACAGTTAACTAGTTGAGAGGACGGAGAGTATGATTAGCTAGTTTTGGTCCTGTAAAAACATCTAACTCCCATAAGGGTGGCTTACAAGAACATTAAAAAAAACATGAAAAATCGACCTTCACTCACTTCCTAACAAAGTAATCAAACGACTTTATTTCTGGCATAGAAATGGTTGAAAGGACGCAGAATAAAGAAGACACAAGCGTCCTGAAATAGTTATCTGTTCTCTATTCATGATCGGTGTCCTTATACCTCCTGGCAAAATTTTTCAAAGCGCAGCCGCGGGTACAAGCTAGTTTCCAAGACAAGTAAAATCACAGAGTCGCCTGAATATAGTCTCTATAAACAAGCGTCAGGCGTCAAACTACTGTATATTTACTTTATACTGTGTTAAACGAATTACTAATTTTATGTACTTAGCTTTAAATAAAATAAATTTGCAGTGAATTTCACGGCCGACTGGCGCAGTGGATAGCGACCCTGCTTTCTAAGTCCAAGGCCGTGGTTTCGATTCCCACGACTGAAAAATATTTGTGTGATGCACATGTAAAGTCAATATCTCCTGAGGAAGCTCCGGTGTCGGGGCGAAACGTGCATACCCTCTATGCACCTTTCGCTCCGACGATTTGCAGAAGATCTGTTTGTTGTGGAGTATAAAGATTGAATAAATTATAAATTACACCATATAGATTCTCCTGCTTTGGCGAAGTATAGCAAATTAATTTTCATAATATATCTATTGTTTAAACTATTGCGGTCATATTTTATATAATAATTTTTTTATTAGCTTGTATGTACATAAATCTCTAAATTAAAGTGAATCTGGTTCGTTTAAAATAGTGCTTTTCTTTTTCATAGAAAACTTTGTGAAAAGGACAACACTACTTTTTTTTTTAATTTTTATAGACTAGCCCTTGACTGTAATCACACCGTTATGGTATGTGATTAGCCTAAGATAGTGCCCGCTTGCCTACAAAATGCGTATTGATTCTTGATTTGAAGGTATCAGAAACTAATTATAGTGTGTTAGTGTGTGTGAGCGTGTGCCCGGTGTGAGATATTCTCCCTGCGTCAACTATGACTTGAATGGAATGGAGCGTCGCCAAGAGTCTAATTACAATAAATACTAGGAAGCGGTATTGTCTATGTCAAGTAGCTTAAAGATTTCTGTAGCTACATTAGAATAACCACAATTGTCCCTGGGCGATCTTTTGGAACAATACCATAACGGAATCGATAATAACAAATGTCTATTTATTGGAATTTGTCGATCTTTCACCGCGTATCGGTGATCTCGCCAATGACCCATTGTATTAAAATTCGCATTCACAAAGCGTTTCAAGAGCCCTCCGGTTATTGCTTCATCAATCCGTTCTTATTAATCTCTGTCTTGAAGCTCCACCATAAAATTGAGGATAAGCGCTTTTAAAATTAGCATCACTTTCATTATAATGCATTCAGCATCAGTGATGGCCAAATATTTCTTTAACAGTTAAATGCTATTTCGATGAAAAAACACGTTATAGGTACCTTAACCTTTTTTTTGCTGATAGCCTTCCTAAAGCGTACCTTCCTCTGCGGGAGAATTGTGTGGGATGTCTCCCACAAAAACCCCCTCGGTAACCCTGCCTCTGGACGGCCGATTGGTGCAGAAAATGTTTGTGTGATGAACATGAATGTTTTTCAGTGTCCAGGTGTATGTTTATACGTATTAAATTACGTAAGACATAAATTAGTGATATCTGCATATCGTCTGCGAAAGGTGCAGAACTCCTTTGTGGGGTTGAGTATACGCTTTTACAACATGATTCCTAAGGAAATTCTTGACCTACCAATGCATACATTTAAAAAATGTGTAAAAACGCATCTAGTACAGCAAGGTCACTATACATTTGATGAATTCCTCAAAGACAAGGAAGATTGGAAGCAGCCAGCCTCGCTCTCATCTCCCGCAAGATAGCAAAATGATTGTAAATGTTGATGTTGGAAAAGAGCAACTACTGAGTTTCTTGCCGGCTCTTCTCGGTAGAATCTGCTTTCCGAACCGGTGGTAGAGTCACTATAAACATACATACTTGACGTTTCAAAAGTGCTTATAAAGTAGGCCTACTTGAAATAAATGAATTTGAATTTGAATTTATTATTATATTATAAGTATTTATTCATCAGTCATTCTAATATCTATAACACAAGCTACGTTTACTTTTGGGATAGATGGCGATCTGTGTTGTCGTAGTATATGTATCTTTATTTAAAAACCTAAACTATGCAGGTTGCCACTCAAACGCATACCAAATTCATTCAAATCGGTCCAGCCGTCTAGAAGGAGTTCAGGGACATACACACGCACACAAGAAATATATATATAAGATATTGGGAGTCACCGGGATCTCTCTTGCACAATGCTTATAGCTCGTCCCGGATATAGGATTAATTATCCCAAACCTCATGTAGGTAACCTCACGTTGTGAGGTAAGGCTACGGGAAGCAACCTGCTTTGCTTTAGGAAGCGGCGGTCTTCCAGGGGTCGTAAGTAGAAGTGGTGATGTGACTGCTAGTTCCCATCGGACCCTTCGAGACCCTCTCGATCTCGTTCTCAGGCTTCCTTCTTGACCAGTATATAGTTTCGCAAAAGGACACTACCTTCCACGCTCTATACTCCGCAAGGTACTTCACTACTCCGTCGGCCTACTCCTTCTTTTAAACGCTTTTATTGTACATTCTATCAAGGCCTTATGTTTAATACAATTTATCTACTTAATTGTATTTTAAACTTCTGATAATTGATCATACAGGAAAAATATATATGAGAGTTAATATATAGTTATTTATGCAACTTTTGCGGAATGACATAAAATTAATTACGTACGGTTATGTATAAGGATTAATTAATGACCAAGAAACTAATTAATAAAACTTAAATCAATTCATCGATAGAAAATACAATTATGTATGGATCATGGTGTTTATGAATATTTGTATGGAGATAAATATTATTGATGTCAGCTGAAGTATTTTCCAATTTGCTCTCCGATGACGATGTCGATAATAAATAATAAATAAATATACACATCGCCATCTAGCCCCAAAGTAAGCGTAGCTTGTGTTATGGGTACTGAGATAGCTGATGAATATTTTTGATGAATATAATACACATAAATACTTATAATATACAGATAAATACCCAGACACTGAAAAACATTCATGTTCATCACACAAATATTTTCCAGTTGTGGGAATCGCCCACTCGGCCGTCAAATGCCGACCGGCCGGCCGATGTTTTTATGAATATGAATAATCCTTGTAGGCCTATCACAGGCACTTATGAAGAGTACATATATCTAGTATACACAAATAAACTTACTGTCTCCATTGTTTCGACGATACCGCGTTCATTGCTGAGGAAACTGCCAAACGAATGAAGCGACGGGTGATTTTGCATGGATTTATTGTAAGAATAGTCAATCAGTCTTCCCAACTGCGTCCAGAACGTTCTAACTTCTGCAAGAGATTCATTTCCCATTGATTTGCTCCTGTTATAACTATGAGTAAAGAAAGAGTTAGTGAAACAGAAAATCAAATTTCAGGTTAAAGAATCATTTATTTCTCTTTAAGAATATTTTTACATACCATATCGATCTAATATTATTTGATTAGCAATAATATTATACTTATTATTAGGTATACATATAAATTATTAAAAATCTACCCCCAGAACGTTCGATATACGTAGGTTGCGAAAGGCGAAGTCGTCATAGTGTAACTATAAGCTGTATAACAATTGAGTGTAGTAGGAATAAGTTAGTTCCAGCATTTAGACTTAGATCTGGGCACATGCCTTTAGTTCAAATACCTAATGAGGAAAGTTGATTCTCCCAATTGTGATTTATGTGGTGAGGTAGATGATGTTTTGCACCTACTAATGGCGTGCGTTCGGAATCACAGCTTGCGAGAAACACTAACCTACGAACTAAATATTTTTAACTCTATTATTAGCGAACCGTTGACCATTTCGGCAAAGAAACTTTATAGATTCGTTTGTGATTCTCTCAAATTGTTGTAGTTTAAGATTTATATTTATTTAGGATTCATATTGTGTGTAACAATGGGGCTGACATATAGGTAACCTATAAAAGTCCCTTACATAAATAGATAAAAAAAAAAAAACAGTTGAGTATTATGCGATTTTTTGGTTTGTGTTTAAAAATGTAAACGACTTCGCATTTAATGTAATTTGAGAAAAAAGGTAAGTATGTAGGTACTAGGTACATATTATTCAATCATCATCCGCATTCGTTAACCCATCAACGTCCTACTTTTTACAACTCCAACGACGGTTTAAGAGCATACCACCACGCTGCTTCAATGCGGGTTTGTGAGTATTATATAATAAGCATGCTTTAAATGGTTGAAAATTTGATGGTTGATTTATGCAAAAAAAAAAAATATATATCCGTCGTAAAAAAAAATATATATCCTTAGCATTTTGTTGGTACGTTAAGGAAGGCTTTTTTCCTTAAATAGTAGCGAAATTAAGCTTTAAATAAATAATTGAAATCTTTTTATTCACGGATACTTTTTGAAGACTTATAGGTACCTCTGATAGAATTCATCGAAGATTTTAACTATTATTGACTTATACTAATATATCTCATGGAAATCAGTTCAGTTTTTTTCGTTTTCATATTATTTTGCGATTGCATAACCGATGTGATAGTAGGGCACTTTAATGGAACTACCACCAAAATGAATAAAAAACAAGATTCAATTATTTTAGGCTTAATCTATATGCACTTTTGGAACGTCAAGTCTGTCTGTTTGTTGTAACTAAAACACCGGTTCGTAAGGCAGCCACTTCCGAGAAGAAGGTAGCATGAAACTCAACAGTTCCTCATTCTGAACATCAAAAATGTACTATTTTTGAAGTAAAACTCCTTTAGGCGCGATTAGGGAGTAACTCAGATTTTTTTCTGACTTAACAAATGAAAATATTTATAAATGTGAAAGTTATATTAATGAATTTTAAATAGAATATAAAATATAAAAGAGGATGTTTGTATATATGTCATCGATAAACTCAGAAACTATTTGACCGATCATTATGAAAATTGGTATGCTTATGTATTTTTTCACGGAGAAGGTTTATATGCTATGCCCATTGATGTAACTCCCCACCAGGCGGCGCTGTCAAGTATCGACTTCCGCCCCGTTCAACCGATTGTCATAAAAATTGGTATGACCATGTAGTTTTCCACGGAGAAGGTTTATATGCTATGCCCATTGATGTAACTCCCCACCAGGCGGCGCTGTCAAGTATCGACTTCCGCCCCGTTCAACCGATTGTCATAAAAATTGGTATGACCATGTAGTTTTCCACGGAGAAAACGAACATGCTATGTCCATTGATGTAACTCCCCACCAGGCGGCGCTGTCAAGTATCGACTTCCGCCCCGTTCAACCGATTGTCATAAAAATTGGTATGACCATGTATTTTTCCACGGAGAAAACGAACATGCTATGTCCATTGATGTAACTCCCCACCAGGCGGCGCTGTCAAGTATCGACTTCCGCCCCGTTCAACCGATTGTCATAAAAATTGGTATGACCATGTATTTTTCCTCGGAGAAAACGACATGCTATGTCCATTGATGTAACTCCCCACCAGGCGGCGCTGTCAAGTATCGACTTCCGCCCCGTTCAACCGATTGTCATAAAAAATGGTATGACCATGTATTTTTCCACGGAGAATGTAAATATGATATATATAGATTCTTGGAAGTGTTAGAAGTAATATAGGATACTTTTTATCCCGTCATTAAGCTCGGTTCCTTTGGGAGAGGGGATGAGTGTTTGACGATTTAACATCATAACTCCGACAAATTAGAACCGATTTAAATAATTATTTTTGTACTATACAGGTATATGTGTTTAATTGTGTGCCCAAACTGTGGTTGGAGATAGACGACAGAACTCCTCAGCGGACAGCAGCAATTTAATGCCACATCAAAAAACAAACGCAGACGAAGTCGCGGGCAACAGCTAGTAGAATATAAAATGAAATAGTGAATATTAAATGAAATGGAACATTTTACTCTTTCATCAAAATAATAATAAAAGTTTTACTTCAATCGCGCGTAAAGGTTACACGCACACACTTTTTTCAATTTTATATCTTGTGCTTCCAATCAAAGTTTGCTATTACTAAAAATTAATTTAACTGCAATTTCCACGTGACGGTCAGTCGGCAATGTCAATGTCCTTATGTAAAGTGCATCGAAACTGCAATGTTGCAGTTGACAAGATCCTTTAGAGAGCGCTTTGTTAGGTAGAGAGCTTCGTTTGGAAAACGTTTGAAAGGGCTCAAAGATGCAAGGATCTCGTCGACCTAAGGGCGCCTCATGAGAGGCGAGCCGATTTGCATTGTAGCAATCATGTAGGCCAGATTTCGAGTAACGAAATACGGTAGGTACTTACGTTAAGGTAGAAAAAACCAGATATAAAATTAAACCGTCGTTGGACCTTGAAGCCGTTGGTCAGACCATAATTCTACAGCTATTCTAGCGGAATGGTCATCATCATCGTCACTTCAACCGAGTGACATCCACTGCTGGACATAGGGCTTTTGTAGGGAGTCCCAAAATCTGTGGTCCTGGACCTCTTGCTTACGGCGGCTCACTTATTATTCACCCACGGGATTTGTAAAAAAACGTAATAAAGTCGGACGAAGAAAGCTGGCAACCGCTAGTTATGAAAATAAATGGATGAGCAGTTTTCGACTTTGATTTGCTTCTGCAGACACAGACAGACACACATAAGACAAAATGCTCACACGCGAACATAAACAACGAAACACACGCTCGGACACATACACAAACACACACACATTCACGCATTCGCGAGTGCGTCCTCACACACGCACTCACTCTAGCGCGCACACACTCACATACACACAAATACTCGCGGCCGCAGATTCATACACGCACACACCCACGAAATACAATTAAGGGATTAAAAATAAGTACTTACTCGAGTATTAATTTCTCCAAAGAGTCTTTACTAATCCTGTTAAAGTTACACAATGTTACGGCTGGAAACTCTATGTTGGATATGGGATACGTCGACGACTCCATGTTGACTATCATAGGTCTGGCGAGATTCTCGAACCACAGGTTTTGGAGGTAGTAAGTAATGGTACCCAGCATTGTGCAAAACAAAAGTACTCGCATAGTTCTGGAAGAAAGTAATTGTCAATTTTAATTAAGTATTAAGTTTCAATATGCAATATAATAAAATCAGAACCAGCTGGATTTTATCATATGGCTGGAAATACAAAAATAGAGGCCTCTCCCAACGGCAGTGTTTAGCATATTCACTACGCGGATGGAACCGGCGCGGCGCACGGGCGGGTGATCGCAGTAGCTAGATGCTAGTAAAGGACAGAGGTCGCTGCTGTCCGTTCTCCGTTAGACTCCCGTAGTTACCTCGTATGACACTCATGGAAAGAGGAGGGGTGGTGTCAATGCGATTTTGATCGTCACCAGATATTATATTTGTTATTTCCTCCAAGTACTTAAAATAGTTTTTAAGGGAGAGAGAGCGAAAAAGAGAACGACAACATGGTTATTTAACCTATTAAATGAACATGTTATCGTTCTCTTTTTTAATATTTTCTGGGATTCTATTATAAATTCGAATGCACATATATAAATACACTATATAATATAAGATCAATAAAATTATTTTAGGCGATTTAAAAAAATGTTTACCTTCTGTGACTGGGGTAGGTTAGTACACTCTGCAAAAATAGATACGATGATATACTGAGTTGATAGGTTTTATCGTGGATTTATTTTAAATGTATCAGTAACTTTAAAGCCCATAAAACAAAATCAAAATCGGCTCATCCGTTCGGGAATGACGATGCCACAGATACACACACACACACAAACACAAACAGACACGTCAAACGTATAACACGGTTAAAAAGTACATGTGAAGGTGAAGAAGGTGTATGACGGCATGAGGGAGTCATGCCGTTTGCCGCGACGGCATTCGGGCTGGATTTACATCCAAGGTGTGCCCATAGATGATTTAAATCAAAAAACGAACAAACGCGCGGAGTCACGGAAAACAGCTAGCTTCTAATATAAATAAAATAAAAATAACCAACTAAACAATTTTGGAACGTGTCAAAAAAACTATGAGAATGTCTGAACGTCATTTAGGTTGATTATAGTTACCGGTTTTAGCGATGGCGACACCCCGACGAGGTTTTTACCACAAGCACTCCTTGATGATAGCAAATTCCTACATTAAGTCAGTGAATTATGTAATACTGACACCCGAATTTATAAATATTGCTATGAGATTTCACAGTGCACCGGTCTCATGAATTAATTAATTAAACGACTATCGAAACGCCATAAACGATTGGCGCAGTGGACCCTGCTTTTAGCCCAGTGCTGTGGGCTCGATTCCCACAACAGGAAAATGTTTTGTGTGATGAACATGAATGTTTTTCAGTGTCTGGGTGTATATTATAAGTATTCATGTACCTATATCATTCATAAAAATATTCATCAGCCATCTTAGTATAGGTACAAAGATGGCTGATGAATATTTTTATGTGTTATGGAAACACAAGCTACGCTTGCTTAGTATATTTATTATATTTATATCATTCATAAAAGTATTAATCAGTCATCTTAGTACCCATAACACAAGATACGCTTACATTGGGGCTACATGGCGATGTGTGTATTGACTATTGACTATTGTCGTAGTTTATTTATATTTATTATTTTATCATTTATAGATTTTAATTTTTGTTCAAATTCTTAGCAATGCTGAATTAAAAAAAAAACTATTAAAAATTTATATAAAAAAATACAACCCTCCGCTTGCGGGGCGTTTGAATGCCTTTTTATTATTTAGCTGGTGAGATTGCTGTCAAAGGCTAACTTTCAGTGGAATAAAATATAATGACTTGACAGTGGTATTCATAGAAAGAGTAAAAATTAAAAAAAAAGAAATGCCCGTCTTTGTACCCATAACACAAGCTACGGTTGCTTTGGGGCTAGATGGCGATGTGTGTATTGTCGTAGTACTTATACTTATAATTAAAAAAAACAAAAAATTTCAAGCACGAACCTTTGTTCTTTACTCTGACCTCGTTTGCGTATACGCTGGATACCTCCAAAAGAGCAGTTCTCGAGGTATTCCTTGAAAGTTTTCCTGAAATTTATCCTCAAAACAGTCCCGATACTCATATTCCTCACATTAGGTTTGTACAGCTTTTTCCTATATTCACGCCACCAAACACTGTTAGTACTCTTCTTGGGCATTTTGATATCAACTCTATGTTGAAGCTTTAAGTGCATTTATGCGACTGTCGTATTAGTTTAACTCGCACAGAATTACCCCGCAATGCAGATCAATACCATAAAGTGTGAGTCTATTGTCAAGTTGATGATTCCGTAGGTATACACTGGTCAATACTGTTTTTTTTTTGTTTTGTTTATTCCACCACAAGTTAAATTCAAATTCAGAATTCTTTATTCTTGTAGGCCTATCACAAGCACTTACGTATGAAGCGTTTAGACATACATGTAATAACTCATCATCATCTTCACATCAAACCATCACCGGCCCAGTACAGGGCACGGGTCTCCACCCACAATGAAAAGGGGTTAAGGCCGTACTCCACCACGCTGGCCTAGTGCGGATTGGTGGATTTTGTAGATAGTAATATACCTTATTTTGATAGCTTGTTAGGGGAAGTATTGCACCGAGCTTTTTTTGCCGCCAAGTAACATTTCTGGGTGAAAACCTAACCTCCATAATGCTAGAGGCATCAGAGAAATGGGAATATATAAAAAATTACATGGAAGAGATAATAAAAGTAAAGGAAAGGGACGAAAGAGAGGGAAGGTAAAAGGACAACGACGTTAATGGTACACTAACGTTTAGAAAAAAAAAACATTTCTGCGTGCTGGTATGAAGAGCGTGGTTGCCGGTGTACCTAATGTACATGTACGGGTACATGAGATTGAATACCTATGTCTTAGGTTGATATACACAGGGCGGCGTATTGTAGCACATATTTTTTGCTTGCCTGTTTTACTCTTACGAACAGATAGGCCATCGGCTTGGTCCGTCAATAATTAGGTACTATAAAAAAAACGTGTGCGTACTCTTATACACGCGTTAAAACTTATATTTATTTGGCGTAACAAGATAAAAGTATTTTCGAAAATTTTATCTTTCGCCTTATTCTACGTTTTCAGTAAAAATTACAATAACAATAGATAAAAAGGTATTGTTTGAATTATTGAAAGGCGACTGTCAAACCTTTTTTAGAAAAACTAAAATGTTGACTATAGCTAACTTCATGGTTTCGGCTTTTTGTGACGGTGTGCGCGCGCATCGTTAAAACTTACTCTCAGCATTTTTCCCTAACTCGCCGAAAGAAGTATAACTTCAAAAATGCTGGACCACTGAAACAACGAGGCATTGTACTTTCAATACACGTAAAATGTATAAAATAAAATGTAATGGTGCCGTAAATAACTTTATAACGGATTTCTAAAGTACAACAAGCAAATATCGCGTGGTAAACGGTTATTAAGTCAAGTACCCAGCGATCAAAAATTAAAGAATATTATAATTAATCACACGATACACTTTTTCAACACCCTATCTATACTACATAGTAATATCATCATCATGTTTGTTCATCACGAATTTTTTTATTTGACTATTAATAAGATTTCAGCCTGAAATAATAGGTATTTGTAAAATAAGCGAAAAGAAAAACGAAAAATTTGTGTGTTATATAAATACCTACTACAAAAATCCTCTTATAAATAAGCCGCAATCACGCATTTTATGTCAAAATAATTATTCAAATTCAAAATTCATTTCTTTCATGTAGGCCTAATTTATAAGCACTTTTGAAGCGTCAAGTCAGACTGTTTGTAGTGACTCTACCACCGGTTCGGAAATCAGATTCAATTGAGAAGAGCCGGCAAGAAACTCAGAAGATTGCTCTTTTCCAACATAATTTTAAAATTTAACAATCTTTAGAATTTTTCTTTTTTGTGAGAGATGAGAGCGGAGTGGCCTGCTTCCAAGCAGCCTTGACGTTAAGGAATTCATCAATCATGAAGTAACCACGATTTGTTAAATGTGTTTTAATATATTTTTTAAACTTAGGTTATGGTAGATCTAATATTATAGGGTGTCATCATGTTATAAAAGCATTTCTGTACTTTTCTCAGACGATATGCAGATATCACTAATTTATTAAACCTAAAATGTAATATTCAATTGTCATTCTTAAGGCACAAAATATTAATTCTTACAAAAAGTCAGCTTGTTACAAGACAATTTTACGTAGATAAAACTCGTCCTTCATCATCATCACCATCATTAGTATGAACCCATAACCAGCTCACTATAGGGTACGTCTCTCCTCTGAGAATGAGAAGGGTTTAGGCCGTGATGTCACGTGGTGACACGCTGGCCCAGTGAAACTACACACGCCTTTTAAACATTATGGATAACTCTCAAGCATGCAGGTTTCCCCACAACACGTTTGCAGTTGAAGCGAGTGATATTTTAAAAGCGTAAACGCACATGACTTCGAAACGTTAAAGGTGCGTGTTAAAGATCGACTCGTATGTCCCTACGAAAGGGAAGCCGAAGCTTTACCCACTGGGATACCATCGCTTCTATAGCATGTTAGGTGCTCGTATAGTTTACGTGATAATGATACATATTACGGGAGGTTTCCATGAGTCCACGCGGACATTATAACATTACGTTACGACATATAGCTAACTAATGCAGCTGAAATCGTTAAATCATAAAGAAAACTCCAAAATTTCTAACACGTCAGACTGTGCCAGTTTCGTTCGATACATTGCAATAATTATATTATTATCGCGCGTCCTACTCTTAAGTACGATCTTAATTATGATAGAGTGCTAATTAGCCGCATTCGCGACTTGGAGTTCGGCACGGTCTTTTAAGATCTCTCAGGCTCTCAAAAGCATCAGCAGTTTCTGCCATGCGGTTCCCGCACGTAAGAATGACCAAGACCATTTGCATGACCAAGCATCTGTTTAATTATATAACAGACGCCAGCAGTCCTTGAGAACCTTAGTAAGATATTAGTACACTCGAAGTCGTAAAGTCTTTTGTGAATATCGACACGCCGACACGTCAAATATATCGTTAAATAGATCGTAGCTCATAGTTATAAAGCTCTTTGTTTACAGCTATACCTTTTGGTAGAACATTTTTGAAGTAACGTTCTTTTGGCCCCTTAGGGAAAAATTATGAGAGTTAATTTTTACGTTGAGCGCGCACACCGTCACAAAAAACCGACACTCTGAAGATAGCTATAAGGTTTGACAGTGTAGGTATACTTTCAATTGTCAAAGTCTGCGGGCGCATTCGGGTGATTCAATTGTACATAAACCTCAAATTTTAATGTTGGTTGTCCGATAATAAGTCTAATAGTATTCCAAATTTAACTATTTTTATTATGTCAATTTCTTTAATTATATAGAAATATTTTTTTGTGATATATTTAACTAACTCTTATTGCCTTATAATAAAACTTTCAAGGTATTAAATACCTTATTCTACAAACGTAGAATAAGCTGAAAGATGAAATTTTTGAAAAGATTTTACGCCAAAGGAGTATAACTTCTAACGCGTGTACATAAGTACACACACGTTTTTTATTTTAATTACTAACGGAAGTGTTGATAGCCTAGTGGTTAGGACTTCCGCTTCACTTTCAAGGGTCGAGTTCGAAGCCCAGTACGCAACTAAAATTTTTGTATGTTATCTAAAGTATTTAAAATATCTATATATCTTATATCCTATATCTTGCTTTAACGGTTAAAGAAAACATCGTGAGGAAACCTGCATACTTGAGTGTTCTTCAATGTTTAGTGATGGTCTAAGATGTATCAGGTATCACGCGTATCATGAACTGACAACTGAATTCTAAAAGCCAATACCAATGTCCAGCGCATAAAAAACTTACGACTACAGTGGGCTGGACATGTTCAACGCATGGACAAAGTCGCCAAGCAAAGAAGATTAGAAGCCAAAATTGCGCTGGATAGATGGAGTAGGCCGAGATGCAAAAGGCATAGGTTACTGGTAGACAAGGTACAGCCCCAACTCTATCTCCCAATATTGTCCGCCAGTTCGCCAGAAATCGTTGAAATAGGCCCTGGCCCACAAAGGCCTGTGTGTTTCCAGATCAAAAATAGTGAAGTGTATATCTGTTTCTTCTATGGGAAAAAACGCTTTCGTTCGTCCACGTAGAGTACATCGTAGTGCAATAAACACGTGTACTCTCGATGATGGCCACGTCAACACTAAGAACTTAAAAAGTCCCAACCTGTGCTTGCATAGCGAATATTGTTACACAAAAAACTTTGAAGAAATCAACACAGAATGACCAACTGTCAAACATTGGGCCGGTGTTGAGGCCAACATGTAGCTTAAATCACAGTTTTTCGCAATGTTTTGTCTCACTTGTACTGATAGCACCTTTCCAATGTCAGAGCATGATAAAACACTACGCAACATTTTTTAATCGAATATAAGTTACCTCTTTACAGCAACCTCATTTGTGGTACGCTGCATAGAACCGGAACGCTAAATCGCTTGGCGGTACTTCTTTGTCGGAAGGTTGGTAACTAGCCTCGGTCGCAGCCTCCCACCGAACAACTCGTCGTTTGTTAATTATGGGGAATGAGTTACAAATGGCGGAGTACAACTTGCAATTGTTTATGTACCTACAAAGATGATTGTCAGTGTGTTGCAGTGGGTTTGAAAGCCTTCTCTGTAATTTAGGCTCCGATCGATCCACTATGATTGGCTGCATCTCGCGTTCGGTGTATTATCATTTCATACAGCCGTATAATAAACTGATGAAAGCCGGAGCGAATAAATGGTACTGTAGACTGTATTCTGTATAAATACATTGGGAGAACGGCAACCATCTTTAATAATACGCCACAGATCAAGGTAAGTATATAGAGATGGAGGTAATAGACGCGTAAACAGTCAATGTAAAATTACTGAGAAGTGTATTACTGCTGATAGTTTAGTGGTTAAGAATTTAATCCCTTTTGAGATACCGTATTCGACCCGCGAACACACTGATAACTTTTCGGTTATATTATGTGTTTTAAATTTAAGTAATTAAATATCTCATGCTTTAACGGTGAAGCAAAAAATTTTGAGGACACCTGCACAAGTACCTAAGTTCCATAACGTTGAGTGCTCTCAAAGCTGTGTGAAGTCTACCAATCTGCACTTGGCCAGCGTGGTGGACTACGGCTTAGCCCCTTTTCTTTCTAAGAGAAAATCCCGTATTGGTAATGCGTTTATTATGATGGACAAAAAATACAACTTAACTCTTTCTGGAGTCTTTAAAAACAAACCACGTAGAGTTTTAATAATAAAAAATTGTTTTATTTCCCAGTAGTTTTAATTTAATTTGTATATTAAAAACGTTGATTTCGTGACTGATACACTCACTAATTCTAGGGTAGTTCATTAATTGTCCTAAAAGACTGAGATTTGGTATGAAAATCGACAAACTTGAAAGAATTGTTTGCAACTTCTTCTAAAAGTTACCAATTTGTTGTTATCACGTAATTTAACATCCAGAGTTGAAATACTCGTCGAAATTTGCAATGGAGATGGCAGATCGCCACCGTACATCAACTGACAGAAAGTTACAAAACAGCGAAGTTGCCAGAAACTGTCGCCTTTAATATTTTCATAGTTTTGTTTGACGTACTAAGTGGCCCACCTAATGGTAGGTAGAAAACCATAGCTCAACACTCAACATAGATCAACACTTTGCATGGCATTCAAAGTCCAAGGAAATGTACCTTCTACAAAGTGTCACCCTGTGTCCATCAACGTGAGGTGTTAAGCCTCATCATATCAATCCATTACAAGCCCACTCCAGGGCACGGGTCTCCTCCCATAATGAAAAGGGTACAGGACCACCACCGCCCACAGACCACCACGCTGGCCCAGCACGGATAGTCACACGCCTTTGAGAACGTTATGGAGAATTCTCAGGCGTGAAGGTTTCCTCACGATATTTTCCTTCACCATTGCAGCAAATGATAGTTTAAATGCTTAAAACGCACATAACTTAGAAAAGTTAGAGGTGCGTGGTGAGATTCGAACTCGGCGCTCGACGTCCTAACCACTGAGTTATCATCATTCACTTATTACACTGGCAACCGTATCCTTAAGACCGGAACTTCATTGCAACAATGCTGCTTTGCGGCAGAAATAAGCATGGTGGTAGTAGGTACTTCCACAGACGAGCTCTGTTACAAAAAGCTCTACTGCAATACATTCTGGTGCCATAAAAGAACATAACAAGTAGATCTATTCCGTATGGGAACATAAATTTACATTCAAATATAGGTATATAATATAACTCACGATCGACGCTTGCATAAATTATAAGTGCATATTAAAACTTTTCCACACAGTAATTGGCAGTAAAATATCAAAAACGTATAACATAACTATGGACCATAAACTGCAGAACTGCAGAATACGTCTGGAACGTAAAACATTTAACTTAGTGCGTACTAAAATCGTTATTAGTGGGCCACACCTGTTGTAATAACACTTGATGGTAACTAATTTCTTATTTGACCTTACTCTTACCCACCGGTATTTAATTAAGGCCTCACTAACCTCTGTGATTGCTTACAGAAGAAATTTGTTAGTTAACATTACAAAAACAAATCTCATTTTATAAATGTACGAAAACAGCGCCATCTTTTTAAGGTCGTGTGCCAACTGTGCTAAGACACTGACTTGTATAATCATTTAATTTGGCTTGTGTAATATGCAGGCCCTATATTTATATTCTTTATTTTTTGAAAATCACCTTTGTGGATCTTCCTTCGACTTCGACTTTGGCGAAATACAACGTGCCGATTTGGAACACCTAAAAGTCAAAAAAAGGAAAGGAAGAAGAAGAATATGCAGGCCATCAGTTCCTAACAAGCGTCCAAGCCAACAAGTTATTTCATTCTTTTCCACACGTGTTTCTAATATTACATTCTTTCACACATATTTCCTATAACACTGCATGATCCACGTCTATGCAACGAGGTGTCAGCTGAGACGCTGCATTTAATCTGTTTCTGCTCCGCTTTGATGCACATTATACAACATTTTGGGGAAATACATAAAACCAGAAGATGCTAAATTTCTTTCAGCAGGGCTAGCATAGGCAGAAGACAATTATTATCGAGATATACTCTCACGCCCGTGTGCAAAATAAATACAAATAGTGAGCCAAAACAACATTAATATACTTACTTAGATACATAGAGATTAATACACTTATGTAACATACCTACACATAAATACATATTGGCACCGGACGGAGGACTACACCCCGGCAGGGGAGACCAAACGGCCGGAGGTCAGGGCGACAGGCTAAGAAATCATTATTATTATCATTAATTAATTATCTCCCCGGCAAAGGATAAGATTCTTTCCCACCTTTATCACCTCTCAGAGCAATGGCTCACAAGTGGATATAATATCCAAATAATATATATGTTATTATTTAATGGAGAAGTTTATGCCCCTTTAATTTTTACACATAAGTATATATTATTTGGATATTATTTCCACTTGGGCGCCAGTACTTTGAGAGTAGATAAAGCTGTGGGACAATTTGTATCCTTTCCCGGGGAGAAAACTGTCTCCTGCCATGATAGCCACGGGGGATATGCATATTGCATGCCTTTGAGAACATCATGAAGAACCCTCAGGCATGTAGGTTTCCTCACGTTAACTTCTTTCACTTATAAAGCAAGTGATATTTAATTGATTCAAACGAAAACAACTTCGAAAAGATAAAGGTGCCAGTGATTGAACTCGGTACCCCCATACCCAAGTCCTGACAACTTGGTTTCAT
The DNA here is from genome assembly GCF_905163445.1 of Pararge aegeria. NCBI lineage: Eukaryota > Metazoa > Arthropoda > Insecta > Lepidoptera > Nymphalidae > Pararge > Pararge aegeria. The sequence continues at coordinate 6,511,420 of NC_053198.1, forward strand.
ACCTCCATTTTACTCTTTCATCAATAAATAATAATAAAAGTTTTACTTCAATCGCGCGTAAAGGTTACACGCACACACTTTTTTTTAAATAGCGGAAACTACACAGACATCTGACGTAAGCGTCACTTCCGTCAGAAAAGAAAATCTGAGTTACTTCCTAGTCGCGCCCAAAGAAGTTTTACTAAAACGTAAATCGGAATAAACTATCAGCTTTTAATAGACACTAAATTTAACGCTTATTAGTCAAATGAGACAGTTCGTCGTTTTGTTTAGGTAACACATTTCACAAAACGACAATCTTTATCTCCCTGACGGCAGAAACAACCTTTTTTGATCTTATTAGACGGTTCCTGAATACATTTAAGCTCGAGACACACTGGCATGACAAATTATTATCACTGGAGTTGCCACGTTAGTGCGCTCCCCTCTTTATTTTGCATCTTTTATGTGCCTGCAATTTTATTTTGATGGCCGACTGGCGCAGTGGGCAGCGATTCTGCTTTTTGAGTCCAAGGCCGTGGGTTCGATTCCCACAACTGGAAAATGTTTGTGTGATGAGCATAAGTGTTTATCAGTGTTAAATTTTTTATTTATGATTTTTATCGTAAACTAATCGTTTTGTTAAAAATCAAAAACAGCCATTTTTGCGAACCTAACCTAACCTAACCTAACCTTGAATAAATATTTTTCACAAACATACGGGATCAATGAGACTTAACAATTTTATTATAATGGTATCCCAACTTTGCAAATTTTCTGTTTTTTAAGAATTTATGCAACAGTACCACTATTTTCCGGTTTAATTTAACCAGACCACTTATTCAATTTGGATCCACCATAATTAACTAAGTCAGCTCGATAAGGAAACACGTGCTAGATAATTAGGGCTAAGTAATATACACTGGTAATCGTGCATTATGGGGAAAACAGGGTTTCGGTTTGAATCCTCACTGATTCCACTCTGCACGGCTAGCATAGACAGGAGACAATTATATCCCCGGGGAAAGGATAAAAATGTATCTCCTCTCGCAGCTTTATCAACTCTCAGAGCACTGGCGCACAAGTGGAAATAATATCCAAATAATATATATGTAATATTAAACGGGGGGGTAAACTACTCCGATTTCCTTTTCCCGTGCTTTAGCAGGATGACACGTTAATTATATCCCTTGGATATAATCGGGGATATAATTTTTATCTGGAATATGAGTTGTATTCTATTTTAAAGATGAGGAGTTACGAAAAAATGAGCAACGAGTCGTAGGAGTATTTCAAGATCTTGGTCATTTCATACTTAACACTAAAACTTGCGAATCCAAAAAGAAAAGCAAAAGAAAGGCAAAGCCACTGAATAATAAAACTTTTTTTTAGATCCTTTACAAGTTTTCCTGTAACTGCAATCTCACCCTAATGTTAAATGAGGACAAGGGTTGGATGGTAGCTGGCTAACCTGTTAGGAGTATGGAAGGTATAATACTTATATTATACCTTCCGTACTTTACAGGTAAGCCATACCCTTAAACGTTTTATGGCTTACCAACCCCTAAGTGTTTTTTACGATTGTACCTACTGGAATAAGAATTAAGTTCTTGGCACGTTAGTGGGGTGGTAACTAGCTACGGCCTTACAAATACATACAAATACATAAAACTTTAGAGCCGGGTTTTGAAAATTGTACAGGACGTTGTCGCTGACAAATTCCGACATACCGCGTCGCATCGTCAGCCCGAGCTAAAACTTTGAATGCTGGCGTGATATTAAATAAACCATAACCTGCCTCAAGTATCGGGATATCAAATGAAGACACCTCGGGAAATAGAATGATTGACTAAAACTTAAAACGTCAAAAAATTATAGATAAAAACTTTATATACTTACTTGTGAAATAAAGTTTTTTATATAAATTTAGTTCGCAAAACTGACAACAACTCTAATATAAACTATGGCACCAAACATATATATATATATATATATAAAAATGTAAAATACTGAAATAAGAAAAAACTAAAAAATATTTGGTTGAAATAAAACTTAATTAAGGAATTATTTATTTCTTAACTGTTAAGCTTATAACACTAAAAGTTGTTTGAACTTTAATTTTTAAGTAAAAAGTTTAAAAGTTCTTTACTCGTTTCAAATCTGCCTCGGTTTAATAAAAATATATACAATACGTTGCTATTAATAATTTGCTTTAGATTTGCTGGCTGCGAAACTCGCAAAAAAAAGTGACATTCATTGTTTTCCCGTGGAGTCTCAAAATGCAAACCATTTTTTAATTATCTGTTTAAGAGATTAGCGCGTTCGGAAACAAACTCCACAGCTTCGTTATAAGTAAAGATATATAGACAGATGAATTATCTATTTGTATATTTAAGATGTTTGTAAATCGCGTATAAGAAGATAAATTGAAACTAAGTGCTCTCTCAAACGCTTTTGCTTAGTTTGTCACGGCCTATTGCCTTGTTTGCGGTTTATCCCTAATGATGTAACAACTCATTTCACATGATAACTTGCATGCCATTTGTAAAGGGGTTTATTTTGATATTATTATCATAGCTCTAATAACGAATAATTCATTAGAGTGGTACAACCTTTTTTAAAGAGGTACTTAGAAAAAAAAGAAAATAATAAAATTATCAAAAATAAGAAATAAAGAAACCAAAATGTACAATTTAAATATTTATTACATTTTTTTTTAAATAATAATGTTAAAAAAGAGCAATCTGCTGAGTTTCTTGCCGGCTCTTCTTGGTGAAATCTGCCTTCCGTACTGGTGGTAGTGTCACTAAAAACAGACGTTTCAAAAGTGCCTACTTAAACTGGGCCTACTTGAAATAAATTAATAAAAAAAATCCAAAAGTACACGCCTCATAATCTCATTTTTTTCACAATAAAATTGAAATTTTTTTAACTGAAACTTTCAATGCTCATTACAAATTTTTTTTTTCATATTAATTATTATTCATTTTTTGTAAACAAGACACGGGAATGTCATAATGATTGCACATTGAAAGTTACAATTAATATTAGCTAGAATAATTACATGGAAATTTAACGACAGTGAATTGAACGCTCATATTAACTAAGAAATTATGTCGTGTGTTACTTTAGATAATTAAAAAAAAAATTATTCCGATACGATCATTTTTTCGACCAATTTTTATGCCACATACACCCGTCCATACACGGACGTCCAGAAAAGATTATGTTTAATGTTATTATTTACTAGGTTAAACAAAAAAAAATGTTATTGAAATGTATTTTATGTGCCTGACAAATTATTTGACTTGATATTAGTGTACTCAAATTAACCTGTAAGTGCAATATAAATAACAAAAAATCAATTTCAGTTTCGAGAAAACTGCTTTTTTTGAAATGTCGAGAGTAGAGCACAACCTCAACGCTTCGCTTATGAGGCGTGCAAAAAAATATCCCAGGAATAGCTTGTGCCCAATCCCAGCACAAGTTTTTCTCTATCATTAATACTTTGATAACCTTCCTTACCCACAAGCGTACCCTAGAAAGTCTAACACGCGGCGCTATTCGCTTTCATATCTTTATTTTTAATAGGTACTCCCTACTTGAATTTTTAATTGTGCATGCAACGTACACTAAATAAATTGCGACTGTCAAGAAAAGGTCACGTCGAATAAAAGATATATTGTCAAAATAATCACAACTCTTAACATGTTGCAGGACATAAATTGCTAAGGTAAAATTATTATTTATCGGAGCACCTTACGCAATTCACCTTGCGTAGACAATTACAATATTATTTGATACTAGCATCTTCGCCTACGCCCTAGGTATTCCTGTTTTGTTGCTTCTCGCGTTAAACATAACTCTTCCTTTCATTATTTTTTTGTAACAATAATTTATTTATACACTTTATTTGTACACCACAAATAGGAAAAAAAACAATGGACAAAACAAAAATAAACTCAAAAAGTAGGATACAAAGGGCGGCCTTATCGCTTAGTAGCGATCTCTTCCAGGCAACCTCAGGATTAGGAAAACCAAGGGAAAACGATTGGTGGGGTGTATTATTATTATATACATACTTACGAACAATTACACACGAATACTTATCAAGATTACACACATAAAATACTAATAATATAAAAAATAATAAACTAATATACCTATATATACTTAAATATGAGTAAGAGTTAATCACTGTCGTCTTTATTGCTAAAGATAATGGGCTTTAACAGAATTTTTGAATATGTCGAGTGACCTTGACTGTCGTATGCTTATTGGAAGCCCATTCCACAATTCAGTAGCTTGGACCATGAATGAATGCTTATAAAACTTTAGTTTTATGAAACGGCATGCTCAAAGTCAGCGTACGACAGGAACGTAAATCAGACTGCACTTCAAGAAAATTAAATTTCTCCTTTAACTTACTTAAAGGAGAAATTTAATTTTCTAGAGTATCGGATCAAGCAGAAAACGGATCATGCACAAAAGCACTGCATACCCAAATTTTTATATATAACTAGTATTGGAGAGAATTTTTCCATTTTATGCTCTCTACCTGCTTTATGCATACCCTGGTCGAAAACTGGGCAATCTCCAAAGATACCCGACTTCAGGGAAGATCGGGTTATGTGGGGTTTTTACCCACTAAAACCCCCTCGGTGGCCACCATCGGCACTTATTTGGGAGGCTCCGGGATCTCCTAAGAACGCACCGGTACCTCCCTCGTACAGCGCATGTAGAGCTCGTCCCGGGCGAAAATATTCTCCCGACCTCATTTGCCTCGCTATGGGCTACGGCAAACTGTTGTCTTACCCGGGTCGTGTAAAGCCCCATCCTGCCCGACACGACCCGATGTCCCGTCATCTGGGACTATTGATCAGACGGGTCACCGCTCCTTAAACATACCCATTGATGGTAATATATTGGTTGCTGGGAAAAGATTATACGTCTGCATTTTTTAATGAAAGTAATCGGAGTAATAAATGTTGTACAGAAAAAATAAAAAGTAATTGAAAAAAGAATGCGAAAGTTACAGCTTAGAATAACAATAATTAAAGACAACTAAACACTTATCACAGTTGCGTTCCCGCTGGCCAGTATGCGTCATAGACTAGAATTTTTGTGTTATGAAAATTAAGCTTAATTTGCTATACTAGCATCCTCAGGAGATATTGACTTTAAAGACAACATCTCCTGAGGATGCTTCGGTTTCGGAGCGAAACGTGCGTAGAGGGTACATTTCCGAAGATCTGTTTAGTGTGGCGTATAAGGATTGAAGAAATTAAATTAACACCATACAGATTCTCCTGCTTTTCGCGGAGTACAGCAAATTAAGCTTAATTTTCATAGTATATCATGGATTTTCGCAAAGTAACGCCTGCCTCTATCCAATACTAGAACTTTTGGTTTATTCCAACACCCGAAATCGGAACACAGCAGTGAAGGTTTATATTAAGCTATACCTACGCTTTTTTGCGTCGATGGTTAAAAATATACACTTGACCAAAGCTCCAACTTCGAAGTTTCTATTTGTGATACTGGCCGAGATCCAGGTGCTATTGACCTAATCGGTACTCATGAATGCGGGTGTGATAGTTGAAAATAATCATCCAGGTCCATGGGATATCGACTTACGCAGACAAGTTTTCATGGGCACTTGCTTGGCGGTGTTATTACAGGCTCATGAGGCTGATATCTTCACCTGAACATTGGATTGCACATTGGAAGCAAGCGTTACTTTGCGGAATTCCATGATATACTTACAATTAACATTCAGCTTAATTTTCTATGCTATGGTTTGCAGTAAGGGGCTAACTAGTAAAGGAATAAAAGTAAATAAAGTAAAATAAAATAAATAAAAAGCCTTTATTCTACTACCAATTATTACATTATTAAATATTTTTTTATAACATTTTTACTAATCATTATTACAAATTTGAATTTATTTCATAAAAATTATATTAAGTTAATTGTATGTTATAATAGTATGCGGGGATTTTAATGTTGATATTTTACTTAGTAATGCAACTACGACTAGGTTGCTAAACTTATTTAAATGTTTTAATTTAAATTATGCTTTTAGTGAACCTACTAGAATCACAGCAACCTCAGCATCATGTTTAGATAATATTTTTCTCAACTGTGATATCTTAGGTAAATCGATAATAACCAACTTAAGATCAGATCATTGTGGCCAACAAATTACTGTTTTGAGTAATATAAACAAAGATGAACATATTGTCAAGTGTAGGCCGATAACTAAGAGCAAATTGACGCGATTCAAAGGTGAAATATCATCCAAAATTCCTGCCCTAGTCTTTAAGAACGGTCATCCTGACAGCATTTATGGTACGCTCTTTAATATTATAGAAAATGAATTTAACAAAATATTCAATTTCAAACATATAGATTTCAATAAAAAAATAAAGTTTAGCGATTGGGCAACTATTGGCATATACAAAAGTAGAGATAATTTGTATGAGCTCTATAGTGAAAAACAATATAACTATACTCCAGCTTTCCTACAACACGTAAAAATGTACTCTAAAACGTTTAAGAACGTTTGCTTTCATGCTAAGTCGCTATACTTTAAGGATCAAATAATAAAATCGGATAACAAAGTACAAACAACCTGGAAAATTGTTAATAATGAAACTGGGAAAGCTAAATCTCGCAACGTAAACTTTGAATTAATTATTAATGATAATAAAGTTACCGCTGACAGTGAGGTTGCAAGTACCTTTGAAAACTTTTTTCAGAGTTTTCCTATTTTGTTGACTGATTCACTTAATTCTTTACCTACTGCAGCTCAGAGTTTATTGAGGAACAACGTAAATGAGTGCAACGTTTTATTTAATTTTAAACATATATCTGTATATGATATAATAAAGAATTTTAAGTTGTTGAAACAGAAAAAAACCGGTGATTTATAGGGTATGTCTGTAATGGTAATATCTAACATTATAGACGTTATTGCCCCTTACTTAGCCATACTTTTTAATGAATGTGTTGATAGAGGTACTTTTCCAAATTTAATGAAACATAGTAAACTTATACCTCTATTTAAATCTGGCAATAAAAACGACATTAACAATTACAGACCCATTTCAATCTTACCAGCTCTTAGTAAGGTCTTTGAAAAAATTATATTAAATCAGCTTTTGAATCACTTCAATGTAAATAACTTACTACATCGGGAGCAGTACGGTTTTACTAAAGGTCGTAGCACCACGGATGCAGGCGCTAAACTTTTAAAACATGTGTACGATGCCTGGGAACGTTCGCAGAATGCCATGGTGTTTCTTGTGATCTATCCAAAGCATTCGATTGTGTTGATCATAAAACCTTGCTTCTTAAACTAGCCCATTATGGTATCAAAAACGTTGCACTAAATTTGGTTGCCTCTTATCTCAGTGACAGAACCCAAAGGGTTTGCATAAAAGACATTAAGTCGCAGGGGTCGGCTACGTCAATGGGTGTCCCACAGGGTTCAATCTTGGGTCCCTTTCTATTTTTGGTGTATATAAATGATCTACCACACCATGTCAGTGAAACCTGGTACATTGTACTGTTTGCAGATGATACATCTCTAATTTTTAAAACTGATAGAGGTAGAGACAACTCTGACGATGTAAGCCGTGCTATGTCGCATGTGTCGCACTGGTTTACTGTCAATAATTTACTTTTAAATGCAAAAAAAACTAAGTGTGTGGAATTTATTTTACCAAATGTAAAGAAAGTTAATAAAAATATAATAATAAATGGAGAATCACTAAAAATGGAAGATTCCACAGTTTTTCTGGGCATGACCTTGGATTGTAAGCTTCAGTGGGGTACCCATATAGATACACTAGCAGGTAAACTAAGCTCGGCTGCCTACGCCGTCAGGAAAATTAGACAGATTACTGACGTAGAAACAGCAAGACTTGTTTACTTCGCGTACTTTCATAGTGTGATGTCTTACGGGATCTTATTATGGGGCAAAGCTGCTGATATTGAAACTATATTCATATTGCAGAAAAGAGCTGTACGGTCAATATATAAACTTAAATCACGTGAATCCCTCCGTGAAAAATTTAAAGAAATTGGTATACTTACGGTAGCCTCACAATATATTTATAACAATATAGTATTTGTAAGACAACATATTAGTCTTTATAAACAAAAAGTGGATATAAACAGTCGACTTACAAGAAATGGTCATAAATTAGTGACATCTGCATATCGTCTGCGAAAGGTGCAGAAATCATTTGTGGGATTGAGTATACGCTTTTATAATATGATTCCTAAGGTAATTTTGGACCTACCAATGCATAAGTTTAAAGAATGTGTTAAAACACATTTATTACAGCGAGGTTATTATACAATTGATGAGTTTCTTAATGACAAGGTTGCTTGGAAGCATCCGCCTCCGCTTTCATCTCTCACAAGATCTCTCATACGGTATATCGGAAATTCTACATATGAAGTTGCGGGCATTCGCTATTTAAATAAATAATTAAAAAACTATTTTCCCATAGTTGCCAGCTGAATAATGAGGATGATGAATATATTAGCAGTGTCTCTGTGGTCAAGTTTTTATTTTGTATAAAAAGTAACGGTATCATTTATAGCCTATAACAGTCCACAGCTGGACAAAAGGTCTCTCATAATGAGAAGGTTAGCCTATAATCACCACGCTGGGCAAATGAGTAGGTGATCGCAGTAGATAGTAGTAGCACAGTCTGTCACGAAGGGACATCAGGGTCTACCTTCGACCCTGGGAAGAGTCTAGGGTTGCCAGACAGTCGGGAATTGGCGGAATTCTCCCGAATTTTTGTATGTCCTCCCGACTCCCGACAAAGCAAATAATCTCCCGAAAAACAAGTTCGATAATTTAAAGTTCACATTTTCGTCAAACGAAACTTGCAAACAACACACAAAAAAAAAATACAAATACTTATGGCAAGAACAAAAACAATGAACATGCTCATTCGGTTTTTATCTTATGTCACAAATACCTACTATGTTTTTTTTTCTTATATCTACAGTGCAATGTAAAAATATTTTTGTTTACATAATATATTATGTGTAATTAACATTATTAACTTATTTTTTTATTTCTCCCGACCTAAGCCCTAAAATCCCGAAAAATCGGTTATTGATCCCGATAACAGGAAGAACCGATCTGGCAACCCTGGAAGACAGCCGCTTGCTGAATGCTAAAGCAAAGCAACCTCACAGTGACTTACGTATATGAGGTCGGGAATCATTCTTCCCGGGACGAGCTACAAGCTTTGTGTTGAGGGAGGCACCGGTGCGTTCCTTGGAGATCCGGGAGCCTCCCAATATATACTGAGGCTGGCTACCGAGGGGGTTTTAGTGGGTAGAATTCACCACATAACCCGAATTCTTCTGCAGAGAATCGAGTATCTTTTAAAAAGATTTCCCCCCGCCAACAAAAAAAAAGTAGTAGCACAGAACACACAGCTGCCCGGAGAAGGAGAACCTTAGACGCCTCTATATTCTCCTAGACGCCTGATATGACACCCGTGGGAAGAGGTGGTGACAACTGTATTCAGATCTGCCATTATTACTCGTTAGGTATAAAGGCGTCTGTCAAAGCGGTATGCGTCCTATAAATTCGGTTTCGTGCAAATTCCATGCCTACCAGCTACATTAAAATTGGTGCCATTAGCTTAAAAGTGGATACTGGATTGTAAAACACACGTTCCAATCTTCTGTGACGTAACGCACGCATCCAACGTCTTGAATGCAACGCACACCTCCAAGTGAACGCACACACGCGGAATAGTGGTGTGGTTACAAGAGATTTGCACGAGCGTACGTTGCACGCGATCGGATGGAAATGCTACGATACGATACGACGCTTTTGCATCATTTGACACTACGCAAGACGGGCGCCTTTATTAGCGTGCATTGTGTTCGTGATATTTTATAGTGAGAAGGATCGCCCGTCAGATATTGCATTATAACTTATTTTCGAAGCTGTCACATGGCTGTGGCACTGTAATAGCCACAGATTTCCCATTTGTTATCATCATCCGCAGCTTATTGAGACGTTGTTAGAGCACAGACCCAACAAGCTGTGCCAATACGGGTTGGCGACCCATTTATTATATCGCATTTAAAACTGATCAAGCGATGTTTAATTTCGTGGGTAAGTATATCTTTTTGATAGAGGGTGGTGATAGCGTAATGGGTAAGAATTTGGCTTTCCTCTCGGGGGCCTAACTTCTCAGGGCATCTAACTTTTCAGGGTTGAGGCAATTAAATATCGCTTGCTTTATGGTACAAGACAACATCGTGAGAATACCAGTACTTTCGTTCAGGTACAAACTTTCTCAAAGACGTGTGAAGGCTAATGCGGTGAACTAGGATCGCAGACAGAGAAGGATTTACCTTCTCATTCTGTGTAGGAGACCCGTGCCTTGTAGAGCGTGAGTGCAAATAGTGAGAACTAATAGTTGATAATGATGACTATTTGAAACATTTGACAAATATTTCGGTTTTTTATTAGTTTTTTATTGGGTATAAAAGTTATAAATAACTCTACGTTCTTGCTAAAAACAATAGATTCCACAAAAATGAATATCAAAGTTTTAAATGATTACATATTTAATTTATTTTAAATATAAGAAGCTCCAACAAGCAACAATCATAGCCATGTCAATGTAATATAACCAATGTTTTAATCTAGAAATAAAAAAAGTAAATCTTAGAAAAAAATTCTAGCAAAATTAATTCAAATTTTAACTTTGAACATTCTTAAGATTCTAATGTCAAAAACTATATTTATTTAAACACAGATGTCGCTGTCAATTTGCCTGTTTTTTTTCATACAAATTATATCCCAAAAGATTATTAAAAAAGGGGTAATATGCGTGTATGTGTAAAATACGCGGTATAATCAATGCATGGTAGTGGATGTATTTGATTAAATATATGCATAATTAAAAAAATTTGCTCTGAACTCCTTCTCTATATAAATTATAAGTATGATAGGTTCTCTATAATTTAATATTACTTCGTCCACGCAATTTTCATAAATAGACTTGTTTATTAAATATGAAAATAATATATAAAAAAATATATATATAAATAAATTTCATCCAAAACTTATGAACTTTTTATTTTTGGTCGTAATATGGTAGTTAACTAATTTCAGTATGTCAGCTTACTATTTTTAGCTATTAGGTGTAACGACTTTAGTTTGATCGTTGTCCTCTATTAATCCTGAATGTTCAAAACTGTCTAGTAGTAAAGATGTAGATACCATAACAGAGAGTTTAGTCACATAACATTGTAATATTGAGTTTAAAACAAAAATAACACTTACTCTTAATTCTTTTGAAATCAACAATTTATTCACTTCGTAAAAACAGCAAACTAAAATTTAAAATAAAGTTTAAAGTAATGGATTCACTCTATTCCACTCCACTTCTCGCCTCTCCACTTTCTGCCGCCCTCTTCTTGCCACTCCACTCCGTCGTTACTAACATTCATGAAGAGTTTGCAGCAATTGCAGTGGTGTTTTTCTATTGTCATAAACATTTTGCTTGCCGCTTTTGCTTTGATCTGGTTTTACCTGCCTTATTCTAAAGAGAAATAGCAACTTGCAAAATGCAACTTTGTTGAATTGACTTATGAGGAAAGTGCCTGCCTAAATATTACACCAGACTATTTACTTGCAATTAAGCCAACCTGTATAAATAAGGAAAGAAAATTATAAGACATATTCGTGCCTTTATTTAACTAAGAACTAATTTCCAAACATTAGATCATGCGCATGAGGAATAAATTTGATCATTTGCTTATTATCATTTGAATCAGCCGTAACATACAGAATGTAGGGATATTCTTCTACTTACGTAACTATAGGTAGATATCTCGTCGTTACAAAGTAAAAATGTAGAGAGTTTTCAATCGCTCTACATTTCACTACTTGAATAAAAAACTGTGTTTCAGTATAATAACTGCAGTATAATAATTATATCCGCGGTATTCGCATGGAAAGTGATTAAAACCTTTTAGGTTCGTTTATATTTGTGTCACATCCAGTACTCTATAGAGCCAGGGAATGCACACTTGCATCGTGCACAGCAATAAATGCAGTAGCGCGGCGAGGTGGGACGCGGGGCGGGGCAGTGCAGCCGGCGGCGGGCAATCAGTCGCATCGTGACCACGCGTCGCGTTGCACGTCGTCCGCTCACCGTGCAGCGCGAAGCGCAAACATCGCGAAGTGTTTACACTGAGTACCGACCGCGCCATGGTGTCCGTGGGCTCGTGGAGGCGCCGCACTCCCGACGAATGCGACGATCGCTCCGACCCCGGCGCTAGCAGCTCGGGGGTGCCTCGCGCGCCGCCCAACTGTGCGCGTTGCCGCAACCACCGCCTGAAGATCGAGCTGAAGGGCCACAAACGCTACTGCAAGTACCGGTACTGCACCTGTGAGAAGTGCCGCCTAACGGCTGACCGCCAGCGGGTCATGGCTCTACAGACCGCTTTGAGGCGTGCCCAGGCGCAGGACGAGGCGAGAGCGCGCGCTATAGAGTCCGGCTCGCAGGACCCTAGAGTGGAGTTGGACCGGCCGGAGCCTCCTATAGTTAAAGCCCCACGAAGTCCAGTGATACCTCCACCGCCACCGCGCTCCTTTGGCTCAGCCAGCTGTGACTCTGTACCCGGGTCTCCCGGCGTGTCGCCGTACGCGCCACCACCTCCGCCGTCAGCGCCTCCACCACCCGCCATGCCACCTTTATTGCCGCCGCAACAGCCCGGTTAGTGCATAGTTCTTGTTAGTGTTAATCCTATACGGTTCTACAATAAAGAAACTTATGGACTTTATTTACATTTCTTAGCCGGTCTGAAGTTTAAAAGATGTGATCATTAATTTCCCAAAAAATATAACTTTCAGCCACTTTAAGATAATCACTAAATATAACGTCAATCTTACAATCTCTATTGAATTCTTACAAACAATACCTGCGCCAGGCACTCGTGATTTAGTTCCGACCGGCTACAATTGAACTAACTTACAGAAACGTTAACTTTAAAATCAGTGCATTCTTTTTCTGGTAATCCTGTATTTCTAGCGAGATGTTTAGCAATACTAGTTACGCAGTACATTTGATTTTGAACGACTCTATTTTATCAAGAAAACCGTAAAAATATTATATGCAGTATTGGAATACCTTAGCAAAAGTGTTGTAATATTCTAGACGCCGCGCGCCCCAATTTTTAAGACTTCACGTTGTCGTCAACTGCATGCTTTTCCTATAATAATAAAAAAGAAACATTCTATGTCTGACGGATCAAATATCCTGCAACGAAACACAGAGACAAAACAAAGATAGGTACTTAACTAAGTACACAGTACACAGTCTTAGGTTGCAAATACCTTATCACTTATAATGATCTTTAACCTGCAATCTGAGTTAAACCTGTTTAATTCATAAGGGTGTTTTTGTACCACAAATTTACATTGATTTGCTCTAAAATAAATGTGATAGATTTTTTATTACGATGAGGCAAGATAACAGTGAAAATATTAAGGAAAACTGTGAAGTGGCTTTTCTAAGACAGTGGCATAGATATGTTTTAAAGATATTCCAAAACCGTTGCCAGTTTTTTCCTGTTAGATCCAAATGTCTTTTAAGGGTTATAACGCTGGCAGTAAGGTGGACAGTTATGCACAGTCCACAAAGTAAATACCTAGGTAGTACAGAATTAATAAGTCAAGTCAACTATTCAACATTTCGCGTCTGCTGGAGATTACCAATTCTGTTATGATACACCATAGAATAGATGGCAACATTCACAGGTAGTAGTTACGTGTAAGGCAGTGTGATGATTCTATTGCCCGGCTAGTTATAATATTGAAATGTAAACAGAACCACGCCAGTTCTAATTTGTATGAGGATCGCGAGTAGTTTCGCACACACGGCTCTATGCAATCTAGTTATTTTAGATTAGAAAGTTACTTTCGATCATCTATACTGTAAAGTAAGAATTTGTTTACTTAAGCATGTTAAACAATAACACTAAGCGAATAGGTAGGCTTTAAAAATCTATATTCAAACCATTCAAAAAGTAATACAAAAAATATTCTTTAACGAAGTACTATTTATTGGTTAAAAAAAATAACAGTGATGTAAAAGATAATAAAATTAATGCTTTAGGGCATAAGAAGCACCTTTCTAGCACTCGGCACACCACTCTTCGTCTTTACCTACTCCATTTTCCGCTGTTTTGCGAATGACCTACGTTTTTCGCAAAATAACCGAAAACATTAATAATAATACTTGTAAATAGTTACGTTTTTATTTACTACTTTTACTACAAGTTACCTTTGTCGGCAGCGGGCACAATCATAATACCTACGTAGCTTTTAAGTACTTAAGGCCTTTATAGCCATACTTTGATGGTGGCTAGCCTGATGTCGAAGTTCACGATTATGAGGATACATGTGTCAGAACATCAACATTGTAGTCCTCTATTTTTTGTAAGCCAGGACAATAATTTCATGCTAATGTTTGAAAATAGCCTCTGTAAAATCCATGATTGCTGATGGAGGAATTTTATCCTATCAACTTAAAAGCCTAGTGGGGAAGCAAAATGATAATATATAAATGCATGTAAAAAGAGCGCTAACTATCTACTCATTTTACATAAGAAATTGGTGGTATAATAGGACGGCTGGCTTAGGATAAGGGCAAGAAGAAGAAAGGTTGATACCTATATAATAGTACCTACTTGTCTGGATACAGTTTTGTGGTTGGTATGTCCATATGTTTTGCTTATATGCCCTACTAGTAAAATACCACGAATATAAGAATATAAATTGGATTTAATGAACCCTATATGTAGGTATATGTGGATTTCTTTCAGGCCTATATTTTATACATATTTTCTTTATTCTTTAAAAGTAGGTGTATAGTTAGGTAGATACAACGTAAAAAAAACGCTATGAACAAAAAAACATTATTTTGGACCGAAAAAAGTGGTACTTTTAATCTGTATATCGTGCAGAATGTTGGATTTTTCGCGCTAGTGCTTTTTAATTTTCCATTTTTTTACTGTTGTTCCAAGCCATACAAACCAAACTTTGTTTGAATTTTCAATCATTTTAATAACGTAATTTGGGATTGCAACTTCATAATATATCTATAGTGCGTTTAATTAAAACAATAAAGTGGCACACTTTAGGGTTTTCTAATAATAAGAATTCTCCAAAACAGCTAAAATTTTAATGGCTGGATGATTATTACGAGTGACCGGTTAATTTTTATGGGAGACCGCTGCCTACTTGAGTATTATGAATGACCGTTGGCTTTCATAAACTTCTTTGCTAGTGAATTAAATATAAAGAAAAGTATTTATTCCTTTTTGATGAAGTTGCTACTATAATATATGTTTCACTTTAAGTTTGGCAGAAAGGTAACAACTGCATTATTGACATGTTGAAAAAAAGTGTCTATTTACTTAACTAAAAATTACTGTTGATTTTAGTTGTGTGGTAATTTTCCGCAGATGATTAATAGTTTGTTTTATAAAAGTTTGTAACTAACTTAGCTAGGTGACTGTAATCTTCACTCATTCCCACTCTTGTCACTGGAAATACATGCTTTCCTCACTTTCATCGAAATGCACTAAAAAATGCGGGTTGGTGGGCTCCAATGGGTATCCATTCTCCACTTCGGATATTTATTAAGATAAAGTTACCCGCAAGAATAAGCTTGCAGTCCTCTGCGACTTTTCTTATTTAAACGAATGAGTATTATTTAAAACTAAATATTAAAGAAAAGATTCCACTACATCATAACAACAAAGAAATCGACTATAGATCGTTTAACGTTCCACTGGCATTTGGCTATCATAGCATAGTTCATTTTATTTGTTTTGCTGCGTTGAGTAGGATTTTACTGAAACAATATCATTACTACTTGGTCTTTAAATGCAATAAGGTTTAAACTCGTTTGAAGGACGAATAATTTTTTACTTTTGCCACTCCCATAACGCTGAAGTAAAAGGCAGAAGTTCACCACGCTGTATCATTGCGGATTGGTCGACATACGCGTTTGAGTACATTATATCATGATGTTTTCCTTCACCGTTGAAGCAAATGATATTTTAATTGCTTTAAACGCACAAACGAAAAGTTTGAGGTTCGCGCTGAGATTCTGCGATCTGGGAACTCGGCCCCCGAAAAGTGCAGCCGAAGTCCTAACCACAATGCCATCACCAATTCACAGCCAAACATGTTCACGACATTGCGCCGGTGGGTGCATTTTCGATACACTTCAGTCTTGTGTGAGACTCGGGACGCTGCAAAAATTCAGCATGGTGTCTCAGTCGTTATAACGATGTTATTTACTAGGAATAACACATATCGTTTATTATACTTGCACTGTCCTTGACATTTCAGCAAGCTAAATAGGCTACGCGGCGATGACAAAGTGAGGCGAGACTTAAGTGATGCTCCCGATATTACTACACTTTAATATACAGTTTGCGTGATTGATAGGTTACACGTGACAAAGTCAAAGCGATCTGAACTCGAGATACCGTGATGCTCTCCGGGTACATTGCGTATAGAACTTTGGTTCATTAAGTGAGATTTACGTTACGAAATTTATAAATTCAATAAGAATGTCCACTGCTGAATATATTTCTATCATCATTGTCATCGTCAACGCATTACCTTCCCTCTACCGGGCACGGGTCTCCTCTAAAAATGAGAACGGTCTAGGCAGACTTCACACGCCGTTGAGAACTGATTCTGGAGAACTCTCAGGCATGCAGGTTTCCCAACAATGTTTTCCTTCACGGTTAATGCAAGTAATCTTATATCTTTAAACGAGCAATTCTTATTTATATGTATATATATGTAATTGGAATATCGGAATCGGCGACGATTTTCATGAAATTTAGTATACAGGGGGTTTCGGGGGCGATAAAGCGATCTAGCTAGGATTAATTTTTAGAAAATGTCATTTTATTCGTGTTTTATCGATAAATATATATATAATTGGAATCTCGGAATCGGCTAAAACGATTTTCATGAAATTTAGTATACAGGGGGTTTCGGGGGCGATAAATGGATCTAGCTACGATTCATTTATATTGGAATCTCGGGCAAAAACTGCAAAAAATATTTTTGTTGAGAGATTCTGATGCGTGCGATGCGTAAACGGTAAACGTTACGCCAATCGACGGAATTATGTAGTAAGTATATCGGAATTGTTGTTTCTTTAAAGTTCTGTAAAACAGTCCGCCACAACATACGAATATTTTTTTAAGTCGGCTCATTCGCGGACGACTTCGCGCGGGTCCGCTAGTATTAAATTAAAAACGCACATTACTCCTAAAAGTCAGTGGTGCGTGCCGGGGCTCGAACTCAGTCTCCACGAAAGGAAAGCCGAAGCCTTACCAACTAGGCTGCTAGACGTAAACTCCTCGCGTACGTCCTGCAATCAGAATTTTTCATTGATTTTTATCTTAGCTACACAATAACATACTGTAAAGGAAAAGGTCACCTTATACGGTCATATTTTTTTTTTTGAGTAATATTGAAGATCGATTGAAAATCATAGTACCTTATCACAATAGGGTTATTGTGGCCTGTTTTTAATATATGGGTGTATGGATCCGTGGACTTTTTTTTTGATCTAATGAAACCCAATTCAAAATTCAAATTCAAAAATTCTTTATTCATATAGCTTGAATTACACCTGGTCTAAGAAGACCCCTTCAAACTTA
The DNA here is from genome assembly GCF_905163445.1 of Pararge aegeria. Lineage (NCBI taxonomy): Eukaryota > Metazoa > Arthropoda > Insecta > Lepidoptera > Nymphalidae > Pararge > Pararge aegeria. The sequence goes on from NC_053198.1 coordinate 6,529,159, forward strand.
GTCGGGTAATTTTTTTCGTTATCGCCAGATAACAAAAAATATTCAAAAATTCTTTATTCATATAGCTTGAATTACACCTGGTCTAAGAAGACCCCTTCAAACTTAGTCGGGTAATTTTTTTAAATTTTTTTAGAATTTTTGAATTTGAATTTTGAATTGGGTTTCATTAGAACATTATTATTATTACATTACATCGTATTTACGCATTACGCACTTCCCCGTGAAGTGACCTCCGAGTCCCTCAACTATGACTGGTCCATCACCAAGATGTCAAACTTCAATTTAACTCAATTTTGATTTCACGGCTCAAGTTTCTACCAATTGGGTATAATTTACTTCGCCAGTGGCACGTGGGATGGCTGCGACACGCGTTTGAGAAAGATCGTTAAAAGCTGAGGTCCTAATTTAAATTTTTTTCGCATTTTAATAAATAGACTTTTTGGTTCCCCTTCTTATTAACCAGTAGCGTTCTGTCAGTATTATATTAATAGTAAATAATAATAATTATTATTATAAGCTGTAAATAGTAACTACTACTGTAAATAATTACAATTTATTTAGACCTTAGCAACGAAACAAACCACCCATCTAACCCGTCCTCATCTGGAATACGGCCTTAACTCCTTATTGTGGGAGGAGAACCGTGCCCTGCACGGCTAGCATTGGCAGGAGACAATTATCTCCCGGGGAAAATATAAAAATGTATTTCCTCCCTTAGCTATATCAACTAACTATCAGAGCACTGCACAATAACATCACAATAAAAAGCTCGCTCATTTATTGCTGTTGTATCCCATACCTTAAGCAGTCATTGTGAAGATGGTAATATCGTGAGTAAAAACGAATCTCTAAGTCAATCAGTGTATATATACGAATGTACTGAGACGTCCGCTCTGGCGCAGCGGGGAACGCTGTGGTCGGTGTGGAACGAGGTGTGAGGTCAAAGGCTCGGTAAATTTATAATTACTGAATTTTGTCAGATCTGTTCTAACGAGAGGATTCTGTCCTGACTAATTACGACTGCCAAGCGATTTAGCGTTCCGGTACGTCACGTAGATACCGACTCGGGGTACCCATATAAATTACAGTATAAACTGGTGCTCCTTTAAGCGTCCTCCTTTGCGCACAAGTGGAAATAATATACGAGGTCAAACTTCTCTTATTCCATGTTCCCTGGCTTTAGCAATCGGTACACGTTAATTGTATTCCTTGTCAGGAGATATAATCGGAGGATATCATTTTTGTCTCCTGCCTGTGCTAGCCAAGCTGTAGTGAGGATATGATGATGATAAATATACTACGACAATACACACATCGCCATCTAGCCCCAAAGTAAGCGTAGCTTGTGTTATGGGTACTAAGATAGCTGATGAAAATTTTTTTATGTATATAATACACATAAATTCTTATAATATACAGATAAACACCCAGACACTGAAAAATATTCATGTTCATCACAGAAACATATTCCAGTTGTGGGAATCGAACCCACGACCTTGGACTCAGAAAGCAGGGTCGCTGCCCACTGCGCCACTCGGCCGTCGATGATGATAAACGAAACACATTCCTAGTGGAAGAACAGCCTAAAACCTCTTGTGCACCTAGTAACCTATCCCCCAACGAAACGTTCTACTTAGATTACTGAGCAATTAATTTTGGTCGGCAACACGATAATTCAAATTGCATCTGTGTACATAATAATAATACGGTGCGATAACAGCGTGTCAGTGAGGTGATGCAGATAACATTCATACCTTACATTGATGCAAGTTGAGCTACCTACTATTGTTTGCTTTTTTTTTTTGTAAGTGCACTTAGTGTCGCAGGGTGATATGCAAACGTCGAAGTTTTGTGAAAAACCTAGGACGATTGGTAAAGATCGTATAATAATAATTTTGTAAAGGCAACCAAGGAAATTTCTTGAGTGAGACAATTATTTTATTTGTGACAAGGGTGACAAATTACAAAAAGCTACTTTTTCATTAACTCTGATTAAACACAGGTACAGAAAAAAAAATCTAGTTTTAGCTACAATGAGGATTTTTTTCGCAGATGTTAGGACAAAGGCCGGAGAAAAAATGTTACGTTAGGGCGCTCTGTTCTTTTGTTAGAATCGGCTTTATGGCTATAATTATAACTTCAAGTCTTCATGTGTAAGATTAAGTATATTCTACATCTTATTCTACATTTATTTTTGGTATTGGCTTAGATTGATCAATAGTCTCAGGTATTACGAGAAATGAACTCAATCCGCAAGCATTTAAGCGGTAATAAATACGCATTAATTACCCAATAACACATGAATTTATTTATGTTCTCAAATAATCAAACTGGGTTATGGAAACAGGGTTTTATTAGTAGGTAAGAAAATAAATACGAAATCGTTCTTGGTACTAATTATCCGCTTTTTTGTTATCTTGCTAGGTTTTTCGCAAATACTCGTATCTGTCAAATTATACTGCGACATAATAATATTAATAAATACTACGACAATACACACATCGCCGTCTAGCCCCAAAGTGAGCGTAGCTTGGGTTATGGCTACATATTATATGGATTCATTCATAAGACGACTACCTAAAAAAGGAGTGTGTTTTTAGGGCTCATGTAAGTACGTACATGTTTATTTATTCATCCATTACTGCTAAATATCTAAACAGTTTTGGATGTATATATTATTTGAATTATTACATCCTCCCGAGCCAATGATCAATATGGCAGTTTGGAAGAAATTCGACAGTCGGTTTTTTTCTATTGTTGTATTGTGGTACGTCAAGGTGTCATATCAAACAACAAAACGGCAATATTACTAAATAATACTGCAAGAAGCGATTTTAGCAGGTACATAACAAGGACTCATTAAAGATTCAGTATTACTGTTAAAGTGATGATAGTAAGGCTCGGCTCCTAAGCATCTTGATGTTAATAGCCCATACCTTCATTTAGAACTGGGATTAACTTTGCTACCAAGAGGCCACAGGATCTCTGCCTCTACCCCTCTACCTATGTATTCTATAAGTGAAATTAACATAATGCAAAAAAACCCTAGCCAAATCGGTGAATCCGTTCAAATTTTACGATGACAGGGTCAATCGGTCAATATACTTATAACTAAAAAGTAAACCGATCGAATAAGAATATATTGACCGATTATTTTTATTGCAAGATAACGTATCAGGGAGGTGAATGAGGACATCTTTCGCGGACATGTACGAAAATTTCTGCTTCGTTTCGATTATAATTATATAACATTCTGTTATCTGATGTGCGTGCGTCATTGTGCGGAGTGCCTGAAGGACGATATGCCTAATGTTCGCAAAGGACAATGGTTTCATGAACGGTAGGGCAACTGCCGAGTTTCTTGTCATCTCCACAGAATATGCCATACAAAAAAATAAAGTCACTAGTAATAGATTGATGTTACAAAAGTGCTAAATAAAGTAGATCTACTTCCAATTCATAGTACCTTCATTTTTGTGGCTAAGGTAAGTGGTAAATCATGGCATAAACAGAGCAATACTTTGCAGAGTATTCGAGGAAGTTACAAAGTGCCGACCTCTGTCCATCAACCTGAGGCGTAGGTGTTAAGCCTCAAAGTCAAAAATATCTTTATTCGAGTAGGCCCATAGGTGGCACTTTTGATGCGTACTTGGGCATTACACGGTAGTGAGATGATGGTGATAACAATATTCGTAAACTTAAAACTAAAGCTACGAGGGTTCCAAACGCGTCCTGGTCTAAGAAGAAGCCCACAACAATCTTTGCCGGGTGTTTTTTTTTGTTATCACCATCTCACATTGTAATTTAAAATTATAAGAAGGGCAACCTGATTAGAGCAATAATTGACACCCAAGGTTTTTTATCGATTACGTAGTCCGTTATACTATAACAGGACTTTTCTATAAGCTTACGTTTAATACAAACTTTGAACTTTTTAAGAGACATCTCCAAGATGTCAATGGGTAGTTTATGGTAGAATTTTGAATTTTATGTAACCTAGTATATTGCACTGTAAGTTAATTCTTACTTCTGATGTTTAATTTATTGCAGTCACATTTTTTCTTAAATTTAGAAATGTTTTAATGAAATCCTCATCTGTCTGTAATAACATCGGCATTAAAGTCCATCAGACCGGAACAAAGTAAGGCTGCTTTTCGGCAGAAATAAGCATGGCGGCAGTCCTCGGAAGAGTTCTGTCATATCAGTTTAACCTTGCGAGAACTATTTCAAATATAACGGTCATCATAAGTCAATATATTGCGGTCACCAGAAGGACTTTTAACCCATGTAGTTCAGTGATACTCAATCACCGAAAACATTTTTTTAATCTTATTTATTTAACACTTGATAAACGACTAAGACACCGGGAGGTATCTTTACATCGTTCGAGTCCACGTAGGACTGCGGTGCATCTTTTGCTTTTTCGGAAGGACACTTGCCGATAACCACCTAAGGGGTTGCTACGGCGTCACCGGGGGAGTGGGGCGAGCGCGAAAGCTCGCCATGAGAAGAGCCCCAGGGCTCGACGACATCGGGGGGAGTATGGGAGACGTCGACCCGAGGGTGCCTCCTGCGAGGACTCGGACCTCGGCTCGGTTCGACGTTAATCTGACTGTTGGTGGACTTTTGGACTAATCATTGTTTAGTCCGAACGCCCCCGTGACCGTGGTAAGGATCCACGTCCGGATGACGTCAGAAATCGGGGCCCTGCGGTGCATCGATAATGCAGTCGTATTTATATCAAAATACACACCAACTCAATGTCATGAATATAAATATCTGGAAAATATGAATTTATATTTATCAAAAGTTTAATTATATACCCACTTTATAAATTTACTGTAACACAATGTATTCGTGTTGATTTGGATTTTATTTCGTTGTTCTTTCATGGGATATTTACTTGTGCTAAAATTTAATTTCTTGTCCGTGGTAGGAATTTAAAAGTATAGGATTCTTTAGAATCATGTAGTTTCAATGATCCCAGTAGCTGTATGTCCCAGTAGTTTCTTAAAATATTATTTATTTAATATTGTAGTCTAGCAGCATTTTAGGATTTTTTTTCGTGTATAATGTTCTTTCTTGGTTCTGACTTGTGCTAAGATTTATTTGTTTTTCCGTGGTAGGAATTTAAAAGGATTCTCTCCTGAGTTACGCGTGTTCAAGCAGGGAAAGTTCCGATTAAAATTACATTAAATAACCTCTCAGATCATCCAATGTGAATTCAAAAGATTAAAAAAGGCATGTCGAGATTGTTCACGTTCCGTTAACTATACGCGAACAGTGTATATATGGCTGATAAGAAAAAAAGATGCGTTGAATAAACAGAAAACATCTTTAAAACGGTTTTATTTTTGCATATAGGGTTAGAATTATTAATAATAATAAATCTTTTAGTTGGAAAAAAAACTGACTGCATATTATAAATAACGTATAACAAAACAGTTATTATCTACTTAATAGAGAATCTTAAAATTAGGTACTATTATTATTAGGTAACCTAATAGAAGCGGACTCGCCCCCCCAGAAGCGAACTTCACTTTCGGGGGGGCGAGTTCGAATCCCAGAATGCTCCTCTAACTTTCCATGTTATGTGCGTTTTGAGCAATTAAAATATCACTTGCTTCAACGTGAGAGTGCTCAAAGGTGTGTGAAGTCCACCAATCCGCACTGGGCCAGCGTGGTGGACTATGGCCTTAACTCCTTCTGATTGTGGGAGGTGACCCGTGCCCTGTAGTGGGCCGGTAAAGGGTTGATATGATGATGATGATCAGGTAACTTTATAAAATTAAATAAACTAAAATAACAAAATGAAGACAGCGACATAATATTTATTTAATTATTTTATCTGACGTTCTCATATCATCTGCGGCAGTGGCGTGCATAGAGGGTATGCATAGGGTATGCAGATGATATACAAAAAGAAGAAAATCTCCAGTACGAGTTATAAATACTTAAGGCTGGGCTTTTTACTATCTCTTACAATACCTATCCTTAAGTTTTTTATAACTCGTACTGGAGATTTTCTTCTTTTTATATCATCTGCATACCCTGTGCATATCCTCTATGCACGCCAGTGATCTGTGGTGTTGTTTTCTCAGAGTATCGTTTCTGCTGTAGTAGAAGTTGAGTGTTCACTGCTACAACGCTGCTGGTTAAAATGTAGTTGAATTTCATTGTAGTCCATTTTTACACTGTCCGTGACACAAAGGTTGTAAAAACATACTGAAAAAAAACAAAGATGGTCGCCTAAAATAGCCATCTTACCAACCAATTAGGTAACAACTTATATAATATAGACAAGGACGGCTAATATATATTATTGTTTTCTCACTTACATCGCATTATGCTGCCGTCTCGCTCGATCCTTAAGATCGTGGTAAACTCAATTCCAAGGGGTGGAACATTGTGCCACGGTTGGCACGAGGGTGGATAAGAGGGGGAACTCGATAAAAAGCCAAGCCTATAAGGGAGGCGGTTGGTGTAAACAATTTCGTGTAACGACCAGGACAGTATAATGTGGGTCAAATATATTTTGTGGTTTGGTAGCTTCCGAATAATCGGTATTATGTACCGTTATACCTACCCATTTGTATATAACAATATTTTTGGTTAATTTTAATACGAGAACCTATCATGAACAGTGGTTAGAGTGGTGGCTTTATGAGCAAAGGTCCCGGGTTCGATCCCCGGCATAAGTTCAGCCGTTTTGGAAATTCTAATTTTTGAATTCCATCTGGTCTTCTCTGGTGGGCTTTGAGCGTGGCTAGTTTCCTCAGGACAAAGACGTGCCGGCAAGCGTTCAGGTACGATGCCGCGTAGAAACAGAAGGTGTAAGGGTTTAATATACAATTGCACCACCTTTAACAGGTTAGCCCGCTACCATCTTAGACTGCCTCATCTCTTACATCAGATGAGATTGCACTTCAGGGCTAGCTTTCAGTGTAGAATAAAAAAAACAATAATACCTATTGCATAATAGAAAGACAAAAATATTGAGATTTTCTTAATATGAAAAGGTCTCTCGATTCCTCGCCATGCCAACAGCTCATCTAACGCAAAGTTATTTTACATTTAAAAATAATGTTAAGATAGGTACGGTCGTATACAATCCTTACATTTTTACTAATATAATAAATGCGAAAGTGTGTTAGTTTATTTGTTTGTCTGTCCGTCCTTCACTATGCAACAAATTAACTTGATTTTTGGCATAGAGTCAGTTGAAAGGACGTACGGGTAAGGATTACATACCCTACTTCTTATTCTAGAAACACGAATGGTTACCACGGAATATGTATAAAACCGTAATAAACGCGGACAGAAGCGAGTTTGTTATAATTTTCACCTTATCTCGAGTGTCCAATTGTTTAATATCTTGGTACTACCTACTTAGTATCAAACGCAATTGAGACTTGCACGTGGCGTATAATTGCGAGTGCAATTAAACCATGCTATAATGCAACATGCATCTATTTATGTATTCCATATTGAATGTGGGATTAATTAATACATATTTGCATTATTTACGAGTATAATATCGTTTAGACAACATCAAATGTTAGCCTGTTTTATCATTGTCTATGTTTTTATTGTCTGTTACTAGTTGTCTGTCTTTTACGTTAGTAGGTATATAATAACTTTATGGAAATTATCTATTCTATTCTTTTTAATGTATGATAAACGACTAAGACGCCAGGAGGTATCTCTGCATCGTTCTAGTATTTATATCAAAATATCCACCAACATAATGTCATGAACAATGGTAGTTAATCGAATATAGATTTATTTTTTTCTTGTAAACTATTTATTAGTTCAATAATAATTATAAGCGTATTCGTAAAAATCCTCATCAATTTAATAAAATCTCTGGCCAATCCCTATCCCTACTAATATTATAAATGTCAATGTAAGTTTGTTTGTTACGCTTTCACGAAAAAACTACTTAACCAATTTTCATGGAACTTTGTATGCATATTCTTGAAAGTTTTAGAAGTAATCCCTACTAATATTATATATATCAATGTATGTTTGTTTGTTACGCTTTCACGCAAAAACTACTTAACCGATCCTCAACTTTGTATACTTATTCTTGAAAGTGTTAGAAGTAATATAGAATACTTTTTATCCCGACATTAAGCTCGGTTCCTTTGAAAGTGTTTGACGATTTTACACTATAACTCCGACAAATTATAACCGATTTAAATAATTATTTTTCTACTATAGAGGTTATAATACGTGTCTAATTTTGCCCAAACTGTGGTTGTAGATAGAGGACAGAACTCCTCAGCGGACAGCAAACCCCTCATTTAAGGCTTAGCGATACTGAATACTTTAAAAACAAAATCAAACGCAGACGAAATCGCGGGCAACAGCTAGTATGAAAATATAGTTATCAAAAGTTTTATTATTAACCCACTTTATAAAATTACTGCAACGTTTATACTTTGCGTTAAAAATAATATAACCCATTATTGGCCTATAGAGCTCGGGTCTCTCAGAATGGAAGGGTTAAGGCTGCAGCCCACCACGCTAGCCAAATGCAGATTGGTAGACTTCACACGTATTAGAGATCATCATGGAGAACTTTTAGGCATGCAGATTTCCTAACGATGTTTTCCATAACCGTTAAAGCAAGTGATTCATTGTTTATAACGTAAAGAACTCCGAAATATTCGAGGTGCGTGCCGGGGGTCGAACTGTGTAGATCCGAAAAGATGCTGAAGTCCTAGCCACTAAGCTATAGAGGTGATAGCCTAGTGGCTAGGACTTCGGTCATGCAAGCTTCTTAAACCGGTACTGAGAATTTCTTAATTTCTTTCTTGCACAAGATTATTGAACCGTGTAGGCATAAAGCTGGATAATGGTATAAAATTGAAAAATCCTCTTCCTATTCGAGTTATATGAAATTTTAAGGGTAGGCAGTGCATTTGTACTAATACGAAATGCACGCCACTGATGACGTTGTTCATAGCGAAATAGAGGTCTCTGTGATTTTGTTATGATGTAAGAGTTTCTTAATTATCTATTCAAATTTTAATATACTGTTACAGAATGGTTTAACAATATTTAGCGGTAACCTAGTTGTAATTTTAGTTAGGTTTAATTTTGTTAAGGCGACTAAATATTAATAAAAGTGGAAATGCAAAAGCGTGCGAAGGGGTCTCTCAGCATTTTAGGTCGCATTCTAGTTTACAACGCTTTGAAATCGAATCCGGACATGTCAAGCTCTCATCAGAAAAAGCTAATAGCGAACAATATTTAGCCAGAGTTAGGAATCGAACTCAGGACCTTGTCATGTACATTAGTCGGACATGCATGCCATTAGACTAACTAGGCACTTGAAGACTACATAATAATGTCAATGAAAAAATAAATACACTACGACAATACACACATCGCCATCTAGCCCCAAAGTAAGTGTAGCTTGTGTTATGGGTACTATGATGACTGATGAATATTTTTATGAATAATGTAAATAAATACTTATAATATACTTATAAACACCCAGACACTGAAAAATATTTATGTTTATCACACAAAGATTTTCCAGTTGTGGGAATCGAACCCACAGCCTTGGACTCAGAAAGCAGGGTCGCTGTAATCAACGCCAAACGAACGTCAATAAAATAAATAGTAATAATAAAAAAATCTTTATTGATCAAAAAGTAAATGAAACATTATATAAATGTGAATGTAAGTTTGTTTGTTACGCTCTCACGCGAAAACTATTAAACCGATCTTCATGAAACTTTTTATACATATTCTTGGAGGTATTAGAAATAACATAGTATACTTTGCATTGAGAAAAAAAAAATTACGTAAGATAAAAAAATGTTTGTGAACGCTGCCTCCCAAAATTACGCGGGCGAAGCCGCAGTGCACATCTAGTTCATTATGAAAAAGTTACAAGATATGCAGTAAAATATGAAGCCAAGATCACTGCTTTGGCACTCGTACTAAAGAGGCCTGTATCACGAGTGCCGTAGTTTCCTACGGATCCAAACCTTTAGGAAATTTAGACCATCTTAAAATAAATAGTAGTATGTACGTAACGCTTATGACGACTACCGCATGAACCCCAAGGCTGACCGTACACACAGCAATATTTTTGACAGTGATCTGCATATCTTCTTATATATATAAAAGACAAAGTGTGTGGGTATGTTCCGTATAGGCTCCGAAACGGCTGAACCGACTTCAATGAAACTTTCAGGGAATCTCCGGATTGACCTGGCGAGTAATCCTGTAAAGTTTGGTGCCGATCGGAGCACTCCTATTTTTGAACTGTCAAACTGTCAAATACAGCTTTTATTTACTATGATGATATTCTATTGTTGGGTGTACATGGGTGTAATGATCTTCACCCGGTCGTGAAGAGAAAAGAAAAGAATGAATACGAAGAGAAATAAATGATTTAATATATTATGAGACTTAAATTAAAAATTCAATGATGTAAATTTATTGTTTAAATAAATATAAAGCAATTTCTAGCCCGGCGAAGCGGGCTGGGTACGCTAGTTGTAAATAATATTGACTGTGATAATAATAAAAGAAGGGCAGCAAAATATAAACACAGTACACATCTTGGTATATACAGTGTACCTAAGTAAAAATTTAGTTTTAAAGAAACGCAAATATGACGTCACTGAAAAAAACAACATGGCGGCGCTAACATTGTTGAAGCGGTGTGCGTGTTTATTCTTACCAAACAAAAAACAAAATATGATTTTTAATACAACTGTGAAACATAAAATTATATTTGTAACATAAAATTATGTCCCCCGGCGTTCTTGCGATTATATCGATAAGCTTTGATGATATCTGTATAAACATCTAAAATTACATGTAGGTACATAAACCTTTGTTTAACCGAGCAAGTAGGTACTTAATTGATGTACTGCATAATATTGTGATTCCAGCGTGAAGGGTGGTCCTACTGTGGTTTTATTACTGTGTAATCATCATAAACATCCTTTTTTTTCTACCAGCTAGCCTTTGACTGCTATTTCACCAGTCATGGCTTATCTAAGACTGCATCATGAGGCAGTCTTAGATGCTTACGAAATAACCTGTTAGGGCAGTTATTATTAAACCCATCCCCTAGCGCTGCATTAAATCTACTCACTACTTTGTCGGCAGGGTGTTTACTATTCATGGCCGAAATCCCACCAGATCAGACCCTAAAAAATTCAGAAATTATTAATTCCCAAATTGCAAAAATGCCGTGGATTGCGGGGCCTTCTAATTTAAAACACAGCGCTTACTGCAGCGCCGGGGAAGTCATCAGAATCATATCAAGTTCAACTCTCACCTTCAAAAATTAAAAAAAAATATTGTTCAATTGAATACGTTTTATGTTTTCGGGCAACCGGAAATTTCTTGTCGGATTCTTCTGTCAACAAAGAAGATAACAGAAGGACTTGACGCTTCAAAAATGCTTACATCAATTAGGTTTAGGTACACCTAATTTATGTAAGCGTTATTATATAAGTATAACTACTTCACCCGCGACTTGGTCTGCGTGGACTTAAGAATTGGGTATAAAGCTTAGCTCGTTAACAATTTTAAATTTTCAGTCAGAAACTTCTCAAAGAATCGGGATAAAAGGTAGCAATGTTTTTTTCCATGTCAAAAGTATGCCAAACATCATCCGAATCAGTTTAGCTGTATTTGCGGGATTGAGTCAAACATCGACACAACAACCAGACAAACATCCACACTTTCACATTTATAATATTAGTAGGATAAAGCAATTTAGAATTCGGTTTAAGAGTCCCTAGTAAGAAAATCGAATTTTCTGCTCTTTAATGCATTCGTCTATTTTCCTTAGAACTTTTCACCAGAAATAAAACAGTTTTGCACGGATAAAAGTTAAATTAGTAGCATAAACTAGATGGAAGTGATACAAGTTTTGATAGGAAAGTGATGCCAGGGTAAATAACTTGGTTTTCTCTGTTCTGTAGAACTCGGATACGAGTGTTTTGTTCCGAAGGTTACTACTCTAAATCGAGATTTTTAGGGTTGTCACTTGGGTTAAAATAGTAAAAATGAAACAAAATAAGCGAAAAAAAAATTGTTGGCCACTTGGGGTTCACCCCCTAAGTTAGTCTACTACGCACTTTTGTTAAACTTGGAGAGCACGTTAAGCCATTAACCTCAGTAATTGAAGCACTAACACCTGATAATATTCATTAGGTAAAAGTCGCAAATTCTTTATTTAAAAAATGTGCAGGTATTAAAAGTCTGCCCGGGCGAATCGGACCACCTAATGCCTCATTTCTATGAGGGAGGTGACTTGCGTGCTATAGGACTTTTATTAGGATGATTGTGATATATAATACCAGATAAAGCTTTAACAATATGTTTTTTTTTTGATAAAGTTCAACCGTTTAGACGAGGCAACCCTAAAAGACATTTCGTATTTTACTACTCTGCCACTCGTCATTTCACCCTTTCTCTGTTTTGGCAAAATTTCTTAGGGTTGCTACTTCCTGCTAACATATTTAAAAAATTGCTTATTTTTGGATGCTTTGCTTTACACACGTATTGTGAATACTAAAGGACAAAATAATATCATTTTAGTTTAGATAGGTATTTTGATTTTTCAGTGCGGTGGCTGTAAACTTTATGGCTGTAAGATTTATTTCCTTATTCATCATGGTCGCCTGGTAGAGATTGTTTATTTAACGATAAGGCCGCTAGTTGGGTTTTGTAGCTTTATGTTGTCGGTTTGTCATTCTAGGTTATTGTTTGTTATTATTAATAAGTATAGTGTGTACCTTCATCATCAATATCCCAACTAGAGGATTTGCCCATAATTACGCGGGTTGGTGATATATTAGTATTAAAGAATGCACACCTGACGATAATTTAGGCAAATCTTTCTTTTACCATCTTGCTACACGACAATCGAATAGGATATCTACGTGTAAACTGCTTCAGATATAAATTATACTTAACGTGATATTTTGTATCTTAATCATAAATGTGCATGCCATCCCTACATTTAAATTTCAAGTTTACGTCCATCCTTATTTCGGGCATCAGCTTTGGCGGGCAAGGCCACAAATATTACTGTCTGGTGCAAGTAGGTGAGTAGGTATACCAGTAACCCATTGCGTAACTTTTTTGCCGATTTCAAACCTCTGGCGGTATATACTTTTTAATGTGACGCTCCCTGGATGCGACTTGTTTGATGTCATCTGTCCACCTCGTGGGGGGTCTACCAACGTTGCGTATACCGGTGCAAGGTCGCCATTCCAGAACCTTGGGACCCCAACTTCTATCGTTTCTTCTTGTTGACTCTGGCTCGCTTTGTCAGTAACTCTGGTTCTTCTACTGATTTCTTCATTCCTGATCTATCACGTAATACGTCGTAATTGGCAAAACAGTTACGACTGTAGGTTTGGGGCAAACACTGGTATTTCGGGCACTAGTATCTATGTTTTCTGCTAGTAGGTAAATAGATATATCAGTTCTCTTATTGGGTTACTTATGCGACATTTGCTAATCGGTTATGTCTCGACACTGCGTTTAAATCTCTCCCACGGTATAAAAAGAGAGACAGTATTCGGATTCCTTTGATCTCGCGGTAAATGCCGACATCGTCTAAGCAGCATTGCGACTTTATCGGACCTCTGTAGAGTCATATAATTATTCTGTATCTTTAGTAAGGATACAGCCATAATTCTCTAAATAGGCTCTTAAAAAATATGCATCATCACGATATATTTAAAAAGATATTTGCTCAAATAAATGTAGCAACCGTGTTCAAAGTCGAGGAGATACAAGCTTAATCTTGGTATTTTCTGAAACTTATTATTTTGGCGAGATGCCAGCTGGACAATAATAATTAGCGTCGCATTAAAACTCCATAAATTTAATGTAATATTTACGGTATTTAATATGTTAGTTATAGTTTAATTAAAGAGCTTATTTTCAATGTAAATCGAGCAAGAATGAAAATAAGATTTCTGGGTGATTTCTGTTCTTAAAATTAGTTTAGCGTAATCTTGTTACGCATTATGTGCGGTAAAGGAAAACCATGATGATAACTTGCAGGCAGAAAGATGCACGCAATTAATTGTTGCTTAAAGAAGAAAATTAATTAGTTAGGTTTATGTTGTAAGCCGAGGTCGTAAAAGTTGTAAAACGGGAGTAGGTTACAAGCGAGCGTCGGTACACCTTGCGTTTTTATAATGCTGGAGCTAAAAGGAGATGGTACAAAGGTTTATGAAGTTTTGGCGAGGTTGAAATCTATAATCTATTTATTATAAGCGCAGTATACTTTAACTGAGATGGACGGACCAAGTGAAGGCCACAATCGAGGCTCCTCTACATGAATGCGCAAGAAAGGCAACCGTTGGAGAAGAGAGGCGAAGGATTGTAAAGCGAGCCACAACACTCAGATGACAGCCACGACCAGTCTGTCAAGACTGTAACGACTAAGAAGAAGATAATTTAACTCGTACATATCCTATGTATGGTAGTTTATGGAACGTGCGTCTAATCGACTTGATAACAGAACGCTAAGAACCAGCTGTCTAATTGTCAAAATATGATTTTAATTTTTTCACTCCACGTTCACCTTCATTTCATTTCTTCCTTCCTTTCCGTTGCCATGGGGAGTAAGCCGCGCCCGCTGTTCGCATGTCAGTCCGTTCGTCTGTGTGACTGCCAGTAGGCTGTATCTCTTATTTTTATACAAAGATCTTGCTAGCAATGCTCTCAATACACTTCGCTCCGATACCGTAGCATGCTGGAGAAATGTGGAGGGCAATGTTTTTTTTTCAATTCTGTGTGTGTGTCCTTGATTTTAAGGGTTGTTGATGTTTATTTATTTAATTATATTCTTTATTTTATACATTTTTTTTTAATCCTTTCTTAGCGAATGTCTACGTTGTAATAACGATCTGTGTGCAAAATTTTAGCCCGATGCCTCAAGTGGTTAGAGTTGTATGTTGATAGATCAGTCAGTCAGTCAGTCACCTTTGCCTTTAATACATATAGATGACTTTTGACAAGCTTACGTTTATTACGAAACTTTTAAAAGAGATACCTCCAAGATCAGAAAATTGTTATACTGGTTCTATTAATATTCTTAGCAAAACCGCTGCGCAAACAATTATTTTATCATCCTTTATCTTTGCGCTAATAAAACAGAAATATCAGACTATGCGGACCGAGCAAAACGAAAAACCATTTCGCAGCGTGCAGGAGTTACAAATCAAACCGAAATATATTGGTTATAAAAATGCAACAAGTATGCGAAAAATAATACCGTGTATACAACTCAGCCTTCGGCCCTTACTGCGTTTGTATTAAGGATTATAATGCGGCGGAATTGGATATCCCAGTACGTGGACTGTCTGGATGTGTATCTCCACTTGGTTTTATAGACCATAAACGCTTTTTACGACTGCCAGGATAATAGTCATCCGGCTAAAAGGGTTTGGGCACTATCACCGCGTAAGTATAGTGCTGGATAATTAAAAATGTCTAAATAATAGCTTCGGGCTCTCTTTGCGTGGTATTGGTTACATATAAGCGTCTACCTATCGCGGATTAATGTGATGCAAAACATCTTTGTACAAAATTGAGTCGTAATATGTGTTTCGTCGTATTTCAACTTCGCAAATTTGATTTGGAGTATATATGATATATTTTTTTTTTTATTTCTGTTCTACCTTGACTGCAAATCACCACCACGGCTAGCATGGTTAGAGACAATTTTCTCGCCGGGGAAAAGACAAAAATGTATCTTTTCCCACAGCTTTATCAACTTTAAGAGCACTGGCGCAAAAGTGGAAATAATGTCCAAATAATAAATACTCGTATGAGTAATAAGTAACGGGGGTAAACTTCGCCTTTAGACAAGCAGTGAATTGTTATAGTGGGAAATTATTTCTACAAACACATCATGTTGGCTAGCTGTGCAGAGCTTAGAAAAAGCGATTTCAACGTAACTAAGTTTTTTTCACAGAATTAATAACGTACAGAAACCGTGTACATGACTGATATTGAAGCATCAAAAACCACTCCCCTTTAGTAGTGTTCCTCGAACAGTCGGTTCATTCATTCCATTTAGCAGTTGTCGGTAACTTTTTTAACCTCAAATGTTCTAAAAGTTTACCATAAAATAGGGAAAATGGGAAAAGTTTGTGAGCTAGCAACATACCGTTTTACTACTACTCACTACTCACTATTTTGTACACTATGCATTGCATGCAATAATGGCTGAATTAGGGTTCTGTGTGTTCTAGATTCAATTTTTTTTTGTATTCATAGAAGGAAACTAAGTAGTTAACCTCACAACTTAGCATTGATGTGAACGGTCAAATGGTTCTCGGACTTTTCTAACCCGCACCGCAAAGATGTGGAATACCCTCCCGGCTTCCGTCTACCTCCGTACTAAATACCTATAATACCGATACCAACAATATCGATACCTTTAAATCTAGAGTGAATAGGCATCTTCTAGGCAAGCGCGCTCCATCTTAGGCCGCATAACTTACCATCAGGTCAAGCGCTAGAGCTAGTATCATATTTCATCATCATAACCCCTTACTGACCCCAGACAAGGACTTTCTCCCAGAATGACAGGGGTTCAGGTCATAGGCCACCACGTCGGCCAGTGCAGATTCGAATAGAATATAATAGATTTTTTTATTTTTTATTGTAACAATAATTATTTGTGACACTCAACAAATTTAATCGTATGCTTGATTGATGATTATAAAAAACTAGGGCAATCTGCAGAGACAATCGTGGATTTTATATTATTTGTATGCCATTATTAAGAAGAAAAAGAAAATAACTGGTGAACTTCACACATCTTCGAACATTATGGTGAACTCTCAGGTTTCCTAACGACATTTTCCTGATATTTAATTCTTAAAACGCGTGTTACGTAGAAATGTTACAGGTGCGTTCCGGGGTTAGGACTCGGCCTCACGAAGAGATAAGCGGAAGTCTATAGATTCTATAGAGCGCGTCACAAAAAAATAAAATTAAAGATGTGTTAATGCACCATATTTGAAAAAATCACGAGACATTCACACCGATGTCGACGACACTGAATTATTTATACCTCGCTCTCTTTTTCCCATAAATCAATCAGATCCGAATAGTTTGCCTGGATGTGATCTGCACAAACGTTAGCATCATAACTCAGGATACGTCAGAAACGGCTGAATACCGATAATAGCTGTCAAAATCACGTAACATCCTAGTAAATAGGTCGGATATTATAGATCTTTGGTTCATTAGTCCGCTATTTGGGAATCTATAATTTCTGAATTTTCTCTGGTTTCGTTTGGTGGAAGGCTCTGGCCGTCGGTAATTACAAACTTACAGACTAAGACGTAGATACGATGATGACGTACGATGTCTGTTTGTTTAGGCTTACTATAACTGCCGTACTCTTAGCCCTTTACTATCTTGAACTGCATTATTACATTCCAGATGAGTTTGCAGTCTAGTTCTAACTTGTACCTATACGCAAAAAAAAAGTTCACCACTGTGAATCAGTGAAACAACAAACATTATGGAGAACTCTCGTAATGAGAAGGGGTTAAGGCCGCAGTCCTCCACGGTAGCGCAGTGCATATTGGTGGACTTCACACACCATTGAGACATTGTTGAGAACTCTCAGGTATGTAGGTTTCCTCACGATGTTTTCTTTCACCGCTGAAGCAAGAGATGTTTTATTTGCTTAAAACGCACATAACTTGAAAAGTTAGAACTGGGATCTCGGTTCTCTAAAAGTGAAGCCGAAGTCCTTATCACATATATAATGTTACCATTATACTGTGGTGATGGCTCCGCTCTAAGAAGAGCCGACAACCAACTTAGCCGGTTTTTTTGTTATAGCCTCTCATAGTGAAATTTATATTGAAAGTATATCAGGTGTGAATGTTAAAAACGGGAATCGACACCTCGAATCGCGAATAGAGCCATCCGATTTTTTTAACCTTTTTTATTCGCATTCATCTCTGCACGTCTCCAGCTCACCATGACATGTGCGTTCAGAATTTACTGAATAATTTATTTTTAAATTTATCGACTTTTTATGCTTTTATGACGTGAAAGTGCGGCATACGCCTTCATTAACGTCTTTATGCCGTTGTTTTTAACTCTAGACACTACTCTACTCTAGTAGATACGACCTGGAATTAATAACGTGTCCATAGATCGTCACCTGATATATAACGTATAACATAACACCTGATTTAGTTGTATTGTGTTCCTTTTTGGTCTGTTTGATCCACGCTTGATCGATTCGATCCTCGGGTTGGACCAGAAATTGTTAGTTATTGGGGTTTTCTGCCTATATTCCCTATTAGTTTTTGTCTAAAGCCCACAAGGGCGGCAAACATCTACAACGTGTAACGGAATTACGAAATACTGTTGAAGGGTCCATAAATATATTTCATAAGGAATCACCCTGTAAAAATATTAAATCAATAGAAGCATATTTATTTGTCCATACAAACGAATTCAAAACATTCTGAGTGTTTACTTATGACAACCCTAATGAAGATAAAAGACCGACACGTACATAGTACCTATGCTACGCAACGCGTACTTAATAAAGTGACAGCTGTCACTTGTTTTTATTTTTCCAAGTGATGTGATGTGGCTTTATCTGATTTCTTTCAGTAAAAACTATTGCAGAGATTTAGTCAAAAACTATAAGGTTTTTGTTTTCACAAATAAGTCTCACAGTACATAATGTAACTCTAAAGCCTGTGAAGTATTATTTTATATCGGTTTTCATTTATACGTTGTTTAAGTCAAAGGGAATAAAATAGGGATTTGTAACATATTTAAATTTTAAGTAAATATAACGTGTTAAATGTGGTCGCTTACTATTGGCCTGTAACCGAGATTTTTTACTGAATCATGTAAAGACGAACGTTAAGGTAGAAATATAATCAAGAATAAACATATGTTTTTTTTAAATATTGGATAGAAGCAGGCGTTACTTTGCGGAAATCCATGATATATTATCAAAATTAAGCTTAATTTGCTATACTTAACAATTATTCATTGTAAAGCAACATCTCCTGATGATGCTCCGGTTTCGGAGCGAAACGTGCGTAGAGGGTATATTGCCGAAGATCTGTTTGGTGTGGGGTATAAGGATTGAAGAAATTATATATTACACCACACAGATTCTCCTGCTTTTCGCGGAGTATAGCAAATTAAGCTTAATTTTGATAATATATGTTTTTTTGCTGTGAAGGTCTACATAGATAATTAATACTTAAAGTTCTTTTAACATGATTTAGCATCTTAAATCGATTTAAACCAACTTTAAAAGTCCGCGTTTTATTTGTTGTATTTACCACAACAATGGCCTTTTCGCGTATGTAATTACACGAGTTTGCACAACATTTATGAGTAAGGTCGGAACATAAACGACTTCTATCCACAATAAAGTTTTTATTTTATCACCGGTAGAGTTCGCCTTTGTGCGGATATGTTTGAAAACATTAAATTCATCGCACACGCTCTTGTGCAGTTAATGTCATTCAGTCTTAACCAAGCATCTAAAATAGTTTTGCCCCTAACACGTCTAACATGGACAGGAGAGACTTTTCCCCACGGGGAATAACAAAATTTTGTCTCCTCTCACAGCTTTATTCTCGTTGCCGTCCTTGGTCAGGTAGACACGTTAATTTTATCCCTTGTAAGGAGATGTAATTATTTCTATAAAACATCGGACTTACCGCTTCGCATCGCCCTCCCGCTATTACCTGGTTTTTGTATCTATGCAAACCAGGTAATAGCGGGCGTTTAAAATCATTATTTACCATAAGGCGAGATCATATGCAAAAATGACTTATAAAAAATTATATTTGTAGTGCTCTCGTTCAAATAAGAAAAAAATCAAAAACAATATTTTGTCTGATAAGACGCTTAGGTGTTTCTAATTATCACCCTACCGACAGACTGAGCCGCAAAGCGATTAAGCGTTCCGGTGCAATGTTGCCGAGAAACTGATTAGCGTCATTGGTTTCATAGAACTGCCATAGCGCCAACAGGTTAGCCCTTTAGCATCTTAGACTGCATCATGACTTATCGAGTAGATTTCATTCAAAACTTAACTTGCACTTGAATAAAAACTGGCGTGCACTTCATACATGCACAAAAGCACTGCCTACCCTAAGATTAATCCAGTGCACGCCACTGCTTCAGCTTTATTTTTAGTATAAATAGATAAATACATAAATAAAACAAACATTTATTGCCAGGCATATATACATTTTATGACCTTAAGCGATCGCGTCGGATACATGTCAGTTGTACGCCTAGACGTCGTAAATAAGCATGAAATATGATAATTGCGAATTCTTCAATATATTACGATTTAAGCATTGATGATTCGTCCGGCGTTTTGTGGGGCTATAACTCAAGGCTTTCGCGGAATACGGCATGGCGCTCACGCAGCGGTCACATAGTGTTTGTAGTTCAATATATCTTGTAACTTAGTCATCCAGCATCTGCAGCCTAATATCCCACTGCTGGACAGCTATCACCTTTCATTAGAGAGATAATTAGGGCTGTAAGCCACCACGATGCTCCGATGCGGGTTGGTGGGTTTTGGCTCTTTTTAAGAATTAGCGGTTATTTTTTACCACCATACATAAACTTCTAATGTCCCACGATTGAGCACGGCCCAACTCTCCCATTGGAAATAGAGAATCGATGCTCTGATGCGGGTTGGTGGGATTCAACCCTTTTTAAGAGATATAGGTGTGGGGTATTTTTACCACAATGAATTTCCTTTGATTTGCTTTCAAAGAAATATGCTTTATATATATATATATATATATATATGTTTTATTCTTATATGCAGGCTTGCAGCATTACAGTGAAAAATTACTACTACAGTGTTAATAAACTTAACCTAAATAATTATAGGTAATTAAAAGGATAGAAGCAGCTTCATTTTTGTGCCTTTTGGAGTAGAGACTTTGGGACCGTGGGTGGTGTGATCCTAGAGCGGGCAGTTACCTTGGCCAACGAATTAGTTTGGCCATCCAAAGGGGCAATGCTGCCAGCATCTTAGGAAGTGTGCCTCGCTGCGGTGGTTTCGAGGACGTTTTAGATTTTATTTAGTTTTAAATAGTTTATTTTAGGTTATATTTATAAAACAATTATTTTAAAGAATAAATAAATTTTTTGGATTAAAAGGCATTAAGAATTCAGTTATTAGTTATCATCACAATATGTGCGTGGTACGGTGTAACCAGGTGAAACCAGTTTGAATATGGAAATATGTAGTAAAAAGTACCAACTCGGTTGCCCTAATAAAATATTTTAAATGTTATTTTATAATGAAAACATTAATTATAATTTTCGTCTTTACATGGAATAATCTTTATAGTGGCATATCAAAAATTAATTTAAACCGAAAAAAATCCAAGAGATTTGGTCTGGAGTTTTTAATGCCTGACAATTTAAATTTCCAGGCGCGTGTATTTCATTAGAAGTCCTTCGAGATTATTAATTAATCGGTTTGAAGCGGACAGTCATTTGCAACATTAAGTCATAGCCGCGATAAGCTTACTAATTAATTTTTTTATAGGCCCGTTCACAATTAGTAGCACACGGCGATTATGTACCGTCCTGTAGCAAACTGCCTGTGACCTAATAAATGTTAGGATTAATTAAAAAGTAAACTGCTTTTTAATCGACTGAAAGATGAGTTTTTCTCATGGTATACACACAAATATTCATGTTAATTCGATTAGGATTTAAAAAAAATCACCTTTCATATGTTACCAACCTTCAATTAGAGTTTAGACATCCATCGGCTTTATTTGTTTAGTTCTTTATATTTTGCTTTAGAATTCCATACATATTTCCTTCTAATTTTAACTATTTTATCCTTTTAAATTAACAACAAAAATCAAGTAAACATTATTATTTGCATGCATGTTAGATATAATTAAAAATAATTGGTAACGACATTTCATTGTAGGTATCATATGCACATAAATTGAATATCATTTTGTTTACGTTTTGTTAACACTAATATAATTAATAGTCGTTGTAGTTAAATGTAATTATGCTAGAACTTATTACAGAGATTGATTCTTTTTCTGTATGTTATACGTGCAATTAAGTGTTTCTTCTCCTTCTTCGTTCCGGTCTTACAGGAATAATAAAAAGGTTGGGTTCGGATGTAAGGCGGTTAAAAACGAAACAAAAATCGGGATCGGAAGATCTGCTACAGTGTCTTATTCAGCTGGCTTGCTTAATACTTCAGATTTTTCCATCTTTGTTGTAAATTTTCGCGACTTTTTTAGACTATAGTTAAGTCCTACCGTCAGAAATCGCGGACCTCGTCTTTGCTGGCGCAGTCATTTTGCAATGGTTATATCTGTACCTACGTCATAATATTTGGGATGCATTCTTGATCCAACTCGCAACAACGGTTTGCAATTAGCAAAAAACAGGCCAAATTAAAAGTGACAAACGTTGGTTAGAAGTTAGTTAATGTGCCAAAAAACCAATACTTTATTACGTCCGAGCTTTCAAAAATAAACCAATTTTTCTCAAAAAAAAAAAAAAAAAAATTGTATTTTCTTGCTTAATTGGTAACGATTGGTATTCCATACAACATAAAAGTCAAATAGTTTGCATTACAACCGCGCGCCACTTTGGCAAGGTAAAAAAGGTGTATTAAACATTCTTCCACAGAATTAAGAACGTACAGAAACCGTGTACGCAACTAATAAAAAACCACACCTCTTTAGTATAATGTTTCTCGAACAGGCGGTTAGTCACTTCATACTATTTAGCAGTTGACAGTAATTATTTTACCTGTAATGTTCTAAAAGTCTCCAATAAAATGGAGATAATGGGAGAAAGCTGAAGGCTGAGGCTGAATGCGAAAAGCCGTGGTCCACCAATAATAACACGTAATAATTCAAATTAATATTTTTGTCCGAAATGTCTACTTATCGTCAGTGTAAGGTACAGAAGTCATTTGTGGGAATGAGTACATGCTTTTTTAACATTATTCCTAAGGTAATTTTCGACCTATCAATGCATATGTTTAAAAAATGTGTTAAAACACATTTAATAAAATAAGGTTAGATAGTATACGATTGATGAAATTCTAACAACAAGGCTGCTTGGAAGAACGCCGCTCAGCTCTCATCTGTCAAAATATGTAAAATTGAAAAAGAGCAATCTACTGAGCTTCTGGCCCGCTTTGCTCAGTAGAATCTGCCTTCCGTACCCCCGGTAGAGGCACTACAAACAGACTGACTTGACGTGTCAAAAGTGCTTATACACTAGACCTATTAATTAAAAAAAAACACCATGTCCACCAATCCCTACTCGCATCGTGGTGATACTCCGAGCATAGCTTTCTAAATCGCCCGCTGAGTGACTCTGAGCCTTCTTATGAGGCCCATAGGTAACGGACCATGTTTCAGAACCATAGGTCATCACTGGCAACACACACTGTTCGAAGACTTTCGTCTTCAGGCACTGAGGGTTTTTTTATTTATTTTGTTTCCTTTATATAGACAAATGCACGTTTTAATAACTCACAATTTTTTAACATGCTAGCCTTGCAAAAAATTTCTTGTAACATATTACTATAGTACCTAACCCATAGTAGACACATATTTTACTGTTATTAAAAAAAAAAACAGATAGGTGTGAATTTGAAACGAATTTAAAGCCATAAGACAATCATCACCATCAACAACGGCTTGTAACAGTCCACCGGCGTGGAATAAATGCCTTTCCCAACGAGAGGGTTTGCCAATAATCACCATGCTTTGCAGAGGAGTTGACGCAGTCGATGTATCCCAGAGGACGCTTCTGCCCGGTATTAATTCTCCTTAGTGGGTACTGTATTCTGATATGCAGCCAGCACTCGGCAAATGACACAAGAAGAAATAAAATTATTAAGAATAAACAAATAGAAAATAGCGGAAAGTTAAATTACTGTCTACACATTACCGGCCCTCTACAGGGCACAGGTCCCTCAGAATTAAGGGTTTAAGCCGTAGTCTATTCTAGTCTAGCTTGGTAGACATCAATCGCCTGTGAAAACCTTCTGGAGAACTCTGAGGCATGCAGGCGCAACTCAGGCTTCCTGGCGACGTTTTCTTTCACCATTTGATTGCTTAAATTAAAAACGCACGTAACTCCGAAAAGTTACAGCGACGTGCCGGAGATTAAACTCGCCCCGCAAGGGAGACTGAACTTCGAACCTCAGGATATCTCCGCTTTGCAAGGCTACTTTGAGCTAGACTTAGGGAAATAAATTAAATTTTAATTTTTTCTATTAATTTCTAGTCATTGGATAAAAATATGAAGTTACGTACTTCTTGAATATGTATTGGATGAAGATTTGTATAAAGGAGTCTACACGCCACTGCTGACAAGTTTAAGGGTCGGCGGTTTTGTTGTGTCGACTCCTTAAGTAATCGAAGTTTCATGAGAATTAAGGCTTTATCTTGTAAATTCAATTGTAAAATAATGAATAACAATAAAAGCGTCTTCGACAATGATTTTAATAATGTGTTCCATCATCATCAACGTATAAACTCACTATAGCAATAGGAATCCTGTAGGAAACTTTTAGCTAACTCTTTTTGCAAAAAATGAAGTAGATTATTTGCTTAGTTAGGGTGTAAAGTAATGACAAACAAGCAAACAAACACACTCTCGCATTTATAATATTAGTATTGATTAGTAATAATATCGGGACCGATGGCGTATTTTACCAACTTCGAGCTGGTACTTAGAATTAATAGAACAAAAATCCACCCTGTAACAGCACCTGTTCAGTCCCGCGAATAGTACTCAGAACTCAGAACCTCATAAGCTAACCTAAAGACCAAAAAGGCAGTCACGTAAATTATGATTATGTTTTTAATAATACATTCGTCCTAAGAAACATCATCATTACCGAAGGTTGTCCACTGCTGGACATTCAGGGATGAATTCATCACATCAACCCTTTACCTGGCAAGGTTCTCCTCTCGCAATGAGAAGGGGTTAAGGCCGTAGTCCACCACGCTGGCACAGTGCGGAATGGTGGACTCCACACACCTTTGAGAACGTTATGTAGGACTCTCAGGCATGCAGCATCATTATATTTTCCTTCACCGTTGAAGCAAGTGATATTTTCATTACTTAAAAAACGTACATAACTTAAAAAAGATAGAGGTGTGTGCTGGGATTCAAACTCGGCCCCCCGATGGTGAAATAGAGCTCCTACCTAATGCGCTATCACCGCTTCATTTGAAATGAAGAGAACTGTTTGTGGAAAATTATAAAAAGCCTAAGCCTCAATTCTTAGTATATATGTAATTATAGACCTAGTGAAATCTATAAATAATTACCTTGGATTTTTCGGAGAAAAAAGTGCCCTTTGTGTTAATCCAAGGTATAATCTATCTCCATGCCAAATTTCAGTCAAATCCGCTCGAAAAAAATATTCATATTTCCGTACATCCTAAAACTTTCAAGTTTATATCTTTCGTAGTAAGAATTGCGAATGTTGCAATCTTATCAATGAAACAATAATTAACTTGTAGTACACTCCACCAAGCTTAAATAAAATGAGTAATACATTGATAAAATTGTATACTTCTTTAACCGACTGTGCGACATATAAAGATTATTTTCCACACTTGTGCATTTATTTTTAACCCTCAAAACATACATATATATCTATGGAGAGTTATGAAATCGCTAAAAAAGCATGTGATGATTACCAGCCGTTTTATTTTTTCAAATCGAAATTGCGGCCGTAAATAGAAAATGATGGCAAAGACGAAATGTCATGCGTGTCATTTTATGTAGAATATCATTGCATTTAGTTGAATTTCTTTTGAATAATAAATAAATATACAACGACAATACACACATCACCGATATACACAAGCTACGCTTACTTTGGGGCTACATGACCCAAAGTTAAGCGTAGCTTGTGTTATGGGTACTAAGATGCCTGATGAATATATTTAAGAATTACATACATAAATACTCAGAATATACATTATATAAACACCCATACACTGAAAAACATTCATGCTCATCACACAAACACTTTCCAGTAGTGGGAATCGAACTCACGGCCTTGGGCTCAGAAAGCAGGGTCGCTGCAAACTGCGCCAATCGGCCGTCAATAATAATAATAAACTTAACAACAGAAAATTTCTTTCATAAAAAATATCACACTTAGATCAGAAACAATATTAGTTAGCATTGGTTTGAAATACTAGCGGGGTTTTATTGGTATATAAGGTATAAAAGACAGGGTAACCATTTCTTATTGTAGCAGAGATAAATATCATCCGTTTTGAATAAAATTCCGGCTCAAAATTCCATTAGAGAGCGGCAGGTAGTCCACAGCGACTTGTCAGCGCCGCACCGCCAGGTGCGTGGAGGTGCGTGCCTGGTATTGTCCAAGTGGAGTGAACTAGCATTGCTCTACTGGGATCGAAAGATTATCACTGACAGGTATATTACAGCTTATAGACCTGATATAGTGCTAGTCGATCGATCAGTGCGCCGTGCAATAATTGTTGACATTACTATTCCACATGACGATAATCTGGTGAAAGCTAAAAAGGAAAAAGTATCTAAATGCTTGGCGCTTAAGAAGCTTTCGCTTCGCCGTTCGTTGGATCAAGGGTCGGATACAGAAGGTAATAGTCATTGAAACGGCGTGTATTGTGAGGAGGTTCCTCACGCTGGAGCCCTGCCCGCCGGTTGCTTGGGCATTCAAAAGCCCCGTAAGCGGAGGATGGATGTTTTTATTTTATAAATTTTTAATAGTGTTTTTTATTTTATTTTTAAGCATTGTTAAGAATTAAAAAAAAAATTAAAAAGAACAAATGATAGATAAATAAACTTAAGAAGCTTTCGCTTGGTTGTTGTATCAAGGGTCGTATACAGGAGGCAGTAATCCTTGAAACGCCACGTATTGTGAGGAGGTGACTCACTCTGGTGCCCTAACCGCCGGTTACTTGGGTACTCAAAAACCCCGAAAGCGGAGGAGTGTTTTTTTTGTTTTTTCTTTTATAATTAACACTGTTGTAAATAAAAAAAAATATATCGATAAGTGATAGAAAAAAAAAAAAACTTTATTGAGCTTCCAAACATAAGTAAACTAAAGAAAACTCATTACTAATTACTTTCAAACAAATTATACACTTCATCACAAATCTTATATGTTAGATAGAAATTGGCCTTGGCGTTACAAATTAAATTAAGCTTAATTTGCTATACTCCGTTAAAAGGCTTAATTTTTCATAAAGTAAAAATTCATTTATTTCAAGTAGGCCTAATATAAGCACTTTTGAAACGTCAAGTCTGTCTGTGTGTAGTGACTCTACCACCGCTTCGGAAGGCAGATTCTACCGAGAATGCCCCATAATGAGATCCCGTAAGACATCACACTATGAAAGTACGCAAAGTAAACAAGTCTTGTCGTTTCTACGTCATTAATTTTCCATTTAAAAGTTAATTGCATGTTTTTTTGCATTTAAAAGTAAATTATTAACAGTAAAACCAGTGCGATACATGCGACATAGCACGGCTTACATCGTCAGAATTATCTCTACCTCTCTCTATCATCTGCAAACAGTACAATGTCACAAGTTTCACTTACACTTGGGGTGGTAAATCATTTATATACACCAAAAATAGAAAGAGACCCAAAATTGAACCCTGTGGCCCTGTGGGATCGTTTAAATTTACTCTCATCATTTTTTCCTAACGCGCCAAAAGAAGTATAACTTCAAAAACAAACAAATAAATTTGCATTTATAATATTAAAAGTAGAATTGGTCGTTAGTCTGAGAAAGCTCTTACAAAACTGACCTCACATTACTTACTTTGTATAGAGCTGGGGCAGAGATATGGAATTCTTCGGTATCTAGTTAAGAATTGTTCTTATTTCGGCATTAACTTACACGTCAATGAGGTTAGACAGAGGTGGCGAGATAAAAGTTTGTTTATTCTTGACTATAATAGTTACACTGACTGTTTGGTAACGCTTAGATCGAGCTGAAACACGTGAAGTAGGAAATTCAGTATGTGTATTAAATTAATAATTATGCTTAAATATAACCATAAAAATATTTTAAAGTTTTGTGTCATGTGTAATACCTACCCAAAAAGAGAAAAAACGTAGAACATGGAATTCAGTACGTTTTAAATTAATAATAAGTATGCTTAAATATAAACATAAAAATACTTTGAAGTTTTTAACAGGGTGTGTAACAAAAACATTTCAAAAAAAAACAATCGTGTAAACGGTCTCATTATACCGCGTAAAGACATTCCTCTGAGGGTAAATAAAACGCACGAGTGAAGAGATTTTTTTTTTTAATCTTATAAGTAATAGGAATCATATCAGTGTTTAGTGTACCGCATTGTATAAATACTTCTGTTATTCCTCCAAATTTAAATATTAATTAATGTTCCACGAAATAAGAACAATCGGTTGGATTTGGCTAGATCAAATAGCGAAGGAATGTCTGCAACTTCTCCGATTTACTTTTGTGAGGATCATTTACTTTTTACTTTACGAACTAAATTAACGTTCAATTCCTTTCTAGTTTTATTTATCCAAAAATAAAGTATTGGATAGAAGCAGGCGCTACTTTGCGGAATTCCATGATATACCTACTATTCAAATTAAGCTTAATTTGCTATACTCCGCGAAAATTAGGAGAATCTGTACCTACACTATTTAATATATAATTTCTTCTATATTCATAATCCACACCAAGCAGATCTTCCGCAATAAATAATTGTTATAAGTCAACATCTCCTGAGGTTGCTCCCGTGTCGGAGCAAAACGTGCGTAGCATTGCCCAAGGTCTATTTGGTGTGGAGTTAAAGATTGAAGAAATTATTAAGTACACCGTACGGATTATCTTGCTTTTCGCGGAGTAGGTATAACTAATTAAGTTAAGTTTTCATAGTAAAAATAAATTTTTCATAGTAAAAATAAATAAATAAATAGATATACTACGACAATACACACATCGCCATGTAGCCCCAAAGTAAGCGTAGCTTGTGTTATGGGTACTAAGATAGCTGATGAATTTTTTTTTATGAATATAATACACATAAATACTTATAATATACAGATACACACCCAGACACTGAAAAACATTCATGTTCATCACACAAACATCTTCCAGTTGTGGGAATCGAACCCACGACTTTGGACTCAGAAAGCAGGGTGGCTGCCCACTGCGCCACTCGGCCGTCGGAAAAAGAAAAAAGAAAATAGTTGTGACAGGAACGCTAACAGTGATGTTTGCTGTTACCTTGCATACACACAGATGACGTCACGCGTCTTTAACCGTGTTTCTTTGGGAGTGCCACTACGACCTTGTTAATTTAAAATCGTAAATAATTAAAATTAAATAAAAATAATAATTGGACAATCATTCTAAATACATGTTTTATCTGAAAGTATCTACTGACCTATTGCTTACCTATTGTTCTAGAAAATTCATTTATGTTTATGGACGAATAAGAAAACTAAAGTTTAAAGATTTTAGGCATTAGTAGGGAAAGCTGTTTGACGTGTATGTTCTAAAAATGGTTAGCCCGCTGCCATCTTTGAACTGCATCTTACCATCAGCTGAGATTACAATCAAAATTTGAACTTTTAGTGGACCAAAAAATAAATAAACGTACTCTACCTTGATTTATATAAAAAAAATAAGGTATGCAGTGCACGTATGAAGTACACGCCTCTGAGTCCGACTGGTGTGCGGACCTAAAATCGACCGGCTAATTTACAATGCAAGAATAGACATCGAATTTTGATGGAATTCGACAAACTCAATTTACTTTCAAATAGGTTACTGGTGACTGGGTCAGTATAATTGTGATGGGACTGGACAAACAAATCCCTGCGCAGGACGTGGTAAACCGTAACTCGTCGTAAGTCAACGGGTCAGAGTTCATTCTTGAATGTCGCAAACGTTCTTCGATATCTGTTGTTTGTGATACAGGTGATTTGCGATCTTATTAGGGAATCCTACTTCGTCTCACCTAATCTGCTTGCGAAGTTTCTTTTGGATATGGGTTGTAGTTGAAGTCTATTTGAATCAAATTTAAATGCAATGTTGGCCTAGACTTGCTAGCAGTGAGACTTGGGCTGATGATGATCTATTTCATATTGACTAACTCATAGTGAAATTAAAATAAGGAATTGTAAGAGCAATGAACAGAAATGAATGCGTGACAAATAACTTGCAAGATATACCTTTTTAAAAAGTATACTTTATTAAATTACATTTTATAATATTTATCTAAAGTTTAAGGAAAAATCCATAATTGTATAAATTAGTAATGAAATAACGATTACATAACGAAAATAAAAGTTACATCTACAAAGCTTTAGTAAGAAGTTTTATGTATCCCAACATTTTATTAATTCCTAGCTGTCCCGGCGAACTTCGTACCATAATATTGTCGACCTGGTGCAGTGGTCTGGTCAGCGCTGTGATTTTATAAATGGGAGGTCCCGGTTTCGATCCCCAGCATACTTTTAGGAAATTCTGAATTGTCTCTGGTTTGTTCGTCAGCCAGTTAAAACCTACCGGCCAAGTCATTTAGCGTTCCGGCACGATGCCACCTAGATTTCTTAGACTGCAGTCTCACTAATCCCCGGGTGAGATTGCAGTCCAGGGCTAACTTGTAGTGGAATAAAAAAAGCATTTTAATATACTGTATCTTTATATATGAAATTTACTGTACGTGTGTATGTCACTGAACTCTTTCTAAACTAATGTTTTAGTACGCGTTTGGGTGGCACCCTGGATGGTTTAGATTTACAAATGAGCCCGATAGATGATGTATCTAGGTTATCTATCTATACTGCAACTAAACGGCTGATTTATTCAAGTACTGATTTGAAAAATTATTTCAGTGTTGGATAGCACATCTATATACGCTAAGACTAATAGGAGTATAGTTTTTTTACCTTGTGAGAGATTACGCTACGTGCGCTGCGTAAACGGTTAAAGTCTCGATAAAATCACGTATGAAAAAGTTGTTCCCCTTTAAAAGTTCTAAAAAAGCCTGGGATGGGATCTTTTAAGGTTCGCGAGAAACCCCTAGTATGTTTATATATATTTTCCCGTCCATGCTACATCAGAATACAGTTTTCACCATCCCTACCTTACTAAGGTAATAAATATAACGGAGAAACCCATTCTCCGTTATATCGGGCAGCATCATCTCTGCTACTACTACCATTGACAGCATACTGCGACGACCCACCCAACTAGTGTTGTGGTTATGGCCAAACATTCCAATGACAGAGGCCTTTAGTCCATTAGTGAACTCTTATAGGCTATTAATGATAAAAATTTGCCAAAGTACTATTTGCTTACGGTACCGATGGTAGAGTTAAACATGCCTTTATAGTGGTCTTACTTGAATCAAACGAATTTGTATTTCTGTTTACCTGAAGTAAAGAAAATTAGTATCTTAGAATAGTAGCTTCAACAGGGTACCTATGACCCCTTTCATGTAACGGTACAAAATATGTCAGTGGGTACAAAACGTTTCCACGACTCGCAACTTTTCCAACGGGGTGTTTGACCGTAGCATACTGTTGTTCAAAGTGCAATGCTGTTCTTGTTCACAGTTTGGAAAGCTAAGCTGCGAGTGAACGCACAGTGTATTGCGCGTAAAATGTATCTGTCGTCACGGCAGGTGTAACTTTTGTTAAGAGTTCAAAGGAAGGGCCGTGTGTGCCCCAGGCTGATTGCAGAAGCTGGGACATGCGAAAGTCGTCTTTACTTTGCCACAAGCCATTTGTGATATTAACCAATCTAATAAGGTTCTTTAATCTCTTTGGCATGTCATAAGTTTTATTCGGCCGATTGGCGCAGTGGGCAGCGACCCTGCTTTCAGAGGCCGTGGGTTCGATTCCCACAACTGGACAATGTTTGTGTGATGAACATGAATTTTTCTCAGTGTCTGGATGTTTATCTGTATTTAATATGTATTTAATCTGTAGTATATACGTAAATTATTCTTAAAATTATTACTTAGTACCCATAACACAAACTAAGCTTACTTTGGGGCTATATGACGATGTGCATTGTCGTAATGTATTTATTTATTTATATATTTAAAAAAAGAAAATATTTGTAAATTATTCATAAAAATATTCATCAGTCATCTTAGTACCCATAACACAAGCTACGCTTACTTTGGGGCTAGATGGCGATGTGTATTGTCGTAGTATATTTATTATTATTATTCATTTAACACCCAAAAGATTACAGAGGTGCTGATAAATAGCTATGCTTTTTTTTAATATGCTGTGATTATCTGAATTCTACTAGTTAACCAGGTAGTACAGAAAGTAAAAGCGTTCAAAGGAAGTACGTACCTACTTGTAACAGTCAATGTGTAACATAAAATTAATGATGATTGATATAAAGTTCATACCTACAAGTAGATAACAATATTTTATCATAATTTTAATCATCTTCATGAACGGACATGTTCTAAACAAATAAATAGACTTTGTGAATCTATTTACTTAGATTATTATATATCTCTCTGTTTGTTCCGTCTAATCTCCAAAATAGTTGAACCGATTTTGACGTCTCTTCCACATACAAGTAATGGATTACACAGTGACTAACATAAGTTACTTTTGAATTCGGAAAGTAACTTACTCTCTAAAGGGCTGGAACAGAGTTTGAAAAATGAGATGAAAGAATGAGAGTCCTATGGTTATGTTGGTTTAAGTTACAAATAAATACAAAAACGAATCTTCAGTTATAATTATATTTGAGAAGGTACTTTGAATGTTACATGTACTCATTCATTCTCGTTCATAGTTTGCTAGGTGACAGACGTATTACCTACGTTGCTAATAAAATAATAATAATATTTTTTGGATAATATAAAATTCAGTACTATCCATCGAGTCGTTTTTAATCTTCCATGACCCATAAAAATTTTGCTTTCGTCTTTTCTCAAAGATAATTAAAAATATTTACTTTAGGATTGTAGGTTGTATGTCAGTCGGTCAATGCAAAGCCTTTTATAGTTATAGAAGATATATAAAGTATTGTTTTGACTACGGAATCCCAATGCTCTGTTTTCGAAACACTTGAACTTATGATTTAGTAAATATTTTGTAGTAGCTAATCGGATTATCATGACATGTTAAATGCGCTCGTAAAATATCCTAAATCGTTTAATTTTACGCAAACTCGTCTCTAAGACCAAATCTCTAGCCGTCACCGCCTATCAACAGATTATTGCATTTTATTGTTGCTCCAAGAGCGATTTTTATGAGCATTTGCATATTTTTATAGTTTTCTGGCGGTGAAATTAAAGTAGTATAAAACCGATGCGACTCGTGGCGATACAGTCGGGGCATCGTAAAATATTGTTAGCGATCGTAAAATCTCGTATAAAAACTGTCGGAGCAAAAAAATTGCCAGCCCATTTAACTTTATCGATAAACTCTGCGGCCCTAGTGCATCAACTCGAGCTTTGCCATACGTTTTTTTTTTGTTGCTTCCTATGATGCGAATTAGTAAATAAAATGTTGTGATACGATGTAATTTGAAGAGATATTGTAGCTCTTATCTTGACATGTTAAATGCGCTTCAAAGTTTATTTAACTTTGTCTATTCACCATCATTATGACAGATGTCAATTATAAAATCCTATGGCAGTGTGGTGATGGCAGATCAGAATACAGCTGTCACCACCCCCCTACCCCCGGGTGTCCTATGCGGTGACTAAGCGTCCTCTTTACTACTGCAAGAGTACTAATGAAGTCGCTAATGTCTACCTAGTGTGGGCAGTACACCCTTCTGTTAGGAGAGGCCTTTAGTGCAATAGTGGACTGTTATAGACTATATGGCTGGTGAGCACTCACAGTAGAAATTGATTAAGAGAAACGCTTTACATGTTAGTGATAAATAATAACAAAGACTGATATAAACCGAAGCGCGAGGTTGATCTTTGTCGGGAACTATCTAAGATTTTATTGAGCGGCCTATGTTTGTCCTAATGTCTTTGTGTACAAAGAAACACCCTATAACAATTGTGAGCGACTCGGTGCGGCAACGATATCTAGCATTCGTCCTACTGATTTATGATGTGATCATTTTGATTCGAATTATATGATTTCGTTTTGAAGGCTGTATAGTAATGCAACAGAAAAATGTAGCTTATTTAAAATAATAAAAAACAGTTTTTGTAGTACCTATTGTGCTTACATTGGCTAATGTTGTATCAGCGGTTAGACGAATGAGTGAGAAATTTTGTCAATTCTATAAGATCTATCCCTAAATCCTGAGGTAACATCGATTTTTTTTAGCTGGTGAGCTAGGTATTAATTAGTAAACATTTAAATTCAAATTCAAAATTCAAAATTCATCTATTTCAAGTAGGCCTAATTAATAAGCAGTTTTGAAACGTCAAGTCAGTCTGTTTGTAGTGACTCTATCACCGGTTCGGTAGGCAGATTCCACTGAGAAGAGCCGGCAAGAAACTCAGCAGGTTTCTCTTTTCCAACATCATTTTAAAGTTTAACAATCTTTAGAATTTTTCTGTTTTGTGAAAGATGAGAGCGGAGTGGCCTGCTTCCAAGCAGCCTTGTCGTTTTATTTAATAAACAAACAGAAACTTTCTCATTTATAATGCTAGTAGAGACGGCACTTTTGAGCGGTCTAATAGTTCGTGGAACCGGACACATTATCGAAGCTTAGCATTGCTACCATAACATCTAATTTGTTCCAACAAACATAAAAACCTGATCGATGGTTTGCATCGGTTCTTCACAATTTGATTTCGAATGGTTTAAATGCTTAAGAGTAATTTTTTTGAACTAAATTCTCGGCCATTTCTTTTTACGATGATCTTTCTGGTCCAGGTGGGCGGGATAGTGTTAGAGGGCATTGTTCATAATGCCCGGGAAATATAAAAAGTGCAACAATGTGAAAAATAGTAGGTATCTATGAGATGTGTTCAGTTGAGTTGAATAAATACCTTTTCTGTTTTCTGATCGTACCATGCGTCGTAGAAACAAAAATCACCTCGATCAAACAAACTGGTATTCCTCGACCGTTCGTTATAGAAACTTCGATGCTAATATAACAAATAGGAAATAATTCGTTTGACTGTAAACGACAAACTTTTAACAACTATACGGAATTTAATAAAAATCTAATCTATCTAGAAGGTTATATTAAATGTCAGATATAATAAGATTTCAGCCTGAATAAGTGATTTTTATAAAGCATGCCAGAAAAAGCGTATTTGCAATACGTCATACAAGTACGTCAACTTCAACAAAAATTTGGTAGATTAAAAAAAGGATGTTAAGTTAAGAGATAATGAAGAATTAAGATACGTATTGACGTTGAATGATTCAGCGTGTGTTACAGCGTGTAAAACCTCAGGTAACAGCTTTTACATATTAGATTTTTTTATTCCACTTAGCATAGGACACATTTAATATTTAATTTGTATTTAATAAGGAATATTAACCAACCCGCACTGGGCCACCTCGGTGGACTAAGGCCCTAACCCCTTCTCATTTTGAAAGAGCCCTGTGGTGGGCCGGTAATGTGTCGATATGATGAAGGAATATTAATTAACAGTCCTGTGAGACTATAGCCATATAACTTAGCATGCCAAGTCGCCATTAAAGAATCCCGCCTTTAAGGTATCTATATTTCTTGAATAAATAAGTGTCTTCACCAGGTACACCCGGTGAAGTTCGTTGTGGGCTAATAAGACCAGGGCGCGCTAGAACACTCGCAGCTTTAGTTTCAGATTTAAGAATGTAGTTATCGCCATCATCTCAATAATGTGTATCTACATAATTTTTATCATATGTACGCATTATAAATGCCATGTATGTCCGTATTTGAATAAAGAAATATTTGACTAAAGTGTGTTGTTGAAATTGTGTTTCAGCGTTGTGCGTTTTATGTGTTACATATTTTGTTTATGACGTTTTACAAAAATAATAGGAATAATGACAATCATATATCGAAACATATATGATTTATGTATTGTGAAAAAACGTATTTTTAATTATTTTGAGATTGGTATTTATTTCCAAAATATAAAACTGCATAATCGAGCGATCCACGTCGGGTGGAGCGCCGAATGACGTCACGTGTATAAAATACCTAATGATAATGTTGTATCGTTTGAACTTCGAAAATCTCTGCAATAGTATATAAAGTATCTTGTGATTTCAAACTATCGGTTGCTCAGTTTTGTTTTATCAATACCAAAATCAATAATCTTTAACAACAAAAACTTACAAAGACTAACTTAGGCAGATAGGCCATGACATCCGCGAGCTTTTCCGCGCGAAATATTTTTTCAAAATATAATTTCCAATTTATATAAAAATTCAAATTCTTTATTTGGAAAAATTATGGTCACACTTATACATAGATGTTATCATTTTGTGTTTCGCGCATATTCTGTCGTTCACATGGACGTCCAATTATTGAGGTAAATTAAAAAGCATAATAATAAGTATAATGACAGTAAAGGTAATAGGTAGATATATATATCTAGTCAAATATTTTTGTGCACTAAAAATTCCTTGACTGAATAAAATTAATTTTGTAAGAGCCATTTCATGAAAGCTGGTTTGAATCTTCTTAGACGTAAATCAGTATATATTGTGTTAATAGGTTAAAAATCTTAATGCACATTGCATATCAGCAATTTAAATAGGTAGCCTTTGAACCTTTATAAAAGATCAATCTTTCAGGATTTCTAACAATTCTAGGGAGTTTGTCGGTAGCTTTTTTAAATAATGTGTGTACATTACATTCAACAAAAACTGCCAATTCAAATATATACATGCATAGTCAGTATGTACCTCCAAAATATAACCTAAAAAACCTTTAATTTCTGCAAAAATAAGATATTTATTCGATATAGTAGATACTTCCATACTTCACAGGGTAGTTTTTTCAAGTAAGTCTTAATGCATATTTGCAACTATAGGGTTCACTAGTCGCCATTTTAGTATCGAGTTAATAAGCTTTTCATAGTAATAACAGGTCCTCTACTTTCCTTACTCATTGACATAAACAAAAATCTAATCAATTTAAATTCAATAGGCGCTGTACCGAGTGCGAAATGATTAATCAAAATCGATTACGATTCAAATCGTGACGGAACATCGAACAAATGGAGCATGTATCCCTGCATAATAAATTAGCATCACGTCCACTTTAGAGTCATTATTGAAGTATTGTCTTGTTGATATTATATAATATGTATGTGCGTCTGCGCTTATCTCCGTCCGGTGTCGAATTCGAATTATAGTTTCACGGAAGCCATTGTTGAGTTTCCGACAAAACGCTAAATTGATGTTTTATATCGATTGACGTGCGAAATTTAAATAATAAGCCACTCCCATCACGAAAACTATTAGTTCATTAATCTCACACCCATTGTACTGAAACTTTTTGAGTGATAAAAACACTTAATTAGAGAAAATGTCGCTTTAATAAAAAAAAAATTATTTACCCACTTGTTTTGTTAAATTACTTAACTAAAAATAAATAAAGTATTGTATATGAATATACATAACAAGACAAGTTAGAAATATGGAATATTACATAACTGTCTCCTAATTGGTAGAATAGAGAGAAATACAGATTTGGCTACCTCGCCCGCTTAAATTCTAGTAAGCGGATTTCGTAAAGAACTTTTTTATAATTAGCCTTCCCACTGCTGGGCACAGGTTTCTATCATACAAGTGCTTGGAAAAACCCTCTAGTTTTAAAGCACCGACCACGCTGCTCTAATGCGGATTGGTGGGCTTTAATAATTATTACCATGGTCATCGTCATGAAGCGGTGATAGCCCAGTGGGTCGGACTTCGACTTCACTTCGGGGGAGCGAGTTCAATTCCCAGTATTCCTCTAAATTTTCAACGGTGAAGGAAAACATCGTGAGAAACCTGCATACCTGAGAGTTCCTCATAATGTTCTTATTATGGAAGCAGACCCGTGCCCTGTAGTAGACCGGTGAAGGGTTGATATGATTGTAATTACGAATATGATGACATTGTCGTGACATAGAGGCCTAAGACTCTTACTGTCCTCAGTAGGAAGGTGCCCTTCGACGTGCGGGGGCACTTACCGAAAACTGCTCTGTCTAGACGGCTTTGTCACACCTATACATGACTCTGCTTACCTAATATGGTATTGGTTACCCCATATTATGCTAAGTTATGCCAATTCACCAAGGATCGTTCTGGGACCATATCGCCTGTCGATATATGATAATTTATTCATCATCGGAAATATAAACTGGCCAGGTGTTCCACATGTCGGGAAGGCATCGAAAAGTTTCGCGGAATCGTTTTAGCATTGTAATGGGCAGACAGCAGCGCATACACATTGGTGCTGCAACAATGCGTAGTTCAATATCGTATACACGTACGAATTCAAGTATTTAATGTTACGGGGAGATGGGAAAAAGGAAATCTTTCCTTTTTGCCTGTGCCCTAGTACCCGATGTGACCTGAAATGCAAACACAGCTGATTTTCTGGTTGTCACTGCATACATTTATGAGAAGGAATAAATATTTGAATAAAGTTATATATGTAAACGCCTTATTAATTCATTATTACGACTTCAATGCTCTTTTTTGTTGACCGGGAGAAATCTTCTTCTAATATGTGAGATTTCTTCCCACTTAAACCCCCCTCGGTAGCCAGCGTCAGCCCCCGTCGACAAAAAAAAGGGCATTTAAGTCATAGTAATGAATTAATAAGGCGTTTAAATTAATAACTGTATTAAAAGTTCTCATAAGTGTACGCAGTGACAACCATAACATTAGATGTGTTCGCATTTCAGATCAAATGGGGTACTAGGGCAACAGCAGTCCTAGATAATATTAAAGCTATATTTTATATAATTTCAAGTATTTAAAATATTAGTATTGAGCATTAGTGATACTTTGTATATGTAATAAATAATAATAAATATACTACGACAATACACACATCGCCACCTAGCCCCAAAGTAAGCGTAGCTTGTGGTATGGGTACTAAGATGACTGGTGAATATTTTGATGAATTATATATACATAAATACTTAGAAAATACATATAAACAACACCCAGACACTTAAAACACTTATGCTCATCACACAAACATTTTCCAGTTGTGGGAATCGAAGCCACGGCCTTGGACTCAGAAAGCAGGGTCGCTGCCCACTGCGCCAGTCGGCCTTCGGATGTGGTTTGCTAATGGGTTTCTTTATCAACTAGCCTTATAAAAAATGGCTAAAGTCACAGGTTTTTCATCGAACAAGATCATTGTAATTTCTCGGCAATTTCTCGCTGGCAATCATAGTCGCTAGACTAGCAGGACTAAGATACGCGCGCCTTGACATGATTTTGTCTTATTATCATCTCGCAGCGCAATTTTTAGCCATAGATTCCACCTTGAAAGCCATCGATTGTCTATGTTCCGTCCAACCTTGCCCATTGCCACTAGCATTGCAAATCCTATATATATGTCGGTAAATCGAGACTACGTTCCCTATTTCTGATTACATAACGTAGAGATAAATATGAAATAATCGATATTTATTTTAGATCTCGTTCTAAAGAAATTCTTTTGCAACACTACCTACCTGCCCGCATATTTTATGCATTAATCCTCTTTACATAAAACACAGGTATTTAAGCACTGTTTGGAATGCATTAAGAATAAAAATATAAAACTAAATGATTTAAATAACATGAT
The DNA here is from genome assembly GCF_905163445.1 of Pararge aegeria. NCBI lineage: Eukaryota > Metazoa > Arthropoda > Insecta > Lepidoptera > Nymphalidae > Pararge > Pararge aegeria. The sequence continues at coordinate 6,568,959 of NC_053198.1, forward strand.
GCAGTACTACAGCTTATACCTACTAGTACGAGTAACTTAGCACTACTTGGGAGCCTCAATTGTTTTCGAGTATCTACCCACTAAGATAAACTTTTTTTTTTTAGAATATATACAGGGTTAAATATAAAATACCAGAAAGCTCCCGGCTTTTTAGTTTCTATTATTTAAACTAACAACTTTTGTTCTACTACTTTTTAAAAATTCAGTATTAATTTATTTCATACAAAAAAAAATTATAAATCATGTTATATCTGTAAAGTGACATTACACTGTAAATTCAAATACATATGATTCGTCAACTTCGCGTAGTCGTGTTAGTGACCGCGCGATTAGAGTCGTGGTTCGCACACTGTTACATTGCTACATTACAGAGTTGACACAAATAGAGTATCTATGTTAAATATTTAATATTTAATATTTCTCAAACTATCGAGTTAGAGAAAAAACTCGTAGAACAGAAGTTGTTAGTTCTTAAGTCAACAACTGCAGTCCGAGAGCTTAGGTATTTTTTTATATTAAACCCTATATAGACCAGCGCTTGACTGTAGTCACACCTGATAGGAAGTTACATTCACTCTTGATTCGAAGGCACCTAAATTGTAGGTATCAGGAAAGGCGTAAGCTGAAATGAGGATAACAAAGTACCGTGTGGTGACGGCAGATCTGATCTACAGTTGTCACCACCCTGTCTCTTGTCGTACGAGACAATCTAGGGAATAAAACAGAGAATGGGAAGCAGCGTCCACTATTACCATGTATACCAGTTAATGTTTCTTATTAAACAATACTTTCCTTACCGAGTACTTTAGTATCAAATACGTATTTGAGAATCAAAACACTTCAACAAAGCAAAATATACCGAAATCCAGTAATGCTTTACGTGCGATTTAATTCCGTTCTTCTGGGCTGGGACTTATGCAATAAAATTAGGAAATGACGATATTTTTACACTCAATTTGGTAATGTTTCATCATTATAATCATGTCGGACGGACATCCACTGCTGAATATTGATAATTTATGAAGATAACCAAATTAAACGGTCTGGTGCCGCTTGTGACCAAGATTCTCAGCGACTCTATCGATGTCGTTTGTCGGTGTAAGGTCGCCATTTAGCATCTTAGTACTTGTGGTCCCCAACATCTATCTGTCTGGCGAGCTATTTGCCCACCCACTGCCAATTCAGTTTCCAAACTCACTAAATTATATCAGTTACTTTGGTTTTCTACGGATCTCCTTCTTTGATCACGTAGATATAATATACGCATTCTTTCTTCTCCATCGCCCGCTACGATTGATTTTAAAGTCCATTTTTAAGTGTTTGAGTTCTTGAAAATAACTCTACGACTTGCAAATCTATACGTATCGTGCGTATAGGCGCTTATTGTAAATGTATGGACTGATTTGTGCTTAAAATTAAGGATGATTAAGTCCATTTAGTCTCATCTAGCGGTGTTACCATATTCGAAAACCATCTACGATTTCGAGATGTGCAATCTCGTACTAAGGGACTAACTTGCTATAGGGTTAACTACTGAACCATACATGGAGGGTCTTGGATTTAAGGTCACGGCATACCACTATAAAAACCTTATAAGAATTATTATAAACTAAAGGGACCATCAGAGACGATGCTTTTACTGAGTAATGTACTATTTACCAGTTTTAGCAGTTTTTTTAATAGTAATAATTGACTGACCAAATAGATGGCCCATAAGATTCGAAAAAAGAGTACTCGAATATGTACGTTTATGTTTCGAATAAATGGTAGTGTGTGTGAAATGATTAAAAAATAATATACGTGTAAATGAAAACCAAAATAATACTTCTCAGGCTTTACATGTACATTATGTACTGTATCTGAGACTTATCAGTGAAACCGAAAACCTTATACTTTCTGAGTTAATCACTGCCATAATTTACATCTGCACTCCTACAGGAGTATTAAATTCCCCACACTTATAGGTTATGCAGACATAACCTATAAGTGTGGGGAATTTAATACTCCTACGTTTGCGCAATTTTCATAAAAAGGTGCACAAAGTGTTTGCCACACGTAGGTATTAATATAATTGAGAAATAAGATCCGTAATTAAGTGATCCGCCAAAGAACTATAGTAACTGACATAGCCTTTCGGGCTAGCATACTAAGGTGGCAGTGGGCTGGTCACGTAAGTCGGAGCACCGATGGACATGGAGTCGAAAGGTCCTCTAGTGGAGACCGCGTGTCGGTAAACGGAGTGTCCAACTAGATGGATCGTCGACATCCGAAAAGTGGCAGGAATCGACTGGATGAAATAGGAAAAGTTGGCGCTGCTTAAAAGAGGCCTATGTCCAGCAGTGGACGCACATTGGCTGATGATGATGATGATTAATATAATAGATATATTAATAGTGGCGTGCACTTCATACATGCATAAAAGCACTGCATACCCTCAAATTGATATATACCTATTGCAGGAAGAGAATTTTTGCCATTTTATGCTATTTTCCTACTCTATGGATACCTTGGTAACAAACCCAGTGCACGCCACTGCTATAACCGTCCAGCTAAGAGGCAAAGGTTGATACACCCATAACGCTTAATTTTCCACTAGATTGCTAACAATATAGTATTACAGTATGTCCTGATCCTAAGAACAGCGTAATTTATGTGCACTGAATTAATTTGATACTCTACGTGGTAGGTCGATGGGAATTTAATGGTCTAGTAACACGTCAACACAACGCGACGGGTAATTTGTCATCCAATTGGCGCAGTGGGCAGCGACCCTGATTTCTGAGTCCCAGGCTGTAGGTTCTATTCCCACATGTGGAAAATGTTGTGATGAACATGAATGTTTTCCAGTGTCTGGGTGTTTATTTGTATAAAATACTAGCGTACCCAGCCCGCTTCGCCGGGCTACATTTTGCTTTATTTTAATTAAACAATAAACTTCTATTCTCTTCTCGAGCGGTTGAAGATCATTATCTACACCCATGTACACCCAAAAATAGAATATCATCATAGTAAATAAAAGCTGACAGTTTGACAGTTCAAAAGTTCTTTACAGGATTACTCGCCAGGTCAATCCGGATATTCCCTGAAAGTTTCATTGAAATCGGTCCAGCTGTTTCGGAGCCGATACGGAACATACCCACACACTTTCCCTTTTATATATATATATATATATATAGATATAGAAGTATTTATGTATATTATTAATAAAAATATTCATCAGTCATCCTAATACCCATAACTCAAGCTAAGCTTACTTTGGGGCTATATGGCGCTGTGTGTAATGTTGTAGTATATTTATTTATAGCGTCCTAACCTTTTAGGAACAGTTTGGGAATTTATATTTGCTGAATTTTCTCTGCTCTGGTCTCGTGGGAGCCTTTGGCTGTGGCCGTTACCAACCTAGCGACAAAAACGTGCCGCTAAGAGTTCTGATCTGTATTTGAATTTAAATATGATTGAAATATGGATTAAGAATAGTAGCAACAGATCTATAGTATTCCAATGAATATTTACAAACATGTAACGAGAGTTATTCTATTGTATTGTTTTGATCTAGACAATCAATGAGGCAATCGATTACCTAATCGGTACATTCTTGTGTTATTTGTAGTGTTTTAATGAAATTTCCTATTGTGTTCTTTGTTGAAACCTTTAAAGTTTATAAATTAAAAAAAATAATATTACGTTACCGGTATACTTCAATTTTTTTTCGTCCTCTACAAGTTAGCTCTTGACTGCAATCTCACCTGGTAGGTGATGATGCAGTCTATGACAGTAGCTGAGCGAACTTGTAAGGAACTATGGCAGTTATATTGAACCAGTAACCCTAATCGATTTCTACATCGTACCGGAACGCAATATCCCTTAGCGGCACGTATATTTCGGTAGGGTGGTAACTGTACAAAAGTAGTGTTTATTGCATTTCGTCTAAAAATTTCGTGAAAAATAAGCTTACACCTTTTTTTTACCCAACGCAATCGAAGATTTTTTTGGTGCTGCTATTAGGTCACACTACTGGATTAGAATCTGTAATTTGGGATAGGGAATCAAAAGTAAAACACGTAGGGTGAAACTGTAGTAGGTTCCGGGACGGTCATTTGCGATTGATAATCTTGCATGGCATAATAATGGTACCGGATGCTTTTAAACAAAGATATTGATATAATTTAAAAATAATTATATTCTTTTATTTCTTTCAACATCTCTGAATATGAAGTTTAGTGTATTCAGCCGCACCGCATAAAAAACAGGTGAACTGTAAGTCCGTAAAATTATCAGCCAGTATTATTATTAAACTCTTTATTTGTATACCACAACATTAACATATTTAAAATATAACAAAAACAGAAACATATCGAAAGAAGTAGTAATACAAAAGGCGGCCTTATCGCTTAATAGCGATCTCTGCCAGGCAACCTTAGAATTAGAAAAAAAAAAGAAGAGGAGAATAGACTGCTGGTGGTACAAATATTAAAATACATATATGCGAATAACTACATGCTAATACATAAACTAGTGTACACAAAAAGATAAAAATTAAATAATATAATTAATAAATAAAAATAAACTTATATATATAATAACAACACTTACATATTTAAATACTATAACATACAATAAATGAGTAAGTATATACATACTATTAATAGTCGTTAACAATACAATGGGCCTTAACTGCTCTTTTAAATATCGCCAGTGATTTGGATCGCAGTATGTCGATCGTAAGCTATAAAAAATATAGGTATTTGTTTTTTTATTTTATGTCATAAAATTCTAAAATCTCAGTTTTAATCAAAATTCAGGGCACCTTACAAAAGTATTTTTTTTATGTTGATTAGATTTAGATGTAACTAAGGATATGAAATAAAATACTTAAACGATCTGCCTGTTATGTGTGCCCGGCCTTCTTAACTTCAATGTGTTCACAGGAAAGGTTTTATTTTATTACTAGCTTTTTCCCGCGGTTCGCTCACGTTAAGTTCAATTTTTGATTTGGTAAATTTTAACTACAAAGGTTAAGAAAAACTCCCGCTGCTAATAGAAAAATATAAACGAATAGAAAATTACTTAAAAAATTAGAAACTTTCATGGAAATTTTCATCCTCTATTATATAAGGCATCAGCCTTTGGAGTTGGAATTTTTAAAATTTTTGAAACACGTATTTCTTTATTTTTAATCGAAAACCTAAAATCAAAGTTTCATGAATGTAACTTGAAAAATAAATTGATACATTAAGGATTTTATACAAACTTTCATCCCCCATTTAACCCTCTTAGCGATAGAATTTTCAAAAATCCTTTCTTAGCGGATGCCTACGTTGTAATAACAATCTGTGTGCAAAATTTCAGCCCGATCCGTCAAGTGGTTTGAGTTGTGCGTTGATAGATCAGTCAGTCAGTCACCTTTGCCTTTTATATACTTATTTAATTATTTATTATATATACTACCCAGTAAAACCTAAGTTCAAACCTATAATCTACATCGCATACGCTCCGATGCTATTTATTGTCTTAGACTTTTCGCAACGACTCGTTTTTTCCAAATATACATATCCTGCGTCATATACATCCCAAAAAGTACAAAAAGAATAAGCAAGAAAAACTGTTGATTACAATTTGACTTCAAATAAAACGTTAATGTCTCAAGCGACTTATAAAATAATTGATACTAGAGGACACGGGTCTTCTCCTACAATGAGAGGTGCAGACCGTAGTCCACCACGCTGATCCAGTCCGGATTGGTGGACTCCACACAGGTTGCAGGTTTCCTCACGATGTTTTCCTTCACCGTTGAAACAAGTGATATTTTAATTTCTTAAAACGCACATAACTTCGAAAAAGTTAGAGGTGCGTGCTGGGATTCGAACTCGGCCTCCCGAAAGTGAAGTCGAGCTCTTACCAAATGCGCTGTCGCCGCTTCTTTACGCTATCGCCATATATACAAATTAAAACAACTCAACACGGACTACGGTTGGTGTATTTAAATAATATGCACATTGTAACCTCGAATATTTTATATGTCCTTTTTATTGAGAAATAAAATTGAAACTATTAATTATTTTACTTGCAATAATTTAGTCGTAAACCGCAGCTAATTGTGATAACTTTAATGTCATTCCAGTATTAAAACGACACACTCGTCTATAATATGGCAATAAAGTTTTAATTAAAGCTATTCGAACTCAAGACCTGAAGTGTCGATAGCTCAACTGTATAATGGCAGGTCGCAACCTCACAGGGTCCGGGGTCCGGAGGCGAAACCAAGATTTTCCTATAAACATATATAACTCAAAATGAAATGCTAATTATGAAAACATTCATTGTAGATGTCCTCTCATATTTGTTTTCAAGCAAATATTAAAACACTGTAATAATGATATGGTGATTCTAGAGCGGGCAGTTACCTTGGCCAACGAATTAGTTTGGCCATCCAAAGGGGCAATGCTGCCAGCATCAAAGTCAAAGTCAAAGTCAAAAATATCTTTATTCAAGTAGGCCCACAGGTGGCACTTTTGATGCGTACATAAGAATTACACGGTAGTGAGATGATGGCGATAACCACATTCGTAAACTTAAAACTAAAGCTACGAGGGTTCCAAACGCGTCCCGGTCTAAGAAGAAGCCCACAACAAACTTAGCCGGGTGTTTTTGAATGAATCTTAGGAACTGTGCCTCGTTTCTGTGGTTTCGAGGACGTTTTAGATTTTATTCAGTTTTAAATAGTTTATTTTAGGTTATATTTATAAAAAAAATATTAAAAAAAAAAAAAACACTCTGTTTTTTTTTTCAATATTTATATTTGATGGATTGGGACTCGCCACAGAAACTTAAAATTATAAACTAGTCCCCTAGCCACGGCCAGACCAGTAGCAGAGAAACTAAATAACTAATTCCAAAATAGCCGCTGGGCTACGAATCCATCGGTAGGAACAGAAGCCCTGATGTATTTGGCTACAGAATACTGATGTATTCATGAAACTACATTATTACCACATTATTAGACTCATACGGCGCACCTTATGGACTAGCTTTGTCTGTTTGTACCTCACAAGGTAAAACGGGTAGTTCTTAACGAGAAGAATAACTCTTAATTACATTTATAAATCCCTCAGTGCCTGAAGACGAAAGTCTTCGAACAGTGCGTGTTGCCAGTGATGACCTATGGCTCTGAAACATGGTCGTTAACTATGGGCCTCATAAGAAGGCTTAGAGTCACTCAGCGGGCGATGGAGAGAGCTATGCTCGGAGTATCTCTACGCGATCGAATCAGAAATGTGGAGATTCGTAGAAGAACCAAAGTTACCGACATAGCTCAACGAGTCGCGAAGCTTAAGTGGCAATGGGCCGGGCACATAGTTCGGAGAAAGGATGGACGTTGGGGTCCCAAGGTGCTGGAATGGCAGCCCCGTACTGGTAAGCGCAGCGTTGGTCGACCCCCAACGAGGTGGACAGACGACATTAAGCGCGTCGCAGGTAGCCGTTGGATCCAAGCGGCTCAGAATCGTGGAACTTGGAACTCCCTACAAAAGACCTATGTCCAGCAGTGGACGTCTATCGGTTGATGTGATGATGACATTTATAAATTTTAAATTTAAAAAAAAACAGACTTCAACATAATATGCCCAGGAACTAAAAAGCAAAAAGAATTTGCTACTTTGGGTTACATTATTGTTGATTTTTTAATAACAGCTCGACCGATTTCGATAAAATTTAAATGGGACCACCTGAAAGAAACAAAAAAAGAATTTTTCAAGTCGGTTCAGGCGTCTTTTATATCCAATAATTTACTATGTTTGTAAAAAAGTACATGGAGATGAAGATGATGAGGATGATTGCACTAGTATTAAAAAATATTAATTAACAAAAAATTTTACTTTAAGTGGGTAAAGGCGAATACTTTCCATCAAACTAAATGGAGGTTGTCAGAAGTCTAAATATTCCACTAGAAGTTAGCCCTTGCCTGCAAAATCACCTGGTTGTAAGTGATGATGCAGTATAAGATGGTAGGTGGTTAACCTGTTAGGGAGTATGGCACGGGAACACTAAATTGCTTAACGGCACGTCTTGGCGGTAGGGTGGTTACTAGCAACGGCCAAACCCTCCCAACAGCTCCAGCTCAAGATTAAAAAAAAAATCTGGTAAATATGCTGTTAGATTGAAATTATACAATTTAAGATTCATTTAAGTTTTATCATCACATCTGTCTGAAAAATATTTAAATAAATGGGTTATTTAAATAATTTTACAGACATAAAAATAAATAAATTAATTTTGTTTTAATTTTATGTTTTTAAATTTGCTTAAATATTTTTCCTGTATAAAGTTTGTGTTTTATCGGTTACGCTGTGTTCGGTAATAGCTCGATGATATCAACTTCTAAACACTTTATAATTACAAAACTTCTGCAGTCTTGTTGTCTCAATATTATTAGCATAACTTCTCGGAAAATCTATTTACCACTAACTCGGAAGTTAAATTTAACTACGAAACAATCTATCTCACTAATCGGCTAATAAGTCAAGGGGTAAAATGACACACACACTCATTAGACAAAATATATATTATAATCTTGCGAGCTTTGTATCTATTGTAGATGCGTTACTGACAAATAGTTTTAAGTGGTTGGTGCATTTCGTACAGACATAAAGGCACTGCATGCCTTAGAATTGAATGAATAATTTTTACAAGTATTTCATTCCTAAGAGGCTTAGACAGTTTTTGAGGAAAGTAATGGAACAAACAGAATTGTTAGTTACGGAACTTACTTTGCGAGATTTATGGCCAAAACCTCATAATTGAACGTCATCATGTCAACCAAGGGAAATAGGTCTTCTTTAGGGATTTCCAAATATGACGGTCTTGTGGCGCTTGGGCCCTTTGACTCCCTGCAACTTGTTTGATGTCATCTGTCCACCTGGTCGGAGGTCTGCCAGCGCTGCGTTTATTGGTGCGATGTCGCCAAACCCACCCAACGTCCATCGGTTCTCCGAGCTATGTGTCCCGCCAATTGCCACGTCAACTTTTTAACTAGCTTAGCTATGTCTGTAATTGTGGTTCTTCTACGGATCTGCTAATTCCTGATTTAATCACGTGAGTGTCCCTGAGCCTTCTTATGAGACCCTTAGTAAACGACCACGTTTAAAGGCTAAGACATCGTGAGCGCAGACGACATAAAATGAGTCGCAGGGTATCTTTAGATAGGTACAACCAGCACAAACTGTAGCGTGTGAAAATACATTTGCTGATTCAATCACGTCAGTGACCCTGAGTCTTCTTATGATACCCTTAGTGAAAGACCACATTTAAAGGCTAAGACATCGTGAGCGCAGACGACATAAAATGAGTCGCAGGGTATCTTTAGATAGGTACAACCAGCGCAAACTGTAGCGTGTGAAAATACCTTTCCTGATGAAATCGAGTGAGTGACCCTGAGCCTTCTTATGAGACCATAAGTAAACGTCCAAGTTTAAAGGCTAAGTCATCATGGGCGCAGACGCCATAAAATAAGTCGCAGGGAATCTTTAGATACAACCAGCACAATACGGTAGCATGTAATAATCCCTTTCCTGATTAAATCGAGTGAGTAATACTGAGCCTTCTTTTGAGACCATAAGTAAACTACCACGATTGAAGGCTAAGTTATCTGAGCGCAGACAACATAAAATGAGTCGCAGGGTATCTCTTCACAAAACTGTAGCGTGTGAAAATCCCTTTCCTGATTTAATCACGTGAGTTACCCTGAGGTTCTTATGAGACCCTTGTTAAACGACCACGTTTAAAGGCTAAGCCATTATGACTGCATACGAGATAAAATGAGCGTGTGGAAATCCCTATAAAAGACCTATGTCCAACGTTGTTGTCATGTGGTTGAGTTGATGATGTCCATCATATAATCTTTTTGACGAAACGAATTGATTTCGACGAGACGAAACTTGACGGCCGATTGGCGCAGTGGGCAGCGACCCTGCTTCCAGAGTCCGAGGCCGTGAGTTCGATTCCCACAACTGGAAAATGTTTGTGTGATGAACATGAATGTGTTGGGTGTTTATATGTATATTATAATCAATGGCCTGTACGTCTTGAGAGACGGTTCAAACACTGTCTAAGCGACACTTCTTTGTATGGCTAAATAAGCCGATGCGCGAGCGCCATTTACGGCCGCGAATAGGGCAGTTGGAACCTTCGGCGCAATCTGAATCTCTCACAATGTCTACGATCGATGTTGAATTCGGTCATATCCCTCTTGGCGCAGTCATTAAACCTTAAGCGAGGTCGGCCCACTGGCCTTTTAGCATGCGCCATCTCACCAAGAAGAACCTGTAGAGGCAAACGAGCAGTTTTGTATATTATAAGTATTTATGTATATTATTCATCAGTCATCATGGTACCCATTACACAAGCTAAGGCTTACTTTGGGTCTAGATTGTGATGTGTGTAGTGTCGTAGTATACCTATTTATTTATTTAAAAAAAAATCTTAGGTCGAGTCACTAGTTTAAAATCCTATTATTATCTGGCTGAAGGAAATAAAACTACGGTGTGAGTGGAATACAAAATGCCGCACAGCGTCTACGTAGCCGCACTAGCTTGTGTTTTACTATTATTATATCATTTATTTAATCGACATGCAATATTTCAATAACGATATATCGAATTATAAGATCGATATAAATATAGGGGAGTAATGCTATGGATAATAAGTGCATTAGTGTCCGTGTTGTAATTTTGCCTGCGGCTTTCCTTGGGTTTCCATATAAGCAGTGGCGTGCGTGCATACAGGGTTTGCACAGGGTTTGTTTTTTAATTTCACTATAAGTGAGCCCTTTGACTGAAAACTCACGTGGTGGCAAGTGAGGCAGTCTAAGATGGTAGCGGGCCAATCTGTTAGGAAGTATGGTAGTCATACCCCTAATCGGTTTCTACGCGACATCGCACCGGAACACTAAATCAAATACCAATTAAATAATCGAGGTGAAAACACGAGGTGTCATATTCTAACTTCAACCTTATTAACCTACTGTATTATGTGTAAAAAAACACAAAAAGTAATGCTATTAGACAGTGGAAGGTAACATTTAATTCTTATTTTTTTTATTTTTTTTAATGGACAATCAACAGGTTATAATCTTAATATATATAAATCTCCTGTCACGATGTTTGTCCGCGATGGACTCCTAAACTACTTAACCGATTTTAAATTAAATTGGCACACCGTGCAGTCTGCTCCAACTTAAGAGATAGGATAGCTTAGATCTTTAATTATAGTCGCAATTTTATTTTATTGCAAATTATTTGTCTTTAATTAAATGACAGTCACATGTTATACATATATATACTCATTTAAGGCTTAACGATACTGAATACTTTAAAAACAAAATCAAACGCAGACGAAGTCGCGGGCAACAGCTAGTAACTCTTATAAAACAGAACAAAAAATTAAAAAAACATATTAATGTAATATTGTCGACCCACTTAGAGACTGTCACAACTTGCGAATAAAAAACTAGATTGTCAGTTAGAAGGAGAAAAACGATTAAGAAGAGAGACCTGAGAGGTATAAGCTGAATTATTATTTAAAATCTGAGCTACGATTTAATGGAAGAGATGAAAACACGAAGATTGAATTGAGAAACCCCACTTTTTCTTTAATCCTTATACTCCACACCAAACAGATCTTCGGCAATGTACCCTACATATGTTTGGTGTGGAGTATAAGGATTGAAGAAATTATAAATAACACCATACAGATTCTCCTGCTTTTCGCGGACTATAGCAAATTTAGCTTAATTTTCATAATATAACATAGATTTCCACAAAGTAACGGCTTCTATCCAATACACTAAATTAGTTGTACGTCGCAGTAGAATTCTTATTTTTAAATGTAAACCAGTACATTTAATCTGAGCTACGATTTAATGAACGAGGTGAAAACACGAGGTGTTATGTTCTAGCGTCATGTTGCTTGTAGTTGTGAAACTGTGACAATTACGCGCTTCCGTGCACACGGTAAACCACAATAGACTGCTACCGAAACATTACTATCGCGTCTCGAATGAAACTCGATTCTTTTAATATTCATATCAACGATGACGTCCTCGAAATCGCGTTCGGCGTACCTCGTCTTCATAGTACGTACACGGATGTGATGATATGGCCTTATTTGTTCTAAAAATTAAATTGCACCGCTCGCAGTAAAGTTGAACGCAGTAAACACATACTCTAACGTCCGAAATTAGTATTATTCAGTCGTATCCAAAATCTTCAGATAGCAGTGCTATCCTTATCTGCAGGTAAGAGTAGAAAAAGGATAGCATACATTAAATTGATTGTTAATTTCGCATTACATTTATTAATAACATCGGGCGTAAATCGACTCGTAACTTCTGTCAATATTGCGAGATATTAAGTCATATACAAAATCTATCAGAAAACGTATCCATTTTATTTAGTATGCATAATATAGTAAAAAATACTAAACAATGAATTATCTGGATGCAAATAAATTTTTAATCCAAATTGATTATTTAAAACTCGTTTAATAAAAATTACTTTCTTGTTTAGGAGCAACATAAAGTTAATCTAAGGTTGCCTGAAAGAGATCGCTCCGAAGCGATAAGGCCGCCTTTTGTATACTGCTGTCTGTGTTCTGTAATTTTTTTGAGTGCAAATAAAGAGTATAAATAAATAAATATATTAGGTTACGTAAAAAAGGTTTGACCCCTATTTGCTTTAAAGTGAGAAAATCTTAAAGTAGGGGTTGCTTCTCTCAAAGCCACTTTCATGGAGGCTATAAAAAGTTTTCATTGGCCTCGTCAACTCCGGCAGATTCAACTCAAACTTAACTTTATCTCGACTTTATGATGCGCCGTATCTAAGTACCTGCTACCAGGTTCCTTGTTCCCACATTTTATTTCTGTACTACCCGCAATTTCTATTTCCTACCGTAAAATGTATTTATTATTTTAAGTTTTTTAAACCGACCCTGAATAAAACTGTAGTGTATTACTCTCGTGACACCACATGAATACTTATACAAGAAATAAAGAAACATAAAAATAGAAGTAGAATACAAAAGTCGGCTTTATCGCTTAGTAGCGATCTCTGCCAGGCAACCTTAGAATTAGGAAAAAAAGAGGAGAACTAACTGCATGTGGTACAAAATATAAAATAAATACGTACGAATAACTAAATACTAATACATAAGCTAGTATACACAAATGCATCTAACATAGTATAATAAATATATTAAAAAAAAAAACTAGTTTTTTGATGACCTCCCTGGCGCAGAGGTGAGCGCTGTTTTTTTATGTGGGAGGTTCTGAGTTCGATTCCCGGTAGGGGCGACTTGGGAATTTAAAATTTCCGATTTTTTTCTGGTTTGGTCTTGTGGGAGGCCTTGGCCGCGGCTAGTTACCATCCTACCGACAGAGACGTCCCGCTAAGCGATGTTGCTTTCCGGTACGATGACGCGTAGAAACCGGTGTATGGGTTAACTGTAACTACCATACTCCTAACAGTTAAGCCCGTTACCAACTTAGACTGCATCATTACATACCAACAGTTGAGATTGCAGTCAAGGGCTAACTTGTAGTGTAACTTTATGCCTAACTTTCTTCGTAGACTGCTTTGTTGGTACGTTGGTTTACAAGTTCGACTACAGATCACAAAGTCCTGAGATCAATTCCAGAGTCATGCAAAAATGATAGCTATTGGACTAAGGCTGCCAGTGCCAGAGGCAGCGGAGACGGGAAACGGAGAAATATTAACCAGTAGGATTGCACAAAATCTCCGCTGCTCTTAAGTGAACCAGACACAGTACGCAACTGAGCTCCGCATTAGTCCGTTTCTCGGCTCAGCTGCCTCGGTCCGCTCTGGTGGACGGGCAGCCTAACACGGAATTCTCAGTTCTAGTCAATGGTAAGGAAATTAACGCTGTCCACCCTCTTGCCTCAAAGAGTTCGTTTAGCCGTTGAGTTCGGGTAACCTTGGATAATCATTTATAAGAGCCTGCCAACCCGCATCAGAGGATCGTGGTGGGTTTAAGCTCCAAATGAGAGACGAGGGTATTGCTTAGATGTTGGATTTTAATAGGCTGTGGATGATTATGATTAACTGCATTAATAACCAATAATCAATTCTTCATTAATATTCGATAAATTAACCAGTTTATGTATAAAAACATAAACTGGTTAATTTATCGATATAACATGGATAAAACTTGTTTATCAATCGTACAGATTTGCGATTGCATTCCATGCTTTGATTTCGGTGACTAACGTGTGATAATATTTTTTAAAATCCCGCCAACCAACATCAGAGCCGCGTGGTAGTTTTAACCTCTAAATTTATTTGGAAGTTTAGGGTTTAGCCCAGATGTGGGATTTTCATAGGACAAGGATGACAGATATGATACTATATGCACATGTAAACTCATCAACTTACCTTCTGGTCAACGAAAAAAAAATAGATTGTTTGGTTTTGTATGGATCTTGATGTCGATTAAACTTGTTTATTAATCATAGAGATTGCCGATATCGCATTCCGTTGTTGTTATAAATGACAAGTAATATATCAGAGAGCAAAATTAATATTTAATTGATAGGTACACGCGCACTTAATAAACGTTCACGAGATTATTCGCTTTTGTATCTAGACCAGTAAATTGCATAAATAGGGAATTGGGCTTTAATGTTTGATTTGAATATCGATACTATTTCTGTTATCCCAAGTTTTGAGGAAACATAAAAACCGGACGGAGAAACAGGTATACCTAGTGTCGTGCATAGAGGGTATGCACAGGGTATGCAGATGATATGCAATGAAAAAAATCACCAGAACTAGTAATAAATGCTTAAGGGTGGGCTTTTTATTACTGTTACAATGCCTAAGCTTTCTATAACTCATACTGGAGATTTTATTCATTTTATATCCTTCGTATACCCTGTGGATACCTACCTACCCTCTATGCACGAAACTGGGTAAGTATACCTAAATGCATAAATGAATGCAAGCTAGGAGTAGCATTAAACTTTGTTGGCATGCTTATTTCCTACGTATGAATTGATAAAATTATTATATTAAATTTTGTTTTTGAAGCTAACGTTGCCAACCAAAATGGTAAAAAAAAAACCTGTGATGCGACCTACGTCCGAAATTACAAATCAATGTAATACCAAAATCTTCAGATGACTTTTGGATTGAATTTAGTAGGGCTATCCTGTAGATTAGGATAGCATTTGAAGATACTAAATTCAATCTTACATCATTCATGAGTAGGAAAATGATAAAAACGGGAGAATCAAAAATTTTAAATGAGTAGGTATATTAGATTGAATAGGATATGATAAATAACCAACAGACTTCATTCGTACACTCAAAATACTTTTTATTGCTCTTTATAGTACCTACCGAAGTTAAAATATAAAGCAAACATCTGAAATAGATAGTATTGAGAAGGGTTTGTGAATATACTTGAACATAAAAACCATGCCTGTAACTTGTAGCTTTCTTTAGGAATCGGCTATAATATTTTACAGACAGTTACTGTGCGGTACGGTGTTTTTGACACTCATAACTATGTGTACGTTTTCTTCCGAGGTATCTCCACTCTTACAAAACTATTAAAAGAAGTGAAATTCTTTTAATAGTTTTGTACGACATTAAAGTTTAAGAAGACTAAAATTCCAAAAGTCTACAAATTCTTAACACCTAAAATCAAAAAAAAAATCCGGAAGGATAAAAAAGTCTTCATAGTCCACTATTCTTGGCCTACTACCCAAGTCAAAGAATGTTTAATCATTAAATTACTCTTATAACACTAAATGTGTATTTATTTGGTGAACAATCTTTTATTTTCCATAAAAAAAAATTGGTTGCCTGTAAAGTCGGTATACGGGCGAAAGTTTTACGTGACAACGACTTTGAGTGGTAAAATAATTTTAATGTGAATATTCATTCGTATAGTAGGACGAAGGATGAAATAATAGTAACAATTTAAAACATTTATTTATACAAAGAATTATATTTAAAACATTAATTTATACAAAGAATCTCGCACTGAATTTCATATTAACAAAATTTTATTTTTACCTTTACACATACATACGTATTTATATACAAATATACATACAATAACTTGCAATACATTTGCGTACAATGAAACAGCGTTTACTACAAAGGGACGCGTGCCTTTCACTTTTTATGTCTGTCTCTCTCGCTCTTAGGCGGGCTAACCATGCCCGAGTGGAAGGGACGCGTGCCTCTCACTCGCTCTCATTGTGAGCGCTTAACGTGAGCGGAGCGTAACGCAGTTTCTTGAAGTGTCACCCGGCAAACCAATTTATAAGACGTTGTCACGTCAAAAATAACATTTGTGTATCAAATAAATACAAATAGCACATCGAGTTCAATCGTAGAATATTACATGCTCACGCGACGACCTATTGTGTCGAATCATTAATAATTGTCAGTACATCGCTCCGCCCATACGCGCAGAACCATTACGCCATACAACTGTAAATTGTAACTGACCGTTTAATCTGAACCTTAACACATAAGCAACAAAGGCTATAGAATTGGCATAAAATAACACTTGAACCCCACCGACCACGAAAGAACCACGCCTCGGCGAAGGAATGATAAATGGGTGCACGGATATGTTGCTTATTTTGCCCTGATAGCCTCAGTTTGCTGTCGATCTTTTGGTTGAAGAAATTGTCGGTAATAAACAGCATGCATGCGGTGTTGCAACGGCAATTACAGAGTCAGCTACTTGCTAATTTAAGTTGTTTTTGCCGTACTTAAAGCGCAATTCTGTGTTATTTTTTAGTTGCAAAACAAAATATATAATTCGTGTTATAAAATTCCTTCGCGAGCGGAAACTAATTGCAAACGAATTAGATACAGTTTATACTTCTGAAAAACTAACTAGCTGATTTGTTACCGGCTATTGTATAGAGGCGAAATGCATGCGGTGTTGCAACTTTAAATTCAGAGTCAGTTTGTTGCTTAATATATAAACCGTAGTTGAGTTACGTCACATCACCCGAGACTGTAATTTTTAGTTGCAAAGAAATAATGAATTAAAATTCATCAACCTCATC
Organism: Pararge aegeria; assembly: GCF_905163445.1. NCBI lineage: Eukaryota > Metazoa > Arthropoda > Insecta > Lepidoptera > Nymphalidae > Pararge > Pararge aegeria. The sequence goes on from NC_053198.1 coordinate 6,586,060, forward strand.
ATTTCCAACCTAATCCCGGCCAACTACAGGATGCGGGTCTTCTCTCAGATTAATAAAGGTCGTGTCGGTAGCCCACCACGCTGAAAAAGATTGGTAGACTTGACTCGCCTTTGGGGGCATTATGAAGAACTCTCAATCATGTAGGTTTCCTCACGGGTTTCCCTCACCGTCGAAGCAAATAATATTTTATTTACTTAAAAACATAACATCGCACTCGGCCCCACAAAAGTGAAAGCGTAGTTCTAACCACAAGGCTATCACCGCTTCACCTATCACCGCGTGAATAAGGATATCACTACTAAATCCAGTACGACAGCTAGTTTGGATTGAGTATCCACTGTAGGCTTTAGATGAAAGACCAGATTAGATTTCAGTTTACCTAACGTTGCCATTCGTCTTTTTTTTTAATTTTTGATACTTTCTAGGAGTTGCCTTTCGTTTGTTTTTGTTAAAGTTTTTTGCACCTACACATGGATAAAATATCGGTAGATATAAATAAGCCATTTTAATTATTTAAAACTAAACAAAATATCTCCATAGTATTTTATCCGAGAATTTTTGAGATTATTAAACATAACTAAGGAATTTTAAATTCAGCAAGGAGAAGTACATAACTGACCTTAGTAGTAAGGGGACCTTCGCAACTTAATGTACCGCCGCAGTGATGTCTAGACAATGTCGGTCTTTATTACGAGTTAAGGCTACGATGCCTACTGTACCTCTTTATACTGTGGTACAGGCCTTCTCTTTTGCATAGGGCCACTTTGAAATCCAGCCCAAATTCATTCTCCAATGACGCCGTGCTATCACATTTATGATTAGTCCATGATGGTATAGAGCCAAAAAAATTACCTAACAACTTATAGCCCGATCCGGGAATCAAATCCCTTAACGTCCTCGCTCGACCATGCGAGCGAGCCTGTTAAGGTGTGATAAATAACACTTTATTATTTTTACAGGCGGCGTGACAGAAAACAAATAATAATTTAACTATTCATTTAACTGCGGCAGTCATATGGAATAGCGAGTCACGCCTCTTTTTACGATTACCTACTCCATACAAACAAAGTTGCTTATCACCACTAATACCGAATTTAATAGTTAGTTGAGACCATCAATAGGTAGGTATATGAATCCAAGGTTTATGTATGTTGATAAGAAATATCGCATTGCTCATCATCCAATGACATTAAACAGTACCTACCTACCTACATTTTTATTAAAAACTCCATAAAAAATACATTTATTCTCATATAATATTACCAACTTTTTTTTTTTTATACAGAGAAAATGCCTGACGCATACCACTCCGTTGGGGGAAACGGAGTAGTTATGTGGGACTTACACCCACTTAAAACTCTGTGTGTCCCTCGATATACTTATAAGTGAGAGCACGGGATTCACTTGCGTATTCACCGCACTGTCGCCAAGGTTTTTCGCCCCTGATTTCAATGCATGGCTGGTCCCATCGTTAATGGCCTGATTCTGCCAAATCCTCCAGAGAGGCGTACACTACACGGCACACCACCTTCTTAGGCCTGTCTTTAGTTGGATGACATACTTTCTCAATCGCGGGTTAATATTACCAACTTAGAATTTTTACCGTTGACTCTTCCTTCCTCCTTCAATAAAAAGATCTCTTACGATCTGTGAATTACCAAATGTGTGATTATGTACTGCAAAGATTATGTACTGTAAGAGTTATTGATGGACGAACGTGTAAATGTGGGCCGAGCCGAAGTCGCGGCTTACGTAAGTTTATCAATGCCTAGTAGAAGCTAAAGCTTGTATACCTAGTACTTTTCTCAAAAATATCGTCACTTGAACTAATTTTACCAAATATACGTACGTACGTTTCAAACTCACTGGCGAACAACGAAGAACTATAAATATTCCAGCGCTTAAGTGTTCTTTTTTTTTTTTTTTTTAAGTAAACAGCTTTCTATTGGCAAGGCACTTCGAAATTTAAATAAAACCTATGATAAGTAACCTCCTTGGTTGCCATGTTTTGAAGTGAAAGATCGTTCTCTTTAAATTAAACGACAAATATAAGTTCACCTACTATGTAATTTATTTGACCGCTAATCCAAGGCTAATATAGATTTTCATACAACTTTTACCCGCATGTATTTGACCAGTAAACAATTTCGATTTATCTCGAAGAAGGCTATCAAAATATAAATGCTTAAATTATAAATAAATAAATATATTTCGACAATACACACACATCGTAAAGTAGATTGTGATTTGGGTAGGTACTAAGATAACTGATGAATATTTTTTTTATTTTAAGTAGGCCTAGTTTACAAGCACTTTTGGAACGTCAAGTCAGTCTGTTTGTAGGCAGTGGCGTGCACTTCATACATGCACAAAAGCACTGCATACCCAAAAATTGATATTATAACTCGTATAGGAGGGGATTTTTTGCTGTTTTACGCAATTTTCCTGTTGTATGCATACCCTGGTGAGAAACCCAGTGCACGCCACTGTTTGTAGGGACTATACCACCGGTTCGAAAGGCTGATTCCATTGAGAAGTATCGGAAACTCAACTCAGCAGATATATGTATAGATAAACATCATTTTACAGTTTAACAATCGTTAGAATATTTCCTTTTTGTGAGAGATTAAAGCGGAGTGGCCTGCTTCAATATATATATAAATACTTTAAATAACAGATAAACCTCCAGACACTGTAAAACGTTTATGTTTATCACACAAAAAAATTACAATTGTAGGAATCGAACCCACGGGCTGGGAGTGGGAAAGCAAGTTTACTGTACCAATCGGCCGACAATTTCCAAGCCTGTTTGAGAAAAGTAAGTTACCTAAACCTAAAAACCAACAAGCTTCCCTTTTCAAGCGTTACGTTCCATTGTAATTCTAATACGTAACGGCCAGTGCGAACGACTGCGTCTATTTTGAAACTTGAATGAAATATATTTCCCGTCGACAATAGTGCCATATAAACGTTATCGGTCGCCGTTCAGTTGTTCACTTCCTCTGGCCGGTAGTTCGAGTCACGTAGCGTTAGCCACAATGTTGGCTCGTTATTGGGCTTATGTTTGGCCGATTGTTGGCCATTCAGCGGGCCCCTTGTGCTCCGTATCGCGCCGGACGTGCGAAATGTCACATAGAGGCTGGAGATTACAGTTTTATTATTAAACTCGATATTTCATTTAGGTGCCTACTTATAACTACATTTAAATGAAAGGTATACAAGTAACCAGTTCATGCATTTCCTGAAAAACAGGTAGCGCAAAAAAAATCTAGTTTTTAATTAATAAGATATTTAAATCCTATTATAATCATTTATAGCTACATTTATAAATTAATAAACTTGAAGTGTCTGCATTTTATCCTTACTAATATTATAAATGCGAAAATGTGTTTGTTTGTCTGTCCTTCGTTCACGCCCACATGAAGCAACCAATCAACTTGATTGAAGGCTTAGAATTAGTTTTTAAGACCGAGAGTAATAAATGTTAGCTTTTGTCCCAGAAAGATAAATGGTTCCCGTGGGATTCGTAAAACCCCGTTATAAACGCGGGCAACGCGGGATGGGGATGAGGATGAGGATAGCGTTTAAAATCAATTTACACGAACCGGGGAGGCAAGGCACATGGTCGGGGGAATATTGTCTTCCGGGACGAGCTCTACATGCGTACAGGGGAGGCACCGGTGCGTTCTTAGGAGATCCTGGAGCCTCCCAAGTATGTGCCTAGTATTTTTTTGTGCATTCCCAATAAAATCGATTTTCCTACTATACAATGTCTTATATTAGAATTCATGATTGTTGAAAACAAAACAAAATATAGAGTGTAAAAAAGAGGAGTTAGTTTAGGTAAGGTTAACCTTTCTGTGCTTTTCGATTAAAACAGATTTCCGTCAAAGACGCGCTTTCAGCGGATTCCATGTTGTTGGTGCGCTAAGCCATATTTCATTATGATATACGGTGTGATTACTGCAAGGCCAAATAATAGATGTACGTCATAAAAAAATCTTATAGGAAATTGGTCGCGGTTGAAGTCGCGGATAAATGCTAGTATTGAATAAATGAGGTAGGTATCCGCTGCATGCACAAGTTAGGTAGCTACAATACTTGTTTTTTTTCAGTTTTTTGCGCTTGACTACGTCGGCAGAATCGAATGGCGAGGTAGGTACCTTTTGCGTGAGACAGTGACGCCTACATCTCCTTGAGTTCTTTTAGTTATGGCTTTTTTGTCTACTTCAAGTTAGCCTTCGACTGCAATTTCACCTGGTTGTAAGTGATGCAATCTAAGATGGTAGCGGGCTAAAATCGAATCCCGGATATGATCCTTAGTTGAACCTGCTAATCGCAAAAAGAAAAACATCTTACTTAGTTAAATAGTATGCCCAGCTACCTGTTTAGCTATTCCATAATTCCTAAATTATGTCATAGACGTTTCTAGCACTGCGTCATAGCCAATGCGGTTATAAACAACGTCCTTGCGTCGTTACTACGGATTTATGGCCGTTTCATGACTCCCATAATTCTCTTGTTAATTGTCCTTACTTTGTATCCGCGTCAAGCTAGGTTTATTAAGTTTGGTGAGTCGGTATATATACGGACCTGAAGTGGTAAAAATTTAATTGAGCACAACCTCAGTAGAGCCAGAGAACCAAACTATAAACAAGACGTGGTCGCTACTACGTGGTTTAAACTATGGGTCTCATCGGAAGGCTCTCAGATACTCAGCAGGCGATGGATAGCGTAGTTAGTAGGTACAAGATTTTCTAGCTCGCAATCGAGGAGTCGCTATAAAGTATGTGATACTTGAACATGTGAGTAAAATGTATGTTATTTGCATTGTGTTAAAGCTCAAACTTGCCTACAACTCCTTAGCTCGGGCTTTTGACAGAACGTTTGTAAAAAGAAAATCAAAAGTACAGGATTTGCAACTCTAAAACGAGTTAGGTCCATTTTACTTTGACGATACGGAGTTTAATACTCGGAAACGACTCCTCGATTGCAAGGGAGCTAATATTGTACTAAGGCTACTGAACGAGAGTGGCAATGATGCATCATGCACCAAAAAACTCAGTGTTGGTAGACGACATAAAGCAACAAAAAACCACCCCTTGTGCCAGGAATCATAGACAGTTAAGTTATATGAGTTGCCTTATGTACATCGATTGGGGAAAAGTAAATGAATGCCTAGGAATCTCCTTAGAGTATACGTGTTAATTACTTCGGCATTGGCTTGTTCGTTGTGAAAACGGGCATTAGATGCGTACAATTTTTAGTGCGGTAAATACTACAGTGCATTTACACTACAATTCATTGATGGAGACTAAGAGTTTTTAATGGGTGTAAGCCTCGGATGGCCACTCCGTTTCCTCCAACTGCGTTCTATATGTCAGGCATTTATTGTCTCTACAAAAAGAAGTACAATTTTTTTTTTTAATATAATGTTAACAAGTATCCAAAAGGCACCCGACGGACGTGACGTAGTTGGCGCATAATTATTAGATGATACTGTTTGATGTTCATTAAATTATTTCATTTATTTTCCAATAATTGGATAATTGTACAATCATGAATTATTACGCATGGATTATATATTAGGTTGCATGGATCGTGGTCACGGTAGGTACGAGGTGTCAAGTTGGATGTCACGTGCAGAATCTGACCACCCGCTTTCGTGTTCTTTTTGTCAGTATTTCACGAACTGTTCGACACACTACACCAACAACGTCACTTTTAAATTCAGCTCTACGATTTTTCTTTGTTTGCATAATTCTACTAGAATTATTGATTATTAAGAAATGTTGATAAACCACTAAAATCTTAGTTTAAAATCTTTAATGAATAATTTTTTGGCAAAAAAGTTTGTATGCAAGTGTCATTACTCAAGTTCTTTCAATATAGTCTGTGGATAATTACCTAGTCGTTTTCAGACTGACCCTTACACGATGGAACGAGATGTTAAACTCAACTAATTGCTACAACATGTCTGTTCTTTTGATCATTAAACTATCCAGTTTATTGCACAAATCGTACCAACGATCAGTTATAACGTCTACGGAATGATAAACCGGCCCTCATCAATACAAATGAGTCGAGTATCTTCGCGATCTTAGTAATTAACTAATAAAATTCAAACTGTTACTGTTGTGTAAAGGTTACTTCACACATACCGAAAGGGTCAATAAATAATGTTTTGCTTATCAATAATTAAGTGAGTTTTTAAATATACCTAATTATATAACAAGATAAGTAATCTATAATCCAATCGCCTAAAGAATGCGTTACTGATGTCTGCCCGGTCGTATAAAACGACCAAGAAATAGATGATATAATCTTTTGGCTACAAAGTTTAAATTAAAAAATGTATTGTATTGTCATTAATTTAACGCAAAACTTAAAATATCTGTTGCTTCAACGGAGAAGGAAAACATCATCAGGTAACCTGCATGCCTGGGATTTGTTCATAATGTTCTCAAAGGGGTGCGGAGTCCACCAATCAGCACTGGGCCAGCGTGGTGGATACCCGTGCCTTGAAGTGGGTCGTTTTAAAAAAGTTATATGATGATGATGATTGTACGTCAAAGGATAATTGGATTTATCGAGTGTTCGCCGAAAACCTAAGACGATTGCAAAGGATAAATTAAGGATAAGATTTCTTTCTTACACTTTTGTTATTTTTTGTTACCCAAATCTATACACAGGTTAGAACTTTTTGGATTATTTATGTGCCCACTTATTTATGCACTTAAAATTTTAATACATATCGCTCGGATGATTGCAGATTGCGAACTCATTATCGTTCTTTTGCAATTGTCCAATTTTTCTTAAACAATCTACGATTCTGTATTATCCTACGACATACAGGTACCTTCCATATAAACAGATAGATAGAGTAATGATGTTGATGAAGTGATGTCCAAATGATGTCCGACAAAAATTGGTTGTGCTTTACACTTTTATGAAAACTAGCAGTAAGAGTAGGTAACGTATATACTTTTTAACACGCTTTTATTTACTTGACTTCTGTGTACGTATATAAGGTATCTATACAACGAAATCTTCCAAATTAACTTTCACTCACTACCAGAATTCCGATCTTTTACGAGCAGATGACATTATTTCCATTACGTGTATTTTTAGAAGTTTAACGTTAAGCATATAAACTGTTTTCGAGAGAACAGGCTTAACTTGTTAAAAGAAACATTAAGGCTCTAAAATAAGCGTGTGAGGTGCCTCTAACTATTCACGTATCATTTCCCTGCTTTTATGCATTTAGGGTTATTGCATAGCTGTTGCGCAAATTAGATGATTCCTTAGATTACCCTATTACTATGCTGAGGTGCTTAGACACTATAAAAGTACCTCCAATAAAACACCACTGCAATACGCTGGGATACCTACACTTAACAAGTAGGTATTATAAAGATAAAGCTAGATAGAAGGTACTTACTATAATTCTTTAGCATTTCCTTTTACGCATTCCTACGTAAAATCCTATTCATTTCGTAAAATGAATGTTTCTTACTCTTTCACGCTAAAAATACTGAACGGATTTGACTGTAATTTGAAATGTAGACAGATTATATCCGGGATTAGCACATACAAACTTCTTAACCCGGAAAAATTCACGTGATTTGTGAAAAAAGAATTTCACTACGATAAACTATAGATGTACTTATAAGTTAGTACGTGATCGGCAGCACGGCTAGCATGGGCAGGAGAAAATATTTCAATGGGGAAACGATGAAAATTTATCGTCTCCAACAGCTTTATCAACTCTCAGAGCACTGACAGACAAGTGGAATTATTCTACGAATAATGTACTCGTATGTGTAATAATAAACGGGGGTAAACTTTTCCTATTCCATGTCGTGCTTTAGGGTTTGTTGGGGGACATAATGGGGGGATATGATTTTTGTGTCCTGTGCAAGTGGAGAAATAAAAAAGTTACGTGTGCAGAAGTAATTTTACAAACTAGAAGAACTCCGCGCTTTGCCTGCGGATCTTGGCTACTCTTTATCCTAGAAATGCATGGTTCCTTGAACGGAGAGGTTTGAAACACCTTCTATTATTATTGATTAAAGTGAAATTGAAAATCTCCGTTTGTGTTTAAAAAGTCAATTTCCGTTATAAAGCTTTTACCTTTTTAGTTATGTATAATTGATTGATGGCATAATCTTAAAATACACGTCTGTATATCTTTTTTCTGTCTTGACTCTTGCTTAACCTTCGACACTGATTCAGACTGATGGGTCTTTCAGACGTACCGACTTAGGTTGAGGACTTGGTTAGGAGTAGGAATCCTATCGATTACGTTGCAAATTTTTCAGTTTATTTTCTACCTGTTTCGCGAGGTATAGCTAAGTATTATAAAAAGATTCTGTGTAGACGAAGTCGCAAGTACTAGTTCATACTGAAGTAGAAATAGTTGGTCTAGCTACCTCTTATTTAACCTTCATGTTATTTATGGAATAATTAATAAACACCCTAGTTCCTACTGCCTTTATGAAAATAAAGGAAGCCTTTAATAATTTAATTATTCAAATATGAAGGTCCAAGTAAAAAACTTTACAGCAAAGAAACCTCGGTCTCTGCCTACAACAGTGTCGGTCTCTACCAAAACTGGCTACGCTGAGATCTATAGAGCGTATCTACTTTAACTTTCGCAAGACCTACCTAAAGATTATTCTCAATTTAATAAAGATTACAATTCCAGTGTGGATTTAGTACGAATAAAATGTAATGTTTTAATCTTTGCTGCGTCGCTTTAGTTATTAAAAGCATAGACTAGAATACAAGTTCCACAACTCCCTAATAAGGATCGGCACGAGTAATGGCGTCGGCATGAACGCCTATTAAGAATATGATCGAACCTCCTTATCGTGTTTGGAGTTTGACATTTGTAATCTGTGCGCTTATAAACATTTAAATTCGGAACGGATTTCCCGCTACGTACAAGCGGGAAAATATTTACGTGCAAGCTTCGTAGGCGTTAGAGAAAAAAAGCGGTTCTATATTCAAAGTAGGCACTGGCCAATAGCGTGCGGCGGAGGCGTGTCCGCGCGTTCCGATTGGCCGGATAGTGATGCACCGCTCATAAAGTTACAAGTGAACGTGAACGTTAGACCGGTCGTTTTATTACGGTTACGGGGCTTAGGGATGTGTCGATGATTTACGATGGTTATTATTAATGCGTTTTTAATGTTCTAACCTTGAAATGCAGTAGGTATCTTACGGACTGCGATTTTGTTCAAATATTATAAAATTGGAAATATATACCTATATTTCGTTGTGGTTATTAGGTACTACAGAGGTATTTCATTTCAAATTATTTAATGCAGATTTTAATTTATAGGTCTTACAAAAGATTCCGTAGGTTTACTCTTCGAGTCTGCATTTTTTTAGAGGAATTTTACTAATAATTTAAAAAAAGAAACTCTTGGCTTCGATACAAGGGCAACAGACGGTAGGCAGCATAACAAAATGCACTGAACGCGTTCTACGTACTCTGCTTTATTTTTAAAAATGCATTTATTTTCACTACAAGTTAGTCCATGATTGCACTTTCACCTGGTGGTAAGTGAATATGAAGTCTTAAGATGAAATAACTTGTTAGAATAATAATATTGAAGCATCAAAAACCACTCCACTTTAGTAGAGTTTCTCAAAGTGGCGGTTATTCACTTCACTGTATTTCGCTATTGTCAGTAATTATTATTTTACCTCTAATGTTCTAAACATTTACCATAAAATGGGGAAAGTTTGTAAGCTGGCAACAATTCACTGTTTTTGGACACAACTGTGATAAACGACTAAGACACCGGTAGGTATCTTTGCATCGTTCGAGTCCATGTAGGACTGCCTTGTATAGAAAATGCTCCCGTATTTATATCAAAATACCCACCAACTCAATGTCATGAACATAAGTAAAATTATTTACCCACTTTATAAAATTACCGTAACAACTGCATGAAAAAATGGCTTAAAAGTTTCTGTATGTTCTTAATTCTGTGGCAGGTACATACAGTATTTTTTATTTAACCCAAAATTATACTAAATAACTAAGCGAAATATTCCTCAAATTTCCCTTACAGATAACTTTGTCTTTTTGTATCGACAAAATTTTATTCAATCGTGTAAAGCAGACAATTATTTAGTCAGAAATGTGGTCAACAATAGTATATTATATCTCTATTTTGCTACGAAGAAATAAAATATAAATATTTTAAGGTATTTGCATCTCATTTATCAGCACTCATTTAATTAGAGTAAAACGATAAATGTTAAGTGACATATACTAAATTGATGGTCACTAAGTATCGATTTGTCTTTTTTTCATTGGAGAGATGCGGCCTGTGGGAATTTGATCAGACTAGGGAAACTAAGGAATCAGATCGGACTGAAGATATTTGCTATGTGCAAAAGACAATTTTTTTTACACATACTTAGAGTAAAACGATAAACGTTAAGTGACATACTAAACTGATTGTCACTAATTATCTGTCTTTTTTTCATGGGAGAGATGCGGCCTGTGGGACTTCGATCAGACTAGGGAAACTAAGGAATCGGATCGGAGTAAAGATAGGCTAGAAAAGTACTTACTGCATTATTATAACAAAGAAAGATCTCCTCGATATAGACGTAATACACAAATTAGTTGTATACTGCACAGTCGCCTATCTTTGTGATAGCAATGTGCCGCGCCATAAACCGTCATAAAACGAAGACCATTGTTCGGGGCGAGTGAGGGGAACGCCGTAAAACGCCCCCTTAACCTCAAACAGTTCAACAACGGAAATAGGTAGGTACTCAGCCTTGTTTATCTATTGCCAGCTGTAATTTGTCGAAGGTGACGAATTTATGAGGCGTGCTATGTGCTAAGGACGAACGTTTTGTACACATACAAGGGGAAAGCGATAAACTGTTTAGAGGCTGATGTTTTTTTTTTTGTTTTACAATACACACATCGCCATCTAGCCCCAAAGTAAGCGTAGCTTGTATTATGGGTACTAAGATGACTGATGAATATTTTTATTAATAGGATACATAAATACTTATAATACACATATAAAAACCCAGACACTGAAAAAAATTAATGTGCATCACACAAACATTTTCCAGTCGTGGGAATCGAACCCACGGCCTTGGACTTAGAAAGCAGGGTCGCTGCCCACTCCACCAATCGGCCGTCGAAGTTTGACGACCTCCGTGGTGTAATGGCGTGCGCCGTGAATTTAAGTAGGAGGTAGGGTTTGATTCCCAGCGAGGGCAATTTTCAATTTTATAATTTCTGAATTTCCTCTCTTCAATTTTGTGTTCCGGTGCGATGTCGCGTAGAATTATATTGTATTCCCTAACAGGTCAGCCCGCTACGATTTTAGACTGCATCATTACTTGCCACCAGGTGAGAAATCGAATTCAGATACTCTGCAGTTGAACATGCTAATAAAGACTAACGATGCTGTTAACAGGCATTGAGTAGCCAGATATTTATAGTGTTACTATTGTAACCACTCATTAATGCAAGATATTATGATCAACATGACCACTGGTCTATAGTACACATACACTGCTAGTAGGTACACTGCTGGATTGATGGCCACACATAATCTCAACGCTGGGCAGACGGGTACGCAAGATTTATAAAAGGTTGAACTTCCTAAACATATTTTGATCCTCGCGATGATGAATTTCAAGGCGTTTGATGACTAAACAATAATGTATGAAAAATATATTATAAACATGCTACTCGTTATATTGTTTGTGTACAGTCAAGTGAGATTCAGATTACTCCTACATTTATAAGTCCCTTATAATATTCCTTTATTTGCTTATTTATATCCAAGAAAAATAAAATGATTGAGTTTTATGTTGTTATTTTTACCTTCGTTACGCCTGGAAAAGTGTACGAATAAAAATTTGTTCGGGTAAGCAACTGCAGGAAAATAACGCCACCGGGGAGGTCGTAAACAGTGACATACTCGTAGGGTTGCCACTCTCCTTGCTGAATTAGCATTAAAAGCTTTGTTTTAAACACTGCGTTTTATGTAGGTATAGAAGTGTTATAAAAATGTCTTCTGCGATAGGTACCACTATAATGAACAGATTCAATTTCCTACCAAATGATAACTTGGCGTCTCGTTCCTTAACTTTCCGGGAGTACAGTTTGACTGAAACACGGCTATATCAACTAAAACAAACCTACGTAGCAAACTTAAGATCTAGTTTTTTTGTTATAACCTGAAGTCGATTTTTCTTATGTAACCATATCTATATTAAACCATAATTTCTAGGTAGCATTTAATATTTATTTTTAAAAAGCATTTTCGCTACAAAATAAATAGTTATGTAGAGAGACACAAATTTTAATAGTTTCTAAACTAAAGGGTTGTATTTAGAAAAATGACTCCAGTCATCTAGAGGTAGCTATTTACAAATCCTGTGAAGGCTTTTAACCTTTTTAATTATTAAATTTAATTTATATATATAACTCGGTTGTTTCAGCCCTGGCACTTGAAAACGAATGCAGTAAAACTTACGTTGCGGAATTGTCACGGCACCTACGACTTTCGTTTTAACTAACTTCGTAGTAGGTACCTTATGCTTAAATTTTTCCTTATATCAGTTAAAATAAATATTTTTTATATTTTCGCACATCACATTTATCTGGTAAATTGAAATTCTAATTAAGTAATTTACAATGAAATAATAAAATTTCAATTTAATAACAACTATGAATTTAAAAAAATATTAAAAATCAACTATTGTTTTGAAGGGTTTGTGTAAGTCAGCATAATAATGTAAGAAAATTTATCGAAACAAACTCTTGAGTTTAATAAATTATAGGTATAGAAACAATAGTTTTCTTTGCCGTACCTAATACACAATGATGTGTGAATATTAAACTTAATCATCGTTAGTAACCATCTTAAGAAAATATTAAAGCAGGCACAAGGTAACTAGGAAGTTAGTTAAAACGAAAGTCAACTGAATATTTCCCAGCGTACGTTTTACTGCAATTGTTTTGAAATGCCGATACTTCTCCAGTTAAATTAGTGATTTATCGTTAACGCTAAGTCTGCGCTAATGGATCGTTATGTAAGATATCGCTTGGAAGGATGCATGGTAAAAACTTCTTTCAGAACTTGTATGTAAGTCCCGGATAGCCGCTCATATATCCAATATTGTTTTGGCTTTTTTTACTTAGTAAAAAGTTAACCAAACTAGTCTCGCCTGATAAGTAGCGATGCCATCTTAGATGGAAGCCGGCTAACATGGAAAGCTAAAAATGGGTTAATTAAACCATATTTATACTATATGGTTAATGTGAAATTGAAATGAGGTTGAAATAAATCTCTAATTTATTTTGTTTATTATAAGCGCACAAGGGTTAAGTGAAGTTAATTGCTCCTTTGTTCCTAACAGGTTTGGGTGCGACATTTGACTAGGACGTATTAATGTAGCTGATGCTATTTAAAAATTTTGATTTTCTTTTTGCATCGTATTAGTTTTGTTTTTTTTTTATCATTTTGTAGACCTAAATTTATGTTTGTAATTATTGTTAATTTATAAGGACGTAGTGTTTTTATTATATTTGTTATTTACCAATAACTTACCCATAGAGTATACAAACACTACGTCAGACCATGTCGCTGCCTGTCCTACCTTTGCAGCGTTGATACGCTGGCAGTTTCTCACTTACCGAGGCGTCACAAAAAGCGGGCGAAGCTGCCGAATCTGCTCAAATGCTTAAGCACCGTAAATAACTCCGTTATATCCGTTATATATTTGTAATGACTACGTTCTTGCGGCGTCGCGTTTGAGACTCTGGGCCCATGGTCTTCGGACACGTAAAATTTAATTAACATCGTGTCCCAAAAATTGGTCTTGACGACGATTGGTAACACAAGAGCTGGCGCTTTTTAGCTCAACCGCCAATTCAAAGGAGCAATAGCGCCATTTTGGGTACCATGCCCATAAGTGAACAGTTAGACGGCTTATATTTTTTGTGAACATTAATGGTAGTTTGTGATTATTTTTATTATATTTTATTTTTTACCATTTAATAATAGAGATTGGATAATTACTGAGTCTCAGTTATACTACGAAAGAGACACCGCGTATCCTTTAACCAAGCCGCTTCTTTTAAATAATACCTTTAGGATAGCATTAAATAAATATTTAGATTTGTGAATCAGTACAGGACCGAGTCGGGTGGACTTTATTTACAACCGGCCGATAGATACGTCTGGTTATAAATAAATTTCCGCGTATGTAATGTAATACGCGTAAGACATTTCTAAAGAATTGTTTAATTTAATGAGTAACTGAGGACTTCGACTTCAGTTTCGGGGTGTCGATTTCGAACTGTGCACCAACTGCTAACTTTTACAAGTTTATTAATTTTTATTAATAAAATATCACTTGCTTCAACGGTGAAAGAATACATCGTGAGCAAAGCTGCATGCTTGAGAGTTCTCTGTAATGTTCTCAAAGGCGTGTGGAGTCCATCAATCATGGCACTGGGCCAGCGTGGTGGACTACGGTCTGAACCCCTAGGAACTCATTGTAGGAGGAGAATCGTGCACGGTAATTGGTTGATATGATGTTGATTTACACGTGTTACTTTTATATTGCTGTTGTTAAGAATACCCTTAATGAAGTGATTCATTTATAATACTACTAGCTGTTGCCCGTGAATTCGTCTGCGTTTGATTTTGTTTTTTCATGTGACAGTTCAAAACAAAATTAAAGTATTCAGTATCGCTAAGCCTTCAATGAGAGAATTGCTGCTGTCCGCTTAGGAGTTCTGTTCTCTAAAATATTAAATTACGGCAAAATTAAACACATATTCTAACCTCTATAGCACAAAAACAATTATTTAAATCGGTTATACTTTGTCGGAGTTATGGTGAAAAATATCAAAGCACTTTCATCCCCTTTACCAAAGGAACCGAGCTTAATGTCGGGATAAAAAGTATCCTATATTACTTCTAACACTTCCAAAAATATGTGTACAAAGTTACGTGAGGATCGGCTAAGTTTTTTTTGCGTGAATGCGTAACAAACAATCTTACATTGACATTTATAATATTAGTAGGGATAGGGATTGTTATAATTCCAGAATTAATTTTGAACAAGCATATGAGGATTAAAACCTACGCCTCAGGTACTGTAGGACGTGTTCCTTGCCTAACCTGCAAAGTGTTGCTCTGTTAATAGGTCAAAAAACCGTCGTAGTATCCCTACATGATATAGTATAAAGAATAGTTATCTTATGTTAAAAAAGACAGACACATTTTATTTATTCATATAGATTCAGGCCAAAGCGACCCGCTTTTTAATAACAGTGCGACATTTATAAACAAAGAAACTTAAATAGGTACTCGAGTAGTTCATAGAACAAAAGCACTTGTGTTTGGAGAACTAAACACTTCCGTTTCGTGGTAGCACTCAAATCTATTTATTTGAGAAATACAATTCGATGGCGGCTTCGTGTTGATTGAGTCGGTATTTATTTAACTCGGACAACTAGAAATAATAATGGATACTATAGAGTTTATACTTTTGTGAACGACTGTCGTGGGTGACGGAAGATGAGAATACAGTTAGCTTTGTGCTCCTTCCGTAGGCAGCAAAAAGTTATAGGTGCGTTCCGGGAATATAACTCTGTCCCCTGCAGTCTTTACATCTAAGCTATCACAGTCTTTGCGAAAAATAAACGTCTTTACCCAAAAAACTCAATAAGGAATCGAATTTGGAAGCCTAATTTGGCCTTGACCTATATATAGCCTATAACAGTCCACTGTACTAAAGGCCTCTCCCAACGGTAGGGTTTTTTTAGCTATAATAGACTAGCGCTCGACCACAATCTCACCTGATGGAAAGTGTAGATGTGGCCTTAAATGAGACGCGCTTGCCTAGAAGGTGCCTATTTGCTCTTAATAAAATCGCCATCTAGCCCCAAAGTAAGCGTAGCTTGTGTTATGGGTACTAAGATGACTGATGAATGTTTTTTAATGAATAATATAGGTACATAAATACTTAGAATATACATAAAAACACCCAGACACTGAAAAACATTCACGTTCGTCACACAAACATTTTCCAGTTGTGGGAATCGAACCCACGAGGTCTTGGACTCCGAAAGCAGGATCACTGCCCACTGCGCCAATCGGCCCAATCTTGCTTAAAAGAAGATTTAGGAAACACGGAACTCGGAAGGGTCTTTCAAACCCCAGCCATGCTACGAGTATATATGCATATATAAGAAAGGAAGGAGCAAATAGCTTCGTGCGAGTTTTTGGGATATCAACAACATAGGGGTGAAAACCCGTCCGGTGCCTTGCAGTGCGATGGTAGAATGGTGAGGAGGGGACGAGATCGAATAGGTCCTGAGCACACTCTCCAAAGTATGTTCTATAAAACACCGACAGACTGGCTACCTTACGGCGATCAAGACTTTGGAGTTTAGCCAAGGGGTGAATCCCCGCCTATAAGTCTCCTGGCTCGGCGACCCACAGCATCCAAAGCGGCCAACTGGTACTTAGAACCATCATAAAGATGTCGTACTCCATGCACGACCGAACTTGAGCCTGATATAGAGTAATCATTAGTTGGGTCGTGAAGTACCGCTTGACTTTATTAAGAATACCAGGTGTTGGTTGGCACATAATCACCACGCTGGACAGGTAAGTTGGTGATCGCAGTATTTGGTAGTAGTAGCACAAAGGCGCTGCTACTCGTTTTCTGTTATATGCCCGCTGGAGAAGGGGCAGTGTGTCAAACCTTCTGCAAAGCGTGATGGGTGTCTACGGGCGAACCCTCCCGTTAGGAAAGCTTGAAAGGTCTGGAGTCTAGCAGAGGTCTGCTTATTGGGAATTGATGAATTGATGCAATAAAATTCATTAATAGCATCTCAAAAGGGTTAGCCAAAATAATCTTAAAATGCGGCTTGCCTTTTAAGATTTAGATTCAAATTCAAATTCAAAATTTCTTTATTCATGTAGGCCCTATAACAGGCACTTATGAAGCGTTCATACATATTTGTTTACATAATTGTAAGGGGATGGTGATAACTACGTTCGCTAACTTAAATCTAAAGCTACGAGGGTTCCAAACGCGCCCTGGTCTAAGAAGAGCCCACAACAAACTTGCCGGGTAATTTTTTTTTTTGTTATCACCATCTCACCGTAAATTTATATTAAGCTATGAAGCTAGAGCAATTCACACCCAAGCTTTATCGTTTAAGTAATCCTTAATATTATAATAGGATTTTTCTTTCTTTACTCATACATAGTGATAGTTGTTACAATTTATTTATGATAATATCACGATAATAATATCTAGATCAAAATTATGAGAATCATAGTTATATAAAATTAATATTCAAAATTTACGTGGCTTCAGAAAATCTCGTTCGTCATCATCCCAACATGGCGGCCTCCGACTAACACAAAGTCCACAGACTACCAACACGGCTAGTACCCGACACAGAATGATACCCAAATTATGTTGTGTTACACGTTATATGTACATGAAAAATATTTTTACTATAAACTCCGGTCGGTTTTCGTTGGAGTACCTACATACGCCCGACTTGTGGAACCCAATCAACCTATTCTTAATTCTGAGCTTGTTCGCGTGACGTGAAGCAAACTACCTGAATCGCTGATGATTGTGTTTTTCAACCCCGAATGTGTTTTCTTTAGATAGGTAGGTACTATTGGGATTTTCAGATCCGAATTTTCGAACCACTATACCAATCTGTATCGAAACAGTGGAGAGTTTAGAATCTAAATAATCTTCTATTTGAGTCTTAAAAGGTCTATTCCTTGCAGTGGGGTATTAATATATATTATGTTATTATATGATTTATTGAAGACGTCCCTGGCGCATCGGTTAGCACTCTGATTTTAAGTGGGAGGTCCCGGGACAATTTTGAATTTTCTCTGGACTGGTCTGGTGAGAGTCTTAGGCCGAGGCTAGTTAGCACCCTACCGACAAAGACGTGCCGCTAAGCGTTCCGATACGATCTCGTGTAGAACCCGATTTGTGCTATACCCCTAACAGGTTAGCCCGTTACCAGTGGCGTGCATAGAGGGTATGCACAGGGTATGCAGATGATATAAAATGAAGGAAATCTCCAGTACGAGTTATAGAAAACTTAAGGATAGGCATTGTAAGAGTTATAAAAAGTCTACTCTTAAGTATTTATAACTCGTTCTGCACGCCACTGCCCGTTACCATCTTAGATTGCATCATAACTTACCAGCAGGTGAGATTTTAGTCTAGGTCTAACTTGTAGTGGGATAAAAAAAATGTCGATGACAAAATCAATAACATAAATTTTCTCTTTCTTTGCAGCGGTGTCGCTGGAGTCCCTTGTAGAAAACTGTCATAAGCTTTTAGAAAAATTTCACTATTCCTGGGAGATGATGCCCCTCGTGCTAGTCATCCTTAACTACGCGGGCAGCGATCTCGAGGAGGCGTCGCGGAAGATTGACGAAGGTAAGCGCTGGCGACGCATAAAGGTACCAACTTGGTTTGACAAATCTCTAAATAAATATATAAACATATATAAAAACAAAGCTACATTACCTTAGCATGAGATTATAACGACGTCGATTTCTAGTATTGAATTAATAAACGTCAAGTAAAATGGAAATCATCGTCCTTGTTTAAAAGGGTATTCGTTCAGATTTAACATATTGGTGTAATCTTCATATTTGTTGCCATAGTGTCTCTGCCTATCAGAGACACTATGGCAACACTATGGCACTCTGATAGGAACTAAAGCTCAAATAAATTGCAACCTCCTTAACTTTGTTACCCACGTCGGGGATAGCGTAAGAAATTCGGGGCACGAAGTTTTGCTTACGAAGATGTTGTGTGTGTGTGTTTCGGTGGGTCCCGAAATCATAAGATTATGATTCCAGCATCAGGGGAATTAATAGATACTTTTGCAATTAAAGCTATCTGAGGAACGAATCCAAATCAAAGAATCAGTGCTATTTTCTGGTTCTGGTTTACGATATTTATTGTTCCATAAAGGAATCACTTAAATGGAACTTACATGCTAATTTACAAAAAGTGGAATTGCATCTTCGCGCACAATAAATAAATTGTAAATTGTAAGTGGGTAGTTTTGAAGCACCATCGCATCAAAATCATATCGACGGTCAACTGCTGACGCGATTTTAATGTCGCAATATCCATTTTACTTGGCGTTTAAAGTGTTTCGATAATCGTAATCGACTTATTCTTGCAACCCGGTAAATATGCCACTTAGGTATAACTAACTATACATACATCGCTGTCCCTTTCCATGGTGAATCTTTTGGTAAGGAGAGCCTAGTTAATGTGCTCTCGAATACATTTCGAGATTTGTTTACAGCCAAGTTGGCATTTTTATATGTATCGTATCTCAATAGCCATACTTGCTCGACGTTTTATTTGGAGGACTCCGACAACATTATTTTGACCTAAAGCTTACTCGTCGAGCATGTATCCGAGTAAATAAAACCTTAAATGTATATTCACACATAACAGTGTCAGGGACATAAGGCTAGGAGTGATAAAATATATATCGGTACATTTTGTATGACATCGTTTACGTAGACCAGTAACGTATTCGGGGTGTTTTAAAAAGAGGGTTCAATGATTTTCTGAAATAATTATAGATAATACAATAAGGACCTAATTGGCCGACAGTTACCAGTCGACTTTAAATTATCCGTTCTAATTTAATGTTCAATGAAGTAGGTACTTCAATTTCTATTCGGACAAGTTGATGATGCGTGTCTATTAGGGACGGACAAAAAAATCTTTGAAAGCAGTTTTCTTTTCTGTTCGTCTCTACGCCATTGGTTATTTGACTTAAATTTGTCTCTATCTCTTATTTTTTAAATTATCATACAATCATTAAACACTCTTAAGAAATACATATTTAAGAAATAATACGATATATACAATGCAGTCCTTGCTCGTCCCTGACACAACTGTTGTGTGAGAATACTTTTTAGTTAATAATATGTGCCAACGGGCTAAACGTGAAAAGATAGACGTTGCTTTCTGAAATAAATATTTAAACTACCCCAAAGGCAAATCGAACACTATAATTTTCTCCACCTGTCCAATTCAGTCATTTTTCATGCAATTTACTAACCGGTCGTGTTCTCATACAATTAGATAGCGACAATCGTTTAATCATCTCCAATTTTGTATAGAGATGACAGGTTACCAACTTGCAGAAAATTCACTGAAAAGGTGGATAGGCCGGTTTCATATTCTGCTGCGTCTATTTTTTATGCTGTCTGTATTAATGCATTGAGTGTAACTTTTTACAATAAAACGTGTTACTAATTAACGTTTATGCTCTAAAAACAAGACCTTGGACTTGTATACGCATTAATAGCGAAGCCTCCCAACAGACCAGACCAGAGGAAATTCGGAAATTATAAATTCCCAAATTGTCTCTGCCGGGAATCGAACCCGGGACCTCCAACTCAAAACCACACCAGAGAGTTCGTCAAAATCTGGTCGTTAAATAAATGTGAAGTGAACCAATATATTAAAAAATAATATGTTTTCGGTAAAAAAAAAACATTTTGGTCTAAACTTCATGGTGTTCAGACCATTATCGTGCACTCCATACATGCGTGAAGCCACTGCCTATCCTAAATTTTCGTAACTCGAATTGAAGGATTATATTCTATATCATCTGTCTGCAATTCTCATAGTGTGCACTGGATGCTTTAACGCCTTGTGCAGGGTCTCTAGCGGACAGTTTGGAAATCTTTGGTGTGCCATACAAAACTCGATTGACAAGTTTTTTTTTGATTAAAAACTTACACTCAATGAAATAAATGTAGAACCTTTTTTAATTTTTTATGTATATATATATATATACCTCATATGTGTTTGTGTAACAATTCCATTGTACATACATTTCTTAACTTAACTAAAGTAACAGGTGTAAAAGTAGTGTCTTTCACCATGTTTCTCTAAGACAAGGATAGAACTATTTTGACCCTGTCAATTGAATTTAGAGATGTATGTACAATAGAATTACACTCATGTGCTCATATTTAGTTCATTAGTATTATGCTCTGTGCTAGCGTTTTGTTAATGCTATGCGATTAAAAAAAGTATTGAGATGGAATCAAATAAAAAAGAAAATAAATTATTTTAACATAACCTATTAAAGTAATGAAATTCTTCATTTAATTAAATTACCTATTAGTTATTTGAAATAAATGTAAAGCTTTAAAGGATTTTTTATTAAAATAACCTACTTTGAGGAGGAAGCAGTCGTTAACAACGGCTGTTTAAAAAAAAACTTACTTAAGTAGTAAGTTTTACCTATACTATCACTCTGAGACAGGGTAAATATAGGTCTGAGTTTTAAACACATGTTGATTCGTGTAAAGATGAATCTCGAAAAATGTTTTTTTTTTTGGGCCAATTGTGATGTACCTACATAAATCAAAAAAATTAAAAACAAATAAAAAAGTGACTTCTTTATTTTTTACTGATCGTTATTCGGTATCTGGTTGAAAATACATATTGATTATAACTTATAATTACATATACCGCGTCTTTTTTATTATAAGATATTAGCAAAAACACATTGGACTTTTCCCTAGCAAAATAACCATTACAGAAGCTTATTTTACGCTGAAATTCAAAATTTCAAAAATCTCCGACTGTACATTATTCTACAAGTCAAGCCTTTTATTAGATACCAATATTGAAGTATTGTTTTAGTAGTGAAAATAAATTTCAATCGCAATATTTTGTTGGCGGCCATCTTGGATTTAAATTTTTCATACTGTATTCTACTAGTCAATCCCTCCCATTGATTTCCATCAAAAACAAAAAACAAAATCAGTTCGTCCGTTCTAGAGCTACACAGACAGACACAGACACGTAAACTTATAAACCCCCATCGTTTTTGCTTTGGTGGTTAAAAATAAGCTCCGGATTATTCATGAGTTAAATCTTATTTTTCTCGAACACTTTTTGTACATACGCTGAGGCTTGAGCATTAGACATATAGTAGCTATAATATTGATCGAAGTAGAGAGTCTGTCTGTTTGTAGAGAGCGATATATCATTGTCGCAATGATTACAACGAACTTACATTTGTGGTTCGGTTTCTAGTTACATTGTTGGCGTTACCGTATACCTTTGGGTCTGGTGGGAGGCTTCGGCCGTAGCTAGTTACCAACCTACCGGCAAAGGCGTGCCGCCAAGCGACTTAGCGTTCATGTACGATGGCGTGTAAAAACCGATTTTAAATAACCGGGATTTAATATAACTGCCATACCCCTATCAGGTTACCATCCTATCTTTGTAGCGGAACAAAACATTTGATTAAAAATCATTGCTTTTATTATAACTACAATAATACATATGAAGGATGGGCATTATAGAAATAACAAATAAAGCAACAAAAAAACATTTTGCAATTTTATATATAATTCCTTAATAAAAAACGAAATACAATTAAATATACAATTGGAAAAATAAAACACGATTAAAATTATTAAATTAGCATATTTTTCTTTAATAAATGTCTCAATAGACAGACCTTTTTCCACTATTTAATTTATGATAATTTATTATAGTTTGCCATGAGCCATCTCAATGCTTTTGCAGGCGGCAATTTTTATTTTTATTATTATTTTCAAAAAAAGCTTTATTGCTAATAATGTTGTGTTTTTATTTTTATCGTTTGGTGGTGTTTTATTGTTGTAAAAACCGTAATATTATATTTATAACGAGTTTAGTGATGCCAAGTTTATATAGTAAATACTGTAGATTTATTTTCGGTATTTTCTAAGTAGATATATATGCCGACTAGTTTTCGATATACCGAATAGACAAATCGATATCGCAAAAAAATACAGCGTGTTATTTTGATCAGACAATTTGAAAAATATTTCCTAACTATTTAGTTTTAATTTTGTATTTAACAACAATTACAACTTCACACTTGCAACAAGACAGATTTACAAAATTAGTACATTTTTTATTTCACTTCAAGAATGCAGTAGGCGAAGCACCAGAGAACGGTACTTTAACGGTACGAGAGTTAAGACTATATTGCGGGGTTATGAAGAGTCCTAAAGCATAATCCCTCAAGAATGGCAAAGGGTTCTTGTACACTGTACACTCCGGGGACATAGGCTTTCAAAGTTACTTCGCCCACTTATACATAATAGTCTTACCGTGGAAATTAAGGCCTCATAAATTGGCAAATTGTTGTTGTTAATTTCAAGATAGGGTTTAAATAAAACCAATTAAACTTACGATCGCGACACGTGATAAAAAAGTTGGTTTTGATAAAGAAAGTCGGCGTTCCTACCTAAGCACGCCAACCCGCATTGGAGCTGCGTTGTGTAAGCTCCAGACTTCCGAAGAATGAGAGGTATGAATTGCTCAGAAGAGACCTTTAAAATTCATAGCAATAGCTGTAGCTGCAGTTACAGTTATTTTACGTTCCACGTCCTTTGGCTGAGTTAACATACATACAAACACATACAAATTTAAAATGATAGAAACAGAAACGAAATTAATGATGTAGCTACTATTGTTTCATATCTAATGATAGTCATGGGTCATTTAAGTTGAAAGTAGCAAGAGAACATAACTTCAGATTTTCTCTCTCTTCTTCTTGAAAGGCCTTATTATTTTCTTTGGGATTTCTACGTCCAACACGTGGACATTATGACTACTTTGAGAAACAGTGGTCTACGATTGAAACCAGCCAAGTGAGTAAGCCTTACGCACTAAGGATTCGTGCACCGTACTTTGGATAGGAACTTACCTAATATTGTATTTATTTGGTTAAATTATTCGATGATAGTTATATTAAAATAAAACACCACCAAACCTTACTTAGCAATATATGTGTACCCTAAATATAAGATTTGCATGCTGCAATCGCAGACTGGCTTTAGAATATCGAAACATAATAGCACAGTAAAAAGGACTTGACAGTTTATATTACCGTTACAGAATTGCGGATAAACTTAAGCTCTATTGCAATTGAAATGCAGATCCTTTTTACTCTGACATTTCAGTGTCTCGATACTCGAATACTTTTGTCATTGCTTAGTGACTTTTTTGACTGACCAATGAATTCAATTTTCATTCGTCAATCATCTGATATCAATGTTTTTTTTTGATAAAAAGTCTTTTGCGATTGAGTGACTATGTATAAATTTTGTCATTCCCAGTTGTTTTGGAGCTGGCGAGCTCTATTTTATTGTTTTTTTTTTTTAACTTAACAATTTAAAATATGCTGTGACTGACAGGTTTTGTCAATTTCTTAGGTGTATGTATAATTCCTTTCCTGGCTTTTATACCTGCGGTTTTATTTTCACATGTATATTTGTTATAAATTGAACCTTTTTCTCGATAAGGAGTTCAATACAATTTATATAAAAGCATATTGATGATCGTAATTAATAAAACCCACGCTTAAATGCATAGGGTCTTCCCACATTATGAATTGCACTAGAATTATTTTTTAATTAACTATTAAAATGCAACTTACCAATATATTTTAAATTGACTATCATAATAACGACTTTTTCTTCATGAAACAATGATTGATCGATAATCATTTTTTTTAATCAAAATTATTATGTGATAATACCCCTTGGTGCGATTTATCTCATAATGAATTCCGAAAATAGCGGTTTTTCCGCTAAACTATTGGAGTTATTTTGATTATCGCTATTAATAACAATTAAATCAAATGAACGTTAATTAAAATTCCGAGAAAATGTTTACAGGCCTTTAAATTATCCTTATACCACTTTGTCTAAAGATGTAAAATATTATTTTCATTTATAGCATTGCCAAGGGTAAATTACACGTTTAATAGGGCACTGGCTAAGATATGAGTTTGCCGCATTGGTTGCCTCAAGGGAAGTGGAAGATTGCCTACGATTCATAATTCCTTCGAAGCATTTTAATGGATAGCATTAGAGTCTCTCCTATTTCATATTTTTATTCTCAAATAATACTTGAGCACCTAATAATATATTTTTAAAGTATCGAACGAACTCTTTTTGAAATAAATGTGTCCAAGGTACGTGGTAATTTAACTTTCACCTAGGTGCGAAGTACAAGATGATCGCTTAACCTACGTAGTATATTAAAAACAAGCTATTGTTAACGTATCCATTATTTTAAACGGGTTCAAAATCCCCTAAGGACGGTTAGTTAACACGTGATAAAATGTAGGAGTCCCTTTCTGGGTGGAATGCTATATCAATGCAAACATTTCACCTAGTTCGGGGTTAAGCCTATATTTTTTTTATTCCCCCGTAAGATCACCCTGGTGCTTTTCCGATAAAAAAAAGTATAATATGCCAAGTCTCCAAATTTCATCAACAAACAAATTGATAGTAAAAAAACTTACTAGGAACAGAAGATAGAAGGTAACTACAATATTAATTATTATGATTTATATACAACGTGTGAAAGAAAACCGAAATAATACTTCAGAGGCGTCAGAGGTACTTTATTAACTGTCTCTGAGGCTTATCTGTGAAACCGAAATAACATAGTTGTACTGAAAGAAATCAGATACAGTCCTAACATCACATGCAAAAGTGCAATCAAGTGACTCCTGTCACTAAAGTAACGTAGGTACTATGCACGTGTCGGTTGTTGATGTTTTGAATTAGTTAGTATGAAAAAATAATTAAGCTTGTTTGGAAATAATATTTTTACAGAAATATTCCTTATGAAATATACTTATGCACCAGAATTTCGTAATTCCGTTACACGTTGTATATGTTTTCTAGGATTATATTAATTCCCTCAAAGCATTTGAATGGTGGTTAGTATGTACCAAACAAATACCTTATATTGTACTGACATTAAAAGTAGTATAATATAATTTTAATGATCTAAAGGTTTGCGTCCGATTAAAAATAATAGATAGCTAATAAAAAATCTTATATAATAAATGATACAACTTCGACCTGTACCTATTATACTGAAACTATTGTATTCCCATAGTTTTTGCTGTTAGTTATCGCGCCAATGACGAATTGGCAAGTCAGTTACGGCATATCTTCGTATTGTATTGCATTGAATGTATATTATTAAAGCTCTGAATATATTTAATTAATATTTTCCATTGTTTAGTTCGCCGCAAATGACTTTTTATACTTTTATAAACCTGAATCGTATAAGAACTGTGCTTAGGTATACTTATCTGATACTTCGTTGGAAGATTTTTCTTTTCTTATATCTCTGATTGAGTTATAAGAAAAGAAAAATATTCACTAAATATCATTTTCTTCTGACACATTGTCATAAATTTACTCAAACACAGTTTTCTCGCGTTGGCCGATTTCAATGAAATAAAAATGTAAGTTCGATAATAATCGAAAAATAATTTGTAACTGTGAATATTTTTATTATTCGTTGATGTCGGTTATTTTAATTTATAAAACTACGGCGGATGCAACGGAGTAATAAGATTTAAATGCCATCTAGTGAAGTAATGCGTTTGTTTAGACCACCAAAGAAAAGAGACAGCTATAATAAAGAGAGAACATAAAAATCGATCTAAAAGTAAAAGTTAACTCTTGCTCATGCATTAAATAAACGCGTGATAATAGCGTGAATCCTTTAATTCCAATTTATTACCAACAATGGTCCTCATACTGTTTTAATTACATCTCTCAATCGAACAGAATTCACAAGACGAAAATAGTGCTAATCTTTCTACGGTAAACATTTTGAAAAGGCTTTTTGGGACAGAGCTCGTCCGGGGAAGTACTATCGCCATGCAAAAAGTAATTACAAGCACAGAAGGCTTAACCAAAACGTCTCAAATTGATGGGCACAGGGCGGCATGGTGCAGCACGTGCTCCTTGCATGCCCTGTGAATTGCAATGTTTACGTGCGATGGTTTCCCACTTACCATCAGCATTAAAAAAAAAACTTTTAGACCGTTTAGTTTAGCTGTTCTCCTATTTGTTCAAAGCATTACTGTTACTCAGTGGCGTGCATAGAGGGTATGCACAGGGTATGCAGATGATATAAAATGAAGAAATTCTCCAGTACGAGTTATAAATACTTTAGGGTAGGCTTTTTATAACTTTCACAATGCCTATCCATAAGGTTTTTTAAAACTCACACTCTGGAGATTTTATTCATTTTATATCAACTGCATACCCTGTGCATAACCTCTATGAGAGCCACTGCTGTTACTCATACATTTACTGTTTAAATCATAAACTTCGTTTGCTTCGTCGTAGTTTTGTTATTATCGAACATTACTATTATTGCTTGTGTTATTGCGATCGCAATGCGAATTTTTAGTAGCCTTATTTGCCCGCAGGAAAGATGATCATCAACGAGTACGCGAGGAAGCACAATTTAAACATCTTTGACGGTCACGAACTCCGCAACTCGACTCGCCAGTACGGACTTTAAATACAGTAATATTAGTTGTTCTAAAAGATACAGTTTTACACTGACAGTGCAGACACTTAAACCACGTTTAATGCATGAAAACATATCACAAAAAATGAATAAACTCTATAAAGATACACATACCTAAAGTAAACAAATACCAAAGTTGGAATTCTACAACTCAGCCGATAATACTGTAAAGGAAAATAAAAAAAAGTCATATTAGTTGTTCTCAAAGACACAGTTTTACACAGACAGCACAAACACTTAAACCACGTTTAATGCATGAAAACATAACACATACACTTCCAAAAATAAATCAACTCTATAAAGATACACTGAACCTAAAATACACAAATACCAAAGTAGGCACTCTACAACTCAGCTGATAATACTTTAAAAGAAAAAAAAAATGTCATATTAGTTGTTCTCAAAGACACAGTCTTACACAGACAGCACAAACACTTAAACCACGTTTAATGTTCAAAAACATAACATTTACACTTCTAAAACTGAATGAACTCTACAATTCCATTAGTACACTGAACGTACAATAGACAAACATCGAAATTACAACTCAACTGATTGTGCTTCAAATTAAAAAAAATGGCTTTTCTTAATCAAAACAATTGCTAGGCACTTGAAACCAGTATTGCATGGACAAAGCTCAGCTGAATAATTACAAATCATGGGCAATTTAAGTTAAATACTTTTTTAACTACTATGTCAGTAAGATTTAACCAAAATTATTGAATTTTATAGATTTCATTTGAAATTTAAACACACCCTATAAATGTCTATTGATGTGAGGATTTCCGATGATTTCTCTGTCATCCCTTCATGAAATCATATCTTGAAGACAATGTGACCTCAAAAGTACTGTTTTACCAAGTAAAAAGTAGACTTTTATTTCAGTTCTTATTTCACACAAATCATGAGGAATATAGCCAGAATACACATTTAATCAAGCTTAAAATACAGCACCATAATACTTCATCATTACCTTCAGTCCCCAAATGTCCACAGCTGGTCAAAAGCCGGCAGCGCGCCATCACACCGGTCTTCGGATTTGCTCATCATCTTTGAACTTCCTTCTTATGGCCGTCTGTCCAGTAAGCTGGAAGTTATCCCACAACACACGTCTGCCCCAACGCCCATCGGTTTTGCGACCCAGATCATAATAATATTTTAAATCCGTAAAAAATAATCTAATTATACTGCTATTATCACAAAGATATATATGGATATATAGATTAAATAACTTTATTGGAACGAAACACAAAGAAACAATACAAGAATACAAAGACAATACATAGTGTAATAATGCAAAGGCTGCCTTATTAAAAACGACATAAGCGAAAAAGCTTGAGAAGGCAAAAGTAAAGATAAAATAACCCGTTACAATCATTATACCATATAACTTATATCTTCTAGGTATATGTAAATAATGAATACACAAATATTTAATACATATATGTACTAATAAATATACATATGTATCTAATTATATGTTATAACGAACTCACACGTTGTTCAATAACATTGGTTATTGTCAGTAGAAATTCGGATTAATGTGTATTGTTTAAGGACTCCCGCAAAATAAACACCTACTTTTATCCTATAATTGGCTTTAGACTTCTGGAGGAGAGCATTCCTCATCATCATCATCATCGCAAAAATGACACCATTCCATAACCTTGGAACCTCACCGGTAGTACCATACCGGTAGTTTTGGTTCTTTTATGGATTTTCCCTTTTTGTCTGCCTATTTTGTGTCTCAGTTGATATTAAGCTATATAAACTATAGAGAGTTACCTCAGTTGCCAACCGAGACCAAGGACATAATCTCAGTTGCCTACTGATGAAAAAGAATTCCAAATTAAAGTTTGACAGCTATTCGATGGTAACTTTCCACAGTTTGTAACGTGATTTCATGTCCACCGAGATACAAAATAGGCCTGCTGATCAAGCAGAGATACTCCGAGCTCCCTTAATTGCCCGATCAGTAATAATCTTGACCTGTTAATTTTGATGGAAAGATTTGGATATAGCCATATCAGCAACTTGTTAATGTCATTTCAAACTAGCGTATTATTATAATTAATTAATCGCACACTGCCGCAAGAGGCGTTGTTTTCCCAAAGAATCCTTTTCTACCAATTAAATATACCAATGACACATTCGCATTGGAAGAACATTCAGTTTAAAAAAAAAAAAAAAATGCGTATTTTATGCATTAGCCATTCATGAAAATATAGCCTACCAAGAGTCAACGTGCCAAGTATTTATTATTAAAGCAGCAATGGGTGTTTACCCACCCTCTGGCTCATAATATGAAAAGAGGTCTGTGGAACGTCAATTATTTTACGTTAATATTAATTTTTCTTCGCTGCTTTTCCACCTAAGCTTAAACTTAACTCTACACAAAGGTTCCCATATTTCCCTGTTGCATTATAAAATTACGGACAAATCTTGGAGCAGTCAACGATAAACTTATGATTTAGCTGATAATGCAATAAAAGCAATGCCGTTTACACAAATCTTACATTGTTAGCATCGTCTGTAGTAAACACTTTACATTGTCACAACACACTCAGACCAACTTTGCTTACACATTGATAAAAGAAATTGTAATGTCAGCCAGTCCAATAAAATAAACATAACCACTAACCAGTAGTGATTTCCACTTTGCAGTGACCGGACGAAGGTGGAGAAATTCGAAATATAAAAAAATTAAATCAAGTGGCCCCCAATAGTGTTGTGCTAGTGTGTGTTACCGATTTCGATGGTTTTTTTTTATTTGGTGTTATTTTCTTTTTGTAGGAAAATGCTGAGCGAGATTAATAATATAAGTGGTGTACTATCATCGTCGATGAAGTTGTTTTGCGAATGATACTTTGTTTTACAAGTGCAATGTTTTGTGTGGACGTGTGCTGTGTTTTGCTCTGTGCGAATGCCGGACAATCATCGTTTGTTCGCGGAGGACATTTTGGTAAGCATTTTCTATATAACTTTTTTCTGAACTTAGATGTAAGATCTGTTTTATATAGGGAATGCATATGCCTAATTTGCAAAAATTTGATAAATCATTTTTGTTTATATATATCTGGTAAAACCCATCGCCACCTCGTTACACTGACTTTTCAAAACCAAGTCTTGGGTGAACATTTAGGAATAGAATGTGTTTTGGAAAACGTGGTGTACTGGATAACGTTTACTAGTTCTGCGTTTTAATTGAAGAGCGGGCATGCTAAATGTATACTCACAACATATAGCACCATATATGTTTACATAGTTTTTGCGGATTATAGCATATGAATCTCCTAATTACCTATGTATCATCACACACAATTATTTTTAAGCAGAAATGTTTCTTTTGTGTTTTATGGCGGAATCATATAGCATTCTTGCACAGAATTAGCAGTTATCCTATTTAGAGTTACTACATTTGAAAACTTTGAAGACGAATTAATTTAAAAAAAGTTAAACCGCTAAAAACAGTTGTTGAAGAAATTCCGCATAAGCTCAAATTCGAAATTTAAAATACTTAATTTTCACAGATACGAAATGGTTTCCAATTTACTGTCAGTTTTCTAAGTGCTGCTAGCTAAAAAGAATGAGATATAGCAGGATAAGACCTTTAAAAATAATAACAATCGCAATATGCTCACAAATTAGGTGCTTAGGCTAGACTTCAAAGTTCCAAAGCAGAACTAAAATCATGAACTGTTACCTCATTTCCCTTCCAAGTCACAACCAAAGTCGTATAATTTTTATAATATGTAATTAAGGATTGTAAAAATGCTGGAATCTCCATAATTGCGTTGTAAAAGAGGCCAATAATTTGTAGGTAAATTGTAGGTATATATAAGTAGATTCGCAGAAATGTTATAAACCCGCTGTTACTTATATGGGGCTATTTTTTATGTTACTTCGGATTTTACTGCAAGATAAACCATGTAAACACGGGAATTGAAAACGTGGATAATGTTGGCCGTATAAGAATCAAATCTTAAAAATACCTACGTTAATAAGTATACATTAGAAATAAATGTTTTTTGCGCTACCAGTGTCGTAAAAATAAGTTATTTTTTAATTCATACAGAGACCTAATATTGCTTCGGACATAAGTTTGATCACAGTCAAAGTTATATTTACCTTATATCCTGAGTTTTTTTCTACTTTGGAAAACTTAAAAAAAAATTTATAAATACTTGTCTTGGCTATTTTATGTATATTTTAAAAATGAGGAAAAAATAAAGTACTGAATGTTAATTATTCTCTTGAAGCTCGATTTCATGCGGACTTCACTTACGGACGCACCACTTAAGCCTTTTTCAATTTTTGTCTTTATGAAGTGAAACTTTTTTAGAAGTCAAAATTATTCTAAAAAAACGTTTGTAAATGATTCTAATAATTAAACATACACAAAAATGTATCGGATTAAGTCGGATAGAGAGTAAGATAAAATACATTACACATTTGGTTTTTGTAACCATGGTTTTGTAAGCTTGGTAAAAATGTGTAAACCTTCCTTAAATATTGGATAGAAGCAGGCGTTACTTTGCGGAAATTCATGATATTTTATGAAAATTAAACTTGCTATAGTCCGCGTAATTTATAATTTCTTCAATTACACCATACAGAATCTTTATGGTGTAATTGAATAAATTATAAATTTCACCATACAGATTCTCCTGCTTTTCGCGGACTAAAGCAAATTAAGCTTAATTTTCATAGTGTAAACCTTCGATTTATCCTAATATTCCTGATACTATATATCCATCCTAATCTCTCGTAGGCTTCTTTTCAGAAGTTTAACTTCTGCTGTAAATGTGAATTGTACAGAATTTATTTAGATAATTAAAAACACCAATACCACGCAGCTAACCTACAATTTTTATATACAAATCGTAAAAATAAAACATATTAGGCACTATTATTGTGGCCCTTCCCATAACAATGTTCCAGCCTGTATACGAATAGACGCTGCAACGTCGCGTTGAAACATTATATGAATATTATACATCCACCGGTTTTTTTATAACCGCAAAACTGATTACCCGTAGCCCCTATGCGCTAGAAACGTTTGTTAACCATTAAAACATTACTTTGTTGACAGAGATGAAATATGGTTTTCTACATTGGAGGTCTCGATACTGAAGCAACTGTTTAGCACCTTCATGGTGGTCGCCCTTCGAATCTCTACCCGAAATGCTTCCATAAATATGAATATCAGAGTGTCGAATCTAAGATTTTCTAAATAATAATAATAATAAAATAAATAAATAAATATACTACGACAATACACACATCGCCATCCAGCCCCAAAGTAAGCGTAGCTTGTGTTATGGGTACTCATCATCATCATCATCATCAGCCATTGTGCGTCCACTGCTGAACATAGGCCTCTTTCAAGCAGCGCCAACTTTTCCTATTTTCGGCTTTCCTCATCCAGTCGATGCCTGCGACTTTTCGGAGGTCGTCGCTCCATCTAGTAGGGGGGCGTCCGACACTCCGTTTACCGACACTGAAAAAAATTCATGTTCGTCACACAAACATTTTCCAGTCGTGGGAATCGAACCCACAGCCTTGGACTCAGAAAGCAGGGTTGCTGCCCACTTCGCCAATCGGCCGTCAAAAAGAATATAACTTTATTGTTCCTTACAACTGTTTACATACTATTTTAAATGGATTCTAAATTTACATAATCAAATTCTAAATACAACAAATGTTTAGGTTAGTATTTTTACTTAAAACTATATTAGATTTAATATTTGTTACGGACCTCCTAACCTAACAAACAACATGTCGCACGTTGACACGGGTAGAAAACGGAAGTAGATTGAATCAGTCTTGATTATTATCACTAATATCCTCATCATCATCATCGTCAACCCATTACCGGCCCACTACAGGGCACGGGTCTCCCTCAGAATGAGAAGTATCTTGAAAACATTAGGGAGAACTCTCAAGCATAGAGGTTTCCTTACGATGTTCTCCTTCACCGTTGAAGCAAGTGATATTTTAATTACCTAAAGCGCACGTAACTTAGAAAAGTAACAGGCATTATGATTAAAACTCGGCCCCGAGTTGAGAATGAGATGAGAAGCCGAAGTTCGAGCCACTGTGCTATTACCGCTTCGCTAAAAAAAATAATAGTAGGATTAGAAAAGGAGGGTAACATTATAAGAATGAAAGGAAAAATAATTTACGGGCAATCTGAGTAAAAAAAGATCTAAAACTTTTGTATTTACACTTTTTTCGCATAACCTCAAAATTTATGTGAAAAATTCAAAAAACCAAGTTTTAGGTTTTTTATCTTTTACAAATTTTTTTTTTTTTAACTTAATTATAGTTAAAAAGTCTTAAGTTACAATGTCTTTAAAATTATTGGCCATACCCGGGATTCGAAATGAGGACCTCGTGAACCGGAATTGAACTTGCTGATCACTAGACTGACGAGACAGTTACTAAACCAACGAGTTCATGAGAATAAATGAGTGCCCAGTTATATCCCCGGTACGCACCTATAACTTTTCGGAGTTAAAGGCGTTTTTACATTTAACATTGCGAGCAAGTTAACATTACATGCTTTAAGGTTCAAGGTTTGCATCGTAGAGAAAACCTGTAGACTTGAGAGTTCTCCATAATATTCTCAAAGGTGTGAGAAGTCTTCCAAGCAGCATATGGCTAGCGTGGCGGACTACGGCCTTCTAAAATTCTGAGAGGGGATCTGTGCAATGATTAAGGCCCTTAATGGGTCACAGAATTAAGAACATGCACAAACCGCGTCCACGACTAATATTGAAGCATTAAAACCACTCCAGTTGCCACTTCCAGTAATTATTTTACCTTTAATGTTCTAAACGTTTACCATAAAATGGGGAAAGTGGGAAAAGTTTGTGAGCTAGCAACATTACGCGGGTGTAAAGTGAGACGTGTGCGCGTTTTCACTATTTTTGGACACAATGCACTGAATACAATAATGGCTGAATGAGGCTTCAGTATGTGCCTTAATCTATGGGGTTGTTAATGAAGATTCACATCGTTGTACTTTCGCCCAAGATGTTAACTAAATTAATCCGAGACAGAAATCGAATCTAGATCTTCCACAAAGGCAACAACAGACCCCACCACTCCAGGACAGTCGTCAAAACAACCGCTACAACTATTTAGTTTCATTACTGAAAGTGCGTATACTGAAACTAGAGAAAAATAATCCTTTTAACTTAAAATAAAGGTGAACGTACGGAACTATGGGACAATGGGCGATAGTACGAAAAGTTACATACAAAACATTTCGAACGCACCACGGGCGATGTAATCATATTACTATGTACCTGAAATCTAAATCTAATCACCTTCGAAATGCAACAAAACAAGAAAAATATTTAAAATTCTTTTATTTTAGTGTCCTGACAAAAATAAAAGATATCGTTTACATAATATCGTTTATCTTATATAAACGATGTCCTTTATACTATAATAGGACTTTTCTATAAGCTTTCATTAATACAAACTTTGAACTTTTTTAGAGACATCCCCAATATAATATAAACCGGTAATTTATTGTAAAATAGTACACAATTTCCTTTAAATGAATTGCTTATATTATATAGTCTAGTGTACTGCACTGCAAGTTTACTTTTGCTTCTTACGTTCTAATTATTGCAGTCACATTTTCTCTTCAATTTTGATATATTTTTGTCTGCTCTGTCTGTACTGTCATTATTATAAACTCTTTCAATTTATCTCTTAATGACTCTCTCGATTTTTATAGATCGCACGTACAGCCTTCTTCTGCAGCACGAAAATAGTGCCAATATCAGCAGAATAACCTCTATAGTAAAATTCCGTATGAAATAAAGCTGTGAAAGTAGCTAAAATAGACTAGCCTAGCCGTTTCTATGTCTGTCAGGTGGCGTATCTTCTTTACTGCATAGGCAGTACAACTAAGCCTGTTCGTTAAATTATTTACATGAGGGCC
The DNA here is from genome assembly GCF_905163445.1 of Pararge aegeria. Classification (NCBI taxonomy): domain Eukaryota; kingdom Metazoa; phylum Arthropoda; class Insecta; order Lepidoptera; family Nymphalidae; genus Pararge; species Pararge aegeria. The sequence goes on from NC_053198.1 coordinate 6,621,491, forward strand.
CCATTGAAACAAGTATCACAGGTATAGTTATTACAGTTAATTTGACTGGAATATAGTATGTCTTGGAACTAACGATAGGTATAAACCTTTGTTATAGACGTACCTATGATTAAGTTAATTTCCTAAGCACATCATGTAATACCCACGGAACTCTGACCTTCAGCTCTGAAATAACTGAAACCCTTGCCATGCTTGTGCTACAATGTAAACAAACGCGATGTATGGGAAAGTAATCAATAGCTATTGAATACTTCACTTAGTATACAAGAGAAGATAAAACTAAAATGGGTCCTATTTATAAATGCTATTCCTAGCTGATAATAATACGAGAATATATTAATACTTAGTTAAGTCATCAGTGGTCAAACCTTCTATAAAAGTTGTCATTTTTATGAAATAATAAAATTATTTTTATTTTTTATTTATTTATAATAACGTTACGGGACATTTATGGCGTGACTGGCGGGGTTTCTAGTGACTGAAACGTTTGTATGGAAATATGCATGTAGGTATATGTATAACTATATACTAATTCACATCGCGTGAAAATTCGCTCGTCGCCTTTGTCCCGTGGCCAGCACTTAATAGTGAAATAACAGTCGTGGCCTAAAATAATGCAATGAGCTTCTGTATAATGTTGGACGGATTAATTACTACCAAAGAGATTCTGAATTTTCTTATCAAAACGAGGTTGTTTATAAGGACAATGTCTTGTTCTCTTCTTTACGGAGCTATGTACGTATGTGTATGTGTGTGTATGTATATTTTTTATTTAAACAGTTAAATATTACTTGCTTGAAGATTTACGGTGAAGAATAATATCGAGAGGAAACCAACAAGCCTGGGAGTTCTCCACAATGTTTTCAAGGGCGTAAGAAATCTACCAATCCACTACTTCCTAAATGCACCCTTCACATTTCAAACGTAGACTCGTGCCCCTGTGGTGGCCCGGTAATGCGTTGATGATTAAAATGATGATTCAATTAATGGTGACATACTCAACAGTCATCCGCATATCAGATCGGACCATTTCGTAGAAATTCCTCTTCGCATCAGATTCATAGTAATAAAGAGTTCTCTGCCTTATCCGCTATGGTAATTATTACCATTGTTATACACTCGTGGTAATTTTTATTACATCTTTATTTTATAAGCAACTAGCTGTTGCCCGCGACTTCGCCTGCGTCTGATTTTGTTTTTTGATGTGGCATTAAATTTTGTTGTAGATCTAAAAAATTTAAAGTAGGTATTTAGTATCGCTAAGCCTTAAATGAGGGGTTGTCCGCTGAGGAGTTCTATCCTCTCTCTCAAACCACAGTTTGGGCAAAATAAAACAAATATTATAACCTCTATAGTACAAAAATAATTATTAAAATCGGTTATAATTTGTCGGAGTTATGGTGTAAAATCGTCAAACACTTTTATCCCCTCTGCCAAAGGAACCGAGCTTAATGTCGGGATAAAAAGTATCCTATATTACTTATAACACTTCCAAGAATATGTGTACAAAGTTTCATGCGGATCGGTTAAGTAGTTTTTGCGTGAAAGCGTAACAAACAAACTTACATTTACATTAATGATATTAGAAGGGATTTACGTAGAAAGTACTTACTGAAAATGAAGAACTTGTATACCCACTTTAATCCCCTATTAGACCTGCTTTTGAAAATACCTACTATCAATTTTCATTAGCCGTGAAATACGTGTTTCCTACTTTTCAATGAAAAGCTCAGACAAGTGCCAATATAATGGACATATCTTAAGAAACAGGTAGACTTCTTTAAAATTGACGGACTTTTGTACACTTTTTCATTCACTATTTCACATGTTTTTGAAAATACTATCCATTTTCAGAAAAAAGCCAAAAATAAGTGGCTAACTTTATATTATGGATATAACTTAAGAAATAGACAGACTTTCGTAGAAACTCCTTTCCTCTGTTTAAACTCCTTACAGGAAAAATTACAAAAAAAATACACCCTCCCGGTGTAAATTCGCCCAAAATTTCGATTTCCACGTTCAACCGTTTAGGCTGTATGTTGTCTGTCAGTCAGTCAGCCAAAACCTGGTACTAGTTATTAATTATATATAATTATTGATTTTCGTCATTGTTACTTATCAGATAAGGTGATAACCTGATGAACTCTGACTCTCTGATGCGATCTATCTGAACCCAATTACATTTTATTACCCTATTAGCTACACGTGGAACACATTGTAGGTATTTCCAATACAAGTAGGAACTCATGGTTGCGAATTTTTAGTCGCATCGTAGCCGTAGGCGACGGCTTTTAATAGGGTCCAGCACGGCTAGAGATAAAAATTATATCTCCCGATTATATCCACAACAAGACCGACAAGGGATACAATTAACGTGCCCACCTGCCAAAGCAGGCAGTACAGCTAGCATGGGCAGGAGACATTTATCTCCCCAATTATCATAAAAATGGATCTTCTCCCACAGCTTTATCAACTCTAATAAAAATAATATCCAAGTAATATATATGTAATAATAAACGGGGGGAAATCTTTTCCTTTTCCATGTTTCCTTACTTTAGCAGGTGGACACGTTAATTATATTCCCTGTCAGGGGATATAATCGGGAGATATATTTGTCTCCAGCCTGTTCTAGCCCTACAGATGATAATGTTGTTGATTAAAAAGATATTATTGACACGTGCGCCAATGCTCGGAGAGTTCATAAATCTGTGGACGGAACTAAAATTTGTCCTTTCCCGGGGAGAATAATGTCACTTGCCCATGATAGCCGTACTGAGGCCCCTTTTTTATTCCACTACAAGTAATCTCTTAACTGCAATCTCTACAGGTGATGATGCTATCTGAGATATAGCAAGTCTAACCTAACTTGGCACCGACTTAGAAATTTTGTAGAATATATTTATTTCTTGGTTTTTACTTGTTTTACAAAATCGGTTTTTTATTGTCAAAAAAAAAAATCCACGCTTTTTAGTGGGCCGATCCTAAAACCTAATAGTTTTTGAGTAAACCACTTCCATAGTTTTTACTGAAAGAAATTAGATATAGCCCTAACATCACATGCAAAATTAAAGTGAAGTGACTCCTGTCAATTTAAAAAAAAAATACAAGGTATAAAAATAATGTTCGTACTCACAATCTAGATAAGTTTTTGATTTATACACAGGCACAATTGTTTATATACAGTATTTCACAGTCGTTACAAACGATTCCTTAATCCGCGAACAAGTTTATTACACGAGTAGCCTCCTATATGTACTGAGGTTTGATTGAATTAGTTGAATAGATGGTAGTAGTGATATCTAAGTATTAATAGCCGAATGTCAACTGCTCGAAAAGTAGTAGAAAAAATTGTTTATTCCGAAGCCGCGAATGCTTGAAAGTTCTCCCGGCACTTCACCATCAGCTCTTTTATTGGGATTTGGGACGAGCACAAATTGCTAACTGTTAAACTGCAGTGTTATACTTATTATTGTGTAATTCCGGTGGCCATCCGTGGTTCTCATCGTCAGTTTTACTTGACCAAATGGTGCTGTTCGGTAGCATATGCTCAAGTTACTTTTGATAATACTCAAATCGCTTTAGGTGTCCATATAATATTTGAGGAGTTCCTTCAATTTCTCCCTCCCTACCCTTCCCTTCGTTCAACAGATCTTGACTGTAAATGGGACCAAATGGGAAATATACCATCTCAAATAAAGAAAAAAAAATTCAAATCGCTTTATAAATGGTAGAGTTCTGATCTAACAAACATATACAACTCAATTGAAAACCTCTGAAAAACAATGAGGCTCGATTTCAATAATTAATTTAAATTAAGAAAACTATACTCTCTTTTATGGGCTAATGAGGTTTTAGGACTTCAGTTTATACATTTACACGGACAACAAAACCTGTTTTTATTATATAACTTGGTGTCCGAAGCGATCTTTGGGATCAGCCCTAAAACGTCAGAATAATCACAACGCTCAATAAATGCGACATTTTGTGCAAACTACGCCACATCGCTTTCCTATAGGTATACTGCTATGGTCTCTCGCATACAGTGTTGCAACAGATCTTTTCTCCCTTTCATTCCACGTACGTCAAAGGGAGACAGCTAACATTTTACGACTGCATTCGTGAATAGCATGGAGGGTTTTAAACGCTTTTCATTGCTTATTTTGCTCTGTGACTAATTTTATACCAACAGCCAAGTAACATAGGTGTTCCGAGAATCTATTTAAGTTGAAAATTTTATAACTTTTATACGACTATTTTATGCTAATGAATAATATCCTATAAATAAAGCATTTTAGAATGATGACCCTATAAAATATTCATGGTTAAAGTATGAATTATTACGATGTAATATTGCAAATTTACTAATTAACTAGAAGTTACTTTACTTACTACTAGTGCCAGCAACTTCGCCTGCGTGAATGTTATCTGGTGGGCTGTAGACGTCATGTCAGTCAGTCAGGACAAAGACATTTATGGTTAAGCATTAGTATCTGTATATAATTGTTGACGGCCGATTGGCGCAGTTTGCAGCGACCCTGATTTGTGAGTCCAAGGCCGTGGGTTCGATTCCCACAACTGGAAAATGTTTGTGTGATGAGCATGAATGTTTTGCAGTGTCTGGGTGTTTATATGTATATTCTAAGTATTTATGTATATTATTCATAAAAATATTTATCAGTCATCTTAGTACCCATAACACAAGCTACGCTTAAGCTCCGTCCACACGGCGCGTTGCGTTGCGTTGCGTCGTCGCAACGCAAATATTTTGACGCATAGCCGGCCACACGGGCGCTGCAGCGTTACTATGACGCAGTCAACGTTCCGTCGGCGCAGCGGCGACGCACAGTTGCGGCAAGTATTTTGAAAAAAATTCGCAGTCAGTCTATAGCAAATCATGGATCGGAAAAGACGTCTAGCATTGCTCCTATTACTACGTCACCGCCGAAATCGACGCAAGATCACAAGACGGTACTGGATCAGTCCTTTCATTTCATTAAGAAATCGTGATGGACAGTTTTTTTTTTTAGAATATCGGGAGTTGCTATTAGACGAAAAGAAGTTTTATAATTTTTTTAGAATGAGTGTATCCAGCTTCGAATGTTTATTGAAGTCCTTAGAACCACACATACGAAAAAACTATACTAATATGAGGAATCCAGTGGAACCAGTAGAAATGCTGGGAATCACTTTAAGGTAACTATATAAATATATTTAAGTAATAAAAATATAACAGTTTTTTTGGTTTGTTTAATTAGTAATCAACTCACAAATAATCAGCAATTGTCATAATTTTAAATTTAGACATTATTTAAGAGAGATATCATCCAGTAATTACAAATTAGAAAAATCGTATTCAGTTTCTTCACTTGCTTGAGATGTTTCTGGAGATGTAATTGAATTATTAAAATCAGAAATGTATGTACTTTGAAAATTTGCTGTTTGATACCCATATGGTGGTTGGTGAGACGTTGATGGGCCACTCACATATGATGATGTTTGTCCATACCGCATTTCATCTATAATTTGTATAACTTTACTTTGGAAACGGAGAGTTTCTCGGTCGGAAAATTCTTGAATAGATGGCAATATAGCTCTGAAAAAGGACATATGGCGATTTTCCGGCTCCTTGAGAAGTTTTAGTCCTTCTCTTTCAAACTCATCCATTTGCATTGCCCTTTTGCGCGCGACTGGAACATAGCGCGGAGTGTTGTCTGTGGTAATGTCATCATTTGTAGACGTAGATTCATTGTTGATTTCTCTAGGCGAGTCTAAGCTAGATTCGGTGGCATTTTGTTCCACTTTTCTCAAAAAAAGGAGTTGATTGTATAAATGATACTTCTTCAGTTTCGTAGCGCCCGAGCCCGATTTTGATGCTTCTTTTAATTTTTTTGAATATCTGAAGTAATTATCTTTTACACTTCTCCATTTTTTTATTAAATCATTACCTGCAAAACCAATAGTAAACATGATTTAATAATTTATACATAGTGAATTTCTCGATAAAATTTAATGACATATTCAGATATCGTTAACAAACACTATGTGACCGACTCTGGAATCGTGAAAATATAACAGCTGTTACATACAAAAAGCAATACCTACTGAATCAAAATGTATGCAACAGCTGCTATTTTTTTCGCGATTCCAGAATTAATTGGTTACATAGAGAAAGTTATTTGCTATCGATGTCTGAATATGTCAGTATTTTTTTTCGGGTATCTATCTATCTCATAAATGCATATTATAATAATTATTTTCTTTTCAGATACCTAGGAAGTGGAAATTCAATAACTGATTTACATTTCAAATTCAAACGGGGAAAATCTACTATTGCATATATAATACAAAGAGTTTGTCGTGCTATATGGACCAATCTTCTTCGAGACAACATCCCTGAACTGACAACTGAAAGTTTCCAAACAATAGCGAGGGGTTTTGATGTAAAGGCAAATTTTCCTCAATGTGTTGGTGCCATCGACGGCAAACATATCCGCGTGTGTAATCCTGCAAATAGTGGCTCACTTTTTTTTAATTATAAAGCCTTTTTTTCGATTGTGTTGCTAGCTATTGTGGATTCAAATTACAAATTCGTATTTGTCGACATCGGTGCATACGGAAAAGAATGCGATTCAACCATATTACAAAATTCTAAACTGTACGAGCTAATGATTAACAACAACTTACCACTACCTCAACCCCAGCCACTCTCTGGTAGCAATATACCAACCCCGTATGTATTTGTGGGTGACGAAGCTTTTGGACTGAGCAAACATATTATGCGTCCATATGGCGGTCAAAATCTCGACTTACAACAAAAGGTTTTCAATTACCGTCTAAGCAGAGCCAGAAGATATGTCGAATGCGCTTTTGGGATTATGGCTAACAAATGGCGCATTTTTCACAGACCGATAGACGTGTCCTATGACTTCGCTACTGACATTATAAAAGCATGTTGTGTATTACACAATTTTGTCGCTGATCGAGACGGTTTTAGACAAAGAGATAAATTTGCTATAAGTGTTGATGAATTTCTCCCAATACAACCCGTACATGAAGAACAGACAGCACCGAATGTCATAAGACAGCAATATGCGACCTATTTTATGACTAGAGGAACTCTGCCTTGGCAGCTAAATAAGGTATAATTGTATTATGAGGGTTTTCAAGATTTTCTTGCACCGCCAATTCCGCGATCAGTAAAAAAATAATATTTTATACCTACTCAGCGTAGTCTAGGTTAGTTTTGAGCTAAGTAATAAAATAGTACTCACGCTAATCTATGAATGATTTGCCTCTTTTGCAAACGTTGCCATAATTTATTACCTCAGATACATAATTAGGTTCCCCTTTAATGGCAATTCTATTATTTTTATCCTTTCTTAAAAAGAATCTTTTAGAGGCATTAAATTGAAAGTGCCAAGATCCAGGTAACTTAAGTACGTTTTTAACGCTTGATTTCCAATCATAAAAATGGAAGTCGCTGCCTAGTCTGAGAACCGTACCATACTTTTTAAAAATATCAAAATATGTCTGGGGTTCCACAATGACTTCTAAAGGACGTATTTCTCTTTCGATATTTCCAAATACACGGTCGGGGGGCAAAAATGAATGCCCCACTACAGGGAATATCAGCGTAAGTTTCTTGATGTGACGTGGAGCTTTTGTTTTTAGCCAATATGCCAACATTCCCAAAACGATTGAGTTTTTATTTTGCCCCCCACAACCGTCGCAAAATAATTTAATATGACTAACAGTGTCTTCAAAATTGGTATTCATTAGCCGATGAAATACCGCCGAAGCAATCTGATTAGATCCTTTCTTTGCCTCAGTTTCCAACCACGTGTAAATAAATGTGTTTAAACAGTTTTGAGCCCCACGAGATGGCCCTTGACATACTGTTAAGTTATACGTATACAATTGTCGGCTAAAGTAGGCACTCTGGTCTGGTACTTTTGGTAAAACCAAATTCTTTTGACAGTCAAAAGAGAAAATTATTTCGTTGTCGCCTTGTGTTTTGAGGCTAGTGTAAAAGCATTTGGCCTTTAGCTTGTGAATACGAAGCTGAGCTATTTGCAGCTGTTTTTTTGCTGTGTCGCGTTCTTTGAATTCTGTCCCTAGAGATTCCCAGAATTGTGGTCATTGCTTTTTGACACACCTTAATTAATTTGACGCGGCGTCTTCCAGCCAAATTTTCGTGCTTTGGTATAAAATAGCATATAGTCTGGGATTTTCTCTTTCCTTCTTTTTTAGGAGTTTGCGCTGTACAGTATTTTAATAAAAAAGTATCTTGGGTGACTTTAACTGAAGTTGAATAAAAATTCCGATGAAATTTACTGTAGTCTTGAACCGTTAAGTCGTTACACTTGTATCCCTGTTTTGAATTTCCATGTACACATTGTGGTATAACTGGCAGTCCCTTAGGCATATGTCTAAAACAAAACAGATAGGCACATTAATAAATAACAATAGAGCAAAAAAATCCCCAGCAAATAACCAGGTATCTATCCTATTTACAAAAGGTAACCATAAAATAATAATCTTACCGTTTCGACTTCTCAAGTTCTCTCTTCCATGTAGATTTATCAGCTATCTTTTTACGTCCTCTTCTGTTTGGTGCCAAAACAACTTCTTGTTCTTGATACTCCATGATAATTTTAATAGAAAATACCTCGTTTTTAAAAGCCTGCAGTATCTGAAGAAAGCAACGCGTGCATGCACTTCGACAGTATTATGCGTACTGGCACTCAAGATGGCGGCTTTTGCAAAAGTCACCACGCAACTTAGCGTCGTTTGCAAGTTAATACAAACTTAGCGATTTTTGAAAGTGGACTGCCGATCAACATAACGACTTTTGCAAAAGTATTGAGATTTCAATCCCATTTTATTCTTATCATAGCGAGTTTTAACACAGTATATTAAATGCTGACGTTAATATTTTAAATCCTTAACCGATTGGCGCCATTGGATAAAAAATGTTTTTTTTTTAACATAACGTGGTTTGCAAGTGGACTACTCAATTTTGTACTGATCGCGGAATTGGCGGTGCAAGAAAATCTTGAAAGCCCTCTTAAATAAAAAAAACATAAATATCTGTACTGTGAACTCACCAACTTTATTTTTTCGTTCAGCTGTGAAATTCTCGTAATCAGGAAATAAAACTTTTGATATGTCTTCCCAGGCTTTTGTTTTTAAATTTTTATTTTTAAAATCTACGTTTGACTTGTCCCATATAATTTCCCTTTCCTGTATCAATGTAATCAAGTAATCTATGTCAATTTCTTCAATGGTATTCATTTTACCCTGCAAATAAAACTAATTACCCTGCAAATAAAACTAAATACAAAAACGTAAACGTAAAACGAAATGAGCTTCCGTGTATCCTCTCTGTCAACGCACAAGCAACTGAGCGCTGACGCTCCGACGTCGCACGAGTAAACCCCCTCCCGCTTCGTCTCGGGGGCTGCTGTCCGTCATGTGTGCGTTGCGACGACGCAGCGCGCCGTGTGAACACCTTGGTTATTTGTATGTAAAACAACGCAGTGGTAGCGCTGCGTCGACGCAACGCTGACGCAACGCGCCGTGTGGACTGGCTCTTACTTTGGGGCTAGATGGCGACGTGTGCGTTGTCGTAATATATATTTTTTTATTTTTTTTTCTTTAAATTATTTACAAAAATTTTCTGACTGAAAAATATGAACCATCATCTTTATCAATAGCATATACCTGTCTCTCAAACGTCAGGATGATCAATTATCCAGCTCTTGGCGGTTTTAACACTTCGAAACCCTTTGTTATAATATTACTATGAAAATTGTCAACATTTTGCGTAATAAAATATGTCATTAATTGATAACACAATAGGTTTTTAGTTTGTTACCCAATTCCCGCTAAGTATTCCGTTGACAATAAAAAAATGATTGAAAATATTCATTTTTATTTTATTAGTTAGTGCGACAATGAAACACGTGTTAATTAAAATAAAAATAATGAATCCCATAAAAATAAAGTCTGAGTGTGTATGCCTGACGTATTTTTTTTGTGGCCCTTAACCACGCGTGTCGATTTAGTCGCTAATTTCCATAAAGCTAAGTACACACACCCGTACATGATACACGACCAGGCCCAATCTATGTCAGGAAAATTACCCCATGCGGAACTCAGGCAGTGGCATGCAAAGAGGGTATGCACAGGGTAGCAAGATGATATAAAATGAGGAAAATGTCCAGTACGAGTTATAAAAACTTAAGGGTAGGCTTTTTATGACTCTTATAAAGCCTATCGTTAAGTTTTTCATAACTCGTAATGGTGATTTTTTAATTCTTTATGCACGCCTTTGTGCGGAAATGAGTCATAATTTGTTATTCTTAGCTATAAATTTAACCTATTACCGGCCCACTACAGGGTACGGGTCTACTCTTAGAAGAAGAAGCTGACAAAGTGCGGATTGGTAGACTTCAGACACGGTGGAGAACTTTATGGAGAACTCTCAGGCAGGTTTCCTCATGATGTTTTCCTTCACCGTTAGTTAATTATCCTAACAATTATTCATTGTAAAGTCAACATCTCCTGAGGATTCTCAGGTTCCGGAGCGAAACGTGCGTAGACGGAATATTGCAGAAGATATGTTTGGTGTGGAGTATAAGGATTCAAGAAATTATAAATTACATACAGATTCTCCTGCTTTTCGCGGACTATAGCAAAATAAGCTTAATTTTCATAGACTTAACGTTTCAAACGTGCTTTTAGAAATAAAGTAATTTCAAATTTGAATTTGATTTTGAAACCGACCAAGAATTTTTCTAAAAGTTAATATTTAATAAGAAATGCACCTAAACCTAAACTTTTAGCCGTGTCGGCATCAGTTCAGTTGTCAACCACCACTCCATTTCCCGCGGGGGACTTAGGAGGCGGCCAAGTTAATATAACGAACAGCAATGTTTTCTGTAAGTACTACTACTGCCATCTACTGTGATCACTAATCGACACAGAGGCGTTTTGTCTTGTGGTAGACGGTTATTGGCTGAAGAAGTTGATGAAGTTGATGTAACTTAAAACTGTGTAATCTTGTCTCGATCCATACAAGTTTCCGCGATTACCTGTGAGTATTCTAACCGCCTGTCTCATAGCCCGAGTTTCATGGTCGGATACGGCTCTTGAATTAAAACGGCGCGCACCGACGCACTCGCGTTATCATTAATTTGTGATTGATTGAACAAACCGTGACGGCTGATCCATGCTTAGGTTATAAATGCGAAATTGTATCTGTTTGCTTGTTACATATTTTTGTCTAATTTTTTGCACCGTAATTGATAAAATTTTGCTTGCATCCTGGAGAATTTAAACTACGCTGATGAAGTCGCGGGCAATTGCTAGTAAATTATAATTGGACTAAGTTAAACGAAAGGGCCTTAAGAATAAATGTGGCATAACGTCGCATTAGTTGCTATTCAGATATTTGTATATCCGGATTCTCACAGTTTGGCAGCTAACCTTTGTCGGTAACGATCTACAACCAAAGCTTCCCGCTAGACCAGGGCAAAGAAATTTTAAAGTTTTAAACACCCATTGCTCTTGCCGGGCATCGAGCCCGGGACCTCCCATAGCTTATAAGGTCGTAGCGCTCACCACTGCGAAAGTTAGTCGACAAAAGGGAGTTTCTTAATATACCTACCGAATGATAAATTATTTTCTTTTATATTTCAAACTAAATGAAATGGTTTTTATTTGTTATTTTGCTATCTGCAAAAGTCCAAGTCGTAATGAATTTATTGAATCCTTGGTTGAAACAATTAAAAGATTTGATTAACCGCGGGTCAGTCATCTAATTTATGCCCCTCGGACAGTTTCCATTAATTTGTGTCAAACGCATTGTATTGGTACATGCATATCATGATACTGGAAACGACTGCTTGGGTTTAAATTATCTTAAAACTATTGAGTTCGAGATTAGGTAATACAGGAGGTTAACTTCCAACGCCCAAACAATATTAAAACATAATATTGAATTATATTCCTTTTTATTTTTAGGACGTCAAGATATTATTTTTCTATAGTGCCATAATAAATTGTCATATTAAATTTATACTGCTCTGAGCGAAAGGCGTAAGCCCCTAGTCGTTTTCTAAATATAACTTTGTTAAGTACTTATTAAAAGTAAAATTTAAAAAAAAACAAAGTGTGAAAACGACTATTTTAAATTATAGTTTTCTGTTATTCTTTCCACGGGGCAGGGTAATTATTAATAATAATAAAAAACTACAATATCGCTGACTACTAGAGGCTGTAATACATATTTTATGTTGATTCAAAGAGAGTGAAACTGCGGGAAAATTCCTTTTACATATCTAAATAACTGACTTAAACATAATATGTTATTTTTTAGTCAGTTATTAGAAAGATATAGGACTGAAAAGGGAAGGTGCCTGAAAATTAAAGGTGTCCAAAAATACAACTTATATCACATTTGTTATTCATATTATAGTTATTTATTGTAATATGTATTTAAAAAAAAAAGGTTATAACTAGTTTTAACTTTTAAGCTATACACTCTAGGTCACTTCTAGTTTCCAACACGTTTGTGAATAAACAAGGGTAAAGTCGTTAAATGCGTTCGGAAATTCGATTTAAATTAATCAACTTTTCAACATGTTCGAGTCATTGCTTATTTTATTTTAATTACTTTTAAATGAGTGTAGGTGTGGATTTGTACTTAAAGCAAAAACAAATACGTTCGGACACTTCATCTTGTTGAAATAAAACGAATACAGATTAATTATTTTGTTGTATCAATTAATTTAAATTGATTTTATTTATTCAGTACCAAATCAAGTAATAAAGGGACAAAAAACCCCGATATGATTTTCCACCAAGCTTATAAAAAAGCGTGTAGAAAAATCCTTTTATAATATTAAGGAATATATAAACAAAATAAAGCTTGAGTATGATTTATCTGCACAAACAACTTCATAGCATACTTCATTGACTTAGTAAGATGATGATAACACACTAAAACGAGGGTTGTGGGCTTTTACTTAGTCCAGACGAATGTAGTATATTCTGTGTGGTAGCACTAATCGTGCCGAAAATGAAATGAAATGAAATGAAATGAAAATGAAAATTTATTTGTTCACATAAAACAATAGCAGATAAGGCGGAGAACTTCTGTTAAGTTTAAAACCTGTGCCAGAAGATCTCGCTCTTCCATTACAAAACACATTTTTATCTCAATTTATTTATATAATACTTTTTTTTTTTTTTTTTTACTTTTTCTGACATGCGAGTAAAACATGCAGTGTGAGTGCGATTATGTTATGTGTACGTGCGCGCGCGCGCGCGCGCGCGTGTGTGTGTGTGTGTGTGTGTGTGTGTGTGTGTGTGTGTGTGTGTGTGTGTGTGTGTGTGTGTGCGCGAGTGTGCGCGCGTGTTTGTGTATGTGTGAGAACGTGCTTGCGTGCGCGCGTGCGTGTATATGCGTGAGGCTGATTATTACTTAAGTAATAAACCTTATTGTTTAATAAATTTAATGACTTACTTTATCAGTTGCAAAAGGAGTTCAGTTTCTTCATATGTTAGTGATTGTAACCATTGAGTAATTTTTGTGAAAAGAAATGAAAAGCATTAGAAGATCAAAAGAAATGTATACAAGCCATGAAACCTCACATTTCGAGGGGCCTCGTACTTAGATTCATGCCGACCGCTGTTACAAAGGTTGCGCATTTTCCCCCTTCCGTGCATGTATATCTTTGAAATCAGCACATTTTTCAAGCGAAATGACCATCTTTTATCAAAGCGGAATTTTGATACGAGGAATACTAGACACGTTACCAGATTGGTTGGATTGGATTTGGAGGTTAACCCAACTCTGCTTTCTACCTCATAAGTAACTACGCTATGTGCTTCAAAATATATAACAATTTGCCTCCACCTCAACGCTTTAGGATTGATCCCTGGCTGTGGTTATTGAATAGGTGTTATTAGTCAGTAAATGAAATGTTGGCTATTAATAAAGTCACAGTCAAAGTCAAAAATATCTTTATTCAAGTAGGCTCATAGGTGGCCCTTTTGATGTAACAGTCAGATTAACGTCGAACCGAGCCGAGGTCCGAGTCCTCGCAGGAGGCACCCTCGGGTCGACGTCTCCCATACTCCCCCCGATGTCGTCGAGCCCTGGGGCTCTTCTCATGGCGAGCTTTCGCGCTCGCCCCACTCCCCCGGTGACGCCGTAGCAACCCCTTAGGTGGTTATCGGCAAGTGTCCTTCCGAAAAAGCAAAAAACCTTTTGATGTGTACATGAGAATTACACGGTAGTGAGATGACGGAGATAACCTTATTCGTAAACCTAAAATTAAAGCTACGAGGGTTCCAAACGCGTCCTGGTCTAAAAAGAAGCCCACAACAAACTTAGCCGGTAGTTTTTTTTTTATTATCACCATCTCACATTGTCATTTAAAATTATTAGAAGAGCAACCTGGTTACAGTAATAATAATTCACACCCAATCTTTTTTATCGATTTCGTAGTCCTTTATACTATAATAAGACTTCTCTATAAGCTTACGTTTAATACAAACTTTGAACATTTTAAGAGACATCGCCAAGATGTCAAAAAAATAATAATTCACTTAATACACAATAAAATATACAATTAAATCATCTTACTCACATCCTGGGGTAGCTGGAAGAGATCTCTTATAGAGATAAGCTTTCCTTTGTACACTTCATGTATCTTATGTTCAGAATCACAATTTATGGTACATAAATAATAAATAAATAAATAAATAAATAATATTATTTATTACAAGTAAAAATTTTATTTTAAATCAAAATAAATTTGAACAAAAACATTTATTATAATTTACATTATTATTTAAATGAGATATTATATAATATTTTTTTGTTTTAGTTAAGAGACATGTGCGTTATGCTTTAATATTATTTTTTTATATTTAACTATTTTTTATCTCTTGGACACCTGAAATGGCATGTTTGACCTTTTTTTAGCTCATATAAAACAATTGTATGTTAACAGTTTATGCAATATATGAATTACGTATAATGAATACACGCTGGAAGAGACCTTATATTACTTATGGCTGTACTAAATACTTACGGCATTTAGGTTGTTATTTTGATTAGTGGTTATCTTAGCAATCTTACCCAATTAAATAAATATCACCTTTAGTTTACACACCTCACGCCACACCTTACAAGTAAGTAAGGTTAATTAATGTTTGTTGCTATGTTGATATTAGTTTTCCGCTATCTTAAATATAAACCTCATTGTTGATATACTCCAGTTTTATTAGCATTTTATTGGAGAGAGTAATAATTAACTGTAGATAAATGAAATTTTATTATAAGATTGATTTACGTAAGTGCAATAATATACTAATACCTCCCGCTTCTAAGATGTTGTTCATATATATAGTCAACTGAAACTGCCGGAGATTCTAATTCGGCACAGTGATCGCTACTTGTGTTAGTTTACAAACTTCGAACCTGTGGTTTTATTTTCAACAATTTTCGCAGCCTTCCCCATGTCCGACCCGCAGAACTGTAGTAGGTAGGTGTATGCAAACTAAATTGGACTTTAACTGGTCTGTATTAAACAATTTCGCTTCGCAAGTTTAATGTTAATGTTTCGGACAGCGACGCTAGATGAAGTTCGGAAATTTGTCCGCAAATTGACCGCACTTGGAAAACAATCAACGCACAAACTTTGGTGAATTTGTTTTGATGCGGTCGCTTTGTCATTGTTTATGTTAAGAGTACTTTATTAGTCTATGAGTTCCTGGTACCATTGTTTGTCTCGTGCGACTCAATTTTAACCCTCAGATGTATAATGAGTATTCAGAAACAACATAATATACTATAATAAACGTTATTATTGACCTTATTTCTGACAAAATCGTTATCCGCTATGCAAAATTAAATAAAATTATCTAGACAGAGTTAACTCTAACAGAAATTTGCAGTAGGTAAGAATAACTGATAATTTTGTTCATTTTTTTGCTACTAAAAATTCCTAAAATTTCGGAAACTGACATGTGTTCAGAGTATAACAACGCATTGCATACAATAATGGCTGAATGAGGATTCTGCATGTTCTTATTTCAATGCCATAATTTAAAGTCTATGAAATGAACATAGCATTTGTTGACCACCTTATAAAGTCAGACGCACAGATGTGCGACAGGCGCAATATTAAAACTGTAAAGTTGAATACCTAAAAAAGTTACTGTAAAATCTATTCCGGTAATAAAGTTTTTTCAAATTCACGTTGAATTCGCACCAGACTTGGAGCATAACAAAATAAAATTTTAAAATTTCATGAGCGTTTCCGCATAAAAGGGAAACGCGATAAAATCTTTAAAATTTTAGAACTAACATAAAAGCGAGACGAAACACGGACCTTGCAGTAAAAGCTATACCGATACCGTGGATTCTCTCGGATCCTATCAAAAGTTTTATTGCCCGAGGCTTTTGTCCCGCTCTAGCGCGGTAGTAAAGAGAGAGATATGATCTTTTTCAGGAATTCATTGTCGTTGCTAGTTTTATGGGTCTCGTGGAGCATGGCATATTTTTATTGCCTCTCGTAGATTGAAAAGCTTCTGAGCATCGTTGTGTAGAATCAGGATATCCGGATTAAATAAGACAGTATAGTTATAAAGGGATTCATGATTTAGTTTCTGTTCAACATTATTTAAGTAATACAATTCTTGCATACAATTCTACGATAAACTATCCATTGACATTTTGGAGATGTCTCTTAAAAAGTTCAAAGTTTGTATTAAACGGAAGCTTACAGAAAAATTCTATTATAGTATAAAGGACTACGTAATCGATAAAAAAGCTTGGGTGTGAATTATGGCACCCCTAACCAGTTTGCTCTTCTAATAATTTTAAATGACAATGTGAGATGGAAAAAAAAGACACCCTTTCTTGGTGACACCCGTCGCCAAGAAAAAGGCAAACCCTGATCAATAACCTAGTGCATGCTACTGCTTTAATGGTAGCGGAAAACATCGTTATTAAACCGGCATGAGAGTTCTCTGAATTAAAAATATCTAAATCCTTCTCAATCAGAGAGGAGACGTGTTAAACATTCCGCATTAGGAATATTTTAGTAGGTTGATAATGGGTAAGTCGAGATAATCAAAGTGTTGATGTTTAGGAAAACTTGCAGGGACTTAATTTAAAATTGCCGATTCGATTTGACTTCATAAAACGGCTTGTTTATTAAAGGCGGCTGCTGCAGTGGAAAAGTTTATATGCAATTTCCGCAAGCGAATCTCGTAAATATATTCAAGACTATAAAAATGGGACGCATTCG
This sequence comes from Pararge aegeria, assembly GCF_905163445.1. NCBI lineage: Eukaryota > Metazoa > Arthropoda > Insecta > Lepidoptera > Nymphalidae > Pararge > Pararge aegeria. The sequence continues at coordinate 6,638,821 of NC_053198.1, forward strand.
GCTATAATGTTTTACACCGGCGTATAACTCTGCGTAAGCTACGGTTACATCGCTGATCTAGTCGAGTTTATTAACTGTTCTCTTGCTTAGAATATTTATGAATTTAACACGTAAAATTACTACCATCTTCACTTACCAATGGCAGTGGCGTGCATAGAGGGTATGCACAGGGTATGCAGATGATATAAAGTGAAGAAAACTTCCAATACGCGTTATAAATGCTTAATGGTAACGGCTATGGTATGGTATGCTTAATGGCTTTTTATCACTCTTACAATGCCTATCCTTAGGTTTTTTAAAACTCGTACTGGAGGATTTTCTTCATTTTATATATTCTGCCTACCCTGTACATACCCTCTATGCACGCCACTGCCCAATGGGTACGGTGAGATTGAGTATAAAATACCAGTTTGCTAGATAGCTTAGATTACTAGATAAAAATAACAATCAGTTTTGTAGAAGCGTAAAAACTGCATGACGCCAGTAACGTTAACGAAAGTTTTTGTAATAGCATCTACCGGTAATGGATATTGAATTTCCTCGTTTAATTAAATTAAGAACAACAAAACGCAATTCCGTTATAAGTTTGCTGCAGATACTAATCATTGAATTAAATAGGACCAAACTAACTCTTTAAAAAAAACAACTCACATTTTTTTTGGTATATGCGTATATAATTAGTATAACCTTCTTTATCTTTATGTAAATCGCTCGAAAAGTAGGTTAACAAATAACGTACCTATTGTGAAAATGAAAAGGAAATAATGTAAAAGCGCATGTTTATTTGTGGCCACATGTACCCACGCGATTTTATGTTTGTTCTCAGAGAAATCGCATTCGTAGAATAATATTTCTTCACTGACAGTTACCATTATGGAGAAACCGAATGTTAAAAGGTTATTAGTTTTTGGTAAACGTTCCAAGTTCATAAAACTAGTATTAAAGTCGTTTTAGCGTTCAATTAATTTACCACTTTGTGCGTTGTTAAAAGCGGTGATACTTAGGTAAGAGCTTCGGCTTCCCTCACCTTGATCCTTTCGGAGTTATATGTGTTGCGTTTGGCCAGAATGGTGGGCTACGACTTAAAAGGGTTAGGTTTAATAGGTTTTAATATATTTTTTTTTTATATTCTACGACAATATCATCTACACACATCGCCATCTAGCCCCAAAGTAAGCGTAGCTTGTGTTATGGGTACTGTGATAGCTGCTGAATATTTTTTATGAATATAATACACATAAATATTTATAATATACAGTTAAACACCCAGACACTGAAAAACATTCATGTTCATCACACAAACATTTTCCAATTGTGGGAATCGAACCCACGACCTTGGACTCAGATAGCAGGGACGCTGCACACTGAGCCACTCGGCCGTCAAAAGGCCATCATTATAGCCAATATAACGAGCAATAAAACATTTAGCTTTAGGTTTAAGTTGGCGAAAGAAGTTACACCACCCCCTTACAATTATGTAAACATATATGTTTGAACGCTTCATAAGTGCCTGTGATAGGCCTACATGAATAAAGAAATTTTGAATTTGAATTAAAATTTTATAATTTTAATAGTAATACTTCATCCAAATAAATACTTTAGCGTTCCTGTTATTTAAATTAATCAATATTTTTTTTCTGTTACAAATTGTTTGAAAGTTATCGATAAGGATTTTAACATAGAGTACGGCGGCGCGGAGAAAGACAAGTCAGGGTGCTACGAGAGAAAACCACTGTTTACTCTCAACAATAGGAATTCCAACGCAGACAAAGTCGCGGGCATCCGTTAATTATACATTTTGAGGTTATGTACCTTAAATGAGGGGTTTGCTGCTGACCGCTGAGGAGTTCTGTCCTCTATCTCTTAATGTCGGGATAAAAAGTACCCTATATTACTTCTAATACTTCCAAGAATATGTGTACAAAGTTTCATGAGGATCGGTTAAGTAGTTTTTGCGTGAAAGCGTAACAAACAAACTTACATTGACATTTATAATATTATAAGTAGGGATAAGAACTACCTTAGGTACTACCTCCCCGGATACTACTTCGTAAATGAGCTAAGTATGATCATACTGAGTACTTAGCGCTGCGACACGCGAACGAGCTAATGACTAATTTGTTTTTTTTAATTTATTCTACATGTTTGTTTTCGTTCGCGGTGCTAGATTCGTCAAGTTTATGTCACTGATGATAATGTTTTACTCCTCTAACCTTGATCATGACCTGCGCTCGTGTAGTTAATGAATGGGCAATTGAACACCGTATCCCTGACCTTTGTGATCATGTGCATATGAATATTAGACCAAAGAAATCGATTCCGTCTGTGAAGTTAATACTGTCTCGTCAGTAGTAATATTTTAGTAGAGGATTTTGATTTCGATTGGTTTTTTTTCATTAATATGTGACGGTAGAGTGGCGCAGTGGGCAGTGACCCTGCTTTCTGAGTCCAAGACTGGGTTCGATTCCCACAACTGAAAAATGTTTGTGTGATGTTTCTATATATATTAATAAGTATTTTTGAGAGAGAGAGAGAGTGTTCTCTGGAGCTATTCGATCTGGTTAAACCATCTCCTTTCTACCATCGAACTGCGAGGTAACGAAAGAATCTGGACCGTTACGTTGTTGAAATACCATCAACGCGTACGAAGCGTTTTGCTTCTTCCTTTCTGATCCACACCGCAAAGGCCTGGAAAGCCCTCCCATCTTCCGTCTTTCCCGATGCCTTCATTTCAAGAGTGAATAGGCATCTTCTAGTCAAGCGCGCTTCATCTTAGGCTGCATCATCAATTACCATCATGTGTTATTGCAGTCAAGCACTTGTCTATATAGTTAAAAAAAAAATACATTATTCATAAAAAAATATTCATCAGTTATCTTAGACCCACAATATCTTATACTCTCATGTCTCTCTTAACCGTTTTTCTCCTTGTAACTGACAATATAGTTTTCTATTCGCAAGTTGTGGCATTCTTTAAGTGGGTCTACAATATTACATTTATATGTTTTTTCATTTTCTGTTTAGTTTTATAAGAGTTGTTGTTGTAACCTGTTGATTGTCCATTAAATAAATAAAAAATTGGTTGCCTGTAAAGTCGGTATACGGGCGAAAGTTTTACGTGACAACGACTTTGAGTGGTAAAATAATTTTAATGTGAATATTCATTCGTATAGTAGGAAGAAGGATGAAATAATAGTAACAATTTAAAACATTTATTTATACAAAGAATTATATTTAAAACATTAATTTATACAAAGAATCTCGCACTGAATTTCATATTAACAAAATTTTATTTTTACCTTTACACATACATACGTATTTATATACAAATATACATACAATAACTTGCAATACATTTGCGTACAATGAAACAGCGTTTACTACAAAGGGACGCGTGCCTTTCACTTTTTATGTCTGTCTCTCTCGCTCGTAGGCGGGCGCGTGCCTCTCACTCGCTCTCATTGTGAGCGCATAACGTGAGCGGAGCGTAACGCAGTTTCTTGAAGTGTCACCCGGCAAACCAATTTATAAGACGTTGTCACGACAATAAATAAGCACCCGAACGGCTTGGGAACATGATATTTTTCACTGTCCAAACTGAACTTACAAATGGATTCTATTAGCTGTTTTATTGTTTCAAGTAACTATTAATATATACTATAATGCAAGTTTTCCAACACCGGTATTGGAAAATAAATTTCTCTGTTACACTCATAAGCTGGTTTATAGAGTGTCCTCATACTTAAGTTACTTTAATATCTTCCAATGTGAGCTGAAATTATAGTTTAAACGCAAAACACCCCCGAAAAACAGTGTGTGTCCAAGCGTATTCGACGTTTGTTTTCCCAAACGTCAAAGCTGCCCGAATATTTGCGTTCGAGAGCACTTTAATTAAACTAAGGTGGAACGATGAACGTTAAATGTAGACGGCGTCCATTGTAAATTCCTCCAACGTTTCAGTTTCATGGCTTTAGTTGGAAAACGTTGGACTTTTATGAGCAATTTCGGTTCAGACGTTTTGTTATATTACCAATGCTTTTAAGGCTGCACCTCGCTCCGGTAAACATATGTGCAGTTTATGGGCCACTAGTTTATGGAAAATGTGCAATAACGGACGGTTAACGTTGTATGAAATGCGCTGTTCGTCTTGACAGATGCGCCTATTCAACTATTGGGAAACCGCGGCCAGTGAAACGAATTGCCTGTTGTGGGTTATTGCTTAATTTTATCGACTGTAGTGATTGATGGTAAGGCTCAGTTTTTCAGAAGTTCTTTCTTCGTTTCGTTGTTGCTTTAGGCACTAGCTGTTTTTCACCATTTTTACCATTGATACTTTGCATGGTTTGGTTGGTGTAACCTAGTTTTGTTGAATTAGCATCAACACGTACGAAGCGTTTTGCTTCTTCCTTTCTGATCTGCACCGCAAAGGCCTGGAATGCCCTCCCATCCTTCGTCTGCCCGGATACCAATAATCTGGGTACTTTCAAATCAAGATTGAATAGGCACGAAACGTTTTTTATCCACGTTTCTGATACGTGCCGCTAAGATGTGGAACGCCCTTCCGGTAACTGTGTTTCCTGCCACGTATAATTTAAGTACCTTCAAGGCTAGAGTGAATAGGCTTTTTCTAGGCAAGCGTGCTCCAACCTAGACCTCATCATTGCTTTCTAACGGGCATGATTGTCGTCAAACGCTGGCCTATCGTTAATAAAAAAAAAAAAAAGCATCTTCTAGGCAAGCGAACCCCATCTTATGCTGCATCACTGACTGCAGGTGTGACTGCAGTCAAGCACTTGTCTATATAAAAAAATAATCTTATAAAAATGCATTGTTGGACTATTTTATGTATAATATGCAATAACGGACGGTTAACGTTGTATGAAATGCTCTGTTCGTCTTGACAGATGCGCCTATTCTACTATTGGGAAACCGCGGCCTGTGAAACGAATAGCCTGTTGTGGATTACTGCTTAATTTTATCGTCTGTAGTGAAAGACGGTACTAAGGATCAGTTTGTGAAAGACGGTACTAATGATCAGTTTTTCAGGAGCTCTTTCTTGATTTAATTCATAGCGTAAGGTAAGTTGGGCTGTTGTTTTTAGAAACTAGCTCTATTTCACCATTTTTACAATTGATATTTTGCATTGTTGTACTAGTTTATGAAAAACATGTAGTAATTAATGGATAATATTGCATGATATTCGGTAAGACGTCTTGACAGATGTGCCTATTCAACTATTGGGAAACCGCGGCTAGTAAAACGATTTTTTTCGACTGTAGTGAAAGACTGTATTAAGGCTCATTTTTTCAATTGCTCTTTCTTGACGTAATTTAAAGTGAAAGATAAGTTAGGCTGTTGATTTACGCACTAGCAGTATTTCACCATTTTTACCATTGGTATTTTGCATTGTTGAACTAGTTTATGAAATATATAGAATAGAATAGAAGAAGTCTTTATTGCACATAAAAATAGCAAGCTAGGTTAACAAAACAAACGATAATACAAAATATATGCGCAAATGCGAATACATTATCGCTTGAAGCGATCTTCTCCAGACAACCTTTGGTTGAAGAAACATATTTCATAAAACGCATAAAATATGCATATTATTATAAAATATGCAGTAATGGATGGTTAATATTGTATGCAGTGGCGTGCACTTCATACATGCACAAAAGCTATGCTTACCCTAAAATTGATATATAACTCGTATAGCAGGAGGATTTTTGCCGTTTTATGCTATTTTCCTGCTGTATGCATACCCTGGTAAGAAACCAAATGCACGCCACTGATTGTATGGTATGCCCTAAGACGTCCTGACAAATGCGCCTATTCAAATATTGGGAAACCGCGACCAGTGAAACGAGAATAACTCTGTAAAATTATTGATTTAAGTTAACTAATTTTGCAGGGCTCTGTTTTTCAGCAGATCTATCAATTATCAAATATTTTTTACTAACTTTTTTTAAACATTACCCCGATAAAGATGGTATCACCACTTGGTGTGATTGTAATCAGGGGCCGCAGGCTTGCAGGCTTGCAGGGTTCCCACGGAAGATGGCACTACACCTCTGATCTTACCATACACCATAGGCATTTTAAATGTGGAGTTAACTTTTTTTATAAATATTCGTCCACAAACAAACAAACTCAACTTCTTTTTCTCGATCATTGCGCCACATAACCCTTTAAATTCAAAGCAGAAAGTATCGATCAAGGCTCGTCCATATAAATTCCGCGAACCAGTTCTCGTATAATGCCATCAATAAATAAACAGACTGTTAGACTATGGAGTCATTACGAACGCATGTGGAATATACTTTACTCTCATCAACCTCAATCCCACAGCTAGGCAAAGGTTTTGTTCTCTTTTTTTTATTTATTTATTTCAAACACAAAACAGATCATGACATAACATAAACTTAAGAACAACAAGCAATTAAATAAAACTAGCCAATCGCCACAACATACGTGTATAAATGTAGCCGATAGATGTGACGGAGTCGTTCTAGGATATGTTTGCTAAAAACCCTTTTCTCTGAAGGACTAGAGTGTTCAATCAATAAGCTGCTGCAATGCGGTGTGGTGGGCCTGAAATATTATTATCGTGCCCGACTGCAACTTGCTCTCCTAAGCAAGGCGGTAAACAGTAATTTCCTTATCGCAGTAGTAGTAGAGTATTGATAGAGGTCTACCTGGGAAACACTACCGCTTTGGTTATTTAATCAAAGAAGCATTGCTACAATGCTGTGTTCCAGTTTGAAGTGCGCGGTTGCCGGTGTAATTACAGCCACATGAACCCTAACAGCGATTCGCGAAGCTGAAGTGGCAATGGGCGGGGCACATAGCTCGGAGAACCGATGGACGTTGGGATTCCAAGGTGTTGGAGTGGCAATCCCGCACCGGTAAACGCAGCGATGGTCGACCCCCAACCAGGTGGACAGACGGCATCCAGCGAATTGCGGGGAGCCGCTGTATACAAGCGGCTTAGAATCGTGGCGTTTGGAACGCCCTACAAAAGAATTATGTCCAGCAGTGGACGTCAATCGGTTGTTTTGATGATGATGAAGCTGAACAGCTTCGCCGCAGGTTGATCGACACAGGGCTGCACTATAAAGGGCGTGCCCCTGTCCGGCTTACTGTTGCCCTGTTTATAAGCAATAGTTTCCACTTACATCACTCTTAGTCCTTCAATTATAAAAAACAATCCGGGATAAATAAATAAATGAATAATAAATAAATATACTACGACAATACACACGTCGCCATCTAGCCCCAAAGTAAGCGTAGCTTGTGTTATGGGTACTTATAATACACAGATAAACACCCAGACACTGAAAAACATTCATGTTCATCACACAAACATTTTCCAGTTGTGGTAATCGAACCCACGGCCTAGGACGCAGAAAGCCGGGTCTCTGCCCACTGCGCCACTCGGCCGTCAAAACTAACTGAGATACTGAGATAACTAACTGAGAGCCTGCCAATTCGCACTTGGTCAGCGCAGTACCCTTCTCATTCTGAGACGAGACCTGTCCACTGTAATAGATTGATGATTATGATGGTGATGACAGAAATAACCCCATTAGGTACCAAACAATTGTTGGCCCGAGCCGGAAATCGAACCCCCACTAAAACAAAACATGCTTACAACTAACCAACGAGGAGTTAAGACTATATAGTCATTATCAATGCCTATGGAGTGTAATATGTACTCGTAAAGTTTACGATTACCTACTCGAGAAATTTTTTTATTTCCACACTGTTGTATAACTCCCAATTAGGACCTGAGCACACTGCGCTGAAAACGTCATAAATGGAGCTTTACGAGTGGCTCGGATAGGTTCTAATAAACTTAGTGTTTAGTGCTGACTTCGCACGGTTTAAGACTGGAACAATTACTTGGACAAAATGGTGCCGGTTGTGTATTGTGAGGCGCTGACAATTTTCCATGAACTTTATTGCTTAGCTAGCAGGTCCCTGTGACTTTGTCTCAGTGCGAGAGTATTTTTAAATGTTTGAAGACCTATCGTAATTAGCTAAGTACGTATAGCTGTCTTTTCTTTAAAATCGTGTGCAATAAGGATTGGAAAGATACTAGTGAACGAATGAATGATTTATATATTTCTCCACATTACCTATATTAGTTCAAATTATTACAGTGGCGTGCATAGAGGGTATGCACGGGGTATGCAGACGATATAAAATGCAGAAAATCTCCGGTACGTATTATAAATACTTAAAGGTGGACTTTTTATACAATGCCTATCCTTAAGTTTTTTGTAACTCGTACTGGAGATTTTCTTCAATTTATATCATCTGCATACCCTGTGCATATCCTCTATGCACGCCACAGAGCACAATATAATGTTGCTTACACAGTTATAATGTAGGGACTGATGCTTGAACTAGTTAAAGCCTGTGTCTCAAGCCACCAGGCCCATTCCCCAAGAAAAACAGATACAAGGATAAATGTAATAGAGGTTAAGTAATGATAGTGTACGCCATTTTGTTTTAAGATTCCTAATAATTTGTTGTTAACTATTGCCCTGCTTTGGACGTTCATAAGCTGAGGATGCGATAGCGACCTTTTTCAGACCACATTGTTAAAAGTACCTAGTTTTACACTGTTAGGTTTGTGTACCCAAATAATAGCTCGCTTTTATCTTGCAAAGTCAAAGTCAAAGTCAAATATTTCTTTATTCAAATAGGCACATAGATGACACTTTTGATGCGTTGATTCAAATTGTACATAGCAGTGAGTAGTGATGGCGATAACTAAAGCTTCGAGGGTTCCAAACGCTTGCTTTTCAGGTAGGACTTATATATATTTATGTTTAGTGAGGGGAAGCCTTCCATTGCCACACTGGTGATCAGTCCTCTGTAAGGACTATTCCACACTATTCCCCGTTTGAGTCACAGGTTTACTGGTGTACCGGCAGCATCCCCCCCGGAAACCAGTCTCTTTTGTGAACCTCACGATATCTCCTATAGAGAGATTTGCCAGGTCTTCTTCACTCATTCTGTCCTTACCTTGTAGTTCCCATATTACCATCGCGTACATGAGGCACTCAGCTACGTAATGAAAACTGGTTTCCACGTCACCACACTCTGGACAGAATGGATCGTCTGCAATTCAGCCGGTAGGGCTTACTAAAACGAGAAACTTATAAGCTTTGGATTTTTAACGTACAATTTTACACTAACATCTGATTAAAGCAATTCTCACCATACAAATAACTATATAGTCGGGATAAAACATTTCCAATAAACGTACTGTGTGCAGTAAACGCGTATTCGACACATAAATCGTGCTTTCCGCTAAAAAGTCACGCGCCCGAACTAAGGCTCATAAACTTCAGCCACTCCGCACTCCGGGCATCTTTTACGGCATTGAATTTCGAGACTAAAAGTTCTAGTTAAAGGCATTAAAAGGAAAACTTCTTTTATTAGCTCCACTTTAATGGGGGGAGGCGCGGATTTTATAACGGCAGTTAATAAGTTGCTTAATTATCATACTATCACGTTTTTCCGTCTTTGTAAAACTATATAAATATTTTAAATGTTATTTTATTAATGCGTTATTACCTACTTGGAGAAAATACAAATGTTTGATTTAAAAAATTATGATATTATAATTATATTTGACGACCTGTGGCGCAACGGTTATCGCTGTGAAATTAAGTAGGACTTCACGGGTTCGATTCCTGGCAGGGGCATTTGGGATTTTACAATTTCTGAATTTTCTCTGGTCTGGTGTGGTTGCTGTGGCTTTGACCGTGGCTAGTTACCACCCTACTGACAAAGACGTGCCGCTTAGCTTACTTGTAGTGGACAAAAAAAAAAATAATAATTTGACGGCTGATTGACACAGTGGGCAGCGCCTGACCCGCCAGACCCTGCTTTTTTAATCCGAGGTTGTGGATTCGATTCCCAAAACTGAAATATGTTTGTATGATGAACACGAATGCTTTTCAGTGTATGTGTTTATCTGTAGGTATATCATAATTATTTATTTAAATAATTCATCAGTGATTTTAGTAGATACTTATAATACAAGTAACTACTAACCTACGCTTACTTTAGGGCTCCATGACGATATTTGTACCGTTGTAATATATTAATTTATTACATATTTCCGGTAATCGCGAATGGAGCGTTTACCGATGCTGAATTATGATATACATTTAATAGATCTTCATCAAATTGCAATGTGCCCACCTCTGAGATATAACAGACCAAACAAAAAATTTATCATTGGTTAATATTTTGCGGAATCAACAAATATACAAAAAAAGTCAGTCCTCCTTTTTTAAGTTTGGTAAAAATACCGATTTTCATCAGTTGACATAAATTGACATGACATTCACTACTCCAGTAAGGTAGTCCCATAACGTAGGGTATTATTTATCTTACATTGTAACCGAGTTAAACATAGTGACGTTTCGAGATAAGTTCCATAAATACTATATTGTACTCGACAACAATATCTCAGAAAGTTCATGTAGGTGTTATCTGCGTTGATTGAAAATTTGTATTAATTACTGACCTTTATAATATCAGCGCTTGACTGTCTCGACAGTAGAAATAAAATTTAATTTTAATTTTAAAGTGTAAATATCGCTATTTTTTTTTAATGCTTATTAAATTTAAAGAAGTTACTTATACCCCTCATAAGATGGCTCAGAGTCACTCAGCACGTCCCTATCCCTACGTGACCAAATCAGAAATGAGGATATCCGTAGAAGAACCAGTGTATGTAAGTGGAGTACATAGCTCGGAGAAAGGATAGACGTTGGGTTCCCAAGGTGGTAGTGGTAGCGCCGCGCTGGTAAGCGCAGCGTTGGTCGACCCACAACGAGGTGGACCAACGACATTAAGCGCGTCGCAGGTAGCCGCTGGCCACAAGCGGCACAAAACCGTGGAATTTGGAACTCCCTACAATGACCTATGTCCAGCAGTGGTCGTCAATCGGTTGATATGACGATGACACATGACATTAACACAAGCGAACAAAATTAGCATCGTTTTAGGAGATACAATGAGACTGAGTGAGAGATTAAGAAGCGGAGTTAGCCTAGTGGTTAGGACTTCGGCTTTACATTCAGTGGGCCGAGTTCGAATCCCAGCATGCACGTCTAAGTTATGGTTTAAAGCCATTGAAATATCACTAGTCTCAACGGTGAAGGCAAATATCGCCAGGCATACCAAATTTCAAAGCTGTCTGCCCGTGCCTTAGCTCGTAAACAATCTTCAATGTTCCCTTAGGAACGACTTAAGAAATTGAGCTTAAAGGTAGCCTAGTTCTTTTCCATTTCAAAGGCTACATGCATGCCAAATTTCATCCAAATCCGTTCAGCCAGCCAGTTTTGCGTGATTGAGTAACAAACATCCACAATATCACATTTATAATATTAGTAGGATGAATGTATCATAATCTTAAAACCAAAATAAATTCTGTAATTGGAATACCACTCTGATTTCGATCTCTATAGTTGACGCTAATGCACCGGAGCCATATTTTATTCATAAGACCTTGTGTCTTAGTACTTGATTCAACTGTGTGAGAAATCCTTTAGTTGTCCGAGCGGTGTTATAAAGAAATAAAATTTTATCAGCATTTCTGTCATCCCTGGGCCACATTGTTGTCTGCCCGCCCAAGACGGGCAAAAAACAATTCCCTGCGCGTGAACGTGACCAACTGTGAACTTAGGGCCAGTACAGACCGCATAAAATCCGCGCAGTATGTTTGAATGAATAAATACAATTACACCACAGAGAATAATAACAAAAATGCAAATGCAATACGAGAAGTAAGTACAAGGTACAATTTTGCAGCCTTATCGCTACATAACAATCTATTTTAAGCAACCAAAAGGTTCGTAGAGTCCTAAATAATAATCGTTGTTTTTTTATTTATTTATACGAAGTTGTATTGGCTCTATTTGTGGAATAAGTAGAGTCAAAAACTAACTATAGAATTACAGTAAAATAATATACTTGTAAAAACTAAATAACTTTTCATGTTACAGAGTGTATGTCAACCTTATACAATCTAACTAAAATATTAAGATTGTAATAGCCTTTATTACAATCTTATATTTGACGGCCGATTGGCGCAGTTTGCAGCAACCCTGCTTTCTAAGTCCAAGGCCGTGGGTTCGATTCCCACAACTGGAAAATGTTTGTGTGATGAGCATGAATGTTTTTCAGTGTCTGGTTTTTATATGTATATTTCGAAGTATTTATGTATATTATTCATATAAATATTCATCAGTCATCTTAGTACCCATAACACAAGCTACGCTTACTTTAGGGCTAGATGGCGATGTGTGTATTGTCGTAGTATATTTATTTATTTATTTATATCTTAATTTCATGTTATTTATAGGTAGGTACTTAATAATACAAAAGTATATTATTGGTTTAGGTAAAAATTAAATTTTACACTATCGGTTTCTTAATTATTTTGCTTTCAAGCCTAGGCCTCCCCAATTGTTTTCCTTTTACAAATCGTTTCTGCCATCTTTAAAGGAAAAAAAAAATCCATATTAAAATAAAAACACGACTACAGTAGCGATCTTAATTGAGCAAATCAAATCGAACACTAAACAATAGCCGCGCGATCCGAAGAGCCTTGTGTGAACTAATCTTTATGAGTGCCTAATATGTTATGCAGTGTTTTGCCCTATTACGAAGTCGATTTTAATTTATTAGGTTAAATTTTAAAACAAAAGTTTTCGTATAGATTATGCTTTCATTAGTTGGCTTTGTTACGTGGGATGTATAATGAGTTTAAAAAAACAGGATATAAAAGTAAACAAAACCTAACACATACATAAGCATGAAAAAGATTTAGAAACTGGCCAAAATTGTTTCCAGGCATTAAATGCTTTTCAAAGTCTATTCAAAATATAATTCAGCTCTAATGGTATACAAAATATATTTTAACAACCTACATATATACATACATAATATACACTTGTTAGCCTACAACTTGTAAGTTATGTGTTAATACTTTTTTGTACACAAGAAGTGTATAAAAAAGTATACGTTCTTCGCTCCCTTCATTGATCACCATATTTATTGATTTAGATACAATTCTAATGATTTACCATTACTTGGTTCAACTACATTAAAAAATTATTCACATTTTCCATAATAATTTTTAACTTTTTTTTTTTAATAGTGAGTTCGGTTCGCTCTCACTCGAGGTTTTTTATTTTATACGTTAATATCATTTTAGATTCGGGGTAAGAGTTTAATGTAACTGCCAAAATCCTAATAGATTAGCCCACTATCATCAGAATGCATTTACCTACTGCTCAACATTACTGTCAAGGGTTAACTTGAAGAAAGATTATTAAATAAATATAAATATACTACGATAATAAACACATCGCCTTCGAGCCCCAATGTAAGTGTAGCTTGTGTTTTTACTAAGATAGCTGATGAATATTTTTATGACTATAATAGGCCACACATAAATACTTATAATATACATATAAACACCCAGACACTGAAAAACATTCATGTTCATCACACAAGCATTTTGCAGTTAAAATCGAATCCGCGTTGGACTTAGAAAGCAGGGTCGCTGCTCAATACGCCAGTCGGTCCTCAAAAAAAAAAAAGAGTCGTTAAAGCACCGCCGGAACATCAGTCTTGCTGAAACCAACTACAAAATCACCATTACGATACTATTACGCGTTGAAGCGTCCCCTTAATGATGTACTTTATGCTGTTTTGCCACGCTACGCCACTTTCGTACGGTGTTCGATTGCACGGCGATCGCTAAAGTATTGGGTTACCCAGTAGCGGCATCCCGCAGACTACTTGTTGAAAGTCGTGACACGACACGATCTTTTTAGTGTTCCGTAGACAATTCTGTGGACAGCGCAGTCCATTTAATGTGTTTTATCTTCGCCTTTGTCTTCCGATCACCAAACAAATATTTTTAAACTAGCTTCTGCCCGCGACTTCGTCTACGTGGACTTCAGAATTGGGTCTAAAGCTTCGCTCGTTAACAATTTTGAATCCTACCACGGAAACTATTTGAGAGATCGGTATAGAAAAGAACAGAACATGTCCTTTTTCATAGCATAGATGACATGCATACCAAATTTTAAAGCTGTCTGCACGCGGCTTAGCTTGGAAACAATTTTCCCTCGGGAACTACTTAAAGAATCAGCATAAAAAGTAGACTATGTTCTTTTTCATGTCAAAGGCTACATGCATGCCAAATTTCATCGTTCAGCCGTTTTTGCGTGATTGATTAATAAACATCCATTCTTTCACATTTACAATATTAGTAGAATTTTTTAATAACTATCCTTTGTTCATCGTCCTCGTTTATTACGGTTTTTACAAATCCCCTGGGAACCGTTTGTTTTCTTGGATAAAAATAAGCCTAATGTTCTAAGTCCTTTCAACTAACTCTAATAATTTAATTGGTTGCGCCCAATTAGGGCGTGAAGATAGGAAAAATAAACAAACACAAGAATTATAGATGGATATGGATTGAAGCAGGCGTTATTTGCGGAAATCCATAATATTTTAAGAAAATTAAGCTTAATTTGCTATACTCGGCGAACAGCAGCAGAATCTGTATGGTGTAATTTATAATTACTTCAATACTCCATGCCGAACAGATAGATCCTCGGCAATGTACCCTCTACGCACGTTTCGCTCCGAAACCGGAGCATCCTCAGAAGATGTTGAATTTACAATGAATAGTTGAAGAATTGTAATATTACTATGGATTGACAGATCAAGCAGATGTCCCATCTCATGGTAACTGAAAAACCTTCGCCCATACATAGAGCCTAACTTCGCAGGGCTTGCAAGGAAAACCTCGTACAAAATGCTGCCCTGTGTCCATCTCCATGAAGTGCTTGTGATCACACCGACAAACACGCCCTTCAGTTCAAAACCAAGCAATGCTGCTTGCATTGCTTGGTTTTGGACTGAAGGTTCCGGTTCCGGTTCCTGCGGCAGAAATAAGCATGGCGGTATTACTTTTCGAGTGCGCTCTGACACAAAAAGCTGTACTACAACCTTGTAAAAATATTAACAGATTCTGCTGATTTATATGTACTCGTATGTTATCACACAATTGACGTAGGTCCGGAGATTTCATAGACTAAGGTTGAAAGTTATGGAATATTTTTTTGTAATACTCTTGTAGAGAGCTCATTAAATAAATATTTAAACCAATAAAAAAACTAACTAAAAAGATATTAACAAACAAGACATCAAGTTGCAATTTCTCTTAAAACTAATAATTACAGGTACTAATATGTATCAAAGAATTCCTGGTAAGGAATTTTTTTTTTATTTACACGCCTACAGAACCCTACCTTCTGCGTGTTAAGACACGCACCTGACAAAATTTTTAGCCTTTTTTCGTTAATGAATCAGTGTTAGGGTAAAAAAACTTAATGGCGCCCTGAAGCTAAAGCGCTTTCTTACTAACCGGCTTGAAATTGAAAGGCTTATCAAAATTACAAAAATATGTTAAATATGTTAAAAGGTATGTTACCTCAAGGAGGAGCGATGGAATTTAAAGAAATGCCTATTTAATACCGAGCTTTCATAGAGTTTTTTATGTTTACGGGCGGGGGGAGGATAGTCTTCATAGATAATGTATTCAAAGACAATTATTTATTCATTTATTTATTTTACATCTTGTTAGTACGGCAGGGCTACTTAGACTAACTACATAGAACTACATAATTTATGGTTAATTATAAGACAAATGAATGAAAGATGACATAAAACATTATACAAGACATGATATTAATATAGTGTTCTATAATAGTAGACAATAAATTGCACATAATGTTCTCGAATGCGTCTACCATTCCGCGTTTGGCAGAACGCGGACTTGCCTAAACTATTTTCATTCTGATTCTCACCCTTGCTCTGTAGTGGGCGGGTTAAGGGTTGATAGTGATGATTAGATACATTACAAAAAAAAACCGATTAAATCACTTAACACACATAACACCGGCTATTCCTATAACAAAACTGGCCTTCCATGTTCCCTCTTGCCATTAATAACCATTCCAATAAAACTCATGTAATATATTTTACAATTATAGATTTCTAGTTTCTGAGTGGAGTTTGGTCCAGAGAGTAATAAAAATATGTTCAAATAAAATCCTGCGTAGTACTAATGATGTAGTTGAGTTATGAATCGGTAAACTTTTTGTGTTAATGTATTTTAACGAGATCATAAATATCTTTGTACAATACATACAACTTTGTATAATATACAGTGAGTGCTTACTCCTGCGGGACCATTTGATTTTTTTGGGGTGGATGTAGCCTATGTGTTTATTTAGAGTATAAGTTATTTCCGTTGTGCTCCGAAATTATTGCCAAAGCGACCAACTATAGCCGTTCCTATTCGTGAGCGCACTTTGCATTTTCCGAATAAAATGGGCCTGTGTTAAATAAGCTAACTCCGTCCGTAAATTTTTTTTAATAGTTGAAGTAAGCTTTTACATTAACAAGTGTAAGTTCGATTGTTTCCTATAAATCAATTTTTGTCAAGGTCAGAAGGAAATAAACTAAACACCAATTTTAGAATGAAAAAATTTTATCAAAAATGTCCACGCATCACTGTATTGCATGCCGTTATACAAGGTCATTTCGATTTGGTAGTTAATAAAAGCATACGATTTAATCATCGTCAATGACAATTCATTATATACTTTAATGTAAATAACTAAAGAATACACATTGAAAATGCTACGAGTCAAGTACAGTTCTTACGTAGCATCTCGGTATCCCTTTATCACGACCCTATAAATAAAATGTCGATTCAATTAGAGAATGGCAACAGCTTAAACCAGTTTTTTTTAATATACAGGTTACTTTTTTGTACGCTCATTAAGCAATGTCAAAACCGATAAAACTTTATGTTGAACGTACTGTGTTCTTTGTTAATTGGTCTTTATAAGAATCCAAATCTGCTTTTGGTATGGTCTAAAGCTTGGTTAAATAATTATCTGGGAAGAACAATATTGTCAGTCAGTCTGAACTAATAACTCAAGATATATAAGCGATAAAATAAAGTCGCTTTCTTTCTGTTTATCCGTAGCGGATAGCGACTTGGACTCCTGGACCACCCAACGGTTTTTGGTACTGTTTTCATCTTCGCTTAGAAGATTATATATATAATAAAGCATACGTAAGTTTTTTTGTAAAAAGAAATGAAGCATATTTAGCAATCTAGTTTCCTAAAAATAAATTTACATGGCAGTAATTTATTTTCTAATTTATATTAATTTTTTCTAACCCGGAGCCGGTTAGAAAAAAGTTGGTTAGTTTTCTCTACGCCAAAGGTTGTCAGGAAGAGATTGATTTAGCCATAAGACCGCCTTAGCGCGTCTCAATGTCTAGATGAACTTTCTTATGTGCTTGTGTCTTCTTACTTTGTATTAAATGTGTGTGTGCAATTAAGTAGGTATTCAAACAAGCAAAGTACCATAATATGGCTACCTCTTGCTCGCATTCTCCGTCCAAGTTTATTACAGTTTTTATACAAATCGTATACGAACCATTTGTTTCGTCTATATTACACTCCGTTCCTTCAACTAACTCTGCCAAAAGCCAAGTCTATGAATTGGGCGTACCTAGGGCGTGAAGGAAGCATGCCAGAGAGTTCTCCATAATGTTTTTAAAGGTGTGTGGAACTTCTCTTTTTTCCATGCTGTGCTTTGGCTGGTTAATGTTACAAGTTAATGTTATTCCTTGTCAGTGGATCTAATGTGGGGATACAATTTTTGTCTCCTTCCTACTCTAACCGTGCAGACGTATCTTCACGTGATGCAATCTATGTACAGTAATAATAAAAATAAAATAAATTATAAATAGGGAGAAATGAACTTTGTCATTGAAATAACAGTGCCAACCCTAGTTGTCTCATTACGGAACTGCAATACACGTGTAAAATTATGGATTTAATCGATATCAAGGTCGCGCTACAATGTTGCGAGGCGTGTTGGCACTACGAGCCGCTACTCGCAGTGATATAATGAGTTGAACACTTATAATTCTGCATAACTGCGTGGCGGAAATCGCAAAAACCAAAAGCGGTTGCACTAGTTTGCAAGCTATAAAAGACTAAGATATATCCACCTTATTCCCTGTATTTATATTCTAAACATTCTTAGCTAAAATATTAATGTGTTTAGTTTTAGTTGGCAGCTTCTAGGCGCGTATGTTACCCTGGTAGCTTTAGTTCTAAGTTAAAAGTAAATCTAAGAGTGCTGAGAACGATAGTGCTAGACGATTCATATATACTCGTTAGAATTAAAAATCAAAGTTACGGACTAAAGATACTACCACTGTTTCCACTGCATAAAAATCAAAGTTACGGACTAAAGATACTACCACTGTTTCCACTGCATTTATATTCTAGGCTAAAATAGTAATGTGTTTGGTTGTCATCTCACGGCGTTTATGGTACCCTGGTTGCTGTAGTTTTAACTTTAAGTTAAGGTGCTGTACTCTAAATGAGGTAATAAGAACTTAAGCTATTACACAATCTATGTTGTTCTTATCAGATAAAAAATATATATTACCATATCGACCATATTTGTGACTAAATTATTATCCGTTTTACAAAATTCAGTAAAATTTACTCGTTAAAAAAAAACAAATATGTCGCATACTTAAATCGAATCCAGTCATTTAACTTTTTAGACTTATCCGTTTGACATTAATCGACTTTGGCGACATGTAAAAGCATTGTGTTACAAATTATAAGATTAGAAACCTAACAGCTCGCTCGTTTGCTTGTTACACTTTCGTAGGTAGGTTCCGAAAGTCCCGAACTTTCCTCACGTACCTTATCGTGCGTCCCAAAGGTAACTTTACGAACGTATCTTTTGTAGCTTAACTTCCGAGTTTTACTTCGGCATCATGGACAAGCTTTGCTACAAAATAACCTTATACGCTCGCTCGCGCGTTTCCTATTTTATGCATTATATCCGCATCCATTCAAACGCTTCCTTCTCCGTTCGTCTCTTAAACGTTCTCTTTAATAATATGTCACAATGTCACATCAACATTTCGTATAATAACAACACTGACATAACTTTCCTCGTGTACTACAAGTACAGTCAGTGGGCCAACAAACGGCAACATTGTAGAATCACCTTGACATTGTGCCACGAATTATACAAGCCGGGCCAGACGTCCGCACGTTGCGTAACTTTTTACAGTAATAATTGCTATAATAACCATCGTCTTGTGTCTCACTGATAGTAACCATGCGTCCTTGAAGAAATGCTTTCCGTGCGACTCTGCCCGCGTTAAATTGTTTTAGTCCGTTAGTTACGTCCTTTCGTTGCACCTTTTAGGAAGTTAAAAAAAAAACCATTTCTGACTGCTCAACTACACAAGGGGCAATAGATATCTGAATAAAATGATAATCTTACATCTCCAGTCCCTATCCCCCGGGGTAATACTTACTAGGTAATTATAAATGCGAAACTGTTTGTTTATTTGTCCTATACGCACATAACATAGAAAAGTTAGAGGTGCATTCTGGGATTCGAACTCGACCCCCCGAAAGTGTAGTCGAAGTCCTACCCACTGGGCTATCACCGCTACCAAGTTATTCCAACACCATACTTACCATTATTTAAAGAAAGATGATGAATTAAATTTTGGATTTACTATTTTCGAGTTTAGTATCAGATTGGGAGATCATGCTCGTTCTGGGTCACGACTGGGTCACGGGCCATGACAGCGTTTCATGTTACATGTTTCCTTGTTCACATTCATGTTTTTTAATGTTCATGCTAATTTTGTTTCCCCCACCGTGCATAGTTCATAATCATCAGTGTACGGTTAATTTCCCAATATTTATTATTCGCTGCCGCGGCCTTAGATTTCACTTCATAATATTTTTTGCTTACGTCTACATCGGACAAACATTGTGGTAACTAGACAGCGATTATTCCACTTCATCAGGTTTTGTATTAGCGCCAAATTTAATAGCACCAGACATTCAACCAGACATTCCTAGACAGACAGACGTACCTAGAAAGTATAGAGGTACAGCGCTGCGAGGTGCTCCTTCTGTACTTTCAAAAAAATCAAGAAAATTTATGAAAATTAAGCTTAATTTGCTATAATCCGCGAAATGAATAATTAAATAAAGAACATTCATTGTAAAGTCAACATCTCCTGACGATGCTCCGGTTTCGGAGCGAAGAGGGTATAGAGGGTACATTGCCGAATATCTGTTTGGTGTCGAGTATAAGGATTGAAGAAATTATAAATTACACCATACAGATTCTCCTGATTTTCGCGGAGTATAGCAAATTAAGCTTAATTTTCATAATATATCATGGAATTCCGCAAAGTAATTCAATAATCAAGAAAAATATTTTTTTGATACTGGTGTCACGACCTTCTCCCTTGAAAAATTGTGTGAAGATCACCAAGTTCAGCCATCGTATTGGTGGTGTGGTTTATTTCTCATAATTATTTTATAAAATTCATTATTTGTTATGGTTTCACAATGAGGATGTTTTATTTTTTGCGCCTAGCTGCCTAACTAACAAGTAGATAACTATTTGTTTTAAAATTTCTTAACTTCGACTCCTGAGTGCGCCGCTGGCTTAAGAAGGTTGGGAACCCCTGGACTACAGCCTAAATGACTGAACGTATATTTGAAATTTAGAGAGAATAAGCAGGGATTAAAAACTTTTTAAGTTTTACATAAAATTTGGTATTTTTGTTTATCATTTGCTTGGTCTGTAGCTTGATTTCTGGCGACCGGTTTGACCACTTCGGACCGATTTCACTAAACCTAAGCATTGCCTAAATTGAATGTCTAATGGTTCAGGCGATGTTTATAGAAAAATACGTTTCACCAACGGTAAAACTATTAGTCACAGGTTGATAGGCTAGGCTAGGAATCTCCTTAGGTAAGGCGTTACTTATAAGCATTGCTTTGTTTGTCGTTATTGAAAACGGGCATAAATCTCTGGGGATATCAGCAAATTGAAGCCGACGAAAATGTGAGAGCTTTTTTAGTTTCGTATAAAAAGTAGCGCCATTTGCAGCACAAACTTACCTTGATAAATGTTGTAATTACAAGCATATGAGGCTTAACTACTACCTCTCAGGTTGGAGGAGACTAGGCGGTATTGGATAGAAGCGTTACTTTGCGGAAATCCATGATCTTATAAATATAAAAGAGAAAGTGTGTGGGTATGTTCCTTATAGGCTCCGAAACGGCTGGACCGATTTCAATGAAACTTTCAGGGAATCTCCGGATTGACCTGGCAAGTAATCCTGTAAAGTTTGGTGACGATCGGAGTACTCCTATTTTTGAACTGTCAAATACAGCTTTTATTTACTATGATGATATTCTATTGTTGGGTATGTACACCCAACCCACCAATGGTGGGTGTAGATAATGATATTCACCCGCTCGAGAAGAGAATGAATACGGAGAGAAATAAATGATTTAATATATTATGAAACTTAAATTAAAAATTTAATGATGTAAGTTTATTGTTTAAATAAAATAAAGCAAAATCTAGCCCGGCGAAACGGGCTGGGTAGGCTAAGTACGAGTATATTATGAAAATTAAGCTTAATTTGCTATAGTCCGCGAAAAGGATATGTATGGTGTAATTTATAGTTTCTTCAATCCTTATACTCCACACCAAACAGATCTTCGGCAATGTAACCTCTACGCACGTTTCGCTCCGAAACCGGAGCATCCTCAAGAGATGTTGACTTTACAATGAATAATGTTAAGTACACTGGGCTGGGCTTCATTGAACGTGTTCCTTGCATGCCCTACGAAGTGTTTCTCTATTAACTGGCATGGTTTCCCTTTCCATCATCATTTATTACTATGTTGATTGTTGATGTGCTTTTATAATTTGATTCCTAATGTAATCCAGCACCTACCAATGCATAAGTTTACACAATGTGTTAAAACACAGTTAATAAATCGTTGTTACTATACGATTTATGAATTTCTCAATGATAAGGCTGCTTGGAAGCTGGCCGCTCCGCTCTCACCTCTCACACGATTGAAAATTCTAAAGGTTGTCAACTGTAAAATGATTTTGAAAAAGAGCAATCTGCTCAGTTTCTTGCCGGCTCTTCTCGTCGGTTGTAGAGATACAATAAACATACTGACTTTATTTTTCAAAAATGCTTATTAACTAGGCCTACTTGAAATAAGTGAATTTCAAATTTGAATATTGCTTAAAACATCTCTTACATTTACAAAGCCACAAGATTGTTATCTAAAGTTTCGGGAAACAAGACTTATATCCGTTTGGCGTATTTAACATATTCTGAAAAGTGACAGTTAGTATTCATCATCATTAAGGTAATATTAATTTCCAACTGCTGGCCATAGAACTTTTATTCCACAGGAGAAGAGATAGGTGGATAACTTTTTAACACTACACTTCTCCAATTTAACCCACATCGGGGTCAACGTGTTAGTGATAATAACCGAGACCGTCAACTTTACATGTTCTGTAAGGTACGAGGGACACATTAATTAAATTGCCTTTGGATATTGTTGCTTATGTATTTTGATTCAACTTTGGTACCACTCACCATAAATAAACATATTCTTCTTTATTTTTCATCATGCTTCTCAGTTTTATTAGTCCGCTCGCTTGTTTCATTTTTCGTGAGTTTTACCTCATCTTGAAAACACTGAACGTGGGTTAAGTAACTTTATAATTCATAAATGTAAGACCTGTTGACCTGGTGGTCTTATAGTTTGGCAGGAATGATCCATGCGCAAGTGGGGAGGGGTTTTGTTGCTCTTTGTGCTTAGTCTGCAACATTGTAAGCGGCCTTGATGCTGCGCCGATAAAATGTGGAACTTGTCCTGTGACAACCATAACAAAAACCTTTACAGGTTTCGCTGGCTGCGCGCTGTCGCGTCGAATATACCTTCCATACACTTCGTTTGCGTAAGGCACCACTTAGTTGAATTGATTGCAAAAATTGATAAAGCATCGAACTCGATGATTTCATGTATTAAAAAAAAAGGCTTAGTAATTATTAAATATACTCAATATTTTACTGTCAGTAGGAAGCGGTGAAATCCCAGTGGTTGTACTTCGGCTACACTTTTGAGGGGCCCAGTTCAACTCCCAGCACGCACCCGTAACTTTTTTAAGTTGAAAGAATAAATGAATGAATGAAATACACTATATTGTACACCAAATTAAAAACACAAGCATTAAAAAAAAATATTAAAATAAAGGAGAAAAGGTACAATAGGCGGCCTTATCGCTTAGAAGAGTCGTGGAAGAGTCACCACAAACAGACTGACTTGACGTTTCAAGTAAATGAATTTTTTTTATTTTAAAATATCACTTGGTTCAACGGTGAAGAAAAACATCGTGAGGAAACCTGTATACCTGAGAATTCTCCATAGCGTTCATGTAAGGCGTGTGAAGTCCTACGGGTCCGGGGTGGTGGACTACGTTCAAAACCTTTCTAATTGTGGAAGGGGACCTGTACCCTGTAGTGGGCCAGTAATGGTTTAATATGATGATGATGACGATGACGACTCAGTTATTGAGTTAAGTAGTTTGCGTTGCCCACCAAGTATATTAAAGCCAAATGAACTTGTGATAATAATCTTTAATATTCACTTAACCACATTAGCAGCATAGTCTCTTAAGTTTTCTATCTACCCTTTATATCTGTGTAAAATCATCGTGAATTATAATATTGTTACGAGCTGGGGTACTCGAATAATTACACGGATACCTGAAGCTTGTACCTTTTAAACGCACACGTGACAAACTAGCTGACTTTTTTCTACTTTTTCTTTTGCTTCGTCTTTACTAATTTAACTTCTGAACTGCTGCCCGTTTCATTACTTTTTACCGGTAGGGGGCCAACTATCCCCTACAGAATATGCGATAAATTTACGACTGTCGCTTTAAAATTGTCGCTTGTAGAAAGAAGACGAGTTGGCAACTTGGTGGAAAAGTTAGTAAATCGGGCAGCCGAACTCCTGATAGTCTAATGATATTCAGAGCCATCCAATAGAATCATCCAGAATTAAATTCGTTGAAAATCGAATTATTACATTCTTAACTTGAATTCGTATTTATAATTTTGTACATTCTCTGAGGTTTGTCTTAAAATTTGACAGATCCCATTCTCACTTATGGCATTCCTGTTCTGTTTTGTCCGTATCTCTCATGACATTTTGATAAGTAACATTCCTTATCAGTTTGGCAGATCCCGACTTAAGGCTGCCAGTCCGAGGATGCAATCTTCGGGGAATTCTAGAAATGTTATTTATAATGATTTAATGTATTACTTTTGTAAGCTCACTGGTGCTTTACGTAACATACAGATTGTTACAATAGCGGCGAGATCATTCCTGTTGATTAATCGGTGGCTTGTGACCGTGTTCATCAACGTCATTTGTGTTTAGTGTCATACGTGACCACCGACTTTGCAATTTATCAAATATGTTTTCTTTTAAACTAATTTCAAAAGAGGCGTTTTTATTGGCCCTTTTTTTTAGCCCTGTTCTAGTTTTCCTTTAAACACATTCGTACAGACTATTAAAATTTTATCTCGTGGTGGGATTTTAGTTTTTAGCTTTTGTTTAATTCATTCACAAATCTAATCAATCACATAAAGATCTAGTTACTACGCTATACTTAATTAGTCTCTCGGAAAAATATCACATTGCGAAAATTTAAAACATATGACTATTTTTTATAGTCTCTTCGAATAACACAAATGACGAAACCCTATTTATTTATTACACTGCATCTAAAAAGTCAGTCTGGATATACATCAATATTATTATGTCTTAAACTTAACCTACTCCCGTCTTAAACCATAATACGACACGGCGGTTTTTGTGACTAGTATATTTTTAGTCGTTTTAAATAATAAACTGAACTGATTATATTGTGATTGATGTGTTGCCCGCCTTGAGAATAAACTACATTCCAATGTGTTATAACCATAGATGTTCGAGATGAAGAGATAATATAGTGAAATAATTATTGTTGTTGGTTCTTCTCAAGTATTGGTTTTGTATTTTTCTGGTTCACTGCGAACTGGTTTCTCGGCTTGAGAGCATAATATATCTTCAACATCCTACAGTCCACTGCTGGACGGGATTGGGAGGGTTTGTGCAAATCATCACGTTGGACAGGTTTGAAGGGCGGGTCTCCCAACTGGAGGATTTCGCCTCGTCTGACACCCGCAGGAAGAAGGGGGGTTTTATAGCACGGATAAGCTAAGATTATTAAACTCTTTGAACAGAAAAAAGTATTAAAATTTCCCACAAATAGGTAAATATTTTATTGAGTTTCCTTGTATTTGTTTCATGAAGGTTAATCATCGCGAGCAATAGTATATATTTTTTAATAGCCTTGCTTACTATTCACATTATTGACATTCGATCAGGAAATAAACTGCCAAGTGTGAGTAAGAGTTGCGTACTGAATGTTCCGTATCCAGATTGGTATGAAAATTATGTAATTACTATTTCTTCGGTTCATTTATTCGCCCGCCCAAAATTACGGTACGTAGGTACCTGAAAACTATTTAAATATTAAAAAAAAAACAACAAATTAATTACTTGCTGTTTCTCGAATCTTTGCGTTTGTTTTTGATTTTAAAGCATCCCCTAGAAACATTTCATTTAGGAGATGTGTGGCATTCAATTAAGGAATTAGTTCTACAGATATTTTAAGTTCTTATTTTAAAAATAACTTTTTCAATTCATTGTTTTGAGTTTAGTACATTTAAAAAATCCTAATTAAAGGCTGTGAACGAACATCGAATACAAGTTAGATAGATAGATAAATAAATTCTGGATTGCATACAATTACGGGATAAAAATAATAAATATTGGGAATAGTAAAAGAAATAAAATAAAAATGCGCAAAGGCGGTCTTATTGCTTTAAGCGATCTCCCTCTCCTAAGCGGGATAGTGCAATATGTCAAAGTATGTCATAACATAAACTACTTCAACCATACATAAACAGACAGACAAGTTTTTACTTTTCGATAGGGGACCCCGAAAGACATAAATAGAGGCATCGCTTTGAATACGATTGAAAATCAAAAGTGCTAAACCGTATGACAACTTTAAAACAAGTGTAAGTTTTAAGGCTCTATCGTAGTACCAATAAAGAAATATAAATACTACCCTTTACCCGCGACTTCGTTCTCATGAATTTGCTTAGCAGTAATAAAAACTAACATTGCTATACCTTTGATTATAAAAGCTTTGTACTAAAAGTTATAATACGAATGCGATATATTCTTCGATAGAGCTTTAGATATTCTTCTACAAAAGTAGCTCTTGTAAGTTCTAGGGTATTTCTTAATCGCTTCAACTCTTCTGTACGTAACTCTTCGTTCATATCCTTTAGTTCATTATCATTACCATCCTTTAACATCCCTCTGCTGTTCAGAGACCTCTTTTGACATGGGGGAGAGGGTTTAAGAGCATAGACCCACTCAGTGGCGTGCATAGAGGGCATGCAAAGAGTATACAGATGATATGAAATCAAGAAAATCTCTAGTACGAATTAAAAAAAAAAACTTAAGAGCAGGCATTGTCAGAGATATAAAAAGCCTACCCTTAAGTATTTATAATTCGTACTGAAGATTTTCTTCATTTTATATAATATGCATACCTTGTGCATACCCTGTATGCACGCCACTAGACCCACCACGCTGCTCCAATGTGGGTTGATGGGTAAGGTTTCTTGTAGTTAAAACAAAAAATATATATAACACACAAATTATAAATTCAAAATAATACATTAATGAGCGAGTTATTAATTTTGTTACTCAAAAGATTATATTTATTTACTTTACAGTCTGAGGCCCTAGGTCGGGGCGATCCACTGTTACACTTTTAAACTATCCACGTAATGGAATTACCGTAATTACTACTTAGCATACATTCAGAACAAATCGGTTAGCGGCGTATAATCGCAGTATAAATAGGTGTTATATGTGTTACGGATTATAAAAAAAACCGTTCCGTCTCTATCGCGCTTAAGTGGTTCTATAAAGGAGACAAAGATTATATGACGGCCGATTGGCGCGGTGGGCAGCGACCCTGCTATCTGAGTCCAAGGCCGTGGGTTCGATTCCCACAACTGGAAAATGTTTGTGTGATGAACATGAATGTTTTTCAGTGTCTGGGTGTTTATATGTATATTATAAGTATTTATGTATGTTATTCATAAAAATATTCATCAGTCACCTCAGTACCCATAACACAAGCTACGCTTACTTTGGGGCTAGATGGCGTTGTGTGTATTGTCGTAATATATTTATTATTATTATTATTATTATTATTATATTGACTCATTTATTGCAAGCGTCACTATACACAGCGTGCTCTGAATATCGTATCAGATTTAGTTACTTATATGATTTACTAGCTGTTGCCCGCGACTTCGTCTGCGTTTGATTTTGTTTTTTGATGTGGCATTAAATTTAGTTGTAGTTCTTAAAAAATTTAAAGTACTCAGTATCGCTAAGCTTTGATTGAGGGGTTTGCTGCTGTCCGCTGAGGATTTCTGTCCTCTATCTCCAACCACAGTTTGGACAAAATTAAACACTTATTATAACCTCTATAGTACAAAAATAATTATTTAAATCGGTTATAATTTGTCATAGTTATGGTATAAATCGTTTACTTTCATCTCTCCCCTCTCCCAAAGGAACCGACCTTAAAGTCGGGATAAACGTATCCTATATTACTTCTAACACTTCCAAGAATATGTGTACAAAGTTTCATGAAGGTCGGTTAAGTAGTTTTTGCGTGAAAGCGTAAAAAAAACTTACATTCACATTTATAATATTAAGTAGGGATAAGCAGTTGCATGGATACATTGGTTAAGAAGCGGTGATAGCCCAGTGGGTAGGACCTTGACTTCAATTTCGGGGGGCCGAGTTTGAATCCCAGCACGCACCTCTAACTTTTCTAAGCGTTATGTGCATTTTAAGCAATTAAAATATCACTTGCTTCAACATTATGAGCTTGATTTGAAATTTATTTATTTTTATAGATAAATAAATAAATTTACTACGTCAATACACACATCGCCATAGCCCCAAAGTAAGCGTAGATTGTGTTATGGGTACATAACTGATAAATATTATGACAAATAATGTAAACATATACTAATAATATACACCCAGACCCTAAAAATCAGTCATGTTCATCACACAAACATCCATCCACTTGTGGGAATCGAACCCACACCCGAACTCAGAAAGCAGGCTCGCTGCCCACTGCGCCAATAGGCCGTCAATTTATAGATTTTTATTCATTAACAACACATCCTGTATTCGTATTAAGTAGGTACGTAATACAATCTAATGCCATTTAACTAACGCCTGATTACACTTCATCGTTCACTAGGACAATGAACGGCAACATTGTTACCGACGGTATCTATCTATGTGTATTTAAACGAGATTTGCATATAAAATTTGTATGTTTGTGTACGCAAAAGTCGAATATTAGTCGATAGATTCACTTGAAATTTTTACATGCCGTTGCATTTCTATTAAGGTGTGTTCGTATATACGTTTTATAACTAAGTTCCCCTAGAAACGAAATTTTAACATAGAAAAGCGTGACCCAGCTAGTTTATAAACATATATATATGGCACTTACTTGCGTAACTCAAAAAGTGGCCCATGAATTGACTTGAAATGCTAATACAGTACTACCGACATGTTTATTTCTGCCGTCAAGTAACATTGTCGTGTTCAGGTCTAAAGGGTGTGGTTGCCGATGTAATTACAGGCAAGTGGGGTCTATATTTAAACGACATTTGCATACAAAATTTGTATGTTTGTGTCCGCAAAACTCGAATATTAGACGATAGATTCACTTGAAATTTTTACATGCCGTTACGTTTCTATATAAGAGTGTTTGTATATACGTTTTATCACTAAATTCCATGAGAAACGAAATTTTTAGATAGAAAAGCGTTTATTCACATATATATTAGTCACTTACTTGGGAAACTCAAAAAGAAGCCCATGAATTGACGAAATTCTGATACAGTACTACCGACATGTTTATTTCTGCCGTCAAGTAACATTGTCGTGTTCTGGTCTGAAGGGTGTGGTTGCCGGTGTAATCACAGAGACATGACCTTAACACCTACGCTTCTAGCTTCACTCGGGGTGGCAAGTTTGACGGACCGACTGGCGCAGTGGGCAGCAACCCTGCTTTCTGAGTCCATGGCCGTAGGTTCGATTCCCACGGTAAATATTTGTGTGATGAGCATGAATGTTTTTCAGTGTCTCGGTGTTTATATGTATATTCTAAGTATTTATGTGTATTATTCATAAAAATATTCATCAGTTATCTTAGTACCCATAATGTGTTATGCTACGCTTACTTTGGGGCTAGATGGCGATGTGTGGTATTGTCGTAGTATATTTATTTATTACTTATTAATTTGGAGGAAGTGTTCTTTGCATGTTGCTCTCTTTATAGGAGATAGTTTTCTACTCGTCAGTTATGACAATTAAAAAATTCCGTATGTACGGAAGCTATGGTAATGCGCTTACCGTACCAATATCTTTGGAAGTTATATATATTATAAATTGTTGTGAACACTTCGTTAGCGCGATGCAGGATCTTTGTGGCGCCATCTAGTATAGTAATGTAGAGCTAAGTACAGCGAAGCGTAACTAGTTCTACTTTTATCATCACAATTATCTATCTGTAGGTATGAAAAGACCTTGAATAGACATAGAGAATAGCAACAATGAAAACTATTTTCTATTTGAATCATCATAATTATGTTAGTGACAATAACCTTGTCGGTTTAACGTGACCAAGTCACGAAAGGACCGTGTTAATTTGTCTAGAATAGACGTGACAGTAATAATTGTGTATCACCGGACACTGCTTAAAGAACCTTTTAAGTGCTTTAATATCAACCCATTACCGGCCCACTACAGGGCTCGGGTCTCCTCCCACACTGAGAAGGCGTTAAGGCCGTAGTCCACCATGCTGGCCTAGTGCGGATTTATGGACTTCACACACCTTAGAGAACATTATGGAGAACTATAAGGCATGCAGTTTTTATCGTTGAAGCAAGTAATATTTTAATTGCTTCAAAATTAGAGGAGGCTGGTATTCGAACTTATCGAAGTCGAAGTCCTGCTCACTGGGCTATCACCGCTTCAAGAATTCACCGCGTTTAAGAATACAAACTGCTTAAAAATTGTGTCCAAATGGGACAGTCGGGGCATCCAATTTACTGTTAACTTATCAACTTAACCACCCAAAAAGTTTCAAACACGAGAAAAAAAGCTAAGGTTGCCTGGCAGAGATCGTTTTTAAGCGATAAGGCCGCCTTTTGTATTCTACTTCAGTCTTTGTGTTTCTCTTTATTCGTCCTTTATTTTCCTAACTGTGTAGTGGTGTACAAATAAAGAGTATAAATAAATAAGAAAAGTCGAAATTAGACCAGGCAAACACGTCAGATCTTATTGATTAAAACCGACGCGTCGTTCAGTGGGACAAGAAACTGCAACATTGTTGACGAGAGTTAACGACCTTGACACGCCACGCCGAGCGAAGTCGAGTCGACTCAAGAAATATGTCGACAGAACAAAACCCTAAGTGCCAGACTGATTTCGATATAGGGTTCTGTAGCGTTTGTATAACATGAGGAAGTTTGTCCGTACTTTACGTCCTAAGTAGGCATCTTTGGAAGTTGTATATATAGTCAATTTTTGTCAACACTTCGCTAGCGCAATGCAGGATTTTTGTGGCGCCATCTAGTTTAGTAATGTAGAGACCGCTACACGATGGTTTTCCAATAACGATCATTTGCTTCGTCCATATATTGTTACTATAAAAAAAGTAACATGAGTAATTCATTTTTAAGATAAACCAAAATTAATTGAAAACGAAATGAAAGGGAAGTACGATTTTACTCCCTCTGTGCATCGCCACGAATAGCCTTGCCGCTGACCCGATTAGAAGTTTCGATGCCGCAGACCGATACACAGATATTCGTATCAGGTCAAGGTAACCATGTTCTTGCAATATCATTGAAGTAACAGGACAAACGAATCAATCACACCTGAGAAATTGGAACACAGTCCTTCATCTTCTAGAAAGGAGGTGATAGTTTTCTAATAGCTAAACGTAGAAATCTTACTTACATTACCCTGTTATTAAGATTTCTATGGCTGAACAGATTTTTTAAATTCCTAGCTAGGGATAATCTTATTTAAGTCACCTTTCAAACAAATATAAACTACTATTCCCCATATTTACATATTAAACGTGCACGTGCATCATCAGCATCACTATCACTTTACCCGATTGAAGTCCACTGTTGGACATAGGTCTTTTGTAGAGAGTTCCAAATTCCACGATCCTGTTCCGCTTGTTTCCAGCGTCAACGTACACGTTAGGTAAACGTTTTTTTTATCTTTACTTTTTTTAAGGACTTTTATCCTCGAAGATATGCCAGCCCCATCGTAACCTACACAGTGAGATTCCTTAAAACTAAACAAAATAAAAACCAAATATTACAACTAATACTTACATACTACTTATATTGTATGATTCAAGGATGAGCCGAAGCAACTAAGTCAAAGAAGTCCATCGCGATCGCAGATGTTGGGCTACTCATTTCACTTTGCGCAATACCTACTGTCGTAATAACTGAGATTGTGTCAGCTCATCAGTGAAACCCTTCCACTTTTATTCCGATCACACTAAAAAGGGTAATCATTAGGGGGTTATCAAAAAGGGTAAACCCTTCTATTCCATATATGTAAATATTCCACAGCTATACTACAACCAACATTTAGGTCAAACGATTTTGAACGTGCTATTCCCTGAACGAGACGGATGTGGAAAACTTTTTGCGTTTGATAGCCCGATTCTTGAGGAAGGTTAAGGCGCTAACATCAAGCTAAGCTGTTAATCTGCACCTCCACGGAAGAGTATATCGCAGATTTAATATATTGCTATAAATGGTCACTGTTAATTTATAGAGTCAACCTAAGTTACAAATTTTGGCCAGTTTTTGGACGAAATTGTTGCGATTTGCCATTTGAATAGCCGATTGCCTACGTTATGTAAATAGAAAAACCCTTCGTGGGGTAATCGGGGTACACTTCCTAAAAAGTGCTGTCCATCAACCTGAGACAAGGTGTTAAGCCTCTATCTGCCTCTAATTTCTTCTTCTCTCCTCTCCTTCACAAAATAAGCATCGTGGTACTACTTTCCTTAACGAGCTCTGTCACAAAAAACTTTCCTACTATTATGTATATATTTACTCTCACTATAGCTCGTGGAAGTTAAGCTTTAGAAATTAAACACAGTAATAGACCAGGCGGGCGGCGCGACGCGGTGGTTCGAGGTATATTTAGTAAAATAGCGAATGCCCGTTTGGAAGGCTAAATTATCTGAACTTGTACGCGATCGAAACAGACGTATGTGTAAACAAGCCTTATACAGGTGTACGATTCATCCTCTTGAATTATTTACGTTCAGTAGAGTAGGACAATAAACTACAACATTGTTACCGATATCGATGTAACACGCTGTTGAGCCAAACATTGAGTTACAAACATTGAGATACTAGTAAGTGAAAAATGCCAACTATTTGATTTCGGTTGTTGTCGGGTTGAACAGAAAAGGCTTTGTTTTTCTTTCCGGGCTTTGTTTGGTCGGATAGATAAGAATTGGGTTAGGTTACTTTGGAATTAGTTTTTTTTTTTTAATGTCAATACAACGCACGCGGTGGTGTGTTTAAGAAAAGTTCGGAATGAAAAGGTCAACGTGTTTTGCAACCGGCTGGGTTATAATATAACCTGCAGCCTGTATAAAAAAACGTTTATTTTTATTGCACTACAATGCAAGTTAACCTATGACTGCATTCTAAGATGGAAGCGGGTTCTACGTATCGTACAGGAACGCTAAATGGCTTGGCAGCAAGTCTTTGTCGGAAGGGTGGTAACTAAACACTGCCTAGAAGCCTCTCACAAGACCAGAGCAGATAAAATGCAGAACTTATAAATTCCTAAATTGCTCTGCCGTTGATCCAATCCGAGACCTCCCTCGTATAAAGGTCACACCGCTAAATAAAACTACTACTTTATTGCCGAGTTTGTGACAGCCCTTGTATTATTTCGTGAGCAAATACCTATAGGTAGTCCGTGTGGCGGTATTGCCGGACATCAAAGGCGCTGCTTAACTGTTAGGATTGTTTAAGCAGTTATGCTTAAACAAGTCGATTATTAATAATGTGTCCGTCACCTAACTCATGTTCGCTCGGTTGAGCACGCAACTCAAAGTTAGCTAATTTGGCATATAAAAAACAAACCTACCATACTTTTCTGCAGACATGCTCAAATTAGTATATATATCCCAATAGGTTAGATCAGCCCAGACTTCGACTTCAATTTCGGGCCGAGTTCCAATCCCAGCACGCACCTCTAACTTTTCTATGTTATGTGCGTTCGAAGCAATTAAAATATCATTCTTTCACTGCATGCGCGAAACCTGCATGCATGAGCACAATAATGTTCTCAAAAGTGTGTGAAGTCCACAAATACGCACTAGGCCAGCGTGGTGGACGACGGCCTTGACCGCTTGTCATTGTGGGTGGTGTTATGATGATAATGATGAAATTCAAAGGTTTTAAATAATGTATAGAAGCAGGCGTTATTTTGCGGAATTCCATGATGTACGATGAAAATCCCTACTAATATTATAAATGTGAATGTAAGTTTGTTTGCTACGCTTTCACACGAAAACTCCTGAACCAATCTTCATGAATCTTTTTATGCATATTCTTGGAGGTATAAGAAATAATATAGTATATTTTTCATTGAAAAAAAAAAAAATATATGTAAGATAAAAAAATATTTGTGAAAAAATCTAAAAATATCATATACTAGCGGACCCGTGAGACTTCGTCCGCGAATGAGTCAACTATAAAAAGTAGTCGCGGACTGTTTCATAGAACTTTAAAGAAACAATTCCGATATACTTACAACATATTTCCGTCGTTTGGCATGTTTACCGTTCACGCATCGCACGCATCGGAATCTCTCAAAAAGGATATTTTTTGCAGTTTTTGCAACATTATTCATTAACGATGGTAGTCATTGGTTGCAGCGTGATGTTTTATAGCCTTAATTAATACTACCAATGCGAAATAAAATGAAATTCGAAACATCATTTTCTGAGATTAGCGCGTTCAACCAAACAAACTCAAAAGCTTGATAATATTTCAACTATGCCAATCTAAAAAAACCACGTCAATCTAAAACTCCGAAAGACAAATGCGGAAAAAAAGCGATGTTATCCGTTAGGAGCTTTTGACTTTTCCGGGATAAACAGAAGCCTATGAGCTATACCAAGATGGTACGCAAGCATTCGATTGTTGTCCTATATGCCTTGCGACGTGCTGTCATATGTGAAGAGTTATGTCCTTTATCTCCGACAATATTTATCTGATCCTTATTAAAATAAGACACTACATACTTGATAGTATACACTTTGAAATAAAAAAGAATTATTAAAACTGATTCAAATTTAACGGAGTTATGAAGTAAAATTGATATAAAATTTCATCCCATTTCCCGGAGGAAACTTACTGTTTATCGGGATAAAAAGTATCCTATATGTTGACCCGGAATATCAGCAGCAACTATCAAAATTTTATTTAAATCCGTTCAGTAGTTTTCACGTGATACCCGGACAGACAGACAGACAAACAGACAGACAGACAGAAAGACAGACAGACAAAAATTTAATAAAAAACTGTTTTGGACTTGTATCGATAATAAAGCATCTCCCGGTCAATTTTTTCAAAATATATTAAATTTACGTGTAATATCTTCCAATTACAGATTTATTATAAGTATAGATGACTATAGGTGTAGTCTATGTAGCAGTACGCTGCGTCCCGAAATTACGCGGGCGAAGCCGCAGGGCACATCTAGTAAAGTATAAATAACACCTTTATTTATTATTCAAAGTATATATTCGACACCAAATACTCTCTACGTTCAACACCGGAGCATCTTATAAGTTTTATCGCTTGGTTGCTATGTTTTCCTTAAATTGTATTAACTGTGAACCTACTTAACTACTGTATATCTTACTTATTAATTGAGGTAACTTACACTACCCTAACAAGTATTACAATGTGAATTCGAGATGCAACAAACTTGAACGTCAGAGGTCAAAAAACCAGATACGTGGGTGTCCGACTGTCCGTCCCTCTGTCTTGATAAGAAAGGTAACTTACCTGTTAAATAATATTAAACAGATAACCTGACATATTAAAAGGTTATCGTTTTATTAATGCGTTTAAATACTACATTATAGGTCGTTTGTAATTATCACGTTCTTTTTGGCTTAATTTTCTTTTGCTCAAATATACGTCTATCAGTGACGTGCACTTTATGCATTCACAAAAGCACTGCTACCCTCATAAATACGGTTTTACTCGTATTTTACGTATTTAAACGATAGTGGACTAATGTTACCCAATCAGAAAACACTTTGATCGTGTACTTGTAAATGTCATTCTGTACATCCCCAGATATACCAAGCTAGCTTCATAGAGGAGTATAATGATAAGGAAGAGCTTTTGTTCCACGACTTTTTCCTGGCTAAGAGAAATAAAAATAAAAAAAATCATAAAAATACGCAGTGGCAACCATAATATCAGCTGTGTTTACATTTAAGGTCAAAAATGGGATTACTATGGTGACAGAAGATAGATTAAGGTCTTTGATAATATAAAACAATAGTTAAAATGCACACACATACATGTTAATGGACTGCCAACTCATTACGATTTCGAAATAGCTTAACTACGCACACACACACCACACACACACAAACACACCACACACACACAAACACACACACACACACACACACACACACACACATATCACCATCTAGCCCCAATGTAAGCTTATGTTAAGATGACTGATGAATATTTTATGGATAATATACCTACTTATAATAAACAGATAAACAACCAGACACATTAATGTTCATCCCATACACTTCACTGTACAACCGACGGCGTCGCATCGCCCGCCTTTTGCTTTACTCCTAAGGATACATATTAGCATAATTTCAAATAGCCAATAAAAACCTTTGGAATTGGGGTACCAAATACAAGTAAGATGGGAAAAATATAAAAAAGCTAAATTTATTCCAATATATAAAAGAAGTTTTCTTTGTTGACTTGTCTACGGAAGTTTTTGGTATATCACTTGCTAGACCAGTTATTTGAGTTACCTATGAGATGTAAAAAAACGATTCCTTTACGTACGAGTGAATATTTTTTACACTTTGGGCCAACGAACTGCAATTTTGTCGCGCAGGTTTCGCGACCTTTGCCTTAGAACTTGTTTGGTTTCTATTAGCAAACGAACCAGCTCTGTCGGCGCTACACCCATTCTCGGTTCGATGAAACTCGATGATTATTGTCGTCTCACAACGGCCACCCAGTGGCCCAAGTCAACCATAAAATCAGCTGTGTTTACATTTAAGGTCAAAGTGGGATTACTATGGTGACATAAAAAATAAAGGTCCTTGATGATATAAAAACAATGGTTAATACAGTGGTACCCAACAAATGAAAAAAAAAAATTTATATACCTGTATGGAATATTTGTAACGTATAAAAGTTCGCACACTGAAAGTAAGAATGCACGTATGCCACTTACCGGTCGATGCAGGATTCTCCTATTTCGGGTACCCCGCTCCTGGCTCGATAGGTCTCATCGGCGGTTTCAGAGTCCGGGGCCGTGGGTTCGATTCCCACAAATGGAAGATGTTTGTGTGATGAACATGAATGTTTTTCAGTGTCTGGGTGTGTATCTGTAAATTATTAGGATTTATGTATAATGTATATTATTAAAAAAATATTCATCGGTCATATTAGTACCCATAACACAAGCTACGGTTACTTTGGGGCTAGATGGCGATGTGTGTATTGTCGTAGTATATTTATTTATTTATTTATTTAATTACACCCGAAACCACGCTCTTCAGAACACAGTAATGCTGGCGGCAGAAATAAGCATGGCGGTATACTCTGTGTATTCCCAGAGGAGATATGTCACAAAAAGCTCGGCTTTTACTAAATTTATAATATTAGAAGATAGAAGAAGAAATACTTCATTGTTCGTTTAACATACAGACAAATAAACATTAAGGAGTATACAGTAAACAATGTAGGCATGCAAAGGCGGTCTTATTGCTGCAAGCAATCTCTTAGTGGTGGTAACCTTTGTAGAAAGGATTAACAGCAAGAGAACGGGATAGCGCCAAGAGTGTTTTAATATATACACAAATATCAAGATATATATAAAAATACATAGATCATTTAAATAAATATACGTAATATAAATTTTTAACATACATAATATATAAAAGTATATTAGTAGGGTTTTAGAAAAAAAAACTGCGTTTTGACGTATAACTAAGAACCAAATGTCACAAAAGCCATATTCATTGCACTCTTGATGAGTAAATGAGAAAATAAAAAAATAGTTGTATTAAGAAATTCCCTAAGTGAACGGTGAGCAACGCATTGCGGTGTCAATTCTCCTTTTTTTTCTACAGTTCCGGCCATAGACGCTATCGAATGAATACTCAAATGTGGGCTTAACACCAGTTCTAATCCTATTAGTTTTATGATACTAGTGTAGTGAACTGAACATATTTAGTTAGTATTTGAATAATGATCAGTCTGACTAGGGACGGAAGATATTTAACGGGAATGAAAAAAAAAAACAACTTTTAATTCGTCCGTGTGACCGGGCGAAACAACCTTACAGAGTATCCAATGTGGAATTTGACCATGACTTATACCCAATCAAGTTGTTTTATATGCTTCGTAAAACTTTGAGGAATGTTATAAAACTATACAAATCAAGTTGGTGCCGTTATAAACAATTTCGATTCCATTGTAGTCCATCTTCATCATTACCAATATCTCACTGCTGTGAATAAGCGTCTTAGATGAAAGAAATATAAAATTAGACTTTCCACGCTTATCAAATGCGCCCGGGCGGGCTATATGTAACGATTATTATCAACAATAAAACAGAGCCATTTACTTAACACCTTGAACTAAAATAAGCTTTCGAGTCCTATCTAACAATTTTTGGCATTGCAAGTCGTATTTACCAATCGAAATATATTCAATAATATTATGGTCGGCCTGACCATGTTTGCTCCAATCAAGTTGGTTTATCTGCTAATGTTATAATAAAGGGATTCCACAGCAACAAAAAATATTCTCTCCGATGTCGAGGGCATGCAAAAAATCAGTGAATTCGACGCTTTCATGCATCAAGTGGTTTTAGGCTTTAAGTATTCGAGGACGCATAGAATTATGATGAGTTTAAATTTAGTTTTTTCGACTTCAACCTAATTAAATTTAAAGTAGTCTCTAAAACACATCTGGCGATAAAAATAGGTTTATGTGACGTAATGTCACAGATTAAAAAGCACTGCGATAGAATTTTCATCAATTTTCAATCCTGTTAATACCTAAAATAAGACAAGTAAAATGCTTTATGTTTTCTGGTACACTGAAAATTTAGGTAAGAAGACATATTCTCTGGCGTAAAAAAAAATTTTATTTTACAAATTAGAATAAATTTTAACTAAGTTAAAGAATAGATGACAATAACAAAATAATGGATGAAAAAACAGGTAAGAAACGCGGTAAGTTTGAAACTTAGCGAGCTTATAACGTTGCGATAACTTACAAGAATACCAAAACAATTCAATGCCTCCAGAAAGCAATGCATCGAGAGTCTCCCAACCTATTCTTATTTCAGACATAAGTTGTGCTACACGTACCCAAATTAAGTTTCAAATCCGATAAAAACAAAAGGAAATTAAAAATATAGCGCTTATACTGCAAATGCAACGAGTTTAATGTAGATTTGGTATCCTCCCGGCTCTACTCATTGTGTTTCTCGCTAATATCAATAAAAAAATATTAAAAAAGGAAAAAAAACGCGACTCCGTCAATATCTGCCATCTTTATTCAATTCATTGAAGCACTGATACTTACTTGACAGTGTTCAGAAGTGTCACAGCAGTCAGATGCATCTCTGCTTACTCCGAGATTTTGTTGATCTACCTTTATCACCGACCAAATAATGAAAAGAGAGTGAAAGAAATCGTGTATGTTAGGCAATATTTTTTGTTTTTTTTTTAATTCATGTAGTGCTACTCTCTCGATTAAGACAAATCTATTGACACCACCACTCACATTAAAATACGACAAGCCGTTAAGGCTCTAGGATGTTCCAAAAATACATACGCTCGAAAAACATAACCCTCCTTCTTTCGCAGTCGGGTAAATACGAAGCCACACCCTGTTAGGTAGGAAAAGTTGTTTTCTTTGTTATAACCGTGACGGATTGTTCCAAGCTCAACGCTACTAAGCTCGCTAGTGTAAAAACTGCGTGTGCCATAAATTATTAGCTCGATTGCGACTTAACTCTCGAGAACAAGCGTTTAAGATGCAAATTAATACAAAACTCATAAAATATAGCGAGCATAGGATTTGTGTCAACCAACGCAACAAATTACTGGTTTTATTGAGACCGGCATGGTTATTAAAAGTTAATTCCGACATTAAGTCAGTGAGGGTTGGCTATTTTGTCGATTTATTTACAAAAATTGTATCGGTCTCCTTTGGCTGAGATGTGTAGCAAAAATAAAGGATAGGTAATTATGCTATTTTGTTTTTAAATGAATTTTTTGGTAACAAATTAAAATAAATTACATTCTATGATTTCGAAATGTTAACACCTACAAAGAGCCCAGATTTTAATAAATTAAATTGGTAAAAACAAATCAGGAAGGCTAGAGAGAATTTGTCTGGTGCGAAGCCTCGGCCGTGGCTGGTTAACCTACCGATAGTGAAATTTTAACTTTCACAATATAATTTAACAACATAAATATTTTATGAAAAATGTAGCGATTTTACATAAAAAAAAATATTTCTTATGCAAAACCATTTAAAGGTAAACATGCTAATTTCGCTCATGAACTAATAATTAATTCTAAATTCTAAAAGTGAGTAAAAAAAAAAAACCTGGTCAAAGCGATTAACGTATTCGAAATCGTTCCGATAAAATGCCGCGTGGAAACCGATAAGTAGTATGTGTTCAATAATATAAAAATTCATAATTTCTTTATTCAGGTAGACCTATCACTTATGAAGCGTTCATACATATTTGTTAACATAATTGTAAGGGGATGGTGATAACTTCGTTCGCCAACTTAAGCCTAAAGCTACGACGCGACGGTTCCAAACGCGCCATGGTCTAAGAAGAGCCCACAACAACTTAGCAAAGTAATATTAGTTATTGACGGCCGAATGGCGCAGTGGGCAGCGACCCTGCTTTCTGAGTCCAAGGCCGTGGGTTACCCACAACTGGTAAATGTTATATTATTCATAAAAATATTCTTCAGTTATCTTAGTACCCATATCACAAGCTACGCTTACTTTGTGGCTAGATGGCGATATGTGTTATATTCTATTGTCATAGAATATTTATTTATTAGTAAGTATAACGGACGTACTGCTAACAGCGGGTTACCACTACCATGGTTAAACTGTATCATCATTTTCTACCATTTATTACCAATTTATTGTAGGAAGCTAGAGAAGCTGTTCCTTAGAGATCACATTAAAACTTCGATCAATCATTGAATATCACTAAAATAAAATGACTCAAGGTCCAATGTCCTAAATTCCTCTTTTATGAAAGAGCCTTTGACCATCTATTTGACCTTAATATGCTGAGAATTATATAGGAGTTATATAAAAAGTTTATGGTAGGCAATGCTTTAGTGCAGGTATGAAGTGCGTGCCACTTAGTAACGATGAAATTGGGGGTGGAGATTGGCACATGTGTAGACGTTTTAATCAAAGCAACCCGTTTTCGCAGTTGAATGGTGAATGTCAAATCAGTGCGAACCCAACATGTGTGGGTGGATTACATTGTAAGCCTTTATCGTACATTTTTCGGACATCTGACAACGTCAGGATGTTTATCGTTTATTTTATTTTGTAAATCTTTACCATATCAAACCTCGACATTTTTATTTGTTTCTTAACAGCGATAAAACAGAATTGTTTTTAATTTCTACAATTAAATATCACTTGCTGTAACTCTGAAGGAAAACATCGTCAAGGAAACCTGCACCCCTGAACTTTCTCCATAATGTTCTCAAAGGCGTGTGAATTCTACCAATCCGCGCTTATCCAGTTTGGTGACTATAGCCTGAACCCTTCTCACTCTGCCGATAATGTGTTGAAATTATGAGTCCAAAAATACCTGATCTCTCGTAGAGTCCTTACGAGGCACAGATTTCGGCGTTCAGTAAGACATAGAAGCTTCGATAAAAAAGACCGCGACCTACGCGACGTCGCAAAATTTTATCATAAAAATAAATAATCAACAACTACAAAACAAACGGGTTTCGGTAAACAGTGGTGCCACAGCCTCGTGAGGTCAACGCCACCTTACAATGTTGCGTCCTAATGCTCTTAACACACGGAGCTGCAAAACTGCATTTTGCGACTCAAAAAATAAAATGTAATACGACACGTTTTACATTGTCCGGAACAAAACCCCCGAAAGTATACCTACCCGGGTCCGAAAAAGGCAGATGTCGGTTTGAATTCAGTAATGCTCAGTGAACGCCTATTATGTTCGCGAAAGTGCAAGTTCACACATCGCTTTAAAATATTATTAAGTTCGTTATGAGAAAGCAAATCGAATGGTCGAACACTAAAGTACGAGATATTATCTGCACGGTGTATGAAAGGGGGTTTATCAATCGTATTCTTAATAAGTACGCATTCGTTGTTCGTTGTACCTACGCATAAATGGAGTTTTAGATGAGAGGTTGTGGTAAATTGATTAAGACGACAGTTCTATGTACACCATAATTAGGACCTGAGGAGTTACTTCAGAAGTATTTTTACGACCTGGCGCAACAAATTTTTAACGAACCCAGAACTTTCTGGACTCTGGGTCTGTTCCCGAATATGATTACTACTTTACCAACAAGTTAAACCTGTATCAAGCGAAAGAAATCGATGCGTTTATTATTAAGTTACTTAAAAACAATCGCTGGCGATTTTTATCTCGCATATTTATCGTGCGACTTATGTGAGAAAGATTAAAACATAATGTTTAACCATCATATAACGATGCTGTTTAATTGACTGCAAATAAACCAATTAACTCGTAAAAGTATTAAACTATTAACTTTTTCAATCTATCATTTATTCTTTTTAATTTTTTTTTATTCTTAATAAGTACGCATTCGTTGTTCGTTGTACCTACGCATAAATGGAGTTTTAGATGAGAGGTTGTGGTAAATTGATTAAGACGACAGTTATGTACAACATAATTAAGACCTGAGGAGTTACTTCAGAAGTATTTTTACGACCTGACGCAACGGTGAGCGCTTTTAAGCAGAAGGTCCCGGGTTCGATTCCCGGCAGAGGCACTTTGGGAATTCATAGTTTCTTAATTTTCTGGTCTGGTGCGAGTCTATGGCCTTGGCTAGTTACCTACCTACCAACAAAGACGTGCCGCTAAGCGATGTAGTTTTTCGGTGCGATGTCGCGTAGGAACCGATTAGGGGTATTATCCTGCTACCTTAGACCGCTACGTTATATTAGACTGCATCCTCACTTACCACCAGGTGAGATTGCAGTCAATGGCTAATTTGAAGTAGGATTTGAAAAAAATATTCGCAGTTCTTTGTAATTTTATTTTATTTTGTATAATTAATATATCATAGGGGATATTAAATTAGTTGAATAAAAAAAAAAAATTCATCGGTGTTGACGTGTAACCTTAAGAAGGCTATTGTGTCGGGAAGTTTAGCATTATGACTATTTCAAAAGCATGCAGAGACAATGAAAGTCGCTTTGTTACGTTTATCCCGGGATCCCTTTTGAAATTATGGGAAAAACTTCACGTTTTTAATCAATTATTGAAATTTGTTTTTACGCCAATAAATAGAGAGGAAAAGTTTGAATGTAGAGGGTTAATCTCCGAACCTATTCATCCCATTTAAAAAAATCTTTCACGACTATTTAAAATAGACCTACATGATTTACGAAGGCTGTATAATGTCCCGTTAGGATAAAAAGGCTTTTCGTGGAAGCCCATTTTGTCAATGTAGTCCACGAGAAAACTGCTTTAAGAATGCAAAACGAAACGTTACCATAACGTAATAGATATGCTTTCAGTATATATGTTTTAGATCTTTAAAAATAAATTGGATAAGTATTTACAACAAGCGTCGTTTGGGCCATAATAAACGATAAAAAAGGGATAAGATAAATAAAGACAATTTGAATCAAAGCCCTAATAAGTTATAGAAATTTTTGAATATTTTTTTATTACTCCATGCTGAGTTCTTAAGTCATAATAAACAAGTTTTTGAAAGTCAAATATTAACAATGTTCAAAATGATTTATTATTTTTCCGCACCACTGTGACCTTCTAAATATAATGCAAATAAGGATCTTCATTATTTATATGACAAATTCCTTCTAATATAATGGATTGCTCATATAATTTATTTATAACTTACTTATTTTTATTTTATTCAAATCATGTATTAAGATGGAAACATTTTAGGTGTCAATATATTTTTAAATACGAACAGAAAACCTACAGCACAAATTACTAAACGTAGAAATTTTAAAAATTTGAGAAATTTGTTAGTGGTGTCAGAAAGGATTTTGTAAATATTATATCTCCTAAGAGGGTTAAGCAGAGGAAGGAAGCTTGTATAAAACTCTATAATTTTTCAAGACATACTTTCATACTTCAAGATATACAAAACTTGGTATTTTGGTTACAAAAGAAAGTTGTTTCACAGGTTTTTTTAAACTACCCGCAAACATGAAATGAAAATTTGCATTAAAGTCAAATTATCTAAGTGATGAAGGAGTCTGAAATGAAAGCGGGGTAACCTTTAAGGGCTACCTATAGTTTTTGTATTAGGCTTAGAATCGTTTATTACGCGTTATTGTACCGGAACGCTAAAAACATGAATCTGAGGCTGCAATCAAAGCTGTTTCCAGGGCGCGTTTGAAACCTATAATAACGAATGTGGTTATCATCATCACCTCACATTAATGCAAACATGTATAAACGCTTCATAAGTGCTTCTCATAGGCCTACATAAAAAAAAGGATATTTGAATTTGAAAAAAGAATCCTTGGTCGCACAGAATCGCGTATTTCAACTGCATGCATTTCCGTGTGGAAAGATTCAATCTGATGTTACTTTTTGAACTATATCTAGTTTAAAAATAAGTTAAAAGTGACACAGGCTGTCTCCGTTCTACATCATTATAAAGAGATCACACACTTACGCGACGGCGAGCACACGGTCTGCGATTGTCAATGAGAGCCCTAGAAAAAAAGATAAAAGCAAAGCGCCCGTCCTCCTCATATGAGAAACAAAGACGTACCGCCAGTCTTAGAGTT
Source organism: Pararge aegeria (assembly GCF_905163445.1). NCBI lineage: Eukaryota > Metazoa > Arthropoda > Insecta > Lepidoptera > Nymphalidae > Pararge > Pararge aegeria. The sequence continues at coordinate 6,683,428 of NC_053198.1, forward strand.
TACGTTACGCGTATGTATAGGAATATACATTTCTTTACTATTTAGAAATATAGGTTTATAGGTCTATCTTTGTTAAATAAGATGGCTCAGTGAACTACGTATCACCTTAATGACATCATTAAACTATTAAGAGAGTTGGTATAAATTAACGAAAACAATATAAAAAAGAAAAAACAACACATTGATATTAATTATTTGATATTATAGTAGTACAAGTGGCGGCTAAAAGGCAATTTCTTCGCGGCATACAAATTTGCAGAGGACAAGTGACTAGCGAATAAGTTTACAGAAATCAGTAAAAGGCTCGCCTAGTAACGGCCCACTGCTAGAATACTAAACGTCCCTGTCACATCGGATAGAATGTAGAGCATACACCCACTAAGACGCTTTGATGCAGCTTGGCGGTCTTTACCGTTTATTATCACATGATCGTGATAATAACTGGACTCGACGGCTTGGCTAGCTCACAGACGCTCGTGGGTGGTGGTACTGATTTTTCCTTGTGACCCGTAGTTGAACATGTTAATCACTAGACCAACGACATCAGTAAAAGCACTTAGTTTTTTAAATGCTGCAAGATATCTGGTGGTGACTTTCCAGGTTAGGTATTCCTGTACCAAATTTCATTAAAATTAGATCAACACATTTTTAACATCAGGATGGAGTTTGAATTCATGCAATTTGTAAACTGTAAATTAATCCGCTGAGTTTCTTGCCGGCTCTCGTTGGAATGGAATGGAATGGTGGTAGAGTCACAACAAACAGACTGACTTGACGTTTCAAAAGTGCATAAAAAACTAGGCCTATTTAAATAGTAATGAAAAAAAAAAATGAATTTTGAAATTTGAATTTGATTGAACATTTTACTATAATCTACCAAATCTTTTACATAACCAGAGTATGCAGTTTATGTTGACCTGTACTGTCCAACTATAATTCCCGATAGGATTCGAAATACACTGCAAGTGTCAGTGCATTTATAAATCTTCAATTTTACTGATATAGCTATGTACATGTGTGCGACCTTTTGCGATATCATCGTCCGCGATAGCCTAAGGGTGGGGGGAGTTACTATGCAAAGATTCGTCGTATGAAGATTTTCCATGATACTGGAGGTTATCATTTAAATAAACATGAATAATTTGTAAATAGGCCACGTTAAAAAACCTGCGTCGCCTTGTAAGTAGCCTTCCCAAGTGGGAGTTAGTATTATATTAGAGCAGTTAGTCCCGGTTGGAATTTCTAAACTTTATGTTACGTCATCATGAGCATCCATCCAACCATCTTAGGAGAGGTTTTGCAGTATGGGTGCAACATGCTCAATGCGTTATTATCACATCTAAGTGACGATAGCCGGGGCCGAGCGCTTAACGTGCTCTGTGAAGTACGGGGTTGTATGGCACCAATTTGCTAACTCCTGGCTAATACTAATGGACAAAGAAACGTGATATATTGATCGGATTAGTAAGTGTTTTGTTTCACTTCAAAGATTGATCAAATATTGAGTAGCTTTTCTGACGTTTATTCTAATAAGGAAAATAATAAAGTGTAAAAATCCTTTATCTGGATTTTAAACACCTACGAATACCCTCGTGGCCAATATCAAAAAATCTTATCAATACCGGTGCAGCTTTTGAGGAGAGTAAGAGTAAAATTTCATATCCCATTCGTAACGCAGACACCATAACATCTAGGTAAAAAGAAAGTAATGACTCAAATAAGAGAGTTTTAAAAAGTACACTTGCAAACAAAGTCATAACATAACATACTAGAGTGCACCATACTATAATATTCTAGCGTATCATCGCTCGAGGCGACCTTGACCGTAGATGCACGTGGAAGAGTGCGTTTCATCGTATTGAACGCTTCGCCTACTTCTATGTTCCAACGACTAAATTTATTTCACGTGAGACTTAATTTACATTTTCATTATTTTAATATATGGAAATAATGCACTCCTGAAGTTACCAACTGTAACAAATATTTTTCAACTTAACATGTACACAGTTTGTGCAATAAATTAAATATGGAAAATATTAAAGTGAATATCGTTAAAAACAACAGTCAAGAAATAAATATTTTAAAGTTAAATTATTAGTCTACCTGGTCGCTCCGTTCTAATGCTCATTACATAGCAGTGCAAGTATTTGCATTGTGATTACGAGTGACCTGATTGAACCGAGCCTTTGGATCATGCATGCGACCTTGTTGCGAGTTATATTATAATTTATATGATAATACACTTTGTATTTTATACATTTTACACTTTGACGTCCAATGAGGTGAAAATATACGCCAAGTTTACTTATTGCACGGTTTGTTCCTGTTGTTATATATCTATTATAATGAATCGTAACATAAATATAATGTAGGTGTTATTGTATATTAAAAGTCACTAGAGCCTGATATTCGCGACTACTTTAAATTTTAGTTTTCCTTTTGAGAAATGTGTAAAAAATAATCTACCATGCTTTTGGGAGTATTTAAGAAACTATTTAAGGAAACCATTACACGACAGCCACAAATTATATATCGCGAGTTTTACTGTAGTAATTTATGTAATAATGCACTTTACTCGTTGACAGCCAATGAGGTGAAAAAAGACGCCAAGTTTTTTTTTTCGTGGTTTATTCCATTTGTTTCGTCTATTAAGGTAAATAGCTTTATAAATTAAATATAACCTGTGTAAATTAAGTATCTGAATTGGCAGTGTGTACCTAATAGGCACTTTTCTTGCAGCTTCGTCCGGTTAAAATACTCGTTTCAAAATATTTCCTGCGTAAAAAGTTTAATTTGTTTGTATTTCGTATTGGACGTTTGCAGGAATCCCAAAAAATCTGATTCTTAAAATATTTCACAAAAATTATTTTCCGGATGAAATGAAGCAAAAAGCAGCGGATGCCAGTTAATAAAAACACCAATCGACCACTTCTTAGCCTTTGGGAATTATAATGAAATAATTATAAAGAAAATAGACGCTAAGTTTTTTACCGCTTTTTTATTTATTACCATATTTATAACTCCTCCTAGACTGTTGGACCGATTTGAATGAATTTTTTGGTATACGTTTGAGTGGCACCCTGGGTGGTTTAGATTCACAAATTAGCCCGACAGATGGCGCTGGGCGCTAGTAAATTAGTATTTTCTTTTAAACTCCTTTCGCTCAAACAACCAACTGAAAAAAATAAACATTTTTGCATTTGATAGTCTAATTTGATTATACGCATTGGCATAGATTCTTAGGAGCCGATCAAATTAAATAAAACAGTCGCGGGTGGTGGACTGGGACACGGTGGTTTACGTATAATGTGTAGGATGAAACTGTGTACGGTTTACTTATCAGAACTTGTACGCGGATGAACCGCTAGTAATTATATGATTACTTTGTATTTTGCACACATTACGTCATCAGTACTTTGACGTCCAGTGTGGTGGAAATACACGCCATGTTAACTTATTGCATGGTTTGTTCCTAGTTGCTTTGTCCATTCACTTTAACATTAACTATAAAACGCTGGCTGAAAGAATGAATTCCCGAAGTCCGTCCGCTAGTCATATAGTCATCATTAACCTTTTACCGGCACTCTCAGGGTTCACCACGGCCCAGTGCAGATTAGTAGACTTTACACGGCCTTGAGAACCTTATAGAGAAATTTCAGGCATGCAGGCATCATCACGATGTTTTCCTTCACCGTTGAAGTAAGTGATCCTTAAAACACACACAACTTAGAAGTAAATGCGCGTGCTGGGATTCGAACTCGGCCCTACGAAAGTAAAGCCGAAACACTGACCATGAGGCTATCACCGCTTCGTACAGTATTTAAAACAGAAAGGAATTTAATTGCCATTGCAGTCGATAATAACGTCTCCACAAATATCTCTCCCTCCGACAAATATAGGCAATAAAATACGAGTTCAATAGATTTTATCTGGAATAGTGTCGTTTCATTTTCCTACACGCGAATGTATTTTAAACTAACGTACATACTATGAAGTTTTATAAATAGACGGGTCATGCGCCAACACTACCGAACTTTAATACGCGAGCTTACCGACGCGATCGCTATTAATGCTCTTTCTTCTCACCCATGAATTATGACGTAACTGTAAACATCTCGATCATGACTGTATATGTATTTTCTAAAGCTGAATTGAATAAAACAAAATGACATAATATTTCGCTTGAATAAAAACATTTAAATGGTACTTAGTACAGATTTTTAGCAGATTTGTAGCAGAGCTGTTAAAAAATAAATGTAAATTCATTTATTTCAAGTAGACAATTGCAATTTTGAATCGTCAAGTATGTCTGTTTTTAGTGCCGCCATTTTTATTTCTGCACCCATTTCGTTTCCCGATGCTATGTCATTTGATGCTACAGATTGGTGGACTTCCCACGCGTTTGAAAACATTATAGAGAGAAAGAGAAAACTTAGCATATAGATTTCCATTGGGTATTATCTGCACCTCTAAGCAAGTGATGTTTAATCATCATCATACCAACATATAAACCCATTACCGGCCCACTACAGCGCATGGGTCAGCGCAGAACTCTGAGGCATGCGGGTTTCCTCGGGATATTACCTTCACCGCTAAGCATGAACAGTGGTCGACAATGGTTTTTTTTTCACTTCACTTTAATAATTGATGGACTAGCCAACCACCGCCTATAAACGGAACAACACTTCGCAGGGCATGCAAATAACACGTTCAGCTACGTGCCGCCCTGTGTACATCAATCTAAGGCGTAGGTTTAACCCTGGTGTGCCTGTAGTAACACCGGCATATACGCTCCTTAGAACGAAACCCAGCATTGCAACACTGCTTTGCGGCAGAAATAAGCATGGTGATGGAACTTCTCCGGACGAGCTCTGTCAAAAAATGCTCTACTAGATGCTTGCTCCTTCTGGTGGATACTCAGCCTTATTCTTGCTCATGCAAAACATGAGCAAGAACCCAATAGGAAGACAATGAAATGCATTTGATCGACTAGACACACATGTTGGATTCGATCCAATGATCCACAATTATTCAGCTAATGAGCTCGGCTCCTTAGGCTAGATTTATCGGCAGCCACTAGGCGACATAAAACTGATACACTGTTACACTATCTCACTATTTATAGCATCGACACGTGTATTACTTGCAAATATATATATAACTAAGCACGAAAAGGGTTTGTTTGCTTTTCTTTTGTTAGAATTATTGGAAATTCGAATTCAGTCAATGTAGAATGACCAGGACATATGATATCATAAAATAAAGCTTGATTATTCTATTTTAAAAAGTGAATCCTCCCCCCGAAAGTGAAAAGCCCCCCGTAAGTGAAGTCGAAGTCCTACCCACTGGGCTATCACCGCGCCTTATAAAGAGTACAATTAAAAAAATTTAAAGCGGTAATAGTTTAGGAAAATCCTAAAAACTTTATACCCAGAATGCTTACGAATAAGGATGAATGGGGAAAAGTTGCTAAATCGGTAATGCTCATGAAAACACAGGAAGATGACGAATAGGATAGGCAGGACACCGAAGCCTGAATTAAAGAGCTGCCTTTCTGATGGAATACTTAGTGTAATACCGGAAAGTACAGTGGAGGATGAAGGAGGTCTTTACTCCGCAGGTCACTTCATAACGATTGGTGAAGTTACTGGTATCCATGAGGATATATATATATATATATATATATATGTTTTAACTATATATATATATATATATATATATATATATATATATATATATATATAGAGTTTACACACGGCGGAAGTGTAAATTCTTAAATGAAGCCTACGAGAGATTGAGGTTAATGTAGAATATCTGAACTATTAGGATAAATGTTATGTTTATTATTTAGTTTCCATGGTAACTAGAATAGGTAAAAAAATGTATTATGTTTTCTATCTCACTCTGTCCTATACATTTATGCGTTTGTTTCTTTATCTAGATATTATTAGGTTTCCTTGGTGACTTAAATGGGAAAAATAAGTTAATTAAACGAAAGCGACGTTGCATGTTTGCGCATCACGGTTGCCGGGCATGCAACGTCGCAAAGCGAAAACGTTGTCATTCATTAGTAGATTTTACTCCTCACATTTTTCTCATACCGGGCGCCTTTCATATGAAAATCGATTCTTAAGGAGTAAACTCCGATAAACTCTAAAATGCAGTAATAGCCGAGTGGTTAGGGCTTCGGTTTCCCTGACGGGAGACCGAGTTCAGTCCTGGTGCAAACCTCCAATTTTACATGTGCGGTTTTATAGCAATAACATCCTCAAAGGTGTTTGAAGCCTACTAATTCGCACTTAGCACGCGTGGTAGACTACCGCCTAAACCCATATCATTCTGACAGGAGACCCGTGCCCTTAGGATAAGTATCAGGCTGATAATGATAATTAAGAATTTGGGATTTTAACTTTATCGTGGGTGGTTTTAGAAGTCGGTTTTTTCAAGGAGTGCTTACTGAATACTAGTTAGATAGAGGCAACATTTGTCATTATCTCATTTGATAACAATTATCTAGACGCACCATACTTTATATGACATTCAGTAATAATATTGTATTTAATAAATTACAGTTTATCTTAACAACAAACCACAAACAACGAAGTATTGATCGAGTAAATTTATTCGTTGCTTTGTGAACTTAAACGTATATCGCTGTGATAATAATACAATCAGAATCCTTGTCGCTAGTTGCACTTGTTACATTCTAACCGACAACCGTTTCGTTTCTTAACGAATACATCCAATACAAAGCGCTCGCTCTTTATAAATAAATAAAATTGGGGTTAATTGTGAAACTTAATCGCAATAAGCGATATTATTATGCCATACAGACGGATTCACATAAATGTTGTGCTATATCTTGGTGCATCAAAAGACTTTATTCCAGGCATCATAGTAGGCCCCGGTTATCCGATGTCGAACTGTCGAATTTGTCACGTTATAAATTACCTACTGCCTAACCGATCCATTAATTAAAACATCAAAAAAATTCAAAATTCAAAATTTCTTTATTCATGTCGGCCTATCACAGGCACTTATGAAGCGTTCATACATATTTGTTTACATAATTGTAACGGGATGGTGATAACTTCGTTCGCCAACTTAAATCTAAAGCTACGAGGGTTCCAAACGCGCCCTGGTCTAAGAAGAGCCCACAACAAACTTAGCCGGGTAAATTTATTTTTTTGTTATCACCATCTTCCAGTAAATTTATATTAAGCTATGAAGCTAGAGCAATTCACACCCAAGCTTTTTTATCGTTTAAATAATCCTTAATATTATAATAGGATTTTTCTGTAAGCTTACGTTTTATATAAACTTTGAACTTATTGAGAGACATCTCAAAGAAAAAATTCTATATGTTTCCCCTTTTAACCTGTTCAACAATGCATTATGATCCACATTCAGTGAAAATTACCAAAAATATTCAAATAATAGACGTGTCGAGTGCAATTACAGGCAGTGCTGGATTAGACAGCGGTCCGATTGTCGTGGATCCGCTGTTATTATATCCCAGAGCTGTAGGCATATTTTATATGTAAACTATGCTAGAAACTATACCCTAACCCCTAACCTCAGTTGTCAACCGAAATACAGCTTCTGTGGTAACTCGTTTGGCAACTTAGGTTAAAGATTTGAGAATGCATAGTAAGTTCGACAATTGTTTGATAAAACAGAGTTTGTTTGTTCAACGTTATTTAATATTTATATACAAAATGGACCGAGTTACAAAATATACGGGCTGGACTCAGATCTTCTTCAAGTACACATCAAGAGTACGAGGTACCTCAATCGAATATATATTTGATTCATTAGTATAGCAGTATTTTGATGAATTTCTTAATGACAAAGTTGCCTGGAAATTCAAAATTCAAAAATGTTTTATTGATGTAGACCTTATTACAGGCACTTATGAAGCGTTCATACATTTAACATTTAACACTAATGATAGTGATGGTGAACTGCATTCGTTAACTTAAAACTAATGCTACGGAGCGTTCCAAACGCGCCCTGGTCTAAAAAGAGCCCACAACAAACTGAGCCAGGTTTTTTTTTGTTATCACCATGTCACAGTCGAGTTTATGTTGAGCTATGAAGTTAAAGCAATTCATACCCAAGCTTTTTTATCATACTTTTAATCTTTAATATTAGAATAGAATTTTTCTAACACTGGATGCTATTAAATAAATCGGGATAATCCAATAACCCTAGATCGAACTCAGAACTTTGTTAATTGTGATTTGTGGCGATTTGATTAAACAAGAAAAAAACACTTGCTTTTAATATCTTGCGTTAAAAGAGATTTTTTATTCGCTTCATCTAAAAGAGGTCTATTTAACGCAGTGACGTCACAAAGGGTCCCCATACAATAGGAAGTGGGGACTGGAGGCAACGTAGGTAATTTGCATTCGGCCTAGTGCAAGCTACAAGGCTGTGAAATCCTACTTTGTGCAAAAAGTTTTCTACCATCATTTATAATTGTAAGCCCACTTCTAAAAAAATACGCGGAAATTCTCGATTCGATGCATTTTTTTATCAATGCACCAGTTTATCCGTGGTTACTTCATTGATTTTAGTGTTTTTCTTCATTTATGTGAGAATGTTTTCTTATAGCTAATCCAATTTTCGTTTGATTTCTATATTTAGAAATTTTTAAACTACCTTCAATAAAACTACCAATAATTTTTATGATTTTTAAAGATGACCTGCTTCTAAGCTGGGCATCGTAAGATAAGCTGGGCATCATTAAATGCAGAGCAGTTTTTGGTAGCAGTAGAGCTTGTTATGACAGGACTCGTCCGTGGAAGTACTATCGCCATGCTTATTTCTGCCGCTAAGCAGCACTGTTCCAATGCTGTGTTCTGGTCTGAAGGGCGTGATAGACGGTGGAGGTCGGTGTAGGCACATACCTACGCCTCTATTTTTTTTTTTTTTAATTTATTAACACACAAAACAGATAATGACAAAACATAAACATAAAAACAACAACCAATAAAAATAAAACTAGCCTTTCTCCATCACATGCGTGTATAAATGTAGCCAATACATGTGACGGACTTACGTTCTTGGATATTTTCTTACAAATAAAAAAGAAACAATTTACATATCATATATGAGTACACAGTGTAAGAGAATAGTGTCGAGTTGAATTATGAATTTTTTTTTTTACATTTGTCAAGCAGAGTGCTACAACTATGCAGAGATTTAATGAAAGAAACATATTTATGATTAAAGATTGCAGGAGAAAACCAACTCGTTATAAAGGCAGCACATTCTAACCACTGGATTGTAGAAAGAAGTGTTGTTTTTGTATACGTTAAGACTAAAAGTTTTACTGGTTTTGGGATTTCTGCTACGATATTTAGTATTAATATCTATCAAAGACAAATTGATGTACACAGGGCGGGATGTTGCAGGACGTGCTTTGCATGCCTTTGAAGGTTTCTCTGTTTATAGACGATGGTTATCCTCTTACCATCATGTGGTCCATATGCACTGGATGCTATTAAATAAATCGGGATAATCCAATAACCCTAGATCGAACTCAGAACTTTGTTAATTGTGATTTGTGGCGATTTGATTAAACAAGAAAAAAACACTTGCTTTTAATATCTTGCGTTAAAAGAGATTTTTTATTCGCTTCATCTAAAAGAGGTCTATTTAACGCAGTGACGTCACAAAGGGTCCCCATACAATAGGAAGTGGGGACTGGAGGCAACGTAGGTAATTTGCATTCGGCCTAGTGCAAGCTACAAGGCTGTGAAATCCTACTTTGTGCAAAAAGTTTTCTACCATCATTTATAATTGTAAGCCCACTTCTAAAAAAATACGCGGAAATTCTCGATTCGATGCATTTTTTTATCAATGCACCAGTTTATCCGTGGTTACTTCATTGATTTTAGTGTTTTTCTTCATTTATGTGAGAATGTTTTCTTATAGCTAATCCAATTTTCGTTTGATTTCTATATTTAGAAATTTTTAAACTACCTTCAATAAAACTACCAATAATTTTTATGATTTTTAAAGATGACCTGCTTCTAAGCTGGGCATCGTAAGATAAGCTGGGCATCATTAAATGCAGAGCAGTTTTTGGTAGCAGTAGAGCTTGTTATGACAGGACTCGTCCATGGAAGTACTATCGCCATGCTTATTTCTGCCGCTAAGCAGCACTGTTCCAATGCTGTGTTCTGGTCTGAAGGGCGTGATAGACGGTGGAGGTCGGTGTAGGCACATACCTACGCCTCTATTTTTTTTTTTTTTAATTTATTAACACACAAAACAGATAATGACAAAACATAAACATAAAAACAACAACCAATAAAAATAAAACTAGCCTTTCTCCATCACATGCGTGTATAAATGTAGCCAATACATGTGACGGACTTACGTTCTTGGATATTTTCTTACAAATAAAAAAGAAACAATTTACATATCATATATGAGTACACAGTGTAAGAGAATAGTGTCGAGTTGAATTATGAATTTTTTTTTTTACATTTGTCAAGCAGAGTGCTACAACTATGCAGAGATTTAATGAAAGAAACATATTTATGATTAAAGATTGCAGGAGAAAACCAACTCGTTATAAAGGCAGCACATTCTAACCACTGGATTGTAGAAAGAAGTGTTGTTTTTGTATACGTTAAGACTAAAAGTTTTACTGGTTTTGGGATTTCTGCTACGATATTTAGTATTAATATCTATCAAAGACAAATTGATGTACACAGGGCGGGATGTTGCAGGACGTGCTTTGCATGCCTTTGAAGCTTTCTCTGTTTATAGACGATGGTTATCCTCTTACCATCATGTGGTCCATATGCTTGGTCCGTCAGAAAAAAGTACTGGATGTTGGGATCAGTGTCATCACCATCAACATGCTCAACATGAATTTTGTGCACTGACCCAACACGTTGTTCGAACTCTAGTAGGCTGGCTAAAATCAGTGCTGAATAAAAGAAAGTGAAAAAAAATCCAGTCGGGAAAAGTTCAGTGACGACTGATTTCTTTATGGCTCGCGAGCGGAAAGCGAAAGTTGTATTCAAAGTAAAGATGTCAAGAGTCCTCTCAAATGTTGAATGCTGGGTGCAAAGTTAACGAAGCTTAACTAAACTGGGTTGGAGTTAAAAGGAGTGTAAAAGAAGGTTACGGATTATTACTTAGTTTACCGATATACAATAAACTATCATCATACTAACCTGCATGTCTGAGAGTTCGGCGTGTGGAGTCCCCACACGCCGAACTCTCAGACATGCAGGTTTCTTCTCGATGTTTTCCTGAACCGTTAAAGCAAGTGATATTTTAATTGTTTAAAACGCACATAAGTTAGATGTGTTGGGATTCGAACTCGGCCTTCCCAATCCTAACCACTAGGCTATAACTGGTTCATATGAATACAGATTTATTATACAAATGAATAAAATTGGCAGTTTGTGCTTTAAGTCAAATAGAGAATTAATAATTACGTATTGTTTACTAGTCCAATCGAAAACCGAGAGCTTTGTTCACCCGAAAGTAGTAGCGATGCATTTGTCCCATAAAATGTAGTAGCTACTTGATATCCAGTTATTATATTACTAGATAATACATGAATTCATAGGAATATACAGAAAATCCGTTGCGTAATGTGCGTGTGCTGCGGTCGGGGCAGACCATTGGGCACGTATCTTACAAGTCGTAAATAAGTTTATTTAAGAAACAGCAAACTGATTGAAATATTCATTAAAGCACGAATTAATAATAAGGAATCTGTTTACCTACATATCGTATCAAAAACACGAATTGACGATCTAATTTTGCCCAATGCATGTAAGATACTTGAATACGAGATAAACCGTTGCGTGATGTGCGTGCGTTGCGACAGGTGCGTACTAGTGGACGCGTACCTTTCATGGCCAAATAAGTTAAGACTTGAAAAATGAAATTGATGCAGATATTCGGTAAAACAGAAATTTAATTATTCGGAATTTGTTTACAAATCGAATAGAAAATGAAGCTTCGCTTACCTAAAACTAGTGACGATCTTATTTTTCCCAATGCATAAAGTACATACTTGATGACGAAATAATCCGTTGCGTGATGTGCGTGCGTTGCGACAGCTGCGGACTAGTGGACGCGTACCTTAACATGGCCAAATAACTTAAGACTTGAAACATGAAATTGATTCAGATATTCGGTAAAACAGAAATTGAATCATTCGGAATTTGTTTACACATCGATACAAAAGCGGAGAGCATCGCTTGCCAAAAGCAGTCACGATCTTATTTTGCCCAATGCATGTAGCACTTAATTATGGGATATTAGTTTCCGATAAAATCTGTCGATAATCACCGGTTTAAATCCTCGCGGCCGGTTCTTATTATTCCATACATCAACATTAAAATCATTATGGCCGACCTTCGGTATGGCTATCTGGTATAAATGCAAATTTAAAATTTATGGTTCTTTAAAAAGGATGAAAAAGTATCGGAGGTAGTCGGATTTTGGTGCTTCTGAATTGTTATTTACGATCGGCCTTGACTCTTTTGTTTAATGTATGTATCTCTTCACATCTTTAAGTTGTTTCACTTGTGCCGTAAGATAATTTGGTTTATTTGACAGCTTTTGTAATAACAGGGTCTTAAATATGCAGTCATGCTAAAAAAATGTACTAAAAAAAACTTGTTTGAGATTTTCAAAACTAAAAAAATTGGTTGCCTGTAAAGTCGGTATACGGGCGAAAGTTTTACGTGACAACGACTTTGAGTGGTAAAATAATTTTAATGTGGATATTCATTCGTATAGTAGGAAGAAGGATGAAATAATAGTAACAATTTAAAACATTTATTTATACAAAGAATTATATTTAAAACATTAATTAATACAAAGAATCTCGCACTGAATTTCATATTAACAAAATTTTATTTTTACCTTTACACATACATACGTATTTATATACAAATATACATACAATAACTTGCAATACATTTGCGTACAATGAAACAGCGTTTACTACAAAGGGACGCGTGCCTTTCACTTTTTATGTCTGTCTCTCTCGCTCTTAGGCGGGCTAACCATGCCCGAGTGGAAGGGACGCGTGCCTCTCACTCGCTCTCATTGTGAGCGCATAACGTGAGCGGAGCGTAACGCAGTTTCTTGAAGTGTCACCCGGCAAACCAATTTATAAGACGTTGTCACGTCAAAAAAAATATTTATTTAGAAACTAGGACATCCCATCGCCTGAAATTCAAAGTTTGTAGACCATTCTAAATTCAGTTAGATGCGAGAACCTACATGGGTTTAGTATGTTAGATCTACGAGTACCTATCGGTGCCTTGGTATTCGAATGACTATACCTACTTGTCACATCCAAACTAAAACTATAAATACGAAAGTGTGTCTGCTAGTTTGTTTGTTTGTGGCCTGTGTTCGGCTCAACCGTTGAACAGATTTTAATGCATTTTGGCACATATGAAGCTTGCATCCTGGAGATAGATATAAGATTATATTTATCCCGAAAAAGCTGCTGATCAAAGTTATCCGCGAGATTTAATAAAATGGCATTTGTTACAATATACCTACATGGTTTGACCACTTAACTTATTTTGGTTAAATTTTGCATATAAATAGTTTGCATCCTGGAGAATGTCATATAATACATATATTTTATCTCGAAAAAATAAAGAGTTCCTACGGGATTTTCATAAACCCAAACGTAAACGCGGAATCGAGGTTGTAAACTATTAATGGATTTAAAACTGTATATTATGAAAATTAAGCTTAATTTGCAACAATTGACTTTACAATGGACTATTGATTTACAATGAATAATTGTTAACAATTATTGATTGTAAAGTCAACATCTCCTGAGGATGCTCCGATTTCGAAACGTGCGTGGCCGTAGAGGGTACATTGCCGAAGATCTGTTCGGTGTGGAGTATACGGATTGAAGAAATTATAAGTTACACCATACAGATTCTCCTGCTTTTCGCGGAGTATAGCAAATTAAGCTTAATTTTAATAATATACTAGCGTACCCAGCCCGCTTCGCCGGGCTACATTTTGCTTTATTTTATTTAAACAATAAACTTACATCATTAAATTTTTAATAAAAGCTGTATTTGACAGTTCAAAAATACCCCAAAAATACACCAAACTTTACAGGATTACTCGCCAGGTCAATTCGGAGATTCCCTGATAGTTTCATTGAAATCGGTCCAGCCGTTTCGGAGCCTATACGGAAAATACCCACACACTTTCTCTTTTATATATAAATCATGGATTTCTGCAAAGTAACGCCTGCTTCTATCCAATATTTAAAACTGTATTACAAGGGGCATAAAGCTCTTGTAATAGGTCGAATAAATTACAGCATATTTCGCTACATTGCTATTGAAAATAGTATTGATGGACGCTAAATAACCCAATGCAATTTATCATCGTCAATCAAACCATTTGGCGTGTATCACATTCGATTTTAGTGTGCCCAATTATTAAGATCCCCGCTCTGCCGGTAGCCGTTACTACGTTTAGGGCTCTAACTATGCTGGCAAGCTGTTCTCTGCTATTCATATGCATTATATTGTAATGTATGTATATACATTCTGCCCTGCGGACGCGTGGTATCTATCTATTACTACGTAGTCTATGTCATTGATACGAAAAGTGCATGCGCATTTTTTATTTCAAACCCAGAACGTAATATCTGCATGCAATAATAATTCTAGATTGTATCTTAACGTATTTGTTTTACGTTTGATAACTGAATGCGGTCTAAAATTAATAAAGTGCGAAAGTGGATAAATATAGACTCAAAGCTAGATAGTGGTATTACGTTTACATTTAAATATGCATGGCTCGGCGACATTGTATCGGCGTCGTTGCTATTGGCTTGCACACTTTACGAGCAGACTTCCTCGTTTTGTTGATAATATTATGGGCAAGTTGGTCTGTGTCGGGAAACAGATCGTGTCCTGTTTACAACCGCGTTTTTCCCGTCTCGAGTGTCGACCTTTAGGGATCTAACTCTCGACCTCTGTTTTAAAGCTAAATAATGAGGAGCATAGCTTCAGTAGAGTAGTTCTGAGAGCAGAGCGGGAGGATCGATAACATCTCTAAACTTTTCGGAGCTATGCCCGTTCTTAAATAAAACAATTGAATATCACTTGCACTGCATGCCGTTAAGTTCCCCATAACGTTCTCAAAGGCGTGTGAAGTAGTAATAGATACGCCCTTGGCAGCGTGCTCGACTAACGGCCAAAACAACACTTCTCGTTCTGATAGGAGACCCGTGCCCGGGAATGGGTAAATAATCATCGTGATGACGATAGCTTCAGTATATAGCCATAATATAACAACTCTTGCCATTCTAATATGGTCTTACTTTCTAGACTCATGCACATTCGCGTGAAACTGAAATTTGTGTGAGTGTGTGTGTTTATTATTTTTAAATTAAATTGCATGTGCGTTAAATTACTGCAGTGTATGGTACAAAAGGCCGCGTTCCTCTAAATAATAATACCAGCTATGGGTAGAAACTTAAATATAATCCGTTCACTAACTCCGTTTTAAGATCAGTTTTTTTTACTTAAGATAGCTTGACGACAATCATGTTTGTTAGGAAGCGATGGTGAGACTTGAAAGTACTCAAGTTGTACGAAGTAGAAGGTACAGTTGCCCGAAGGGCGTCCACCTTATCGGTACGTTTCAGAAACATAGATAGAAAAAGTTTAATGCATGTTGATTGAATATCAACCACATGAGGATACCATTGCTTACGTCTTGCTGTTCTGTGATAGAATGGGTACGGAGAAACAGGATTGTGAAGTTCATGAGTTAAAACCGATAAACATGCAATATTACGTCAGTGCTGTAAACCTAGTTTTTTAGACTGTCATCGATTAAACAATCAGCGATTTAACACTGTGTAGTCAAGATATTAACAATAATTAATATATTCATAGCTAGGAAACCGGCTTCTTATGAAATTATTTATTCATATTTCATACTGCTGAGTTGTGGATTAGAAACGCAACGTTTTTCTATCGTCGGGGTCGATACAATCTAGTCACACAGTTTTTAGGCGTGTATAGTTAATAAAAAATCTAGCCATAAAAAAGCTAATAATGTGAAAAAAAACTACCTTGCTATACAACTAAAAAGCGATAAATAAATATTTTGTACAACATTTTGAAGTTGGTTTTTTTCACCAATTTTAGTCGCCAAATTTGCAATTATCTTAAGTAAACACTTAGAACGTTTTGAATTCGTTTGTATGGAAAAATATGCTTCGTTTGATTTAATATTTTTAATGTGTGATTCCTTATGGAACTTATACATATGCATCCTTCAATACTGTTTCGTAACACTCTGTTACACGTTGTATACTAACAGGCTCATTAGTGGTTAATTTAATATGTTGTAATTACGCGGAAGAGAATGTTAAAAGTAACCCTTTGGGGAGCCCAGTTCGAACCCCGGCACGTCGCCCTAACTTTTCTAAGTTGTGTGCGTTTGAAGAATTAAACATCGCTTGATTTAACGGTGAATGCAAACAAAAATCTTCATTATGTTCTCAAAGACGTGTAAAGTCCACCAATCCCAACTTGGCCAGCTAGGCAGACTGTGGCCAAAACCCTTCTCATTCTGAGAAGAGACCCGTGCTCTGTAGTGGAATGAAACATCATAAATTAATTGATGATGATGACTGAGATGAGTAGTAGAAGTACCTACTCTCTCCCTTCTTAGAATTAGTCACTTTGACCGATCGACATCCACGGTAAGTGGGTTGTAGGGAGTTCCAAAATCCACGGTACTGGACTGTTTTTTTCCAGCGGCTCCCAGTGATTCGTTAGATGTCGTCTGTCCACCTCGATGGTGGTTGACCAACGCTGCATTATCTATCAGTACTTATCTTGGACTTTAGCAACTGATAACCGTTTGCAACATCTTGTAAATTATGCATATCGTAGTATGAAATACCGGAGACCGATGTTATATATACTTTTAGTACCGAAAACGATTTAATTTACGATTTCCGCGGGAAGGCAACAGCTATTTTACAGTTAAAAAGCGGTGATAGCCCAGTGGGCAGGAGCTCGACTTCACTTTCGGGGGGGCCGAGTTCGAATCCCAGCACGAACCTCTAGCTTTTCTAAGTAATGTACGTTTTAAGTAATTAAAATATCACTTTCTTCAACGGTGAAGGCAAACATCGCGAGGAAACTGCATGCCTGAGAGTTCTCCATAATGTTCTCAAAGGTGTGTAGAGTCCACCATTCCGCACTAGGCTAGC
Organism: Pararge aegeria; assembly: GCF_905163445.1. Taxonomy (NCBI): domain Eukaryota; kingdom Metazoa; phylum Arthropoda; class Insecta; order Lepidoptera; family Nymphalidae; genus Pararge; species Pararge aegeria. The sequence continues at coordinate 6,700,700 of NC_053198.1, forward strand.
GTGATGGACTACGGCCTTAACCCCTTCTCATTGTGGGAGGAGACCCGTGCCCTCTAGTGGGCCAGTAATGGGTAGATATGACCTCCCCCACACTCTTTTTTGCTACGGAGGTTAAATATTAAGACAAAACAATCTCTTTGAATTATTATCGGCCATAAATTGACACCTAAGTTGGAGCTCAGACATTTGTGTATCCCAAAGTTCGCCACTATCATCACAGATCAATCATGAGTTATTGCCATACAGCCTTATTATACGGTCCCCTTATTTACGGGTAGTGTTTAAGGATACCGCTCGATTGTACCATAATTGCGGCTCTGAGTTATGGCGAGAGAAATCAAACACATGTTGTTTTTTCGATTACAGGTTTTGGATAAGTTTAGTGTTTCGTGATGGATACTTTGGTTAGATCGAAAGAGTGAAATGGCAAGGAGCAGGAAAAGTGAAAATTACTCATTTAATTTTTGAATAGCGTGAAGTATATTTTAAAGTTGATTTATGTTTCTACTACCTAATACAAATAATAAAGAATACTCATATCAATATATAATTTTTTTTTTTATATTAACGCACACGTTTTTTTAACCGGTCAAACTGAGAAACCGGTTCTTATTTAATTTAAGTTATGAAATCTTTCGCGCAATAAGAAAGGTAACCTGTAGCATTTAAATATTTCAGTTATTAACCAAAAGTTTCTGGTAAATTGAAACAGGTTCATGCTTAGGATACTGTATAAGATACCGTAGTACTATTATGTGTGTGTGATGCTGGTACCTACCACTTCAACCGTTCAACCATGTATATTATATTCTGAGCAATCAAAACCGCACCAACTAAATACAAATTTATAGAATTTGTTAGTAACAATATTCGCCTGCACCTATAATAGTTCATATCTTTTATTTTTAAAACTATGTTAAAAAACAACTTGCGTCCCCTAGCGCTAAAATGAGCATTGTTTTCCAGAGAGTAGTAATGTTCCTATATACGAGTATGTTCGGGTTCCAAATTAAACAGATTCTTATGCTTTCAAAGTATCAGTCTCAAATGTAGAAGTAAATACCTAGTACAGAATAATTTATATAGGTACAATATGCGTTATAGTAATATCATACATTAAAAAAATGGATAATGAAGCTGTGCAAAAATGCTATAGGTACGTACAACAAATCTGTTATAAAAATCTATGATTTATGTCTATTATTACTAGCGGTCGTCAAAATTATTACGCAGTGGTCGAAATTCGACCATAATTAATTTATATAATAAGTTGAACATTGTTAACGTTCTTTTATACAAGACTATACATTTATTATGACAGATTTTTCCAAGGCACTGACATAGTTAATTTCCCTTTTTTTTAAACAAATTATAATACAAAAAAAATATTGAAAAAGAGTATTTACTGCGTGTATGTGCCAAAGACGTGTTAGTGTATGTAATGTTTTTTTTTAATTGATTTTATGTATTTATTGTGCATAATTTAAAAAAAATATTAGTATTCTGCCCTAGAGAAGGCTTTATATAAATTACAAGTGTGGGAAATTTCATACTCCTCCATTCGCGCAATTTTCGTTAAAAATCGGTACAAAGTTTTTGCTTCAAAGTTTTTGCTTCATGTATTATAGTTTGTTGTTTGCTTGTGACTCATTAACGCCGCCTGTCAATCTAGTGGGGATTCTAGCTGCTATCAACGCTGAGTTTTCTTGTGCAGAGTGGCCAATTCACCCTCCTTCGTTATTGGCGAAGTCACCTTTGTCAAATTGCTAGCGACAAATGCGAAGCTTGCAAAGACGTTAAGTTCTTTTTATTTCAAGTATTTTCACATACACTTTCGCAAATATATAAATGTTTATTTTTAAATACATACCGAAATAGCTGAACCAGCGGGATTCGAACCTGCGTCTGTTTGGCTGGTCTGAGTGCTTTGCCAATTCAGCCAGTCCTTCCAATGCTGAAATCTGAATAAAAATATTTTCAACGGTCGGTCTAAGCGACGTCCGAGTTGTATCCCACTGGTTTTGCAATTTTGATGCGTATTTTAATAATTCTGTGATCTAGAATCCTTGTTTTAAAGGTTTCTAGGTGAATCTAATCGCTGGTAATATTTGCAGCACATTGGGTGGTCCACCAGTGGCAGCTGTACGAGCGGTCACTGTGCTCCATCCTCGAGCTGCAGGCGCGAAAACGCACGTACGGCGTGTGCTGTTCGCCGCGGTACGTGCTCGCGCCTGAGTACGCGCCGCACTTGCTCCAGCTGCCGCTCGCCACGAGACTCTCGCCGCCGCCTGCGCACTTGTAGCGGTGCACCACTGCGCCAAGTGAGGTACGAATGCCTTTTAATACTACTGTTAAGAGATAGGGTACAAGGGTTTTTATGTAACCCTTAAACCGTAAATATGTCTAATAATCTGGCAGATCCATTATCCCATTCTCAATAGGGTATCCCTGAGCTTTCACTCCTCTGACATTTGTTATAAATTTGCTGGTTTCAATGTTTAAAAGATACTATCCAATTATGCAATCATCTAAGTACCGAAAGACTACGTATCTTACGTAGTCTTTCGGTAAGGCGCAGGACTGGCGAGCCTATTTGCTTTCTTGTTTTGTTTTCATTCGTGGACTCAAAGTTGGCAAAGTGGTAGTAGTTTAAATGATATTTTGCAATCTTCTAAGTACTGTCTTACCCGTAGACTACGTATAACTGACTGGCGAGCCTGTTTGCTTGCTTCTTTCTTCTCATTCAAACTCTTGGCAAAGTGGTACTCTTTAAATGATATACTCGTAACTAAGAGCTTCTTACTGAATTAGAACAAAACAGGTGCACTGAACCTTAACTGGGTTAACTAACTTGTCGTGTGTATTTTAGTTTTAGCTCATCGCGATCATCATCATTTTGTCTAAATTATTCCTAATACACCTGTGTATAACAAAGGAATCCGGGATGAACTAAACGCGGTAGATATCTTAACTGCGTCATCAATTCCGAAGCTGCCGCACGATAGGCAATAAAATCTTTCGGTGATAACAATAAAGCGAGACGTGTAGCGGATAAAGGCCACTCTCCTTCAAGTTATTACCAATAAAATACTGCAAACAATCCCGCACATTTTCAGAGACATAATGACAGGCGTAACTGCAGTCTTAGGCGAAACTCATAACGTATTTCTTGGTGGTGACAGATACACGTGGACATACCTTTTTATTTGACTGCATTAGATTTTTTACCCACTTGTGAGATTCGTCTGTAATCGTCTTTCCTTAATCTCGCGAGTCTTTATTATCATATAATACAAGAACAATAACTAAGTAGGTAAGGTCAGAGATTGCTACTTAACGATAAGGCAGCCTTTGGTATGTCACTATTTTAAGTTACTTTTTTGCTTATTTCTTAATGGTGACATAGAAAAGTAGACGTGTCACTGACACTATTTAATTGCAAAGAATCATATTTGCCCTCTGCACGGCTAGCATGGACAGGAGACAATAATATCCCCGGGGAAAGGATATAAATGTATGAGTATCTTCTCGCACAGCTTTAACAACTCTCAGAGCACTGGCGCATAAGCTGAAATAATATCCAAATTATATATAATAAGTGTATTAATAAACGGGGGTAAACTTCTCCTATTCCATGTTCCCGTCCTTAAGCAGGTGGACACGTTAATTATATCCCCTATCAGCACGGCTAGCACGGGCGGGAGATATCAATTATATCCCCCGATTATATCCTCGGACAAGAGATATAATTAACGTGCCCACCTGGTAAATCACTGGTACATGGAATAGCAGAAGTATACCTTCGTTTATTAATACACATATATTATATGGATATTATTTCCACTTGTGCGCCAGTGCTCTGAGATTTGATAAAGCTGTGGGAGAAGATACATTTATATCCTTTCCCCGGAGATATAATTGTCTCCTGTCCATGCTAGCCGGGTCCAGGGGATATAATCGGGGGATACAATTTTTATCTGCTGCCGGTGCTAGAAATTTCGCGTTTATACCCTAATCCTTAAATTGAAACCGAAGCAGTTATACAAAAATAAAGTTCTGCAAACAATCACATACATTTTCAAATGTATATGACATGCATTATGGTGGTTTTAGGTCGGACACATAACGTATTTGGTGCATACGTTTCCTTAGTGGTGACACAGACACGTGGATATAGATGCATCTTTGACTAGAATAATTTTAATTCACCGGCACATATTCTTAATCTTCTCGTTATTTCTCTTATCCTTGGTAAATCAGCCTTAGAATCAGATCAATTATATATTGCTGCTTAATGTTCGGGTTTGAAATGGGCCACGAAAGTGTCAAGAAGATGTCAGGAAAGACGGAACGTGAGGTATACAAGCTATACCTACGAGTATTACTTTTTTTCCTTGCTTTCCAAAATTGGTTTTATAAGAGTTTTGTCATTTTCGTGTAGAGCATATCCAAGCAGGAACTTTGTGCTGAAATTTTTATAATCTATGTATTAAATAACAAAGTTAAAAGTCTTTTTGTTTGTTTGTGTAATGCGCTAATCTTGAAAACTTCCCAGGGTATGAATATCTTTTCGAGCTGATTATGACGTATACCATGTCCGACTTGTAGTTTTATAAATAAACGCCGTTAACAAAATAACAAAAACTTACCCTTTTATTATTGTTAGCATTGATAGAGATTATTAATCGAAGATTAAGGACAGATTATTCAATCGGCAAATAATCCGTGTTTAGAGAGATTCGTCGTCCATTGACAAAATTTTCCCGGAGACATTTTCAATTTTACTTAGTGGCGCTAAATACTATAGCTGGTAGGTACGTTGATGCCTATTAGAGTATAGTGATAATTAATATTCTGTCTAACGACATGCGATGCGATAATCAGGATAGCACGTGCATAATGATTAACATAATGTGTTCGTTGAGGCGCGCAGTGAAGAGTCGAGGCATCGCTCCGACCTCATTAGCCAAGGGCCTTGGCAAGTTCACACTATTGTATTGTTTAATAGCTTAATAATCAGATCAATTGCCCCCAGTATGTTCGAAATGGGGTCCCGAGTTAAACCCTGACCGCCCGATGTACAAACGCATAAAAATATTGTTTAGTGTTTCTGTATGTCACTTCCAATGTTTGTGTTTGTAATGGGGTCAGGATAAAATTTGGTATTTCTTGCCAAATCCTTTAATATCCCCAGTTTGAAATAAGAGTCCGCCCAAGCAGTTATACAAAAATAACGTTCCGCAAACAATCTTTTAGGCCAAATTCATAACCTATTTCTTAGTGGTGGTATACAAAATTGTCAAAGATGCAACTTTGGCACAGAATTTTTTTATACACCAGACCATGTTCTTTATCTTTTATCTTCTCTTTATTTCTCTTGTCTGTCGTAAATCTGCCTTAGAATCAGTTCAACTGTATGTTTCTGCTTAATGTTTGGGTTTTAAATAGGGTCAAGAAAAAATTGTCAGGAAGGATGAACGTGAGGCCAGTGGCGTGCGCTTCATACATACACAAAGCACTGCATACCCTAACATATTTTTGCCAATTTATGCCATCTTACTTCTTTACGCTTACCCAGGTCCAAATTCCTGTGCACGCCACTGCGTGAGGTATACAAGCTAAAGCTATTAATTTTTTCCTTTGCTGAAAATTGGTTTTGTAAGACCTTCAGTTTTGCCATTTTCGTGAACATTTTTACTGTTTTCTCACTGCTTTCCTGATTTAGTGCATATTATATATGTAGTAAGGAAATTAGCCATGGGCCTCATAAGAAGGCTCAGAGTCACTCAGCGGGCGTAGGAGAGAGCTTTGCTCAGAGTATCTCTACGCGATCAAATCAGAAATGTGGACATTCGTAGAAAAACCAGAGTTAGTTAGAACCGACATAGCTCAACGAGTCGCGAAGCTGAACTTGCAATGGACTGGGCACACAGTTCGGAGAAAGGATGGACGTTAGGGTCCCAGGGGGCTGAAATGGCAGCCCCGAACTGGTAAGCGCAGCGTTGGTCGACCCCCAACGAGGTGGACAGACGACATTAAGCGCGTCGCAGGTAGCCGCTGGATCCAAGCAGCACAGAACCGTGGAATTTGAAAGTCCCTACAAAAGACCTATGTCCAGCAGTGGACGTCTATCGGTTGATATGATGATGATGATGAAGGAAATTAGTGTGTACATCCCCGTCCTTGAACAAAACTAACTATGTGAGATCAGCCTTAAATCCCGCCAATTCTGATTGGAGCATAGTTGAAGGTTTAAGCTGTTATATCTTTTCATATAAGAGAAGAAGCCTTTGCCTAGCTGTGAGACAGAATAGTCTGAGGACGCTGATGATGGCACTAGATGATACCCAGTGGCGTGCAGAGGGTTTTTGACCAGGGTAAGGAAGAAAGATGCCATAAAATGGAAAAATCCTTCGCATTTATGAGTTTTTCAAAAATAGGCAGCGCTTTAGTGCATGTATGAAGTGCACGCCACTGATGATACGAGTACCATTACACATAAGATAATTTGACACGACATTTTTTAATAATCTGTATAATTTTATGTGAATTCATTAATTAATGAACTGGTGTATTTCAACAAATAAATAAAAGACTAAAAGAAATGAAGACAATTAAAAATAGATACCTCATTGTCATAAGTAATTACGATGAGAAGGTATAGATTTCATAAATGAATACTATGACCCATACATTACGACTTGGTTGTGTCGTTAAGCTATCGATAGTTATGTCGATAGTATTGCCACATATTAATACTATTGATAGTGTTGCTATTATTGATTATTGATACTGGCAATACTATCCATATTATTGAACGTAGAACTATCGATAGCAACTATAGTACTGCCACTATCAATAACCTGGATGGGACGTCTGTCTACCTTTGTCAGGATTTTCAGGAGGTTTGTTAGGTCTTCTTCACTTATTTTATCCTAACCTTATAGTTCCCATCTTACCAGCACGTGCATGCTATACTCAGCTACGAAGTGAAAGCTGGTTTCCACCTCACCACATTTCGAACAGAATGGATCTTCTACAATACCTATAAGGGGATAAAATTGATACGTAGCTATGATTACTATGAAACTATCGATATCTCAAATACTTGCCAGGTCAACTAACGGTATTGTTACTATCGATAGTTTTGCAACACTAATTAAGACGTCTAGACGAATACAAAAGCAGCCGGGGCATAATCTTGATGACTATCATAATAATTGTTCAGTCATGTTAACACTATAGTCGACCTCATATCCGAGGCCTTCACAACTTCACACTGATACATATTATGCACGCTAAGCGAATTCGTGTCTCAGTACAAAGTTGAATAATAGGATTTAACAACCGGCCAAGAGTGAGTCGGACGTGACTAAAAAATTGTACATTATAGCCAGTTTTACATAAAATTAACTTTGAAACTAGGATGCCACCAACACATAGCATCGGAGCAATAAAACCACTAGAGAAATATATAGCTATCTCGCCTTTTCACGCTCGTAAACCAACGTGGAAAAGGGATGGAGGCTTTATGGTCTCAGCTACAAAAAGTTTTATTGCTCGCTACTCGTAAATTATACGCAGACTTAGCGCTGTGGAAAATTTCAAAGCGCTTTCTTTTATGGGAGGATTTTTTCCTGTTGTTCTTTATTTTAATCTAGTTTATTTGAACACCCAGGTTTCTATTAGAATATTTTGAAATGGTGCGGCCACCCGTTATCATTACTTAAACCGATTTATGTCGACTGCTAGACATGTGTTCCAAAATCTAAGGTCCTGGGGGCGTTATTGTCCAGTAGCCCCAAACGACTCTATTTATGTAGTCTATCCGGTGGGATACTTTATAATACACGGCGAACATAGACACGGTGGTGTCTATGTTCGCCGTGTAACAGTGGCCGCGATTCCAGTACCTTGGGATGCCATCGTCCATCGGTTCTCCGATCGCCTATAGTCGTTTATTACAACCAAACCTATTTTCTTTGGCTCACTAGAACTGTGATAAAGTAAGGCTTTATAACAAGACCGGTGGATGCCATTAACGTCCTGATTTGTAAATTTTTTGATATCCCTTGAGGTAAGGTTTTATGTGATTTTTTTATTTGATAAATAAATAAAAAAAAGACAAAATATATCGGCCGCAAAGCAGAGGCCTGTCTACAGAACATAAACTACAGGATAGCTAAAGTAGATAAAAAAAATACCAATCTTTGCGAAAATAACATTGAAATATATCTTGAAAAATGTAGGATGCAGTCTTCCTTTTTCTGTTTCCCTCGTTTGGGGATAGTATTATTAAAATGGAAGCATAAATATTAAAAGAAATAAGATTTAGAATTTTTCCAAGCAGTACAATTATCACGTTGTTTTATGACGTTAACCGCAAATAAGCTTTTAAGTTAGATTTAATGCCACCAAACCAATGTAATTAGATTTTATTGCTTGCAAGTATAGCTATAAATTACCGGGAAACGTCTAAACTTAAATTGCAAATGCAGTTCCACTTAAAACGTTAAAGTTAACACACAAAGAGAAAATAAGTAAATATAATATGTAAACGTGCAATTCTTATAGTATCGTTAATCCAGTGACCTACCACAAGTAAAGACCCATTTAAAAATGGAACTCGGGTACGAGACGAGACGATCGTAAAATGAACCTCTCAGTGATGTACCTTTACCGGTAAATATATTGCACAATATCGATATGACAGGTTATTAGGATCATTATCATCCTCAGATTATTAATGTCTCACTACTGTAATGTATTAACAAAGGCATATTCCGTAGGAGGTAGGGCTATAGAGCTTAACCAGGTTAATTAAGCTTCGATGTCAGGTTGTCATATGCTAGCTAATACCGGCGGCCTATCGTGATCATTGATGCACGGGGTTGCACAAAGCTATTTTTTTTTAAACGAAACCTTATCTACTCGCATTACTTTAAAAATACTTAGGTCGGCCAAAGTTTTTGCATTAAACTTGGGAACACTGCAAACTAGCTAGGGACTAAGAACCATGACCGATTAAAGGAAATTTATAGGTATGAACCTCAATCTTTCTTATGTATAACCTCAAAACTACCTTTATACGAATATACGATTTGGGTATATTCAGCGGTCGTTCCAAAGTCAAAGTCAAAAGTCAAAAATATCTTTATTCAAGTAGGCCCACAGGTGGCACTTTTGATGCGTACATAAGAACCACACGGTAGTGAGATGATGGCGATAACCACATTCGTAAACTTAAAGCTAAAGCTACGAGGGTTCCAAACGCGTCCTGGTCTAAGAAGAAGCCCACAACAAACTTAGCCGGGTGTTTTTTTTTTTTTTTTTGTTATCACCATCTCACAATGTCATTTTAAATTATTAGAAGAATTCCTTGAAGGCTGTCCAGATGCAGATGTTCTTGGCCGGCGCTGATGACTCAACATCAAGTGACCTACTTGCTTCTTTGCCCACAATTTATATTAAACAAAATATATTTATCCGTAGGAATCCAAATATTTCTATTGATTCGAAGAATGTCAATGTATATACGCTACTTGTCTTATTAACATAATTGGATTATGTAACCGTGTTTTAACGTAATGGGTATTAAGAGTTATCGATTTTGTAGTCGCGCAACACTATTTATTTGATGCGTCTACGGGTCGTAAAACTTTTCGCGCGTAAACGTCACTGTTGACATTAGCTAGCAGCTGCGGCGCTGCCTTAAAATCCTTTGTGTTCTACCGTCTAATATTTGTTTTATCGCTTTTTACGCTTTATTTAGCAAATTTAAAAGATGGAGTATCGAATTCTAATCACTTATGGGGTGGGGTTATTACGCTAGACCGTGTCAAGAACGGGCCGAGCCTCGTACGAGATACAGACGTGACACGAATCCAAAACTTCACAAACATCTATATATATAAAAGGCAAAGGTGACTGACTGACTGATCCATCAACGCACAGCTCTAACCACTTGACGGATCAGTGCATATTGCACACATACAGTTATTACAACGATTTATATGAATGAATAAGAAAGGATTTTTGAAAAGTCCAACCCTAAGTGGGTTAAATGGGGGATGAAAGTTTGTATAAAATTCTTCATTAATGAATTTATTTTGCAAGTTACATCCGTGAAACTTTGATTTTAGGTATTCGATTAAAAATAAAGAAAAGGTGTTTCACGAATTTTAAAAATTCCAACTAAAAGGCTTCAATTAGAGGATGAAAATGTACATGAAGGTGTCTGATTTCTTAAGTAATTTACGTTCATATTTTTCTATAACCAGCAAGATATTTTTTTAAACCTTTGAAGTTAAATTTTACCACATAAAAAATTTAACTTCTTCTTTAATCCACATCAGAAGATAATTTTATATGAAGCGCCAAGTACGGAAAGTGTCGGGTACGGTCGTGCCTCGTGCGAAGCACGGACGCCACACGCCATACATAACCTGCTTCATGTAAAATATTCGTGATGTTTAGGATCTGCCTCTCGGCCGTATCTCGTACGGGGCATGGCTCGTCCCGGCCACGGTCAAGCTTATTCTATCGTCCTTAAAATACCAAAAAGCCTAAGACCGTGGGCATTGGAACCCTATATATAAGACAACAGTGAACAATCGGTTGATATGATAAAGACGATGAAGTCAGTTGGAATTAACTCTAAAAACACATACTCAAAGACTATTTAAAGACTAGAAAACTACGTGCACTCCAACAATAGGACTTAAATAAAAAGAAATCTGCGTCCATAAGCTACCTACTATCGTCACGAATGTTTTTACATATTATCAATGGCTTGTAAGTGGGCATTTGGTATAAATACCGATGCGGTGTGGGACAGAATTTGCTGTCACATTCGCAAGGAGTCTCGGAACGACTCTTAAATACTTAGAATTTCTGAGATACACCTGGTTTATTTCGTTTCGAGTATTCTTTGGGTTGGTGGGGCAGGTTTTTAGAAAGAATTAATCAACATCAACAGACTGTGAAGTTTTGAAGCTGTGATAGCGCAGCTCGACTTCATTTTCGGGGGGCCGAGTTCGAATCCCAGCACGCACCTCTAACTGCGTTTTAAGTAATTTAAAATATCACATGCTTCGACGGTGTAGGAAGACATCGTGAGGATACCTGCATGCCTGAGAGTTCGACATAAAGTTCTCAAAATTATGTGGAGTCCAGTAATACGCACTGGGCCAGTGTGGTGGACTACGGACTTTTCCCCTTCTTTTTGTGGGAGGAGACCCGTGCCCTGTAGCGGGCGGGTAAAGGGTTCGTGATGATATTGATGAGCAGACTGTTGGATATTTATGATGATGGACATCATCAATATCCCAAAATCACCACGCGCTAGGCGGACGGTTTGGTGATCGTATATGGTTGTAGTAGCACAGAGCTTTCCGTTCTCCAATATGTTCCTTTAGTCGACTCGTACGACTGCCACGGGAAGAGGATGGGTGGTGAAGACTGTACTCTGATCTCACGGCACAAACAATCAATATTTACTTGTTTGTTTGTTATCTATTTTTGACTCAACTACTGCACGAAATTTGACACTTAGACATCTTTCTTTAAGATGGTTGTAAGATACCTTTTATCCCGTTCCGGAAAACACTTTAGTGGGTTTTAGAAAAATCCCCTTCCTTACCTATAATATAGCTACACCGATATCTTGCGTACTGGGGAGTCGTACATACATTTTAGCTTTATACGACTCCGTCCGCGTTTAATAATAAATAAATCGCGCAGAAACCGCTATTTTCCCGGGAAATTATGCATAATGCTATTTTTTATTGTTTGTTTGTTTGTCCTTTCATTACGCATTAATAAAGTAATCTTGATTTTTGGCATACATTTTTAAAGGTCGGGGTGTAAGAGAGGCTACTTTTACTCCTAGAAAAACATTTATAATTCCAAAGGTCGTTGTACAGAGGCATTCTTACACCAAATATCATATCCTTGACGACCGAACAATACCATAACGACTTATTCACCGCGTGTAACACCGCGGGATGCAGCTAGTGTTTCACAGCTCCAGCCTAACTAACAACTAGTGAAGTACCTGTCAGAATGGGCTTTTAGTAGGGTACCGTAATCAAATAAATTCTTTAATTGCCCCAGCTGGGAATCAATTGCGGGACCTCCCAAATATTAGACTACAGGGCTCCCTACTACGCCAGAGACAGAAGTGAAGTTACCAGGTTACAGCTCATAATAATTCAGCTGATATAATGTATTTGTGGTTGTTGTGAACGCGACAGTCCAGCCCGTTACAACCTTGAATTCTTGGACACACAACTGAGGGTTTCTTTTCTAACCACAGGACCCGAAACAGGTGATAATTGCCGTTCGCCGCTTGTAATCAAAGTGGTCGTAACCGGTTCAAATTTCGCACATCTCTTACGTTCTTTATTGTGTGATAACAAAAAGTTTTCGTCGGCAGTCCACGTTGCGGCGGATTGGATTTCTGTATAAATAAGAGCAAGATAAGCGTTAAGGGGTTGGTGTTTTTAGGGATCCTTAGGCTTTAAAGTCACCATTTAAAAAAAAAAAAATGTATACATTTTTTCATGAAAATTTTAAGCCGACTTTGATGATACTCTTCTCATTTAAAAAAGCTTACAGTATAGCTAGCTTCGTTTTTAAGCCAATCCGTCATCTCTCTTCTAATTACTAAATAGAGTATGGAAACGAGGGGAAATGTATTGCCCCTCAAATGGGTCTTTAGTCTGGTACTATGGGCGAAAAGGAATCGCGAAGCTTCCTGAACGCTCATCCTTAAAACACTTCACACCATAATATTGCTTTGCGTTGTCATCTCTTGAACGTAATACGTTATTACTCAAGGATGCATGATAATTAAAACTAACAAAACCACCTTACAAAATTTATGCAAAGCACTAAAAGCCTATCTTTAAACGAAACGTTTATTGCTTTATCTCTTAGAACTAGTATTAAAATCTAGACAGACGCGGTCCCGTCTGCCGTCGTAAAACGTACCTAAATATCCCATAAAATATTGTCAGCCTGTTTAAATTTATCTATGGAATGGCAGGCAGTTTCAAATGAAATAAATGTTATAGGACTTCCAATGGAAAGGTAGTTGATTGCGATGGAAGATTTGTTTTTTTACTCCACTACAAATTAGCCTTCGACTACATCATCATTACTTTACCGGGCCACTACAGAGCACGGGTCTCCTCCCACAATGAGAAGGGGAAAAGGCCGTAGTCCACCACACTGGCCCAGTGCGGATTGGTGGACTCCACACACCTATGAGAACATTATATGGTACTCTCAGACATGCAGGTTTCCTCACGATGTCTTCCTTCCCCATTGAAGCAAGTGATATTTTTATTACTTAAAACGCACATAACTTAGAAAATTTAGAGGTGCGTGCTGGGATTCGAACTCGCTCCCCCGAAATTGGAGTCGAGCTCGTACCCAATGCGCTCGACTACAAACTCACCTAATGGTAATTGATGATGCAGTATAAGAGTCATATTAAACCCCAGTGGCGTGCACTTTTGTACAAAAGCACTGCCTACCCTTAAATTGATATATAACTCTTATAGGAAGAGGATTTTTGCCATTTAATGCAATCTTCCTGCTGTATGCATACCCTGGTAAATAACTCTGTGCACTGCCATACCCTTATGGGTTCTACACTCGTACTGGAACGTTCGTACTGGAACGCTTACTAACTTGGCAGCACTTCTTTTTGGGTAGGGTGAGTAACTAGCTATGATTGAAGCCACCTGGCTAGACTTGACTTTAAATTAGTTTGTAGTGGTGCAAGGCAATGTAACAGAAAAGGGATAGCATCGTCATCTGATCTGATTAATACCAGACCTATTTATTTATTTATTTTTATTTATACTCTTTATTTATACACCACAAATAGGAAAAAAAAAACAATGGACACAACAAAAATAAACTTAAAAAGTAGGATACAAAGGGCGGCCTTATCGCTTAGTAGCGATCTCTTCCAGGCAACCTTAGGATAAGGAAAACCAAGGGAAACCGATTGACAGACCTACTGCGATCACCGAACCTTCAACCCTTCGTTGGCCTTTAGTCCAGCAGTGGACAGACGACATTGATGGACAGACCTGGAAGTCCTTTGTCCAGCAGGATGTCTATTGGTTGTCATAATGATGATAATGATGACAGATTTCCGAAAATCTAAAATGTACACAAAATATTTTATTTTGTATTTTCCGCACAAGTACTGTACAAATATGCTAATCTAAGGTTGCACGGGAACACTCGATAACGCAACGTCAGTTACTTTGAAGACTCTTTATTGACCCTTGAGCCAGTTTACTAATGCGCTACATAGTTTTGCGCGAACGTAAACATTTTTTTTTTTTTAATAACACAGACCAACGGCTTCAGGCCTGTGTCAGGTATGATTTTCAACCTAAAATACGGAATTCCGTATTTTAGGTTGAAAATCATACCTACCATAAATAGGTAGGTATAGTTCGGTGTTTATTATCGTCGAGTGTAAACAAACAACTATTAAGAAGTAATGTTTACATTACTTCTTAATAGTTTGTTTGCAGTTTGACCAGTAATTATTTTATACTACAACAAAAAGTTTTCCAAATGGTGCCAGCAGCGATCCGGGTTGTTTAGTGCATTTGGAGTTGTTCGTTATGGTTATAAAGTTCAATTTGCCTCGCACATTTGTAATCTAGGTAACTTCGACGAAATGGACAGCATTTGTTTATTTTTACACTACTGTTAGATTAGTGGTCTGATTAAAAGTACGCGTTGAATACGCTCTTATTAGCTTTAAGGTATGTTAACGAATCCTGGAAGTCGAATTGAACCAACTTCTAATCTGCACTGTTAAGTTCATTTGTAGTTGCTTATGTTTACTAAAAATGTAGAGCCAAGAGCATGCACAGATCAATGTGTGATCTTAAGGAGATAGCTCAGAGTCTTAGCTATTTCTTTTAAGACTTACCTTCAGTCGCAAATGGGATAATGAGAGTGGTGAACATGTTATAGTTCAAAATTAGAACTTCTCTGGTACGATGATAATAATTACTGCTATGTTTACTGCAACGGTTGTCTGCATACCTCAAAATCATCAAATATGAAAATGTCCGAAGTAGTGGTAATTTAACGTATTTTAATTATCCAATAAAATTTATGCGACCACGCGCTTCTTTGAAGTGTCATAAATATTTAGCTGAGGAATAAATTTTTGGTGTCAACAAAGCTAAAACTTTAAATCACAAATACAGTGAGATATTATTACCTCCATTAGTCTAGAAGCGTTAATCTCAACGTTTGAATAAAACTGAATTGAAAAGCCAACACAAAGAAGATAGCTCAATTATTGAAATGAGTTAGACTTGTTTTAGCGTCTCAACCAAATTCTTCGGTAAAATATCGTAAGTGAAAAACAATATTTGTTGGGAGTTTGCAGTAGGTAAGTAATGAGAATTTTAACAACTCGCCGTTAAAATACTGTGAAATTAATGAGAAATATTATGTGAATTTTACTTTGGCGCTTAGATCGAAACAACATATGTAGTTATTTATTTTCTTGGAACCTTCGCTTTAAATCTATGTTGGATGCAACGATTGTCTGATTTTGGTCAGTCTCCTTTAGAACCCACGCGAATTTAATCAAAAGACTAGCTCGTCTCCGCGGCTTCACCCGCGTTAACTAAAAATTGCAACGTAATGTTATATTTAACACAGACTAGACCTTACTCTTACCTATACCTTACTACTTATAGACTTTTTTCAATGCCTAATAACATTTTCTACTTAAATTGAGATAATTTAAAATTCGTTATTGTAGCTTATTTTTAAGAGATACGTAAATGCTTTAATTCAGACTGCCATTAAACTGCCTTTATTAATTCTGAACAGCTTTTTTATGGTGAAATAATTATTAAAATCGCATCAGTAGTTTCGAAGATTATGCCCTACATATAAACAAACATTTTTTATATTTTTAATCCACTACAGGTTGTTAGAGTAACTGATGATGCACTCTTTGACGGTAACGGGCTAACCGGTATGAAAGATCTTCCCTAATCGTTTCGACGCGGCATCGTACCGGAACGCTAAATCACTTGGCGGAACGTCTTTGTCGGTAGGGTCGTAACTAGCTACGACCCCTCCCACCCCAAGAAAATTTCCTGTTTATAAAAATTGAGGTAAAGTAAGTAAGTGCTTCTACTTTTATTTTCTTACCCTCACCCCTTTTCTAAATTAATTCTAAACAATAAATCGTTCTAGAAGCTTTTATTTTTCTTTAATGAAACTAGATGTTATTGCATATTATTGCAGTCACATACGTTTCTGAGAGCAGTAGGTTATTTAAGCTTACCGTAATTTGCGTCTTATTACGCCAAAAATAATTACAAGCCACAAACGGAACGTCCGTGTGTTTACAGCGGGCAGAAATAAAGAAAAGGCTTTATTTATGACAGACCTCCGAGCTGCTCGTGGCAGCACAAGATATCATTAAGTAATTTGTAAAATCGAATCACTTTTATAACGACGTACGAATAAACTAACCTTGTATTATGATTCTACGAATATAAATCAGTACGATAAGGTTGTCAGTGAGTAAGTTTTTTTTATGTCGGTCTTTAAATATAAACAAACTTTATCATTAATTTAATGCATGGATAAAATATGACATCCTTACTTATGACAACCCTATTGAAGATAAAAGACCCACACGAGCATAGTACCTACACAGTAAAATCTGTGGCAGTGGCTTACTCAAAACGATTAGGTTTTCGGTGTCACAGATAGATCTCAGAGGACATAATGTATTTCTTAAGCCTGTGTTGTTTTATTTCGGTTTTTTTACACGTTGTAGAGTGTAAGAGGGATTTGAAAAAAAGTCCTTGCTCTCTACACAACTTAATAGCTTTATTGATCTTGAAGAATGCGCGTGCAACAGTTTTTTTTTTTTTTTTTTTGTATTAACACCGTCTGTGTGGATTACTCTGAAACTATGGTATTTTAACAAGTATTTACAACCGTCAGCCTGCTTAATCTACAATGTCTTACACTGAACAATTAATTAGGAAACAGGCAAGACAAGTGTCCATTTTGATTAAGATGAAGATGAAAGCGTACAAGTTTGTATGTAGGTATGTATAGATATTCCACTCATACGTCGCCATTACTGGATTGGTTTTGAGAAATACAGCTTATAAAAGAACTTAAGTTTATCTATGTTTAGCCTTTGTCGCGTAGCTAACCGTGTGTTATAGGCATTATCATGACGGATATGACAAAAAGTACCTGAAATAAAATTGCGACAGAAGTATTTGATTTTGTAGTTTATAATAAACATTGCGAAAAAATATGCATACTAATATGTATTATAAATGCGAAAATCTCTGTTCGTTATGCTCGGCTCAACGAATGCACTGATTTTGATGAAATTTGCCATATATATAACTTGCATCCTGGAATTGGCTAATGATACTTTTGATACCAGAAAATAATCCGGTTAACATTCCCGGAAAATAATATCATTTGTTATCTATGCACGGATTTAAAGCTAAACGTCTAGGCTAAATTTTGCATTGAGATAGCTTTCGTCCCGGAGTCAGGCTTACGATATCTTCTATTCCATGAAAACGAACGTTTTCCGCGGGTTTAAAACACGCAAAATAAACGCGGACGGAATCGCTGCAGCCAAAAGCTAGTACCCAATCAATATAATAAGTAAATTAATATATAATTAGCCTGTAATTTTAAGAGAGTAGTATGTCTTGTTGGTTTTTAAACTTTAGTTGAGAAAAAAAATATATAACCTGCCAATACTAACCTGTCACAATATTCAAATAGCAACATCCCGTGCCTTTTTTTTATCCTCGCGAGAATGTAAGCCTGCGCCGATATCACGATTATTGTTTCGCTCACGGGTACGCGGGGTATAATTTATTGCTTCTCACATAAATCTCGTCCGATCCTGATTATACACTCGGTTCAATCGAGCGATTGAAATAACAGCAATGACATCGGTCGCTCATTGGTTACGAGTTATGTATATAAAGGTGTGTTTTGACTTGGCGGATTTTATTGATGGTATATCTTTATAACGACATACTTCAATTAATTGTCCATCCCTTTAGCAGTCAATCAATCAAGTCATTTATTGCAGACAAATGGGTTACATAAGGTCTTATTTTATGCATAATAAAAGTATCTAGCCAAGTTTCGCATAATGAAAGTATTAAATTATAATAATACAATAATTACATTTTTTTGTCAATAAAGTAATGTCAAAGTAATTGAATCATTAAATAAACTTTCCCCTTTGTAGCTAAATGAGAAAGTTGTAAACTATGCAATTGTTTGAGACTGATTGTTGTAGTACCTTCCAGTGGCGTGCACTTCATACATGCACAAAAGCGCTGCCTACCATAACATTTTCATATATTTTTTTTCCCATGTTCCCATTCTTTGGTGAACGCTTAGAACATTAGAGGTAAACTAATTACTGTCAACTGATAAATAGTATGAAGTTACTAATCGTTTGTTCGAGAAACTAATCTAAAGTGGAGTGGTTTTTGATGCTTCAATATTAGTCGTGTACACGGTTTCTGTATTTTCTTAATTTTTTGGTTGCAATATCTCAAGAAATTCATCGGTAATAGACCATCAAGACGGTAAACTCTTTCAAGTAATATGGTATCTAGACCGATGCTAATTTATGAAAATAATGGAGGAACGTTGTCAACAGAAACTCACATGTCAAATTAAAAAACTTTAGTAGTAGAGAGTCAGTTGAAAAATACAATTTCTTTTACCGTTTAGCACCTGTGAAAAAATGTATGAAGCAAAATCCCGTGCCTTTTTTATCCTCGCGAGAATGTAAGCCTGCGCTGATATCACGATTATTGTTTCGCTCAAGGGTACGCGGGTTATAATTTATTGCTTCTCACCTAAATCTCGTCCAATTCTGATTATACACTAGGTTCAATCGAGCGATTGAAATAACAGCAATGACACCGGCCGCTCATTAAGTAATTTAGCTAGCTTCTGCCCGCGACTTCGTCTGCGTGGACTTCAGAATTGGGTCTAAAGCTTCACACGTTAACAATTCTTAATCCTACCGCAGGAACTATTTGAGAGATCGGTATAAAAAGTACATACTTTTTCCAAAGTATAGGTGACATGCTTACCAAATTACAAAGCTGTCTGCCCGCGGCTTAGCTCGTAAACAATTTTTCAATTTTTTTAACTACTTAAGGAATCGTGGTAAAAGGTATCCTATGTTCTTTTCCAAGTCAAAGGCTGCATGCAGTGAAGTAGAGGGTATGCACAGGGTATGCAGACCATATGAAATGAAAAAAATCTCCAGTACGAGTTATAAATACTGGAGGGTAGGCTTTTTGTAACACTTACAATACCTATCCTTAAGTTTTTTACAACTGTAACTGGAAATTTTCTTCATGCATGCCAAATTTCATCCAAATCCATTCAGCCGTTTTTGCGTGACAAACGTCCACACTTTCACATTTATCATATTAGTAGAAAGTAGGATTAGTCGGATAAAGGTGAGTTTAGTTTGAGCAGACTCAAGACAAGAACTAGTTCAATTGAAGTGTAACTGTTTTATTTCACTACAAGTTAGCCCTTGACTGCATGTCGAAGGATGGCAGCGGGCTTACCTGTTAGGGCCATTATGCTCGTTGCGTAGGCTATGCACTAGTCGATAGAGCAGGCGTTACTTTGCGGAATTCTAGATATATAACAAAGTTTAAGCTTAATTTGCTGTACACCGCGAAAAGCAGGAAAATCTGTATGGTGTAATCTATAATTTCTTCAATCCTTATACTCCACACCAAACAGATCTTGAGGATGCTCCGGTTTCGGAGCGAGACGTGCGTATAGGGCACATTGCCGAAGATGTGTTTGGTGTGGAGTATAAAAGTTGAAGAAATTATAAATTACACAATTCATTCCTGCTTTTCGCGGAGTATAGCAAATTAAGCGTAATTTTTATAATAGGGTATGCACTGCTTCTGTGCATATATGAAGCGCTCGCTACTGCAACCCATCAATATTTTATAATCATAATAGTTTCAAGGTTTCACATCTGCCAGGCTTCCCGCGAGAGCTGCATTTTTTGTTACTTGTTCTCTCATTTCATTTCAAAGCTATATATCATATTAAACGTATTCCAATTAGCAAGTTTTATATCTTTAGAACATTTTTTCTGATTAAATTCGTTCGTTAAATAAAAGTCAAAGTATATTTCAATGGGGTTACACGCATCAATAGTTACAATGATAACCGTCGACCTTTAGGTGATCTAATGAGGTAGTAACATACAAAGCAATTAATTCTTTTATCCCACCGCTAGTTAGCCCTTGACTGCAACCACACCTGATGGTAAGTGATAATGCAACGGCATTACTTGTTAAGTTATAAGCCAAACACCTAAACGGTTTATACGCAACATCGTACCGAAATGCTAAATCGCTTGGCCGAACGGTTCGATAGTAACTTCCATATTCCCTAATGCCTAAATAGCCCACTACCATCTTAGACTACATCATCACTTACCATCAAGTGAGATTGCAGTCAAGGGTGAACTTTAGTGCGAAAAAAATATAATAAAATAAGAAGCTTCTGATTGTTCAAGTTAGTAACGAAATATTAAAAAAAAAACTCCCGATAAAAACTTTTGCGGCGGTGCTACGAGTATATTAAATGATAAAAATTGTTTGCTCTGAAATTATGTCTGAGGAATGAAAAAGGACCAAGTAGAACTAAGAAGTGACGTAAATAAATATTAATTGTATAAATTAAATTCTTGCACCAGCTGATACAATAGATGATAATCCGCATGCAAATATGGGCCCTAAGAAACTTCACGAACAAAAACAGCTTCTAATAAAAAAATACTGCATTGAAACAGAACCATTGTCGAGTCCAAGGTCGTGGGTTCGCTTCCCACAACTATAACATTTTGTGTGATGGACATGAATGTTTTTCAATGTCTGAGTGTTTATATGTATATTATAAGTATATATTTAAATGTGTATTTTATTCATGAAAAAATATTCATCAGCTATCTCAGTACCCCTAACACAAAATACGCTTACTTTTGAACAAGATGGCAATGTGTGTATTGTCGTAGTATATTTACCCCTGATTGGTCTAAGCAAAACGGGGAAGAATCGAATAATGATCAACTGCGTTGTATATGTAATATTTAGTTACTCGATAAGAACCTTTCAGCAAAAAAAGAAAACAGAAAAAGAAAACCCTTCCGAACGATTGTTTTCGAGGATACCTATCGATACCGTGTCCATATCACACACAGGTCATCACCCCTCCTCTTCTTTCTTATCGTACGACGCGACTTAGAGAATTTACCGGAGAAGCACAGAGGATGCCGCTACCCCTTCCCTTTTCCGTCTTCTACGGTCTTTATGTGTAGTTTTACGGTATTTGCGTTGTAATGAGGAAACCCTTCCGTTAGGAGGCCTCTAATCCAGCAGTGGACTGTCATAGGCTATAGATTGATGACCATACGATACATAAGTCTTGTTATATTCAGCTAAATCCTCCGGTCTCCTCGGAATTACAAGGTTACCTCATGCGCTTTTTTGGTGCTCTTTTCACGATTAGCACCAATGAGTCATTGACCCGGTCCACATTTATTTCGTTAAGTAGTGTATAGGTCCATCAGTCTGAGCGGTGACTACGATCGAAACAAAACAGACCCCTTTATACTATACTATCCTACTGCTACAGCTGATACAATAGATGATAATCCGCATGCAAATATGGGCCCTAAGAAACTTCACGAACAAAAACAGCTTCTAATAAAAAAATACTGCATTGAAACAGAACCATTGTCGAGTCCAAGGTCGTGGGTTCGCTTCCCACAACTATAACATTTTGTGTGATGGACATGAATGTTTTTCAATGTCTGAGTGTTTATATGTATATTATAAGTATATATTTAAATGTGTATTTTATTCATGAAAAAATATTCATCAGCTATCTCAGTACCCCTAACACAAAATACGCTTACTTTTGAACAAGATGGCAATGTGTGTATTGTCGTAGTATATTTACCCCTGATTGGTCTAAGCAAAACGGGGAAGAATCGAATAATGATCAACTGCGTTGTATATGTAATATTTAGTTACTCGATAAGAACCTTTCAGCAAAAAAAGAAAACAGAAAAAGAAAACCCTTCCCAACGATTGTTTTCGAGGATACCTATCGATACCGTGTCCATATCACACACAGGTCATCACCCCTCCTCTTCTTTCTTATCGTACGACGCGACTTAGAGAATTTACCGGAGAAGCACAGAGGATGCCGCTACCCCTTCCCTTTTCCGTCTTCTACGGTCTTTATGTGTAGTTTTACGGTATTTGCGTTGTAATGAGGAAACCCTTCCGTTAGGAGGCCTCTAATCCAGCAGTGGACTGTCATAGGCTATAGATTGATGACCATACGATACATAAGTCTTGTTATATTCAGCTAAATCCTCCGGTCTCCTCGGAATTACAAGGTTACCTCATGCGCTTTTTTGGTGCTCTTTTCACGATTAGCACCAATGAGTCATTGACCCGGTCCACATTTATTTCGTTAAGTAGTGTATAGGTCCATCAGTCTGAGCGGTGACTACGATCGAAACAAAACAGACCCCTTTATACTATACTATCCTACTCTAGTTATTTATGCTTCTCTAGTTAAATACTAAGACAATTTTTATGCTCATTTATGGGGAGTTTTTTTACAGAAATGTATTAATTCATACTGGAATGTTTTGAAAGAGTTTTGTTGATGTGGTCGTCCGGGAAAGTACTCCCGCTTGCTTATTTCTGCCGCCAAGCAGCATTGTTGAGTCTGAAGAGTGTAAAGACGGGCACATGTCAAGGCTTAATACCTACGTCTCAGGGCGAAATTTTGTAGTACGTGGTCTTTGCATTCCCTACGAAGTGTTGCTCTGTTTATAGGTGTTGGTTTTCCACTTACCATCAGGTGGGCCATCAGTTTCAGTGCGTCTCACCTAAGAATTTTCGATTTTTATTGTTAGTTAACTTATCTTCTCGTCTGTAACATGTTTATTATTTCTAATATCATCAAAAACTATATGTTTTTTGTATACCTACCTTCGTTTTTATGTTTATTTGGGGCAGTTATTTTACTTTTTTCCTTCCATACAAAGTGCGCTGCGTTTACCGGTGCTGGAATAGCGACCCCGCACCGGTAAACGCAGCGTAGGTCGGCCCTCAACGAGGTGGACAGATGACATAAGGCGAGTAGCTGGGAGCCGCTGGAGGCAAGCGGCCCAGGACTTTGTATTGTGGAACTCCCTACAAAAGACCTATGTCCAGCTGTTGACGTCAATTGGTTGTGATAATCATGATGATGATGGGGCAGTAATACTACCCTTAAAATAAGGCTCCAGCTATTAACGTTTACATTAATTTTATTTACCCAAATAATTTTTATTTTATTTTTATTTAATAGGTCTATCTTAACAAACAAAATCTTTTGTTTTAGCAAGCTTAACTGAGTGTGTGTTTCAAAGTCATATTACTTAGGTTTTTAAGTCTAGCCTACTGGGCAGTCCTAGGTTTAGAAATAGACACTCCACGCTGCTCTAATGCGAAAAAGAATTATCCTACTGAGCCATTAGATGTCCAGTAGTAGGACAATAATGAGATATGATGAGCAATGGTGCGTGGCGTGAATTCTCGTGGGGTTTACAATCGACATGGGTTACGAATGTGTTACCTTTAATAATAAACTTTTTAAATATCGTTACACTTTCAACATCACCGCTCAATAAACTATGTTGAATATTCATACTTCTACACCATAAATTGTCCGTTACAGTATTACATTTGTTTTATTTCCCATTAAGGGCCACCGCACACCAGCGGCAAACGAGTTTTATCATTGCAAACCTGGATAGTTAATACTTACATCGCAGCAGCTCCAAAGTAAGCGTAGCTCGTGATATGGGTAGTAGGAAAACTGATGAATATATTTTATAAATATTATAACATAATATTTATAAAAATAATTACTACAGCTGCTATGCGAAAAACATTAATGTTCGGCTCACAAACATTTTTCCAGCTGTGGGAATCGAGCCCACGGCATTTAAAAAAGAAAGCAGAAACTGCTCACTGCGCCACTCGGCCGTCAGAATTTGCTTTGCTTGAGATTTTTAATGAAGTGAAAATCTTCTCTTGCTACCAACCTTGATTTTGATGCGCTAAACGAGCATTTCACTAAGGTACCTCTGTTGGATAAATGTACCAAACATTTATCCAACAGAAGTACAGGCATTGAACACACTTAATTCTTTTGCCTTACGTCGTAAATTAAATTCAGTGCCATTTAATTTTACGCCGGTTACAAAAGAGGAAGTGAAGAAGCATATTTTGGCAATCAAATCTGATGCAATTGGCTGGGACGGGATTAGTCGTAGGATGATTCTCTTAACGGTAAATTGCTCGCTAGTCGTCCTCTGCCATATTTTTAACCACTCTCTTTTGTTTTTATTCTTTTCCCGATAAATGATATTCATCGCGGTATCTATACTTATAATAAAACTGTAACTGGAAGATTTCTGTACATTTAATATATTTTGACTAAAATGACCGGGGAATGCTTTATAATCGACACTGAGTCCAAAACAGATTTTAATTTAATTTTTGTCTGTCTGTCTGTCTGTCCGGGCATCACGTGAAAACTACTAAACGGATTTAAATAATTTTTTTTCATCAATTTTACTTCATAGCTCCGTTTAATTTCGACCGATTTTTATAATTCTTTTTTTATTTGAAAGTGTATACTATCAAGCATGTACTGTCTAATTTTAATGAATATCTAATAACTAATGTCGGAGATAAAGGGCATAACTTTTCACAGATAACAGCAAGTCGCGAGGCAAAACGATAGAATGCATGCGTATCATCCTACTAAATACTAATATTATAAATGCGAAAGAAATAAAATAATATAAATATTAAGTTTGATTATATACCTGCAAATTTGTTTTTAAAATATTAAAATTGAACCTATCGCTTAGATGTTGCGACGGGTATAGAATAACACGTACGGCCGCGAATAACATAGTTTCACCAGTTTAACCTACCTACCAGGTCCACCTGGTAGGTAGGTTTTATTTCCAAATTAGTTAGTTGCCAGGCTTTTTAAAGATATTAAAACAATTTGGCGTGACGAAATTGCGCAGGTCAGCTAGTCATTATTACTGTGAAAACGAAAATTTCTCTCGCGCATTCCGTACTTCTTCCGCGTCTTGTTTGTGCAGATAGTTGTCTTTCATATTAACCAAAAATTCTAGTAAACAAACTTGAGCGTCTACAAAATATGGTTAATCGATTTATATTCGGCATTAGTAAGTTTGATCACATCACGCAATTTCGCGTGCGTCTCAAATAGATTAGAATGGGTCTGCGCCGCGATTTCCATTTTTTATACTCCAAACCAAATTTTTCACTAAGCAATTTTCATTGTAAAGTCAAAATGTCCCGAGGATGCTCACAAGAAATTTTAAATTACACTTTTAAAGATTTTCCTATTTTCACATAATATTGCAAATCAAGCTCAAGGTTAATTGTACAGCCGTTATCCGCTATTAATCGAAGATGTGGAAGGAAGCTGATTCTAAAATTAACATGTACGTTTAGAAAATATGATGCGGTAAAATGGTTGGTTGAAGCTTAGAACTCTTACAAGTCATCTAAGTGGTAAAATTTTACCGTTATATCAGTATCTATCGAGTGTGTAGTGGCTTTAATGTTATTCGAATACTAAGCTGCATATCGCAAACTCGTATTTAGCGTAAAATTGCTTTAAGTTACTGGAGTCAACATGAACTTAACACTTTACGATCGGAGCGGAATCTTTAATCGAATACGATATCAATATTTAAAAAGGATTACCGCCCACTTAATTCACAGATTCCGAGCTTAAAACAGGGATTGGCGTCCGCGTGGAAGTTATTTTGTATTTTATTATTCCACTACAAGTGAGCCCTTGACTGCAATCTCATCTGTTAAGTGATGATGCATACTAAGATAACAGCAGGCGAACAGGTGTATAGAAGTTAGCAGTTCCCCTAATCGGTTTCTACGCAGCATCTTACAAGAACGCTGAATCGCTTGGCGGGCTAGGGTGGGAACTAGCCACGGCGGAAGCCTCAGAAAAATTTTGTTAATTTCCAAATTTTTCCACCGGGGATCGGACCCGGGACCTCCCTCTTGCTAATCGCTAAGCCAGAGCGCTTGTGAGACTCTCAAAATTAGGATGTGGCAGATATACTAATTTTGAAGGTCTCACTTCTTAGAATCGACATCTTCAACAGGGCTAATTGATTTGAACTCACTACGATATGAATAGTTAAAAAGATTTACTGCCCCACTTAATTCACATATTCATAACGAATAAGAATATTTTTTTTTGGTTTTCTGTTTAGATACGACCAAAAATAAAATATGAAATTAAATAATATCGGTTAAAAAAAATATTCGCTTACCACGGCTAAAACCAATTCCTGCCACTTAAACATCCTATTTACCTGATCTGAACTTGAGGGAAAACTGTTTCAAAATCCAACTTAATTATATAAGAAATATTATAAAATAATAAATAATAAACATCTTTATTTGGAACAGATACAATGCCTCTTAAAATATGGCAGTACAAATCTGTGTGTGAGTGTGTGTGAGTGTGTGTATGTTGACATTGTATCTAAAATACAATAGCAGTATCGTCAAGCGTATGTAACTCATATACTATATACCAAAAAAAAAACTATACCTACATATAATTCACAGTCATTGTGTCAAAGCGCTTAAATTTATGAGGGCATAGTGCCGCAGATGTTTAAAAGCTCGATAATCACTTAATTTATGGTGCTTACTCATTTATCGTTCCAAGTAATTATGTGAAAATCGATGATTATACGTACATATACGGTTCGAGTGCAGTAATTTGAATGAATGAATGCACTTTTATTGTACACAATAGAGAAAATGTAACAAGAAAGAAAATAAAGAAGCCAATGTCAAAGTAGGCTTGGCCCAAGAGGTTTTGATACCAAAAAAGACACAATTTCGACTGTGAGAATTTCCTATTATCAGAGCATTTATTGAAAAAGTTTAATAACAGGATAACTGTTTAAGTTATAACTACCATGTAAGAACTAATAATTCAGAATTATATCAAAA
Organism: Pararge aegeria; assembly: GCF_905163445.1. NCBI lineage: Eukaryota > Metazoa > Arthropoda > Insecta > Lepidoptera > Nymphalidae > Pararge > Pararge aegeria. The sequence continues at coordinate 6,727,933 of NC_053198.1, forward strand.
ATTCCGAAGTAGGTAACTGTTTGTATTTTCACACATCCACCTTTCACCAATAGTTATCACCTATGAGTTGGTGAAACTTTTTGAAGTTATAATTCTTTTGGCGCGTTAGGTAAAAATGATGAGATTAAATTTTTACGATGCGCGGGCACACCGTCACAAAAAACCCCATGAAGTCAGCTATAGACAACATTTTAGTTTTTCAAAAATAAGTTTTGACAGTGTACATTACAATTTCAATTGTCAAAGTCTGCGCGCTCATTTCAAATTTGAATGCGAGTAGAACTTGGTTGTACGATAATGAGATAACTATATAATGCAGTATAATAAAACTTTCACTGTATTTTTAAATAATTTTTCTATTGTTAGTTTGTTTTTTTTTCAAAAAACGTAGAATAAGACGAAAGATAAAATTTATACACACAATACATACACGTTTTTTCTATATACATTGCCTCTCATTTAGTAATTGATTTAGACGTTGCCTAGGTTTAGTAAAAACGGACATTAAATATATGAATTGCGTCCAAGGGCTTTCCTTACATTTTATATTCATAACTTTCATCGTTCTAATATTTATTAACATCTCTTCTATAAAAGAGATGTTTTCAAAAATTGTTGAGTTTACGTGATTCTTTGCAAGAGCAATAATCAGAATAATAGTACTTAATTATAATGACAGTATCTTAACTACTATTTACAAATGCTATTTACAAGCCTTACTTATGCAACGTAAGAAGAAATTAAATAAAAGTTCTAATAAGCTTATCTTGTAACGAAATTTTCAGCCGTACTTATGTTGCGGCGTGGGACAAACGATAGCGCGAATTAAAAGACAAGTCGCTCCATCTAGTATCGACTTCAATAAACACGGAAACTTCGACATCAACCTCAAGGTTCTGCTACATTGGTTTTTGTCCTAATAAGAAAGTTTAGTTTTCAATGAAACATTTAATCTATATTAAAAAAAAATTACTTATTTTTTAACCGACTTCTAAAAAGGTTTTCTTTTATGTTTGTTATCTGAGAACTTCGTAATTTTTTAACGGATTTGCAAAATTCTTTTTTTTGTTTGCAACGGTATACTTGCCAAGTTGCCTCTTTTTCATCAGCTTAAGATCTATTGGAGGAATCTTGAAGTAATCTAGGGCAATCTTTAAATATAATAGGCACATTGATAGCGATTTAAGCATTTTTTAAAGTAACTTCAGCATTTCGTGTGGCGCAAGTGAAACCGACGATGAAGACCACAGGTGGACACTGGGACTATACAATTTTAAGTATTACGAGGGTTGCGATTCGATTATGGGCAGTTGCGTATTTTAAGATTCAGCGACCTGGGCCAGTAAGATACCACTTGAACCTAATTTACAGTACATTTTATTAGCAGTAGACCTTTTCGTAAGAGATCCAACTGCTTCATCCGTTAACTATTGTTATCTATATATTTTATATATATAGATAACAATAGTTATTATTAATAAAAACGGAAAGTTGTGTTAGTTACACCATCTATAACTCAAGAACGGCTGGACCAATTTTATATGATATTTGATTTTTTGGATTTCTCTTAGTCCGGATTAGGATAATAATAAAATGGTATGTGTATATATTATGGACAGTTTAAAAAAACTCTTTTTATTCTTTTTGTGTCGGTAAAATAAAGAAGATTGCTTCATTTATCTTAACTTCCAATATATAAAAAAAACTGGTGGTTATGGCGTTCGTTCGTGAAGTTTTTCTACAAATCCCGGGAGATTCTTTTGTTTTACTGGGATAAAAAGTAACCTTAGTAAGTTACTCTCCGTCTTTTCAACTAACTCTATGCATAATATCACACATTTATAATATATGTAACTAGCAACAAATAATCACAGAAGTTGGTCTGCTGCATGTTTACCATAAGCAGTGCACGCTTTTTGCTTAAACAATTCATTGTTAAAAACTTACGGTAATCGAGTGAAAAGTAAACACAACTTGAATAGGCGCCCATGCGTAAGGCTTACCTTTATTTTCATTAGTTGATAGTTTTTGTCATAGATCGACCACTGACACATAAATGTATAGCAGACTTGGGGCCATGGTTACTTCAGTACATTCACAGTTATTTTACCTCGGACATCTGTCAAGTATTTTAATTATTTTATTTTACATAGTGTTGCAATCAGTTAATTAAATTAATCTAGTCTAGGCTCTAGACTTAGTCGGTTCTAGATAAATAACAATAAATTAATTACGCCAATTTTACAGTTAAAGGTAAAATAACTGTTTAGTTTATATTTATATATTTTATACATATTTATAAAATTTAGTCTGTGCGTGCGTCATATTAAGTCAAACTGTACGCATATTTTTATGCCAACCGCGGATTAATAACGGCTTCAGAAGGGGACAGTAAACCCGCTCTGTGCAGTTGGCAAATAGCATAACGGTTAGGGTTGTCCTGCTTTTTTAACCGGGACTTAAAAAAGAGGGGTCATCGCTTTATCTGTCTGTCTGTGTCATCGTTACGCTCGAACTGATGGACTGATGTGAATGCCATTTTTAGCATTACGCTCTTATCACTCTTACACACGTATGTTTACTTTTTTTTTAATTTAAAATCAAATTTACATACTAGAATTCCGGGTAATAATCAATTACTGTTATCGACAAAGTTCTGCGATCACAATATATTAATAAATAATTATAAGATTTTCTCCCAACCTTTTTTTTTTGTTTCTATTTTTGTACAAATTTTTGCAACAATAATGTTTCATTAGGTTTTCAATAAGGCCACTTAACAATTTTTTCTTGTTATATGTATTTGTACTATGTATACCATTGTGTTATAAGATACTGTGTTTTTGTTTGTGAACCCAAATAAATAAGTAAATTAATAAACAGGGTGGCATCCCTAATTGCAGTATCAAATACAGTCTGTACTTGGGCGTTATAAAAACAACGGATGGCATTTCAAGTGCCTTGTATGGTAACCTAAATGTCGCTTGCAACAAAGTTGCAAAGGCCTAAGTTAAAAGCGATTAGAAATTTGACTTTGACTTCAGGTATCTATATTCGGGTGGTTATTTCCCTCTGGGCATGACTAAACATTGCACTTCATTTCTATTGCAATAATATGATGCAAGAAAATTAACTAAATTGTAAAAATATATTGATTGCGTTAAGATTAATTCAAACAGTTGATTACAGTTAGGCTTTTTAAAGAACCGTTGTCAATTTACAAGGTTTACTCGCGTCGAACATGTATTCGCACAGTTTGTACTGAGGTTTCCAAATTAACAGAGGTTTTTATTTTATTCGCCTCGGAACAAATTGTCGGACCAAGCAGGTGACCCAACTGATGGTTAGTGGAAACCCATCGACTATTATCAGAGCATAGAAGCCCCACGTGCCTGTAATTTCACCGGCAACACGCCTTTGGACCGGAACAAAGCGTTGCAACAGTGCTGTTTTGCGAAATAAGCATGGCCATTGGAATTCTTCGCACGGTCACAAAAAGTCTGCCACTACTACTGATCTTACAGCGGCCTGCAAATTATGCGATAAACTTAGTCGCTATCAGATTATCACTTGAACCACGCGCAAAACACCCAACTACAGGTGGTGTATTGCACTTGAATATTCAGAGCAATAATCCCAAGTCTACGGATCGACATTATAATATTGCGAATAGTAATAATTAACACTAATTATTCTGTAACATGCTTAATAACGTTAAATTTCTTGATTCTAGTCTAAATTACTATCACTATAACTATTTTGTAATTACATTTATTTCACTGTTGCATTCGAGCTATTTATTGGTTTAACATTAAGTTTAACTTGAATAACAGACGGTTTCAACGTGTTATAAGTTAGCAATCAACCTTTAGGAAAGCGTGATAGTGTTGTGGCAGCTGCTATTAGTTATGCTAGTGTGTTAGTTATGTGTGCAGATAATGGAATCTTAATTACGTCATGCTTGTCTGTCTGTTTGTACGTGACATATACAAGAATTATATTTTTCAATGTATTTCCTGAACATGAAATGCGAGAGGCAGATATATTACTTCCTTTCATTCCCGGGAATATAGCGTTGGGGTTAGCTATAAACTCGTTCAACTAATATAAGCGTAGTCCGGTAGTCCGATAGTCTTTAAAATATGTAACTAACAACTTTTAAATCATAAATAAGAGTCACATTCGAAAAATGACAACTTAGTATGCGTTTTTAAAAAAATAATTTTTTAATCAAGTTTGGTTTTCAATATATTTATAAAACAAAAACTTATATTTTATGGTATATACTCACCCCGTGACTATTAGATTAATTAACTATTATGGATTTTCTGTATAACATTTTACTTTACGGTCAAAATAAACATAAAGTTTAAAAATAGTATTCCTATAAAATAAACCTCGGATTTGCGTAATTTATGTTGCCTAGCCAATAAATAGTCCGTCGGATCCGTAAATATTTCACTTTTGTAAGAATACTTTATCCGTAACTCGTTTCAAAGTGAATTTTTATTTCCCTTTATTCTTACCACCAAATTTTTTTTTTTCTAAAAAAATGGCATCAATACAGTAAATTTCCCAGTAAAGTAACTGTTTTGACGTGACGTAACTCAGGCAGTGATGTTAATATTAGCAGTAGCCAAACCTATTGAGTTTTTATAAACCGTGTCCGGGTTTATGGATTACATTATTGCAATTGTCTTAAAACTCTCCATTTCTTTTTGAATAAATTATAGCCTATTTTACTTTGATAGTTTAGCTTTCTTTTGACGAAGAAATGGTTAAAATCGGTTTTTAATATAGATACGTATTTCAGGACTATTTAAAACTACATCTAGGGTTGCCTGGAGACAGTACATTTTATATTTTAATATTAATCTCATGTAATATTTTGATTATTACTATAATCTAATTTATTTCGTTTGACGATAGTGTACAAACTGAAATCGGGTCATAGTTACCAAAATTAAAGAATATAATTATTATTTTGTAAGATTCTTATGCCTTATAAAGGCTTATAAACGCTTCCCTTTCGTACCTTACACCGCTTACGGGTTGCCAATGGACGCGGACGCACAGCAACAGGTGCGAGTCGCACTTGAACTTTCCGTGCAATAGTCACTAGCCACGATGGATATCGTCCGATTACAATGATTAAGCCTAATAATTACACAACGTTGCCTGTAAATCTCCACTCCAGACTAGAATTTCCTATGTTAAATAATAGACCATATGTATAAAATCCCATTCAATTTGGGGTTTTGGGGTTTTCGGCGTAGTGGAAAAGCTTTATGACACAGAAAGAGGTTATGTGGGACTCGTATATCCGACCTAAAAAGCAACACAGTATGTCGTTCTTGTTGGCTTTACTAGAAACCCGGGGAATCCGTTGTATACTTCCCGAAAGTACCCCTTCTTCTGCTTAAGGCTAAGGTTCGCATGAATCCTGGTGCTACGTCGACCGGTTACGATCTATTGTGACGCCGCTGTCTAGATCTCCCAGCAAGCATTGGTTGCCGCCAGGAAACGCAGCAGTTTTTTACGCCGGAAGAGATCTAAATACCTGAAAATGAAATGAAAATGAAATGAAATGAAAATACACTTTATTGTACACCTAACAGAAATTAAATTATAAACAAAAACAACACAATAAAACACAGGTACAATGGGCGGCCTTATCGCTAAAAAGCGATCTCTGCCAGGCAACCAAATCAAGGAAAGGAAAAAAACAAAAAAACACAGATTTAAGGGTTAGGTTGTACACAAGAGCAGAGCAGTTAACAAATTAAAAATAAATATATATATGAATTATTATATCATACAAAGTACAAGCCCACAACACAAAGATAAGTGTCTCCGAAGCATAAAAAAAAAAAAATGACTAATTAGGGTGGCATAAAATGTTTTTTAAGGAGTCTTTTAAAAATCGGTAGTGACTGCTGTATTACCTGTTGTATTATATAGATACTTTCCCATAAATATTGCATCAACGCCGGACAGGAACAGGTTAAATGTAGCGGCGTCTCCGCAAGCTCCTTACAGATCTGCGTAGATCTGTGTCCTGCAGCTTTTGGTTGACCATGTGCCTGTTAAGCCCAAAGTGTTCCGTAAGCGCTCGAACCCGTAATCCCTACATAAATGTTGAATGTTAGATTTCGGGGCGCTGCTCATCTCGACTATTAATTCCAGTGTTATAAACGCTCACCGTTCGTGCCTTGCGCCTCTTGCGGGTTGTCAATCGATGCCCAGCAACAGGTGCGAGTCGCACTTGAACTTTCCGTGTAATGGTCACTAGCCGCGATGGATGCCGTCTGATCACAATGATTAAGCCCAATAATTACTCAACGTTGCCTGTAAATCTCCACGCCAGACGTTTCAGTGCGTATATTAAAATAGTTCGTCGGTGACTGTTTCTGCGTTACTTCTGAACTGAGTACTCGCTAGATTTGTCTTTTTAAGTAGAGGTTTTTGTAACAGAGCTCGTCCTACCACCATGCTTATTTCTGCCGCTAAGCCGCATAGTCGCAATGCTGTGTTGCGGTGTGCTTGCTGGTGTTATTACAGCCACATGAGGCTTAATATCTAAGCCTTAGGCTGGTGGACACAAGCTGTGGCGTGCACAGAAATGTTCACCAGGGTAGGCATAAAGAAGTAAAATGGCAAAAAAATGCCAAAATCTTCCCCTGTTGCCAGTTATATTAAAATGCTAGGGTAGGCAGCGCTTTTGTGCATGTATGCAGTGCACGCCACTGGACACAGGGCAACACTTTGCAGGATGTGTTCCTTGCATGCTCTGCGAAGTGTTGCTCTGTTTATAGGCAATGGTTTTCAAGTTACCATCAAGTAGACAGTGATTTGAGAACAGGGTATGCACTAAGCGGGCAGAAGATATAAAATTTAAAAAATCTCCAGACGGGTTATAAAAAACATAAGGATAGGCATTTTTAGAGATATAAAAAGCCTACCCTAAAGTTTGTATAAGTTGTACTGGAGATTTTCTTCATTTAATATCATCTTCATACCCTTTGCATACCCTCTATGCACGCCACTGCAGGTGGGATATTTGCTTTGTCCATCAATTCAATTATCAACCATAAAAAAAGTTTTATAAGTGATTTGTGTGCACTTATGGCCATTACCTGACTGTCTAGCTTTGCCTCGCAAAGTTAACAAACAAACAAGCAGTCTACGTTGGGGTTTATGATATTATTACGGGTTTATAAATCCGAAACGGTGTCTGATTTTTTCATTAAAATCACCCGGGCACGTGTCTCTGAAAAGGGTCGTCGTCCACAATGCTGGCCAAGTGCGGATTGGTGGACTTCATACGCCCTTGAGGATATAAGGAAAGGTTTATCTTGGAGATGTAACTTAAAAGTTTTTACTAAACGTAAGTTAATAGAAAAGTCCTATTAGGTATAGTATTAAAGACGTCAGCGATAAAAAAGCAGGTTGCTTCTTAAATAGTTTGAAGTAACAATGTGGGATGGTGATATAAAAAAAAAAACAACTAGCCAAGTTTTTTTGTGGGCTTCTTATCAGACCACGGCACGTTTGAAACCCTCGTAGCTGTAGTTTTAAATAGACGCATTTAGTTATCGGCATCAACTCACTTCTATTTTTATTTTACATGTAATGTACACATCAAAAGTGCCACATATTCTCCATAAGGTTCTCAAAGGTGTGTGGAATCCACCAAGTCGCACTGGGTCAGTTTTGTGGATTACGGCCTTAGCCCCTTCTCATTATCGGCAACTTCGGCGACGGCCGACTGGCGCAGTAGGCAGCGACCCTGCTTTCTGAGTCATTGGCCGTGGGTTTGATTCCCACAACTGGAAAATGTTTGTGTGATGAGCATGAATGTTTTTCAGTGGCTGGGTGTTTATATATATATTATAAGTATTTATGTATATTATTCATAAAAATATTCATCAGTCATCTCAGTACCCATAACACAAGCTACGCTTACTTTGGGGCTAGATGGCGGTGTGTGTATTGTCGTAGGGTATATATTTATTTATTTATTATGGGAGGCCCGTGTCCTGTAGTTTACGGTAATGGGTTAATATGATGATGTTTATGATGAGTGCCCGAATCACCTGCTAAACCAATGTTTTCGAACTCTTTAACTAAGATAAGCATTCTGGATACGAACAAAGTACTCCTTTTATTACAGGAAACCAATGGATTTCTACATATCGAAAACACATTTAGCAGCGTGCATTCCAGAAACGGGAATATGTTACCGCCAGCATGGAAATTTCTTAATCTCACGAGAAATCAGCAATTGTACACGTACGCGGAAGAGGCGGCGGGCGACCTTTGTTTCATCAGACTATTTTATAAAAACAGAAGCAGTCATACAGTCTGTAAACAGAAAAGACTAGAAAAGCTTTGTGACATAGCACTTCCGGGAAAGTACTATCATGGCGATAGTACTTTCCCGGAAGTTAGCTAGTTAGTTAGATGCTTATTTTTGCCGCAAAGCAGAATTGTTAACATGTTTTAATAATAAAATAATAAATAAATAAATATACTACGACAATACACAAATCGCCATCTAGCCCCAAAGTAAGCGTAGCTTGTGTTATGGGTACTAAGATAGCTGATGAATATGTTATGGTCTAAAGGGTGGGTTACCTGAATAATTATAGGCACACGGAGCTTAACACCTACGCCCCAGGTTGATGGTCATAAGGCTTGGTTCGTCAATCATTATTAAGAAAAAAGAGAAAGCTTAAAGCAATCGAATAACCGTGTTTCGGCACTGAATACTTTTATATTGTAATAGATTTCTCTACAAAAACGTATATTAGGTATATACTCACTATTTTACTGCACAGTGATTTAACAATTAATCGATTCAAATTATAATAACCGAAAACATACTCAAAATAATGCACAGTATACACAAAAATGAACTTTTCCAGTGATCAACACTTTGGTCAACATAACTTAACTTTCTCTTGTATAATATAACTTGCGCGGGAGTTCTTTATAATGTTTTCAAAGGCGTGTGAAGTCCACCAATCTCATAAGGCTAAAAACCATATTCTGGGAGTGGACCCGCGTCCTGTAGTGGGGCGTTAATGGCTTTTTAATACGCAGGCCGTTATTTGGCGCGACACTTGTCCGGCGCAATACGTTACGAAAATGTCGAGGTCGTCGGTGACGCAAGCACAGAAGTTTCATCCCATGCCAAAAATCGCTCAACGCGGCTAAAGAAGTTTCCACTCCAATAAAATTTAGGATCCAGTATAAGCCTTTGCACGCGGCGACGCGCCTTCTGACCTCCCGCGTGGAGTCGAGGACCTAGATTAGAGATACAGAGTAGATATATTATGTATTTACTATATAAGTACAGGTAGGCTAAGCACGTCGAACGCTCGTGAATTATTGTTATTTACTAACGCACTAATCTCACTTAAATATAGTGTAAACGTAGTTTTAGTGAAAAGGTCATCTTGTTAGCTTTGTCTTGTTGTGAAATTAACATAAATGAATTGATATGTAGTGATTGTGTTTTTTTTTTTTATCATATATATTTTCTATTGAAAATGATAATGAAAAATAATTTATTTGTTATCTCAATTTCATTACAAAACAATTGGCTAAGACGTCCATTTAATTTTGGAAAAAACCTGTATTTGGAAATCTCGCTCTTTCCGATACAAAGTTTTCACATAAACTGATAACGTGACTTAGCCAATTCATTACATTTTATTATTTTATACTTTTATTATTATTTTATTTATTAAACAAAACATAAGTAATTATAAACAAAAAGTCGATATAAACAGTCGACTAACTAGAAACAGATATAAATTAGTGATATCTGCATATCGTCTGAGAAAAGTACAGAAATCCTTTGTGGGGACGGGTATATGCTTTTATAACATGATACCGAAGGTAATATTAGATCTACCTTTACCTTAGTTTAAATAATATATTTAAACACATTTAACAAATCGTGGTTACAACACGATTGATGAATTCCTTAACGATAAGGCTGCTTGGAAGCAGGCCACTACGCTCTTATCTCTCACAAAACAGAAAAATTCTAAAGATTGTTAAACTTTAAAATTATGTTGGAAAAGAGCAATCTGCTGAGTTTCTTGCCGGCCCTTTTCAGTGGAATCTGCCTTCCGAACCGGTGGTAGAACCTCAACAAACAGACTGACTTTTCGTTTCAAAAGTGCTTACTAATTAGGCCTACTTGAAATAAATTAATTTTGAATTTGAATTTAAAATTTGGTAGTGAAGATTTTTCAGTAGGTAACGATTTAACTAGGTTATCAGTTTTCAAATTGGCCAGTCGGGACTGGCGTCAGAGGTTGTCAAAACTATATGTTTCAGAAATAAGAATTATCATTATCAACATATTACCGGAACACAGGGGGACCTCAGGTCACGGGTCGGGCAGGTTTTTAGGCCGCAATCTACTGGCCAATTGCGGATTAGTGCAATTGAATACGCCTTTGAGATCATGACGGAGAACTCTCAGGCATGCCAAATTCCTCACGAAATTGAGTTGTTTTTGTATTTTTGCGCTACATGTGTAATGTATTATATAGAAGGAATTGTGCGTTTAAATAATGTATAAAATTGCAAATGTAATAAACGAATTTATTGTCTGAATTTGGTTATATTTGCATTCATATAGCAGTTGTCAGATTCGTTGAATGCATATTTCAATACAAATACACCTCGAGTTTGCTTGTGTATCTAAGGAATCCGAGTACAGTTAGTTAATGATATCTTAAATAAATAAATAAATATACTACGACAATACACTCATCGCCATCTAGCCCCAAAGTAAGCATAGCTTGTGGTACGGATACTAAGATTTCTAATCAATATTTTTATGATTAATATACATAAATACTTATAATATACAGATAAACACCCAGACACTGAAAAACATTTATGTTCACACAAACATTTTCCAGTTGTGGGAATCGAACCCACGGCCTTGCACTCAGAATGCAGGGTCACTGACTACTGCGCCGGTCGGCCGCCAAAATTATTTGATAACAAGTCATCATATATCATAAACCTAATAAATGTTTGAGTATTGAGCACGCGCCTCCTTTATCTTTGGAGAGAGAGACAATTGTTAACTTATCTCTAATCTCTAGGTCGAATACGGGTTTGCATGGCCACTTAGGCAAGTTCATTTGCCTCTTAAGAATAATCCTTCACGGTCGACACTATTGCTTGCTCTAATTCTATCTAACTAAACAGAAAAACCGTGATGCTCCAGTAAACTTAATTGGGGAGACACGAACCGTGGTCAGATCTAGGAAATTCCGAGAATCAGAATGTGGAAATGGCATTCGTGACCTTCGACTTATGCAAATAAAAACGTTGACTACTGCGCCGGTTTTTCCAAATAGGGCTGCCAACTACTATCTATAGTAATACAATATATATATATATATATATATATATATATCAGTTCTCCGATTTGATTGTTACAACCCTTTCTCTTATCAATTACATGTGACATGTGTAAACAAATTTAGGATTAAAACAGCGCCATTTCCCTAATGCTTAATACATATATATATATATTGATATATATATAACAATAACTGCCTCGTTTGTATATTAGATGATAGCTCGTTTGTAAATATGTCGAATAAATTAGTTATTTGGTATATTTGTCAGGTATTGGGTTAATTCGTAAAAAAAGAATTAGGGAAATGGCGCTGTTTTAATCCTAAATTTGTTTACACATGTCACATGTAATTGATAAGAGAAAGGGTTGTAACAATCAAATCGGAGAACTGTTTTCCGATTTGATTTATTCAACCCATTTAGGAGTCGACCCACTAAAGCCGCCGACCCGTTGAAACTGGTAGCTAGAGGTCGGCGTCTTTATTAACCGACTTGCAGACTTAAAAAAGGAGGAAGTTCTTAAATGGATTTTTTTTTATTCGTCTGTTAGAGGTAGTCTCAAAACTTAGTCATTTATAAACCGATTTGAAAAAATCCTTTTGTATCAAATGGCATAAAGTTAAGGTCTGTTGTAGAGCAGGAGGGAACTCTTCAAATATTATAGCGAAAAAATTCTTAAATTTTTTAAAGTAATTTGAGCATTTGCTTTCGAAAAGCACCAAGACCACGGATGGCCACATTGTGTAGTTCCGGTGAACTACACAATAAGTAGTATTGCACGGGTTGCTATTCGATTATGGTAGTTTGTAAGAAATTTATGCTTGTCACAATTACAACTGCTGATGGTGAACTGCTGGGAACTTGCTCAACCATTAAAGTCCCAGGTTCGGAAACAGAAATATTTTGCAAAAGGCGTGAAAAACTTTGTTATAACCGAATGTGACTTAAATCTGACAAGATTCCCTCTCTCGGACGCGCGTCCTTTCTGGGACATGACAATTCGGTCTTCGGACACGACCGCGCTCAATTGCCCGAAAATCAAAGATGTTGTTGATTTTTACATATGAAGCCAGCAACAAAAACGCCGCCGGTCGGGCTGTATCAGCGGGTCTGAGGCTTTGGAACTCCGAGAGCAGTTCAGGGTAATGATTTATTATGACTTATATTATGTGACTTTAAAACCCTGAAACTCTCCAACCAGTAGGTATAGTAGCAGCGTCAGCTAAATCGTCCGAGACTTCTCTTGTAAAAGTCTACAAGAGAAGTCTCGGCATAAAACACGCTAGGAATTATACTATTATAAAAGCTTAGGATTATGAAATGAAAAAAAGATATAACACATTGAAGGTCGAACCTTACATCAGAGTCTACTACTATCAATCATGCATGCATCAAAAAGAACAATGTACATTTTGCAACACTTCAAGTTATATTTTTTCCGCTGTTTCCATAGAACCAAGAGATATAACTTCAATCGGGTAATAAAATCTTACTTTATCATGTCGAATCTTCCACTGTGTTGGCTGACTGGGTGTAAAACTATAAAAAGGCTTAGGATAATCCAATACAAAACAGACTCAAAGTATCGAATTGTTCGCACATTTACGATCGGACGCATCGTCACAGATGTCAATCATGCATCAAAAGGAACTGTGTAACTTTACGGCGTCTCACATAATTCGTTTAAAAGTTTTATTTATTTCTAACGCCGGTTCGGACGCTTTGCTGGGACACGGGTGTTAAGTCTCTATTAACGGGAACGATAAAAGAGTACAATGTTTTCTTTGAATGGTACATCGTCAACTCACCTATGTTTTATGCTCGTCGCCTTGGGTTTTATAGCTGTTCAATTAATATTATGTTGAATTGGTGCTTTTGATTCACCACGCTTGCGCTTTGAATTTTTAACAGATTTATATGTTCTGAGCTTCTTATCTGTATCATTGCTAATCTTATACTAAAATATAAAGCTGAAGATTTTGTTTGTTTATTTGAACGCGATGATTTCAGGAACTACTAGTCTGATTTGAAAAATTCTTTCAGGCTGTTTGCTGTATATCATCACGCTAAGACCAGTAAGAGCATAGCACCACTGAAGAATGTTTTTAATTGGTTTGTTTCTTCCTTTTGAGAGCTTCCGCTGCGTGCGCTACGTAAGCGGTTAAAGTCTTGAGAAAATCATGTATGACAAAGTGGTTAGCCTTTAAAATTTTTGCCGTCATCACACGGCGATATTTTCAGCATCATCATCATATTAACCCATTAACGGTCCTCTACAGGGCATGGACTTCCTCCCACAATGAGAAGGGCTTGGGCCGTAGTCCACTACGCTGTCCCAATGCGGATTGGTAGCTCCATTAGAATATTATGGACTCTCAGGCATGCAGGTTTCCTCACGATGTTTTCCTTCAACGTTGAAGATAGATATGTTAATAGCTTAAAATGCATAAACTCAAATTTGAGGTGCGTGCTGATATTCGAACTCGGGCACTCGAAAGTGAAGCCGAAGTCCCAACCACTGAGTTATCACCGCTACGGCGATTGTACCTATACTCATCGCTACCGGTTTCAGCAATAACCAAGATACTGAATAAACTGAAAGGGTCACCAAACATAACGATGTTGTAAAACTTGGACATAATACACTGGCTACTTTATTCTATTCCGATTAGAATTTTGTGGCCCCTCTTTAACCTTGCTTAACAAAGCGTGAATCTGATGTAGGTACTCGTACATACTCGTACTATTTCGCACTTAAACTTTTCGAGTTATTTTAGACCCCACGTCCACTTCATCGATCATCACGTCTCGTTCATTCTCTCGTTCGTTCACCCATTCACTTGCAAGTAATTAAGTTACAACTTACAATGCACAGTTTAGCTATCATACAGAATAGTGAAAACTTCGCGGGTGACTACTATAGCAATTCTGCTGTCATATGAAAGCAGAATATCTAGCCTTTACCGCCGAAAAAGCGTAATCGATAAATCAAGAACTTCCCAAAAGAAGCTTTATTGAATTATTCTTTAAATCTTCTTTTGGAAAATTTTAGATTTTTCGGCTACGCTTATTCGGTGGTAAGAGCTCGATATAGTCTATTAATAGAATAAAAAATGTAACAGACATCCGCATCTTATCTCGTTTATTGGTTCTAGTCAGATCTAATCTTCTTCTCAATTCCGTAGATCTTTATTAGTTCCGCACAAATTTTGACCATCGTAATTTCCCAAATAATTTTACAATCGTTTCCAATGATATTGGCATATATAGAGTAACATATTAGTTCAATTAGAAATTGATTATTAAATTTAGCGAGTTTTTGAGCTGTAAAACGCTCGTAAGCTTCTCCACATAGTAGTCAGCATTTGCTTCCCAACTGTATGTTTTCTAAACTGTGACTATAATATGATTTACGATGAGGGGACAATATTTTACTCTGGAACTATATTTCACGTGTCCGGTCGTAAATGCCCCACTTGTAATAAACTCGAAAAATTGTGTTCCAAACACTTGGGTGGCAAAAGTTAATTTGTCGTAAAAAATAGTTTTGGATTTCGTATGCATGACTTGGTTTCTTGTTCGTTCGTTTTGTTGGACTATTAAGTATAGAAGTATAATAACGTTGTTTATGTGTGCGAGTATTTTTTTAATGGAGTCGCATCAGCTAGGGTTCCCAGCCGTGTATTATTTGAACGATCTTACCATACTAATATCACCCGTCCTGCAATTATTACCATAAACAATATTAAAAAAAATTAAAATTCCTTGCAAGGGGTTAGGCAGAGATAATTTACAATGACCGAAAATTGCTTATTTCTGAATTATGTAAGACTTATGATTTAACAATTATTATAACTTTAGTAGGATAGCGATGAGGCCACGAAAAGATGCAAATAAACATACCATACAAATATCACTTTATTAATTTACTTTATAAACTATGACAATATAAACTTATCGTTTTACAACCTCGCAATTCACTTCATAACTCTCTAAAAGAACGATCCAACCCGCCAAGAAGAAAACCCAATTTCCCGCCTAAACTCATAGCGTCCAGGTAGAATCCAAGCAATTTGATTGGTTCCCGCCGTTATTCGTCTACCGGCGTTAACCAATCGGAGAATGACAACCGATCGTCTCGTTCAAAAATAAGATTAAATTAAAAAAATAACAAAGAAGTGGAAATTATAATGCTATTTAAATTTAAATCCTAACACAATTATATTTAAACAATTAAAAGTAGCACTTGCTTCGACGGTGAAGGAAAACATCGTGAGAAAACCTGCGTACCTCAGAATTTTACATAATGGTCCACCAATCCAGCGTGGTGGACTACGGCTTTAACCCCTACTCATTGTGGGAGGAGACCCGTGCTCTGTAGTGGTCCGGTAATAGGTCGATATGATGATCTATAATCCCAGTTTTCTAGTTAAAAGAATGAAGGTACCGTTGTAGTGAATTATACGAAAATAATATATTTCTGATAGACCAATAACCAAAAAACAATTTTACACTATTTTTTTTTAGAAAATACTGCTACTGTTTTATCAAAACCTAGATAACTAAGTTATGAAAAAAGCAATGCTTTGGTAAATAAAGATATTTTAAAAAAAAATGAATGAAATGTTACAACTGAATTAACTTTATTCAAATAGGGTTTCTATGACCTCTTGGAAGAGAGCGAGTTGAATTGGCTATTTTCCTACGCAACAACATTAACAAACAAATAAACTGACGCAAAATTAGTGGAGTAGCTTACTTAAAAATATGGCAAATGGGCGCAAACTGGGAAATAGGCTGTTCATTAGCAAATGTTCACATTTGATTTTGATATTGCTCCGGCTTACAACTGAACTGTCAGTGCAATTCCTTTATGATTTATATTTCCCCGGCTCTTCAAAGAGTTAGTCTGTAGACCACGAAGGGTGTCCTTTGAACACGATCGTTAAAATTAACTGCCACAGAGTTTAACGGGACGTCATATTGTCCCGCTGCATATGATACTAATATCTTGTTTATTATGGCTTTTTACTTAACGGATATATGTGTTCGGCGTTAGAGGTTGTTTGTGTGTGCGTTCGTTTTTATGTTTTTTTTATCGTAATATTTGAAGGACAAAGCAGATGACCCACCTGATGGTAATTGGAAAAACATCGCTCATGAACAGGGCATGCAAGGAGTACGTCCTGCAACATGCCGCTCTGTGTCCATCAATTTGAGCCTTAGGTGTTAAGTCTCAAGTGCCTGCAATTACACCGGCAACCACGCCCTTCAAACCGGAACACAGCAGAAACACAGCTTTGCAACAATGCTGCTTAGCGGCAGAAATAAGCATGCGATAGTAGGTACTTCCCCGGACGAGCTCTGTCACAAGAAGCTCTTCTACCGAAAAAAAAAAATACTCCCACTTGGTTCCCACTTTCCCTAATTAACTAAAACGCTAAAGCTCATTTTGAGTGAGATACTTTGACATTTACACGGTATTGGAGAGAAGTATTACTAACTGCCTCTATGTATTCAACTAGGGCTCACAAGGATTTGATTCCCGAGTCGTGCAAATGTAACATATTCATTCCATACTCTTAAACAATATATAAACATATACTACGACATTACATACATCGCCATCTAGCCCCAAAGTAAGCGTAGCTTGTGTACTAAGTTGACTGATGAATATCTTTTTAATAAATAATATACATAAACATTATAATATACATATAAACACCCAGATACTGAAAAACAGTGATGTTCATCACACAAACATTTTCCAGTTGTGGGAATCGAACCCACGGCCTTCGACTCAGAAAGCAGGGTCGCTGCCCACTGCTCCAATCGGCCGTCTTAATCGGTTTTTACTCGGCATCGAACCGTAACGCTACATCTTTTGGAAGTAGGTACGTTTTTGTCGGTAACTAGCCACGGCCGAAGCCATACCAGACCTTGGAAAATTTAGAACCCATATACTCCCAAATTTCCCCTGTCGAATTGAATTCAGGACCTCCCGCTTATAAGAGCGCTGAGCCAGGTAGGTCGTCAAAAGAATGCAGATAAAAGATGAAGGTTAATATTCTTCCTTATAGGAATATATAGATTCCAATGGCGATTATATAAATTGCTAAGCTATTCCAATATTTCTTATAATACAATGATTAAGTTTATTATATCGATAATAACCATTGTTTAACTCAATGCCGTGTACCAATCGGACTTCAATCCAATCCAATCCAATATAATAAAGGACAAAATGGCGGATAGAACATTCCATCTATAATTTGCGCCGCCCCATTTTGTATAAATTCTGTTATAAGTTCGCACAGAAAAATAAAATACTATTAAATTTTTCTGTGTGTTGTTTTTAATTATATTAAAATATCTCATCACTAGCGGACCCTCGCAACTTCGTCCGCGTATGAGTCAATCGAGAAGCTAGAATAGATCTGATGCTAACATCATAATCATCACTATTATTTTACGTGGTATACTGAGTTAGTTAGTTGTCATTATTTTAGTTGTAACATACATACATCCACCCTAACAAACTTTCGCATTAATAATTTTAAGTAGTGGTACGCATGTATTCGATCGTTGTCCCATATGCCTTGCTACTTGCAGTTATTTGTGAAGAGTTATGTCCTTTATCTTCGACAATATTTATCAGATCTTCATAAAAAATAGACCATACATGCTTGGTAGTACCCACTGTCAAAAAATAAATATTAAAATCGGTGCAAATTTAACGGTGATATGAATTTACTTCATCAATTTTCGTCCCATTTTCCGGAGAAAACTTAGTGTTTATCGGGATAAAAAGTATTCTATATGTTGACCCGGGATACCAGCTACCACTATACCAAATTTTATTTAATTCCGTTTCGTAGTTTTCACGTGATGCCCGGACAGACAGACAGACAGACAAAAAATAAATAAAAATCTGTTTTGGACTCAGTATCGATTATAAAGCATCCCCCGGTCAAAATTTTCAAAATATATTAAATGTACATAAATCTTCCAGTTACAGTTTTATTATAAGTATAGATTTTGAATTAAGCTTAATTTGCTATAGTCCGCGAAAAGTAGCAGAATCTGTATGGTGTAATTTATAATTTCTCCAATCCTTATACTCCACACCAAACAGATCTTCGGCAATGTACCATCGCACGTTTCGCTCCGAAACCGGAGCATCCTCATGAAATGTTGACTTTACAATGAATAGTTTTTAAGTAGTGAGATTTTTGGATATTCTATGCAATATCCAAATATCTCATCATCAATCATAGCCTGTATATACCAGTCCACTGCTAGACTGAAGGCCTCTTTTAACGGGAGGGTTTGCCCCTAATCACCACGCTAGGCAGACAGGTTGGTGATCGCAGTTGATGGTAGTAGTATCCCAACTAGTAGCATAGAGCACGCTGCTGCCCATTCTCCTTTATATTCCCTTAGTCGCCTCTTACGGCACCCAAGGAAAGAGGAGGGATGTTGGTCTCTGTATTCTTATCTACCGTCAACACGGGTCACGTTGCACTATATTATACTGATCAGCAGTGGCGTGCATAGAGGGTATGCACAGGGTATGCAGATGACATAAAATGAAGAAAATCTCTAGTACGAGTTATAAAAAACTTAAGGATAGACATTGTAAAGGTTAAGAAAAGCCTACCCTTGAGTATTTATAACTCGTTCTGGAGATTTTCTTCATTTTATATCATCTGCATACACTTGGCATACCCTCTATGCACGCCACTGCTGATCAGCATATTAAAAAGAGATTTCGATCATAATATTACGCATTTTCATCTTATTCGTGAATCGTGAATTACACAAAAAATTTAAACACGCGGATGTGGTTGATGGGAAAAGAATGCAAGAGTCTCGTTTGTTAGCATTTTATTCAAGACGTTTTTGTTTTTCTTATAAACTTTAGGTACAGGCGTAATAAGTGGGTAGTTATTGGATTACGAAAATATGAGAAGGAATATTATAATTGGCGGTTGACGAAATCGAAGGCACGCCGACTGGGCCTGCCTTCGATGTTTTATCGTATTGGTATTTTTATTCTCACTTAAAATGGACACACCCATCTGCATACCATTTACCATAATGCACGAAATAAAACATTTTTAACCAGTCTCAAGAGTGCGCCTGATGAACCAATTATTTTTAAATATAAATGAATTACTTTGACCGGAATGCAACAAAAACAAATTCCTTCACCACACACTGCTTAACAAGGAAATCGTAATGAATACGGGTAAATTAATGAATGAATGAATGAATGAATGAATACACTTTTATTGTACACCACATAAACATAACAAATTAACAGTAAAAATTTAACAAAAGGTAAAATTAATATTGAACATATAATAATAAAACAATAAAAACTAGCAGCCTTAATGGTTCTCGCATATTAAACGCTAAGACGAAAAAGTGCATCTGGAATGATTTTGATCCATTTTCCACATTACTGTTGTCTTTTACGCTAAAACACAACATATGGCCGATTGGCGCAGTGGGCAGCGACCCTGCTTTCTAAGTCCAGGCTGTGGGTTCTGTCCAAAATAACCAAGGTTGCGCTGAAGGCAGGAAGACGTGTTTTAATTTTAAGTTGTGAAAGAATTGATACATTTTTGCGCTTTACAGTCCATGGTATGCGTAGCATTCGCCACCAGCACCATATTTCGAACGCATCAATTCTATATATATTCAATAGTACATAAGGTACGCACAGTTTGGGGCTAGATGGCGATGTGTGTATTGTCGTAGTATATTTATTTATTTATTAGATCAAAATATAATTATCAACAGGCAACTCTAAGAGAAGAATTTTAGTAGTACTGAGCTTGTTGTGATATGTTACAGTAAATTTATAAAGTGGGTAAATAAATAAACTTTCACACCTATTAATTAATATTTGCCAGATATTTTATTAAATAGTTAATAGATAGTTTTCGAGAAACAATTAAAATTATATTTGATTAACAACCAATGTTTATGACATTGAGTCGGTGGGTATCCCTATCTCTACTAATATTATAAATGACAATGTAAGTTTGTTTGTTACGCTTTCACGCAAAAACTACTTAACTGATCCTCATGAAACTTCGTACACATATTCTTGAAAGTGTTAGAAGTAATATAGGATACTTTTTATCCCGACATTAAGCTCGGTTCCCTTGGGAGAGGGGATGAAGTGGGATTTAAGGCTTAGCGATACTGAATACTTTATTCTTTTTAGAATTACAATTAAATTGAATGCCACATCAAAAACAAAATCAAACGCAGACGAAGTCGCGGTCAACAGCTAGTTTTGATATAAATACGACTGCATTATCGTTGCACCTCAGTCCTACATGGGCTCGAACGATGCAAAAATACCTCCCGGTGTCTCAATCGTCTATCAGATAGTTTGTGTGGGGAAGTACTACCTCTGCTTATTTCTGCTGCAAAGTATTGTTGCAATGCTGTGTTCCGGGTCTGAAGGGTGTGGTTGCCGGTGTGATTACAGGCACATGAGGCCTGCCTACGCCTCAGGTTGATGGCCATAGGGCGGCACGTCGCTGGACGCGTTTCTTGCGTAGGTACGCTCTTTATAGGCGATGGTTTTTGACGTACAAGGTGGTCATATGCTTGGTCAGTAAACTATAACTCACCGCGTTGATAATAGAGCAAAACGGAATTTAAAATCCAGAAATTACACTTTTTATAAACGGTAGTTCTCCTTCTCTTATTCTTCTGCTTGCGGCTCAGGTTCGCCTGGTCCGTAGTGTCGCGTCGACTGGTTACGATCTATTGTGACGCCGCTATCTAGATCTCCCAGTAAGTATTCGCCGCCAAGAACAGCAGCACTTTCCTTGCTGGAGGAAATTCAGCATCTTCTGGTTGTATTTTATACTTTTCGCAAAGAGTGCAGCGTTTATGCATCAACGAGGGGCCGGAACAGATTAGACGTCTCCGCAGCCTCTTTGCAGAGACTGCAAACGGTAGTTACACCATTATTGACTGGGTAGAAACAGGCGTTACCTTGCAAAATTCCAACATATACCGTTTAGCCTAATTTGCTATAATCAGTATATTGCAAAACAACAATATTTACGCGTATATACTCGTATAAAGTTTTTCGCAAATTAATTGCAAATTGTGTTTAATATTCAAATATGTTTTGTAAAGTAATAATAATATTTTTTTTCTATGCTAATGTTAAAAATTGTAATCCATAGTTTACACAGTTTTACATTCACCGCTAAAACATAACACGTTAAATTTTTTGTCAAATTCACAATGTCGTTTTGTTTAAAGTCAGCATGCGTGCGCAATATATCCCACGCACAATTTGCATTGACTCCTGGTCATTGTTTTGGAAATATACGCCTTGGTGTGGTCAAGCGCACGTGACGATACAGTAAACACAGCAGTGGACGAAACAAAGAAATGGTTTGTCTCAGTACTACAGTACCCAGTATTTAATACCTGGAGCTCCCAGCAACAGCCAGAACCTCGAGTTTAAAGTTGGTCAAACGGAAACCGGGTGGAAGACAGTGTTAAATTATTTGTTTATTTTTTGCAAGATGGAAAAACCTGGCAGGAAATACGGACGCCGCTCCGGAATCGGCAGGGCGTTCCATACCTTAGCGGTACGTATCAGAAACCTTGATGAAAAACATTTCGTGCGAGTTGATTGGATATCTTTTCACGGCGCGGCGTCTCGATCTGCGGTTAAACGCTAAAGGGGGAACAAGTTTGTGAAGGGATCTGTACTCTTTAGTATAAGATTTGCTCGCTGGCAATGGATGAGTTGTTTTCTATGTTTAAATACTTGAACATCAGAGTAAAATGAATCTTATGCGATTAAAGCTCAAATGTGCCTGCAAATCTTCAGGTACGGGTTTTTAGAGAAAATTCGTAAAATAAAAATCTATGGGGAAAATACTTTTTAATAGTCAGTTTGCGACACTAAAATGAGCGAAATAAGGTACATTTAACATTGAGGGTAGGTACAGAGTTTGATATGCGAAAACGATCCTTGATTGCAAGAGAGCAAAACTTGCGCTAAGACAAAAGTCGTCTTGTAAAAAAGAGGCCACATTGCGTCATTGCTGTAAACTAAGCAGGTTGGTCTATATTATTTTGTAACCGATTAAATTTGATATACCTTAGTCAATTACTTTGAGCTGGTATTTGGAAGATACATGCCATAGGATTCTGCTGAATTCCATGCATAAACAAACCTGACCTTCTAACGTGAAGTTCCGCTTATTCTTTTTGAGCTTGCCAAGATTTGACTGTTGTTTAGTTTTATGCCTTGATGCATTCAGAGACGTTCCTAGGGTCTTGAATTTTAGCAAGCCCAGTTACCTTCAGGACTAATTTGAATCGAAAAGTTACCGATCCTGTTGTGCCAAATGACAAACAATATCAACTTATCTTTGGAAAACATAACGATCAAGTTCATCACGCGATTTATTATTTCGATTGATAAATGTTAGGATAGAGATTTTCTATGCGCTGCTTGCAAAAAAAAAAAAATGCACCCCAGTGTTTCTTAGAATTCTGGTCTCTTTAATTTTTATATCAAGTAAGTTATTTTAAGTCATAACTTTCTTTCTTTTTATTAGAAAAAAATATTCAATACGAACAATACAATTTATCGGAATGGAAGCACCAAACATTTGGACTTTAGACTTGTCTGAGAAATACAGAAGTCTGGCGTGGGTTTCGATGAAGTGAAGAGCTTCTTTTTTTTTTTTTTTCAAAAAAGCTTACTTTTGAGCCACAGAATTACATTCGATGCGTCTACATCGTTTGATAATTAATCATGACGGATTATTGATATAGAAAATGTCTTAATCTCACCTCTTCCAGTTGGCTGCGATCTATCTCAGACCACAGCGTCACTTACCGGGCGTGATTGCGGTCAGGTGCGAACCTGTTATACTTTATTTTAAAAAACTAAGACGGGACTTTTTACACACGTGGGCTTAGAGGCTTCACAAATTAAACTCGAGGACTTTTTCATTATTTTGTGAGTTTTTATTAGTAAAGCATACCATAAAGATGCCATAATAATACAAAAAGATGTATATGAATAATTTAAATCATTTGGTATGAAAGGAATTTTAAAACTACAACTTTAAAAAAAAAACAGTCTAAGACGCGAAGTCAAAACAACCGCTCTCAACCACGGCTATCGAGCGAATGACTTTTGCGTACGCAAACAATGACTACATGAGATATTAGTAGGTATCATGACGTACACCACAACTAGTATAATGACAATCTTACACCAGAAACCATAATGAAAAATTCTGATTCCTTATATAGGATTTTAATAAACAGACAAGATAATTTTAAAAGGCGTGTGACAATTAATTAATTAATTTACTCTCCCCACTATTTTTTTTTAAAAGAAATATTCGGCTTTGTAGTTTATATACAGTTTATAACCGGGCTGAATTTTAAAAGCTTATAAATGAAAAGGCTATATTTGTTGCACTATTACAATTTATTCCTCAAACGAAACGAAATTTTTATAATATTTATTGTTTACTGCTGTTTTTACATATTTCAGTAGAATTTTAGTAATTCATCTTTGATTTTAATATAGTTGCTTGCTTTCATTTTTCATATTAAATACAGTGGTATTTTTAATTGTTGTTTTTATTCGTTAAATAAATGAAAGTGCATTATATTAGTTTGCTGTTTATTCTTGGTAGAATTTTATACTGATATATTTCCTTTAATGCAATATCTCTTGGTTATAAACGCAAACACGTCAATTTTAAACAAAATATGTGAAATAGATATTTCTGTGTACATTTATGAGACCCCTTCTACGTTTAAATATATATGGTCAGTAAATGTGGTCAGTTTTTAATTTTTCTTACGTATGTATGCAATTTTTAGTGTATATAAGTTTATCAATAAAGTGATCATATAATATGATGTGACGGCGTGATTTTCGGAAATCGTACAAATTAGACGATTGAGGTAAATGTACCTCAATCGCTCAATTTATTATTATTTTATATATTATTTATTTAAATATGTCGGCGAAATTGTTTTTTTTTTCAGATAGTTTTCACTTTTTTACAGAAAGTTAACGAGCTATTGAAAAATGGTGTTTCATTATTTATACTGCTGTATTAAAATACAAGTTTTGGATAAACAGTAATAAAATTTAAACCTAACTTGCAATAGTTCCATGAACCTAAAATATTATATATTTCAAAACTTTTTAAAAATGTTGCATTTGGCCTTTACTAAATATATTGTCTATCGTCAAAAGTATCCGTGAAAAATAGGATTTCGCTCTACATTTTCTTTTGTTTGCTAGTGAAAAATTGCCGGAATTAAATATTTCAAGTAATGACATCTATATTTTAATTTCTATACAATATTATTAAACACGCAACACATGAATATCAGTGTGATGAAATGAAAAACGAACTTATGGATTTTCTATGCAGTACATTATTGAACGAAGCATGTGGCTGAACAATTTTTAAAATGCAATGATAGTTCTTTAACTTTTATTGTTTGCCTTTATGGTATGGCAAAAATAACCCAAGATATAAGCCAAAGAAAATTCAATACAAACACGCTACAGTACAGTCAAATAGACAAGTGAATAAAGAAAAAAAAATATTTTTTTTTCGTATTTTTTTAAATAAATTATAAATAATGCTAATTGATGTAATATTATTTAAACAATCAATTTACTATTTATGTTTATATCTGTTTAGTTGTTAAAATCATGGTTAAAAAGAGTCATTATACAGCTGATAGGAAGCGCTACTATTTACAGCGATTTAACTAAAAATAAAACAGTCTTGCAGCGTTTTCACGTCTTTTTGCTGTTTTTTAATATAAATTTGTTAAAAATGGTAAAATTCAAATGTTTTTACAATATCATGAGAATCTTGTCCAAAAAAAAAAATATATCCTGTAAATTATTTTTCTAAAGAAAATGTTGTTGTGAAATTTTGATGTTAAAATATATTTTATATTTAATAAACATAATTATTTGTTGAATTTTGGTTTGTAATGTAGGTATTTTAAAATAGAGGTGTGAGAAGATTTAGTCTAAAAATAAAATTTAAGTCTTTTTTAAAGATTTTGGTTGGATATTGTTCTTTTATCTGTATCTTAAATATTTGCCAGAAATATATTCGTCATTAAATTAGACAAAATGACAGGTTATATGTAATATAAGAGAGATACATATTACAAGAAAATCCATTTATGCAGAACTACTGGTTATGCGGGCATGCATGCGTTTTCTCAGTGCTCTGAAAATGGAAGGTTTGCCAAATAGCATACTGACATATCCTTTAGGTTTTTTAAGTAGTAAGTTATGTCTGTTTACAAGGTTGCTGTCTATCTAGCGTAAAGAGAAGTGCCTGACTTGGCCTTGCATAATTACTTACTACATTTTACAGTTTCTATCGAATGTTCTGAGAAAGGTATTTTAATATGCGTGTGTTTTTTTTTAAATAAAACTTAAACCACGGGTATTGGTTGTCAAAATGAATTTAAATGTATAAAATAGTATGTAAAAAAATTATAAAAATTAAACTTGCTTAAGTGATTCACATATTTTAACACAGACTGTGTTAAAATATGTGAATCACTTCAAATATTCAAATATACATTTTTAATGGTTTGCTAAGTTTTTCACAAAGCATTTGAAAGCTCAAAGGCCTGTTTTTTATTTCACTATTTTGCAGGTGAATGTACCTTTGCGTCATCGATAGGGTTACTAAGCCAGTCGACTCGTCATATATTTGTTTTAATTCTAATTAGTTTCTAGTCCGATTAAAAATCCTCTTTATTTCTGCGGGGTTTCGCCACAACACGCAGTTTCATTACATTGCAAAGCTTTTAATCTTTGTATAGGCTTACGAGCTGCAAACTAGATAATTTCCCGTTCGTAAAATGTGGCTTCATATTCTATTTCAAGATATCCAGAAACGAGATTTATTTTAATTTTTAACAGGATTTGAAAAAAGAAATCGTTTTAAAACCAAAAATAATGTAATCATTTGTTTTAATAATTAAATAACGAACTTATATCTTCATTCTGTATATGCACCATCCAAAAAACATATTTTGTTATGTCCTCAAAGGATTATTGGATGGTAGATGCAGGATTTAATATGAATATAAGGTATAATAAGAGGTTCAATCACCTTTTTTTACAAAAAAATAAAATAAAAAGCAACTTATACTAACGAAAACTAAAACACCACCGACCCCATAACATAATTAAAATTAAAATATATTTACCTATATCTGATGCGAACCGCTCTTCCGGCACCTGCGTTTCCTTCCTGATCCAATTTTCATTCTGAAGAGAACAATAATTTTTTAGGCACGTGCTAAAACGTGGTAATCATCTCCAAACACTCAAAGGCCTCATCAGCCTTTCTATCAGGCGTGGTTGTCGTCCAACAAAACTTTATCACGTATAAAAACAAAAAAAAAACTACCTTGTTACTAGAATGTCAATTTCTATTTTACTAAACCCATGAATGTTAATTCATAATTTTAAGCGTGTTTTTATTTTTAAAAATCCAGTCAGACAATTGGGCTTCCATTATTTTTCATATCACATACGATATTAAATAATTGACTAACAAACGAGTTTTAACGGACTAAAAAGTAGAGCAAAGGTGGAGTTAACGAGGAAATATTACAATTGTGAACGTGCTTTAAAAAGGAAGTACATGCATAACTTAAGCCCCTAATTAGGTAAGACTGTTAAAAAGCGGTAACGATTTTATACGCTTGAATATTAATAACTTAGCAATTATAATGAAAGGAAGCAGCCTGCTAAAACCAAAAACTATCGTACCGTTGCAGTTTTGATTTTTTCCTTTAAGTTATTTCGTCCATTAGTATGTTCCTAATTTAAAGTAAGTCAGCAGCCCTGTCTGCTGATTTATTTCTTCCTACTAACTACTGTACCCCATTGACTACACATACTTTTATAGACATACAATACTAAACGTTACAGACTATAGAATCCATAAATTCGTACAATATCTGCTTCAGTAAAAATAGATTGCAAATATATCAAAAGCTTTTGTTGAATTAAGAAAAGATCATGATTGTAGGACAGTTATTCTCTTAGTACCTTAATTATCTAAAGCTGTACTAATATTATCGTCTGGTTATAAGTTGGTTTCTAACCAAATATTATTTCTTTTTACCGGACTATAGAATGACTATGTATACATTTTGAAGGTCTAACGGAATCTGTCTTTATGTTTATCGTTCGTCTTGTAATCTAAATACTCATAAGAGTTATTAATTAAGATTATAAAAAGTTGTCACCTTTATTGTTATAACATTTATGTCTGATATAATAATAACGAAAAGTCTAATAATTAAGATTCTCGTTAAAATATCTATACAAAGTTTTGAAAGTATGAGCCGCCTATTGGATAAAATAATTGCTCAAGCATGTGTCTGAGTTTCTGAACATATGTTGATTCGAATAAATCGGAATCTCGAATGGTGTATCGTGTAATATATTACGCCAATTTGAACCGAACTACAAACTTGAATTGCAAACTCCATCGTCGGTTGCATGAAAACTCGCAAACGTGTCAGTGCTGCCATCTCTGGAAAAGTACAAGTCATACCAATGGCGAAAACAGAATATAAAATTTTCTGTCACCGCACGGAAGTTTACGCAACCAGTAGACATAATCGATGGTCGAATATTAAACCGTTTCGCTGCGAATGGTTGCGGTATGCTTTCTAAAGACCCTTTATGTTTTTCTTATACCTTTTATGTAGTAAAATTATAGTAAGATATTTGTTTAATTTTTTTTAATAACTCTAAAATTGTTTTTAACAATTAGGCATCACTTAAATACACAGTAAAATAACATGTAGATACACTTATTGCTTTTGTGTCTGTTACGGTATCAAAGTTATACCATATTATAATTATTAATAAATGTTTTTTTTAGTTATATTTTTTGTTATTAGTTTTGCTTATAAATTGGCGGCCAGTACAGCAGTACAGTCTTTTAAAAATAAAACCTGGAAAAACGCCTTACTTGTATATTTTTTTCGCAATTTACTTTTAAAAAAATCATTAGGAATAACTATTAATAGTAAATAAACTGTTGCGCTTTCGTATTTGAGTGTACTCGATGTCATCGATACATGCGCAGGTTACGTTACACGCGTAGTAGAGTCTAATTCGTAATCCTCTTTGAAAGCCATAAATCCCTTGTCCATTTTAAGTGAGAATTGACTGAAACTGTTTGTGATTCGTATTAATAAATGAATTAAATAAATAAATATACTAAGTCAATATACACATCGCCATCTAGCCCCAAATTATGCGTGTCGTGTTATGGATACTAAAATAACTGATGAATATTATTATATCCATAAATACTTGAAATATACAGATAAACACCCAGACACTGAAAAACATTCATGTTCATCACACATACATGTGGGAATCGAACCCACACCCGCGGACTCAGAAAGCAGGGTCGCTGCCCACTGCGCCATTTGGCCGTCAAATAATATTTAATTATACTTGCTAGTAGTTGTTTTGTACTACGTCCTTTGGTCTTTAAAAGGCGTCATCTGTCGGGCTGGTTTGTGAATCTAAACCATCCAGGGTGTCACCTAAACGCATACCGAAAATTCATTCAAATCGGTCCTGCCCTCTAGGGGGAGTTCAGTGACATACGCACACAAGAAATATATTTATATATAAAGATAGTTTTGATGACCTCCTATGAACAGCTGGATGTGCTGAGGCGTAATAGGTTTGACTCCCGGTTTAGGTCCGTGTTGTGGATAAGGTTTTGTAAGACGGATGAGTATAGTTACCACACTGCTGGGAATAGTGGCAGCCTACCTTTTACTTTTTTTTATTCCACTTATAGTTAGCTCTTCACTGCAATCTCACTTGATGGTGGTACGGCATTAGTCTTAACAATGGTAGCGAATTTGGTAGAATGAATTGCAGATGCAAAATGATATAAGCAAATTAGACTAGGAAAAGTAAATTTAAAAACACATTTTTTTATTTACTTTTCAATTTTTTAGCAAATTAAAAAAAAACATTTTTGGTTTACTTTTCTCAGTCAAATTTGCTTGTATTATTTTTTTGTTCATTTGAATGTTTGAGAAAGTATTGTTTGCATCTGCAAATCAATACATCGACTGGCCTGTCCTAAGCACATTAATAAACTAAAATTCTAAAATTTTGCAAATAGTTATTGAATTAGATGACGGCCTAGCCTGTTAGGTTTCTACGCGTCGTACCGGAACGCTATATAGCTTGACTTCTTTATCCATGGCGTGGTAACTAGCCACTAGTTACACCAGCTAGACTAGATCAGCTATTCAGAAACTATTTCCCCCCACCGGGTATCAATCCTGGGACCTCCCGTTCATAAGACCACACAGCATGCTAACCATATATCATTCGTATGAAAACTTTCAATAATGGAGAACTTCGATTGGAATTAACCGCTATAATAATATTATTTGCACGTAAATAACTGTCTAAAGTAACGGCCGATATACGTTCCGCAGTCGATAAAGTTGAGTCGGCGAAGTATCGATATAATTCTATCGCAGGAACCATTTACAGGGCATAAAGTACACGTTTTATTGGGAATCACGAAAATAGAGTTCTTTGTTTGATAATGATTTGGTACGCTGTGTAGGAAGTTGCCAAAGGAATATTAGAGTCGATTCTAGCTCAGCATATTCTACCTGAAAGTTTGATTTTAGATATTCAGCTCATATTTAGTCCCACGTGTATGTATTTTAAGGTTACATCAACAAATCTCTATCTTATACTACTTCTACTATGTTTTATTAGACACATTCTAAGATACATAAGAAAGTGCTTACACAAATATGTGTGCACTTTTGTATGTATTTATGTAACACTAGCGGTCCATCGCGACTTCGTCCGCTTATATCAACCTTGAAAGATAGACATATGGTGTCGCCTACTTATTTTTAGATCTTTTAAAGGCGAACAATTTTGTCATAAATGATTTAATGGAAACTTTAATCGTTTACGCAGCGGTAGCTCTTAAAAGGAAAAAACACAACGATTTTTGCAATCATGCTATGGTACTATTGGTCTTAGCGTGATACCCTTCCTCGATAAATGGGCTATACAACGCTAAAATAATTTTTTAATTCGGACCAGTAGTTCTTGAGATTATTGCGTTCAAGTAAACGAACAAACAAAGAAACAAACTCTTCAGCTTTATATATTAGTAGGAATAAGATAAGAGACGTATGAGATGTAGTATATATAGACGTATGAGATGTATTTATACAATTTTAACAGACGATTTCTAACGTGGTAGTGAGACGCTGGATACGCTTGGCACAATACCGTGGAATATGGGAAAATACCATACCAGCAGTAGACGTCCATCGACTGACATGATGAGGATATGATTTATGATGAGGATGAGGAATTTAACAGTACCTGCCTAGATAATAATAATGAAAATAATAATGATCATTTATTCTGGTTAAAAAATAATAGATACCTGCAAAATTTAAACGAATGCCCCCCCTCCCCCCATATTTCGTAACGCATTTAATAAGTAGCTTATTTATTGCTTCTCCTTTCTGAGTTAGTTTCTAATCTAACATAAGACAAAATAATAAATAATCTTGCATTGTGTTTTGTCACGTTCTGACATTTGCAAGGTACTATCAGTTGAAGTGTCTGGTGTGATACCTACGCCACGTTTTTATTAAAAAAAGGTTTTTTTTTTAAATCTTTATTTTTTTGGGACTTTTATCCAGCACGGATATTATGCCAGCCCTTAAGTAACTAGGTAAGTAACAAAAACTTAATTATTATATTAATATCTACTATAAGAGAAATGTAACAGATACAATCGGTTTTTGCTGCAGGTTTTAAAGGTTACAGATGCAAAAGCAATCACTAATCTTTCCTGCGGCGCAGACAAACTTGTTTGTGCACTGTTTTGTATTTTTGTCAATATTCCCTTAAACCAATACATATTTCATTAGGTAAGTTTACGATGGTTTCGCGAACACCAACGCCACACTCGTAAAACCACCATAGGTGCGTCAAGTTATAATATAGCTGATTTTCGACGAAACATCCGCTGAGGTAGTCAGTAGTAATAAAACTAAGTGGATGCAGCGTTTATGACCTCATTTTATGCGACTTCGCATAACTTGGGGAATATCCGACGTTTGCATGATTAAACTGGGTGTGCAGAACGCCAATATAACCTTATTAAAATGAATTTCAGTAGAGTTCTAATGTTATAGAGAAAATTTAACCTACGCTTCACTATTGTAATATTCTTTTTTAACTCTGCGATATGGTAAAGTTAAATGCGTTTGGCTTTATATATATACTACATAAGTATCATTTCTGTAGGGGTTTCTACAGGTTCTTACATTAGTTTTCGGGTATCAGCCCTAAAGACGTCTTGTGGCTGTATGTCTTATGTGTGGTCGTCACACGATCTCCGGCAGAGAAAATTTTGAATGAATAAATTCAGAATTGTCTGTGTTTAAGCTTCGGCCGCGGCTAGTTATCTAACGAAAAACTCGTGTAAAGCGATTATATTTTTACAGCACCGGTAACATGACGTGTAAGAAACCTATCAGGGATATATATGGGTTTAATAAAACTGCCATACTCATAGCAGGCTGGCCACCATCTCCGATTGCAGTGAAGGGCTAACTTGTAGAAAGATATAAAACTAAAAGAAAATCGGTTCATTCGTTTCGGAGCTACGGTACCACAGTCAGACACGTTAAACTTCTAACAACCCTCTCTTTTTGCGACGGGGGTTAAAAAAAGGTTATTTCTTATTTCTGAGACGTCAAGATATGGCATATCAAACTGACATTTTAATATAATACAGCTTTCACTAAGGGTAGTAGGTATGCCTACTATTGTTAGTATAAAAGCGTTTCGTTTTATGTCAAAATAAAAATATTAATGGTAAATTTAAAAAAGAAAATGTGCGAAAGTTGTAAATAACAGGAGAAAAAGTAAAATAATTAAAGTTAACAAAAACAGTGGCCTTAAAATAAATTCTTAGGTCACAGAATAGGTAATCGTTCTTAACAGTACTTGGGTGTCAAATGGTATTTAAGAAACTGTCGATATTTGTCATAAGTAAATAAAAAAGTTCTTAATTATTTCAAGTTTCATTTAAGAACAAAGTTCAAGTGCCCTAATTATTTCTGTTGTATTTTTTTAATGAGTTAAAATAGGACCGTTTGGCATAGGACAACATTTTTTTGTTTAATTAAAAATTTGTGCGACCCGGTCCAAAAGACAAAAGAACATATCTATAACGTAAAGGTCTTTATGTATGTAAATAAGACCCGATCAATTAGTATTTACTTATTTAGATTGGTGGACACCAATCATACGGGAAAGTATTGGCTTAATTGAACGGTAAAAACATGAATTTGTTAAAATTTTACTTTTTTTTTTATTAAGTTTTACCATATAAGCCCATATATTTTACGGTACCAGAATTACTTTAATATAATTAATGAAAAATGGTTTTTGTTTGACATTCGCAGTTCCTTACTGAAAAAACACTTCTTGATTACCACCTGGCAGGCCTTTAGCTTTTCAACTAACTGATCGGACTCCGTTATTTCAGAAAAACAGGCTGTAAGCATAGTGCCTTGGCTGTAACAGACTTTTTTGTAAACTTTCCAATTCTGATGCTAACCAATTTGAGCAGCTGAATATTATTTTGCATTGGATAGCCTTGGAGGCGTTACTTGCCTTCATGATATATTATAAAAATGAAGTTAAATTTGCTATATTGCTATCCGCGAAGTGCAGGAGAATCTGTATGATGTAATTTATAATTTCTTCAATCTTTATACGTCACATCAAACATATCTTCGGCAATGTACTCTCTACGCACCTTTCCTGAGTTTCGGTTTAGCCCTAAAGAAAATAAAGCAATTACGAACACTTATTTCTTCTGCCCGTAATTTAATTTTTGAAGTAAAACACATCGGTTATAAAGCGCATGAATCTGTAATCTGTAATTTCATAACATGGCATAATAAACGTGATCCCAATTGATTGCAAATGCTGTATTGAAAAATCACTGTTTGGAAAAGTAATCGAATGGTTTTATTTCAAATTTCTATACAATGTTGCATTTCCATATAAAAGTGTTTGTATGTTTCTTTTATACTTAAGTTCCCACGGGAACTAATATTACACTAAGCCGTAGCGAAGCGTTGCCGGGTAAATAATTTTATATAAATGACTACGTAACTGTAATTTTTCCATAAATTTACTGGATCTTCGTTGTTCAGGTTATTATATCGAATTCGTAAAAGAACGGAAAGGCTTACAATCAAATATTACTATAATAAAACGTTAACCGATATTCATCATGTCACCCTCAGCCTATTAACTTCCTACCCGTTTCTACAACCCGTTCCAGAGAGGGTTGTAGAAACGGGTTAATAAACGGAGAAGGTTTTACAACAAACAAAGACCCACCATGCTTCTCCAATGTAGGCTTTTATTTGTATGAATAAGTGACCCATCGGACCAAAACCCCTTTTTCTAACTAAACTTATCGTCATCATATACCAACATGATCATCATAATCTTCAAAGTCCAATTACCGGCAAACAGGGTACGGGTCAGAATGGTTTAGGCCAGCTTGGTATTTTTGTAATAAAAAAGATATTATAAAGCAAGTGTGCTCCTCTAATGCGTCTTTGTTTTCATAAAAATATTCATTAGTTATCTTATTACCCATAACACAAGCTACGCCGCCTACTTTGAGGCTAGGTGGCGATGAGTAAGTAACTGTCATAGGCTATTTAATTTTATTCATCATAGAGAACTTCCAGGCATGCAGGTTTCCTCAAGATGTTTTCCTTTACAGTTAAACCAAGTGATATTTTGAAAAGCACATAACTCTGAAATGTTAGACGTATTTACCGGGAAATGAACTCGGTCTCTCCGAATGGGAGGCTGTAATTGAAACTACTAGACTATTATTTTATTTATTCATTCAAACTCTTTATTTGTACACCACTACACAGTTAGACTGAAGTAGAAAACAAAAGCCGACCTTATCGCTTAGAAGCGATCTATGTCGTATCCTATGTATATAAACAGTCGACTTACAAGAAATGGTCATAAATTAGTGACATCTGCATATCGTCTGCGAAAGGTGCAGAAGTCATTTGTGGGATTGAGTATACGCTTTTATAATATGATTCCTAAGGTAATTTTGGACCTACCAATGCATGAGTTTAAAGAATGTGTTAAAACACATTTATTACAGCGAGGTTATTATACAATTGATGAGTTTCTTAATGACAAGGTTGCTTGGAAGCATCCGGCTCCGCTTTCATCTCTCACAAGATAGAAAAATGAATGTTAAAATATAAAATGTAAATTTTTGATGTTGGAAAAGAGCAACTGCTGAGTTCCTTGCCGGCTTCTTCTCGGTAGAATCTGCCTTCCGAACCGGTGGTAGAGTCACTACACACGGACAGACTTGACGTTTCAAAAGTGCTTGTATTAGGCCTACTTGAAATAAATGAATTTTGAATTTTGAATTTTGAATTATGCCAGGCAACCTTAGGATTAGGAAAAAAAGAGCGAGAACTATTACCGCTTTTTTAGCCTTTTTTATAATTAAATAAATAAATAAATATACTACGACAATGCACACATCGCCATCTAGCCCCAAAGTAAGCGTAACTTGTGTTATAGGTACTGAGATGACTGATGAATATTTTATATGAATAATTTACATAAATACTTATAATATAAAGATAAACACCCAGACACTGAAAAACATTCACGTTCTTCACACAAATATTTTCCAGTTGTGGGAATCGAACCCACGGCTCAGAAAGCAGGGTCGCT
This sequence comes from Pararge aegeria, assembly GCF_905163445.1. Taxonomy (NCBI): domain Eukaryota; kingdom Metazoa; phylum Arthropoda; class Insecta; order Lepidoptera; family Nymphalidae; genus Pararge; species Pararge aegeria. The sequence goes on from NC_053198.1 coordinate 6,763,262, forward strand.
GCCCACTGCGCCAGTCGGCCGTCAAAATTATACTTAGAAACGGGATTGGCAACTTCTATAAAATCAAAACTTACCAGCTCTTACTACTTAGCACTACTACCAACGTTAGTTTAAGTTTAAAGTGCTTTATTTCATGGCTTTACGACCCGCCGTACTTTGATTGGCACTTTCTGGAATAAGTTCCTTTTACGATCGGCTTAGAGACTTGAATTTAGCGAGCCGTAAAACCTGACCAGACGTTTTAATACTAGATCTAACCGATAATTAAGTGGTAGTGATATGCTAATTTGCTATTTATTTATTTTAGGATTATAATTTTGACTCACTAGTTTTAGGAGTCTTCAGCTTTTGGAGCTTCGGAGCTCGTCCGGGGAAGTACTACCGCCATTATTATTTCTGCCGCTAAGCAGCATCGTTGCGATGCTGTGTTCCGGTCTGAAGGGCATGGTTTCCGGTCTGTTTATAGGCGATGGTTGTCCATCAGGTGACACATCTACTAAGACCGTCCATTATGAACTATATAAAAAACACTAGCACAGAACGAAGTCTACTCAATGTCGTAACACAAACATATGTACCATACATATGTTTGTGTTACGACATTGAGTATCCGGATTTGGTTGTTTGTTTGTGCGTTTACCCTATTTCTGCTACGGAGACACCTTCGTGAAGTATAGGGCCAACTTTTAGACGTCGTCATCATCGTCATTAGTTTGACAGCTGATTGACCGGCGCAGTGGGCAGTGACCCTGCTTTCTGAGTTCAAGGCCGTGGCCTAGATTCCCACAGCTGGAAAATGTTTGTGTGATGAACATGACTGTTTTGACTGATTTCAGTGTCTGGATGTGTATCTGTATATTATAGGTATATTATTCATCAGTTATCTAAGTAGGTACCCATAACACAAGCTACGCTTACTTTGGGACTAGATGGCGATGAGTGTATTGTCGTAATATATTTATTTACGCATTATCAATTGGGTCTTCATTTTTATACATATTTACTTATTTATTATCAATCGGGTCTTCACTACTATACTTTACATACCCTTGAGCATTTTGCGAATTCGAAACATAAAGTTTTCTTCACGATTGTTTTCTTCACCGTTGAAGCAAGTGATATTTAATTGCTAAAACGCACATAACTCTAAAAAGTTACCGGTGCTTGCCGAGAATCGAACTCGTTCCCCTGATGACTTCTTCATGCTATTACAGTCATTGAAAACAATAAATTTATTTACTTACAAAAAATTGGGTTGATTCTTCTTAAACCTAATTTGAACTTTACATATAGCCTGTAACAGGTGCTGGACTAAAGGCCTCTCCCAATGGAAGGGTTACACATAATCGCCACGCTGGGTAGATGTATCGGTGATCGCGGTAGGTGGTAGTGTAGCACAGGGGACGCTGCTGCCAGTTCTCCTTTATATTCCCTCAGACGCCTTTCACACCCACGGGAAGAAAAGGGGTGGTGACAACTTTTTTCTGATTTGCCATCAACTCATGGCATTTTGGCCTTTATTTTACCTATATCCAATACAATTAGGCAAGACTAGTAACCTTAAATCCGAGTCATCATCACATCATCACCTCAACCATTTGACGTCCACTGCTGGACAAAGGTTTATCCCACTTTTAGTAGGGAGTTCCACAATACACGGTCCTGTGTCGCTTGCCTCCAGCGGCTCCCAGCTACTCGCCTGATGTCATCTGTCCACCTCGTTGGGGGCCGACCTACGCTGCGTTTACTGGTGCGGGGTCGCCATTCCAGCACCTTAAGACCCCAACGTCCATCGGTTCTCCGAGCTATGTGCCCCGCCCATTGGCACTTCAGCTTCGCGAGTCGCTGAGCTATGTCGGTAACTCTAGTTCTTCTCCTCATTTCTGATTTGATCACGTAGAGATACTCCTAACATAGCTCTCTCCATCGCCCGCTGTGCGACTCTGAGCCTTCTTATGAGGCCCATAGTTAGCGACCGTGTCTCTGATCCGTAAGTCATCACTGGCAACACGTACTGTTCGAAGACTTTAGTCTTCAGGCAATGGGGGATTTTGGACGAGAAGATGTCACGAATTATCCCGAACGCTGCCCGAGTACTTATTCGTAATTGTTCTACATATTTTGCAAGTAGACCTAAGCGAGATATTCTCATATGATAACATTCTATGCCATTGTTCCACAATGTTTTACGTCGATTCCATAACATGTTATAGGTACTATCCGTATTCGAACAGTTTTCTTGACATAACTAACAATATTAGTCGATTAACTCAAATAATTGTGCAGCTATGTTTAATAACAATCGAGTGGATCATTTTCATAACCACCTTGTCTTCGAGATGTACTCCATATTACTTGACACGATTGAGGATTGGTTACACTTATTCGGTTACATTCGGGTTGTCGATGACTTGGGTGACAGTAATTCAGCTCGCCTCTTTATCAGCCGCGTATCTACCTGAACGATAGACAAGCGATACATACTTTAAGATTTTTATATAATGCTAGATATATTTTTGCACATATGTTTTATTTACATGACATAAACGGGTGATAGTGAGCACTAGGCTTAGCACTTCGGCTTCAGGGTACTGTGATCCCTGCGCCATGCCAACGCACCAGGTCGTTTTTAATAAGAAAGATCATTTGCAATAGCTGTGAAGTGATGAACGTAGTGAGGAAACTTGCGCGCACGAGAAATCTCCATAACTTTCTCAAAGGCGTGTTAAGTCTACCAATCCACTACGTTTACCTTCACCGTTAAAGCATTTGATATTATATTGCTTGAATTAAGAACGCATGTAACTCCGAAAAGTTAGAAGTGCGTGCCGGGGCTCGAACTCGGCCCCCCTAAAAAGGCAGCCGATATCTTACCCACTGGGCTATCACCGCTACAGTTGTTATTACATCACATTAAAAAGTTAAAATGACTTATATACCTAACGATTCTTTGTAAGTTCAATAAAATTGCACATAATAAAAATACATAAATTAACATAGGAATCCTTGAAGCGCGCCATAAAACGAATAGTCATTACGATTTATAGTTTCTTCTGTGTTCAAAGACATTGAGTGCAAAAGTTTTTGACGCCTGGTACTTTACGAGCGTTGGTTATTTTATATGAAATAACCTCAGTCCGCGGCTTCACTCGCGTGTAGTATTCGTATATCCCAACCTAAACCCAGATTATCTATCTAATGCTCCTCTCAGAATGTGAAGGAACATTCTTCAGGAGACCTGTGACCTGTGTCTAGCTCTCTAACCATCCTGGAGATACCATCTCCAGGATTGTTAATATTAGTCTAGGAAAAGCTGACTGTAAAAACAAACAATAAACGTGAAAGAATTCGCAGGCATCAGCTAGAATAAAATAAATGCAATCGTTACAACTGATTACGAAGGGTATTCAATATTCATACAAATGCGTCGGCTCCATATTTTACATAATAGGTTGGTTGCCAATTAAAAAGTTTCTTTTTATCACTTTTATTAAATAAAGCATTCAGTTAATTATCACCGCTAATGACAACTTTTTTTGCGGTCGCAATAAATTAATATTGAACTAAAGTTCGATGGTTTGGTTTTATTAATAACCGTAGAAGTATTATGATACCCATAAACGAGCCGACGAAAAAGTGGACTCCCCACAATTGATAACTTAGCAATCAAATAGCTTCTCTACTTCCAAGGCAGGTACCACAGTCTAAAGAACTCTTACTACTTGTCGCTGTGATACTGCTTTACGAATGTTTTTTTAATTCACGTTGGTCTCGTGGTGAGCATGTTTGAATGCAGATGAGGAGGTAGTTTTTATTAGTTTGGAAATTCAACCCCGTTCCTCGGAAAGCACGTTAGGTTTCTTGCGCCTGATCTCCATTCATCTCACGCTCTATTCCCCTAACTCTTATACTCCTGAGCTGTCGTCCCATCGGAGTATGAGAGTGAGGGAATGGAGCGCACATACTTGCGCATTACAATCTCACGTAGTTGGAAAATCTTTATGGAGATTAACCACCGAGGTCAGCGAAAATATAATTGGTTGATCTAGCGCTAGTTAGTTAGTGTCTTTTATTTACAATATATTTATAGAACAAAACAAAACCGTTTATAAAATACAACAATGTAACGTTTTTCTTGTTGAAAAAACTAGCTACTTGGAGTTAAATGCCAAGTGTATAGCGACAGATGTTTTGTTATATTTTTAAGGGTTCCTTACATCATAAACGAAAAATAGTGAATCCATACAAAAAAATAAATAGTAAAGTAAGTAGATCGGTATAGTTTTTACAGAGCATTATTAATTAACTATTCGTGGGAGAGAGCCGACGCGACGTCTAGTTTCGGAAATTAGAATACTGTTGTCACCACCACTACTCTGTCCGCGAGTGACGTATGACGCGTATATGTCATGGAGTTCCGCAAAGTAACGCCTGCTTGTATCCAATATGCCACCATGGGTATCTAACGGAGAATGGGCAGCACCGTCCTTTGTGCTACTACGTTACTGCAATCACTAACTCAACCCATCGCAGCGTGGTGATTATGGCAAACCCTTTCGACGGGAGAGGCTTTTAGTCCAGCAATGGAGTAATAAAGGCTATTTATGATTCGTGAGAGGCTACATAGAAAATTATAAAAAACTTCGCAGCCAGCAAAGTGAGCGAGTTTGCTTCTTCTTAGTTTGGAACCCTCGTAGCTTAAGTTTTAAGTTGACGAATTTAGTTATCGCAATCAACTCACTTCTATGTGATATTTTACATGTAATGTACTCATCAAAAGAAGAAGAATATTTAACTTTGACTTTGACTCTGACTAAGGTTTTTACGACAAAACACACATCGCCATCTAGCCCTACAGTTCCCAAGCGTAGCTTGTGTTATGGGTACCAAGATGACGGATGAATAATATACATATAATATACAGATAAACACCTAGACACTGAAAAATTTTCATGTTCATCACACAAAAATTTTCCAGTTCATGTTCATCACACAAAAATTTTCCAGTTGTGGGAATCGAACCCGCGGTCTTGGACTTGGACCCACTGCGCCAATTGTTAAACTAGCTGATTCCTAAAACGTATTTAAACCATATGACTCAAATGGCGCTTAAACCTAATAGCCTTTCACCCGACACTTATTAAACGTGTTTCTTATGGAAACAAATATTTACAGTGAAATTTTTGATTAGGCATGTCGCACCCCATTACATGCTCAGAGTAACTTTTTGTCCCAACATTCACTGCGGGTTGAAGTTTCGCACGTCTTCATGTTTTTGGCAACAACGAACAAATTGGATATCATTAATTTCAAATTGGTTTTTGAATGATTATAGAGTAATTTATAGGTGCGATTAATATCATATTGTCATAAGCGCCCGGTAAATAAAAGTTCGTCTCTTGTACGGTACGGAACCCTCTAAAAAGGCAAGTTACTTGACTGTCTTTTTTTATATATTACTTGGACTATATAAATGATAACATCGGACTTTAAAGACTAATTGCATCGTCATACCCTGAGTTGTGACTTTGATCATTCTCACGAGAAGCCATTAAACACGTTATTTTAAATAAGTGAGGTTAAAAAATTATTACAAGACCTGGGCCTTTTTTTTCTAAAGTGGCTTTGGGCTGATTTTTGAATCATTCGACATCCTGGCAATAACTAAAAACGACTGTATACCTCAGTTCAGAAAATTTGGACATTGATAAATAACATTTTAACACTAATCTGGTACAGTTTAATGCTTCCAAAACCCAAGCGTGTTTGTTTTCCGCCAAACGGAGTCCGTTCCCCCTAACTCCGACTTTCCGAAATGTATCTGTGCCAATCACGAATAGTATTGAGCTCCTAGGTATCAGCATTTCGTCCAATCTAAGCTTTGGACAATGCATCGAGTCCAAAGCTAAAACTGCTGGCAAAAAACTTGGCATCCTCAACAAAGTTAAGCGCTACTTCACGCCAGAACAGCTTCTTACCCTGTACCAAGCTCAGGTTCGGTCGTGCATGGAGTACTGCAGCCATTTATGGGATGGCTCTGCCAAGTACCAGCTCGATGCTTTGGATTCGGTGGATCGTCGTGCTAGGAGACTCATTGGCAACGACCTTGTAGTCAGTAGACTTCAAAGCCATGAACACCGGCGCAAGGTTGCTTGTCTGGCCGTTTTCTACAAGATACATTTCGGAGAGTGTGCTCAGGAGCTATTCGATTTGGTCAAACCATCTCCTTTCTACCATCGAACTGCGAGGCACCGAAAGAATCTGCACCGTTACGTGGTTGAAATACCATCAACACGTACGAAGCGTTTTGCTTCTTCCTTTCTGATCCGCACCGCAAAGGCCTGGAATGCCCTCCCATCTTCCGTCTTCCCTAATACCTATAATCTGGGTACCTTCAAATCAAGAGTGAATAGGCATCTTCTAGGCAAGCGCGCTTCATCTTAGGCTGCATCATCATTTACCATCAGGTGTGATTGCAGTCAAGCACTTGTCTATATACTTAAAAAAAAAAAAAAAAAAAAATAATAATATACTCCGCGTATTTTTTATAAAACAGGGTTATCATCCCGTCAACTCACATTGGAGCGTGACGTGACAGTGTCTTGGGTGATCATTATGTTATAGCTGGGCATAATAGAGTCTAATTTTGATCATACTATACCACATCCCAATTCACTGATCTAGGTAGCTCAGTAGGTAACTCTGATTCCTTCTCATTTCTAACGCAGTATATGATACAGTAATTTTATAACTATAAATTCATATTTGCCAGATATTTTATTAAATTGATTTAATAAGTCCAAAATATATTTGATTAATAGCCAATGTTCATGACATTGAGTTGATGGGTATTTTGATATAAATGCGGGTGCATTATCGATACATTTCAGTCCTACATGGACTCGAAAGACGCAAAGATACCTCCCGGTGTCTTAGTCGTTTATCACATAGCTGGAAAGCAACCGTCCGTTGTGTAAGCCAGAGAATTAATTAGAAACAAGCATAGGCAAACGACAAAAAATATACTAGACCTGCAGAAGCAGAGCAACAGGGAAAACCTAGCTAGCACCCTAGCATCTCTAATACCACTTGCTTAAACGGAAGGAAAACATCATGAGGAACACTGAATGCCTGAGATTTCTCCACAATGTTCTCAAAAGGTGTGTGAAGTGCACCAATTTGCATTTGCATCAGCCAGCGTGGTGGAAAACCCTTCTCATTGTAGGAGGAGACTCGTACCCTGTATAGTGCCGTTAATAGATTTTATGATGACGATGATTATTCACCCATGCTCGGAGAGTATGTACTGTATGTAGAGTATGTACACTGGGAGGCTATATTTAATTGAAAATGCCTTCTGGCCGAGCAACAAACAATAAATCGGAGCAGTGCAGTTAACGAACTATGCATCGGAGCTATTGACAAACTATTTGGAGTCCTTGTTATTAACAGGGCAAAAAATTAAGTAACAGATAGATACAAAAGGGAGATGGTAATTTCTCAGTTCGGTCGTTGGTAAACCCTGCTTCTGCCCAGACCCGCATCGTATTAATTTATAGTGGGGTAATTACTGTACGCAAGAATAATTAATTATACAAGTAGTATTTTTTGTCAACCTAAATAGGTAATAGATCAAAAGGCATGTCATTTCTTTACAATGAGCACAGAAATATACGGGTAATCTGGGTGGACATGAAAGGTGCATAATCAAAGCACTAAATTCTGGTAAAAAAGTGCTAGTACCGCGAAGATGAGGGACCAAACCACCGTGGGTATGTTTAAAAAAAATCGTTTAGTGTCTAGTATCCTGTCATATGCCTTATTTGGCTGGGTTATCCGTCTTTATCATCACATGTGAGTTCTAGATCACTAACTTTTATGAACACCTCTCTGGTGCCGTTATGAGCGCTGTAGGCTTATGAGTGGGTCCTTGTTCGATCCCTGGCAGCGTCAATTTTGGAATTATGAAAATTAAGCTTAATTTGCTATACTCCGCGAACAGCGGGAGAATCTGTATGGTGTTATTTATAATTACTTCAATCCGTATACTCCACACCAAACAGATCTTCGGCAATGTACCCTCTACGCACGTTTCGCTCCGAAACCGGAGCATCCTCAGGAGATGTTGACTTTACAGTGAATATTGTTGTTTGTTGTTTGTTTTTTCAACAATTATCTCCTGCTGTTCGCGGAGTGTAGCAAATTAAGCTTTATTTTCATAATAATTTATGGATTTCCATAAAGTAACGCCTGCTTCTATCCAATTTTGGAGTTTATAATTTCTAAATTTTCTCTGGTCTGGTCGGGCTTTGGCTAGTTTCCACCCTACCGATAAAGGCGTACCTACCGCCGAGCGACTTCATATTCCAGTACTATGCGTCGTAACCGATAAGATTAACCGCTACCATCTTTGATTGCATCATCACTTCATGCGAGATTGCAGCTAACTAAAATGTGGTAGGTTTGCAGCTAAATAAGTGAAAACGAAAACCTAGTAGTTTTTGAGTAATTGCCATAACTGCCATAGTTTTTACTGAAAAATTAAAATCATCTTACTCATGTCATTTTATGAGGTACCTACGCGAAAAATAAAAATGCTTCTTTTGATTTAGACTTTTTACAGAGCGATTCCTTATGAAATATACTTATGAAATATACTTAACCTTTCAACGAAATACTGTTGAAAGGTTTCAACAGTATTTCGTTATTCCGTTACACGTTGTATATATATAAACACATATTAAAATACGATCGTCTTTACTGTATTTTAATGTGTATATAAAAAATTAAAAAATCCTATAAGTAGTTTATGATGTCAAAACTATTAATAATCATAGATGATACAACATGGGGCTAATGCAATACGTTACGCGAGTTGAAATAGTTTCCAAGCATAACGAAGGATTTTAGAACAACTCCTGAGTGTATCGAGAACTCCTGGTGGTGCTCAAGAAGAAGGCATTACCCCTACCACGAATGGTAGACTATTGACATCTAGTAATTATTTCATATAAAGGCTTTTCTTTTTCTTCTTTCGAGGCGTCTTCTCATTCGTAGTTCTTGGGTGCGGAATGTTCAAATCACTTTACAACCCAAGGGTTAATGGATTTCATTACAACATTACAACATCGCTAAGCTCATGTACTTTAACCATAACAGTCCTTGTTATAAGGCATTGTCACGCAACTAGTGTAAAACTTTTTTCTACAGATGATTTATGTGATCGCTATCGACATCTGTCTTGCGATTTTTCCAAAGATGGTCGCACTGACACTTTAACGAAAATGGCTAGATGCATAGTTACCGGTTTGTAAACCACGTTGGTAGCACTGTTTTGAATATGGCGTAACGAGACGCAGAGTCACATTGTCAGCTATTAAGGCTTCAGCATTACGGGGTTATACCCTTGTTTTAAAAGTATTGTAATTTGGTTATTTTAAAGCATCCATCGCTTATTTTAAGGTGACTGCGCATTATGGCCTTCGACCTCCATATTGAAACACGAACTCGATTCAAATTAGAACATGTTTGAAGTGTTTCACATGTAAGCGTTAACAGTTGTCCACTCATCGTCCACGCATGGGACACTAGAGTAGCATAGAAGTGTTGAAATTTTATTTAATTCCCCGTAGCAATAAACAAACACCAATGCTATTATATGGCTAGGGTCGATGTTGATTTTGTGTGTAAAGGCTATTATTTTTCTGGTTTTTATGAATTTTGGTTAAATTAAGGTAGGGAAAGTTTTTTAAACCCCACCAAAACAGAGTTAATTCGTTGGTGGGCCAAAACTGGTGACTAAATGTATATTAAATTAGAGTTAACAACCTTGTAGGTATAGGTTTTATTTAATTAATGACAGTTACCTATCTATAGTAGTTACCCATAATGATTAATGATCCGGAATAAGAACATGATCATCAGGCTTCTAACGTCCCACTGGAACGGAAATAGGCTCTTATGGAGTGGAGAGATGAGTTTTGAACCTAGACCCACAATGATGTTTCAGTGCGAGTTGGTGGGCTCAAAACGATCATTAACACATTTTCGTTCAATCCTACGGAAGCGGCAACGGATTCAAAATTTTTAACACTGATGTTTTACTAGATGTGCGTTTAATTTAAAAGAAATCGGATTACTTATAAAACGCACCCTCGACCGCAATGCATCTCGTAGTTATATTAATAACAAAAACTGTCAAATGCAAAAAAACGTATTATTAAATGCGAGTAGTACCAGAGTTTAACGAGTTGAAATAAAAAAACTGATAGTTAATTATCAAACAGTAACAACAAAAATCAAACGGAAAGACACAATTCGCAATTTTTAATATTATTGCGGAAGGCTATGGCAGATGCGCGGACGCTTCATCAAAATATGTTATAAATATCCCGTAACTTATCGGCAACGATAAAAATAACCGCTGGCTATTAACATAAAGCATGTAATGGTTTCCACATTCTTAGGTGCACAATACATGTAAATATTTGACTAATTAGTTCGTGAATGGCTCTAATTTGTCTATCCGGAATGCGGTGTGGGGAATACCACAGAATTAAGAATTGAAACCGTGTACACGACTAATATCGAACCATCAAAAACCACATGCGATTTAACCTGGCTAAGTTTGTTGTGGGCTCCTCTTAGACCAAAGCGGGTTTTGAACCCTCCTAGCTTTAGTTTTAAGTTAACGAATGCAGTTATCACCATCACTAAGATTGTGTAACATGCTAAATTTATGAACGCTTCATAAGAATAATAAGGTCTACATGAAAAAAACATTTTTGAATTTTTTGAATTTTTTACTCTATATTAGTCATTTCATTCAATTTATCAGTTGTTATTATGTTATGTTATTTTACAGTAATTATTTTACCTCTAACGTTTACCATAAATGGGGAAAATGGGAATTTTTTTGACATTCCGCGTGTACGAAGTGAGACGTGCACGGGACGTTTTCACTGAGGTTGGACACAATGCACTGCGCACAATAATGGCGGAATGAGGGTTCTGTGCGTTCTTAATTCTGCGGGGAATACCTAAGAGAATAAAAATTTATCACGTGCATGCGGGGCCGGTAAAGGACACATTTTGCAAAAACTGCAACTTTTTCTTAACATTTTACTCGCCGACCCGCATTGTAGCAGAGTGGTGGGTCTATGCCCTAAAACCGTTTATCCTTAGACGACGCCTGTGACCAGCAGTGGGCCGTTAATATGCTGCGGATGATGATGCTGGAGAGAGTTATGCCCGGAGTAACTACCATTTTTTTTTGTTTTTACAGTAATACTTGCCGGACCAAGGCAATTGACCCTGATTGTAAGTGCAAAACTATAGTCTATAACCGAAGCAACACTTCGAAGGCATACAAGGAACACTTCCCGCAAGGGCCGCCCTGTATCCATTAACTTGAGGCGCAGGTGTTAAGCCTCGTGTACCTAATTCCATGATGAAATCACAAATTAAGAGATCCGTAGAAAAACTGTCATACCATTAGGCTTTAGGCCAACGCGGCTCCTCAGGTTGGGGGTTTAAACTTAAACGCGAGAATATTTTGAATGAAGCCTCGTAATTCGCAGCGTGTTAGCGGAAGTTGTTTCTGAACAGATTCTCACTACCAGTACCGGTCAATCTATTAAGAACTGAGAACCTGCTTTTAGGTCAATGTCTTTTAATAATAATAGTAATAATAATAATAAGAATCTGGAAACGAGCCAAAGTGTATGTGGTACCCATTGTTATCTCTACTACAGGGGTTATTCCCATTAATCTTCTACATAGCTTAAAAATAATAGGTCTGGAAGAATCTCTCTACATCGGTTTGCAAAAAGCTGCCATTTTAAATACATGTAGAATAGTAAGAAAGTTTTTGCAGGTTGACGAAAGCATAGGTTTAACATAAAAACACACCACTGCATTTACTTGGTTAAGGCCCGTAAATGCAGTTATAACCAGCCAAGAGCTGAGAAATACAAACACTTCCAAATAATAATAACGTTTAATTCAGATAAAAATCCATAGCTGCAACAATAACAATTCTCTTATTTACGATATTATAAACTAAACAATAGTTTTAATAAAAGCTTTAAATTGCCTTAAGCACAAATAGTTATTTAAGTTCTAGACAGGAAAGGATTGGTTGAACACGGCTTGTAACTGTCAGTGTGAGAACAAGTGTTAGGATTATAGTATACTGCCATAATAACCGCTAATATAACTCGGCACACCCTCCTAATCCGAGAACTTCGTCCTAAGTCCGTACTAAGTACTTTCGAGTAAATTTTTCCCATAGAAAGTTTTACCCAGTTCTTTCCACAATATACTAATATAATAAGTTATACCTAACCTTCCTAAAGAATTCGACTATCAGATGCTATAAATATTTTTCCAATCCGACTAGTAGATAGTTCCATAGATAAACTCTTTAGATTTTCGATCTTAAACACGAGATATTAAACGCATGTAAAAAATTCAAAATTCATTTATTTCAAGTAGGCCTCCTAATATAAGTACTTTTGAAACGTCAAGTCTGACTGTGTGTAGTGACTCTACCACCGGTTCGGAAGGCCGATTCTACCGAGAAGAAGCCGGCAAGAAACTCAGCAGTTGCTCTTTTCCAACATCAACAATTTACATTTTAACATTCATTTTTCTATCTTGTGAGAGATGAAAGCGAAGCTGGATGCTTCCAAGGAAAGGTTCCTTTCATTGAGAAATTGTCATTAAGAAATTCATCAATTGTATAGTAGCCTCGCTGTAATAAATGTGTTTTAACATATTCTTTAAACTTATGCATTGGTAGGTCTATTACCTTAGGAATCATTTTGGAAAAGCGTATATCCCAAAAATGACTTCTGTACCTTTCGCAGACGATATGCAGATGTCACAAATATAATAATATTTCATAGTAACTTGAATCTTTAGTGATCGTAACATGAAATTAAAAAGCATTTAATCTTCAGTAAGAATTTGGCTACCAAATTCTAAATGAATTTACTAATCCGATCAGTAGTTCTAAAGATTACACATAAAACCTCTAAATTTATAAACAAAAAAACTTCTAGATTCATCTAGATGATCTTAAACGAGATAAAGGCATCTTATACTATAAACTACCTTGAATCTTTCATAGTAAGACTGAGATTATAGCGTGCACTGACCTTAGAAGTGAACACGCCAAAGCACCCGTATTATAACCTAAATCTCAACTCGAGATGTAAAAATATTCCGGATGGTTCTGTAAATGTCAGTAGCGCAAGTTGATGCAGCGGGCGAGCCAAAATCATTCGCATAATTTCTAAATCGCGTCACCACCATCGTCCTATCCTATCCTTATTTATTTCTGAAATATGAGCATGCGATACTCCAATCCACACTGGTCCGCGGTCCAGCGTGATGGACTACGACTTACAACGACCTTTTGAAGTGAAACTTTCATTACATCGTCTAAGACGTTTTCGACTGTCGTCACGCGACATGCAACACACAGTCGAGTCGGTCGGCCGCGGAGTAGGGATAAAGCGACAGACCCTCGTCAGTTATAATTAGTTATAATTCCCATTTTCCAAGTATAAAATTAATCCTGATGAGGCGATATACCCTTAGTGAAAAAAAAAATCACTTTTACGGTGGATTCATTAAACCACACAAACCTTTATTATTAGAGGAGCCTCGACTCGACTGGAACTTGAACATATTGATATATATGATCAATCCAGTCGTGTCGAGTCTATTACAATGAGACTTTAAGTCTTATCATCATCAATCTACTACAGGGCACGAGTCTCCTCTGAGAACAAAAAAAATTGGTTGTCTGTAAAGTCGGCTTACTGACGATAGTTGAACGTGACAACGTCGTAAAAAAATACTGATGGAATGGTTGCATTTTTCAAAAGAAAATTTTAATTTTATTTGTTTGATAGATATTATCGTTGCTATAAACAATTGACACCGCATTCACTTTTCACTGCACTTCATCCTTGCCGAAAACATGAAATGTATTATTGTATAGAAGCTGTCCACGCGGGCGCATCGCTCACTCAAGTAGGAGAGAGACAGATGTCGAACGCGGAGGCCGACTGTGCCTCTTTTTCGCTCGTTCCGCGCTCTCGCTTGCACTTCAAGCCTTAAATGGAACGCCTCAGATCGAGGTAACGCCGCATACGTCATGTTTTTTCGTGCGTGCAGTCGGCTCTATCGAATTATAAGACGTTGTCACGTCAAAAGGTCTAAGCGGTAGTAACCACGCTGGCCCATTGGGTTGATATGATGATGATATCCTAAACCATGCGACCAAATAACATAGAAGGTATGGATAATCTACAAACGATTGTCTTGATTATATACTAACTCTTTTTTTGTAAGAATATTAAATATGAAATATTTTATGGCTATAAAAATAACGGTGGTAAATCTCTTGACATTGAATTGTAGCTTATTTATAAGTGATAGGTTTTTTTTAATTTCTCTACAAGTCCCTGGTGGTGAATGATGATGCATTCCAAGATAGTAGCGGGCTCACTTGTTAGGGGATGGCAGTTATATTAAACTGAAACCCTGACATTTTACATAAACGCTGAATCGCTTATCGGCACGTCTTTTTCGGTAGGGTGGTAACTCGCTAACCCCGGCCGAAACCTGACGAGAAAATTCAGAAATTATAAATTCCCAAATTGCCTCTGCCGGAGATCGAACCGGGGAACTCACATAAAAAACCACAGCGCTCACCGCGGCGCAAGAGAGGTCTTCAGTATAGATATGTCTTTTACGCTTACGGTAATCTTCGATAAACTTTAAGAGTAAAGTGAAAACATTTCCCGAGCGGCCCGCGTTCGCCTCGCGTCTGGATTGCAACTTTGTTGCAAGGTGCAATTGTCTTATTGGTTTTTTATACGAAGCCGCTCGGTATGCTGCTGCCCTGGTACATTGGCCCATTGACCGATATTAAATGAGGTGGCGATTTGTGGCCTTGCGTTGCGTTCCAACATACGACTGTGCGTATAATGTGTGTGCGTAAATGATAAGAATTATTATTAGAATTATTGATTGTAATAGCGTGACTCTACTTTTTGGTCGTTGTAAGTATGTAACAGGTAGTTTGTTTACAATTACAATGTAATTAATACAGAATTACAATAATTAGCTTTACCGTCCGAAAGGCGAGCAATGAGCGTGTTTCGTTAAATTGTGCCCGAAGCGTCTCAAGTCAACACAAACTTTTTTACGCGGTATCTTTATAACATCGTAATGCCGTAAGTTTGTTGTATTATGAGCTGTCTGCTGTGGTGTCGAATGTAAAAGTCGAAAGTGGTCGAATTCGACTCGTAATATCCCAGTATGTGTAAAACTAAGTAAGATAAACAATTTCTTTCTTTTAACATAAGTCGATAGATGGCGTTACGCTTAAATGGTTAAAAGGCTTTTGCCGCACAACATTAACTCTTAGTAGGGGCTGAACCACTAGTTTTAATTAGTCTTAAACGCCTTAAGAACTCTATCAGTATAATTATATCTTTTTTTTTTAACCAGGCAACAAAGGTCTTTACGCACATAATGCCTCATGTTTCATTAAATTGCTAACAATATTGTACCAAACACCAATTCTCGTTGAGCTTGTTATACCGACATTTCGCGTGATGCAACTATAGAATACCGTAAATATTATTTATGTGTGTGTCCATGTGTGCACTGTAAACTGGTAAAGTAGCCATTTAATATCGAGCCACGGATGTAGAAAACTAGATGAGCGCAAAATATTACAGCCTTTAATACTTCTAAGTGTGTACTTTTTTAACCGACTTCCTTCAAAATGGACGAGGATGTCAATTCGGTTGTTTTTGAAACGTCTTTAGAATCGTTGTGATTTCAAACTCGAGGAAACGAAAAAGAATATGTCCATTGAGACACAAACACATGAATGTATAGAATTCAGCCGGCTAGAGAGGCTAGAGAATGAGATAGAACTAGAAAGTTTTAGTATGAGTGTGTTGATTGTTGATGAATTTTATTTGTCTCAATATTTTCATCTCCTTTTTCATAAATTAATTTTAAAATTATTAGCCAATAAGTAAAGTTAAAGACTGGAAGTTTTATGAGTAGTGTACACGAGCGGTATACTAACATTTCGGGGATCAACTAATAATATAACTTAACTAATAAATTAAGTAATATTATGAGGTTGACATCAGTCTAACTTGCGAATCTTCATAAACTATATACCACGTACGCCACAACTATTATCTGCCACCAATAAGTCGGTTGAAAAAGTATAAATTGTCTCATTAAGAAATACTTCGTTGCTGGCCCTAATGTCTTCATATATGTTTTATCTATCTATAAAAAGTAGATATTATAAAATATCTTTTGCTTATAGATAGATAAGAATCTATGAAAAATAGATATTTTCATTTAACTAGGCAATATTTATTTTGGCGGCAAATTAGTGGTTTGTTTTTGTGGTTATTAATTTTAAACAAATGACTACGTCGCCATCGATAGACAGCAAACTGGAAAATACTGGCATCAATAATAATTCATATTTTCATGAAATTCATTATTTTGTATGAAACAAACAAAATGGTACGCCATTTTGTTTGTTTCATACATCACTTGCGAGATTTTATAATTACGTTTAGTTATTCGATCGTGTGAAAGTTACCTACGTTTTATATGATACTAGCTGTTGCCCGCGACTTCGTCTGCGTTTCATTTTGTTTTTTGATGTGGCATTCCATTTAGTTGCAGTTCTAAAAAAAATTAAAGTATAAGGTATCGCTAAGCCTTAAAATAGGGGTTTGCTGCTGTCCACTAAGGAGTTCTGTCCTCTATCTCCAACCACATTCATCAGATCTACACAACGTTTGGGCATTATTAAACACATATTATAACCTCTATATTACAAAAATAATTATTTAAATCGGTTATAATTTGTCGGAGTTATGGTGTAAAATTGTCAAACACTTTCATCCCCTCTCCCAAAGGATTCGAGCTTAATGTCGGGGTAAAAAGTATCCTTTATTACTTCTAACACCAAGAATATGTGTACAAAGTTTCATGAGGATCAGTTTAGTTGTTTTTGTGTGAAAGCGTAACAAACAAACTTACATTGACATTTATAATATTAGTAGGGATAGGGATGTAAAGTGCGCCATCTAGTGACAATACTGTTTCCCAGTGTTATCACTAAGTACTTACTCATATAGTAATAGTAAATCTTACACTAGGTAAGTACTCTACGCAATTTATTTTAACGCTCCTATTTTGATACCAAGCAAGCCTCGTCTCAAAAAAAAGCACTTAAAATGGCCCTTATTACGTAACAGTTTCATAAATAGCTAATATTAAATGGCTATTAAAAATTATTATAAAATAATAACACCTACTACTTAAATTATCTACAAAGTCAATTTTACTGTTTCATGACTTATTATGTCAATTAATATTTTAATTATCCTTTTACACAGTAATTTCACCTTTTGTTCAATGTTGGTATTACAATAATTATTGTGTTCTAAATACGCATGTCTCCTTTTTTTTGTTATAAATTTAACCGACTTTTTCAATAAATTGTACGTGGAATTTAATTTAGAACTTGTTTTAGTTCATTATTAAGTTGATCGCCACTACTGCGTCTTGCAACGCACTTTTTCTATCAACCGTTAATTTAAATTTTATAAGATATGAAACCTAACGTAAGTAAATTCGTAACTGCCTGTTGGTTCAGCATGTTCGACTATGAAAAACTATAGGGTTTGGATAAGATTCCCGCGGCGGGTCTTCAATGGTTACGTAGGTCCTATTGGGTTTTTTTCCGAGATGCACTATGCATGCGAAACTGGCGGGTGATTTTTTAGTCTGGAGTTAGAAAATTGTCACCGATAAAAATAAGCCCAGACGGGTTTTTCTACTATCATGTCTTGTTTGTTCTATCACATTTAATATTGATAGTCGTCTAGATTGCGTCAGTCTGAGATCAACATTATCGTATAGGTCTTGTAGTTTGTGAGTTAGGTGTTAATTGGTCCGTGTAAAAACTGGAAGACTATCAACTAAACTAAAGTCGATATTCTTGGTTAAAATAAGTTGTCCTTGGTTTCTTACACTGCAAAAATTTTTCTAGTTTGCTTTTTGAGACACAGCTCGTCCGTGTAGCATCGCTATGTTTATTTCTGCCACCAAGCAGGATGGCTATGTTCCGGTCTAAAGGACTTGGTTGCCGGTGTTATAACTGGCACTTGAGCCTTACCACCTGGCACCTACGCTTGGGATGATCGAAACAGGGCGGCAGTCTGTAGGACATGTTCCTTGCATGCCCTGTGAAGTGTTGCTCTGGTTATAGTTTTTCATATTACCATCAATTATATTAACATATATGTTTTTTTAAGAGGGGGTGTTCCTAAAATACGTGAGATGTTTGAGGGGGCGGAGAGCGTCGAGTCAAATTTCATCTTATCTTACGTTGGAAAGAGGGGGGGTCTCGGCAAATCTCTGGTTTGATTAGGGGATTGGGGGGGGGGGGGGTGAATAAAATCTCTGGAGCGTTTTAATTGCAATTGCAACGTATGTCTGCCGGTTACGCTAAAAATAAATAAAATTGTTTTTTATTCCAGATGGCGCAGTACACTGAACCCCCATCGACCTCCACATCGAGGGACGCTGACTGTTAAGTGCGGCTACGACTCCCAGCTCGAGTAGGAAAGTGAACTATGAACTACCGAACTAGTGTTTAGATCTGTATAGACGTCATGTATATATATAACGTGTTAATGAAGCTAAAGAATACCTAATTGTTATTTTAAGGCGCATTAGGGCTTTCATTCTTGTTGTTCCGAGCCCCGTGATTTTCAGGTTAAGGTTTTACGCATCGGTATTTTAGTGCTAATTTATCGTGATATTGGGGAAAATTAAAATGATCAAAAAATGATGTTTTATCCTTTTTTTGACATACTAAAAGTAAGAAAAAAAAATTATAAAACACCGAGGTTTTTATGTATTACGTAAAGGAACAAATGCGCCACAGATGCTTACGTAAAGGCGACTTTATTGCCTTAAGCAAATGAACGTGATTCTTATTAAAGACGTAAAAAACTCTTTAACCGTAACTCATTAACCGACAAATTATATGTATGGTACGCTGTCAGTTTTAAAAAATCGTGAAAATTAAGTTCTATTTTCGTTGGTTTGCTAGTGAAAAATATTTAAAATATATGTTTATTATTTTTTTTTAATTTCCCACTGTTGAACAAGAACAAAGCGTAGACCCAGACTGTATATCTAGTATCTATATTATTGATCTGAATCTTTTACAGATAATTTAAGGTTGGGCTGCTTGGAAGATTTCTATAACATTTTGCTCATGATTTATAATGATGTTGATGACGTATTTTCATTAGAATAATATACGCATTAGAAGTCTAACTTCTTTCGTTTATTTTCATGGAGGTACTCGTACTTATGCGTATTCACCGACATCCGACGCCGATCCAGGTTCCATTGTCCCGGCAAATTCTGGGCTCGACACTAACAAGACTGAAAACCCTGGTCCGAATACTAAATTAAGTTGTTACTTGTACGTAGATATAGATAAATACAATTGAAATGTATGCATCTTTTAGGCTCGGACTACACGGTCACAGTTTCGTTTTTTTCAGGTTATATGTGGGTTCATTTGATAGCCGCTGTTTCTTATCTTGAAAATTGAGAGGTAGTTAAGCCCTTGTATATATGTTTGCCCTAAAAAATACTTCGTTTACTCAAAATTTAACAAAGCCGCTTTTAAAAACCACTTGAATAAAACTATAAACGCCGATGGACCGTGTTCCGTGTGTCTGAACCTTACTATTTCTTGCGTCCATTTCATTTTGTCCAGTGATAAATAATTTAATTGTTCTTTCCTTTTCTAACATTACTAAAATACATTTACAAACGCGATCATTATTCTTGGGGTATTTTTAAAAATACTATATTCTTATAGAATTAATAAGGAAGATATACGTTTTTAACGATAATAGATACTAAATAGGATGAGTAGGAGACAAGTCGCAACGCTCTATTCTCAAAATCAATACCCTTTTTTTGGTTTCCTACCGTCGGGTACATTTACGGTCCCATATATTTATGAAAGCGCCAGTCTACGTTATAAATACCACTTCATCCATAATTCGCGTTTTCTGGTACATTTTCTCTCGTAAATTCGCATGTCTTAAATTCAGGCATAGAGTTAAGAGAGCAATCATCATCATCGCCAGAATTTCAACCAATAGACGTGCATTGGACATAAGTCCTTTATAGAGACTTCCACGGTCCTTTGCCCGGTATCCCGCTTTATTTCGTCTGTCCACCAAGTGGCTCGGTTTTTAGCACCATAGAACCGCAATGTATATCGGACCTCCGTGCTATACTATTACTCACAAACGACGAAATCATTAATTAATATTAAACAAATTAATGAAACAAAACAATCCTTCGTCCGCCTCGAGTTTTGAAACGAAGTCCGCTGAATCTATATTATTTAGAAAAAAAAAACACAATTTCTGTTCCATCTTTGAATGGCTCATTGCTGCTTGTTTGGGCAAGTTATTGAACAACACAACTGATTTGGCGGGATTTTCACATGCAGGTAAAAGACTTTGCCAGGAATGCAAAGTGCGATGTTTCAGTTTATAGGTACAAGTCGTTATGGGTGGGCGTTTATGAGTCAGTCAGTGAGGGTCAAAGGGTGCTATATAATGATGATAATTATCAACTTATAAACGTCCCTCTAAATGGCACAGGTCTCCTATAAGAATGAGGAGGGATAGGACGGTATAGTCCACCACGCAGGCCAAGTACGGATTGGTATATACTATGAATCCAAGCTAAATCCGTGAAGACAAATGTACACAAATTGCGCTCAAAGTTCCCGGAGCATTCTCAGATGGTGGTGGCAAAGTCTTTTGATGGCTACGTTCGCAATTTCGTGTTTACTGAAATA
Organism: Pararge aegeria; assembly: GCF_905163445.1. NCBI lineage: Eukaryota > Metazoa > Arthropoda > Insecta > Lepidoptera > Nymphalidae > Pararge > Pararge aegeria. The sequence goes on from NC_053198.1 coordinate 6,784,233, forward strand.
CAGATTAGGAAAGTGCCAGCAGATTGCCTAAGTTTTTTATAATATTTTAGTTTGATTCTAATTTTTGCATACTATTGAACTAGTTGAGTGTTAGGAGACACAAATAATTTTTGTCAGACTTAAATATGTACCACATTCCAGCAAATAAAGCAATTCTATTCTATTCTAGGTTTCTGGTGGGGATATGGTAAATAAAAGGGCCTTTACCCTACAGCAGTGTTTTTCATACTTTGTTAATCTCGGCAGCCTCTCTACAAGTAAAAACATTCTAGCGACCCGTTTTACCCTAGGGACATAAGTGAATAAAATCTTAGTGGACTGAACATCATATAAATAATATAAAAAATATCGACAAGGTCTATGTACAGAGAGAGAAAAGAGTATCTGGAGCTAGCAAGAGACGCTTTGAAATTATTAGTTGCTTACGCTGATTCTGACTTATGTGAACTAACGTACTGTTCAATGGTGGACATTATTTGAAGCTTCAATTAGTAGTATATGATAGGTATATGAACATTGGATAGAAGCAGGCGTTACTTTGCGGAATGAATGAACAATTTAAAAATAGATCCACGTTTTGACGAATAACAAAAGAAGGCTCCTTGCTGGACTACGATTACCTTCGACCTTGAAATTTTTACCTTGTTTCATTCGGCAACTAGGGGGACCCAAAGTTGAAACAACACTGGCTACTAGAGAGGTAGAAAGTACATTTTCACACAGGCGTTGCGGCGGGCGGGGCCTTTAAAGCGCCGCCCTGTTCCGAATCGAATTACTAATGCGCACTGTAGGCTTTACAATTAGGGTTGTCAAGTACATGTCTAAAGTTACACAATGTCTTCTTATTCGAACGACGACCACCCTATACACTAAGAGTTCCGTACTGAGTTGGAGATATGCAGTAGTTCGTATTTATTTATTTATACATTGTTTATGTACATGTTAAAAAAAGCAAAAAAAACAAACACTCGTATGAGAGCTATCTAGCAATCTATAGCATGCAGACGTCCTAACGTTGCTTCTTTAGGAAAACTTAAATGAAAACAAAAAAATTCACGAGAATTTTTTTTTTCGATTTACGGTTGCTGGATGTTTAACTGCGGCCTGCACTACATATATCTACATTGCTCTTTGCTTTTCATAGTTGTAAATAGCCTGTTTGTTGGTAGATTATAGGTTGTGATTGTGAGCATCAAAATTAATGGCATAAACAGCTGTACCTACCTACTTACATTCTTAGTGCGCAAACGCGCTGAGAAACCCGAGAGTTTACAAGTAATGTAACTTGTAAGTACCATACGCGACAATTTTTATCACACTTGCGAGGAAAAAAACAGGATAAACTTTTAATTACGTTCTCATAAAATAACTGACCCTTTTTTGCTGCTTTTCCACTGTACAGCGGCATACGAAACTTTCATAGTTTCGTATGCCTATTATACTCGCGATTCGTGCCTCGATTATTATTCCCGACGGACTCAAATCTACTATTGCTCGACCTTCAAATTTAAACTGGATACCCAAAAGCAAAAATATTAACATACATGGCGCGACAGTTTTTTTTTTCGCGCTAAGGTAATCGGATGTACAGCCAGCATAGTTCGCTGCATCGTCCTATATTACAAATATAATAAAGGGAATATTAAATATTGAATAATTGTGAATTTAAATCGTGTTTAAAACATGACTAGTTATGAATTCTGACCATTTTATCAAATTTTACGTTTTGTTTAAAGCAGCGGTTACTATTTTTAGCCGTAAAAACCTCTTTGTTGATTAGAAAAAAGTATCTGTATTACCCGGGTAGGGTAATTTATCAAATATATATAATATCTTTGATTATGAGCCTTATATCTACGGAATAAAGTCCACGTTACTAGCAAGTGTGATAAAAAAAAAACTTATGAGCCGTGTTTTAAAAATAATTCTTTCTTATATCGACAGCCCTTTACGTAATGCAACATTGCACTTTGATTACCGATGATAAGTAGTTGCGTATATTGAGCGCACGTAGAATTACAGCCACGGACGCACCCGCCTTGATTACTGTGATTCTCTATGCCCTTCCATGTACGAGGTGGTAGGTAGGTATAATAATCTCTCATTGGCTGTGTCCAGCATGGAACCTCTAATGTGTAATTTGGGTTTGCCGACAGAAATGATTTATGATTGTCTCTACATTTGTATTTTACGTTTTGTTGTCTGCGAGTTGGTTGTTATTGTGTACACCATCCCATGTACGGGATGTATTTTTTTCTACATTTTAACTTCTTTACTTTTTCCTACACACCATAGTCAAAATCTTCATAAAACAAAACTGAAATTTTTGCAGCGCAAATTAAAGAAAAACGTGCTTTCGTAGGATTAATAGTTCCTTTATCTACGTAGAGTCATACGCTGACTCACTTCATAACATCGTCCGTACGTGCTCTTACTAAGGTTCCGCAGTTCGTAAGGGTAAGACTCATAAGCTTCATCAAGAATTGGGCTAGCAATAATGCAGTTATAAAGTTTAAACAAATACATTGAATTCAATTCTGGTTCTACTTCATCTCTGTGTTAAAAAACATAATATCGAGAACTCTCAAGGTATATTCAATAATTTCATAACCTCCTTCATTTATCTCTTACATTATTTTTAATCGCGGAGTTTTCAACACAATAATAAAATAAATAAAAAAGATATACTTAAAACGTGAGCGTGTTTTTAGACTTGCGTGTGATTATAACTTATTCTTATTTATACCTAGATATCTCCTTATTTAAGAATTAAAAAGCAATATACAAAAAAAACAGTGCAGCTTTCTCATGTTTTTGTTGCGCTGTAACTGTTCAAGAGAAACATCATAACTTCGTTTGATCGGTCGTTTTAACCATTGTGCATTGATGAACGTGATTGGCTGGACAAAGCCTACCTAGAACTTATGCTTTATAATAACTCTTATATATTTTATCCCATTTAAATAGGATAAAATGAAGTTTACCGCCATCAGTATAAGACTTCGATAACTTCTTGTACAGTTATAACAAAGCTCAAGAATGTCGGGAAGTATCTTGGAGGGACTTTGGGAAAATTAGCGATTTTGTGATGCTTGTTTTCAGCAGTTCCTTGCGGCTATCTAGTTGTCATCTAGCCAGAGGGTAGTCTACGTATATCCGTCATGCGTTTCAGTTCTTTCCATTCCAGCACCGTGTGACTCCCGGTGTTCATTACCATTGACATAATAAGACGACTTTTAGTCAGTACAAGATGAGTAAAAACACAGCCACCGTCACAAAGTTGCCTGTCTTTCGGTATCTTACAAGATATATTTCGCAGTGTGTAGGAACTATTCAATTTGGTTCCATCGTCAACTCGAATTTCGAGGGTCGTAGGGATATGCACCGATACGTAGTTTATATTCCATGGACTCTTTACGCGCGCTTCGCTTCCTCCGTTCTTCGAACTACAAAGATCTCGAATGCCCTTCCGGCATCAGCCTTCCCCGATAACTATCATCTTCCTTCGAATCAAGAGTGAAAAGGCATCTTCTACGCAAGCGCGCTACAGCCTACATCTTAGCGTCGCACGCATAATCCAAATTGTATATTTGCATGCCGAACATTTTTTACACATATTCAAGCTAATAAATACTATTTATTTTTCAAGCGCTGCTCTATACGAATAAATAACAAACAAAAATGTACTTAGTTCAATACTATTAACGTAATAATCCTTTTACATCTCAGACCCAGCCTCTAGGTAGCTTATCAAATAATGTCTCGGTAAATGCAGTTACGCTGTTATCTTTAGTTTAACCTGCCTGCCGACAAGAAAATCGTATTGCTTAGCATAATTTTGCAATTTTAATATAATATTTAACGGAATATGAAAAATCCTGGCGGGGATATTGCGCAATGCCCTTTCTATTTGAAGCTTTGATTCTAGCCGACGAATTCTGACAAATGAACCTGTAATTTAATTTTTCATATCAATGATAGCGCATTCAGGCGAGATCGTACTTCCCAATCATACAAGAATTTTGGGACACATTGTATGTTTAGTTCAGCCGTTTAAATAATGTGTTCCTGGCAGGTCGAGATTTTTTTTTTCTTATATGTAGACAAGTGCTTGACTGAAATCACACCTAAAGTAAGTATTAATGCATGCCTAAGATGGGGCGCGCTTGCCTGGAAGATGGCTATTCACTCACATTGATTTGAAGGTTATAGATATCGGGGAAGACGGACGATGGGAGGGCATTCCAGTCCTTTGCGGTACGAATCAGAAAGGAAGAAGCAAAACGCTTCGTACGTGTTGATGGTATTCCAACAAATTGATGGTGCGGTTTAACGATCAAATGATTTTAATTGTTTATTTTCCTGCGAATGATTTTATCATTATTACAACTTACAATTTTTTAGTATAATATTGCGCTACATTTATTGTTTTATTAAATAAATGAGAACACAATATTTTTTTTCATTCATGCTGCGATGTTACAAGGTTATGTCAACTGTTTGTCACTTTAATCTATATATAATATAACAAGAAGTTGCGTTAGTTACACCATTTATAACTCAAAAACGGCTGGACCATTTTGTATGATATTTGATTTTTTAGATTTCTCTTAGTACGGAATAGGATAGTTAATATTAAAATACAACATTCATCAAAAAAAAAAAAAAATCCGCGGTACGAAGTTCGCCGGAACAGCTAGTAATATATATGACCGACAGACGTTAAGAATGCATTCTTCCGACAAGGACATGCATTGGAAAGCGTTGATAGCTCTGTGGGCAGGACTTCACGCACGCACCTGTGACTTTTCTAAGTCATCTGCATTAAAGCAATTGAAATATCCTGCTTCAACGTTGAAGGAAAACATCCTGAAGAAACTTGCATGCCTGAGCGTTCTCCATAATGTTCTCGAAGGTAGAGTCAGAGTAACACAGACAGACTTGACGTTTCAAAAGTGCTTATATTAGGCCTACTTAAAATAAATGAATTTGCATTTTGAATTTTGAAGGAGTTTATCTATTCGCTCTGAGCCAGCGTGGTGGACTACGGCTCTAACCTCCTTCTCATTGTGGGAGGAAACCGGTAAACTGTAAACAGCTGGAAAAGGGTTGAAAGATGTTGATGAAGGGAATTTATTACACGCTGCGCGGAATGACATTGCATATAGATGGTCATACACATGGTCATCACGATGTGGGAACCGTTCATGATGACCATGAAATCGTTTTGGGCTCACATTGCAAGTGGACGCATGGATTCGGAATGCATTACGTACGTAGATTATTATGATTTTAGGCTATGGGCATACCGCATACGCTGTATACAGAGGCGGCCACACATTTTAAGCGAGATTATAGTGCTAACTGATTCTAACTATTTCTAGTGTCTGAAAAAATTATAGCGGAGTGACTTGATCCTACTCAACCGATAAGCAGTTAAATATTATTTTAACCCTAATCGATTATGCTCTATAGCAAAAGAGCAAGTGTACAAAGTCGGTACCAACTAGGTACGTAAAATACTACACTTACTCTCCATATGATTATAAGAATTGATGTTTTAATCATACCTTTAGGATTAGAATGTAAATTGAGAATGAATCCTAATAAATTTAAGATATTCTGCTAAGTAAGCTAAAATCCTAGAATAAAAGCTGTCTTTATTTATGGTCCCAATTATAATGTTTAAGACTTAGGCTTAAGACTTCCGCCCATCGAAATAAATCATCACAATTTATTTTTCAATACAATTGCTGGAAAAGTGGGCTTTTACGGCAGACAATGCGATAAATTACCGCACAGTTTGCCTTAAAATACTGTTAGCATTTTCAATAAAGTTGGAAGGCTAACTCTATTTTTTTTTACTTGCAAATGTATTGAAAAAAGTAGTGCACATAAACTTGTGCATGGATAGTTAATATCGAGGCGCAAATTTTAAGACCGAGCTGTAGGCGAGGGTTTCATAGCGCCACGCGCATTGCGCAATTGTATCAAAAATAACTTTTGTGATATTCATTGTGTTACTTAAACGTCCTTATGTAAAATTTTGTCCATTTTTAAACTACTCTTAATCTTTTCCATTGTATAAAGCGAATCTGCTGTCCTTTTTATCTGATATTTTAAAAAAAGGTGGCATTATTTTTTTCTTTAATATTATATGTAGACTACGCAAGAATTCAGTGTTGATGTTATTATATTAGAAATCTGGGTCTTGATTCTTTATGACGTGTGATAAAGTGTAAAATTTCACATTTGTGATGTCAAATTTTACGTGTAAAAAAACTGAAAAGTTTGATGTTGTAAATTAATTGTGTAATGAATGTCATAGCGAATGAATTCGCCCAGATATCCAAAGTTTTTAAAAATTGTCGTCCAATTATCGGGGTACTTAACAAAAATTCAAAAAAATTACCATCCATTAATAGAATAACATATTTAATTTTGTAAGAACGTCTTCAATTATAAATAGGACATGTCTAGAATAAACATTGTGAATTATAGACAACTACATGTACTTAGTGTGATTTTTATGTAGATGTTTAACGCAGAAATTTAAAAAAAATCTTCAGATGTCAAATTTAGTAGTGCTGTCCTTTTTCTACTTTTCCCTGTAGATAAGGATAGCACTACTAAACTCAATCTGCCAACCAAGATTTTGATTTGATTGATTATTAACTTCGGGCGTAAATGACCTGCAGAGCCACCAGCTTGTAAAATGATAAATATAATATCATCAGCATCATAGCAACCGATAGACGTTCACTGTTAGACATAGGTAATTTTTAGCAATTTCGTTATCCGAGATCTAGCGGCGCTCGTGACTCTAGGTACTCTTCTGATGTCGTCTGACCTCGGGGTCTACGATTTTCGGTGCGGGGTCGCCAGCACCCATCGTCCATCAATTCTCAGAGCTACGTGCCCTGCTCATTGCCACTTCAGTTGCTTAACTCATTGAACTAACTAACTCCAGCCGCTTCACGGTTTCTCCTTATTTCATTTGGATCAGGGAAAAATACTTCTAGTATATAGCTCTTTAATTCGGCTTCATAAGAATCTGTGAATTACATAGTAACTTTATTTTAACATTGAAGTACTAGGACAACATACCTATACAGCACATCGTCTTCTCGAAGACGAGTTTCTAGATTGTTTGGGTTACCTGGTCGTTGTGTCTATCATTGTTTGCGGAGTCTTAGTCCAACCAGCGCCTTATTCAGAGTATCATTTTAGAATGATGTAGTCGATTTCTTAAAAGCCTTACAAAGCTTTTGATGGTTGCAGGAACCAAAAATAATCAATTTAAAAAGAATTTTCCAATAAACGATCGGTGAGCAACACCAAATCGGCTCAAGTGACATTTTTAAAGTCCTTCTTTCTACACTGGTCATGGATTTTCGCAAAGTAACGCCTGCTTCTATCCACTGGTATCACATAACGCTCTTAACTTCAAATTGTGGCGCCAAAATGGACAGTTTGTATAAGACATCACAAAATGGAAGACGGGCAAAGTATACAGTTTCCAGTTCAAGTTAAGTTGGTGGAACTGCACAAATAAAGACGGTTTAAAACGACTACTACTGAATTTCAACTGTAATTCTGGCTCGTTCTTATAAATATATTGTTTGTCTAGACATGTAAATATTATGATATAGAAATAGCGGATTATTTTAGTATGTTATACCTAAGCATTAGTCCATCACAATACTTAGTTAACGGAACATAGTTTTAAGGTGATAATGTAAATATATAAAACGTTTGAATCAGAAGCTCAAGAACCTTTGCTGATGTTAATTACAATACAATTTTAAATTTTAACACGATTGGTGTTATTACGCTTATTTTTGTACAATCACGAATTTTGTTTTGCAACCGCTTTCAACTTTATGTTTCTTTTCCACAGTCTTTTTTGTCTGCATTTCAGAGCATACTTTTATATAGGACGGTAGGATTCAGACTTTTGACCCTCTATGCAGCTCCAATAGGACTCGTGACCACTTTGGCAATTGGCCTTATAGGTAGAAAGTCGCCTGTTTTATTCATGGCAATTTAAATTTCTGAATTTTGTTTAGACTAGGTGGGAGATTTGGCCGTGGCCTGCTACCACCCTACTGAAAAACCGACTGGCTGAGATTAATATAACCTAGTCGGTAAATCCGCTACCATCTTAGACTGCATATAACTTACCAATTAAAGGTTGGGAGGGGAGATTGCAGTCAAAAGCCAAATTGTAGTAAATTAGAAAACCGTAAGTAACGATGGACTGAATATACTTTCTAAGGATCGGAAGAGGGCAATACCAATATCCTAACTCTGTTTTAGTAGGTACTTTAGAATCATTTTACAAAACTTCCGATTCTCAATATTTGGCCAACCAAAGTCTAGACCTTGAATCTAAAGGTAGTCTAAAGTTTAAAGATTTGTTCACCTACTCCAACTTACTGATTTTTGCAAATATACCTAGTATATAAAGAATGACCCATTGTTTATATACTACGGAAGTTTATTCAAGATAATAAAAATATAAAAAAAATTATAAGTAAGTATGTACATGGTATAACAAACTCTAAGAACATTGCGTTTTCGAAAGTTAGACACGCGTTTTCTATGAAGAGATTTCTTTAATGCATCCCGTACAGCCGTTTTTCTTTAATAACTATTGTTTTTTAATAAGTAAGGAAAATTGTGATAAATATTTTTTATCATTAATTATTTATCAACCTTGATGTCCAATCAACACTATCGGAGACCGTGAAACTGTGGACAAAAAATGTATAAAGCGTTTCAACTATTTCATGTTCACTTTTATGATGAATTAATGCATTTGCAGTCTGTTCCGATTGTTAGTAAATTGATCTGGTAGGAAGGGTCTTAGGATTGAATCCCGCTCCTATGAGAAAGGAGTCCTAGCAGTGTGACTTTTATGCGCTGGTGATGATGAAGTTAATAAGGTTTTATTGAATAAAAGACAGGTAGGAAGGTTTCTTTGATCGGATTTGTTTGAAAACAAGCACAATTACACCGAAACAACAAACAGGGGCATAGGTAGAATGTTATCTAAAGATTAATTATTTTTTTGACTTTTGTTTTTTTTTAATTTATTTTTGTTACAGTTGTTACTGTTATGTATAAAATGAAGAGGCAATAAATAGATACAGTGGATTTTTAAATTGGTGTTTTGTTTTTTATCTATTCATACAATAAATGGCTAAGAGAAAGAAAGACAAGCTTAGGTACTTCATAGGAGAACAAAAAGTTTAAAATCTTACTATTTCTGTTAAACAAAAAAAAAATGGTTCAAGACAAAAAAAAAATTAATCAGTGGCGTATCTAATAAAATAAAAATTTAATTTCGGTGCTTACCTCCTTTGGTTTTTCGACCGTCGATATTTTGTATTAAATATATTATATCAGGTTTATTTAAATTGTTTTTAAAAAAAATGTACTTATTTTTATAGTTTAGGTGACGCGCCTATTGTCTTGGGAGATGAACTGTTTTGGAAAAATACAGCCTTACTTCGTCGGTTTATGGAAATATTCATAAGTACCTAATGGAAGTTTTTAATAATGCAAAAAGTTTAAGGCATTAAATACATAACAGGCGGCAAATACCAAAAATAAAATAAAATCTTTTTTACCGATCTAGTTTTGAAAAGAACAAAAAAGCATATTGGTTACAAAAAGCAATAAAAAAATTAACCTTTTGCATTTTAAAACGTAAGTCAAAATTTTTCTTGCTTCAGTCAGGGGGGACCTATTCATGTTATTTATCTTAGCGATATCATAGATATTAAAAAAAAATATCTTTCAACAATTACTTCAAGTATAAAAGAAACTTGAAAATTTGCAAACACTTTTTTCTGTTTCCCATTTCAATGTAATAATAAAAACTTACATAAATGGAAAAAATATATATAATTGATTATATTATAGCAACTGATATATTAATGAAACTGTTCCCCTGAATTTTTCAGTCCAATTAAATTAGTATCATTTTCAAAAACGACCATCGATAATCTACTGGTTTGGTTTAAGAACCATTTGGTTGGGGGGTTATTATTTTGTCCTTAAAACAATCCTAACTTTAGTAGCTATGCGGCTATGAGGCTTACCTTTTTTTTTAAATTAATTTGTCTATGCCAATTATTATAATTCGCCTTTGATAATTAAAAGTGAATGCAATGTTTGATTTCATGTACCTTCTAAATTCAATAAAAAATTATGCCTACATACTAATAAATTAATTCACCATTATATTGTACAAGTTTTAATCATAGTATTTAATACAACTTGTTTGTATTTACAGAAGAAATACCTAGGTTGAGGATTTTATTCTATGAAACTGATATTCATAAACTATTTGTCAAATAAACGTTTTCAATGATTGATGTTAATTTGTTTTTCTACACCCTGTTAAAGGTCTTCAATCTATAGGTATATACAAAATCAACGTTTGCATTTATGCGACCCTGGTGCAGTGGTGGGCGGTGTGGTCTTATAAATGGAACGTCCCGAGTTCGATCCCCGGCGGGGTACTGGAATTTATACTTTCTCTTTGGTCTGGGAGGCTTCATCAGCTGTGATTGTTCCATAGAATTCTTAATAACAATGGTTACCATTCTTTCAAACAAGTGCCAAGCGATTTAGCATTCTTGTAAGACGCCGTGCCGTGTAGAAATCAAATAGGGGTATGCACTGACGACGTCAGTTAAACGTTTTACACAAGGAACGTTTTTTTTTTTTTTTACGTCAGTGGAGGTATGTTTAATATGAGTCCCCAACAGGTTAGCCCGCTGGTACCCACTAAGCGAGATTGCGCCATGGGGTTAACTTTTAGTACCTAAAATAAAACAGGACACATTCTAAGACAACAAAATAAAACATTTAGGATTACATTTTTTAATCCCAAGTTGACAAGGGAGCGGGAATCCATGGGCATAGGTCAGTGGCGTGTATAGAGGGTATGCAGATGATATAAAATGAAAATCTCCAGTACGAGTAATAAAAAACTTAAGGATAGATATCTTTATTCAAGTAGGCCCATAGGTGGCACTATTGATGCGTACATAAGAATTACACAGTAGTTAGATGATGGCGATAACCACATTCGTAAACTTAAAACTAAAGCTACGAGGGTTCCAAACGCGTCCTGGTCGAAGAAGAAGCCCACAACAAACTTAGCCGGGTGTTTTTTTTTTTTTCGTTATCACATTGTCACTTAAAACTATTAATACCATATCACCATCTAACAATGTCATTTAAAATTATTAGGAGAGCAACCTGGTAAGAGCAATACTAATTCACACCCAAGCTTTTTTATCGATGACGTAGTCCTTTATACTATAATAGGACTTTTCTATAAGCTTACGTTTAAATAAGTATTTATAACTCGTACCGGAGGTTTTCTTTATTTTATATCATCTGCATACTCTGCGCATACCCTCTATGCACGCCAGTGGGCATAGTATCTCAATCATTAGTGGTCATCGTTGTATCGTTGCCTTGTGGTGACGGCATATCAGAATACATGTTAGCTCACCTCTTCCCGCGGGTGTCAAAAAGGCGACCAAGGGAATATACCCGAGAACGGACAGCAGCGATCTCTATGCGACTACCATCTACGAGAGATCACCAAACCCACTTCCCAGCGTGTTGGTTATGGGCATACCTACACTCCCGTTGGGAGACGCTCCAGACTTAATCCAGTAGACTGTTATGGGGCCTTATGTTGCCGAATGTTGTCGAATGTTTTATTTCATTGAAGACCTAAAAATGACTGGTGGGCATAAGTACCTACCAAAATAAAGCATTTCTTGGATATTTTCATCTCACTATCATTATATTTTTAATTGAAGTTATATTTTAACAAATTAAGTAACGGAAAGGTATCTTTACTTAATGTCTTGTTAACAATCCAAATCGTAAACATCTTTGAATCTAAAACGCTAAATAGGTAATCAAAGTAGCTTACACCTAGCCTGTTCTGAGTTTTAATATGGAGAACACAGACATGCAGGTTTAATCACGAGGTTGGGTTTAGTATTGAAAAACAATTTCACTGGTTACAGAGAAAGCCAGGCTTACAGAATAAAGTAACGCATCAGTGCAATAGCTTAGATAAGTACCTAGTTGCTATTTACTTTCCAACCATAAGAAGTAAGTAGGTACCTCACTACCTACTGAACAAATCTTTTTCTTTTCTATAAATTACTTGTTAAATCACGATGAAATGAAAAGAAAACAATTTATCGAGTTATAAATGCTTAGTACGTTACCTAGTAAGTAGGGGAGTTTGTTTTCATTTACCAAGTAGGTAAATACATCATATAAATATACCTATAACTTGCTATTTACACATTGGGGAGCTTGCTTCGTTTTTAGTTTCACGTAACAATGTTTGCTATTTTTATAAAATTATATTCGCATTGCTGTAACTAATGGATATTGATAAAAAAATATAAGTATAACTACATCAACTACACAAATACACACATCAGCAAGGTATACAAAATGAATTTTCTGTAATTAAATACCGCCATCTGTTATCACCCAATGGTATTACTTTGTAAAGTAGGGTTCCGATCGAGGAAGCAGAGCACCTACGTAGTGCTCAGGTTAATATGTAGATGGCGTTAAACGGCGCAGACTTTTTAAAAATAGTTCACTAATAACCACACAGATGTCGCTACTGGAAACAACACATACATTTTGGTTTTGGAAAAAAAATACATAATCTGCACTTACTAACCAATTACTAAACATTTCTGGAAATAAGTTCTGATACAGTTCATGTTTAACCTAAAATTTTATAATTTGTTCAATTCAAATTTCAACTTTCTTCTTCTCCACTCCATGTTTTGCTCACGGCTGTATGCTTGTAATGTCAAATTGTCAATAATAATTGTCAATTGTCATTGTCGTTATTGAGGTTATGTGTGCGGTTAATTTATTTATTACTTTATTTTTGGAAAATTCGCTATCAGCACAAAAGTATCACTGTTATAAATAAGATGTAATACTGACGTTATCATAAAAAATATTATAAATAATGCCCGAAGTAAACATCGATTCAACAATTGGAAAGTATGAACAGTATATCGAAAATGTCCTCAAAGAGGATTTACGAATATTGTATTTAAAGTTGCAGAAGATAAACGCCGAACTAACAGACCTTATACAACAAAAGCATACTCTCAAAGTTATTGTAGATAAATCAGTTCATCCAAACGGTATCAAAACACAGGTAGTTATTTATTTCTCACCCTGATTATTATTTGTCTGGTGTCTTTTTTTCAACATACTTTACTACTATGTTATAGTGTCTTCATCATCATTAAACTATTAACTTCACAATGCTGGGTACAGGTCTCCTCTCTCTTAGGAGAGAGGGTTCATAGACCTACCATGCTGCTTTAGTGCTGTTTGGCATGCTTTAACAATTATTAAATCAACATCTTAGTGATAAGAACAGGGTTTAATGGTTTTCTTCACAGCATAGGGCACTGCAAATTTGTACTCAGGACTAGTAATGTTTAATGAAAAAAACCCAATGCTTACCAATAACTGGCTTAAGTGATGAATCTACTTTGTAAGAAATGCAACAATAATAAACAATATTGTAAAATAATGACAGTACTCTACCTAAGAACACAATAAATCATCAACATCATCCACAGATACAACGAATACTCTTGTAATATGAACACTCAATATTGTTATTTGTATAGACTATTTGCAATGATTCTGAAAACATTACAAGATCTTCCAGACTAGGAAAACCTGACTGTGAAATGCAAAATGCAGGATCAGATGTATTAATCAGATTAAACCTGTATTTTACCTGGATACATTTATTTTATACAGTCTAGTACTAATTAATATCATCAACATAGTATTGCATATAACATAATGACACAGGTACTAAACAGAACATCTTGACTCAAGTCATTATTACCCCAAAGTGTAGTATTATTATTACAATTGTCACAAGATACTAGACAGCTAGTACGCTAGTCAACAGAATTTGGAAATAATAGTACACACAGACATAGACAGAATAGTAATAGGTATGTTATTGCAATACTGCATTTATTTTTTTAAAATAAAACTCCACACTTATTTATCAAGTCTTTTTAGAAAGCCTTCATTTTCCGTGTTATAAAATGGCCATAATAATTTTAAAATGACCCTAAAAACTTAACTGTTATTCTTTTTAGGGTTCTTTACACAATTTTTTTTTAATGGGATCCCTTTGGTGCAAGCTTCTGTCATTTAAATAGTATAGATTAGTGACCAAACATTATTTGATATCAGATGTAATTTGAAAAGGAATTAATTGTTTATTCCAGTAATATACTTTTTCTTCTGTACTGAGCCCTCAGTATGAAATGTGCTTAGCCAGTTTTTTTTTCCTTATATCAGTGTTAAAACTTAGTAGGTATTTTTGTGATAATGTTTATTTTTACTCAACAGGTAAACATTGGATGCAACTTTTTCATGGAGGCCTCTGTGGCTGATACATCAAAGTTACTAATGAATATTGGCCTCAATCACTATTTAGAGTTCTCAACTGATGAAGCATTCAAGTATTTAGATGCCAGAATAAAGGTTTTTGAGCAGAAATCAGAGGAAATATGCAATAAGGCTGTAGAGACTAAGGCGCATATAAAGTTAATGTTGATCGGCATAGGTGAATTAGAAAATCAAAAGAATGGCAAAAAGAGTTAACATTCAAAACGTATTACTTAATAATTCAGTATAAATAAATGGTCATCCAAATTCCTGTCATGAGGTCTATGTGGAACTACCAGCAACTCTTCAATGATATTGTTTGTTCAGCTACAAGCGGGTAGATTTGTTGATGAATTATAGAAGTTATTTAAGAGTACATTATATTACTTGGGTTCTTTTAATAAGATTATCTGGAAATGTCTGATGATGTTAATAATAAAATTATAAAGCAAATGTATATATACTAATTTTTGACTTTTAATAAGAAGAACATTTTTAAATGGGGCTAGTTAGTAAGAAAATCAATTTAAAGTCCACATAGCAAGCAAAATTGTGTTTTATTTTAACCTATTCTTAACTAAGCTATGAATCATGAATGTGCCTTAATACCGATACATTTCTTAGATTAAATAAGTCACAGGAGTGACTTTGATTTCACATGTTCACTTTGATGTTCGGGATATATCTTCTTTCTTTCAGTCAAAACTATGGCACTGGTTTACATAAAAACTATTAGCGTTTCGGCTTCACAGATAAGTCTCAGAAACAGTAAAAAATGTATTTCTAAAGCCTGTGTAGTAATTTTTCGATTTTTATTTACATGTTGTATAAGTGCTTATCGTCCTCACGTGTAACAAATAAGATAAGTTGATAAGTCAAATCTTAAATCATATCTTGAATAGATTCATGTCAATGGGTAACTGGAATGCTTACTACAAAAGCTACTCGCTGTGATCAAGTCCTCTCAATTATCCAAAATTCAGAGGCACTTGAGACTAATTTAAGAGTAACTTATTAATATTTATCGTAAATGGAGTCTCTTTATCAAATTTAGCTGTGGCGACAATTTCTGGTTTTGCTGTAAAGAAAGTATTGTCCACGTATGAAATATTTATGTTGAATTAGAAATCCCAAAGTCAGTCTAATATTTCTTTATTCAAATAGGCACATAGGTATATGGCACTTGATGCGTACATTACATGTAAAATATACCATAAAAATGAGTTGATGGCGATAACTAAATTCGTCAACTTAAAACTAAAGCTACGAGGGTTCCAAACGCGCCCTGGTCTAAGAAGAAGCCCACAACAAACTTAGCCGGTTGTTATTTTTTTTTTCGTTATCACATTGTCACTTAAAACTATTAATACTAAGTATAATAGGACTTTTCTATAAGCTCACGTATGACGCAAACTTTTAACTTTTTCAGAGACATTTCCAAGATATCAACTGCTAGTGTATTGTCAAACTGTATACAATTTCCTTTAAATGAATTATTTATTTTATGTATCCTAGTAGGTATATTGTACTATTCTCAGAATGGTTCAGGCCGTAGTCCACCAAGCCGGCCAAGTGCTGATTGGTGGACTACGCAATCCCACGAGAACATCGTGGAGAACTCTCAGGCATGCAGGTTTCCTCACGATGTTGTCTTGCAACGTCACCCATAACTTAAGAGGTGAACTCGGTACCCCGAAAGTGAATCCGCCTTGCTCACTAAGCTATCACCGCTTTCATTGTAACTTAGATGCAACGATGTAAAGAAACACTGTCACAAATGGCTTAGGTATTTATTTAGAATAAATAGGTACCTTTTTTTTGTCGACTTCCCAGGTTCAGAAAGTGCTGTTTGGGAATTTATAATTTCCGTATTTTCTCTGGTCTGGTCTGGTGGGAGTCTTCGGCCGTGGCTGGTTATTACCCTACCAATAAGGACGTGCCGCTAAGCGATTTAGCGTACCGTTACGATTTAGAATAAAAAAACGATTAGGGGTAAGTATTATTTTGACGGCCGATTGGCGCAGTTTGCAGCGACCCTGCTTTCTGAGTCCAAGGCTGTGGGTTCGATTCCCACTACTGGAAAATGTTTTTATGATGAGCATGAATGTTTTTAGTGTCTGGGTGTTTGAATGAATGAATGAATGAAAATACACTTTTATTGTACACCAAAGAAAAAAGTAGTTACAGAGATATAAATACATAGCAAGAGAGTACAATTTAAAATACAGTGTCCGGTTGTTTATATGTATATTCTAAGTATTTATGTATATTATTCATAAAAATATGTATCAGAAAGAAAGAAAAGAAAGAAAACTCGTATTTATTGTCACACATTTGTGTAAAATGTTACATTTGTTAAATAAAATAATTTTTAAAGTATAAAAATTAAAAAAAAAAGGTGTGACAAAGGAGCTGGCTCAGTATAGCTGCAAACTAAAACGCGCAGCACTGGTTTTCAGCCAGCCCCATTATCTTCGTCGTCACTGAATCCTCGCGACTAAACAATAACAAAATAATCATAAAAAAGAACAATAACATAGAATATAATATATAATATAATATATAAACAAACAAAAGATATTTTTCATTAAAACAAGCTTATTTACATCGAGAAATACAAAATCATCCAAGAGGTAAATAATAAACAAAATCAAAAATTATGAAATTAATAAACATGAAAAACTAAAAAAAGAAAAAACTAAAAATCTAAAATCAAAAATTAAATGTAATGTGACTGTCTTTAATGTGAAATAAAGGAAAAATTATATAAAATTATATAAAAGTACTAAAAGGTGGGAAAAGTAATAATTTGTTATTTTTTTTTTATTTTTTATTTCTTTTATTTACTGGTGGTTATTGAGATTTTTTGTACAATAATTAAAAAAAAAATTTTAACTCTATTTGTAGACGTATCAGTCATCTTAGTACCCATAACACAAGCTACGCTTACTTTGGTGGCTAGATGGCGATGTGGGTATTGTCGTAGTATATCTATTTATTATTTTATTATTAATTATTATAACATACCTACAGGTCAGATGAGATTGCAGTCAAGAATCCACTGTAGAAGAAAAAAAAGTTGAGCACAAAAAAGGTTGAAAGTTGTTTGGCACCGCTGAAGTTCTCGTACTTTTAATGTGTTTGCGGGATGCTTGTATTTATGCGAGCTGAAGTGATTATTGAGATGCACTGCTCAATTAGGTAGTTCTTAAAGATCAGCAATCAAGGGAGAAACATGCTGCACTAAGCGTTGTGGACAGATTAGGGTCAATCTGAATCTGTATTCTGTTTGTTTATTTATTCGTTATGAATGTTCCGCTGAACTCAACTGACACTGATCTTCTCTCTCTATGGTCGTTCCTTCATCACTGAAGATCGTGGTCCTGGTGAGATCTCAACTTCGCGTTGGTAAACTGTCTCCATCGACTTCTGTTAGAGGCCATTTTTGCGATTTGATAGAAGCGGTCTGAATTTGATTTTTTCAGCTGGTCTGCTCATCTTGTTGGGGACCGGCCTCTAGGTCTTTTGCCTTCGGTGTTGCCCGTAACTATAATTTTTTCAGGCTTTCATTCCCCACTTACACCCATCCGCTGATCTTAACGTGGCACAAATGTTGCTTGTGCCTTGAAGCGGATGTAGGACTTTTTACCCCGGCAACTTCCACGGGATAAAAAAATAGTCCTCTTAGGTGCAAATTCATCTTTCATTCCTACAGATCTTAATGAAATTTTGGAAAGAGAAAGCCTGCACAGCCGAACTAGTTGGTAGGTAAATACTAACCGCGGGTCATTCCCTGGGTCCAAACTAATCGTGTTTGGACACGTAGGTAATGAACTTATAAATCCGTGAGAAGAAATGGGATGGTTAAAAACAAAAATCAAGCGTGAGGAAAGCCGCGAGCAACACCTACTGTTTTATATTCACTAAGTAGGTAAGTACTACGTCTCAAGAATCAAGATGGGGGAAGCAACACTACAGCATTGAGACAACTTGAATGAAATTAGCATCATGAATGATTTAGGGTGTGCTGAGTAAGGCTGCCCGCACACACGTCGAAATTATTTACAATACTAGCGGACTCCGCAGACGTCGTACTGCCCTGTTAAGCAGTGTCGCCTACCGCGTCCAATTATTGTGTTCTCAAACGAACCTTCCTGGTTGAAATATATAGTCACAAAATTTCATTAAAATCGGTCCAGCTGTTTAGGTAGAGCTAGGTTAGAAACACACGTTATCACCGTTTAAACCTTTTCTAGTCCTTCACGAATATTTCAAGACCGAAATAAGCCAAATCGATACGGCCTTTATCAAGTTTTAGTGAGACTAATGAACAGCTATTAATTTTTATATAGATAAAAGATAAAAGATTGTGCATAATGACATTAATATGGGGCATATTGAAGAATTGAAGAGGCGGAAATAAATATTCTGTCAGAGTCAATATTTATACTTATAGTCAATAATCACACATTCACATTAACGTATGAGTACAAATTTGTCCTTGACTGCAATCTCAGCTGGACGTAAGCGATGATACAGTCTGAGATGGAGCTAGGTTAGCCGCTTCTTAGGGGTAGGGCAGTTACATTCAATGCATATTGACAATAACATCTATCCCACTATAATTGTCAATATGCAGAATATTGACAATAATATTGGCAGTGTGCGGGAAGCCTAAGAGTGTTAAATATTGAAACGCTGTTAATAATTTTTTGCTTAATAACTAATTTAAAATTTTTAGCGAGTTCACGGAATAAGTAATTAGACACCTAATCTTACGTTAGTTGTAGGGAATGGACCCCTTTGTTTGATGAGTGGTTAGAGCTCACGCGAATGATATGCGATGCGAGAGTGTTATTTATACATATTATCTCGACAATTTATATAGAAAAAATACGAGTAACGGGTAGAGATAACGATCCTACAGAATAACATACAAGGCCTCCATTTTCCCTATTCAACCAGGGTCATCACTAGGAACAAGTGTATTTTTTATTATTTTATTAAAAGAAATTCATTCTCCGCTGCTATAATAGGATTTTTTTTAAACTTAACATATTAGGCAAAATAGTTCTTTCTTCTTAAAACATACTTATGTCAAAAAACTTTTTGCACGCCACTGATGAAACGCCTATACGAGACGAACGGAACTTGCATAAACGACACTAGCGACTTGTATGCGAGACGTACTTAACTTGCATGAAAGACACGAGCGACCTGTATACGAGACGTCCAAAATTTGCATAAACAAAACTTGCTTCCTTTATTCGAGAAGTATTAAACTTGCATAATAGACATAAATTGCGACCTGTATACGAGGCGTACTATACTTGCATAAAAGATACTTGCGACTTATATACGTGACGTACTAAACTTGCATAAAAGGCACTTGCGACCTTTATATCAGACGTACTAAGCTTGCATATAGGACACTTGCTTGCTGTATACGAGACGTACTAAACTTGCATAAATGACACTTGCGACCTGTTTAGACAACGTACTAAACAGACATAAAAGACACTAGCGACCTGTATACGAGACGTACTAAACTTGCATAAACGACACTAGCGACCCGTATACAAGACGTCCTAAACTTGCATAAAAACACTTGCTTCCTGTATACGAGACGTACTAAAGTTGCATAAACTATTCTTGCTTCATGTGTACGAGACGTACTGAACTTGCATAACGACCTGTATACGGGACGTACCAAAGTTGCCTAAGTGACACTCGCTTCCTGTGTACGAGACGTACTAAACTTGCATAAAAGGTACTTGCGACCTGTTTACGAGACGTACTAATTTTGCATAAAAGACATTTGTAATCTGTATACGAGGCGTACTATACTTGAATGATTGAGAGTTGATTGACCTTTCGCTTGCTTTTGTCACTTTTATTTTTCAATCTCGAGATAAGGGTAATTATATCAAAAACGGTTTAAACAACCAGTTCCAGTGTTCCATACCATAGTACTCGAGTTGTTTTAGGGTCTGATTTAGGTACCGCTAAAAAGAAAACAAAGTTCACAAAACTACGTCGTGACTCGTGCTTCCCTCTAGCGGTTACTATCAAAACTTTGTAAAGCAATCACCTTAAACCAACAGTTCTTCGTTGAATTCTACTTGCTTATAAAATAGTTTCCCTATCTTTAAAGAGATGGCGCTTTATCGTGTACTCTTTCAAGGCGTCAAAATATGACGCCAATTCAGCGCAGAACGAGTGTCTAATTGCGCGAACATGGTAAAGCACAAAAGAATTTAATATTTTACAAAACTTACTATTTTTTAGTTAGTTAGTTGTAATGATGTGAACTACAAGGCTAGGAGCTTTTTGTTATTTTTTTATTTAATCCAAATAAGAAACAACAACAAGATTTGCACCTTGATGTGCAAACGTCAAGTTCGGTACTATAGGGTTGAGCCGGAAAAGTAACAAACAAAGAAACAGAGACTTTTGCATTAATGATATTAGTAAGTGTATATAAGCATTTTGTATAAAAACGATAGTCATGTTAATTAAACTTTTTTTTATTCCACTTCAAGTTAGCCCTAAAATGGGTAGCGGCCTAGCTTGTTAGGGTAAGGCAGTGATAAGCCATAGCCCCTTATCGGTTTTTAAGCGACATCGTACTCAAACGCTCAATTGCTTAGCGGCACGTCTTTGTCGGTACTCGGTAGGATGGTAAAGAGCCACAGTCGAAGAGCCTCCCACCAGAAAAGGACTGAGAAAAATCTGAAATTATAAATTCCCAAATTACAATTATTTCCAACCAGGAAGGTCGTCATAATATGCAGAAAATATATAATCATTTCCTCCCGAATTACACATTTTTACTTATTATTACTGCATACTTATATATTCCACAGGAAAAATTACTAATATTTAAAGTATTTCTGGAATGTTGTACGTATCGAAGGAGGATGTTTAGTAACGTCCGGCAGGTAGATAGGTATGTGATGGTTCATATTAAAGACTAGCGGTATAAGTCAACCTTAATAGATAAACATATATATGCTGTCGCGGACTTTTAAAAGGGAACGACTTTATCATACATGATTTTATTGTAACTTTACTTTGTTGAACTTAGCGCCTGCAGCGGAAGCTCTCAAAAGGAAAAAAAAACTCTGGATTTTTAAACATTCATTGATGCTATACTCTTATTGGTCTGCGTTGCGTGATGCAATGTATATATTAGGGTGATCCAAAAAAATATATTTTTTTTGGATCCGCCAGACCATATATTCCAGACCCGCGCTTTTTTCGCAGGGGTATAAATTAGGAATAAAAAATTAAAAACAATCCTCGACTTTCAATATAGTGCTCAGCACTCTGCTATTCAAGGGCCCTTTCGTTTGATACCCATATCCCCGCGGGTGTCGTACGAGGCGACTTAGGCAATATAAAGAAGGACGGTCGGCAGCGTCCTCTATGCTAATACTACCATCTACTGCGATCACCAACCCGTCTGCCCTGTGTGGTGATTATTAATGGCAAACTCTGCCGTTGGCATAGGCCTTTATTCCAGCTGTGGACTGTTATAGGATGCGATGATGATTATTATGAAACGTAGGGTAGTTTACGATTATTGAAACACTATCAAGTCATAGTAAAATGGACCTAATTTGTAGATGTTTAAGGTTGAAAATTCGCTATGGATTTGTTTTTCCTAAATCGCTGGAACGCTGTGTTTAAAATTGTAGAATGAAAACAAACTTTTAGGCGGGATTACTAAGGCCCATTTTATTCTGACTTTACAGTTTATTGTAACTCTACTTGAACAATGGTATGATAGGTGCGGAATACTGTATCGGTCAGGTAGTACCTACCACGAGTTTCATACAGATGAATCATAATCTTATTATTATTAATTACCCCAAACTGCCGTGCATATCCGCAGCGGGTCAATCAACTGATTATATATATGTAATTACAAGGATGGGAGGGTTCTTAAATAAAAGACAGTGTTCAAATAAAAGCTTAGCTTTATTACTCGTTATATTCACGAAGAAACATCCCTCAGTGGTATCAACAAGTCTCCATGCTGATGTATGTCTACTTTACTTACGCTTTAATTTTCCTTTTGATTTTCAATTTTGTTTCAACAATTTTTAGAACCGCCAATTTTTTTTTAATTCCCAATAGTTATGTGAATTCAATTTGCAACAATCCGCCCGCCGTGAGGCCGTTGGATTCAATTTAGATTACATTTTTAATTATTTACTTTTTTTCTTCCACAATATTTCCACTTTATGTCTAAAACATTAAACAGTGGTTAGATCCTAAACATTCACGGACAAAGACACACGCTCGAAAATATAAGCATTATGACAATGTGATACATTATATTAGTGTTGTATTATTAAGAATCGTAATAATTAATGTAGGTTAGGTTAGTTTTGTGACATTAGGTATGATTTGTCTGAGGCCCACAGATTACAATAGTGACCCGGTAGCAGCCATCCTAAGACAAATACCAAGGAATCGTTTACATTTTATCTTTTTGTTTCCACTTTTTCACCTTAAAAATGCATTTAAAGTTATCTTTTTACACCCAGAACCATATAAACATCTTTTAGTTACTTATATATTTTTTTATCTATATAACTGGTAGCCTGACCGCCGCCGCGCGCCCGCGCCTCTCAACTTTTTTATTTACAAATGTTTAATGTTCCTAAACGTTTAATATCCGATACTATTCTTAAAATTAAATACAAAAAACGCATGACATTCTAATTTACCTAATGTCCATTTTTGTCATCGCTATAATTTATGAAATTTTGATCTTTACACCAACTTTAGAAATATTCAATACAAAAATACTCTTTTGAATAAAATTTTATACACGACTCATTATATCGTCAACGCGGGGTCGGGGCGGCGGTGGGGGCGCCTCCAAAAGAAAAGCTTTGAGCCTCGTAACCTTAACATTTGAAATTTGTACTAAATATATCGAAAGCAAGCGAACGCAGGCCCTTGTTACTTAGCCGAAATGCGAGGATATCGAAAACAATGCCTAAACCCTAGTCGAATCTTAATTTTTTTCTTAACGACAGCTTGTCCGTTTTCCGCCCAAAGCATATCGCTCAAGGAAAGGCGCGGAGAAGGGACAACACTTCGCTATTAATTAGTTAATTAATTTTGTTTTTTTTTTTTAATTTTGATTCTAATTTTATCACCGGCACCGCGTCCGCTCGCTGTAATTTACAAATATATTATACGAAACAGTGTCACACATACTGCGACTCGTCGAAAATATATTAACAACATAACACATAGTTACTCATACATGTAAACACATAAGAATACGAAATGAACGTGTATCGCTGTTACGAATGAAGACCACAAGGATATTGAAATTATCGTTTATTTTACTACTAGATATATAATATATACTCTCATATACAAAATTACGAACGCTCAGATAATGCTGGACTATGTGTTTTGACAGATTTTCGACAAATCTTCATGTTTTCATACTTACGGTTACGTAGAGCGTTCTTGGCTATCTTACTTAACACTTACTGAATTAGCATCGGCAGTATTTGTTTTCAGATCCTAATAGTACATCCGTGCTCAATTTTGTAATTTTTCTCATATAAGATAATATATAAACGAATGATACTTATTTTATAACTAACTAATTTCTCAGCTTTTTTCTTATTGAATTTCTTTCGTATAGAAAAGTTGATACAGCTATTTGATACATCTAATGTTTCCTAACTCCAAAAAATAAAACGCTACACAATAGAGTCTACTACAATTTCCAAAATTTAGGAACCATAATACCCAAACGCGAAACCAAATATATTATACATATATATTGTTTTTTTTGTCTTATAATCAATTTTGAAAATAATTAGATAATTTTATTTTATATCGATATTCCAAACATTTCGTAGACGGATTCAAAAATACTACTAAAGATGTAAAGGAAAAACATTAGATACAATTTTTTATGAAACTTAAATAAACTATTATCTAAATACGAACTGTCGAAACAATTAGAGTTGACATCGCCAAAAGGACAATTTTTTATAATCTACAATACATAATATATAGTTACAAACATGAGTTTTAAAGTCACACCGAATTTTGTACTTTTTTCTGCGGGTTAGCCCCATGATCACTGTGGACTTTATATTTCGATGTTTCAAACTTGAGTCTTTACATTAAATTAGAACAAATTGTCAACCGATAACTTACAAGTGACACGAACACGAAAAACGGTTAAATCGGCTCGATCGAACAATAATATATCCATTGTGGTCTTATTACTGCGGCACAGTGAATCACTCAAGTATAAAATCCGGACAAAACAATACTTATTTTGAGAGCAAATAACATTATGTTCTCTTGTGTACTCTTACCTTGCCAGAAAATATATCTATCAAAAAAACGGCTCCAAGTATCTGCAAATTACGGCATGTCGGTTGAATATTGTTGATGGGAAATCAATACATTTCTATTGTAATATGTGTGTAGCCTGCATTAAACGTTAACTTGTTTAATATAGATTATTATTGAAAAATCTATGGAGAGATTGGAATAACGGATTCATTACTTACTATACAAGGAATTACATAGGTATACCGAAAGTGACTGGGGTTTCAGAGCTAAAAAATAGATTTGCTACATTTTTTAACTTCCTAAACGTTCCTGTAAACGGTTGTATTCAATTCCATTTTCAATTCAAGTGTCAATTCTGTATCGTGACGATTCGTTAGCTCTGAAACGCCACGGATATGGCAAGAACAAAACAGGTAACATTAACAAAACACAATTTTAACGTAACATGGAACGATTTCCGTTCATGAATAAGCCCAGCGGCGACTGCGTTTGCGTACCGAACCGACGTGAAACGAGAAAATCAAACCGGGCTATTGCTGTGAAAGATTGGCTGTGAAAAACACTTCTTGAGAAGTGTTGGGGGAACGAATTTCGAACTTAAAACCGGTGCATCAAAGAGGGGGGGAGTCTGCGTGTTTATTCTATGTGTCGATGTCTTGAAAGGTATCGTGCCATCACTCACACCTAACCTGAACACTACTCTAAGCATACCAGTCGACGCCTGGTCCATCCTAAACTGAGGTACTCTTATATTATTGTAATAGTTCAAATGGTTACAAATGAAACGTTAACAAAGTGTAATACCAAATGAAAAAATGCTTACACTTGCTTATCTAGGGCCGGCCGCCTGCCCAGCGCGGGTAAATACCGTAAACTGAGGATGTCTTAAGATTCTGTACAATTCCGCAAATCAATTCACAATTGCCGTTCCTTCTATTGAGCCTTAATTAAATACCGTAAGCTAAGATAGTTTACTCGTAACTCTTCTGTATTAAAATTACTGTATTTATGTACACGTCGCTATACATCTCTGTACAACTATCTATATTATTGTGAATTATCTATATAAAAAAGCGATAAATTATATCTTGTGATAAGTTTCCTGTTGAACTGAGGATGTGAACTGAAACTGTCTCCGCTCGCGGGGTAGGTGGCCGGCTTCTACACGTTATAACAAATACATCAAGTTTTAGCGGCGCACTCGGGAATGTTTCTGAACGACCGGCGCCTACTGAAGTTAATTAGGTCAAGGCTCTTTTAAATCTTTGCCTGCATCTTCGGTCGTTCAGTTACAGCGTCGAATTCACCGCGCTACATATATCTACGAATCAAACTAAGTATTCTTCTATAGTATAATAGTAATGTGTGTATGTATACTGTATGTTCGATACGGCGAACTGTATGCGTGTGGGATGCGCAGACGCCGCGCGGCAGCTTCGGATTGGCGAGAGGTTCTATTGAGGGCCCTTTTGTATTAATTTCTTATTCTTTTGTAAAAAATCAACATTTTTGAAGGCACTTCTGTTCGGACGAGGTGGCCCAGTGCGTTTGTGTGGATCGATTGTCGTATAGTCGGTCTGTATTTCGGTGAACTGTTTTTGAGAGATATCGGTCTATTGTTAGTGTCGCCTTCAACTATTGTGCCTGTTTTGGGGGTTTGGACGTTGTCTATGAGAGGTAGAAAGCCGCCGCGTTGCGCCCGCCTGCGAAGCGTCCGCGCCGCAAATCCCTTTCAAATATTTCAACGGTTAGAAAAGGAATGCCAGTAAAATACGCTGTGTGATTATATGTATAGGATTATAGATATAGTGTTTAAAAGTTTTACGGTCGCTAAAGTCATGAGTATTGTATATTTTTTAAAATTAAATATCAAAACGATGCGGTTTGACGGACGCTTCGCACTTTGCACAGTGTTGGTGTAGGTCGCACGCATTTTTCGGAATATAATATTTTATCTAACGAATAAACTTAACCCTATGTCCGGTGCGAGACTTACCCGCTGATGTTCCGGACGAACTGAACAGTGCCGAACGATGCCAAAATGTGTTTAATACAACCAAGGATGTTTACATTAATCGAAACTTAAGATGATTACAACATTTTTTGAATTTGGTGTCTGTTTATCTTTATTCTATTTAAAAACCTGCACGAACTTATAACCGGCTATCAGTATAAAAATAATGTTTAAATTCTTTGTCTGTGGATCGAAAAATAACCCTGCTCTATTGTACTAATGACTATGGTTAACGTTAATTATTCCTAAAATAATTATGACGAGGTAAAGGTTGACAATTTTCAGCGACGCGAGGCGTGCCTCAAAACCAAGCGGTACGGGAAATATTCAACAAATAAAATTTTCTCCAAAGGTAAAGGAAGGGTTAAAAAGGACGGTCAAATAATAAAAAAAACAACAAAACATTTAAAACTTAAGCAGTTAATATATTAATCGTTTTTTTTCCTTAAAGAATAAATCAATAAATGATTTTAAGATATACATAACTATAAAAACCATTTACGATAATACTTAATAATAATATAATAATAATTATATATAGCGAAATATATTATGTGCAGAAATAAAATTCTAGGTGACTTAAATTTTCTCTTACTCGTATAACCTAATGAATTTCCTAGTAGAGCGCGGGCCGTGGTAGCGAGGCGGGGGCCCCGCCGTACACCATGCCGCTCGACGTCCAACGTACAAATTCAATTTTTAATAATTTTAATTAAACTTTTTTTATCAATAATTTTGAATCTGAAGGCCTAAATGCGAGTGTCGTAAAATTTTGGTGTGCGAAACAATCGTCCAATGGATTTTTTTTTAATAAATTTTGTTTGCCGAAACTTTAGTGTGCGTCGAGTCGATGTGGAGCTCACTCCAGCTGCTCGAGGAAGTTCGGTGACTTGAAATACTCAGGCACGGGGTCATCGAGCCGTGAGATCACCTTGTAGATGGACTTCTTCCAGCTCTGCTCATTGTCCTTGCCGCCCTGGATTGCGCGGAAGAACTCCCTTAGCGTCTGCTCAACCACATATCTGAAGTTCGGCGGAACCTAGAAACAAAAAAAAACACACATGTTTAAGGTTTAATTATCACTTAATTGAAAAAATGAGCTGCATAAGGGGTTTTTGTTAAATAAAGTTTCAATTACTTTTGATCGTAACCTAACTAACCTATTATGAATAGTCATAACTCAATAACACAATAAAGTTTTAAATCATGAAAAATTAACTGATGTTTCGGATTGTTTCAGCAAAACCAAAGTAGAGATTAAGCTGATCACTCATAAACATATACAATATGATAAAAATAATAGTTTTAATACTGATCACATAATATTATTAGCCCAATAATAAGTATTTCATATTGCGATGAGCAAAATGCTGTCAATTTTTCTGGCTGGTTTGGCCAATTTAGATCGGGTACTATACTGAAACGTGAGTGCATAATTTAAATGTTAATAATTGACGGAGCAAAGAGTTGGCCCTTATGTTAAGTCACATGAGCCTTCTGGCCACCATTCTGATTGGAGCATAGCAATGCTACTAGGTTGAAGAAATAACCATGTCGGCAGTACTTCCACGGACGAGCTCTGCCTCAAAAAGCTACTAAGTTTCGTAATATGGGATCACTTTGAATGGCTCATTAACCCTTTTATAAGATAGTAGGTATTAACAATGATCGTACTCACTTCAATGTGGTTATTTCTGTTGTAATGTAGGTTGAGCACTCTGTACAGTTCGGAATCGCCTGCCACATGCAGGTCGTCCGGCGTTTTCATCCCCTCACTGATTGCCTGCCGTGCGTACTTCTCCATTTGAATGTAGTAGAACTCTCTGTAACAAAGATAGGATATACAGTTAGTTAACTGTCATGTCACACGAATGCAGTAGGAGATTCGGTTTGATCCCCAGCAGATTATTCGCAAATATTTCGGAATTTTCTCCGGCCTACAAACACGAGCCGTTAAGCAATTAAGGTAAACTTACGTCGAAGGTTGTCTGTGATGGCTTTAGCGATAAGACCGCCTTTGCACGCTCTATTTTCTAGTCTGTTTCTTCTGCATTATATGTGTTTACTTTGTATAAAATGTGTGTGTGCAATAAAGTTTTCAAACTAACAAAGAAACAATTAAGCGTTCCGATACGATGCGGGGTATAGAAACCGGTAAAGGGTTTGGTTTTATAATAACGCAAGGTATACAGACATCATCATCATCACCCCGTCTGCCCAGCTTGGTTATTATGGGCAAACCCCCGTTTGGAGAGGCCTTTATTCAAGCTTTGAACTGCTATAGACTGTTGATGACAGACCCTATCTACATGATCTTTTGTCCAGCAATACTGAGGGCAGGCTGCCTTTATTTTATGAGCTGGTGTTATATATAATTTAGACTTATAGACTTACATTGCTTTAATAAAAATTTATAAGTTTCGTCTTTTTTAAAAGTTAGATAATATTTAAAGAAATTTCTCAAACAATCCTACGTTATAAAAATATTTTGTTTTTAATCTAACTTTATATTTCCCCTTGATTTATAATAAGTAATAAAAACGCGAGGACTTGACATTAACCGATCTCGATGCGGGATAATAACTGGCAATATTTGAAGCTGCGTTTGTATTGAGATGTATAGTCTATCCCGCGTTGTGGGGTACGAGCACCTATGCTGGGTACTCTGCAATGGCAGCGGGTGACGTGTAGGCAAATTCACCTGCCGCGTGACACTTGACGGCACAATGAAAATATAAAAAGCTCTCGAAACCCGTGGAGGGCGGAGAGGATTTGATTAGTCATTTTCGCTCAGTTCGCTTGCCGCGTCGCATCGCTTCGCTATCTTCGCTTCGCTTCGCTTACGAGGGCGGATCGAGAGTCTCGCGAGGCTAATTACTTACGAGTTTGCATTCAGACGGGCTAATTCAGTTTTTCGCGTCTCGTCGAGTGACGCGTTACTTTCGGAAAAATTTGTTACCGGTTTATGAAGGGTTTTAAGTCGGGTTTTTATTTCGACATGCAAATTTCAATTACGTTTTCGGATTGCTCTCTTTTGAATTCACTCTGTGTTTATTATTTTATTTCGCTGTGCAAGCTAAAAGCAAACAAAGCGAAAGAATACTTAAATATGTTTATACAGTAATTTGTAATTATGTTATTTTTTTATAGGACCTAGTTATAATACGTTATAATAAACAACTGAGTTCTTATGATTCATGATCAAGCTGGTGTTTATGAAAGGTGTCATGAAAGTAAACCAAACTGTGACACTAAAAAGGAAACATTCGAGAATCGCGAAAGCTGATTCACTCAATAGTGAGCTATCAATCGACGCGGATCATCTCTAAGCCACTTGCGCGAGCGAGCACTCTCCAACCTCTCGCTCGCACACCGGGGTTTCTATTATTTTTTAATTGGCACTCTACGAGAGATTGCAGCCTTACTAATTGAGTAAGTAAATGAAGTGTCTTAATAATTAGATGTCTTTTTAGCTGGTGAGAGGCGCTGATGTTTAGGTACTCATGGCACTCCGATCTACGCCTAACCATATTTTCCTAATTAGGATAGGAATTGAACGATTACAATGTTGGTTAGGGATGTTTCACACTAATAATTTGGTTCTTCAAAGATCAGGGCGCGTTGGGACCCTTCGTTTCTTGTTTTAAGTTTATGAATAAAAAAACATAGAGTCGTATCGGTATGAGCGGTTCAAAAGTAAACAGTTGGGATTTGTAGACATCAGACAGAGGGTTTGAATAAAAATTTAATGTAACTTTAAGTGGTTTTTATCCCACGAAATATTTAATATGATACTTTTTGTACTATGAAATATTTGTTACGAGGTAAAATGGATGAAGTCGTGACCGGCAATTGGTTTGATATAAAATTATGAATCATTAACGTACAAGTGTGTTCACGTGGTGAAAATATTTAATGTCATCAATATTCATCCATAACCGATAACTGTTTCAACAGATGTGGCTATTAAACAAATCCGAGGGCGATGGACGTTTTAAAGTGTCATTTCTAATTATTATAAGTGCCTTGAAATAAGATAACGGTTAAAAGGTCATTGACCTAATGATATTGTCTGTGACGCGTGGAAAATTCAACATACAGATTTAATTGAAACAAATGAAACGCTACAGGTTTCAGTTAAATTTAAAAAAATAACTCGTTTAGGAAGTGGTGGTATATTATATATTATAGCTTGTCGTGTTAAGTATATATTGCTCGGGTTTTGGCGACCTCCCTGGCCAGTGGTGAGCGGGTCTTATAAGTGGGAGGTCCCGTGCAATTTGGAAATTTATAATTGTTGAACTTTCCTTGCTTTGATGGGAGGCTTGGGCCTTGCTAGTTACCACCCTGCCGACAAAGCCGTGCAACTAAACGATTTAGCGTTCTGGTACGATGCCGTAGAATCCGGTTAGAGGTAAGGGTTAATTATAACTGGTATACCGTTAACAGGTTAGTCGCTTTCATCTTAGACTTACCGTTTACCACTAAGTGAGGCTGCAGTTAGATTAAAGTAAAATAATTAGTCAAACATGTTTTAGTTTTTTAACTTGCTCTGTTTGCGAAGTAATTTGTAGGCCGTTCGCGTATCCGTCTGTATCGACCGATTCCAATAGGCATGCGGGTGGCTTAAGTAGGTGATGCGAAAAAAGAAATTTCCCCAAGAACGGTACTTGGTGTTAAAATGGAAATATCGGCACTATAAACTTGTAGTACATTTAAAAACGTATCTTAATTTTAACAAGGTAATGTTAAGTTCGTTTTACAATAAATTCGCACTTTTCAACCCGAATCTGTTGACATCCATTCGGAATAAAAATGTGAATTAAAAACCGTTGCTGTGGGAATCAGCTGTTGCTATTGTGCACGCATTCGGATAACGAATTTTTGGTGATGAGACCGTTAAAGAAAATCCTACCTTTTTATCTGCGAATAAAGTGTAGTATCGCTTGATAGTATGAGCCGTAACTTACGCGGAATTTTTGACACTACACAAAAAATCCACGAGGATTGTTATTAACACCAAATAATTTTAAATGCTAAATGGTATCAGATAAAGTTTATTTTAGTGTGAGGAAATTTGCTATTGTCCGTAGTTTTCTTAAGATATCGCATCTTGCGCCTACCTGGGGCAACGTCTTGAATGTCATTGTTTACTGAAGGCAGTTGGTCTTTTTTGCAAAAGTTTGTTGGAGCCATGGCTTTTGTAGATTCTAAGGAAGTAACTGGCAGGAAATTAAAATGTATTGTTTATGCTGAGGGCGGTTTGAAGTAAGTCTACATTATTGTTTTATTAATAAGCTGAGGCAGACTTTGACACTACAAGTTTATTAACGGCAATATTGTTTTTTTTTTATTTTCTTTTATTCGCATTTGAAATCAAATGTACCTAAGAGAACTGTCCGCTTTAAAATTAATGCTATCTTTATCATAATGTAGTTAGTGAAAAAGGATAGTTTACCGGTTTAGAGATTGATCGGTAACTTAAATCCAAGGCTAACGCAACGAATTATTTACTTTTTAATTTTGACGTGAAAATTAAAAAATGTACACGTGCTGTTTATGTCTGTGAAGTAGAAGTAGCTTATACCTAATTTACCTTACGTTATACGTCTTACAGAAAGATACAAAGCCGTGTGTTGATAGCACATTGGAATTAATTCCCATCCTTCGCTAAGTTGTGGTACGAGGCGATCAATGACCTAGAACGGGCAGTAGCGCTCCTATCTTCTACCAATAAGATAGATAACCAACTCAGTAGTAAACAGTAAACAGTAGCCAATGTTGAACCATTACAGGCTACTGTTGATACTTTATACAGTAAACACAACACCTTAGGTATTTCGTAGCACAATTAAGTTGATTTGCAACATTTTAAACCCCTTTTGTTTTGCGACTCTTAACCGCAGTGGGGTCCGATCCGAGGCAGAAATCTCAGCTAATGTCTTAACGCACCCCTCAAGAACATTCGATTCCCGTGTGAACCAAACACTTACTGTAGACTTGAGAATGGGGATAGGGGACGAGATGCCTTTCAGTTTATAAGACGCAGTTACTTTACATAAAAAGACGTGTTTTAAATGTATTTACACAATCCTCTTCTCTTCTATCCTATAGCGCTATCCTTTATTGTCTATACCTTTAAAACAGTAGCGTGACAAAGGATGCGTAGCTTACACTTACCTGTATATTTTAATGGATTTGGACCAGTCAAACATTGGTATCTTGGAAATCTTAGGTACACTTAAAATCTTGAGATCCCAAAGATGCATTGTGAAAGCAATTTATCAAAATTCATTCTTCCATGGTTCAAGAATTGAATGAGGTGTTTTTGTTTTCGAAACTCAAAAACACGGATTAAGTTACCTGTGTTTATGATTTCGCAACTTAATAACACGGATTTAGTTTAGAAGGTTCAGCCTTTTTGGAAACATCAATTATCACCCGGGTGAAATTAAAGGTGAACTTTTGTATGTGAATTGGATAATTTCACAAAATGTTATAATAGGTAGCATTGTCAGTTGGATGAAGTCCCTTCTATTACTTTTCGTATTCTATAGCTTCAAGTCATACCTAAGACCTTTCTCCGAGGGGTCAGGGTATTGTTGTTTTTTTTATTCCTTCCTTTATTGTTGACTCATTCGGTGCGAATCTTTTTATTATAAACTCGATTTCTCGTTCATTGTAACTGTTACGAGAATTTTATTTATTATTTTTATTTCATACTAATTTAAGGCTATGGTATCTCGGAGTACTTTAGCACGTTACTGAGTAAAAAAAGCGAAACCCAAATTTAAAAAAAAACTCATTAACTATACGAAAGTAATTCTCCAGTAAACATTTTCCGGGGGTGACTAAGTCTAGTCCTTAATGTCCGTTTTCACAAAACCTAGGCATCGCCTAAATCGAATGCCTACTGATTAATGAGATGTCTATAGAAAAAAAAACGATTTTAGGCGAAAGAGATTAGGCGTTACTTATTTAGGCATTGCCTTGTTCGTTGTTGGTGAAAACGGGCATTAGTCTTTTGACTGTAATAGTGACGTGTCACTAGGTAAGTTAGTGTCCATCTTTTTAATACTACAAGTAAGACCTCGTCGGTGGCATATGATGATGTAATCTAAGATGGTAGCCGGCTAACCGGTAGCCGGTTAAAGGTATGGTAATTATATTAATGGATCACATACCCCTTATCTATTTCTACGCAGCATCGTACCGGAACGGCGAACGCTAAATCACTTGGCAGGGGTGGGGTGGTAACTAGCCAAGACCAAGATAACAGACTACAGAGAATTCAGAAATTATTAATTATAAAACTTATAATGTTATTAAATAACGTTTCTTGATCATCATCCGCGATCTATTAAGGTCCCATAGGGCTCGCGTCTTATAGGAGGGACGGTTTTAGAGCATAGGCCCACCAAGCTGCTCCAATGCGGCTTTGTAGGCGCAACGTTTAAAATACCGTTATTCTTAGATTTGTGTCGAATATGGGTCAAAGTGATGTATTGGCGGCTCGCAGTTATTTTATGTTATACGATGCGGGCTTGTATCACTTACTGGTTTGTATCTTGGTGTAAGAACCGTTTTTACTTGGAATAATAACGACAGTTAAGATGGTTTTTGATGTCGCTACATGAGGTATTTTTAAGTTTATATTTCTTTTTGTGTAAAATTTAACGTTTTTTTTTAAATTTGTTTCGAATGCAAATTAATTAACAAAAAGGTTTCGATCTTTTTCGGATTTCATTAATAGTCTGTAAAATTTCACTGTTGGGCTGCTAACCTCTCCCAGCAGGAAGGTTTGCAGGTTATCATCACGCGGGGTGGACGTGGTTGTGTTCGCACATAAGACGCTGCTACCAGCTCTTCGTTCTTATCTTAATATTACAGCATTTACTTGCCCACGAAAGTTTCTATAAAAAACAACCCATTACCCGCCCACTACTAGCCACGGGTCTCGTATTAGAATGAGAAGAAGAAAGAGAAGAAGTTTAGGCCGTAGTGTGCCAAGTGCGGATTGGTAGACTTAACACGACGTTGAGAACTTTATGGAGAAGTCTAAGACATGCAGGTTTCCTCATGATGTTTTCATTCACTGTCAAAGCAATTTTTACAAAGCCGTATTAAGGCTTTCTGTTTAGCAACTTCTAACTTCATACGACTTAATTTGTTTGTCAAATACTTTCTCAAGTACTTTCTCAACATCATTTGACCGTTTACAAGAATGTTTTATCTTGAGAGAGATGAGAGCGGAGCGGCATGTTTCCAAGCAGTCCTGTCGTATGAAATTTATCAATCGTATAGTAACCACCAATTATTAAATATGTTTTAACACATTGTTTAAACTTATCCATGTGAAAAAAGTATCCTCATGCAGCGAAGGCTAGGGGGTGCGTAATTTAGTTCGCAACTGAAAAATAGTTCCCAGACATTTCCCAGTGACTTCACCAAACACTCATTTCGATCGTTGCCAAATACAATGGTTATTAAAACCTGATGCCGGCTCAAATGATATGGGGAGGTATTACGTTATACCCATACCTGTATAAGTACTACATAGGTAGCTTTGCGTTTGTGAGAGTGGACGCCGTCCAGCTTTAGTAGAGTACGGCGGAATGAGCGGTGCAGAGTAAAAAAGCGATAGAGGGAGGAAATAATTTTCTTTTTGTCTTTTTTTTTTTAAAACAAGCGACATTTTTTTCTATTTGACACCCGCTTTTTTGTAGGGCTCGGCAACTTTAACGTGTACGTACGCTTAGACTAGCGGCTAGTGACGTGTATAATGGTTTTGAAATTAATAACATATCAACATCATAATTGATATTTAATAGATGTATTGGGGTTACACACTTTCTTATTGTTTTTGTTTATTTTTTTTTATTTTTTAAGAAGATTGTTAGTAGTTTTAATCTTACTATATCAGGTTATGAATACGGTATTATAAGGGGCACTTACAATAACTCACATATTAGATTACTTAAAGAGTTGTATAGGTTATGCAGCCTACAAATATAATAGGCCACTTTATAATAACTTATAAAGTTTTCATAAAATTATTTATTTGCTGTGAATGCATACATGCACACAGCAATTTCTTGCGTGAACTGAATTGTTAAGTAGGAAATGATATTTTTTCCTTGGATATATCTAGGTACTTGATAATGTCTATCTACTTTCTAAAATGATATTAAACAGGCGTACGCTGGATGAAACTCTTGCCGGTCGGTAAGTAGAGTATCGAAGTATAGCGCGCTTTAATAAGATTGTACTAATGTTCCATTGTTTGTAAACGATGTGAGAGATGTAAGATATAAAATTTCAGTATTAAAAATTGATTTAAGTAGTAGGCTTAGTACGAAACTCGCTATGTTCCATGTAATATCGCGTTGGAAAAGTTGATCCCGTATATAAAGAGTGTAAAGTTGCGAGAAAAGCGCCGCGTCTGTTTATTTGTTCTCTGTGGAAAAGTCGCACGGCGTTGCGCACACATGCACACGGCGCACACATAGGCGCAAGTAAAAGCGAGTAAACTAATACCGGGCCGGATTAATGCTTCAGTTAGTGAAAAAACTTTTTTTCAGACTGCGCCGTCCGACACAGGGCCGCACTCAGACAACGTTCAAAGGAAAATTATTAAGTCATGCGATATTACGTAATATGAAACATAATATTAAAGAGTTTACTCGTCGGAACAAAGCTGGATGTGTTAGTTGGAAGTTTCACTATCGCGGTGAAAATGTGACGTTCCACGGTTACCTCTCACTGTGTTTCTTTTTAATGGCGTTTTTTAATTTGCTAAAGTAAGTAGTAGTTCTAGGTAATTACTTCATGTACTAATAGGCTAAGATTTAATAGATAAACAGAGACATTCAAGTATACGGTGATTCGATAGTTCAAAAATCAATATGAAGATTAAACTGTGCAGATGTGAACGCACTATAGACTTATTTGGACTTATTTTATTTAATAAACAAGATGAGAACGCATAATTGGTGCTAAATTACAAAAGAGCACCAGGCA
This sequence comes from Pararge aegeria, assembly GCF_905163445.1. Classification (NCBI taxonomy): domain Eukaryota; kingdom Metazoa; phylum Arthropoda; class Insecta; order Lepidoptera; family Nymphalidae; genus Pararge; species Pararge aegeria. The sequence continues at coordinate 6,821,122 of NC_053198.1, forward strand.
CATAACCTTGTATTGCCGACTTGGCCTTAGTATTTAACTGAATACTACAAGCGAATCTTTGTCTGTAGTAGGTATTTTAAAGGTCAAGGTTGTGCCGTATAACATCTTGACAACGTAGTTTATTTGTGGCCAGTCGATATAATGTTGTATATTTGTGGTAGTTTATGAATATTTTATGAAATCTATGTGTTTGTTGAATTAGTGAAAAATATTTGTTCACAGAACAATATCTAGATGGATATCGGGATGGAACTCACCTAAATATTTAATTAACACTCAGAATATACTTTTTTTGTTCTTGTATAAAAAAGGCAGATCTTTGACAATTTCAACAGTAAGTTATCGTTAAAAACGAATGTCGTAAGTCGACTATATGCGGGCTGTAGACGATTATCTATGCCTCTATACAACGGCAACTTTCTCGCGAATAACTCCCTTATCTTGTAACGGAAAATCTAAAATTAGCACACGCTAGTTTAGCAACTGAGTAAGTAAATGCTTAAACATTATTTCCGATGAGGTGGATAAATAATAACTAGTAATAGTTAATTAAATCCGCTCTCTTAAAAATAATAACGTGACTATTTTTAAATTTAGATACAAAGCAATAATTGGATAAATGGAAAAACATTATAGCTGTAGGTCACAATTACCATAGTATGCATGTTCTAAGTTCTCCGTAGAATTAAGACATCCGAACGATGACGTCATAAAAACAGTGTTAAGAGCCAGTCAAGGTATCTTCAAGTAAAAGAGTGCCTGAATTAAACCCTCAGATCCCGCTGATCCTAGTAAGTAAAGCAGAAAATCCTCAAGTTAATATCGGCCAGTTACATTTGCCTATCGCATTACTTTTTTTTAAGTTATCCGATTTGCATTACTTTTTTTATAATAAGATTTTTTTTATTTTCATGTTGGTAAAACATTGGTGATTCGAGAAACATTTTAGCAGGTGGAGAATGGAACTCCCAACAGCTTCAGTTAACTGTAAACCGTCCTCTCTTTTCTAGAATGTTCATCCGGTTTTTTAAATGTCTAAAATTATGAATTTCGCCATGCAAATTTGTCAGGTGATCACAGGTTTTATGTTTTATTAAATCCTACTTTTTATTTAACGATCATAGAGTTAAATTCCGTCATCGACCAGTGAATGCGGTCCTGGCTAATGACTCCCTCGCTGACCTGCCTCTGTCTTGTACCCCACGCTTCAAAAGTTCAGCTCATTTGAGTGCTTGCGGAGATTTTATTACCCCAACTATACTCGGTATTAAAATTTCGAAAAAAAAGGGTTGTACAGACGCGAGCCGTTTAAGGGCCGCATAAAGCTGACCGTTCGCGGTTACTTGATTTCAGGATTAGTTCGCTAATTACTGTTTTGAGACAGTTTCAAAAAGCGAGCCTCTTCTTTATTTTTAGCCGGACTGCTTTGAGTACGACTCCGTGTCTACTAGACGGGTAATTAATGTTATACGAGACGTGAAATACAGTGTTTTATTTCAATTACATGTGGAACTACTCACACTCTGTATATGAAACCTGTGCAATAGCACTATAACTATAACATATAATATTGTACAGCTATAACAGTGTTTAGAGGGTACTACCTCACAGCGGGCGCTGTTGGCTTGAAATAATCGTAGGTTTTCCGAGCCTTGCAACTTAGAGGTAGTCTAAGGTCTTTAAATCCCTTGTTGTAGGAGAGGCCAAGTAGTTAGAAATTTGTTAGGTTGATTTTGATTTCATCATTGGCTTATTAACGTCTGTCAGACGAGACGAGGAGGGTTTTAGAGCATAGACCCACCTCGCTATTCCAATGCGGGTAGTGGGCTTTAACAATTACAGTAAACCGAATACAGCATAAAGGACCTCCAAAGCACGTGGTTGGATACCGCCAGTCTAAAGAGGGTGGTGATAAGATTTTATACACAAAAACTCAATACAAATTTTTGTCCTGACCCGGAAATCGAATCGTAACTCATGATTCGTAGTTAGACGTGCTCGCCACTGGACCAAAGAGGCAGAGATAACTATGCGCCAAGGGAACATTTGTTTTAAGTTTTATAGGCTGTAATTTACACATAAACGCACTAGAAATGTGTAAACTTACTGTTTTACATTAAATGATATCCCAAAAGCAAACGCAACGCAAGCGAATTGAAATAACATTTCATATGAAATATTTTATCAACAAATACAAACAAGTAAACACGATACGTATAATATAATAAGCAAACTAATAATTGTAAAACGTTATTGAAGAGGCGTCATCTAAAAATGGCTGTTGATAAAAATTTAGTAGAGAAAAAAAATCGCGATACAAATCTGAACCAGATGCATCGTCATGTAGATTTGTTTTATCGGGACAAAAAGTAATGCGAGTTTTAATATAGTCCAAGAGGCGGTTGCATTATTTATACTACCAAGCAGTAGTAGCTCTAGCGATTAGTTTATCGCTAGAGCACGCTTTTGCAGACAACTGTATACATACTTTTCGTGTATCTATTATAATATATGTCGTGTAAGTTATTCCCAGTCCAATATAGATGAATGAGCTATCTACATTTAATCTAATCTTATGTTTACTTAGCAAGAATTCCATATCCTAGTCAAATAAGTATCACCGCGAGAAGTTTTCTCAAAATGTCTTATTTTACAAAGTTCCAAAACACTATTTATTTTAAATTTTTATTTATTAGGATATACTTCCTTCGCCGTGAGTAGTAAGAATAACGATTGCGGATCAAAGGTTCTGTTTCGGGTTTGTTTAAAAATTGTTGGTTAGAGTTAGTCTATCAATAAATACTTTTATCCACTAAAAATTAGGTATTAACTGCAATTTTATTTCGTGATATGTGGTGATGCTTTCTAAGATGGTAGCAGGTTAACTTGTTAGGTCTGTGGCATTTTATACGATCACTCCAGTACTAAGCTGGAATTAGGAAATTGGCATTGTCCAAGCGTCAAAGACAAGTTTGAGCAGACGCGCCAAAGCCTTTAAGCCAAATTAGAGCAGCAGGAGGTACAAAGCTCTCAATTTTCATCATTTTTTAGAAATGAGGGCTTCGGTAAGCTGTGGGATATAAATATGAATGGGCCTGATGGTGATGTTAATTATAATGATAGATTTGTACGACCGACGCTGTGGTCTTATAAGTGGAAGCCTCGGGTTCGATCCCTGGCAGGTGCTTATGGGAGTTTGGAATTTATGATATCCGAATTTACTCCGGTCTGGTATTCGGCGTAGGTCGTGACTAGTATTCACCCTACAGGCAAATACGTGCTGCTAAGCGATTTAGCGTTCCGGTGCGATGTCACGTAGAAACCGATTAGGTCACCATACCCCAGACAGCTTAGACTGCATCATTACTAACTACCACTAGGTGAGATTGCAGTTAAAGGATAGAGGGATAAAAAAAATCAGCACACTTATGGATGATAAATCTGACACCGTCTCCCGACCTTTTTGTTTTATCGTAACAAATAGTAATGCGAGATGTTTTAATATGAAGGGTGTTGATCACGTGTCTAACAATAATTACTTTAGTGTTGGCAGGCGTCATTACGTCAAACCGACTGCTTGCCGTCGCATTTTCAGTTCTACTCAAGTTATTTCCCCGGGGTTTTTGTCATTGCTATTTATTACTAAGATTTCCACGGCACGAATTTTCACTTGAACTTGTAATGCGTATTTTCATATGTGTATAATGGGGATCCTTTTAATTCTACTAATATTAAGGGGTTTACAATGTTGTAACGAAAATAAGTGAGCAATTTACTATTGGTGCACATTCTAATTCTGTTTCAAATTCATACTTCCACGTTCGACATCAGGCAAACAAAAGTACCTACTTATTCTGTCAAGAAACAGAAAACCATTTGTCTAAAAAGTGAGTTATTTTTTAATAAATTAACCTACGTACAAAAAAGGAGGAGGTTCTTAATTCGGTTGTATTTGATTACTTGAGCGATAGTGTGTATGGCCCAAACACGCGTTTATAATAACCTCGTTCGTTTGTGCTGGCTAACCTTCGAAACGGTTGAATCTAGTTTGATCTTAGCGCTGGAAACAAGAACTTTGCGGGGACTAAGTCGCGCTTTACTTCAAATAGGTATGCATTGAAGTCGATTAAAATACCTATACCTATTTAACTATGAACTTGTTATGATTTACTCTTAAAGGGAAATTTCTATAGGAATACCTAGTGCATTTGTCAACAATGAATGCATCTTTACTTATCCAATTAAAGCCAAAGACGCAAAAGCAAACCAATTAAAATAATAAAATATTTAATTGTAACTAAACAATAACTGTAAAGTCGTCTTGCGCACGGCCAACGAAGCTTGACCTGCTGATACTTGTCAGAACAAATGAAGTGTAATAAGATTGTTGAAGTGTTAGAGATCTGGCCCGATTGGTCGCGCCGTTTCCATTCCCAAGGGAGATAAGGCTGCGCCAGCGCTACTGGTTTCCGCTCTACCCGATAGTGGTCAGCAAGACAGAAGGATACGACAAGGACAAAGCATGATAACAGCGTAAAAAATACCATTGTTTGAAACAAGAAAATAATACGATGATAATACAAACTGGCGTTTTACTAATATCGTTTTAAGCAATATAATTTTATTATTTATTTACATATTTCTTTTGTAAATAACCTATGTAAAACTAATTAAAATCTAAAACTTCTTCGAAACCACCACAGCGAGGCACAGTTCCTAAGATTCCGGCAGCATTGCATCTTTGGATGGCCAAAATAATTCTTTGGCCAAGGTAACTGCCCGCTCTAGGATCACCGGTGGACTCTATAACCCTTTTTGGTAATTCTTTACAAAGAGCTCGTGCCTCCGGACCCACGGTCCCAAAGTCTATACTCCAAAAGGCACAAAGAAGAAACTGCCATCCGGGGTTTCATATAGGCCTGCTCGGCACTGGTAGCAGTTATGATTTATTTCAGAATTACAGTTCTTATCTTTGAATTAAGAACATACAGGGTCCTCATTCACATTTAATAAATCGTGTTTACTATACCATTGATGAATTTCTTAACGACAAGGCTGCTTGGAAGCAGGCTCCGCTCTGATCTCTCACAAGATAAAAAATGAATATATATATATATATATATATATATTTATTTACAAAAAATAAAAGATATTTATTTTCTATCTTAAAAAACTGTAAAATTATGTTGAAAAAGAGCAATCTGCTGAGTTTCTTGCCGGCTCCTCTCGATGGAATCTGCCTTCCAAACCGATGGTAGAGTCATTACAAACAGACTGACTTGACGTTTCAAAAGGGCTTTTAACTGCGCCTACTTGAAATAATGAAATTTTTAATTTTTTGAGCCATTATTGTATGCAGTGCATTGTTTCCAAAAACAGTGAAAACTCCCCGCGCACGTCTCACTTTACACCCGCGGAACGTGAATGTTTAAGGTGAACGCTTAGAACATAAGAGGTAAAATAATAACTGGCAACTGCTAAATATTTTGAAGTTACTAACCGTTTGTTCGAGAAACCAACCTAAAGTGGAGTGGTTTTTGAATGCTTCAATATTAGTCGTGAACACGTTTTCTGTAAGTTCTTAACTCGGTGGTTATCGTTTTAAAAATATCACAGGAATTTCAATTTTCATCTGCTATTTTTAAATAATACGTTTATAAATAAGCGGCTTAGCGTTAATTATTATCATTATACTTATTCTGACTTTTGTCTGCGTGTTTGGTTTTTCATATTTCTATAAATATCACAGTTGCAAAGGGAAACCAATAGACACAGTTCAACTTTTATTGTTATTCGTTTGTTTTAAATAATATTTGTAGGCATTTAAATATAACGTAAAAAATCGCGTTCTATCGTCCCACGTAATTAGCACAATTATTTATAGAGTTACGTTATGATCGGGAAAAATCCATTACAAGTTAGCCCTTCACTGCAATCTTAATCATGCAGTCTATGATAGTAGGCCTTTAGGGGTACGGCAGTAATATTAAACCTTATCGATTTTTAAGCGGAGTCCGAACGGAATGTCATTGTCGAACAGACCTGGCCAAAGAATATCAAATTTATAAGACCACAGAACTCACAACTGCCAGCTGCCCGGGAGGTCGACAAAACTTCTACCCGTAAGAAATCAGCCAGAGTGAATGTCGAAAGTAAAGAGGCGCGGTACACATGGGAAATTATCAAAGTGCCACATCGAAATAAGTTTCTGCCCACACCCTAAGACGTAATTAATTAAATACTAACCATACTATTCAACGATAACTACCTGTGTCCGCGGTTTTGCCCATGTATAAGCTTGTACTGTATCCTTATAAGTCGGACGAAGTCATTCTAGCATTTAGTGCTTTAGTTGGTATGTTTTTTAGACCTAAAGGAATTTTTGTATTTTTTTCAAGATTTTAAGCATAAAGTGGTAACCGGTTTTTGGTTAAGTTTTATCTTATTGGAAAAGAAGTTTTTTTTTTCGACTAAAACATAATCTATGGCCATGGGTATTCATCACGGCTATCCGTTGTTGTGAACGGAAGACACACCAAGAAACACATATTCACATGTTTTATATATATTATAGAAAGAGATGATTTAATAACAAAATGTAAAATACAGTAACAGTAAAATCGATTTAAGCATGTCACATTTCCATTGCTGACAAAAGAGGTTGATTATAGCTTTATCAGTTGCCAGCTATCTCCGTAAAAAGAAAATAAAAATCGCGTGACATCCGAGTTCCCGCCCGAAATCGTGTGTCCTGTCATTAGAAGCGTATTAAGTTTTTTAAGGTAGAGACTAATGAAAGAACGCCGCGCCCGCTCCTTCGAGACCACGGGAAGGCGTGCCCTGACCTCGCATGTTTGTACATATAACACAGACTTAACAACACATTTGACGTTATTAATTGTCATTATGTGGCATTAAAGAAGACGGCCTATGCCTTGGTTAGTACAACATACCAAAAAGTAGAGAAAAATAGAAGAAGAAAAGTGAGTAAAGTAGATTCAATTATTTAATTATGAAATTTTTCTATGATTTTTGACTTGAGACATTTATTTATTTATTTATTTGTACACAAATAAAAATACAGAAGAAGAAAACACAGACAGAAGCAGCCTTATCTTATCTATATAGTATAGAAAAGGCGGCCTTATCGCTTAGTAGCGATCTCTTCCAGGCAACCTTAGGATAATAAAAACAAACATTTCATAGTAAACGTCAAAAATTTCGGTGGGACTTTTAAATACCTTCTATCTTATTTTGTTTTTATAATTTAATTTCATAATAGGTATTGGATTCATACCGCGGAGTAGTTTTTGATGAGTAATAGATGAAGGCCCGGATTAATCCAGTAATAGGCGTATCGTGTGTAGGGTGGGGTAATTAAAAACCTAATGCCCCATCGAAGACAAGATAAGGCAGGCGGTCGGAAGAAAGCTCCACTTTTCTAATTACGCTTTCATTAGCTGATGGATGCCTTACTCATGCTTTCGTCGGTTATGTCATCTTCGCGTGTATACCACGCTCTATTGTTAGGTTGCCTTTCCACCAAGGAAGTGACGGAATGCGTAGCGAGGGATGTGTGTGAATTCCCCCTTAAAGGATCGCTTTTCTATAGGAGCGATAAAAATGAAGCGACCCTATTGGTGGTTTCAAATGCATCCAGAAGTTTAAATCTCTCATAGAAAAGCAGCATCAAGTTTTTTTTAAACATCCGCGCACTAAAAAAAAAATCTATTGTTTCCTAGATGTAAGACTTCGCACATTTTTGCACTCGAAATTTGAAAAGATACATCTATGCCAAAGCAAGCAGCAAGCAATGAACCCCCAAGCGTTCCGTACCGTATGAGATAAGGCAAAACATTTTTTGTTACTCAAAATAGCTGTGCATTTTCATATTTTAGTATAAAAAATAAAGTAGGCCACTAGATAACCGGCGCATCGAGTCCCTCACATCGCGCATTTCTTGATTACTACGATAAGTACCTCGCCTTGCGTGTTTTAATTATATTATTAACGACGTGGCCGGCGAAAGGCTAATATTTTATGATGGCCGGCGTATCGCAATGATATGTAAATATTCAGCCTCGCCCCTTACCTATTAGGAGCTTCATCGCGTGCGTGTACACCTTAACATTCGGAAGTGAAGACATGGTACGAAAAATTTAGTACTGACGCGTGACATTTTTCGGCCGGTCCCAAAAAGAGAGAAATGTTTATTCTCAGTTAACCTTTGCAAAAGTAATAGTCTTCTATTTCAAAGGTTAGCTGAAAATAATTACTAGTGGAGCGATAGTAGATGTATTGTTATTTTCTCAAAATACTACGGAATGATAGTAATTTGTTTAGTTGTGTGTATCTTTGTATTTAATTTGATCCCAGCGGTACTGTGATAAAAAATCTAGAATAAGTAATGATCGTAACTGAGATCCGCCCCCATCGCACTGCACCCTCGCACTCGTTGTAGGATGTCTCATTATACCTTATTTAAAAATAACTTGTTATGAATATTTTTTTTACGAATGGGTAACAAGATAACATGTTTTCTATTTATTTTAAATGTACTATTTTGCAGATTCTAGTTTTCTTAAGCTGTATAAAAAGATTGACAAGTCACAAGGTTTTCTTATATTTTTCTGGCATAAATCGTGTTTTGAAGTTCATCCCACAAATATACAGTGACACGATTCCAAAATGTAAGAAAAAACAAACTATGCTAGGAACACAAACTTTTATCCCATACCAGTTTTCGAGTTGCGCAACATTTAAAAAATAACTTTGTTTTGAGGCCATGTTTCATGCATTTATATACTCTTCAGGCGACTTCTCTTTCATAAGACGCGAGAGCTCAAGTGACGAGTAATTAGCAGCTTTTGAGAAGGAAAACTACTCATAAGCTTCCTCGAAAGGGTCGTATTAATTACTGGAGGTGCTCGTATGAGCGTGGCGCGATATAAATGGCCGGCCACTTGGCGCCCTAGCCTCGCCAGGCCTTATTAAAAATGTTAACACGTAAATTAGACTCCACGGTTGCACTGTATTAGCCAACCAATTAAATTTTAGAAGCTGCGCATACAATGTAAGACTTCACACGTCGTAACATTGCAACTCGTAACTAAAGGCATCTAAAGTCGTGTGCCCCGCTCTTAGATCCCGCAATATTACCTTTACACTTGGATAACATTTGGAGCGTTTCAATATTAAATTGCGCACTTAAATTTTTAATTACAAAAAAATTAAATATTGAACTAAATACGTACGAAGCGAGTTAGCGCGGTAAGTTAAAAAGGCATATCAAAATTGCGACGTAAGGTTGTTGGAACATTTCCGTTTCCGACCGTGAGAGTCCTTGCATACGAGAGATTTTATTCTCAGTTGAATTAATTAAAATATTTACTTTTGATACAAGTTATTCTAATTAGTGGTGAACTTATTACTTCGTGCTATTTATCGTATGGTTGAATAAGTTATGATGTATGCCGGTACATTGTGACTTAAATGGGAGGCCGGGGTCTGGAAAAATGTAATTAAATTGTATGATGGCTTCGCTTTAGAGGTTGGCTGTAGAGAGTAACGCTTTGGGACAAGTGTGAAAGGTTTACTCCCTCGCTCAGTCGCCAGGTCGCCGGTGTATGACGTGTTAAAAGGTATGAGCTCGGTCTAAGTGCAGCCCCTCATGTGACTAGTTGGATGTGTGTAAAGATTAATTGGAGTGTTGCCTATTCTAACAATTTACGCCTTCCCTGACGGGCCGGCCGCAGACCACTTCTGCGCAACTTAATTAAGCGAAATAACTTAAACGAGTCACCGTTGCTAATTAGAGCTATCGTCGTCGGCTAATTCTACGAGTGACTCTTTGTTTGCCTCTGGGTTTTCTTTGAGTAGCGCGCCAAAAGAATTTGTCTTTGCATCGACTTTGTGTGGCTTGTTTGTTTTGCTGAGTCTAAAGATTCTAGGACTAATTTCGAGTTCTTCGACGGCTTTAACGACAGTGTTTCTTGTGGGACTTGTTTATTGAGGGCAATCGAATTTAGTGAATTTGTTTTCGGATTTGTGCTTCAGCTTTGATGTTAAGTCTTTATTTTATACTTACTTGCAGTTTTACTAACGGGACAAGTTACTCGAGCAACTAAAATTGTTCGATTATGACCAAAACATAGACAATTTATTGCAATACCCATGTAGAAATTGTTGCTGGATATGTTCTCCATACAATTTTGGAAGGATACGAAACATTTATCTAAATGCAATGTGTTCACAATCTATTAAGTAAACGCTATCTATAGATGCATTTGGAATATACCTTTATGTAGAAGTGGCTAATATTTCATCATGCTAAATCATATTATTGACATTTAGTACGACAGAAAATAAGGGGCATTGAGAGCATATTTTAGCTTTATAACTCTATAGTGACTGAACTCTATAGTGACTGAACTCTATAGTGACTGTTACTGTGCAATAATTGCTCAAAACATTGATCGTGTAACTGCAGCTTTAGTGCAAACGGAAACTTTTCGACTTCGATTTACTAACTGAAGTTTATTTCATAAAAAATATTCATGAAATTTTATGATAGCACGTTGCAAACATGGTTAAAAGGAACAGAAAACCTGTGTGTTATGTTGGTACACGTGAATAAATGGCATGCAAAATATAAGCTGCACTACTGTTGTTCTGTCGACTTGTTTGCCACTCAAAAGGCTGGAGAAATCGGCTTAAGGTGTGCATGCGACAAAACGGCTAAGCGGCTGAAAGACAAGGAGCTCTCGACGTTAGGGCCCTTCTCATACGTACGTCAACAAGTGGCCAGTTGTGCCTTCTTTGCGCCTTCAATATCAATGTATGCCTTGAACACTTCCAACATTTTCCAAGATGGAATATTTTTTTAGGGATTTTCATATGTTTTAAACTATTTAACACCGTATTGTTGCCAACTTATGGATGCAACGTGGGAGGAGGTCCGAACTCCAAATCTTTTTCACCTATGAAAGAGGAAATCTGTGCTATTGATCATGCTAATGGCCTATATAGTTTATATACTATACCTTAACACTATTAAATAAATACCCTCATCTTCTCAATATAATTTGTGTCCCATTGCTATGCAAAGGTTAACGTAATAAAATAATGGCCAATCCAAAGACATGATGTTTTTATGTCAAGACAGCCGCCTTAAATCTAGAAGAAACGCGCATTATGAAACCATGACATAAAGTTCTGGTACTGAAGTCCATCAAATCTTACTTGAAATGCGAGAAAGATAATAAGTACCAGAGAAAATTGTGGAATGATTGAGGTCAATATTATTTTGTTATCGTATTATAACTATTTTAATCGTATATTTTTATGTTACTTCGTTAAAAGCGACATTAGTTCATTAAGCTAATCTTAAAACTTATAATTAAATTACCGATAAGCGCTATAAAAATTGTAACAAAATAACATTTCACTTTTAATATCACATCATATTGTGTTCTTTGATTATAATATACTGATTTATGTATTTATGTATCCCAATTAATAGTTACGTTATTTTAAAGGCCAATAAATAAGGCAGCAGTTTGGGAGTTGACTAAAATGCCTAAAATGTAAATCCATTTTAGACTAATCAGATATCACTTACGAAAATGTATTTCCAAGAAAAGATTGGCACATTTTAAGAGCTGTTTTATTAGTTAGGTTTTAGGGTTAGCTTTATGATTTGTGTACAAGCTATAACAGACAAAGAATAAACTGATTTAGCTTTGTCATAGTTTTGTTATTAGAGCTTAAATAGAGCTTAAAGGTGCCCGCCAAGGGACATCAAATGATTGAGAATATTTGAATGTCGATCTTGGTAGGTGTATGAGATCATCTATTGGATATATAGAATGATATGATATTGTCACGTGACGAATGGCAATCTTTTCCGTTGTAAAACGCAAACCATCAATTCGTCTTACGGACACCTTAGTTTGTAATTACCCACTGACCCCTCACCCTTTCAGTTTTCCTTTCAGATGGTTATCGCGAGGAAATGGCCGTTTTCCGTCCACAAAGCGTCCATTAAGGGACAATACAAATGGGGCTAGTTCTGTTTCGAAGAATGTTTTAACTTTTTTTGTGTAGTTTCGAAAATATCTTTATTTGGCTTTGACGTTTAGATTTACGTTTGGCCGGCTGATGTTTATTTTAATACACAATTTTAGTTCTTAGTAACTGGAACAAATGTGAAAAGTGCGATTTATTTTTACAACCCCTTGAATGTTACTATAAAGAAATAGATCACTAACGACTATATTGTAACAATGAAATTATTTTAATTTTATAATGTCAAAATTAAAATAATATAATAACCTTGAAAAAAATATTATTATTTTGTACTTTATGAAAGTATCGGACTCCGTAAGTTTAATGAGCTGTATTGGTTAACTAAATTTTTAAGATGCAAATTTTGAGGTAAAACTAATAACCTATTTACTCTATTGCGGTTGACTTGGTATATTTATCTTCCTGTACCAGGAAAATATTGTTCAGAACAATCAACCTACAAAACCCACAATGTAAGTGTGAACTAATCTTATCAAAGCTTTTACCAAGTTCTCATATCGGCAGATAAGAGTGGCTTGAGATACGAAAGCTGTAATATTGCCAATGTATATATTGAAGTGGTTGGTACACAGGGACACGTGCTTGTTTTTATTATCTACATATACAATTTAAAACGTATTTTTATAATTAATATTTAAATAACGAGTTTTTTTCGTGATTAAAGAATATATCTACCTAACAATAGCTGTATAATTAAGGAATTTAATTTATACCAAAATATAGGTTAAAAAAAAATTTATCTTTGTATTTAGGATTGTAAGTTAAGATATTACGAGTATATCGAAACTAGATATAATAAAACAATTGTTTTCTAAATAATACCTTTTGTACACATGTTCGATAGCTTTCTAATAAAAATTATTTAATTACTTGTAATGAAAAATTTTAATGATTGTTAATTTTTGGTGCATTAGTAAAAATGCACTAAATAAACGTATTATTGATTGAAATTTCGAATAAACCAACTTTTTTTAGTATCGAATATACATAGCATTAAATATTACCTAATAAAATGTATTTAAAACGTGTTTTTAGATTGTTGTTACTAAGAGAAGATTGATGATTTCCGATTAAGGTAAAGTCTCACGAAGCTAGCTATTATTTTTAACAATGCTTAGTTAAAAAATATATATAATATGTATTTGTATAATATACAATACATAAATTGGCTACGACGGCGACCAACGGCTAAGTCTAGCAATTCAAAGGGGCAATAGCGCCAGCATTTTGGGTACCATGCCCATAAGTGAACAGTTAGGCGGCTTACATTTATTGTAAATGTTAATTTTAGTTTGTAATTATTATTTCCTTAGAAAAATATTTTCGTTGGTTACATTAATATGTACAATGAAAAAAAAAAAACAATACATAATAATTATTGTTAGAGCTATTATCACCCGTATCAAGCGATTGATATCCTGTATCCCACTTAAGTGATAGCACAGGTTATATCGCAGAATAGGGAGATATACTAGAAGGGGAAGTGTACGTTATCATATAAGCACGGACTATACCAGGGTCTCTTATCATTGGTTTGATAACGTGAAAATTAGCCGAGTGTGGGCACCAAGAGTAAATCAATACTGTCGCTTACTTGCGACGATAATAATATAACTGGTATGAGTAACTATCACCAAGCCGCTGATTAAAATCGATCACTCGGTCCTACATATTTTTCGAAATATTTCGTTTTACAAATAAGCTTAAATAAAAGCATTCTATATCAGGAAGTTTTCTACTTTAAAAGTGGTGTATTTTATACAAGCTAGTTTTTGACTGCAATCTCATCTGGTTGTAAGTAATGATGTAGTCTAAAAGCCGATGAAGATGATGCAGTCTGGTAGCTAACTCGTTAGGGGTATGTAAGTTATAAGCTATACCCCTAATCGGGTTCTCAGCGACATCGTACCGGAACTTTAAAACAATCAATAGCTTGGTGGCATCTTTGTCGACAGGGTGGTATCTAGCTACGGCGCAAAACAAGACATAAAGGAGTAGATTAAATTCATAAATAATAGGTAAATTCTCTCATTGCCCCGGCCGGTACGAACCCGTGACCTCCCTAGTAAGACCACAGCGCTGCGCTATGGATAATGTCCTTTTATTTTTCATTTGTTCCTTTCAGGTATTATTAATTTTATTTGATTATCTATAGCACATTATAACAATCACTACTTTAGAGTGCGCGGAAGTCCCTAACTCATATTAAAGAAGCGTGGTGAATATAAGCTCTATGCCTCTCTCTTTCATTCGAGAGAGAACCTGAGCAATAAGACATTGATTGGCTTGATGATGAATTACTTATTCACCCAATTTATATTTAAAGTTACTTGCAAAATCTCAACTTCCTGAATTATTCGTAGAGAGAATTCTACAGTTCGTAGAAGCTCTACGCATCTGTTTAGTATTATAACGTATAATCAATCCGATATTCCATTTACGTAAATGCAAAATGCGAACCTAAGAATCAAGTATGAGACCAGAATTAGGTGAATAATTTATCCTCTTTGCGATAACTTCAGTCCTTTATCGCCTTCTAGTTACAAAATTAAAGGAAACAAGTTTGAAAACAGCTTACAAGTGTTTTGCAGTTACTATAATGCCTAGTTATTGCTTCATTCGTTATTCCGTTTTGCTGTTTTGCGTAATGCTTAGGTTCCGTTTTCTATAATAGTGTGTAGTTTCAAGACACTTGCAGCACTTATAAGGAAAAAAATTTGAAGTGTTAATGATATTTAATTTTAGTTACAATTTTATACGTGTTCTTCGATTTTTTCGTTCGAATAAAAAATTTAAAAATATTCTTACAAATGCTATTATAATTAAAAAATTAATTCATTATTCAAAGTTTTGTTTAAAAAATCAGTGCATGACAAACGTTTCTATCCAGCTACACTTGTTTGATGTCATCAATTAAACGGGGCGTAACCCTATCAAATTCGTTAATTAGGAAATAGTGAATTTAACAACCCCTCTATGGCATTGCGTGGGATAATCTAATATCAACAGTTTACTATTCTTAGTCAAATTCACGAGTCAAAACTATACGAGGCAATACTTAGAATCTTAAACATAATATTCGTTTTGCTCTATTAAAGAAAATGTATGTGATAAATATGAGAATTCATATAGAAACTGTCGCATAGTTAGATTTAAAAGCATAAATAAGATTACACTAACAAGATAATTTGAGGAGCTTAAGAAACGTTTACTCATACGATTGTCCTTAATAAAATCTTTACTGTTTTAATTGGATTGGCGGATAAGTAGATTATTTTTTTTATTTGTTTGTAGGTACTGCCGTATCATTAAATTTTAACTAGCGAACTCGTCATCCTTGCCATGGAACAAATATGTTTTTAAAATATAATTTCTGGAAATTTATTATTTATTTTGGTATACTATAAGTATTAGAAATCCTTGAAAAAAAACCTGAAAATTAGAAATACAATTCCTTATGACTCCAGCTATAAAATAAGAAACATAAAAGATCCATCAAAATTATCTGACTCCGACTGCACCGATTTTTGCAAAATTTGGCAATTTCTAACTGAAGACTGACGTAAAAAAAAAATTGATAGATTGAAAGAAACATAGACTTACCTAAAGTTTGAGAACCACTTGACGAGCTGCGCTGTGTTGTTTTTGTTGAACTTGATATCTGGGAAGTACATCTTGAGAACTGCGGAGCTCGGGTACCGTACCCAGAAGAACATCAGCTTAGCTTTGCGGAGATGCATCGGCGTCAGTGTTGCAGAGTACAGAGGAGTTAAAGGTCATATTGGTATTTTGAAAAGACACATTTAATAATAGATCACAAGCAAAATGTCATCATTAAATAGAACTAGTTCAAAAACACGAAAAAATTAAGAACTGTGTGAAGTGATAATAAATTACTAAAGCTGAAGCTTTATTGAAGTAAAAGTAAAAGAAAAAGAAATATTATTATAATTCTGTATTTGCAAAACGAGTCTTCCAGGGTTTAGTCCATAAAGTGAAAACTCTTGCTTGTCACTAATCCAAGGAATCGGGATTGAGAAAAAAGTTGCGTAAATCTGATTATATCCCGGTATTACGTACCTAGACTGATTGAAGCACCACAAGTTCTTAATCCATTTGCATCTAATCTTATAAAGTACCTTAGATAGCTATCTATATTGGCGTCGTTGGTTTTATTCTAATGCGGATCAGAAAATATATAGAGCAAATATAATTGAATGACGTAATTAATTTTGCATAAAAATCATAGCTTGTTGATAACTTGAGTATAAAAGCATTGTCTTTTGCTATGTAGCGGTCAAAGTGAACTTAATAATGCGATAACGAGTTATCGTATCTAGCTATAAGGCAACGTTTAATTAAGTTTACGGTTATTTCCTTCATGTATCTATAGAGTATCGCTAGACAAGTATAGTAAAGCGTAGAAACCGCAACACTTGTGGGGTTTCAAGAGTCGTATAATATCAAGTACTGGGTAGGAAGTAAGTAGGTGGGGCAGTCGTAAGGTTAAACATTACAGAAATAAGATATCTGTGGGCTGTTGTATGTACGGCTTGAGTTGTGAGAACTACTTGTATGATATAACGTAGGTATGAGTTTAGTACACGTGCATCTAATTAGTGTTTAAAAAGTACTTTCATTCGAAGTTAGCTACTCTATGCAAAGTTTACGTTGAACTCAAGGGAATTGAATTCCCTTGAAGCTCACATACATTTCGCATGTAGGTGATAAAGTAGCGTGGATTTAATTTGGATATTAAATATTTACTGTATCAGGATTTTTTTTGAAAAATATTCTATTTAAAAAGGATATAGTAGGCTGAACTCCATCGAAGGGCAGGTCGGTTGAGTTGCAGTCGGAGTGCGGGTCCTGCATGTCCATGTGGTGGGGGTGGTGCGGGCCCGCGGCGTGGTGTGGCACGTGTGGGTGGTGCGGCCGCAGGTAGTCCGGCGAGCCGTGGTGAGCCAGCAGCACTGGGTGCAACATCGCAGGTGCGTTTGGCAATGGCGGCGAGTCCCGTTCGGGAGCAGGCGGCGACCGCGCCAAGCCGCCACCGGCCCCGAAAAATGGCGAGTACGGCGAGAAAACTTGGCTCTCGTGTAACGAGGGGTTCGGTATCGCCACGCTTGTGGGCAGGTTCAATCCGCTCGGGAACGAACGTGGTGATGGCGATTCCGGAAACTTGCTTTCAGGGGAGTGTCCTACTCCCTCGCCCAAAATTCTGCTTACGGTACGTGGAGTGATCCGAGTGTCAGTCACCTTATGCCTTTTCTTTTTAGGCGTCATGACCAGGCTCAGGGGTTCACTGGGGTCGGGGTTCTGATCCCGGTCGAAATGTCCATTCATCGGGCCGAAGTGCGGTTGCAGTGGTTTTTGCGGCGCCTGGAACATGCCTGTGGGCGGCCGCATGTGAGCGCCGTGGCCGGGCCCGCCCGCCTCGTGGTGCAGCGGAAATGCCGCACCACCCGGCGCACGGGCACCATTCATGTGGTTCATAAACATCGGGTTATTTGTCATAAATGGGACGCCATTCGGCGCACCCGGGTGATGGACGGGTTGGTTACCTGACATTTGCCCGGAAGGTCGTTCGGGCACTTTTGGCGTCGTTGGCTGGTCAAGAAGTCGAGTTGCCCTCAGCAAATCCTTGTTGAATTGTTCGGCTGCAGCCGCTGCGGCTTCGGACTGCTTTCCCAATATACGACGCTGGTGAACGAACCGGGTGACAATTGAGTCAATCAGACTCGCCAGTGAAGCTGTGATCTCACTTTTAAGAACCTCGGCTAGTCCCTCTAGATCGGCTCCTGATACAGGGCCTACTGAACCAGAATTGCTCCTTAATGCATCTAAGCGTTCTGCTAATTCTGAAGACAGCGGAGGCTTAGGAGTTGGACCTAATTGTCTATGTTGAGGTGAATGCTGGTTAGATTGTAGCCTCTGCTGTTGATTGTTTTGTTGTTGTTCATTGGCTTCTTTCATCCTAGCTTCTTGTTCTAAAAATAGCTTTTGACTTACATTAAGGTACATGGCGGCAGCGTTATTTAAGTGTTGATGGGAGTGTGGTGGATGCATGTGTTCACCGGTTGGTAGATGGGGCATTAGAGGCAAGGTCCCGTTAAAACCAGGTGGAAGATGACTGTGGGCTGCAGAATGAGCTTGTTGAATTTTTGCAGTCATCATTTTGGTCATAACTTGTGATAATAAATTTGGCGCTACACTATTAGGTATCGAAGGTGGTACTTCTTTGACTGGCGAAGATGGCTCTGATTTAGGCACAGGTTCGTCATTTTGTTCTATTTCACTAGAGGCACCATCATTGTCTACCGTCTCCGAATCCTGACCCATTCTATTGCATAACTGCACATACTTTTCTTGCATTTCTGCAAGCTGCTCTTGCATAGTTCTTAATTGTGATTTTAAAGCATTTTTTTCTACTAACTTTTGTTGAATGGGCGGTCGCTCACCATCATCCTCTGATTCGTCTGAAATCGTTTGACCACTGCTGCCATGGCTAGTTCCATAACGCTCCGCTGCACCATCGTGTTGTTGTGGATGATACAGTTTCCGTTTCTTACAGCCGTTCACTTGTGGTTGTTGGGGAGCGGGACTAGCACGCATTGTCGACACTATATTTTCTACACGAGCACGTTTAACGTCCAGAGGTCGCGGCGAAGACCGTTGTGCGTCACTATCACGATCCTCAGGCTCCGATTTTGGAGCAAGAAGTGGTTCACTGGATGGAGGCGCAGGCGGCGGGGAGTTTCGGGAATCACCGGCACTGTCGAGATTCAACAGAGCCTCGTCGAGGTCGGGCCGGGAGTCACACGAAACAGGCCGCTCAGGCGACCTCTTTTCTTCTTTGGGTTCATCATTATTATTATTTGCGAGTACGTTGTTGTTGTCCGGGGATAATCTCATCAGCCCCTTTTTCTGGTTCTGAAGGATGTCGCGAAGCACGCGGTCGCGTAACATGTCGCCACCGGTGGCATCGTCGCTGGCATCCTCCTGCCTTGGCGCTCGGCCTAGTAATTCATTGAGCATCTCAGCCGGAGCGTAGCAGTGACTGAAGAGTCCGAAGTGCTGGCGGCCCTCGAAGATGGCGCCGTAAAGTCCGCCACTCATGTGTGCGGCGCGCGCGGGCGCGAGTCCGTTCGTCGCGAGAGTCGAATAAGAATTGCGCGGCTCACCGGCGTCCACGCGCTGTCTGACGCGTTTCTGTTTCTTCAGTAGTTTATCCGAGTAGGGCGCGTGTGAGTCGGCCTCCTCCTCCGATGACATCATAGGCGAGGCGGGCCCCAATTGGCCGGACGGGCGGCGGGCAGGGCCCCACCGCGCTACTCGAGGCGCATCGCCCGGTCTGGAACAGAGAGGGGATCGATCAGCACACCTGCTCGTGCGACGCGGCGTGCGGCGTGCATCTAGCGCCCAGCGCCTTGCACGTCGCACGACGAGCATTACCTCGCTTCTTTATGGCATGCACTTATGACTAACACGCGATGTTATATTACCTACAGCAACTTTCCAAAAGGGAGCAATATAGGTTTATATTTATTACATTGATATTACGTAAAATCGACGACGATTATAAAATAAATTAATATTATTTTCTAATAAGTTCAATCTTTAGTAATTTCACTAATTAATATTATAAAATTACCTATGGAATAGGAGAGATACTCGAATATGGATGTATTTTCGTGCTTGGTACAATTGAGATGGTTATCAAGAAATCGATAAGTAATTGATAGGTACGCCTCGCGTACGCGATACTTGCAGGTAGCGTTACGTAGGCACCCAGTATAAATGTACTCGCATTTTGTGTAATGTAATGTAATGTAAAGTAAAAACCTTGGTAATATTATAAAGAAGTAGTTATTTCTTAAAGAACTTTAAAGAACTTTTAATATAATGGGCAAGAAAAATGATTCAACCAAAAACATCGTTTAGGTATTCAGGCATTCGATTACCTACAAGTCATTAACTGTAAAAAAAAAACTAGTTAAATTAAAGTGTCGCAATCACTCTTCTTTCTAATCCTGCCCTGTCTGTATGTAAACAATAAACATACAATGTATTTATTATAATGTAATGTAACCGTAAGTATGTCAGAATAGAATAGGTATTTTGAAAGGCAGTTACGGCAACAGCATGTGAAAATATGTGCTGCAAACATAACAAAAGGCCGAGCGTATGTATCAACCGCATTAATTTCTTTTGGAGCGTGACTCCGTATTCATGGAGGACAATGAATCTAAAAATGTCAGAAATAATTCTGTGAGACATGCGGCGTTAACACGACTCCATTAAAACACGGCACGTCATCGTTTCAGTTTATGATATACCTCTTTCAGGTGTAAACAGGAAACAAAGCTTTTTTTCGCAAAAGTTTCAAATTTTGGTACCTACTAGTTCACTCACTAATAAGAAAATAATTAATCGATTACGGGGAAGATTAGAAGTCTAATTAGAATAATAAATGCATTTAATTTTTCTGTTTTTACTTACTGAAAGTTATAGCAAAGATAAGTTTATAAAAATATCAAAATGATAAGATAATAGGGATTTTTACCAATTGTGTTCAGCAACTTCGCCTTGGTAGATATTATTTACACGAACAATCATATTCTACCAACGCCTTCAGTAGGTACCTACCGGTATTGGATTGTGATTCCGGCTCCAATGTCCTGAGACTGTTAGCGTCTTTCAGTCCTTTGAGCTAAGTGCCCCGGGATATTTCAGTTTTAAGCGACCGGCTAAACTGATCTTAGTATTTCTGATTTAATCACAAAGAGATCAAACACAGTATCTAGATAATCAGTAGTTTTATTTCTACGAGCTGTTTTTGATTTTTGACGTCTTGTCGCCGTAATTTAAGGCTGGCAACACGCACACTTTGAAAGCTAGAAAGAGTCGTATTAACTAACTCACTAAGTCCTAATACCTAACTGTACTTTTAATAAGTAATAAAAAAAAACGAAAAACATTCAATATCAATCCACGCACTTATCCGTGTTATTTAAAAACATATCTAATTCCGGTTTCCGTTATTCAGCTTTCATACCTAATTTTATTATTCAGTTTTTAATTCATAAAATGCCATAAGAATTTTGTGAGTTAATTCATAACCATCCTATTATTTCTTTGCCTACAAAATTCCTGTCTATTTTGTTGACTTTTCTGCTGCTTATTTAATGAAAGCTGTGTGTTTTTTCGTGCAGAATTTTAAGGTAAGTGGTTTATATGCCGGCGTACCTACATACACAACGTGAATTCACTCTTAAGACTGCTAACGTAATGATTTTATTTTTATGCTAATTATAAACGTAACGCTCGATGCGTTTATTTTCCCATAGGCACTACTCAATAAAAATCGTATTCACAGAATGAAAAGAAAAATATATTTATTTTATTCCGTGAACTAGTAATTACCCGTGAATTCGTCTGCGTACAATTACTGACCTCGCATTCCATTTTGTTTTAAATGGTCAACATCCTCGTCATACATAATTAAAAGTCAAAAGATATCGCTTCGGTAAAAAGTGGTTCAGATTACCTAATCCTTGCAGTCCTACAAACCTCTATATTTATTTATCTGTGAAAGTCTAGTCATAATCCGTTAAGCCATACCGAAGGTACGATCAAAAAAGTGGTAGTCAAAACATTTAAAACGTTTATTTGGAACAAAATATCCTTCTAAATCCTAACTGATATTATAAAAGTATGTACTTTTTATCCCAGGCAAACATTAGGTTCCTAGGGGATTTGTAAAAAGCTGTAATAAACGCGGCGAAGCATGCGGGCAACTGTTAGTTATGAAAATAAGTATACTTCAAATCCTTTTTTTTTAATTTATTGGCTTAGCGAAGCGATGACTTACGGTTTATTTGGGTGCAATTTTAACATGTCCGTCCGTCTGTCAGAGCTCTTTTTAATAAAGAAAAGTATCCATCCATCGTTTATGATTGTTAAGTTAGTATACGATTAGCATACTTGCAATCGTGGTTACGTTTTTAGTATCGAAACACTAATTATAACGACAAATTAAAAAGGACCTAATAATTCAAATAATAGGGTTGTAAATGCTCTACTAATAATAGATTTTTGTTTAACATTCCGCCAAATCTGCGGCTATCCGCGCTATCTGTAGAGGTGTGGAAGAATTTGAGCTTTATAACTAGTTAGGTAAGTTCCATTTACTTTGTCGTTTCGATACTCGAGAACTATTCAACTATTTCGAGTGTACAAAATCTATACTAGGGTAAGGATAATTGGAAAGAAAATAAGTGTACCTAAATAAATTATTTTTTACTAGCTGTTGCCCGCGACTTCGTATTCAGTATCGCTAAGCCTTAAAAGCGGGGTTTGCTGCTGTCCGCCGAGGAGTTCTAAAGTTTAGGTAAAATTAAATACATATTATAACCTCTATAGTAACAAAATGCTTAGCGACAGAAATAAGCATGGTGGTCGTACTTTCCCGGACGAACTGTCACTAAAAGCTTAACTACAAGTAGGTGGTCTTGTGAGATAAATTGCACATCCGTCTTTATTTTCCGATTTTGCAGTAGATTTCGGCACCGCACGTACATTGGAGCCGAGTATCCACCGCGTCTCTAGCAACATCCGGCTATTTGCGAACAATGAGATGCTATCAATAGCGGATGACTTCCGATGATGGCTTACGACCGCCGTCACGGTGGCTGCGTCTTGCGGATACCGGCAATTGAACACCTTTGAACTACAGTACCTAAATATTAACCGCGGACTAATATACCCCTTGCCCTTCCAGCGTAGCGTCCAGATTGTGCTACAATTAAGTCATCATCTTTATTACACACACACACACACACACACACACACACACACACACACACACACACACACACACACACACACACACACACACACACACCCACGTGCTTTTTTTATAACTTTCTTATAACTGATCTCAGAATGCATCTTTATTATTTTGTTAAAAATAAGTAATACTTATTCAAATGCAATAAAGTCGATGAGAACACATAACACAGCAAGTGCAATGAATCTAAATTGTAAGGACCGGCCTAGAACAGACTCCGGCCACCACCATCATATCGGGGAAAAGAAACGAACAAATTTAAAACCACTACTCTCCCATTGGATTTGTGATTTGACCCAACACGCTTTAACCGAAGATATTTCGATTGCATTAAACTCAAAACCCATTGAACACAAATAATTATGAGATTAGCATTTTAATTTTAAGTTTAAGTAAAGTTTATTTAAAACAAGATTATATTATTTATAACAACATTTTGCAGCAGTTTTACACTCGTAGAAGTTTCTTTATGGAGATGACATTTTGACATTGGCTAAAGAAATTGTCAATACAATATTTCCCGTGTTAATTATAAATGATTGAATAATAGGTCACCTGTTAATATAACATTTGTACGAGTGTTTTGTGATTCGTCACAGATAATAACGAAAACTGAACAATAGTGTTACAGTCAAGGTCCCACCCCTCGTTGAATATTAAAAAAAGTTGTGTATCGTAATGCCACCGAGCGCACGGAACAATTTCGATAATTACCGACATGAATAAACAATGTACTGTCAAACTGTGACCAGGATAGCCTGCGACTCTGCATGGCTGTTTTAGGCCACACGACTTTATACCTCACGTTTAACGTTAATAATCGATAAAGTTATTAACATCCTCGTGGCATCGTAGCTCCTAAATGAACTGACTGGATTTAATGCAGTTCTTTCTGTTTAAAAGGTGCCGTTTTTAAAATGGCTCTTTGCTATAATGAATGAATGATCATTTATTGCGATATTTGACAGGTCCAATTGATTTCAAATGTAGTGTAGGTATTGTCAATTCACTTGTATTTTCAGGATGTATATGATGTTTCAGTAATTTACAGCATGATATAGCTTATTTGGGATCATAAGAATGGTATCAATAATAGGTAAACGTAGATCGAAGGCCCATGATGGAGAAAAAGAGTTAAAAACGTCAGCTCTTTTTCTATATGTTTATATGTTTGTGGGTCATTTATATTTTTAATTTATTATTAGGTATTATTTAATACTAGTGGTGCGATGAAGTCCACTTAATACTTTTTCAAGTTGACTGCAAATAAAACTAGGTAAATTATGTAGCCTTATGCGTACCTGTGTTTCCAAACGCACTTAGCCGGTTGTTAAAGCTTTTCTTTCAAAGGAAATTAAGGACATATGTCGTATTATATAAATGTTCGTACGCTAACTGTGCAGGCATGTGCTCCCGACACGACCTGTTGATTTTCCATATTGCACTGACAGACCCTCAGGGGTGTACAACCCTAGTTGTTGAGAAAATGTCGATAATTTTAAGTGGTTTGTAAATACATAACTTTTTGTGTCTATACGAATTCAGTTCTTTATTATGTACCCCTATTTTTAAATTTAAATATTAACAAATATTCATAATTTAGCTACTAGGAGAAATATTCAGAAAAAAACTATGGCGTCCCAAATTTCACATAGGTATGGGCATGGTGCCCAAACCGCTGTAGCCTTATTGTATGGCTAAATACAAATAGTTATAATTTTCATCGTATCCATCACCTACCTTATTAATTTCCCACTGGTAAACTAATACGGACAATGTCGATTTAGGGTACTAGTACAGTAATTTAGATCCACGTCGCTTCTTGAACGATTTGTGATATCGAAACGATTAATGTTTCAAAGTCGTAACGTTACAGTTTCGTCACATGCAAAACTACTGTTAAAGGTGTCTTACCTTTAACAGTATTTCGCATGTACTCTATGTTAACAATATATTTTACGATTTAGTTTTTTTTTTTTTAATCCCGTTGGAACTGAAAAGTCGTCTACAGGATGACAGCATAAGATATATATGAAATATGAAACAAACAGGGGCACTTGCGTATTTATGATAACAGTTTTTGAATAAACTGTTTCTTTTTTATAATTATCGACAAATCCCATCCCTATTTCAACCCTTGTTCAATTTGGCGTGACCCTACATCTAATTTTTACGGAAATGTTTCTTTTCCGCCTGTAGACTATTCCCATGGCTAGAATTGTAATATTAAGTAGGAAGGTATTTCAAGTTCGTGTTACTGTTTTGTTTATAAATTAATTTCTATAGAGAAAAAAAAACCCAAAAACTAAAACCTAAAATCTAGAAGGTAAAGACTAATTAAGGACAACATTAATAATCAATGCCAAGTTCTCTAAAATGAAAGATTCCCTTAGTAAAGGAAAAAAGATTTTCCTTAAAATTTAATGGTCTAAGGAAAATTAAATAATTTTGTACCTATTTACAAACTTTGTGAGATATTAATTAACAACATTTTAATACGCAATTGTTAAGGATATTTAAATCAGGACTTTGTAATTTACCCAAGAATTGAAGTACTAATAATTGTTGTATTTCCTTCCAAATTATGAATGTTCAAAGTCAAGTTAAAAATCAAGTCTTTGAAAATTCATAATTTGGAAGGAGATAAGCACTTTTGATGCGTACTTTACAACAGAATTACACGGTAGTGAGATGATGGCGATAACCATATTCGTAAACTAAAACTAAAGCTAAGAGGGTTCCAAACGCGTCCTGGTCTAAGAAGAAGCCCACAACCAACTTAGCCGGGTGTTTTTTTTGTTATCACCATATCACATTGTCATTTAAAATTATTAGAAGAGCAACCTGGTTAGAGCAATCATTCACAACCAAGCTTTTTTATCGATTACGTAGTCCTTTATACTATAATAGCTTACGCTAGACTTATAGCTTACGTTTAAAACAAACTTTGAACTTTTTAAGAGACATCTCAAGTTTATATCTGCTATCCATACTTATATGAAAAATGCGATAGTGAGTCTGCTTGTGGCTTTAAATGTTATATAATAGTTCGGTTTAACAACTTTACACTTATCAGTGACATCTGTAGCTTGCATCCTGGAAATCAGTAGAGGATACTTTTAATTCCGTAAAAGCACCCGCAAAAGTTTCATGTGGGATTAAAAATAATAGCATTCGTTGCCTGTAATAGTAGTGATAGCTCGACTTCAAAGCTAAACCGATCCTAGCGAAGTTTGGCGTTAAGACAACGTGCTTGTTTTAGATACGCTAATACGAGTAGGATACTTTAAATCCTTGGTTATCACAAACGATTCCCGCGGGATTCAGGTAAAACTGAAACAAACGCGGACGAAGTCGCAAGCAGCACCTAGTTTATTATAACAACTAGATCAACAGTCGTCTTCGCCCGCGTGTACCTACTGATATATTATAAATGCAAAAGTTTCTTCGTCAAAAGAAGTTCAGATCAATTAGTTAGGTAGGTATCAGCCATATAAGCATGGTCATAACAGAATTGCGCTTTTTATCTTAGAGTGTCATATACTTTTTATACTCTTTATTTGCACACAAATAAAAATACCGAAGGAGAATAAAAGAAAACACAGACAGGAGAAGTATACAAAAGGCGGCCTTATCGCTTTGTAGTGACTTTATATATCTTTGTTATATAAAGTCTATGACACTCTATGACTCATAAACTATTCCTTTATATCACGTCAATCCGTACCTCTTCTGTTGGGTGATAAACCAAGAAAGGTGTCAAAATAGTGTTATGTAGTGTAGTGGTATGCAGCTGATGTTCAAACAGTCATTGAACTTATAATGATCTAATCGCGCTATAAAATAATAAGACTATGATGGTATCGCGTGGCATATGGCACCGTACGGTAATTTCTACCCCAGGACAGTATAGGAATGCGTGGGAACACTTTCCACCCTCGCAATTACCTTCGCATTTATTTATTGTTCTTTACTGGTGACTTATGGTCAGTTGGACCATATGGCCGCATTTGGAGGGTCGGTAATAAGACAATTGTACACAGGTGTGTGATATTCGCAGTTCGGTAAATATAATGGCTACAGGAAGGGGTTGTATTTGTTGGGAGTTCGTTTCATGTGAAAGCGATGGTGTTAATTTATTGGTTTTAATTTTGGTATTATTGTTCTTAT
This sequence comes from Pararge aegeria, assembly GCF_905163445.1. Classification (NCBI taxonomy): domain Eukaryota; kingdom Metazoa; phylum Arthropoda; class Insecta; order Lepidoptera; family Nymphalidae; genus Pararge; species Pararge aegeria. The sequence continues at coordinate 6,848,231 of NC_053198.1, forward strand.
AAGCTCAAACTGAAATTAAAACTGTTAACTTCTTTATTCATAAAGGTTTATTAATACATACGTACATAGGTAAAAAACTCGATTACTCGAAATTTCTCGAAAATTCTCGATTACTAAACTCGATTACTCGTAATTTCTTCCAGCTGCTTTATATAATTATTTTTCAATCAACTCGTCGTAAAAAAATGTACATGGCATATTTAAGTTAAACCTTAGGGGTACTTAAAAATCATGTATTAGAAAATTGTAGTTCTTCTTAAATCCTAAAGAAATCCCCGCGATTGGATATCTTTATCTGTTACAGTTGATTCAAGGTAGCCAAAAACGTTATCTGCGACGCTATTTACTTTTATTGAGTATAAATCCTGATCCATATAAACATGATGGTACTCATTTAATTAGTAGGCATTTAATGTAGATAATATGTGATGATACGGATCGATTTTGGGGTCCCAAGGTGCTGGAATAGCTGAACTGGTAAGCGCAGCGTTGGTCGACCACAAAGTCAACAGACGACATCAAGCCGAGAAAAAACCGTGGTATTGAGAACTCCCTACTAAAGACCTATGTCCAGATTGGATGTCTATCGGTTGACATGATGATGATGATGAATAATTGTCCTTAACAGTAGATTATTCTCATAAAAACTTTAAAATAAATCACGGACCCGAATCATTCGGCCGCGTATTTTCGTATCGCGATAAAAAGTCAGTATTGTATAAAAGAAAGTACCATAATCAAAGGCACTAAATTGAATCATTTTTTCAAATTCAGACCCGTGCAAAACCGGGGCTCGTCGCTAGTCCATATATATAATTCAACGTTCGCGCATTGAAAATTTAAAAGGTTTCCGATCTTATGATAACGTGCATTAAAAGTAAAACATGCATGTCGTCGCCGTCGCGTGATGCCCGCCATTCTCAACATTTTATAATATCCAGTAATTATATAAAGACATGTCCTTAAAAACTATTTTAATAATTTGTTTTCAAAGCATTAATTGGCATTCTTGTGGTAAATTATATGAGTTATTTTATCGAAGTTTTCCAATTTAATCCGTTAAATTATGTTATAACTCTTACTATTTATTGTATTTACGTAATATCATATATTTAGGCAAATTTTCCTCTTGTAAATATTATTTAGGTATCTATGATTGTATGTTTATTTTCCTTATTAAAAAAGTAATTAAGTTGCATCAGACAGAAATGGGTAGGTCTTGAGAAAAACAAACCGGCGCTTGACTGTGATCACACCTCCTGGTTTTGAAATTACAGATTACATTTTCATTCGGGATCACTGTGGCTTAAATATATTATAAAGTGTTGATGCATTAAAACAGAAAATAATCGAAATCAATTTCTTGTTTGTGTGTGTAGAATTTTGGAATACAATAATTAAATGCGTTATGGAATTTCCGATATATTTTGTTCACTTGCCAAACACACCTTACAAAGGATAAGGTTAAATATTTCTCAATAATACCTACATTTTAGGAATAGGAAAAATGCATGCGTAAAAACATTAATAACAAATAAGGTTTTTCCTTATACTTATTTATAAAACATTGATCAATGGACAAAAATAAACACTTGCCTGGCTAAGATGCCATTTCGTCCGACAACATGCCGTGTATGGGTCCATTGGGTTTAAAATATAATAAATTATAATAATTTATTACAGTAATTTAATTTTAATTGTAAACCAAAAATTTGGTCTTTATAAAAAAGTAGATATAAACAATAGATTCGGGCATAAATCAGTGACATCAGCATATCACCTTAGAAAAGTGCAGAAAACCTGAGTATATGCTTTTATAACGTGACACCGAAGGGAATGTTAGATTTAACTTTACATAAGTTTAACTTAAGTATATTAATACACATTTAATGCATCGAGGTTACTATACTATAGATGAATTTCTTAATGACACGGTTGCTTGGAAGCAAGCTGCTCCCCTTTCATCTCACACAGGATAGAACAATGATTTTTAATTTGTAAAATGAATTTCGAAAAGAGCATCTGCTGAGTTTCGGTAGGAGTCTCGGTAGAATCTGCCTTCCAAACCGGTGGTAGAGTCACTTATAAACAGACATACTTGACGTTTAAAAAGTGCTTATATTAGACCTAATTGGAATAAATGCATTTTGAATTTTTTTGAATTTATTTGTCACACCTCTAACAGGTTAGCCCGTTACTATCAAAGACTGCATCATCTCCTACCACTAGGTGAGATAGCAGTCGAGGGTTAAAAAACTAATTAACGCGACGATTCGAAAAAGCCTGTAAAGTCTTGGTAATAATCGATTTGTGTATTTTTTATTTGAATTGACGAATTATAAGATACCTAGTGATACGTTACTATCACAGTCAATAGCGATATTTAAAGATAGTAAAAAAGAATGATTGTGTCCAGTAAAGGGTGAAGCGGCAATCAGTATGCATAAGTTATGATTTGGATGGCGTGTCTCCTACGCCATTATGGCCTTCTATGAAAAAGGACATTTCCCTTATCGGCGGGTATCACGAAAATAAAAACTAGCGATAAGATCGAAGCGTGTGGCGACTTTAATCGATATCGATAAATGCAATTGTCTAGTGTGGTACGACACTCGCGATGGAAATTATTTTATTACTTGGTTATTTGTTTTCGTGCTAGATAACTATTTATTAATATGAATTTTAATAAAAAAAAAATATTTGAACGGCTCCGATTAGATATTTATTTTATTGCTCTATAAAAACTTGCTCTTACGATGATAATACTGGGATTGTATTATTTTACTAAAGAGTTTTATCTGCACTTGTAGGAAATATAAAATTTCAATTTTAATTTCAATGGATATAAAAAAATCTTTTGAGACTGTGATTTTCGTGTGATTAATGTGAAAACTGATGAAACAAAACACGTGAGGAGTTGTGACTTAAATAGTTTCAGTTTGAAAGGTATTTTTTTATAATTTCTAGAATCATAATACCATACCAGACTGATGCTTCACAGATCTTCCGAAATTCTGATATTGACTTTACTATCTAATTAAATTAACTTACCATAGTTGTTTATGGCAAAGTAGTCATCTCCAAAGGATGCTTGGGTGCCGGAGCGAATCGTTCGTAGCGAGTACATTTTGAAGATCTGTGTGTTGTGGTGGTGGTGTATTCAGATTGCAGAAATTGTTGCAATTAAAGCTGAATACTTATTGAACTCTGATTTAGATGAAAACTACTTGACAAAGGAAACATTTCTATCATGTATTATCTTCCCAAGTTGAAATAACGCGAATTTCATTATAAAAAGCCACTTACGTTATACGCAATATCAGGGATATGTCATCAAAAAAGTAACAGGACGTATAAAAGATGGCACGGTATAAAAATTTATCGACACCCGCACACCCCAACGCTGCATGGAAGACAGGCACTTATTAGTCATTATCTACCAGCAGTATCGCGGTGACATATGGCCAATATTGCACGGCCATATCTCCGATGCGAGAGACACGCCACCTAGGGCCTTAATTAGTCTTTGTTTTCATGTAATTCTTTAGTTACTTAATAGGTTGGGGAAAAAGTCTTTTCGCATTACAGTATGTATGAACTTGTAATTAAATCTCTTTGGCTAAACTATTTGTATCTGGCTGGTTTTGGTATCATTAAAAGTTTAAATTTTAAAGAAGATAATTCCAAATCAATCTAGTGCACCGTCTGTAACACAAACTTGGTTTAAGCGTTTTCAATCCAGATATTTTGATGTCAAAGATGCACGTCGCCCTTTTACGGATAAAATGGATGCCATTTTTGAAAAAGTGGAGCAAGATCGGCATGTTAGCAGTTGCAACGTAGCTGAAGAACTTAGAATTAACCACAAAACAGATTTATTTATTTTCCAAAAAAACCTATGTGAATATTTATTTTCTAACTTAACTTACTTTACTTAATATATAAGTAGAACGGGGATATCGTAATTACAATTTTATTTATCGCTCCGGTTTTGGCAGTCACTTGGTACAAAATACGCCCACTCAGTATTTCTATACGCACGCTAATTTTTCGCAACTATAATTAAATACGGGTCCGTGGGCTTACTTAACTTATTACCTACATATTAGAACTCAAGGTGCTATCCTAGGACTCCTTATCCTTAGGGAGTAGTAAAACGCCAAATTTTTTGGTTTGGCCTGCTAGTGAGCAGTCATTGACAGAGAGTCCCATTACCTTTAGTAACTTCATCCGACTAAAACCTATTATAAGTGTTAGATGTTAGCAAGGATTGATTAAACTTAATAAGGGTATAATATTAAGAATCTTTATTCTTAGAAATAGTACTTCTTTGACAATAAGTAAAAAAGGGACCTAAAAATAAGGATATTAATTTAAGTTCGCAAACGTTCTTTGGCAACTGCAAAGGGCAATACTAAGAGCACAATAGAAGATAATCAGAGCCTTATCTATTGTACTACTTATGAGAGAAATAAGAATATTTAAGCATCTTTTTGGATATTGTTTGCCTCCCACAAGAGGTTCTTTGGTACGAAAAATTCTTTTTGTTGGTAACAGATTATACAAAGAGGTAAAGAGAGCTATGAAATAATTAAACTGGTATAAAGCAAATACTTGTTTCGGAGTTTTGTTCTATTTCGATTTATGGTTTAGCTAAGCAAAGCTATATGGAATTTTATTGTAAAAAGTAACCAGTTTTATGTTATACATATATATATACAAGAGGTAAATTGGAAGGGGGAACAAAACTGATGAAAAGTATCGGTAATGCCCGATTTAGAAAAATGACTATGATAATAAGACATTATAATTTTTATTAAGGTTATAATTTTTATTCTCATTTGGAAAGTTAAATATATAACTTTCCAAATGAGAATAAAAATTATAACCGCTAATTAAATCTAATGATTAGTAATTGCATTAACACGTGTATGTGTGTGCGTATAAATGTGTGTGTGAATTATTGTTTTAATCCAAGACCATATGCTTTTATTGTTGCCATAATAATCAGTCACCCCATTTGATCTTTAATATGGATACAGATCATACAGGTTGTCATTTCGTTGTTCTTCCGACAATTTTGTACTTTTCTCTGAAATAATTTATCTTAGGTTAAATCTGATAAAATGCATATTGTTCAATAATGAGGAATAAAAAGTAAAGCTGAGCAGTCGATGAATTATTTTATTCGTTTTCGATATAAACAGGAAGTCGTATTACGAGTGAGGAATTTATATGAGGCCTACACTGACCTAGAGTGACAAGTGTTTTGAAGAGGTTTTGGTTGAATCTAACGCATCGAACTGGTGCTTGGTACAGCGGTTCCATGAAATGAATGCATACGCGATCGTGTTTGATAAGGCATTAATTATTCACGATAGGTATGAGTAATGGTGGACAAAGTTGCGAAACGATGCCTCCTTATCGCACAGGCCGGCCTGTCCTGAACAGAAAACCGATAAACATATCACGTTGTATTGAATACCGCCCAAGTCACGAGTGGGGACGAGTGTTGGGCAGTTTTTATATTTATTTATAGATGCAATAACCAACAGAGGCCCGAGAGTTCATCAGCAGTAAAAATAAACTATTGGTAAAAGCTACAGCAAGTCGCTGCCAATACTATGATTTTTGTTTCAAATTTTTTATTTTACTGAACTGGTTTCGTCAAAAATTAAAGATATAATAGTAGTAGAGTGATATTTTTTTATTTTGGATCTCAGTATATCAATATAGTCCAGTAGCCCAGTGGGTTGGACTTCGCATTCACATCCCAGCACGCACCTCTAACTTTTTTAAATTATGTTCTTTTTAAGCAATTAAAATATCACTTGCTTTAACTGTGAAAGAAAACATTGTAAGGAAACATGCATGCCTGAGAGTTCTCCATAATGTTCTCAGTGTGTGTGGTGTCCACCAATCCGCAGAGGGCTACGCATTCTGGCAGGAGATCCGTGCCCTGTAGTAGGCTGATAATGGGTTGATACGATGATGATGATGACATTCATAGTTTACTATGCAACAAGTTTTCCATTTAGGATTACAACGTGTAAATGAAAACCTAAATAAGACTTCACAGGCTTTAGAAGTCCAATATGTATTGTATCTGAGACTCATCTTTGAATCCAAAAACCTAATAGTTTTTTAGTAAAAAACTGAAAAAAATCAGATATAGCCCTAACAACATATACAAAATTAAAATCATGTGATTCCTGTCCTTGAGGTACGCGTCGCGTAGCGTAGGTACTATGCGCGTGTCGGTCTTTTATCTTCAATAGGGTTGTCATAAGTAAACACTTAGAATTTTTTGAATTCGTTTGAATAGAAAAATAAATATGCTTATTTTGATTTAATATTTTGACAGGGTGATTCCTTATGAAATATACTTATGCATCCTTCAATATTTCGTAATTCTGTTACACGTTTTACACGTGATACGATACGTTCACGAGCAGCATAGAGGACCAAAGCTCTTCGAAGCTGTACTCAGCATTGAGACGCTTATAGGTTGAGTTGATGATATAAAAAAAAATATGTCCGGTAGGCGGTTAGCTCTTACAAGTTACAAGCCATAGACCTACAATATCACCATTGAAATCACGATATCGACTCGTTTCAATCAGTCGTACCTACATTTTTGCTTTAAGGTGTGCCAAATCGGCACGTTGTATTTCGCCAAAGTCACGTATACTTTGGAAGATCCACAAAGGTTGTCAAAAAATAAACATTATATAAATATAGCACTATACTTTTAATTTTCCTTCAGTCATTGTGGTAGATACATTAAGCATAAAAATGAGTTTATTATATCAACTAAACAATGTTGTTCTTTTAAAATGATATGATGATGATGGAAATTTCAAGAGGGGGGCGGGTAAATATAACAACTTACTACTTATCCAAACCTACAGCACGTCGAGTTTACAGTCTTTTACCGATAAAAATCTATAAAATTATTATTTTTTATGCCGCAATGTAACATTTAGTTTAGACGACTTTGCAGTTACAGATAAAAATCACTAAGTTTGAAGAGGCGATCGTTAATGCATATTTTAAATATGACTTATCTATTCAACTTAGTGTGAAGGTAGTAGATACGGAAATACTTGAAGTTCAGCGGGTGATATTTTAATCGACGACCTTTCGGATTTTAATCGTTAAAAATCGCTAAACCGTTGAACTATGTTTTATTTCGTTCATTTGTTTTTAGCGCTCTTTGAGAAAATCTATTAAAAGCATACCTAAATTATTATCTGGCCTGAAACTTAACCAATTAATATAAATAAATAAAATTTATTTACGCACGACTAATTAAACATGTAATAAAACAATTGTAAAAGCAGTAGCTATTTGATAATGTAATGAGTACCAATTCAAAGTATTACTTACTTAAATTATAAATAATTCCTATGTGATAGTTTCGCTTTCATTTGGTTTAGAAATGGTAATTGACGGCCAAGTGGCGCAGTGGGCAGCGACCCAGCTTTCTGAGTCCAAGGTCGTGGGTTCGATTCCCACAACTGGAAAATGTTTGTGTGATGAACATGAATGTTTTTCAGTGCTGGGTGTTTATCTGTATATTATCAATATTTATGTGTATTATATTCATAAAAAATATTCATCAGCTATCTTAGTTCCCATAACACAAGCTACGCTTACTTTGGGGCTAGATGGCGATGTGTGTTTTGTCGTAGTATATTTATTTTATTTATTATTTATTTAAATCGGTCCAGTACTTCCGGAGCCTATTGTGTACAAACAAACAAAAAAATCATTCCTGGTTTATAATATTTGTATAGATATGAAATAAAGAATCAAATAATTTGTTTCGACCAATTCGATAAGAGAGAATAATGAATTACGTTTCTACGATTCTATGATTATAAATAAACGTTGATTAATTTGATAGATTTTTTTTTTTAATTTCCTTTGGTACTTAGAAAAAAAAATTGTCCACTGACCGACCAAACACAAACGCTTATGGCATAGACTAAAGTTCGATAAAGTAACTGAGCATACATCTGGTTGGTGTCTTATCAAAAACAGAAACAGTGTTATTGTATTTTGAAGGAAAACAAAGCTTTATCTCAATTACATTATTAGTATTTCCGGTCTCAAGTTTTTACACTCATTAGGGGGTTACAGCATAATTTTACGGGTTTAAGTCGAAGAACGACATTTTTTTTCCGTTTCCTTCCGATAACAAATAATCGTCTGCTGTTTTTTTAATTCCTTATAATTGTTACTAGCGGCCGAGTAGGTATTCGTAGGCCAGAGGACGCGGGCATGGGTATGTATGTACGTTTCGTATGATTCTAATCGAAGATCTGTTTGGAATACCGATACTCTGTAACTTACGTCAGAGTTAAACAGAATTTATAAATAAATAGTAGTAGAACTTTTTGTAACAGAGCTCGTCAGGGGAACTATCACTACCGCGCTTATTTCTGCCGATACCTAATCAATGTGCTGTGTTCCAGTCAGAAGACTGGAACACAGCACTGGGCTGTGGCCGGTGTAAATACAGACACATGAGGCTTAAGGTAGATGGTCACAGTCTGCCATGTTGCATGTACCTTGAATGCCCTGCGAACAGTGGCGTGCACTCCATACATGCACAAAAGCACTGCATACCCTAACATTGATATATAACTCGTATAGGAGGAGAATTTGTGCCGTTTTATGCAATTTTCCTGGTGTATGCATACCCTGGTAAGAAACCCAGTGCACGCCACTGCCTGCGAAGTATTGCCCTGTTTATAGGCGATGGTTTTCCACACACTAAAGTTAAAATTCAAATGATGCTGTGTTTCTTTATACATAGTTGGCCGGTTGGCGCAGTTGGCAGCGACGAGCTTTCTGAGTCCAAGGCCGTGGGTACGATCCCCACAACTAGAAAATGTTTGTGTGATGAACATGAATGTTTTTCCGTGTCTTGGTATTTATATGAATGAATGAATGAATGAATACACTTTTATTGTACACTACATAAACATAACAAATTATAAGAAAAAAATTAAACAAAAAGTATAAAATTTGGCGGCCTTATCGTTACATAGCGATCTCTTCCAGGCAACCAAAGGCGTTAAAAACAGCTCAAGAAGAGAAGTAGGTGGTGCATTTAAATAAACATGCATAAACCTATATATACAAACTAGCTGTTGCCCGCCACTTCGTCTGCGTTTGATTTTGTTTTTAAAGTATTCAGTATCGCTAAGCCTTAAATGAGTATAGTTTTAGAATTAATTATAGACAAATAATTTGCAATAAAATAAAATTGCGACTATAATTAAAGATCTAAGCTATCCTATCTCTTAAGTTGGAACAGACTGCTCACAGTGTGCTAATTTAATTTAAAATCGGTTAAGTAGTTTAGGACTCCATCGCGGACAAACATCGTGACAGGAGATTTATATATAATAAGATATAATATATCCATATAACAAACTTACAATAAAATATATAGATAGTGATAATTATTAATAGATACCTATATATTTAATATCAATAATAAATAAACTATATATATATATATATATATATATGTATATTATAAGTATGTATATCATTCATAAAAATATTTATCAGTCATCTTAGTATATTAACACAAGCTACGCTTACTTTGGGGCTAGATGGCGATGTGCGTATTGTCATAGTATATAGAGTACAGTATATCTTTATATATTATTATATATATATTTAGTACAGTATATCCTTATATATTATTATATCTTTATATCACGAGCTTCTGCGTCCCAAAATGACGAGTTGCGAAGCACGAGCAAGGAACTAAAGCAGACATTTGAGAATCGAGGTTTCAGAGGTGTATGCGTCTGTATCGGCGTAAAAGTACAGCAAACCAATCTCAAATCAGCAAATCGAACCACTCAGTAACACACACACACACATATTACGTTATCACCAATAGGATATTTACACCCACACAGTGTATATAATATATCCCATGTGGTTTGATAACTATTAAAACGCTTGAGATTAAGGATATATTCAGATAGAACTGTAAACGTTATTAACCGTGTGTATATTTTTTATATTTTTTAGTTTGACAGCCGGTTGGCGCAGGTGCCAGCAACCCTGCTTTCTGAGTCCAAGGCCGTTGGTTCGATACGCACAACTGAAAAGCGTTTGTTTGATGAACGTGGTTGTTTTTCAGTGTCTGGTTGTTTATCTGTAAGTATTTATTTGTATTCATAAAAATATTTATCAGCTATCCCAGTACCCATAACACAAGCTTCGCTTACTTTGGAGCTAGATGGCGATGTGTGTATTGTCGTGGTATATTTATTTATTTATATTTAAAATATATACATGTATTTGCAATATTGTTTTAGTGTTGAAAAAGCGTTAATTCCGGAATATACCCAGTAAAATTTGATGATGAGTTTCGGAGACACACAGAGGAACTTTCATATTTAACATGAATTATAGGAAGAAAAGTTTATGTGTTTGCGTGTGTGTTGTGTGTGCATATGTTGGTGTGTTGTGTGTGTGTGTGAAGTACTTATTCGTGCGGTCTGAATTATTGCATCACACTTCGATTGTGTGTCGTCAATGTTTGTGTGTAGGTATAGATAGATAAATAAATGTATAAATACATTCTAAATCTAAAAATACAATAGTGAAACGATTAACGAGTCAATTGGATGAATAGAGACATCCTCGACTCGGAGACGGCTCGTCACAACATCTCATCCATTGGTTGTACGCGAGTTCCTTCCACTCGCTATCAGCAAATTGTCTCTTCCTCCCAAACAATCGTAAGGGAACGGTCACATAACGGCGATTCTATTTTATACTAGAAAATCCGATACACTATTTTCCAGGCTAAATTTATTTAAAATGTATCGTGAGAGATCTTGAGTGCATACCAAAATACCATAGGCACAAGCTATTCAAGTTATTTCCGTATATTCCGATAATTTCGGCGACATTTCCAATCTACCTATCTTTCCTTCAAAACCTTATTCAGTCTATTAGGATTATCTTAAGTATTATTAAGTTACTTTAAAAGTGTATTATTTATGTGTAGTTACAAGTTTTTGTTTTGTAATTTTAAATAAAAATTCACGATTTATCTAGCTTTAAATATTTAAACTAAATTCGAAACTATTAAATCAAAGCTACATTTAAAAAACCTGCTCCTTTTCCAGTCAGTTAAAAAAAAACCAGCGAAATACGCCGCAGATCAAACATACTGTAGGTAAATATTATGACTTATCATTTGTTGAGGGTTTTTTTATTTGCTAACTGGAAGTTAGTTGGGCGTATTAAAATATTACGAGCTTCCTAAGCAAACACAAACAAGTGTCAGCAGAAACAACTGATTTTTTGCCAGATAAAGTTCAAGCAAAGATTACGAATGTTTACTCTGCCTATTATCTACCGCCCGCGGTGCTAAGCGTGTCTCCCAAACACGCTGTCAACAAGAACCTACAACAGATTATTTATCTTTACAAATAACAAGGCTCAAGGATAAGTTTGTTATATTGTTTTGTTTAAAATTATCGAGGCTATAAGCTATTTAACATGACCATACTTAAAGACTGAGCAAGAAGAACAATAGACAGAAAGAATAGAAATAGAAGTATGAATAAACCCTTTTTACATGTACACTTTTTGAACATCTCATACAGTGGTATGGGATAGATAGAATAGCGGGTGGATTTTGTTGTGAAATAGAATTATAAGTGATATGCGAAATAACACACTGTGGTGGGCCGGTAATGGGTTGATATGATGATGATGGTGATGAGAAAGAAGTCCTCAGAAGTATCAGCTAATTCAAGTCCCTCTCTAAGCATAGCTTTAACAGAATTTTGCAAATTTGACTGTCTTGTGCCATTTTAAACTATATCTAGCTATTTCTTCTAAGAATCATTTACTTTTATAAGAAAACGTAATCGTAGATGGATAAAGTTTTTGTCCGGTGTCCATAACTTTGGTCAAATTACGATTTCATTAATTAAAGAAATAAACACAATGCGATGTGTGATTATGGTTTCCCTGACCGATTCCATCCATGTTGATCAATCTATAGACTCTATGGGGAGATACCAGCGGCGTGCACATGGTATTTGACCAGGGTATGCATATAGAAAGAAGATGCCATTGGAAATATCCTTCGCATTTTTGAGTTATACAATCATTTTAGGGTAGGCAGTGCTTTCGTGCATGTGTGAAGTGCACGCCACTAGCAGATACCATAGAGCCGAAGTGTGCACACACTTTTGCTCGCAAACTAAGGTGCACTCTCTATTCCCGTCCGCTGGGACGGCGGCTGAATCAGGCGGGGGGGGGGGCACCTAGATATATTGAGACATTCGCGGTATCGCCTTGGTACAGCCGCACTAAGAAATGCATGGCTTAATCTTTTTTTTTTTTTTTTATACCACGACAATACACACATCGCCATCTAGTCCCAAAGAAAGCGTTGCTTGTGTTATGGGTACTAAGATAACTGATGCATAATTTTTATGAATAATATACATAAATACTTACCCACCCAGACACTAAAAAACACTCATGTTCATCACACAAATATTGTCCAGTGGTGGGAATCGAACCCACAGCCTTGGACTCAGAAAGCAGGGTCGCTGCCCACTGCGCCAATCGGCCGTCAAATAATCTTTGAGACAAGCGTATAACTACTGGCAGTTTCAACCAGGGAGCTGTCCACAGACTGACTAAATAGGAAGTATAACCAAGAGCTAGTGGCTTTTGTAATGGGTGCACTGTCGCAAAAAAACGTTACTATGTACGAGCCCCTCGCGAGGTGGCCCGCTGGCTCCGCAAGCGGTGTGCGTACAACGCGCACAAGATTGTTTCCTCGTTAGCCGACCAATTGAGCAGGAGTTCCGCAAGGAACGGAACCCAGCCCGGCCCTAATGGTTAAATTGATCACTCAAGTACACGGTGCGCGCAACGTGTGCCCCTCTCACTAGTCACTGGTGCACTCGTATGAAGATCACTTTTGTTACCACTGATTTTTATCAGTGACGAGAGCCTTTATTGCCACACAACGTAGAATAGAATAGAATAGAAAAACTTTATAGTAACACAACACAATAGAAAAAATACAAGGAAAACGGTAAAAGTACTTAGTGCTAGGGTGCAAAGGCGGCCTTATCACTAAAAGTGATAACGTAATGAAAATACAGCAAAATTAAAAGAAATAGGTACAGTGAGCACTGGCAACGATGGTGAACATCTGAAACAATTTGAAAGTATAGTTGTTTTAGTGTGGGTGATACTGGTTTTCAAAAATAATTTAATAGCAATTTTGAGTGGAGACAACAAGTCTGTCTGTTTGTACAGTCTACAACCGGTTTGGAAGGCAAATTCTCCTAAAAAGAAGACTGCAAGAAACTTAGTAGTTGCTCTTATGCACTATTTGATTACTACTTAGATTTATTTTAGTGCTTAAAATCGTAATTTTAATGCTAAGCCGTATTAGTAACACTCATAATGGCTATATATTATTTTGTCCTTGATCTGAATATACGGACAGTTTAAACAAGTAAGTACGTAATAAATAAAAAAAACTGAACCACTGAAAACACTGTACGTATTTTCACATTTCGACAAACTAATTTTTTGCAAAAAATAACCACCTTTTTGGGGGTTTACTTATTCTGCGTTCACTGATGGGAGGTAGCCATTGCAGCCACTTGGGTCCTAAACGTCCAAAAGCTATGGTGAATGAAGATAATAAATCTTTTTTTTTATAGTTAATAATTGATGGACCAAGCAGATAGCGCACCTGATGGTAAGTGGACAACAATCGTCTATAAACAGTGAAACACTTCGCAGAGCATGCAAGGAAGACATCTTGCAAAGTGTCGCCCTGTGTCCATTAACCTAGGCGTAGCTGTGAAGTCTCATCGCCTGTATTTGCACCGACAACCTCGTTCTTCACACCGGAACACAGCATTGCGAGAATGCTGCTTAGCGGCAGAAATAAGCATGGCGGCAGTTCCTCGGACGAGCGTTGTAACAAAAAAATCTACTACTACAAATAAAACCTGAAAATATTGACTACTCCTTTTTTGGGAAGTAACGTAAAAGTCCCTTATCCAAATAACGACTTCAAAATATCACATTTTCTGGTTCCTGAGACCTAACAAATCGTCGTAACTGGTGTGACAGGCGCCAATTATGTAAGGCGTCGAAGTGATAAATAATTCACTAATTTCCATAGGTACACCAATGGTGTCTGTCACTGTCATCGACACCTTGGTGAGTCCTGTTAAGTCACACCTACTGTCATCGTTAAATCATTTGGAAATAACTTAAGTTAGGTGTCTAGTAGACAGCTAAATAATATTTGATTACAAATAAATAAAATTTAATTGACTCACAGTGATTTGAAATAACTACTACCTATTATTAAACTCATTTAATTTTCACTCTGTTTGTCCGGGCTTGTTGACAAGACTTTCACAGGCTACATTGATGTCGCAGAAAAAAACAACTTCCTGCGTATACAGGTACCTAACTTTTAGTTAATATATAAATGAGAATTACGCTAATGGCATCTTTGGGACTCACACTTTTTGAAAAGCAGTCTAAGAAATTAAGGGACTAATTAAACAAAAAGGACGGAACGAAGAAGAGTACCAAGTGCGTAACAGATTTGTAACCATTCCACGAAAATCTAGACAGTAACACAACGGGCCGTATGAATTCGGAGATTTATATTACATATTAACGTCCCTAAGATGAGGATTATAAAAATGAAACCATAGCGACCACAATATTAAAATAATAATGCTTTAATCGATGGTAGTAAGCTTTTAAAATGTCAACTTATACATTGAAAATACAAATTGCAAAAATACAAATACATCTTCTGTAACTGAGAATAAAGTTAATACTAATACTTTACTCGTAGCACCAGTGTGAATGCAAAACAGATTTGTAACCATTCCACGAACCTCTAGACAGTTACGCAACGGTTCCGTAGGAATTCGCTTGTACTCGTACCTATTATACAAGTTGCGAATGATATCTTCAGGCCAAAAAGACTTCTGGCTAACGTCCAAAGTATACAGAAGTGCGACTGTGATCCTGGAGATATGGGACTCACTGCTTTAACAGTTAGCAAACTCTTTTTTATAAATTATTTATTAGAGAAATCCTGCCATTTTTACTATATTTAATCCTACGTGAATACGTAAAGTCAAAAAAATTACTAAAATTATTAGGTTTTGTTTTATACTTACGTCTTTATGTATTTTTGCGAATTAAGAAATGTTAAGACAATAGAATAGTAATCAATTTTAAGTGAGCGAAGTAATTGTCGGGTGCCGCGAATCACCATTGTTTTATTCAATGGTAAGACTGCTCACAAGAATGTACAACCTATAACTCATAATACTTACTATCATACAATTTTCAAGTATCAAACTGAAACTATGTAGTTTTGCAACTTGTTTATTACTCACTTTCTGCGCTTTGTATATTTATATATAATATGACAACATAGTAACAGAACCTAGTAGCTATTTTATTGAAATCATAAGCTCTTTTCTTAAACTAAAGGAATAAAATACGGAATATACTATATTTCGAAAAGTTGAATGAGATGTAATAGGTGCTTTTTTTCTTACGCTGAAATTAAGCATTATTTAAGTTAATTTTTTTTTTAATTAATCACTTGCTTTAACGGTAAAAATAATTATTTTTTATTTTACGTCACGCTATTTAGAACATTCTACATAATGTTCTAAATAGCTTGTTGAGTCTACCAATCTGCACTTGGCTAAATGTTGATGGTGGTGTACAATAACAATATTGTACTTGTGTTATACAATATGTTGGCAAAATTCGTTGTCCGTGTGTCGCACAGACTTTGGGGTTATGAATGACCCCGGTTCAAACTCGGCTTGGAACTGCATGCATATGTAACGGGATAAGTTTCCTTGCAGTTTTAATGGCGGTTGTTCATAAGTGTAATATCTGGCAATAATGCTGAGCTTCGGGCTCAATTCCTTCCCTAGCTTTACGACGTAATTACAAATTACTTGAAGTAGGTACAATAGTAGAACTCCGTGGCGCAGCGGTGAGCGCTGTGATTTTTTTGAGCTCCCTACCGGGAATCGAACCCGGGCCGGGTTCGATTCCCGGTAGGGAGTATTTTAGAATTTTCTCTGAACTGGTCTAGTAGGAGGCTTCTTCTGTGGCTAGTTACCCTACCGACAAAGATGATTAGCATTCGCATACGAAGTCGCGTAGTAAGTTTACCGTACGTTTTACGAAGTCGCGTAGTAACCGATTATAATAATGATTAAAAAAATACTTTATTTACCACGAACGCAATAATAAACATAAACATACAAAGAATACAAGGTAAGCATAGAGAAACTTTTTTAAATTAATTCAAGAAAAGGTAAACACTAATTAAAGGAACAATAGGTTCGAATCTATAGAAAAACGTAGTTTAATTTTGCCGAACCCAAGATAAATTTGGAGCTAAGTTTATTAAGCGTAATGGCCGCAATTAGGCGTAATGTGCTGAATTGTTTCTTACTGAAAATGAAAAACATGTGCTAATTAATTTACCCGCCGCACCTACAGTTTATTTATAGCTCAGGAGGAAGTGACCAGTCGGCCAACTAGTGGCTGGATTAGTTGGATTGCCCAAGCAATTATAGTATAATCTTAATGTATGTGACCTCGGCATAATTAGCACTACCTGTTGTCTAACTACGGATGAGACAAATTAATGTTACGAGGATCTATCTCTAAAAAAGTTTAAAGTTTGTATTAAGCGGAAGAATATAGAAAAGTCCTATTATAGTATAAAGGATAACGTAAACGATAAAAAAAGCTTGGGTGTGAATTATTGCTTCTTAAATATTTGCAAATGACAATGTGAGATGGTGATAATAAAAGGAACGCCCGGCTAAGTTTGTTGTGGGTTTCTTTTTAGATCAGGGCGCGTTTGGAACAATCTTAGTTTTAAGTTTACGAATTTAGTTATCGCCATCACTACTATTCACATATTTTGTATGAAATGTAAGCATCAAAAGTGCCATCTCTCAACTTGAATAAAGAAATATTTGACTTTGACTTCATGTTCTCCGTAATACTATCGCGTGAAGTACACCGATCCGCACTTGGCCACCGTGGTGGGCGGCCTTAACCCTTTTTATTCTGACAGGAACCTTGCCTTGTAATGGGCCGGTGTTCGGTTTATGGTGATGATGATTTTTTGTGAATACCACTACTAGTTAACCCTTGACTGCAGTATCACCTAGTAGAATAGATAGTAAGAAATGATGTCTAAGATGGTAGCCGGCTAACCTTTAAGAGAGTATGGCACACAAACAAAAAACAAAGGAACTACGATGCCACAGACAGACACGTTGAAATTATAACACCCCATCGTTTTCGCGTCGACGGTTAAAAAAGTTGTCTTCGAAAAACCTGCCTATAAAATTTAAGCCTATGTATATATCTTAATCCGGATTTACTGTCAGCCACAACAAACAAGTCGGCTCGTCTTGCTTAATCATTCATTGAGGATATTTCCTTTTTACCAATTAGTATGCGGACTCATTTCACACTTGCCGAGTTGAGTTTTGCGTCCTGTCGTTACATACATGGCTAACTAAATGGTCTGTCTTGGCTGCAAGTTTTGTAAAGAAAAGATCACAAATACAAGAAAAGTAATAAGTGGCATTAATGTTAAATTATAGTAAATCAAATCACATTGATAGGCTGTGGACATTGATATTTTGTTAAAAAGACAACCAGCAAGGTACAGGAGGTATCCTCCCGCCGTTTGATTCTCTCGAGAAGACTTGAGTGTTCTTAAACCCTTTTCTAAATATTATTTATGTAATGGTAGTTTATTGTAAACTCATGTCTTCGAAAACTTCCAACATATTATATCAAGCTGTTAGCTGAAGCATCAATCGCTTCGCTGTAACTAAGTTTGGTATTTGAAATTTTTATTTTTTGGAACAAGTAGATGGTCTACGCCTTTAAATAAAGCAAAACTTCTCAGGGTATGCAAGTGGCGCCTTGCGTCTATGATCCTAGTTAAGCTTGTTATTACGCACGCAACCTCGCTCTTCAGACTGGAACTGCGACTGGTCTTAATAAAGAAATTTCGAGTAAATCGACAAGTGTTTTACTTTACGGACATATGTAATAACAAAAGGAAACTCGATATACCTATATTTGTTTTTTTTTAATCAATATCAATAACACTTTTATTTAACTTAAATAACAGCAACCGAAACAACATGGATACTAGGAATGGTGTTATGAATACTGGCAACATTTGTGCTGAACAGCCGTAGCCCTGGCAAACGGTTTGGATAAGTATACAACGGGTTCCTTTGACGTCTACTAAAACCAACGAGAGGGACATGCCGTGGTGGTTTTTAGTTTGGATAATGAGTCCCACATAAACCCTGTCTGCCCAAAAGGATAGAGGTAGCCATCTAGCTTTTCCACCACGACAAAAAAAAAGGCTGGTTCTCTGCTCTTGTGCAGAGAACCAGCCTTTTTTTTTTTATTGGGCTTATTGTCCCAAGATGAGGCAATTAAATGTGGTGTAATAAGTAAGAAGATAGCCATCAAATTTTAATATTACTGTGACACGATAAAAACTAGCGCGAGAACAAAATTAGAACCACAATATGAACGCACATGAACAATTAACGCGCACTAAGCAGGAAGCGTGCGAGGATGTGACGATATAGATTTAACCTTTAGCACATCCTATATCGTCTTAGTTTTGACGCCATGGCTCAATTGGGTGAGTCACTGATTGAGATGGCCTACATGCAATTGTTACACCGCAAATGCATTATGGCCTTGACTGCCCAATTTGCGTCTGCTGACTGACTGGCTGGACGCTAGTTGGTTTATTTCTGATTCTGTAGCCTTAGTACAAGATTTGCTCACTCGCAATCGAGGAGTCTCTTTTGCGTATTAAACTCTGTATCGTCAAAATAAAAATGGACCTATGGCACAATTGGGTGCGTCACTGATTGAGATGGCCTACATGCAATTGTTACACCGCAAATGCATTATGGCCTTGACTGCCCAATTTGCGTCTGCTGACTGACTGGCTGGACGCTAGTCGGTTTATTTCTGTTTCTGTAGAATTAGTACAAGATTTGCTCGGTCGCAATAGAGGAGTGTCTTTCGCGTATCAAACTCTGTATCGTCAAAATTAAAATTGACCTATGACCGTTTTCACTTACCCTAGGAGATGCTTAAATCGGATGCCTAAAGACTTGGGTAGAATACGTAGAGAAAAAAGACGTTTCACCAACATTACAATGAAAACTAACGATGATAGGCGCCATCTAAAGTTACAAAACCGATGCGGCACCACCGATTGGGGAACTCGTAAATTGACACCCGACGGATGAAAAAAATATGAATTCTTTTTTTTTTTAAATTATAATATAATCCATACGAAAAGTGAAAATCTATGATAAGGATAATATAAACACAAAATACCACACCATGTGGCAAGAACCTGCCTGCCTTGCCTTGTCCGTCGTTAGTAAAAACGGGCATTAACGTTCTGTCAAGAGCACGAGCTAAAGAAATGGAGGGAAATTTGAGCCTTAGTTTAAAAGTCAATAAAAAATTAAAAATCGGACAGACTTGCTCACTGAAGTATAGTACTACTTGAGTATTCTGAACCTTCGAAAAACTTTATATCTGAATAGTACCTATCCAATAATCTCATTATAATAGAAAGTATTTTATTATTTTTGATTTTGTTAGGAGAGGACTATATTTTGCTGATTTTTAAAAACTACTGTGGTTATACCAGATCAGTCGTATATGATTGTGACGCTTTTTGACGAACCATTAACAGACAGACACGTAAACACGAAACGTTTGTGGCAGGATTCCACTAGTCAGTTTGCTCTATTTATTTGTTCTATTTTCATCTCGCCGGACGATACACTGTGAACTTTAAAGTGGCACAGTGTCAATCCCAATAACACACTAACCGCAAAGTAAAGGCAATTACTAAACACAAACTGCAGTGCAGTGTTAGTTGGAAAACTTATAAGACACGGATCTTGTCGTAATCTGTTCACTGGCTAAGTGTATTGCATAAGTTATAACGAGATAAGGCTTAGACTTGGCTTTCATCAGTATTCACAAATATTACTTTAAAGTCTTCGAGTGCATCCGAGCGCATAGGGTAGGTTTCACCAATTAGTTAATTGGATGATGACAATGGGTGTTCGCATTGATACAAACCAATTAATTGTTAAAGGTCATGTTAATATTGCAGGGCTTTTTTTTCCGCTTTTGCATAGAGGATATGTAAAAAAAATACTGTAAATTACAGGAAAGATCTTTTTACCTTTTAAGACCTTTTTGTTATGCAGCATGATTCAGTACAGGATTAGGGGTTATGTACTCTTATTAATCGATAAAGCTTTTGAATAACCTGTAGCCATTTAGTGCCACGGTTCTCGGATGAATCTTTTAAGCCCTGATTTCTCATGATAATTTGCAAAATATTTTATACAGATACAGATATCGAAGATATGGGTACGAAAAACCCGCCCAGCGGCATGCGGTCGATGGTATATGATAAAGGGGGAGCAAGATCGAATAGTTTCGCAGTTATATATCCTGTAAAACACCGAAGAACTGGCTACCTTACGATAATAGTTTCGAGAATAAGTGTTTTGCTACCTTAATCGCCCACAGACGGTAATTAAAGCGAAGTTGTACCGTTACAAGCAAGCAGTTGAAGTCAAAAGTTCGTCGATTATCTCCGATCGACGGCCTAGCACTTGCCGAGTCGCAAGATAACACCCTTGCCAACTCTGAATAGTAAAATTGTAACTGGTTCGTTTACTTAAATTTTAGCGAAGCAAAGATTAAAGCTGTAGATTGCAAACATTGAACAAAGAAATTTGATTTACTTCCAAATTTTTATACGAAATTGATAAGTATCAAGGGATCTAAAAAATATATATTTTTCAATCACACATTCATTGCTTTATGAAAGTTTGTCACGATTATTTATCACTTTTCCCGCTAGTTACATTGGTAATGTCTATTAGTTGATGTATTTTTTTTTACTGTACGAGTAAAAACCAGAAAAAGCATTCATTATGCTGATGATTATGGTGATAAAATAAAAATAAACAACGTAAAATAATTCATAGTAGGCTCCAGTCTTTTCACCCTCAGTTTGTTAGAATCACAACTTTATTTTTGCTGTATAATTATGCGGTCTAATAAAAATGTGCATCTCAAGACAGTGTTAAGGTGTCGAGTGGGTGAGGCGCGAGGCGGATTCAAAGGGTTCAGTTCATTACCGTCTTACAACCTCCTTAAGTGTTAGGGATGTCGCATTTTTATTTTGAATCGATGTAGCGACATTTTTTTTTAAGTTAACTGTGAAACTTCTTAGTGGGCTTTTAAATTGTTTTTCAGATGTGTCATGTTATAGCAACTTTCGATATAAGAGTTTTATTTAGAGAGATATATATAATGTAAAATGAAGACTGAATAAGTTCATAAATATAGATAAAGCCTAAAAATATGTAAATATGTTTTTAATTAAAATTTATTGAAGAAGTATTGCTTACAACACATATTTTTTTCGTTACATATTTCACATACTATATTTGATCGTATACTCAATGAAACCACAGTTCTAGAAGTGTCCTTTGTTTTGTGAGAGATATTAGTAAAACTTAATTATACTTTTAGTCGATATACCTAATGGACAAATTTTCTTCTTCCTTCGTATGACTACAAGTCTTTTATCTTTTATGATTCTTTCAAACGGTTAATTTATAGACTAACAAGTTTTATATGTATATATTGGCGTCCGATACTCCGAATGTCCTTCAATTTAGGCAAATTTATGATTTGCGTGTATACACAACCAAACAATCATCATCGACGCCGAATAATGGGAATAAATATTTTAATTATAATATCTTATGCCAACGAACCGACCGACGAACTCCGAACTATTGTTGTAAAAGAATGTTATGAGGAGGCTAGAAACAGTCAGACTCCTAAATTGCCCGTGTTGGTGGTTGCCAATATTTTCCATGAATCGTATCTGTTACAGAACTTATGACCCACATAAGAACCAATACTATCTTTACACTCGTTAGAAACTCTATATGAATCATCAACGACAAAGAAGAGCGGAATGAGTGAAAGAAAAAAATTAATTACACGGAAAAAAAATATTCAACGTTCGCAATCCAAGTCACTCGAACTATCATCGCCGAGCGGAACAAACTACCGCCAAGTGTGTCGATTCCAACGTCCTCGAGAAAAAAATATTCTGAGTCGCAAGTTCAGGGGGGTGGGAGGCCTCCCTTCCTCTGGACCTCCTTAACTGCTCCAAGCGGACAAAAAGAATGAATGGATCCGCCCCTTAACGAATACACCGAGCGGGATAATTCGTACTTAGGAAAATGCAAGGAGTTGACATGGACTTTTGTTACTTTTTTTTTAATTGCATCGATAATATTGATAAAAAACATTCGGTGAATATAAATGCAAGCGATATTAACATAAGTTCTGGCCTGTTTTGGGAAGTATTCATTAATGAAAATAATCTTCATATTAATTTGTATAATGCTCTAGTTATTTTAATAATTATAATATGATTCGGCGGTGGTCATATTTTAAAAGTCCTTTGAAGAAGTACATAGACTAACTTAAAATAAATTTCATTGCATTTTCCGAATATATGTATACAAATATTTTTTTTTATTTATTACTTTTGAATTTTTTTGTATTTAAAAAATATATAATTAAATATACAAAATTTTGAATTTTGAATTTTGAATAACCGTGTAACTTATAGTGATGAGTACCTATATAGCAAATTTTTATTTATTTTTATTTTCAAAACTTCCAAAATCTTTTCTTTCATACGTAGGTGTTGAATAACTTTTTACTTCTTATAATGCATGGCCAGTGAAGATTCAAATATTTGTTTTTTATGCGATAACAAAAAGCTAGACTTTTAATGCTGATTTAATGATGAGTGACGATGTTTCTAGACGAAACCTCTTGGTTACGTCTTGGGTAACTTCCATGTTAATACTTGATAGCGTACAGGAACGGACCCTATACCTTAACTTTAGTAACGAACAGACTAGCTAGTTGTTTAAGTAACATTATTTTTTAAAATAAATTAAAATATTTACGACCATCTCTATGCCTTTCGTTAACAATAATTAATAACGTAAAACGGTATGAAAGAAGTTTGAGTCAAACAAACGAATAGTCGGGTTAGTTTAGCATTGTCCTGTAAGACGATAGGGCTGCCGGAGCGTTTTACTGCTCGCCGAAGTTATTTATTTATTGCATGCATTGTATTTTAATTTAATCCGTAAAAAGGCATTCTAATAATAATATTATATAACATCACAAGGTTTGACGCCAGACCGGTCGTGAAACATATCAAAACAACCACTCGGTCTTCAAGTTTATTTTTGCATTGAAAACTTCTTTTGAGCAGTGTATATTTGCGTACTTTTTCGTAGAACATAAAGCGTGAAACTATCGCCACCATTACCGCACGATCCTTTTAGGTATATACTACGTATATATGTACATAGATTAAGTTATCACTTCTATCGCAGTCCAAAGACTACCAAGCAGGCTTTTTATATATTTTTTATCCTACTACAAATTAGCACTTGACTTCAATCTCACTATGATGCAGTCTAAAATGGTAATGGGCTAACCCTATGGGAGTGTATTAGAACTACGAGTATTAACCTCTAATCGGTTTCTACGCGTCATCGTAACTAAGTCGCTTAGCGGCACGTTGTTGACAGAAGGGTGGTAACTAGTGACCGAAGCGTTCCAAAAGATAGGAGGGGATATAGAAGTTTAAAGAAGACAAGGTTGTGTAGAACTCACATAACTTTCAAACTCACTTGCGCACTGATGACCGGTCTATGTAAGAGATTCTCTGGTCTACTTACCATCCTACCGACAAAGACTTGTCACCAAGCGTTATAGCATTATGATATGATTTTTGTAGAAAGCGGTTCGGGTTATGTACTTAATATAACTGCCATTGAAAACAAAAACTGGACCAATATATGAAGAATGGATACGTACGATATGGTACTACTCAACAGAAAAAAGAAAACCGAAAAAAGAAATGCAGTACTTTAGTGAACAGCGCAATGCGTGGTGGGTCCAAGTTGTATATCTCTTTCTCCTAACGACAAGGCTGCTTGGAAGCAGGCCACTCTGCTCTCATCTCTCACAAAACGGAAAAATTCTAAAGATTGTTAAAAAAACTTAAACTGTAAAATGATGTTGGAAAAGAGCAATCTACTGAGTTTCTTGCCGGCTCTTCTCAGTGGAATCTGCCTTCCGAACCGGTGGTAGAGTCACTACAGACTGGCTTGACGTTTCAAAAGTAAATAAATTAGGCCTACTTGAAATAAATGAATTTTGAATTTAGAATTTAATTATGAGAGAGGAGGCCTGTGCCCATCTAGGCCGTTGTTAAGGCTCATTATGACGATGATATTATTAAATAAATCATAATTAATTTAATACATACAAGGAGTAATCTTAAATTTTCTTCTGATAAAAGAAAGTTCCTTATAGAAAAATAAATTACTATATGTTTAGATGTTAGAATTTGTTTTTACATTTCAGTACTTCACGTAACGTGCAGTACTGAGTTTGTAAAATACTGAAATGTCTCTATGGTCTCTTCGGCTCTCAGGTTCTGGACTTCGAGCTCCGGGCCAAGAAACCCGTGGAATTTGTCAGGAAACTCCTGTCAGTTATCTTTGTTTCACAAACATTAGGGAAATCGGCATAAGTGCTTTCAGTTTTTTTAATCGAATATTGCGAAAAACGTCGCGTGTGTCAGGACATTCTTTGCAAAACTGAATAGAACGACACCTTCTTAGTGTAAGTAAGTAGAGTCTTTTTCGTCACTGTATTTACAGCGATGAAAAATTGACCTAACATTCCTCGCTTTATAGTCACATTTTCGGTACTACTGATATCAATTTTATAAACGTTCCGCTAGGAGCGCTTTATGTAAATGTGGGAACAACTTTAAACTTTACTGTGATATAGATAAGTTCTATTTTAGTTTGACTTTGCTATGTTATAATAATTGAACATTACGATTGTAAGCGTACAAATCATTACATTACACACTAGATAGAAATCTTGTAATTTTTTCTACCATCTTAATACGTCAAAATACTCATCAATCCTAATTTATGTGATACCTTAACAACCCTATCTATGGAAGTATCTACTGAGACTTGTACCTTACTTATGGATCTCGTAGAATAGTAAATAAATAAATAAATAAAATAAATAAATATACTACGACAATACACACATCGCCATCTAGCCCCAAAGTAAGCGTAGCTTATGTTTTGGGTACTAAGATAGCTGTTGAATATTTTTTATGAATATAATACACATAAATACTTATAATATACAGATAAACGCCCAGACACTGAAAAACAATCATGTTCATCACACAAACATTTTCCAGTTGTGGGAATCGAACCCACGGCCTAGGATTCAGAAAACAGGGTCGCTGCCCACTGCGCCAATCGGCCGTCAGTAGTCCAAGTACAGGGCCATTGGGCACAAGCTAGACGTTATAGTGCTGAGGACAAATCGGTGACTCATCCCAAGATCATACCTGTTCTCATTCATAGATATGAAAATTGGTGACATTACATGTATGCAACCTCTTTGCTGTTTTACATTGAGAACATGTGTATGCGCAGAATCGAACTGGACTATGCGTTCTACTTGACCAAGCCATCAGGTGAGCGATAGACTGAGAGTTTCATAGCATTGGTTGAATGCGTTTAAATAGTTTTGGACATAGACTGTGTAGTATAACATGTTCATATTAGTATATGTGTATATTTTTGGATGCAGTGTGACCCGAATAAGTCGTTTAGTTTTTAAATATCTTTCAAGCGCACTTGCCCTTTAGGACGCGCCTCGGAAGGCTGCTCGGAAGTTAAGATGCGTCGGTTGCCACGTATAATTTTTTCCACTCTCTTTCAATTCCTCCCTATCGCCCCCACCTCAACCCTTCCGTCTGTCAATCTTAACTACAAGGCGGGAATGCAGGGTTCAGTAGTGGGCACAATTTATTTTTTATTTTTAATAGGACTGCCATTACTGAATCGATGATTCAAAGTGAACGGCATAGTTTTCAGTTTTGTGCGTTATGCGGTATTAATAAGTGTAATTTTTGTGTGTTCGCAGTCTCCTCTGATTGCGGACTTATTGCGTAATTGGTAAATTTGATTTTATGATTTCTGAGGCTGCAGCCTTCTGGTTTGATGCTCTGCGGAATATGTATGCAGGGTGATTTGTATGGTATAACCAAACAAAATACCTATGCAAAGAGTATAAAAATAAATCTTATGATTTTCATCTAGTTTATAAGTAGCAACTTTAGAAAAATGTGTGCATACAAGCTTTTGTTTTTTGTATAAATAGCAGGTTTGATTTTCACGCAAAATATTTTTGAACTTTATTGAATCTAAGATATCTTATGCAGCCTTTGCGGACTTTTACAGTATTTAGTTTAGTTACAAGTTTTAATGTAACATTATCAATAAAAACTCAATAACTTAATAAAATAAAAAAATAAACCTAAAATGATGGGTCTAGATAAACACTTTGTTCTTTGACATAAATAATGTATTTCATAATAATTAATAATAATATAATTTTAAATAAACAAGGTGAAATCTTTACGAAACAACGTTTAGTTACACCAAAATAGAAGTTCTGTAAAGTAAATCATAAATTCAGCTTTATCTATGGTAGTCATAGAGACGTCTGCAAAAATCGAAGAAACCCATTAGACGTCCAAGAGCACGTTAATCACAGCATTGTGGTGGCTTTGAAGGCGAAAATGGGAAGACCAGACAGGCCGGGGGAAGAATAAAAAAAATAACCTCAACTTGCATACACGCATAAGTAGTAGTCGGGGTTGCAGGCAATGTGCGAACGGGTGCGTGATAAATTTCCCGCTTTATTATTGCTAGTCCTTTTTTGTTGCAGACATAAAGCTTCTGTTTTCTTAAAACTTATATTAACATGCCTTTTATGCAGTTTTATCGTTGTAATATAATACAAATATATCCCATAACTTTTAAGATCAGAAGTTAAATAAACGCGATTAAAAGTTTGGTTGTGACAAATATACCATATTAAAAAAACCAACAGGCAAAAGTGTTTACGAAAATTTAAGATTATGTCAAAATGGTCGGAAATGGATAAAAAACCGTGTTATCTCGGAACCTATATCTATCGAAAAAACGCTATTTTTTCAGTGCTCAAATTTGCCCTTTCTATTTACCTATTCCTTTTTATACCTCGAGGTCCTATCTACCTCGAGGTATTATAAATATTTTAGTCTTCGACCATTAAAGACTAAAATACGAATAAGATTAAATTCGAACTATTTCGAAACGATTCGAACAGTTTCAGCAATTTATCAAGGCAGAAAATATTTTTTTGATGACATAATTCAAGGTGTTTACCTTGTACATAAAAAATACATAAATGTACATTTTAATGATTATATAAACGTAAGGAAAGTCAATTACATTAATGGAACAAAAATAGAAGGCGAACGCTTAAAAAATAACGCATTCAGCGTTATTTTATAGCCGTCGAGTATTCAAACCAAAATTGCAGATTTTATTTAAACATGGCGCTCAAAAATGGCACCAAGAACATAAGATATACCGAAAAATTGATGAGATATGTCTAGCTGTGTTTGAAAACAACGAGCGGTTTTAAAAAAAAAAATTGGAATATCGTATTTAGGAAAAGCAGTCGATATAGTCAATAATGACCAAAGTATTATCTAATCTACCTATTTTCCTTAATTTTCAAAAGTGTCCAAAAATTTAGTCAAATTTCAAAATTCCCAGCTGCATCTTTAATTTCGACAGTGGCATGCGACTCAAGATGCATCAGCAAAGGGGTCCCCTACGATCCACTACGCTGTACAAACTTACAACAGATAAGGGCTTCAAGTACCCCCCAAAAGGGGTAAGACAGACTCCCCAAGTCTGCCTAGACTTTAGTGGAAGAAAAAATAATGGGGGAAAAGGACAGCGCACGCCGATATACCGATTCGTCGGTGGAATTCTTATATCGTTTTCGCTTCGTTGGATCTTTTAAACGTTTGCTATTTAATCTTACGTGTTTTGAAATGGAATAAAATCTGCAAACTAAGTGCAGGCAACACATTTCCTCAGAGGGTAAAATAAGGTGTTTGACTTAAACATTCTTTATTAATCTAGATAAAACAGGTTTTAGTGGATAAGCTAAAAAGGGTTTATTTGTGTAGTAGAATTCCTGACTTCCCAACTGATTGCTGCTATTTCCTGATGCTGGAACCGTTCGTCCTTTAGTTTTTTTCGTGTTGTCGTAGTATATTTATTTATTTATTTATTATTTCTGGGATACGCCACTCTCTAGCTCTTCAATGATCCTCAACCAAATAACGTAATTTTGCATGAAAACTTACACTGTGGGGATTACAGGACTATTTATCCAAAAATATGTTGATGCAGTGCTTAAAAATGAACCAACTAAAAAACTCTACGTTTATTTTTCTATTACATACTAATTCTATAAATACCAATGTGTTTGTTTGTTACCTATGTACGACTCAACGGTTGAACCGATCTTAATGAAATTTCACACACACGTAGCTTGAATCCTGTAGATGGATATGTATAGTATTTATCCAAAAAAATCTGCTGGTAAAAGTTACCCGCGGGTTTATAAAAATAAAATTTGTTAACATGGCTTGATCGCAGTGGCGTGCACTGGGTTTCTTACCATGAATGAATGAATGAATGAATACACTTTTATTGTACACCAAAGAAAAAAAAGTAGTTACAAAGATATAAATACATAACAAGAGAGTACAATTTGGTGGTATTATCGCTACATAGCGATTTCTTCCAGGCAACCAATGGTGTAAAAGGAAAAAACATAGAAAAGAGGTAGCAATAAATAAGATTTAAAAATTATACAAATATATAAATACAAATAAAATATATATAAATATAACTATAATATATATATATAAATATATTACATATAAATACAAAAAAAATATATAACATAAATATCTATATAAATATATAACATATAACATCCTCAATTTGTATGAAATACATAAATAATTCAAATTACACACTTAAAATGATTCGCTTCAGCGATGTTCGGCTGAAAGAGACAAATAATGATCCTTCACTAGTTTCTTGAAGGTCCCAATCGATTGTGCCTCACGGATATCTAACGGCAAGGCGTTCCATAATTTAATAGCCTGAACCGTAAATGATCCGTTGAAGAAGGAGGTTTTGTGACCAGGCACCTTCAAGATTAACTTCCTCGTAGAACGAAGTTCATCTGGGAGTCCTACAAATTGAAACCTCTCTTTCAGGTAAAGAGGAGTAGAAGGATGAAATAAAACACAGTACAGAATAGAAACAATGTGCAAATTCCGGCGAAGTCTGATAGGTAACCACTTGAGACGAGACCGAAATTGAGAAATATGATCATATTTGCGCAACCCAAATATGAAACGAATGCTAGAATTCTGGAGTCTCTCAAGTTTATTTAACTGATCTTCAGTTAAGTTAACATAGCTTGCGTCAGCGTAGTCAAGAATGGGAAGGAGTAGAGTCTGTGCGAGCATAATTTTGGTAGGTATAGGAAGTAAATACCGAAGACGACGCAAAGAGCCTAGAGCTGCAAATGTCTTTCTGCTGATCTCATTAACATGGTACGTCCAACTTAAGGTTCGGTCAAAATAAATGCCCAAGTTTTTTACAATTTCACAGTATGGGACTGTGACACTATCAAACTCAATGGGGGGGAGGGAAAACCAGTCAATCCTTGAAATCTGCCTTCGACTGCCAATAACAATAGCTTGAGTTTTTTTCGGATTTACGTTAAGGCCATGCGCTTTACTCCAATTTGAAATAACGCGCAAGTCTTTGTTAATGCTAGCTATTGCGATTGGAAGATTATCAAAGGTTGACTGGGTGTAAATTTGGACATCGTCAGTATACATATGGTAGAGAGAAGATATATTCCGAGTAATGGAGTTGATGAAAATAGAAAAGAGTAATGGAGATAGCACGCCGCCTTGAGGTACGCCAACAGTAATATCACACCATGAGGAATGAGATTCCTCAGTGTGAATACGCTGCCGACGACCATGAAGATAACTATGAAACCAGTCAATCACTGATGGAGATATGTTAAGAGAACGCAACTGACTCAACAGAATGTCGAAATCTACCGTATTAAAAGCATTACTGAAGTCCAGCAATACCAGAACCGTGAGCAGTTTATTGTCCATACCCCAACGTCGGTAACTTTAATAAGAGCAGTAGCCGTACTATGCCCAGGACGGAAACCGGATTGGAATGGATTATGCAAGCAATTTCGATTAATGAAAAGGTTCAGCTGTTGGTAAATGAGCTTTTCAAGGGCTTTGGAAAGAAAGGGTAAAATAGAGATGGGACGAAAATCAGAGAAGCTAGCTGCCATACCATGGTATGCATACAGTAGGAAAATTGCGTAAAATGGAAAAAATCCTCTTCCTATACGAGCTATATTTCAATTATAGGGTATGCAGTGCTTTTGTTCATGTATAAAGTGCATGCCACTGCTTGACCGCCAAACTTATTTTGAGTATTGCACCGTTTAGATTCCCATAAGATTTTAGAAGAAGTTGTTTTATATCATAATTTGCAAAAGATTTAATACATATATTTTATAAAACTGACCTACAAAAAGTATTTTTTACAACCTCCCCACCTTGACTCGAAACTGTTTGTACTGTATGAAACCTAACACCTGCGGCAAAATTGTTTGTGTGTACTTGTCTAAGCCTCAAAACAGCCAAGCACGACGACGCGTTTGTAGCGAAACTTGTTTTTAATCTTTGAAAAATCCCCGAAAAAGTGTGTTTTTTGTAATGGTAACAATATCCTCATTGTCTCAAGCCGAGGTTCTGAGGCGCTCTAATTATTTCCACGTATAAAGTTACGTGTATTGTGACCGGCTAGTTGGCAAGTCTTTCTATATCTTGTCTCTACGTAAAGTAATCGTTTTTGTACAGTTAGTCACGATATTTTTTTAATAATAGAGTTTTTTATCTTAGTTTGCAAGTATCTTCATCATCACTATCAACCTATTACCTGCCTACTACAGGCCATGGGTCTCCTTTTAGGACGTTTTAAGGCTGTAGTCCACCACGTTGGTCAAGTGGTGGATTGGTAGACTTTGGGAACTATAGCGTTCCCAAAGTCTACCAATCCCCACACACAGAACTTTCAGGCATAGAAATTTATAATAAACAAAAAAATATCCTTTTTAAATAATATAATAAAAATACTAAGACAAAATAAAAGCAATAACCTACCTGTAATATATAATAAGATCAAACATATGGAATTATCTTGATAGAATAGTATTGTAGCGTTGTATATTTTATAAAAGTGATTGTATAACAAAGTCAAATAGATAATACAGCCAGATTTTTAAAATCAAAAATATTTTTCGGTTTATAAATAAATCATTTGTTATCATGTTGTGTTAATAAAAGCTTATTTTATAACCTCTTTGGTCACTATTTTAGGATTAGGAATTTATTTAGAAATTACTATGTTTTTAACGTTGTATTTTCGTATATGTACCTAATAGCAAACATAAATACATACTCGTACTAATACATTCAAATTGTATTAGTACGAGTATGTACATAAATAAGTTCGTGGAGAAGTTCTCCTATAAAGATTACAGAGACGACACACCGCAACGTAGAATTAAAAGCTCACAAAAGAAAAAGATAAAAGTCCTTTTATCCAAAAATGGAAAATAATTGTTCATCCCGTTAAGGTAAATCAAAACTATAGCATCCTTTTCGTTTAACGAATATACAGTCATGGGCTGTTTAAAATATATATATTTTGTCGTCGCAAACTATAAAACTTTTAAGATAAAATACTTTGTATCGCAATTATCTCAACGATTTAAGTGAGCATACTAAGTAGATATAATAGGAGACTGAGCATAAAAATAATGGAAAGATTAAAAAAGTACATTAGTATGCCCTGAGCCTGTTTTCACATTGGATACATGTAGGCTTAAATTATTTTTTTTTTATTTATTTCATAGATAAATACAAAAAAAAAGTATTACGTAAACATAAACTCTTAAGAGTTTTACCGTTACACCCTGCGCCGTCGACAATCATTGATCGTGAATACAACACGCTAAATTCTAAAATTCTTATGACAAATGGCGATAAATAATAAGTACTTAACAAAAAATTTCAGCTAAATGTAGGTAGTATAAAAATAAGTACTTAGATAAAAAAATGTATAAGGAGAGTACAAACAATTTGTATACGCATCAAGACTTTACAGTACAAGTGGTTTATTTTTTTATTAATATTTAGATTCCTAAGGTAATGAATGGAATGTGTATTAGAATAGTAATATACTTTGACGTCAAACCCTTGGCTAAGCCAAACTATTTGGCTTTCTGGTCTGCCAGTGCCAGCATCTCAAATCGAACCCTTATTTGACATCGCCCACCTGATGGTAAATGATAAAAACATCGCCTATAAACAGGGCATTACCTCGCAGGGCATGTAAGAAACATGTCAGTACAACTTGCCGCCCTCTATCCATCAAACTGTTAATGTCTCATGTGCCTGGAATAACGTAGGAAACCGGTGCCCTTACGACCTGAACAGAGCATTTCTGCAAAACGCTAGGTACTAAAATCTTTATTATAATCACTAATAAATAAATTAAATATCTCTATATAAATTTGACGAATTAACGCAACTGCAGCTTCATGCCCATAACTTGAAAATTTACACTAGAGGCCCTGTACCAAGTCACACTTATGTTAAGTAGTACGACGTGTACTAGAAGATCTTTCCCCCTACTAATCTGCATGTGAAAAAAGTCTTGTTCTCTCGTCGACTGTACGCGGACGGTTGGTTAACCTCGCATGAACTTGATACATGACATTGTCTGCCCTTTCACACACCTCGCAAGTCCTTTGTACGCGTTTGTACCACTAGCTTTCTTTGGAGTTACGCTGTTTGCGCATCTAAGCTGTTCTATATTTAGAAAAAGTTGTTTTCCTTACCTTTTGTTTTCGTTCAAATGTTTTTTATCGTTGTAATCTAACTAACTCATAATCCGCATTGAAGCAGATTAGTTGGCTCAATAAGCGGTGATAGTGTAGTTGTTAGGGCTTTGGTTTCACTTTCGGGAGGGGGTCGAGTTCGAATCCCAGCACGACAATCTAACTTTCCTAAGTTCTGCTTCAACGGTGAAGAGAAACCTGCATGCCCGAGAGTTCCCCATAACATTCTCAAAAGTGTGTGGCGCCCACCAATTCACACTAGGCCAGCATGGTGGACTACGGCTTAAACCCTTCGCATTATGGCAGGAGACCCGTGCCGTGTAGTGGGCCGGTAATGGGTTGATATGATGAGTTGACTCTAAGCTCTATATAATATCTTCTTATATGAGAT
Organism: Pararge aegeria; assembly: GCF_905163445.1. NCBI lineage: Eukaryota > Metazoa > Arthropoda > Insecta > Lepidoptera > Nymphalidae > Pararge > Pararge aegeria. The sequence continues at coordinate 6,881,850 of NC_053198.1, forward strand.
ACGGTACCCACCAGTGGGGCCACTGGGGGGTTTCCTCACGATGTTAGTAAGACATGGTGATTATGATACTACGACGTATTTTTTAGTTCTCCCTTGGCTGGTCACTGAAGCCAAGGTTTACGATAAAAAAAGCACCAGAATGATATTATTGAAGAAAAATCCAATTATAATTTAAAGATTACATAAAAGGTAAAAAGGAAGTTTGTAAGACGGAGGTTAAGGACGAATGCTGTGTAGGATCTTTCATCACTCTTCAGTTTCAGTTAGACGTAACAACAATTTTATTCGATCAATTGAACTACGTTATTACGATTTCTTTAAAACTATGGTTTCTTCTGTGGAGATATTCGAATTATATGTCGCCATTCTTGAAGTGCTGTAAAATCTCTTTATCTTTAGTTCCGTGAAAAAGGAGAATTGGATATCAAAACAACTTTATAGTAGACTGAAGTCGCAATCGGGGTATGAAATAGTAAAAAAAATATTTAAAAACAAGCTCAGCATTGCTGAATAAAGATTGCAGGGAAAGTGTTGACATAAGATTTTCTTTTCTTTCTTAAATGCTGAGGTGTGGAGTTTCCTTTTCTTTTTAAAGTAACAAAACAGTTTTTACGGGGCATATCCTGAGGGCTGGGGGTGGTCAAGTGCTTCCGTCCTTGAGCCTGAATGTTAACGTAGCTTAGTAAAAACCTATCTTTATTCATGTGGTTGCGCTGTCGAGTTATAATTAAATTATTTTCACACCTTCCCACTCTTGAAGGTGTACGGTTATATAGAAAATAGTATGTACAGGTGACAGATTCAATTAGGGTAGAGGAATCTGAAATAGGCTCTAGAGTTCGGTAAATGTGTGAAAATAAACATAACTATATTAACTTGTGTATTATCTATTATATAGAGTTTTGGTGACAGCTCCTCCGGGAAACGCATCATGACGGGTTGTTATATGTTTACCGTATATGTGTGTCTGTAAGTCTGTGGCATCTTATATCGCGAATTAGTTGGAAGTGCTCTTACTTAAGTTTGATGAAAATCAGCCCAGATGGCCGCCGTCACAAAATGGCGGATTACATATTTTTCACAACTCCCTCAATTTGGGTATCAAATGAAAGCCCTTGACTAGTAGAATAATGGGCACTATGTTGAAAGGTGTTTTTTAATTTTTTATAAATTGAATGGCGTTACGACACAAATTGTCCCAGAAAATATATACCTGGGGACTTGATAGATATGTTATATCGGCTGATTGCTGAGAACTATTTCGCATGAATGATTAAAAGACCGACTCAGCCGACTATTGATTTGCCAAGACTCCTGCTGTACGGAAGAATGCGCTTGAACAATCGAACTGGCATTTCCAAAGAACTAGTAAACAAGGTGGTTGTAGAAACAAAGAAAAATCTATTTAAAGAAAATTTTCCAATATTCTCATTTTACCATGGGTATTTGCTTCATCCATATTATATCCTTGTCATTATCTTATATTCAATTGTATTTTTATATAAGTTGGATATCTGTGTAAATTAATAGGTTCTGTAAAATAATATAAATGTATACAAATGGATTGAAAATTCCGAAAAGCCATTAAATTCGTTAACAGACATTTTCAAAATATGTAGTTTGTATAATCAAAGTAACGTGTACATTGTATCGATGTACACCATCTATCATATTTCTATATACATACATATATAAATGTAAATTGTTGAATTTGTATGGTTGTACGTGCTACGAAGGTTACTATGTCGTTTTACTACACCAACATCACAGAGTTTCATAGAACTTACATAGTTGAGAATTAATTCTCGTTAACGTCTAGCTACAAAAAATCTTTAGCATTAGAAAATATATTTATTTTCCATAAAAGATACCAGTCACTTATATGGAAACAAGAAATTAATAGGAAGAATATATGAGTGTTGATCGTAATACTGTATGATTACAAAAAGTTTTTGTTTACTCATTTAATGTATTTGATTTTAAAGTAGGTTGTTTTGAATAGTAAAAAAGTGTTCCGATAGTTTTGTTTTAAATATATTAGTGCCCGTTCTCACTAAACATAGGTATCGCCTCAATCGAATACCTAATGACTTAGGCAATGACTATAGAAAAAAAAAACGTTTCATCAACTTTTGGGTGATAACTATTATTGAACGGTTGATTTAGGAATAACCTTACTTTAGGCATTCCTTATTTAGGCATTGCCTTGTTCGTTGCTAGTGAAAACGTGCTCATTTAGCCTAAAAGTTGGTGGAACGTTTTATTTCTATAGACGTCCCCTTAAATTAAAATGTTTTAAAGTAGACGGCCATTTTTTTAAAACGGTTCCCTCAAATGTAAAAATAAGAAACTTAGGTAAAACTAAGAAACTTGGACGAATAATCAATTATAATAATGTGCAAATAATTGGGAAATCGATAAATTATGTGTTATGACAAAAATAGTGGCACTTATTTGCTTAACTGGCGTATCTCAAGCCAGCAAATGAGGGGAGGGCAGATTGATGAATAATTAATGTGCACACTTTTCTCGCCAATTATAATTATGTAAGGAAAGCAATTACCACGGCACTGACTAGGCGGCGCATAAGTGAAAATTTGCATACAACCAGGTAAAATTCATATAACACATAATTAAGAATAATGAACTGCCTACTTATTGAAAACAGCTGGTCAAGTACCTTGGCTTACTATATTAATGATACCGGCTTTGTTTTGCTAACAACTTGGACACAAAACGGATTTTACCTTTACATTATATTAGACGTTGTCTCGGCTAAACGACGTTACGTTATCTTGTAGAGATCTCTAAACATTACAGTCTCTTGAAGCGGTGATAGCTTGGTGGTTAGGAATTCGGCTTATTTATTTTTTTATTACACAAACTACTAAAATTAATACTCAAATTAAACAAACTGATGTGAGTTTCAGGATGCGAAATTCACATGAGTTTGTTTGGACGCTGCACATTCCTGTTATATATAATAAGTTTAAATAATATACAATATCACATTTTAACCGTTAAAAAAGCAATAGTTTAAACAGCAGGTTGATGCACATTAATTAATCCAGTGTAGGTAAATCTTAGCACGCACCTCTAACCTTTCTAAGTTAAGTGTGTTTTGAACAATTAAAAATCACTTGCTTTAACGGTGAAGGAAACATCGTGAGGAACCTCCATGGCTGCCAGCTTGGTGGACTACGGCCTGTCTCTTGTCATTCTAGGAGACAGACCCGTGTCCAGTTATGGGCCGCTAATGCGTTGTTTATGATGATGACAGTTGACAGTCTCAGTCTCAACCCAGGGGCGGAAATGATATTCGTATAATGAAGAATTGTATCATTTAAGTAACCGCCCTTATAAAGTATATCGTTATTACTGAATGTCGAAAGTGGGCTATAAGAATAGCTGGACTGGCCTAGATGTACAAAAAAATATCTTTCTAAATGAAAGAAAAACTGTATTTAAAGTTTTGAAAAAAAAGAGTACTCTGAGACAAAAAAAATGCTGTTTCCCAACATTAATTGCTGCAATTTCAGTTAATTACGACAAAGCACCAACCTTATATAACCCCTGAAAGAAAAAGGAAATTTCTTTTTTACAATGGAAACATTTTCACCATGAGAAAGTAAAACAACTTGCTGTGTAGAACCTTAAGCGGGAAAATGTTTTTCAAGTAATGAAGCCGGATCTTAAAACAAATGGCTCTTTAAAAGAACAATACGGTAAACGCATAAAACTTAAGTGCAAGCAAAGTGAAAGAAATATGAAAGAATGAAATAACACCTTTCCTGTACATTAAGCTGCAGTAGAAGCACGAATTTCGAAACATAAATAAGTAAAAATGCAGCATTTTTAAGTTTTCCAACTTTAGTATATCATTTGCGTAATCTTATATTTTACATATTATGTTCCAAATACCTTACGTGACCACTTTGAGTAGCATCCCTTTATTTTTATGGTGATTTTAGAGTTTTTTGGTAATTTTTAGGTTCTTAAGAGTAATAAACAATAAAAATGGTAATATTGTAGGTATTTTAGTGGGATATCCTCAAAACAACAACCAATAATCTTTAATTAAAATTAAGCTTCTAATTTTTTTAAGTTACATATAAGTGTCAGTTTGTGTGACGCAAAGTAAATGAGTGATGAATAAATGAGTGTCGAAAAGAAACGCGCTCATATGTAGGAAGCACATAATAGATTATGGTTATTTTATCGAGTAGATTATTTCAAGTTTTGATTCGTACGTTACACGTCTTTTATTTCATACAGTTCAACTTAATAAGAATGAGAAAAAAAAATCATGATTAATGCCAAAGAGGTAAAGCTTTTTACATATGTATAGATATATAGGCGTTTATTTTTAATAATAAAATTTATATTTTTCTTCATTACGTATTTTATACATATTCTGTTATGCCAATTTCATCACCAATTTCACAAAACCAACGTTTAATACTTTGCAATATACGAGTATATATCTATTGTCTAAGCCATTCCTAAAAATAATAGTCTATTGTTTAATTCCATTCAAGGAGTTATTAAGATTAACATTACGTAAATAAAGTGACCGTCAAAATTGATCCAGGTATTTTTGTTCCACTCCCGCGTCTTCCGAATCGAGACTTAGCGGGAGCTGCGTAGGTGCAGAAATATCCACCTGATCCATATCCATATAAAAGCGGAAATGCAAGCCCTTGCTTCATTTGTACTCTAAATCTTGGTAGAAGGACTTTATTAAATACGTACATCTCTCTTGCCGGTTTCGCATTTTATTTATGTGGTGATAATGGGAGGTGTTATCAAAATAAGGGAACGAGTTCTCTCTGCTCTGAATATCCTTCATGGAGGTATGTATATTATAGATGGTATTTTTCATGATGTGGTTGCAACACATTTTTATTTTTGTAACTATTATTTACAAACCATAAAAAAACATTTATAAAAGTAGCTAATCAAATACATTTTTAAATTACACTTTATCGGATCCATCTTCCGTTCCATAAAGCACAAAATCTCCCTAACATCACCTAATTAACAATGGCGCGTGCGCAGGTCATAGGCGGAACGTCACGCCTTGCCGGAAGCCGGCCCCGGTACCGGACGCCGAGATTGTGCCCCGAGCCCCTGATTCCTTCCGGTGACTCCTATGGTCGCGCAATATGAACCCGACACAAACTATAAACTCCAGCGGTAAGAAAAATCTAATCAATTTGAAAAAAAAAACAGGTTTGCAGTGAGACCAAATTATAAGAAAGTAAGCCGTAAGAGCTCCATATAGACGTATATGCAAATACATATGCGTTGCTGATTCTGCGTCAATTTTCTCCCTTGGTATATCTAATATTCATGTAACTAGAACTCTTAAGTATGTTTCTCGACGCTTTTGAGATAAGAACTATTAGCAGTGATGTTTTATAATGATCTTTATGAAGTCCGATGTCTTATTCAGACTTTTGATTTGTTTTCTATCAAAATAATTGCCTGTATATCGAACGCATTCAAATAAGTTTTTGCTGTAACCTAGAAACATTATGGCATCTTATTTCTTACGAGAAAAATAAAATTTCAAAAATCTCGTATTTACCAAACAGATATCTCGGAGAAAGTTAAAAAAAACTTTTGGTATCTAGTCATGCCGCATTTATACACGCTTTCCGTTTTTATTTTATCCCATACTTGAAGGTCGACGCTCCCTGATCTTTAGCACGGAACGATTGGCGGTGATCTTTTTTTTAGTGAGCTCGTCATGTACCCGATGTCTGACTCAGAGATTGATTTAATGTTGGCAAACGGGATGATATCTTTGTCAAAATTGAATGAGGCCAACTTTGACGTGTGAATTTTGTTGCGTTGATCAGTGAAACCGAAAAATATTACTTACTTTCAATAAAGAGTCATTTATTTCAACGACTTGCTTCAGTAAGTTGGTATTTCTTACTGAGCGACTAGTTAAAGTTACAATATAAGGAAAGAGTATTTTAGCGTGGATTTAGAAATAAAATTTTTTTGTTCGTTTCTCGGCTTGTTTCAGCGTCCACAAAGCTTTTATAAGATTAGGGACCGATTTTACAATCGTCAAGTAATCTTTAACAATTCTATATCAGGTTGTAGGATATTAGATTATAGGATATTTACGTCACCGTTTATAATATAGATAGATAGCTCTATTAAAAGTAATAAAAGACTGGAAATTTTCAAGCAGAACTATGTTATTCAAGTGGAATTGCATCTATCCTGTATTACTATTTACATTATGTGGGTATAATGTTTCTTTTTAAAATTAACTCTCCTTTGTATTGAGAGTCTTTGTTTCTATTACAATAAAAACAAATGAGAAGACAATCCCGCGGTTTCTTACAAACCACACTCGGCACAATATCAGTTACGTTCAGTAAAGGTTTTATAAGGTACCAGTCAATGAGTAAGTTGCATTTCTCACGGCACAGGCGTCCTTCTCACGCACTCGCCTTACACTTCCTTCCTGTTACGCCGCCGTCCGTTCGAGCCGGTGCGTCTGCGCGTACGCACTATGTTCGGATAAACGAAATGTATTTCGATTTGCCCTTTTATATAACTTGGTCACAGGATTGTTTATTAATTTTCAATATTTCAGAAATTTACAAGAAGTTTCAAACACTATCGACTCTTTTTTTTCACATGTTTATTATGTTGATAAATCATAATAATAGCAATAGATCCATAGATTTCATTCTATATGAAATCGTGACCACGAACACACACGTATTGCAATTTGCGATAATAATTATGATTTTAAAACCCAGAAATCATTTAAATATGTGATGATACGTAAAAATGTTGATCTATACATCGCTAACGATCTTATATTAGCTTTTCAAGCTTATCGCTTTCACCTACCTCCTTCTATATATATATATATATATATATATTTAAATATACTTATTTATATATATATCAAATGCTTACTTAACACAAAGCCACATTAAAATGATCATTTGAAATTATCGAACATTTTTTTAATATGTGTGTACATATTAAAAAAATAAACTATCGTAAAAATAAACATTACGTGTCGAATATCCGACCGCGTTACCGTCAAGGGTCATCCAGCGGTTGTAAGCGATACTTAAGGGCGATAATCGTTTGTCGGCCGCCTGGGAACCTCTCCTTCCGGAATGGGTTACTTAAGTGACAAATCTTTTTTTGATTGTGAGAACTATGGTCAGGATGCGCTATTGACGGGTTAAGGGAAATAGCCTTTCGGAAATCGGCGTTAGACGGTAAACTTCAGGGTGCTACGTCTATTATTACTGCGTTTTCCGACCCGTCTGCTAATTTGGACAGCAAATCTTAGTAAAAGGTTATTTATGTGATTGTGTCTTTTTTTGATTGTGGGAACTATTGTCAACGCTCAGCATTGACGGGTTAAGGGAGTTTTTAGATTTATTTTATTAGTTGAATCTAGCCAAGGTATAATAATTATTTATCCTTAATAATTTTTCCTACGTGCGAATATTTTATTTTTGTGGGCACGACGTAAATACATTTAACTTATCTATTTACTTGAAATAATTAAATATCCTTAATGTGCTTTAATTTTGGCAAATTTCCTTATTTGAAATATTTCCTTAAACTACTATGAAAAAGGATGCTTATTATTTGTTATTTATATTTCTATTAAATTATTTTTTATCCCCAAAAAAATCATAATGAAATCAATTAATTGCAGCCATAAAAGTAAGACTAAAGTAAGTAAATAGAATTTTTGGTTTTTGTTATTTGAGCAAATATAATTTATTGGTTGATTGGGAAGGTATTTAGGCAACTACTATGCAATAAAAAAAAGTATGTGCGTGTAACCTTTACGCGCGATTGAAGTAAAACTTTAAAACTTTTATTATTATTTATTGATAGAAGATTAATATGTTCCTGGGACTCCCCCGTTTCATTTAATATTCACGTTATCATTAGTACATTTAGAGACTTTCAAAAACTGCGATTTATTATATTTTTTTAAAAGTATTGAATTTTTATTCTTTTTCTATTCACAATTGATCCGTTTGAAAATATTGGAAATAAATAATCCTAATTGAAGCGTGGAGTATATGACATATACTTACGACCAATCCAAATTATTATTTTAAAATGGCGGAAACTACACAGACGTCTGACGTAAGCGTTAATTCCATCAGAAAAAAATCTGAGTTACTCCGTCGCGCGTAAAGAAGTTTTACTTCAAAAAATAAGAGAAATAACGTTCAAAGGCGTTCTTATCGCATTTTTGTACGGATCCTACATCGCGAGTTTTTGGTTTTTCATGCGCGTCATCTGCCGTCACTCCACTAAAATATCCCATGTATTAAATACAACAAGAGTATACCCGCAGCGGGACAAAAGAAAAAAAGTTGTAAAAAATGAAAGAAGTAAGAGTAGAAGCAGAGTAAACTCAAGAACTGTATCAATTAACCCGTGCAAAGCGTTTGAGCAAACATGAATATTATATCGCGAGTCTTTCGTTTTGTCTTGCGCGATTTCTTCCCGTTTTACATCCTTTGTGGTTGGCGAAGGACTATTGTTTAAGCCTCACGGGCGAGTCTTGAGAGCAAACAGGTCAGGCTTTGTCTCAACGCCATTGTTTCACTAGGCCAATATTCCCATGAGACCGGCTCATCTGCGGCAATGTTATTTTATTCTAGGAATCTTGTTACAGTTATTAATAGTCATCATTATCATCGTTATCCTCTCATAAACGGCTCACTGTAGAACACGCGTATACTTGCAGAATAGGCAGGATTTTGGCCGTAGTCCACTACGCTGATAGCCGATTGCAGACTTCACACGCCTTAGCCTGGGAGATCTCTATGTTATCTCCCAGGCATGTAGATTTAATTTTTTTTAGTTCTCTTTTTTTAATTTTAATTTTTTATTTCAATTTTGATTTGGTTGATTTTAATTGAATTTTCAATCAATTTATTTTTGACATTTATATCTTTGCAAATTTATGTATTGGTTTTAATTGCATTTCATTTATTTTTAAACCGTATAATGGATGTAGCTACTATGTTAAATCTATATAGGTAAAGCCGGAAATAATAATAATAATTATTATTAATTACGATGTTTTTTTCATTGTGCAGTGTAGGACGTCAGATCGGCATACAGTTAAAAACCCCTCGTTTTCCGGTGGGTGTCCTATGAGGCGACTAAGGGGTTATAACCCCGAACGGGAAGTCCTCTTTGCTACTACTAGCGCTACTGCGTTCTCCGACCCGTCTGCCCGGCGTGGTGGTTGGAGAGACCTTTATTCCAGCAGTGGAAAGTTATAGGCTTTTGAAGATAAATTGCACGTACTCGTAACTGCGAAAAGTTAGATGTGCGTTCCGAGAATAGATACCCAGGTTATCACCGCTGTTACTTAGCGTTTTTTTTTTCACAAGTATGGCGCGAAATATATCTAAATGTGTGCGATGTGAACGATTGGTTTACAACATATGAGATTAGTACGCTTTTCGTATGTAAACCGCAGATAGGCATCTCATAAGCGGATTGGCGTGCTTGCTTATCGTTAGGGTGCTTACGAGCGTCATATTGCAACGGATAGTGGACTGACTAGACTTGGACGTAGAGCTGGAAGTAATAGACAGGTGCTTAATTTTTTTAGAGAAAAAAAAATTATTAATGCAAATAAGTCAATTCGCACCAGCGGTCTTGTATTTATAGCTATGTTCTTTTACGCATTTGGTTGCCTGGCAGAGATCGTTATGTAGCGATAAGGCAACGAAATTGTTATGTAATCTTGGTTTTTTTCTGTGGTGTACAATAAAAGTGCATTCATTCATTCATTACTGTCTTAAAGATTGACCGACTCATTGCAGATAGCTCGGAAATATACCATTACAGCAATAAATACTAACTAGTCAAACAAATGTTGAACATGTATTTTTAATAATATGGCAAAAACAGTAGCTATACTTAATGACAAAATTGAGAAAATTTTCATCATTATATCAACCCATTACCGATCCGCTACAGGACACGGGCCCACAATGAGTAGGGGTTAAGGCCGTAGTCCACCAGGCTGGCCCAGTGCGGATTCTAGAATATTTTACTCAGTTATCAGTGTTTATGGATGAAAATATGTGGCCAGAAGGAATAGCGTTTAGGCGATTCATCTTTTTTAAGCACAAAGGCAAGCACGCTCCTCAGACGGCGGAGACAGCGGCAACGGTGTGTAACTAAATAACTCTTAATGGAAAAAAAATGGGAAAATCCCTTTATGGAGTACTGGGTGGGTACACACTCACACACCAAGTGCTCAAGAGGGTACTTAACTTAGTTAGGAGATTCCTATTTTTTTATTATTTATAGGTTTGACCAATTTTAGTTTAGAATATAGTAAATAAGATAATTGTTATTGTTGTAGCTATGGATAATTGTTATTGTTGTAGCTATCTGAATTAAACGTTATTATTATTATTATTATAAATATGATCAAAAATAACATACCTCTTTTGCACAAAGATTTGTACAGATTATTGACAGTTTAAGATCTTTCAACCTCATTTAGCAGCTTTAAATGTAGCTGACCCTGTCTATATATTACAAAGTCGGTCAGTGCCTTAGTTTGTTCGTATTCGTAATGATATCTTTCAACGGACTAGCAAGCTGTCGCGTGGCATACCGGTCGCCAGGCATCTGTCGTTCTACTGTTCTAACTTATAATTAGGTACGAAAATATTTATTTTTGTTTTAATGATTGTCTCTTGGTTGAGTGAGTGGACAACACTCGCAAAAAAATACTTCTTGAATAGACTTTTGTCTTTGGTATTTGAACATTGGCATTCGCCGTGGCGTTACTGACTTAAATATGAATTTCAATTTACAAATCCGTGCTAACATTATGAAAGTTTGTCTGCACTTTCACAATATTAGCACACCTTATAAGGAATATAAATTCATATAAATTATAAATCTCTGAACGGTTTATTCTATGCGGTATCTGCCAGTCAGTTGATCTACCACGGTATATACTTCCCTGTATATAAATTGTTATAGTATCACGTCTAATAATAATGTAACTTAATTAGCAATTTCGTACAAATTATTATTTCCTCATCGCTACAGAGAAGTGTAAAAACACCACCAACACTTTCAGTTTTCCCTGTATGTAATGTTTTCTCATTAAATCATTTTAGGAAGAAAAGAGGAAGGAACTCTGCTAAGCCCTGCTCTTGAGGGATTGCTGTAACAGAATCTGAGCTATGTATTTAAGATTGATTAAGCTCAGACCTTTGACTTAAGACATCTTGGGGTCGCTATATTTTCAATACATTTTTTATAGTCCCCGTGGCAATTCTGTTTACGTGTATGGATAAACAGTGTACGCAGTGGCAGCCTAGTGATTAAGATTTCGTCCTATTTATCGGGGGGGCAGAGTTTGATCCCGGACACGAACTTCTTGATTTTCGGACTTATGTGCGTTTTTAATGTAAGCCAAAACATTATTAAGAAATGCTCGCATGAGAGCTCTCCATAACATACCCAAAGGCATGTGAAGTCTACTGGCATTTGGCCGGCGGCGGCTTGACGGCAGAGTGGCGCAGTGGGCAGCTACCCCGCTTTCTGATACCAAGGACGTGGGTTCGATTCCCACAACTGGAAAATGTTTGTGTGATGAACATGAATGTTTTTCAGTGTCCGGGTGTTTATCTGTATATTATAAGTATTTATGTGTATAATATTCATAAAAAAAAAAAATATTCATCAGCTATCTTAGTACCCATAACACAAGCTACGCTTACTTTGGGGCTAGATGGCGATGTGTGTATTGTCGTAATGTATTTATTTATTTATTTATTTGGCCATTTTGGTCGATACGCCCTGTAGTGCGCTGGTAAATGGTTTGTTATGGTGATAATGGTGAATCTTTAGCTAGCTCTACTTTCTCCCTCGAGATGTGAACCGATGATGTACGGTAAATTATTGAAAAAAAAAAACAAATCTAACTATTGCTTGTAACTTTCATTTGCGCAGTGAAGTACATAAGGACACAGAGCAGGAAAATAATTCGATCTCATTTAATTACAACGATTTTTACCCTTTGCCATGATTAGGCGTCTTTACGAATTAATGAACGTTACGAATTAAGTCGAATGATAGCCGTCGAATGTCTACCCATATGTCTTAGGCGTTTGAACATGTGGGAAATGACGTTGTGGTTTTGAAGTTGTCTTCAATCAACAGATTGGTATTTCAATAGTTTCTATTGGAAATCTGGAATATAAGATTTATGACTTAAGAATCTTATGAATTAAGGTAATATTAGGCAATGGTTATAATCAATTTTTAAAATGGTTGCAATATTCAAAACACACTAAGCGATTTAGGCTTCTTCAGATCTTAGAGTATAATCCGTTATATTACGGGTTCAGCGCTGAATCGATAATTTTACATAGTATAATATGAGAAAAACGGGAGTATGTCGTAAATTCAACATAATGTCCATTTATTTACTTTTTAAGTATCAGAAGTGTCCTTTAACTTCTAGTATTTGGAATGAAGGTCATAAAATAGTCTTGGAATTATAGTATAAGTTAAATGGCGAAATTTGGCGATGTCAGCGGTGTCACTACAAGCACCGTTGGAGGTGAAATTTGAGACTTTAGAGTTCTATACCTACATGAAGAAGCGTTTTTCAGTTGTCAAACTGCAAATAATCTAAACGCATTCTACGCCCGAAGTAATACGAATGTTAATAGTACATCCGATGCGGTCGAAATTTCATGATTCCGGTAATCTGCTATCAAATTTAGGTGGAACGGACGGATAGAACAACATAAATATTTGTACCTGTATACATTTTTGCTATTAATTGAGTGATTCGAAGTAGCGTTTCATAACAGTTTCGTAGCGTTGCCTACGCTTATGTTTCTTTGAAAGCGTAGGCATCAGTATGTTTGTGTATGTTTGTAGATAGGTATATCTGAACATACATATCTTGAAAATGTTAAAAAACGTGTGTTCACTTTTGGCCTACACTTAGTTCAACTAACTATATTATTGTGAGTATTATAAGAGGCAGTTTTTTCGTAATCAGAGACTAAAACTTCCGTTTTTTATTGTTTCAATAGGTAGTAGACCTTAGGGTAAGTTGTCTACGTCACTTCGTATTCTTACGTATCCAATCAAACAACGCGTCTTAAAGGAAGCCAATTCGATACCGAATTTTCGAAACAACCCCGTCATGCTGGCGAAAGGAATGATTAGACAAGTTCCAATTTCTTGAGTTGATTAGTTTTGAGTTTTTGTACCGCACTTCCGGGTTCCGAGTGACGTCGCACGCACCACCAGTTTTCTGGAAATTGATATTCGGGCTCTTAGGTGACCATTATAGCGTCTGTCTTCCTGTTATCGATGTTTAGTGGCGCGTGCGTCCCACCTAATAGCTTCATTTGTGACGATAATTCGTGATGATTGAAGTATACAGGGTGATAGATGGAATTTAACTGCCTCAGTGGTTAGCATGTTCGATTACCGATCGCGAGGACCTGGGTGCAATTTCCATTTACAGTAAAAAATTGTATGGGGATTTCCGTTGAAAAAAATCTAAGTACAACTCCCGGAAGTAGAAAATTGGCGATGTCCACCCTCGTATCTCGGAGAGCACGTTAGACTGTTTTCTCTAACATGTGATAATAGTCGTGAAAGACAACGCTCTACAACCATCTCTCATATGTGAAAGGGTTTGGATAATAGGGTATACAATTGTCACTTCTAGCTCGGGGTAAGAAATTGGTTTTAGCCCACTGTCTTGGAGAGTAAAACAGGACTTTATCTTAATATCATATATAAGTACTATATACTCTTATGTGATAGTAGTGTAAAGACAAGTTTTGTAATAAGGCATACCCTATCCTATCAGATTCGACATAAGTTGAGATTTGAAGGGAAACTTGTAGTATGTGCCAATAATTGACGTTTTATTCAATGGTATAATAGCTACGTACTCATCCGTGTCCAGCTGTGGTGGTTTTTTTTAGGCCGAAGATGTTGCTGATTAATAATAATTCGTGATCATTCAAGTATATCGTTTGACAGATGTTAGACGCGAGTCGTTCGAGATCGGTAATAGAAATATAATATCTGGCGAATTAGTAATTACAAACAGTTCGCCCTCGCGTAATGCAAACAGGCAGCGACAATGCGTCGCAATCACGCCGACGGTCGCGTAAACAAAATCAGATAAAACTCATCATTTTCCGCCTAAACGAGTTATCTAGCGAATTTTGGGTCGCGCCACGTCCCGGTGCGTCCGCTTGTTCAAACAAAATACCGACCAATCACGATTTTGTGAATTTGAAATTTGTTAAAGCCCAGTACAGAAAACCAATACTGCGTACATTGTAGGTGCACGTAGGTACGTAAAACTACGCACAGGCTAAGCAACTCACGCCTGTGTTGTTCACCCCCACGAGCGCGTGTCGGTATAGACAGACACTCACACAATGTGATACTGCAAATGGGCTAGTCGAATGTATTCGTTCGCCCGCGCGCCGGCCGCTGGGGTGGGGAAGGGGGAAGATGCGTTTTTGTGCACAACTCTCCGCTTTAGCTACATTTACAGGCGAAATATAAGTGCGTAACCAATACAACCTTAATAAGGTGCGCCTGTGTGGGTGTTTTTCACGTCACGCGACATCTAGCCCCGTATCCAAATTTTAATGGCCCTTGTTCGAACGTAAAAAAATACAGAATATTCGCCTTTTTTTGCGAGCGCACGTAATAGTGGCGTAGGTTATAGGCATGTCGATTTTCGGGTGGAACAAATGCCGGCAGGTATGGGTAGACGTTGATTGGCCGGAGCGCCGTGGGGCCTACCGGTTGGCAAAACAAAAGGAGTGTTTTATTAGTGACAGCAGCAGACTAAGTAGCTAAGTCCATCGGTCCCCGAGTTAGGCACACCTGACTGGCTAATCACAGACCGGTTCACACTTCTTTCAGGGTCCTGAACCGGCCGAATGGAAAGTTACATAAAGGACCTGTTTACTTCGTCACTAAGAAAAAAGGCGAAACAGACTGTTCGCGCCGAGCGCTTTCGATTATTGTCAACTTCAGTCACCCTAAATAAAACATGCCAACAATGTGATTTGAATCAAAAAAAAGAAAAGATAAAGCACACCTTTATCTTTTCTGCTTTTTTATCCATTAGCACGAAAACCTATAGGAGGTACTTATTATTTTCATCATAATCACCATCTTCAGCGTACTAGTGGGCACATCATAGTAAAGCCCTCTCTTTACTGCTTTAGTAAAGCATGCCACCATGCTACTTTAATGTGGTCTGGTGGGTAATTTCTTCCGTAAATATTTGTTTCAATTATTTCTTTTAAAATGTTACCATTCCTTAATGTACCTTAAAATACAAAACGCGTCGGTAATTTTTTATCAATCTATTTAGCAGGTTTTTACTTTATATATTTGCTTTTATTTAAACCGTATTTTTCTAGGCATACAAAGGCAATGGAATCATTATTCGGAAAATAATGTTTTTGTAGTACTCTTATCTAGAGAAACATTACATTAAATAACGCTGAACTGTAAAATTAGCCTGATTTAATACCATCACACTATCTAAAGTAGGTAATATAAAGAATATAATTTACAAATATTTTGCTATACTGAAAACTACCCTTATTTGTAACCATCACAACAATTTATGTAACTTTAAATGCCGCTAAATGCACCTATTTTCAAATCGGTGATTAAATAAACCCTACGTGCCATTTTAAGTGACGTTTAACACAACTAATCAACAATTTAGATACAGCAGTCAATAGAAATGTACCCTTTATCACGTTCAAACGCGAACTAACTTGACATGCCGACCGCCAAATTCATTACCCCACGCGTAGAACACTCTTTAATTAGCTAACTAACCTCACGTCAATAGTACCGATTTATTTAGATTACCCTTCCTACCATAATACCATTTCCTAGGGCAGCGTACACAAGCGTAGCGGGCGATGTCCACTCCTCATATACGGCACAAATTTTCACGCACACTACGAAAGGTTTTACCGTACATCGGGGTTTGTATAAAATTTATGGTGCACACTTTTGCAGCTATAGCATAGATCTGTGGGGGTACTGACTACTGGTCAGCCATTTCGCGTCGACTAGATTTACAGCCTCGTGCGTACCGACACCAAGATTGGATAAGTCTGTCAAATGTGTTCATGCTATTGTGGTCCCTAGATTTAATTATTACGGCCTGTATTTGTGCAAATTATACAAAACGTTTGTTTGCTGTGCGGGGTCGTGCGTGTGACGGTTCTAATTGATGGCAGTGTCACCGGATGGTTCATCTATTTTATAAACCATTTCTATTACCGGGCTATGAGACGCTTTAAGGGTCTCTACATCGTTGTAGATTCTATGTAGCTGGAGAACGTTCTTCTTGAAAAAAAAGGGTCATTGGTGCTATAAAAAAAATCATAACAATGTTGTACACAAGTCTCTAATTTTAATTGACAGATATAAGAATAGTGTTATATGATTAGGATGGGACTACTTTAAGACCTATCAATTTTGTTTAGGCTAGAGATTTGCGCGCGAAAGATTCGGCATAATTCCTAAACTTTAATATGGCCACGTAGAAACCGGTTAGGGTTTATTAGAGAAGAGGGAGAGATTAATACAGCTGCCGAACTCCTAACTGATTAGCCCCCGACCATCTTGAATGCTTCATTACTTATTACCAGGGCTAGTTCGAGTCACGGACTAAACTTATAAATTAATTTTATCAATATGTAGGTACACTACTCGTAGTTCTAATTAACTTAGCAAGTCGAGATAAAAGTTGGAGTATTAATTATTATTCATGTCTGAAATTTAACTTTCAAATTGCAAAAGTTTTAACTCAATCAGCCTAGTGTTTTTGTGTAATGCCAACTAAACATAAACAAATAAAAGACAAATTATTACAATTATTTTAATTTCAATTAATTTTATATTTATAACAATTTAACAATTATAATACCTACTTATTCCAATTTTGATCAAGATGTCGGGTCAAAAGATATCTAATTTTAGATCTGATAAAACATTTCTTTAGCCCGTGATTGGGATACATCAGGTTGTTAGTAATAAAGACAGTTTTTTTTTTGCAGATATTACTTTGCACTTATATATAGAAAGCAGTTTTGCTTTCATCTCCACATAAGATATTTATATATATCAAGATTCTGTAAATATGAACAAGGTAACGAGTTGTTTTCCGGCTACTTCTAGGTAAATTCTGATTTCAGAACCGGATGTAGAGTCACTACAAATAGAGATTGATTTTTCATTGCAGAAGTACCTACCTGCATATTATAGTCGCTTTGAAATAAATGTCAACTCGATAGAGAAAGCTATATTCGGGGCATCTCTACGTGATCAAAACGGAGAGATGAGGAGATTCGTAGACGAAGCAAAGTAGTCATAGACAACGTGTCCGGAGGCTTAAATGTTAACAATCGGGGCACATAACTCGGAAAACTGATGGATGCTGGTTTCCCTAGGTGCTGGAATGGTGACAATGCACTGGATAGAGCAGCGTGCTAGGACACAGGTAATACAATACCATGGTGTTTGGAATCCCTACAAAAGACCTTTGTCCAGCAGTGAACGACCAACGTTGATATGATGATGATGGTCAGAAAAATATAATACAAGATAACTTCCCGCAAACATAAATAGATGCAAAGCAATATCTGAAAAAAAAAACTATCTATATGTAGCAAAAGGGTCAATAATATCTCTCTTAAGCATCGGTTAAAAACGCCCCCCGCTCTTGGGGGGCATTATTTCAAAATGTACGTTAGGTGGGGGCGGGGAGACCGGGGTCAGTCGGCTGTTTGTCTATTGCCGCGTTTTCCCATTCACCGGGTGAATTTTCCGAAGCCCATTGCGCTTACCCCCTTTTCCCCCTTTCAGCAGCCTCTCTGTATTTTTATTAAAGGAATTATACCGTCTGAATAAGTGCTTATATACTTATATTGATTAGTATGCAATCAGGAGTGAGTTGCGAAATGTTGAAATTATTTCATAGAAAATTTTGTAAAAATGTAAATGTCTGTTAACATTAGCTAAGCTGCAGTGCTGTTTATTTGCTGATTGGCTCTATAATTTATGCTTATAGAGTACCTATAGACAAGAATGCAGTGTCTACGTTTGCACAAAGCCTTAATGATTTGTTTTTACAGTCGGGAAAAAAAACTAAATTTAAAACCAAAATCTAAATTTAAATATTCGTTTTTTTCAATGCTAACGCACATTACCAGCCAAGCCCATAATTACCTATTCACAATGAATTCTAAATTTGAATACGCAAAAAAAATTATATGACGTCCAGAACTTATTTGCTTTTTATTCATCGTTTGCTGATTATTCATTTAGCAATCTGTGTTCAACTTTAAATTGGCATCCTTCCCCTTATACAGATTGAACAATTCTATAGACACGTCGTTCATAAGAGAAAAGTTGATAGCCGTAGTGCACGCAAAATTTCCCTGCATTTGGCTTACCAACAAAACAGTAATCGAGAGTCCTCCAAATAACTATCTGCGTCCAGGTTCTGGGAATTTTATAGAGACCGTATGTTAAATTAGTTTATTCCTAGTTACAGATAATTGGTCTATAGTCTCGATACTAAATGGACGTTTGTTTTTTATTTATTTATTGATCAAATAGTGAATCAGCATTTTTGTTAAATAACATTTAGGGTAATAAATATACTTTCTTTTAAAACTAAAATTTAAATATAACAACAATAATAATATAATGTATCTTTTTAAAATACTATTTAATTAAATAAGGATATTTTCAGAGTAATAAAAAAAAATTTAAGCCTAATATTTTATCGTCTAAACCATAGCAAAGACATAGTAAGGAACAAACACGAAATAATATAGTATATATATGTTTATATAAAACCTAAAACAATAATATATTAAATTTACACCTGAAATAGATGAAGAAAATTCGCATTTCCTTTTGTGAAAACCCGGGTCGAATTCACGTTACGGCTATGCATTGATATCTGATAACATCGCTTTTGGCGTTCGATATTCAAAACTGCGTTGTTCTTGATTAATGTTCTGCTTTATAGCTTTATGTTTGTATCCGAACACCGTGTTTGAATATTATCTTTCAGTAATCGATTTTCGAATTTCGAACGGCTTTTAGATTAGCTGTTTATGCTGTAAATATGTAGGTACACAGAAAAATTGATTATATTAAGAAAATATTCAGTTATTTTATTAAATAGTAGCAATTAAGTATATTTTAGTTATGATCTCAAACGTGTGATAATTGTTATAGACTGGGACTATAGACTGTTGATTATGATAAAAAGTTCTTCAATCTAATTTTACACATAAAATATAATCTAAAGAAAATGTAAAAGAATTAAAAAAAAATGTACCTACTGGAAACGCTGAAAAACGTAAGTAGGCGGGACATAAAACGCCTTTTTGCCGAGCGCCGCGAATAGTTTATAAAATTGAATTGTCAACCCTTTTATTACTTCGATGCAGGTTCGTCTGATTATTTGAAAATTCATGCGATGTCCACCCCTGTCAGCCTGCAGACAAAATACGGTTGGGCAAAATCCTGTCGGTTTTATTCCGGCGTTGAACCGACGGTATAGGGTTGGCACTTTGGTGTGTGTTTTTATTTACCATAGCTACCATATATAAATAGTTTTTCATATACTCTATTTCTAAATCTTTTGCTTTATCGGCCTCTTAATTCTCACCGATCTAAGTATATTAACTATTCATACAAAATGTAACTGAAAACTCAAAATCAAAAGTAAAATGGCAAATTCGTATAGGGTTGGCACTCATATACTGATAATTTACCGTAATATATGCAACTTCGGTCATTTCTTTGATTTTACCGACTCAAAGTAAATTTTGGCGATGTGGCGGGATCAGTATTCAGTTTACATAGTATACTCACAAGTCAACCTGCAGACAAAATACGGTAGATAAAAATTCTGTCACTATTATTCTAGTGTTAGACCGACAATAGAGGAAAAATCAAAATATGAACTAGTTTTAAAATAAAAGATCGAATTAAGAACGTATTTAAATATTTTTTGTTATAATGACCGTAACAGGAATGGCCACCGCCACGCCGTACAATGCAACTTACCCCCACTGCAGGGTGTGTCATAATACACAACAATACTTTTTCACACATCACTACAGTCATAGGGGCCATTATCTGGCTCTCCGTTGTAAGACGAAAAAATATCATAGTATTATAGTAATTGGTATAATATCAGAGCGCTAAATCGCTCGGCGGTGAAACTTGGTGGTGGAACTTTGCCGGAAATGTGATAAGAAGCCGCGGGTGAAGCTGCAATGCAGGTTAGTTTATATATTTGAAAATTCATGCGATGTTCACCCCTGTCAGCCTGCAGACAAAATACGGTTGTCTAAAATCCTGTCGGTTTTATTCCGGCGCTGAACCAGTATGCACTGATAGTCTAGGGTTGGCACTTGTTACATATAATGTTTTATTGCACTATATTAAATATATAATAGTCGATATGAGTATAAGAAGTTGATAGTATGTAAAAAATAACATGGTTGCTTATGGTTTGTGTTATGTGTTATTGTGTGTTGTGAATACACTCTAATACTGTCTGGAAACAAAATTGCTTATTTCATTTCAATCAATTTTTTTGCATTTTTTGATCTTCATTGTTATTACGTTATAAAAAAATAAATATCGAGTGAGTCTTATCGTAATGCGTAAAGAAAACCTTTTTATTAAGTTTTGTTTAAAGTATAAACTATTGTTGTATAAGCGACATAATATATTGAACTGAACTCCATGTATCCTAGAATTAACATAGTTATTACTGTATTATTGTTGTATAATCAGTGAAATTGCAAACTACAAGCTATACAAGCGCGATATAGCTCTACTGTTTAAACTAAATGTTATTCTTTGTGCTAGTAGAGTATTTCTAAAAAAAGGAATACCATATTTATTTCCTTTAAAACAAGGTGGCAACCCTAGGTGTGGTACATAGCAAATATACTGTAGATAGCTGAATAGCTTACAGGCGAGGGATGTGTTACAACTAGATAGTGTTATGATAATAAATACACTTTTTTATAAAAGTTTTATTTTTTTTAAATGATTTTTGTGTAGTTTTGGAGAGTTGCTGGTAAATATTATACCTATCTGTTTAGGTTATTAAATAGTTACGTGCACTTATATGTAAACGTGAATGAATAAATTTCTTTAAATTATTTTCTACGTATTTAAAAGGTAACTACAACTTAGTATTTATGGAAAATAAATTTAAAATTCTCACCATTAATATAATTTTGAAATACTATCCAACGTGAAAAATGCCCGTGGCCTCTTGATGGATCTGAAACAATAACAAATTCTGATTAGAAAAATTAAACTTTTAATAAGAAGGCATTTGACGGCCGATTGGCGCAGTTTGCAGCGACCCTGCTTTCTGAGTCCAAGACCGTGGGTTCGATTCCCACTACTGAAAAATGTTTGTGTGATTTGCATGAATGTTTTTCAGTGTCTGGGTGTTTATATATGTGTATTGCTATTTATTTATGTATATTATTTATAAAAATATTCATCAGTCATCTTAGTACACATAACACAAGCTACGCTTACTTTGGGGCTAGGTGGCGATGTGTGTATTGTCGTAGTATATTTATTTATTTATTTAATACTAGCGTACCCAGCCCGCTTCGCCGGGCTAGATTTTGCTTTATTTTATTTAAACAATAAACTTACATCATTAAATTTTTTATTTAAGTCTCATAATATATTAAATCATTTATTTCTCTCCGTATTCATTCTTTTCTATTCTTTTCTCGAGCGGGTGAAGATAACCCATGTATACCCAACAATAGAATATCATCATAGTAAATAAAAGCTGTATTTGACAGTTTGACAGTTCAAAAATAGGAGTGCTTCGATCGTCACCAAACTTTACAGGATTACACGCCAGATCAATCCGGAGATTCCCTGAAAGTTTCATTTAAATCGGTCCAGCCGTTTCGGAGCCTATACGGAACATACCCACACACTTTCTCTTTTACATATATAGATAACGCTGTGATATTTTTAGTAGGAGGTCATAGCCTGGTCACTGACAAAATATTTGGAATTATCATAAGAAAAACAAATGTATATTGATCAAGCAGTAGATAAAGCTCATCATACGTAGCCTTTTAACGTAACACTGCTGGGCGCAGGCTTTCTCTGTCATAGAAGAAAGAAGAAAGAAAAAGAAGGTTATAGAAAATTGACCCCAACACGCTGCTACAATGCAAATTGGTGGGCTTTAACGCAAGTAACCACCACCAATCGCCTAACTCCCGATTGGTACTGAAAAAAACGTCTAAAAATTTGTGTCCCTACTCGGGATTTGATTCCAGGACATCGTGATAAGTAGTTGAACATGCTAAGACAAAGGAGGCCGTTGGTATTTAAATGTAAGGATGTAAAAAAGATAATGTTTATCTCAGCGCACGACAAAAGGTGGTCGAACTTAAAAAAAAAACCAACTATGAAAGAATCACCGTGCAATATCGATTCTCGAATCGATTGTCATACGGGTGCAAGATTGCTTGTATAAAAAAACGTCATCGCACGCGCTCTCACCGGGTGGTCCCACCGTCAGCACGTGGGCCCGTATGTAGATCCTATCGATATTTAGTGACGTCTTATCGATAAGTGTGTTGAGGAAGAGTTATATTGTTTTGTCTACTATCCTAAGGGTCAACGATTTGTATTAGCTGTTGGTGGTAAAAGTTGCGAGCACGTGTTATTAGACTTCCCTTCCGGTTATTTTTTAAATTTACCATAGTTAGGAATAGAGATATGCCTATGAATAGAGCACGTTGTAATCTTTCAGATAATCATGTAAGAACTGAGATATTTACCGTTACTTACTTACGTCTTATAGCTTTACGATTACTATAAGATTTCCTGTTCATGTATTTGTTCGTATTATATAAATACCTAATAAATAGCTGATGCCCTGACTATGTCAGCGTTTATTTCGATTTTCTGAATACGTCTTTATTGTTCTGACCTGGAAACAACTCCTACGATCAAACAAATTCCACCATCCCGATTACAAAGAATACTTACACATTTTTTTGCATTAATTGAAATTGAAATTGTTAACCAAAATATATATGTAGTTTAATTTTCAATAGGATTTCTTTTTCAGTAGTATCATATATTCTTAAATTCTTTAAATGGCTCTCAGAAAGATATTGCGATTAACCATAATAAAGACTTAAAAAAAATCCACACGTCTTCATCGATGTAAGTGATTCGAGAGTAAACCTTTAATAAATCACCATTTTAAAATAGCCAGTAACATTTGTAAACATGTAAATAATTAGGACCCATAAACAACCGAGAGACCAGGTGTTGAAGGCGTGTACCGATACTTTATTACCTTATTCAAGAGGCTAATTGTCCATCATAATAGTGGTGGCCCTTAAGAACCGGAAGCGTGAATTTAGGCACGGATTTATTAGTGCTTCTTGTCAAATAAATTCAGACACAAACGCATCTGCCTCGGACTATTAACAAATAAAGCTTTGAACATTATTATTTTTTACCTACTACGATTGGTTACCTCGTTGGTCTAGTGGTTAGCATGTTCGACAGCGGATTACGAGGTCCTGGGTCGGGTCGAAAATTATTACGTATTTCCCAGTACGTACCATTTTTTTTCGGTAAGAAATTATTGAGAACCTTCGAGGCAAGTGTGATTAGGAGTTTTATAGCGCTTCAACCTTGTACTCTTTTTTTCAACACATTGAGCTCCTGCCTCCCATTACTGGCCCACTACAGGGTACGGTCTCCTCCCACAATGAGAAGGGGTTAAGGCCGTAGTCCACCACGCTGGCCCAGTGTGAATTGGTGGACTCCACATACCTTTGAGAACATTATGTAAAACACAGGCATGCAGGTTTCCTCACGCTGTTTTCCTTCAACGACGGAGCAAATGATTTTTTTTACTTAAAACGCACATAACATTGAAAAGTTAGAGCTGCGTGCTGGTATTCGAACTCGGCCCCGAAAGTGAAGTCAAGTTCTTGCCCACTGCACTATCACCGATTCGCCGCAGTTACTTTCACTAATGGTTAATTGTTAAAAGCCTACTAACCTATACTAAAGAGTCATGTTGGGTTTAACATCTAACTCCTGAGCCATGATGGGAGAGAGGAGATCGGTTCCCAGTAGCTGTATGTCAAAAGGCTGTGAATCATTATGAGTCCTTCTTGTTCCTTTGATGAAGACTTCAGACAATATTTTATAGTTGCAAGTCATTCGCATACGAAGAATAACAAAAAAAACTTACGTGTACCGTTTAACATGCTTTGGATTATCTGGAATTGCACAAGTTGGTCGCAAAAAAAACTTATACACCAACATATTGCGCAGATGTGTTAATTCGTCCTTTATCGATTCTACTTTGCGAATGGGATTATAAGAATTGGTCGTTAGAAGAAATTGGTTAGACGAATTTAATTTTATGTTCTTTTTAACCCACGACGCATTAACGACGGGGTGTTATGCGTTTGACGAGTTTGTGCTTGTGTGTGTCTCTTGCTGAAGCTTCTTAGCTCGTGTTCGTGAACGGTTGAACCAATTTTTTTATTTTGTTTTTTTAGTTTTGTTTGAAAAGTTAAATCAGTGTTCTTGGATTAAAATCGGTCCAAGATAGCCACCGCAACAAAATGGCGCATTACATATTTTTTCACAAGTCTCTTTCAATATGCCTAGATATCAAACACAAAGGTTTGACTAGTAATATTTTAAAATACAATAAATAAATATACTACGACAATACACACATCGCCATCTAGCCCCAAAGTAAGCGTAGCTTGTGTTATGGTTAACACCCAGACACTGAAAAACATTCATGTTCATCCCACAAACATTTTCCATTTGTGGGAATCGAACCCACGACCTTGAACCTCAGAAAGCAGGGTAGCTGCCCACTGCGCCACTCGGCTGTCCAAAGTATTAAAAAGTGAAAAATCCAAAATAGCGAATTACTTTTTTTTTCAAAACTCCCTCAATATGGGTTTCAAATGAAACGGATTGACTAGTAGAATAATGGACACTACATTGAAAGTATATTTTATTGGTTTTTCTAGGAACATATCAAAGGTTAAAAGAGTCCTCGGTCGTCGAGTCATCAGATAAAATAATCAAGTCCACCGCCCAGCATCGAATCGGCGTGGATGGTAAAGCTCTAATCCCAGTCTCCTTGTTGAAAGTTTGTTCTGTCGTAAAAACAAGACTACGAGGTTAAAATAATTCAGAGTTTGAGTTTTTGCTACATTACAAGACTGCTGAGTACAAGCATGGAGAATAGAGCTTAGAATGCTTAGACCGTTAATGCTGCTGCGATATGTGTAGGTTAAAGATTATTACTACATCGTGTGATAATAATCGGATCCGGTGAGATTCCCGCAGTAAGAGAAGAAGAAGACGAAACACGCGCGCAAAACAAAAAGGAAAACATGACATTTACAGTAAGACGTTTACAGTAAAGGAAATTAAGCATGCATCTTATTGCTGCAAACAATATCTTACAGGCAACCTTTTTGAGAAGACTTAAAGCAAGAGAAGGGGATGCGCGTTCTAAAATATGTTTAAATATATTAGAGTTATAAGTTTTTTTATGGGGCTGTATCATCTTTTTTGTAGTGACTCTACCACCGGTTCGAAATGCGGATTCATATTTACCCTGGTAATGGGTTTTTTAATTTACAAAACACGGGTCTCCCACAATATGCCGTAGTCCACCACGCTGGCTTAGTGCGGATTGGTGGACTTCACACGCTTTTGAAAACATTATGCAGAACTCTCGGGCATACAGGTTTCCTCACGATGTTTTCCTTCACCGTTAAAGCAAGTGATATTTTAATTACTTAAAATGCACTTAGCTCAGAAAATCTAGAGCTGGGATTCGAACTCAGCCCCCCGAAGTGAAGCCGAAGCCCTAACCACTAGGCTATCACAGCATCTTTTTCTCAGTTTATACAGTAGCCTAGCTTATTTGAGGAGCTAAAAACTGAAGTAACGTATTCAAAACCACACCGTTATTAATATTTATTTGCATTGATGCGGGTGGCTCAAGAAGTAGCTATTCTTGCTTGCACAATAGACTGGAATTGGTTTACTTGACCCAAATTACCGCTATGCATCGTGTCCCGCATCCTTGGGCCCTGGTGACACTCGAATTAAATATATTTTTTCGCAGAACACCGGATGCAGTTCCTTTATACGTGTTAACTGAGATGTGGTGATCTTGACTCGGAATTCGAAACCAAAATGAATATATTGTATGACAATTGGTTTAAGTAATACATATTCATGACATTGATACTAAATCTTATATTTAAAAAACAACCCGTATCATCGTCATTTATCATCATCATCATGTCAAGAAATTATTGTCCACTGGTTGACATAGGTCTTTTGTAGGGAGTTCCCTACATCTTATGTCTTGTGCTGTTTAAGTCCAGCGGCTCCCTGCAACTCGCTTCAATATCAATAACCTAATATAATGTCCCGCTGCCTCCTATTTTGTAGAGAATGAAAGCCTTGACTTCAATCTGTTTAAATGCGGTTTGGTTTGCTTTAAAGATCTAAAAACACTAAAAACTATAACGTGCTTCGTGAAGCACGGGTCTGGACTACGCAAATTTCTTTAATCTTAATTGAGATTTCTCGGGAAACGAACAAGAGTTATTCGACTACCGATAACAATATTAATCAGTATTCGAATTTGTAAACCGATATACTGATAAACCATGCAGTGTATCTTTCATAAAATCTCCATTTTATTATGCATTTACGAAAAAAATATTGTGATACATAACATTAAATTGTCATGTTAATAAGAGGTATCCAAAAGCGTGTAACCAATAAGCATTTCATATATTGATACTTCTTTATAATGCTAAATGAAATTCTTTTGAAGTGGAGACGAAATTACACGTTATCGGATTCCCGGAGAACCCTTCACTTATCTCGTAGCATCAAACCGCGACCTGTCAAAATATAAAAAGCATGGTAAAGCGTCGCTCACACGCCCACTTGTAAGACGGGTGACGTCACCGGAAGTGACGTAAGGAGACCGTCTCACCGCATCTTGAATGGGGCACGCACACATTGACAATGCGTTAGCACAGCGTCTTGTGCGTGTAAGTGTGTGAATGAACGTACGCTGCGCGTTTACGTAGTGATTGTGTTGTGAAACACTACTATTGAGATTGACGTGCGAGAGTCTAGTGGACAAACATCGCTTGATAGATACGACATCCCACTAATTGAACGATGCCAGTCACATCTGCGGACGGGAAACAAATTAAAAGTTTTAGTCACCGGTCGGAACTAGCGACTTCTAATGAGCAAACATACAAATCATTTACCGTCATAAAGTCTCGCTTGACCGCATCTAGAACAATTGGACTCGAAAAACTGTTCGTCATTTCCGAATTTTAATGAGCGAACACGTTACGATGAATGACAGGGGCATTGGACCTCGTGCCAAAACCATAATACACCGGTAACTTGCTCGCATTTTTTAATTTCGACCCAGATGAATTTTGAACTTTATTTATCCGGTTAACAAGCTATAATTTTGAACTGCAAAATTGTTTTGAAATTCTCGAACAGTAACTATCGGTATGGAGTGCGTGTAAGAGGGGTGCGGGCAGGTGTGAGGCCAGATGTCTTGAACAAATTGCTATGCCATAAGGTACCGCGGTGTGGACACACCCTTACCTTTGTTGGGCGCTTGGCGTGTGCCAAGGTTTAATTTTATGCTTGATTACGAAGCGATCGGGGGACTACTAATTAATAGTTGCGAGATGAACGCTCCAGACTTCCAACTTTTGAAGTATCGGAGGCATTGTTTTTAGTTCTGTAAATTTAAATCGCGAGGTAAAAAAGTATTGAGATCATTAAAAGTTGAAAATGCAAGTGCCTTCCCACTAGGCATGTTTTAACGATTCTACAAGACATATTTCGGAGAGTATGCTCAAGAATTATTCGGTTTAGTTCCCCCTATCAAACTGCAAATTATTTTTATACTCTTTCGTAGGAACCTACTTAGTTGCTATTGCATGGATACGAAGTAGACGCTTTGTAATTGGTATAGACGCACCATTTAGATTACTCATATTCTTCAGAATAGTGTTTTCTCTGGCATCTTTTATATCATCATCATTGTCAACCAATTATCGGCCGACTACAGGACACGGGTTTTCAGTCTCTGAATTAGAAGGGCTTGGGGCCTAGTCCCCACTCCGGCTAGGTTTGATTGGTAGAAAATATAGGTTTCCTTAAGATGAATTTCCTTCAGGTTTATGAACCAAATGAAAAGTAATACGTTGTTTGAGTTATTTAAAAAAAGATTTAAGACACACATGTAAAAAATTACAGCCCGCAATAAAGATTTTTTATAACTCATATTGGAGAAGGGTTTTGCCATTTAATATGGCTGCCTGCTCAATGCCTATGTACTCATACACAACCGTAGGTAAGAGCGCTCCGCCTTACACTACATCATCACTTACTATTGCAGTCAAGCGCTATAGCATTCAAGCAATATATTAAAAAAGATAAAAACAAACTCTATCTGCTAGATAAAATGAAATGCCTTAAAAGTCAAGAACAATACGTAATCTTTTCCGCAATGTTTTGAGGCAGTTTTAACGTTATATAAAAGAATCGCATTCGCGTTTATGAAAGCGAAATGGAAACAAAACTAGTCTTTTATTCATTTCTATCTGTATATTGTCTTTCTCTACCCTGTCCAGCCGGGGCAAGGTAATCAAAGGTGCACGACAAAGCCTGTCTATGGCTTTTTGAATCCTTTGCCCTCCTGCTTCAACTCTCGGTAATTGGCTTTCGACATTTCACTTGCTTTTTAGTTTGTGTTTCTCTTCCGTTAAGCGATATGTACAAATCGATTAATTTTTATTCGTAGCTGAAGTAACCTTCGCTGGAGCTGTGCTGGTAGGTTTAAGGGAAGCATACGTAACGTCTCATCGTTACATAATAGCCTTAGCTTCAGTCTTTATGTAAACTAACATCACACAGTGCTCGTTAGCGCCAATCTGTAATGTAATAAGAAGTACCCTGAGGAAGGATCAAACGTCAAGCGCAGATCATCAAACGATCAAACGATCAAAATCATCAACCGATCAAAATCAAAAAAAATTGTATGACAACGTATTATACGTTGTCATACAATTTTTTTATTTAATTTTTTTAAATTACAAGCAAAGATTCAATTTAAATATGTCTATGTACTTACTATTGATATAAAATACCTTCGTTTTCATGCCCTTAACGAACGTTATGCAGTTCATTTAAAAGGGTCATATAATTTTGTTTTTTAAATAAATATACTACGACAAAATACAAAGATCGTAGTAGGTATATAAGCGAAATTACAAAAGAGAATGGCTGGCTTAGTTTGTTAAGGTCTTCTTCCTAGACCAAGGGGCAAAAGTTGTAAAACGTACGATTAATTAGCGTCTATAAGAATTTTACTATTAGAATATAGAATTTTCTTTCTTTTCTTCATATTACCAAAAAGATCAAGGTATTTTTGTTACCAGATAATCGAAGTAATTTATTACATTGAAATTTTACTATACTGTTTAGCAACAGTGGCTACGAGTATAATTCACCACCCTCAGAAACATCGATTGTTACTAAGGACAGCGTATCGATCGCAGTACTCCCCTGCGGTAGCGATCTTAGCTGCAGCTGCGCCAGCGCAGGGTCAAAGGTGGCGAGGGGCGCAAGCAAGCGTAAGTGTACTAGTGGGCGCTGAGTACCGCGACTGCTGGATTAGACGCCATGTTGGATCGATATTCAGTACTTGAGCAATCGGTTTGAAACAACCTAAAGTGGTCAAAAATATTAAAATCTTAAGAATTTATTGGCAGGGAATATATGCAACGCATGGCTAGTAGGAGTTTCCTAAAGAGATGAAAAACTTACGATCGTAGATATAAAGTGTGTTCTAGAGGTCGGTCGATCGTAGGAGTGAAGAGGGACTTGAGTGTTTTGGTTGTTTAAAGAAGTAGGCTTTTCTGACAGCCACCGAAAGCTAAAAAATATAAGGCCACGGACCACTCTGAGCTGAATAATGAGGATTTGATGTGTTGCTTTTACCAGACTCTTTAAAATGGGGGTTAAATTGCGTTTATTTGATGTCACGTTCGTCTTATCTTAAGAAATACCATTAAGTTAGACATCAAATTCTTGAAAGAGTAGGATTAAAACGGAGGTAGGTATTGATTGGTTCACAATTAAGTATAATAAAAATGAAATCTAGTTTTTTTTGGAATATCATTGAACAAAATCAAAGATGAAAAATCTGATGTAGTATAAATATAATTTAATTTGGCATTCAGATAGGTAGAAAACTAGATAAGGTCGTACGCTTCTTTTTAGTCTGATAAATTATTCCAGTTTCCAGCAATCAGAAATCTAAGTAGACAAAGACGCCGTCATCAAACAGTAAAACGTAATAAAGCAAATAGGAAACGCTTTCTACCGAGTGACCGACGAACCACCTGGTAACTATTGTCTTAGGCGCCATGCCTTGAAAGCAGGACATCTGATACGCCCACAAAACACATTAATACCGGATCAAACAGCATGTGCATGGATATTATCTTCAAACACGTGCCTTCAGACGTAACCCAAGCTAAAATATATCTTCTGATTATAAGAGTATGATTTAAAATCGATTGCAATTTTAAACACCTTAAGTGGTTCAAGAACCTTACAAGTTGTAACGACTGATATTTTGAAATAGGTACCTCATTCTTAAGAAAATAAGATATGTTATTGGGTAAGGTATTTTTTTACGGTAAGGTGCGAACGTAAAATCAGCTGTTTGGAATATTTTTTCACTTGTAAAGTGTCTTTCACAATCAAAGTAAGCCTTAAGACGTTGACGGAAGATTCATAATAAATTTTTATTTTGTATTCGGCAAATCTATACATACTTTGTTTAGAGTAATTTGAAACTTGAGTTTTTATATTAACGTTCTTTTTCAATTGTGATTCTTCACTTACTACAAATTCAATTTGACAAAAGATAGATACACGTAATATGAAACCAGGTGTGTATGGATTGTAATGAATGAATTTAAAATTTCGCAAGGTGTAGTGTTCAAAAAGGTAATTAAAACAATTATTTAAGGTAAATTTTATTGGTTCCCCGTGGTTTTTCTCTATAAGTTAATTTTCTGATTTGTTGACTTGATTACGAACGTTTTCACGTTTGTTTTTTATTGTATTTTTTCAACTGAGCACATTTCCTACGAGTGGAATAGCTATGAAATCCCATTTTTGTTCCTGAGTTGTTCTGTAATACTCTGTAAAATGAAATCAAAATTAAGGCACTTAATATCATAAATAAATTATTAAAATACAAAATGAAACTTAGGACCGCTAAAGTAACCTTCAATAATCCACGAACAATAGAGGAAAGTAAATACAAAAACACGTAAGAGCATTACATTACGCACAAATCGTAGGGTGGTGGGACATGTGCGCACGCGCCGGCCGACAATCACAGTAATAATATCTAAAAAATAATAATAAATCCGGGTGAAGAATAAAGAAAATCACCCCCCGGCTCCCTTTGCCTTTATCTTGCAAACAGACTTCAAAATGTTAAAGATAATAGGGGTGGTGGCCCCCCTGTGTAAGCGGCAACGCACACCTTTCGCGGGGGTTGCATCGACAAACGCGTATAGGGAGAAGCGACGCGCCGCGACCAATTGGCGGTTTATTTCAAATTTCGAATGCATCTTGTTCTAGAGACGTATGAGCCATAAATTATATAGAACTGATCCAATACTCCTGTTACTTAATACTTAGGCAAATTAGACTGTGCGAGGAATTTAACGCTAAAAGTGAGTGAATCGATTTGTTTAATGGGCAACGTTTAAACGTGAAATCATTAAAACCCTTGAAGGAAGTAAGAAGGATGGTAATAAAAGCTTGTAATTTAAACTTTATTGGTCTTCTTATGCTGATTGTGTCAAAATTTTGTCATTTTCTAATAGTTTTATATTGTGTTTGATTCTATTTATTTATAGTTTACGTAACCAAAATATGTATGCTATGACTACTTATAAACATAGTTGTTATCAACGTTACATAGTGTTCTGTAGATATTCCTAAATAAATAGTCACAATATTAATATAGAACGTAAAAAGAGTTTGTTTGTGTTTTTTGAAGATAGCAACATCCATCGCTTGAATTTATATACTATACAATACACACATCGCCACCTAGCCCCAAAGTAAGCGTAGCTTGTGTTATGGGTACTAAAGATGACTGATGAATATTTTTATGAATTATATATACATAAATACTTAGAAAATACATATAAACACCCAGACACTGAAAAACACTTATGCTCATCACACAAACATTTTCCAGTTGTGGGAATCGAACCCACGGCCTTGGACTCATAAAGCAGGGTCGCTGCCCACTGCGCCAGTCGGCCGTATTAAGGTGCGAATCAAAAAAGGTCTTATGTTAAGGGATTTATCACATCGAATCCCTTTCATTGAAGGGCGTTCTTTGTGGTGGCACCAAGGTGGTAGGTCCACCAAGTCATTTAATTTCGTCATATACTTTATTTCTTTTTATAATGTTATTTTATTTTATTAGCAACTAGCGTACCCAGCCCGCCTCGCCGGGCTAGATTTTGCTTTATTTAATTTAAACAATAACATTTTACATCTTAAAAATTTAAATTTAAGTCTCATAATAGGTATATTAAATCATTTATTTCTCTCCGTATTCATTCTCTTCTATTCTCTTCTCGAGCGGGTGAAGATCATTATCTACACCCATGTACACCCAACAATAGAATACCATCATAGTAAATAAAAGCTGTATTTGACAGTTTGACAGTTCAAAAATAGGAGTGCTCCGATCGTCACCAAACTTTACAGAATTACTTGCCAGGTCAATCCGGAGATTCCCTGAAAGTTACATTGAAATCGGTCTAGCCGTTTCGGAGCCTATACGGAACAAACCCACACACTTTCTCTTTTATATATATAGATTATAACCTATACTAGAAATCCAATGCTAGATTAAAGCTTCATTCCAAAGGGAGGGTTCGCCCAAAATTACGGGTTTGTTATCGCAGTAGATGGTAGTAGAAGCACATAAGACGTTGCTACCCGCTCTCTGTATATTCCTACAGTCACTTCACCAGCGGGAAGATGAGGGGTGGTGATAACTGTAAGTACCGTCACTACACGGAACTTATAATGTGAATTCATTAATTTTATCATTTAGTTGTTCAAGGGCGGAATTTAATCTGTCAAAAAAAAAAACGTAAAAAATCTTATGCGAATCATCGTTCAGAGAATCCGTAGGTACAGATGAACACTCGTGTATGGCAGATGCGTTTAAAATTGCAAAGAAATTAATGTAAAGCATCTTCACCGACGTTTATTATATTTATTGAATAGACCAATTCAAAGTTAAACTACAATAAATCGCTAAAGAGTATGCTACTTGTATTTCGTTTCCTAATTTGAGTTCTTAGCACGTTGCGGATAAAATTCTAAATCATCTTAATTATAAGTGTAAAATTTGTAGTTAGCATGCAAATTATTTTATGCTCTATTCATAATTAGGTTCAAAGAAATAATTTTGACTCATGGTATAAAAATGACTCACGGGGATTTTAGTTAATAGATCGTTCTTCATCATCTAGGTACATCGAGTTTAGGTTTGTACTTATTTTACTCATAATAATATATTAAAGTCATTTTGCATCATTTGGCAGTACCTACGTATCTAAGATAAATTAAAAAAATATATATATTGTCAAAATCGAATAAACCGATATCTATGCGGGTTAAAGATCTGCCATATGCAAGCAAGGTGGTAAGCAATCAAAGGAACTCTTTCCCGGGGAAAGGTGCAAATTTTGAAGTAGGTCATCTTTTTTTCTTCATGTCATGATATTGAAAGACGTCTACCTGAGGACGAACTGTACCTATTGATCAATTTCTTTCGGCGAATTGAGATTTAAGAATAGTCTTGTCTTACCGATTAAACTCTTCAGATTTGGAAGTTGGTACACTTTAAGACTGACTGAAATAAACTGTAGCATTTTAAGCATGGATTAATATTATTATTTCACTAACTTTCATTCTCGGTTAAGTTAGTATAGCAATTATATCATTAATTGAAACATTGGTTTTGATTAGTTTAGACTGGCTTCCCCTTGTTGATTTGGCTGCTGCTTTTTAACATTTATTCATCAGTCATCAGTCATCTTAGTACCCATAACACAAGCTACGCTTACTTTGGGGCTAGATGGCGATGTGTGTATTGTCGTAGTATATTTCTTTATTTGTGTGAGTCAAAATAAGTATCGTTAGATCATGTTAATTACCTACCCCCTACAAAGTGGACAGATGACAGTCGCAGGGAGCCGCTGGACTTTAGGACTGGAGCAGCTTTAGGATTCCTTACAAAAGACCTATGCCCAGCAGTGGAAGTGATGGAGTGGTGAATTATCTAACCTCTCAATCGTACTGTATTATGTTGGAGGAGAGCTGGGTCCATGAGATATTAATTGCGATGTTGATGGCATCAATAATACACAGTGGCGTGCATAGAGAGTATGCACACGGTAGATGATAGAAAATGAAGAAAATCACCAGTACGAGTTATAAAAAGCTTACCAATAGGCATTGTAACAGTTATAAAAACCCTACCGTTTAGTATTTATAAATCGTACGGGAGGTTTTCGTCATTATATATCATCCTATATAACTTTGAATTATACTTAATTTTGACTTATATAACTTTGATCTACTTATTTATTTCAATTTGTATATAATGTTAGGAAGAGCGGGGCCGCCTGCCACAAGTGCTAGTAGAAATACTAGTAACTTGCTAGGATGACCCCAATTTAAATGTATTATTTTGCTGTGCGTAATTTCTTTTAATTTTTAAATCTGCATTCTCAGTGCATACTCTATGCACGCCACTGGTAATACATCCAGAGACAACTAATTGATTAGTCAAGTAACGTAGCTTTCGATCTATTCATATATTAGTCAGTAGCCAATAAAATTAATCTGCATATTACTCAGGGCTGCTTTAAATTCATAAGTCTCTTTAATCGGTGTATTGCAATATCAAGGGCGATCACAATTTATGTCAGTATGCCACAATCGGCATGCTATTATAATCGATAATCAAAATTGCAGAGATAACCTGTCATTCAAAATGCAACTTTACAGTGCCTTTTTTATAAACTAATTTTATTTGCAACGAAAAACAAGTATTTAACTATATCCGTCCAGTCAAATCGTTATGAATTTAAATTGAACTCTATGCTCGTGATGATAAGGTGACGTTATAGTGCAAGTTATACTGGTTAACTATAATGTTCCCATAGCCATCTGTTTGTATAGTCTTGAGGGTTGCAAAGCGTGACATTTGCTGTTACCCTTAAACGACCGTTGAAGGTTTTCTAATTGGAAGTTTTGGTTGCCAAATAAATAAGTAGTTTATAATTGATGCTGTTTTAAGTATTAATAACGCAAAACTTACATGTTAACATACTATATTTTCATCTTAATTAGCGGAGTATTTTGGGTAAGGAAGAAAATTAATGGCTAAGGCATCATAAGGTATAAAGTTTTCATACACATTTTTAAGGTTAAGTGATGTTGATTGTACAATTTTCTTTAGCTGATGCTGCAAATTTGCAAAAAAAATTCAAAATTCATTTATTTCAAGTAGACCTAATATAAGCACTTTTGAAACGTCAAGTCTGTCTGTGTGTAGTGACTCTACCACCGGTTCGGATGGCAGATTCTACCGAGAAGAAGCCGGCAAGAAACTCAGCTGTTGCTCTTTTCCAACATCAAAAATTTACATTTTACATTTTAACATTCATTTTCCTATCTTGTGAGAGATGAAAGCGAAGCCGGATGCTTCCTCGCTGTAATAAATGTGTTTTAACACATTCTTTAAACTTATGCATTAGTAGGTCCAAAATTACCTTAGGAATTATATTATAAAAGCTTGTACTCAATCCCACAAATGACTTCTGCACCTTTCGCAGACGATATGCAGATGTCACTAATATATGACCATTTCTTGTAAGTCGACAGTTTATATCCACTTTTTGTTTATAAAGACTTATATGTTGTCTTACAAATACTATATTGTTATAAATATATTGTGAGGAGAAACACATTCTTATCTTATAATAAGATCATATCGAATTTAGCCGACTACTATTTTGTTATATCCGTATAACTGTACCTCCGTATAACCGTATAACGGTTGTCCTTTATAGTAAAATATAGATATATATATTTTTTTTCATATTATTGTCTAATTGTATGTAGACCAGTGTTCGCTACAAGTCTATTTTTCATTCTATCGCTAATCATCATCATCATCACATCAACCCATTACTGGCCCACTACAGAGCACGGGTCTCCTCCTACAAAGAGAAGGGAGTAAGTAGTCCACCATGCTGGCCCAGTGTGGATTGGTGAACTGCACGCACATTTGAGAACATTATGTAGAACTCTCAGGCGCTTCATTTACCGTTGAAGCAAGTTATATTTTATTTCTTAAAACGCACATACCTTAGTAAAGTTAGAGGTGCGTGCTGGGATTCGAACACGGCTACTAAAAGCGAAGTTGAGCTCCTATGCGCTATCACGGAACTTCGAACAAATAGTCGTATTACTATGTTTCATAATAAGCTATATAAAGTAAATCAAGTGTTTGAAAAAAGTAGTCAACACTTCTCTTCTTTTTCTAGTCGTATAAGAACATTAAAGTTTCATCAAAAAACCACGGAAAGAAATGATTAACCAATAAAGTAACACAAATCACAACTCCCCTTTCAATAAAACTGCATACATTTAATAGACTGCCATCAAGTCATGAGCTCTAAGCGATTAATGACTTTTACTATTTTTTATTTTCTTATTCCAAAGCAACTAATTTTGTAGCTTGATTCGTCGTACTCTTGCGACTTTTTGATAAATTACTTGAATAAAAATAAAATGTGAATTATTTTTCATCGAGTTTATTCATGTTAAAACTAAGATATATACATATTTTTAAATACATATTATACTGCCCACCGTGTTTCAGAATTTACCGAATGTAGCAATAAATTTGATATCTGCTGTTACTATTTTTTACAAAGGTGAACTTGTGGTATAGCACAATCAAGTCATACTCGTTTGGAATATGACGTCTAAGTTCTAAATCCTACTTAAAGCGAAGCAAATACTCAACACGAACGAACACACCTTACATAGGTTTACTTCTATAAGTATTTCGCTGACGCGTGGTAGGTAGGATTGTTGTTATATTTTATATAACCAAGACTTTAAAGTTACTTAACATAAAATTATTTACTTTGCGCAAGTGCATTATAATAAGATTTTTTATCAGCTATTTCGTTTGTGTATTTTAATTGCGTCAGCTTATTTTTATTTTACTCTGCTTAACATTTGCTTCTGCTTAACGAATCATCACTATAAATACACATCATTAATAAACCAACGTTATAGAATGTGTAAAATTCGCTAATCCTGTAGTTTAAACCGCATCGACGCTCACACAAGACAGGAAGCAGTGAGTATACAAGCCCTCCACAAAAGAGATGAGCGGAAAACATATAATTACGCTATCACATAACGGAACTAGGCGCAGATACGTCGCGATACAAGAAAAGAACGGCACGTGATTCACTTGTTGTTTCCTTTACTTATTCAATGGTTTTTAATACATCAGGTTAGTGTCGTATGTCATGGTGGGTAATTAGATCACTGACTGCTTTTTATGAGGTTATTTATTCATTTTGAAAAGAATGCCACTTGATCCACTTGTCGCATACTTTTTCCATTGGATGCTTTATAAAATGTCAAGTTAGGGATACATTGCATGTGTCGTTTTAATAAAGGAATAATGTGACTTTGATTTTGTCTTAGATTTGATTAAATACGTCGATTTGTTCTTAATTAAACTATACAATAACGTTGATTAAAGTGGACGGCTATGGTTAACGATTTTTTTCTTTTGGTACAAAGTCAGAGCATGCTGTTATCTATCATATAAAAGGGATATCTAACACATAAATATTGAACAAACTTTTTAGCTTTTAATTTTAGCATAGATTTTGGTTAAGATTGTAAGTATAGGATATATTATTAATATTGATACGCACATGAATATTTTTTTAAATTATAGATGATATTTTAGTCATATAATTTGTAAAATCGCAGGAATCGCACTAACGTAGGAACTTAGGTGAACGATTTAACTGTCACAGTAATTTCATGTGGCCAACAAGTGGTTTTTATAACATTTCCGGAGGGCGCTTTGTTAAGGCCAATAAAATTATTACACCTGTTAAAGTAGCGATGGTATAAAAATATTATAAAAGACATTCAAATAAAACAGATACTCATACGCATAAATCTTTAAATACATAAAATATGTGATTTGTGCTGGTATTGATTAATATTTAAAATTTTAGACTTCATTTGATACTTAATTACGCCAACGATATCGGTTTAAATAAAAGATATTTTATTTAAATTTACCACATTCTATTTATATATTTACTTAATGTACAAGCCAAGCTTAAAATCAAGGCAACGCTAGTGCTAGCAGCACTTTCGTTTTGACTATTTGCACATAATTAAACTTATTGTAATTACTTGTTGTACTTGTACAGATTCTATCCCTGTAGGGTGTTCACCGCAAAGGATTCAAATAGTAAATATGAATAACTTCACCTTCATTCAAGTAATTCAATACGACAAATATATAAACATTAGCTTTCAAAGTTAAAAAAATTAATTATCTTTATTTGTAAACGGTACCATAGAGTTCCTTCACGCGTGACCTAAAGTTACCGGAACTGACCACGTCATCACGTCTGTGCACTATGCCCGTACGTTTCCGCTTGCGCTTATCGCTTAGGTTTTGATCTTTTATTTAAATTTATCAAACTTAATCAAACTTAATGGAATAAAGTTGTTTAATTTTGCACATTATATACATACATATTGAAGATGACCTAATATGGGAGTGGCATGGCATTCATTAAGAGCAACATGCAGTTGATGAATTTCTTAATAACGGAAGCAATTTTTTAAAATAGGTATATTGATTTTAAAAAAGGAAACTACTTTGTCTCTGTATGGTTCATTATTAACAACCTATCACCAGTCCGCAGAGTACTGGTCTCATCTCAGAACAAGAATGGTTTAGGCTGCAGATCACCACACTGGCCAAGTGTGGATTGGTACACTTCACACGCGTTTGAGAACATAAAAATAACTCTAAGGCAGGTTTCCTCACGATGTTATCCTTTAACGTTAAAGCTCGAGGTGGCACAGGGCACTGTCACATCACTGTCGTAAAGTTATATTTCGTTTTTGAAAGGAGTGCACTGGCGATTGTTTGATAATGATTGTATCATTAAGATGATGTTTGACAACTTAAGTTAAGAAACTATTGCTTCACTAAACTAGTCTACACTTTTTATTTATTAATAAATAATATACCCATAATCTGTAGCTCCTTAACAGCAAAGTAGTGAGTAAGTCGAGACTGTACCGGAGGGAAAGTCACTAAGTATAATCAGACGCACTTGACGTTTCAAAAGAGCATGTTAAGTGAGCAACGGATTTGATATATAAACATCAACTTTAAACTATATGATCGCAATACGCACAGGTTTAATGAGTACCCATTGTCAATACCTAATTCTTTAATAGGAAGGATTTTAATCATACGTTGAGTACCAGCACAACAATAAATACAATTGTAATAGCACTCAGACAGAAAAAACAGCCGCTCATTCAGATTGTATCAAATTGGAAACAAAAGGAAAATGGAATGGAATAAACACAACATAAGCCCGAAACAGGTATCCAAAGTGCATCGATTGGTCTAAATTCAAGTATTCTTTTTGTCGCTAATACACTAACAAAACATCGGTGTGTATATCTCTGGTCCCGTATGAATAAACTTGCGGGTCGTACGTCACTTCACATTGGATATTATAACTGCTATAATATTAACTGCTGCGTGGAAAAGTAATATTTTCATTGGGATATGTTTCGATGAGTTCTGACGCGCTAATCTCGACAAATGTATAAAAAAAATATTAACATGTTTCGAATGATCTAAATGGTTGTTTCCTATGAGCCTTTGTCCAAGACAGTGGCGTGCATAGACGGTATGCACGGGTATGCAGATGAAATAAAATGAGGAAAATATCCCGTACGACTTTTAAAAAACCATTTTAAGAGTCATAAAAAGCCTACCCTTAAGTATTTATTACTCGTTCTGGACATTTTCTTAAACCTTACCAATTGGCTGATGATGACGAATAAAACTGACTGACACGCACACACATACACGTGTAAATGTGATTACAATTAGAAACGGTTGTTAGTTTTTTTTTAATGACTTTTATATAAAAATAAGTATCACTGAATCAAGTATTAGTGATATCTACTTTGGACGGTGCAGAGGCCCTTTTCCTACTAGCCTAGCCTTTTCTAAAGTTACTGTTACTGTTTATGAAAAATACTGCGAGAGACAGGCTTGCTATTGGACATTGAGGCGTTCCTTTCCTTATGTCTAAAGATTACTTCAACATCAAACGTAAAATATAAGAGTTTTGCTCTATCCGATCATAAATAAAGTAGTTGTAATACTAGTCTTCGGAGTCTTATTATTAGACTTTGCTTGACATAGACATAATAAGGGATAGTCTTCCTATATTTAAAAAAAACTAAAGGACCACTTCCTATCCCAATACTGTGGTACTGGTTAAAATTAGTTATTTTTTTTTTCTTCCTTTGCTCTTTTTTGTGTTAGTTTAGCTAGTTTTGTTCTATAGAATATATTGTCAAAATTTTTAATATTATTTTATATATAACTAGCTAGCCCCAGCGCCATCTGGCTGATTTGTTAATCTAAACCATCCAGGGTGCCACCCAAACGCATACCGAAAAATTCATTCAAATCGGTCCAGGCGTCTCGGAGGAGTTCAGTGACATACACACGCACGCAAGAAATATATATATATATAGACTAGCGGACCCCAGCGCCATCTGTCGGGCTGATTTGTGAATCTAAACCATCCAGGGTGCCACCCAAACGCATACCGAAAAATTCATTCAGGTCCGGCCGTTTAGGAGGAGTTCAGTGACATACACACGCACACAAGAAATATATATATAAAGATTTGTTTTTTTTTTAATTATTCTAAATGTATGTTTTTGTTCGCGGTGCTAGATTCGTCTAGTTTATGTCACAGCCTGATGGATCTTACAGCTTATAAGTACTCTCATGTCTCTCTTAATCGTTTTTTCTCCTTCTAACTGACAATATAGTTTTGTATTCGCAAGTTGTGGCAGTCTTTAAGTGGGTCTACAATATAACATTTATATGTTTTTTTCATTTTCTGTTTAGTTTTTAAGAGTTGTTGCTGTAACCTGTTGATTGTCCCTTCAATAAATAAATAAATAGACTTCCCTTTAACTCTTATAGAATCAGTACGTATTTTAATGCATAAATCATCATCATCATCAACATATCAACCCATTACCGACCCATTACAGGCCACGGGTCTCCTCCAATAATGTTTAGGGTTTAAGCCGTAGTCCACCACACTGCGTCAGTGCGGATTGGTGGACCACACGCCCATTAGAACATTATCGAAACTTCCAGACTTGAAGGTTTCCTCAC
The DNA here is from genome assembly GCF_905163445.1 of Pararge aegeria. Lineage (NCBI taxonomy): Eukaryota > Metazoa > Arthropoda > Insecta > Lepidoptera > Nymphalidae > Pararge > Pararge aegeria. The sequence continues at coordinate 6,923,740 of NC_053198.1, forward strand.
GATGTTTTCCTTCGCCGTTGAAGCAAGTGATATTTAAATAAATATAACTTAGAAAAGTTAGAGGCGCATGTTGGGATTCAAAGTCGTCTTTCCGAATGTGAAGCCGAAGTCCTAGCCTCTCCTTTAACAGCTACAGTGGTTCTATTCTAAGCTGACTACCTTAATAAGGCCAGTCTTATGAAATTCTTTTTAGTGACTTTAAATTAACTCTTAGATGCACAGATGTCCTTAAGCAAGCCGTAGGGAGTAGCTGGATGCAAGTGGAGCAAAACCTATAAAATTCCCTATAGAAGACTTATATTCATCAGACTTTGGGTTGAACTTAAAGGTATATTTTCTACGCGCCTTTGTAGAGACCGCCATATTTCGATATCAGTTTCCACATCGAAAAATACCAGCGAAATTTATTTTTTAAAGTAGCAGAATAGTCATTATTTTTAATTAATTAATGCAACATCAACACATGAAAGCGAAATCTAAACCGAAATAGGTTAAACAAAGACTACGGTAAGGCTACTTTTCCACCAGAGACGTGTGACGCTGTATGAAGGCCATTGATAAGATCGCTTCATATAGCTTAGCTTAGTTCTAATGGAGTAGGATTTAACTAAAGCGAACCTAAGAGAAAAAACCCAATTTATAATTTATACGGAGCTAAATTTCAACTTTTTCGATATTATCTTACAACATAATATTATACTGAAGACGGTATGTGGTTAAAAAAGGCATATGTGTAATTTGGTAGTTTAATTCATTTACTCAGCTTCGCTTAGTTTTTAGTAGCGGTATCTGTGGCAGTGATTACCAGGCCCGTCAGAAAGCCAACTATTGTCAAGTTAATGATAATTTTAGATTGTTGGCACAACTTAGCCGCATCTCGCATCCCCGGTAGTCAGTCAGCCTAAGTCTCTCGGAGTCTGTGCTCTTGTCTAACGCTGCCAGTGCACAGCGAGCCAGCTAATGTTACATCTGTTTTTAGTGAGCCTCAAGTATAAAATAGCTGATTTACATTGTTCGTACCACTTAGTAGCATTTCGCGACCCCGGTGGGCAGTCAGTCTAAGACTTTCGGAGTCTGCTCTTGAGTGAGGCGAGCGGCGGTAACAGTGGATGTGACCCGTAGGCTCGCAGTGAGCCAGCTAATGTAGTATCTATTGATTTGGAGGCGAGATGCGGCAAAGCGGTACGAACAACGTAAATAAGCTAGTTTGTACTTGAGGATCACTAAAAACAGATGCGACATGGCTCGCTGCCGGCCAACGGATCATTGCCACCGTTTGCCACCATTGCGACCAAAAAAGGCATATGTGTACATTGGTAGGTGAATTTATTTACTCAGCTTCGCTTAGTTTTTGGTAGCGGTATCTATGGCAGTGATTACCAGGCCTGCCGAAAGCCAACTATTGCCAAGTTAATGATAACTTATTTACATTGTAGCCTTTACGCCTTTGGTTGCCTGGAAGAGATCGCGATGTAGCGATAAGGCCGCCAAATTGTATACTTTTTGTTTATAATTTTTCTATATATTTATGTGTGTGTGTAAAATAAAAGTGTATTCATTCATTCATTCATTGTTCGTACCGCTTAGTCGCATCTCGCATCCCCGGTGGACAGTCAGCCTAAGTCTCTCGGAGTCTGTGCTCTTGTGTGAGGCGGGCGGCGGCAACGGTGGCAGTGATCCGTAGGCCCGCAGCGAGCCAGCTAATGCCGCATCTGCTCGTAATGAGCTACTCAAGTACACACTAACTTGTTTACATTGTTTCTTTATTGTGTTTTTTACCCATCTCCTCCTTCCCTATGGTACGAGTAACGAAATGATTTTTTTCCCCGCAATAAAACGAAATCTCGCGTCTGTCGTCTCTTTGTCTTTTACGCGATTTATTTTTAATTAGACGATGCGAACAGTCGCGTGTGTTCGGGCGTGCGATGTGCGAAGATTTTTGAAGTTTTTTTTTTAACCTTATGAGTCGGTGTTAGTGACACGTCTCATTCAGTTTCGTTGTTGGTTCAAGAAATGTATTTATTTTGTCGGCTGAAAAGTTCGTGCAGTTAAATATTTTCGCCATTTAAGTTTACTTTACAGAATTCTATCTACAATGATCTGATATGATAACTTGTGTTCGAAACATTTTATTAAGGCTCGAGATTTTGCCAATGAACTTGAGCGCGGAGCTTCACGCTTATCGAATCAAGCGCATTATTAATAAATCAATATGAATTTATTTTTCATAATTTAGATTAAAGAAGCGGTTGAGATATTCAGAAGAAAGATTTTCTTTCTTTTCCTCTTATTGCTAGATAGGTTGAATATTAATCTCGAAAGACATATCACTATTATTAGATTTGTAATTATATTTTTGGAAGTTACTGACAAAAATTTTCTTCATGCACACACATAAGAGAGTGGCCAAGAAGTCGTGTAACAAATTCTGATCAACGTATCAAGTTCTGTCCAGTGGCAATACAATGGGGTAATAGTACCAGCGTCTCGGGTATTTTGTATGGATTAACGTTACGTTTATTCTATTACATTATTTTTTATATTACATATTTGCTATAAGTAATCAGGTAAAAAGTGTTTTTATTTTTCTTCTTTTTTCTGTTGTTTTCATAATTATTTATAAGTTTCCTAATGAAGTCAATGAAACTTTTAACAATAAAATTATTATTACCATACAATATTGTTCTTTTCTATACGATACGATATACAATCATAATTCAATAAAGGCGGTATAAGATCGGAATAAACCGATTTCAAATTGGAAAAATCATAACATAATTTTTTCTAAGAACACACATCATTTTCGTTCATTGAAAGTAGATTAACATATAAAATCAATGATTGAAAATTAGGTTAATAAGTCTAACGTCAGACAAATATAGTGGTAGATACTAGATAGATAGTCCAGGCTAATCTTCGTAGGTGTACCCAGCACAATTTGCACAACTTTATGATATTAATACTCACTAACGTTTTTTAATAAAGCGAAGCAATTACGGCCTCGGAGCGTCACAATCCATATGAGCTAAAGTTCCGGGCGGGTACAGTTGGTAACAAAAGTGCGGTACACTCGCCAACAAAGCGGCTAATCATTCTCGTATGTGCGTGGCCCGGTTTCCATTGTCTGTTCCGTGATTAAGAGGATTGTCTCCAGCCTTCCTCGGATATTAAAAGCGTGTCTTCTCGATGCGATAGTCTAGGAATTGTGCACTCGGTTGTACGTGCGCTAGATATTGCGTAAAATGTGCCGCTACAGAAACTTTCGCGGGACGTTTTTTGTTTCTATTATTATGTGCCTTTTTGTGTTGCGCTTTGCCTTTTTTTACGGCGATCTTGATATAGATGTGACGTCATGGATATTTTCGCTTTATTTTCTATTTGCGGTGATAATGAGCACCCTTTGCGGACGTGGACTGTAGGCGGTTCTATTATCTATGACTAATTTTTTTTTAATATTGAAATGATGGGAATAATCTGAGAAATATATGCTTTTTTCCCCAACTCGGTACTATTTGAGCTAAATATTATACTTATGTAAACATATGTTAGTCTCTTTGTTCTAATTTTTTCCTCGTTGGTCTAGACCAAGTACGATACTAGTATCGTCCCGGTGGTCTTGTTGTGAGCCGACTGCTGACTGATCACGAATACCTGGTTCGATCTCAGGATCAGGCTAAAATGCCTTATGTGTTGCGTTTTCTTGAGCAATTCTCAGTAGCAAACCGCACTCAGGAAATATGCATTGTTCATCCCCGTGCCAGAGAGCACGTTACTTTATAGCCTTTACCTAATTTTATCACTAACTTATAATAGTTAGGCCTGTCAACTTGCATTTAAGAAGTAGGTACTGGAGGACCTATGCTGAGGTTGAGAAGATGAGAATTTATGAAAATGAAGCTTAATTTGCTAAACTCCGCGAAAAGCAGGAGAAACTGTACGGTGTAATTTATAATTTCTTCAATTCTTTATACTCCACACCAAACAGATCTTCGGCAATGTACCCTCTACGCACGTTTCGCTTCAAAACCGGAGCATCCTCAGGAGATGTTGACTTTACAATGAATAATTGAACCAATTATTATTATATCATGGATTTCCGCAAAGTAACGCCTGCTTCTATCCAATAGATGAGAATTTACTTACGTGGTACTCAATGTTTGCAGACAATAAATTTACCCTATTAAAGATTTTAAACTAAGACTTTCTTGGTTAATTAACATTTCTTAAATATTAATAAAATGAAAGTTGGGTCGTCAATATTTAATACTCAATCATGCATAATCGGGTTTCGGATTTGAATGAAATTTGGTACACAGATACACCATTGTGTAGGTCATTATCTACCTCATCGAAGAATATAATATTCAGTTTCAGGTAGATACATAATCCTGCGTACAAAACAGAATTCTACGCGGGCAGAAACCAGTTCATCTTTTAAATACCTCTTCCTCCTCAAGAGGTACCTATATCATATCAATTTCATCAATTAATTAAAAAAACTTAAGAAATAAAACGTTTGATTTATTCAATTCAAGATCAAATCTGTGATAGTGTGAAATAAATGATACGAGAGTGCGAGGAGAAAGCATAGGGTTCACGAGGGTGTGTTCCCTCTTAATCGAAAAGAAAGTTAAGAGGAAATTAATATTCAAGAGAAAGCTACTCTCGCTACACCCTTACTAACTTAACTGGGTGTAGTGTCCACCTCTCTACGTCCAAATCCATCCTGATTCATATTATAAAAAGGAAAATACGCTTCGGAAAGTACTTATGTGGCTGTACTCTCCAGAGCACGGGGTTTGAATCAACGACAATTGCCTAACTCTGGTTTGTACTGAGAATTTTCAAAAAAAAATGCAATACCAAGGTCCTCGTGATTCGTTACTAAAACATGCTGACTACATCGTCAAGACAAAAAGTACTGAATGGAAGTATTAACCAATAGATTATGAGATTTTCTCGGAGTTTGGAGTAGGTAAGATGAATGCTTGAGCTGTCTAGAGCTGTAGGCTTGCAAAATTTTAATATTGATGATGTCTGATGATTCTAAGTGAAAACGCATAGCGTGCAGTTGTTTTGCAGTTGCGATTATGCCAACTGCAAAGAAACTGCTAAACTTGCAGCTGGGGTGCAGTTTTAATACAGTGTTAGAGAAGCTAAAGAAACAAAAGAGTTTTTACATGTGTCAATTGACGCCTGACCTCACGTGAATATTCGTCAGAGATTGCCCAGCTAGTTTCGGGGCTCTGAGTGTCTGTAGTTCTGTGTCGTGAGTAACAGCCCCGATTTAGCAATCTCCGACAGACATTCACGTGAGTGCAGCCATCAATTACACATCTAAAATGAACTTTACTCACGATTTTTTAAAATAATATTTGAAACAAAAGGGATATTATAAAATACCTTCACCCTAAAACACGTCTTAGTGTAAAGATCACGAAGGCGAATGATACACTTAAAAATGTTATTAAGAAGCGGTATAATAAAAAAATAAAATGAATAAGTAAGTGATGTAATTGAGTGAGAAAACATCGGGCACTTAAGAGCGCCCTCATGAGAGAGGAAATCTCAAGCGACTGTAAAGATAAACGTCTTATAGTGAGTAGGGTTGCCCGTGAACGACTTTTCCAAAAAAAGTTCAAGATTCATTTATCCTTATTTACTTACTTGCTTACTCTATAAGAAGTTTAGAAACGTCAATTCTGTCTATTTGTTGTGACTCTAACAACAGTTCTGAAGGCAGACTCTACCGAAATTAAGCTGGTAAGAAACTCAGCAGTTACTTTGTATGCATTAGGTATAATTATTTTGTTAAAAAACATGTGGGGTCAGAATAATCTGCCGACAATTTTCTTAGAAAAGCTATCCTAGATATCTCTCTACATTTATTGTATGTTAAGCAGACATAAACAATCCAAATTCAGTGTAATAAAATAGATAAACTTATATTACTTATATACTATACTGACGGCCGAGTGGCGCAGTGGGCAGCGACCCTGCTTTCTGAGTCCAAGGTCGTGGGTTCGATTCCCACAACTGGAAAATGTTTGTGTGATGAACATGAATGTTTTTCAGTGTCTGGGTGTTTATCTGTATATTATAAGTATTTATGTATATTATATTTATAAAAAAATATTCATCAGCTATCTTAGTATCCATAACACAAGCTAAGCTTACTTTGGGGCTAGATGGCGATGTGTGTATTGTCGTAGCATATTTATTTATTTATTTACTTAGCTAACTTAAAAGTGTCACCATGAAACATTTATAACATAAAATGTTAGTATGCAGCCTCAGTTAAAATATTACTATAATATGTATATTATAGTAATATTTTGGCTGTAGCCACACCAGCAAGGTTACACCTAATTGCAATAAGAATGTATGATTATGTCTAAAACAATCGATTAAAAGTGTTTTCCGGCGTATGGAAATTATAGTATAGTTATTTTAATAAACCTTATTACAACAAGTATCATTGTACCAGTTAAACCACCCCAAATATCATGAAAACCGTGTTAATAAACAACTAAAACACCGACAAATTGCGTGTTTATTCTGTCCCGCACAAATAATCGGGAAAACGTAAACAAATAAACCGCAAAGTGTTTGCGTGAACCCCAGCCCTAGCGTCTTAACCCTCGCTTTCAAGACGCCGGGTAAACACTCTTAATCGTCGGGCATAGTTTTTGTAACACAAGCGAGCGATAGACGGAGCGGGAAACAACTTTCTGGAAAAGTTTACTTAAAACAGCTCTCTAAATCTGTGTTAGTTACCAACGTTTTCATACTCAAACATACAAACAAGTTTTAGTCGGTATTTATTTAATGTATTTAATTGTCAAAACGTTACTGATAATTAGGTGATGTAGAAAATCGTTCTAAATTATTCTTTAGAATAGTATTGTACTAAGACAAAAACAATATTAGATATCTATAACTACGATAATATTATTTTATAATTCAACGGGTACACACCACGATAATATTACAGTCCCGTTGTATAATAATAAATAAATAGTTTTTTTTTCCAAATAGTTTATTTTAAATAAATAGTTTATTTTTTTCCAAATTTTTTTTTTACAGTTTTAACAAGATTGCAAGTTTGGAACCTTCTTTTAGATGTAGTAGTACTACACCTGTATCAGAAGACTCCTGTGACTGTTGTGACCACGATCCATGCAACTGGGTCGAAATATCGACAAATCCAAAAATATTATCGTGGTATGTTGAACTATACTCTCGTTGTAAATCTTTAATATTATTTTAGGTTTTAAATAAGTCCACTTAAAATTTACTTAGTAATAGGTGGTATAATATGTGGTTGACGCAGCAGTAACTAAGTTCTTTGTAAACTCAAAAACATAAACTTTTCAGCTACAACCATGTCCTTGATATTTATCCTTTATCCTGAGAGATAAAGAAATATTGGCATCTGAGTAAAAAAAAATACAATTCGTCCGATTTTGTTTGCCATGTTATAATTGTTAACAATCATAATATAGTAATTTTTAATGATAAAGCGGTTTCACTATGTTCGCACCTTAATCCTTAAATAGCTATGTCTGAAGGGGGCGAGACATGTGTTTCTTAAACGATGAACAAACTCGATCGAGGGTGGTTATCGATGCGTCTGATTTTGTATTTCTGCATAAAGATCATTAAAAACTGAATAATCTTTGAGTACGAATACTGTGAGTACGAATAGTGTCTATTTTATATGAATTATCATTACGAATGAATGAATGAATGAATACACTTTTATTGTACACCACATAAACATATAGAAAAATTATAAATATAAATTTAACAAAAAGTATACAATTTGGCGGCCTTATCGCTACATAGCGATCTCTTCCAGCAACCAAAGGCGTAAAACACAGCTCAAGAAGAGAGAGGTTATCATCATCAATACATAGCCAGCCCATTACAGGACACGGGTCCCCTGCTACTAAGAGAAGGGTAAATAATCTATTAGTATACTAATTAACTATACTATTTACTATTCAATCAATCAATCAATCAAAAATACTTTATTGCACACAAGAAAAAAATAAATAAAAGAGACAAAAACAACAAAGGTACAATTAAATTTGTACAAAGGCGGCCTTATCACTTATAGTGATTTCTTCCAGGCACCCATTATGAGGAATTGGCTCACATATGAATCCTTATAGCGGTGCCCAAAACTCTAAGAATATACATACATATTAATAATTACAAAAATTACAAAAGCAGTACATATATAAAATACAATAAAATACTATATGGTAAAATAAATAATACTAAAACTATATATAATAATGTTATCGGTACAGAAAGTAAATGTGGAATATAATAATGTGTATGCTATTTTTCTAAGTGATCATCATCTCCATCATATCAACTCATAACTCACTACAGGTCTACTAAGAGTGGGGTTTTAGGCCGTAGTCCACCACGCTGGCCCAGTGGTGGACTTCAACCGCTTTTAAAACATTATTTCTTCCCAGGCGGTGTCCTCATGATGTTTTCCTTCATCGTTAAAGCAAGTTATATTTCAATTGCTTAAAATTGCACATAACTTAGAAATGCTAGATGCGCATGCTTGGATTCCGGGTCCTGAACGTCCGGCTGATGTCCTAACCACTAGGTTTGACAATAATATTAAGTAAAATGAATAGTACGTTACTAGGAAACCACTTCATTAAAAGAGCGTGTCGCCGTTAACTAAAACGGTACAAAAAATATCTGTCAGATATTTCCAGTCGTTACATGTTTCCTATCGGAAGTAAAAGGGTTAACTGGCAAAAAGTTTGATCGAATTTGCGGTTCAGAAGTTATTAAAGTAAACAAACGGTGGCCGTGTAAAAAAGGAAAAAAGTATACGGCCAAACAAAAAAAGCACTTGGCAAAACACGCAAAAGCTGTTTTATCTGTGGCAGATAGATAAAACACCTTGACTCCAGATAATCTTTTTTGCAACGTAGAAAAAAATCAAATTTAGAATGAGAACATATGTCAGTTTTGGGCGCGTGCGCTCTGCGGTATTGCACACCTTTCGGGACATTTGCGAACGCATCTTTGTGTATCGGTACAGTCGGAATTTCTTTTACTAACAATTGATATCGATCGATCGATTGAAATAAGTTTAAATTTATTTAGTCCACGAAACCTACTTTCGCAATGTCCTCTGGTCCGACACAGAAATTGGAATTGTGTGAAAATGACCCGGACCAACAGGTTCTAGAACAGACGGCTAAACGATCAAAGAAAAAGGGCTAAGCCGCCTAAAGGTCCTGAAGAAGACGCATACTGTTAGAACTGGTAGTTAGCCCCTCAAGAGAGCTCAATTCCTAAGCTTTAACTAGAACAATAAATTCTTTTGCATATAGATTTTAGACCTCACCATCCTAACATGATGCTACGTAGCTACGTCTATACCAGAAAATAAATCGTTCTTTAAGGACCCTCTAGTAAACATGTTTCATGATTCGTCTCAGATTACGTTACTTTTTAATATTATTGATATAGCAAACAGGAACACACTGCGGCCGATTGCCGACAGAAGGCACTTTTGAGGGCAGTGAACTTCACATTTTTTTATGTCGTCGATTCATACGTTATCTGCGTTCTTGTTGGAACACTTTGTTCCGATTGTGCTTTTATTTTAATTTGTTCACGTCAGGTTCGTTTATCTTTATATCTACCAAATCAAACGTAAAATCTAAACAGAACTAACGTTCACGTGAACACGTACCTAAAAAAGTATTGGATTAAAAAGAATACTCAAATTGGAGTTTTTTAAAGGGAAAATTGAAAATTCGTCGATATTTATAAAAAAAACTGATACAAGCAAAAAAAAGGGGTGGAACGTTAGCGTATATTTACTATCATTCTATTTAATAGCTGGGATTTTTTACGTACTAAATCCCCTTTGGAAAATTTGTTTTTGAAAACATTTTAATGAATCAAGATTGAATATATCATACAAATATCGTTTTATATCTGAATAGGTATGCTTAGATCTATTCGTAATAAGAGTCCAAGTATTTCAAAAATATATTTTTATCATGTTACAAATTTTGTATAATATTTGTGCTTTAAAAACTCTACCCATCAATATAAGCTACTAACTATGTCGAAAGCTTTTCTTAAAAGCTTAAAGTTGGCCCGCAGAATGGATGGTAAATCGGCACACATGTTCCCCTTAATGAATGTAGGCTGTATACGTATAAATCTTTGTTCACAAGTTCCAGAATCAATTACAAGTTGGTGGGAAAAGCCATCTTGTCAATGAAGCTATGGTGAGCGTGCGGTGCTATTGGTATGTGCTAATCTAACTTGGCTAACTCGAAATCTTGGGATGCGTGAACGTATAGAGTTGTTGGGCTTAAATTCCGAGCTGTGAGAATACCAGAAGCATCTAACTCTATTATTTTTTATTGAATACTTAGTTTAAGTTTTAGTTAAATACAAGTTAAAAACTAAAACTATTAAAAAAATACCATTATTGAAATTGATTTTTTTTATTAGCCTACCTCAGTCTATTGCTGCTCTAGAGGCATCTCCCAACGAAAGATTAAAAAATAATCCACGTAGAAAAATGTAACACGTTAAAACACTTTTTATAACAAATTGAAAGAATATTTTGAAATAAGGTTAAATAGTTAAATTTGTATATAAAAAAAAGTTTATAATCGCAAAAACTTTAATGGGGCATCATAAAAAGAACGAAACGAATGAATTGGACGCACGTAGATTACTTATCATATATCAGTGAATATCAAATAATTTCTAGAAGTCAGGCTTTTAGGAGTCACATTAGGTACCTACAACAACAATGGGCTAACTGAAAAATCCGTTGAAGAATGGAAGGGCCATGCGAAAATGTTGCGAAGGAAACCATTATTCTTAAACCATTTCACCCAAAATGTAATTAACAATTATGCACTTTCCACTCTGGAGCACGACCAACTAGGCTCCAGTCATCTTTAAAAAAAGGATTGCGAAAATTTAAATTGCCTTTGAAAAATCTTGCAGACGCAGCCGGCACGCGTACGCATTTAAAAAAAAATACAAAACAATAAACACCATTAAACGTGAACAAAAGGAGTAAAAGGCAAGTCGGGGAACAATTAAAACAAGAAATAATAAGGAGTTTGTAATAATAAGTATTATTATAGAGACAGGGGGGACGGAACACCTGGCGGCACGCGACCAGCGCCCCCATCAAAGCTTCTGCCGATTATTATTTTTTTTATAAGTTCCAGCTTCGGTTGTTTCTGCTTTACTTGTACGTTGTTTTGTAAGGCATTACAATTGGCGAGTGTGGTTTAATTAAGGTTATAAACACAATCGGATGCCTGCAGCTTCTCCGTTTCCGTGGCTAGTCACTATACCATATAGCAATAACTAGCTGACCCATGCAACTTCGTCTGCACCAAATCGGTTATTACCGGAAACCACGAATAAAATTTTGCTAAAAATGAATCCTAGCTAGATCGATTTATCGCCCCCGAAACCCACTGTATACTAAATTTCATGAAAATCGTTGGAGTCGATTCCGAAATTCCAATTATATATATAAATATATATATACAAGAATTGCTCGTTTAAAGATATAAGGTAATAATAATCATTTAAAACAAAAGTAGGTACCTAGATAAGGTTTTACATATTGGTTTAGGGTACAGTGTATTGCCAGTAATTTGACATGCAATGTTACAGTATAGTTACATACGCCCATATCAACAAAGCCATGACAAGCGAGTTAGCGTTTCGATACGATGCCGCGTAGATAATGATTTAGAGGGTTTAATATAACTAATTAGTATTAGTATTTTTTAATATTCGTTTATTAACCGCTATTATAGAATCCATATTGCACCTCCGCAGTCAATCGTTATCAAGCATAATATAATAAAAAATAACCAAATAAAGATTTTATGAATATACTTATCGCCGCGTGGCTCTTTCCAATTTCCTCCCCGATAAACCAAACAACAAAGCATTGTCGTCTAAAAGAGTGTAACTTCAACCCCATCGGACGCATTCCTGTATAAATACACGTAATATAATAAGAATTACACCCTACACGCGCCGAGTAAGCCACCGCCATCTGTCTTTGCTTACACCTGGACAACTTGACATACAAGCAGAAGTTGGAGTCACTGGGGTTTTTGAACTTTTAAATTCTAATAATTTGTTTTTTATATTAAGTCATAGGCCAATCCATTTAAGAAACTAGCTGTTTTAAAATGTCATTAATTTTATTTTTAAGGATTGATGATTTGATTTTATATTTTTTCTGACTTAATTAAAATATAGCGTCAATTATAATGTGTTGATTTTACTGTATGACTACGCTCAAATCTTGCTTTACGATACAATAAGAAACTGCGAAAGCACACCTTTAAAACTCGATTGTTAAAATAATGATTTAGGTAAGTCCTCGTACATAATAAGGTAACGTTTCCTAAAAAAAATTCTTGCTGATTTGGATACGGGTTTTCGTATTCAACTTTGAACCTGCTTTTATAAGTATATATTTTAAGGTTAGGCGGGTTTTAGTGGTTGGTTTATTTTATATTAATATTTTTTTAAATTAAGATCAAATCGGTTGTTAGGTTATACCTACTTATTTAGTAAGTTTTAAAATTAGTTAAGGTGTTTGTTTGTAATTTCTGTGTGTTTTCTCATAGTTTCGCTGAGCACATAAATCTCTTTAACAGCTCCAATAACTGCCTCTATTCGATTCCCTGGTCGGGCCAGTAGTCGATAGGTATTAAGAGTTTCTTGGGAAATTCTCAGTGCTAGCTCGGAGTTTGGAAATTGACTTTAATCACCCCTTTGCCTCGGAGAGCACGTTAAACCTTCGGATCCGGTTATTGTCACTAAGATGTGATAATCGTTAAAGCCAATCCGCATGGATCAGCGTGGTGGATCTTTGCTTTTAAACCCTTTCCATTTGAGAGAGGTAGCCTGTATATAGAAGTAGGCCGTTAAGATGATGACGATGATAGAAAAGTCCTATTATAGTATAAAGGATTACGTAAACGATAAAAAAGCTTGGGTGTAAATAATTGCTCTAACCAGGTTGCTTCTTAAATATTTTCTAATGACAATGTGAGATGGTGATAACAAAAAGAACACCCGGCTAAGTTTGTTGTGGGCTTCTTCTTAGAGCAGGGCGCGATTGGAACCCTCGTAGCTTTAGTTTTAAGTTTACGATTGTAGTTATCGCCATCACTACTCACTGCTATGTACACATTTTGTATATAATAACGCATCAAAAGTGCCATCTATGTGCCTATTTGTATAAAGATATATTTGAATAAAGATGACCTAAAGCCCCTTTTCCAGAAAAATTGGGTGTAACGTTGAGAAAAAACGTTTCACCTTCTCTAAGATGATGACTAACAATATAAGCGCCGTCTAAAGTTACGACACCGATTCAGCAGTGCGTAATGTTTAAGGACCTAGTAAACTGACACTTGACTGATGAAGAAAATACAAATTCGGGGTTTTTTTTCATAATCTTAAACCATACGTCATATGATTAATATGATTATACAAACATAAAATACGATACCTTGTAGCAGAATTATAGACAGGTTGGATTATACAACGTGGTAATGAAAACCGAAATAATACTTCACGGGTTTTAGAAACTTTTTATTTACTGCCTCTGAGACTTATCTGTGAGACCGAAAAACTATTAGTTTTGGAGTAAACCACTGCCATAGTTTTTACTGAAAGAAATCAATCATCATGCGAAATTAAAATCATGTGACTCCTGCCACTTTATTAGGTACGCTTCGTGTAGCGTAGGTACTGTGCGCGTGTCGGTATTTTATCTTCAATAGGTTTGTATGACAAATACTAAAAACGTTTTGAATTCGTTTGTATGGAATAAAAAAATGCATCTTTTGATTTAATATTTTTTATAGTGTGATTCCATATGACATATTATGCATGCTTCAATATTGTATAAGTAAGTGGCTTAGTGAATATAGATTGGTAAAAGGTAAATATAGCCTAGGAATAGTCTTTGATTAGGCGTTACTTACTTAGGCATCGCCTTGTTCATCGTTAGTGAAAATGTACCCTACTACAAAAACAAATAAAAAATGATTATTTTAAGATCCCCTTACCAATTTGTGGGTGAGTAGGAAAGGAAAAGTACTTTTGAATGTGTGCGGCGTAACAAAACATCAAACATATACTTACAATAATTACAATATTATCGTAGGTAGATACATAAAAACACATATCCTTATGTACGAATGGACAATGGCTCAACGATTGTGACTTCAGGAAACGGAAGCACCCAATGGCGGCCCGTCACGGATTCTGCTCCGTGCCTCAATCACACACCGACAAACATACGTTTATTATTATCTAAAGATAGTAAACATGTATACATGGAAATTTTCGCAATGATTGTGCCATTTTCTATTCAAGGTAAAACATGAAAATTTTGACATAATAACATTTTCTAAAACGCACTGTAGGATAAGATCAGTCGTTTTTATAATCGTCGAAAACCGAACCATTCGTATATTTGTCTAAGCCTGAGATTGTTGGTATATATATATACAGTAACTATATATGTTATCTTAAACATATACCTAAAACCGTTTATAAAATCAAAAAGATGCAATTAAACATCGCTCGTTTTAACGCTGAAGGAAAACGTCGCGTCGTGAGGAAACCTGTGAATTTCAAATATTTACACTTGGTCATACTGGCACAATGGACTACGACCCTTCCTATTCTGAGAGGAGACCCGTACTCCAGTGGGTCCGTATTGGGTTGATAATGATGTAGATAGGATTCACCTTTCTTATACCCGCTTTCATCAGGTTTACGAGGTCTTGAATTCAATTTTTGAGTTGGGCCAATAGCTCCCAAAATTATTTATTTACAGGATAAATATATACATTCATATAGAAACACTAAAACTGTTGATTTTAATTATCAAATAGATATAAATAATTAAATAAATCCCTCGCGTGATAGAGTTTACACAAAACAAAAGTCTTTAAATGACCTCAATGGAAGGTTAATTGACTTCAGTAAGTTATCTGATTTCTTCATACTATTCGCTATTTATACTATTATACTATTGGGAAATGTACTTAAGTCTTAATATAAATGTTCGCAAAATGTTAACTTTTTCCGTCTTCTTGCCAGTATTCTTAAAGGGATATTTTTTTGCAATTTAGAGGTACATAACAAAAAACAAGTAGACGAATTAAAATATCGTGGTTACTCGGATAATGAATGGGTAGCTTATTAGGTACTCTTTATGCTAGCGTGTAATTTTCGAGGGTAAAACTACTAAAAGACATTCCAAGGGAGTCCGCGACGCGTTAAAATCTCGTGACACGGCATTTTTGCACAAAGAAGTGTTTGCGACAAGTCACGCCACTATGAAGTTGCTCGAGAAACGTGTCGCAAATTGAATAGACACCCAGAAAAGACTGAAACATACGGTAACAGAAAATGAACGTAACCGCGCGATTTATTTTAAACTTCTATGTTATTTAAACCTCTATGTTTTGACGGCTGATTGGTGCTGATGGCAGTGACCCTGCTTTTGATGAGTCCGAAGGTGTGGGTTCGATTCACACGACTGGAAAATGTTTGTGTGATGAACATGAATGTTTCAGTGCTGGGTGTTTATCATTATATTATAAGTATTTATCAGTGTATAATCAATTATCCTAGTACCCATAAAACAAGCAACGCATACTTTTGATGTCGGTGTATGTATTATCATAATATATTTATTTATTATTTATATTTATTTCTGTGATATAATTACTAACAATTATTAACCTTAAATTTTTTATTTATACACATGATAAATGTTCATTAATATTTTTCCGAGCTCTATGCTGTGAGTGATAACTTCTACACAGGTTGCAAAGACGCATGTGAAATTTATGAAATAATGATTTATTAACTACGGTGTTTATGTTCTATTAGATGTCCATGAACGTATAATTGGAATATTATATATTAATCAATTTTTAGGTTAAAGTACTAATAACATGCAAGTGATGTCATTTCTTATTCATCAGGCTTCTGCATCAGATTCTATATTATTCAATACTAGTATTTAGCTTTTGTATATGTATTATATTGGCCCAATAATCATCTGTAGATACAAAGCATTTTCATCTTGTTGGCAAAGATTTAACTCTGCGGTTCGCCCGAAATGTTGATGCGTATGTCTCCAAATTAAGTGTACATACATTTACACGGCAACTTGGGCGCTCACACTGAACGCTCCGTCACTTGCGTTATAAAGGCCAAGTCTAAAGTTTTCGCATTACGCGGTTCACGGAAAGTAATTATAAGCATCTTTGAGCTGCTTCAGAACGATTTTCAAAATACAATAGCTAACGGTATGCTTACCTCAAAGGCGCATTAATTTGCTATTAGTTTTATACCTATTATATAGAGTGAAATTGAGTGACCGCAAGTCCGCAAGATAAGTCCATCATCATCATTGTCGACCCCACGAAAGTCTAAATAAGAAGGGATTACGCCGTAGTTTACCAAGCTGGCCATTGCCATGGCCTATATCACGTGAGGATTGGTAGACTTCCCACGCCTTTGAGAACATTACGGGGGACTCCCAAGCGAGTAGGTATCCTAAAGAGGTTTTGCTTCACTATTAAGGCAAGTGATATTAAATGACTTAAAACGCACACAACTTTGTAAAGTTAGAGCAAGCAATCTCAAGACTAATTAGTAGGTACTCGTACCGGCGCGTCTTGAGATCGGACGGTTATTTTCTCGCCACTGCGGATGTGTTGTACCCCTTGAGCTGGTTTTGCCTTAATAAATCTATTTATCTCACCAAGTTTAGGCAAAGCATAGTGTTTTTTTGGCAATGACAAGTTAGTTAACCTTAACCAAATCTGACGGTGAATTATTAATCTTTTAATGCAACTTTATTTAATACTAGCGGACCCCAGCGCCATCTGTCGGGCTGATTTGTGAATCTAAACCATCCAGGGTGCCACCCAAACGCATACCGAAAAATTCATTCAAATCGGTCCGGCCGTTTAGGAGGAGTTCAGTGACATACACACGCACACAAGAAATATATATATAAAGATAAAGATAAACTAAAACTATTTCAATGCGGTGTTAGCCCAGTGGGTAGGACTTCGTAAGTATATGGGTATATGCTTTTATAACATGATACCGAAGGTAATATTAGATCTACCTTTTCCTAAGTTTAAACAATATATTTAGACAAATTGAAAAAATCGTGGTTACTACACGATTGATGAATTCCTTAACGACAAGGCTGCTTGGAATCAGGCCACTCCGCTCCCATCTCTCACAAAACAGAAAAATTCTGAAGATTGTTAAACTATAAAATGATGTTGGAAAAGAGCAATCTGCTGAGTTTCTTGCCGGCTCTTCTTAGTGGAATCTGCCTTACAAACAGACTGACTTGACGTTTCAAAAGTGCTTATAAATTAGACCTACTTGAAATAAATGATTTTTGAATTTGAATTCGGCTACACTTTTGGGGTGGCGTGTTAGAATCCTAGAACGCACCTCACGCAATAATTTATGTGCGTTTTTTTAAAGCAACTAAAATATCACTTGCTTCAACGGTGATCGGTGACGGTCAATATTTAATGTAAGTTTTTTTTTTTTTTATTTAGTTTAGTTTTTAATTATTCTATTTATGTTATAGTGTAGTGCGTAGTGATGGGTCATAGAGAAATAAATAAATAAATAAAAAAATAATAATTAAACAAAGATGATATTAAATAGAATTTATTAAGAAAAAGACTCTAAGCATTCTTAAAAAATGAAGGACATCAAAAAAACTTAACGGTAACAGACGATGTAGCATTCCACGGATTTTTAAGAAGCGTACCGGCAAGTTATTTATACTAGTTGTGTAGTAGTAGTATAGTAGTTAAATAATACTAATGCAACTTAGTCCACTTTTCATTTCAAAGACAAACATATTATCAATATATCTCAATTTTTATGTTATAGATGTTAAATATTTACGAATATCAATTTACACTAACATGTTATACCTAGTTGAAAAAAATACATTTTCCCAATACTTGTGTATGATACAATATGTTAGTAGTAAATTATATATTTGTTATGATATTTTACGGCCAATTGGTGCAGTTTGAAGCGACCCTGCTTTCTGAGCCTAGGCCGTGGGTTCGAATCCCATTACTGGAAAATGTTTGTGTGATGAGCATGAATGTTTTTCAGTGTTTGGGTGTTTATATGTATATTGTAAGTATTTATGTTTTTTTATTCATAAAAATATTCATCAGTCATCTTAGTATCCATAACACAAGCTACGCTTACTTTGGGGCTAGATAGCGATGTGTGTATTGTCGTACTACACTTATTTATTTATATAAAAGAAAACCAAGTTGAGATTTAAAACACCTGCGTCTATAAATAATATACCTAGAATACGTAGATAAAAACTATAATAATTACAAACTCGAAGGTAGGTATATAATTTCCACATAAAAGAAAAGAAAGAATGCTTGATGAAGCTTCAAAATGAAAAACTTCACATATAAAACGAACTCCGAATAACATTCACTTTGACTCTACAAAAGGTACATTTCTAAACCCAAGTGAAAAAATATAGAAAAAAATATATTTCATAAAGCATAAAGGCGGTGACACGGCCGCGTTCCGTTCTACGTAATGATCGCTAAGATTCCCGCTCCATCAAGCCGAGTTCTTAATTCCAAACCCTTAATGAGATCTACCTTCGTGTCTGCGTACAATGCAACGCCATGCGTGAGTTTACTTTTTTTTCTAAACCGATTCAAGGATCGAGCCCATTCAGACTTAGCGTTTAAAAAGATGCAGTTTAAGTAATGATTCTACATGGAGGTTCTAGAAAATGAGGTTGCAACTGTTTTTAATTTCGTTAGTGGGTTATTGTTGGCGTAAACCTAGGCGGGTTCAATTTATCTTAGTGCATAGGTATCTGTTTTCTTTTCTTTTGCGTTTTACTTCAGTTTGCGGCCTATTTTGTGTTCAGACATTTAATATATTCGACCTTTTTCTTTGAATAATGGATGATGCGGTTAGAAGTTTGTAACAATCTATTGAGGTACATTACAATTAATTTTCAAGTACCTACTTACGAGTAATAGATAATGTTTTCTCATACTAAAGTGTAAAATATTTATGTATTAATGATTTGGATACTTTAATAAATATTTTTAGAATCAAAATCAAATTCGACTTTAACACGTTGTTTTAGTATTTAGTTTTTTCTTGTGGTCTAAGAAGAAAATTTAGCCTTGCCTATATCATTAAGAGAGGCAAAATTTATCCAAATTGACAGCCGATTGGCGCAGTATGCAGAGTCCCTGCTTTCTGAGTCCAAGTCCGTGGGTTCGATTCCTACAATTGGAAAATGTTTGTGTGATGAGCATGATTTTTTTTCAGCCACTGGGTTTTTATATGTATATTATAAGTATTTATGTTTATTATTAAAAATGATTATTATACATAAAAATATTCATCAGGCATCTTAGTACCCATAACACAAGCTACGCGCTTACTGTGGGGACTAGAGGGCGATGTGTGCCCTAGTAGTATATTTATTATTTATTTATTAAATCTTTAAAAAACTTTTTATTATTTATGTTTGAGGATGATTATTTATTTTATTTATTATACATATTATATTGGTAGTTACTTATTTATTTATTTGTATGTAGTTACAAGTATTGTTATGTATATGAGAAGGATTGCTATGAAGCTACCAAATTGTATTCGTTGGATTGTTATACTTTTCTTTTTTCTATGAACTTTTTGTGGTGTGCAATAAAAGTATTCATTCATTCATTCATTCAAAATTTAACCTATCTATCTTCATCACTCTTACAAAGATACTCAAATGACTGATCGATGAGCGATCAGATGATTCTAATATCTTTGGGCGGTGGATTACCTCAAAATTCAACTTATAACGTCAGGTAACAATCGAGCCTAATCAAATAATATAAACAAACAAACAATCAAGTAAATTAGGTAGTACCTAGGTGGTTAGCAAAAGATTTTTTGTTTGGTCACAGAATTTAGAACATACAGAATCCTCAGTCATTATTACATGCAGTGCATTGTGTCCAAAAATAGAAAGACGTTCCGAGCACGTCTCACTTCACACCCGCAGAATGTTGCTAGATCACAATCTTTTCCCATTTTCCTAATTTTGTGGTAAACGTTTAGAACATTAGAAGTAAAATAATTAATGTCAACTGCCCAATTAATGAAGTGACTAACCGCCTGTTCGAGAAACACTAATAAAGTTGAGTGGTTTTTGATGCTTCAATATTAGTCGTGTACACGGATTCTTTTGTTTTAGTTAAAAACTTCAGACAAGTCAAGAGTAGGTATTTCGTTTTGGACTTTTTCGTTTTTTAATGGAAAAAACGATTGTTAGGATTACGCGATTACTGGCGTTTATGGTAAGGAACTTTTATTATTTATGTTTTATTTTTCAAATATATGCTAGCTTTTTTTACAGAGACCCACAGGGACGTTTTTTTTCTTTTAATCAATTGGGACTAATTACAGTAGTGGTTTTTACTGTGCGATGTATACATAATCCTACATAATACAAATTTTAAGTGGTTGAAAAATATTATCTGCTTATATCACACTCAACCTTTTCATTTCAACAGAAAAACGATTCTGTCTTCCGTCTTTTTGGCCGCCATTTAGAAAAATATATGAAAAAAGCCTATAATTAAAAATATACAGAAACCGTGTACAGAAATAATATTGAAGCATTAAAAATCACTCCAGTTTTGTAGTGTTTCACGGACAGGGCGTTAGTCACTTCATTGTATATAGTAGTATGTATGTTCTAAACGTTTACCATAAAATGGGCAAAATGGGAAATGTTTGTGAACTAGCAACATTCTGCGGATGTGAAGTGAGACGTGCGCGGGGCGTCACTGTTTTTGGACACAATGGACAATGAGGGTTCTATATGTTCTTAATTCTATGGAAAAAAGGTATGAATATTGAAAAGTATTCCTGTTTTTTTTTTGTCAATATCGATAGCCAAATTATTTTCTGAAAAACCAAGTTTATTTTTGGTATACAATCGGGGGAATACTGCTGCAGAGATGCAACTGCCGAAAAATTTCCACCCAAGATATTCCTCTTTGGTTATGTGTCGGTTTTATCTGATTTATCTGCGTTATAACCTAAAGGATTCTGTGTTACTTACGAAAAAGAAAAAGTGCTGGTGGAGTAAAAGTATGTAAAATATTTTCAATGTCACCAAGGCAACGTTCCATTACAAACAGATTACAAAATGTAGTAGGAAGCATTAAGCGCAGCTAAAAAGTCTTTTAAAAGGCCCACAAACGGCAAAGACTGTAAACGGCTCGAAGAGGCAACTCTCCATTAAACGGAGAGGCGGAGAGATGCGACTCTGCGATTACCGGCTTAAGATAGCGTTTGTAATTACGCGTTACACTGAGCGAAATGTGACGTCAAAAAATCGTCTAGAAATTTCCGCGAATCATGTCTCACTTGCCTTTACATATTATTTTCGGTTTTAATCATGATCTTTAATCAAATTTTATTGTAGCCACATGTACCTTATGATCACTATACAAAATAGTATTGAGTGGGGAACATAAAAGTCAAGCCGCAGATACTATGAAAAATAAATGAGCTAAGACAAACAAAAAACATTAAACATTAATCGCCTCGCGTGTTGTTTTCTCCAGAGTATTTATTATCAGGGTTTGTTCTCTGAGATATATTTGTCCTGATCGACATGGGTTTCTTTAAACAAGAGGCATTCTTTAAACAATATTTTAAATGCAATCGTGCCACTTCTCAACCTGGTTCTCACTGGCGCTCCATCAGTTATGACTCGGAAGTGGGCCTGTAGAGATATTTTAGCTGAATTCCTAGGGTACGTACTGGTATATTTTAATCATTTGAAACCTACTTTAGGCTCTATGTTTATCTGAATAGGTGTTAAAAACACAGCGTAAGTAGTAGGTACATATGTGGTTCATTTATACCTAGGTTGTTAATTTTATGATAGATATCTGTCTGGTGGGAGGCTACGGCCGCGGCTAGTTACCCTACCGCCAAAGACGTGCCGCTAAGCGATTTAGTGTTCCGGTGCGATGTTGCGCAGAAACCGATTTGGGGTATCACTATCACACTCTCCAGCCCGTCCACCTTAGACTGCATCATTACTTTAGGTGAGATTGCAGTCAAGGTCTAACTTGTAGTGGAATGAAAAATATATAAGTCTAGGTTCTAAATTTTATTCTTAGTTCTAAGTACTGAAGGTTTCACGCCCAACTTACCTATGGGTTGGATGACGTCACACGCGAACCCGTCAGTTGTTGTTTGGTGATGCTCTGAAAAACACAATGTTATTTAGAAGATGGTTCATATTGAGTTATTCTCTTTAAGTATCTTTTTATTATTTTTATTTATTTTTAGGGAGAACCGACAGTCATGCAAAAAATAACAAAAAAGACATCCAGCACAAGACCCACATCATTGTCCACGAATTACTAAACTTATATTAAAAAATACGGCTACATAAAAATTTAAAAAGAGATTAAAGTTATTACAAAAATAATAAATAATTCATCACTTATGAGGCAAACTATGCGAGAATAGCAAATTAAGCTTAATTTTCATAATAATATTACGGAAATGTAAGAAAAACTTACGTTTTAAAGATACAAAGAGTTTAGTTTTTCGTATAAATATCGGAAAAATTTAATAAATACTCTTTCGTGGTTACTAAATGTATTAATTTCTTCTTGATCAACGATCTAAATAGTATCTAGGAACTTCAATGAACTAACATTGTAGGCCGCTATTAAATTCTCAACTTCTGATCTTAAGCTTATATTGACTGATACTTGAGAACCAGTTCTTAGCTCGAAATCGGTATATTAATACGGGTCCGAGTTTGGTGATGAATTCTATGAATTGTATATCACTCGATAGCCATACATTTATTTGAATATGCCAAAATCGGATTTTCTTACACAATCGGACAGAAAACAACAACAAACTTTAGGCTGGCATTCCTTTTGTATAAACGAAGAGTTCTGCGCTTAGTTTTATTGTCAGATACTTCATATCATGCCAACAAAAGCCCAATGGCATTCAACGGCAAAATAGTAGGTCAAATGAAAGGCGGGCGTAAGGAAATGGGCGTGCTAAGATGCGGGCGTGGCTTAATACAAGTGCCTATAGTGGTAGGCTGTTTATGTAACGCATCGACTCATATATTTGTATATTAAATATAAACGCATTGATATTATTAGGTAACTATATCTCGCATATAATCATCACTATCAGCCCACTGCTTGACACAGTTCGTAACTCTCTATGAGGTTATAGGTTAGGTCAGTGGCGTGCACTTCATAGAGGCACAAAAGCACTGCCTACCTACTGTTAAAAAAAATTTAACTCACAAATGCCAATTATTTTTCCATTTTATGGCCTTCATTATGCATACCCTGGTCAAAAACCCTGTGCACGCCACTGGGTTAGGTTAATAACCGAGTAAAAAACCATGGTAGTGCCACCGGTCGCGCCACCGTTATTGCTAGTTTTGTAGCTCAAGATATCAGAACTACAAAATGAGAAATACTAATACAGACAAAGGGATTGCCAGCTGAAAATCGGACGTCGAAGTTAACACTGCTTTTGTTATAGGTACGTACGAGCAAAAACTCTGGTGACGCAACTGGTTGTCAGGTGTGTGTTGGATTAGTGGTTGCGCTACCAGCGAGTGATTCCAGACACAGATGAAAAGGTCTGTGGACACCAGGCGAGCTGGTGTAAACACCATAGAGCTCTATGGATTTTTTTGGTTTCACGATTTGTTGCACCGCCACTGGTGTCCAAGTGAGATGTTGCCCTAAGAACCAAATATTAAAAAAAAATACTTTTAAGAATATATATACATACTATATATATATACTGATATAAAAGTATATATATATAATATATATACTTTTATATCAGTATTATAGACTGTTAATGTCTGTAAAGTCTGCCACAAAATAATGCATGTGCCGTTTGTATCCAATTTCGCCACCTTGATTTCTATGACCTTTTAAGAAACAATGAAGCTTTTTAGCTATTAGCGATTGAAGTGGTAAACCTTTTATTATTTTTTATAGATGACAGAGTAAAATGTCACTATTTCATTTCATATTCTATTTAAAATTCATTAATATAACTTTCACAATTTATAAATATTTTCATTTGTTAAATAGAATAATTGAGAGTAGCAAATTGAAGATCAGATTAGGCACATGTCAATAAAACCTTGTCATTGAATATTATAGAATGTCGCAATCGGCAGAAAATTTATTAATAATTTATTTATTACAAAAGTAATAAATGAACAAGTAAATTTAGAAATTTCAAAAAACTTTGCAATTTAACTTTTTTTTTTTTTAAACTATTGAACGTTTTAGTCACTTTGCTATTCACAATTGATCCGTTAGAAAATATTGGAAATAAATAATCCTAATTGATTATGATATTTGCCACTAGCTGGCGTATAAGTCAAGAAGCGTGGAGTATATGACATATACTTACGACCAATCCAAATTATTATTTTTAAATAGCGGAAACTACTCAG
Source organism: Pararge aegeria (assembly GCF_905163445.1). NCBI lineage: Eukaryota > Metazoa > Arthropoda > Insecta > Lepidoptera > Nymphalidae > Pararge > Pararge aegeria. Next base: position 6,948,416 of record NC_053198.1, read on the forward strand.
ACGTCTGACGTAAGCGTTACTTCCGTCAGAAAACCGTCGCGCCTACAGAAGTTTAATTCAAAAATATATTCAGAATTGTAGAGTCATATTACCTCAGCTCGTATCGTCTGGCTTCCATAGGATCGACTCGTGTTAATATTTCTTTATTCTTATTTATCGCATTACGTTACACAATAAAATTATTAAGGATACCACCGACATGTCATTGAAGCCCCGTAAGGGCGTTGCACTCGTGCTAGAATGGAGGTGTTATAGATTATCTTACCTGTACGTGTAAATTGAATTTCTGTATGTTAGTGTGCGCAAATCAAAAAAAGCAGTAGGTAGATGAATTGATTTGAGATTTTGACACAATTTTGTCCAACTTTTTAAGAGTGTTTCAAATTAAAAGTAGATCGGTTTCAGCTAATATTTAACAGCTAATCTCAAAAAGAAAGATTTTAAAACCAAACTGAATTTTACTATCTTTAATTGCCTAGATTGCGTAGCGTAGATGATAGTATGAAAGGTCTCCTTTCATTAAAGTACAGTAGCCATAAAAGTACAGTTCGTCTGGTGGGAGGCTTCTGTCGTGGCTAGTAAGCGCCCTACCACAAAGACGTGTCGCTAAGTGACATACCGTTACGGTACTATGTTGCGTAGAAACCGATTAGGGGGTTCGTTTATTATAACTGCAATACCCCCGTTACAGGTTAAGCCGTTACCAAATTAGACTGCATCGTCATTTACTGGCAGGTGAGATTACAGTCAAAGACTTGTAGTGGAATAAAGAAAAGAAAAAATGTACCTAACACTAATACCTACCTATAGTAATTCAGAGATATAATTTTACACACGTAGGTACCTACTTAGGTACCCATATTGCAGTTTTCGTAAAAATAATCTAAAAATAAATTGACAAACCTAATTGTCTCCTCCCCTACTCCTTTTTTTACCGGTCGTTGTAGTTTTCAACAATTTAAGTTGGTTCTATTTTCAAAATTATGAGATAGGACGCGATGGAATCAAAGACAAAAATGTAATCTATGGCGGTTATATTAATTTATCTTGCCAGATTTAGTAACATGCAGATATATTTGAGTAAAGAAAGATAGACTTATCTAACCTACTTATTTGAGTTGTTGTATTTTTATTATATTTCTATTCATCAATTTTAGCATACATAGGTACAACTAGTTCCTACCTATTACTCAACTGGCCTCTTAAACAGTAGAAAATTTTAAAACAATGCCTCTACCAATAGACAAGAAATACCGCCCTCCCACGCCTCCTTTCTTAGAAGATTAGACTCTTTGTACACGCCCACATCTTAGAAATTTCCCCCACGCCTCCTTCCTTGGAAAACCGTAGGTAATATACTGTACGCCTACATCCTACCTATCCTATTATGAATTGTAGTTATATAAACTAGATTGACTAATCACTTGTGTTTATTTATACATTTAGGTGATAGATTTGAAATATCTAGGTATTACGTTACGTTTGAAACGTCCATGCCTACGTAAGTAAGTCACAAAAATTGCTACATTTTATCAGTACTTACCCTCTGAAAATGGTTACCATTGACTATCGGCACACATCAGTTGGCCAGGTTTGGGTAAAGCTAGCTCAACAAATACGAAGTGCGTACAATTATAATACCTATTCATAATATTGAACAACGCGTTTAGAGAGCAAACATCGGGATACCTATCTTATTATATTAGGTAAGACTTGTGTCTACCATAAAAATCATACATAGAGCTAAATAAATAATAGCATCGAAGTTGTCGTTGTACCAAGTAAGTTATTAAATCATTTATCGTGGCGGTCGAAGTCCTAGAGGCAACTTGAGTAACTTTATGATGCTTATCTTTACTCTACTATAATTTATAACTTAGTATGTATTAGTCGCGCCATCTATGTGATCACATGAGAACTACTTAAATATGCGCGCGAGTTTATTGAGCACCGTAATCGATTAATTTATGAAGATTTATTAACAAGCAATTAAGTTTCTTGTATAATATTGAGAATTCATTATAAGAATTATTGTTTACTATGCTATTATTAACTAAAACTTGCAGTGCTATTCACATTAAAAGCGCCACCTGTGTGAATCTTAGAAAACTACTAAAACGTGCGCGTGAGTTTCTTTTGCAGCGCCATCTATTAGTAATTCTAGAAACTACTTCGTGCCTGTTAGTATCAGCAAGTTCTGTCTTCTTCCGCAAGATGGCGGTTCAAGAAAAGTAAATTTAATATTTTCAACTGTACAACAAGTTCGTGTACGAAAACTTTAAAAGACGAAACCACTAAAATTATTAATTAATATATAAACTTCTTGAAAAGATAAAAATCCTTCAATTTTTGGTTTTACTTATTATCTTTCATTATTAGCAATATTGCTGTTTTAATAGGCAGCACAGATAAATAAATGTGTCAGCTCGGTTCGGTTTTATAGGTATTTTTACTTAAGCATTTTTCTGTTCTGGCTTTCAATTCATGGAACCTCTGAACGTTTTTATGACAGGGCATAAATGAGACTGAGCGACTATAGATGAAACGATTTGTTCTAGTTTAGACGCAATTTAGCTTACATTGTGGAGACAACCCATCTTGATGAGCACACGTGTCGCTTGCATCCTGATCGGAAATAAGATCTTATTATCAGGTCATATTTATTGAAGTATAGCTGGTGATAAAAGTAAGTCGCGGGATTTAAAAAAAGATCGTTTTGGTCTTGTGCCAAATTTTGGATTTAAATACCTTGCATCCTGGAAACGGCCATAGGTTAAATGTTAAATAAAAAAAGGCTTCCTTCGGGATTTATAAATTTGCTGCATATTGTGACACCAGCACCTTATTTAGGTTTTTTTACCAACATTTTAATACGTCAATGTTCAACTAAGTAAATAGTCTCCCGACATCCATATCACTTATTAACAGGTGAAGAATCTTTTCTTTGTATCTCTTTTTAGGAAATATCTCTAGAAAACGCTTACGCTTATACGTAACATAACTTCTTTATTTTCAAGTTGCTACCTTTACAAGGTCCAAAGATTTCGAAAGCAGTCGCTTTTGAGATATATAATCAGACCTGAAAACTGATTCTTTTGAATTATTGGTTTTAGAACTTCTTAGTGATTTGTCTCATATTGTTTATTCTTTTAAATCAAGGCTTTATTGCATTCATCGCGGGAAACCAAATATTTATTCATGTGGTCTTCTACTGAAAACCTCATAAAGAAAGGTTTTGTGAAAACCCTTTACCAATATTCGGGTTTTTCTTCGCATTTTACTGTATCCTTACTGTGATACAAACAATCATAGCACTCGTGACTATGGCAAACTTGATGATACCATTGATAATTAAGTTTCAATTTTGTTTGGGATAACTTATTTGTCGCGGAGAATAATAATGGCAAAGGTTAAATAATTACTTTTTATAGCAATATGGAAATTGATTAGGCTATCGATCCATAAAAAGTGGTGTCATTTTTGAAATCCTTGGCTGTATGACTTGAAATCAAACCCAAGTTTTTCTACTGTGAAGGCAAACGCTAAATTATATTTTGGGTTAAAAAGAAGATAAGTTAATCTCCTATTTTCCCTAAATAGCATATAACGACCCAGGTGTTTGAAGGCAGTCAGTTCCTCTCTAATAACAAACAATAGATAAAAATGATTATTTTATTGTAATTTTTTTTATGTTGAAAGATCAACTTCAACATAAAAAAAACAAGTTCAACAAGTTTTTTTAGCGGTTTGATTCTAGTAGAATCTGCTTCCGAACCGGTTGTCAATCACTTCAAACAGACAGACTTTTCATTTTAAAGGTGCTCAATTAATTATTAGCTATTTGTTTTTGTCTACACCCTGCAGAGTTCCGGGTTTCCTAATTCTTACAATCTGGGTATCTTTAAAACAAGAGTGAATAGGTATCCTCTAGGCAAGCGCGTCTTATCTTAGGCCACATGTGTACTTTCCATAAGGTGGGATTGTGGTAAAGCGCTAGTCTATTATAGTTAAAAAAAAACTAAATTATCTGCCAAATTATGAAGCGCTTACACGGTCGGTGCAATTTGAGAGAAGCTACCCGTATATCTGACGGCTTCTTCCACCAGTGGGTGCAAGGGAAATTCGTTTTGAATATGAAAAAATATATTTGTATATATTTTTTCATTACTTTTTATCAATAAAATCATGTGTATCTTAGCGGTAGGTACATATTCTGGCTGAATTCACATTTTTGTTTTTCTTATTGTTTATAGAGATTGTATTATGTACTTCATTCAACTTAAAATATTACTTGTACGATTAAAAGCTTGGGTGTAAATTTCTGTAGCAGATAGCTGATAATTAGAAAAAGACAATGACAATGTTAACAAACAATAATTCCCGACCACGTTTGTTGGGGGCTTCTTTTACAATCGGGATGCATTACAATCCATCATAGCTTTAATTTTAAGTTATCGAATGTAGTTTCCAACATTACTTTTTTTACTACAATTAAAAAACTTGGACCACGAATCAAAAGTGCATAATCATCTACAGGTATATTTGAATCAAGACAGCTTTGTCTCTGACTTCCACGAAGTCTGTTTCCATTAAAGTAATCAATACTTCGGTTGATTCTTTTGCCGAAATAAAATAAGATGGGTACAAAATTATAACCGAAATTAAAAGAGGCCATGACAAGAAAAGGCTATCGTTCATAAGAATGAACCACAACTACCTAAAGCAAATAATTATACAAATAATGTAATTTTAGTTAAAATTTAAATCTTAACAAGTTTGGTAATCTACAAATAAACTAGAATGGCGATAGTAGTAGCGCGACTACATAATATGAGCGATGAGATATTAACTTTGTTGTATTTTTAAGCTATGTATGTATAATTACTTGTTTAAGTATAATTTATTATTTTTTATTATGTAATTTAGTTATTATATGTGTGAGCGAGCTTGCTTTTTTATTCATAATCAATTGATATTAATATTATTTTTTTAACTATAGGATTTGACTAAATCGATGCAATTTATTGATATGCCCGTCTGCGTTGATAATGGGCAAACCCTCCCAATTGGAGAGTCCTTTTGTCCAGCAGTGGACTATTATAGGCTATTGATTGACGATGACTAAATTATAGAAAAGTTATGTTGCTACACAATAAATAATGTTCAGATAAAATTTCCTACCCCGTACGGATTTAGAGTAACGCCGTCGGACTGTAGCTTTTCAAATTTACTGTAGCTGCTACAGTTCTGAATGTTAAATATATACGAGCATATCTTTTCCATATTATTATTATTCACCTTAAACATATTATTTTAAAATTTACTGTTTTGTTATTAGTACAGGAAAATGATTTAAGAATTCAAAACGAATAAGAAAACACACATGATGAAGACATTGTTATTATAACTGATATAAGCCAGAATATCTAAAATAATAATTTATTTACAGTAAAAAGACAGCAGCTATAAAAAGAAAGTAGAGAAAAAATAAAAACACAGCCAAAAAAAAAAAAATTTATTCGTGTATACAACAAACGAATACTACTAAAGTACTAACTACAAAAGTACTCTCAAAACAAAATCAAGATAAATCTAAAAGGTTGTTTAACATTAAGATACAGAACATAATATATACGAAATAAAAAATAAACAATAAAAAATCTTTACATGAAAAAATAAAACAAAAATTATAAAGTATCCGGCGGTCAACGTTTTTTTAGTACATACTGAATGTGAAACTGTTTCCTAAACGTTTCAAGCACGTTTTGGAAAAAAAATAAACAAAATTAAACAAATGTACATTAAAAAAACATTAACTGCACGAAACAATTAAAAATAAAAGTGTAACTAAAAATTAGTATAGTAAAAATATAAACAAACAAAAGTAAATAAAAAAAAACAAATACCAAGATCAAACTACTTTATAAACATTCTAATCACCAAATTTGGTCCTTCGAATAAGAATCTTCTTGTTTGAAGCACAAAAGTCAATTATTGTCCTTTAACCACTTAAGTCTCAAAAGTCCCAAAAGCCGGTAGTTATTCTAATTATTATAAGTAATCCTGGCAGTCTGTTATTATTGACTTTGTATCTTAAACCTTATTATTACTTTAACGCTTAATATTATTTTTTCTTACTATGAATTATTTGCTCACTCAGGGTGTCGCTCGATAGTTAAGAAAAATAAATTTTGAAATAAAAATATTCTCAATAACGGCCAAACGTTTAATCTCTTTACAAATTTAACCGACATAAATATTAAAAATTTCGCAAAACTTTTTCACTGCCAACAGTTTAGGTTAAAAAAGTGAGGGTAGGGAAATTTTAGCCTAAAAATACCTTCGATAAGACGCGGTTAGAATTTTAAAATTTAGATTTTTTATTAATTTTGTATTATTAAAATTTATAATCACAAGAGCACGAGGAACGTGTATTGCGCCGCGCGGCCCGGCCGGCCGCCGCGACTCCAGACGGACGACTGAGACTGTCCGCGGCCCGCCGCGCTACCACCCCGAGCTTGCTTCCCCCTACCCCACCCCCTCACCACCGCACCTCTCTCGCCGCGGGGCCGACTTCGTTACGAGCCACTTGTAATCGCCGCGCGATTTTTCCGCCTAAGACAAATTAGGCGGGCCCGCGCCCACTACCCTCCTCGGCCTTGCTTTTGGGCGGCTTCTTACCTTGTGAAGACGTTTTGTTCACGCCTTGGCACTTTCTTAAGAATGCATGTGAACCAAAACTAAGAATTGAAATTTTGCTTTGTGTTTTATATTCTAACTCTGGTCTTCTTTATTAAAAAAAGGCACGTTGAGCCATTGGCATCTAAAACTATATTGGTAAATAATACAAGTAATTGAATGATTTATTTACTAATAGTAGGTACAAGCATAAATTATCCACATTCCAATGTTATGGCGGCGAACTGTTTTATTTTTAAATGGCATTTAATCGTCACTCTCACTTTCGACGATGCCGAGGCCGGGTTAATTGTAAATAAAATTCAATCATTCGCAAAAAATCCCCGTAATCGGCACCGACAATATCAATGAGAGATACGTATTTAAAGCACATTTTATGCATAATAATGGGCTCGGGTGAGAGAGTATTTTTATTGGTAAATTCTGGTGGTTTTTTAAAAATGTAAGCAATTTATCTGTGAATTGGATTTCCATAGTGAATCACACACACATTTATAAATTGATTTTGATTATATATTTTAACTTGAACTCCACAGATGATAATTAAAATGTGTAATTTAGTTTTACTAGACTTGTGTTTCATTGTTTAGACGATGAATGTGATCCGTGTTTTTTCCGATATAACATTCCATGGTCATGCGGTTTCTATACATGAAAAATTTGATTACCATTTACTAAAAATTAAAATTTAAAAAAAAATGCAGTATCAAAGGTTTAAGTGACTGGTTTTGTTTTATTCGAGATATAAAAGAAACAACAAAACTAATTGTGAGATGTATTTTTATGGGGACGGTCTGATAATTATGAGTAGATAAATATGGTTTTACACATGCTCGATTTTGAACGGGTTTGGACCCCAGAAAATTGTAAAAATATCAAATACGCCTTTTTTTCTAATTACGAGTTCCACAAAGAAAAGATTATATTACATTAAATAAACGAAACCTTAAGCTAAATGAAATATTTAATCGAGCATTATAAACCGATTGTAGAGCGTTTTTCATACAGTACAGTATCTTATTTTGATCTCGAATCTTTCTTCAATTATCCCAAAACGCATATGTAATATAAAGTAAGAATAAATTCTTTAAAAGCTTCAAGCTTAAAGCAACATTTTGCTATATAATTTGGGATATTAAATGCATATCGGTCGTATAAAATGGTCATTTTCTACAGACGCGGTGCTTTGTCGAATTGGTGCACGATTGAGTTGGGTATGAATTTATAATAGGTATGATTCTTTTTCAGACAGCGGTCCAGCTGTAGTGGGGTCAATAAACTCGAACGGATTTTAAAACAAGGAATTGATTTCCAAATAATGTACTCATAAAAATAAGAAGAAAATACTATTTTCGTAATTGTGAATTTTTAAACTAACACTTTCGTGACGAATTAAAAAAAAATAGTATATAATTATTGCTTTTTAGATTGTTTTTTATATTTTAGCACTTATTTTTTATCTGGTGATCAACTTTGTTCATATTTATATTTAACCAAGTGTAGTGCCTCATACATGATAAAAAGTTTTAGATTAACAATTACTTGAAACCAAATATACCTACTTCAATAAACTTAACTGAAATCGGCTAGCATCACTTTTTTACCTTTGACTTTAAATTTTCTAATAAAACTGTTTCTATGCTTATTTCATTAACATATGCTTGACATTTAACATTTTTTAACATTAATATTTGACCAAAATAACTAAACATGTACAAAAACAAATAAATAAGAAACACAACAAACAAAATGATAAACTGAATAGGTATAGCACTAAAAATATTTATAACACAGTCTTGTCCACAAATTACCTGGTTATGGTGATAAATTCAAATCTTCTTTAGTCTTCTAAGTTTGGAATCACGGAACTTTGTTAATTTTTGTAGCTACAATTTCAGTAATTCTCGAGCACCACAAAAAATAACAACGACGTCTTTAAAATCTTACTAGATAACTTAATCTACAAAGTTTCTAAATATTAACACAGTTCAGAAAAATTTAAGTTCCTATCACTTAAAAATTTTGTCTTCAATAAAAAGTCCTGAACACTCGAAGTTAATTTGGAATGTCTTCAATTAAATTATAAAAATAACTAAATAAAAAATTAAACGCGATGGAGGAACTTAATACCACTTATAGACTATGCGGCAAAACGAGCCGAATATTTACATTGAAGAAAAAAAATGAGGTCAATCGGAGGTTACGGGCAACGCAGCCGGACGGCGCGGGCCGCGACGGGATGTGGCATTCGCATCCTCGAGCATCCCGCGCCCCGCACTGCCCCGCTCTCGCCCGGACCGGGCCCGCCGAAAACCACGTGCGCGCACTCGCAAGAGAGAAGCACTATCGCGCTTCACTATCGTCAGACAGAGACGAAGCTATTCTTTTTTCAATTTACTATATTTGCCGATTTTTATTATTTTTTCGCAATTCGATATTTTATTTTTTAGTTGATGTGCTCCGCAACTCACCTGTTGTGCTTGACCCCTTTCGATCTGTCGACCGATCACATGATCGACAATTTCCGATACTTTGTATCTTCCGAGGTTCAAGTAAACTTCATTTGAAGTAGAGATTTTAATTAAATGTATTAATTAAGGGAAATATAAAACAAAGCTTTGCTACACAATATATTCTTGAATTAAGGTTTATACACCTGAAACTTAAATATAATACTGGTAGTTCTTCTAAAAATACTCTATATCTGAGACACAATCTACAAAAATATGAATTGAGCTACTAGTTGAAAAATTATATTTTTTTAGGAGAACTTCATTTTTGTACGTATTGTTAATTAAAAAAAAAAAATCTTATCATTTAAGCCTATGTTTCGGTTTTTATTTTATTAAAGTTCTGCGTATATAGTGCTGCCACATTACGTCGCGTCGGGTAGCGGAACTAAATATAAACACACGCGATACTAGCGCCATGTCACCTTCACGCCGTCAATGGAAACTATAACCCGATGGTTCATTTCTAACGTGATATTTTCCTTTTTATTTTTTAATTGTGAAAGTGCAACGTTCACTTCGCCTGGCATTCAACGGCCATTTTCGTTTGGAGTTTCTTTTTCGTTTTCATTGGTTTTTCACAGACGTTTTGATCATGTCGTACAATTGGCGTGTACGTTACGTAGGTTGTAACTTGTTCACCATTTTACCAGTTATTCACGCGGATAACTAATATCCATTGGTTTGATTCTTTATAAGAATATTATTAATTATTATTCGTTTTGTTTCGTAAATACATAGATATTAAAATATATCATTAATACATGATATATTTAATATTATAATTATAATATTTATATTATACCTTATTATAATAGATGGCGCTAGGAGTCTTAAAATATGCTTCTCGACAAGATTCTGATTAGAATGTTAACTTTTCACTATTATATTTTCTTAAACATAATACAAATTTAACATTCATGTTTGTTATCCAATGAGCCAATGAGAACATTGGCTCATTGACATCATTATTAGATTTGATTTTAGAATACTACTATTAATTATTATTAGTAGGTACCTATTAATTAATTGAGAAGGTTAGTGCAGTATGTACCTAGTTACAAAATATTATTTTAATAGATTTTATCCTGGGAACGTTAACTCATTGATCAAATCCTAAACTAACATACCTAATAAGATTTAAGATTGAGACCAATCCTGGGTCTTATTCTTTCCACTTTCATATTCTAAATTGGTATTATATCACTTGCTAGATTTACTTCGTTTTCTTTGAAAAACTTGAACTTATTTTAAAGTCTTATTTGAATTTGAATCTTTTAGCGTGTCTCGTTTGACTTCAAAGACTAATAAGATTAGTAATTGCATCTTCTCGAACTAGAGGTCGCTATTAACCATATAATGAATAAAGACTTCTTTCAATAATTTATATAATAATAAAGTATGGGATATTTATACTTTACTAGCTGTTGCCCGCGACTTCGTCTGCGTTTGATTTTGTTTTTAAAGTATTCAGTATCGTTAAGCCTTAAATGAGTATAGTAGTATATATATATATAAAATGTGACTGTCAATTAATTAAAGACAAATAATTTGCAATAAAATAAAATTGCGACTATAATTAAAGATCTAAGCTATCCTATCTCTTAAGTTGGAGCAGACTGCTCACGGTGTGCCAATTTAATTTAAAATCGGTTAAGTAGTTTAGGTCTCCATCGCGGACAAACATCGTGACAGGAGATTTATATATATTAAGATTATTATATAAATTATTGTCTGTTTAATTTAGTGTCTAGCTTATTTGCCCTGAACTTAGTAGGTACTCGATACGTAATAAAAAAAATATAAATTAAATATAGGTATATATTTAATATATTATATTAAATATTTTTATTTTACTTCTTTTATAAATATAACCTAAAATAAACTATATAAAACTAAATAAAATCTAAAACAATTTTTTTTACAGAAGAAGAAAAATAAAAAATATTTTCTAATTATTTCTATACATTTGATAGGTAACTGTTTATTATTATCTATTTTTCTTATTGGTTAACATATTTGACTGAGGTAGTACGAGGTCCAGAGTTCCATTCCCGGGTAAGGCCAAAAATTTTAGACAGCCACCTCTTATGTTTTTTTTATATTTGTTGTTACCTATAGCAGTTATTTATTATGTCAAAATTTTTACTCGATTACACATTTTTATCTTATAGAAATTGGGCTAGAAAATGCTAGACACAATAATGTTGTGTTGTGAAATTGTTAACTATCCGAACCCGAGCTTCGGAGAGCACGTTTAGCCGACGGACTAACATGAGAGATAGTAATTATATCTATTAGGCTATTATCATTAATATGAGAGATAGTAATATATATATGTATAATTTACAGACTAAAGAGTCAGTAAGTAAGTGTAACAGAATAAAGAGTTAAGTTTGAGTTTCCCTCCATCCTATGAGAGAGGAGGCCAGTACCCAGCGTCATTATCATCATCGTCACTTCAACCGATTGACGTCAACTGCTGGACATATTTATTTATTTATTTATTTAAACTCTTTATTTGTACACCACTACACAGTTAGGGAAATAAAGGACGAATAGAGAGAAACACAAAAACTGAAGTAGAATACAAAAGCCTTATCGCTTAAAAGCGATCTCTGCCAGGAAACCTTAGGATTAGGAGACAACAAGAGCGAGAACAAATAGGTGGTGTAACATTATTATAAACCTACATTCAAATAACTACATACGAATACGTAAACAAAATATACACAAATAAAAACATAAAATTAAATATATACAATATATAAATAATAAAATATATATATAATAAAATAAATATAAAAATAATAAGCTAATATATATTATGATAAGCTATATTAATGAATACTTAGATGATATAAAAATAAAAACCATTCGTCTTATTGCGCAAGATAATAAGCTTTAACTGCATTTTTAAACATATCAAGCGATTTTGCCTGTCGTATGCCAGTGATATAGGTCTTTTGTAGGGAGTTTCAAAGTCCACGATCCTCGGCCGCTTGTTGCCAGTGGCTCCCAGCGACTATCTTGACGTCGTCTACCCACCTCGCTTGGGGTCGACGCGGCATTCAATGGTTCGCGCCATTCAAGCACCTCGGGACCCTAAAGTCCTTCGGTTCTCCAAACTGCTGCTGTGCCCAGCAGTTGAATAATATAACTATGCTGAGGATGCTAATGATGAATTGAAAAGTACGTTACATTAGTTTGGTTTTGTTTGGTTACCCCATGGTTACAGCTTCGGGATTAAAAACTTTATGTAGACTCGGCAACAAAACTTTCCAACCCTTGTGCACGTTGACCCTTTATTAATTACGAAGGAGATGTAGTACAATTTTTTGGAGTAAAACTTCTTTAGGCGCGACTAAGGAGTAACTCAGATTTTTTAAGCGTAGACGTAAGCGTTACTTCCGTCAGATGTCTGTGTAGTTTCCGCTATTTAAATAATAATTTGGATTGGACGTAAGTACATGTCATATATTCGACGCCTCTTTACTTATACGCCTGCTAGTGGTAATTATCCTAATCAATTAGGATTATTTATTTCCAATATTTTCAAACGGATCAATTGGGAATAGCAAAGTGAATAACAGTTCAACAGTTGTAAAAAAAGAATTAAATTCCAAAGTTTTTTGAAAATCACTAAATATAGTATTTGTTTATTTATAACCAAAGTTATTATTAATAAAATTTCTGACGATTGCGACATTCTTTAATATTCAATGACAAGGCTATATTGACAAGTGCTGATCAAACCTTCAAATCATTTTTCTATATGTTTATGTGGTGTACAATAAAAGTGTATTCATTAATTCATTTATTCGTTTTTATGGATTGAAATCTGTGTTAAGTGATCATGATATCAAAGCTGGTAGCGGTGGAAGCATTACAGGGGATCGAACCCAGGACCTATTTAAAAGACCGCTTTTACGACTGCGCCAGGGAGGTCGAAAAAGATTTAAAAATTGGACAGTTTTTTACCTCTTTGTTTTGGTCTCAAATTGATAAACTGAAACTAACTGAAATTTGAACTACAATAGTCAAAAAAAAAAATATTATTTACGGATAATAACTGCTGAATTATTTTGCGGTCATTTTACCTAGAAGTAAAAGCGTATATACCGTACCTACCGTATTATACTCGAAATTGCATTCATGACGCCAATTTTGACAGTTCTTTTGATAAATATGACGCCAGTTTTAATAGTTATTTTAATTAATAATATAATTAAATTTAAAATGCATTCCGCTAGAACAATAATTTCATAGCAAATTCGGAACAGTTTCTAGAATATTATTGAAGTGAGCACTTCTTTAATCGCTTTGTAGCGTGTTACTAGTGGCATCGTCACCGTACGCTACAAATGAGCTATGTATACTGGGTACACATATAAACCTACATATATTCCTCCCAAAGACTGCCCCGTACGTTTTCTTTACTGGTAGTATTTGTTTACACATAAACTTCTCAGGTGCTATGCAAAGTTTACGCCTTTTTACGAGGTTGTAAATATTAGATTGTTTGTACCTAATATAAAGTTATTGTAGTTCTAATCTCGTATTTCACAATTGGCACTTAACATGGGAGCAAAATTTAAGCTGTCGTTTGTGTCGGACTGATGAATATTTTTATGAATAATATACATAAATACTTAGAATATACATATAAACACCCAGACACTGAAAAACATCCATGCTCACCACACAAACATTTTCCAGTTGTGGGAATCGAACGGCCTAGCACTCAGAAAGCAGGGTCGCTGCAAACTGCGCCAATCGACCGTCATTTCTCATATAATAGGTCCTTCATCTAAGGTGTTACGTCTACGGTCATAGGAAGGTATAATAACGGTCAGTGACAGAGCATATTGGGGGACTCCACACACCTTTGATAACATTATTGAGAACTCTTAGGCATGCAGGTTTCCTCACGTTGTTCTCCTTTACCGTTGCAGCAAGTTAGATTTTAATTGGTTAAAATGAACCTAATTTAGAAAAGTTAGAGGTGTGCCATGGGATTCGAACTCGGCCCCCAAAAGTGTTGCCGATGTCCTAACCACTAGGCTATCACCACTTTAATAGTTTTTATGATATTTTGCCAAAAAAGGTTTAACTTTTCATTTAACGTTTCAAGATGTGGTTCTGGTATCTGTGGACACCGAACTATTGAACTACTCTTATAGCATAGTTCGGACTCTATAGGTAATACCATCTCACTGGTAATGGTTGTTTCCAGGTACCTTCAACTGTGTTAATTTTATTCCACAACAATCTGCAAAAATAACTGCCAACTAACCGCAGATAATAAAGTTAAGTTTATTAAAGTACATAGCCATAATATACTTTGTGCTTAAACTTCAACTAGGTTATAAAGTAAGTCATGTTACCTTTGCAGTATTAGACACCAATCGAAATTCAAAATTCAAACTCAAAATTGGATACACCAACAAAAGATTATAGAAAAAAAAAATAGAATAATTATTTGCATTTACGCTTACTCTTTAAGCAATATTTAAAACAATTTGATTTGTCTGGTAGGCAATTATAAACGCATATAATATTATATTTATGATATATATATATAAATTGATATCCATATCTTATATTTACACTTAATGAAAATCAAAGATTAATAAAACTTATTGAGAGTTATGACAAAGATTTGATATAGTAAAAATAACATACAATTTCTTTTAAATAGAAAACCTGCCGGGCTTCGGTCGTTACAATACGTTTTAATTATTTTAAAATCATGGTTTTCAAGTCAATTACTCTGCGATCAATAATAGTATTGATTAAATCAATTAATTAACATCGGTTGCCATGTTAATTCACGTTACGCTATTGTCAACTTTATTGGAGTCTAATAGGAACCATTTTCAGTTTTTATTATTCATATTAATAAATGCAAACCTGTATTCATAGGGTCTAGTACGAGTTTGCATATCTGGGATAGTTTCGTGTTATAAGCCGTCAGAGTAAAAAACACCTAATGCTACATGTTTTAAAGTAGTAAATTCTGTGTTCCTAATTGTAAGTTGTAGACGTCTGTAAAAACTCGTACTGTCATTGTTGTCACTATAATTATTTATCCTATTGTTATCCTACTTACTGTAAAGGCTCACGGACATTCAGGGTGGGTTGTTATAGCTACAGCGATTATCAAGTCGAAATGTATAAAAATTTTAGATTTTTGTAACGCTATGTCATGTCGCGCGCGTCGTAGCGTCTCATTACACCCAAATGTGCGCTAGACTTAACTATGAATTCTCTTTTATTATTTCAAGTGTCACTCGTAGACGTCATTCAATTGTGTTTTAGTATGTACTTGTCTGTATATGAGAAGATAAATTTATAGAGCATTTACCACAAATCTTACAAATGAAGGGTTATTTAATTATTTTTTTAAACCTTCTTTTGGAAAAATGTTGATCTGTAGGTAACGCTAATTCGGGTGTAAAGGCTCGATATTAACCTCATTTTTTATAAATAATAAGTATCCCTACGTTGTTTTAGGACCTGACTAATCGTGAACGAAGTAGGTTCGTCCTAATTCTAAGACCTCTTGATGGTAAAGTAGATATCACTTCAAAATGGTTCAAAATATTAACCGAAATATTTTTATTTTAAATTCAGAATAACATGATCAGCTCCATCTATCGACATATGTTATAAGATTTCGCTTGAACAAAAAGCTTTACACAAGATTCAACTTGCGATGTTTGTCAACTGATTGAGCTGAAATATTTCATACCCGTTTGCTTTGTATGATCATCCAAATTATTTCTTGCGATGATATGGAAACGTAGAAGAGTATGTTCCTAATGCTTGCAAGAGATAAGAATATACTGAGAAGGTTTATTTAATTTACTTTAAATACGAATTTAAATTACTGAACTAAATTACAGTAATGTAGGGAAGTAGCATGATGCAGCTTTGAAAAATTCAAAAAATATAACTTTTGTAAGATTTTCCATTTTACGCCATATTTCTGTTCTGTGCTCATTTTGGTCAAAAGCTTTATCCACACCACACGGTATTTAAGATCTTTGCGGAAAATATCACTTTGTACCTACCTATTGAGCATGTATGACTGCGTAACTTTGCGTTGATTTCGATGAAATCAAATTCATTTGACGTTTCAAAAGTGCATATAAACTGGGCATACTTGCAATAAATGAATTTTAAATTATTCCATTTGAATTCTGTACATAGAAGTGAATTGATCGCGATAACTACATTAGTAAACTTAAAACTAAAGCTATGACGCTTCCAAACCGGCCCTCGTCTAGGAAGAAGCCTACAACTAACTTAGCCGGTTTTTTTTTGTTATGACCATCTCACATTGTCATTTAAAATTATTGGATAAATCGGGGTTCGATGGTAGAAAGATGAGGGTATATCTGGATATCGAATAATCAACTAAACGTTGATAGAGGGACCATTGGCAGGTGTTAAGTATCTTAAAAATTCCAATACAAAAAGCTTGCTGTTGGTTTTAATTACTCTGAGCTTTAAAAAGTAATTTAAGCAGTGCCAGTTATCACTCACTTGTAATAATAACTTTTTAAAACCCGGTAACCTGCAAAGAACCCATTTGGCGACCTCCCTGGCGCAACGGTAAATGCTGTGAATTTAAGTAGAGGTCCCGGGTTCGATTCCCGGCAGGGGAAATTTGGGAATCTATAATTCTAAATTTTCTCTGGTCTGGCCTGATGGGAGGCTTTGGCCGTGGCTAGATACCACCCTACTGACAAAGACGTGCAGCTAAGCGATTTAGTGTTCTGGTGCGATGTCGCGTAGAAACCGATTAGTGTTATGACTACCATACTCCCTAACAGGTTATCCCGCTACCATCTTAGACTTACCACTTACCACCAGTTGAGATTGCAGTCAAGGGCTAACTTGTAGTGGAATTAAAAAAGCCCAAATAAACCCAAAAAAACCTGAAGAAACTGTTGGTAAAGGGCGAAGTTGAAGAAAAAGACCAAAAGGACCTATTCGATGGACAAAATCTAGGCACACCTGTCTACATTGCTCTGCACCATGTCACCGACAGCTCAAGGTGGAGCAACATCGTCAGATATAGGATATTCCGTGGCAAGGATCAGGACCCTCAGCAGTGAGGATGCCGATGCATGGAGGAGGAACCTGCATTGGCACAGCATGAGGGGTCAAAGTCCTAATCCCTCTCCCCATAAGACGCGACGTAGAGCGAGACATTAATGAACTGAAAATGATCATAATGATGATGACGATGCTAGCATAGGCAAGAGTTTTCCCGTTTAAAATAACCATAATCAAACTGGTATCATATCATCCAACATTGACTGGAATATAAAAACATCGCGTAAAGACACGAAAGGACGTGTTACATCGTAAAGTGACACCCCTTGTAATTTTAACACAAGAGTGCGTCGTAAACCTGTTGTCGATTCCTCCTTAACTCGATCCAGATTGGTTTCGCGAGATGAGAGCCATATAAAGTGTAGTTAGACTACTGAAAGCTTCTTGTTACCACATTTTTATAATGTAAACGTTAGGGAAATCTCAGGGAGGACTGATAAGGAATGTTATACGCGGGATTCGACGAAATAATATTCGACATACAGTTTAAAGAACAGACCCCATAGCCATGCCTACTACCTCGAAGGCTTGTTATGCGTAGGTAGTGTATTAAGGAACTCATAATAGGTACGTGTTTTTTTTTTTCTTTCTCGGAGTAGTTAGATTAATTCGGGTAGCCTCTGTCCTGCTCTTAGTTCGGGTTGGTATAGGCGTCCCATATAACCTCTGTCCTGTCCAACCGGTCGGAGATAGCCATAAAGCTCTTACACCACATAAAAAAAAACAGACATCTATTCCGGTAGTATGTTACAGCATTAATTATACTACACGAATAATTATACAATTTTTTTACAAGTTTTCAAAACTGACTTGAGTAAAATTAGATACTTTTTTACAGTGGCAAAGTCTGAGCTGATTCCAAAGGATTTTTTTAAGCTACTTGAAAATTTAGAAATGGGGAAGCAGAAAGCAGAAACCTGGGCTACAGATCGAAGATCTGTGGTTGCAGCCACAACTTAAGTTGAAGATGGCAAATGCCGCTTATAGTTATATATTGTTGCATTGGTAGTTTTAACTTAACTAAATTTGTAAATATTTCAAGCTGAACGAAACCTGTTTGTACGGGTGTACTTTACCTTTTTAAAATGGCTTAGACATAATGTGTAAAAACAAAATAAATCACCACCTTTGGGCCCATATTCTCACCTTGTAACGGCGCGTTACGTAAGGAGCTAACTTCTTTTTTATTGACGCACCTTTAATGTTTACGCATTCCCAACAACTTTGAATATAGGACTTTTTATTGGGGGTTCGCATTTTATCCAGGCTAAACTCAACTCTATTAATTTATCTTAAGATATACTTTCATTTGAAGTCCAATAATATTTGAATGCCACCGATAGATAAAAACTTTTACAGTCAATCCGTGACTAAGATATTAACTTATGATGAATGGCACACGAATAAAAACGTAAGTATGCTGGAGTAAAGTTGAATTTCAAATAAACTGAAAGTGGTTGTTATGACGTTTTTTTTTTCAACAGTCATCAAAGTCTCGCGTATTTTGTTTTAGAGTCGTGCTATGTCCTTTTTGATGTGTCGGTTTGCAAAGCATTGTGCTCTTATAATGTTGGGATAAATCTAAAGTCCATTTATGACATCTATGCGACCACTGTTGGCATGAAAACCAATTCAAGTTTTTTATCACTCGTTTTATTTTAAAGAGCTCCCTATAAAAGTATCGTATACGAAGACGTTAACGAGATTACTGTACTTAAGTAGGTAGGGGGAAGAAAGAGATTGTTTTTTTTTTCTAGAAGAGTCGTTCATATTCTTCACAGCATAGATGGCCTAAGGTTCGAGTCACACTTAGCCTAAAAATTCATTAGGATAATGTGGCACGTACTTTACACTCACATACACATTACTTTAGACTATACTGACTCACACTCTTGCTACTTTCATAAATTAAAAACAATATTTTTACCTACGCGTACCTACTCTCCCCGTTCTGGTAAAAGGGATACTCATACGCACACACATGTTAATGTGATTTCAAGTCATTACATCAAATGATTGTCAAATTAGTTTTAATTGAAAAATATCATAGTTCGCTTTATTTTATTGAATTCCCATAATCGAGTGGGTATGAGTGATACAATAAATTGGTGACTAGTGTCCTAGTACCCGATTTTTTACTGTTATGGAGAAAACTATTTAATGATATCATAAAAAATATTTTATGAATAATGCTGTAAAACTTGCTTATGTAAAAAAAAATGTAAAATATGATTTATTAATGATTTCGATGAAAATGCATATTTAAGTGCAGAGGGAAATCTTCTAACACAGGCTTTATACTTATAGTATCTGCTATGTTAATACTATACGAACAAGTGAATATTCATTACAAAATGGTATAAAATAAGTTGAGTCCAGAAATTTTGAGTAAGTCAAATGTTGAGAAATTTTGAGTATTATAAATCGTCATCATTATTATCATCGTCATCACCATATCAAACAATTGCCGGCCCACTACAGGGCACGGGGTCTCCTCCTATATTGAGACGGGGTAAAGGCCGTAGTCCAAAACTCTGGCCCCAATTGGCGCACTTCACGCAACACACATAAAAAGTCATAAAAATCCGTAATTAGTAATTTTGAACTAAATATTTAACTTTTATAATGAGCGTCGTCTATAATGACTTCGACACTAGACGCGAAAGATGGAAGACAAAGGCAAAGCGAATAAAAGGGTAATAATCCTCAAAATAAGTATTGCAAGTCCACTTTGTAACGAAATAAGTTTACAAAGAACTCAGAAAGGATTGCGGCTTTTTCCTTTTGCTCCGCCTTCCAAATCGGTTTGTTGAAAGCGAAAATAGTAATGAGGGGTCTTAAAAAGTTGTGGACTTTCATTGGAAGCTGTATTGATTGCCTAGCGTTTGCTCACAGCTTTGTCTTTTTATCTCACAGGTAGGTATTATTATAAGGCAGCGATAGCGTAGTGGTTAGGACTTCGGCTTTACTTTCGGTGGGCCGAGTTCAAATCCCGGTACTTCTAGCTTATCAATGTTATGAGCGTTTTAGCTCAAAATATGACTCACTTTTACGGTGAAGGAAAACAACGTGAGGAAACCTGCATGCCTGAGAGTTCTTAAAGTTATCAAAGGCGCGTGAAGTCCACTAATGCGTTATTAAATTGGATAGAAGCAGGCGTTACTTTGCGGAAATCCATGATATATTATGAAAATGAAGCTTAATTTTCTATACCCCGAAGAAAGCAGGAGAATCTGTGTAGTGTAATTTATAATTTCTTCAATCCTTATACTTCACACCAAACAGATCTTCGGCAATGTACTACGCACGTTTCGATCCGAAACCGGAGAAACCTCAGGAGATGTTGACTTTACAATGAATAGTTGTTAAGTAACTTAACAATTCAATGAAGATCCGTTTGGTGTGGAGTATATGGATTGAAGAAATTATAGATTACACCACACAGATTCTCCTGCTTTTCGCGGAGTATAGCAAATTAAGATTAATTTTTATAATATTTTATTACAGTTTTTGAAGACCTCACCGCATCAAAAGCTGACTGACGGCGTGTTGCCGGCACGCAGCGTATTTTCGCTTAATTGAATACGCCCTAAATGTAGAGTTTAACAACGTCATCTAGCCAGTCGTTGTCGGTACTCGTAGCTAGGGCTGTCTAATTTATGGCCAACTTTCTATTCGGCTAACACATCCCTCGCAATAAATCTTCGTGACTGCTCCTTGCGGTCAGCCACAGTCCGGCTACGATTGTGTTCATTGCCATTGGAACTTGAAATCGCAGTGTTTATCTGTTGTAGAGACAGTTAAAGAAGTGATGGCTGAAGAAGGATGTGGTTCGAGATTACGGGGCAACCGAGTTTGATACCCAGCACGCACTTCTTACAAAGATTTTCAGTAAAGGAAAATATATTGAAGAAACCCGAACACCTAATTCTTGATAATTTACTGAGTGGCGTGTGAAGTCTATCAAGTGTAACGTTCCGGTACGTGATGATGCCATACACCAAACAGATGAGGGTGCTACAATGTGAGATTACCATAATAACTTGTAGTAAAATAAAAAAAAAATACTTAAACACTTTTTTGTTCCATTGTACACTAATCACTAAACTGACACAACTAAATCGCGTTTTTATAATGTTCTTAGTGCAAAGAGACTGCTTATTTATCGGTGAACTTAATTGGCTTTATTAAAGGATTAAGTTGTCGAAGCGATTGATTTGAACTTTTTTATTCGATTGTAACTAACGAAAGTGTACAATTATCTAAGCTGGGACTTTAAAATTTAGTGCTATCCTTTTTCTTATGTTCTAACTGGAAAAACAAAGCTTAGATTGCTGAGTACAATTTGATTTTCATCATTGAGGTTAGGAGGTCGAGGCGTTTGTTATGAACTTAAAAACTTTTCGGTGGCAGATGGACTCGGTGACAACCGCTCGTTATTTATAAATACGAATTAAAACATCCATTAATCTGTACCCGCGGCCTTGACACTGAATTCCATAACGTTATTACGTCGACCATTAACCCCGAGCCGAATCAATAACTCATTACTCTTTTATTTCGTTTAACGTTTAAAAATAACGCGTTTTTTCGTCCGCTGCCCGCCCCAATTATTGGGGCAAGGTTGTACCGAGCCAATTATGACGTCACGCCGCGTGACGTAGCGTCCGTATTACGTGTTAATGTATTTTTATTTATTTCGCACGCAATGAGAGTTTTTCGCATCGCGGATAAGTTTATTGACCCGGATCGAGGATGCAGCTTCGGGGTAGCGAAATCGTGCGATCCTGTTGTATTATTTTTTTGAAGTCCCGTTACTAGACACAGATTTTCTCTGTCAAATGATGTTATAGATTGCCTTATAACCACGCTGTTCTAATGAGATTTGATGTAAAGACTGACGATTATTTCCAGATGTTATAATTAAAGGTAAGGTTCCCTAACCGATTTCAAGAGATAAAAATTATATACCCCGATTATATCCCCTGATCAAATTTACGTATACACCTGCCAAAGCACGGTAACAGGAAATAAGAGGAGTTTACCTATCTTCATTATTTATCATATCAACCCATTAGCGGCCCACTATAGGGCATGGGTCTTCTCCCACAGTGAGAAAGGTTTAGGCTGCAGTCCACCCCGCTAGCCCAATGCGGATTGGCGGACGTCACACGAATTCGAACTCTCGGGCCTGGAGGTTTCCTCAATATATTTTCCTTCGCCGTTGATATTTTAATTCCTTAAAAATCTTTCCCCAGGGAGAAAAATGTCTCCTGCCCATGCGGTGCTGAGAGATTTTCAGTTATTAAGTGTGAGCGCAAACACAGGCGCACGCTCTATTCTCTCACTCTCATAGTCTGATGGCGGTAGCTCAACATGCTCTCTGGTGCACGGGGTAAATCACCCCCAATCTAAGAATTTCTTGATAGATATCCTTAGATTAGGGGAACGCAGGACTAATCTGCAGTCAAACATGATACCAATAAGTAGTGCCCATTTTCTATGTTCAATCTATCCGTAATCGATAGCTTTATTACTTAAGTACCAAAGACAGACAGACACACGCACGCGATATTTTTTTTAAGCGATGGTAGTGGGGTTTCCGACTTTAGAGCGTACTACAAAATGTGGAAACAATCTGGAAGGTTATACCTTCCAGATTCAGGAAGCCCAATTGCAAATTATGGAACCAGCCCTTCTGATTGTTTTTATTCCACTATCCACGACAACTTATCCCTTGACTGCAATCCCACCTGGTGGTAAGTGATGATGCAGTCTAAGATATAAGCGGGATATGGCAGTATTAAAAAAAAACAAAAGAACTTAAATTATAAATTCCCAAATTGCCCCTGTCGGGTTTCGAATCCGGGCCCACCCTCTCAACCACCGCGCTCACCGTTGTGCTAGGGAGATCGTCTAAATTTTGACAGCCGATTGGCGCAGTGGGCAGCGACCCTGCTCTCTGAACCAAGGCCGTGGGTTCGATTCCCACAACTGGACAATGTTTGCGTGTTTTTCAGTGTCTGGGTGTTTATCTATATATTTCATATAATTATTCATCAGTTATCTTAGTACCCATAACACAAGCTATGCTTACTTTGGGGCTAGATGGCGATGTGTGTATTGTAGTAGTATATTTATTTATTTATTTAAAAAAAAAAAAAAAAAAAAAAAAAAAAAAAAAAAAAAAAAAACCCTAAATAAAATTTGACGTTATTCAACGGGCGGGCGTATAAAAGAATTCCAGAAAAGCCGCCAATAAATTGCTATTGGCTATTCTGGTTTTGTGGATATATTCATAGAACGCGGTGATTACTTGACATCAGGTGTCTTGCTTGCCCGCTACCCGATGTTTAGATAAAAAAGAAACAGAGGGCAAATTCAACAATTTTATTATTTCTTAACTAAGTAAGTAGGTAAGTAGAAATTGACGACAGCTCGAAAAAAATAGTAGGTTGGTTACAGGTTATACAGTATATCACGTGACTTTGATGTCATGTCAAGTGAAATAATATGTCAAACAACCGCAGCAAAGGCGCCATCTTGTGAGCTTTTTCATTAACTTAATAAAATAATCAATTCAAATTCATAAAACTGGCTATTTTATTCGATTTATCGATAAAAGCTCTCTATTTTTTAGTTACTTTCTATAATTTAACGTAATCAAAGCCTAAAAATATTAATGGTTCAAGAGGTGCCACCTAGACTCTGAAAGTTCGAAAGTTCGTATCGTATATCGTATCGCAGTAGGTACTTTACAAGTTTATGCGTATGGCCACGGACAGTCCGTGGTTCGTGCGCAACGTAGATCTCCACCGAGACCTCGATCTTCCCACCATAGCCCAGTACATGAAATTATTATCAAAGACCTACTTTGAAAACGCAGTTTGACACCCCAACCCCTTAGTGGTCGAGTCGTCCACTTATACCCCCGCCCCCGACGTCGAAACAAAGCGGCGACGTCCGAAGCATGTCCTTGACGACCCTGACGATAAAATAACTACTGACAACGTGTCCCAACAACACACACACACGCAACAAACACAGCGTCTTCGCCGGCGAAGACGAGGGCCCCGATTTCTAACGTCATCCGTGGATCCTTACCACGGTCACGGGGGCGTTCGGACGAAACAATGATTAGTCCAAAAGTCCACCAACAGTCAGATTAACGTCGAACCGAGCCGAGGTCCAAGCCCTGGGGCTCTTCTCATGGCGAGCTTTCGCGCTCGCCCCACTCCCCCGGTGACGCCGTAGCAACCCCTCAGGTGGTTATCGGCAAATGTCCATCCGAAAAATGAAAAATGAGTAGGTACTTTATTAGGTACTGCTTTTTTCACGAGAAAGCCCTAATAAAATTCTTTGCCCATAGGAGTGAAACCTTGTTATCATTTATTTTTATTAATAAAAAATTAAAACTTACCCTTAAATTAATGATCAACAAGGTAGAATTCTGAAGATTGTAGTAAACACTTAAATACACTATAAAGCACCTAATCAGACCATACGTTTCACTTTTCACTATTGCACCACAGACAACCTTAAAAATGATATAATAAAGAACCTTATAAATAAAAAAAAATAATTTTGGCGGGAGATCAGGGCTCGGCCCGCGCATTCGGCGGTCGGCAAGGAACTCGACGTCTTAAGGGCCGAAAGACGTTACGCGGGACCCTTCGATCCCCTTCGTTGGTTTTGAATTGTGATAACGGTGTGGTGCTTTTTAGTGGCGGTTTGATTATTCTATGTTTTAAATTTATATAAATGTACCATTTTTTAACTTATTTTTGACAAGTGTTAGTTTGAGAGTTATGTAGGTACATACTTTCTGTACATACATACCGATAAAAACAATTTTTGATAATCCTAAATATATCTACTTATTGTTACCTAATTATTTAACCGAAACATTAATTAAACTGATTTTATCCGAATACTGTACCAAGCAAGGCCTAATCATTATTTATGCTACACAAATACAGAGAATAAATATACTAAGTATATTATATTATATTAGGCTGAATTTGTAATTCTTACATTGTTTAATTTTTATGAACGTACGAGTAGTTACAATAAATTGCTGGTGTTTCTTATTAATATAAAAATAAACAGTTACCACTTACAAAACTTTTGAGTTGATTTCTAATAATCGTGTCGATACTGTTGCGCACAAATATTTAAACTAGTTAAATTAACTGATCTAAATCTAAATATCTGATTAGTGATGTTCTTATCCACAAGAAACAATGTGAAAAGACAGCACTACTTTGAGACCTGTCAATTTATTTCAGTTAAGTGATCTGATACAACAGAATTCGCATTAATACCATACTAATCCAAAAGAGGCGACGGTTACGATTTTGAGTGTAGTCAATTTAAAACATACACTCACACTTTTATTGCTAATGTAAAAACGCCTTTATGTAGATAAACTTAGGGCAACGATTTATTAGGCCAGGTAAGGGTATAAAAAATATTTGTTTTGAAGGGCACGCTTTCTTCGCGAACACTACTGTTGTTCGTGTATGTATGAAAGGCGACAATGGAGGCAGAGGCGGATTTAGAATAAGCTCTATTGAATGTATGAATAAATTAATGATAATAGTACAATAGCTGAAATGAATATACAACAGAGAAAAACATCGGAAATCCAAGCTATAAACCAAAGCAATATATTTGACGGTTGAGTGGCACAGTGGGCAGCGACCCTGCTTTCTGAGTCCAAGGAATCGATGCCAAGAGGATCGATTCCCACAATTGAAAAATGTTTATGTGATGAACATTAATGTTTTTCAGTGCCTGAGTGTTTATCTGTATGTTATAAGTATTTATGTATATCTTTCATAAAAATATTCATTAGTCATCTTAGTACCCATACAAGCTTACTTTGGGGCTAGATGGCGATGTGTGTATTGTATCTTTATTTATATTTATTTATTTAAAGGGAGATTGATCATGCATGGGCCCAGTCCGCCCAGTTTATGCCAAAACAAAATATAGCAGGTACATAATTTAAGTTCGATTTTACAATTAATTGACACAAGAGTGTTGTAGAATCGGGGATTTAATTTTGTTATTTCAAAAGTACCAAATTTGTTTTCATAATTATTCCGTATTTGAATTTATTTATTTATCAAAAACAATGATGTTATCTTGAAAAATTAACAAAAATAAAAGCTCAGTTGAACCTTTTTGGTTACTAATTATAGTTTTTACGTCATCGTCAAACTATTTTTACCATAAGTTGATAATAACCATGATAGACGGATTAACGTGTTACCCGGGGCACGGAGGTTGACACCACCAATTGTGTAACTCCATGCTTAACAGAAACATAACAAGGCACCTATTCAGCTGTGGCCCAATCCGGTTGCAGAACCCAGGAAATCGTGATCGAATATGTTAACCACAACACCAACGAGGCAGCTATGTTAATATACTTAATACATTTTATTTAATATCAATGATAAATGTTCTTGGAGATGTATACACACTGCATTTAACATAGCCTCGACGCAACACAAAAAATATTTCCGAGTCCGTCCCTGTGTCAGGATTGTTAGGAAGTAATGCACGGTGGCTTATTTTTAACGGTCATATTATTGAGGCGTTGCGTAGACCTCTCTGGCCCAGCTGTTGCGTCTTGCAAGCAATAGTTTCCGAGTTCGATTACGCTTTATCTTTGTCTAAGTATGTCAGACGAGTGAATTTTCTGAAGGAAGGAAAACTCGAATCATGTGTCCACTGTGTGTGTGAGGTCCACTGCTGGACATAGGTCTTTTGCAGGGAGTTCCAAATTCCACGGTTTTTGCCGCCTGGATCCAGCGGCTACCTGCGACTCACTTAATATCGTCTGTCCACCACGTTTGTGGTCGACCAATGCTTACCAGTGCGGGGCTGCCATTCCAGCACTTTGGGACCCCAACGTCCATCCTTTCTCGGAACTGTTCCCCGCCCACTGCCACTTCAGCTTCGCGACTCGTTGAGCTATATGGTTCTTCTACGGATTTCCAAATTTCTGATTTGATCACGTAGAGATACGCCGAGCATAGTTCTCTCCATCACCCGCTGAGGCCTTCTTATGGCACATAGCTAGCGACCATGATTCTTCGCTGCTACGCATGATTCATTTAAATAATCTCCATACAAAAAAACGTCAAATTTACCTCAATAAAATTAAAAGTTAGTTTTTGTTAGTTTATCTTTTTAATAAGAAGGTCATCACTGAGTCAACGTCCATCCTTTCTCCGAACTATCTGCCCGGCCCATTGCCACTTCAGCTTCGCGACTCGTTGATCTATGTCGGTAACTCTGGTTCTTCTACGGATCTCCACATTTCTGATTTGATCACGTAGAGATACGCCGAGCATAGCTCTCTCCGTCGCCCGCTGAGTGACTTTGAGCCTTCTTATGAGGCACATCTAGCGACCATGTTTAGGAGCCATAGGCATCTCTGGCAACACGCAGTGTTCGAAGACTTTAGTCTTCAGGCACTGAGGGATTTTTGACGGAAAAATGTCACGAAGTTTCCCGAACGCTGCCCATCCGAGTTAGATTCGGCGGTTCACCTCCTTCTCGATATTGGATCTACCTAACTGGATCGTGTGTCCTATACGTATTCGTCGACAGTATCGAGTGCAGTGCTCTCAACGATTATGTGTAGAACGTTGGAATTTTTAATTTTGTAATTTTCTCTTTGGGTTCTACCTAATTGATTTCCGCGCGGAACACTAAATAGCTTATCGTCACGCCTTTATCGGTAGGGTGGTAACTAGCCGCGGCCAAAGCCTTCCAGAAGACCAGACAAGAGAAAATTCAATAATTGTAATATCCAAAATTGCCCCCGCTTGGAAGCGATCCCGGAACCTTGTCCTTAAATTTATAGCGCTCACCGTTGCGCCAGGGGTCGTATGAAAGAACAGCTGCGCGCAGCAGTGGGACAACATACTGAATTTAATTCGCATTAATAGGTTTATTAAATGGATATTATATCTGTGTCAAAAGCTAAATTGGCATTAGCTAGAAGCAACAGGTTGAATTAGAATTCACTAATTTGTGATATGTGATACACATATCAGTGGAATGCGTGAGAGGGACCGTGTTGGAATCCGGTGCAACGCCAGAGGTATTCAGTAATAGCTAGTGATGCATTCATTGGCAATCGCTTTAATACGTTTAATGTAGCATGCGAAATTTAGCATTTAGCATATTTATGTTATTCATCATCGTCATATCGTCATCGTCAACTCGCAAGCATGCAGGTTTCCTCAGGATGTTTTCCTTCTTCCCTGTATCCTAAACTAAACTAATCATCTTCGCTTCTACGCTTTACATGAATCAGTTAAATTTCTCGACAGAAAAAAACGTCAAATTTACCAAAAAAAATTAAAAGTAAGATTTTCTTTTAGTTACTCAGTGATGCTGTTTTAAATAAAAATGGCATCACTGAGTATTTTGGTTTTTTTAAATTTAATATTTTTGAAGAAATCTATACTTATAATAAAACTGTTACTGGAAGATTTCTGTACATTTAATATATTTTGAAAATTTTAATTGGCGGATGCTTTTATGATCGATACTGAGCCCAAAAAAGATTTTTATTTAATTTTTGTCTGTCTGTCTGTCTGTCCGAGCATCACGTGAAAACTACTGAACGGATTTAAATAAAATTTGGTATACTGGTATTCCGGGTCAACATATAGGCTACGTTTTATCCCAATAAACAATAAGTTTCCTCCGGGAAACGGGATGAAAATTTTTATCAATTTTACTTCATAGCTCCGTTAAATTTGAACCGATTTTATTTATCCTTTTTTTATTTGAAAGTGTATAATAACAAGCATGTATTGTGTTATTTTAATGAAGATCTGATAAATATTGTTGGAGATAAAGGACATAACTCTTCACAGATACTAGCAAGTCGCAAGGCATATGGCACAACGATTGAATGCATGCGTACCATCCTATTTCTGTAAATTCGCTGAAATATAACGATGTTTTCTAAAGATCTCATGCCGACTTTTGAGTCACAAAATGCAGCGGGCCGCCCGGCCGCGAATAACATAGTTTGGAAATAAAACTGGACCTGGTAGCGTTGCAATTTGTTTCTAGGTTTTTTAAGATATTGAAACCTCTAATAACCGATTCGGTGAAGACGAAGTTGCGCGGGTCAGCTAGTATAATTATATAATTATTATTCGATCCACGGCAAGGGCAATATGGGAATTCATAATTTCTAAATTTTCTCTTGTCTGGTCTGGTGACAGGCTCCAGCCAAAGACAAAGACATGCCACGATGCCGTCAAGGGCTAACTTGTAGTCGACAAAAAAAAAGAACGTTATTAAATTTTAAACGTAACGGTCACTCCAGATGCGTACACGTGCATAGTGCACGCGCTGCCGCGTGCTGGACACACGAGCGGAAGTCACTTATTTCCATAAATGCGCCAACGGGTTTACTCTTACTTGTAAACGAATCAATTTTCAACTTTAATTTTACTAGCACTGAGTTTATTTTCCATCAGATGTAGTGACATAATATGTAAGGCACGAGCCGTCTTGGTTTGTGATTACAAGACAGGATGACTTAACGCAAGGGTGACAACCCTATTCTTTAAGACGTTTAGTATTATTAGGCATTAGTTTTAACTTACTTTCGAGAAAGGTGGGTGTTTTCAATACGTTGCGTATGTTCGAAGCGTAGTTTCTTCGTGTTCGGGACGCTCGGGTGGGAACCTTAAGGTACTAAGTGCTTCTAAATGAGGTCATCATCATCATCATCATTAATCCACGACCGGTTCATTTTAACACCGAAAGTTCATTTATTCAAACTTCAATAAAGTTTACCACTAAATATAAGAAGGTTCAGGCCGTTGTCCACCACGCTGGCCAAGTGCGGATTGGTAGACTACACATGCTCTTGAGAACATTATGGAGAACTCTTAGGCATGCAGGTCCTCACGACGTTTTCCTTCACTGTTAAAGCTAGTAATGTTTAACATAAACTTTTAATAATCTATGTAGTTCGTTACAGCGAAAAATAAACAATGTTATCCATGCTTCTGACTAAACTTCTTCGCTGCTACGCTTTACATGATTCATTAAAATTATCTCCATACAAAAAATGACAAATTTACCTCAATAAAATTAAATGTGAGTTTTTGTTTGTGTATCTTTTTAATAAAAAGGGCATCACTGAGTATTTTGGTTTAAATATTATAAAATAAATAATATTATAATTATAAGTCATAGATGTGAAAAAAAAAATCCTGCCAACCAATCTTTATTACGCGCCTCATAAGCGAAGCGTTGAGGTGATGCTCTACTCCCGATATATGTCAAGGACTTTTCGAAAAAATGATAAAATGACTGTATTCTTCTCAAATTGCACTTATAGGATAATATTATCATATATATATCAATAAAAAACATTCGTTTAAACAATTTTGATATTTTAAAAAACGATTATTTTGTAAAAAGTAAAAAAAAAATTAAAGTACAAAAGTATTAGTTTGTGTGTCTCTTATGAAAACTGGGTTAGGTTAAAAGATATTTTGTTGCTTTACTTCGAGAATGGCGCGAAATTTTGAAAGTAATTTCCTTTTTCAGATTCCTTTTTTGGAATATCGTAGCTACTTTAATTGCTAATAATAGAATAATTTAAAGGACATGACAAAATTGTTTATCGTTAATAAATTACCCAAAACGGATACAGATGAACCACATACCTATTCAGCTTAAAAAGCTCCCCCAGGTTTAACTGTCTGTGATTTTTGTGTATCTGTTAAATTTTACAGTTATACAAAAATCACAGACCATTTATCCCTATGATTTATCCAATACTCGGTTTGCTCAATTAAAACAACCGGATGTCTTATCTCGCTAACTTGTTACGCCAAGTTTCTTGCCAACAGCCGGCGACTTGGCCAATATGTCCAGACGTCTAAGTTAGGTATGCCGAATGCTTCCCATTGGTTTATCTTGATCGGTCTAATTAAACAACAATTGGTAGGGGACAGTTTACCTAACGGTTTGAATTTGTTTTGTTGGTCAAGTAGGTACACTTAGATGATATTATATTTGCAATATTTGACTTTACGTCAATGCATAACTAGTAACTTCATTACCTATTTATCACAAAAATTATGTTATAGTTGTTGCTCGAGTTCTACAACGCTTTTATTGTGTTTTTTTACAAATCCCGTGGTAACAGTTTGTTTTCCTGGGGGGCAAAAAGTAGCGTACGTTACTCTCCATCCTCTCAACTAACTCTATGCCAAATTTGATTGGTAGCTTAGTGAAGGAAGGGCAAACAAACAAACAAACAAAACTCACTTTCGCATTTATAAAATTAGTAAGGATGTAGATATGAATCAAAGCCTATATGGTGGTAGAATATTCTTGAAGTGCAAGTTTGCTTCCTAAAGGAGTGTTTTTTATAGGCTAGGGAAATATTTTATTTAAATTTACTTCGTGTGATAATTATACCTAAATAAAAAAAAGGGCTCATTATAATTTTCCCTACACTTGGAGGAATTATCAATTTTATAAATTTATAAAATCTAGATTTGAACCTGCGACTCTGGCAATCGTAGTCTGAGCGCTTTAACCAATTAAGCTACCGCTCTCCTATGCATTTTAAATTTATAAAAAGGGCTCTTTTACCTATACCGAGTAGGTACGTATGCACCGGCATATAATTGCAAGGCTGAATATCTCAAAGACTCTAACTATTATTATTCTACTTCTGTATTGTTTCACATGAAATACTTATAAATGAAATTTATCCTTACAGCTGTTTTCTTATATAAAATGCTCATAAATATACTATATACCTTTTCAAGGCGGTTGTTTAGATAATTTTTATTTCGAATTACCAATTATACCGATTTTCACGTAGGCGTAGCAAATGGCCTATTATTTGACTGCCATTTTTTATCTTCAAGAGATGTCTTAAGTTTACAATAGAGAGACATAATTGATTGGGGCCCAACAGACCGACGACATATGTTGGATTGAGATGTCTCGTTTGTTAGCACGGGTATCAGGTGCTGAGTCATTAAAACTTCAATTTAATGGTTCAAACAAAAAATAAACTATTATAAACTAGCTTAATTTACAACTGACTTCCTACTGTCATCTAAATCGAGTTGTATCATGCATCAAAAGTCATTACACACGATTGTAAGTTTATGATTGCAATTCCATATAAGATGATGGGCCTACTGGTGTAGGCCCCCTTCGACCTCGTTTCCAGAGGGGTCCGAGTTAGATTCCCGGCCAGCACCACTATCTATTCGGAGTTATTGGTGCGAGCCGGGATAATTTTTCTTTATACATTTGAATATCTCTTTTTGAACTGTAAAGGTTAACGTCGTGATGAAACCTGCACCCCTGGTAGTTCTCTATAATCTTCTCAAAGACCTGTGCAGTCTACTAATCCACACTTGACCAGAATGCCTATAGCCTTAACACTTCTTATCCTGAAACCCGTGTTTAAAATTTTCAACCTCTAGTAGGCCGGTAATAGGTGGAAAATTTTATTAATTTTCGAAATGTACCGGTGAGCCTACAGTAGTGCTTTGTGGTGTGGTTTTTATTGTGAAGACATCTTCTAGGATATTGCCACACACTGAGAGGGAGAGAGGTTATCTGGAATATACCGAGTAGGTACGTATGCACCGGGATATAATTGCACTGGTAAACTTTTATTAAAATGAGCTGAATAACTCAAAGACTCTAACTATTATTATTCTACTTCTGTATTGTTTCACATCAAATACTTATAAATGAATTTTATCCTTACAGCTGTTTTCTTTTAAAAAAGTGTTTATAAAGATTCTATCTACCTTTTGAAGACGTTTGTTTAAGATATGTGTGTGGTGAGTCTATAATAATAAACTTTAGTAGTACTGGGTGAAGTATTTTTTTTCACAAAAATATATCTAAATTAAATAGAAAATGCAATATACTAGCCTACATAAAATAAGAAACTCTGTTAAAGGAAATTGTGTACAATTTTACAATAAACTGCCAGTTGATATCTTGGAGATGTCTCTGAAAAGTTCTAAGTTTGTATTAAACGTAAGCTTATAGAAAAGTCCTATTATAGTATTAAGGACTACGTCAACGATAAAAATGCTTGGGTGTTAGTTTTAAAAGACAATGTGAGATGGTGCTAAAAAAAAATAAACGTCCTAGTAGTAAGGGCGCGTTTGGAAGTTGACGAATTTAGTTTTCGCCATCAACTCACTTCTATGTCATATTTTACATGTAATGTACGCAGCAAAAGTGCCATGTATGCCTTTTTGAATAAAGAAATATTTGACTTTTACTTTGAAGTGACTATGACACCCCAGTAGGCTCTCACAGCTTGCCATCGTGTTCTCTCATATCTTTGCAAGTGGACTTGGCGCCCCTAACTCTATAATCGAGGCAGAAAATGGCAAAGGTCTAGAAGAACGAAGTATTATTACATTGAATTGATATTTATTTCCTTTGATCTGGATCCTGAGGGTCTATAAGATTACGAGGTCACAAGTGTCGCTCAAATATTTTCAGAGCGCAAGCAAAGATTTGTCTCAATTTCTACAATGTTTGAAGAGGTCGCCAAATATCGTTACGCCGTTCTTCGCTCGTAAACTGACCCTCGCTCGCCTTAGCTGGCCCTAATTAAGTTTTGTTGTAATTTATTGCACTCCCTGAAAAAGAAGAGGTGGTTACAACTGCTGTGATCGGTCACTATACGGCACATGTCCTTTTAAATATGCAAATTTAAAATATGCGATTAAATAAAACAAAATAAGGGAAATAAATTAAAATAATGCATATGCACAATATGCGGAATTACCTATCGCTAAAAATGGATCCCTAACAGGGCACTTAATATAAGTTTTTTTACTAACCTGTATCTTTCTAAAAGATAATAATAGTAAGAACATATTAATATTATGTTTGCCTCCTTTTACACTCGGACTTCACCCTCGGACGGGGTGCTCGTGCGAACCATTTGGCGAGTGACGCCGAGGCGAGGGCGATACCTTATACTTATTGTTATTTTTATTAATTTCTTTTCATAAAAATATTTTTTTAATTTTTTTTTTTTGGTTTTGTATGGTGTATTTGAGATGAGTACTGCCCGAAATAAATAGGATATTATTATTAAATATTACCGTTACCATTTTAGACCCTTACCTTACCATCACGTATATCCAGATGAGAGTGTAGTCAAGGCTAACTTATTTATTTATTTATAAATAAAACACCAACAATTAATTGTAACTACATTCATAAAAAAAAATTGTGTGCTAGAATTACAAATTCTGTCTAATGCCTTTACAATAATCAATTTTAAATGTAAACAGCATTATCGTTGTTATCTCCGGTCACAATTTATAAACTGAAATAAGTATTGTAATAAAATCTTATTTCTGTGTCACAAAAACTGATTCTTTCATCCGGTGACCTACGAGCTGGTACTTAATTAGCTTTATTAATGGGTAAGCCTGCTATCCTGAATTCTATCCCAGTAACAATATGTACAACCGATTATGGTAATGAAGCCAAAAGACCGAGAGGCCGTTCACCAACCAGATAGGAGGACCAGCTGGGAGTCTCGAAGTGTAAATTTTACACCATTGCTAGGCTGTTCTTAGAAAGAAGCCGGTCGAAGAAGGGTTGCAATTACACCAAGACCATGATCTTCAGCAATGAAGGAGACCCTGGAGAGAGAGATGGTGGTAAAACTTAATTATTAACCGACGGAGATTTAAGAACTTAAACATTTTTGCTAAACCTACACTCTACAATTATAATTGTATTGAAAGCTTCGGCAATCGGAATTCGGGACTGAGCAACAATTGCTGTTTCGTCGTTGCTCTCAAAAAACATCAGGCGCTTATTCTCGAACACGAACAAATACGATAATCAACAATTAAAATGTAGAAAAATATGCATAAGAGAGGATTCAGCATATTGAAACACTGTATTATAAAAAACTAGTGGGAAATAGGAATGCAGATTGTGGAAAACACTACTTACCACATTTGCTTCAAACTTATTGTAGGTACTCTCCAAATTACCTTTATACTTAAAGATGCGGTGGTATTAAAAATGCCAAGAGGAATACATACATACATTTTTCACAAAATTTTTCATAGAATTAAATATAGTTAATAATTGCCCGAGCAATGAGAGCTTAGAGCACTTTTAACTTCTAAAATAAAGAATCGTCGCATGTCCGAAATCTTAAATATCTACCCACGACAGAGCACGGGTCTCCTCCTACAATGAGAAGGATTTAGGTGTAGTCCACCAGGCTGGCCCAGTGCGGATTGGTGGACTCCACACTCCTTTGAGAACATTATGGAGAGCTCTTAGGCAAGCAGGTTTCCGCACGATTTTTCTTCACCATTGAAGCAAGTGATATTTTGATTGCTTAGAATGCACATGACTTAGAAACGTAAGGGGGATGCAAACTAGCACCCCGATAGTGAATCGAAGTTCTAACCACTAGGCTATCCGCTCTCATTATATTAATAATAATTAATAATATTTGACGGCTCTCATACAATTACCTAAATAGGTGTTTGAAATACTTTTTTAACGCTACAGTAGCTGTAGTGTGGGGTACCGTTGGAAAGAACTCTTTCAATAGACCATAAAACTATTGTTATCTTGAATCTGTATTGAAAGTTGTTGGTTTTAAAATTTGTCCCGGGGTTATCTCAAAAACGACTTTATTTCAAACGTCGTCATCATCATCAGCATAATGACAACAAATGGATGTATAGGTACTGCTGGACATAGGTCTTCTAAGGACTTCGAAATACCACGGTCTTGTGCTGCTTTGATCCAGCGGCTTCTTGCGACTTGCTTGATGCTATCCGTCCACCTCGTGAGCGGTCTACCAATTCTGCGTTTACCGGTAAGAGGTCGCCATTCCAGCAACTTGGGACACAAACGCCCATCGGTTCTCTGAGCTTTGTATTGCAGAAAAGAGCTGTTCGGTCAATATATAAACTTACTCACGTGAATCCCTCCGTAAAAAATTTAAAGAAAAAGGTATACTTACGGTAGCCTCACAATATTTTTATAACAATATAGTATTTGTAAGACAACATATTAGTCTATATAAACAAAAAGTGGATATAAACAGTAGATTTACAAGAAATGGTCATTAATTAGTGACATCTGCATATCGTCTGCGAAAGGTACAGAAGTCATTTGTGGGATTGAGTAAACGCTTTTATCAACTCAACTGCTGAGTTTCTTGTTGGCTTTTTCTCGGTAGAATCTACCTTCCGAACCGGTGGTAGAGTCACTACACACAGACAGACTTGACGTTTCAAAATTGCTTATATTAGGCCTACTTGAAATAAATGAATTTTGAAATTGTGATTTTTTTGAATTGTTCCCCTTCACTGCCTTTCATAAGTAAGGTGGTGGCACCTATTCTCAAGAACAGAACCACAACGCTCCTCTGGCGTTGTGAATGACCGAATCAAACAATCGCTGAAGGAGCGATTCCAGCGCTGTAACTATTAACTAACTGTGTACAACATTAGTTATATCCTGTAACCAAAAGAAAAATCCATAATATGAATCGATTATTCTAACTTAGTATACTAATCTATACTAATATTATAAAGCGGAAAGATTTTTTTGTTTGTTTGTTTGCTTACCAATAGGCTCCGAAAGTACTAGATTAAGTACTAAGATTTTAATTTCTACGCCAAAGGAAGTATCTTAACTATCACGAAGTAACACAGACTTTAAATTTATTTTTCATAAATTTGGAGATTCTTAAGAAAATTGCAATAATGTAACCCAAAGTAGTAAAATTTTTCCTATGAAATTCATTACTTGGCGTGATAGAAAACATCCACATAGTACGTACTCGTACCTACGTACAAAAAAGTCTGGGAGGGAATATATCTAACTATCATAGTTAAGTTCCAGTAGCAACTTATGTGTTCTAAAATTTTAATAGATAGAAACAAAATTGGGTTACATCAGTATCGCAGTATTCATTCATATTTAAATAGAATAGAAAGGTATACCAACATGATTTGCACGCTGTTAAGCGGAATTTGGTTTGGCGGAAGAGCTAACCATAATATTCAAGACCTGTATACTAACCCAAATTCGCAAAGAAATAAATAAATAAGTCTTTATTGCACATACATATTGTTGATTTCGCCGACATAAGAGTTTAGATCTAAATATCCAAGTTCTGTTTTTTTTAATAACTAAAATTTTATTTATTTGTAGTCTTAAACATTGAATGAAGTAGAAAGACACATACAAGAAAGTTAACCAAAACTTTGTTAAATACTTTTAATTTGCTTCCCAGTAAAAATATTTACGCGAATCAGATCAGCAACCAACGGATCGAAGCGAATAATTGGATGCAAAGAAAGATTTGGCATTATTTTCTGAATAAAATCTAAAGAAAAAAAGGTTAGGTTAGGTTAGCGTTATACTTCTTTGGCGTAACAAAATCTTTAAAAAAATTTTTCTTTCGCCATATTCTACGTACGTATTTAATATATTGAAAGTTTTATTATAACGTCTAGTTAAATAAAATTTATTTAAATATCACACCATTAAATTTTTGAATACTAATCTCCAAGAACCAAGTTTCACTGAACATTAAAATTTGAGATTTTTGTACAATTGAATCAATTAAATCACAAAATCTTCTGATGACCGATTGAATTTAGTAGTGCTATACTTGTCTACAGAGTAGAATAAGAAAAAGATACCACTACCAAATTTAATCTTTCATCTAAAGATTTTGGTTTTGATTGATTATTAATTTTATGGGTTAGTTTTAAAATATCCGCTTCATTCTAATCGTCCGAGGTTTATCGCAAAATTGTATGTTTCTTATCCTGCGATACATGCATGTAATGCAGCATATTTAAATCTGCCCAATATCAGTGGTTTCCAAGAAATGTATAAGCACGCACCTTGACGCCAAACGCTATACTAAATTTGGTCTAGAACGTACATCGACAATCATCCATTGTAAGTCTGGATAACAATAGAAGTGATAATTAAAACAATAAAACTGTTGTTTTTGGTTAAATGCTTCAAATTTTGTATGAAATAATTATTCCATAATAATATAAAATAATTGCGATTATTTGTTTGTACAGATGCTTGATTTATAAGTCAGTGTATTACGAGCTATTATAATTTACCTACTAGCCGTTTCCCACGACATCGTCCGCGTTTGTTTCGGTTTTCAAATAACACGCGGCAGCCATTTTTTTTCATTTTTCACTACAAGTCAGGCCTTGACTACAATCTCACCTTGTAAGTGATGATGCAGTCAATGATGGTAACGGGCTTACCTGTTAGATAAACCCAGAACTACCTTTTGTACTGGATAAATTGTTGTCTCAGTTTAGTTCTTCTTAAATTTCGTGTAAATCAAAATTCAAGATAGAGAACAAAATTCATCAGCGGACGGAAGCGAACCCCTCCCTCAATGCTGAGCGATACTGAACACTTAAAGTATTGCCACATTTATCCTACGACTCGACGTCGACATCGGACGATGCCATAGAGAGAAACTAAAAGAGAAGATAGAGTTGATTTTACGTTATTTACTCGTATATGTGATTTCCATGTTAATTGACAGTCTAGTATCAGCTCTAGATATTTTCC
The DNA here is from genome assembly GCF_905163445.1 of Pararge aegeria. Classification (NCBI taxonomy): domain Eukaryota; kingdom Metazoa; phylum Arthropoda; class Insecta; order Lepidoptera; family Nymphalidae; genus Pararge; species Pararge aegeria. The sequence goes on from NC_053198.1 coordinate 6,987,424, forward strand.
ATCAGTAGATTCTTTGATCTTGATATTTTTTATAGTAAGTGGAATATTTTTTGGAATAATTTAATTTTTTGCTTTAAAAATAATATAGCTTGTTTTTGATATGTTAACAATAACCAAATAACATTGAAACCACTCTTTTCTTCGTTTTGCGCTAGTTTTATTAGGTCATTTATTGAGCGTCAATAGTAAAATATACAGATATTGTCAGCATATAAATAGACTTCAGCATGTAAACAGTAAAGATATATGACTGATGTCATTGACATTATTAAAAATAGAAGGGGTCCAAGAATGGAGCCCTGTGGGACACTATACGTTATTGATTTAAGATCGCTTTGGTATTTCCCATTTTCCGTCATCGGGGTGTGCTTCCCATACGTGTCTATCCGTTGGAAATTGCTTAAATTCATAAATACTTTATACTGTCATACATATATACATAGCCTTTATAATTGACAAATCCTGAGTGCGGTCCTGCACTCAGGTTTTGTCAAATATAAAGGTTTTAAGTTTTTTCTTAAAAATATTGAAATTTTGTTCTATTTTAATGTAGTTAGGTACGTTTTTATACATTAATGCTCCTTCAAAGCTTATGTTTTTCTTACCGTAATTTGTTAATGATTGTTTAAGCGAAGCGTTCCTTTTAAGTTGTAAAGTTTAATTCGAATGAATGTTTCTGGTTTTTAATTTTTTTATAAAAATAATTATTTATACTCTTTATTTGCACACATAAAATACAGAAGAAAAATAAAAAAAAACACACAGACAGAAGCAGTATACAAAAGGCGGCCTTATCGCTTAGTAGCGATCTCTTCCAGGCAACCTTAGGATAAGGAAAACAAAAGAATGCCCAGGAAGGACAGCCTGAAGTGGTCCAAGAATGGAGCCCTGTAGGACACCATCGCTTTGGTATTGTATTTACAATTCTTTACGAATCCGCTATCGGGGTGTGCTTCCTATCCGTGTCTATCTATCCGTTGCAAATTGCTGTCATTGGATGTGGACACGGACAGTCACTGTTCACTAAAGTTCCCGTTAATGGAAACAGAAAAACTTTAGGCATTTTGACTGAATTGTTGGAAATTAAACGTCTACATCCAGGAGAAGTATCAGAGTTAATAGAATTAACACAAATATGTGAAGCGGTCTCCACATTACAGAACTAGATGGCGCCACAAAAATCCTGCATCGCGCTAGCAAAGTGTTCACTAAGAATGCCTATATATACAACTTCCAAAAATGAAGTATGGACCTTGATTCCCGAGCCCGATCACCCGCTCGGAGGAAGATCTTCCTATTGTTACGGTCGAGCGTATCACCATAGCTCCCAGCAAAATATTTTAGATTTAATGATACATTTGTTCTATCATCAAAGAGAGGGATTAGTTATAGGATATTCACTAAGTCCAAGGGACTTGGCTGAAATATTTATGGATTGTTTCAAAATAAGAACAGAGTTACTCATAATAATATAACGTGCGTAGAGGGTACTAATTCGAAGATCTGTTTGGTGTAGAGCAAGAAGATCGAAGTAACTATGAATTACACAATACAGATCCTCCTACTTATTGCGCAGTATAGCAAATGTAGCTTAATTTTTCTAACTGTACACAAGTTTGGCTGCCGTCATCACTTTAGCAGATCAAGCAAATAGCCCAGTTGATAATTAGTTGAAAACGATCGCCTATAAACAACGCAACAGCTCACAGGGCATGCTCGGAGCTTCTTGACGATCTATGAAATTCAGCACTAGTTACAAGTGTTAGACTAGGTGATTCTCGATTCACCCGTTGGAGATAAGTTGATAAGTCCTCGGGTTGGTAAGCGCACCTTGTGTTCCCGGTGTGCCTTTGGCGATTGTAGGGACATTTGAGTAAGTCCTAGAGGAGAGCCTGCAATGGCGGACGCTGCTAATATGATTCCTAAGTTAATTATGGACCTACCAATGCATAAGTTTAAAGAATGTGGTAAAACACATTTAGTACAGAGATGTTATTACACAGTTGATGAATTCCTTAATGAATGGTTGCTTGGAAGCATCCGGCTCCGCTTTCATCTCTCACAAGATAGAAAAATGAATTTTAAAATGTAAAATGTAAATTGTTGATATTGGAAAAGAGCAATTGCTGAGTTTCTTGCCGGCTACTTCTCGATAGAATCTGCCTTCCGAACCGGTGGTAGAGTCACTAAACACAGACAGACTTGACGTTTCAAAAGTGCTTATATTAGGCCTACTTGAAATAAATGAATTTTGAATTTTGCTAGCTGGGTGTGTGCGAAAGCGTTCCCGTGGCCCAGCCACCAGGCGACTGGTAGGAACACCGTGGGGTTTTAGTCGGTACGAGTCCTAATCACCGTGCCTCCCCGTGGCGCGGTGGTATCCATGAGGTTTTCCCCACGTGAAAAAAAAACAAAAGGTAATTCTTGTCTAACAATCCAGAAATAATGAAAACATCCCAGGCAGAAAATATTCCGACCTACACTCGCGGGCAACATCGATAAATGAAGATTTTACTCACAGAATTAAGTAAACACAGAAACCGTGTACACGACTAATATTGAAGAATAAAAAAGCACTCTACTTTAGAGGTGTTTCTCGAACAAACGGTTAGATTCAAATTCAAAATTTCTTTATTCACGTAGTCCTATCACATGCACTTATGAAGCTTTTATACATATATGTTTACATAATTGTTAGGGGATGGTGATAACTTCGCCTACTTAAATCTAAAGCTACGAGGGTTCCAAACGCGCCCTGGTCTTAGAAGAGCCCACAACAAACTAAGCCGGGTATTTTTTTTGTTATCACTATAGTAAATTAATATTGAGCTATGAAGTTAGGAATCCTTATCATTATAATAGGATTTTTCTGTAAGCTTACGTGATGAAAATGAACCTTTTCTAATTTTAATTAAAGTGTTACCTACACCATGAGGCACCGGCGCTGTGGGAACCGTAGCTTAGTGGTAAAGCGCTCAGGTCGCGATTCAAATCGCAGACAAATCCTATCGGTTCCTAAATTAATCTATGAGTTATTAAAAAAATTCAAAAATTAAAAATACATACTTCTAATTAATCTACTATATTATATACAAAACAAAGTCGTGTTAGTTACACCATTTATAACTTGGGAACGGATAGGTTTTTCATTATTTTTAATTTGTTAGATTTCTGTTAGTCCGGAATAGAGCCCTGTAGGACACCATCGCTTTGGTATTGTATTTACAATTCTTTACGAATCCGCTATCGGGGTGTGCTTCCTATCCGTGTCTATCTATCCGTTGCAAATTGCTGTCATTGGATGTGGACACGGACAGTCACTGTTCACTAAAGTTCCCGTTAATGGAAACAGAAAAACTTTAGGCATTTTGACTGAATTGTTGGAAATTAAACGTCTACATCCAGGAGAAGTATCAGAGTTAATAGAATTAACACAAATATGTGAAGCGGTCTCCACATTACAGAACTAGATGGCGCCACAAAAATCCTGCATCGCGCTAGCAAAGTGTTCACTAAGAATGCCTATATATACAACTTCCAAAAATGAAGTATGGACCTTGATTCCCGAGCCCGATCACCCGCTCGGAGGAAGATCTTCCTATTGTTACGGTCGAGCGTATCACCATAGCTCCCAGCAAAATATTTTAGATTTAATGATACATTTGTTCTATCATCAAAGAGAGGGATTAGTTATAGGATATTCACTAAGTCCAAGGGACTTGGCTGAAATATTTATGGATTGTTTCAAAATAAGAACAGAGTTACTCATAATAATATAACGTGCGTAGAGGGTACTAATTCGAAGATCTGTTTGGTGTAGAGCAAGAAGATCGAAGTAACTATGAATTACACAATACAGATCCTCCTACTTATTGCGCAGTATAGCAAATGTAGCTTAATTTTTCTAACTGTACACAAGTTTGGCTGCCGTCATCACTTTAGCAGATCAAGCAAATAGCCCAGTTGATAATTAGTTGAAAACGATCGCCTATAAACAACGCAACAGCTCACAGGGCATGCTCGGAGCTTCTTGACGATCTATGAAATTCAGCACTAGTTACAAGTGTTAGACTAGGTGATTCTCGATTCACCCGTTGGAGATAAGTTGATAAGTCCTCGGGTTGGTAAGCGCACCTTGTGTTCCCGGTGTGCCTTTGGCGATTGTAGGGACATTTGAGTAAGTCCTAGAGGAGAGCCTGCAATGGCGGACGCTGCTAATATGATTCCTAAGTTAATTATGGACCTACCAATGCATAAGTTTAAAGAATGTGGTAAAACACATTTAGTACAGAGATGTTATTACACAGTTGATGAATTCCTTAATGAATGGTTGCTTGGAAGCATCCGGCTCCGCTTTCATCTCTCACAAGATAGAAAAATGAATTTTAAAATGTAAAATGTAAATTGTTGATATTGGAAAAGAGCAATTGCTGAGTTTCTTGCCGGCTACTTCTCGATAGAATCTGCCTTCCGAACCGGTGGTAGAGTCACTAAACACAGACAGACTTGACGTTTCAAAAGTGCTTATATTAGGCCTACTTGAAATAAATGAATTTTGAATTTTGCTAGCTGGGTGTGTGCGAAAGCGTTCCCGTGGCCCAGCCACCAGGCGACTGGTAGGAACACCGTGGGGTTTTAGTCGGTACGAGTCCTAATCACCGTGCCTCCCCGTGGCGCGGTGGTATCCATGAGGTTTTCCCCACGTGAAAAAAAAACAAAAGGTAATTCTTGTCTAACAATCCAGAAATAATGAAAACATCCCAGGCAGAAAATATTCCGACCTACACTCGCGGGCAACATCGATAAATGAAGATTTTACTCACAGAATTAAGTAAACACAGAAACCGTGTACACGACTAATATTGAAGAATAAAAAAGCACTCTACTTTAGAGGTGTTTCTCGAACAAACGGTTAGATTCAAATTCAAAATTTCTTTATTCACGTAGTCCTATCACATGCACTTATGAAGCTTTTATACATATATGTTTACATAATTGTTAGGGGATGGTGATAACTTCGCCTACTTAAATCTAAAGCTACGAGGGTTCCAAACGCGCCCTGGTCTTAGAAGAGCCCACAACAAACTAAGCCGGGTATTTTTTTTGTTATCACTATAGTAAATTAATATTGAGCTATGAAGTTAGGAATCCTTATCATTATAATAGGATTTTTCTGTAAGCTTACGTGATGAAAATGAACCTTTTCTAATTTTAATTAAAGTGTTACCTACACCATGAGGCACCGGCGCTGTGGGAACCGTAGCTTAGTGGTAAAGCGCTCAGGTCGCGATTCAAATCGCAGACAAATCCTATCGGTTCCTAAATTAATCTATGAGTTATTAAAAAAATTCAAAAATTAAAAATACATACTTCTAATTAATCTACTATATTATATACAAAACAAAGTCGTGTTAGTTACACCATTTATAACTTGGGAACGGATAGGTTTTTCATTATTTTTAATTTGTTAGATTTCTGTTAGTCCGGAATAGGATAATAAGTATAGAATAATAATATTTATCCATAAAACAATTTTTTTTAGTCTTAAACGGAATAAATATATATAATTCTCTCTTAAAGACGTATACTCGCGGCGTTAATTGATTTCTGAGGTAGGTCTGGATATTTTCTCCCTGATATGCGATGAAGCTAATGTGTTAACGCATTTTATGTCCACAAAGGCGTCAGTTCCTAAAAAACATATAATATTTTCTTTGTATAAAATAATAATTAAATGACAGATCTGCGATACCCGACCTTATTCACGGCAGGTAAAACTGATCCGACTCGGGAATGGAACAGGGAATCTGCTAATTTACGGCCTCGGTGTGTAAGTATACACTGCAGCTAGACGCAACTGCAATAAGCAATTAGCAGTCGTATTTATACGCAACTAGGTTTACTTTTTGTTTGCGACTTGCATCCCATCACCATTATATTATCTACTATTTAAATATCGAACATATTTATTGGTGAATTTATGAAATACATAATAATACGCTCATCAACATTTAATTGTAGGGTATTGTTTTAACTCACAAGGTTAAAAGCTTTGTTTTAATGTAGTAGGTTTATTTTCGTAGTAGATAATGTAAATATTTAAACAAGTTCAAAACACGTCAATGTTTTCAAAAAATTTCGACTATAAAAAGGCTCGTGTACTGGGACTCCACATCAGTTTGGTACCAACTCTCAGAACAATGAGAGTAGAAGCCTTTGTGATCTTGTGCTGTGCACTGCAGGTGAGTTTCGTATCTTATCAATTTAAGGAATCGATAGACAACTTAACATAAATTTTTTAGACCTATTTTTTTATAATTGATGTGTCGCCGACAGATATCGTTAAAAGTTAGGTTGTTTAAAAGGAACAATGAATGTTCAATGTTCTTAGGATAAATGCGTTTATTTTTCATTGTTCTTGGGGTAAAGTGGTTTAAAGAAGAAGTAATAAATATCAACGATTTCACGTCAAAACAGTTTTGAGAACACCCATGCCCGTTTTCCCTCACTACGAATGGGGCAATGCCTTAGAAAGTAACTCTTAGACTAAGAACAGTTTCGGCATACATTTACATTTCATCAATCTTGTCTATGCCACAAATCCTTGCCACAAGTTGTCACATTTTGTTTGACTCTGACGTTTGTATTTGTTTTGACATTTAAAAGGCCTTCTTGCATTTTTATACACCTAGCCCAATATGCGAAAATTAAAAATTGTGCCCAGGCGCCTCGTTCGAGCATGAAGTGCTAGCATCTATATTTAAATGAAAAAAAAAAATAAGTTGATGCTCTTTTGGATAGTAGTCATTAGTTTCGTATTTTTCTCAAAAATTCTTTACTCGCAGAAAGTGTATATGTGCCTATTTAATACCCATATGCATCAGTTTCCTGATAATTCCTATATTGCCCTTTATCGGGTAACAACAACAAGTTTCATGGCAAAATACTAAGTAATTTATTATGTAACACTAAAATTATTCAAATAAGCTATATAGATATAGATATAAATATATAGATATAAATGTGATAAATTTGAATCAAACCAGACAAGAGTTCTAAGGGATAAATATATTTTTATACAATTTATTATGTTTCAGTATGTATCGTCAGATATTATCGACGAAGAGTTTCATAATATTTTCAAAAACGAAAATAAATATGAAACAAAGAATGTAAGCACAAGTGATAAGTTTGATGTGGACAAAAATACTGGACAACGTGTCGAAAAAATGACTCTATATAAAGAATATGAAGATAAAACTGATAGTTCTAATGATGCGGAAGATGGTGACATCAAAATTATAAAGTTCATCATAAAAAATGAACATGGTCACAAAAGGATATTTGAAGAAGATACTATTATTAAAAACTTGCAAAAATCAACCGAAAGCACTGAAAGTAACGCCAGTACTGGAGATTCATCAACAACTGGTTCATCTGAAAATATCAGTAGCTCAAGATTACTGGAATCTAGTTCAGCAGCCACAGCTTCAGCTGTAGCAGCTAATATAGTATCAACTGGAGTTCCCCAAAACGAACCTTCTGTTATAATTATAAATGAAAATATATCAAACCTAGATAATACTGACTATATACCGGCCTATGAATCAGACAGTTCTGCAGTAGCTACAGCATCGTCTGCAGCAAACCTAAATGCTAACGACTTTGATAACGGCCTTAGAAACGGAGGAGTAGCAGCTTCAGCAGGATCTGCAGCATCAACTAGCGCTGGTAATGGAGTTTCAGGATTCGGTCCCGGAAATCAAAGAGCAGTAGCATCAGCAAATTCTGCCGCACAATCAAGTGCTAATGACTTTGAAAACGGCCTTAGAAACGGAGGAGCAGCAGCTTCAGCAGGATCGGCAGCATCAACTGGCGCTGGTAATGGACTCACAGGATACGGTCTTGGAAATCAAGGAGCAGGACAATTAAATGCTGGCAGTGGTTTCTTAGGTCAAGCGAACGGAGGATCAGCAGCTTCAGCAGGATCTGCAGCATCAACTAGCGCTGGTTATGGAGTTTCAGAATTCGGTCCCGGAAATCAAAGAGCAGTAGCATCAGCAACATCTGTAGCACAATCGAATGCCTATGACTATGGCGTTCTACCGGAATATGAATCGGTTAGTTCTGCAGTAGCAACAGCATCATCTGCAGCACAACTAAATGCTAAGTACTTCGGAAACGGCCAAGGAAGCAATGTAGCAGCAGCTTCAGCAGGATCGGCAGCATCAACTAGCGCTGGTAATGGAGTTTCAGGATTCGGTCCCGGAAATCAAAGAGCAGTAGCATCAGCAAATTCTGCCGCACAATCAAGTGCTAATGACTTTGGAAATGGCCTTAGAAACGGAGGAGCAGCAGCTTCAGCAGGATCGGCAGCATCAACTGGCGCTGGTAATGGACTCACAGGATACGGTCTTGGAAATCAAGGAGCAGTAGCATCAGCAAATTCTGCCGCACAATCAAGTGCTAATGACTTTGGAAATGGCCTTAGAAACGGAGGAGCAGCAGTTTCAGCAGGATCGGCAGTATCAACTGGCGCTGGTAATGGACTCACAGGATACGGTCTTGGAAATCAAGGAGCAGTAGCATCAGCAAATTCTGCCGCACAATCAAGTGCTAATGACTTTGGAAAGGGCCTTAGAAACGGAGGAGCAGCAGCTTCAGCAGGATCGGCAGCATCAACTGGCGCTGGTAATGGACTCACAGGATACGGTCTTGGAAATCAAGGAGCAGTAGCATCAGCAAATTCTGCCGCACAATCAAGTGCTAATGACTTTGGAAATGGCCTTAGAAACGGAGGAGCAGCAGCTTCAGCAGGATCGGCAGTATCAACTGGCGCTGGTAATGGACTCACAGGATACGGTCTTGGAAATCAAGGAGCAGTAGCATCAGCAAATTCTGCCGCACAATCAAGTGCTAATGACTTTGGAAATGGCCTTAGAAACGGAGGAGCAGCAGCTTCAGCAGGATCGGCAGCATCAACTGGCGCTGGTAATGGACTCACAGGATACGGTCTTGGAAATCAAGGAGCAGTAGCATCAGCAAATTCTGCCGCACAATCAAGTGCTAATGACTTTGGAAATGGCCTTAGAAACGGAGGAGCAGCAGCTTCAGCAGGATCGGCAGCATCAACTGGCGCTGGTAATGGACTCACAGGATACGGTCTTGAAAATCAAGGAGCAGTAGCATCAGCAAATTCTGCCGCACAATCAAGTGCTAATGACTTTGGAAATGGCCTTAGAAACGGAGGAGCAGCAGCTTCAGCAGGATCGGCAGCATCAACTGGCGCTGGTAATGGACTCACAGGATACGGTCTTGGAAATCAAGGAGCAGTAGCATCAGCAAATTCTGCCGCACAATCAAGTGCTAATGACTTTGGAAAGGGCCTTAGAAACGGAGGAGCAGCAGCTTCAGCAGGATCGGCAGCATCAACTGGCGCTGGTAATGGACTCACAGGATACGGTCTTGGAAATCAAGGAGCAGTAGCATCAGCAAATTCTGCCGCACAATCAAGTGCTAATGACTTTGGAAATGGCCTTAGAAACGGAGGAGCAGCAGCTTCAGCAGGATCGGCAGTATCAACTGGCGCTGGTAATGGACTCACAGGATACGGTCTTGGAAATCAAGGAGCAGTAGCATCAGCAAATTCTGCCGCACAATCAAGTGCTAATGACTTTGGAAATGGCCTTAGAAACGGAGGAGCAGCAGCTTCAGCAGGATCGGCAGCATCAACTGGCGCTGGTAATGGACTCACAGGATACGGTCTTGGAAATCAAGGAGCAGTAGCATCAGCAAATTCTGCCGCTCAATCAAGTGCTAATGACTTTGGAAATGGCCTTAGAAACGGAGGAGCAGCAGCTTCAGCAGGATCGGCAGCATCAACTGGCGCTGGTAATGGACTCACAGGATACGGTCTTGAAAATCAAGGAGCAGTAGCATCAGCAAATTCTGCCGCACAATCAAGTGCTAATGACTTTGGAAATGGCCTTAGAAACGGAGGAGCAGCAGCTTCAGCAGGATCGGCAGCATCAACTGGCGCTGGTAATGGACTCACAGGATACGGTCTTGGAAATCAAGGAGCAGTAGCATCAACAAATTCTGCCGCACAATCAAGTGCTAATGACTTTGGAAATGGCCTTAGAAACGGAGGAGCAGCAGCTTCAGCAGGATCGGCAGCATCAACTGGCGCTGGTAATGGACTCACAGGATATGGTCTTGGAAATCAAGGAGCAGTAGCATCAGCAAATTCTGCCGCACAATCAAGTGCTAATGACTTTGGAAACGGCCTTAGAAACGGAGGAGCAGCAGCTTCAGCAGGATCGGCAGCATCAACTAGCGCTGGTAATGGAGTTTCAGGATTCGGTCCCGGAAATCAAAGAGCAGTAGCATCAGCAAATTCTGCCGCACAATCAAGTGCTTATGACTTTGGAAACGGCCTTAGAAACGGAGGAGCAGCAGCTTCAGCAGGATCGGCAGCATCAACTGGCGCTGGTAATGGACTCACAGGATACGGTCTTGAAACTCAAGGAGCAGGACAATTAAATGCTGGCAGTGGTTTCCTAGGTCAAGCGAACGGAGGATCAGCAGCTTCAGCAGGATCTGCAGCATCAGCTAGCGCTGGTAATGAAGTTTCAGGATTTGGTCCCGGAAATCAAAGAGCAGTAGCATCAGCAAATTCTGCCGCACAATCAAGTGCTAATGACTTTGGAAATGGCCTTAGAAACGGAGGAGCAGCAGCTTCAGCAGGTTCGGCAGCGTCAACTGGCGCTGGTAATGGACTCACAGGATACGGTCTTGGAAATCAAGGAGCAGTAGCATCAGCAAATTCTGCCGCACAATCAAGTGCTAATGACTTTGGAAATGGCCTTAGAAACGGAGGAGCAGCAGCTTCAGCAGGATCTGCAGCATCAACTAGCGCTGGTAATGGACTCACAGGATTCGGTCCCGGAAATCAAAGAGCAGTAGCATCAGCAAATTCTGCCGCACAATCAAGTGCTAATGACTTTGGAAATGGCCTTAGAAACGGAGGAGCAGCAGCTTCAGCAGGATCGGCAGCATCAACTGGCGCTGGTAATGGACTCACAGGATACGGTCTTGGAAATCAAGGAGCAGTAGCATCAGCAAATTCTGCCGCTCAATCAAGTGCTAATGACTTTGGAAATGGCCTTAGAAACGGAGGAGCAGCAGCTTCAGCAGGATCGGCAGCATCAACTGGCGCTGGTAATGGACTCACAGGATACGGTCTTGAAAATCAAGGAGCAGTAGCATCAGCGAATTCTGCCGCACAATCAAGTGCTAATGACTTTGGAAATGGCCTTAGAAACGGAGGAGCAGCAGCTTCAGCAGGATCGGCAGCATCAACTGGCGCTGGTAATGGACTCACAGGATACGGTCTTGGAAATCAAGGAGCAGTAGCATCAGCAAATTCTGCCGCACAATCAAGTGCTAATGACTTTGGAAACGGCCTTAGAAACGGAGGAGCAGCAGCTTCAGCAGGATCGGCAGCATCAACTAGCGCTGGTAATGGAGTTTCAGGATTCGGTCCCGGAAATCAAAGAGCAGTAGCATCAGCAAATTCTGCCGCACAATCAAGTGCTTATGACTTTGGAAACGGCCTAAGAAACGGAGGAGCAGCAGCTTCAGCAGGATCGGCAGCATCAACTGGCGCTGGTAATGGACTCACAGGATACGGTCTTGAAACTCAAGGAGCAGGACAATTAAATGCTGGCAGTGGTTTCCTAGGTCAAGCGAACGGAGGATCAGCAGCTTCAGCAGGATCTGCAGCATCAGCTAGCGCTGGTAATGGAGTTTCAGGATTTGGTCCCGGAAATCAAAGAGCAGTAGCATCAGCAAATTCTGCCGCACAATCAAGTGCTAATGACTTTGGAAATGGCCTTAGAAACGAAGGAGCAGCAGCTTCAGCAGGTTCGGCAGCATCAACTGGCGCTGGTAATGGACTCACAGGATACGGTCTTGGAAATCAAGGAGCAGTAGCATCAGCAAATTCTGCCGCACAATCAAGTGCTAATGACTTTGGAAATGGCCTTAGAAACGGAGGAGCAGCAGCTTCAGCAGGATCTGCAGCATCAACTAGCGCTGGTAATGGACTCACAGGATTCGGTCCCGGAAATCAAAGAGCAGTAGCATCAGCAAATTCTGCCGCACAATCAAGTGCTAATGACTTTGGAAATGGCCTTAGAAACGGAGGAGCAGCAGCTTCAGCAGGATCGGCAGCATCAACTGGCGCTGGTAATGGACTCACAGGATACGGTCTTGAAACTCAAGGAGCAGGACAATTAAATGCTGGCAGTGGTTTCCTAGGTCAAGCGAACGGAGGATCAGCAGCTTCAGCAGGATCGGCAGCATCAACTGGCGCTGGTAATGGACTCACAGGATACGGTCTTGGAAATCAAGGAGCAGTAGCATCAGCAAATTCTGCCGCACAATCAAGTGCTTATGACTTTGGAAACGCCCTTAGAAACGGAGGAGCAGCAGCTTCAGCAGGATCGGCAGCATCAACTGGCGCTGGTAATGGACTCACAGGATACGGTCTTGGATCTCAAGGAGCAGGACAATTTAATGCTGGCAGTGGTTTCTTAGGTCAAGCGAACGGAGGATCAGCAGCTTCAGCAGGATCTGCAGCATCAACTAGCGCTGGGAATGGAGTTTCAGGATTCGGCCCCGGAAATCAAAGAGCAGTAGCATCAGCAAATTCTGCGGCACAATCAAGTGCTATTGACTTTGGAAACGGCCTTAGAAACGAAGGAGCAGCAGCTTCAGCAGCATCGGCAACATCAACTGGCGCTGGTAATGGCCTCACAGGATACGGTCTTGGAAATCAAGGAGCAGTAGCATCAGCAAATTCAGCCGCACAATCAAGTGCTAATGACTTTGGAAATGGCCTTAGAAACGGAGGAGCAGCAGCTTCAGCAGGATCGGCAGCATCAACTGGCGCTGGTAATGGACTCACAGGATTCGGTCCCGGAAATCAAAGAGCAGTAGCATCAGCAAATTCTGCCGCACAATCAAGTGCTAATGACTTTGGAAACGGCGTAAGAAACGGAGGAGCAGCAGCTTCAGCAGGATCTGCAGCATCAACTAGCGCTGGTAATGGAGTTTCAGGATTCGGTCCCGGTAATCAAAGAGCAGTAGCATCAGCAAATTCTGCCGCCCAATCAAGTGCTTATGACTTTGGAAACGGCCTTAGAAACGGAGGAGCAGCAGCTTCAGCAGGATCGGCAGCATCAACTGGCGCTGGTAATGGAATTTCAGGATTCGGTCTCGGAAATCAAAGAGCAGTAGCATCAGCAAATTCTGCCGCACAATCAAGTGCTAATGGCTTTAGAAACGGCCTTAGAAACGGAGGAGCAGCAGCTTCAGCAGGATCGGCAGCATCAACTGGCGCTGGTAATGGACTCACAGGATTCGGTCTCGGAAATCAAAGAACAGTAGCATCAGCAAATTCTGCCGCACAATCAAGTGCTAATGGCTTTAGAAACGGCCTTAGAAACGGAGGAGCAGCAGCTTCAGCAGGATCGGCAGCATCAACTGGCGCTGGTAATGGAGTGTTTAGAAATGGTCCTGTGGATCAAGGAGCAGGGGCTAGAGCATCATCTGAAGCACACTCAAATGCTTATAACTACAGACGCGGAGAATTCTTTGGGCCTTATGGCATTCAAAAAATCTATGTAGATACCGACTACCTACCAGCATATGAATCAATAAATTCCGCAGTATCTACCTCCTCCTCTGAAGCACAATCAAGTGCTTATGACTTTGGAAATGGCCTTAGAAACGGAGGAGCAGCAGCTTCAGCAGGATCGGCAGCATCAACTGGCGCTGGTAATGGACTCACAGGATACGGTCTTGGAAATCAAGGAGCAGTAGCATCAGCAAATTCTGCCGCACAATCAAGTGCTAATGACTTTGGAAACGGCCTTAGAAACGGAGGAGCAGCAGCTGCAGCAGGATCAGCAGCATCAACTGGCGCTGGTAATGGACTCACAGGATACGGTCTTGGATCTCAAGGAGCAGGACAATTTAATGCTGGCAGTGGTTTCTTAGGTCAAGCGAACGGAGGATCAGCAGCTTCAGCAGGATCTGCAGCATCAACTAGCGCTGGTAATGGAGTTTCAGGATTCGGCCCCGGAAATCAAAGAGCAGTAGCATCAGCAAATTCTGCGGCACAATCAAGTGCTAATGACTTTGGAAACGGCCTTCGAAACGAAGGAGCAGCAGCTTCAGCAGCATCGGCAACATCAACTGGCGCTGGTAATGGCCTCACAGGATACGGTCTTGGAAATCAAGGAGCAGTAGCATCAGCAAATTCAGCCGCACAATCAAGTGCTAATGACTTTGGAAACGGCCTTAGAAACGGAGGAGCAGCAGCTTCAGCAGGATCGGCAGCATCAACTGGCGCTGGTAATGGACTCACAGGATTCGGTCCCGGAAATCAAAGAGCAGTAGCATCAGCAAATTCTGCCGCACAATCAAGTGCTAATGACTTTGGAAACGGCCTAAGAAACCGAGGAGCAGCAGTTTCAGCAGGATCTGCAGCATCAACTAGCGCTGGTAATGGAGTTTCAGGATTCGGTCCTGGTAATCAAAGAGCAGTAGCATCAGCAAATTCTGCTGCCCAATCAAGTGCTTATGACTTTGGAATCGGCCTAAGAAACGGAGGAGCAGCAGCTTCAGCAGGATCTGCAGCATCAACTAGCGCTGGTAATGGAGTTTCAGGATTCGGTCCCGGAAATCAAAGAGCAGTAGCATCAGCAAATTCTGCCGCCCAATCAAGTGCTTATGACTTTGGAAACGGCCTTAGAAACGGAGGAGCAGCAGCTTCAGCAGGATCGGCAGCATCAACTGGCGCTGGTAATGGACTCACAGGATTCGGTCCCGGAAATCAAAGAGCAGTAGCATCAGCAAATTCTGCCGCACAATCAAGTGCTTATGACTTTGGAAACGGCCTAAGAAACGGAGGAGCAGCAGCTTCAGCAGGATCTGCAGCATCAACTAGCGCTGGTAATGGAGTTTCAGGATTCGGTCCCGGAAATCAAAGAGCAGTAGCATCAGCAAATTCTGCTGCCCAATCAAGTGCTTATGACTTTGGAAACGGCCTTAGAAACGGAGGAGCAGCAGCTTCAGCAGGATCGGCAGCATCAACTGGCGCTGGAAATGGAGTTTCAGGTTTCGGTCCCGGAAATCAAAGAGCAGTAGCATCAGCAAATTCTGCCGCACAATCAAGTGCTAATGACTTTGGAAACGGCCTTAGAAACGAAGGAGCAGCAGCTTCAGCAGCATCGGGAACATCAACTGGCGCTGGTAATGGCCTCACAGGATACGGTCTTGGAAATCAAGGAGCAGTAGCATCAGCAAATTCAGCCGCACAATCAAGTGCTAATGACTTTGGAAACGGCCTTAGAAACGGAGGAGCAGCAGCTTCAGCAGGATCGGCAGCATTAACTGGCGCTGGTAATGGACTCACAGGATACGGTCTTGGATCTCAAGGAGCAGGACAATTTAATGCTGGCAGTGGTTTCTTAGGTCAAGCGAACGGAGGATACGCAGCTTCAGCAGGATCTGCAGCATCAACTAGCGCTGGTAATGGAGTTTCAGGATTCGGTCCCGGAAATCAAAGAGCAGTAGCATCAGCAAATTCTGCCGCCCAATCAAGTGCTTATGACTTTGGAAACGGCCTTAGAAACGGAGGAGCAGCAGCTTCAGCAGGATCGGCAGCATCAACTGGCGCTGGTAATGGAGTTTCAGGATTCGGTCCCGGAAATCAAAGAGCAGTAGCATCAGCAAATTCTGCCGCACAATCAAGTGCTTATGACTTTGGAAACGGCCTTAGAAACGGAGGAGCAGCAGCTTCAGCAGGATCGGCAGCATCAACTGGCGCTGGTAATGGAGTTTCAGGATTCGGTCCCGGAAATCAAAGAGCAGGAGCATCAGCAAATTCTGCCGCACAATCAAGTGCTAATGACTTTGGAAACGGCCTTAGAAACGGAGGAGCAGCAGCTTCAGCAGGATCGGCAGCATCAACTGGCGCTGGTAATGGACTCACAGGATACGGTCTTGGAAATCAAGGAGCAGGACAATTGAATGCTGGCAGTGGTTTCTTAGGTCAAGCGAACGGAGGATCAGCAGCTTCAGCAGGATCTGCAGCATCAACTAGCGCTGGTAATGGAGTTTCAGGATTCGGTCCCGGAAATCAAAGAGCAGTAGCATCAGCAAATTCTGCCGCACAATCAAGTGCTAATGACTTTAGAAACGGCCTGAGAAACGGAGGAGCAGCAGCTTCAGCAGGATCGGCAGCATCAACTAGCGCTGGTAATGGAGTGTTTGGAAATGGTCCTGTGGATCAAGGAGCAGGGGCTAGAGCATCATCTGAAGCACACTCAAATGCTTATAACTACAGACGCGGAGAATTCTTTGGGCCTTATGGCATTCAAAAAATCTATGTAGATACCGACTACCTACCAGCATATGAATCAATAAATTCCGCAGTATCTACCTCTTCCTCTGAAGCACAATCAAGTGCTAATGACTTTGGAAATGGCCTTAGAAACGGAGGAGCAGCAGCTTCAGCAGGATCGGCAGCATCAACTGGCGCTGGTAATGGACTCACAGGATACGGTCTTGGAAATCAAGGAGCAGTAGCATCAGCAAATTCTGCCGCACAATCAAGTGCTAATGACTTTGGAAACGGCCTTAGAAACGGAGGAGCAGCAGCTTCAGCAGGATCGGCAGCATCAACTGGCGCTAGTAATGGACTCACAGGATTCGGTCCCGGAAATCAAAGAGCAGTAGCATCAGCAAATTCTGCCGCCCAATCAAGTGCTTATGACTTTGGAAACGGCCTTAAAAACGGAGGAGCAGCAGCTTCAGCAGGATCGGCAGCATCAACTGGCGCTGGTAATGGAGTTTCAGGATTCGGTCCCGGAAATCAAAGAGCAGTAGCATCAGCAAATTCTGCCGCACAATCAAGTGCTAATGACTTTGGAAACGGCCTTAGAAACGGAGGAGCAGCAGCTTCAGCAGGATCTGCAGCATCAACTAGCGCTGGTAATGGAGTTTCAGGATTCGGTCCCGGAAATCAAAGAGCAGTAGCATCAGCAAATTCTGCCGCCCAATCAAGTGCTTATGACTTTGGAAACGGCCTTAGAAACGGAGGAGCAGCAGCTTCAGCAGGATCGGCAGCATCAACTGGCGCTGGTAATGGAGTTTCAGGATTCGGTCCCGGAAATCAAAGAGCAGTAGCATCAGCAAATTCTGCCGCACAATCAAGTGCTAATGACTTTGGAAACGGCCTTAGAAACGGAGGAGCAGCAGCTTCAGCAGGATCTGCAGCATCAACTAGCGCTGGTAATGGAGTTTCAGGATTCGGTCCCGGAAATCAAAGAGCAGTAGCATCAGCAAATTCTGCCGCCCAATCAAGTGCTTATGACTTTGGAAACGGCCTTAGAAACGGAGGAGCAGCAGCTTCAGCAGGATCGGCAGCATCAACTGGCGCTGGTAATGGACTCACAGGATACGGTCTTGGATCTCAAGGAGCAGGACAATTTAATGCTGGCAGTGGTTTCTTAGGTCAAGCGAACGGAGGATCAGCAGCTTCAGCAGGATCTACAGCATCAACTAGCGCTGGTAATGGAGTTTCAGGATTCGGTCCTGGAAATCAAAGAGCAGTAGCATCAGCAAATTCTGCCGCACAATCAAGTGCTAATGACTTTAGAAACGGCCTTAGAAACGGAGGAGCAGCAGCTTCAGCAGGATCGGCAGCATCAACCGGCGCTGGTAATGGAGTGTTTGGAAATGGTCCTTTGGATCAAGGAGCAGGGGCTAGAGCATCATCTGAAGCACACTCAAATGCTTATAACTACAGACGCGGAGAATTCTTTGGGCCTTATGGCATTCAAAAAATCTATGTAGATACCGACTACCTACCAGCATATGAATCAATAAATTCCGCAGTATCTACCTCCTCCTCTGAAGCACAATCAAGTGCTAATGACTTTGGAAATGGCCTTAGAAACGGAGGAGCAGCAGCTTCAGCAGGATCGGCAGCATTAACTGGCGCTGGTAATGGACTCACAGGATACGGTCTTGGAAATCAAGGAGCAGTAGCATCAGCAAATTCTGCCGCACAATCAAGTGCTAATGACTTTGGAAACGGCCTTAGAAACGGAGGAGCAGCAGCTTCAGCAGGATCTGCAGCATCAACTAGCGCTGGTAATGGAGTTTCAGGATTCGGTCCCGGAAATCAAAGAGCAGTAGCATCAGCAAATTCTGCCGCCCAATCAAATGCTTATGACTTTGGAAACGGCCTTAGAAACGGAGGAGCAGCAGCTTCAGCAGGATCTGCAGCATCACCTAGCGCTGGTAATGGAGTTTCAGGATTCGGTCCCGGAAATCAAAGAGCAGTAGCAACTGCAAATTCTGCCGCCCAATCAAGTGCTTATGACTTTGGAAACGGCCTTAGAAACGGAGGAGCAGTAGCTTCAGCAGGATCTGCAGCATCAACTAGCGCTGGTAATGGAGTTTCAGGATTCGGTCCCGGAAATCAAAGAGCAGTAGCATCAGCAAATTCTGCCGCACAATCAAGTGCTTATGACTTTGGAAATGGCCTTAGAAACGGAGGAGCAGCAGCTTCAGCAGGATCGGCAGCATCAACTGGCGCTGGTAATGGACTCACAGGATACGGTCTTGGAAATCAAGGAGCAGTAGCATCAGCAAATTCTGCCGCACAATCAAGTACTAATGACTTTGGAAACGGCCTTAGAAACGGAGGAGCAGCAGCTTCAGCAGGATCGGCAGCATCAACTGGCGCTGGTAATGGACTCACAGGATACGGTCTTGGAAATCAAGGAGCAGGACAATTGAATGCTGGCAGTGGTTTCTTAGGTCAAGCGAACGGAGTATCAGCAGCTTCAGCAGGATCTGCAGCATCAACTAGCGCTGGTAATGGAGTTTCAGGATTCGGTCCCGGAAATCAAAGAGCAGTAGCATCAGCAAATTCTGCCGCACAATCAAGTGCTAATTACTTTAGAAACGGCCTGAGAAACGGAGGAGCAGCAGCTTCAGCAGGATCGGCAGCATCAACTAGCGCTGGTAATGGAGTGTTTGGAAATGGTCCTGTGGATCAAGGAGCAGGGGCTAGAGCATCATCTGAAGCACACTCAAATGCTTATAACTACAGACGCGGAGAATTCTTTGGGCCTTATGGCATTCAAAAAATCTATGTAGATACCGACTACCTACCAGCATATGAATCAATAAATTCCGCAGTATCTACCTCCTCCTCTGAAGCACAATCAAGTGCTAATGACTTTGGAAATGGCCTTAGAAACGGAGGAGCAGCAGCTTCAGCAGGATCGGCAGCATCAACTGGCGCTGGTAATGGACTCACAGGATACGGTCTTGGAAATCAAGGAGCAGTAGCATCAGCAAATTCTGCCGCACAATCAAGTGCTAATGACTTTGGAAACGGCCTTAGAAACGGAGGAGCAGCAGCTTCAGCAGGATCGGCAGCATCAACTGGCGCTAGTAATAGACTCACAGGATTCGGTCCCGGAAATCAAAGAGCAGTAGCATCAGCAAATTCTGCCGCACAATCAAGTGCTAATGACTTTGGAAACGGCCTTAGAAACGGAGGAGCAGCAGCTTCAGCAGGATCTGCAGCATCAACTCGCGCTGGTAATGGAGTTTCAGAATTCGGTCCCGGAAATCAAAGAGCAGTAGCATCAGCAAATTCTGCCGCCCAATCAAGTGCTTATGACTTTGGAAACGGCCTTAGAAACGGAGGAGCAGCAGCTTCAGCAGGATCTGCAGCATCAACTAGCGCTGGTAATGGAGTTTCAGGATTCGGTCCCGGAAATCAAAGAGCAGTAGCATCAGCAAATTCTGCCGCACAATCAAGTGCTTATGACTTTGGAAATGGCCTTAGAAACGGAGGAGCAGCAGCTTCAGCAGGATCGGCAGCATCAACTGGCGCTGGTAATGGACTCACAGGATACGGTCTTGGAAATCAAGGAGCAGTAGCATCAGCAAATTCTGCCGCACAATCAAGTGCTAATGACTTTGGAAACGGCCGTAGAAACGGAGGAGCAGCAGCTTCAGCAGGATCGGCAGCATCAACTGGCGCTGGTAATGGACTCACAGGATTCGGTCCCGGAAATCAAAGAGCAGTAGCATCAGCAAATTCTGCCGCACAATCAAGTGCTAATGACTTTGGAAACGGCCTTAGAAACGGAGGAGCAGCAGCTTCAGCAGGATCGGCAGCATCAACTGGCGCTGGTAATGGACTCACAGGATACGGTCTTGGAAATCAAGGAGCAGTAGCATCAGCTAATTCTGCCGCACAATCAAGTACTAATGACTTTGGAAACGGCCTTAGAAACGGAGGAGCAGCAGCTTCAGCAGGATCGGCAGCATCAACTGGCGCTGGTAATGGACTTACAGGATACGGTCTTGGAAATCAAGGAGCAGGACAATTGAATGCTGGCAGTGGTTTCTTAGGTCAAGCGAACGGAGGATCAGCAGCTTCAGCAGGATCTGCAGCATCAACTAGCGCTGGTAATGGAGTTTCAGGATTCGGTCCCGGAAATCAAAGAGCAGTAGCATCAGCAAATTCTGCCGCACAATCAAGTGCTAATGACTTTAGAAACGGCCTGAGAAACGGAGGAGCAGCAGCTTCAGCAGGATCGGCAGCATCAACTAGCGCTGGTAATGGAGTGTTTGGAAATGGTCCTGTGGATCAAGGAGCAGGGGCTAGAGCATCATCTGAAGCACACTCAAATGCTTATAACTACAGACGCGGAGAATTCTTTGGGCCTTATGGCATTCAAAAAATCTATGTAGATACCGACTACCTACCAGCATATGAATCAATAAATTCCGCAGTATCTACCTCCTCCTCTGAAGCACAATCAAGTGCTAATGACTTTGGAAATGGCCTTAGAAACGGAGGAGCAGCAGCTTCAGCAGGATCGGCAGCATCAACTGGCGCTGGTAATGGACTCACAGGATACGGTCTTGGAAATCAAGGAGCAGTAGCATCAGCAAATTCTGCCGCACAATCAAGTGCTAATGACTTTGGAAACGGCCTTAGAAACGGAGGAGCAGCAGCTTCAGCAGGATCGGCAGCATCAACTGGCGCTAGTAATGGACTCACAGGATTCGGTCCCGGAAATCAAAGAGCAGTAGCATCAGCAAATTCTGCCGCACAATCAAGTGCTAATGACTTTGGAAACGGCCTTAGAAACGGAGGAGCAGCAGCTTCAGCAGGATCGGCAGCATCAACTGGCGCTAGTAATGGACTCACAGGATTCGGTCCCGGAAATCAAAATGCAGTAGCATCAGCAAATTCTGCCGCACAATCAAGTGCTAATGACTTTGGAAACGGCGTTAGAAACGGAGGAGCAGCAGCTTCAGCAGGATCGGCAGCATCAACTGGCGCTGGTAATGGAGTTTCAGGATTCGGTCCCGGAAATCAAAGAGCAGTAGCATCAGCAAATTCTGCCGCACAATCAAGTGCTAATGACTTTGGAAACGGCCTTAGAAACGGAGGAGCAGCAGCTTCAGCAGGATCGGCAGCATCAACTGGCGCTGGTAATGGAGTTTCAGGATTCGGTCCCGGAAATCAAAGAGCAGTAGCATCAGCAAATTCTGCCGCACAATCAAGTGCTTATGACTTTGGAAATGGCCTTAGAAACGGAGGAGCAGCAGCTTCAGCAGGATCTGCAGCATCAACTAGCGCTGGTAATGGAGTTTCAGGATTCGGTCCCGGAAATCAAAGAGCAGTAGCATCAGCAAATTCTGCCGCACAATCAAGTGCTTATGACTTTGGAAATGGCCTTAGAAACGGAGGAGCAGCAGCTTCAGCAGGATCGGCAGCATCAACTGGCGCTGGTAATGGACTCACAGGATTCGGTCCCGGAAATCAAAGAGCAGTAGCATCAGCAAATTCTGCCGCACAATCAAGTGCTAATGACTTTGGAAACGGCCTTAGAAACGGAGGAGCAGCAGCTTCAGCAGGATCGGCAGCATCAACTGGCGCTGGTAATGGACTCACAGGATACGGTCTTGGAAATCAAGGAGCAGTAGCATCAGCTAATTCTGCCGCACAATCAAGTACTAATGACTTTGGAAACGGCCTTAGAAACGGAGGAGCAGCAGCTTCAGCAGGATCGGCAGCATCAACTGGCGCTGGTAATGGACTTACAGGATACGGTCTTGGAAATCAAGGAGCAGGACAATTGAATGCTGGCAGTGGTTTCTTAGGTCAAGCGAACGGAGGATCAGCAGCTTCAGCAGGATCTGCAGCATCAACTAGCGCTGGTAATGGAGTTTCAGGATTCGGTCCCGGAAATCAAAGAGCAGTAGCATCAGCAAATTCTGCCGCACAATCAAGTGCTAATGACTTTAGAAACGGCCTGAGAAACGGAGGAGCAGCAGCTTCAGCAGGATCGGCAGCATCAACTAGCGCTGGTAATGGAGTGTTTGGAAATGGTCCTGTGGATCAAGGAGCAGGGGCTAGAGCATCATCTGAAGCACACTCAAATGCTTATAACTACAGACGCGGAGAATTCTTTGGGCCTTATGGCATTCAAAAAATCTATGTAGATACCGACTACCTACCAGCATATGAATCAATAAATTCCGCAGTATCTACCTCCTCCTCTGAAGCACAATCAAGTGCTAATGACTTTGGAAATGGCCTTAGAAACGGAGGAGCAGCAGCTTCAGCAGGATCGGCAGCATCAACTGGCGCTGGTAATGGACTCACAGGATACGGTCTTGGAAATCAAGGAGCAGTAGCATCAGCAAATTCTGCCGCACAATCAAGTGCTAATGACTTTGGAAACGGCCTTAGAAACGGAGGAGCAGCAGCTTCAGCAGGATCGGCAGCATCAACTGGCGCTAGTAATGGACTCACAGGATTCGGTCCCGGAAATCAAAGAGCAGTAGCATCAGCAAATTCTGCCGCACAATCAAGTGCTAATGACTTTGGAAACGGCCTTAGAAACGGAGGAGCAGCAGCTTCAGCAGGATCGGCAGCATCAACTGGCGCTAGTAATGGACTCACAGGATTCGGTCCCGGAAATCAAAATGCAGTAGCATCAGCAAATTCTGCCGCACAATCAAGTGCTAATGACTTTGGAAACGGCCTTAGAAACGGAGGAGCAGCAGCTTCAGCAGGATCGGCAGCATCAACTGGCGCTGGTAATGGACTCACAGGATACGGTCTTGGAAATCAAGGAGCAGGACAATTAAATGCTGGCAGTGGTTTCTTAGGTCAAGCGAACGGAGGATCAGCAGCTTCAGCAGGATCTGCAGCATCAACTATCGCTGGTAATGGAGTTTCAGGATTCGGTCCCGGAAATCAAAGAGCAGTTGCGTCAGCAAATTCTGCCGCACAATCAAGTGCTAATGACTTTGGAAACGGCCTTAAAAACGGAGGAGCAGCAGCTTCAGCAGGATCGGCAGCATCAACTGTCACTGGTAATGGACTCACAGGATACGGTCTTGGAAATCAAGGAGCAGGACCATCAAATGCTGGCAGTGGTTTCTTAGGTCAAGCGAACGGAGGATCAGCAGCTTCAGCAGGATCTGCAGCATCAACTAGTGCTGGTAATGGAGTTTCAGGATTCGGTCCCGGAAATCAAAGAGCAGTAGCATCAGCAACATCTGTAGCACAATCAAATGATTACGACCACGGAGTTCTACCGGCATATGAATCATTAAGTTCTTCAAAAACTTCTTCAGCAACATCTGCTTCAAATGCCTACAATTACAGACATTTCTATGGACCTCAGCGAAAACAACACATTGTGTTTGAAACTAATTTCATGCCAGGATACTCAGCACTATCGGACACTGGTTACGAGCGTTCAGAATACGGTTCATCAAT
Source organism: Pararge aegeria (assembly GCF_905163445.1). NCBI lineage: Eukaryota > Metazoa > Arthropoda > Insecta > Lepidoptera > Nymphalidae > Pararge > Pararge aegeria. The sequence continues at coordinate 7,011,332 of NC_053198.1, forward strand.
ACCTGCAGCATCCGGAACCACCACTTACGCTGATAATGGAGTACCAGGATTCAATCGCGGAAATCAAGGAGCAGAAGCTTCATCGACATCCTTAGCAGTTATAAACGGAGATAGCACACGTCAAGAATACAGTGACGGAAACATTGGATCAGAAACTTCAACATCTGCAGTGTCGACAGCAGCTTCTTACGGACCAGTTAACAAAGGATCGGCCGACTCTGATCTCGAATACTATGGTTTAAATAATAATTTACAACAGAATGTGATATTATCAACAAGTGAAACAAGAACAGCAGCAGTTACTCCTGATGCAGTTACCTTAAATTATAATACACCTTCAACAAGTCTTAACGGTTATGGTCCTCAAGTTATAACACCTTATGGATATCAAAGACCTCAATCTTTTATTACTGTTACAAAGGAAGGTGATTCAGGATCAGCAGCTTCTTTGAGTAGTTCAGCACCTGTCTTTATTGCTTCAGATCAAGGAAGGAAGCGAGTTCGGCAGACTTGTCGACTTAGACGCAGTCAATACGCTGTAAGAATAGGCAGAAAAGGTCAACCGTGTATGACTTGTTAAAAATTTAACAATGTTGTATTTTTTTAGTAAATTTTTAATGGATACATCTTTATATTATTTCGCAAATAAACATTTGAGCTTTTAATATTTGTTTTATTTACAACTACGCCAAATGTCTTTTGACGTTATAGTAACAAACTCATGACACTCTTGTAAATGCAAATGAAGTTTACAGTGCTTTTGCCTTTTAGCCTAATAGTAGTGTGACTTAGACCACCTCAGTGCCTAAAGTTGATATTAGTACGCCACAAGGAAAATACTTAAATACTAAAGTTTAGGGCAAAAAAAACCTGGCACGCACCGAATTTCTCGAAGAGCAGCGTGCCATTCGTGCCAATATTTTTGGTTTTAATACCAAATATTATCAGCTGTTTTCTTAAAACCAAATAGCTGATGTTATGTTGTTGTTATGAGAAGGGTTACCATTCCAGCACCTTGGGCTCACAACTTACATCGGTTCTCCGAGCTATCTGCTCCGCTGACACTGTTTAGTCGACAAAACTGTAAGTTTTGCCTGTCTGCCTGATGTATCATGCCGAAACTACTGAATGAATTCCAAGGAAACTTGGTACGATTTGAGTTCATATTAGGAGCTAGGTCTGTTTGTATCTTGGCCGCACATCACGCAGAAAATACTGAATTAATTTAAAGGTAGCTTAGCGTGTGTTCGTGTTAAGGGCCAGGACATAGGATACTGTATATACTACATTTCAGAAAAACTTTGGGAGAGGTAATGAAAGTTTTAACGATTTTACACCATAACTCTGTCAGATTTGAGCCGACTTATGCAATTTTTTTTTTAGCTGAAAAGGTTCATATCATCAATTTAGCTATGCCAATATCGTCTAGATCTGTTTTGACGGACAGCAGAAATACTCTTCACTCATTCTCTTAAGAAATTTTCTTGGTTAACTATTTTTACGTGAACGAGCCCCTAAACGCAGCATTACGATGAAGTGGGATGCGAGATCTTCGAAGTTTCCTTTCATCGTCACTAACCCAATTAAGTTTATTTATACAAAACTTCCTTCTAGAACCCATTTTTAACAAGTGATGATTGTTTGAGAAAGGAGTAACATGGTCGAAACAAAACCTCGCACATGGATTCTTCACGCTCTGGATGAGACTTTTCGTACGGCAGAGCAATCGAGGACCGAGCACAACATTCGCGTAGTTTAGTTTAGACAGCACCAAAGCCTCAACTAGCTGTGAGCGCACTTCTACTGAAAGATCCTGACGGACCTTGTAGAGAGAGTACCTACTACTAAAAAAATTATTGTATGTTGAAAATAGATAGATAGAAAATGTCATAAAGTTGAATAGTTTGTTTCTATTTTTATAATTTTTACCAGTCTTAAAGCGACTGTAGCACCATCAGTCGATGTAGGAAACATTGCAGTTTCGATCTACTTTTTCAAAGGTCCATATTACAATGAGACAAGAGATGACAGATTTCTCTTTTATAATTTTAAAATTTATATTAGTGTTTTTGTCTACACTTGGAGCCTGGAGGAATTATTAATTTTATAAAATTAAAATGCATATAAAAAATTTCGAAACCGACAGGACCTGCGTCTGTCTGGCAATCGCGGCCTGAGTGCTTTAACTGAATAAGCTACGGCTCTTCTACTGCTCAAATTTGTATATGCCTTTTTTATATCAGTCTTATAGCGACTGTAGCGCCATCTGATAGGAAACATGCACGGCACGTTTTTGTCGATAGGGTGGTAGCTAGCCACCAGGTAACTGTAATAAGACGTTGTCGAGCGAGTTGCTTGAAAAGTATACTTATTTGCCGTTCACAAACGGTATGCTGTAGCATGAGTGTAACCTGAAATCATTAAGGATCATCATTATCATCATCGGCTGTGGAATGAAAAGAGGATTACAATCTTATTCCTCATCCGAAAGGTGGCCGTTCTTCTACAAACAAAATAATTCCAAAGCAGCGTTTACGTCAGCCAGTCGTACGTCATAAATATGCAAAACCAAAACAAAAAGTCTGTCAAGTTCTAGTTTAGATTTTTTTTTATTCCACAACAACTTTCCACAAAAATCATGACGGCAATCTCGCCTGGTTGTAAGTGATGATGCAGTCTAAGATGGTAGCGGGCTAACCTGTTTGGCGTGTAGCACCCCAATCTGTATCTACGCTGCGTCGTACCGGAACGCGAAATCGCTTGGCGTTACGTCTTTATCGGTAGTAACTAACCACAAACCCGACGGCCTATTGGCGCAGTGTGCAACGACCCTGCTTTTTGAGCCCATGGCCGTGGGTTCGATTCCCACTACTGGAAAATGTTTGTGTGATGAGCATGAATGTTTTTCAGTGTCTGGGTGTTCATATGTATATTCTAAGTATTATGTATGTTATTCATAAAAATATTTATCAGTCATCTTAGTACCCAAAACACAAGCAACTCTTACTTTGGGGTAAAGATGGCGATGTGTGTATTGTCGTTGAAAAAAAACGAAAGCAGCCTCCCTTAAGTCTAGACCGGGGAAAATTATATATTAATTAATAAATTTCCAAATAGACGATCGAACCAGGGACCTCAACTTACGCTACGGAGTTCGTCAAACGACATATTGTGCCCACAGAATTGACCTGACTGTACTGACCCTTGGCCCGTTAAAATAAGCGCACGTGAGTCCGCGACACATAATACAAGCTTCAGGTGGTCAAGAATATGCAAATGAATAGAAATTTATGTGAGAAAACGAGATGACCGTTGCCCCAGAGATTTTCAATTGACGCATTATGATACAGACTCTCGATTGAAAAGCATCAAATAGTTGTTTTTAAGTATACTAGAATTATTAAAAGTTGCTACTTTGTAGCTTTAACTTAAATGAATAAAAAGTTCACGCAATCAAATTGTGCTTTAAGTGTCAAAGTTTAAATACTGTGCTAGAGATGTGTTATTTTTTAGATTTTTAAAGTAAGTACAATTATTGCTATTTTTTTTTTACGGAAATTTTACTTAATTTTAGTTACGAAAATGGGACTTTTTATTGATGATTGTGAAAAGAAAACATCCCGCCCGCATCCGAAATCTCGGATTGTCGTTTTCAATTGTCAAATGTCATTGTTGTTAATGATGACATGACACTGACACTTGATGACAGTTGTCAATCAAGAATTGAGGATTAAACAGTGTCAATTCAAGTAGCTCAGGGTAAATCATCACATGGCTTCAAACATTAATATGTTAGGACACTAAATAAATAAATAAAATAATAAATAAATATACTACGATATGGGTACTAAGATAACTGGTGAAAATTTTTGTGAATAATAGACATAAAAACTTGGATTATACATATAAACGCCCAGACACTGAAAAACATCCATGCTCATCACTCAAACATTTTCTAGTCGTGGGAATCGAACCCATGGCCTTGGACTCAGAAAAAAAAAAACAACAATTTTTATTTTTTATATTTGTCTTATATTATGTAAGTTGTCATTTATTATTCACGCGAACCTCTAATTATTCTGAGCTATGTGCGTTTTTACTTTATAAAATAATATTAGGTTACTGCTTTAACGGTGAAGGAAAAACATCGTGAGGAAACCGGCACGCCTGATAATACCTACTAAATAATGTTATCAAACGCTATCAAATCCGTAATGAGTTGATAACAATTATGAAGGTGAAAACACTGTAGCAAGAATATAAAATTACAAATAAAAGTTTTTTTTTAACCAATGTGACATCAGTTATGTTGATATATTATAAAGAAGTCAGTTTGGTAATGCAAGACCAAAGAGAAGACCAACTTAATGACTCAAAAGCTGGCGCTTATTTAGCCCAACGGCTAAGTATAGCAGTTCAAAGGGGCAATAGCGCCAGCATTTTGGGTACCATGCCCATAAGTGAACAGTTAGATGGCTTATATTCAGTGTAAATATTAATTATTATTTCCCTAGAAAAATATATTTTTCGTTGGTTTATTAATAAAGCTTATATTATGTTTGGATATGCTTATTATAAACGAAAAGTTAATTTAAGTTTTCTTTAAGTACGAGTAAATTGCTGTTTTCTATTGGGAAAATTATCCTTTACATCTGCAAAGACTAACATCAAATCGTCATCGTCATCAACTTTAATGTGGATGGGTCGATAGCTTTGCATAGCTATGAAATAAATCAGGCATAAAAAAATATGTCCTCCTCGAATTTCATTGCAGTGCAAAAACCGGACTCATAGCACTAGTTCTTAGATATTTTGACTATTATGTTTACAGATATTCTCACATTTATAATATTACTTATTAAATACATCTTATTAACATACAGATAATAAAGTTACTTAATCATGTACAAACGATAAAACGTGTACGAAAGTCTATCAAACCTCTGTAAAAAATTGTATGTATAAATTATTAATAAATAACTAAATATACTACGACAATACACACACCGCAGTCAAGCCCCAAAGTAAGCTTAGCTCGTGTAATGGGTAGGTACTAAGATGGTGGAAAAATATTTTATAAATAATATTCATAAATACTTATAATATACAGATAAACATCCAGACACTGAAAAACATTATGTCATCACACACACATTTTCCAGTTGTGTTTCCATTGTATATCAATTAAATAATTTAAAAATTAAATGAAACACAATTAAAGCAAATAAATAAATTTGGAAAGATAATAAATATAATGTCAAAACAAATTAAAAATTAAATTATATTAAATTAAATCAACCAACTCAAAATTAACAGCACTAAAAATAAAAATACAAATAAAAATAAGAAGAAATTGTGAAGTGTGGATTGGTATCAACAAGACACTTTAAACGCTTTTGAAAATATTATGTAAAACTCTCAGGCATGCAGGTTTCCTCAAGATGTTTTCCTACACCGTTAAAACAAGACATATTTAATAATCTTTAAACGCACGTAACATCGAAAGATAGAGGTACTCCCAAAAGGGGGGCTTTAGTGGTGACTATGCTCCTAGGCTAATGCCGTTTTCACTAAACCTAGGAATCGATGCCTAGTAATTCAGGTAATTCCTAGAGAAAAAAAAACTTTCCAAGAACTCTTATTTGATATCTAATATCTATCTTAGGCGCCGTCTAAAGTTACGTCGCCGTGTAAAGTTAAGGGGACTACGAGCCCCTTGTCACTTGAAAAAATATAAACTCGTTTTCTTTCGATAACCCTCGGAATTATAATCCATACTAAAGATGAAAAATATGATAATACAAACACAAAATACTCTCGACAAGAACCATAGACAAGTTAGGTTATAAGAGTTACCTATTCAAAATCCATTGATGAAGGTAAATGTATGCCTAGGGATCTTGTATGATCAGTTACTTACTTAGGTATTGCCTTCGCCGTCGTTAGTGAAAACGGGCTTAAATATCTTGCATAAGGGTAGTGTACCTTTATGCCCGATAAATATATGCCATACCTTTGCTTAAAGGGGATAGGTACTTATCATAAAAGATAAGCGTGCTAACGTGAGTAGGAGCCTAAAAAAGACTCAAGTTACGAGCAACTGTTAAAAAAAAATAAAAAAAATAAAAATTAAACATTTGTAAGTTGCAAAAGTATGTTATTTAAATAGCTATAATTTCGATACAATTTTGTTAAATTATATTTGGTTACTGGCACATCGATGCTTAAATATATAATAAATCTAAAGCAAGAGGGAAGTATCATCCTCCTACCTAATCGTAAATTTTGTAGATACTCAACTGTTTTTCAGTTATAAATGTCTTATTAATTATAATTAAAAAATAATTTACTCGGTAATTTATTTTAATAATTATAAACTTTGGTCATGTATTATTTTTGTAACATCGTAAAATTGTTTTTCTTTTTTAAACTTAATTTACAAATGGTTGAACCAATTCATGCTTTACATTAGCAATTATAAAAACTATTATTAAAATAATGACAGATTTGTATGACATTCAGAAAGTGTACAGTTAGGTTCCTACTTTGAAATAAAATGTTTGATTTGATTTGATTTGATTAATGTTAAGTATATTATTGATTTCATCGGTGTGATTTGTATTGCGTTATGCCGTTCTTCTCTTACATTTATAGTCCCTAGATAATCATGGATCACGTTGCAATACCAGCAGTGGCGTATTTGTGAACTGCTTTTGGACTGAGCCATCCGCTCTTTCTTTTATTGTGATTTTTGAGAGACAGTCGGAGCTCTTCGTAGTCGGAGTCTTTTCGTTTGTTTTTGAATTCAAGAGTAGGTACAACTAATATAAAAACGGTTTTAGTTAAAAATGTTGCTCTATTAACCGAGACTATAAATTTGTGTAAATTTTAAGCAGATACTTATATCGGGCAGGTAAAAATCAGTGGTTCGGGGTGAAATAGGTGAAAAAATGAAGCATAGGAATATTTTGTGCCAGCAACGATTTTTTTTTTAAAAGATTATGATTTGACCGGCCTACGATATGTCGTAAGTAGCAACAGTTTTGAACATAGGAAAACAATATTTTCAAAATACATATCTGTAAAAAATGACGATTTTATTAGCTATGGATGCCCGTTTTTACTGTTCTACAATTTTGCTCCTCAACTACAAACTGGAATAAGTTATCAAATCGTGGTCTCGAGTGAAGCAGCAATAAAATATATAGGAATATTTTGTGCTAACAACGAATTATGTATAAAAAATTAGGACTGCTCGAAAAAAATCATGATGCAAAAAAACTAAAATGGCCGCGCAGTGATCGTCATGGGGTGGGCATTTTAAATGTTCATTCTCTAACACAGGCGCAATAGTCAACGATGACGCGACGGGGGTGGCCCCCTTCACTATCGCTTAACTACACTCACACCAGCGCGTGCCAAACACCATTATATCGTGAGCCCTACGCGTCCCTCTCCGCTGTCGGAACCCCATATCGAAGCCTTAAAGTTGTTCCACAGTGACGTCGCATTTTAAGCTGGCCGTGCTCAACTATGCAACACATACGCACAGAGGGCGCGTACCGTGTGAATACGTGGTAGGCATAAAATTCGGAAATATAGGTACATAGGCGCGCAGTACTCCTCCTCTGAGAACCGCAAATGCGATCGTAGGCGATGTGGAACGAATGCACAAATTCGCTGTACTATTTATTTTAGCTGTTTCCGCGCTTATCCACACAATCGATCCATTGTTTATTGACAATGCGCATGTTAGCTACTTAGGTGGGTACAATAGTTTCCCGAGAATAAATGTATGCCAATCTTTACCAAAACACAGGTAAAGCGTTTGTGTTAAGTTTTACCTATCAAAATCCATGCAGTGTGAGATAAAAAAAACAAAATCGTGCGAAGGAGTACCTAAAAAACATCAAAACATCTATAGGTATATCCTCGCAGACTGTTACGTTTATAATATTAGTAGGATTCATCATATCAACTCATTACCGGCCCACTTCAGAGCACGGGTGTCCTCCCACAATAAGAAGGGACTAAGGCCGTAGTCCACCACGCTGGCTCGGTGCGGATTGGTGGACTCCACATACCGTTGAGAACATTATGGGGAACTCTCACGCATCAGGTTTCCTCACGACGTTTTTCTTCACCGTTGAAGCAATTGATATTTTAATTGCTTTGAACGCACATAACATAGAAAAGTTAAAAATATTAGAAGCCTGCTCTATTCGAACTTGGGCCCCCGAAGGTGCAGTCCTACCCACCTATCGCCGTATATGTTAGTAAAATAGTCCACTAACCCGCACTGGGCCAGAGTCGTGGCCTTAACCCCTTCTCATTGTGGGAGGACACCCGTGCTCTGAAGTGGGCCGGTATCCGTACCCTGTAGTGTATAGTAATGTGTAGACATGATGATGATGATGAATGTTAATATTACGGTAATTTGTTCATTACTTATGAGCATGACACGATGTACACTAAAGTACAGCTTTTGTCAAGATAACTTGTCGAATAATTACGGTATAATTTACGGTCAAATACGCCGTATCACCCGCCATTCACCCGACTCTTAGTGCAACTTTTCTCAACAATGGATAATCAAATGCAAAAATAAATCTGTCAAATATGACTGTTAGTTTCGGAGATCACTTTAAAAAAATCACACGTCTTCGGCTATAATTCAAGTTGATATTTCGAGTAGGTATTTGGCACCGCATATTTAACTCTATAACTTTGATGAATACTATAAGTATTAAATGTATTGAGAAGTTCATTAAATGAATTTGGTGGCCGAATAGGGCAGTGGGCAGCGACCCGGCTTTCTGAGTTCTTGGCCGTGGGTTCGATTCCCAAAGCTGAAAAATGTTTGTGTTATGAACATGATTGTTCTTCAGTGTCTAGGTGTTTATCTGTATATTATAAGTGCATATTTGTGTGTATTATATTCATAAAAATATTCTACAGCTATCTTAGTACCCATAACACAAGCTATGCTTACTTTGGGGCTAGATGGCGATGTTTGTATTGTCGTAGTATATTTATTTATTTATTATAAGTATGTTTAAAAAAAAAAAAGAGTCTTTTGTGACAAATAATGAAATTGAATTTGCACTTTCCCGTAAACGAGTACGAGGGCTCCGCAAAGAGTTTTTACATTGAAACCGTCTATAGTTCGCTACGCCAAGTTCAACGGCAAGCTATACAACAGAGATCCGATTTAAGGTATGGTTTCAGAAAAGAATACGTACATAGTACGTACGGTAGAAAAAGATAAAAAAAAATATAGATAACAATACATATAGATTATAGATAACATACACAAATTCCAAGAAACGCTTTCAGAAATTCAAAGCAATTTAATTAATTCTTACAATCAATAACTGTATTATTGGTTTCCACCTGACTACGGGAGGGTGATGGGCTTAACAGTCTTTGTATGTATGTATAGATGTTCCACTCACACATTGTTACTCCTTTATTGAACCGATTTTTATATTTTGGATGCAATTGGCTTCCTCTTGGCGTCTTTGTTAGGTCGCGATGAATCTAATCTGACAGATATGGCAGACGTAATGTAATAAAGTATAAAAACATATTTGGCGGAAATGTTCCGTATTTGGTAAGTATTGTAAATTCTTAAACTATAAATCTTATACAAGAAAATGTACCCGCTCTTCTTTGCTGAGCCTCGAAATGCGGTTTTTATGAGTTATGATGTGAAAAAAAATCAGTCTTATTTTATAATAAGACTGATTTTTTTTTCACATGGGTGTTTCATTGGTGTTGTTGGCCAAATTTTATCATCTCAAATGACACGTTACAATAAATCCAATATGGCGAATATGACAGACATACTCGTATGTCAATTGTAAGTTGCAAAAGTATGTAATTTAAAAAGCTATTATTTGCAGGTATCAATAAAATTTCGTTAAATTATTTTCGGTTCAAGAGGGAAGCAACATCTTTTAATTACGCGCATACTTACAATTCATATCATCATAACACATTAGTTAAGCGGAAGCCTGAAAAATGTAATAAATAACATAAAAGTTCAAAAACTGAAACCCGACTACGGAGAAATTTAAATTTTCTAAAAGGCTTTATAAATTAAATTTCTCCGTAGTCGGGTTTCAGTTTTTGAATTTTTATTTAACATGAATTCCAATAAGAAATTCCATGATTCTAATAGGATTTTTTAACACTTAACTGAATCATTCATAATTCTTTATTCCTATTGTTAAATAAATAATTCAGTTCATGAAATTGTAAAAAGGTCCAGTTCTACTTATGTATGTGTAGTAGAATAAATAAGTACTAGTTCACAAGTTTAGTTAGGGTACTGAAGTGTTGTTCCAAAGAGTACAGAGGTAGGAAGTAGATAAGAGTGCAGGAAGGGCGGCAAAAACTCACGTTGGTTTCCCATCCTCTTAATTGGTTCTTTTTAATAAAAAAAGATTTATGTTAAAAAGATTTATCTAGGAAAGCAGAACAAAATCGCGCGCGTTTGAGAGTCGAGCTAAAAACCGCTTTATAAGCATCTATCTATGCTCTGATTCCGGATATTACTAAGGAGATTTTTGATCATGTGACAGCAAATTCACACGCTGTCATATGACCAAAAATAAAGCTTAATTATTATATAAGATCTCGATCAGTCATCACATCAACCTATTACCGACCCACTATAGAGCATGGGTCTCTTCCCACAATGAGAAGGCCATCGTCCACCACGCTGGCCCAGTGCTAGTGTGCTGGCACGCGGATTGGTGGACTCCACACACCTTTGAGAACATTATTTCGAACTCTCAGGCATGCAGGCCTCCTCACGATGTTTTCCTTCACCGTTGAAGCAAGTGATATTTGAATTACTTTAAGCGCACATAACTTAGAAAAGTTAGAGGTGCGTGCTGGAATACGAACTAGGCCCCTCGAAAATTAAGTCGAGGTCCTAGCCAATGCGCTATCACCGCTTCCAAGATTCTTTATGGCACAAATCGTAATGCATTTTCACTTCTCATCACGTAGAGTGTAAAGATTTACTACTTCTCGCACGAAAATCATTATATTTTCACATTTAATACGAGTTAAAATGAAAATTATTTATTAAAACTATGGTTATTTAATTTAAAAGTTTTATTTTATTTAAAATTTTACTTATTTATTTCTATTAGTTTTTTCGTCTATTATTTAACTTAGTTCCAATTTATTTGAATACTTAAAAAAAATAACAAAGAAGTAATAACTATTACGTGCGTATTTTTTGTCACGATATTCCTCCTTATTTTAGCCAACTCGTAATCGATTAAGGTTAAACATTTTAAATGAAAAGTGTATCTATAACTACAAAGGTGGTTAGAACTTCGGCCTCACTTTTAGGAATCCGTGTTCGATCTCCAGCCTTAAATTTTTTGAGGTTTAAAAATCACTTTGACGGTGAAAACATTATGACGTAACCAGCATTGTTAAGGTTATACACTCTAGTATTCCCAAAGCAGTGTGAATTCCACCAATCTGCACTTGGCCAACCTGGCGGACCTCGACGACCTAAATTCTGGGAAGATACTGATGCATAATCTATAACTATAAAATCGTTAACATACGATTTATGAATTTCAAGGAATGACAAGGCTGCTTGGAAGCAGGCCCCGCTCTCATCTTTATCACTATATAGTGAATTTAAAAGTTTGTAAACTGTTAAATTATGTCGAAAACGAGAAATCTGCTGAGTTTCTTGCCGGCTCTTCTCGGTGGAATCTGCCGTCCGGACCGGTGATAGAGTCGCTACAAACAGACTGACTTAACGTTTCAAAAGTGCTTATAAACTGAGCCTACTTAAAATAAATGAATTTTGATTTATGGACTTACTTTGTTATGTTTTCGTGTCCAATAAGAATTCTTTCATTTCATTTGAGCCCAAGCGGCTGAACGTAATAGTCTGAAATTTTGAGAGAATGAATTTTTGAGCACTCTTGTGATGACAGACTTTTAAAAACTCTATCCATTCGGGTGTTAAACAGTGAAAAAATGTAGTGCAATTTTTCAAGTTACATTCATACAATGTGTTGTAGTTATTTTGGTTTTTGGAAAACAAGAAACACGTATAAAATACTGCTCCCAAATATAAGGGTATGGAAGTTTGCATAAAGTCATATATTTTATTTTTTCAAGTCATATCTATGACAATTGGTATTATGGATTTCAAATATTGGATAGAACCAGGCGTTACTTTGTGGAAATCCATAATATATCATGAAAATATAGCTTAATTTGCTATACCTACTCCGCAAAAGCAAGAAATTATAAATTACACCATACAGATTCTCCTGCCTTTCGCGGAATATATTAAGCTTTATTTTTATGATTATGGATTTCGGTTAGAAATAAAGAAGTATGTAACTACTTGTACTTGTGATGTATTTTTTTAAATTTTTTTATCTGAATCTTAGGAGATAAAGTAGGTACCTATGTAAAAATGTATTTAATTTTTGAAGATACATCCATTTACCTATTATTTTAAATGGACACGTATAAAAGACGGGCTGTCCATTTCAGACTGATTACCGTCGAAAGGGATAGCAATACCTGACAATTTAGTTTAGGGCAGAGATTCCTGAACAACAGAGTCGGCACCACTGTCGCACTAGAGTTGAACTTAACCGGCTTAAGTTATATATTAACAAGTTTGTCTGGAAAGTCAAGTTTAGGTTATTATCAATATAAATTTGTAGCTTCTTTTGCAACTTAATATAACCCAATAACCCTCCAAAACCAAAACCGCAGTAACAATGGAAAACAAAACGTGAAATGTTACGTTACATAAACTAGTAGCGATTTTTGGTGCAGTTCTCAATATATCACGTCGCTTGCAGAACGTCACGCGTACCACACACTGATGTTTGCACGCACACACGCTGGCGGCATCATCGTCATGCCGTATCGCCGTACGGTCGGAGAAAAAAATATTTTGACGTGATAACTTCTTATGGGAGAGAATCGCTGCGTTACGTAGCGCGTTACGGCGCCAGTCTGTCTGACTTCCCTTTCTCTCACGTAAACACCATTGGTAGGCAGGCTCCTCCTCTCTCAAATATAAAAAACAGCCATATTTCAGATAGACGCTTTATAAAATTTAAGAAATAACCTAAGCTTTTCTCTAGTTAAGCCATCTTAATATTAAATAGTTCAACTTAGATTAGTTTAAGTTATCACTTTTGTCGGGCGTCCGGAGACACATACGTCTTCTGACTCCTTAGCAACTTGTTTCAGCGGATTCTAAGCAGTTTACCTTAGCAAACAACTGTGTAGGAGCATTTGCTTTTATTTAAATAATACTATAATTATGAATTTGATAGTCTTGATTTTTAGTCCTACGCGCGTCTTCCCGTGTTTTTATCGTGTGTTTTTAACGTACCTACAATCAGCCTAATTAACTCGTAAACTAAAAAGGGACACGATTACACTTTCGGGTGGCTTATTTCGAATTCCAACCTCTATTCGAAGTTATGGGCGTTTCAAGCGATTAAAATATCACTTGCTTCACCGGTGAAGAAACCTGCATGCCTCAGAATTCTCGATAATTTTCTCATAGGTGTGTAAACTACGGCCCTTCTCATTGCGGGTGGACACCCATGCCCTGTAAAGATGCCCGGTTGGTAATATGATGATAACTAAACTAAACAGTGATGATAATACAAACAATATAAAAGATTGATTCGATTGTAACCGTCACTTTGCGACGAAAAAGAACAAAAATATAGAAACAATTGGCCGCCGGAAGTTTTTCGGCGACAGTACCCCCCGGCGGGTATTTTCCGAAGTGTGAGCGCGTTATTAGTTCGCCAGCGAGCGACGGGATAGGTTTTCACAATTTTGAGTCGACTCGCACAATGCTACGTCATTTTCTATGATTAATAGTGGCGCGTCACGTTGTATGGATATAGTTCAATGCAGATTAAGTCCCAGTCCAATTTTATCTATGCTCATTTTACATTATATTCTTATAATTTGACGGATGGCTTACGTGAATAATTGATAAACTGGATGGGTTGTAGTCAGATTTTAGGTTTAAACTCCATCCGTTGGATTGAAAATTGGATTCCAATAGAAGTATAAGCTTCATTCTTAGTTATATTGCGTAGAAAACTGAAACACAGTTTATACTAGTTTTCGATAATTACACATGGATATTTGTGGTTACCCATTACCGGCACGGATCTCTTCCCACAGTGAGAAGGATTTAGGTAGTAGTGCACCAAACTGGCCCAGTGCGGATTGGTGGACTCCAGACGCTTTTGAGAACATTATGGAGAATACTCACTAATGTTCTCAAAAGCGAACTCCTCGGTTTCCTCTCGAGGTTCTCCTTCACCGTTGAAGTGATATAATAATTTCTTAAAAGGCAAAGAACTCACCAAAGTTTGAGGTGCGTGCTGGGATTCGCATTTGGCCCCGCGAAAGTGAAGCTTAAGTCCTAACCTCTAGGCTATCACCACTTACACCGCTTAATATACAATATTGTATATTAATGTAACTTGTAAATGAAAATCGAAATAATACTTCACAGGCTTTAGAGGTCACATTATTTATTGTCTCTGAGACTTATCTGTGAAACCGAAAACCTAATAGTTTTTGAGTAAACCACTTCCCTAGTTTTTATTGAACGAAATCAGATACAGCAGATCACATGTAAAATTAAAATCATGTGACTCCTGTTACGTTATTAGGTACGCGTCGCGTAGCGGTACTATGCGGGCGTCGGGCTTTTATCTCCAATAGGGGTGTCATAAACACTTGGAATATTTTGAATTCGTTTGTATGGGTAAATAATTATTTTTCTTTGTATTTAATATTTTTCAGGGTGATTCCTTATGAGATATACTTATGCATCCTTCAATATTATTTTGTGATTATGTTACAAGTTGTATATTTTGTACATTACGTCCATCATCAATCACGAGAAGCCCGAGACGGTTGTTATCACGAATTATCACGAAGAGAGGGGTTTATTTTCAAAACGCGCCTCGTTTGACGCGTGATCCCTTCTCTGCTTAATTTTCCAGACATATATACTCGTAATACACAATACACACCTTGCCAAAAATAGTTACTGATTCATAGATAACCCTATATAATAGGCGTTACTTGATTAAAGTCCATCCAACTAATGTATAATTAGCTTTTACCAGAAGCTTAACTCCTAATAATGTAGGTTCTGCCAATTTACTCCGAATGTCCTTTTCTAAAAGTTGTTTTACAATCACCTACTTTTTTCAAAACGAGAACCCTAAAAACGTGTATGCAACATTTCGTAGATAAGGCGTGAAAGCGTGATACGTACAAATTGATATCCACATTTATAATCTGAGTAAGTATAAGTATTATTTAGAGCTCATTTAAAACTGCCTAGAATTAAGCATAACCTAAAATTGACAGTGAGTAGTCTATAGTAGTAACAGTCCGAACTTGGAATTTTTATTTATCTACTAGCTGTTGCACGCGAATTCGTCTGCGTTTGATTTTGTTTTTTGATGTGGCATTCAATTTAGTTGTAGTTCTAAAAAAATTAAAGTATTCAGTATGGCTAAGCCTTAAATGAGGGGTTTGCTGCTGTCCATTGAGAAGCTCTGTCCTCTATCTCCAACCACATTCATCACATCTACACAAAGTTTGGGCAAAATTAAATAAATATTATAACCTCTATAGTACAAAAATATTTTTTTAAATCGGTTATAATTTGTCGGAGTTATGGTGTAAAATCGTCAAACATTTTCATCCCCTCTCCAAAATGAACCGAGCTTAATGTCGGGAAAAAAAGTATCCTATATTACTTCTAACACTTCCAAGAATATGTTTACAAAGTCTCATGAGGATCGGTTAAGCAGTTTGCGTTAAAGCGTAACAAACAAACTTACATTGACATTTATAATATTAGTAGGGATAGGGATAGGGATAGGGATCAGGATTTATGTTCAGGAACTTTTAGTAACGTAAGTTGTATAAGAGTTATCAGTGACAGAGCTCGTCCACGGACGTACTACCACCATGCCTGTCTCTGCCATTGTTGCAATACTGTGTACATTGTTCGGTCTGAAGGACGTGGTTGCCGGTTATAGGCACTTGGGGCTTAACACCTACGCCTCAGGTTGATGGACACAAGATGACACGATGCAGGACGTGTTCCTTGCATGCCCTGCAAAGTGTTGCTGTGTTTAAAGACGATGGTTTTGCACATAACATCAATTAGGCCATATGGCTTGATCTGTTATGTTAAAAAAAAGAAACGTAGCCTACATATCAGCCCTATCGCTACACTCTTTATTAAACCTTAATAAAAATAAATGTAAAACTAACAATTTGAGATAATCAAAAACCAGTCGTCTTCTTCTTCTTTCTCTGGGCTTGTCTCCATACTTGGTCGGCCGGAACTTTCCGTTGTACGTAGTGCCACTGGTACAGCTCCCCGCTGGGTCACTCCAGCCAGCCGAGCTCACTCCAGAAGCTCAGTAGGCCGCCCAGATCGCCAAGTCGCCGACAAACAAGTCTATATACTTTCATTGCCGAGATGCTGAAAGGTTTATTAATAAAAGAGTTTAAATTACGATTAGGTATGCACCTAATCTGAGGTGGTCCGGTTTTTATCAAAGCAACAAATAGCCAATAGGTACATACAAAAATTTCCGACAAGCGTATGACGCCGTGCTAAAAAGCTAGATAGGCCTAAAAACGTGGATTTCAGCCATCATTCCACAGCCCCCTTTTTGTCGGGGAATGGGTGGGACCTGCACTACCCCCCTCAGTGGCACTTGATGACCACGGTACTAGAATATTAATATTTGTACTTAATTGAATATCAAGTATCCTCAATTTCGTGACTTTGTCTAGCTTTTATTTAACTTGCTTTGTGTTGCTACACTAGAAGTGCGCGGCTTCGTCTGCGTTTACTTACATGTATATCTGTTGACTAAACTAGTAATGACCTTATAATTTAGGGTAATGATCCGATGAACCAATATGTTATTCAGGATAATAATAGCCACTCGGATACCTTACTTTTAGACAACATATTATATATATTAACCCCTCCTCTACAGTATCTCTTTAACTATGCATACGAATAGCATGATATGCAAAACAAGGAAACTGCATAAGATTGTCTTGATAATAAAATCATATTACCTTATAATTTATAAATTATTTTCGTCATGATAGGCGTTATTGTGGCTTATATGTATAGATAAATAGTTTAGTGTTTTTTGTTAGATCGAGACCACTAAACAGAGGTCAAAAGTGTTCAAAAGTCGTTTAAAAGAATATTATTTATCTACAGAGTCATAAACTTATATATTATATATTTATGTTTTCAATTTATATTATAAATTGTGTGCAATAAAGAATTTATCTATCTATCTATCTAAACAGTGGTCTTAATATTTACTTAAAATATTTTGTGGTAAATAATATTAACGTTTAACGAATCATTTAGGCAATAAGACAGCAGTTTAGCGTTTTTGTCACGTTGCACTAATACTATTATTTAAGGTTTCATATTATTGCTGCAATAAAATATAACATAATCATCATCATCAAGCAACCCATTACCAGCCCACTACTGGGCACGGGTCTGCTCCCACATTTCAAACAAACACATAAAATTAAAGTTAAATATATGTTAAATATTTTTTGTATGTTGCATATTAAATATTGACATATGTAATGTATGTTAAATAGTAAGACATATGTAAGTTTTTCAAAGTCAAAGTCAAAAATATCTTTATTCAAGTAGGCCCACAGGTGGCACTTTTGATGCGTACATAAGAACCACACGGTAGTGAGATGATGGCGATAACCACATTCGTAAACTTAAAACTAAAGCTACGAGGGTTCCAAACGCGTCCTGGTCTAAGATGAAGCCCACAACAAACTTAGCTGGGTGTTTTTTTTTTGTTATCACCATCTCACAATGTCATTTTAAATTATTAGAAGAGCAATAAATGGTTAGAGCAATAATTTACACCCAAGCTTTTTTTATCGTTTACGTAGTCCTTTATACTATAATAGGACTTTTCTATAAGCTTAGTTTAATACAAACTTTGAACTTTTTAAGAGACATCTCCAAGATGACAATGACTTTTTTTGACTCAGTTTAATTTTTAATTATTCTGTTATTTTAAAGTGTAGATGGGTTTGAGTTACTAAATAAAAACAAATAAATAAATAAAATAAAAAACAAACACATAAAAAGTAAGCCAAATAATACAGATATAGTCTGTTATTTCCACGCTAAGATTCCCTGTGTCGTGGAAATCACTACCTTCCAGGTTGAATACAATAGAGATAATTTAAGGTAATTTAATAGTAGAGAGTTGGGGTTAGAAGATATAGAAGGATTTAGGCCGTAGTCCACCACGCTGGCGAATTTGCTACTAATAATAAATAAGATTTCTCATAGTGAAAGGTTCATAAAAAACGGTTCAGTTGTTTCAGAGTTTATCGAAAACTCACATAAATCTCGCTCTGCTGCGTGATTTAAGGACAAAGTAACATACAGGCTTCCGCATTAATTTATGTTATTACAAGCATCTACTTTTCGTAGAGTTTCTGATTTATTGTAAGAAATATTTATTAACTTTTTACCCTGCCCTGCCACCGAGTACCTAGTGTATTTAATATAATAACTTACATTTGTATGTAGCTGTTTAACTATTTGTCCTAACTTACGTACTTACTAGACAAAGTTTATCTTATTTAGATTCCAGAAGCAATTTATTTTGCACACATCCCTATAAACTTTTGTATTTATTATATTAGTAGTATAGTAGGATTTCTTAGTGACATAATAATATTTATTTAAATCTTTGATCACTCATCATCAGCATTACTTTTCATCTTCTTTAGTCTTTATTGTACCTGCATCGTGGTTCATAGCCAACTAGCTAATCTATCTAATCGTAAATCAACGGACCAAATAAGGCCCATGTTAAAATTTCAATCCATTCGCGAAAGCCTGTATTCTCTAAAACTCCAAATACTCTCATAGGTGTTGATGAACTCAAACTCTGAAATTGACATAGCTTAGAAGCCAAATACAATGCCGAATAATTCCTAAGCGACCTAAAATATCTCTCTACTATATCCCGAAGCCGTCCGTCCAATATCCGAAGTCTAATTACGATCCTTTAAATTAATTCCCCAATCGCAATTTATAACCGAGCACATAACAATGTTATCTCAACAAATTGCAACCCCGGTTAGAGCGGGACAAAAGCGGCCATGTCGAAATTTAACAATTTTGCGCGCCAGTTTTTAGTACTGTTTATAGAGGGAGGGAGGGGGTATAGTGGCGAAAAGGGAGAAAGGATAAGGAGACCGAGTCCCCTACTCTTGGATATATTTGTGCGATGTCGACCCTCAAGATACGGATCGGTGGTTGTGTGCGGCTCCCCGGGGCCCCTCACGATGTTTAGAAAGCTTTTGTGAAATAATGCTTTTGCGTGGATGCCTAGCTACAATGGCTTCTTTGCATATTTTGTCGGGAATATCCAAATTTGTACTCTTTAACGCTACACGCTGTAAAATATCCTGAAGCTCCACATGTACTTTGATGGAGCTAAATAAGGCGGCATTTACATGCAGAGAGTTTGTCGTTGTGAACATATCTTATATTTCATTGCGGGACACGGGTCTTGAGCTCAGTCACTACTACTGGACTGGTCAACTAATGGACGTCCAATGCTTGCATAGTTCTTATGTGTTAGCTATAATGACAGGGACCAACAATTTATTTATTTATTTTCCAACTTACAACTAGTATTACAGAAATTTTCCTAATGCACTAACATAGATACTGATGCACCATCCACCATCCACTCTGATCAAAGCGCCAATTTACATTCCGGGCTGATGGATAGAATTCATAGGAGGACAAAAAACGCAACACCTTATGATTTATGGCAAATCTAGTGATCCGTCTTCGAACCTATGCTAACAACTAGACCATGTAAAAGTGAGTAAACTGAATACTCGCGTGTTTAGGTAATCAATCTATGTAAACACTAAACAATATTTATTATCTTGCTTCAAAACGGCTCAAATCTATTTGTGCAATATGGTAATCAATCGAGAAATTGAGAGCACGTATCGCCTTCCAATTGTTATATGAGGATCTTGTTGTTTCGCTCATGAAACGATTAACGCTTATACATATTCTCGCCACAAAACATGCGAGAAACTCTTTCCATGTAAATGACGCTTAATAGATAACTATGATGAAAGTGCACAAAGTTGTGGCAGACGAAGCGAACATTTTATAAGTTTAGAAGGCGTTGTTTCAAGTTGCGCCAAGAGTTTAATTTTCTGCTTACGTATCATAGTTACTATGATATTATATTCAAGGAAAATCTATAATAATTGAACTACTTAGTTACTAGGTACATAGATTTTCAAGGAAAATCTATATACCTAGTAACTATGATACGTAAGCAGAAAATTAAACTCTAGTACGTTTCCGTTTTTAGTACGTACCTACCTCAAACCACGATATGGGTAAAGGTTCTCTTAAGTAGAAAGTAAGGAGGTGGGCACTCAATGGTGTTTATTTTTACCTGTTATGATTTACTGAACCAACTTTTATTACAACTTTAAATCGACTATTGTGTGTTTTAAAAAGACTGAGTACGCCTTCTTATAAATAAACAATATCTCCGAGGTGTTACGTAGGTCTATATAAAAATATGTAGTACACACTGATTTCTCTGATTGTCGCAGATTATTGCAAATTAAACTTTATGTTCATTGTAAATAAATAGCGCTATATTAATGCGCTTTAGCGAGAATTCTGACGAAATTACGCAAATTACTTCAGTCGATTCGGAACGTTAAAGACATTCTTTGTCCTGTCAAATCGAATGTGTTTATCCCGGGATCCCGCGTTTAGTACGGTCCACCATTCGTCGGCGACAGCCCGATTTAATATTCTATTTCACTCCAATGATAAGATTAAAGTATGTAATTTCTTGTCGGGATGGGGGCGGCGTTTTGTTTACGAACTAGATGCGGGATTAGGGCTGCTATTGTATGGTACATATATTAAAATTTCAACGTTAATCAAACTAATAATAATAAATAATAATTGGTTTGGCCTTCGCCTTGCCTTATTTACAATAATTATAAATAACATACATCAAGTGTGTATATGTGTTTCCTATGTATAAAATTTGTGTGTGCAATAAAATATAAATTTAATTTAATTTCATTAATTTCTTTTATAATTACACATCAAATAAATCTTCCGCAATGTCCCCACTCTATAGGCACGTTTCGCTCTGACAGCGGGAAATTCTCAGTAGATGTTTCATTTTCTAATAATGATGCTAAGTAATAAGAACTTATTATAACTTAACAATTATTTTTCATTATAAAGTGAATTGCTAAGTAATAAAATCTTTTTAACGGTCGAGGAAAGAATCATGAAGAAACATGTATGTCTGAGAGTTTTCCATACCGTTCTCAAAGGCGTGGAGTCCACTGATCCGCACTGGACCAGCGTGGTGGACTACGGCCTAAACCCAATGCATCGTAAAAGGAGACCCGTGCCCTGAAATAGCCCGTTAATGGGTTATAATAATGATTAATAATAATAATAATAATAAATAAATATACTACAACAAAACACCCATCGCCATCTAGCCCCGAAGTAAACGTAACTTGTGTTAGGGTTACTAAGATGACTGATGAATATTTTTATGAATAATATACATAGATACTTATAATATACATATAAACACCCAGACACTGAAAAACATCCATGTACATCATACAAACATTTTTCAGTTGTGGGAATCGAACCCACGGCCTTGGACTCAGAAAGCAGGGTCGCTGCCCTCTGCGCCTAGTGGCCGTCGATGAAGATGATGATGTGTTAAACTATTCCAAAATAAACTATACGTTTAGATTCTCAAAATGGCAGCCCTCGCGTCACTCGTAATAAGAAGTGCGCCCCCGACTCGCCGCAAACCGCCCGGACCTATAATAAAACCCTCCCAGACCCTCCCAACTAAGATGACGCCCCAGTATATTGGACAATTTTCGTACGGAATTCGTGACTCGTTTAGCAATTCGATGCCGTCTATTCTGTTTTGCACGTTTTGCTATACTTATATATTAGCTTAGCTTTGTGTTTATTGCTTTCATTTTTAATTCGTCTCATATTTTCGACTCACTTCATTCATTTTAATTACTTGTATCTCATTACACATAAAATGGTAATTTCTTTGTATCTCTTTTATATTCATATAACTAGCGAACCTGGCAGACGCCGTCCAGCTGGTTATAACATCGGCACCCGCTGGGTCCAATTTTATTTTCGAACCACCATGAAACCCATTGAAATACAATGACAAAATTTTATCAAAATCGGTCCAGCTGAAAGAAGGAATTGTTTGTCAAACTCACGTACAGATGAATTACGTATATTTCGATCGTTTTTATTATTTTTCTCAACTTTTAAATTTTCCCTCGACTTCCACGAATATTTCTAGACCTAAATTAGGTAGCTAATTCGGTCAAGCCGTTCTTGAGTTTTAGTGAGACTAACGAACAGCAGTTCATTATTATAATCTAGATTCATAGGTATGCGACTGTTGCATTGATTACGAGTTATTTTTTTTTAATCTATTTATTTAAGGGACTTTTATAGGTTACATATGTCAGCCCCATCGTTACACACAATATGAATACGAGTCATTTTCGATTCGATCATATTGTTCGGCACTGCCCAAAATTTGCGAGACATTGATTGAAAATAAAAAAGTAGTTTTTTTTTTTAAATATACTACGTCAATACACTGGACTACGGCCAAAACCTGTTTCATCGTAGGAGGAGAGCCATGCTCTGGAATGAACCGGTACTGGGATGATAATAATGATTAATAATAATAATAAATCAATATACCTACTACGACAAAACACACAGCGCCATCTAGCCCCAAAGTAAGCGTAGCTTGTGTTATGGGTACTAAGATAGCTGATTTTTTTTTATGAATATAATACACATAAATACTTATAATATATATATAAACACCCAGACACTGAAAAACATTCATGTTCATCACATAAACATTCTCCAGTTGTAGGAATCGAGCCCACGGCCTTGGACTGCGCCAACCGGCTGTCTTGCCGGCCGGTTATTTTAAACCATATCTAGAATATTTTTTTAACGGCTATAGATATAATTAAGAATGAAAATACCATAAAGTTTGAGATCATCGATAGATAATTTAGAAGAGGATATAATTAAAAAAAAAACCGACGGACACGAGGATGACGTCTAAAAAGACATTATGATGGTTACGATTTATTTTAATTTTGTATCTATCTCCCTTTATTCTCTGCGCTTTCCATTTTAACCCGCGAATTCACGGACGAATCCCTGAACCCGTGCAATTATTATTTCGGCATGACAAACGAAAACTAACCCCACATAATCTTGCTAAGCAACGGACCCAAGCGTCCCCTCGTGATTTTCTTTTCCACCCCAAGGGGGTGAAGTCACCCTTAAGATCAATGGTGGGGAGATCAGACTTTGCGATAACGTAGGGACCGAATTAAGGGCACCCTTTGTCTCAGATGGGTCGAACTTTGGGGCTTGTTTTGACGTGTTTTATAATTAATTTGCTAGTTTCAGACCTTAGTTTAACGAGGGAGCAAAATTTGTTTTAATGAATTTCTCGAATGTGAATTTTTGATGTGTTGCGTAGGTATATGTACCCAGTTGATTATATACTGGAACCGCTTTATACATGGTTTTATATTTTGGCTACGTGTACCTTCCTATACGTATCTTCTAACATTTATCACATGTCAACCAATGGACTCCCACTGCTGGAGAAGATTTATTTATTTATTGATATTTTTACAAGATCTTTTGTAGAGTTACAAATACTGCGGTCTTGTGCCGCTTGAGTCCAGTTGCTCACTGCGACTCGCTTGACTAACATTTATATTATATTCATAATATACAGTCTTCATGAACGTATTAATTTCAAACTACTGAAAATAGTCCTGGCAGAGATTCCGAGCTCACACCCACCATACTTCTCTAATACAGACTGGTGGGATTTTTATATTAAGTTGTATGATATACTGTCATACATTGGATGCATATCTAAGATTTTTGTCGGTAGTATGTTTATACTAACATTGTGAAGGTTATGTATGTTTGTCATCATCATCACCATCATCTCATCAACGCAATACCGGCCCACTATAGAGTAAGGGGCTAAGGCCGTAGTCCACCACGCTGGCCCAGTACGGAGCTAACTAAATGATCCATCATATGTAAATACTATGTAATTACAACAAACATATTGGTCTATAGTAGAAATGTCTGTGGCGTTACAAAAAAACGCATCATATTTGGATATAAGTAAAAACATAAAAATATGTTTTTCAACTTTCCTACAATATCTTTCCTTACAATAATAAAATAATTACTATTAAATTTATTATTTATTATCTATCCACTATAAACAAACAAAACGTTTTTCTGCACCTGTTTCTCGCGTTTTCACAAGGAAAACTTGCGAATTGATTATATTTTTAACCAGATCAGGCGAAAATATGTCCTACTTAGTATATGGGTGAATATTCTGCGAAACATCTCTTACGTTCGAGCGGTAATCGTTAGGGTGCGTATTTCGCAAAGTAAAATATATAACTAATTCTCATTTATTTATTCACATTCATTTGTACTGTGAAACAGTTCCTAATATTACCGCGGGTAAATACGCTGAAATTAAACACCGGCCAATCTAAACAATTAGCACTCAGTTTGTTTTAACTACCTGTTTTCGTAGCTAGAGCCAATGTCATGTTAGCTTTAATATTCGGAAACGGATGGTGTAGTTCTTGACTACATTGTAGATCTGTGAGAACATTAAAATGTTATAGAAGTCGTATACGAAATTATAAATATCGACTATTAATAAAAAAGAAAATGAAAGAAATAAAAAGGTTGTGTTTTTTATATTAAAATCTCGCAGAAAATATTAACAAAAATTTAATTATAAAATAAATCAGTGGATCAGTAAATTATTATTTGCATTTAAATAATGTTTGCGTAAAGAGTTAAAAACTCAAAAGTGATAAAATTTCAAGATTTTTTTTCACACATCGTTACCTGCGTATTGTTTTTGGTCACAGTAGGTAATTGCCTTTCCGCAGTTTCTTTCGCTGAGAATGACCGAAATAATAATTGATACCGCTGCTGGCCCGCGTCGCACTTCCAATGAGTAGTAGAGAGTCTAATACACCGAATTCTAAAGAATATACTAGTTATAGAGTAGAAATAAACAGACAGTGCATTATCATTGTTTAAATGCTACAACAATTTTCTCGCCCTAAATCTACAGTGTCCAAAAAATTTAAGCGGTAAAAAACCTGCTGCTTATCGCTGTCATCTCATTACCGTGTAATTCTTATGTAATGTAAACATCAAAATAATTTTGAATTTTTGACTAAGCATTATTATTAATGTTTTCATACAAACTGTTGCCTCCGTTTAATACGGTTTTTTACAAATCCCGTAACCGTTTGTTTTCCTGGGATAAAAACAATATTATGTTACACTACGTTGACGTCCATCCTTTTATCTTGATAAAAGGCGTCAAAAATATCATAATAAAACTTTGAGCAATAGTAGTAGGTAAGCCAGCTGGATGTTTAAGTTTTGAAAAACCCAGAGATGGCGTGCGGATTTTAATCCCGTGGAGACAAACACGCTGTAATTATTCAGATATTACGAGTATGTTAGTGTACATTAACATGTCTAAATAATGAGCGGTAAGCGTGCTTTCCTTGTTTGATATATCACTATGTAAATAGTTACTCACCTCTGTGTAGTCACAAAGGTGATGGGTAAAATTGAGTCCGACCTATCGTTAGGAACTGCGAAAACGAAAAATTTAATACCTAATTTTTACTCTACTACTTCTCTGCGTCGTTACTTTGAACTACTGAATCATTACAAGAACAAATAAATTAAAATATAGATATAAACCTAGATACTTATAATTTGTAATCAATATTATTATAAAATTGTAACATTTAGCAAATACAGATTATTTGCACGCCATATTCCTATGCCAAAATTGTAACACATTTGGCAGATAAAGATTATATGATTTGATTATTGATTATATGATAAAGATTATATGATTATATGATTATATTATTTGAAGGACATTTAGGTGTATCAGTTTCGTCGGTTATTTTTTTTTCCGAGAGTTATAAATAAAGGAAACATCCTAGCACATTGCGCATACCTAGATTATAGAAATGGCAGACTCAAAAGGCAGTATAGAGCAAAACAGGCCCCTACCTATTCTCTACATAGGTATTTAATTACGACTATTCAGTGCCACGTCTTTGTCTCTATGCCTATCGCTGGGTGGTTATTGTCTTACGACGGTGTACCTATGCCACTCCCACTATCATGATAGGTTCAATTTCAATACATACAATAACCATTGTTTTCTTATAAATGGATAAAATGTATTCTAACGGTCCTGGAAGAGCTAGAAATAAATGTACATATGATATTATAACTTGTATAAACTGATCAACTCAACTATATACATACATGTCACACGAGACGCTATTTATAAACTGTGGTTTCCTTTTTAAAAATATTTTCTTTAAAAAATAAACTTTGTTATTTTTCACACCAAAAATGCTAAAATATTTTCTTTATGTTAAACATCTATTGACGCGCGATAAAGTCGGTCAGTATGCAAGTGATACTGAAATTGCTTGAATTCTAAAACGCACATAGCTCAGAAAATTGTGTGAGTTTTAAATTAGCAGTTTTGGTTTGATTTGATTGCTCATTGTTTTGATATAAGCAGTAAGAGATTCCCTAAATAATATAAAAAATTGACACAGTTGCACACATACAGACTTATATTTAGGGTCGCAGCAGAATGCAGAATAAAAAGAAGTTTGCAAATTTGTTAGTCTAAAAGTTATATTACTTTTAAATTAAAATTAAACTTAGATACTGTGCTCGGCCGACTTGTGGCACGAGCTCCCTAACCTAGGTCTTATAATGAATGCCTAGGTCTTATAAGAAAGCATGGTAGCAAAGGTATCGCATGACGATTCTAAGCTAAACGTCGAAATCCGCTGCGCCGACGTAACTTGAACATGATGTGATACGGTTTGTTAGTTAGCAGGCACACTATTGCTATCCCGCGGGTGTGCATACGTAACTACAGAGCTAATAATAAGTTTAATTGACACAATTCTTAAAGCTACATACAAATAATTATAAAAAACCAGAGAAACAAAACACATAATTAATTTAAACAAACAAATAAATAAATATACTACGACAACGAATGTACACACACGTATACACGTCGCCATCTAGCCCTAAAGTAAGCGTAACTTGTGATATGAGTAATAAGATAACTGACGAAATATTTTTTATGAATAATATACATAAATACTTAAAATATACAAATAAACACCCGGACACTGAGAAACATTCATGTTCGTAATGCAGACATTTACCAGTTGTGGGAAACGGACCCACAGTTTTGGACTCAGCTAGCATGTTCGCTGCCCACTACGCCAATCAGCCGTCAAACGAAAACGAAAGATGCGTCCTTGTGGTCACCTTCTCAGCTCCATTGCATCTGCCAAGGAATACAGCAACGATATTTTCAATAGGGTCTAAAAATCACACCGTATAGATAGGTACTTCGTACCTACTCGTAGAGCTAAAACACATAAGACCATAAAGGTTTTATATACGCAAAACTTTCTAATAATAAATCAACTGGTTCACATAATAAGGTATACTTTGACACAAGTAACCTTTATCACTGCTTGCTAGTCAGAGGAACTTTTCCAATTACGGACTCCGTCAAGTGACCGCCTCCCACCCCCCGAGGACCGCCGCACAAAGAAGTTTTAATTGCTAGCCTTCGTTTTAGCAATCTACCGAATGGACACTATTTAGAACATTATTCATTACAGTGTGCTTAAATTTTAATGTTAAATGTTACGTACATACACATACATATAATTTCAGTTTTAATGTTACTTGAAGAGTTTATCTTGAATACAATGGAAGAAAATTAGTTTGATGATTAAACATTATTCATTAATTAGTATTTTTTTATTAAACTCTTTATTTGTATACCACAACATTAACATATACAAAATATAATAAAAACAGAAACATAAAGAAAGAAGTAGAATACAAAAGGCGGCCTTATCGCTTAATAGCGATCTCTGCCAGGCAACCTTTGAATTAGGAAACAAAAGTAGAGGAGAAGAGACTGCTCGTGGTACAAGTTTTTAAAATACATACATAAACTAGTGTACACAAATAGATCAAAAGAACATAATAATAAAAGTAAAATAATATATATACTAACGAAACATTTATGTTATGTACATACACAATTATATATATAATTACAGTTTTAATGTTACTTATCGAGTTTATATTAGATACAATGGAAGAAAATGTAAGTTCTAACGTAAATTTATTTAACTACCCTACAATAAACTTTTGTCTTATCTCTAGTTCTGTTTTTTTGTTTAATCACTTATAGTATGTGTTTAGTTGTTAGATTTTACATACGTACCGCTGTAGGTTAAAGTTTATTTTAATTGAACAGTGATCAAATAAACCGTCAAGCGCTTACGAGCATAAAGCATCCTTAAAGATGTTTTTTAAATTTGAAAATAAATGAATAAATAAACGTTATGTACATACACAATTATACTTATAATTCAAGTTTTAATATTACTTGTCGAGTTTATTTTCAATTAATATTAAATTAAATTCAAGTGTATGTACATAACATTCAGATTGAGTTTCATTTCATCATCTTTTGACTAATTTTCTCACATTGTTGGGCCCAGGTCTATTTTCTCATAGAAAGGGTTAACACTAAACACTCGTTATTTACCCATACACAATTGCAAATATACAAATTTTTCCTTAGGCTACTAATAGTGGACTGTTTTAAAATTGCCTGAAATTGCTGTATACCTATTTATTTATAAACGTGAGGTTGACCTATAATGACCGGGACCGACGGATATAATCAGTGTCTACGAGATTACATGGTGGTAAATAATTGCCAAATTTGGACCTAGAAAGTAATATGTTAAATACGTTTCAATGAATTAAGTATAATACCTTATATCTTTGGTTGGTTTCCAATTTCCATTCCAAGATGGTGGAATGGAAATTTCAAGTGAAAGATTTTTAGGTTTTGTTTCCTAAAATAGTATATATTACATAAAAGTTACTGTAGCTTTTATATTATATATACCAACCTACTGTACATAAGCTGGGGGGATGTCTAATTTCATTCTGAGGAGGGTCGACGAAAACTCGAAAACTAATTTTAGTTAATAAAGCAAATATCCTGATAGTAAGGGAGGGCCTTTGTTTCCCTCGCAAATAACAACTGGCAATGAAAAGGTATTTGGAGTTTGAAATTCAATTATTAATGTCTGCGTGTATACTTATTTAATTAAGGGATTCGACTTAGGTGTAATTATGTACCTAGGTACCCATAGTGCCTAATCGATCCTATCAACTCTGCAATGAACGAGCTCAAATTTCTGGAGTCTTCGGCCTTTGCCAGTTACCGACAAAGAAATTTAACGTTCCAAAATTTTGTCGCGTAGAAAACGATTAAGGGGGCTTAACATAACTGTCATTCTCCCCAACAGGTTAACCCCTCTGTCATCTTAGACTACATCAACACTAACCAGATGAGATTGTATTTAAGGGCTAACTTTAGTGGAATAAAAAAAAATTCAAAGCTTTGGAGGCTTTCAAGCGTTTTCAATAACTTAATTGTAATTATAGACTGAATAAGTATTTTTTGATATATATATATATACAGGGTTAAATAAAAAATACCAAAAAGCTCTCGCCCTGTAGTTGTTTACATTAAAACTAACAATTTTTGTACCACGACTTTTTTAAATTCGATAGTTTGTTAAATATTAAATATTTTACACGTATTTACACTCTACTTGTTATACTACTCTGTAATGTATCATCGGCATATAATAATAAACTCAATACTAGAAATAAGACACCTTGCCCAACATTATTATATATTGATTAAAAGTGTAGGTACGTCTCTTTATATATTGTTAATTGTACCCGGATGAGAAAGCTAAAAAAAATATATAATCTGGCCTCTACACACATAAACGAGGTCTTCTGGTTTACTCCTAATCTTTACATTAATATATACAATATATACGAACGAGTCGCGTAGCGTAGCTACTATGCACGTGTCGGTCTCTGAACTGCAATAGAGTTGTCGTAAGTAACACTTAGAATGTTTTGATTACGTTTGTATGGAAAATTGAAGTATTTTTACAGGGTGATTCCTTATGAAATATACTTATGCAAACTTCAACAGTATTTTGTAATTCGGTTACACAATGTATATACAAGAATTGCTCGTTTCAAGGTATTACATGGATAGATAAATTTTAGGTATTCCGAAATTAGCACACATGAAACGAAATTACAGTCGGTACAGTCGTTAAGAAAATTACCATTAACATTCGTCCCATTCTTCTAAAGGGGGTGGGTAACGGGGTGCATTCATAGATGGCGGAGGGTCTTAATTTTACTGTATTAGCAAGTCTTGCTCCCTAGGCCATTAATCGCGAAGGGTCCAGCGGGTCGCTGACCCCGAATTAAGATGAGAAGATAGGGTGAAGGCGATCGTTACGTTGCGCATCTCAAAAGGGGTCCGTTTTTACTTGACTATGAAGTACGATTTAAATTTATAGAATATATTCCATACTAAATTTGAAGATTCTCCGCCGCTATACATCATAAGTTAACCATAAATTCTTAAAAAGAAATCAAACAAAATAACACTTTTCAGAGGATGGATTATGTCTAGAACATTGTATGTAGAGTAATAACAAATTTAGACATGTGGCTTTATTACCTTAATGAACCTTTTCCCTAATTGGTAAACTGATGTCATTTTAGACAATGACCAATTATATTGGCCTTAGGAATGATTTAAAGAAGCAGTATTTTTAGATAAATTAGGTCAAGTTATTATCCTATACAAAATTTATTACACTACATTTATCGGCATTTACTGCGTAAAAAAAGAATCTAAGCGGCTGTTTACCAACGTTGTTTGAGTCAACTTTGCGTAGCCTATTTACTTAACATTTTAGTAGGTACTGAAATCTAAAACAAAAGACGTGTTCTTTATTTTCTCAAAAGATTTTACTTTGAAGTGTGAAAAGAAAATTATTAGTAAAATAAATAGTTATTTAGTAAAATAAATAGCTGCGCCCTGGGGTGAATAGGTATGTCGTTTGGTTGCTTTGTTAAGACGTGAAGAAAGGACAATATTTGGTATGAAAATACGAATGTTCCTGTAAACTACTCTTGAGAATTTTTTGTTTTCCCCGTACCAAAAGTAGCCAATATTACGTACCGTCCTTACGTATTTTTTTCAATCGTACTGGTAGTATCAAAAACAACCTTCGATATTAAGTACATATAGTATTTCAACTTATTTAAACAAGCGACTGCGGTGTGGTCAATAAATATAATAATCGCTAAAGGAAAAATCGAAACCGCATTGTTCGTTTATTCGTACCTATGCTAAAGGTTAACCGAGAAAATTTCTAACACTTTTTATTTTACATTTTGACGGCCGATTGGCGCGGTGGGCAGCAACCCTGCTTTCTGAGTCCAAGACTGTGGGAGAATGTTTGTGTGATGAACATGAATTTTGTATATTATAAGTATTTATGTATATTATTCATAAAAATATTCATCAGTCACCTTAGTACACATAACACAAGCTACGCTTACTTTGGGCTAGATGGCGGCTTGTATTGTCGTAGTATATTAAACTTACTCTATGCCAAAAATCAATTAGATTGGTTGCTTAGTTTAGGGAAGTTAAACACACTTGCGAATCCATAGTTTTAGTATGGATGTAACTTAAGATATGATTACGTGTCGGATAATAAAAGTACATCATCATCATATAGACTGAGATGAGAAGGGTTTAGACCGTAGTCCACCACGCTGGGCCAGTGCGGATCGGTGGTCATCACACGCCTTTGAGAACATTATGGCGAATTCTCAGCTATGCAGGTTTCCTCACGCTGCAAGTGGTATTTTATTAACTTAAAACGTCCAGACCTTAGAAAAGTTTGAGGTGCGTGCCGGGATTCCAACTCGGCCCCCCGAAAGTGAAGCCGAAGTCCTAGCCACTGGGCTATCACCGCTTCATTATACCAGCTAAAAGCAATATAACGTCCCACTCATACCTACCTACAGTGAATAAACAACGCTCATGTGAAGGTAGATACGGATAATGCGGGCAAGATAAATAACACGGGCTATCGTCGAGCTATCCAACTTTATAAATTACTTTCTCAGACTCATGCTACGAACCGCTAAAGTGGGAGTTCTATCTAACTTGAGTATATAATAGTATCCCGTGAGATGTTATTCGCCGAGAGACAACATTTACTGTTTTCACAAGAGCTTTTTTTATCATTCGCGTGCAAAACATGGCGGTTCAAAGTTTGACCTTTTGTCTTTGTCTATATGTGTTTGTGATATCGCAGCGTTCAAATTCATATAATGATTTGAATGCGGTTTTTTGCATTTCTTACGAGTACTTACATATTACTTCTGTCGCATTCTGTTATTTTGTATGTAATGATGTATGTTTGTGCCTGTTTTAATAAAGATATATTTGACTTTGGCTTTGCGTGCTGACGGCATATCAGAATACAAATGTCACCAGCCCCCGCCTCTTTCCGGGGTTTTCGTACGAGGCGACTTACGGAATGTAATTGTGGTTATAGGCAAGCCCTACCATTGAGACAGGCATTCAGTCCAGCAGTGAGCTGTCAAGGCTTTTGATGATATATTATTTCCGAGCAGGCATTCCTTCGATGCAATCCTTTTTTTTTTATTTTGACCGTAATCATTACTTTTTTGGCAGATTTTTATGCAGCTATTCTCATATACATAGGTATCACTGAAGAGCCGCTTCTTCGATTTATTCGGTAGTAAAGAGTACCTACTATGAGAGCTGTGGCTTTTTTTTTCCGGTGTGACACTTGGGAATTATATATTTTATTTTTGACAAGTTAGTGCTTGACGGCCTGCTAGTTGTAAGTGCAGTCTGAAATGAAAGGCTGCTAATCTAAAAAGCGTTAGATGGCCTTTTTATTGAGGAAGGATATAGGCTATATTTTTTTTAAAACCCGTTTGAAACTCTCGCTGCATCACAGTTAGTATTGATATATTTGTTTAGAAATTGAAATATCCAAGCTTGCACGCTTTAAATAAATATATGAAGTATCAATTAATACTGCGAGACTTAGAAGACTGAATTTTAGTGTCTTTTAACGTGGTCCTTGATATTTAAAATTCAATTCTACTCCAAAAAAAATAAGCTACCGGAAGGCTTCGGCCGTAGCCCACCACCCAATCGAATGGCGGTGCTGCCTAAAATCCAATTTGACCGGGCTACAGAAAACCCCGACGACCCGGGAATCAAACCCAGGGGCAGGGGGGTTCAGCAGTCGAATATGCTGACCACTCGACCAACAAGGCGTTTGGCGTATAATAATTATAAAACTTTCGTATTAGAATTTCCTTTATGACACAGCCAGCTGTATCCAGGATGAGTTTGAAACATTTGTATTACAAAACCTCTCGTGCGGACAAAATTGCGAGAAACTACAACTAGAAAATAAAGCGTGTAACTTACTGTACATAACGCTTCTATGTGCTGTGCAGTGTGCACTATCGCACGTAGCAAGCACTAGTTTCTTACAGCGGCGGAGTTTTCCAACTCATTTGCATTCAAAAGCAGATAGCGTTGATGCGCTGATACCGGGCGAGCATACCTTTGTGGTTTCTATATAGTCTACAAAGTTCTAGAGCTCCAGTTCCGCTAGAGTGGCAGCAGTTGCCAACTTTTACTACAAGTTGGCGTAATGCTGCGGCAAAAAGCGCTCACGCTAGGTTTAACAATTACCTAAGCAGCGCAAAGTTTTGAGTTTGTTTATTCCGTTTTTGTGCGCGCATGTACCTACGTACATTGTTGTTTGAAACTGTTATGTAGGGAACGGTTACATAATGGAAGCAAGCATTAGTATAGATATATTCTAAATTAAGTCCACAACTTTAAGTAGTACCTACACGAATGTTCACTATTTCGTGTTACAAAGACTTAAAATGTAACTAGATTACGATAAAAAATACAAAAGCAACTCAAAACCATAATCGAAGCCTTTGAGATGTGGTGCTACCGTGGAATGCTCCGCATTAGCTGGACATTGAAATTATCCAACGCGACAGTACTCCGGGAAGTACTAAGAAGGAAAGAAACCGTGAGTTACTGCAAACATCACATCAAGAAGAGAAAAGTGAATAACACGTGCCGAGACACGAGCGAAACCAACTGCTCCAGCTTATAATGATGGGCAAAGTAGAGGGCAAATGACGCGTTGGAAGAAGGAAGAAGTTCTAGTTGCGCAACATACGTGAATGGACAAACATAGCAAATATGTTTCGCTTGGCGGAAGACCAAGAAGTTCGCTGAGCTGATGGCCTCCATTAGTGGAGAGGCATAAAAAGAAGAGAAGAAAACGATAGTGAAAAATGTAAACCCAAGTTGAAGAATTATTTTCATAAGACGTATGAGGGAGGAGCACTATCCAAAGGCTTCAAAAACACACAACTTGGTCAAGTCACGAAGGAAAACTTTGCTTTTTTAAGCCATATTGCGAACTGTTTAAAGATAGAAAGCACTTACAATAGCATTCTAAACAGTATACAACACAGTCCACACAATCGATCGTTTTATAATGATTGAATAAACCCTATAAAAATTCAATTATGATCATATGGCAAAAAAAAAAACAGAAAAAAAATGTGATTAATAAAAAAAAGAAGATAGTAAACTAGGATGTGCAAAAAATTTCAAAATGTTCATGATGTCAAAAATTCCAAATTTCAACATTAAAATCATGGTAAAACCATTTATTTGCAGCTCAGGAAACTATGGTACTCCAAATTCTGTATTTAAACAAGCTCTACACTGCCTACTCCTAAACGTGGCCTGCAAATAAATCGGTTGTCGGCGTTGCATTAGGCAGGGACGATTAAAACTGCCGGAACACACTATGTTTTCAATTACGGAAGGCTCGCGAGATATTCGCTTCCGGTAGGGTTGTCACTGTACAAATTAATGATGTACTATTTGATCATTTTAAATTAGCATTGTTATTTTAACAATACAAACCTATCTTACTTATGTACGCGTGCTTTTATAGTTTCATAAAAAACTTGCTGTTTCCCGCGACTTCGATCGCGAGTTATTTTTTCGTTTAGGTTTTACTTTAGGGTTTGGATATAAAAAAAATGCGTATTTGTGCTCTAAATCAAACTCTTTTTTTAAATTTTTGGTTTGTAGACTCAATAATTAAAATACAGCCTAAACTTTCCTACCCTTAACCTTAGGATTTTTAAAGGAACGTCTAACACCTATTTCGCCCCTTAAAACGGGTAATTTCTCAATACCGTTTCTTAGCTGATACCTAAGTTCTTGAAGACCTTAAAGTTCTTGAAAAAACCTTTTAAATTTCAAGTTTGCTTTATATTTCCTGAGATTTCATGCTAAGTCAGTGAGTGAGTAAGTCAGTAGTATTATTTTTTATATATTTAGATTAATAGTAAGGTCTATAATTTCATTGTTGTATTTACCTACACTGTAGGGAAATTAAAATATACTAAATGGTAACGGCACGGTTTTTAGCAAATAATGGCATAACCAAAAAATAAAAGTAAATCAAATCAACGTAATGTTAATGTTCGTCGTTACATAATATCGGCACCGATAATGACCCTTTGCCTGATAATTCCGCTGCTTTCAAAAGAGCGATACGAGATTTGACCATATACTATCAATACTATAGGTATTTTTTAGCTAGCGTTCCCAGTATCACAACATACGTCAGGGAAAATTAATTACAAGAATTAAGAAAGCGCTATATTTTCTAATACACAGCCTAATGAGGTCTATTAGCCTTACTTATATTATTTTTTTTATTTCTAAACTACTATTGCTTGGTAGTTGATTCCTAAGCATTTTAATTTACTGATCATGTTTAACTAGGTTGTGGAAACTTCATTGGTTTTATGGGATAAAAAAATGCGTTTATTTCCCTTAAAAAACGAATACATAAATAATTTAATTTGTATATGTACTTTTATGCAGCAATATGATACAGTATTAAATTATTTTTGCATTGATAATGGAAAATTACTTGTATAATACTTAATTATCATTATTTCTATTTACAGGATGGAGCATTCCTCCTAAGCTTTAGTATAAGAGAATACCACCACATTTACACATTTTTGCGTTCACCAACATGATTTATCAGAATGCGAGAATTATCACCACTAAAAAGGTTAGTATCCAACATCCTGTGTGCACCATCCACTGTCCGTTTAACCGATAGCTTCTAACGCGTAGGTTGCCTTTAAAGGATCACTTTGAGTGATAGACAGGACATAATGCTAGGGTACAAAGGCGGCCTGCCTTGTCAACATTATGTCCTGTTTTTTGTATTGTATTCTGTTTTGTAGCATTAAAGTTAATCCATCTATCTGCAAATGGTAACCAGTTTTAAAATTATATTTGTAAATATCTTTGTAGGGATTTTCATGATTTTGTCTGGTGAAAGGGTACCATTCTACAGAGAAATACGTGCTGCCAGGTGATACGTGCTGCATACATAAAAAAATAGTTTTTCAAACGACTTCTAAAAAGAGGCAAGGCTTTTGCCTGACGTATGTCAGAATTACAGATTCTGACACAATTAACCGTAATTTTTTTTTACGAATATTGTTATATCGACATCACTTCGGCCATAAACGTACAACTTACCATGACAGGCTTGTACACGTTGGGATGCAAAGCTTGCAATTCGTCGAAAATACTTTCATTTGATCTTCTTATTTAAGCTCATTAACGCCCAAATTGATTCTTCCGTCTTGCTCTCGCTTATTACTATAAATACTCGCGTTAATCCCAGATTAAAATATTTTAAACCATTTTCCCTAAGTGTCTACAAGAACAATACTTCCTTTTACAATCACATCGTTCGCATGTGCCGCCTTTATAAAGATTTAGTATCAAGTAATCATAATATTGACATTTTTAACAAAAGGATAAATATTTTTAAAAATCAAATTATTAAGCACTATTCCAGATAATCTTTAGGGAAATAATATATATATTATTATTTAAGTGTTTCTTTTTTGTTTCAACTTTAATTTTATCTTTACTTTCTGTTTACTTTAATTCCAAGTTGTGTACACATACTTTGGGTTGTAGCTTAGAACAAAACTTGTTATTACTTATATTTAGATCTACTTTTACTTATTACCTGTTTTGTGTACCTAATAACAATAAACAATAAACAATAAACAGTAAAAGAGTTACTATAATATTTCTTGCGACTGTACGGAACCTGTAGTTCGCTGTTCTCCGTTATATTCCCCTAGTCACCTTATACGACATCCGCGGGAAGACGAGCGGTGCTGAATGTATTCTGATCTGCCGTCACCACGGCACTCTGATGGACAAGTCAAATAAATCGCATAATGAACACATCAAAAATGTTAAAAACTTTTTGGCAGCCCTGTTTATAGGGCGGCACGTTTCTCGCGTGCCTTTGTCACCATTCCATCAGAGCTTCCCGCCGTCCAACACCATGGCGAGCTTTTGGCTGCCAATCTGACCAGCCACAGATTAAATAAAAGCAGACGGATATCCTAGAGAATAAACCTTTCAATCGCCTACATGAGTAATCTATATATAAGACTTCGGCCTCCGATTCGGAGAAACCGAAGTTGCCCGCGGCACACCGCCAATCCGCTCTTGGCCAGCGCGGTGGGCATCATGTAATTCACGAATTTAAATTGCGCGTCAATGTGAATCAATCCGAGACTAATTTAAAACTTGGATTTTTATAATAGTTACATCTCATAAATTATATGAGAGGCGGTAATAGCCCAGTGGGTAGGACTTTGACTTCACTTTCGGGGGAGCGAGTTCGAACTAACTTTTCTAAGTTATGTGCGTTTTAAGCAATTAAAATATCACTTGGTTCAACGGTGAAGGAAAACATCGTGAGGAATGCTACATACCTGAGCGTTCTTCATAATGTTCTCAAAAGTGTGTGAAGTCCACCAATCCGCACTGGGCCGGCGTGGTGGACTACGGCCTTAACCCCTTTTCACTGCCCAAAGTGAGAAGGGGTAGTCCACCACGGGTTAAGTTAGTGGGCTGGTAATGGGTTCAATAATGACAGTGTATATTTTAAAGATTAGAAGTAGGAATAAACTCACAGTGCAATATACTAGGTTACATAAAATTC
This sequence comes from Pararge aegeria, assembly GCF_905163445.1. NCBI lineage: Eukaryota > Metazoa > Arthropoda > Insecta > Lepidoptera > Nymphalidae > Pararge > Pararge aegeria. The sequence continues at coordinate 7,049,828 of NC_053198.1, forward strand.
ATAATTCGTTTAAAGGAAATTGCATACAATTCTACAATAAACTACTCATTGTCATGTTGGAGATGTCTCTTAAAAAGTTCAAAGTTTGTATTAAACGTAAGCCCATAGAGAAGTCCTATTATAGTTGATATAAGTAAAGGACTACGTTATCGATAAAAAAGCCTGGGTGTGAATTATTGCTCTAACCAGGTTGCTCTTCTAATCATTTTAAATGACAATGTGAGATGGTGATAACAAAAAAAAACAGTTTTGTTGTGGGCTTCTTCTTAGACCAGGTTGCGTTTGGAACCCTCGGTGCTTTAGTTTTATGTTTACGAATATGGTTATCGCCATCATCTCACTACCGTGTTATTGTCATGTAATGTGAATAAAGATATTTTTGACTTTGACTTTGACTTTGACTTTGAAGCTGATAATGATGATGATCCATTATATTACTAATGCTGAGCAATCTTTTCATCGTTCCTATTAATGCTGTTCCAAATAACATCTTTGTAGTTTTATCAAATATCTCCGAGTACATATTATCGCGGCCATGGAACAACTGTCTTTTATCTTATTAATATTAGGGTCCATATAGATGAATCTGCCCAAACTACAACTAAGGGTTGCAGGGGTGACTCTCCACAAAAGGCGAATTACGTAAATTAGTCAAACACACACAGTTCCACCAACACATGCGTCTTTACCACACCATTCACTTTGCTGGCGTAACATTGAAATAAATGTACTAGATAAAACAGTATTAAAACCGTAAAAAAAGCAGTAATAAAATAATATAAAAAGTGCTAGGTAGGTAGGCACCTAACCCGCAGACTTGTATTGGGGCGGTGTGCAAAATAAAAGTATTTTGGAACAAACTATTTTTAATTTAAAACAGTACCCAGGTCACTTCGGGAACTAAATGAATACTTAATTATCCTTGTATTTACGTAAACGCATAGAAAATGAGTCCAGATATAAACAGAGAAACGGCAATAAGGAATTCGATCGGTTACCTTTATTTTTGCAGACGGTTCAATATCTCAGTTTGTAGATAAATACATCAAGAAATGAACGTGGTTCAAAAGAGTCTTTTTATTAAAAATAGTAGGTACACGATTCACTTCTAGAGTTAAAGTAATTAACGTTATTCTTGTGTTTAAGCCCACGCACACAAAGCAAGTCCAAAGATAAGAGTAAAGGGTCGAGCAAGGATACGGCAATAATGAATCCGGGAGTCACAATTAAATAGGGGAAGTGCGTACGGACGATCTTGGAGGAGTAATCTAAGGGATGAAAAGAGAGGGTTGTGAGGGTGGGCCATATACACATTAAAATACCTATCTTAAAGGGTGTTGAAAATGTTGGAAACTGAACGGGTTTTCTGTGTTTTCTTGCGAGCGATTGTATGAAATCTTCTTGCTCTGAAATTACTAAACAAAAAGATAGTTTCAATAGTATAATACTCGTAGCTATTGAACACATACTTAAGATAAATTTATACATAATATTCTATACATAAAATCCATTTTATTAATTAACGAAGCCAACAAATTAAACTAATATTATAAAAGAGTTTAGGTTAAAGTTTTAGAGCTAGGATTTTTTTAAGAAATATGCCTTGTAAGAGAACTGGAGAACATAAATTTTCTTCGAATAGAACAACACTTAGAGCATATATATTGGCTACTAAAAACATTAATCTTAGATATATCTCCCTAACTTACTAATATTACTTCTTAACATATATTCTTGTAATCTTCCCATGTCATAATATTCAACCGTTTGCATATATAAATGCTCAGCTATCTCGCGCACCGCTTTGGATGTCTGCCAAATCACTGTATCTTGAAGTTTTCCCTTCTAATGTTCATTTGATTTAGCTAACAGCTGGGAACCTACGTTTTATGAGACATGAAGTTTTAATGTATCCATCATGCATGCATTTTGTAATGACATATAATAATTACTAAGATATATTTATTTCCACATCAAAAACGTTTATTCGTTCACGACTGAAATCAGTTTAACTGTGTGTATGTATGTGGATAAGTCCACATACATTCCTTGAGGTGTTGAGTGCTTCGCGCAAAGTATCTAACATCAATCAGATTTAAGAAAATTACGTGTCTTCTGCAATAATCACATTTTTTTCTCAACGTCTCACTGGTGTAGAATCATTTCCCTCGTTAATTTTTCAATTGTTTGCCTCAAAAACTATAGGTCCTGTACATAAAATATCTCCTGATTACAATAATAACATGATCAAACCAAAATATGTTTGGTTATAATTTTGGAAATAATAATGTTAATGTTGGAAGAGTTGAGTTTCTTGCCGGCTTCTTCTCGGTAGAATTTGCCTGTGGTAGAGTCACAACAAACAGACAGACGACGTTGACGTTTCAAAAGTGCTTATTAGGCTAAAATTTTGAATTCCCGGACACTAACAAGCGTGTACTCTTCCGTTCCACGTGTATGAAGGGCCTTACACTAAGCGGTGGAGCGCAACGTTATTAGGTGTAACAAATTCCCGCTTCATTGGCAGCGCATTGAACCAGTGAGCCGCTCTCTGAGATCAAACCACGTGACGATGTTCCGAGTGTCAGAGTTTCTGGTCGGAGCTTATTGGTTCCTTTATTTGAGAAAAAAGGTTACGAATTGGCATATTATTGACTAATTTGATAACTCGCTAAGTACATTTTTTTATGAAACGTAATATTAAAATAGTGAACATCGAGTAATGAAAGTAAACTAACTGTTAAAATTACTATAAATATCAGGTGGCAATTTTATAAACACAAGACTTTAACTCTTCACACATGTAGAAAGAAAGAAAGAAAATATTTATTAGATAAATATTAAATATTTACAATAAATCTTTGGAATCCTGACCCCTAAAGTAGGAAATCCCGTATCTTAGGGGCTTAGTATTCATGTTGAATTACAGTAATTTAAAATTTAACATTTCCTTATATACTTAAAAAAAATACTCTTCATAAGAACACATATCGAGTAGGTAGACATAAACATGTTTCTCACTCACACCAACTCTATTATGTGGTATGATTTATCACTTCATTGGCGTCGGCAGTGAAACCAAGTGTCTGGGATCAAAAAAACCTTTTTAGGCTTATAAGAGTCAAATTTTACATTATGTGCGTTATCAGTGAAAATATGTCGAGCGTGAAGTTAATATAAAATTCTAATTAAGCACAAATAGTAGCCATTGAACGAGAAATATATGATTTAATTTTTTTTTCTACTGATATCCTAAGTTTGGACAACAATTATAATATGAATTTGTACAAAAATGGGTGCATTATTTCTTCTCATGTCAAATGTAGAATTAAATAGTTAAACTCTATAGCAATCATGTGGTCCTGGTTTCAAAACCTGGGTTGGGCGGAATGTTTTATTTATTTATACTCTTTATTTGCACACAAATAAAAATACATAAGAAGAATAAAAAAAACACAGACAGAAGAAGTAAACAAAAGGCGGCCTTATCGCTTCGTAGCGATCTCTTCCAGGAAACCTTAGGATAAGGAAAACAAAAGGATAACATACTGCAGGTTGTGCATATTAAAAAAAATACATACTTATAAATACATACTAATACTTGAACTAGATTACACAAATAAAAGAATACATAATATAATAAATATTAAAAATGATAATAAACTAATATTTACTTTAACATATCATCAATACATTAATAACAGTAAACACTACTACAAATCGTCATCAATGTAAACTATAGTGGTTTTTGACAGCTTTCTTAAATTTATAAAGTGACTTAGACTGCCTTATGTCGATTGGGAATGTTGTAAGTTATTAGGTTTTTCTGTTAATGGATTCCCCGTACCCCGGCAAAAAAGCCTATCCATCGGTATTGGTTATTATAACTAACTTGTGATAATGGTCGTAATAACCCACCGATCAGATTTGGGGCAGTGCGGTGAGTCTATGCTTGAAACCCTTCTGTGTACCTTCTATCCTTCTATGATTAAAACTACTATAAAAATAGGTCGCTATTCTTATATATAAACCATATTAAGTAACTATACCACTGCGCATTTCAGATACTCGCTTCTCGAATAAATTTTTTTTTATTTTTATTAACGATAGGCCAGCGTTTGACGACAATCATGCCCGTTAGAAAGCAATGATGAGGTCTAGGTTGGAGCACGCTTGCCTAGAAAAAGCCTATTCACTCTAGCCTTCAAGGTACCCAAATTATACGTGGCAGGAAACAAAGCACACATATCTTAAGAGTGCGCAAATTATTATAGAATACGCCGCAATCAAAACTGTCAAAAACTTAAATATTGACGGCCGATTGGCGCAGTGGGCAGCGACCCTGCTTTCTGAGTCCAAAGCTTTGTGTAGCATTCCCACAGAAAAATGTTTGTGAGATGAACATGAATCTTTTTCAGTGTCTAGGTGTTTATCTGTATATAAGTATTTATGTATATTATTCCCATAATACAAGCTACGCTTACTTTCGAGCTACATGGTGATGTGTATATTGTAGTATCATATTTATTTATTTATATATAGGTATTCAAATCATAGACAGTCGTAGGAAAATAGCATTCGTAGTAAACTCTACTGATGGAGCATATTGACGTTTTTCGATCGGAATCAACACATAGACAAGGCTACAAGGGATTTGTTAGGCTATGGGTGTTAGGAATGCTCGCTTCATTGGTCGCGCATTGAGCCAGTGAACCGAACGCTTTGAGATCAAAAGATGCGAACGCATACTCCGAGTGTCATGTTTCGATGCCATATTGCTTTTATATAATTTTTTTTTATCTATGAAAATATGACGCGTGTGTTTCTTATTTATGGAATCTTTTTTTTTCCACAAGGTTTTATTAAAATAACTCTGCTCAGAATTTTTAAACAATAAAAAAAATCAGCTTATTTGTTTTGTTTTTTTTTAACAATTTAGAATTCATTTATTTCAAGACCTAATATAGGCAGTTATGAAACGTCAAGTACGGCTGTTTGTAGTGATATCACTTATTTATGTCCATTTCTAGTAAGTCGATGGTTATATCCACATTTTTTATTTCTTTTACTCGGATTAAACTATTATGAATATTTTGCGAAGCTAATGTATTTATTATATGAAATAACCACGTGATCAGTTTTTTTACAAGGTATTTGTCCGTAATAAACGCGAACGAAAAACCCGGGCAACAGCTAGTCACCTATAACACTGTCAGTTACAAGGATCTTTCTAGTATGAAAAACGTATCCTAAATAGGCAACGCAATTTGACCCCACGAAGCACTTAGAAGAATTAATTAAAAGTGGCAACATCGAGATGGGAATCGCTTGACGCCGTCCTTTTGCATCATTTCCTCTCCACTGAGATCCAATCAGTTTTATCCGACAAGACGTCATGTTCTGTTTACGTTTTCGAGCCCATAAGTTACCCTTTTAACTTGCGTTCAAGCTAAAGTTTTATGTTTAATAGAGATAAATACATTTCCAGAAGCTTGCTTTTTTGTTTTCAAGACCTCTCTCGACCTCGACTCGGATAATACTTCAAAACGTAAATAGGACGATACCATTGAGATAAATTCTTTCTATAAAATATTTACTGGAAGATATGTAACTCTATTTTCCTGTTTTTTTTTCATTTAAATAGTAGCGACGCTTTGTCAGAAAAGCTAGAACGCTGCATTGAAACCTGTTTGAGTGGCCAGTGAAGGCTATATGCGCAATTATTAGCAATCTATACCTATTATAAAACTGTAACTGGAAGATTTCTGTACATTTAATATATTTTGAAAATTTTGACCGGGGATGCTTTAGAATCGATACTGAGTCCAAAACAGATTTTTATTTAATTTTTGTATGTCTGCCTGCCTGTCTGTCTGTCTGGGCATCACGCGAAAACTACTGAACGGATTTAAATAAAATTTGGTACAGTGGTAGCTGATACTTCGGGTGAACATGTAGGATACCTTTTATCCCGATAAACAATAAGTTTCTTCCGGGAAACGGGATGAAAACTTTTATCAAGTTTACTACATTGCTCCGTTAAATTTAAACCGATTATAATAATTATTTTTCTATTTTTAATTGTATACTATAACAAATGTAGTGTCTAATTTTAATGAAGATGTGATAAATATTATCGGACATAAAGGACATAACTCTTTACAAATAACAGTTGTTAGCATCACATCTATTTTAGTTTCTCGATTGACTCATACGCGGACGAAGTCGCGAGGGTCCGCTAGTTTAATTATATAATACCTATGACCAACACAGAGCGAAGCTTATAATCAAGTGTGCTCCTTTTGGGGACTAAGGCTAAATACTAGGTACTGGTATAGTACCTATACTATCAAGACAAAAGCACTTATATTTTTAACCGAGCAATCTGCTGGTAAAACTATTGATAGATATAAGTATTTTTATATAAAAACTGTAACTGGTCGATTTGTGGTCGGTGAAATCTAGTTGACGATATTCTATTTACAAAAACTTTTTATTATACGATATCATCTCGTTATCTTTAACTAATTGCTCTTTGTCACGTTACGAGTGAATTAGGTACGTCAAATTTGCATTCTGACGTAATTCTTTTACTAAGAAAATTAGTGTATATAAGTGACTATTAAGGCAGTGGTCTTTCGTACTATTTAACTATGTATATTTATAAAAAAAATCTACGAAAGAAAAGTTAAATTAACGAGATTGATATATAAAACTTAAGGCAATGAACGTCTTAAAATTTAAATCTTAAGAAAAAATAAAATTCAAATAAAAAACTAAACAAGATGGCGGCAAGCTTGACGGATAACGTTAAGCCATGCATCATTACACTAGCGAAAACCGTCCGGATCAATACACGGCGCAAAACTTAAATTCGTCCCCCCTCAAGAAGAAGGCTGGCCAAATTCGTATGTTAATACACCCCCACCCCCTCTCCTAACTTGCACCCTACACCCTCCGCCCGAGGGAACGGACCGAACTATTATAAAGGGTAGCACGAAAGTTAGATTAATGATGTTAGAAGCTGACCAGAGTACACCCGCAGGGGTTGTGGAACTGCCGATTCTAATCAGCTCAATAATATGTTAAAAAAACAACCTATTTAATAAAACTCTGTGTATTGGAAAGAAGCATGAAAATTAAGCTTTAGTTGTTATACGCCGCGTAAAGCAGGAGAATCTGTATGGTGTAATTTATAATTTATTTAATTTTAATACTCAACACAAAACAGATCTACGACAATGTACCCCACACACGTTTATTCATTGTAAAGTCAACATCTTAATTTTCATGATAAAACTATGTTATAGCACACACTGATTAACACAGGTTTATAAATTTTTACACAGAAAATTGGCACTGATGAGGCGACTTCTTAAATAAGACCTAATGATAAGACATCTCAATACTAACTTTATTTAATTTTTATCCATATAATTCAAATGATTAATTATGCTTACAAAAAAAAAGTATTGCAAAAAGTTTTAATACTGTAATAAATGGTAGTAGCATAAAGGCTTTTTTATTTTGAACATTTAAAACCTTTGCGTTGAACTTGCATTTGCGGTCTTGATTTGCATCGAATATGCGACCTTCTTTGCGGCAGAAGTCGAAGTCTTGCATTATTTCGTAAAATAACCATTTCCATCAGTATATATAAACTCTCTCTCTCTTTTCTCTCTTCTGAGCACACCTACTAAATTATCATCATTATCAACTCATTATCGGTTGACTACAAGTCGCATGTCTCCTCTCACAATGAGGGAAATTTAGTCCGTAGTCTACCACGCTGCGGATTGTTGTCTACCCTTTACAGAAGGGTAAAGGGTGAACACGAGAAAATTCACACAACTTTGAGAATATTTTGTAGAACCCTCAAGTATGAAAGTTTCCTCACGATATTTTGTGGACTTAAAGTTAAGTAAGCTTACTGCTTGTTATATGGGTGGGATTTGTATTGAACCCTATGCACCTTATGCACAAAATCTTTATCTTAACGTAGACACGTTAAATACTTTGCTTCCTTTCTTTTTTCTTGTCGAAAGATTTGGAATGTTTTTTCGGCTTCCATATTCCCTGATATTTTATGGCACTGGGTTGGTACACACTCACACACCAAGTGCTCAAAAGGGCACTTGGTGTGTGACCTTAGTTAGGCAATTCCAAATTTTTTATTATTTATAGGTTTGGCCAAGTTTAGTTCCTAATATAGTAAATAAGATAATTGTTATTGTTGTAGCTATGGATTTTTATCTGCATTAACCGTTATTATTATTATTATTATTAATCATTTTAGACGTAGACTTTTGGTGTCACAGCTCATCCGGGGAAGAACTACTGCTTATTTCTGCCGCCTAGCAACGTTGTTTTATTCTAGTCTGAAGCGCATGATTTTCGGTGTACTAAAAGGCACACGAGACTTTACACCTCAGGTTTATTAACAACATGATGGTGGAACCTTGCATGCCCTGAGGAGTGTTGCTCTGTTTATAGGCAATGATTTTTCCTTAATATCAGGTGGATGGTCCGCCTGGTTAGTCCGTCAAGTACAATAAAAAATATGAAATCAAGCACGAGCTGAACCTAAGGCCGCATCAGTGACAACAATCCAGCTTTAGTCCCCAATGTATTCAATAGAAACCCTTGAGTCTATAACTATTAAATTAAAAAAAAAATCATATGTCCTGCCTCTGTACAGTTTCTATCGAGGCTCGGCGGTAAAGTGTGGACGATCTAACTTCGCCTTACACACACGCACACAGACCCACACATACACTCTCATATACCACGTCAGAATGACGCCGCGAGCTGTAATGTTGAGTTCACATGGGATTATACGTTAAGTCTTCGCACACACAAGGCCACTGTGTCGTGAATTCGTGGAGAGACCAACGAAAAAGTCGACACTGTGTTCACAGTTGGAAAATTAGATATTATTTGTGTTACGCTTTGATGATTATCCACCTTTGTAGTGTTGACTGAGCTGGTTTTAATATTTATTTCGAATTTAGTATTTATACCTGTCTACAGAAAAAATTATAATATTAATACTTTAATTGTAATTAAATAGGTATTGTTCAAATTTAAACACTTAGAAATACACAAAAGATGATTTTGTCAACATAAGAGTGTGTACCTACATATGGTATTTACATCAATTAATATAAATACGTATCGCTAATGTGTGCAGCACCCACACATACATAGCTTCTCAAGTGAGCCACCTTCACTACAAACAAAATGTGAATTCAAGCAGTCCATTGTAGGATATGTTAAATGTTTAGATCAAATGTCAAATTTTTAACCTTTTAGAGTCATTGTTTGGATTGTTCTTAAATAAGGGGACCTTAAATAGGTCGGATCTTACTACTAATCTTTATTTACACAACGTATTTACTTAACAGTTTATTTTATATAATGTATTCGGTACTCTGAAATGCTGATGTGTTATAAAATATTTTAGGTAACGTCTAATAATTTAAGCTATACATGACTACAACTTTGGATACGATACAGGCTATATTTTCTTACTAGTGTTATAATTTAAACAATCTTTTTATTACTTTTTATTTTAAAGTATTTTTTCATATGTTATGAAAATAATAAAAATACACTCGCTCAAAGACTTTATATGTCTTTTTTTATTTATTTTATTGCCCCTGTGGTTTTAAACATATTAAAAAATAATAAAAAGGATTGTTTACATCAAAAGATAACTGAGAAAAAATGGAGTGTAAGAAACAGCATTCTATAAAGTGAATGTCAGTAACAAAAATCTAATGCTTTATTAAGATTCAACAAACCAGTATCCAGGATCAACGGTCAAGTCATAGGGTACCCCAGTCACAAGGTCGACGCATGCGTAATTGTGAGAACGACACTCGCATTATAATTTGAATTGATCTTTGACCATCTCTCACGATGACCGGTTAGGTGCTCAAAGGATTCTGTATCTCCCCAAAATTAATTCACCTCTTTTGTAGTATTTGTTAATTTATGAAATTTTAACGGCGCACTATTTATAAATTTAAATATTTCTGAGGTTTTATAGTAATTTCTTCTCACGGTACCGTTTATTAACATATAGTTAACTAAGATTTTCGTGGTGAATCAACATTTCTTAACGTCACGAACGACCACGATCCATGCAACTGTGTCGAAATATCGATAAATTCAAAATATTATCGTGGTATGTACCCGTTGATCTATGCTTAAGCATTTTCTTCTAATATTTACCAAAAATCACTATTAATCGAACTTAACTTTAAAAACCAAAAAGTTATGGCCATCTTAAATATTGGCTGCGGTTTGCATTGCATTTCCCTCGCATACCCCATATGAGGGCTGACTGGCGCAGTGGGCAGCGACCTTGCTTTCTGAGTCGTAGGCCGTGGGTTTGATTCCCACAACTGGAAAATGTTTATGTGATGAACATGATTGTTTCCCAGTGTCTAGGTGTTTATCTGCATATTATAAGTATCTATATATATTATATTCATAAAAATATTCAACAACTATCTTAGTACCCATAACACAAGCTACGCTTACTTTGGGGCTAGATGTCGATGTGTGTATTGTCGTTATTTGTTGAATATACTACATATACTAATATGTAGTATATTTAACAAATTTCAATGCGCGATGGGTTTTCACTGACCATCTAGTGGGCCACCTGCTTGGTTCGTCAATTTCAATTTAAAAAAAAATGGAATATCATAGTGTCGAGAAGTCTGAAATTTTTGCATGTACCGTCGAGTCCACGTCCGCCCACATTTCGCGAATTTCTAAACTATACGCACACTGATATATTTACACCAAATCCTAAACTTGTCCTCTTCTATATCGTCAGACCCTCCCTCGCGTGTGCCCACAGCAATGTCTACATGTATTTTAATAACGGCATTAATTGGACAATGAGAGACTATAGTTTTAATATTAAGAACTCGTATGAGATCCTTGATTGCAATTATATACTTGGTTTTTGGTTATTATTTCCGACTACAGATTACGAAGTACAGTGTTTAATACCGGTTTTTTGTTTAAAAAGTATTGGTATACGTTTGAAGTTAAGTATAGACACGTAAGTAAACCAAATTAGATTTTTTCAGTAATTGATAGAATTTTATTAAGGTCGGTAGTGAAATAAAAGATACAGGTTGTTATTTTCTTTTCGTCTTATAAATTGGTTTGCCGGGTGACACTTCAAGAAACTGCGTTACGCTCCGCTCACGTTATGCGCTCACAATGAGAGCGAGTGAGAGGCGCGCGTCCCTTCCACTCGGGCATGGTTAGCCCGCCTAAGAGCGAGAGAGACAGACATAAAAAGTGAAAGGCACGCGTCCCTTTGTAGTAAACGCTGTTTCATTGTACGCAAATGTATTGCAAGTTATTGTATGTATATTTGTATATAAATACGTATGTATGTGTAAAGGTAAAAATAAAATTTTGTTAATATGAAATTCAGTGCGAGATTCTTTGTATAAATTAATGTTTTAAATATAATTCTTTGTATAAATAAATGTTTTAAATTGTTACTATTATTTCATCCTTCTTCCTACTATACGAATGAATATTCACATTAAAATTATTTTACCACTCAAAGTCGTTGTCACGTAAAACTTTCGCCCGTATACCGACTTTACAGGCAACCAATTTTATCATCTGCTAACTGTCTCCCGCGACTTATAATTTAGGGAGATCTGTGCATGTTCACAGCAACTAACTATATAAAAGATGGCTGATATTAGCAATTTTTTTGAGTTACACTTTATACCTATAATACCTATCGCAGCTCCAATCGTCCCTTCTTCATAATCACATTTACGTCTTGGCGGTTATGAAGGTTATTTGATTGTACAAAAATGATACCTTTTACCAACAAATTTATCTTCTATTATTAAAACGAGAAGGTTCAAAATGGTTAGCAATTTTATTTCGGTAGTTTTATTTTAGCCAAAAGATAATCGAATCGGGGGGAGCTAAATCGGTTTATTGCAGATTTTGTCAGTTAACGATTATTAAATATCGGGGTTTTAGACGACATTTATTTGAAAACGGTTCTTTTTACCAGCGATGAAATCGAGACAGTAGGTATATTATCCACGTAAGGTATGAAGATGTGTGTATGTGTGTGATTTATACGAGGAAGAGTAGATGAACAATTGAAGTATTGCCTGGATGGAAGCTTTGGCCGTGACTGGTTACCCAACTGAATTTACCACAAACACGTGTCGCCAAGCGATTTTGCGTTCTGGTACGATGTCGCGTGAGGTTTAGGAATTAAGGGTAAACTCTTAGACAACATGACGTGACGATAAACTAAGAAATATCCTCATTCATGCATATTATATACTCGTACCTAATAAGAATAATCTATTGTAATCGATGTAAGAAGTATTTAACTAAGCTTAATATAAAAAAAACCATAGGTTCATATTCATTTTTAAATGTCGTCTGTTACCATTTCTATCGAAAGCTTTCGAATTAGTTTTTTATTTTGTTACAGATAGCTCTCGCAGCTATATTAAGAGTTACGAAGTCTTAGCTATCTATCTATTACCTTATCTTAAAATTAAGTTGTAATTATGGAAAATGTATGAATTAAGAAGTAACTTAAATATCATCATCATCTTCATCAACAATCAATAGCCTATAAAAGTCCGCTGCCGGCCTCGGGAGAGAGTGCCCGTAATCACCACGCTGGGCAGATGTACGTTGGTGATCGCAGTAGCATAAAGGACGCTACTGCCCGTACAACGGTATATTCCCTTAGTCGCCTCGTACGACACACTCGGGAAGTGTTACAATACAATAAAGTTAATAGCCCCGTGAAATGGTACTATCACGCTGAACAGCAAACGCCTAAAATTATTTTTGGCCCTATGACGTTATGGTTAAAAGGTTCATAAATATCCATAATAACAGCGACTGGTGTAAAATTATTATAGTTTAGCGACGGTTCTGTAATAACAAAGCGAAGTTTTTTTAGCACTAATAAAGTCAATAATAGAAATTACTCTAAAAAAACCCAACTCTAATGTCTTAAAAAAAGTGTATATAACATGGTATTCGATTGTTGTCATGAATTTCGATATTATTAAAATGAAACTAAGTACCGTACCTACTTTCTTAATAGGTATATCAGAAACTATACTGTAGTTAAACCTGGTAGGTGCAGTTACGTCTAGACTGTTAAAATTGCAGAAATTATAGACATCATTAATAAGTAACTAAACTAATTGTATAAAACAGAAAATAGCTACTTTAGCTCGAAATCAAATTAGTTTTTGTCGTAAAAGCGCAAGTTTTAATGGCAACTTCGAATATGAAACTATTTATGGTTCCCTGGACGTTTCTAATGACTCTAGTTTTAGAAAATGTACGGCAATACATTTTAGATTAGATTTAACTGACTAACTTACTGTTTCACGCGACTTAGCCGCGTGGATTTAGTTTTTCAAAAAATCAAATATATTGATTTGTAGCATATAACCTATGCTATGTTCAGGATGCTATTTTTGCGTCAAACTTCATGAGTGGTTAAATAACTAAGCATTTGTATCAATTAAAAAACACTCTCTTGTCTATTTTATAAACAATTTCTTAATAACTTTTTAATGAAAAGTATGTTTTTTTTTTATTATTTGAAAAACAAAAAAAAAATACCTACAAAATAGCCGTACAAAAAGTCTGTTTTTTTTTATTTCATTGGTGAAATAATATAAAAATATATCAATAAAAGTACTCATTTGTCCATTGACACAGGTACCAATGGACTTAAGATTACCTAATATATCTTTTGTAGGGAGTTCCTAATTTCACGATATTGTGCAAACAGCGGCTTCCCTGTTTTACTTGTTCTAATTTTGTAAAGGATTTGTTACTTTTCTATTTAATTTTGAAATACTAAATCCCTTGACGGAACGTCTTTTTCGGTAGGGTGGTAACTAGCCACGACCGAAGCCACCAGACAAGATACACACAATATGCACTCCTTAAAATTGGATAAAACTTAAACTTCAGATCACTGCTGCTTCGTACTTCCAGTTCCTGTGAAAACGTTACGAGCATTCATAATGAGAACACGTACATATAAGAGAAGTGGCAGTTACCCGAGAAAATATTGCTGGGTAAGTGTCTAGTACCATTTAAAAATTACATTTACTACGTTTAGCCAGTCAAAATCAAAGTTAAAAATATCTTTATTCGAGAATAAGGATATTTTTAATTACATGAGAGTTACACGGTAGTGAGATGATGGCGATAACAATATTCGTAAACTTAAAACTAAAGCTACGAGGGTTCCAAACGCGTCCTGGTCTAAGAAGAAGCCCACAACAAACTTAGCCGGTCCCAGTTATGGTCCCACGACGCTAGGCAGAGAGTAAGGGTTTTAGGGCATAGATCCAATCCAATACGAGTTGTTGGACTTGCACAATCGCGTATCGAGTTAATTATCTGTTGGATTGGTACTGAGATATTGTTTTAGTGATTAACCCAATGTAAATATTTGGGCCGACCCGGGAATCCAGACCAGGACTAGACATTTGATAATGCTAGCCAATAGACAAACGAGGCACTTTTATATTGAACCTAAAATAATTAAAGGCCAGGGATCCGGATACTTTTTAACCATTGATCCGTATCCAATTTCTAATATGAATTAAGTGCTTCCAATATTTCATCTTATCCTCCTAAAGTGAGGTCATGAGTAGTCATGATTAAAAGCAAAGTAGATATCAAAAAGTTTTTACAATTAAATGAAAAAATACCGGCCTGGGTCTTACTATCCTAATAACTTATCGGAAAGGATTTTTTTTTTGTATGATATAGACAGATGGATAAATTCGTTGTTGCACACAACTAAAAGACTAAACCATAAATGGGAACAACAAAAAAAAATCGCAAAGGGCCATAAAATAAATATCGCTTTAAGCCTTCGTAAGCTTTCCTAGCTCGTTTATTCTCAACCAAAAGCCGCTACGAAAAGTCTACGAATCTTGAAAGTAGCAATCTTTTATTGGTTATTAACTTGACATCATCTATGTTCACGCCGTTCCACACACAAAGAGTGCAAAGATATTCATCATCATCGTCATCATTACAACCCATTATCGGCCTACTACAGGACTTAGGCCTTCAGGTAGGCTACACACGCCTTAGAGAGCCTTATGTAGAACAGGCATGCAGGTTTCCTCACGATGTTTTCCTTCACCGTTAAAGCAAGTGATATTTTAATTGTTTAAAACGCACGTAAGTTTTAAAAGATGGTGGAAAGAAGGCATGCTGGGATTCAAACTAGGCCCTCCGAAATTGAAGTCAAAGTCCTAACCACTAGGCTATCGCCGCTTCGCAAAGGCATTATTAATTTTCACACGTCCAGTTTCTATCTATGTCATTAAAAATAAATCAATTAAGTGAAATGGAGAATAATTTTTTTTTATGTTAGCATCCATACAACTGTAGTCTGCCTTAAATTTCTTGCTAAGTTATTATTTGCAGAAAAAGATTTTTTTGAATATAAACAACAATCAATGTTTTTTCAGGTCGCAGAATCGTCATTGTCAATGTTGAGGACTCTGGTCACTAACCAACTATAGTTCATAACGCAAGTAAGTACCTACTTTGATTTTTAAACGAGACCTAAGAATCGAAAAGATCGTCTAGGCTTCTTTTTTTTTTTGCTTTCATGTTATTTTATTCATATTTGTCGGTAATTTTAGAGGGTTAAAAAAAAATGAATAAAAAAAAAAATGATTGCGACATTTCTACACTGGACTTGGATTTTGTGAAACAAAAAATTACTCTAGAGGCATTGTCCAGGAAGGAAATAGGCCAATACAATTGTATGGAGAAACCCGCCTATACTTTCCTTTGAAATATATTATTAGTAGGTAGAACATTGATTTTTTTGAGGTTCCAGGACGTATTTCTGCTTTGTGTTTAATCGATAGAGACTATTAAAAATATTAGATTTGAATAGACAACAATTTCATTAAATTAGGTTTGGCCATTTTTACTTAAAACTGAAATAATTTTGTGTTAGTTCTTGGGGAATTATTTTGTAAACGATATACACATTGCACATGCTCACACAATATAACTTGAACCGAATCTTGAACTTTGAATTTTGAATTAGAAAACCATTTTTATCAGATTAAAAAATTCTGTTGCCTATGAAAACAAAGAAATATTACAACTATACTTAACTCAGCTAACTAAAAAACATAATTATATACTTAGATTATTAAAATGATTATATAATTAACGCAATTTACTATTCTTTATGTACTTCATGCATGAGGCACTAAAATATTATATATTATAACATTAAAACTAAATTTATTCGAAATAATAAATTTATTAATACTAGCTTTATATTAAATTTTAAGTAAAACTATCTGTGCCTTAATTATAAAGATTTTTTTTATGTTTTTCAGGGGCAAATAACATTGGCATGGATTCAACTAGTTCGCTGAAGTCATCGCGCAGAAAGTAAGAATCTTCGGTTCATCTTTGCTTCCGGTGCTACGCAACGCTGCGCTTACGCTTCCGCATTTGCGCTTACTCGTCTTACTTCCCTACATATCTTCCTTCAAAAATATTCTATAAAATAAATACTAATAACTAATAAATACTTAAAGAGATTCATGAAAAGAGAATAAGAATGATTAATGTGAATAAGAAGAGGTTAAGAATGTATAAGTAATGTAAACAAACTTTGACGTTATCCGCGGGAGAGAGAAAATCAGTTAGTCAACAACGTTTTTTTTTTTTTAAATAATTGCCGGACAAAGCAAACGGCCCATTTGATCGCATGTGAAAAACCATAGCCTATGACCAGAGCAACAATTCTCAGGGCATGCAAAGAAAACGCCCTGTTTCTATCAGCCTGAGGCGTAGGTATTAAATCTAATACTCCTGCTATTACACCGGCAATCAAGAATTTCGGACCGACGTACAGCTACGCTGCTTGGCAGAAGAAATAAGCATGGTAGTGCTACCCCAAACGACAAGTTGTTTAAATTTCGACTACACCTATTCCCTTTTCGACTCCCGCTTCGACTATATCTTACCAATTTTTGAAAATATGTTTTGAAACTGAATGCAAGTTATTTTCTTCTTTCTTCTGTACTTTTGTGAAGTTTACAATAAAAATAAATATTATAATCAATTCAGATATTATGTGATAAATTAATTACAACTGTATGAGATTCTGATGAAGATATCGGAGATTAACGACGAAACTCCTCAACGTACCAATAGTGCCATATCAGTTACAATTGGTGCAACCATCAAATACAGTGTAAACAAAAACCATACAACCATCAGCTATCCCCAGTGTCTTCATAAAACCCGGAAGTCTTTATTTTAATCATATTACAAACTTGTAGCCATTTTTTTGTGTGAAGTTAAGTCAAAAGATTAGTGAATATTATGTACCGAAGTAGGCGCAAAACTATAGTAAATAAGCTTATCTTAATTCTTAAACAACACTATTTTTACAAAATTACGAGCGATAAGTACGATTAAAGACTTTTAAAACAAACAATGTTGTTTCATTCGCTAAAACCCGCTTCGTGCTGCTTTTATGAGGCTTAGCTTAAGCTTGTTTTCTCTTAAGAACTTTCACTTTGGTTTAATCCCATTTTTTACTAAACGTAGTAAAAACGCAGAAAAGTCGCAATTCGTTAACATCATAAAAATTTAATAAAAAAAATCCTCACCATTCTAAATAATCTGTATTTCATTTGTATCAACGATCAAAAGACTTCTAAAAGGTGTTCGGTAATGTACAAAAATTTTATTTTTGTGTTATTAATATGAAATCAAGGTTGTTTAAAATGTTTACAATTAATATAATGTAAATAATAAATATACACACAATAAAATAAGCTAACCGATACTGATTATGGTTCCAAGTTGTGTATACAACACAACTTGGAACCTTAATCAGTATACAATCATAAATGAAGGCGAAAATAAAGAGGAAAGAAAACTATAAAAATATTAAAGTTGGTAAAATAAAAGTAAAATTATAAATGGTGAAGGACGGCCTCCATAGCGCAGTGGTAAGCGCTGTGGTCTTTAAAGTGAGAGGTTCCGGGTTCGATTCCCGGTGGGACCAATTTTGGTACTATGTTGCGTAGAAACCAGTTTAATATAACTGCCATACATGGTTAGTCCGTTACGATCTTAGACTGCATCATCACATAGAATCACGTGATGTAACATTCAATATCTAACTTTGTAGTCAGAAAAAAAGTCGGGGCTAGATCCAGGTTATTCTATCGTGTTTTGTTTTTATTGTCTTTGTTTCGAGGACAATCAAAACATTCTGTTTTAAAACTAATTCATCTATGCAATATTTTTTGCAAATTAAATAATTTAACTATTCGTTTATTTCAATTTTCAGTGTAGATACGTAATAATAACTACCAATAAAGTCAGTTTTGTGAATTGCTTAAAATTGTTACGATTGATGATACAGAATTTGTTCAATATTTTGTTTAAACGAATTACCATAACTACTGCATGATAATATGCAAAAACCATTAGTTTCTGCTTGTACTTTAATAATTTCATCCTGTTTTTCATTATTTGTTTAACGGCATAATTAATCTAAATTATATTCAGTAATGATGTTCAATGTGTACTCATTAGCGACTACATTCAACCCCGCTAAGCCTCCGTCGAAGCCAAGCGACCAAAGCGCCACCACGCAAATTTTTTCATAACTAAATCGAACTCTCGAAAAAAATGCGCCAGCAACGGCATCTCTTAGCGGGACAGGGAATTTTTCCCGCGTCGGTCATAACACCCGGCCACGTGCATTTGTTTTGGTTGGCTTTTTTCTCAAAAAAAGATAGCATACATAAACCTCACCTAGCCGCGTCGTAGGTGCGCCAAGCAAAATGGTTGTCGTTTTTTTCTTCTCTTTTCAGCCATCTGTCCGTCCTTTTCGGTCAAAAATGCGATCGTTATTTTCTGTTCCGGTGCGAATGTGTGCGTTTCGCGACCGACGCCGAAGATATACGCCACGTTCGCGCGCTCTAAAATGACCCCTACGCAAGCGCAATAGGACGAGCTTTCGCGTGTACAAAAACCCGTCTTACGTCTAATAGTCGGTGGAGAAAAAATAGAAATATAGGAGGCACGGCGTGCACGATAAAGAGAGCGGGAGTCGTTAACGATTCTGCGCCGGAAAGTTGCGCAGATTGCGTTTTTGGTGCTTTTTTTGGGGGCAGCACCTCACACCAACGGGTGTTTTTTGTGCCTGTCTTTTTCTCGCACGCAGTCTCACTCCTTGGCGAGCCGTGTGTGGGTGCACGCGGGTGGTGTTTCACTGGTGTGCAGCGTCGGGGGCAAGCACCTAGTACTAGATTTTTGCGTGCAAACGTCCTAGATAGCTGATCGCGAGCGTATACATAGACACGGTATATAATGAGATGTCACCGCTACACAACGCGTACATAGAGCTATGCAATAACGCGGCCAGGTTGCTATTCACGTTGATTAATCACAGGCTTACATAATTGTTCTATATAAAAATATATTCGTTGGCAAATAGCAACTGCATTTTGGTAAAATAAAATGAAGCTGGAACTATTTACAGCGTTTAGATGATTTTTGTTTGACTAATTGATTACATTCCGTATAGACATTATTATGAAAATGGATGGAAATAAACACGTCAAGCTGACTGATTGGAAATTCTGTTAATAATAAAGAAGGATTTATATAAGTTTTTGTTGATAATACAAAACTAATGTAGTTTTTTTTATCGTATTTTATACATTTAGGTACAAGGTAAAATTTTACTGTAATCACACCTGCTAATCACACCCAGTTTTAAGCTACACATTTTAGCCTGCATACGTTCTAAGCAAGATCGCGTCGTACCGGAACTCTGAAGCTCTTGAACTTTGTTTAGTCTGGTTTACGTATTAGTATGTAGATATTTGTATGTATGTACTAAATAGTGTACCCGTATTCGTTTTTCTTTTTAGTTTTCCTAATCCTAAGGTTGCCTGCCAGAGATCGCTACTTAGCGATAAGGCCGCCTTTTGTATCCTGCTTCATTCTTCATGTTTTTGTTCTTTTTTGTCTCGTTTTTTTGAGTGGTGTGCAAATAAAGAGTATAAATAAATAAATAAACTCTTTGCGGTATATCTTTACCAGTAGGGTACAAGACTACCAGCAATCCAAGCCTTGCACAAGATTAGACCTTTATGTCATCATCATCATTATCCCATCAACCCTTTACCGGCCCACTACAGAGCACGGGTCTCCTCCCACAATAAGAAGGGGTCAAGGCTGTAGTCCATCACGCTGGCCATCTTGGTGGACTCGACACACCTTTGAGAACATTATGTAGATATCTCAGGTATGCATGTTTTCTCACGATGTTTTCCTTCGCCGTTGAAGCAAGTGATGTTTTAGTAACTTAAAACGCACATAACTCAGAAAAGTTAGAGGTGCATGCTGGGATTCGAACTCGGCCCCCCGAAAGTGAAGTAGAGCTCCTACCCAATGCGCCATCACCACTTCAATGTACCTTTTCCTAAGTAATAATACATATTTAATTTCACCTAAGTGGAAGTTTCTCACAAGTCACAAAGGCCACTGATCGTGAGTGGTAGGTGATAATTCAGTCTAAAATAGAATCTATCTATCCAAGAAATTGATCTAATTTGATGCTATACCAGAAATAATTGCTTAGTGCCAAATAACCAAACTGGTCCCATCCTACCATAATTACCATTAACATACTCGTTCTTTAAACCGTCCGGACTTTCGTTCCCGCCAAGCCTCCATAAACACCTGCGTGCACCAAACAGCTTCTGCAAAATTTCCTTACAGGTAATTTCCAAACCACTTTCCCCATATTAAATATCTTGTGTGGTGTTTTCCTTTAACAACCAAAAGAAAAAAGACAATTATAATTTGTGGGTAATAACATTTTTTTGTGCTGCATTTTAACGTAAAAAAAATAGATATTTGTTTCGGGCTATAGGGCCTCTCAGTCACAAGACCAATAGGCCCCATGATTGAGGACCCAGATACCCTCTAGAATGCTCTTCACCTTACCCAATTACGAGAGCAAGGGGGCCAGAGATTAAAGAAATTCCAACTTTTACCAAATAATCGAAATTTATGTGAACTTGTGCCGAGATGACTACCGGCAAAGACGTACTGCGATTTGGCGTTCCGGTACGATGAGAGTCAACTGTCATACATTTATGAAAGACAGACAGAAAAATCGAAAAAAGTAATGTACCTATAGCCCGCCACCATCTTGGACTGTATCGTCACTTACGTAAGTTAATATTGCATTCAAGGGCAAACTCATAGTGGACTAAAAAAATTTAAATTAATACATATAATTTATTTCCATTCACCGTATATTTGATACTGTGTAGAATGTGGATCCTCAAAGATCTATTAGTCCAGCAGTTGACACCTATTGATTGAGTTGATGTTGATAATGAGAAAATACCCCTAAGGTATGTCCAAACATGCCAGTGTACGTACCCCGTTATTTTTAGGTTAAGGAAGAAAACGTAACATTTTATAATATTAGGGGTATCCTAGGTACCTACATAATAATACACAAGCACTATGAACTAAAAATTCAAAAACTGTATGAACGAATTATTTATTTCGTTGCTAACTTTATAGACATCTCTTCCAGGCAACTAAAGACGCAAAAATACCATGGTAAAGGAATAATATACTTCACAAATGCATTTCTGCATTTAATTTATATATGTGACAAATTTCTCGTATAGACACTTTTTATATTTTTTTATTAAGTAAAAAAACCTGTGTGCTTATGGAAGCATGACATAAGATACACTTATTTTGCGTTACTCATAAATTATTTTTTTACACATTATAATAAATACAAACTGAATAAAACAAACATCACTACGAACCCGTGATCAATACAGGACACGGGTCTCTTCTCTCTTCGTAGAATCAGAAGAGAACGGTTTAGGCTGTAGTCGTGTTGGCAGAAGTGCGGATTGTTAGACTTCAATGCCTTTGAGGAGATTATAGAGACGTCTCACTCTTGAAGGTTGGTTCTCAGTTAAAGCAAGTAATATTTTATTACGAAACGCACTTATCTCCCTAACTTCTCTAACTAAAATTACCGGTTCTTACCGGAGATCAAACTCGTTCCCCTGGAAGATAAGCTGATATCCTAACTAGGATATCAATTAAATAATACACGTAACCAAATACTAGGTACGAAAACACACTAAATAAATAACAATTAATTTAATTAAAAAAAATGTTTTCTTTAGAGACCAAACTTCAAGCTGTATAACAACAGTGCAGTGAACATTTTTTAGGGAAATATCTTTTCCCTAAGAAAGAATTAACTCTTTACTAATTTTTATAGCTCACCAAAAGTATAAATTCAAATACGGATTTTGCATTAAATTTTGATTTGTTTTTCTTACAATATTCAAAAATATACTCGTAACTCTAGCAATCGAATTGCAACACCTCCTTTTGGCAGTCGATTCAATTCTTATAGCGTCAGCAGATCTTTTTGTGTATGCAAAACTTTAAGAACTCGTACGTGTGGAACTTGGTGACACAAATAAAAGAACGAATTCCATACATAGATAGATAGAACAAAACTATACTTTTAAAACCAAAGTAAAAATCTATTTAAAAAAAAAGAACTTTCGGTTACTACAATTTGTAATAGAAATTTACATATTTACCAATCCTACAGTCTCACAAGCCAAACCAATCATATGCAAGCGTTCATACATTGTCGTAAGGTGATTGCGGAGATGTATATAACTTAAACTACAAGGGTTCCAAACGAGATAAGCTTGCATTCCGGAAATGCACCCGGTATCCTTTTCAACGTGATTTAAAAAATAACATTGACAATCTGTGATCTTATGTATTAAAATAAACATGGCATAAAGATAACTCGCATCCTGTAAGGCTAGCATTTGCGCCACGAGACAATTATCTCTACACGTTACTCAAATTCTTCCTATAGAGATAGACGAGATAATGTGTAGACATCACTCTCGCGTGGCGCGCATGTAGGACATAGCTACTTATATAAGCCTAGGAAAACAACAGTTACCGTAAAAGTTTTAAAAAACCGTAACAACGTACTTATTCGTGCCCATTTCTTGCTATTTATTTATTAAATGCACAAGAGTTTTAAGAGTTTTATTCGGAAAAAAATTGATAAACTTAACGTTAGCTGTAAAATATTTGAAACATGAATGAAATATTTACTTTATTAATTATTATACTTTACTAGCATATTGCTCGCGTCCTTCGTACGCTTTTATTACGGTTTTAAACAGATTCCGTGGGAACCGTTTTTTTTCCTGGGATAAAAAGTAGCCTATATTTTATTTACCGTCGTTTCTCACTTAACTTAAACTGACTCTATGCCAAAATTAGAGTTAATTGGTCGCTTAGTTAGGGCGTGGAGGAAGGACAAACGTTCAAACAAACAAACCCACTTTCCCATTTATGATATTCGAAAGTTTTTTTATGTTTGAAACACAAGAAAAAAACCAAATGTATTAAAATAAATAAAAATGAATAAAATAGAAATGCTCTTATTATGTTAGCTGACATTTAATGTTTCTTTGAATGAATTATGTTTTAAACTTAATATTCTGAAAATAAAAATTCTGTTTTAAATTGTGCGTTTTTATATTGTTTTTATTACCCAGATATTTACACTAAAAAGTAATTCAGAGTTAAATAATTAATTAAATTTTAAATGATGGTGAATATTACTTTCTTGCATCGATAAAGAAGAGTTAAACTTTTTTATTTCGAAAATAACGAAGAAAGTAAGGTCTGAGAGTCTGTATTTACCGTTATGGAACGTAAAGAATTTTTATTGGAACAAAAAGCTAATTTTATCGTTACAATTTTTTTGACGACGAAAAAGCTTTATAGAGTCTATTTTTTATGTGTTGTTTTTAACTGCCTCGCCTAAAAATTAAATTTAATCAAAGCGATTTGAATTAAAACTTAGTACTTAGTACTTACATTAGGTAAGTTCTAAGTCAGCCATATTGTCGGATTTGTCCTTGGACTCAGTAAGCATATCTAAAAATGTTTTTTACAGTCCATACAGCCGACAAAGCCTTGATAGATCTAAGACCCGAAGAATTATAATTGGCACAAAATGAAATAAAAACTAAGCATTACTGGCAGAAGAAGAAGCTTGCGTATTGCGTACACAAACGAAACTTCTACAAAACTGAATAACCCAGTAGTTTATAATGAATTTAGTAACAATAAAATGCACGAATACATACATCATTGGTGCTTATTCTGTTATAGGTACCCAATAAAATACCGATTTTACCCGTTGGCATCTGGAAGATTCATCTGATTCTCATAATAAGTTAAAAGTTTGTTATCAACGTACCTACGCTTATAGAAATATCTTTATAAAGTATCAAGAATTTCGTTATGATAAAAATATCGGTATGAATCAATGCTCTAAACAGGTGGTCTTTGAAATACTTAGTATTAAAGGACAATTTGAAATAGTTTTGATGAAAAGGACACCCGGATTAGTTTTTTGTTGCTTCTTCATAGAGGTTTATTTCAAAAATGTTGTTAGCATAAGAAAATTGTATGTATGCATCAAAAATGAATATATAATTATTTGAATAAATAAATATTTGTCTTTGACCTTAAAACCTACCTCTGGTAGAAAAACAGAAAAGGTCCTTTGTTGTCCCGAGTTGACGATACGATCTGGTTTTGGATATAAAACGTGCCCTTCAAGTAAGGTGTTACTTTTTTGTTGATTATCTCCTACCTACCTCCTAAAAAAGTAACACAATAATAATTATTAATTAAATACGTATTTCATTCAATAAATTTTATATAAATGATGAAGATTCGAGTAATGCGTAGTTACTGGGAACTCATTTCAATAAAACAATGTGATAATTTAAGTTCATATTATTATATTTTTTTACAGCGCCATCTATGTTTAGTTTATAGAACTAATAATTTAGGACACAAACAATGAATACAATTTTATAGTGCAACATAACCAAAGCTATATATTTTTTTAAGTTTACCTCTATTTTTTTTTTATAACGTTATAATTTAAAGTAACTTTTGGAACAGCGCCATCTATTAGCGAGTAGCGCCATGTTATAAAAAAGGGACGAAGTTAAAGTTTTATTTTGAATAAATAGTCTCACAAAATTATTTAAAATATAAAGTATTTCGTCATTGAAAAACAATAGTAGTGGGCCGGTAGTGGGTTGATGATGATATTCCTGCTGAGTTTTTTCTCTTTTCATTCATGTTAAATTACCTTTAGCAGAACTGAGAAAGGAAGATATAGCCTAATGTGAATAATTAGTTAATGCCGATATGCCGAAGCCAGTGAGATGTTACTATCATGACTATTTTTATAAATGTCTAGGGTACTCTGTGATTTTTATATAAAAAAAAAAAAAATATTTAAACACTGGTGTGGTGTGGTCATAATCAGTTTTTTTAAGGAGTCTAAATAAAATAATTTATTAATTTAGTATTGAGGTTGTGACCATTATTAGTTTAGTACTAATTAAGATATTCAGCGAAAGCAATCGCATCTGATCAAATATTTTGGCTAGGCTTATTATTATTAAATATAGCGGATGGAACCTAGGTTACGTAGACCTCGGTCGGTAGCTGGATGGGTGACCGATTTACCTTTCATTCATCGTGTCTCGAAAAACACCTTAAAACTTCGTTGGCGACATAACTGTAAACTGTTGCACTTTATTGGCTGCTCTAAAATGTCAAAGGAACTCAGCGATAGTAGACTTTTTTAGAATGGGTTAACTGACGAGTTCCAGGGAGTCACTCGACGCAAGCGGCAAGACCGTGTAATTTTGAACTTCCTAATAAAACCATTGGTAAACATGATGATGCTGATGTCGAAATGATGAATTCTAACTAAGTTCAAACTGAAACCCGATCGACATTATAATTTTTTGAAATTCTAAAGAATTTGGTACCTATATAAAGTATTACACCCTGATTTATTAACAAACATTTTATATCTTTTTAACAAAAAGGCGTTGACGCCGGCCACATATTCCACTTAGCTCAAATGACATTTGGTTCATGATAAAATTAGTTTTTAAATTTAAGCTGTTAAATTGTAAATAGGCACCCACGAAACAGGAATACCTAGTGTGGGTACCATCGGTAACATGGAATCTGTAAATGTTGTTTATGATAAATATTTTTTAATTATTTTTTTTTTTTTTCATGATCATGATTAGCGAAACAGAGGTTTTAAATAGTGGAACATATATATATATATTTACAAACATATACCTACTGTTAAACGCATTACCTGTATTCCTGGGAAAAGAATAAAAATTGTCCTCTCCCACAGCTTTATCATCTTTCAGAGCACTTGCGCAAAAGTGGAAATAGTATCAAAATAATATACTTGTAATAATAAACGGGGGTAAACTTCTCCTATTCCATGTTCCCGTGCTTAAGCAGGTGGACACGTTAAATATGTTTATTCTAAGGGGATATAATCTTGGGATATAATTTTTATCTCCTGCGGGTGCTAGCCCTGCTGTTGTAGAGTTATAAACTAAAGAATTGATGCTGATGAGATGATTACTCATGTTACAACGCTGCAAGAAATACGTCGTTTCACAAATAATATACCTCATTTACCCTAGGCGAACAGGTTTCAATCAACGGAGATCTATCTCAGGCAATCATTCACAGATCAGTCTGTTAGTAGCACTCTTTTGCGATAGTTACCACTCTAAAGGTCAATTATCTCACTGGCAGATGCTACGTGCTATAGAATGACTAAAAAAAGAAAAGTAACAAAAACTACAAAAACAAATTATAGGGGTTTCATCCATCCAATCTTCATTGAACTGGCTACGTTCTCATGCCTGTCTTTCGGTTAAAAATGTATATTTACTACATACTCTAGCCATGCGCGGACGGGTTCCAGGGTGTTTCCTGATACAAAGTATTCTTCACTTTAAGTAGGTACAAGCTTTAAATATATGTGCAAAACCTCATCAGAATCTGTTCCAAAACGTTCAATATAGTCAAACAAACAAACAATTATTTCGCATTTATACTTAACAATTATAAATTTTCAAACACTTCGACGACACAGTGCTCTAGTCACAGAATTATGAACATTCTTTATTGTTTTATTTTAGAATTAAATTATAGTAAAGTTCATTTTTACTGTTGTAATAGACGACTCAACTGACGTGAACGTTCGTTGGAGATTGCCCGACTAGTTTCGAACCCAATCGGGTTACACTGTGTGTGTCAGTGTATGTGTTGCCACATCGAGCCAACGAGCTCATGACTTAGAGTCCCGAATATGTTCGAAACTAGTCGGGCTCCGACGAAAATTCTCGTGAGTTCAGCATTCAATAGATAATATTATATTTATTTGCATTTTTCTATACAATTATACACACTATTCTTATTCGAGGATGAAATAACTCTGCTTATTGGAAACGGTGGTTTCCCTGCCACATGTCGGCAAGAATATTTCTAACCGACATGAGAACGTAGCGAGTTTAATGAAGGTTTACAAACCCCATATATATATTTTTTTTGTAACTTTTCTTTTTTTTAGTTTTTCTATACATGCACATGGCATCTGTCCGTGATATACTTGACCTCTAGATTTTGTACTACCGCAAAAGAGTGAGACTAACGGACTGATCTACACGGATATCATAGAGTAAGGATAGCCATACAGAGGTCCGACGAAGCCGTCTAGACAGAGCAATCGTGCAGAGTAAGTGCAGAGTGATGCGGGGCGAGGAAAGGATTCATCCCACGGGCGCCAGTAAGCACCCTTTTCTGGCTTCAATGCAATATCGTACCGATGTCTAACGTCGTCGGCATTTACTACAAGAACTACTGTATTCTACTCTACTTTATATTGTTGCACAGTTTGTGGCACAGTGTTTTTTTTTAACATATAACACTGAAAGCTCCTTTAATCTATCCAATCTAAGTAAAACTAAGCAAAACACAAATAATTAAAGTTTACTAAATCAGTCATAAAAATTAAAAATATTAATTTCTGCTAGATATTTAGAAATTTAAAAACAGCTTTTTAAATTGAGCAGCCATTCAAATTTTTTTTGCTGCATGAAACGAACGCAATTGAATGATACGATACAGCCACCGCACCGCGCCGCTGACACTCTATATAAGGATGCTTCATGTACGGGAATTCGGGACATTAAAGTCAGCGCGCCGCTATCAATCAGTATAGGATACTTCAAATGGGCACACTAAATAATTAATTAAATTTTCTAAATATTTTTCTTATAATTTTTCACCAACGAAGAACTAGGTACAGAAAACCAGAATCACTGTTGTGCGCCAAAAATCGATTGACAGCGATTCCCGGGACGGACCAAACATTTTTGGATCTTGGGTTTTTATGTAATGACATTCGTAGTTCCAGATCGAAGTTAGGAAATTGCGTGCGTCCATCCCCGTGCGTGAGAGCATGCATGCGTTGATCCCGGTTATTGTTAAATGAAATAAATAGCTTATCCTGTTCGAAATACCAGATCATTTCTACCGCGCACTTGCAAACTATGGAACAATCTCCCATCTGATGTGTTTCCTCAAAAATACAATCTAGGGTTATTCAAGGGGCGGATAAACAAATTCCTTAAAAGCCGGCAACGCATCGGTGCCTCCTCTGGTGCTGCAGATGTTTATGGGCGGCGGTGATCATTGAACATCAGGTGACCCAATTGCTCGTTTGCCCGCTATTAATAAAAATAAAAAATCGCATTGGAACAGCGTGATGGGTCTTTTGATTTTAGTTTCAAGCCTTGTTTAAATTATAATCTGATTCGGCTCGTTATGAAAAAAGACGAGTGTGTTTTTTTCGAATGAAACAAAGGTTTCGCTCAGGTTTAGAAAGTATAGATTTAGTATTTAATAAGAATACGTAATTGTGATTATTTGAATTAAATTGCTATTTATTTAAAAAGTTTTTTTGGTAGTTTATAGGTATGTATGTTTGTTACTCCTTTGAATCGCAAATACGGAACCAATTAGAATTTAATTTGGAACGCAGTTAGACTAGGCACATAGGCTCCTTTTACCTGCGGATTTTTTTTCATCTCACGTTGATGAGCTCTGTGAATAATTCTGGACAAGCTATTTTTGCAGTCTATTAACTTTTAATTTATTTGAACGCAAAAAAATCATCAAGAAGGTTTAGCTTACGTCAGTTTACGTCTATGAGTACGCAGTTCATAAACTGTTATAATGTTATAACGTTACGTTACGACCCTTAGTTAAAGCGGGAGAAACTGCGGGGAACAGTTATTTGTTGGCAGATTAAAGACTAATGCCGGCACAGATCACTGGATTGCGATGTTAAGTGCAAATGGGCGGCGAAAATAGGGGAATTTGGGGTCCCAAGGTGCCTGGAGTGGTGACCTCGCACCGGAGTACGCAGCGTAGGGATGTACCCCTCGCGAGGTGGATAGACGACATCAAAAGTTGGTTGGCACAAGCCACACAAGACCGTAGTAGTAGCAGCTTTTATGAAGAGCTCGACCGGGGAAGTGCTTTAGCTTTGTTTGTGCCGCAAAGCAGTATCGCTGTTTCGGTACGGGGCGACGAAAATTCTTTTAATTCGTGTAGGTATCTAATTACGACTACGTAACATACAAAAGTCGTAATTATTTTTATTCTCTGTCATTTATTCTTTATCTTTATTTTTTTTTTAAATTATTAACAATGCTTAAAAAAAAATATAAAAAACACTATTAAAAATTAAAAAAAAAAAAAAAACAACAACCAAGCGAAAGCTTCTTTGGTCGAAGCTTTTCGCGAGAAGACCATTGACTGAAACGACGATCGCTACAATAACGGTAGTAGTATTTAGATACTTTTTCCTTTTCAGCTTTCACTAGATTATCGTCATGTGGAATAGTAATGTCATTTTCGAAGGATGGCAGGTGACGTTTTTTTTAATTATCATTATTATTGCCCTTTAATGTGTCGCTACTGGGCTCTGGCCTGCTTTCTAATAGAAAAGAGGGAATAATGGCCTTCATCCACCGCAATGTCCGATACGCATTGGTGGGCCAAGGACTACTTAAACACATAGGAGTATAATTTTTTATTTTTGACTTGAGATAGATAATTTTGTTAATGAGTTATAACGTAAAGGATATTAATACTAGAAACGTGCTAGGTTACTTTAGGTTAGCTATCTTATCTTAGACTAAGAGAGATCGAAAGAACTCGTTTTAATCTGGTTAAAAAAAACGTTTACTATTTAATCAAACGTTTAATCAAAATTTAATTTATTTTTATCGTCACGATGATGATTAAAAACATTATCACGATTACTGCCCTCTAGACAGGTATAGAGCTAAGATTCACCACGTTGCGCAAATGTGGGTAGGCGGGCTGTTATATTTATAGATTTACATTTACAGATACAATTTATTGATTAAATATGTAACGATTAATGCAAATCGTTTATTTATAATTGAAATAAAAGATTTAAAAAAAAATATGTTATTACAGATAATTTTAAATAGGCTACCCTTTACGTCAGCAATGCCTTAGCGTTAGCATCCAAGCCGAAGTAGCTTTAATAATATTAAAATTATCTAAAATTACCATAGTCCCCTATTCCAATGCATTACATATATATATTTTAAATTGTAACTATTTACCACACTTATAAAACACATATCATAATGAATTCACCCACATTTTGATTGTACCAATAAGGAAACTGATAAGAATATAATTCATTTACGTACATAACATTACAAAAGAATAGCGGCCCTTTCAAAATAGTTCACCCCTATTGCGAACTAGGCGCCTAGACAAGGGCGGAGAGAAATTCGATGCACTTTTAATTTAGATCTCATGTGAACTGCATAGAGTCGATTTTAGTTAACAAAGTTTTTATAAATGCTACACCTACGTGGTACGGAATCTATGTTTACATAAAATCGACCGTATAGCTTTTTTCTGACTTCACGCTTGGCTATAATTTTACCTAGTGCGTGTAGTAGTGAGGGAAATTAAATTACTCAGGGTAGACGGGGGGTTATAGTAGGTATATAGGAGTAATTTCTATAGCCATGCTTTTT
This sequence comes from Pararge aegeria, assembly GCF_905163445.1. NCBI lineage: Eukaryota > Metazoa > Arthropoda > Insecta > Lepidoptera > Nymphalidae > Pararge > Pararge aegeria. The sequence continues at coordinate 7,081,006 of NC_053198.1, forward strand.
TGTGCTTCTATATTTTTACCTAACCAGTTGACGGTGAAAAGTCATATTGATGAGTGCCACGTAAGTCATAGATGTTCATCGGATGAGAGAACGACGACGAACTCCACTACGACACTCTTGGAGTGTCGTATTGGACCTCGTGTTACGTAGTTGAACCAGTTGTTAAAAGTTATAAAAGGTAATGCTTTATAATATATATATATATATATATATATATATATATATATATATAATTTTTTTTTAATATTTTTTTTTTTTATTAATTATGTTTTTTTTGACATTTTAGTTTATTAAAAGCCGAGGAATGAAATGAAGCAGCGTTGGAATAAGTTGAATTTATTTATTGGACAATGTATTTAATACATTTTACACTGGATTTCATACAGTACAATAATACAATTGTTATTACCTTCTTTTTGACAGTTTTTGTATTTTAACAAACCACTTTTTTATGATTAATTTAAATTACTATAGAATTATAACTTGCCTCACCGGAAGAGTTATGTATAAACCGTTTATAATGGGATGTTTTATTCGAGTGACATTTAAAATATGGTAAAGAGGCTACACTAAATTGGTGATCTTAATGGTATTGCAATAATATCGTACCCTTGCTTTGAAGAAGTTTAAATGATTGTCTGCGGACTATTTCAGTGGACATCCACTTTAATAATCCACATCGTGTTTGACTTTAATTGGGAAAATCCCAGTTATTTTTATTTTATTTCTAGTCAGTTTTATTAATTATTGATATTTTCAAAAGTAAAGGTATTTTCTTTTAACATTTAGCGTACATAATCAGAATATTCTGTGTGTATGTGTGTGTGTTTATGTCTGTTTGTTTCCTTAATGATTAGGTATATTTTAGGAGTTTTGCAGTTAGTACCTAACAAATAAAAAAGTTAGCACGAAATACTCAAGTATTATAATTTTTAATTTGTGCACTTGTGTTGAAGAATAATATTTTATAACGATTACTACAATTTAGTGACCATTGCACATACTTTACAGTAATTAGCCATTTTTCTAAACCAGTAACTAAACCTGTATCAGATTAAAATAAAAAAGGGTATATTTAAACATTAGACATATTTTATATTGAGTTATTTGGTAGTACAAAATACTTGGATGTTTCTATAGGTAATAATTTTTCTACATTTTATATAAGTTAACAGTGTCTTAAAAATTAATACATTCTCAGGTTTAGAGTTTATTAACACTGACCTGTTACTTAGTAATTTCTAAATATTCTTCCCAAATGTATGTATGAGATTGGCATTTTTTCCTTCCATCAATACCATGTTTTTTTTTTAATATTGCAAAATAGGAATTTTAATGTGTAACCATGAATTATGAATTAGGTATATTTAAGCATTTGTAGGGAAGGTTGTCTTTTATAGAAAAGAAGATTCACGTTTTTTAAATACGTTTGCATATTGTTTTGTATCTAGGAATGTATGTATGTTCTGTGTGGTAGATTCTTTACATCACCTCGAGTGACCCTGACTATACATTTTGTGATAAAATTGTAGGTACTACGTAATACGGCGCCAATTTCAAATATGAAACGTCGTGGAGTGGTGCACAGTCATGTTTTTTTAATACTTTTTGTGACAATTTTTTTTTTAAAACAAAAATTTCCTGTACCTTGTAGAGATTAAAACATTCGCGCAAATAAAAATATATTGCTTAATCGATTGATTTATACTTAATCATGTCTATTGAACCTAGAAATGATTATGGGTCATACCTGATCACGAAAAAATATAACATATGTTGTTATTTATATTTATACTAGCTGTTGCCCGCGACTTCGTCTGCGTTTGATTTTGTTTTTAAAGCATTCAGTATCGCTAAGCCTTAAATTAGTATAGTAGTATTATATATATATATATATAACATGTGACTGTCAATTAATTATAGAAAAATAGTTTGCAATAAAATAAAATTGCGACTATAATTAAAAATCTAAACTATCCTATCTCTTAAGTTGGAACAGACTGCTCACGGTGTGCCAATATAATTTAAAATCGGTTAAGTAGTTTAGGAGTCCATCGCTGACAAACATCGTGACAAGAGATTTATATATATTAAGATAAATTAATTAGGTTATTGAGAGAATCTGTATTTTATTGATTAAAGTCAAATATAAACGCATATGGTAAAGGATATGTACCTATTTAGAAAAACTAGTTAACATTAAAATGAATAAGTACGCTTCGGAATCCTTCGCTTCTTTATGCAGTTTAAAGAATTAAAGCCTTGGAATTCCGCGGGCATAAAGCAAAGCGTCACAACAGCCAACCTTTATCTTTCGCGCGCAAAACTAAAACCGAGCGTGAATGGGATCATATTTTTTATAGAAATATTCATAGCACTATGCGAGTTGGAAAGGATTTTATCTTCGTAATGAGAGCCGAAAACGTCTTTTAAATATTAAAAACAAATATTTTATTCGTCAACTGTAAATATTATGGCAATAATGTTAACTCAAAATTATCGTTTTATATTTGAATAGCTATCTCCAGTTAATTCGGAATTCTTCATTGAAAATAACTTCACTTTTAAGGCGTGTTATTTCATGTTTCAAAATAACATTTGCAATTATGGGCAATTGACGTGGATAAGAAAGTAGAGTTATTCACGAATCTCAACATGCTGAAAATGATAACTATTCCTACCTACAAAATAATACGACTTATATGAAATAATTTTTTTATCACTTTAGACATTATAAACAAGCACGTATTTGAATTTTTTTTTACGGTAGTCAAAACAATGCGGAAGTATAAAAATAATCTATGCTATTTGCAACATCAGGCTCGGCGATAAAACACCACGTTTCCATTTCCATTACACAGTTCCACTCTGCTACCCCAGAGAAATTAATAATATATCACCATATAAGAAATCTCATCCCTATGAGGGTGGGTCCGCTAAATGTGCCTCGCCGATCCCTATGCGCTAAAATGTAAAAAACAACAAACGTTTGTGCGAACGAAAATATACCTTAGTTAATTATAATAGGGCATAGATTTGCTTAAAGTGTTTTCTCTACTTAATCACCGCTGTCTCCCACATAATACGTATGTATTAAACTCGGACTTAGGCCTTTTTTTAGCAAAAAGGTCGCTTGTGACGCCTCGCGGATTCAAGATGGCGGCGTTTCGCTGCGCGCTTTTTTCGTATAATTACTAACCTCTCGCAGAAAATGTCGTTTGAATTTTAAAAATTCTCTTTCGCGAAAAATGAATGTTGTTTTGTTTGTAATTTTTTAAGAGTAATGCTATGCGCAATTAGGCTATGCGAACCAGTAGGGTACAATGTGAGTAGGCTATGCATAGTAAATTTATTTTTTACAAAATGTATCTTATTTTATATGCTACGATACTTCGATATAAGACTTTCAGTACGTTAAATAAGCAGTGGTACCTAGCAATACTTAGATAGCAGCCAGGTTAAGCTTACTAAAATTAAAATGAATGAATTATTAAGACATAGGTTTGGTATCTATATTTTTTATATATCATATCATATCGTATCAATCTTTTGATCAAAAAATCATTTACAGGCCAACAAAGCAATGCCCAATTAAATACCTAGGCATGTAGGCCTTCTAATATTACGCCTACTATGGCAAACTAATATTTTCCATCAAGGTTAAATATTTACTGGCAACCCTGGTTATTTAGTTCGCTTTAAAGTTTCAGAAATGCTATAATTACGTTTTTTATTATTTAAAATAATTTTAATCTTATTAACTCAGTCATGTTAGATAACTTAAGCCAAACCTAATGTTATCTAGGTATGTCCGAAACTAAAACAAAATGCTCTGTTACTATTTTCATGATCAAAGCATTAAAGCTATACTCGTAGCGTGTTTCAATATTGATTTTCGAAAGTGTAACCACCAAGAGCTATTGATCTATTTATCGATTGCTGAGACTTCCGGATATTAATATTTTAAGTGAGTTTACTGGATACGTGGTTGTTTGTTTATGCTCAGCTGTTGCTAGTATGACAAATAAAAAAACTATTTTAAATATTGAATATGCTTTTAAGTTATTAACTTTGAAGGAGACGGAAACAATTTTGGACATTGCCTTTGTACACTTTAGCAAAAATGTTTAAAAACAGTAAAATAAGATCTTATACTGAATTAGTAGTAAATTTTTTAAATAATTCTAGAAAAAGACTTTTCTTTCTTATTTTTGAGATGAAAGTCTCTTTGTGTAGCTAAAGATAAATACACATATTTTGGTTTAAATTTGTGTTAGTAAATTGATGTCTGTGTGGTTTTGTTTAGCTAATATGTATTGGAATCAGAAGTGTTAGATTATTTGGAAAACTTAAAGAAGTATTTGCAGATGCAAAGTATATGCATACTAAGACCGGCTTGTCTTAGTATGCATATACTTTCTCATATCTCCAAATGTAATCCAGATCAGAATATAGATAGATCATTGCGAAATATTACATTGGTTTTCGACCGGGAGAACGTTGTAGCTACTAAAGTCGATACATCACTATTAGTGCTTGAAAACACTCACAGCTTTTACTTTCACTTCTGTGGTGGAGATTATTTAATGCAAGTACCACAGAGTTAGAAATCTGTTTGCGCGTTCTATCATTTAAGGCAACGGTTTATTGAATACAATATATTTTTAAGTAGGATTTAAAAACAAACATGATTTTGATTATACAGAAAATGCTGTCATAGATTCAATGACAGTACAATTTAATTATCGCCTTGTTATTTCTGTGTTGTGACAAACATGTAGATTTAATTTATTTATTTATTTATGAATTTGAATATATAGAAGACCTGAATTTGCATTTTATAATGTACTCTGTAGTTTTAGCTTTCCTTAAGAAAATGTTAAAGTTTTAAGATTTTCTTAAAGTTTTACACAAATTTTATACATAACAATATCAAAAAACTCCTTTAGGTATCAAGGGAAACTTTGGAAAAGCGCATAATATAAATCAAAAAAACTTTTCACTGACGGATGAGGTCTAAAAATTACTTCCTAATACGTCAGTCTTATTTTTAACAAACTGTTTCTGAGTGCATAAACTCCGCAGACCGTGTTACAAACTGATGTCGGCATGCATCGATGAAAGAATATTCGACGTTCGAACGCTGGAGTCAAATATTGTAGTTGTCTTTTTACGGAGCGCCCGTGGCCGAGTTAGAGGTTGCTGTTCCAATTTCAAACTCATTTTTTTTCTTGAAATGGCTGCCGTCAATGAAATGTTTTCGCGCCTTTTCTGGAACAAAACAGATTGTTTATTAATGCCGTTCATCGGTTTCAAGTCAAGTTTAACACTAACTTTGACTAGTGTTTCATTAAGAATTAAGTTTTAGGTTTTAGTATATTAATTGCCTGCCTGGTTTAGTGGCTAGCATGTTCTACTACGGATCACAAGGTTCCCAGCTCAGGCTAAAAAATAGTTAAGAATAGGGTTTTTCTGTTATGAAATTCTTTATTAAGCCCACAGTTAGACGCCATTCACGCCTCGGAAAGCACGTTAAGCAGTCAGGGACTTTTATAATATATTATCACTAGTTAATGGTTTAGCAGACTTTAACTATTTTCAGCAAAAGTAGCTCAGCACCGTAAAGCAGTATAATGCTATGATTCGATCTGAAGGGTGTGTTATTGAAGGCACATAAAGCTTAACACTTATGACTCAGCTTGATGGATACAGGACGGTATTTTGCAGACTATCAAATATATATTCTGCGAAATGTTGCTCTATTAATAGGGGTTTTACCTTACGATCATCGGGTGAGCTATCTACGTAGTCCAAATTATAACTATGAAAAATACCCGCTTTTTTAGTAGTACTATTTTACTTCAAAGCACGCCAATCGAAAACATAAAATAACATAGCGAGTCTTATAAAAGGTCAAGTGTCAATTATATTTTATTTAATTTATACACTTTATTTGTACACCACAAATAGAAAAAAAAACAATGGACACAACAAAAATAAACTTAAAAAGTAGGATACAGGATACAAAGGGTGGCCTTATCGCTTAGTAGCGATCTCTTTCAGGCAACCTTAGGATTAGGAAAACCAAGGGAAACCGATTGGTGGGGTGTATTATTATTATATACATTCTTACGCACAATTACACACTAATACTTATCCGGATTACACACATAAAATACAAATGATAATAAATATAAAAAATAATAAACTAATATATACCTACTATAACATACGACACATACTAAAATATGATTAAGAGTTACTCACTGTCGTCTTCATAAGATATCTGTATTCATCTAATTATTTTTTTGCTATCAATCTCACCTGGTGGTAAGTGATGATGCAGTCTAAGATGGTAGCGGGCTAACCTGTTGGGGAGTATGTTAGTCAATAGTCATACACCTAATCGGTTTTACGCACCGGAACACTAAAAAGCGGCAAGTCTTTGTCGGTATGGTGGTAACTAGCCACGGCCAAAGCCTGCCACTAGACCAGACCAGAGAAAATTCAGAAACTGTAATTTCCGCCAAGAATCAAACCTGGGACCTCCTACTTAAATTTCAAGTGCTCACCGTTGCGCCAGGGAGATCGTCAACATAACTAGTGTACACTAATCGATCTAAGAACAGGTTTGCAAGTATCTGACCATCGTTGTTTAAGACCGAACTTAAACTGCTTTCGCGCGTTGTATTAATAATTAATACAAGGGTCAGAATACGCGAGTGATAAAAGATATAAAGTTTAACAACTAGACTAAATTTGTTTTAATCTATATTTATATATATTATACTAGCAGACCCCAGCGCCATCTGTCAGGCTGATTTATGAATCTAAACCATCCAAGGTGCCACCCACACAAGATATAAATATATAAAGTTTAATAAATTGAAATGTTTTTTTTAATTCTGTCCCGTGACGGCTGTTTTTTTTATTAAACACCTAAACATATAACAAAGGTTTCATTGATTGAAGGTGAAGAGCGTCATAAGCCGATGCGAGAAAAATCTGCGACTTGTCAATCGGTTTATCCAGTTATGGAATTATAGACAGAGCTCCAAAACAAAAGACGCTAACAGTCTAAACCCAGCGATTCACCTATAAATAAATTAAACCCTAGCGCTACATGGGCTGGCCAGTCGAAATGGTGTAGTCAAGTCTAAAAAAATACAAAGTCAATGGGAGCTTCGGAATGTACACAACAACAATTGTCTCAGTCTGATTGTTGTCATTTTGCGTACAATCCGTCGCCCATATGGCGTGCGTCTCTCGGAAAAATAAATAAACATTTTTTTTGTTTGTGGTCTGCTTTAATATCGGACTCCAGAACTTTTCAATGCATTCTTCTCTTTATTACTTCAATAAAGTCACTTTAAACACGGACCTGATAGTCTATGGCATTAAATGAAATTTGATTTTGTTATTAAAATTAAATTTATCTTGATTATTCACTAAGCTTAAAACTAATGCAACCGCGAAAGCAACAATTTTAATGGGGTGATGCACGTTTTTTTATGTTTTGGGTCCTTTAGAGATTTATTATCACACAGAAAGAAAATACGCTGCAGATATCTATACTTACTTATAATAAAACTGTAACTGGAAGATTTCTGTACATTTAGTATATTTTGTTTTTTTTTATCGAGGGATGCTTTATAATCGATACTGAGTCCAAAACAGATTTTTATTTAATTTTTGTATATATGTCTGTCTGTCCGGGCATCACGTGAAAACTACTTAACGGATTTCAATAAAATTTGCTATACTGGTAGCTGATATTTCGGGTCAACATATAGAATACTTTTTATCCCGATAAACAATAAATTTCTTCCAGAAAATTGGGTGAATTTTTTTATCAATTTTACTTAATAGCTTCGTTAAATTTGACCCGATTCTAATAATTATTTTTTTATTTGAAAGTGTATACATGCTTGATGAAGCATTTATTGTCTTATTTTAATAAGGATCTGATAAATATTGTCGGTGATAAAGGACATAACTCTTAACAAATAACAGTAAGTCGCAAGGCATATAGGACAACGATCGAATGCATGCGTACCATCCTACTAATACTATAAATGCGAAATTTTGTGAGGATGTATGAATGGATTTATGTATGTAAGACAACTTTCTAACTCAGTATACCAGAATTATGATGTTAGCATCAGTTCTATCGTAGTTTCACGATTGACTCAAACGCGGATGAAGTCGCGAGGATCTGCTAGTTAATAATATACGTACCATTTTATGCACTAAAATCACCATGTAAACTGTTTTTAGATGTCTTAAATCATTATACGGAACTGAAAACTGAAATTTCACCAATATTGGCCACAGGATTACAAATATTTGATCGCACTACATGATCGCTTACAGAATATCGACCGAATGAAATCAGCGATACTATTGAGCAGCTATTTTAAATCATCTCCCCACCAAAAAATTACACTACAATATAAATTAAATAACCCGTATAGTTATAGGAATAAGACTTAATATTGTATGCGAATTGCAGTTGAAAATAAGTTTCCTAAACAGGTTTGCATTCATGTTTGTCAAAGCTTCAGCCTATTTACTGGATTTTGCAGGTAAATAAGCTTGCAGCGGCGTTGGTGCAGAATCGAGCTCGTTGCGAAGGGTCTTAACCCTTTTTCGTTCATGCCTACTTGTTTTATATAAGGGTTGTTATGCATTGTAGTGATATAATAGAAATTAAGTAAGTACCTACTTATTTGTGTATAGACCTTTGGCCGTTCCTATTTATTTCTAGATCTATCCCACGTACCGATTCGTTCGTATTTTTACGATTTCAATTTTTTATTTTTTACTAAAATATTTCGTTTTCCTCCGGAATAAAATTAACGATAAGTATCTACGCCCTGCCTTTTAATTTAGCTATAATTATATCCTGACTAATATAATAAATGCGAAAGTGTGTTTGTTTGTTAGTCTTCACGCCCTAACTAAGCAACTTTGTCTATTGGCATAGAGCTAGTTGAAAGGACGGAGAGTAATAGAGGCTACCACAAATACATATACATAAACAAGAAAACAAACAGTTCCCGAGGAATTTATAAAAAACCGTAATGCGGACAAATAATGCAGGCAACAGCTAATCCTACTTAATATTATAAATGTAAAAGTGTGTATGTTTGTTACTCAATCACGCAAAAACGGCTGAACGGATTTGGATGAAATTTGGCATGCATGTAGCCTTTGATATGGAAAAGAACATAGACTACCTTTTATCCCGATTTCTGAAGTAGTTCCCGAGGGAAAATTGAAAATTGATTACGGCAGACGGCTTTGAAATTTGGTATGCATGTCACCTATGGAAAAGGACATGTACTTTCTATACCGATCTCTCAAAACGTTCCCGTGGTAGGATTAAAAATTGTAAACGAGCGAAGCTTTAGACCTAATTCTAAAGCCCAAGCAGACGAAGTCGCGGGCAGAAGCTAGTATCTAATAAGTATAACATATAATATTTTCGATTTACGATATTTTTTTTGATGATTTCTACAATAAAGCTTGCTTGTACGCTATCAATAGTACTTTAATTCGATTTTTGTTGGAGAGAACTTTGTGAACATTGTTTACGTATATATGTTGATATTGATTGTATTCTGCAAAAGTCATAGACCATTCTTGAGGCTTATATAAGATCGGGTTGAAGTTAAATAGTTTTGAAATTTCAAACGTCAACTATGGTCAGAAATATAGAAAGAATATACAAAGCTAATTGCAAATGAGCAATCTTCGCTAATCGTAGAGGCACCCTAAGAACTAGAAGCGTTTTTAAGTATACTGCGATTAGGTATTTTATTTTATTTTTTTATTTAGTTTCTAAAACTCGCAATCAACTGCTTACTCTAATATAAACTATAGCATATATGTGTAAACATGCCAAATAGTGTCTTCTCGATGCGAACATAGCATGCAAATCCGCTGGGTACATAAGGCTGCTGTAAACAGCTAAAAAAATTAAAATACTAAAAAAAAAACGTAAAAAATATTGCGGAAATAAAAATACTGAACGTATCCTGAGGTTCATTTGTGAAACTTTCTGGAACACTTTATTTTATCTATCAGTGTTGACATCATTGTCTCAGTTGAAAGACATCAACTGTTCAAATACAAAATAGAGAAGAGATACAGTTGTTCGACACCTTTAATTTTGTGGTAAATGCCGACATCGTTCACGGCGACGCACCTGTGTATAGATGCTATTTAAGTCCCTTGCTAGGCTAGTAAAGTCCTTTCCGCCTTCACGTCTTTTCCTCCTTACCACCGCACCACCCCGAATTTACCATACACAGAACAAATCTATGTGGTTGAACGTAGGTTTCTTGTAACGGTTTTTACGCTCTACGTTCAGGTGCTACATTTTATTCGCCATTTTATATCGCCTTCTTGCCGCTTGTTAAAAAATTTTAAACCTAGTAGGAGCCCAACCAACGCTGTTTGTTAGCGCTGGTCTGCCTGCCATACGCGCATTTTAGTACTTCAATGTCCATCAGAGCTATATTTCGAATCCGCACGCATTTTATTCCAAAAGTTACAATTAAACTTCTAACTTAGTCTAATTGATATTTTACGAATAATGCTCGGGTGGGATAGTTTTAAGAATGCTGGCTGCGTTTCTTAGCTGAAAAACCCGTCTGATCCTTTGCACCTTACTACTTCTCACTTACTTTAACTAGGTAGGTACGCAATTTGTTGACGTGTGTCGGCAGCGCGAATTCCGGCTGCAACACTTATAAGCTCTCAAAACAGCACTATCACTGATTTATGATTAGCTAGGCATTTAACCGTATAGTTTATAATATATTAAAATAAATGTAAAAAGGTGGGCGCGAAAGTAAAACACAGAACTAATCTAAATGCAAATGAAGCTACCGCATTACTGGTAGCATATTGGACCTTATTGATTATCTTCTATGCTATGCCAGCCCAATTTCAAAACAAATTCATAAAGTTAGCTACTCGTATACCTACCTGTATGGATGTTGCACTCGGTGCACATTTACACGCGTTTGGATAATACGATTTGTTGCTAACGCAAAATGTACGTCACTTTTTTAACTTCTACTTTAATAGATGGTAGTAGAACTTGTAGGGCGTCTTTCTTGAATACCCAGCGAAGTTTTGCTTTGCTTATAGGCGATAGTTTTCCATTTACCATAAGATGAGCAATCTACTTCCTCCTTCAATTATTACTAAGTATAAAAAAAACACGTTGTGATTGGATAATCATACGATTATTACCGTCTCAACCGTTGAATATCCTTCCGTCTAGCGTCTATCCGTTTCCAGCTAGCGTGGGCAGTGACTTGCATAGAGGGTACGCACAGGGTATGCAGATGATACTTATAAAATAAAGAAAATCTTCCGTACGAGTTATAAATACTCAAAGGTAGACTTTTTATAAATCTTACAATGCCTATCTATCAAAAAGTTTTTTATAACTCGTACCGGAGATTTTCTTCATTTTATATCATCTGCATACCCTGTGCATACCCGCTATGCACGCCTTTGAGCGTGGGCATAACAACGCTACGTATCAAGTAAATTCAGGGTGCCCTTATAGCATGTTACGAACCCAATCTTACTTTCTTTCTATCTGAAAATTATGGATAAACATCGAAGAAACATGAGTATAGGATATGACGTTTTATAATATGTCGGAATAGCAATCAATTTCTTTTTACAAATATCAACCTCCGTTAAAAGTACCTTAATACTAGATGCGAAGCGATGTCGTAAACATGGCAAGGTGTAAAGGCATTGCATCCCAGCAAGTAAAAATCCATTTGACAGTGCTATAGATGTGATGTCATTATCATTCTCAATCGAATGTTCTACTCTTGGGGCCTATCCTTTATATATATATATCCTTTTTCATAGAAGAGAAAGAGACTCACCAAGCTACTTAAGAACGGGATGGCAGGCCTTAGCAATTAATTATTATCACGTTAGTGAAAACACCCTGTACCAATATAGTTAGACGTGTCCTCCTTAACTAAATAAATAACGCCAATTTACTAACTGAAGGATTGTATTGAGAATTTATTCACAGCTATAACCAAAACCTACATACTACCAGTTGATAAATGCGATTGAAGGCAAATATATTAATTATGCCTTACATAAATGTTGTGATTTGCTTCGATTTATAATGTTCGCTGGTAATGTTTTAATAATATTTAGTACCTATTTAGTAGTTTTAAATTTATTATGAATATTTTAATAAATCACATGTGTACACCTCCAGGCGAATATAATCCGACACAATTAATATTTCTAGTTATAACATTGTACAAAATAAACTTGCTGTACCTACCTAATTTTGTTGGTTGTAGTTACATGTCAAAAAGTAACTTATTCATTCTCGTTCACAGTTTGCTAGGTGACAAACCTTTTATCTACCTTGCTAATAAAATAATAATAATATTTTTAGATAGTATAAAATTCAGTACTATCCGTCGAGTAGTTTTTAATCATAAATTTCCGTTTTTAAATAATTTTACCCCTTAAATTTTTTAAACTCATTATAACTTCTAAATTAAATGTCCGATTGGAATGAATTAAAAAGTATTTTTCTGCTATTTAAATACCATGTAATACATTTTTTTTATGTTTTACCAAAAGTTTTGCACACGCTAAGTAATTAATTTCATAGGCAATTTGTTATAGTTAAATTATTGCAATTTTCTTAAAGATCTCCTATTTATAAAATAAGTTATAGCCTTAGATGTTACTTCGTTATCGTTAAGCTTTGTTTTGGCGAAGAAATGTTTAAAATCGGTTCAGGGTTCGCCAAATTTGCCAATAGGCTCAGAAAGCATTCTGAGCCTATTGGCAAATTTGGCAAACAAACAAACAAAGTATTTTCCTATAGACGTAGATTTTTTTATTTTAGTGAGTTATCTAAAAGGGTTTCTATTTCTGATATTATTTAGATTCCTTGCATTTTTATAACTGGCTTTTGTACGTGACTTCTTCCACGTTTCTTTCGGGTTTAAAATATCCCGCGGGAACCGTTTGTTATAACGGAATAACAGTGTCTTTGCCCGTGTCAAAAGAAATCCCCGGGAACGTTACTCTGGAGCTTTTCCAGCATAACAAGTATTTCATATCCATCTCAAGGATGAAGGTATATTTGTGTCAAATTTCATCAAGATCGGTGCTGTGGTTGAGCTAACATTATACGCATGTACTTCGAAGCCTTACAGGATGTGTCTATGCATTCAGCGCCATAAACCTCCACGATGAATGAAACTTAAAATTGAAGCCCGCAAACCCGTATCAATGCAGCGCGATAGGTTACGCTCGTAATCCCTAAAAAAACGGTCTTTGCCCAGCATTGCGATGTTATTAAGCGAGGATGTTGATACGTACCCACCCCTATTGATAGCAACCCATTTTTGCAAAGCAACGTTGCTGCATTGGTCTGCAGCTTATTGTATTCCACAAGCATTCGTATCGAACCCGTTCTTAACAAGTCCAATTATATCAATATGTAACAAAAACAAACAGGTCTTTTAACGTGCAACTTTTCGAAGGGTTGATTTTGCAACGCCACAGGTATGCGGAATGCAAACTTCGAGCTGCAGAAACAGGTTTGGATCCCGACTCGATAAACAACCTCTTTGTTGCTTTTTTCAAAGTTGCCAGATTGTAATCGATTACAATGCTGAGGGGATGTGGTATAATGCAACGGATCGTGGAAACAGCTGCAGTTCGCAACCTTTTTCAATTTGTTGTTCGAAAGTTTAGTTGAACGAAACTTGTTTGGTGTAAAAATATAACTTCTTTTATGCTGTATTGTCAAAATTTTTGGAACTGGTTCCAATTGAACGACGAGTAGTTATGTGTAATCTGCGTGAAAAAGTGGAAGTGGTTGGCCTATGGAGTATTAAGTTTAACAATCACGAAATTTATGATATCCTTGGAAAGCAAAACATTGCGCAGCACATAAAAATCCTAAGACTGCAGTGAGCCGGACATGTTCATCGCAAAGACGATTATCACCAACCAAAGAAGATTATGACGTCACAGCCTTACGAGTGGAGATCGATCGACAGAAGCCATTCGTAACTGGCGGACATGGACACAAGATAGAGATAGGTTGAGAAATCGACTAGAGCAGGCCCGGACCCACCAATGGCTGGTGTGCCAATGATGATGTCATCACATGACATTGTTCATCAAGCTGCGCGTTTAAAAAAAAAGATAGGTAATAGGTTGATCAGACTATAGAAATATCTAATATTTACATAGGCGAGTTTCTGTTTAGTGGTGTACTAAAGACGAAACCTTTATTTAAAGTAGAAAAATCCTTCTTTAGAACCTACGATTTAAAAACTAACTTTAGAGTGTATGTGCTTAATATAAGTTATGGAAGTAAAATTTTTCAATTATTTAACATAAAATATCCAGGATGATACCAGGACATCATAATGTAGCAAGAAACTTTTTGACTGTAGGTAAGAAGATATAACCCGTAGAAATATAAATGAATGTTCATCAACAGATAAAAAAGAAGTCAGACAGCGCGAAAATGTAAGTCTGTTTTGTCGCGTTTTCTACTAAGATAACGCTCCACCAAGCGAAATATGAAAGAATTATCAAAACGATCTCCGTCGCACTAAATCACTGTATATAAGGGGAAGAGGACTCATATTTACTCGCGAACGGACAAAATAAATGTTTTTATTACATAACGCGCGTTTTCTCAAAGGCTTATTTAGATGCCACCAGTGAAAAACCTGCTTTCCCGCCTTTAAATACGATTTAGAATGCAAAAAATGTAATTTTACAGAACCTTTTATGTTTTGTTATTTGAAAGTGGACTTTATTTTCAAGGCAGTTTTGCTGTTTTTCAATTGCTAACTAGAAAGGCAAGGTTTGTGTACAGATATCATAAAGGCTGGTGCAAAATTTTAAGTAGAGGGATTTGGTGTCCGAATAAAGCAGTAGGTAGATTTCGACGCCTAGTTATAATTATAGAGGTAACTAATAGTAATAGGCTAGACTAGATTTAACGTTTGTTGCACTTCGACGTTTATGTGTTATTTATAAGCTATAGCATGTTAAGTATTTTATCAGAATATGTATGTATCTATGCAACAACTAATTGTTTATATATATGTTTATATATATATATATATATATATATATATATATATGTGTTATAAACCCAATAATTGTTTGTTTTTTTGCTCTTTTTACGTCATCTTTTTCTACACACTGTAAATTATTATCACCATGTCCAATTTAGTAAAGATTAGACTGGTAGAAAATGCCTTCAGGAAATAAGTTACGCCATGTTTTTATTTTGTTAAGACTTTTTGAACCGTTTTGTATTCATATTAAACATACATTACACATTGCATATTACACATTTTAAGACCTCTCTACTCATATTGTTGCTTGGCTATATTCCTATAATCTTCTAACCAAAATTTTACTTACTTCTTTAAAAAAAATGCCTATCGTAACTTCTATTAATCGTCGATATACCGAACATAGAGCCTTCTTTATGTTCTATGTGTTTGTACGAGAGTATGGAAAAGATACAAATAGTTTCGTAACATTGTGGTTGCAATATCGGGCAAGACTCCCGCATTTATTTAAAAGAGAATAGCTTTAGAAAGAAGGACAGTAAAATAATTGTGGTCTGACCGTAGAGTGTGGGATATTCTTTCTTGTTTTACTTAAATTGCAAACGCTAGGAACTTGTAGCGCGGGGAGTTAGGTTTATATTTACTAGCTATTGGAAATACTAGACTCTTGTTAACTGACTTTGAAGATCAATTATCACGTATATTAACTAATTATATATAAATATTAATCTGCTGTTATGTCGACCTTATTTAATGAGATTCTTTCTAATCTTACTGACTTGACTTTTAAAACGTGTATACGAGTTTTTTCCTACAGTGTATACAGTAAGCCCAATAAAAAAAGGATGTAAAAATTGCGAACTTTGAGCAGATTTTAACAAGAAAATAGGATAAGGTTTTCGGTAGACCTCAAAGATACAAGAATATGGAGGTATTCCGTTTCAGTTCACAAAACTATTTGGGAATAACGTGATGGGACGAGAGTTTACAACTCAAATCGATCTGGCAACCACATCGATTAATAAGGCAAGGATTAAGGAATTCAAGATTCAGATTTACGAGAATCTACATGTATCCATTTAGAAAGTAAGACCTCCTAGTTACCCATATATTTGAGGGACATTTGTTATGTTACTTACCTTTTTATTCTTACACATGTTTATGCGTGTCCTGTGCATTTATCAAGCGTTTTACAATTATTTTCATCACGCAGATTTCTATGGATATCAAGGTTACATTGGCTTAATAATCGAATTATTTCACCATTGGACCAACATCACCTTTTGAGCAATTTCAATGTGCAAACACTTGCCATAAAATTTACATGAGAGCAACATTCCACAGCTAAATTGTTATTTTTTTTTAATTAGCGATGTAGGTATATAGATAATTGCGTCCATTACCATTCTCTCTAATGCTACCTTAAGCTCGGCCGTTGAATTGTAATTGGAGGACTCATAAAGGGGTCGGAGGGACCGGAAAAGGGGACGAAATGGAACGAAAAGGGGGCAAGGGGAGGGGTAAAATGTATGGAAATGACGCACCGCCATTTCCCTGTTTTTGTATTTGATTATCCTTTCAAGACAATATTTCGCGGGTCCGGAAATTAATGAAGGCAATTTATGCGCACAGAGCGCGGGTGCCCGGTTTTATTTAAATAACTTTTGTTTTTTTTTACCTTTTTTTAGCGCCGAGGGTTTTTCGGGGAGGTCCTTTTGTGATTGGAGTGGGCAGCGCCTATCGGATTATGCTGAGGTTAGAATTAATGGGGGACATTATTTCAGCAAGCATTATTTTTTACTACCGATTGTTAAGTACCTACAACCTAAATAAAATAACGAGGAAGTTATAAAAGTGTAGTAAATGGGTCAATTTATTTTTAACAGTTAACAAATAGACACTTGCTTTTGACCTCACTAAAGAAAGCATCCGAACCTAGAAGCGAAGACAAATTTTACGGGACTTCCAAAGCAACGTTTATATATACTATTTTACCAAGAATTAAAGGCGGGTTCTATCTGTGGCCCCACCAGATCTCAAAATCTATATGAGTATTATGTGAGCGATGGAGATTTAATACGGAGTAATTCTATACGGGATTTAATAATTATGGCAATGGCCAGGCCAGAACGTCAGAGAATGGTGTCCCGAAACTGAATATAACATTCGTAGACGTCCCAATACGTAGAAAAATTAAAAATGGAGTTTATGTGTGGAGCACCAGTTCAGGTGACGAAGACCTGCCACCCGTTTCAATAGATTTTTCAGCAAGTTACTCACCGAATGGTTCACGTATAGCTTTATGTGACAAAAGCTTGTATTTACTCCTCGTATTATTAAATGTATACAGATGCAAAATCACTACGGGTTGGCAAACATCTGAAGTTACAGAATAGTACTCTTTTTTTTATAGTAATTTCTTCTTATACATTCGGCCAGTGCCTAGTTTTTAGTTGAGTGATTACCTACTTACTATCGCCATCACTTGTTTTTGCAGCAGCATTGCTGTGTTCAGGTTTGAAGGGCTTGGTTGCCGATGTAACAAGCTTAACAATATTATATATACCTCAAGTTGATGGGCACATGGTGGCACTTTGAGGATCTCTTTATAGGCTGGTTTTCATTTACCATCAGGTGGGTCTGCTTAGTCTATCATGCATTCCTATATATAAGCTTCTAAAACTACGAAAATTACTTACTTATATGGATGGGTACCTAAGCACATTTATTAGCAAATATCCCTAATTGGAATTCAATAAATATGTTAAATCTCCTTATACAGCGTTAAGTAAACAAGGGGGAATTGGGAAATCTTGCATAGCCACCTGTAACGCGAAATCGTTTCGGGTCCTAAACAAACAACAACGCTTATTGGCTTTGTTTGTCCCCCCACTTAATTAATTTTCTCATTTCCTAGGAATACTCTGTTCGGATCAGTAGGTGTTATCATCGCTTATTGGTCAGTTTTAATGGAATGCCTATTTAAAATGCAAAATTGGATTGGACGAAAACATTATAGTTTCGGTTTCAGTTTTGTGATTTTCTTTTGTATAGAATTTTTTTCTAAAAAATTATAAGAAAATATGGTCAGACATATCTATCTTTCGGTATGAAGACTTTCTAGATTTAATACTAATTTAAATACACTACGTCAATACACACATCGCCATCACAAAGTTAGCTCAAAGTTAGCGTAGCTTGTGTTATGAGTACCTACTAAGATGGCTGACAAATGCTTTTATAATTAATAGGTATACTTATAATATACAGGTAAACACTCAGATGAAAAACATTCATGTTCATCACACAAACATTTTCCAGTTGTGGGAATAGAACCCGTGGCCTTGGACTCTGAAAGCAGGGTCGCACACTGCGCCATTCGGCTGTTCGGAATACCCAGCATCTTATCATCGTACCATCCCAGGAATGTAGGTGGACAAGGCCGATTACAACCAAGAAAACTTACCTACTAAAAATTTCTGTAGGTAAGTTTTCGAGATGTCAATTGGTAGTTTATTGTTAGATTGTATGCAATTTCCTTTAAACGAATTATGAATTTGATGTAACCTAGTAAATGTAACTGTCAGTTTATTCTTACTTCTAATGTGCAATTTATTGCAGTAATCGAGAGTAAACTTCTACTTCTCCCTGTTGCTGTGCTTTGGCAGGTTGATTAGTAATTTGACGACCCCCCTGGCGCAGGGGTGAGCGCTGGGGTTTTAAGTTGGAAGTCCCGGGTTTGATTCCCGGCCGATGCAATTTGGAATTTATAATTTCGCTTGGCTGGTCTGGTGGGAGGCTTCGAACGATTTTTCGTTCCGGTACAATGTCGAGTAGAAGCTAATAAAATTAGGAGTATGGGTTTAACATAGCTGCAATACTAGTTAACAGGTTAGCCCGCTACCATCTTAGACTGCATCTTCACTTACTCACTTATCAGGTGAGATTGCAGTTAAGGGCTAACTTGTAGTGAAATAACACCATATAATATCAGTTGATATAATCGAGTGAGAGTATCTGCCTATTTTAGCCGAGCTGGCTACCTAGCCTCGTGATCCCTACTCAAATACAATACCCACTAGACCAACAAGGCAGTTTAAAACAGCAACATAACACACTAATAATTGTACATAGACAATAACGAAAAAAGTTTCTACATAACAGATTTTATTCACAAAATTGGTACGTGTACCTAATTCAACTCCTCGCTTAGTCGCACGCAGTTTCGGGCAATTTGTCACAAAAAGTTGGCAACTTCGCCCCAGCGCGGCCGGCGTCATTTATTATCCGACCCCAGCCTCCCCTCAAGGGCCAGTAATTTTACCTTCAAAGCCTTCGCGTGCGTAATGAGTAACGACGTGACGTAAATCGTAGGGATTTACCCTTTTATCTGGGGTGGCCATAGTTCCCTGAGACAACATCAGAGCATCTTTGTTGCAAATTATAAAAACATTGGAAAACAAATAAAGTTATGTTAGTCATTTACTTATTAATAATTATACTATTAAGCATATTGATTTAACCACTAAATCTCCAAAATAACTTAGGTGAGTATAACAAAAATATTCAAAAATAAATATCGGGTCATTACTGCCGACTTAGCGTTAGACGCAAAAAAACAAATGCGTTTTTAACATTTCTTAAATATAGTTAAACGGGTACATATTTTTGGTTTTGTCGTATGAATATTTTTATGTATATTTAATAAATAGTGATTAACCATGGAAATCTTAGTTTAAAATCTTTAATATTCGTTTTATCTTCTTACGCCAAAGAAGTAGAACTTCTAACGCGTGTAAAGTTTTAGTATTATTTATTTTACCATAAAGTATTTTATTTTATTTTATATATGTACTGTTTTTGTTTATTAATATGTATGTATATTCTTAGAGTTTTGCGCACCGCTATACGGATTCATATGTGAGCCAATTCCTCATAATGGGTGCCTGGAAGAAATCACTATTAGTGATAAGGCCGCCTTTTTGACACAAATTTAATGAACTTGTACCTTTGTTCTCTTTTATTTATTTTTTCTTGAGTGCAATAAAGTATTTCGGATTGATTTGATTGATAAGTACACACACGTTTTATTTTTTATTTTTAGGCACTTTCTAGACGGCACTAGTAGTATTATCTGCCACGTTGATCTAATATGGATTGATGCACTGTGTATAGTCAACATAAACATGTAGGCCCGTTTTCACTAAACCTAGGCATAGCCTTAATCGAATGGCGAATGATTTAGGCGAAAAAAAAATCACCAACTCTTAGGTTATAACTATTGGTAAGCGGTTTATGTATGCCTAGGAATCTCCTCAGATTAATCTTTGCTTGTTTAGGCTTTGCCTTGTACGCCGTTAGTCAAAACGGGCATAAGTGTCTCAATATCCCTTAGTATTAGGAGAGATGCACAGCGCTTATAGATATTTTTATCTGAAGCTTCAACATCACTTAAGTCACTTCGACATACTCGTGCCTACAGAACAGTCCCATATTTATTGAAAAAAATGGATACCCTATATTTATTCCTTTTGTAGCATACTTGCCAATGCCTATAATAGGTATTTATTATTGGTTTTCGAATTCAGTTAAAAAAACGTTATGGAGTTATTCTTACCATTCATAGTCAAAGAGAGAGAGAGAGTAAAACTAATAAGTAATGATAATGATTTGTGAAATGATACTTATATTTTACCATTAGATCTTTCGTCTGTACCTAATCATGCGGCTATTGCAATTTGTTTTATCTATCAGTGATCTGCGGTTTCATCCTTTTCAATACTACCAGTAAAAAGATTAAAAAATATAACTTTCTTCAATACCCTTCATTCGTTAATCCAACAGAAATGTATATACTAAAAAAGTAAATTGTTTGATGGTATCATAACGCGCGACATAACTCCTTATCTGCACGGTTCATCGCGTAGTTTTAGCGCCAGGTAAAGAGCTTGTACAGACTGCGCGTTAGCGGCAACGGTTTGCTCGCATTAGTAGCGTACTCACCGTAAGTTTATCTTGTCGTTAAACTATTATTTTACAGGACAGACGTGTATCTTCGCCTTCTTATAAACAGACATAGCCGAATAAATCTCAAACCGTTTGATTATCGCTCAGTATAAAGCGAATGTTTGAATTCCATACTTCACTACGCTATCCTGTTACAACGCGCATCAATTACGCCCTGGCCACGGGGCAATCGAAGACTGGCGAGGCTGTTAATGACCTAATAAAATGTACGAAAATGTAACAAGCAAGCCTGGGCCTGCGGCGGCGATTGCCCAAAAAATCGCGCGACCAGTCTGTCCCGTGACCAGCAGGTTAAGCGCGCGTTTTCAGCGCCTAATGTGTACTACTAGCTCTTAGGAATTCAACGCTCTTTTGGCGTGACACAACTTATAAGTACAAAAATGAGCGGTCATTACTGCATAAAATCGTTTAAAATTTTCAATATGCCGAGGATTAAACGGTAGGCGAGGTGGATGTAAAAGACAAAGGGCTCAATTTATCAGCGGTTTTCTTTCAAAAGCGCTTAATAGGTATCGACTTGCGCGGCGCAGCATCAGCTTTATACCTTGTTGGAGATTTTTAATCCAAAACCAACTTCATTTACTCGTAGATTGCATTGATCTTTTTTTTTCGTATTTATCAGAATACTTTTTATTAAACTTCGAGTCTATATTATACGAGCATACATTTTAGTAATACAAAACTCAAGAGGTTTTTTGACGTGACAACGTCTTATAAATTGGTTTGCCGGGTGACACTTCAAGAAACTGCGTTACGCTCCGCTCACGTTATGCGCTCACAATGAGAGCGAGTGAGAGGCACGCGTCCCTTCCACTCGGGCATGGTTAGCCCGCCTAAGAGCGAGAGAGACAGACATAAAAAGTGAAAGGCACGCGTCCCTTTGTAGTAAACGCTGTTTCATTGTACGCAAATGTATTGCAAGTTATTGTATGTATATTTGTATATAAATACGTATGTATGTGTAAAGGTAAAAATAAAATTTTGTTAATATGAAATTCAGTGCGAGATTCTTTGTATAAATTAATGTTTTAAATATAATTCTTTGTATAAATAAATGTTTTAAATTGTTACTATTATTTCATCCTTCTTCCTACTATACGAATGAATATTCACATTAAAATTATTTTACCACTCAAAGTCGTTGTCACGTAAAACTTTCGCCCGTATACCGACTTTACAGGCAACCAATTTTTTTTAGATGTAACTACACGTACTAATATATCCAAATACTTACCAGTCTGATTAAAAAAATTAAGCTATAGTTAGTATATATCTTACTAGCTGTTGCCCGCGACTTCGTCTGCGTTTGATTTTGGTTTTTTGATGTGGCATTCAATTTAGTTCTAGTTCTAAAAAAAATTAAAGTTATCTGTATCGCTAAGCCTTAAATGCGGGTTTTGCTGCTGTCCGCTGAGGATTTCGGTCCGGTATCTCCAACCACATTCATCAAATCTACACAAAGTTTGGGCAAAATTAAACACATATTATAGCTTCTATATTACAAAAATAATTATTTAAACAGGTTACAATTTGTCGGAGTTATGGTGTACAATCGTCAAACACTTTTATCCCCTCTCCCAAAGGAACTGAGCTTAATGTCGGTATAAAAAGTATCCTATATTACTTCTAACATTTTCAAAAATATGTGTACAAAGTTTCATGAGGATCGGTTTAGTAGTTTTTGCGTGAAAGCGTAACAAACAAACTTACATTGACATTTATAATATTAAGTAGGGATAGGGATACCACGAATGATACAGGAGTCTATATAATAGTCATCTTACACTTATCTACTGACCTAAGGTACAAAGAAAAGTTATTTAACAATGAAGACAATTTTATGTAGACTAACTTTTCCAGTAAAGCAAGTGATTCGGACACATAATTAAGAAGGTAAAATTAAAATACCGAGAGGGGAGTTAACGTCTATAAGTAACATACCTACGCGGCTTTATCACAATATAACACGGGTAAAACTGTGGGCGGGGCGGGGAAAGGATTTGACACACGCATGAAATAGAAACAAAAATAATTGCATATGAAATAGAACCTTGAATAAAGGTACACGAAGTTACAACAATTTAACTACATATTATGCCGTACTTTAAAGTTAAAATGGATTGATCTCCGAAATTTAATTTGCTAGCGGGAGTGGGTGTGACCATAGAACGGGTGAGGTATATAAACGCACCAGCATATAAAAATACTATGTATACGTTAAAATAGCAACATTAAAATTCGCTCGGCGAGTGAAGTATAATATGAAGTCATTATGCAAATTCCGCGGGCTTTTGCGCCAAGTTTAGGTGATTTGCGGCCCGCTTTAAATATTGAGCCTTTTTACGACAAATGTTGCTGAAACTGAAATAGGTATGCCAGACAGAACAAAAGGGATTTTGTACCTACTTACAAATTGTGGAACCAACGTTTCCCTACGCAGTTCCCACCAAGTTCCTAAATGTAGCTAATCTAGTAGCACGCAAATATAAAATGCGGCAAATATTTGTCTTGCTAAACTTTCATGAGTACATTAATCACACAGCTTCTTTGTTTCTCCCTTAATTAACTCACACTTACCATTTTTTTATTATTATTCCTTTTTCAATATTGCGTAAATACCCACTGAATTAATAAAATATTTACAAATTCGCAACTTGTGTAGAATATTTCATATTCTGTTTTTAAATAAATAATCATGTATTATGTATGTACAAGGATCCCTTCAACACCCTGGAGGTTGCATGAATGTAATATTCATAAAAAACACCCTATTTACGGCCTTGTAAAGGGCCACATAAAAATTTAGAGGCAAAAGGGTACCCTTTAGGCGTGCTCTTGGGATGGGCCTGAAGTTTGTAATTGAATTTTTGCCTGGAGCCGCAAAGGGCGTCCCTGCTTAATTTGCCGTACCCTGAAAAGGGTTACTTGGTGTGGTTTATGTTAATAGATTATGCGATCAACGTAAGACACAACACGTTAGGTACGTGTCTTACGTTGATCGCGAAAACTTTTCATAGCAATGACTAGGTACTTTAACATCAATGCTAATAAACGGACCCTCACAACTGTGACCTGATGCTACTTACCTGTTCCAGAATTTATTCTAGTTAGAATGTTATTAGAATGTAAGCGTAAATTTTTACATAAATGATTAATTGTCATGGGAAATGAAACATTAATAGTGTCTTGCAATATCTTGTCGGGAAAATAGCACTAAACTTTACCATGTCCCATATAATAATAAAAAAATGACGATATTTTCGGGTAAATAGTAGGTACTAAATTTGTCTATGTCCCATATAATATTGTCATGTACTTATCTTAAAATAAAAATATCAAGAAATCAATAATCGATTCTAATATTAGACTAATTATTTTGGGATAGAATCACTAGTCCACGCAACAAAAATCGCGTAAAAGGGCCAAGTTCGTTCAGATTTGAGAAAAGTGTGTAAAGACCGCCTCGTCTACCTTCGTCACTGTAACACTTTGTTGTTTAAATTTTTAGTATCTTATGAGTGATAAGGCATGATCAGAATACTGTCAAGATAAAGTAGTGAATTTATAGCAAGTATACTTTACTTGCTAGGTTAGTGAGTTAGGTAAGTTGTATTAAGGTTGATAATTATTTCTTATCGAAACGTATCATATATTCCGTCAATATTTTGGTAATAGAATACTTAAAGAAATATTCGAAGCATTTACAAAATGAAGATCATAAAACTCGTATTTCTCTTATCACATGGGCCAATCGGAAAGGCACAGTTTATATTGTTGTAATCAAAAAGAAATATTCCCTTTTTTCCCGGCATAAGGGTTGTGGGAGGTCTAACTTTTTTTTCGGTACGTGATAAAATTTTATTCGTACTTTCCGGATTACATAAAAGGTCCACACAATAAGGATTAATATATACGGATCTCATTCGATTTTATTTCATTGCCTTTTTTCTTGTTTGCGGCCGAAACCTGGTTCACATTTTAGACTTAGGGATTTAAATTATTTTGTTTATTTTCGTTTGCTTCGGTAGGTTATATTAAATTTTGGACGTTAAGCAATGAACGGATTAGATATAAAAACCATTATCGAAGATTCGAGATCACCATGTCATCTTACTTTCTAGGCATAGATCCCTAGTAGGAATTTCCAAGACCATAACAAACATATACCAAGGCTGTTTGCTTATTATGTCCACTGACTGACTACAAGCTATTCCGTTAGCGTTTCGATTTTCTCTGTCTATACAAACTGTTGAAACTGTTGTGAAGAATTCGACAAGCAATTTTAGACAAATATATATCACGAAGTGGTGTAAATGAATAAAGAATGTTCGAACTTGATTTCTACACTTGCTTTGTTCAAACCAAGTACTGGGTATCTGTGTGGTAGTCCAAGTGCCAACCTCAATCTACTCTGTTGCATCCTAGAGTGTTGCTCAATGATTATTCTATCTAACTATTATCTTAACACAGATTTAATTACAAATAACTACACAGATTTTTACGATTTTTATACTTAAGATTTACCTTTAATATTAATTAAATTACAGGTAAAGTATTGAAACGTCTTAGTTATTGATTTTAATGAGCTCCGCGATTAATATAGGCTAGAGCGGTTTTACCTAATCCTAATAACTACACAGATTTTTACGATTTTTACACTTACGATTTACCTTTAATATTCATTAAATTACAGATAAAGTATTGAAACGTCTTAGTTATTGATTTTAGTGAGCTCTGCGATTAATATAGGCTAGAGCGGTTTTACCTAATCGCGTTAATTCATGAAGCTTCAATACCTAATATTTATTAAGAAGGCTCAAAGATCTGAAGCGCAGTAGTGCAGTAGTAAAAAATAAAAATAATCTACTAATGTAATAAACTAAACTAACAAATATTTGCATTAGTTATAATTTCTAAAGTCTTTTTAATAGGCAAATCCGTAACTAATAGTGATGTACTCATCGTTTTTTGCACGCCTCATAAGCGAAGCGTTGAGGTGGGTATTACTGTCAGTTTACGCCCACCGAGTGATTCTCCAACTTAAAATGTCACTTTTTTTATTCTTTATTGCTTTTATGTGTGAATAAGTATAAATAGAGAAATGTTGAGAAAAAACACTATTTTTAACACTCATGATATTTTTAAATCTCTTTTTATTATTTAAACTAATTAAAAAGTTCTGTCTTGGACGTCCGTGTGTCTGTGTGTGCGGATCCCGTATCTTGTGGTCACGATAACGAACGAAATACTTCACTTATTTTTTATCGGCTTCAGTATTTTGAGGAATAGAAGCCTATTACTTTTCACGGTATAATTAGATGTAGTTTAATTATTATTTACAAATAATCTCAATTTTATTGTAATGAATGAGATTATGAGGCGTGCACTTTTGGATTTTCTGACTATTTCTTTTTGCTTTAAAAAGTAGACAAAAAAATCACGTTCATACGATAACAATTTTCAAAAGAAATCCACTGCCTTATTTTAATGCAATAATCGGTTTTATAGAAACACATACGCTTGACCTAATAGGCTATTACTTTACTTTATTGACTTAAGGCGGGTGCAGACTAACAATGGTAGAGTCCATTAGCTCGTTCAGTTGTGTAGGTTTACTTAAGGATGCTTTCACCGTAGCTAATTAAATAGAAAGTTCTCGAGCATCGGCCTAATGGGGTTTTATAGGATCGCCCGGAAGAGGGGTTGAATAGTCTTTTAACTAAGGCTTCAGAAAGCAGGCTTTATTATATTGCGTAAAGACAATTAAGTTGGACTCAAGACTGCCTCATTTTTGTATCCGAGTGCACCAGAGGTAAATTAACGTGTTTCGTATGTATGCTCGATTTTTATAGGTTACCGCCTTTACGAGTGGACACATTTTGATATAAGCGGTGTATTTAGTCTGAGGATTAACATATATTATTAAAAAAAAGAGTGTGTGTACTTATGTTACGGTACGTGTGTTACTTATCAAAAGTGCAACCTATGGGTCTACTTAAATAAAGATATTTTTGACTTTGACTTTGACTTATATACACGCGTTAGAAGTTATACTTCTTTGGCGTATGGAAAAAAATTAACTAAGTAATATGCGATATGAGTAGTGATTAACGATAAATATTAAAATAAATCGAAAAGATTTTATCTAAATAAATAAAGTTTTATTAACGTAATAATATTTATTTATTCACACTGTTTGTACTGTGTGAATAAATAAATAAAATAAATATTACGTGTTTTAAATATACACAACACGTGTTCTAAATAAACGAAACACGTGTTCTAAATATAATAGAATATACAACTTGAACATAGTTTTCATGCCACCTAGAACTTTACGATGTAGAATTCAGGTGTGGGTGTGCGCGCTCATCGTAAAAATTCACTCTCATCATTTTTCTCCATCGCGCCAAAAGAAGTATATCTTCAAAAATGTTTAAAGAAACAACCATTGTGGTTGTATTTTTAATATTCGATGTCATATCAATTATTGTAGCTAAAGTGTAAACTTAAAATGTTCGCTTGAATTTCACCTTAAATAAGTACAATAATTTACCGATGTATCTTTCGGTGCAATTGTCTTTCTTTCAATTTCAATAGTTCAATGATGCTTCAATAATATACTCTAGTTAACATCCACGTATGGAGATGAGAGATTTCAAATTGTTTAAACGACTATTCAGAGTTATTCCCAGCGTACCGTGTAAACTTATAACCAATTAATGTAAAAGTCATGCCTGCGTGGAATGGTGCCAAGAATGCTGGAAGCATTTCCGCACTGAACAGCCTGGTTGATCCTTTGCGCAAAAAATGAGACAGCCCCTCTGTCACCTGATGACCCGCGGTTTAATGTCTCTAATGTTTTTTTTTGCCCTTGGATTCCATGGCCAGGGTCTGCAAGGCAAATGGAACAAATATGTAGCTCTCTATTAAGCAACAGCCGTAAAGGAGGCGGAGATGAGGCCAATGTGTTAACGCATGATGCGTCCCACTAAGGCACCTTTCTTCATAGGTATTCTAAAATCAGGTTTTAGCAGCAAATAAATAACAATATCTCCTACAGGAGATCGAACCCTGGGCCCGCGACTAATTAGCGACCTCAGCTCACCAGCGAGGTTAACGAAATTTTGGAATACATGAAACATACCTACATGCCAACGGAATGTCGTTTTATCTCACCGTGACAAAAAACGCCACTCAGAGATTCTTACGTTACGCACAAACCGACCCAACTCAAAATATGCCGTTGTCCTTTGCATCCCCGTCAACCATTTTATTAAGACCCTACCCGCACGGACCCGATACGCAATATACGTTAAAAAGTAGGCTTTGAAAGAGAGCGAAGAGGTCGAGCTAAAGTGGACGCTTTCCCGCCCAGCGTCATATGACAGATGATTATCTACGGCCGACGTCAAAGTGAATAATTGGGCTTTAGAGCGGCAGAGCGTATTTTAGTATGGACTTTTTGTCGATAATTTTGTAGGTTTTCCTATTCAGAGGCGAACTTTTTGTACGTATTTGGCCAAAAATCGATTCTGTTTAATTCACGTTAACACTGTAACATGCTATTTTCAATAGGCCATTACTTATACATACCTTCATCACGTTGCTTTTTGTTTTGATCAGAAAACACCGCCTCTATGCAAGCATTGGAGAGAACTATGCAAGAATCTATACGTGCTCAGATCAGAAATAAGAAGACTTAGTTTTTCTACTGGTCTGCTACCAGTTGAAAGCTTAGGTACCAATGGGCGGGAGCCGAAGTTCGAAGAGCTAAATAATGGAAATTTAGGTCTCATGTTGCTGTAATAGCAAACTCGCTATGAAATAGAAAACACAGCGTTGGAAGATAGACGGTGGATAAACGACATTTACTCGTACCAAGTTGCAAGGACCCGCTGTTTACAAGTTCTTTGTGTAGAAATTTTCGCCATCCTACCTTATATTCAACTGTGAATAATCATCGGTTGAAAGGAAAGAAAGCAGAAAAATCACTTTCGAACAAGCTAAAAAAAAGCTAAGTTATTAAAGTCACCTCTGACATACCAGGTAGGTACGTCTAAAAAAGCGGGTACAGCCACCGAGTAAGCTCAAATGCTAAAGAAACGTAAATACTCTGATAAGTTTATTGATGATTAAATCTAAACATTTCCTTAATCTCCTGTCCTAAAAATGTATCCACCTGTCTGGTAATCCAAGATCTGGCACTTAGTGAACCCAACGGATACCTCTAGCTCATAAAGGCATATACTATTTGATAAATTAATCATTGAGGAATTTTGTTTGTACAATTTTTATGTTTCTGTAATTATAACTAGCTACTATTAGGAGTATTTATTATCTTATAATATTTTTCCAAAGTTATTAAAACAACTTTAAGTGTTTGCCGATTTTTTCTATTACGTTGACGTGTTAAGTAAATTAGACATCCATTGTACTGCGCTATTTTCCTCGCCTACCGCAATAGACTGAAATAATATTTTCGAGCACTCCTAACAAGTTAAAACAAACCATTTCCACTTTGTTTAACGAACTACAATTTTACCAAGTATTACGGCGAAATTTCATCCACGAAGCCCAAACCATTTGCATTCGCGCGTGTTACAGAAAAGAGGAGGATAATGAGATATTCAAATCAAGCCGTCTTTGATGAAGGAAAATATTCGCCACGTTTTCCATTCCACACGCGCCACGAGATTCATTAGGAATTCGTTTGTTTTCAAAGCTGACCCTAAACAAAAAACGAAGTCCTATGTTTTTATAACGAACGCCTAATACGGAACAACATAAGCAGAGCAAAAATTAAAGCACCCTCTAATTAATTCTGCAAACACAAAAGCCCACCCCCGTATGTACCTACGTATGGAGCCTTAGGGCAGCAGAATCATAAACCGCATCAAATTATTCGAATATCAAAGGGAAATGCTCAAGAAAGATGGATGGAACCGTGCCTACGAAAATAAAACCCCACCTCCCTTTATTGCCCTAAGTGCTGGTTTTGCCCCTGCCTCCCCGCGGCACGTCGCGTAGGGCGGATGAACGCACATGCGTATTTGAATCTCGCCCCAGTAATACCTAAGCTGGCCTTCCATTTTGTTTTTGCGCAGTCATTGCATTTTTTTTCATCTATTTTTTAGTTCTCTTCAGACAACTGTTTTAATATGCCCCTGGAATTGAAAACTTAATTACTTGCCTTTTGTTACAAACTTTTTCACAACAAACCTTGCATAAACTGCTTTCAGCTGAAGAAAATTAACCTAATTTCTCTTTGTTTAAAACAAGTGGTTATTTTTGCTACGCTCGACTTCTGGACTAAGCTAACATTTTTGCATAGAATTTCAAAAGAACAACAAACATCTTTAATCATATGTACCTAATTATACCTACCTACTCTTAAAGTGCGGTAAACTTTACACGCCTTTCAGAGTATTATGGAGACACTACATACGGGTGCCGATTTTCTCATGGTATTTTCCTTCACCATTAAAGCAAGAGATATTTTAATCGCGTATATTTAACAACCCTAAATGAATGCAATACGTGCTGAGGATTTAGCTCGGTCCAGAGAGCGAGGCTGCAGCCCTAACCACTAGTCTGGCACCGCGATTATTAACCAAAAACTATACTTTACTAATGACTTATTATTACTTTCTTATTAACTGCTTGTCAATTAGTAGTATTAATACTCGATTGCGTGTCAAGAAATCTGGGTTCAATCGTACCAGTACATAACAAGTAAACACCGAAGAGATGTTAGGTCCCTTTGTGTGTTCTATCGACTCTATAATGGAGAGTTTTCGGAAGAATTGTTTGCATTGATACCTCCTTTCCTGTTCTCCGACCGCATCTCACGCCGTATCCACCCTCATCATCTGGATGCCTGGAATTCTTCTACTATTCGAAATACACTTGCAAATTATGGAACAATCTCCCATCTGATGTGTTTCCTCAAAATTACAATCTAGGGTTATTCAAGGGGCGGATAAACTAATTCCTTAAAAGCCGGCAACGCATCGGTGACTCCTCTGGTGCTGCAGAAGTTTATGGGTGGCAGTAATCACTTTAAATCAGGTGAGGTCTGATTGGTGCCTCAGTGATTATTATCATCTTTATAGTTTGACAATCTATATTGAAAAAGTATGGAGGGTCTAAATTTCTCACTGTGCTCGATTAGGAGCTATGAACCGAACAACACCCTAACTTTGGCCTGCTAAGTTAACATAAATATTTTTTTAATCGTATAATAATATATTTTTAAATATACTACGACAATACACACATCGCCATCTAGCCCCAAAGTAAGCGTAGCTTGCGTTATGGGTACTAAGATGCCTGATGAATATTTTTATGAATTATATACAATTTACATAAATACTTAGAATATACATATAAACACCCAGACACTGAAAAACATGCATGTTCATCACACAAACCTTTACCAGTAGTGGGAATCGAACCCACGGCCTTGGGCTCAGAAAGCAGGGTCGCTGCAACCTGCGCCAATCGGTCGTCATATATAACAAATATACTTATATAGGTAAAGGTATTCCTCTTGCTTTACAAGTAGTCATAAATTTTGCTTTTGCATTACAAGTATAAGTATACAGTGGTCTTATATTTCGCTCGGGCGGGACAATGCTGGTTTCGAAGGCAACATCATTAAATGTGTAAGGAACCAGGAGATATTATAACTGAAACTGATTACTATTTTTGTTTAATTTCAGATTTCACCAGAAATCAACAGAGAGAAAGTCAATTTGTAGTGTCAGTCTACATAACTCCTAACTTAAACTACCAAGGTAAATGTTCTAAGGTATTTGACACTTTTTTTATCGTAAACTTTGCTTCATCATATTAACCCATTAGGGTTTCCTCCCACAATGAGAAGTGTAGGCCGTATTCCACCACGCTGGCCCAGCACCGATTGGTGGACTCCACGCCATTGAGAACATTATGGAGAACTCTCAGGCATGCAGGTTTTCTCACGATGTTTTCAAGACCAAGATATATTTTTATTGTTTAAATCGCACATAACTTAAAATAGTTAGAGGTGCGTGCAAATATACTACTAGTACTACTAATTACAAGTAACCACTAATTACAAGTTTATAGTAGAATAGATACTTCTTTTACGTTGCAAACGTTACAAAATATTATTCATAAACAAAAACGACGTTTTGTTATTCCTAAAGGGAAAAGTCTGTTCCACCGAGAACTTATACTGATATCTGCACATTATCTGTATACTCAATTACCCTGCGCAAATAGATCCACCCTTTTCCCTAAAAAACGATAAACCCCTATTGTATGTACACTCCTATTTACTTGCTGCAGATAGCACAGCCTTGCAGGAGCCGAGCCATTTTATTGTAAATTTTAAACTTGAACGCACACGAATTTAAGCCCTATGGAATAATAGGAATAAGATCGTTGGACGCGATGTTTAAACGGCTAAATTATGGCAGCCGCTGTTCGCCTGAAGCTGTAATCCATCATCGTGACATTTCTATTTATCTTGATGAGGCTCACACTTCCGATACTGATGACCCTTTGTTTTTTGCTGGGGACAGGTACTCGGTAATACCTATAGGTTTTTTCGTTCTACCGACCAGTTAACGTTCAATGACGAAGTTTTATCGACATTGTTCTAAAGGGAGAAAGTTCGTCTAGGTACTTCCTTACATCAATTATATATAAAATAAAATTTCTTATGGAAGTATTTATGTAAAGGTAAGAAAAATATGAAAAAATTTAAAATTCATTTATTTCAAGTATGTCTGTTTGTAGTGACTACCACCGGTTTGGAAGGCAGATTCTACCGAGAAGAAGCCGGCAAGAAACTTAGCACTTTCTCTTTTCCAACATCGTTTTACAATTTAACAATCAATCAATTTTAATTTTTCTATCTTGTGTGAGATGAAAGCGGAGCGGCTTGCTTCCAGGCAACCTTGGCCATTATATTATATATTAGAGTTTATCAATGCATTCAATTGAATTTAATTCAAAAGGTTTTTAGGTTTTTATTCATCTCACTTGGTTTAATTAAAGTGTATGTTTCTCGCTCCAGAGATGGGCGATAATAACTGAGACTCAGTCTTGCACTAAAGCAGTATTATCGAATTTGGGTCTCATTATACACATTACCTGATGTTCGACTAATTTTGGACAATTTTTAATTTACTGTGTAACTGTTAATTGAAATAAACTTATTATTATTATTATTTTATACAACTTTTCATGGAACTGGATGGGGATTATTAAATTTTTACATTGATATATGTATATGTAGATACTAATTAGAAGCAATTTGGATTGATTGATGATACGATTCCGTAGGGCAAAAATGTAAGTAAAAGTTGATGTTAATTATGCAGTATAACTTTCAAGTCAAAGTATTTACCCTTCGATTAATATTAACTTCCCAAAAATCATGCAAATATTTTTTTCCTAATATTCCCTAATCGCAAACGATGATTTAATTAAACTACTTCAAAAAAGGAAGAGGTTCTATGTCACTTAACCAATTTCTCAGCCAACTGTGGACCGTCAAAAAAGAGATTCAGATAGATTTTTTGTTCTTATCTGTATCCGCATACCTTCATATTGTTACCATTTTCTTTCTTGATGCAAAAAGGTAAACGACAGATGCTGGACTCGCACCGAAAAAACGCAACTTTATAAACCCCCTTTAAAGTTGATTTACATGTTGTAAGTCTGAAACTTTAAGGATTTCGAATTGCAAAAAGCACTGTAATGTAACATATCTGTGGCGTGTTGTGCCTATAAGAGACCTCTATCCAGCGCTGGACGTCCATCAGGTTGACATAATGATGATAACACAAACGTGGATAAAGAAGAAGAAGAAGAAACACTTTATAGCACGTTAACACACAGGAAAAGAAACATTAAAGAGTATACAGTACACAATTTAGACATGCATAGGCGGCCTTATTGCTGTAAGCAATCTTTGTAGAAGGGACTTACAGCAAGAGATCGGGATAATGCCAAGAATGTTTTAATATATACATAAATAAAAAAAATGTATTTTGTATACAAATACATAGTTAATTTAAATAAATTAGCGTAATATATAAATATAATATACATATATATATACGTATATATATATAACATACATAATATATAAAAGTAGATTTAATACATAATTTACAAATAATAATAAAGCAACAACTTCATATGCCATCACACAAAGAGAGGTAGTACGTCCTTCAGACGACTCTTAAATATAGGAAGGGAATTACTTCCACGTATAAAGCCATAATTCATACTTTTTTCTTTAATTTTCATTAAAGCGGATTGTGCAGCACCCCGAAAAGTCAAGACTTAAGCAAGGGGGTCAAGAACTATATAAACAGTTTTATTTTATCTCTTGTTTTTAAATTAATAAATAAATAATTCTCAAATATTGGATAGAAGCAGTCGTACTTTGCGGAAATCCTCATGGATTGATATGGATGGGATATGTGTAATTTATAATTTTTTCAATCCTTATACTCCACACTAAACCAATCTTCCGTAATGTACCCTCGACGCACGTTTCGCTCCGAAACCGGAGCAGCCTCAGGAGATGTTGACTGTACAATGAATAAAGCGGACTATAGCAAATTAAGCTTAATTTTCATAATAAATATTTCTCATAATTATTTTGCTCGAGCAAAGGATTGTATTATACCTACTCTACTAATCATCGATGATGATGAATTTTACATTCATTATCTGATGATATCATCCACCTAATCCACCACGCTAGTCCAGTGCTGATTTTGGTGGACGACAAACCTTTGAAAACATTGTGGAGAACTCTCAGGCATGCAGATTTCTTCACGATGTTTTCCTTCAACGTTGAAGCAAGCAATATTTTACTTGCTTGTAACACACACAACGAAAAGTTAGAGGTGTGTGCAGGGATCCGAATTCGGTCTCCCGAAATTGTAGCCGAAGTCCTAACAACTAGGCTGCCATTCCATTGGCGATTTCAAATTATATCACGTATATTACCTTCTATACGAGTATTAGATTCGATCACCATTACCATCAGGCGATGAGCAAAACCAAACAAGTTCGGTACATAATAAACTCGTCAGAATGAAAAAAAAAACTATCTGTAGATAACCCGTCAAAAAAGTTCAAACCAAGTCACAAATTGACATCAGTAAGTAAATACGGAGGGTCACCCCATATTCCTGATACAACGCGACTAAAACGTACCTGGATAGCACACAGTGAAGCCTAAAACATCGTATTACCAAACAAATAGAGAGCTGTGTCAATCTATGGTGAAAGTTTGCTCAACGTGTGTCGGCTTTTACCGGCTACTTCGCGTAAGTGCTTTGGTGATAACAAATTTATGAATTCTCTATGCAAGACCGTGGTGAGCATAATTTTGACGAGCTCTACGTTATTGCGATAATCTCGTAAGCCAGAGTACGCAGGTTAGATACTCGGTTGGATCACTTTAGAGAATCGTCTTTAGCCTTATTAGTGATGATGAGGCATGATGGTGAGGAATTTACATGCGTTAATTGAGCGTTGAATCCACCATGCTACAATGCAGGTGGATAATTATTGTCGTTTTGACAATTAATGAGTGAAAAGATTTAGTCATTAATCATTTATCTGACCGCTGGTGTTGTGTAAGGTCCAGGGTGCGAGAGGCAGAGACAATTTGGGAAATTATGTTTCTGAAATTTCTTAATGTGCTTTCGAGATGCCGCATTAGCGTAACCCCAATCTCTGAACTGAGACTGACTGACCATTGTAATCAGTATACGAGTTCCAACGAGTTCAATAAATATTTTAGGTGTAACGCAAAGAAAGAATAATAAAAATGCACTTATACATGAAAACAAGTTAGGTTATGTAGTCATCTCTTGCATAGAAGAAGGACAAAAAAACTATATCATGTAGTCGAACAGTAAATATTATCTTAGTATGAAGGTACCTACCTACTATAAAATTTTGTTAAAGTTAAATAAATATAGGAAAAAGTACAAATTTGAAATGTTAATACAACGTGTAAATGAAAATACGTGTGTATATATATTTCTATTTAATATTATATATTAATTTATACGTATAAAAAACATCATTCCATATATTCATAACATAAAAATAAATATCCATTACTAGTTTCTTAAAGATGCGGGTAAAGAAATAATCAAGAAAACTGTAAACCGTAATTCAAATCTCCCATTTAATGAAACGGCAGATGGATGAAACGAAACATACTTAGTATACAAAATAAAAAAATGTACAAGTTCCCGAAAAGTCGGTTAAGTAAGTAACTACTTCAGAAGAGACTGGAGAATAGCTTACTTAACTACACCAAAGAGTCACTCTAGAAATTCTAGATGAAGTTTTTTTCTAAATCTTCACGAGCGATGCACTCAAGCCAATAGCTTGAATGCACCGATAATCCTTTATCAGTTTCTGCTTATCCACGTTGCGATGAAGGTATCCATCATCCTATCCATTTCTGCGTAAAATGAAAGCCTACTTATTACTGATTACAATCTCATCTGTTCGTAACTAACAATGCAGTCTAAGGGTCACTGAAAAACTGCGAGAGCATGCTCGAGCATTTCACAAAACCATATTCACATAGCAGTGCAAAATCTGCTCAAGCATGCTAGCAAAGTTACCCAATCTGTTCTACATGCGATAAAAGAATAGAAAAAGAACAATATGTCTAAACTAATACGTCTTACCCCTTCCCTTCCCTTCGAGTGTCGTTCGAGGCAACTAAAGGAATATAAGGACAGCAACGACCTTACCTACCGGAGGTCGGACCACCATTAACTGTGATAACGAAGCCCAACTTGGGTGATTATGGAAGAACCCTCCCGTTGGGTTAGGATTTAGTCCAGCAGTGGACTGTTATATGCTATTGATGAATACCTCTTATTGATATTGATGATTGATAGAATGATGATATTTTGGTGAGACGTTTGACTTTGACGTTTGCCTTCGTTTATTTAGAGACCCTATATGGATCTAGTATAAACGAAGAAGAAGCGTGCTTATCCGCTTAGGCATCTCTAATTACTTATGTTTAAGCAATTATAAATTCACAGTTGTTCGCTACCTATCAAAAGCACCAGAGCTTTTGAAAGGCGAGGTAGCGCGGTCGGCAGAACAATAGATTTTATTACCGCACTATCACCAAGACAAATGAGAAATAGACAATATCTACCCTATTTACCTCTGTCTGTCTGCCCGGCCGCAAAGCTGGCGCCTTCTTTTATACAATCAAAGGGATCCAGGCAAAAACGAGTTTTATAATAAAAGGTCGAAAGGCAGTTATTGCTAAGCTTTACAGTTGCGTTCAAAACTCAAAACCGTTTCTTTTACATAGCGAATCTTAGCACAAACGGTTATGAATTCTGCTCAGTTTTATTAGAGTTGCATTTCGTGCAGCAGGATGTGTAGGAGTGACGCCATTTTGAATTGATGTTGGCGGTCAAAATTTATTGCGCATAAATGTACCTCTGGCTAACCCGGGAGTTAGAGGGGGTGGGAGTAGGCTTAAAAATCGGAGAAAGGGAAGAGGGGAATGTTTTTAGCGTTCGCAGCGTCGGCCTATTCGGGTGTTGATGGGTGTCAGGGTCGGAATAGGAAAACTTTTATATCTCTTTTTTATTTTATTTCACTTAACTTTTACTTGTACAGATTTTTTCGATTTCAATAACCTTAGCCAGGTGAGGACGAACCTTTATTTTTGAAGTTCCGTGATTAAACAAACAACTATTAAAAGAATTATTATCTTTATAGGACGATTATATCTGTTGATCCATGAGTGTAATATAGGTACATGGACGGTCGAATGCACCTAATGGGAAATTTTATTGGAAAACTAATTATACTTTTTGCTAAAATTAGGCACAGTTATGATTACTTTTGGTTAGTACCACTGCCTGGGCATGTCTTAAATTAATATATAAATATACTACGACAATACACACATCGGCATCTCGTCCCATAGTAAGCGTTGCTTGTATAATAGGAAATGACTGATATTTTTATGAATAACATACCTCCATAGTACATAAGTACTTATAATATACATATAAACACGCAGACACTGAAAAACTTTCATGATCATCCTACAAACATTTTCGGTATCTAACCCACGGCCTTGGAATCAGAAAGCAGGGTCGCTGCTCACTGCCCTCTGCGTCAATCGGCCGTCAAATTTCAAGCAATTCTGATTTAAAAATAAATAAAAATAATTTACTTATTAAGTAATTTTACTCGAATTAAATCTTCATCAATCCTAGCTAGGTGTACCAAAATATAATATATATCGAATTCAGAAAATATAAAAATTCTAAGGTATTGTTAAATATTTCAAATATCTTCCTATCTTTATAGCTAACCAAATTTAGAGTATTTATTATACTGATATTATAAGTAAGATACATTCGACATTGTAAGATTTCCTTACATCGCAATTTTATTACGATATGTACTACGGTAGTTGTTTTAATGTTTTCATTTGTGAATCTATGCGGTCGGGATATCTGAGAATAGAAAATAGGAAATGGTATGTTATATCTTGTTATGATAAATATTACGATATCATTGTAATATCTACGTGAACTGCATTAACGAAAATATATGCTAATGAATCCAGTATTAAATAAGCACTCAAATTTTTTTTTCAGGTTAACCTGGCCCTTCACTCAACTCAACATGCAAAAGCAAGGAACACAACAGAATAAGTAAGCATTAAAAGGTGATATTTTCTAGATATCTAGTTGTATTTACCTACTATAAGCAGAAACCAGAATGCAACAAAAAAAAACACAAATCGAATTACATTTTTTTGCACGCACAGTACGTCCCTGTGGCGCGTTTCACCCGCACCCTCGACCTCTACGCACGTCTCACTCGCACAAACTCCAAAAAGAACTCGCCATCGCTTTCCACCCCTTGCTTAAATTATTGCACCTCCATTTCTACACTAGAGAATTGGACTTATCTGTACCAAATTCCATTCCCTAAAAGTAGAATCTGCCACAAAAGTAATACGGCTTAATTTGGCACTCGAAGGTACAATCGCGAGGACAAATTTCTCCAAAGAGCGTATAGTTCCGCTGATCGGTTATCCTATTAGACAAGGATCTAACTCTTGTGCCGTAAAAAAAATAATGTAGTCTTTATTTGAATGCAATAAAGCATATTATAGCGTAGATGTTGGAATGGAGAATTCGTCTTTTAAAAGTCGCGTAGCAATAACGGGTGAGAACCGAGTGTGAAGGCGGTGAACAATAAAAAAAGGCCACCCGTAGTTTGGGGTGTGGGTAGGGTGAATTGTGGGGATGAAGGTAGTCCGCGTACGCAAGCGGACAAGACGCATTACTTGGGGACCTCTGCTGCAGTGAAGACGTAAGTGGGCTTTTGATGATAATAGAGCCAAGATGTTTTCGAAACCTGTTTTATTACGTAGCTGTACAAATTAAAAAAATTGTATAATGAATTTTTAAGTAAAAGAAAAGGCA
This sequence comes from Pararge aegeria, assembly GCF_905163445.1. Taxonomy (NCBI): domain Eukaryota; kingdom Metazoa; phylum Arthropoda; class Insecta; order Lepidoptera; family Nymphalidae; genus Pararge; species Pararge aegeria. The sequence continues at coordinate 7,120,679 of NC_053198.1, forward strand.
TCTGTTTTTTTTTTTAATTTTGCCTTTAATGTACTAGAACTATGTAATGTACTTGTAGAAATTTATTTAGTAATAAAAATAAATCATCAATAAGTGCATTTTTTAGTCTGTACTGTAGGACAGGACTGCGATCTTAGCACAACGCAATCTAAGATGGAATAGAAGTTTAACTGCATGGCAAGTTAAACTCACACCTACTTAAAAGCCTTGATAGTCTTTTTTTTAAATCTACAACAAATTAGCCCTTTTCTTGTAATCTTACCTGCTGGTAAGTGATGATACATTCTAAAATGGTAACGGGCTTACCTGTTAAGGTTAGGTAAAGCAGTTATGTTAAACCCGTACTCGTAACGGTTTCTACGCGACATCGCACCGTCAGGGTAAATCGCTTAGCTGCACGTGTTTGTTGGTAGGGTGGTAACTAGCCACGGCCGAAGCCTCCCACCAGACCAGGCTAGAGAAAATTTAGACATTAAAAATTCCTAAGTTGCCCCTGCCGGAGATTCAACCCGGGACCTTCAATTTAAAACCACAGGGCCCAACGCTGCGCCAAGGTGGTATATTCGTAAGGAGGTTCCACCTGGGTTGGATTCCAAGAATTTTTTGGGTATTGGGTGTTAGGAGAGCATGCAACATTGTCGGTCCCAATAATTATCAATAAGATGTGATGTAATGTTAAAACCCACAAATGATAATAAAACCTAACTATTACCTACCCATTCCGATATGTACGTAATTAATAGAACGCACATATAAATATTTCTAATAATATACTTTAATCTTCTTTACATATTATAAAAAAAACTTACTCTTACTGTTTGTGCGCGTAGTTCTTTTAAAATATGCAACGGATTCTAATTTAATTTTCAGCAATAGATAGAGTGAATCAAGAGGAAGGTTTATATTGTTTGTGAATATATGCCCCTTTTTAATATCAGTTTACACGTGCGAATCCAGGTGGATCGCTAGTATCCCATAAAGACGATTGAGAATACTCTAATTAATATTCGAATTTATTTAGCAAGATGTGACTTTATGAAGTAGGTATAATAATTCCTAACCTGCAAAAATATTAAATCATAAGAAGCATATTTAAAACTAATTCAAAAAATTCTAAGTAAACACTTATAACAACCCTATTGAAAATCAAAGACTGGAACGCGCATAGGACCTACCTACGCTGTAGCGTATGTACTATGCACGTAAAGTGACGACCTCGTATAAAGTGACAGGAGTCACTTGATTTTAACTTAACATGTGATGTTAGGGCTTTATCTGATTTATTTCAGTAAAAGCTGTAGCAGTTGTAAACCACTTATAGACCGAGACCGAAACGCTTTTGTTAACAGATAAGTCTCAGAGGCAGTCAATAATGTACCTCTAAAGCCTGTGAAATAATATTTCGGTTTTCATTTACACGTTGTATAAAGTTGTTGATCTTTGACTATGACTATAGTATTTTCATTGAAAGTGCAGTCACCAGTTCCAAGCTATTTAATATTAACCATTTTCCTGAAGCACATTCGGGCATCGTTATTCCTACATGGCAGCTTAACAATACAGACAATCGATTATGGTTTAAATATGGCGTGTTTTATGTGAATTTTGCGCAATTATAAAACTCGCTATAAATTAGAGGCAGCTGTTTACCCTAACTAAATTGTGCGGTCGGCGCGCGCAAAAACCCGCTCACAATGCACGTAATTATGTTGAGTACCCCGGCTATTTATTGTGAAAAACACTGAAAATAAATCTATTGTTAAACTATAAACTCTAGATTAAAGAGTTACATGTGTTGTATGATAATGTTACAATAACTTACTAACTAATTACTATAATGGACAAGCCCGTGGAATGGGGTCAAGAATGCTGCCTGCATTTCCGCGCTGAACAGCCCGGCTGATTCTTTACGCAAAAAATCAGCCTGCTCATAACCATATGCCAGTTTTTAACCATGTACTTTCCCATACCATTTATTGTGTCTGTCGGCTTCGGCCGAAGCTTGTTACTGCCCTACCGACAAAGACGAGCTGCCATGCAATTAAAAGGTCCAGTATGAGACTGCGTAGTAGCAGGTTAGCTTTCGATTAACATAACTGCTATAACCCACGCTAACTCGCTCAATATCAATACTAAACAATTATTTCCGCGACTCAGGAATCGAACCAAGGACCTCGGGAATCATAATGGAACAAGCAAACCACTAGAACACTGTGGCACTTGAAGAAACTTAAAATTTACTAAGTGATTTTTTGAAATGGACTTAGTATGAAAACTACGTCATACGACGTTATTCCAAGTCATTAAAGTCTATTTTTTCTTAAACAATATTTTTGTAACTTTTTAGTGTTAAGTTTATTCTCCAACTGATAAGAAAATAACAAAACCAATGGCGGCGGACTGGCGCAGTGAGCAGCAACCCTGCCCTCTGAGTCCAAGGCCGTTGGTTCGAATCCCAAATCTGGAAAAAAGTTTGTGTGATACATATGAATGTTTTTCAATGTCTGGGTGTTCATCTGTATATTGTAAGTATTTATGTATATTATTTAGAAAAATGATTATCATGACGGTGCCCATAACACAAGCTACGCATACTTTGGAGCTAGATGGCGATCTGTGTATTGTCGTAGTACCTATATTTATTTGTATTTATTTTGTCGCACTTGTTTTTTGTAAAGTATGTTTTAAAACATACTTCACACTATAAAGTGTGTATATTTTAAACAATTTAGAAAAAGTGGATAGTAAGTATTTTATTTTATTCTTTGGCATCCGATATATATGTAACCAACAATATGCGTAAGGGATTCGAATGTACCTATTGTAAGTCTACCATACTGTTATGGTAAAAAATTGCCATTGTATTATTTTATTTTGTAAAATAAAAATAATAATAATAGTACAATAATAGTGCTATTATTATTTTTACAAAAATAAAATAAAAATAATAATAGTACAATAATAGTGCTATTATTATTTTTATAAAAATAAAATAAAAATAATAATAGTACAATAATAGTAAAATAATAATAGTACGGGTTTTGTAACATAACAGTATGGTAGACTTACAATACATTCGAATCCCTTACGTATATTGTTGGTTTTACCAATCGGATTATTGAAAGATAATGTTAACACAACCACATAGGTTTGGTATATATAGTACCTAGTAGTATTATTTTTTTAAATTTAACAAGGTAGGTAGCGATAACTTTTTTTCGTACATTTTATCGTTGCAGTCATTTACACCATTCATAAAATGTGAATACGATATTTTATAAAACTATTTCAAAGGTGCAAAAAAAATTAAAATCAATCACTTAGCCCATCCTATTACTTTGAGCCTAAAATAAAAGCGGCTTGCGAATCAGACTGGGCAATTGCTAAATGAATGTGTCGCTTGAATGTCGGTACGGTCAGGGGTCCACTGGCGACATAGTTCAATTTATTTAACTATAACCACCTAGTCTATTTTATTCGAAAATTACATATAACTATATATTTATTACTTTTAGCGTAAAATATGTTTTAAAAGTAATCAAAAAAAAAAAAAATAAGATAATAATAAATATTTATTACTTTAAAATATTCATAAAATAAAACAAAATTCACTGATTGTGTATGATAAGTAACAAGCTACTTAGTATTTAGACTGGTATATATAATGCTATAGTTTACTTTTGTTTAGTAAGAAATAAGATCTTAAAGAGTCAGACTTCTGAACGGTCTTAGATGAATCAAAGTTTTTATTCCACTAAAAGCTAGCCCTTGACTGCAATTTCACCTAAAGGTGTGATGAAGCAGTGTAAAACGATAGCGAGCCTGTTTGGGTTTGGCATTGAACCCCCAATGGCTTACAATACGGCATTGTACTGAAGCGCTAAATCTCGTAATTGTATGTAGGGTGGTAACGACCTTGCCCCCAGACCAGACCAGAGAAAATTTATAAACCATTAATTCTCAAATTCCTTTCTGGCGGGATCCCGGGATCTCCCACTTAAAACCACAGTGCTCACCGTTGCGCCAGCTAGGTCATCAAAACCTAAAGTAACATATTAAAGAATCAAGAACAAGCGATCGCTGACAAATGAACTAATCCAATATGATATCGAATAAGTATTACACAATAAAAGAAAAAGACGCAAGTCCCCGAGCGTATTTTCCCCGTAGATGGAAATAGTCTCCTATAATTTCCCATTATTTCCATTACAGCTCCTTTTGATGCCAATTTAAAAAGAAGACGATAAAATGTCCGCCACAGAATGGCAATTAAGTTGGCGCATCAGATTATATAATACCGGGTATTTATAATGGAAGGTAGAACAAAACAGAGGCAGCGGTATCAGATGGGCGTAATTTTTCATTACATTAGTAAACGATAGTCATGCGCGCGTGAAGATAAGCCCGGAGCTGGGATCGGCGTGTCCCGCCTTCTACCAAGGTGTCCCGATGCGAAAAACGCTGTCGTTAGACACTTGTTTCGCCCCGCGGCGCGTATCATCCTTATTTATTTTTAAACTTTTTCTTCCTTACTATTGAACGTTGTATAATACTTGTAAATTTACACAATAATTGTCTAGTATATATTAGAGAACTGTTATTAGCTGTTGCCTGCGTTTCTCGTCTGCTTCTACTATGGTTATTTTACAAATCCCGTGGGAACAGTAGGTTTTCCTCGGAACAAAAAGAAGTCTATGTTACTGTCCATTATTTTGGCTAACTCTATACCAAAATTTAAGATGATTAGCTGCTACGGGCGTGAAGGAATGAAATACAAACAAAAATTCTTTCGCATTTATAAAATTATATTGTTAGGATTAGAATTATCTATGGTCTTCTTGATTTGAATGCCAAATTACTAATGAAAGATTCAGAAAAATGGCTGTGCTAACTCGCTAAACAACTTTTTATGTAATGTTTTTAAACAAGTAACAATTTTTTTTTGTACTTCTCGATGTATAGTAAAAACCGTTACTAAAAATGTAACTTTTACAATTATTGTTACGAAAGATAAACGATTATCTAATGTAAGAAAAATCTCCTTGCTGTAAGTTATACAAGTTAGGTTTGCTTAAAAAGCGGAGAAACATCTTATTAGCAGGAACTAGACCGAAGAGAAGTTTTTTTAAGTAAGCTTTTGATCCGAGCATGATTAAAATATTGTTTAAATAACTTCATCAAACTTTAAATTATGCGTCAGTTAAATGTAAGAACCACAAATCATCAAATATTTTTGTTGTTTAATATCTAATAAACTGTATTTCAAAAATGTGTTAGTTACTGTTTAAAATACTAACACTAAACCGAAAATATGACATAAAATTTATTATATCAATATACATCCATCTCACAGATTCTCCCACAACGTATTAGTCCATAGCTATAATGGAAGCGTAAAACGGTAATCGTAATACCCAGTCCCAGTGTCACTATTACCGTTTACCCGAGAATAGATACCACCAACAAACATATTAATAAAAAATACGACATCAAAAAAACAACCTTTCTCTCCGCAGAACTTGGTACGGGGGTTGCGGGTGTAGAGTTCCCTTAGGAAATTAATAGTCGAGTTTCTGGGACCCTTCCGCAGACAGACGAGTTCATGCCTCTGCCGCTAGGTGGCGTTAGTGACATTATTATCAAATTCTTTGTAATGTTTTTTTTTTAATTTTGTTTTGAGTGTTGGTATTTCTAAAAATAAAATCTAAACAACGTTACAATTTTACTCAGCGTTTATTTGCCTAGTTGTTAGCATGATTGACTACGGATCGTAAAACCCTGGGTTCGATTCCCGAATCGGGCGAAGAATAGTTAGGTATAGGGTTGAAGTTACCAGCCGCTACGTGTTTCCATCATAAACTTTTAGGGTTGTAAATAATGCTACGTTAACGGTTTCTGTAAGGATCATGAAGTCACCAAGTTAAACTAGCAAAAGGTAAGGTAACAAAAACCAATCATCATCATCATCATCATCATATCAACCCATTGCTGCACCACTACGGGTCTTCACCCACAATAAGAAGGGGTTAAGGCCACCACGCTGGTCCAGCGCGGATTGGTGGACTCCACACACCCTTGAGAACATTATGGAGAACTCACAGGCGTGTAGGTTTCCTCACAATATTACCTTCACCGTTGAAACAAGTGATATTTTAATTACTTGAAACGCACATAACTTAGAAAAGTTAATGGTGCGTGCTGTGGTTCGAACTCATCACCGTTTCCCACTAGGCTATCACCGCTACAACAAAAAACAAGTAATAATCTGAAAATACCACAGACATAATAGATTAAAATCGTCGATTACTCAAACCTATACTGTCTTTAATACTTACCTTCGCCAAAGAATTACTTTTGCCATTCGAAGGGGCAATGCGTGCCTCTTAGACACATCCTCGCTTCGCTGCATAATTTTATGGACGTTTTACATTTCAAGTTATTTTTGTTTATATTTTAGTACAGATATGTATCAAACAAGCAGCATTTAATAATTGTGTGTGCAGGAGCGAATTATTACGCTTTACAGCTCGTCATGATTGCACACCTAAAACAGGCTTCGAAACTCAAATGTTTCATTTCACAAATAGCAAAAATAAGCGATATTTCGCAATACCTATTCCGGCAAATTCAAAATGGATATTAAATGTCAAATTTATATTATTATAAATGTTCAATTACGTAAAATAGACAGTTATCTACATGCAATGGATTAGGGTTTTGCTAAGTTAGGTTAGTTAATTCCCATTCGCCCCTAGCACAGGAGGACCCAGTTTTAAAAGTCACAATAAGTAAAGCTAGTAAAATTCGAATTTTCTTATAAACCAGTAAAACTTCTAACTAGCTTCCGCTGTCCGCTTGTCACTCGTCCGTCCGTCCGTCCATCCGTCCGTCTGTCCGTCTGTCTGTCAGCGAGTTATGTCTATTGAACGGTGTATATAAAATTATTCAGTTTTTACACTTTACTTATTCTTATTTTCCTTTTAAAACATCGCTTCTAATCAAAAAAATCGAAAGGGATCCAGTGATTTTTGAGATTATGCGAGTGACGCACAGATTTTTATATATATCCCTCGTCCCGTTCATGTTGCAGTTCAAGTATACAGTTCAGTGTAGCCCTTTTTTTTAAATTATTTTAAAATATTACACATAAAAAAAATTAATTCATGACGAATTATGTATATATTTTTAAATAAAATTATTATTTTGCACTAAAACATATGTTACACACAAAATTACTAACACTATGAGATATTATAATAGTAATAATAATATTCTTTATTTTGGTAATTATGACCCAAGTTCTACACTATTGTTAAATAAAATAAATTATTATATGTTACATACTAATAATCAAAAAACTCATACTTAATATAAATTTGAAATTTATGTTAAAAATAATTAGGTATAGGCGTCATTTCATGGCGTTTCATTGTGCGCAGTCTTCTATGAAATTACCAGTTAGTAATTAACTTCTAGAATCTAGACGTAACACACTCAATTAGCGAGTTGCGTCGGAAGTTAAAACCGCTCATATATCCATTAGGCGAAATATGAGCAAAGTGCGAAGTTAGACGGCTCTGTCCTTTGGCGGTCGTAATTTATGTGGAGGCAACTTATACTAGGTACTGTTGACACATAAAATTCGATATTAGTTCTGCACGCGAATTTTCCTGCGCGTACTATTAACGTATACAGTATGCCTACTTCGCTACTTAGACCGTACATTTTGTTGTCATAAAAAGTATCCATTGTATTATTTAATCACCTGAGATACTTCTCTTAGTATCAAATTTATTGAAAATATTATGCGCTCATTTTGGACATAAAAATATTTATTATGTAGAAATGCATCTGCAAAAGTTAAGGTACAATAGCTCATTGCTAAAAAGCGATCTCTATCAGGTAACCAAATATAGAACATAATAGTAGAAGTGGAGCTAGAGGCATACCCTCTATGAGATAATAATGAGCGTTACGATATGATAATATATCGAGTTGGAAATACTTACCAGCGACTCCAATGAGCATATATGTTAATGCTGACTTTTATGGCTTATGCATAAAATAAAATTTTAAAATCTAAGTATAGGAATTGTTTTTTTGCTGATGTTACTTACTGAAGCAAAGCTCTGAAACTGCGGCGAGCGGTTATTTCACAAAACTTTCGATCCTCAGTTAAGCTGAAAACATATATTATGTAGGTTTAAGATAATATTAAATCTTTGTCTATACATTGTTTATATAATAATTTTATTAGTTATTTATTAGATCAATCTTGGCAATCATAAATTTTAGTGCCTTTACCATTTTTACATTAATTTGGGATTTTCTTACATTAACAGTGTATTATTAGGTTGAAACAGAAGTTATTAATTATGCAGTTTAACATGTTTTACACACATTATCTATATATTTTTATATACCTTACCTGCATATTAAGATCATATTTTGTCTGAATCGGCGGATCTTCGACATGCCTATTCCCTTCTCTTTTAGTTGTGGTTTGACAATATTGTATATATTTATTTATTATTGATATTAATTATATAGGTCTATATTAATTATTATCACTATCTATATATTATATTGTAAGTTTGTTATATGCATATATTATATTTGTATATATAGGTTTATGCATGTTAATAATTTAAATAAAATTTTTACTTATAATTTGTTATGTTTATGTGGTGTACAATAAAAGTGTATTCATTCATTCATGCATTCATTCATTAATATTAAAATAGACTATTACATTCCTACTCTTTTTTTTTTTAAACCATAAATTTTAATACAGTAAAACTTATCCAAACCTAATAGATTCGTGTTTTAATTTTTGTACATTTAAAATATTACCTTGCATTTCAGTGTTTCTTAACCTAAACTAATTAGATATGACTATACAACCATTAATTTTTGTTAGTTATAAAAACTCATGGCCCCAAGGTTTCCACAACGAATTCATCCATCTTTAGGATCTTCTAAGAAGGCTTACTATTCTTAGCCGTCTTAGCTGCGACTCCAAGTCTTAATGCAGCATCCCTGTTATAAAACAAGACAAATGTTTCATCACTTTCTAAAAATGCGCCGTTCTTCGAACGTTTTCGCGTTTAATAGTAACTTGTTCTTACTTAAAAAGTACATATTATTATACCGGGCTAATATTTTATATGTGTAATGCGCAAATCTAAAGCGATTATAGCGCTTTAGATTTGCTAATACCTTTCACTTACTTATAATATAAAATAATCTTGAAATAGTCCTAAAATAATAACTACAGGATGAAATAGATGTTGGTTCTTGGTAGGTAATACCATTCTGTGGTGTTGGTATATTCTTCTTACACGCAGCAACTACGCATTTATATTAACAGAGAAGAAAGGTTATTATTTTTAATAATACCTTTTTTTAATTAATAATTAATTGTTAAAAGGTTGGTTAAGAGTATCATAAAGATAGAATGGAGATTTTGAGAACAATAAATATTTTTATTAAATTTCACTTTTTATATAATTGAAGCTAAATAAATAGATATTATGTAAAACAGAGGCAATAACAGCGGTCCCAAAGGACCTAACCCTTAGTCCTTGGAATAACGAAAAAAAAAACAATGCCTCTCCAAAAACACCAAAAAGCAAAAGGTTAAAAGTTGTCCTTATTTGAATTTTCATTAAAACTTTCTCCCGTCAGGAACAAAGAACATTTATATTAAAAAAGTCGGACCGCGGCCAGATAAATATCAGTAGTCTCGAGAGCGGACCCAAAATTTAACTTGAAGCATAGATGAAAGAATTCACAGAACTGACATACAAACTATTTAGCTCTTTCCCGCACTTTACTCACTTTACATTCTTTCTTGCAAACAAACAGTTTTTACCTTGAATTTTAGAAGTGAACAGATTTTTGTGACACTGATCTTGAATTTTTATACTGTTACACTTTTCATTGCAGAGGTTTTCCATTTACAATCAGGTGGGCCGTCTGATTGGTCAGTATTTTTTTTTTTATATTTATTATAGACGACCAAGCAGATGACCCACCTGATTGTTAGTGGATAACTATGACATAAAAAATAGAGCGTTTCTTAGGAATTACTTTTACCAAAGGTTTTCTTGGAGGGAGGGATTGCGATAGTACTGTGTTTGCGTAAGTAAACTAGCTTTAAGTGGCCCTAGCAAGAATTCGAACAAACAATAATTTGCAGAACATGCAAGAAATATGCCCTTTGACGTGCCGCAAAGTGTCCATCAACTTAAGCGTAGGTGTTAAGCCTCAAGTGCCCGATATTACACCGGCAAACACACCCTTCAGACATCATTGCAACAATGCTGCAATTATTATATAATGTTTCCAAAGGCGTGAAGAATCCACCAAACCGCACTGGGCCAGCGTGGTGGACTGCGGTAAAAATTGCGTCATTACGGGAGAAGACCCGTGCCCTGCAGTGGGGCGGTAATTGAAAATTCATTTATTTCAGGTAGGTCTAATATAAGCACTTTTGAAACGTCAAGTAATTGGTTTATATGATGATGATCATGATGGTAGGGTTATTGCCTAGTGTCACATCTGTAGGCCGTGTACTCAGTGCGGCCTCCAACTCATTACGAAGCGGAGCCGCAAGACCCGCCCGGCCGCTGCCCAACTTCCACCGCGGTACTTCCACATCTCGTACTACCAATCACACCTACACTTTAGAATGTTAGAAAAGCCTCAGATGCTTTATATGAGAAGTAGTTTTTAATGTACTTTTGTCTGAGGACCGTGTGCCAATCGAGCACTTTCAGTTTTCACTTTTGTATGTATTTATAGTATAAAGGCCGCGCCTTTTTCCCTACAGTAAAGTAAATTAAGTTAGTTGTATAAATAATAGTTCGTTAATATTATAGTTGATTAGATAGTTAGTTGAAAGTAAACGTCCGTTAACCGACGTCCGCTGTGTTTGAACTGTTTGTGATAGTTAATAATAAAATTAGTACTATAAACTATCCGAAATGTGCAAGTACCTCGTAGATAAAGAAGAATTATCGAAGCATTTGGCAACCCAGGCAACCTATATTTCTTAACTTCGTAACGGGCTGGTACTAAATACCTGAGCTGTAACAGAATTGCGTCAACCCCCCCCCCACAAACTATCTCTATACAGTTGAAAAGGTCCTACTGCTGGGCACAGGTATCTTTGTTCAACTGTTTTACGTGCTCTTCGAAGCACGTGGGGTACGCGCCGCCAATTTCCTAACTCCGGGCCGGGCTATGTCACATAGTGGGACAGTTAAGGCTTATGTATTTACCTATTGTTGGTTTGTTGGTTTGAAACGGAATATTTTCCAACTTTATATCCAGACTTATTGTCTTTGATAGCATTCAATTTGAATGTAATCTCCATGCATTAGGCCGGTGTGATTGGCGATCACAATCGACTAATTAGATTCCCGCCCCTTCTGATTTAACGTTGTTAAGACGACATTTATAGTTCCCGACAGAGTTTGGATTATTGCGGAAGTTGTAGGTATCTATGTCCCTTTGGATATTTAAAGGATTGACGTATTTATTTTATAAAAACGAGTAGTTATTTCCCTATGGGTTTTAAAAAATGACTGTCCGTTTGATTGTATCGGCTAATCTCCGAAACGGCTGGATTAATTTTGACAGAAATTTCAAAGGTACCCGCCCTGAAGATGAAACCATAGGTCGGTTGAAGGTCAATATTTAGCTATTTTATTTAAAAAGTCTACTCTTAAAACGATGCATAAGTGGTTGAAAGATTGTATGAGAAAAGTTTTTAAAAGTTTAGGATATTTTAATTCAGAAAGATGGTTCCTTTTATGCTGATATCCGCTACGAAAATTGCTTATAAAGTGACTTCTTTAAAGAGTGTCGTACGGTTTAACTATAATTACCAACTGGTGATTATGGTTAAACCCTCCCTTTCGCAGAGGCCTTTAGTCCAGTAGTGAAATGTTATAGGCTGAGGTCACACATGAGGCGCCCTCAGGACGAGAGCGATGGGACATTCTCATCGCTTTATCGAGCCATAGGGTTCAAACTCTTCCTGGCAGAGCCTTATTCCGAGGCACACCAATAAGCCTGCGTTACGCTGTTAAAAAATTGGTTGGCTGTCTGGTTGTGCAGTCGGCTTACTGACGATAGTTGAACGTGACAACGTTGTAAGAAAATACTGATGAAATGGTTGCTTTTTTCAAAAGAAAATTTTAATTTTATTTGTTTGATAGATATTATCGTTGCTATAAACAATTGACACCACATTCACTTTTCACTGCACTTCATCCTTGCCGAAAACATATAAATGTATTATTGCATAGAAGGTGTCCACGCATCGCATCGCTCACTCAAGTAGGAGAGAGACAGATGTCGAACGCGGAGGCCGACTGTGCCTCTTTGTCGCTCGTTCCGCGCTCTCGCTTGCACTTCAAGCCTCGAATGGAACGCCTCAGAGTGAGGTAACGCCGCATACGACATGTTTTTTCGTGCGTGCAGCCGGCTCCATCGAATTATAAATCGTTGTCACGTCAAAACAAAAGCATTAATCAGTTACACACAAACCGAAAAAAATATGTTTTAGGCCTCAGCCTTGCTAATCGAGAGCGGTCGCTTTCAGTCGGTGGGTTCAAAACACATTAAGTTATGGTATATTTCATACTTAAGTCTTAGCAAGACTGCCCGACTTCTTTGCCTTAACACGTTCCAGAATAGCTTCCTTTTGGGAACGATAACGTCGCTCTAATAATGAAATTCTCCGGGAAATGTACGAGCACTTGGATTTCGCCTTCTTCCGGCATTGGTTGAAACAACATCGCAGTGCGAATCGGCAATAATTTTTTTTTTATAGTTTTCATTATTTTATTTTTTAGTTTTTGAAATTTGTAATTGTAGTTAGAAGTTTATTTAAATTTTAAATTTTACGATTGTTTTTAATTTTTTTTTTTTGTATTATATTCACAGTATTTTTTGTATTTTTGTTTTAATTTTTGTCATTTTTGTCATATGGATATTTGGCCTGAATTAAAAGCATTTATTATTTTTATTATGAGCTTAAAACGTAATAATGTAGCTTGTTAATTGTGTTTAAGGTAAAAAAAGTAGCTAAATAAAATCTAAATTGCTTCTTTCTACAAACGGACTCAACAAAGACAACTGACAAAGGTTTAATTATGTTAATTAATCTGAAGTAGGCAGGACAGCCTACTTCATTAAAATATGTTGCTGGCGTAGACTAAATAAAGCGGGTCTTATTTGCTGAGGCACCCTAAGGCGGGCGTGGAAATTTAATGAAGGAACCTAAATATATTAGAGAATTCTAACTATCCTTACATAAAGCCAAAATGTAATTCATTGGTTGGTTGATTTGTTGGTCGGTTGGCCTGTTCTGTAACCGATAACCGATCAATACATTTTGACGACCTCTTTATTTAGACGAGACGAGAATTAGACGAGTACCTTCAAATCAAGAGTGAATATGCATCTTCTAGGCGAGCGAACTCCATTTTAGGCTGCATCATCACATACTATCATACTATCATCTTATTGCGTACCGTTTTTCGAAACAAATGTTTCATAAAACGGTACGCAATAAGATAAATTAAACATTTAAAAAACATACATTAAAATTATACAAGAGCTACAATTTCCCATTTAAAATAATTAAGTACATATATCAGGATAAGTGAGTGTCCCTCAATTTTAAACCCAGGGTCGGTTTTCGAAGAAATAAAAAACTGGTTTAGGGGAAAAAAGGACCCGGTCATTACGAGGGAATTCCTTGGGGCAATTAATTACGGGATGTGGTGTTGACGAAATATGAGAGGTCTGGGTAAAGTAAACTTCACTCGTTCAAATATTTGTTACTACTCGTGTACCTAGCTCGTATTTGTTTTAAAATGTGTTTTGAGTTTGTCTGATGTCATTAATGTACAGTACAAAGTTTATTTTGGTTCCGCTCACTTGATGCTGCGGTCTGTGCTAGTGGCGTGTTTAATAAAATAACAATATAACAGTATCACGTTTTGCTAACGGACTAAATTCCAGAAAAAGCCCCTGAGAAACGCTTCCGCGGAATTTAGACTATTTAATAACTTTCGTTACCTAGGCTTTACATGCATTCAAAGAGATATAGTTAACGTCCTGGAAACGTACACAGGTTTTTGAAGTTATATTTTTTGGGCGCGTTAGGGAAAAATGGTGAGAGTAAATTTTTACAATGCGCGCGCACTCCGTCACGTAAAACCGACACCCTGAAGTTAGCCATAAGTTTTGACAGTGTACACATTTAATTGTCATCGGGCTCGTTCCGTAGAGCTAAAAAAAAATAAAGTAATTAGTATCGCTAAGCCTTAAATGAGGGGTTTGCTGCTGTCCGCTGAGGAGGTCTGTCCTCTATCTCACCTCACCTCTACCTCAAAATTAAACACATATTATAAACTCTACAGTTCAAAAAAAAAAAAAAAATTCGGTTATAATTTGTCGGAGTTATGGTGTAAAATCGTCAAACACTCATCCCCTCTCCCAAAGGAAACGAGCTTAATGTCGGGATAAAAGTATCCTATATTACTTCTAACACTTCCAAGAATATGTATACAAAGTTTCATTAGGATCGGTTAAGTAGTTTTTGCGTGAAAGCGTAACAAACAAACTGACATTGACATTTATAATTATAATAAATATTAGTAGGATAGGGATGTGGATTTTGTTTTTTGTGATATTTAAATAAACTTTATTAGATAGATAATGCGTTATAATACTACTTCCTATGCATTAAATACCTTTTTTCATTGTGAGTGTCGTAAAACGTAGAATAAGGCTAAAGATTGAATTTTTTTTAGAGAAAAGATTTTTATCTTGTTTCGCCTAAGAAGTATGACTTCTAACGCGTGTACATAAGTACACGCACGTTTTTTCAATTTTTTATCCCAGAAAAACGAGCGATTCACGCGCGAAACAATAGCGGATAAAGTGTGCGGCAAACGCTATTGGGACTAGCTCCTCTCAGATTCCTTAGCACAAGATCCTAAATAATATCTGAGTACAACCAATAAGTAGGTACTGCAATTGTTAAGTCAATAGCTCATCAAAAAAGTGGTGTTAAATACTTACAATATAACATACTTACAATATACAATATTTTACCGAAGTTGTAGTTCGGAGAACCGATTGACGTTGGGGTCCCGAGGTGGTGGAAATGCAACCGCACCGGTAAACGCAACCTCCAACCAGGTAGACAGACGACATCAAACCAGTCGCGGGGAGCCGCTGTAAACAAGCGGCCCAGGATCGTGAAGTTTGGAATGCCCTACAAAAGACCTATGTCCAGCAGTGGACGTTAACCAGTTTAAATGACGATGATAATGATTACTAAGGTTCTATATTATTGTAAATGTCTATTTAAGTAGAAATAGAACCTTCCTTTACATATTATACAGAACTTCTAGTTTAAGTTTGAATTACCATACATTTTATTTTATAACTTTCAATGATTTCTTGATGTAAGTTTTTTTTTGCTCTTTAAGGCTCTATATTTGACGACCTCCCTGACAAAACGGTGAACGCTGTGTATTTAAGTAGGAGGTCCCGAGTTCGATTCCGGGGAGGGTCAATTTGGGAATTTATAATATCTGAATTTTCTCTGGTCTGGTCTGGTGGAAAGCTTTGGCCGTCGGTAGTTACTACCCTACCGGCAAAGACGTGCCGCTTAGCGATTTTGTGTTCCGGTGCGATATCGCGTAGAAACCGATTAGGGGTAGGACTACCATTCTCCCTAACTGCTTCATCACTTACCACAAGGTGAGATTGCAGTCAAGGGCTAACCTTTAGTGGAATAAAAAAAAACCTTCCCTGCGGTGCTTCTATTTTTAGATTGAATTCTCATATTTTCGAGCAAAACCTCCAAAGCTTTCTAGGCCTAACTTAGAAGTTCTTAGATTTTACTCTAAGTATAAACATAAGGACTGAATTATTGTTTGTTGTTTATAATTCATTTTAGGTACAAATTTAAAATAAATAATTACAAAAAGTAGGTAAGTAGAAAAGTGGAGCCCTTTTTAAACCCTTTTGTTTAACACAACGAATGTGATATCGGTCAGCATTTGTAAAAATACGTAAAATTAAGTACCCCTGGAACCTTTTCACTCGCAAAATTAAAATTCTCAAACCATCCACACTTGGAAAAAGATATATTGGGGTGTTCTTTCATCTTCCCTCCGGGTTAGCCTTAGCCGCTTGCGGTGGGTCGGAGGGAGGAGGGGTACAGTGTACCCTAAATTACATAGCCTAAATGTTCTCAAGAATAAAGCTCATTTTCGATTAAAACATTATTTTTCATTTCGCCCACCGTACAGAGTACCACGGACCCGGTTATTTATGGCCCTCTCGGGCACGCTGAAGTACTCGGATTGTAAATCCTGAGCGAACTTTTATAAAATAAGAACGTTAAAACGCTTGAATTTCAACTTTATTCAACTAGAGTGTGATTTGAAATTAATTTAAATTGCACAAGGATAAGAAAGTAACAAAAAAATATATATATTTTCATGCATATCATTAAATGCATAGAAAACTACTATTTATATTAATGTGAAATATTGTAGTAATGGAACATAAGGATTATCTTTAAACATATACAGTTTTTAAATCACAAAAGGCGTGATCGGACGATGCCTCAAAGCGAACCATGTGGTGTTGGTATACCCATATCCATAGGAAAAAATTCAAGTAACGGTGCCAATTCAGTCGGTACGCAAATCTCTAAATTAAAATAAATTTTAACTATAACAATTAAGCTTTCCAGAGAAACGGAGTGACATTTTGTTAAAGATATTTGAAATATGTGTGTGAGTGATAGAAACGATAAAAAGTAAAGGTAACTTTAATTAGTCAATCTTATCATTTTCTTCCTAATAGTTTTGGTCTTTAATGTTTTATTCTATCTGCGATTTACATGTTGCATTACATTATATATTATATATTCCACGACAGTAAATAAAGGACTCATGAAATGTGTCCGCTTATTACGCAGAAAAGTACGTGAAAAATACATCTGCGATCTCAACGTTTTGATGAGCTTGACTTCAGCAAAAGCTGCTAATTTGGTCCAAGTCAGAACCTACGAGAGTACATATTTCTACCACTTTATTTTTTTTCATATGATTGTTTACCATAATTGCATTTAAGAGGACTTAAGGTTCGTGTATGAATTATTAAGTAGTTTTTTTCTATGGACGCAGGGCGGGCATTTTTAGTCAAGCAGAAATTGAACGTAGCAGGTATTAGAGAATTATATTTCAAGTAACTGATTTCCATCTCTTTTTCTTTAAAATATTTAATATAACATAATTTTATTGACCGTTTAAAATTAAAATATACTTCTATGCTTTTCTTTTAAATGAACATTTATAAAGTTCCTATTAAATGTACCTTATTCTGGAAAGTAAATAATGAAGTAAGTACATCATGTACAGATGTTGCAATCAAAAGTTTTGTTTGAAGTAATTCACAAAGTTTTACACAGAAATCTCTTTTCTGGCCAGAGACTCATAGTAGCTTTTTACATATTTTACTATAATTATTTCTAATAAAGCCTCTGGCAAACAGCTTTAGATTTGAAAGCTATCTTATCCCTCCGAATTCAATATTTTTTGGAGTTTTTGATGATCCAGTAATTAGCCTGCCAGTATAAACTAGGAATAAAAAAAAATAGCTAAAACACTAAGTAATGTCTGCAATATTATTTTTTATTTTATTCCAAAATTATAATAAATTATTTAAAAAAACGTACCTAATTTTCGTCAGGGGTAACTTTGAAATTATCTTCTCTCGAGCAATTTACTGAGTCCTGTAAAGCGATTTAAATAAAATAAACTGCATGGATTATCAATATTTAAACATCAAAGATTTTCGTGGTTAATCAACATTTCTTAAATATAGTTCAACGGGTACATACCACGATAATATTTTTTTCGTGAACACGAAAGCGGGTAGTCAGATTCTGCCCGTGACATCCAACTTGATATCTCGTACCTACGCAGTCCCGTCGTGACCACGATCCATGCAACTGGGTCGAAATATCGACAAATCCACAATATTATCGTGGTATGTACTCGTTGAACTATATTTAAGAAATTTGAATTTCATGTAACACTAACTAACCTGATCGGGCCTGATGTCATAAATCATGGAGATAACGATTTAGCGATTTTGTGATAATTATTTTATTTTATTTCCAATAATATAACAGTAAGCGGATAAAGCCTAGTGTGTAGTGTAGTAGTGTAGCCTCAGCCGAGTTTGAAGTTATGTGCGTTTACACCATTAAATATCACTTGAAAACACCGTAAGGCAACCTGCATGTCATGAGTTGTCCATAACGTTCTCAACGGCGTGTGAGCCCTGTATTGGGCCGATAATATATTGACATGATGATAATGATGAATATAAAGGTAAAACCAAACACACCATCTATTACCAGTTTTTTGTTTTTTAGTTGTTTATATTTATATGTGTCTCTATAAAATAACGCAATCTCTTATCACTTGACCAACAAGATTATCCATGACGTGGCACACAATCCCTCAATAAACGACAACCACACCGGGACCGGTTACAACAATTTATGCGAAGGTAGGTTTATGTGTGCCGCGGACCTTTGTTGAAATAATTTTATTTTGCATTAGCACAAAAACTCAATTGAGAACGGAACGTGTATCTGGTGAGCTAAGATTACGGCTTACGATTTATACGGACAGAGATTTATGATATGACATATCTAACTAGGATTTAATATAATGCATTTGTATTTTGTTTAAATAGTTTATTAATAAAAGAAAGACGGACGAAGTCGATAGCCCTGATAAATGAAAGAGCTTCCTAGAAGTTATAGAAGCACTCGAATCTTTTATTTAAAGTGAAGGGTCACTGAGTCACTGAGTCGATGATCATAGCGAAAATTATTATTACCTAGCTTTAGCCTGCGGCGTTAAGTTTTATTTTTAATTTAGTAAATTTTAACTACAAAGCTTTAAAAAAAGTCTTGCTGCTAATAAAATAATATGAACGCAAATTACTTAGAAAGTCAGAAACTTTCATATAAATTTTCATTCCCTATTTGATGCCTTTTGAGTTGGAATTTTTAAAATTTGTGAAACACGTACTTCAAAAAAAATTTAAATAAATTTTTTAAATTTTATACAAACTTTCATCCCTCATTTGACATTCTTACGGTTGGAATTTTCAAAAATCCTTTCTTAGCGGATGCCTACGTTGTAATAACTATTATATGTGTGCAAAATTTCAGCCCGATTTGTCAAGTGGTTAGAGCTGTGCGTTGATAGATCAGTCAGTGAGTCAGTCACCTTTGGCCTTTTATATAAGTATATATATATAGATAATAATCTAATTATTATTGTTATTTAACTCTTTATTTGTATACCACTATGAAGTTAGGGATATAAAAGAAGAGTAGAAATACAAAGACGATAGTAGAATACAAAAGGCGGCCTTATCGTTTAGTAGCAATGTCTGGCAGGCAACCTTAGGATTTCTCTTTGAAATCAGTGTTATTTTAGGATTATTTACGTTTTTTAGAAGTATAATCTTTATTTTAATGATGTCCAGATCTGTCATATAATTTATTCTAAAATAATACTGCTATAAGCATTTAGCAGGGTTGGGTTTAGTTGGGTTTGTTGATCAACAAATTACGCCGAATCGGAAATACGTGTTATTAAACACATAGCCACAGTTAGAGTAGTAATATGTTATCTTTAACTCAAATGTAGTAAAATACCTTATCAGGTCATAAACAGCCGCAGCCAGTAGGCGTCGGTTAGTCTATCAATCGATTACATCTAACCTTCAGAAATGACGTAAATGGTAGACTAGTTTATTTGACGATTTTTTTACTGAATTATTATAAAAAAATCGCGGTACATTACGACTTGAAAGCGTCTATAGCAATCACTGCATGCAAATTAACTACTCTTGGGATAGAGACAAAACATCTCTAAACTTTTTTTTAATTTTTTTTTTCTTGATTGAAAAATTTATTAGATGGTGGCTTAAATTTCAGCCTTCCTTTCAGGAGGGCCCAGTCGGATTCACGGGACGCACCTCTAACCAATTGCGGATCGGTAGACTTCACACGCTTTTTTAAGAACGTTGTGGAGAACTCTCAAGATAGCAGCAGATTTCCTCACGATGTTTTCCTTCTCCGTTAGAGCAGCTATATTTTAATTGAATTACAAAAGTTCCAGAAATCGCTAGGCTATCACCGTTTCCAAATTCAAAACTACTTTATGTTAATGTAAAACCTTAACCTTGTACCTTAAAGTTGTACCATCAAATTGTGTCTCCGAATATAAAATCCGCTAGTCTTCAAAATATAGTGTACCGCACTGTCAGAATTCCGAGAAAGTATTTGTAGGACAAGAGGAAGCATGTGTAGGAAAATATTTATTAAAAACATATGAACTGTAAAACATTTTTATTCTGTATCTATTACATTACAAATTGAATTAAGCATCGATAGTGTCTGCCTGTCAAAGATGCACACATAGGTCCCGATAACAGGTGACCATCTGCGATTACCCACTGTGTTGACAACAGGCACACTTTTGGAACGTGATATGTAACGTCACAGTTCACACAGATAACTTGTGACTTTAACCTCACAGGAGTAAACACTGTCTGTTACTTCTAGTCGCAGAGCCGATAGTATTGCTGTGTTGTTATATATTTGACTATTTGGTCTTGATGCGTTTACTCAAAGAATAAACCTTTTCTTAAGAAGTCTTTTATAGTGACAGCTGTTTTGGAGATCATAAACTCTTTTTTAACTTTATCAATATTTATAGAGATACAATAATTTATGCTTCTTCCAGTAAAAGTTATTGCAAAAATATGCTTAACTTGATAGTCTGCAGATATTTCAACTCCTCTACAACTTTCAAACAATATTTCAATTCCTTTCTTGTTATCGATAACAATGTTGAAACTTCGATTTCAAATTCCTTAGGACAACATGAGCGAGAGGGAACAGGTGGTGTAAAATTATTATGAATCTACATTCAAATAGCTAAATACAAATACATAAACAAAATTGCTCAAAAAAATAATAATATAATAAATAAATATAAAATAATAAACTAATATGTTCCTTTTAGAGTTCTTACTTCATTATTTCTAAAAATCATCTCCTTCATGCGTTCTTTATCTACGCGGCTATGGCAAAGTTTCTTGTCCCCATTGGGCACACATAAAAGCCATAAACAAGAATAAACGTAAGTAGGAACAAGTAGGTATCACACCTGCTCCTTTTCTTTTCAATATAACTGGCGGCAAGTTTTCTTTTGCCTTAAGAACACATAGTGTTAGTTGAGCGGCAAACCACTGAATAAGGTTAAGTATATGGCTTTCATGCTACTAAAGCTGCAGCCACTGCTAGGTGTTTTCTATTCCACTACAAATTGCTTATAAAGCTGCAGTCTGGTGTTTTTTATTCCACTACAAATTAGAAGTCTAAGATGGTAGCGGGCTAACCTGTTTAGGGTATGACATCCCAAACGGGATTCTTAACGTTTGGTGACACGGCCGTCTCTGTCGCTAAGGTGGCAACTAGCCACGAGCGAAACTCCACCAGACCAGAGAAGAGAAAATTCGGAAATTTTATCTTATTTTATCACCCACCAGATAGGTCGGCAAAGTATATCATCATCACCCATCACCGTAGTCTACAACGCTGGCGAAGTGCGAATTGGTGGACTTCACACGCCCTTCAGAACGTTATGGAAAATTCTCAGGCATGCAGGTTTCCTCACGATAAAATCACTTGCTTTAAACGGCGAAGGAAAACTTCACCGTTTAAAGCAAGTGATTTTTAAATCGCTGAATTTAAAAACGCACATAACTCCGAAAAGTTAGTGGTGCGTGCCGGTACTCAAACTCGATCTCCACCAAAGGAAGCTATTACCGCTTCAAAGTATATAGTGTGATATAATGTAATCTAATTTATTATTTTTGTCCTTATAATATGCAAAAATCAGAATTTACATTTAACGGATCTAATATATAATTCGTTCCGGTCTTGTTCGCGCAACAAAAGGGGATAATTGATATTTTCCGTTAGGAGAGGTTTCATGGCAAAACAAAAGGAATGCTAAACAAACAAGGGGTTCGGTTCGATGACAGCCTCCGTACTACCGAGTCTGGCTTGTATTATGCTAATTAATTATTGTCAAAGATTTCAAAACGTTACACATATATTATGAAAATTAAGCTTAATTTGCTATACTCCGCGAAAAGCAAAAGATTCTGTATGGTGTAATTTATAAATTCTTCAATCCTTAAACCCCATACCAAGCAGACCTTCGGCGAATCCATTACACAACACAGATTCTTTTGCTTTTCGCGGAGTATAGCAAAATAAGCATAATTTTCATAATATATCATGGAATTCCGCAATGTAACGCTTGCTTCTATCCGATACCTTTACAAACCGTCGAACTAATTATGAGAAGTTGAGATTGATATTTATTAATATGATAGAATTTATCTACCATCGGCAACTCTACAATGAATATGTATATTTATAATAAAACTGTAACTGGAAGATTTCTGTACATTTAATATATTTTGAAAATTTTGACCGGGGGATGCTATATAATTGATACTGAGTATTTTCAGATTTTTATTTAAATTTTGTCTGTCTGTCTGTCTGTTTGTCTGTCCGGGCTTAACGTAAAAACTACTGAACGGATTTAAAAAAAAATTGGCATAGTGGTAGCTGATATTTTGGGTCAAAATATAGGATACTTTTTATCCCGATAAACAATAAGTTTCCCCCGGGAAACGGGAGGAATTTTTTTATCAATTTTACTTCATAGCTCCGTTAAATTTGAACTAATTTTAATATTTTTTTTTTATTTGAATGTGTATACTATCAAACATGTTTTGTCTAATTTTAATGAAAATCTGATAAATAATTTCCGAGATAAAGGACATAACTCTTCCCAAATAAAAGCAAGACGCAAGGAATAGGGGACAACGATCGAATGCATGCGTACCATCCTACTAATATTATAAATGCGAAAGTTTGTGAGGATGGATGAATGGATGAATATATGTATGTATCCACTAAAATAATGGCAACTTACTAACTCAGTATACCACGTAAAATAATATTAGGTACATAGCTAGCCACGATGATTATGATGTTAGCATCACATCTATTCTAGCTTCTCGATTTACTCACACGCAAACAAAGTCGCGAGGGTCCGCTAGTGTAATGTAAATTATTATTTATTCTATACTTAAACTAATCTTTTGTTTAATTATAGTTGAGATAGAAACCCATACTGGCGCAACAGTGCTCGGTTCCATTTCCTGTAAGGTCGTTTCAGACAAGACTTCTAAATTCGGTCAGACTTCGGAGATGCCCGGCAGAAAATCAATACGTTACTAAAGAAAGGTACTTGCTAAGTTTAACAACTTGTTTACTGTATTATAAATGTAGTAGTTGTTTAAACCATTACTGAACCCAAGTTATAGAAAACTAAATTTATTATACCATACCATGAATTAAAAAAAAATCATGGATACTGACGAAAGATTTTTTTTTGTATAAACTCTCAAACTACTGTACCAATTAAAATAGTTCCTTGCCCAATATAAAGCTGATTTAGTCAGAAGTGACATAAGCTATATTTTATTTTAGTAATAAGAAGGTTACAGCCTAAATTAAAACTAAGTATTGTTAGCGGTTGCCCATCTGGCTGATGCCTACGCTACGCCATAAACATGTTGTGACGTCACAAAAAGATTCATTGATAAAGAATTGCTTTAATAGTACTATTTTGCTTTATATAATTTATAATTACACTTATCTAAATATTTAATGTTTTTTCAAATATAATAATAACTTTATATTTTGTGAAATAACTTACCGGAAACTAATATCGTAAAATATTATTATTGGTTCGTTTTATTGTCAACATTTTAAACGGTACTTAAGCCGTATAAAAGTTAAGAAGCATTACCTTCTCAAGCATTCATTCTATATCAAGTAGTTGTAGGGGGAAACTCTGCTGTGAAAAATAGTATTTTTCCAAATCCTATCCCCACGTTCTCCAACACTATTTTTAAAGCTTGTCTGCAGAAAAAGCGTAAAAAGTAGCTTAAGAAGCGTGCGCAGAGTCGCCTAAATTACTCTTCTTAAATTAAAAAAAAAACTTATTATATTTCTTCTAATTACTTTAATAAATATCATAATTGCAGAATATAAATAAAAGAATAGTAAATATGCAGGGCATGGGTGCTTAAGAACGTTCCACGCCGTTTGCCGTCATGGCACACATCAATTTGGTTTTACATCTAAGGTGCACCAATAGTAATCGATATGGAAAGAACTCTATTTCACATCGCAATTATATGTTCATCATATCAACCCACCGAAAACGGGTTTAGGCATAGTCCACCACGGTGGCCAAGTTCGGATTAGTAGGTTTTCACGAAATAATTGACATATATATCATAATTTGCATTGTATATAGACTTCTGCCACGAAATGCTGCCTGCTGTTGTGCAATTTTTTTTCCACTACACGTTAGTTCTTGACTGCAGTTTTTTTTCAGAGTAGGCATAAAACTGTAGCATGGCATTTAGTGGGAAACTCCTCTTATGCGAGTTATTTTACTAAAACAATTAGGGTAGGCAGTGCTTTTGGGCATGTATGAAGTGCACGCCACTGCTCATCCGGTATGTTAAGTGTTGATGCAGTGTAACGTTAACAGGCTTACAAGTTACGGGTATGTATGGCAGTTACATTAAACCAATTTTTATAATTAGTTTATGCTTTTTATCAATTACGGCCAAAGCCCACCCATCAACCCGTAGAAAATTCTGAACCTACCTAACTATCTGACTACCCCTACCGGGATGAACTCCACTTAAAAGATAATAGGAATCACCACTGCGCAATGGAGGTCGACAAAAAAGCAGCGACTGGAAGGCGCCACTTTTTGCACTCGGTTTAAAATGTAAATAGGACTTACCATTCTCAAACCATAGTACAAAATTTCGTAACAAAAAGGAGCAGAAACAATTTATTTTTTATCTGTCTTGCGGGCGGGAGGTTCCTAATGAGTCCGGTGGACAGTTTCAATTACGCAGCTGCATCCTTTTTGTACAGATGGACATGTCACGGACCGGAATTGTTTAGTTCATTTGCTCTCTCCTTTGTTTCCTTCTAAGCACATGTTTCATTACATGTACACACTAAATATATCCAACATGTTTAAACGTGCGTTTGTTGTTTATAAATAGAAATATTCTGTGTTTTCTGAAAAGGCTTGAATATTTAGGATGAAAGTTTGTATTTGGTTAAGGTTTTACTTTTGAAGTTTATCAACAAGAGTATTTCTTGAGAAAACGAGTTTTTTTAAATAAAGTGTCAAACTAAGTCAATAATCTCACATCGATCAACCTTTTCTTTCTCGAACACGTTTGTCGGAAAAACCCCCAATTCTAGCTTATATTATTTTATTAGTTATAAAAAAGAAATTACAACTGTTCACAATGAAAGGGCAGTCAAAATCCTATCTCAGACTAGGGTGTTTAAATCAGTATACCGTCATAAAATGGTGATTATTCAGAATACAAACCACAGAAATTACTATTTTGTAACAATACATTAATAAAGACCTGAAATGTAACAACTAAAGCTAAAACTCTGTTACTAAAAACCTTTTCCAATAATTCAAGGAAGGATAAGTCGCCGTTAAGACGGGGATAAATATGTACTATTTGTCCGGCGGACTGTCCAATTAAATCCATTCTCGTGTAATCTGGAAACATCTGAGCCCGGTGTAAGGCTACAAAGCACGCGCTGAATATAATCACTACAGACTTTCACTCCACATTTGTTGCAGGTTTTATTTATTGGAAATATAGATGGAAAATCTGATCAACAGATCTACTACTTTACATGTTTTTTTCTTTTCAGTGTTCCTTTGCAGTTTTTCATGTTAATTATAACGTAAGTAAAAATGTTTATCTACGATGCCATGATTTTTTTCTTGTCACAGCAAATTTAAAGAAATCGGTAAATTTACTTCTTTTTTGGAATGTTATTCCAAATTATCATGTCCCGTGGGGTAGCGGCAGATCAGAATACACCCCTCCTGTAAGCTGTAAGCTTCTTATCTTATTCTTTCTGTATTATGATAACTACAGTACTCTTTTTTTTTTCTAGTCCTAGTTAGTAAACAATATTTTCTTCACTTTAATTGCTAGGTATCTTATTTGAAAACAAAAGCATTAAAGTGAATTACACTGAACAAAAAGACAGTATATTTCTATTTCTCGAGTTAGTTTTTAAAATTTTTAGGTACTTTTAAAATATACTTCACGCATTTGTTACCATAATGAGACATTTAAAAAAATGGAGCAAATGTAGCTGATGTCAATGTCTCTTTCCGCGTGGTATGTCCACTGATATCAGCTACATATTCTACATTTTTTTTACATGTTTCTCTTTTCAGTGGTTTAGGGCAGGGGTTACCAACTTTATGAAGCCAGTTACAAGTAAGGAAATTTGTCACTAGCTAGTTAAACGGGAAATAAAACTTCACCAACAATGGGATGGCTGGGATTTTCACACAATTTATATGCTGATTATACCGCTGCACAAAGATTATAATATAAATATTTTAATTCATTTTTTTGAAGAAGATAAAGAAGGAGCGCCTCCAGGTGCTTCTCTGTATTTTTTACGGCGGCGCCATGGGTGGAAAGCCCTGGTTTAGAGTATCCATTGTCTTTGTATAAGACAGAAAACGAGTAAATATATAGGTGCTTTAAATATATAGGCTATATATTTATGTTATATATATATAAATTTAGGTATATACTTTAAAATATTTTATAAGTATATACCTAAATCATCAGGTATCATCAGTTTCGGTTGGTTTGAAATTACTGGTATTTCAAAATATTATATACTAACAATCACAAGTCCAAACCACAATAGCAATAATTCACGTCAGCCGTCTGTACGTTAATATTTAACTTGTCCGCTGCCGAGATTCATAAGTACTCGTATATCCCGTATATTCAGTTTATTGATCGTAGACGTTTAATAAATAACACTCTTGCATGACGCTTCCTATTATGATACCGTTTTAATGACGCAAAAGGGCGTAGGAAATTTTGAGGAGGTGTTTGTTTAAAGTTTAAAGTTGTCGGACTTACTACTTCTTGCGGCATAAGCTTAAACAGCCATGACGTTTCGCATGTTTAACATATTAAGAATATCTTACTCAGTATAAAAACCCATTGGCAAGGGATTCTAACTAGACGCAAAACGCGAAGAGCCTGATTAAAGTTATGCTCGGGAATATGGCAGAAGCATTAAAGCTGAAGTCTTGCTATTTATACATGTAATAAATGTTGTATACTATGATAGGTAATTTTATAGCTTTTATAAGTGTTTTTATCTACTCATAAATTGGAGGTAGGTATTATCAATTCAATAAATTTAAAATTTATATTAAATTTTTCGTAACCGTTCGAATTTAAGGCTCACCTATCGCTGATGCCGAAATTAGTATATGCATTTAACTTATTTCAAATCACTCAATTCACACGATTTCAATATGGGCCTTTGAAAAGTAGATCGAAACTGCACTGTTTCCTACTAGATGGCACTACAGTCGCTATAAAACTGATATACTAGTTTCCGCATTGGCGATTGCGGTTCAAATCCCGTCTGTTCCAAAAATGTTCATATGCATTTTAAATGTATAAAATATTATAGGAAATTTATATTGTTATATTTTAAAGGCAACGCCATTTTGTAATTTCAGCTTTAATCAAACACCCCCTTTAAATTATTCACGCGCTCTTAGAACATGAATAACGAAGTCGAGTCGTACTCAATAGTCTAAAATAGCGAAAGCTAAAAATAAACTCTATCTAGTATTCGACTTACGAAAATGAGTATTCGAATGTGTTTGAACAAATATAAGATATGTAACCTCTATAACAGAGGGGATTTTCATTTGCAATTAAATGTTACTAGAATTACGAATTATATAATTAAATAAACAAATATTACAAGAACTTAATAAAAATTAAAACCAAAAAAAAAATTTTGAAATCTTATTGTAGGTTAACAATAATCTTATGACTTCCGACTCTAACAACAGAAGCACTTTTTTTTTTTTTCAAATTTCGAGACCACAGTAAAAAACCTTAATTTATGGAAAAAAATATATTTCTCTCCTGCATGAATATTTTCTAAAGAGACTTTTCTTGCTACGCTAAAGCAAACATTAGCTTTCCTTTCACAATGGCTTTGAGATATTAACCCTGATTTCTGAACGTCGATTTCGAGAATAAATTGTTTTAGTGCTCTAAATCGCACAAAAAAAATCTAAATCCATATGAATGAAGATATAAGTATACTATCGTATCTCATTATCCATGTATACGATAGTCTCAAAGCTAGCTTATTTTGTATTTGACAGATCGCGGCTTCTACTCCGCTAATGTTGTTCCGACTTTACATATTATAGAGTATGAAATCTATTAGATATTTATTTTTAAAATTTTTTGTTAGTACTTAAAAAAAAACCTTATAATAGTGACGTTAGGAGGGTTAGTGACATCGATGGCAGCCGGTCGGTTGTCGATAATATGTAAATATATAAATATGCCAAACCTTAATAAAGTGTCTTCAATTTTAAAGGAGACATGCCGGCCCCACACAATGTGGAATATAGGATATTTAATTAATCTACTTAATACTACGGAATTTTTAATTATCATATCGACTGTTAAAATATCAATAAAATATACAAGTATTAGTTATACTTGTATATTTGTTACGTGTACGTGAATATAAAAAATCGGTTTATGTATGCTATGGACATTATATTTTCTTGCAAATAATTTTAATGGTTTGCTAAGACATTTAACAGGCTAAGTATCAACTAGATTTCATAGGTATATATAAACAACTTTAAATAATAGTAACTTATGACACTTATGTTTAAACTCTTGTGCAAGTTTTACATTAACTATTTGCGAAAGGTACCTATTTGCACTATTTGCAATGGTATTTACGTTAGGTTAGGGAAAGGGAAATATACCTACTGTATGTCAAGCTTAAAATGGCTTAGGTACTTATATTTTTTTGATAAAAATAATAAATAAACTAAGTCTTGCTGAACCACCCAGTTTCATATTCATTAATTTAATGATCCAGAACTTGACATATCCGTATGGTACCCATAACTAAAACCCCATGATTAAAGGTAATTTGAGAAATTTAAACACACCGTTTGCACTATTTTCGTACACACTAGGAGTGTGTACGAACGTACAAACTGAACGAACGGGATTAACGTGTCAGTCAAGTCTCATTTTTTTTAAATGCCTGAGTGCCGGGTCTAACACTTTCGTTGTTCACCTCGCCTAAGCTTTTAGACTTGCACAGGCTGCTTCTAAACTTTAAGCCCAGCTCATATATAATTCTAAAGCAAGCTTTTGTTCCAGTGGGAAATAGCCGAGTTTCATGTTAAATAATTTATCCGGAGCTTGGCGGCGGTGGTGTGGCGTGCTTTAAATCTGTTTAGATAGTGAATATTATTCCGTGATTCAATTAGTTTTGATTTAGATAACTGTACTGGAAGTTACCTACTGTAACGTGAATGTAATTTGTTTTATTTACCTCGTCAAAGTTTTATTTTGAGGTATAGATAGTAATTAGTTACTTATAATGATTTGTGGATGCACATAATGATTCTGATTGAATGTATATGGCATAATAATGTGACAGGAGCGTCTCAGTTCAACGTATTTTTGTGCGTACACGGAATTCTACGTTATTTATGGACCGACTTGCGTCTTTCCTTTTTACGAGATTTTATTAACGTGTAGCATCCCAACGTAAGTTGGAGAATTAAGTGGCCAGGTTAAGATGTGTTAAAATCCGGCAAAGTGACCAGTATTTTTTTCCAATAAAAAAAGTGCAACGTTGCAATTTGCAATAATTATTATTTTATTGCAATTTATTAAGAATTTTACTGGAATCATCGACATTATCAGATTTCCTTAGCTACACTTGAAAAAAGTATTAGTAGGTATAAACGGGAACTGACATACCCAAAACAAAAAAAAAATTACCAAGAAAAACGTAGTTCAAATTTTCTTCTGCAGACAAGTAATTCTACCAAATTGTGTAAAACTAAGAACCACTTAGTCGCAAATATGGTCTAAAATAACATACATATGTATATTTTTTCCCTCTTGAACAGATTCATTACTTTTGCATTTGGTAGCCCAATTCTTGAGGTAGATTATTTATTATATTGGTAAAGTTTACATTCACTTAACGCTACGTAAGGCCCTTAGAAGCCGTGCAATAGAAAAAAGTCAGAAAAATTAGCGAAAACGAAGAAATAACGCGCGTGGGCGATGTGACGCGGTGGATCGAATAAACCTATTGTTGAGAATGACGGATGAAACTATAATAAGTTTTAAGTGAAAAATTACATCATATATAAACATAGGTAAACGCATATGAAGCGATAAGGCCGCCAAATTGTAATTATAATTTTTTTTTATGTACTTTTTATGGTGTGCAAAAAATAATTTTCATTCATTCATTCATTCAAGCATACGCAGTCGAAGTCACGGGTAGTCCTTAATAAGCTTATGAGAATTCTGATTCTTAGGTTTAATTAAATAAATAAACTACGACAAAACACACATCGCGATCTAGTCCCAAAGTAAGCGTAGCTTGTGTTATGGGTACTAAGATAACTGATGAATAATTTTTATGAATAACATACATAAATACTTATAATATATATATATAAACACCCAGACACTGAAAACATTCATGTTCATCACACAAATATTGTCCAGTTGTGGGAATCAAACTCACGGCCTTTGACTCAGAAAGCAGGGTCGCTGCCCACTGCGCCAATGGGCCGTCAAAATTAAAGATCATGTTCCTGAAAGACAATATTATTATGATAAATTAAAGCGCAGCTGTGCTTCGTATAATGAGTAATGAGATGTTACTACAGGGACTGCGGTAAACTAATTAACTTCATTTAACAGACGGAAACTTTATAATTGTTAATTTGTAGCTTTTTACCCGCTGCTATAGTCTAAGAGATTTTTATCGTAGATAAACTTTCCGTTATAATAATTACGATGTGCGATTATGAACTGAAGTATGTAAGTCGTGTTTATTTGCTAGGCTTAATACTCAGGTGATAGCCTGGCGCTTAGGACCACCTCTAACTTTCGAAGTTACTTAAGTATTTCTTAAGTATAGTTCAACGGGTACATACCACGATAATATTTTGAATTTGTCGATATTTCGACCCAGTTGCATGGATCGTGGTCACGACGGGACTCGGGGACCGTCGTGACCACGATCCATGTCGCTTACTATTGGCCTCAAAAGAAGGCTCAGAGTCACTCAGCGGGCGATGGTGGGAGCTATGCTTGGTGAGATCAGAAATGAGGAGATCCGTAGAAGAACTAGAGTTACCGAAATAGCTCGGCGAGTCGCGAAACTTGAGTGATATTGGGCAGGACACACAGCTAGGAGAACCGATGGACGTTGGGGTCTTAAGTTGCTGGAATGGCCACCCTGGACCGGTAAACGCAGCGTAAGTCGGCAACTGGAGGACGCTGGAGATACACCGAATTCCCAGCATTAAATTAGTATGGCAGAGCCATACCATAAATGACTGCTTAACTCCATGTACGACCGAACTTAATTTCATCATCATCATATCAAACCATTACCGGCCCACTACAGAGCACGGGTTTCCTCCCACTATGAGAAGAGTTTAGGCCGTATAATCCACCACGCTGGCCCATTACGGATTGGTGGACTAAATCCTTTATTTTTCTCTATTTCTGTAGTAGTAATCTGAAATTTGACTCGTTCATGCTTAAATATAACTTCACCTACTGGAAAACCCAGGTAGAGATCTACTTAAAGCCTAGTTATAATATCATATTTAGAGCATTAATTTAACATAAAGGAGTCGCTCAAAATAAACTTACCTCGCAAATTCTGACAGGTAGAATCTGTATCCTACACAACCAACGCCTAAATTGAGGTCTAAATTCTGTACTGGTGGAAGGCTTCGGTTTCAACAAGTAACCTCCTGAGACGGTAAGTTTGAGTACGCTATCCAGCTTACACAGCGTACCAGAACGCTAGTTAAGACTTTAATAAATCCATTACCTCCATCTGTATCGCCACTATGAGGTGTTACACCGTACTACAGTTTAACTAACATCGAGTAAAAAGTCCTGGAAGATTCTATAAAATACATAAACAAGCAGATATATAGACATAATGCATACACCAGATATTTATTGTTAAAAAGGCTTTAGCGGAATCAATTGGAAAAATACATTCTTCCGTTTAACGTATTTTACCATGCGTTTTTTGTAAGACACCAAAATAAAAAGAAACGGAAAAAGCTTACGAACCCTTGCCCAAACCTCACAACCACGAGAACCAATTCAATTTATTCTTTTAACCAAAGTACCTATCTATTCGCTCCAATTATTCCTGATTCCCGTTAAACTTAGCTAAAAACGTAAACTGGACCTCCCGAGCGAATCGGCCTCGATTGAATCAATTTAAACTCACAAAATCTCATGTCCGAGGGTCCCTCCCTAATTATACCTACGCAAGGACCGACCGTAAAGAGACCGACATAAATTTATGAGCCTAAAAAATATGCAGCAGACAATAAGAAGCTTTATATTGATAATGTTAAATAATAAAATTGCGTATTGAACTTTTTGTAACGGTACTTTTAAATTTGTCGAGGCGCAATCATCTGTTCGAAGGGAGAGGGATAAGGGTATCCAAAATGGCGTCTCGGTAAGATTTCGTTCCGTTATATTAATTAAATCTTCGTAATTTATGAGCGGATGCGTGCGAGTGCGAGCCATGTGCTGGGTGTGATTTATGGTTTTAAAGTGGTACGAAACGTACCAGGCCGTATCGCAAAAAAAACTTACGTACTACTTACTCAAGTTTACTTACTTAAGTTTAGAGATAGTTTTTTTAAAGTAAGGCGGCGGGGCGTGGTTCTATGCTTAAAGTCTACAGTACAAGTTATCATACTAACTAAATTAGAAAATCAAGAGTATGAAAGCTTGTATAATAAATCCAAACTTCTAAGATTTTGTAAACCTCTTATATTAAATCTATATAATACTACTTACCAAAATCTTATCAAGATAAGCTTGATACACTTTATACTCTAGATGTCGGAAATCTATTGGTACCTGATATCATGAGGCAAGAAAATCTCAGATCAAGATCTCAGAAATACAACATAAGTACGTACTAAACACAACGATTTTATTTTAACGAAAGTTTAAAAAGTCTATGACATCCGCTTCAGTTATTTAGGTTTTTGGCTTCAAAAAGGCTTAAAACATTCCCAAGGAGTGTTGAAGTCAGACAGGTGCTAAATATCTAATATGCCAAAATAACAACTCCATCTCCAACTTTGAAGTTAACTTTGTATTGATCCCACATGACGTGAAATATTGTCAGGAATATGAACAGATGGACCAGCGTAATTATTGTATTATACGAACAAAAATGATTTTATATAAATAAACTAAAACAATACGTTATTATAATAATAACAGAATCAAAACTCATACAACAACATTTACATGACACTATATAGACAAACACGAAACACGAATAGTATTTTAGCCTGTCTAGAATTTCCACTCGATGAAATTTAAGAGCAAGCTCATGCCATAAGACCCGTAAAAAACTTTTTTTAAATTTTTTGTACATTTAATAGCTGTTGCCCGCGTTTGTTTTTGTTTTAAAAAAAATCGTGGGAACCGGTTGTTTTTCTGGGATCAAAAGTAGCCAGTGTTACTCTGCGTCCTTTCACCTAACTCTATCCCTAAAATCAATTTCTTTGATGGGTTGGTTTGGTTATGGCGTGAAAAAAGGACATACAAGGAAGGGAAGGAGGGTACTTTAGTTACCAAAAAAAAAATTAAGAGCAAATATAATAAGCGCAGGGTGAAATTTCAACTTAAAGCGAGGTATAATACCTTTTTATACGTAGGTAGACCCTTATAATGTGCTTACCTAACCCAACCTCTTCCACGGACCTCGCCCGTATGCCGTAAAAAATTAGGCCATCCCCACACACCCTCTTTACCATCATTTCACCCCGCGATAATTCACCCCACATGTGCGGCCCTTGAGAAAAATAGCTCGAAAAACAGGCAAGATTTAACTCGCCCCAGTTTTAGGCGGAATGTTGACGGACGATATAAAAAGTAATAAAGTTAGATAAAAAATTTCTAGGTATGTATTAATTTTCAAAAAAACAAACCAATAAGATGGCGTGGACAATTCCTTAAAGAGTGCCGACAATACAAAGCTTTTTAGGGGAGTACTAGGATACACCCAACAAAGTGTCTCACTAGTTGATTTGGAGAAATGATTATAAATTCAAATAACGTATATTTCAGTTTTCTTATAAAACTAGCCTGATTTACACGTGTATGTGTGTGCGTATGAATTATTGGTTTAATATTGCGTTGTTTGGTTTAATATAACCTTTGCGCCTACGCCTTAGTAATCTCTGACTCTGTTTGACCTTAAATTTATGCGTACCTATACGTATTTAAATCAACACTTACAAAATATATAGTAATAAAGTAAGTATGATTTTGAGCATGACTTCAAAATAACGGTACAAAATAGTATAAAAAATACAATTGTTATCACGATATTGTATCGCGATATAAATTAACCGTACGCACAACCTTCGCTTTTAAATATAAATCTTGGAAGACTTAAGTATGTAACCAAGGTACAGCGAAAACAAACGTACAGTCATGTATTTGGATATTAATAAATTATGTAGACAAAGGGACCGTTGAGCTGGTTTTAAAAATTGCGGAGATTATTGCTTAGTCTTTTAGAGTAAATGAGAGCCAATGGCGCTTTCTTACCTTGAAAAGTAATGGTATTGAATTATTGCTGGTTGG
Source organism: Pararge aegeria (assembly GCF_905163445.1). Taxonomy (NCBI): domain Eukaryota; kingdom Metazoa; phylum Arthropoda; class Insecta; order Lepidoptera; family Nymphalidae; genus Pararge; species Pararge aegeria. The sequence goes on from NC_053198.1 coordinate 7,155,758, forward strand.
TAAAAAAACTGTGATAGTTAAAGAAAATCTTTTAGGAATATTTACTGTTTGCCTTAATATTGTTTTTTTTAACGCCATACATTAGAATCAGGACCAAAGTAAAAGCCCTTATACGTGGTTGTTAATCAAGGCAAATGTAGCGATGTATGGTAACCGGGCCCAAATGTTTGATGTTTTATCTCGCAGGGTTTTACAAACACTTTGTTTATTTAAATCCGGCACACGCGGATAGACATAAGGGCTTTCGACGTTCAACTTTGTATGACCGTCCTCTATTAGCGCTTTACAAAATTTCAAATAACTGCCTATTAATATTCGAATTTCGGAAGAGTATTGTTGACATCAGAGACTACTGTGTTTTGTACTGTGCTCTACTGCAGGTTGCGACTGAATTATTTTGTGTGATGTAGCCGTATATAACGGACCTACTACGTGTACGTTACAAAAATAATTGCGGATCGGTTATAGCTCAATGGTTAGGACTTCGTCTTTCGCGTGGCCGAGTTCGAATCCCAGGGACCCGTGCCCTGCCGTGGGCCGGTAATGTGTTGATATGATGATGATGATATTTAAAGGAAATAATGAAGACTTTAAACAATTAAAAAAAAAACAAAATTCATTTATTTCAAGTAGGCCTAATAAGCACTTTTGAAACGTCAAGTCTGTCTATGTGTAGTAACTCTACCACCGGTTCGGAAGGCAGATTCTACCGAGAAGAAGCCGGCAAGAACCGCAGCAGTTGCATTAATTCAGCTTTACGATAATAATAATCATATGTCAGTTGGTACCTAACGATTAATGCCCACCACACTCCATTAAGGTTGTCGCTGCGCGAGACACCTGACATCTTCGACAGCTCTCACCTTGATGAGTGGACCACCCTACTTGGGATGGAGATACCTAGTTATGATTGGATATATCCTCCTAATATTAGTATTAAATACTGAGCGTAAGTCACAATTTAAATGTCGAATTGAGAGGCAATAATTGCTATGAATATAGGCTTTAAGGTTAAGTTTTAGGTTTTTTTCTAATAAATAAATAATAAATAAATATACTACGACAATACACACATCGCCACCTAGCCCCAAAGTAAGCGTAGTTTGTGTTATGGGTACTAAGATGACTGATGAATATTTTTAAGAATTATATATAAATAAATACTTAGAAAATACATATAAACACCCAGACACTGAAAAACACTTATGCTCATCACACAAACATTTTCCAGTTGTGGGAATCGAACCCACGGCCTTGGGCTCAGAAAGCAGGGTCGCTGCCCACTGCGCCAGTCGGCCGTCTAATGAATGATTTTGTAATAAAAACAAGGTTCATAACTACTTAAACGATATATCTATAAAAGAATAGACAATGCTAAAAGCTAATTTGTTTGAAAAAAAATGTTAAAAAGTTTGTTCTTGACTACGCCTGTATATATAAATTCTTTTAAACTTTCTTATAAAATTCAATATGAAAAGGAGGGGAAGGACCTCCATAAAAATCCTTTTCCAGCAACCACCACAATAAACATTAACCTGTAAGATGATACCCGTTTAATACAAATACCGCATCAAAATTGATATGATGAAATTTAACTATGCAAAAGTAATAAGTTTGCAAAAACATGCTTCTAAATCAGACTGAATAAATTAATATATTAAGGCAATGCTTTCACGCTTATAGTATAAACTGGCTGTTGCCCGCGTTCTTTGTCCTCGTTTATAACAGTTTTTTAAAGATCCTGTTAGAACAGTTTGTTGTCCTGAAATAAAAAGTAGCATATGTTACTTTCCGTTCTTTCAACCGACTCCATGTCAAAAAACAAGTTGATTGCTTGATTAATTAGAGCGTAAATAAAGGGCAGACAAACATACTTTCTGATTTATAATATTACTAGATGTGCCCTGCGGCTTCGCTCGCGTAATTTCTCGTAAATCGCTGGTCTACACGAGTACATAGTCTACACCTATAGTCATTTATGAGATTTTTAGTTTTTTTCACAAACATTATTTTGTCTTACGTAATTTTTTTTTTTCAATGAAAAGTATGCTATATTATTTTTAATACCTCCAAGAATATGTATAACAAGTTTCATGATGGTTCAGTTGATTTCGCGTGAAAGCGTAACAAACAAACTTACATTCACATTTATAATATTAGTAGGGATTAGTAGGGATTAGTAATAAATCAGAAAGTTTACTCCAGTTTTAAGTTTAGATTGCACTACATCCGTCATACGTACACAAAAAAACATTTAGCACGATACACTCTATTCTAGGTGTTACGGTTGAAGTTAAAATAAGAAAAACAGATTGCAAATGCAGTTTAAGTGCATAGTCCACGGAAAGGGGCCCTCTGCTTCCATTCTACCCCATAACACTCAAGCGTTTCATTGTCAATCAGATGCTGAATTGTTTTTTTTAATCGAAGTTTCCACTGGGATAACCATGATAGAGAGGTAGAGCCATATAATAGATAACGACAGCAATTTAAGGAGTCTTCCTCCACTAATGAGCTCGGACTACCTATGGTGGGTTTTAAAACCTTAAGGTTGATAATTGAATTGTTACTAAATAACTTTTGTATATAGTCCTTACATAAACATGTTACATAAATATGTTCCTAATTACAACTTTCGCCAAAGGTTGTCTTGGAGAGATCGCTTTGGCGATAAGACCACCTTCACACACCTAAACTAGTTTTTTTTTAATCGAAGTTTCCACTGGGATAACCATGATAGAGAGGTAGAGCCCGGAGATAGTCGAGCAATTTAGTTAGCGCCATATAGTATAAGTTAGCGCCATATAATAAATAACGACAGCAATTTAGGGAGTCTTCCTCCACTAATGAGCTCGGTCTACCTATGGTGGGTTTTAAAACCTTAAGGTTGATAATTGAATTGTTACTAAATAACTTTTGTATATAGTCCTTACATAAAACATAACATACATGAGACATAAACATGTTACATAAATATGTTCCTAATTACAACTTTCACCAAAGGTTGTCTGGGAGAGATAGCTTTAGCGATAAGACCGCCTTCGCACACCTAAACTAGTTTTTTTTTTTCTATTGTTTTTCGTTTTTTTTTTTTTTTTGCGTGTGCTTTAAACAATTTAATAATAATGATGAGATTCACAAAATGAATAAATGTTTGAAATGTTTAGTTATTTATTTGCAATAAGTCATAGTCACTGAACCGTTTTAAAGTATCGTAATGTCAGCGTTTATAATAATAGTAAGTATTTTAGACTAAAATAAATATTCATAAAAATATGACCAATATAAAAAACAAAAACAATGTACAACTGTACCTATGGCATTTCGTAGGAAGACTGAAGTTAGAATTTTCAGAGTTACGTTACCAAAAACAAATAAAATACTCTACAAAACAAAGCCTACATTTATCTCTTGATCTCGGAGCAAACGTAATCCCGTTTCGCAGTATTTATTAGACCTCTGTATATCGCAAATTACCATACCTTTTTCCTTTTATATCTCAAAAACCTTGATTATCATGGCGCAATTCCCAAAACGGAAGCCCTTTTGTTGTTGTCAAATTAGCCAATCCTCAAGATAACAAAAACATCCCTTTACGCCAAGGGAAAAGGGACAAAACCCTTTATTGACGAGCGAAATTTATTCAGGACCGGGTTTAACTATCTTCCCCCTTATATAATCCAAAGGGGGTGGGAGGGTTCGGTAGGAGGTAATTGTGGTCTTCACCCTTTGCAGAATTTAAAGGCCTATACAGTTACGAAAGATAACTTTTCAGCCGAATTAAACCTTTTTGTTCGGAAAATTTTGAACGCGTTTTCATAAATTTCGCTTACGTAAAATGGAGAAATATTAGACAAAAGGGTAGGAAATTAAAACAGGTATATGTATATATCACATACAGGATTAAATCTCGAATCTCTGATAAGAAAATCGTGATGAAATTGTCTTTCATAAAAATAGTAAATACTCATTCACTCAGATAATAAGTTACCCCGCGGTTTTCCCCGCGATCAACAACTTTGTGCAAGTAATTGCCATAAACAAAATTACGCGTAAAATTTTATTATATTTAAGGCGAATGCGATGTTGGGGAAGTTGGCTATGGCAAACTACAAGCATCAAAGTATAATTATTTTTTCTACCATTGCCATTGCTATTGAATGATGAACCTCACTCGCACAATAACCGCCCGTATCTTTCTCCGTTACATATATCTACGTATTGTAAATAAAATTGCTGAAGTCATATACCTACGTAAGTGCAAAAATGAAATTGCTAAAACGCAAACAGCTCACAAATTTTATTGAAGACATAAAACCTTCTGTTGGGGAGACCGGGGCCAGTTTGACTATCCTTGTATGTAATGAAGGGAGAGCGGGGATTAGAAGGGTGCGTCTTGCAAACGGCTTTGCGTGCCTGGCCGCGGGCGGTGGCGATTTGTCCCTCACTTCCCCCGCAAAACTCGAACCTGCGATGCCCAAAGTTTTTATTTTTTCTCATTTTCATTCCAAATCCATTTATTTTTACTAGGCACGTTTGAAACGTAGGTCTATTCAATTCAGTATGTCCGATTTGGTCGCTCTACCATCAGATTGGAAAGAATATTCTACCGAGAAGAAGCCATGATCATTTTACAATTTAACAACCACTATTCCTTGTTGTATAAGATAACAGCGAGTCAACTGTTTCCATGGTTGCTTGGCTCCGCTATCGTCTTGTCACTAATCGATTTATTAATTTAATTTATAATTTGTTTGTTTACTATGATTAATACGAAATAATTAGTTTTATATAAATACATTTATTGTATTAAATAGGTATCAAGTACTTTGTTTATGAATCAGTATATTAAGACTAAAAGAGTGAACTTTGATATGATATTGCTCAGACTTAAGAATCAGTTAAAACAAAAAAAGCTTGTGTTTGAAACAAATATATCTCGTGCTAACAATAACTAAAGTTTGGGATAAGTGCGCTATATCTCAGCTTAATATTACCATCCTTGATATCCTCACTAATATTATACATTCAAGTGTGTTTGTTTGTTTTCCTTCCTTTAAGCCCTAAGTAACAAATCAACTTGATTTTTGGTTTAGAGTTAGTTGAAAGGACGGAGAGTAACATAGGAAAACAAACAGTTCCTAAGAGATTTATAAAATCCCGTAATAAACGCAACGCAACGACTGCTGACTGGTGGTGTTGTTATAACGGTTTTCTAAGCCCTGATTTTCTGTGCTCCATTCAAATTTAATTTAGCATAAAAATATATTAAAATTACTTATATAAATATATAACTTTAAAATCAAATATTCTTTATGCACGTAGGCCTATCACACGCACTTATGAAGCTTTAAGTGTTCATACTTACATATTTACAAAATTGTGAGGTGTGTAATGGTGACAACTTCGTTCGTCAGCTAGAACCTAAAGCTAAGAGGATGAGAGGGATCCTTCTCATTCTGAGACAAGACCCGTGCCCTGTTGTTGGTCGATAATAGGTTGATGATGATGATGATGGTGATGAAGTATTTCCAGAGGGTTTACCTTCGCTTAGCAGCACTTACTTTAGGGACGTTTAATAAAAAACTGTCATTTGAAAATAATATTTCTTCGTCCTACGAACTAAATTCGCGAAGTTTGGGAATCGGTGTAAAAACGCGTGTTTACGTCGTAAAAGGTGGTTGGGGGAGACGCGGCCCTTGTGACGCGCCCATAATACATAGCCCGGCTATAGCCAAGTAGGGTAACTACCTAAGTATTAAATGACCGCTTTACGGGAAATAACATGAATTTTGAAAGCAGCAATTTCGGTAGCCTCTTATGTTAACAAGTACCTACCATTTACTTTAATGTAGGTATTTTGACGATCTTTCTATTCGACCATACGTGTGTTAAGCCCATATTTGATTCCCGGTGAAGCCACGTCAAGGGTTCTTAACTTACAAAGCGAAAGTATCACCTCCTTCCACCCCTGCTGTCCTTAGCGAAAAGCTGACGCATCTTGTTGCGATGGCAACGATTTAGGAAAAAATCTCAGCTTAAACAAAATGGTGCTTCTACATGTTGCATGTAGATTTATTTAATACATAAAAAGATTCATTTATCTAAGGTCGTTCTGCCTAGTGATTTAGTCTTCCAGTACAACTCCTCGTAGGTACAATCTGAGTACATTAATTTTCCTTTGCGTTCTAGATTAAAGCGTTCCCACCTTTGACTGAATCATCAGTTATCTCCAGATGAGATCACAATTTAAAACAACGAATAGTAAGTAATAAATCACTAGTAATTTTACTAATACAAAGGACAAGAATACACGCTTACATGGACGATGGCAAACAAAAATTACAAATAATAAAAAAAAAAAAAAAAAATGGTGGTTCCTTCTTTCCGGTAAAAATGGAGGCACTGATCGACGTGATTATTTACACAGATATAGTTAATACCCTGTTGGAGTGACATCAACTATTTTTTTCCGGGAATATAAGTATATCCACGTGGACAAGGCCTCTCACAAATTCTACTAAGTAATACATACAAATGCTCATTCTAAAAACCGCAAGCAAAAATAAATGAAACTCAAGCGGGCAATGTTCTTGTATAAAATAAGCAAAAGGCACTAAATTAACTGCTTCTGTCCGGCAATTCTCTGGAGCGCTGTGCTTTACGATCTCCAAGTGCAAAGCTCTGGAAAAGATCAAATGTAGGGAATGATTTATAACACGGGGTTCTGTAGCGGTTTTATGTGCTCGGAGCTGCAGGTTCTGTACATACTCGTACCTACTACCTAGCTATCTAAACGGCACTCAAATACTAAAGAAACATTTCAAAAAGGAGTCTTAATATTAATTTTAACGTGATTTTAATTATGTTACTTATACATTATGTACTAAAGTTCATTGTTAGGTGCATCATTTTATTAATGTATGCACACCGATTTATCTTCCACTTCGTATTTAAGTGCATGATTTTCATTTGTTTTAGTATAAAACCGAGCTCATAAAACTTAAAGTAATATTCTTAAATAAGGTTTCTCGTATATTACATACACACACATGGCATAATATAACTATGTGACGCTCAGATACAGAACCTATTTATCTGATATGCAACTCAATGCCTTTGACATTAAACTACACTGTTATTCGCGTTTACTTACTATTAAAACTCGAAACTCAAAAGTCCTTTCTAAGACTTTTTTTCGGACATTTATGAATAATGAACGACGATGATGACGTTCTATGGTAATTATAATCTAAGATACTTATGAATAAAGATTTTCTCGCCACTAAAGGATCTCTAAAACCGGCTACTTAGAAATGCAAGCGTTTCTCTCGCCCCGTCTCTGTCCTAACTTTACCCGGGAGTGTCGTTGTCGGCCAAAATGCAAAGCGGACTTTTAAGGATTCCACCGCAATGCTAACGAACTGAATAAGTTTCTCTAAAAAACATTACTTTTTTAATTTATTTAAAGCAGTATTTACATATTCATATAGCTAACCGCCTTAATTCTCACCGCTCATTAGTCCAGTGGGTAGGACTTCGACTTCACTTTTGGGGGGCCGAGTTCGAATACCAGCACCTCTAACCCCCCCCTCTAAGCCCCATCTCATTGTGGCATTAGACCCATGCCCTGTAGTTGGCCGGCAATGGATAAGTAATTGACAGAACGTGCAGTAAGCAGCGACCCTACTTTCAGGGCCCAAAGCCGTGAGTTCCGTTCCCACAACTGGAAAATGTTTGTCTGATGAACATATTTTTTTTTCACTGTCTCGGTGTTTATCAGTATATTATAAGTATCTATGAATATTATATTCAAAAAAATATTTATTAGCTATCTTAGTACCCATATCACAAGCTTATATAGTACCTACTTTGTGGCTAGATGGCGATGTGTGTACTGTCGAAGTACCTATTGTTTTTTTTAATAAGATGATGATGATGTTGATTCTGATAAAGTAATTAGTTTTGAGAGAATCAATGTCTTTTACCTGTGATTCAGTTAATTTATAGTTACTGTTTTATTTTTTGGTAAACTCTGTCACCGATTTATGTTTTAGTGCCGATACTTACGCGGTGGCAGCAAGTTCTGTGTCAATAGAGTAAAACTCCTAATAGCCGTGATATTATTGCTGTGGTTTCACCAGACAGAACGTCTATTTCATTTTGCTTGGATGGCCATTATTAAATCCCATTTCACTTAACATCACAGCAATGCTAAGGTTGATCTGGTTTACCTCGCCTAATTTTGCTCACTACCATGCCTTTGTTTGCCTTGACAACCACAGCAATCCTGGCTAGTTTAGGTAGTAACATATCCAAATCCCACTGCTGGACGCAGTTCTGCTCTTTCTTAGGAGAGTGGCAATTATATTTCCCAACCACCATACTTCCAAAACTTAACGTGGATTAGCATTAGAAAATACTATTATTGAATTGAATTGAATAGAATAACTTTATTGCAACACAACACAATAGGAAAAGCACAAGGAAAACAGTATTAACTAATTAAAGTGCAAAGGCGGCCTTATCACTAAAAGTGATCTTTTAAAGTCAACCTGAGCGTTCGATAAAAAAGGTTTATATTTTAATATAGTTAGTTTTACAAACATATAAGTACCTAAGGTTACCTGAGTGTAACCAACTTCACGTCACAATCACCCTGTCCATAAAACTAATTCAATAATAATATACCAATCTAAAACTAGACACGCGTGCCTCACGTTACGCGCCGGGCCAGAGGTCATCTAAATTCAATGAAGCAGGGGTCGTGTCGACAGTTTGCTAAGCTTGCTCGTACAAAACACAAATCGCCACCTTTTGTAAGTACAGCTTTTGAACGAAACCAGTTCTAGAGTTCAGTTATTATCATCGTTAATAGCAGTTAGAAAGAGTAAATAGGCTAATCCTGAACAGAAGTTTGTTAGATTCTAATATCGACATCTTTATGTTAAGGATGGGATACTTTGCATCTATTTATTTTATTGGATCAATAATCTGCTTAATGAAACTTAATCTAGTATATTAAAAAAAATATAATACAACAAAATACACATCGCTATTTCGTCCCAAAGTAAGCATAGTTTGTGTTATGGCTAATAAGATGACAGATTAATATTTTTATGAATAATATACATAAAGTAGAGATAAACTTAAAAAAACTGAAAACCAGAAACTCGAAAACATTCATGTTCACACAAACATTTTCCAGTTATGGGAATCGAACCCAAGGCATTGGACTCAAAAAGCAGGGTTGCTGCCCACTGCGCCAATCGGCCGTCACAACTTTTGAAAGTACGAATACGACTATGCTTTCTTCATGCAAACATAAAATGGGGAGATCTTTTACGGTACAGCTGCTGTAAACTTAATTTACAATTTTATAAAATTTAAATACTAAGACAAAAAGTAAAATTACGAAACTTTTGACAATTACTTAACTTGATCTTAACACTAATGATACCATTGCTCAAGATATCGATATATAGGACGACAAAACAACAAAACACATTAATTATGCTGTTAATTTTCAATAAAATTATTTGTGATTCGTTTAGCTGCCTGCACCACGCGATACTATTGTTTTTGAAAACTGGGCTTAGAGTAGTTTTGTGGATGCGAGAACTTTAATTTGAATCCATATGTAGATACATGTAAGTACTTAGTTAACGATATAAAAAACTAATAGGACTCATATTATGCGGTCTATTAACTACTATTTGGTACTATTAACTGTGATAGTCAGTAGCAGCTGATGTGAACTCCGTTAAAATGCAACAAAAAAAAAACACTCCGATAAGGTAGGTGTGAAAAAAATACGTTCAACAATTTTATATTGGAACATATTTAAAATCATGAGCACTCATTGTGAAAGTGATAATGACATTGAGAATTAAAGTCCGATGCATTCGTCCCATTGACGGCGAGCGCTCGTAACGCAAAAAAAAAAATCAACAACACGCTGTCCAATAAAAACGTAAAATTGCCGACACTGACATTATCCTATTACGTCATCATTCCATTCATGAAAACGATTCGCGAAAAAACAATCGCATCGGAACACGTGTTAAACGAGGCCATTAAGTTGCGGCCGGCGAAAAATATTAATTATTAATTAAAAGGCGGGCGGAATTAAAATATTTTTATTGGCGACAAAAGGCGAAAAGTTGGGAGTTAATTCGGTGGCCGCGATGGCATTGTTTGCGGGCCGCGTGCATAAAAAACAGAAACGAGCCGGCGGGAAAAAATACGGACAAAACCGGTGGGGAATAAAAACACCGGGCCGTGAAGCACGCCGCGATTTAAAAATAAAAAACGTCGGACGTCCGTAATGAAATCGAAAGGCGGTACGTCGATAGCCATTGGAAAAAGGTAAAAGAAGTGCGACACTTTCACGCGTGAGAATTTTGGCTTTTTTGGCATCGTACGCGGCGGTCGCGGCCGCAGAGGGTTTGTGTTTTAATAGGTTAATAAGAAACGTACACCGAGCTGTGAGTGGGAAGATCGACTGTGACCCATTGGAGGTTTTCATAGAGGACTTTTCAAAATCGATTTCGTGAAACTCTAAACTAACATAGCTGTTTACATTATATATTGTAGGTGAGCGACGAAGCAGATATAGATTACCTGTTGATAAATGATTTAAAGGTAGTAGGCTAAGCTGAAGCTACGCATTCGTAACTTTAAGGAACAGTACTTGAGCTCAGTCTCCAAAAAAATAAAAAAATATATGTATCTGTGCAATATAGCAGGCCACATTGCGCTGGTTCATCAATGATGAGTTTCTAAAACTGTTAGCCATCTGATCCAATGCCTAGAGCCTCTTCGAGCATCTCGGTTATACCTTTTAAGAAATAGATCCATGAACAACCAAACTTTACTATAATAACAAGGTGTTCTTTTGCACACAAGTTTACATTAGATGATATATATCTGCACTGAATTAATCTATATATATATAATGAAAATGGTCTTCGTTTGAGGCTCAATCACGCCTAAACCACTGATCGTATCGACATGAAACTACCACCATTCGATGCGAAATTTTTCCTAGATGGTTTATGGCTATCTATTTTTTGAATTCCAACATTCCTTCATTTTTTTATTGCTGTTTTACTTTTATGAACATTTATCCCGCTAATAAAAACAAAAGATAAGCATTTTCTCTTGATTCTTTTGTTTTCATGGATTTCAACAGAGTGTATTAAACGGATTATGGTTTTTTACATTCAGCTAAGAATCTACTCACGGTAGTGGAGAACGGCTGGACCAATTGGGCTTTTTTTTATCTTCAGAATTGTCAGGAGAAAGTTTTGTATGTAAGAAAATTTTAAAAAAGCCCGATAAAAAGTTAAAAATTTCGATGATAATCGAAGAATTCCCATCTATATAGTCACTCACCACGAAATCTCGGGAACCATAAGATTTAGAAACGTGAAACTTGGTAGGAATATTACTTTTGCTATGTAGAGGTCAGCTATAAATAGATTTTAAGAAATTCATTCCCCAAAGGGGATTGCGGGGGCGTTAACAATGAACAATTCCCGTTTTTAAACTATAGCTTCTATAGACTTCAAATTTGGTAGGAATCTTCTGTAAGAGGTGTAGAAATAGGCTATGAACGAATTTTACGATAGCTCACCCCACAGGGGGTTGCGGGGGTGGGTATTGACAATTAATATTTTTAATTTTCCAGCTAAAGCTCCTACAAGCTCCAAATTTTGTAGGAATTTTCTATAAGTGATGTAAAAATGATTTATGAACAAATTTTACGATATCCCACCCCAAAGAAGATTGCGGGGGCGTTAACAATGAAAATTTTCAATTTCCAAGCGATAGCTCCTATAGACTCCAAATTTAGTGAGAGTGTTCTATATGTAATATAAAAATGATCTTCGAGCGGATTTTACAATGAATCACCTCCAATACGGTTCGCGGGGGTGGGTGTTAACAATAAAAAATTTCAATTTCGAAATATAGCTTCTAAAAATTCTAAATATGGTAGGAATCTTTTATTATTCACATAAAGAACATCTCAAAATGGATTTCAATAAAGTCTACTTCCGACAGGAATTGCGGGGGTGGGTGTTAAAATCTAAATTTTTTATTTCTAACCTGTAACTTCTACAGACTCCAAATTTGGTGGGGATCTTCGTGTATGTAGGGATATTCGTGTATTTCCTTACAACAATCGTCTTTTTGGCAGCGGAGAAAAATCATTGAGAGGTTTCAAAAATTAACTTTACATGTAGCTATCCAATCAACGGACTAAGAATTTTACATTCATTTTACTTTTGCAGACTACATAACCGACGAATTCTTTTATTGCGGGATCGCGGAAATGTAACAGATTAAAATGAATGCATTTTCCAAGCACATGAGATGTGGAAAAGAAATTTAGTTACTTATTCAAATAGAATTCATAAAAAACATGCACAATTAATTTTCTATAAAAAATTGATGTCACGGAGAAAATTTTAGTTAACAGAAAATTCGGCGCACTTGAACCTAGACAGATTTCAACTTAAACTTTCAATGCTCATTTCAAATTTTTTTCTTCATGTCAATTATTATTAATTTTTGGAAGAAAGGCACGGAAATGTTATAATGATTGCACATTGAAAGTTACAATGAATATTAGTGAGAAAAATCACCTGGATGAAAGATACAGGCTAAATCGATGGAATTTGGAATTTGAGTAAGTCTAAACAATATCGATGGTTACAGTTCTATCCGCGGGGCCTATTTATGTTCATACAAAAATAAAAAAAGGAGAATAATAAAAATATGAAAAAAATAAATAAAAATGAAACATAAAATGTAATTTATTTCCTTGTTCAATTCGCCTAGCGAAGCGGGCGGGAAACGGCTAGTGTAATTTATATACGTTTTTTTTTAACCCCCGACACATAAACGACTGAGTGTTATAAGTTGAATTAGTCGAGAGTGTTCTTAGCTATGTTTGATGAAAATGGATCCAAGATGGCCGCTACCACAATATGGCGGTTTACATATTTTTTTGAATTTCCCTTAATATTGGTATCAAATGAAAGGACTTTACTAGTAGAATATAATATACTATGACAAATTACAAAAATTGGACGGCTGCCACCAGAAAATGATGAAAAACCTTTTTTTTTGCTACTGAATCAAAAAAGGGCTTGACCTGTAGAAGTAGTAGGTACACAATTTTAAAAGTCGGGTTCTTTTATATACTTTATATAATGGTATGAATACATATCATTATATAAATACTAAGTATATAAAATTATACTGAGAGTATACATTTGAACTAATTTCCCGAGCAAGTACTTAATGCTCATTACTACGACTGAAATATGATTAAAGATTTTAGTTTTACAAATTCTACGACCTTCCTGGCACAACGGTGAGCGCTGTGAATTTAAGTACGAGCAGCCGCAGCAGCAGTTCGATTGCCGGCAGAAGCAATTTAGGAATTTATAATTTCTGAATTTTTCTCTGGTCGGGTATGGTGGGAGGCTTTGGCCGGGGCTTGTTACATTCTACCGACATCTGGCTAGTCTAGGCTGTCTTTGTCGATAGGGTGGTCGACAAAGACGACCTATCGACAAAGACGTGCCGCTAAGTGATTTAGTGTTCTGGTGTGATGTCGCGTTGAAAGCGATTAGGGGTATGACTACTATACTGCCTAACAGGTTAGCCCGCTACCATGTTAGACTGCATCTTCACTTACTACCAGGTGAGATTGCAGTCAAGGGCTAACATGTAGAATACATGTACCATATACTTACTATGAGCCACATTAAGAACATAGCCCGATTAACATTAAGAAGTTGCGATTTCCGTATGTACCATGTTGCAATTTGAAATTATTGTTACGTTTTGCAATTTTCAATGATTTCTAGATGTCGTTGACTTTAGCACATAATTATTACAAAATACTTTATAAATACTTTACATAGTACGGCGATTGCCGTAATGGCTGTGAACGTCTGTTCTACTACTATGGGGCTGGCTGAAAACCAGTGCTGCGTGTTTTAGTATGCAGATATACTGAGCCAGTTCCTTTGTCACACATTTTTTTTTTATTCTCTAACAATTTATGATATAAATGTAACATTTTACACAAATGTGTGACAATAAAGACGACTTTTCTTTCTTTCTTTGCTACCATTTACTGCAATCATCACCTTGTCTGCCTAGCGGTGTAATTCTGCCGTAATGGCTGTAAACGCTGGTGGCGGCAGATCGAAATATAGTTACCACCACCCCTCCTATTCCCGCGGGTGTCGTACGAGGCGACTGAGGGTATTAAACCGAGAACGGGCAGCAGCGTCGTCTGTTCTACTACTACCATCTACTGCAATCACCACCCTGTCTGCCTAGCGGTGTAATTCTGCCGTAATGGCTGTAAACGCTGGTGGCGGCAGATCGGAATATAGTTACCACCCCCCCTCCTATTCGCGCGTTTGTCCTACGAGGCGACTGAAGGTATATAACCGAGAACGGTCAACAGCGTCCCCTGTTCTACTACTACCATCTACTGCAATCCTGTCTGCCCAGCGTTGTAATTTTGGGGATAGCCTATTGTATGGAGAGGCCTTTAGTCCATAGTGACTGTGGATGGTAGATCATGGTATTTTTTATTTCTTTATACTCTTAAATTGCAAACTAGAAGTTAAAAAAACAGAAGAAGAATAAAAAAAAACACAGATAGAAACAATAAGCGATACGGCAAGTGCTTTGTATTTTCGTTAGAGATAACTACTGTATTTTTTTTTGATCGAGAACATGTTACTAAATTGTATAAAGCTGATCACTATTAAGGCAGAAATATGCTCAGGAATAATAGGTACTTTTATCTTCTTTTTAGTAACGGCCAGTTGGCGCAATGGGCAGCGAACCTGCATTATGAGTCAAGGGCTGTGGGTTCGATTCCTACAACAAGAAGAAATGTTTAAGTGATGAACATGAATGTTAATTCAGTGTCTGGTAGATTATCTGTATATTATAAGTATTTATGTTCCTATATTATTCATAAAAATATTCATCAGTCATCTTAGTACACTTACATCAATGCCTTATCACAAGCTACGATTTATTTGGAGCTGGGCGGCGAACTGTGTATTATCGTAGTTTATTCATTTATTTAGTTTATTATCTTTATATTAAAGTGAATTATATTTTTAATAGTTTAAGTTCTATCAACGCTATTTAGTAGCACTTAAACCTCAAGTAGAACTTATCAAAACTTTTCAAAGAGTCGAATCCCTTAATAAAAAGCAAACATAAAATACCATTCAGAATCTCCTTTGCAATTTCCCAAGTAATCGCCTATTAATTTTGATTAAAATACTAATTAACGCCCGACGACGGGACGCTCTAAATTACGTACTTTACTCAGTTTAAAAGCTTAGGCCGTTTTCCCAAAAAATATTCTTCCAAAACACTCCATTTATAATCATTTCTCCCACTTTCCACGCTTAATTCTTTGTAAAGCGAAAATTTCAGTTGATTATGTAAACGGCTAATCCGTAGGCTTTATACGTTCCAGAGTATATTGGTGCTAATATGAAAAAGTGTCGTATCCAAAGCCGTAGGTAGGTAGGTTTACCAATTTGTGCATTACATTCTTCATTTTAGAACTAATAAATTTAACACACTTATAAGAATAAATTGGTTTGTTTCATCATATCACCGTACGAGAGTTTTAGGGCATAAACCCACAATGCTGCGGTGAATAGGCTACATAGAAAACATATTTTTCAATATTGGATAGAAGCAGGCGTTATTTTCGGAAATCCATAATGTATTATGAAAGTTAAGCTTAATTTGCTACGCACGCTTAATAATTGCTCCGGATCTGTTTGGTGTGGAGTATACGGATTGAAGAAGTTATAAATTACACCATACAGATTCTGCTGCTGTTCGCGGAGTATAGCAAATTAAGCTTAATTTTCGTAATATTTTTAATTTTTTCATTATTGCAATAAACGCCTCACTAAATTTTAGCAGACTTTATTGCAGACCATAATTTTAGTTAGGTAGGTATAAGTTAACGTGTATAGTTAGGTATCACCATCTTTTTATTGCCCTTACTCTACGTTTTGTGGGGCACAACATGTCTTCCTCAAAATTTAACCCTGGTTTATGGTCTTTGTAAGCGGTAATAGCCCAGTGGGTAGGACTTCGACTCCACTTTCGGGTTCGAAAAGTTCGAATCCTAGCACGCACCTCTCACTTTTCTATGTTATGTGTGTTTTTAAGCAATTAAAATAAATTTCCTTCAACGGTGAAGGAAAACATTGTATGGAAACCTGCGTTCCTGAGAGTTCTCCAAAACATTCTCAAAAGTGTGTGGAGTCCATCAATACGCACTGGGCCAGCGTGGTGGCCCGTAGGCCTTAACGCCTTCTCGTTGTGACCCGTGCCCTGTAGTGGGCCGGTAATGGGTAGATTTGAGTATTGTGGTCTTCTTCAAACTTGAAGACAGACCTTGTATGTTTGGTTTTGGCATATTTTTACTGCTCGTCTGACATCCAATTTCCTAAGCACTCAGTATAACCATTATATCCCAATAATACACAAAAATATACATATATTCGACTAATCAAATAAGTTTTGAGTTGGAGTTTAATCACCTCCTTTAAAAAGAAACTGTTAACCTCATTAAAAAGAAACTGTTTAAATTTCTAACATTGATAGCGAACATTGATTATCATTACAAATTTATTATTCAATGGTTTAGCACCTACATTTCGAACATTTGTTGCGATATACTCGTATGTCAGAAATCAGATTTTGAGATGAACATTAATGAGTCTGCATTAGAATAATGGCATTTTCGATTCCATTTTAACAGAGGTTTCAGTGATGTCTATTAAACACATATTATCTCAAACCGAACTTGATCGACTATTATATTGAAACCACACTTGTAACTCTAATATTATGAGAAGAAGTAAGATCCAAAACACCCGGTCGGCTCATTATGCGTCGCGTTACGCGCATGTATTGCGCGATACGATTTCTACAGCGCAGTGCGTAATATACTTCGTTAGTTTTCCTTTCCTCCTCTGACTTACTAAATAATGCTGTCGCAAAGAGCAGATCCTTATTTTCCTAACACGCACCGCGCGGCCATGCTCACCAGCTCAGAATGCTCAAGAGCTGACTTTTACGTGACGTTGTACGGGGAATTTTCATCGATTACAGACATACTTGACGGCCGAGTGGCGCAGTGGGCAGCGACCCTGCTTTCTGAGTCCAAGGCCGATTGGGTTCGATTCCCACAACTGGAAAATGTTTCTGTGATGAACATGAATGTTTTTCAGTGTCTGGGTGTTTATCTGTATATTATAAGTATTTATGTATATTATTAATAAAAATATTCAACAGTCATCTTAGTTCCCATAACACAAGCTACGCTTATTTTGGGGCTAGATGGCGATGTGAGCATTGTCGTGGTATATTTATATTTATTTATTTATTTATACTTAAGCTTATTTGCTTTGTATATTTTGCGCAGTACGTGATTAGATACGATTACTGTGTTTTGGCCCTACAGGGCAAGGCTGAGTAAAGGCATCTAACTGTACGCTAGATCTGTGAGACTGACGCTTATTTGCACGCTACTAGTTCAGACGCCTGATATTAACTTTCCTTTCGTCGCTTTGTTCTCCACTATAAGTTAGCCCTTGACCGCAATTTCACCTGGTGATGAGACAGACTGATTTGGTAACGTCACGTCACGGTCACCAGGGGTTGGCTGTTATATTAAAAATAAATAACGCGCCGTGCTGTAGATGTGATATCGCCTTTCACAGTAAATATATTTGTAGATTTCTCAATTTTTTTGGATAGACTAGTGCCTAGTCAGGGCACTAGTCTATCTCTGTCTAAAAAAAATAAATAAATCGCATAGAATAGCCGTAAATTATAAGCGTTGGTTAGACTGCAAGTACCTGAAAACTTCCACAAAAAATCACTAGAATGAAAACCGACTAACATTTTTTTTTTATTTCAATACAGGTTAGCTCTTTGCTGCAAACTTACCTGGTGGTAAGTGATGATGCAGTGTAAGATGTTAACCAGCTAACCCATTAGGGAGTTTGGTAGTCATACCTCTAATCGGTTTCGACACGAACTCGCACCGTATCACTAAATCGCTTAGCGGCACGTCTTTGTCGAGAGGGTGGTAACTAGCCACGGTCAAAGCCTCTTACCAGAACAGACCAGAGAAAATTCAGAAATTATAAATTCCCAAATTGGCCCGGCCGGGAATCGAACCCGGGAATTCTTACTTAAATTCACAGCGCTCACCATTGCGCCAGGGAGGAAGTCAAACTTTCTATAGAAAACCTGAATCAGCAACACACAATGCCTGTATATATCTCCATAATACGTATTATATGCTCTAAAGGCCGCCCAACTGTTATTATCGCTTAATGAAAATACGAATTTTGAAGGAAAATTTGAAAAGGGACTCATTATACTTCAGCACCCTCTACGCAATATAATAACCCTCCTACGCCCCACGGGGTCATAACGGACGTCCCTTCGAAATATTCTTTCAACAAATTCACCTACGTCCCTTTAGAACAAAAAAGAAAACGCTGCATCACGGTCGTTTTTAATTTTAACCCCAACGACGCCATTGGAGGCATTTAACGGGTGCCATTAGGCTTTCACTATCTGGAACGTACATCTTGTGCTAAATGGCCAGGAAAGAGCCTTAAATATGAGGCGTTTTAGGCAGCATTTTATTAAAGCTTTAATTTTGATATTTGCCCTGCCTGATGCCGTTATACACATTTGCCTTTATCGAGGTAACATATTTGCTTGTACTATATTCCTAATTCCCTACTTATACCGTCGCTGTCTAGTATACTGTACTATTAGTATATTCATAGGTAGCTAAATTATCGAACACCTAATATAACACCTTTATACTATTAGTAGTCGGTATTGAAAGCCTTGGATCTTCTGAAAATTAACCAAAGAACTGCATTTATAGTACAGTAGATTTACACCTACTACGTTACGCTGCTAATACTCGTACATAAGAGCAATATTGTTTAATATATTAATATTTATATTTTTCTTTCCTTGCTTTTATTTTAATTATTTTTAACCGGACTAACTTCAATGTTGTGTACCTGTAAGTGATAACTGTACTCGGACTGGAAATTATAATTTAATATGAACACAGTGTATCGATAGCAATAAATATAAATAATAAATAAATATACTACGACACTACACACATCGTCATATAGCCCCAAATTTAGCGCAGCTTGTGTTATGGGTACTAAGATGACTACTGAATAATTTTAAGAATAATATACATAAATACGTATAAAATACAGATAAACATCTCGACACTGAAAACATTCATGTTCATCACAGAAACATTTTCAAGTTATGGGAATCGAACCCACGGCCTTGGACTCAGAAAGCATGGTCACTGCCTACTGCGCCAATCGGCCGTCAAAGATAGTGTACCTATCAAAAGAAATAAATGAAATAAACTCAGTTGATGATCTTTCACAGAGTAGGCTAGCAATACTGAATGCGTTAGGCAGTGCTAGTTTGTGGGAGTCCGGCAGATATCTTTTACCCATCATGGTTGTCCTCGAGTTGAAAAGAAATCTCTAAGAGCCCAGAGGAACCGGCTAACTAGGATTCGGTTATGAGTAAAAGTCTAGGACCAATCCACCATGACGAGTTAGGTTACTGTAGAGTTTCAGTCAATATAACGTCCTCTCAACCACGTTGTAAGATAAATCCTTGAAGATTTCCCCAGATAAAAAAGAATGTTTGGATTTAATGACTGTTTTTCTATATCGAAATAGGAATATCATCATAAATATTTATTTACATTGTAAACATTTCATACGACCGCCTAGAACATTAGGCAGTATAATATTCCAACGTATACATATTAATATTAATTCCTTAATTTACATGTCCCTTCATTTTCACCCCTTTGCGTGCAGTCTCGCACGAAAAGCCTCTGGAATGATGGACGTGCGGGTAAATGGCGCGAGAAAAATTACGCGAGCAAAATTACAGCGAGGAAATTAAGCGGCGTGACTTGCTCCGGAAAATGGCCGACTTGCGAGATTCTTGCTTAATTATTGCGAAGCTTAGCACAGTATTTTTTCCGAGAACCTATTTTTGTTTTTTATTCAAAAATAATATTTGAACCTTCCTTTAGACGCGACCTTATAATGTTGTTGGGCCTATAACCACGTCTTTTAAAATACGCATCGTGGTAGTAGGTACTAATTTGAAAAATAAAATATTTCATAAAAAATCGAAATAAGAAAAAAGTAAAATGAGACTACGAAAAAGTCTCAGTTAACATGCTAGTTGAATGATTGTACCAAAATTTTTCCGTAAAGTTTGAAAACTTTACTTGAATTTCTGATACGAACGCAGTGACAATGCAAGGATGTAGCCAGACTTTGAGGTAGGGCAGCATTGGTTACAGGTAGCCATCCATACACGGAACAAACAATTAATATATTTTTTAAATAAAATTTTGTAAGGACTTGATCCGTAATTCTTTATTTATTTGGGCACTGTTAAACTGTTCAAGTAATTAAGTGCCGGGGAGCAAGAGACTAAGCACTACCGACACCCATTTTAGTAACAGTTATTAAAGCTGACATGCCCCAAACCACCCTTCAGCTTACAGAATACAAACCAAACATCTATAATAGAGGATCTTCAGGCTTAATGAGTAGTAAACACGGGGAGAGCTGCCCCGGTTGGTAAATGAGCCGCCGATTATTTGACCTAAAGGTCAGTTCAGACCGCAAAATAAACTGCGCGCTTTCTTGAAAAATATCGCACGTATTTATTATTATATGATTTTTGATTTAGTTTAGTTTTTAATTATTCTTTTATGTAATATTTAGATGGGTCAGAGTTACCAAATAAAAATTAAATTATTATTATTATTATTTATTTCGATTTCCGAACCAAATCTCAAAACGCAAAAATTTCAAACGACACATTCGTATAAACACAAACGAATAAAACAGAAAAACCTATAACTAGAGAAGTATAATAAATATGGATCGCAATAATCTCTTAACTAATCTAATATAAACACATTAGTTTACCTACAGGCCAAAAATGAAGCTCTTATCTCAAAACAGGTACACAGAGCAACAGTTTTAGCATTACAGTCTTTGAATTTCATTTCATCTCTGTTAACCATATTATGTGGAGCAATCTCATATTCAATAATGCAGTTCAAAAATTATTAGGCACTTAAATTTCCAGCATTATTTGTTTCAAGCTCAATCTGTGCTAAGCCTAATAGCAGCCTAATAACGAAGAATAGCAAAGTAAATGTTTCAAATATGAAACATTTTTTTATATAGCTGTTGCCACTTTAACCAATATCGGTACGGTGATAGAGCTGAATATAGGTAACGAACAAGCAAAGAATAACAAATGCACTTGAATTTAACGTGTGTTCAACGTATAATATAATATTAGGTATTAGTATATAATATTAGGTAGGTATTAGGTACAAGTTGAACAAACGCACACAAGTTTTCATGGGTAAGAGTAGTTTTCTTTATGTGTTGACCACGCGTTGTTTGACGCTCAGTCTGAACTGGCCCTAAGCCCGCGTTTCCTCACTAATTGATGTCCGAGTTTTTTCAGCAGTTTTTGCTAAGAATATGGTGAAATGAAGTGTTTGTAGGCTTTAAAGCGCAAAACGAGGGAGTTGTTCCGTTTGAAAATGTTTGGGATGTTTTGTATCGCGAAGCTTAAAATTGTCGTATTTTTAGGATTTTTTGTCTTTTTATATTCTCTCCTGCTTTTTTACTCTTGCTCTATATCCAGTAGTATGTTTTATATCAAGATATTCAGTGAGATGTTCTTACCCTTACCGTACCGTGAATAACAAGAATGGTTTAACCTGGTGAACTTGTGTCCAATGGTCACCAATAAGTACTTAATTACCCATGCAAGATTGGGAGATGGCTTAAAAATAAAATGTTTTGACTTAAAGTTTTTATTTTTGCAGGGTACTTTCGGATGCCCACTTTTAAGCAATTATCGCACGCTGTCCTAGCTTTTAGACTTAGAGCTTACCGTCGCAGACGGATGACTGAGACACCTTTTGGAATTGAAGTTTATTAGAGCTTTCCTTTTTTATTTCATATACTGGATGACTCAGTTGTCAATAAACTGAATTCTTTAGACACCACCTTAAAGTATACAATGTATTATACTTTGAGGTAACATTTTTTAAATAAAAAGAAATTATACTTTGTTGTCATTTTTTGAGAGATAAACACGTGGAAATTTTATTTACATCTAAATAAGATGCATAAGTAGAAAGTTATTTTTCACGCTTCATCTCGGACTCCTAAGAAACTCCGCATGATCGTTTGACACGAAAAATCGTTTATATTACGGTTATTATTACCGTTTCATTTATCTCCGTTCTACACCTATCAATTAGGTACCGTTACTGAACATGACAATTTAAGCTTATTTTTTTTAATATATTCTATAGGCCTTTACACACAGCGTTGCGTTACGTAAAATTCTACCTAAAATTTACATGTGTCGACTTAACTCGCCCCTCCGGAGTGATTGATGACGCATCGGGAAATTATATTAGCGTGGAAAACGCCCATTTTTCTAACGACTCACCCGCCTATATCGAAGTAAATGTGCTAGAGACTGCCCCGTGGGTCTAGCGGTTAGCCTGTTCTACCACGGATTCTTAGAGTTCTATCCTCGTTCTGTAATTCTTAGGTATTTTTGAGTTTTTCGGTCAATAAGATTTCAGTACTAGTCCGGAGTTAGAAAATTGTGTTTGTCCACCTGTGAAAAGCACACATGCCGCAGGTCCCGGTAATGTCCACCAACCGACAATGTGGTAATGCAGTGCGTCTATATATGCTAAATAATATCTAATCTAATCTAATCTATATATATGCTAAATATTAGACAGGCGCATGTGTCCAACAAAGAGATATAACTATGCTGATGATGATGTATTTATTAGATTCTTGCAAATGAATATGCTTCTAGGACTACGACTTCGTGGGACTTGAAAAGGTTTGCCTTTTGCACGCCTCATAAGCGAAGCGTTGAGGTTGTGCTCTACTCTCGACATTTCAAAAAAAGCAGTTTTCTCGAAACTGAAATTGATTTTTTGTTATTTATATTGCACTTACAGGTTAATTTGAGTACACTAATATCCAGTCAAATAATTTGTCAGGCACATAAAATACATTTCAATAACAATTTTTTTGTTTAACATAGTAAATAATAACATTAAACATAATCTTTTCTGGACGTCCGTGTATGGACGGGTGTATGCGGCATCAAAATTGGTCGAAAAAATGATCGTATCGGAATAATTTTTTTTTAATTATCTAAAGTAACACACGACATAATTTCTTAGTTAATATGAGCGTTCAATTCACTGTCGTTAAATTTCCATGTAATTATTCTAGCTAATATTAATTGTAACTTTCAATGTGCAATCATTATGACATTCCCGTGTCTTGTTTACAAAAAATGAATAATAATTAATATGAAAAAAAAAATTTGTAATGAGCATTGAAAGTTTCACTTAAAAAAAAATCAATTTCATTGTGAAAAAAATGAGATTATGAGGCGTGCACTTTTGGATTTTCCAAACTTCAAAAAAGGTTTGCCTTTTTCTTTTTGCCCTCACTCTCAGAGAAGCCAGGAATAATTAAAAAACAAATTTGAATTTCGCAATTTTGCATTTATATAATAAATAAATAAATAATTTGCGACCGATTGGCGCAGTTCGCAGCGATCCTGCTTTCTGAGCCCAAGGCCGTGGGTTCGATTCCCACTACTCGAAAATGTTTGTGTGATGAGCATGAATGTTTTTCAGTGTCTGGGTGTTTATATGTATTTTCTAAGTATTTATGTATATAATTCATAAAAATATTCATCAGGCATCTTAGTACCCATAACACAAGCTACTAGTAGGTTGCGTGGTACATATCGTTTATTAGCGGAAACCTATTACACCTCTCTTTCATGCAAATACGCAACTTTTGTTACTTACGTATGCTTTTTAATAGTGATAACTGACGGACCAAGTCGCGTATATACAGAGCAACAAATCGCAGGGCGTGCAAGAAACACGTCCTACAAGTGTCTATAACCTAAGGCATAGGATGGGCTGTGCCAAAAAAAACTATGGTAAAGCAAGCCTGTGTTATGGGTACTGAGGTGACTGATGAATATTTTTATGAATACACTGAGAAACATTCATGCTCATCACACAAACACGTTCCAGCTGTGGAAACGAACTCACGGCCCTGGACTCAGAAAGCAGGGTCGTTGCTGAAAATAGGCTTCGTCTATAAGCATTTTTGAAACGGCCAGTCTCTATAATCTAGAAGCTCTTTTCCAACGTCAACAGTGATACGTACTGTGCTGAGTACCTACTAGGCGTAAGATAAACTCTGTATTGTCTTCCACATACAACCTTATAAACACCTCCCTTACAAGCCCATAATGTTTGTTACATACAAAGTTAATGAAACTACGTGTTCTGTACGATCTTGTTGTGCGGTAATTAATAAGTATCCGAACCGTGATATGACAGCAATTAGCTTTAGGAAATTGCTCAATGAAAACCACTGTTTCAATATGTCGTTCTAATCTAACTTTACATCGGGAATTACCAAAAATGACGTGTACATTGCTCGTTACGTCTAAACCTATGCTGTAAACAGGTATGTCAATGGCGCAATGCATGTTAGTCAAAATGAAACAGTCGTCTATACGGTCCATTTACGATTATGCGAATCCGTGATTTAGGCGATTATTTTATCAATACGTATTGGTCTGCAGTAGAAAGCTTAGTCTAACCTGTAGAGTCAGCATATGCATCAAAACATTGTATTTTTTGTTAGTTTTTTTTTAATCGTGTCAAAGGTTTTATACACATATCTGTGTGTTTTTAAATTTATTGATACTAAAAACTATATAAAAATAATTATTATGATAGAACTTACATTTTTTTGTAAGTTTTGTATTTGACAGTTTCCCGTGGAGTTTAAACGCAAGGTATCAATGTTAAATATCATTTATCTAAGCATCCGAAATGTTATTGCATTTATAACTTTTATATTGAACGTAATTATTTCAATCAATTTTTAATTTATTGGGAAAATAGATATTAGTTATCCTTTTTACCATAATCCTTGCGTATTTAGATCAAGGTTAGTTTTCGCAAATAATTCTTATAAGATTAGCACTATTATATAAAAAAATATATAAGTAGTAAGTAAGTAGCAGTTGAAAGAACTGTAAACAGTTTTCTTTCATTTTCTAAAACGTATGTCATAATTTGTTTTTCAAAAAATCCATATTATTTGTAAAATCGTCAGTAGATCATCATTTTTTTCTGAATGATAGCAGCGTCCCTTAGTAGGTACTAGGTACTACTTATTCCGATCCACATTTTATTAATTTCTATATAGTTTTTTAAAAATGATCCACTTTTTATGCTAACCTTACAACTCCATAGTGGAATTGTTTAGAGCTACTACTCGGCCATATCACCACTTTCACTCCTATTACCATAGATTAAAACATAAACAACAACTAGCTATTCCCCTCGGCTTCAACCGCGTTATCCTTACGCGCATTTCATTTATTTTATTTTAAAAAGAAGTTCACTTTACAGAATTCGACCCGTTATAGTTTTATTTTAAGTATAGATATACTTTACTGTATTTTTAAAAGTAATGAATAAGTTGTTTACTTTTTAAGATAAGTAAGAAAAAAAATAGTTTACAAAATGCATTAGACCGAAATAAAATCTTCATATTTAAAATTTAATTTAAATTCTAAGCAACAAGTAATTTTTTTTTTTAACAACAAGCAATTCAAGTAACATTTGATACGGTTTGACTTTGGCTGCATCGTGCTTAACATCGATAATGTAAACGGTTTAGCTCATACATAGTAACAACCTTAACTCGATAATTCGCGGTCGAAGGCACTCGGAAGGCTAGCATGGTCACAATACATCGGTGCCGGTTGAGTAAATGCACTACCTTTAGTTACTATAGCGAGTAGCAACAGGTGGATTTCCTAAGATTGTTTCGAGTAGGCATAGGATTTGCTGGAGCCCTGGTATATATATATAGGTACTAACTGTATTCGGGGACTTCGTTGATTCAGGGCCTATAATAATACCGCAATCCGTCTATTCGATTCAAAATTCAAAATTCATTTATTTCAAGTAGGCCTAATACAAGCACTTTTGAAACGTCAAGTCGGTCTATGTGTAGTGACTCTACCACAGGTTCGGAAGGCAGATTCTACCGAGAAGAAGCCGGCAAAAAACTCAGCAGTTGCTCTTTTCCAACATCAAAAATGTACATTTTACATTTTAACATTCGTTTTTCTATCTTGTGAGAGATGAAAGCGGAGCCGGATGCTTCCAAGCTACTTTGTCATTAAGGAACTCATTAATTGTATAATAACCTCGCTGTAATAAATGTGTTTTAACACATTCTTTAAACTTATGCATTGGTAGGTCCAAAATAACCTTAGGAATCATATTATAAAAGCGTATACTCAATCCCACAAATGACTTCTGCACCTTTCGCAGACGATATGCAGATGTCACTAATTTATGACCATTTCTTGTAAGTCGACTGTTTATATCCACTTTTTGTTTATAAAGACTACTATGTTGTCTTACAAATACTATATTGTTATAAATATATTGAGAGGCTACCGTAAGTGTACCTATTTCTTTAAATTTTTCACGGAGGGATTCACGTGATTTAAGTTTATATATTGACCGTACAGCTCTTTTCTGCAATATGAATATAGTTTCAATATCAGCAGCTTTGCCCCATAATAAGATCCCGTAAGACATCACACTATGAAAGTAAACAAGTCTTGCTGTTTCGACGTCAGTAATCTGTTATGTAATTATTTTATGACTGCTCCATTATGCAAACTATTTCTACTTATGCAAAATTAATCGAAATAAATTTAACGATCAAGCCGTAACAAGTGCTTTTTTTTAAACCCCAGGTAATTTTGACCAGTAGCTTTTCCGGGATGCGGGATCCGGGTCTCTCTTCGGGATAGATGTGCATTTTAATTAGGTAAGCTAAATTAAAAAAATAATTTTGACTTCGTTTTTGTTTTATTAACTTTAATTTTGATTTCAATATCCACTTTAATTTAAATTAACCATTTTCTACAATTTGTTTCTGTTCCTCACGGTTAAGACTGAAATAAATGAATTATTTTATTAGGCTTACATTTAATCGATGAAATTTGAATTACAGCAAAACTAACGTTATCAATGTTGCAAGATCGTTACCTTAAAGGGTTTACTGTTGAAACATTAAAATATATATAACTCACCCAGAAGCAATACGTACGTAGTGCAAAACATCGCATTCAAAGCGATTCATATGTTAGACTACCACATGAAACTCGATGAAAAAACAAACAAAAGTTGTCAAACCTACAACCAAGTAGTTTCACACAGTTTAGTCGCGAGCTCAAACAAGATAGTCAATACATGCAACAGGTGCCCCAAGATTGTTGTGTGTAAGGTTTACTAGCGTTTACTATCCATTATCAAACTGGAACTATGCACTACAAGTTAGTCTTGAGGTTTGGCTCGAGATAGTCAAATAGTCTGCCTTGTTGTTACTTCTGTTATAGCATTTTCTCGTTCAATGTTACAGTAAGTGGGTAAATAATTAAACTTTAGAACTATAAATTCATATTTGCCAGATATTTAGTCGTTTATCACAAGTGATTGGTAAATGTGGTAACCACAACACAATCAAGCCCTTATCACCGACGGCTTAACGTGTGCTCCATGGCACGTGGGTGCAATCCAGCAATTTCCTAACTTCGGGCTGGTACGGAGAGTTCAAACAGCAAAATTCAGCACCTAGTTTTGGTTTAGCTATCTGTGCAAGCGCTCTACCGGGGAAGTAATGCCGCCATGCATATTATTGTGCCAAGCAGGATTACTGAGTTTGGGCCAGAAGGGCGTTGTTACTGCTATTACAGGCACATGAGGTTTAACACCTATATGCCTCAAGTTGATGAATACGGGGCGGCACTGGATCTGCTTAATCCGTCAATCCGTCAATTATTACTTTTAAAAAAGATCCTGACAATTCTTGGCTAAGCCAACCATCAAACTCAGGGCCTCGGTATGCATGCTAACCACTAGACCATATAAACGAGTCCTGAAATAGAAAATTAATTGGCTGAGGTCGAAATATTAACTGTGTAGTGTGATACGATACTGTGGTTGCGGTAACGTCTAAGCCCGGTGGCACATAAGCATATTATATACCGGCGTCCATCCAGCCAAATGGCACTCTCACTATCGGTGGCATCCTAGGCATTTGTGTATTAGGTTAGGTCAAGGACGCTTTCCCTGTCTTTGATTAGTGTGTACAAACCGCTTTGAGTGAATGGGGACTACCTACGTCTAACTTTCTCAGGACATCTATTGATAGCTGCAGATGTAGCCGTAACGTTTCAGTTATTATTATGAATTACATTTAGGACGATCATTTTGTTTTTATAGAATAAACATATTCTTCGCGACTTCGTCTCTGTTTTATTTTTCGGGTATTTTAATCATTTTAATAAACTTTCTTGACATTAAAGTCCTACGCTAATCCAGGATGCAAGTAGGTAACAATGCCTAATTACGCGAATATCTGTTTAGCGATAGTGTTTTTACAGAATAACTTATCGTCATCATCATCATCAAATCAACCTTTTGACGTCCACTGCTGGATATAGGTATTTTGTACGGCGTTCCACACTCCACGTTTCTGGGCCGCTTGTATCCAGCTGCTAACCGCGACTCGTTTGATGTCGTCTGTCCACCTGGTTGGGGGTCGACTCGACCAACGATGCGTTTACCGGTGTGGGAATGCCACTCCAACACCTTGGAACCCTAACGTACATCGGTTCTCCGAGCTATGTGCCCCGCCCATTGCCACTTCAGCTTCGCGACTTGTTAAGCTATGTCAGTAACTCTAGTTAGTCTACGGACCTCCTCATTTCTAATCTGATCACGTAGACAGTGATTCTGAGCCTTCTTTTGAGCCCCATAATTAGCGACCGTCTCAGATCCGTAAGGCATCACTGGCAACACGCACTGTTTCGAAGACTTTTGTCTAAAGATGTCACAAAGTTTCCCGAACGCTGCAGAACTAACTAATAATATTAGGATTGTATTATTTATTAGGTATCTTGTTCTACACATTTATTACTTCCTTATCGTGATTAAATAAATAAAAAATACATATTTTATAGGTTACTAAAGATTGAGTAGAACAGCCTGTGATAGAGCTCGTCCAGAATAGTACTACCGTCATGCTTATTTCTGCCGCTAAGCAGCATTGTTGTATCCTGGTTTGATGTTCGTGGTTGCCAGTGAAATTAAAGGCATATGAGGTTTAACACATAAGAGTCTGGTTGACGAACGAAGGCCAGCATTGTGTAGGACGTGCTTTTGCAAGCCACGCGAAGTGTTGATCTCTTCACAGTCAATTCTTTTCCACTTACCATAAAGTAGCCCTTATAATGGTTGTCACAGCGTTTTTAGGACGTCTTCAATCGCAATGTCGGTAGACACCAGTGTCATGCACAGGGTTTTTGACGAGGGTATACATAAAGAAGGAAAATGGCATAAATTCCTGCCCCTTTATGAGTGATACAAAAATTTTAGGGTAGGCAGTGATTTTGCGCATGTATGAAGTGCACGCACTCAGTATTAGGGCGGACGACCTCAGGCGAGTCGCAGGGAGTTGCTGGACACATGCGGCAGGGTTGTGTCTAAATACACAAGACATGGAAACGCATGACATATGCCCAGAAGTAGGTTTCTATCGGTTGATATGATGATAGCCTTTACACTAGCCATATATTTTTATTGTATTCACGCTCGATATTGTTGGACTATAACATTTATATTTCATTTGTTTGATTGAATTCCAGAATTCTGTTATCACATGCATAGAATTCATAAAATATTTCATAGGTTAGCTATAATATTGCGATTACTAGAGTCTGTGTACATAGTTAAAAGCATTGCTCGGACAAAAAATATCTGAAGTCACTATGATTATAAATATTAATTAAAATTGTAGCTACAATTCCAGTCTTACATACTTATTGTAAATGTAATTATATCAAGCAAAAACTGCTTTCCCGTGCATAAACATATTCTCCAGGATGCAAGCTACCTTTATGGAAAAGTTTTTCAGGATAGAAGCCACTGTTTTAAAACTAAATAGATACATAATAAGATTTTTGTTGTCGACTTTCATGACAGAGCTCGTCCGGCGAAGCGTTCTCTGTTTATAAACAATAGTTTGCCGCTTATCTGATGATAACTAAGTGGGGAACAATCCGGGTCATCTTTTCGTAAAATTAAAAAAAAATCTGGTTTGCCTCTTCTGCCTTCATTGCCCGCGTTAATTATAATTAGAGTGTTTTAAAAATCGATCGTTTTTATGTCCTGGGATAAAATGTTTTTCTTTCCAACTCTTACTAAAAATCTAGTTGATCATTTGCTTAGTTAGGGCGTCAATGAAGGACTAACAAACAACCAAACTGTCTTATATATTTTATTTTAGTATTAGAAGCGATGATAGCCCAGTGGGTAGGAGCTCGACATACCTTTCAGGAGCCGAGTTCGAATTCACCTCTAACTTTTCTAAGTTATGTGCTTTTTAAGTAGGTAATTAAATATGGGGAAGTTCTGCATAATGTTCTCAAAGGTGTGTCGAGTCCACCAATCCGCACTGGGCCAACGTGGTGGACAACGGCCCTAACCCCTTCTCATTGTAGGAGTAGACCCGTGCCCTGTCTGTCTAGCGGCCAGGTAATGGGTTGATATGATGAAGGAACTTTGGGAGAGTCTTTCAGAAAAAAAAAATGTAAGTAGGTATAAATGAATAGACATTAGCCTGCCTGTAGATTGCTTGTTTAAATAGTTCCCAGGTATAAAAGTAATTCTAATTTTGAAAGTACCGAATATGAATATTCCAAAATTACCTCTAGATTAAACGTGGAGGATTTCATTCTGAATTTACGTTTACCGTTCACCCGTTGGTATCGGAAATCATTCCGACCGCCCGACTCCCGAGCTCGTCCTAAAAAAGATATCCGATGCCAACGACGGCCATTAGGGTCCCACCTAAGCCTATTAAAGAAAATTATATCGCGCGGCATTATCGACCCAAACGAAGGCGCGGTAGCCTAGCAACCGAACCGGTGAAGCTAACCCTTCAGATGCCGCGAGCTTTACTTTGTGTGGGACGCCAGGGGATAGGGCCCGTTTTTCGGCATTGATCCGGACCCTACCGCGCCTGCGTGCTAAACGAAAAACGAACCGAGGAAAAGCAAGGTCACGTCACTACAAGTTCTTTTTTCAAATCGGAATATTGAATGGAGAATCATCGCGTTCGGAAAGCGTTGGTCTTCGTTTTGCGTACATCGGGTTCAGTGGGTTACGATCTTGTTTACCGATCGAGGTCGGTGTCAATATCGAGTCGATCACTTGCAAGTCGAGGCATGTAGCGCTCAGTTTCACATCTCTAGCTCCTATCATATTGGACCAAAATGCATATAGGCCCGTGCCAATAAAAATCTATCGGGCAACGGTTTTTTATGCTTATATCGATATTTATTTAAACCCTATCGACACGTACATAAACACACACATAGAAATATTTCGACACAAAGATTGCGTTTCATCTATAATATAAATTTATAATAAATCTCGAATCATCATTACACATTCCATTTCATCCCTCTATAATTTATCTATTTTTTTATTAAACAAATATTTAATTTTATAAAATTATATCTTTGTTCTGCAAAAAATGACAAACTATTGAGTAATATGTTTTTATTTGTAAAATAAAATTAATCTTTATCTTTCCCCAAATAGTTTAATTCCTGATCAAATAGTTACAAGTTCCCGAACTTTTGTTATCTTTATACCAGATATTGGCTAATCAGTGTAAAGACAGAAACAATTTTAGCTCGCCTAATTAAAAAAATCGTTAATATATAGTATTGAAGTGACGCTATGCTAAGGCTGTAGCGGTACTTACAGAATATTTTATTATATAACTTATAAACTCTTTTTTTCTGTAGAGACTATTGTCTGTGAGACCATCTACACCATGCTTAAATGAAGAATTTTACTTTAAAAAGAATTATTAAAACACAATAAATATACCTAATAGGCGGGCAGGCAAACAATTCCACTAAATGCATGTAAGAGTTTCTATGAATTGTTATTCGTATTATTTTATTCCGCGGCGAACCAATCGGAAACGAAATGATCTAATAAATTAACTAACGTCACTGCGTCGGGCGGTGGAAAGGAATCGAGCGCGAATCGTTTTGTCGTTTTAATTTACTATAAATTGATACAAATCGAATTTTCTATCAATACGTTTAAATAGAAAGATATACGTTTGTTTTGCTGTCGGTCTTTTATAGCGAAAATATACTTACGACACCATTTTATCGACTTCAAAAAAGAGGAAGTTATTTTTGTAACTTTTGCCACACATTAAGCAAGCAGAATCCATTGTTGCAATTTCAGGCAGTAGCAAGCAGTGTGGGCTTATAAAAAGAAAATTCCGAGTTCGATCCTCAATGGGGCGAAATATAACTTCTGAATTTTCTCTGGTCTGCTCTGGTGGGAGGGTTTGACCGTATTTTAGCCTTGAGCCTTAACGACAACAACCTGCAGCCTAGCAGATTATCGCTGTACGACGTCTCGTATGGGCTTAATATAACTTTTACATCTATACAAGCTAAAAAAAGCCAGAAAAACTAGCGAAAACATCAGTTGCTTTCTATTGTTTTATACTTTGCAATATTTTTTCCCAAGAATAAACGACCCATGAAACGCAAATCATTATGCATGACTCACTACATAAAGTATCATAACTATCAACTCTTCTAATAATAGCGTGCGAGTACAGTTATTTTTATTAAACAACTGCTCCAAATTCGTTAAAACGTTTCGCGCACCCGAAAGCCAAAACAAATAGATATCTGGGGCGAAGACGCTTTTTATAATGCAAATAGCATGCGAGATGTGAGAAAAAATCTGGACATTCTTTAATATGCTAATCTAAGTAATTAAACATGCAAGGAACAGGTGAGGTCAGATTGTAAAGGGGTCAGCAAGAAAGTTTGCTTCTTTTGCTAATTATAATTGCAGATGCCTTTTTAATTCCCACGAAATTTTTCGCTCTGAGCTCCCGCAAGGTTTATTTTTGGTCCGTTGTGTGCGACATTTAAAACTTGCATAACTTAAAAAGTGGATGGGGCTGAAAAGATGTTTTAACTAGCGGACCATAGATACAAATATTTTGCATCTTACCAAGAGCGTGTTTTTATGAGTCTTTTTAGATTGTTCGTAATATAGCTTATGTATATAATTTTCATAATTTAGATTCATTAACATGCATTTTGTTGTTATCAGCTTTATTCATTGTTCTTAGTCACATTGAATTTCACAAAGTACATTACACATTAAATAGCACATTTAATATTTTGTACCTAGATATAAAAACTCTTAGGTTTGGTTACAGTAGTATGGTTCTTAAAACGCCACGCAAAACAAGTCGTTTATAATGTTTTATTGACGTGACAACGTCTTATAAATTGGTTTGCCGGGTGACACTTCAAGAAACTGCGTTACGCTCCGCTCACGTTATGCGCTCACAATGAGAGCGAGTGAGAGGCACGCGTCCCTTCCACTCGGGCATGGTTAGCCCGCCTAAGATCTAGAGAGACAGACATAAAAAGTGAAAGGCACGCGTCCCTTTGTAGTAAACGCTGTTTCATTGTACGCAAATGTATTGCAAGTTATTTTATGTATATTTGTATAAAAATACGTATGTACTATGTATGTGTAAAGGTAAAAATAAAATTTTGTTAATATGAAATTCAGTGCGAGATTCTTTGTATAAATTAATGTTTTAAATATAATTCTTTGTATAAATAAATGTTTTAAATTGTTACTATTATTTCATCCTTCTTCCTACTATACGAATGAATATTCACATTAAAATTATTTTACCACTCAAAGTCGTTGTCACGTAAAACTTTCGCCCGTATACCGACTTTACAGGCAACCAATTTTTTTTTTGTTTTAGCTTCAGCTGCTTATGTGACCTATATGTCACATATGTGTTGTACTAAGCAACAAAGTTTGACGCGAAAGATTTTTGAAACAGATCCATGAAGAAATGTGAATAATGACAGTAGATAAAACTTTACTGCTACTTACCAAGTTAAAATTCGCTAAGATTACTTTTTAGAATTTCGATATCAAATCCAATGGCACTTTCTTAGTTGAGAATGGTTATATTTATTAAATAGTGCTAGTACTAATAAATGTTAAAATTTTAAGTGACAACGAAGAATCTCTTGTGCCTTTATTATGTTAATCGATATGGGGTCAGAAGTCTTGACCTGATCTTGTTAGGGTCACTTGAAATGAATATTCGTTGAACAGGTCTCGCTGACCCTTGACCCCTCATTCTCACGGTTGACCCTTTCGCTTTAAAGAATTATGCGCATCTTGCACGATTAACCCCGTAATTGTGTTTAGGGTGCTCCTTAAAAACATCTTATAATGAGATAAAAATGTACACCTGTAAACGAAGAGTCGAAGAACTTAAGACACTTTGGCGTCAGACAACTAACCGTCAGACACTGTTTACAGTTATGTTAAATAGTGGTACCTACCTCAAAAATAAAAAAAATAATTTAGGTAACAAATAATATATTCGAAATCAAATCTTGAGCATAGTTTATTTTCTTAAATGGCGTAAGAACATATAAGTATTAAACACGATAGTAACATATTAAATCAATGATTTAAGCCGTAAGACAGTTTTAAACGTTTCTTCAAGAAACGTTTTCTGTAGAGTAATCCGTAGTGGTTAGTCTGTGGTATATTTGATATTTCAGTAATTTTAGCCGTTTGATTTTGCATGATTCTTCACATTTCAATTTTTAACACGTTTTTAAGAGAGTTTTGTAAAATAAGTACATTAATTTAACAACTCATACACGTTAGTTCAGTAAAGTTATAAAAAAAGTAACTCCATAGTAATAAATGGATTAAAATTCATAATTAAAAAATACTATATAAAATATTAAAAATATTATATGGGTATGTTTGCCTTCATGCCCAATCTACTATACATACCTACTTTGGAATTATGGTTAAATTAGTAAGCAAAATAATTTGAATACCTATTACAGTAACGAAACTCAATATTTTTTTTAAAAGGGGTGACCCCCTTATGACGTGATGATATTTTAGGTATACTCCTTATGAGAAGTATACCTAAAAAACTTCACGTCAGATTAAATAATTTAAAGGCTTTTAAAATTGTCAACGTCGTGCCAAAGTTTTTATAAGTAAGTAATCCCAGTCGTTTTTTTTAATATAGCCACTGTCTTTCGGGGCTCCTATCCTTACCAGCGAAGTGGAGTTAAGCTTTCGTTATTTGACATTCAGCTCTTGTATTCCTATTATAGGTAGGTACTTCTTATTATTAATGTGAAAATATAGATGTGTGTTTGTTTACCTTTATACAGCTCTAATGCTGTAAAGACCTTCTCGACATTGAACATTTAAATAAAGTTTTGTATTGCAAATATTTTGACGATGCACATAGGATATTTTTATTTCGAAAAATCATCCGAGAACCGTTCCTGCGGGATAAAAAACAAGTTATGGTGTCTAGCACGGGTTCACCGCTAAAGCCTTGACATAATAAAGAGAACTTTTAACTACTCAAAGATTACAATGTTTTTGAAATATTTGAGTAGAAAAAAAGGTAAATAAAAAAAGATCCGTACCATAGACAGTGCTAACTCTCCGACCATCGAAGTAGACAACTTTAATGCATGATATATTTCTATTTTTTGTGAGGTGTGCCAGTATTCCTAAGTAACGCCCAGTCAAAGAAGGTTCCTAGGCATACATTTACCTTTCACCAATCGATTTTCACTATGCAACTCATATAACCTTATTTGTCTATGGTTCTTGCCACGAGGTGTGGTATTTCGTGTTTGTATTATCATATCTCATTTTTCGTATGAATTTAAGGTTACTTTTTTCGTCTGTCAAGTGAAAGCTTACGAGTTCCCTAAACTTTACGATCCGCCGAATCGGTGTCGTAACTGACGTCGTTAGACATAACATAAGAGTTCGTGACTCGTTTTTTTCCCTAGGAAACACCTAAATCACTAGGCATCCGATTTAAGCGTTTAATAATGTACATACTATAAAGTATAGATACTTACTCCCCTTTTTTCTTAAGTACCTATAATAAAAATGATTCTATGGGTACCTCACTCTCTAGGAACCAGCGATCGCAAAACCTAACGAATGTCCGCTACAGTCCTACCGAAAAGTATTAACTAACATTAATATACTTTTAACCATTAGGCGAAACCACATTATGATTAAAAATGCGGCCAAATTTTCAATTAATACCAAACTCATTAAAATCATTAGCACAGCTATCAGGTTTTCATTAAAAAATTCAATTCATAATTTCCAACGACAAAATTGGAAATTATTTTTGCCCATAATTATCTCATATTTCCGTGCTGGGGCTAAGTACTCCAAAAACCGTGATTAAACATTCTACACCACTATTCATTATCTATACAACGTGTGTATGTATAATTTCACCCCCTAACATTACACGCAACTACGCGGTCGTTACCCTCCCTCCACTCATACCACGGGCATCCCGAACGCACCATTTTTCTCCCCACAAGATAAAGACCAAATAAAAAAAGAAAACGCGAAAAATATCTCCATCTCTTTCGCGCTTAAACAAAACGGATACGTGCGAGCGGAGCAACGCCTAAGCTACGAACGACTCACGAAAACTTGGACCCCGCCCGAGACGGTGCGCTCTATCCGTCTCTTTCACTTTTTCACACTTTTCATCTAAGCTCTATAGTTGCCTAATGCCTTATCTAGGTCTAACGCTCTCGCCGAATTTGAACCTTAAATCATATTTGCATAAAGTTCAATTTAGTTTATGTAAAAGAATTGGCAGAAAATATTTTAGAACGAAAGCATTCCAGAGCAGAAGTCTCTCTCGCTCGCAAAAAAGCAAGCTCTGTTTGGGCGTAGGGTGAGTTAGGGGGTGAGTAGGGTGAACAGATAGTGGCAGCCATGTTGCTTCCGACGGCGGACGAAGACTGGTATTAATTTCGGCTTAATTCACTCGTTGATTTCAAGAATTTTTTCCTGATTTTCACTTGGACTAAGAGTATTTACGGTATCAAACGGCTTTTTTTAGCATCTCGCTATACATTCTGTCGCTTTAAATTATCTGATTGCGATAAAGTGATATAACGAGCTTTCTCAATAGTCTTTGATAGATAGATCTTTATTTCCATAATACACACGTTTACATTGATACCATTTATATATCAATTACGAAATCGCATTGCCATTTTCTGGCGTGCAAAGATTACAAACCTAATGGTTTGCAACTGTATTGCAATGAACACATAGAATAAATTTAAAAACATCAAATTTTAATACAAAACAATAATACAAAAGAGTTAATAATAATTAGAGTAAAAAATTTGAATCGTGTTAAATGTCAAATAAAATGCAAATGTCACAGTTGTTTTTTGTCATATTGGAAAAAATCATCTAAGGAGTAGAAATTTTTAACTTTTTGCTTCATACACAGAAGACTCGGCCACTAAATTTTCGCATTTTTCTGAAAGATGTTTTAATTTAACGTTTTTCGTTATTTACTTTGCAAACTATTTAAAATGCATTCTATTATGAACAGACGGAAATTCTTACACTATAATTTTACATCTTTGTAGGGGATTTTCAGCTTTTTTTATTTTTTACTTACCACCTACGGCTCAAATTGATGGGCACAGGGCGGCATGTTGCAGGATATGATCCTTGCATGCAGTGGCGTGCGTAGGATTTTGACCAGGTTATGCATAAAGCAGGTAAATGGCGTTTAATGGAAAAATCGCCTCCAACACGAGTGATATAAAATAATTTGGGTATACAGTGCTTTTGTGCATGTATGAAGTGCACGCCACTGCTTGCATGCTCTGTGAAGTGTTGTGCGGTTTATAGGCGATGATTTTCGACTAACCATGGGACATTTGCTTAATAAGTCAATGATTACTATAATAAAACCTCCGTAAGGAAAGACAAATCTGTAATCACTAGGCTATCATAACTACCCTTATTAACATCGCTATTGGCGCAGTTTGCAGCGACCCTGCTTCCTGAGCTCAAGGCCGCGGGTTCGATTCCCACTGCTGGAAAATGTTTGCGTGATGAGCATGAATGCTTTTCAGTGTCTTGGTGTTCATGTGTATTTTCTAAGCATTTATGTATAGCATTCATAACAATATTCATCAGGCATCTTTTTACCCATAACACAAGCTACGCTTACTTTGGGGCTATGTGGCGATGTGTGTATTGTCGTAGTATATTTATTTATTTATTTATTTGTGTTTCCAAACGCACCCTAGACGCCAGGGAGGTCTTCTGCTTCTTTAAATCTTGCATAGCCGCATAATTCGTTACACGCAGTCAGTATATATTTCTCTTAACGTATGACGTGCCCAAGATTTATTAATTAAAGTTTTAAAGTTAAATTTCACAGCTGATGTATTATTAATGTGAGTATAAATTTCAAATCTGATTATAGCCACGCTAGAATATGGAATGCCCTTCCGGCTTCCGTTTTCCCCGCCACGTTTTATATAAAATATATCTAGGTATCTTCATATCAAGAGCGAATTGGCATCATCTAGGCATACCTACTGTATGTTTTCCACTTGTGTTTATTTATATTTGAAACTATTCACATATACGATCAGAGTAGAATTAAATGTATAGGTACGTACCGTAAAGAAACATTTACGCTCTTGTTGGAATTAATGGCATTAAATAATGAAAGACGCAGCGTAAACAGACCAATCTCACCAACCGACCGAGCTCCGGCGAGTAATCTGCAAGCAGCATAAAACCGTGAAGTGTGGAAATTCTAACGAAGTTACGTTCGGTTCGGTTTTTTTTTATTTACTCATTTTTGTGCAGCAGAAAAAGTTAAAGTCATCAAAAGGAATAGCATATACTCAGAGATACAAAAGCCCCTTATCCCTAAGGATAAGGCCGTCTTATCCTTAGGGATAAGGCCGTCTTTTGTATTATGGTTAGGAAAACAAAAAGAAAACAGAAAGGCGAAATAAGATGAACGACAGAAGCTCATTAAGTTGGTGAAGCAAACGCAAATTTATACTTCACCATCATTACCCTGAGCATAATTAAATTTTCACCATGCCGCTTTTAAACGGGTTGGCGGGCTTTGATTATTATTATTACAAGTTATAAAGTTCAACTGGAACTGAAGGGGCACAGGGATGCACATTGCATAACAACAATATCCTAACCCCGGACTGGCGCTGAAAAACCAAATACCACACTACTATTCGCCCGACCGTGTCGTGTCGACCATGTCTAACTCGGTTACCAATAGACTAACGAGGCAGATATTTTTGCAAATGAAATCCGAATTTATCAAATGTGTAAAGGTAATATTAAAAATGATATATAATCTACTAAGCAAGTTTTAATATGTTATTCTGAATTTTTAAACTGTAGTGTTTACTGAGAAGAAGATGCATAATATTTTGTTTTTTATTCTTGACAAAAGACTGTATTCTAGTAAAGGTATAAAAAACAATCAGATAATATAAAGTAGATCTATTTTAACTATGCGACTTTGTAATGTAATGCGATATAAAAAACAGCCGTGAGGTAGCAAGTGAATGTTAGACGAATGTTCGCACAGGCCATACTTTTATTCTTTTACATACAAGCTTGTAGCAAAAAATGTAAATCTACATTTTTTTTTAATATTCATAATTGACCGACAGATCATATAGCCCACTTATTAGTAAATGAAGAATAAAGAAGAGGAAAACTTCGCAGGGCATGCAAGCAACACGTCCTACAAATTCCGTACCGTTCCGTTATACAGTGTCCGTCAAACTGCTGCGTTGGTGTTAAACCTCATGTACCTGAAATAATACTACCAACTGTATCCTTCAGACCGGAACACAGCAATTCTGGAAAGCAGCAATGCTGCTTGGCGACAGAAATAAGAATGGCGGTAGTAGGTACTTCCCCGGATGAGATCTCTCAATAAAAGCTCGACTATATTCTACAAAAACACATATTGGAAATAGATTTATTAACTGGACAAATTAAGCTTACAGAATTAATTCTGATACTGATGAACATTGGCTCCAAACTTTTAAGCTCCAGTTCAGCGCGCTCAAGACTTTTATTAAGTCTGCAAGCAGTAGCGTGAATACAGGTAATACACTCCAGTACGTTACGTCTACTTACTTATTCGATCGCGTGGAAGTTAACTACGATTTATATGGTAACGAATTAGCGCCATCTAGCTACACTACTGGGAAACCGTACTGTCACTAGATGGCGCTCTTTCGATCGTATTCACTATTTCTTTCACTATTTCATTCATATATTTGATAATATATTGTAAAAAAGCTGAGAACGATTTACTTTTCATGGTCAAAAAATTTCAGCAAATGAGGGTGAACTTTATGGTGAAAAATTGAAAAAAAAAATTATATTCGAAACAAACATTATTTTTAAAAAGTTGACTATTCGGGTATAGCTAATTTATTTATTAACTGGACAAATTAATCTCACTGATTACCTACAGGGTTTTTGACCAGGGTATGCATAAAGCAGGTACATGGCAAAAAATTGAAAACTCCCCTCCAATACGAGTTATATAAAATAATTTGGGTATGCAATGCTTGTATGAAGTGCACGCCACTGCTTACAGGTACTGAAGATCATCTCGGTATCT
This sequence comes from Pararge aegeria, assembly GCF_905163445.1. Classification (NCBI taxonomy): domain Eukaryota; kingdom Metazoa; phylum Arthropoda; class Insecta; order Lepidoptera; family Nymphalidae; genus Pararge; species Pararge aegeria. The sequence continues at coordinate 7,196,749 of NC_053198.1, forward strand.
TTAATACTAATTAAACTAATAGCAATAAAACCTAGGCTTAATTGGCTACAGCTAACGACAACTCAAGCGAGTTTCAAGGCACGAGTTGCATAAGAGCGGGAGTGTAGAAATCCCTACGAAATACCTGTGTCCAACAGTGCTCTTGAGTTGATGATGAATGACGGATGACAACTTTGGAACGAAGCACTGAAAATTGCGTTGCAAACGGCTGCTTGATTTATTGCACATATAAAATATAAAAGAATATTTTAAATGATTGAAAAGCAACAGAAGTAACTAAACTACTTATTGAGATCTGTTAAGGCGGTCTCAACGCTAATCATACAAAAATGAAACCGATTTTGTGGTTGTACAATAAGTTTCATACTAAAAAAAATATTAAGCGACTGACGTAGTTTAGTTTAAATAATTTATTTTTAAATATAACCTGTATTATAAATATGTCCGGAGAGTATTTGGATAGTATCGCTATCAGCTGTAACGCAATCGGGATAAATAAATTAGAACCAACAAAACGTAACGTAACAATATAACACGTAACCTATAACATTTGAATAATTAATATACCTATAGTTGCTTCGATAATAAAGCTTTTTCCAAAATGCCTTCATCGTTTAATATTTTCTAAGTATACTAAATAAAATATATGTATAAGTACAAAAATATACCTATCTGCCTAAACATTAACAACAATTTAAGAATTGTACCAGAGCTGTGCCTGGTTCGGTTACTTAGTACCTATATGTAATTGAAGTCGACTAATAAGATCGCCGCATTTTTATGCTTACGCTTTTGTTTAGGTTAGGAAGGATATCTCACAATCATCGTGATCCTTACCATGCTACTGACTGCTCGGCAAAGGTTCCTGTCTCATAGAAGAGTAAGACTTTGAGCTAAATACTACACTCTGGTCCAATTTGCCGTATTGAACTGTTTCTATCCCATTCATTTTTATTACTAATAAAATTTGGCCCAACCACGACTTTGCCAACCGTAATGTAACAATCTAAACTACTAGACCAAAGTGACACTTCCAGGGTTAAGTCAAGGCAGTTTTCATAACATATCCGCTGGCTAAAGTCTATCGCCTGTTAGAAGCACAAAAGTGCACGGCTAGACAGGTGACAAGTTTTTATTTTGTGAAGGGTGATAATAAACGTATGTGTATCACCGATAAACAGAACTGTCTATAATTAAGACATTATTAAACAAAAAAAAAGCCAGTTATCTTTTATCACAAATCACAAAGATATTCAATAAACGTTGGTATTTGGTTCCTTTGTATACAAAATATGCAGATCTAGATATCTTCTTGTCCAGGATTTGTTTACCGTGCATTTACTTAGCGTAACTTTTAAGTTTTTCGTGTCACTTTTTTGCATAATATCTTCATATTGTCACAATAATATTAAATGTACGTGTAAAATTCACATTCATCATAATAAAACCTTATAAATATAATAAAATCATAATGGTATTACGTAAGTAAAAACAAATAAAGAACAAAAAAGTAGAAGCATACAATTAAAGCAATATTATTATTGAGGGTTTTCAAAAGTCCGGGTATCAGTACTCCATCTTGTGACGGGTAGAAAAAACAAAAGTTTAATAAAAGTTTTTGAAGTTGAAAACCATTTGATTTAATATGTTACTACTGTTGAAAGCTGTATATGAAAGGATGAATATTGAGTATGTAATTATTGTGAACGCTGATTAATATATTTAGAACGAAAAAAACACTAAATTGCAATTGAACACGGCAAACTAATCAACAATCCAATTGAAAAATGATAAAATCAAAATAGCTTTTCAAACAAAAAACTAATAATATTAATAACAAAGGAGGTCATTTGCTACTGTGTAGCATAATAACTATTTAGTTAAAAATAATAATGAATAAGTACACGGTAAATACAGTTCTGCTACTCATTGCTAGATGGCGCTATACATCTTCGATTTATGAAAACAGAAAGTTTAAAAGGAAATCTAATTGGAATCAAATCGCATTTAGAAGTTATTTATATCTTTATCGTGATTTAATTATCATTATTTTTATGCTATAGGTACTTAACCTTTTATAAGGTAATTAAAAAATTATCTAATTGTTTTCCGTAGGCCGATAGAATTATCGCTTATTAATACAAAAGCTTATTATAATAATTGATATGATTGATTTGTAATGTACCAGTTTCGGGTAATTTTGGTAATGTAAATAATAATTCCCTAATCTGTACTCAATTACCGTCAACACTATTAATTTAAAACTCTATCTCACGAAAAATAAAGAAAAAGGAATTCTATCGCGTAATACAGACTAACCTAAATCCCTTCCACAGTGTATTAGATTTGCATATTGTACGAAATTCGCATTAAAGTGAACAAAACGGGTAATTCGGCCCCAATCGAATTATCGTCAACGAATGTCACCGAAGTGGTATGAAGACGCGCTCTCTTAGAGCAATTATCGAGGGGATCACGGGGGTTGGAAAGGGGGCTCAACCACCCCTTTAGCCCCCGGCCGCACAATTCGCCAGATCATCTTTACCCTACCTTTTCTGATGAAGATATGTAAATTCGATGTCCGAAATAGTTTGCCGAATTGGCACCCGTGAACGCTTTAGTTTTGGAAACTAGAGTGGGTTGTTTGTACAGTAATTTAATCATGTAATATAAGAGCGGTAAGGTTTTACGCAAACTCTAAGTATCCATTTTTAATAATTAATAATAGCTAGCATACGAGCAGGCAGACCATAAGGCTACGCCATAGCTTAGTGGGTCTATTGTTGTTATTGTAACACTATCCTTAAACCACATCAAGAAAAAAAAATATATTAAGAAAGAAGTAGAATAAAAAAAGCGGTCTTATCGCTTAATAGCGATCTCTACCAGGCAACCTTAGAAATAGGAAAAAAAAGAAAAAAAATTCTATTCTCTGAAACCCTGTCATAGAAATGATGATGATTACGTGACCAACTCCATCGCGATTGTAAGAAAAAGATGAAGCGATTTTTGTTTTAAGTCTTATATCAACCGAGTCACTCCGGTAATTTATCTTATGAGCTACGTGAACTATGTTATGGGTACTAAGACGGTTGATGGATATTTTTATGAATAATATGTGTAAACACTCAGACATTGAAAAACATTAATGTTCATCACTTCACATCGATTTTCACTAGACATATCATATAAACCTAACTCTTATATGGTTCCTACCACAAGTTGTGGTATTTTGTGTTTGCATTAACATATTTTTCGTTTTACGTATGGATTTAAGATTATAAAAAAAAAAAAAAAACTAATTTATATTTTTTCATTGCCATTTCTGCTGATTTTTTCTTTGCGGGTGATCTCATAAACAATCGAAATGAACATAAGACAGTCTAAGTCACTAGGAATATTAAAAAATGCTGTAAAGGCGCATTACCTCGCGCAATAAAGACGACTATTATTATTTACTCTTACTTTGTAAATAATAATATATACTCTGGCAAAGCATAAATATTGAAGTATTTGCCAGAGTATATATAATTTTTATTTTTATTATTATTATTAGTATTATTATAATTTTTATGAGTGTTTTTACCTACACCTGGAGGAATTATCAATTTCATATATTTAAAATGCATTTATTTAAGATCTACTTTTTCAAAGGTACATATTATTACAATGAAACATGTTTGAAACAAGAGATGACACATTGCTTTTATATAATTTTAATTAGTGTTTTTAATTGGTGAAAGCGCTCAGGCCGCGTTTGTCAGAGAGTCGCAGGTTCAAATCCTGTCGATTCCGAAAATTTTTATATGCATTTTAAATTTATAAAATTATTGTATTGTTTAAAATGTTTGTGTGCCTGGCAGAGATCGCTACTTAACGATAAGGTCGCCTTTTGTATCCTACTACTAGGATAAAAAGTAGCCTATGCTACTGTCCGTTCTTTCAACTAATTCTATGCCAAAAAACAAGTCTTTTGGTTGCTAAGCTAGGGCGTAAAGTTATACAAAAACACACGAAAAACATGGCTTACAAAAGCTTTTATTCCATGTAAAAAGTTGAAGACATTTACGTGTAAAATATAATTAAATATAAGACCAGACTAACGACCCCATAATACCCGATAATATTATATCAATATATTTATTAGTGAGCAGCCAGGTACGGTTGGATGCCCACCAATGACTTCGACGCACTGCTGGTAACCAACAATGTGCCTATGTAACTTTTATCGAGAAAAAATAGAAAAAATCTGTCATCTATGATCGCTTTAGTTAGACGTGGACGACGTTATGTAACAGGGAAGTTTAAAAACATGTGCTTTATGCTTTTCTTTTGAATTTGACTGGGCGTTTACTAGCCGCGTTCCACCCGCTCGTATGTTTACAACTTAAGAATTAAACTTATCATGTGTGTCTTGACTTTCATTAAAATGCTTTAAGTCAACAGCTTGGCTACTTGGCTACTTGAACAGAACATAAATAATAAATAAATAAATATCGACCGTTAAAACTTCGCCATCTAGCTCCATAGTAAGTGTAGCTAGTGTTATGGGTACTAGGATAACTGATGGATAATTTTCATGAATAATTTCTCAATACTATAAACACCCAGACACTGAAAAACATTCATGTTAATCACACAAACTTTTTTCAGTTGTGGGAATCGAACCATAGCCTTGGACTCAGAAATTTGGGACTGCTTGCTAAGCTAATGGGCCGTCGAACCTGCCTGCATGCTTCGTGGCTCTTGCGAATCTTTTGTGCTAGTTTAACGGTAGGAAATTTACACACAGATAGTGTCCAATATCCACCATTCATATAGCTTTATGTTACTGTTTGTTCGAGTTCAACCACACATATCACATTGGGAGTATACAAGCCAAATAAGGAGTTCCTTTTTGCACATACAGAATTCCACATAACTAACAACATACAAAAATTAAGCCTCATTAAGCCATTAAAGATTTTGAACAAAGAATTTCGTGGTTAATCAACATTTCTTAAATATAGTTCAACGGGTCCATACACGATTATTGTACGCAGTGCATTGTGTCCAAAACAGTAAAACGCCCCGCTCACGTCTCACTTCACACCCGCGGAGTGATGCTGGCTCACAAACTTGTCCCATTTTCCCCATTTTATGGTAAACGTTTAGAACATTGGAGGGAAAATAATTTCTTTCAACTGCTAAATGGAATGAAATGACTAACTGCTTGTTCGAGAAACACTACTAAAGTGTTAGTAAATTTCGTTAGTAGAATGGTTTTTGATGCTTTGATAAGAAAAAGAAAGAAAAGAAAGAAAGAAAAATTTATTTTTACATTGCGCCACACATTACAATATAAACGACATCACGTATGTTATGTGTGGCACAACCTAGAAAAATGGTGCCAGCCCAACATTGTGCTGCAAGCGCCAGCAAGCGGCAGAATACAGCGCTGATTTTCAGTGGGCACCTTGTATGAGGTAGCAGTGTTCACGGTTTCTGTATATTCGAAATTCTGTGCAGTGTGTTGGTGCGGCGATTGTGTAAATAACTAAATTCCTAAAATGATTTAAAATCGAAATGATCACAGCCGCCGCGTTTTACACGCTCGTCTGCTCTCACAAGCACCTAACGTAGCGAAGATCATTATCTAGTAGGAAAGTTAGGAGGAATCCAGTTAGGAGCCGCCCCCTCCCACGGGCCGTAACTTGCTATAACCAGTTTAGAGCAGTTCAGCTTAGTGCACCTGCGATACAACACTAACTAGTACTGGACTTAGGTACTAGCGCTAGGTGTTTTCATGACTTATTAAGTTGTAACGATGAATGTTCCAGAAATAAAATGAATGTTTACTTTATACGTATGATTAATATTTTTCGAAGCGTGATTTCAGACTGGGTAGAGTACACTTCATGCGTATTTCCATCTGTCTGTCTGCCTAGTTAGTCAAAGTCAAAGTCAAAATATCTTTATTCAAGTAAGCCCATAGGTGGCACTTTTGATGCGTACATAAAATAACCACATTCGTTAACATAAAACTAAAGCTACGAGGGTTCCAAACGCGTCCTGGTCTAAGCCCACAACAAACTTAGCCGGGTGTTTTTTTTTTGCTATCACCATCTCACAATGTCATTTAAAATTATTAGAAGAGCAACCTGGTTAGAGCAATAATTCACACCCAAGCTTTTTTATCGATGACGTAGTCATTTATACTATAATATGACTTTTCTATAAGCTTACATTTAATACAAATTTTGAACTTTTTAAGAGACATCTCCAAGGTGTCAATGGGCAGTTTATTGTAGAATTGTATAGCCATTTAACCCCAAGTTCACAAACTGGATGTAAATGTTAAACAGAAATAAAATAGACAATTAGGACAAATTTATTTGAACTCTAAATAGGATTTAATGCTTGGTTTTTTCAACACTGACTATTTTTACATCTTTTTTTGGCCTGACCTGGAATCCAGGAAAAGGATGAGTGATGTACGGCTAGACGAATTCCTTGTCAAGGAACTCTCTGTTAGCCATTTAATATCGTCTGTTTACTGAATGGGAGGTCTTTAAACGATTTTCCGCCGCGGAGTAAACACTACAACATCTTGGGCCTCCCACGACCCTCAGTTAACATAACTATTTTATTTATGTTTAAGTTTGGATTTCGAATTTGTATTTTTCTTAATGTGACTCCAACTTTACAATTAAATTACCGGTCATATTTGGAAAATTAAGTCAAATTAGCTAAACTCCGCAAAAAGCAGGAGAATCTGTATGGTTTAATTTATATTCCACATCAGCATAATATATCAAGGATTTCCGCAAAGTAACGCCTGCTTCTATCCAAAAATACCTGTCGCTAAAGTTCTTGGCGGATAAATTAATTTGATCAACTAACGTTACCTTAGGAATTGACTGTGTCGCCCTCTGAGTTCTGCGACTAATGTTGGGTTGTCAGGATCGCTAAATTTGCTCTGATAAAAAAGCTCTATAACAGCTTAGCTTCGCTCTCTCGCACCGCGTAGTTATCTCGCACATCCGGTGGAAAGACAGCCTTAAAGGCGTTAGGCGAGTGCAGAAATAGCCAAGACTCCCCTCTCGTTTAACGCTCAAGCTGCCAATGGGGTCACGCGGGCCCACGCACTACGCACCCCATGTCATTCAACCAAAGTAACACTTTCTTTGACTACTTAAATAATTCTGTCAATTTACAGGAAGAGTGTATCAAGTTTAGGCGTGAAATAAACCATATCAGCCGCGTGTTTTATTTCTTTCAACTTTACTCTTATTAGCGAGGAATCAATAAAGTAATTAATTTAAAAAAGTTTCAGTTAATACAACAGCAATTTTCTCATACCTAAATACAACAGATCCAAATATCGATGTTTTAACTAAATAGTAATTTTCTTCGTTAAACTAACTTGTAATTTTCTATACTCTGCGAAAAGCAGGAGAATCCGTGCGGTGTAATTTATAATTTCTTCAATCTTTAAACTCCAAGCCAGAGAGATCTTCAACAATTCAGACTTAACAATAATTCATTGTAAAGTCAACATCTGCTGAGGATGCTCCGGTTTTGGTCCGAAACGTGCGTAGAAAGTAGATCGCCGAAGATCTGTTTGGTGTGGAGTAAATCCAACCAAAATCATGGAATTTCACAAAGTAACGCTTCTATCCAATATATAACTAGGTTTTATAAATTTTGTAACAGGTACCAAAATTCAGTGTACCTACCTAGTTTTAATACCTAATGTAGGAATGCGGATGAATTTACAATTCCGATAAGGAACTTTCACTATTGCTATCAACTATTCAGAAATAATAAGTTTAAGACACAAGTCAAGTTTAAAATAGTTTTTTTTTATATCACTACAAGCCTCGACTGCAAATACTTACAATAACGAGTTTCAACAGCGTTTATTACAGCTTGATCATAGTTTTAGTTTTAAGATTACGAATATTGTAATCGCCATCACTTTTGTTAAATGTACGTATAATCCATGTAATGTACGCATCATCTACTACCTACAACCTACTTGAATAAAGATATTTTTGACTTTTGATTACGATCTATTCAAGAATATCATAATCAGACTGGTTTTTGGAAACATCAGGCTCCGGCTTGTTCTCCCATTTAGATAAAATGTGATTAGATGTTGGTAAAGACCATCTGCTGCGTTTCTTAGTAGAATCTGCCTCCCAAACCGGTGCCTGCCGACACAACAAATCGACAGATTCGAAGTATTTAGTATTTTATTCTTTTTTTTCAACTTTGTACATAGCTGTTCTCTTGGAAAAAAAAACCACACTAAAACACATGTGCTTAAATAGTTCATCAGCTGTTAATGCACACAATGTAATGAGGTTTAACCTTATAAAATATTCACACTTTACTATATTTATAGATACTCTATAGGTAATAAAATATCCACACTAAAACACCTATTGTATAATATTTTATAGGCTATTAATGCGCACAATTTAGTAAGGTCTAACTTTATTAATGGACTCGTAGCAAGCAATCTACCCAGCGATAGTCGGGATACGCACATAAAACGCGAATACGCACATAAAGTGTTTATCTGGACACGCCTTAGGCACGGGACGATTTACGTGTGGCTTAAGTAACAAGAAAGTTTATTATGAAAATTAAGCTTCATTTGCTATACTTACTGTTTAAAGCTAATTGTTTAAGTTTTTATACTTCGCAGTTATGGATCAGCTACACCAGAAGATCCTTTAACACCCTCAGAGTCCAGTACAATGACGCGCTCCGCGTTTTGCTAAAAAAGGCGAGGTATTGCAGTGCGTCGGGCATGTTTCCCGATGCCGGAGTCCCCGACTTCTACGCTGTGCTTCGTAAAAGAATTGAGTCTTCGCTCAGGCATCCCCTGACAGCGTATTTTTTAAACATTGGCAAAAAGTGCACCAGATTCCAAACGAAAAATAATATAAAATAGTTGGATTTTAATTTATTCTAATTTTAAAAAAAATTATATTTATTTTATGTTAACCTCTCAATTTTGTATTTGAACTGATACTTTTTTTTTTATTATACTCCGCGGACAGCAGGAGAATCTGTATGGTGTAATTTATAATTTCTTCAATCTGGATACTCCACACCAAACAGATACTCGGCAATGTACCCTCTACGCGCGTTTCGCTCCTAAAGAGATGTTGACTTTACAATGAATAATTGTTAAGACAACAATTATTTATTGTAAAGTAGAGTTTTGTAGAGTTTATAGTAACAATAATAAATATCATCATTATCGTCATCATCATATCAACCCTTTACCAGCCCACTACAGGGCACAGGTCTCCTCCCACAATGAGAAGGGGTTAAGGTCCACCACGCTGGCCCAGTGCGGATTGGTGGACTCAACACGCCTTTGTGAACATTATGGAGATTCTCAAGCATGAAGGTTTCCTCGCAATGTTTTTCTCCCTCGTTAAAGCAAGTGATGTATATTTGTTTAAAAAGCTCATAATTTTGAAAAGTTAGAGACGCGAATCCCTGAAGTAAAGCCGAAGTCCTAACCACTAGGCTATATACTCATAAATAAATATAATTAAGCTTTAATATTGTTTTAGATTTAATAGTTTCGTGAGTTTCTTGATCTAAACTATTGATCAAACATATGTCAAACCTTTTAATTTTGCTCTTTGGTGAAAAGCGTCCCAAATCGTCATTTTCTGTATCAATTTTTTTATCAAATTATTGAAAACCCATTTATTAACAGAATAACACTAATTAGACAGAAGAAAAAGAAGCAGTGATAGCGCATTTGATAGGAGCTCGACTTCACTTTAGAGGAGCAGACAGATATGACTTTGAGAGAAAACTTTGAGGTTTATGATTATTGTAAAACGCTTTGAGCTTGTACTACGTAAACCAAGAAGTAATTAGCACGGCACGATAGTAAAGTACCGTTATGGTAATAACATCGTAGCCTGTAATTGGGGTCTAGCTAAGGCAGATTTTCAGTTGAGCCCTAAGGCGTTTTATTATTTAAGCCCCTTTCATATCATATTTCACATTTAACACAGTAGTGGCTATACTTTATTTAGTCGGCGTTGATTTTTTTCTTGAGATTAAGATATTCCTCCGAATTAGCTTATGGCCATGTCTTAACAACAGAAAATATCAAATTTCTTCACGCCCGGTACGTTAAGCCACAAGCAAATAGAAAATTATACGTTCATCTTTCGCGTATATAAGAGATGATTTGTGTAAAGGGCGTGTTAAAGATTTTTCATTTTGCACGATACGATGTATTGTTTATGAAATCAAACCAGAATAAATGTTATGATAAATAAAAGGCTCTTTATAAAACACGAAAAAAGAAAACTTGGTAAATAACTTATAAACTAACATAATGTGTAAATCAACATTTAGCCTCAAGCTTCACACGTCTTCCAAAGAAACGTAATTTTTTTAATTTTTTTTTTTTTATAATTATATGCTATAAAATAAGCTTACATAAAATTACAAATGCTCTGGCTGTGTTACCATAATTTATAGTCGATTATTTATTGGTTGTATTTTAATTTAAATATTTTTTTCGTTTAATGTAAATTATAAGAACATACCTTTACGTATTAAACGAGAAAAATATCAAAACATCTCTGTTTTAACACACTCGTTATATCACATAGTTAACGCTCGTTTACACATGGTTTGTATCAAATGATAAAGAGTCATAATTATTTATTTATACTCTTTATTTGCACACACCTTCAAGTTAAAGAAACAAAAGAGGAATGCAATAGAAGTTCTTGTCGCTTAGTAGCGATCTCTACCAGGCAATCCTAGGATTAGGAAACATGAGGAAAACCCTGTGGTGCAGGCAGTGCATAATAAAAAAAAAAAATGTACGAATACTAATACTTGAACTAGATAACAGAAAAAAATTTAAATAACATAAATAAATGTAAAAAGTAATAAAATAATATATATCTATCATTACATAAATGCACATATCATAAATAAATAACAGTAAAAACTATTACAAGACGTCTTTAATGCACACTATGTTTACATATAATATATTAAGACGATGAAAAAGGAGAAAATTTATCTTCTTTCCTTTTCTCACATTTATTTGACACAAAATAAGAAACAAATGACTAATATATGAATGTGTCATACATAGGTATATAAATATGAGCAATGTCCGTAACTGAAGGGAAGACGATTTGCGACCGGAAATGAATCCAACAGAAGGGGGAGTGGCTGGAGGTCGTTTCCTTCATCCAATGCAATTTACAATATACTTCTGTACATTAGCTATGTATGTAAGTACAGCATTATTTACTCTACTCAAAGTACTATTTATTTACTCTCTAACTTGTTTTTATTATTTCACTACAAGATAATGCAATTTCACCTGCCGGCAAGTAATCATGCAGCCTAAGATCGCAATGGGCTAACCTGTTACAGGTATGGCAGTTATATCTCTTTATATACTTATACCTCTAATAGGTTTTTACGCGACATCGTACTGGAACGCTAAATCGCTTGCAGGCAAGGCTTTGTCGGTAGGGTGGTAACTTATCGTAAACTAAGCTCGGCTGCCTACGCCGTCAGGAAAATTAGACAGATTACTGACGTCGAAACAGCAAGACTTGTTTACTTTGCGTAATTTCATAGTGTGATGTCTTACGGGATCTTATTATGGAGCAAAGCTGCTGTTATTGAAACTATATTCATATTGCAGAAAAGAGCTGTACGGTCAATATATAAACTTAAATGACGTGAATCCCTCCGTGAAAAATTTAAAGAAAAAGGTATAGTAACGGTAGATTCACAATATATTTATAACAATATAGTATTTGTAAGACAACATATTAGTCTTTATAAACAAAAAGTGGATATAAACAGTCGACTTACAAGAAATGGTCATAAATTAATGACATCTGCATATCGTCTGCTAAAGGTGCAGAAGTCATTTGTGGGATTGAGTATACGCTTTTATAATATGATTCCTAAGGTAATTTTGGACCTACCAATGCATAAGTTTAAAGAATGAGTTTCTTAATGAAAAGGTTGCTTGGAAGCATTCGGCTACGCTTTCATCTCTCACAAGATAGAAAAACGAATGTTAAAATGTAAAATGTAAATTTTTGATGTCAGAAAAGAGCAACTGCTGAGTTTCTTGCCGGCTTCTTCTCGGTAGAATCTGCCTTCCGAACCGGTGGCAGAGTCACTACACACGGACAGACTTGACGTTTCTCGAAAAGTGCTTGTATTAGGCCTACTTGAAATAAATGAATTTTGAATTTTGAATCACGGTTAAACCTCACACCAGTCCAGCTCACAGAAAATTCATAAATTGCACCTGCCCGGAATCGAACCCGGGACTTCCGCTTATAAGGCCACAACGCTTAGCTTTGCGCCAGGGAGGTCTCTTAAAATACTCATGAACTACCACGAACGACCAATGATGTACGTAGTATTTTATGATTACATGGCTCATAAATCATGAGCTTATGGCTTTTTGAGAAAGTAAGTAAATAACGCCAATAACTACCAACGGGTGAAGGCGATCCTAACCTACCTAGCAAAATCTTTACCTACCTGATTGTTTGGTTTATATTTCCATTATGAACTATCCAGTAAATAAATAAATACTTAGAATATAAAATAAAAAAAAATAATAATACTTAAAAGTATTAAACATTTTACTCAGAATTCCTTTCATATAGAAGAATAGGTAACATAAAAGATACCAGACCCCTATAATTGCAACAGATTCCCACAGAAATCCATCTCAGCGACAGTCCCACGACACTGAGCTCAAACACTAAAATAGCCACGGGTCAAAGAGACTCAGAGTTCAGATTTAGAATAATCCAGCAGGGGATGCTGCAGCCTCGGACACTTTATATGCACACACCTTTACCCATCACCGACTTAAAACACGACCTCGCTGAAATAAAATTTAATGTAATTTAAATCTTATGCTTAACATAATAAAAGTTTCTCAAATTTAAAATGAGGGTAGTGCTAAAGTAGTCACGTACTCAGCACCCTTAATTTGTCCGAGAAGAACCGGTACTAACAATAGATATTTTAACATAACTCCTTGACCGGAATAAAACTGGACACTTATCAATATTTATGAATCCGTTACCGGTAAATTCATGATTTAAGTAAGTAAGTACGTTAGTCGATCCAGAAATGTTGCAGTGATAAGATGGGTCTTAAAGACCCAAGCTGAACCGTGAAAATCCTAAAGAATGGGGCGCTGATTAAAAGGTTAGTTCCATTGATTTATTACGATTTATATGATTTCTTCGTATCGTATCTCACTTTTTCTAACATACAATTAACTGTTATTATGCTATTTAGTTAATATATACGTACAGTGGAGTGTTTTTTCAATTTAGAATATGTGTCGCACATCTAAATGTATCTTTACACACGTTATAACTATATTACATATATTTAATTTTAGAAGGTGCCGCGTGTACATTAAAACTCAATTGAGCTTATATTAACGCGTATGTTAAAGCATTAGAGGTAGACATATGCACTTTTACTATTGAATAGTCTTTAAAATTTAGTAATATTTTATTTTGTTATGGAAGAACTAGTTTCCGTCCGCAGAGCCAATAAATAATATGTGTCTCTCGGGGGTAAAAAATTAACAAGACATGGTTTTTCTGCTCGTAAAATTTCATTATAATCCGTTCATCTGTCGATGTATGAGGAACAAACAGATCAGAACATCATGAACTTCTGAAAGTCCAATAGTTTTGTTTATTATTGCCTAGCTGGCAAAGCGGGCTTTTTTCCATAGCCGCTTTTCATTTTTAAAATTATAACATTATCGAGTACCTATTTAATAAATATGGCCACCAAAGATCTTCAAGTTCTATTAAAGTGCTATTTCTGTATAGGTATCGATAAAATCTGGAACAACTTAATTTTCATGATTTGAAGCTATTTTATCCACTTATCTCATTTCAGTAACAATTAGATTTTACTCTTAAATAATCAATACAACATGTATTTGTAAAGCAAGCTAGAAGATTACGCGTTAGCAAGCTGCATTATCCGCGTCCGCATATTTTTATTAGTATATTATATGTATATTATTAAGATAAGGCCTCTGAGTTTACGATGGATAAAAACTTTGAAACATTTCTAAGATGTCATCCGGTAGTTTAATATAAAATATTGTATAACTTCCTTTGTCTATAAAATATTAGCTTTGACCTTCCACTCCGGACCCTTTTCAGTAAATTGGCTTTATAAATAAACATGGACGGACGGATGGATGGATAGAAAATAACAACAAAACTTCGAATCGGTCTAAAACTCATCAAACACTATGAAGGGTCCAAGTAAAACTATCAATAAATCGATAAGCGACGCGCGGCCGGCCTCCTCATCACTAATTTACAATTTTATGGCTTGTGGGAACACCGGGGGCCTCGCCACTCCATTAGACCCACCCGGTTAACCCGGGTGAGGGAGCTGAAAACGCTCAAGAAGTTTTCATTAACATAGCTTAAGTTGGAAGAACTGCCTGTTTAAAAATCTGGGTATTCTACGAAAATCTGTAGACAATAGACATAAATAACTCGACGTACGCATCTTAAGTCTAACTGGTTTCGTAATTTGTTGAACGTCTACTCTTTTGTCCAACATAAAAGCACCTTTATACTTCCAATCATCGCTTCCATTCAATATTTAAAGATGAGAGTTTTTTTTATGAGAAGCGTCGTCCTAAAATAAGAATTATAATCGTATACGTTAATAATAAGAGAGCTACTTATTTTCTTTCCTAAAAACTATGCTAATTTGACTTACACCGAAGTTTTATGTATGTTAGGAAATATAATTTAACGTCATACTTTGAATAAAATTCGGTAAAGATCTGATAAGGATGTTTAGACTTCCGACAACCTCAATTTAGTTTGATAGAATAAATTCGCCTTTACCCCCTTGAAGTAACATTTTTTGTAAATTCTTCGTCCATCTATTTATGTAATTTATGGTAAACATAGTACATTATTAGATATAAAAGTCAATTTTGTATTATTTTAAACCGACTTCAAAAAGGAGGTTACCCGATTAATTGTTAAAGCATGAATCGATTTAAAAAATTCTTTGTTTTGTTTTAAAGTGCATACCTTCCAGGATTGTTTCTTTTATTAAAAAATCAACAATAATGTAACCGCAAATTCTTTTTGCTTTTTAGTTCCTGGGCATATAAGTTGAAGTCGGTTTTTTTTTATTTAAATTTTTTAAATATAATCAAGAGTTAATCTTTTCGTTTCGAACTTCCCGTTCTACCTTGTGAGGTACTACCAGACAAAGCTATAAGGTGCGCCGTATGAATCTGTAATAATGTAGTTTCATGAATACTTCAGTATTCTGTAGCCAAATACATCAGGGCTTCGGTTCCTACCTATAAATACTCGCAATACAAGTACTATTGGATAATTGTTAACAATTATTAACAACTGTTCATTGTTCATTTTTAACAACTGTTCATTGTTAACAATTATTCATTGTAAAGTCATCATCTTCTGAGGATGATCCGGTTTCGGAGCGATACGTGCGTAGAGGATACATTGCCGAGGATCTGTTTGGTGTGGAGTATACGGATTGAAGAAATTACAAATTACACGATAAAGATTCTCCTGCTGTTCGCGGAGTATAGCAAATTAAGATTAATTTTCATAATACCGCAATATACTGTTAAAGTTTCAAACAAACACAATCAACACATATTTACTACAAATCATAACATAATATTATAAATGCCAAATGTGTTTGCTTGCCCTTAATTAACGGCCTAACTAGGCTCCCAATCAAATTGATTTTTGGCATAGAGTTAGTTAAAAGTATACTGAGTACCATCACTTACCATCAGGTGAGATTGCTTGCTGTCAAGGACTAAATTGTAGTGTTTAAAAAAAAGTTATAAAGCTACTTGTTATCCCAAGAAAACAAACTTTTACCACGGGATTTGATGGAACTCTAATAAAAGCGGACGAAGATCGAGGGCAAACTAACAGATTTTTACTAGATGAAAAGCATACTTACGTACTAATTCAAAAAACAATTCTGTTTATTTCTCTGTTACCGCTTACTTCCAAAATGGCTTAACCGTTTTAAAATGACTTCCTCTGGCCAAAAGCTGATGTAAATGAAGTATTATAAGTCTATTTTTCATAAGAGTCAAAGAAAATATGAGCAATTCAACTTCCTCAGCTTATAAACATCACGCTGGTGGGCACATGGACTCATGAGATAGACCGTGTTAGAGCATAGACCCACCACACTGGTCCAATACGGGTTGGCGGATTTTAACAATTAATATCAAATGTCAATGACAACTACCGGAACGATATCAACGTGCTTTTAACCGGGATTGGACAAAGCCAATTTCAAACTCCAAGCTAGTACTGAGGATTTCAATTTTTTGGCCTTACTCGGGAATTGAACCTGAGTGATCCCTAGTTGAGCATACCAACCAAAGACTAAAGAGGCAATTTCATATCAAGTGCCGTTAAAGAATAAAACAATATACATAACGATCTATATAATAACTTCGCTAACAATACATTCTCGGCTCGCAAATAGAACGCGTGCAAAAGGAGAAAGGTGAAAACTGAGACGGGGTAGGGGGAGATCTTTAAGATACGTCGCCATAGCAACCCTTACTTTACTTTCGCCCCCATACTTATATATTTGAAAGCCGTGGTTACATGGCGGTTTTTCTTTAATCATCACAATATTTACTTATAATAATCAATTATAATGTTTTTTTGTTTGAACGCTCTAATATCTGAAAATTCCAGTCAGATTTGAAAAATCTTTTTTTTTCACAGTTCATAGCGCAAATACGAAGGCATATTTCTTAGCATTGCTGATTGAAATCGCAAGTAATTTAAAAGTACCTATTATAAAGCACTATTAAAATTTTGCGTCCATAATTTCACCGCCGCTGCTTTTTTTAATATTGGTTTTTCTGTTAAAGAATTTTCAGAACAAAGATTTTTTTTTAAAGAATTCTATAGTACCTGGTAGTAATTTAGAAATTAGGATATTGGGGGATAAACGTCGGTAAGGCTCACCGACAAATAAATTGGAGCAGTGGGTGCGTCTATGCTCTAAAGCCCTCTCTCCTATGAGATAGGCGGATTGTGCTCAACAGTGGGACAATCGAAGGTAATAAATAGGCTGGTTGTGTACAATAATTTTCTTGAAGCAAGCGTGTTATAAAGCGTTTACGTTTTATTTGTACACCACTACACAGTTAGGAAAATAAAGGACGAATAGAGAGAAACACAAAAAACTGGAGTAGAATACAAAAGGCGGCCTTATCGCTAAAAAGCGATCTCTGCCAGGCAACCTTAGGATTAGGAGACAACAAGAGCGAGAACAAATAGGTGGTGTAAAATTATTATAAACCTACCTACAAATAACTACATACATAAACAAAATATACACAAATAAAAACATAAAATAAAATATTTATAAATAAATTTAAAAATAATAAACTAATATACATTATGAAAAGCTATATTAATGAATAGTGATATAAAAATAAAAACCATTCGTCTTATTGCGCAAGATAATAAGCTTTAACTGCATTTTTAAACATATCAAGCGATTTTGCCTGTCGTATGTTCGTAGGGAGAGCATTCCACAATTCGATAGCCTGAACTGCGAAGGAGAGCTTATAAAACTTCGTCTTGTGGAATGGCATGCTCAAAGTCACACAGATCACAAGATCTTAAGTCAGATGCCGCTCCTACAAAGTTAAACTTTTCCTTCAAGTAAGGAGGTGTTTTGGGATTAAATAACACACAGTACAGAAGCGAAAGTACGTGCAGATCCCAGCGACGGCGAATAGGGAGAAACTTGAGCTTTTGACGAAATTCAGATACGTGGTCATACTTGCGCAAACCAAATATGAACCGAATAGCAAGATTTTGGAGACTATAGAGACAGTATTGAATAATTTGTCACGGTAATAAGCGTCGTGGATAAGGCTGCCAGTCCACCGAAGCGTAGCGAGGCAGCGGAGCCGAGAAACGGAGAAATATTAACCAATAGGATTGCACAAAATCTCCGCTGCTCTTAAATGAACCTGATACAGTACGCAACTGCGCTCCGCAGTAGTCCGTTTCTCGGCTCCGCTGCCTCGCTCCGCTCCGGTGGACGGGCAGCCTAAGGGAGAACGGACAGCGTCTTCTGTGCGACTACTACACTCTACAGCGATCACCAACACGTCTGCCCAGTGCGGTGATTATAGGCAGACCCTCCCGTTGGGAGAGGCATTTAGTCCAGCAGTGGACTGTTATAGGTTATTGACGATTGTATAATTTAATTAATGTTTAGGTTATATAATAACTGACAACATGTAACCGATGCTTATAAGTAATATAACGCACACAGACGCAGCGAGTATCAACGCGCGGTATTAGAGAATCCTACCCAACCCAAAGTTTCTGTTATTAAGCAAATGCTTCGTAAACATTTCGGGCACACCTTTAGTTTGAATAGCCGGGTGATAAGTTTTAAGCTTAGATTTGGCCATTACGGTGTATATTCTGCGAAGGGAAACAACCTACTCGTGCAAATAAATACTTAGGTCGGTAGTTATGGGAAATTATAATTATAAACGTGACTAAATAATCTAGCCGTGATAGAAGCTTCTACCTAAGCTACTATGATCTAGAGAAACTGTACGGTAAATCGTAGATATCGATAATGAGTTAAAAAATTTATAAAATGCAACTGCTGCATTTCAGGTTGCATCGTCTGACCAGCTTGCCGACAAAAACGTGCCGCTAGGCGATTTAGCGTTCCAGTACGATATCGCGTAGAAACCGATTAGGGTTTTATAGGATTTATATGAGTTTTATGTTACTGCCATAACCCCAACAGATTAGCCCGGTACCATCTTATTGGACTGTATCATAACTTACCAGCAATTAGGCTAACTATCCTCAATTGCCAAGCGTCAACTTATTTAATAAAAACAAATTTTGTGATTGTTGCGATAGTCCTTTACCATATGATAGCAATCAGCGTCATAATCTACAACATCTATACATAGTGTAAAACAAAGTTGATTCTACATTGGTCTATTTATCCGCTAACTCCTTCTACACCACGAAAATAATAAACGGTTTTCACCATTGTTTAGATATTTTATTAAAAAAGATGGACACAGTTCAGTACAAAACTAAAGAATTAGTACCTTAATTACAAAGCCTAGCTGGTAAAGCCTTTTGCAGATGTTATTATTATAACTCAAGCATTAATGTTGAATAATAGCTCTATCTTATCTTAAATAAACTCAAATTAAGCCGTCATACTTGGCATACAAACGCTAAAATTCTTGTAAAATTGCCAAATGACCCCAAATTACTAGGCGCCGTAAACCAAAACGGTACGTAGTTACAGTCTCACGTAACTTGTATATTATTTACATATGAAATATTACCAAAGTCGGCCGGGCGGTAGTTAAGGAGGAGTTGTCGATGAAATATGTCTTCGGGGGCCGTGCGGGGAGCGCGGGCGGTGGGGGCGAGGGAAATTAAGGAGCCTTAAGCTCGGGGTCGATGAGAAACTTATTAAAGGGGGGTGGATAGTGGAATTAATGTACGACTAATTCCAGTTCGGTTCACTTCGTGGCATATAGTGTACTAGTATCAGTTTTCAATAAAATATAACGTTTGTTTTAATTATGATTAAAAAGTCACAAAGCCAAAAATGACAACTATATACTTTGGTATTGTAACTTAGAATAAATAGTATTAGGTAATATGTAAATAAAGAACATTCAAGAATTTCTTAAAGATACCTCTGCCCAACAGATAAGAAATGTTGAAGTCGGAATAGAAAAAAATAGGAATGCTCTATATGCGAGATTTTTTGAATGTCAGTAACAGGTCTATTTATTCTTACATGTCTTATAATGTAAACGATCTTTTCGTTACTTTTGAGTGTAAGCTTCATTATAAATTGCTGAGAATATAATAAAAACACACTCACGTTAAGAAAATCTCTTTTTATTTTGTTGATTTTTATTTATTATAGGATTTTTAAAACTTACTTTACAATATAAGTAATGAAAATTCGTTTACATTATAATACAAGTTAGCAAAATAATAAATTCGTGTTCACGCAGTGGGCTTTCAAATAGGAGTATGGCAGAACCATCTTAGTTCGTTAATACTTCCGCATCAGTGCGGTACCTGTAGTCTTAACAACGGCCATAGTCATCATTGATGGAACTCCTTATTCATGACTTCAGGAAGACTGTTGCCCGCGTGCTTTGTCCGCATAATTACGGTTTTTTTGTCAAATCTCGTTGTTTGTCCTGGGATAAATATATAATAATAAGTATGATATATTACTCTCCATCCTTTTAACTAACTCTTTGCCAAAATTCAAGTCAATCGGTTGCTTACATAGGGCGAAAAGAATAAAATTCTCAACCCATAACCACGGTATCTTTGCGTCCCCTCTGATAGAAACAGTTAAAAGAACCTTATTGCAATGTCAATATGAAATAGTGAACATAGCACGGAGATTGTCACAGCCACTAATTTGCTAACATTTGAAGCTGTCCAGTCAAAGCTTAGGAAATGAAAGCCAAGTTTATAAATAGCCGGCTACATTATCAGGAGGTAGTTAGCCGAAGTCGTTAGCGGCCAAGCAATTTGTCGCGAACTTCTATCCGCAGCGCTCCCTGAAGCTTTGGCTCACTTCATTTACTTGGGAAACTGTTTTAATCGATTTTGATTTCGGTCAAACTGATGTAATTTTGAAAACTTAACGGAACATCTATTGGTTTTTAGTTTTACATTTTAGGCTAAGATAAAACTGTATTTTACAAATCCTCCGAAGATTGAGACGAAAAATTGAAATGAGTGTGTCCTACTCTTAATGACGTATGTAGCTAAAACGTGGACACTGAAAGCTAGCCTTATCTACAAATCCAAAGTATCTCAACCTACTGTGAAGCGTCTGTTTTACAGAACAAAATTTCTGAGTAGGGGATCCGCAGGGACACCAAAGGCACAGACATAGCCAAAAGTATGTGGATCAGTTGGTAGGCCTGTCGGCTGGGGTTACTCGGGACCCAGGACACAGGGAGAATGATCTCAATAAGGTGGCTGAAAGCGGCTGTATGAGAAAGGCGGTGGAAGATGGGTGGTGGCACATGTAGGCTGTTGATGATAATTATTTAATATCTGATATGACAGTGTTTAGATCCTTAAAACGAACACTACAACTGAATGGATTAGTGCAAAAGAATTTTATCATAAAAAAAATCTAGATAGATTTCTAAGGAAACATGAATAAGTTTATTGCGCTGCAAAAAAGAGAAATTCCTTTTTATCCTATTTTAAAGGTTACCATGACCCAGCTCTGTTTTTAGGAATATCTACTCAATACCGATCAGCGCATTACCGATCCACTATAGGGCGTTGGTCTACATGCCTTTCTAGCCCACCACGTTAGGTAAGTGCAGATTAAAAACGCATATTACTCCGAAAGTTAGATGTGCATGCCGGGGGTCAAACTCGATCGAAAAAGGAGAATCTAAGAATACTAAACGCATAATATCCAATTAAATTAAATTTACCCAAGGAAACATCTAGGTACTCTAAACTGACTGCTTACGTGGATACCAAGCGGTGGCGAGTAGGATAAAATATTTCTTGCATATTATGTGGTCAGACTGCCTATCTTACATATTTAACTACACTTTATTATTATATACCTAATACAATAACCAGCAATAGCAGGAAAATGTTTTAAAATTAAGAAGTGGTAGGTATTCATAGGATTATAGAAACAATGATGTAAGAAATTAAACACTAATCTTTTGATGCGATCAGCTTAACAACTTTGTAGCTATGTCATTGTACACCGTACGTCTATAATCAAATTTTAATTTTTTTTTTTAATTAACTAGATACTTAAAAAGGGTATGAGACCTACTAAAAAGCATTCCGTACCCAACCACCAAATACGAAATGTTATTTTACAAAACATTTTACTTCTGACGACCCAAGACAATAATGCCTTCCTTATCTAGAGGGAACAGTAAGAAAGGAATAGCTACTAAACTCAATCTGAGACCTAGAGATTTTGGATTGATTAATAATTTCGGGCGTAAGTAGGTTTAGACAGGAAACCACTTGACTTCAAACTTATTTGATGTACAAAAGTGAAAGATAGATCCGAAGCAAATGAAGGCAGGTTAGATTGACGTGGAGCTAATAAGCGGCGGGGGCGGGTTGAAGGCGGTCGAAAAGGCCCCAGTTTTGAGAAGCGGGCGCGGATGGGGTGCAAACTGATAACAGAGGGGGTTAAGTTAAGACCTATACCTATTGTTAAGCAAGTTATATTCGGAATATTTGAATCTGTTTACCCTTATTTCGACTAATTTAGCTTTTGGCTTTGTCCATAGTAGTTGCCACCAAAAAGGTTCTGCTAGGTATTCTGCGTGCATTAGGTATTAAAGTCTATTTACGTTTGTAAAAGTTAGCTGAGTTAGTGACAACTGTAAGGATATTAAAAAAATAAAGGTATTAAGTAAGCTATTGTATGGCCGACTTCGTCTGCGTTTGATTTTGTTTTTTGATGTGGCATACAATTTAGTTGTGGTTCTAAAAAAATTTTAAGTATCGTCTTAAATGAGGGGTTTGCTGCTATCCGCTGAGGAGTTCTGTCCTCTATCTCCAACCACATTTATCAGATCTACACAAAGTTAGTTAAAAACCTCTATAGTACAAAAATATATTAAAATCGGTTATAATTTTTCGGAGTAAATCAGATAAAAAGTATCCTATATTACTTCTAACACTTCCTTGAATATGTGTGCAAAGTTTCACGAGGATCGGTTAAGTAGTTTTTGCGTGAAAGCGTAACAAACAAACTTACATTGACATTTATAATATTAGTAGGGATATACGACACATTGTTAGGATCTTTACATCATCCTAAGTCAGAAGGTTATTACAAGTTACAAGGTTAGCTTGATAAGTAGTGCCCCCCAAGCGATAGGTAGTGTTTGTAGTAGAATAGCCTCAGCAAGTCTAAATGCATCTTGTTTCGCAAGGGAGAACCAAAGAGACATAATATGACCTAGTTTCTTCGAGAGTGGCAACCCTTGGTAAACTCGCGCGTAAAGAGTCACCGCAACCCTACGGCGTAAATAGGGCGTGATATTTTTCGGGTACTTTCTGAACTTGCGACTGTATTCGTTCAAGTTCTAAAATAAGTTTAAAACGGGTGAATGCATTAGTGGTTCAACCCGAACTTGACCTCGTGTGTTGAGAGAAAAACGTTAACTTTTTAAACGTATTATATTTATTCCCAGAGCTCAAGGTAGTGTATTAAGTAATTAAATAAGTAGATACTATCATTAATCCTTCTTAGATTTATTTTTGGGTTTTTGTTTTGCTGGCAAAAAACTTGGCATAAGAACAGCTTCTCACCTTGTACCAAGCTCAAGTTCGATCGTGCATGGAGTACTGTTCCCATTTATGGAATGGCTCTGCCAAGTATCAGCTTGATGCCCTGGATTCGGTGGATCGCCGTGCTAGAAAGCCCATCGGTGACCTAACCAATAAAAAACTTAAGAGTTTGGAACATCGTCGCAAGGTTGCCTTTCGGTATTCTATAGGATATATTTCGGAAGTATGCTCAAGAATTAAATATTTGAGTTTATACTAAAGATTTTTGTGAGTAACATTTGAAACAACACTACATTCTTTTAATACACGTTTTAGAATTTTCTCACACAATTCAAAGTTCCCGCTGAACACTTTAAACAGACCAACTCGGATACGTTGAGTTCTTACAACATAAGGTATTATCCAAACTAAACAAAAGAAATCCACAATTTTTGACATAGCTCATAGGATAAAAAAGTCCAAGCATAGCGACTTTTGCTCTAATTTGTAAATATTCAGGAATCCTTCACGTAGCGTGTTTTGATTGGAAAAAAATTCTCAGCGATAACTTTTGAGAAAATACTAAAGAAAGTGTACCCTAGAATCTAAATGCATATATAAGCACCCTTTTGAACAAAGTGTTTTTTCCTTTTAGTGACCTATTCGGCTTTGAACTTTAATTTAAGTAGTTAATGTTTAATAATTTAAAAATTAGAAGTTAATAGGTTGATTCATGAGGAAATTTATTATATATATAAGGACGCACGGACTGACAGAAAAAACATCCGTAATTGCTTATAATATCAGCGCCCTGTAAAATAAAGTCTTTTATTGCTTTTAATGAAATTTTCCGCTTTAGACTATAGATCTACAAACGTTACAACAGACAGAAATACCATTGACTATAAGTAACAAAATTCATTAAACTCGGGAAAATTAAATTAATATACTTAAATTTGCGATTTTTTTTGTTTTAATTACACCATTAATTACATGACACTCCAATGTAATTCTCTTGATTGAACTGGCCTAATTTATCTACATGTAATATTATCACTTATCAAGTGAAGTAGAGTAGTTGGGGCGTTTTCATTAAAACTTGCATGGCGTTGCTCCATGTAACGCGGTCGCTGCAAATGTCCTATGTGTATAGTTTTAGCTTATTTATTTACTGCGGGAACCTGATTTTCCCGGCGTTACTGTAAAGGCTGGGTTATTGCTACTTGTAAAATACATAAACGATTTTTATAAGTAAGGAGGCACTTTTTGTCACTATAACTATGTTAATACTATATGTGTATGTGTTTATGTGTATTTATGAATGAATGAATGAATATACTTTTATTGCACACCACAAAAAGTACATAAAAAAAGAAAAGTGTAACAAAAAAAGTACATAATTTGGCAGCCTTGGTGCTTCATAGCGATTTCTTCCAGTCAACCAACGGCGAAGAAAACAAATACAGAAAATGGGTTGGTAGGGCACATATATATATACCCATAAAATAAATATATCATTACTTAAATAAATATATACAGTATATATTGTTACATATATGTATTTTTTAGTGTGTAAATCTATGTCATATGTATAGGATTGTAATTTTCCGTCACTCATTGCCTTATTCCATTAGTTAAGGTAGCCTGGAAGAGATAGCTTTCAGTGATAAGGCCCCCTTTTGCACATAATTATGTTTAAGTAAGTGTTCCTGTGTGTGTTTCCTATATTATGCAATAAAGTTGCTTTAGTAAATAAATAAAATAAGCATTTTATAAAGTAACTAGGTGTCACCCGCTTTCTTCTTCCGCATTTAGTACAGTTTTTTTACAAATCCCTTGGGAACCCTTTGATTTTCTGGGATAAAAGGTAGCCTATCTTAATTTCCGTCCTTCCAAATCCACTATGCACAATATACTCAAATAATAAATAACTTTAACAAATATACTCTAATCACTATAGATGTGCCTAAAATATTTGAAGAATTCCCTCGATTTTTCCCTCCAATAGATCTTCACCAAATTAATTAGGAATCTGACTTGAGATATGACATACAAAACAAAAAAAGAATGGTAAAAAGCGGTGTATAATTGGCGAAGTAATCGCGTAAAAAATATACAAAAAAAAGGAGGCTAAAAAACATACCTCCTTCTTTAGAAAATCCACTCTTCTTTAGGACCACGGAAAGATTTCAAAAATATTTGATCTGTTAATTCATTTAATTCTTACATGACAAAACGGTTCAAGACACGTGTGCCCTTAGTATCTTAAGTAGTGTATATTTAACAAAGTGTCATATATAAGACAAACTTAACAATCAAAAACGTGCATACTGTAAATAATAAATATCGAAATCAATCCATTCGAGAAATAAGATGAAATACAGATCCAGCGGTCAAACTTATACCACCCCTTTTTGCATCGGGGTTATAAACCAAATAAACCTTAGAAATGCCGGACGGACGGTTGAGTGGTTTCCAGCAAACATGCAACTTGACAGATCTACAAAGTGCACAAGTTCTGCACTTGTAAGTATATGCGCCATTACGTATCCGCTTGATGTACTGCAGACTATTACTTGCTAACTTCGAGTGCTGCTTTCAGTGGTATGTACAAACACACCGAATAATGTAAATAATGTACAGGAACACGTCTCGTATATTGGATAAGTTTGAAGTGGGGGTACTAGGATACCATAAATAAAAAGTATCACTAACACTCGATTTAATGAAATTGACAACCAACTAATTAGATCTACCTATTTGTAATCACATATTTGTTTGTGTGCGTCTGAACGCGTGAGTGAATCATCGTTATAATATAATAATATGGGAGACCATGACTATTTTACTGTTGTATTAGATTTGCGTGACCCCATTCGACCCTTAAATTAAACACAGCTGATGTTACATATAGGTTGTCAATGTGTATTATTTTAGAGCAACTTTGTACAGCTATTTCTCTTAAAGTATTGTTCTCAGTTAATACGTCGTGTCAGATAATAATAATATTATTATAATATTATTGTGCACATTAAATTCATACAAATACTTATCAAAAATAGGAAAAAAAACACAAAAAATAAGTACGTTGCGTCGTTGAAGGCAATGAGTCACCTCCGCGGCTCTGTGTTGTAGTAGGTACAATGGTAGGTACCTGCCAAGGTATACTGCAACGCTGCTTTTCTCTAGGAAATCGTGAAAACCTACTAATATTATGAATTCGAAAGTGAGATCGAAAGACATTCTTTAACGCGACAACAGGTGCATTTATGACAATCATAAGGGAGTTGGGGCAAACTAACCGCGATAATTACACACGGTTGAAGCTACGGGAAAAACTAGGTATTCTTGTTACGTTAAAAGTAATATTTTGTCAATTATGTTTACTGCTTACGCAAGTATACCAAAATAAATTTGCTAACATTTTCTTTATCATCATTTGAAACTTAAACGCTCTTCTGCGAAACATCTTTTAAATGTAAATTACTAAAACGAAACTCGCTTCGCCCAGTAATGAGAGAAAATTTCAAGGTATTTCTTTGTCGGTGTCTCTTTTACACTGAACCGACCTTAAATTCAAAACAATTTACGGAGCACTTCAATTTAAACTTGTAAAGAGGTACCTCATCAAGCAACTGAGAAGGACATTAGGGACAAAGAGCGGTGCGAAATTTAAATCCGACCCGCAGTAGAGCCTTAGCGAACAAATAACCCTCCCACGCTACCCGGGGTCTAAACATACCCGCCTTGCGACCGCATCTTACAGGCCCCAATCCTACTTCCTTTCCATTACACAGGCAACGCTGACTAAACATAATCGTCGAACTTCCTTACGACTCAACCCTTCCGGCGAATTGCTAGACGAACTTATCCGCAAAAACAAACTTTAGCTGTTTAGACATACAGTCTACTTCACTTTGAGCTTTTATAAAGCAATCGCAGCTCGCTGTTGTTGTAATTTAGGCTTTCAGTTTAGGAGTGTACAGTCTATATTAAATGAGAGTAGTAGAATTTTCCAATTTTCCTAGAACTACCGCCGGAGCGTGCGAGTTAAGAACGCCGCCGTACAAGTTGCGATGTTAGCCACGAATGTTTGAATAGTTTTCGTTGTCAGAACTTGTTTGGGTGAACGCGGCGGGTTCTTACACAAAGACGGGGGGTATGATAAATGTTGGTGTATTAATACTCGGGTCGGTGATATAGTATAGTTTTATTATCTTAGTTGGGTCGTTATATAAATCTGCTTTTCCGGCCGAGAACCTTTGAATACTGAAGCGTTTTTGGTTACGCTTCAATATTAATAAATGAGTAGGCTTTCATTTTGTACACCGAATTTATTTGAAGGTCAGATTCTAAAACAGTTTATAGAACCTCCATTAAACGTTTTTGTAACTATTGATAAACGACTAATACACCGGGAGGTATCTCATCGTTCGAGTGTAGTGTATCGATAATGCAGTCGTATTTATAACAAAATACCCACCAATTCCGTGTCATGAACATTGGTTATTAATCAAATATATTTTTAAATTTTTCTTAACTAATAAATAACTTAACTAATAAATAAACTAATAAATAATTATTTGCGTAATAAAATATTTGGAAAATATGAATTGATAGTTATCAGATGTTTAATTATTTACCCACTTTATAAAATTACCGTAACATTATTCTGATATAACTGTAGGTGCGATGTGGTAAGACATTTTTAATCCTGATCCAGAAGTGTTATTGTTATACGTGTTATATTAGTTTCATCCCCAACTTATTACTTAATCAACACATTTTTCAATATCTCGTTTGTCTAGTATCTACATGTTCGACTGGGGATCGGACGTTACTGGGGTTAAAACAAATATTTTTAGGTGTATTCTATGACGAAGTTTCGCGGTTGTCCACCCCTGTTGCACGTGGAGCACGTTAATACATCAGTTCATAACTTATTATTGAGTATATAACTTAGATGTTACAGAAACACAAACGGTGTAATTGCAGTCACATGAGGTTTAACACCTTTGCCTCAGATGGAAACAGGGCGGCATTTTGTTCGATTTTTTCTATGCATACCCTGCGAGGTAGTGCTATGTTTATAGGCGATGGTTTTCCACACAAGAAGCCCATCTGCTTAGTCCTTTAAAGGCTGCCTGCGTAAACGTTGTTTCATTGATAGACTGAAGCATCTAAATAAATAAATAAATATACTACGACAATACACACATCGCCATCTAGCCCCAAAGTAAGCATAGCTTGTGTTATGAGTACTAAGTTGACTGATAGCTGAGATCACTTTTACAGATATAAGTTAAAAGGTTAGTTTGTGTTTGAGGTTACTCAGGTGCGGCTGTTGATGTACTCGTATCTTTAGACCGTTTTAATTTGGTAAATAATAAAAAATTTTCAGCTGCCCGCGAACTGGCCCACTGTTCTGTTGGTTTATTTTCCCGGGCTAAAAAGTATGTCTTTCTTTGGAATGTAAGTTATCTCTGTGCCAAATTTCATTAAGATTGAAGCTGAGGCTGTGCCGAATATAGGTAACAAATAAACACATCATCGAATTTCTTTGTTAGTAATAACTAACGCCTCTAATGTCACCAAACTAACAAAACTTAGTCAAATTTGGCTCCAAGATCGGCTCCGCCCTACGATACT
Organism: Pararge aegeria; assembly: GCF_905163445.1. Classification (NCBI taxonomy): domain Eukaryota; kingdom Metazoa; phylum Arthropoda; class Insecta; order Lepidoptera; family Nymphalidae; genus Pararge; species Pararge aegeria. Next base: position 7,225,830 of record NC_053198.1, read on the forward strand.
GACATAATATACTTTTATCCCGAAGAAAATTCCTAGGGGATTTAATAAAAAAATTATAGCTTGCTTGTTAGAGACGGGCAGGTTACAAAGCTAATACATTAATCCCACGGGAAATCAGGAATAGTTCGTGGTCAAAGTCGCGGGCTCAGCTAGTACTTCCTTAACGATATCATTCCTCAAAGCGATAAACCGTACGAGCAAAGTAATATTTCTCGGGGTGGCTTGGCACGCCTTATCTTTTATAGCGCCAAAACAATATTCATAAAGCGTCCTCGACGACAAGATTTTATTACAGCGCTCTAGCCCAGAGAATAGTTTTGCCCTATCATATAAACTACCTCAGAAGTTGTAAACCTTTGCATATATTATATACTAATCGTGATATATAAAATATTAACTTTATTTACTGTACGAGACTAGTTAGTTCTATTTTGTAGTATTACAGAGTTTTATAAAATGAAAAATTTTTGTCCACAACTTTTTCCTGCGATCAATCAGTGACAACAATAACAACCGACTTTATTACATATAAAATCAAACCGGGTCGTCAGGTCAGTGCAATTAGTTAGAGTAAGCAATTTTTACTAAAAGTCATAAGAATTTTTCAAAATTGAGTACCTCTAGGTGATACTTTTAAGTTGGTATCCTAATGCTCACTTTTTAAATGACTTTTGAATGTTTTTCTATCCGAAACTTTGCCCGTGTGTAGGTGATATTTGTGAAGAAGGACAAACTAAAAAAAAAAACAGTATCATGTTTGCAGTATATTTTTATGTACTTCCAATGAGCTTTAAGATACTATCATTCGAAACTTCATCAAGATCCATTCCGTTTATCCATTTGAGCTTTTTTTACTAAAGCTACTACTATAACTACTCGAGCTACTAATATAATATATTTAGTAAATAGATGTTTTAGATGTTTTAGATTAGTGCTATGAATCATTAATAAAAAATAATTAGGTTAATATAAGAATTCGAGGTCGTCGTTGCTTAATTCTAAAGCTCTGATAAAAAGATAGATTGTAAAGTAGGCAGGTAGGTAAAAGGTTGTCAACAACTGATATTGATCGCGGACGGGTGAAAGATCCAAGCGCCTCGTAGTGAACGATTAAGTCTAAATTGCTGTAAAATTTATCGTCCACTAGGTTAGCGTTAAATCTCTTATTTACTGACGCGGCCTTCTTCACTAACGATCCCTCTAAAATCTATCTACCAGTAGTAAACTAAACTTACTGTAATCCAAATAATAAAAAATATTACTGCTATTACGATTTCGTTAACGGAAACTATATAGTTATACGTTTATGTATTGTTGTAGGATGTGTCGTCACTAAAACAGGAATATGGGAATCAAAAATCTTCATTTATTAGACACGATCATGGTGGAGAGTTTTATAAGTACGACTTTGTTAAATACGGGATAAGTTAGCTTTTTTAATTTTAGGTTAATTGTTGTTGCAAAAGACATTAAAAAGTCAGATCTAATTAACAATGAGCTAAATCCTAGTAATACGGAAAAACTGTAAAAACAAAAATATTTTTTTTGAGAACTCTTGTCTATACGAAGTAAAATCAATGTCACTAAACACAAAAACGAGGGAAAGCGTTACAACTAACCCTTTACCAAACGGTGCATGTGACCCGCGGTCACAATACTGACCCCGTGACCGACACGGTCACGTTGGATACGTGACCGTGTGGGTCCATTTTGGCGTAAATTCTCACGATCATGACTTAAAAAAGCACATATTATTAGTATCACGCATTGATAAATATCAAATCTTCCTACAGCCAATATATATTTAATAAATCTTTAATAAAATTATGCCATTTTTTTGCTATTTTCCTCATACTCTTTATATGTTTCCATACTAACACGCTTTCATGTTCGTCCGGCGTCTTCGGTTTCAAATATGATACTGTATGTCTTGCGTGTGTACGGTAATAGGGCATTTGACACAACTGAAGAAGAACTCAAGAAACAAATAACCTAGTATCTTTTGCTCTGCCTTATGATGTCACAAAGGCTAGTTTTATTCATTTAACGTACCTACTCTAAATTGAATTGGTATGAACAGTAATAAATAAAATATTTAAAAATTAAGAATGTAATATTCCCCTTCACAAACCCTTGCTTGATACAAGTGACCCATGAGTCACAAAACTGAACCCTTGACCCGTAGAGTCACGTAACAATATTAACGTTTATTAGTTCACACGATAACATTTTTATTACTTTTATTGACAGTTGACAAAAACTGTTATGCTATGCTATACAAACAATAAAAACAAATAATAAAAATTTAGCTCGCTGTAATCCGCAACTAAGACTTCAAGTTCGTTAGCTAACCTTGCCAAACCACATTGGAGCTACGTGGTGGATCTTAGCTGTGTATTTCACTCTCCTGAAGGGAAAGATTTTATACCCAGCAGCGGCGTTATAGTAATTGGCACATAGCTTGGAGAACCGATGGACGTTGGGATCCCAAAGTGCTGGAATTGCGACCGCACCAGTAAACGCACTGTTGATAGACCCCGACGAGGTGGACGGGCGACATCAAGCGAGTTGCAGGGAGCTGCTGGAACCAAGCGGCACAAGACAACGGCATTTGGAACTCGCTACAAAAGATAAGTCCAGCCTTGGACAGTCATTGGTTGAAATCATAATGATGATGTTGATGGAAATGTAGCTTTATCTCAGGGTCGAGTTACGTTTTGTCCTAAGCTATTTAAGCAGCATTTCTACTCTTTTTAATATCGGCTGCACCGATACTGTACTCTATCGTCGTTCTCAAAACAACTACGAACTATAGTAAACAATAAGATAGAGTTAAAACGTTAGCACATGAATATCTCTAAGTCACGTGAGATAAAGCGTCTTTTATGCGATCCATATTTAACCGTTGAAATATTTCTTACCGTCCGATGACCTGAGGTCAGAGTTACCCTCACGTTCTCACGTGAAATCCCAGCATCCTTTTAGGGTTACCGTAAAATATCAAGTTTAAGATTGATTTAAATATACAAAGGAGGGTACTGTGAAGATAATAATTATTATTAAACTATGGAACGGTCGTGTTACGACCCAACCTAAATTCTCATCGATTTCTTTGCTTGTAGACTTTGGTGTACTTACCTTAGAACAATTAACGTGAAACTCTAAAACTTAGTAATTGGTACTTCACTAAATATATGTCATGCGTAAATACTACAAAAATATCCCTCTTTAATCGATTTAAAAAACCGCGGAGCTACATATTACCTCTTTTAAAGATAATGCTGAGTCAAAAATACACAATGAAAATAAGTTAATTTTTCTAAGTTATGTGCATTTTATGCAATTAAAATATAACTTGCTTCAACGGTGAAGGAAAACATTGTGAGGAAACCTGCATGCCTGAGAGTTTTCCATAATATTCTTAAAGGTGTGTGGAGTCCATCAATCGGCACTGGTCCAGCATGCTGGACAAAGGCCTTAACCCATTCTCATTGTGGGAGGAGACTCGTGCCCTATAGTAGGCCGATAATGGGTTAGTATAATCATGATGATTTTCGTTACGAAAATACCCCATACAATTTACGTAATACTCGCTTACATATTATAAACATACGGCACTTACATAGGTCTTAATGAAATTATACAGAAGGTATATAGGGACTGATAAGACACGGCCCTGGGGGAGGGGGGCCGAAACAAATGTTCGCGCGGCGTGGGTTGAGGCGTACGTGAAGACAGCGGAGCGAAGACGTGGTCAGATCTGTATACAGCGGATACAACTTCAAACAAATATTCTTTGTAAAATTATACTTATATTATAAAGGTGAAAGTATGTTTGTTTGATTGGCTGCTTCCTTTATGCCCTAGTTAGGACTTGATTTCTATCATAAAGTTTGTTGAAAGATAATGAGAGTAACATAGGCTACTTTTTATCCCAGGAAAAAAATATCCCCACGGGATTTGTAAACGTGAGCCTAGTTATTTATACGTCCAATTATCCATACATATGTTTAAAGTAGAGTGATTGTTCGTTTATTTTTAATCGATAAACTGTGAAACTTCTTAATCGATTTTAACGATTTTTTCTCATTGAAAACCTACTTTATCCGGACGGAACATGGGCTATATTTTTATATATTAACTCTCCGTCCTTACAACTAACTTGTTTCCAAAACAAGTTGATTGCTTGCTTAGTTACGGTGTAAAGGAACGATATTCGAACAAGCTAACACAATTTGACATTTATAATATTAGTAAGCATTACCGGCCAGAGAATGAGAACGGTTTAGGCCGTAGGCTACCACGCTGTTCAAGTGTGGATTGGTACACGCTTGTAAGGACATTATGCAGCGTTCCAATTATTCGGGTTTCTTCAAAACGACATTTATTACCTTAAAACGCATTGAACTACGAAAAGTTAAGAGGTGCTTGCCTGGTTTCTAACTCGGTCCCGGTCGGCTTTATAATAATATGTGTATATATGTATATATAATATTTTACCAAAATGAAGTACATAAGTTAAGCTTTGATAAAATCATCGCCTTATGAGAGACGAATATAAACAAATAAGGTTTTCATTTGATTCCTTATTTGTTTTGCCTTAATAGTTATCTTGTATCTTCGTAATAACTTCTGTCTTTTGGGTAGGCAGGTCTTGTTTTAATACACCAGATTACAATGAAAGCGTACAATATTGACACATCCTATTTTCTATTTGTTGTACTGGCACAATTTAATAGGTATTTAGTAGAATTATAATATTTTAATATTTACCTAATAATATCGAATTCAGTACACATCTAAAAATATATTTTTTACACTATCTTTTAATATTTTACTAAGCTTACTGTTTTTGTATTTCAGATGACAGAAAATGTTTGACAATAAATGCTACGAAAAACGACAATAAACCAACATGAAGAAAACAACACTGCTACAACAGACGAGGAATCAAAAACTACAAAACCCAGGAAAACTTTGAATTGACGGATGGGAGATTTTCTACTATAGTGGTATATTCTTCTGTTATCACAAAAATCAAGAAAACCCAATTTAAGCTCGTATAAATACATTAATGTACGCTGATGTCACATTCGTCTCATAAATAAGATAATGTTACCATGTGGTAACATAACTTCTTTAAAGAAACCCACTCTGTCTAGAAGGCTGCAGGGTTCATTTACATGACGTTACCGCCCTTCTCTTCTCTACGTTATGGGAGAACTTGTAAACTGACATAAAATGCTATAAATAATAATTGTTTAAATGTAAATCATTGATCTTCAATCAACAATGTACTAGATTTGCTCTCACATAGAAAATCTAATAAAAATAATAGTAATCCTTTAGTTGTAACTGCTAAGAATTTAACATAATTTTAGGCGTTTAATACTACCATATATATTAGCTAACAAAAATAAGCAACCTACTAAATTGTGAGAGAGAACTTATGTTTCACACAAATAGGCTTTATCAAAACTTGTATCGTGCTCGTGCTATACGTAAACATACTAATATATGTAAGTATATTATAGTATAATTACAAACTATATAAATACATAAAGTAAGTACAGAACTCACTGTTGCTTGCGTGGTATCGTCAGCTCTCTATAAATCCACTTAAGTCCGTTCGGGTAGAGTCCGGGCGACTTTCGTGAGGGTGAAAGCAGTTTGAAAGTCGGGTCGGTATTGATCGAGTGTCTTGCCCCGCGTCCCTGCCACCCTCTGCCCCCTTCATACAAGGAGCGCCCAATTCTAAGGATGCTTATCTTCTATATGGATTTGGTTTAAATACTTAAATATGTACATAATTTGCTATAAGCGCGGAGTTCGCAATAAAAAATATTGCTAAGCTTCCGGAAGCAAAATGAGTGCTTGCAAATGTTAAAACGAATGCGGTTGTGAAAAACATTTATTTTTGTAGTCTAGGTGTGTCCACACTTATGCGCTTTCATTTTGCCTTATTCTAATACTAGTACTTATGTTGTTTTACAATTATTCAGATTCTCGTGAATTAATAAAACACATCGGAAATAATAAATTAAAATTGGAACATATCCCTTGTATTTTTCACATCCGCCATATTATACACGAATACATAGGTCGCTCAGAGGAAGCCATCGACAGTTAAATTAATAAAAACCGCCCAATTCGGCTTCACAAAAATGCAACACCTGTATTTTGTTTGTATTAAAGTATATTCTTACGTACACTGCTACACATTATAAAAACGACTTAAATTTTAGTAGGATCCTAAACTCACACTTTTTTCAAAATATATATTTAAAAAAAAAATTAAGACACTATTCTATTAATAAAATTTGTTAAAACTATTAAGATGAAATCACACGAATGTCGACTAATAAGGTTTTTGGTAATTTTTTATCAAATTTATAGAATAATATAAAAAAATAATTGCCTAAATACATTTTAACGGCGTAGTCCAAATTGATAAATGATAATATAAATGAAGACAAGTTATTCTTTACCGTCTGTGTAAAATTCTACTTATTGGGATAGTAGGAGAAAGCTTAGGCATATGTTTATAATTCATTTGTCCAATGTAAATGTGGGTAGGTACATTACTTCAATAAATAGTAATGAAACTTAGCTGAGAGCAACCCTATTATCAAAGTGCTACGTGACACCTGCGACCAGCCCTAAAATTGAGTAGTTCATATCGGACCACCTTATTCTGAATCAAATTAAAAAATATTTATTAAAACAAGACATTTTTTGCAATGCCTTGCTAATTTCGAGTAGGTAATGCTGAAAGTTATCGAGTATTGTTTAAACATGGGATTTTATGTTCAAATGTACACGAGGTATGGATTTAATTTTATATGACATTAAAGTCGAGTCGAGAGTTCGATAGTAACCAAAAATTAAAATTAATTAAATACTGCAGTAAGTATCCTTCATAACCAACTATATACTAAAAAAAGTTATCGCGTCGCATATATTTATTATCATTGAATAGACAAAATACATAAGCACTTTATATTTCTTATTTGAATGATCTTTGCTACACTTAGTTTCATGGTGTTTTTTTATCCTTCGCGAAGCTTGCGTAAATAGACCAGCGGGAAATATTTGAAACGATAGACTGTCTATTACATCTTTTTATTCCTTCTTTATGACTTTTTGTACTTTGGCTTGGGCCAAAATCGTTCCGCCAATGGCAACATAGTGGATAATATATCTTATTGAGTGTTAGGCTTCATAAATAAAGGACTATTTCTTTGTTAAATTTCGGCACCAAAATAATACTACAAACACCATAGATTCTATTTAAAGCACCTCGTAATTTTTTATTTGATTTCCTCAGTACTAGCAGCACTGATGTTGAAAAATTTTAAAATATTAATAATTCACATCTAAATGGTATTTTTGACCGTATTTCTGTTTGTCCGATTCACACGTAACAGTGAAATTTACTCGATGGAAAAAGTTACCAAATTTACCTCAAAAGAAATTTTATTCTTAGTTATTTATTAAAATTTTGGTATAAATTAAAATATACTATATGTATGTCTTCTTTTCATTACTGAGTGATTTTCTGTTTATTTTGATTACTAATTTTTACTGATATTTTTGATAAACACGGCGACTCCCGTTAAAAATTCCAAAGAAAAATTTCTACTAAATATTATAATTGCCAATGGATATGTTTCATACTGAAACTGAATCTAGTTAAGTCACGATCTTAACTTTAACAAAGTAATAAGAGCGTGTTAAATAAACTGATAACATGTTTTTAAATTGTGAACGTCCAGAATAATCTCGCGCCATAGGAAACCCGACGCCTTCGCCCGCTCTCGTCTTACCTACTCTCTTGATTAATGTGTGTGCCGACGCTAATCGACCACTCGAAAAGACAACGATGCCCATACATAACGTACTTATATGTATTATAGAGCTTCTGCTTGGTCAGTCAGTTATTACTTTAAAAATAAGTTATACTCGTATATAATGCTTGGATGCAAGCTAGTGAATAATTTCAAATTGAAGATGGTACCTATATGATAATGATGATTACGTCTCATCAAATTTTTAGTATTTATAAAATTTTGTATAACAAAATTGTGCCAAATTAAGACCGATCAATATGACCAAAATCAAAAAGATACGATTCCACATGATTATTATTACTATATCTCATAATAACTTATATCTACTCTTGTAACAAGTATAAATGGTACGGTCGGTAATTTTTTTTTGTTACTTTTATTGTTTTCTGCGTGTACTAAAAAATTTAAAACTAAATAAATTAATATGAAAATAAAGCTTAATATGCAATTCTACGCGAAAATCACGAAAAGATGTATGGTGTCATTTATAATTTCTTCAACCATAAAAATTGAATTTTGTAATACTCGTAGATGTGAAGTAAAGATCTTCACGATGAAAATAGACAATTGTCCTCGATAAAATCTCTCACTACTAAAATTTTGTAACGTTAAACATGGAAATTAAAAGTGGCCTCAATTTCTAGGCTCCAATTTAGTACAATTCTAATTTCGAATAGTTTTTCTTAGATTGACCGTGACCCGTTCTAAACACTGTTACTTGTAGATATCTTTATTATTTTAAACGGAATAGAAACTTCAAGAGAGGGACAGAAAATTCGTTTGGCCGTTTCATGATTATTTAACAAACGTTTATTGAATTTCAAGTGAATAAATTCAAAATAAATTATACTTAATCATACCAAAATATTTTTTACTTCAAAAATCTAATTTAGTTTCCGAAACATACAGTTAGGTGCCTTAATCCCGAAAACTAATGCTTTAAAGCCGATGAACATTTTGGTAGGTAAATAAGGTTTTACTTTTGCTACGACCGCTTTAGTCAGTCGTATTGTATAGAAATTCCTAAGTTAAACTAAATAAAATAGTATGAACATTATGCTTAATTTGCTACGCTCCGCCAAAAGCAGAAGAATCTGTATGGTGCAATTTATAATGTTCTCCACACCAAACAGATATTTTTTTTATCAAATAAAACAATCACATCAAAATGGTTAGTATAAAAGCACCGAAAAAATCGCAACGATTACCTTAGGGTTTTAATTAAAAGGTCTTCGGCAATGCACCTACTTTCTACGCAAGTTTCGCTCAGAAGGAAATGATGATTTTCCTGCTCGCGGAGTATTAAGCAAGTAGAGTATAAATCATGGAATTATGCAAGGTTGCGCCGGTCTTTATCCAATATTTAAATAAAATAGTCTAAAAGAAGTACTGTCCTATTCAGAATGTTTCCGTGGCAAAGGATAGCTATTTTTAAACATTCAATTGATTTAAATCGGAAGATTTGTATGTAAAACTGAGAATTGGCTGCAGTATCTAGAATAGGCCCGTACGTAATAGAACAGTTTACTCCGCTCTCGAACCTCGTCTTACTGACTTGATTAATGTGTTTACGCACGCCAACCGGCCACCACTCGAGGATATATCGCAAGCTTTACTTACTCATATCAATTCTACGACTAGGCATATTGTTGTGGGCTAGGCATACATCGTTTTACATCTCTAACTATAGTACTATTTACGTAAACTTTATTATTATTTTACTAATTTTATTAACTTCTAATGGTTCGCACGCGCGGTAAATCAAATAACTCGCTTAAATAGTACTTTCATACCTAAAAGATTTATTACCCTAAAAGATTATGTAAGTGAAAACAAATGAATCCCTATTTACTTCTACGAAAATCCCCTTAGACTTTTATGACATTCGTCATAAAAGCATTTTACTATATGCTTAAGGCGATAGCGTTTATTTTATTGAATTTTAATAAAATTACTCAATTACGCTTTATTACTAGATAAAGGCCGGAAACATGGATAAACGGACAGAAAAACAAAATACAATTTCACACAAATCTATGTGTAAGGGAGTCTTCATTTTTAATTTTCCAGATTCAATGATTTAAAACATTTCCTTCTAGCGGTTACAATGCCAAAGGTTGCAGGCATTCATATTGCTTTATTGAAAAGTTGGAATATTTTTTTACGAAAATCCATTATAAGCATCATGTCTGAGAGGGATAAATTAAAAGTAAAATTTAAGTTCGGTTGGGGGGAAAAAAAATAACGTAACTCAAGATTCTTGAAACGCTGGAACCTGAAACACTGGAACCCGATAGGCTAACGTATGTCAGCACGCAAGGAACTGCGTACCTCCAATAACTATGCAATACCCTATAACGCTAACTATGGACCTCATAAGAAGGCTCAGAGTCACTCAGCGGGCGATGGAGAGAGCTATGCTAGGAGTGATCAAATCATAAATGAGGAGATCCGTAGAAGAACTAGAGTTACCGACATAGCTCAGCGAGTCGCGAAGCTAAGTGATAATGGGCAGGGCACATAGCTCAGAGAACCGATGGACGTTAAGGTGCTGGAATGGCGACTCCGCACCGGTAAACGGCCCCCAACGAGGTAGACAGATGACTTTAGGCGAGTTGATGGGAGCCGCTGGAGGCAAGCGGAACTCCCTACAAAAGACCTACGTCCAACAGTCGATTGGTTGACATCTCAACCAATCGACGTCAATTGGTTGAATATCCTTGTTCTATAATAATAATATGCTCAAGAAATACCATGTTGGAATGGCCGGGCTTGGTCCGGTCCAGTTTGTTATGAATAGACTGGACTAGACTTGAGTTAAACATACAATACCAACGTAAGGTGTGGAAATAAAACAAAAAAGTTTCAGTTGTAGTTCGTTCGCTCATATAGTTTGCGTACTTGTGTTGGCTACTTTAAAGACTCGGCAAACACTGCCGAGTGCCGCATTAGGTATATATTGGTGCGCCCAGACAATTCATATTTATTATTTTGATTATAATATGATAATAATAATATAATAATTTATTGGATCCAAAATGTTACACAGAATATCAATACAACAGTAGAAAGAAAAAGAAATACAACACTAAAAGTAAAAATTTGTAAAGCTGAATGCACATTATATTGATATTTGCCTCTTATTATTGGACCCCACACTAGGCGACCTGTATCGTGGGGCCCAGATTACCCAAAATTTAGATAGAATCATATTTAATTTAATCAAATATTAAAATTTACTATGTATTATTTATTTTTATTTTATTATAAACACATTTTCAAAATTGCATGTAAGCGTATGTAAACTACCTGAGCGGACTAACTGCTACGACCTTGGCTACGACCGTAGAGCTACGTAGGTTACGATGCGATACTACATATTGGTTTATTATGTAATTATTTTAGGTACAAACTACGAAAAAGTTCTGTTTAATTAAACAAAGAGTATTTTACGTTCTGAATTTGAAATCCATCCTCCATTGCTTAATTGAACAGCGTACAACAAACTAATTTCCTTAAAACCGTTTTCGAATTTCCCGGCGTTCCAATCGTCGAAAGGTTTCATTTCACGCCGTCCGGCATAATTAATGGACATCCTACAAAGTGGGCATTAAGAAGCGGAGGGGCGTAGATCGATACGGTCTCCACACTTTCAGGTTCCTTGCGGGGGCGGACTGTCCGGTTTTCGTTGCGGTTCCCACTGGGGTGTTTCTTCTTTCGTTCCTTAGAGCGCCCCCCTCACCCAAACCGCCTTCTAAATACGTCCAGTTATTAAAGAACTTCGAAAGCACATTGCGTGTTGTTCCCGCGCCTCATTTATTATTGGGGGAGCGCGGCGTGGGGGGTCATTTAACGCTGGCACAGTTTATATCTTCTTCCATTCCTTAGTGGGTGGGGCCGGGGTGGTTTGTGTATGTGTGAGTGGGGTTCCTCAACTTTAAGATTGTTAGTGGGGTCGCAATCAGAACTAGCTAGTGCTTTTCATTAGAGGAGATGGTTATCGCTGTTGTACGTGTTTTGTTTGACGAAAACGCTCGTTTGTTTGTTCTGTTCTCTTTGTTCGAGAGTTTCCTAGAGCGTGACTTCGGTAATAAGGTGAACTGGCGGTCGACTTAACGACTAACGAACTTCAAATTCGTATACGGTTACGGTTGTAATGGAAAGCAAATGGCGTTCATTAAGGTTTATAACGGGTCATATAAAGTTAAATTAATTTAAATAACATATGTACAATGCCTCGTTAGTCTAGTGGTTGGCAGATTCGATTACATGTCTTAGCGCCCCTAGTTTGATTCTCAGCTCTAGTTAAAGCAATGCTAAATATTTGGTGTCTTTTGTCGAATATTTTCTAATTCCATCTTTTGTCTACCATGTGTCTAACGTAAAGTTAGATTTAAAAAGTTTACATCGTTTTTATTTTCAGTTATTAAAAATTATCTTAACTAGCTGACCCGTGCAACTCCTTCTGCACGAAATCGGTTATTACCGGAAAACACGAATAAAATGACATTTTCTAAAAATGAATCCTAGCTAGATCGATTTATCGCCCCCGAAACCCCCTGTATACTAAATTTCATGTGAATCGTTGGAGCCGATTTCGAGATTCCAATTATATATATATATATACAAGAATTGCTCGTTTAAAGTTATAAGATAAGATAAAGGCTGTTTCTACCGTCTCGTTCTTTCTTTTTATTAATCTCGATTGATTGAAGTCTTTATTGCACACATGAAATATAAGATAGAAAATAAAATAAAATAAACTTACAAGAACTAATAATCGAGGTGTGCTAAGGCGGCCTTATCGCTAAAGGGACAACTTTTCGTGAGGATCTAAAAGTTTTTATGTTAGTACCAATGTCAGATTTCACACGCTATATTTTTTTTCATTATACCATATCAATAAGAAATATTAATTGTTGCTTCACATAGCCTAACTAAAGAAGCAACTCATTTATTATTTTCAACGCAAATAAAACTAGTATATTAGTTACAATGTAATCATGGAAAGAGAATATAATAATTTACTGTTATTCACAAGAAAGGTTCATTTATGATCATCATTATTAAGCTTTTGTAAGTAATTTAAATTATTACAACCCTGCAGTAAGCCAGGATTAGCTCAGATCTCCCATTAGTATGCAGTCGGTGTGATGTCACTTCTTTAATTCTCGAACCGACGTCCGACGCAAAACGTAAATGAGACGCGAGTAGCTGAACCGGGAGACAATAATAAAAATTGCAGACTAGTTATGAACGTACAGTTGCCTTTATGAATATAAATATCAGTTGCTTACAGACAGCGTCAGGCTTGCAGAAAAAATATCTAATGGCTATATATCGATATAAAACATTAGGTATCTAAAATGTGTTACATGCGATACATTTCCACTTACCGAAAACCTCTGAAATTGAGTCTAATAGAAACAAAGAAAGACATTAGAATACCACATAGTGCAAATATGTTTCAGAAAATTTCACCGAAACAAATATTTTTTTAAAGATCGATACGATATATATTGATAGTTTTTCGCACTCCAGATCCCTAGTTACTTAGTAAGCGTTTAACAAGGCAGTTTTAAATATAATTGCATTAGTCACGCGAACCACCTTCTTAATTAAATTTACACTCAAATTCAGTTCTGATTTTAGTCTGATTTTATCATTTGGTTAGAATGTCTCTAAATAAATAAATTCAAAATATCTTTATTTCAATTAAAAGCGCTTTTGGAACATCCAGTCTGTCCGTTTGTAGTGACTTTACAACCGGTTCCGTGGCAAGAAACTCAGCAGTGGTCCTCTAAAATATCAATATAAAATAAAATCAATTTCTTTTTATCCAACTAGGCGTAAAACAGGCATCTATGAAACACCTATGCATGTTCTCGCATTTTGAGGTGAGGTTAAGAAACACTATTGTTCATTTAAAAAAAATAACTGTTTTACAAATTCAAGTCAATCTAACCATTAGTTCTGTATAGTGTGTGTGTACTTTTGCATACACACAAAAACACTTAAAAACACGGACATTTATGTTTTGTATATATATTAAAATCATTAGACGGGCGAATATTATTGGAAAGAAGAAATAAAGCCGAGAAGTGATTGTTAATATCGATCGGCTGTTAATGATATTAAAGCTGAAATTTTATACTTTACTTTAATTTGAAATAAAACAATGAATTAAGTCAAGAAACTATTAATTCATTAAAACTAACATTAAACATTAAAAATGTCATTATACACTAACTTTCGATCGCGACAAATTAACCGAATGCAGTCTTGTTCTATTTTTTAAACCATTCTAAATAAATACGTAATCAATCTGTTTTATGCACAATATGCCAAAACAATGTCATTTCAAACGTAAAACACTATTAACTTAAAGTAATAACGGGTGAAATGCGAACGTCACTCATTTTTACTCCCAATTCAACAGAAACGTTAAATTAAAAGCCAAAAGTCTAAAATAAATATTTCTACTTTTCACTTTCTAAGCACAATATTTAAATCGCTTAATCTCTTTATTGATAAAATTAACCATTTCCTCCCAACAGTTTTCATTCGCCAGAAAAAGAAAAAAATACGCTCGGTCGTAAGTAAAACTGCAGGGGAAAATAATTTTAACACATCCGGCTGGCGTAGGGCTGCCAACGATAGGGCTTATTTGTCTGCATTTTAATAAAATTATTATTAAGCCTATAGATTTAAAGATGTAAAACAAAACTACATACGATACCTTACCAATTGGTCTTTTTGGCAAAAATATTTTTACATGTACCTATATGATTTGTCTAATAAGAATATTAGTATTTATGTACAAATCGTGTAAATTAAATTAATATAAAAAAAATTCTTTTATTATTTTAAATTTAAAAAAATCATTCTTTATCGATTGCGTATATCAAGGGTGAGTATATCACTTATCCAATAGTGAAGAGAAACATATGAACGTTGCGAAAAAAACTAAAGGTCAAATTTCTAGTTCACAAGTGTTTAAAAAAAAATAAAAGTAGATATTCGAGATATTCAATATTTGGCTTATGTGCCTTTTAATGGACTATCTACAATTTTCGAAGGTTCTGTCGAACTAAATCAACTGCGATTGAAATGTCGCATTCAATAGAGGTTAAGCATTTATATCTCAATGTAACAGGCAAACATTTATTTAAAATTCTTTATATCATTAAAATTCTGTCAAAAGGGAAATAAAATATCATTCCACGGCTTCAGTCCCTTGCTTGTACAAATTTGAAGTATTATATGATGTACTATGCAACAATTTGACATACCAGGTACTCAAAGGTATCTACTTGGGGAATTACTAAATTAACAGATCGCATTCAGGTTAAATTAGAATTCGTAACAAACTTAGCACCAGTAGCTTATAAATAATCCATTTATTTTATTTCTGAAATTAATTAGGGGCAACCCTGAATACATTTTGTTGGTCGAATGCTAAAGCGGCGGAAAGAGATTTGCATGAAATTGTCTTCTTGTAAGGACTCCACCGCGCGACTAAGGTTTTTATGTCTGCCACTTTTCATGCGTTCAGAAATTTATGTAAATTATTATTCAATGATGTTTTTTTGTCTTCTTTTAGACTTTATGTATTTCCTTTTTAATATATTCCGTTGAATATTTACCGTCATAGATAAGCATAAAAAAGAGCCTAGGTTATATTGGAATCCTTAGCCCGACGTCATGATTATCATAGTTCAAAAAGTCTGTAAGAGTCCAAAAATCCTGCGGCTCGGATTTTATATGTTCGTTTCGTATTATTATTAAACTCTTTATTTGTATAACACAACATTAACATATACAAAATATAATAAAAACAGAAAAATAAAGAAAGAAGTAGAATTATATAATAATTTGTTTCTTCATATTATTATCTAGACACCTTGATCTATATACACATTTTGTATGGCATTGTCTAAACACTTCTAATATAAAATTAACGAAAATATTAACAGACTTTGTATAAAGAGGTGACGAAATTAAGTGCGCATTTCAGATTTAGATGCTCTAGGAGTCTAGACTCTAGAGAATCAGGGCCGCGAGTCTTTATGATATTAAAGTTTATTTTTCATACAAATCGCAACCACAAGCGCGTGGGAGTCTAATATTTAGGTTGTCAAGACCATTGCTGTAAAATTTACTCAATCAGTGAATAATATTTCATTCGGCAAATTATGGCACTGATAAAGGACTTCATAATACATAGACTATATTGGGTTACCTTTTGATGAAAAAGTTTAACGATTAAAATTAATAATGATCTTTCCCAATAAACAGACTATCTAAAAACCCTAGGATTAAGTAACACGAACTGCGCAACTCATTAAAAAAAATACCTAAATAGGTGGGAAGGTATATAAAAGTGTTGAAATATTTAAAAAAGTGTCGAGTAATTTCAATTTCTAGCTAAACTCGTACCTACTCTACTACTACTACTACTACTACTAGATCTCATATGAGAGACCGACGGACAAAGCTAGTTGGCGGGCACGATTATTATCACATGTTAGTGTTATATCCGGACTGATAGGAGAACGTGCTCTCTGAGGCTACCACTTTAATTTCATAGTTGTAAAAAACTAAGAATCATTTAACTTTAAATTTATTAACAGAAAATTCCAATTGTAGTAGGCATAAATTTTTTCTCGTAAATAAATTTGCCAAATTTTCACCTAGCAAACCAACATCGCAGTTCAAGTATAAATGAAAGAGCCTTAATTTACTTATGCACTGACATTCAATGATAACGTATCCAAATACATTTAAAAATTAAAATTTCGTCTGCAAATAAGACAATCTTATTGTCAACAATATGAGTTTACTTGTTTTTGCCCGTTTGTTCGTTCGCAAAGTAATTAAAGTATATAAAATAAAAATTGAGTATTAAACACCCATCCAAACAATCGCATTTAACCTTTTAATTCGTATTTTAACCATTCAATAAAAAATATTATTATTATTGAATATTAGATACTAAAACATACTAATGTCCATATGCACGCAATCTTGCAAAAGTAAATAGAAATAGAGGAAGATCTCTCAACTAAATTTTCTCACGCAGAATCGAATAGCCCGGAATCCTGCACGCCGACAATAAAGCGGGTCTCTAATAAAGAAATTCCGTATCGTCACAAACATTGCGACGTTACACCATGGAAATCTCCAAGTGTCCCGCGCGAAATCGTAAACGACCGAGCGGACTGAATACAAAACAGCGACCCACCCCCCACTGGCACCCCCTCCCCCTCGTCTTCATGCCCTTCTTCCTTAATGTGTAACAAAGACACCCCTCTTACGCTCCAATGTGTTTGTATTTTAACCCTGTGTGAGTTTAGTTTCCTTTCGTTGTGTATTTATTCGCGGGTGTGTGCGTGTTTGAAATATTTGATATTAAATTTCGGGCCTATATCAATATTCGTGTTGGATGTTTATATCTTTTATCGAATATCTGAAATTTCGTGAATCATCAGGTTAAAATTTGTAGACAGAATTATTACTTTTTGTATCCATCCAATTTCTTTTTTTATTTTACACTTGGAGGAAATATCTTTTGGCTAAAAATATTAATTTTTGTGAAGAGTATAAAAAAAATCTGAATTTACTATACCTATTAAGGGATTCGATCTATTCGATCGAGTAGTGCTGTATTAATGCAGTCTCATTCAAAAACCTTTCAAAAAATAACCTATGCCCGCCCAACCTCATAATGGTATTAACATACCTCTTTAATCTTTCTCCTCATGGAAAAATTCCGCCCAGCCGTGAAACAAAAAAAACATAGTCTATTGATGATAGATAAATACGTATACACCTATAATTTCCCTTTATTAATTTTCCTTTACTGATTTCCCTTGAATATAAAGAAGTGAGTCCAGACCGTATAATATGTTTCACAAAATAATATTGGCAAATACGAAAAAAAAATATCAAAAACGCTTGCAAATTAATTAAAAAAGTATTAATTACAAATTTGGTACCATAATGAGTAATACATTATGGTAATACGTATGAGAAGTATGATGAAACGAAGACGGTATATTTAGTCTATATACCAAAATTCGAATAAGTTTTATGAATTCCTCTTTCTGAACTACTTAGTAAAACCATTAAGACACAAACTGTAAAGAGCGTTGAAAATCTAATAAGAATTTCCGAACGCAAATAGCGCGCGTAATGGCGGTAAGAAAAAACCAGAATGGCGTCCCGGCACCACTTTGTGGCAAGCGCGGGAAAGTGTGAACACTTGGCTCCACTCAAGCATGCCACTTTTTATTTTATTGCCCTTTCAGTTTCAAGGATACTTAAGAGTTTCTAGGATGCAAAAGAGTAAAATAGCTTTAATTTTTATCAAGAACTTTCTTTCAAATTGTAATTTAACCAACTGGGTAAACTTTTCTATGTCCTTTGTCTGCTTTCTAATTAGGGTTGTTGGTTCGTTTTGTGTTACTTTTGTCTTTCGGTTTTGTTTATGTGTTCAGGAAAAGCTAAGAATTTTGAATTACATATTAGAATTTAAATATGACTAGCTGGTGTCCACGTTTTCGTGCGCGTATATTACGGTTTTTACAAATCCCGTGGACCATTTGTTCTCCTGGGATAAAAGCAGTCTATGTTGCAACTTACTCTATGCCAAAAGTCTTAGATTTATTGAAATGGTTACAATAAAACTTATAACTAGGTAAATTAACATCTAACTTTAACTAATAACTATAACAGTCATGGCCCCGTGGAATAGTGCCAAGAATTCTGCCAGGAATTCCGCGCTGAGCTGAGCACTGACTGTTCAGTCAGTGCTCAGTCACCAGATGAGGTAATTAACCGCGGTGCAATAATTTTAGAACTCCAAAACTCAACTTAAAAATTAAAATCCAATGTTTCATATACTTTAGCTATCTTAGTACCCATAACACAAGCTACGCTTACTTTGGGGCCTAATGGCGATGTGTGTATTGTCGTAATATATTAATTATTTATTATTATTATTTATTATTACTTTTTTTTCGTTTCCTTCATATTTGTATTAATCATCACAAACATAAAAAACCATAAAAATCCAAACATAAAAATCCATTTTAGGTTGACCTTGCAATCCGGACAGTGTTGTCAAGATCACAAGACAAGGTTAATAGTTTTAATTACTTAAAAAATCGGAATTATTCAAACTCTCACTCAAAACGCACTCTCATACTGGTACGTGCCCAAAGTAAGGTTGAAGTCCTACTGGGTTTTCACCACTTAATTTTTTTACATTAAATTGTTATAATATACCAAGTAGTCAATTTTTGTGGCGAAAACAACGTCCCCGCTTAAACGGATATACGCACCGATACAGGGAAATGAATGAAAAATTAACTGTACCCTTTTTCATCATTAGCATAATGACGCTAGGCCGTCGGAAGAGACAGACATAAATCAGGTGCCTTGTGAACATACTAAACTTTTTTTATATTGCTATATTTACGAAATGCAATTTGGTAAGCTCTGGTCAACCAAAGCAATTCAACAATCACTACTGTATTCTGTTCTGCCATCACTTGGCATAAAGATTTACATTCATTTATTTGCTGATACTAAAGATTTAAAACATTTTAGCCACAATTTGTAATTACAGAAATATTAGTAAACTTAAATTCCATTTTATAAAACTAACATAATAATAGGATGCCTGGTATTTAAAATGAAATAATAAATGAAATAAAATTATTAGTAAAGTGTAATTAGTTTATACACATTAAAAATAAAAACAATAATGGGATGTAAAATAGAAAATGAATACTTAAATAAAATTAGTACCTCATTAATAATTGTTAATTAAATTAAAATAATTATTCTCATTGAGCGCCAAATCATCATCAATAATAATAAAAGGTTTTAACCTGACTGACTGATAGACCACATACAGCCTACACGGTTGAACAAATTAATTTTAAATTAAATTTAAATTTTGAGAGAATAATATTTGAAAAGCCTGGTAAACTTACAAAAGGATTTGTTTTTATTCTACCCCGAACAGGGTTGAATAGTGGATAAAAGTCTGTAATTTTCCGAGATCCCTAAAATTTGATATTTGGACTTTTATTTTGAAAAAAAAAAGAAAATTCTACATGCTAATGGTGAAATAGGGGATGAAAGCGCATAGGAAGGTCCTTCATATTAAAGATATTATGTCCACGAAACTAGGTATTATAGCTTTCGGTTTAACGCGAAACATGTTTAAGTTGTTAAAGATATATAGGGTAAAGAAGCATTTAGTAAATTATCACATCGTTCAAAGCACGGCGCTAAAATTTCTCAATATCAGATTTCAAATCCGCTAACTAGCAAAAGTACTTAAATGAAATTGAACGATAGTATAATGCGATGAATAGCATTTTAGATTGAAAGAAAGAGATTTATATTTGTCCACATAATTGTTTTCAATTGTATACAAAAATATAACTAACAAAAATATGTGGACAGTTAGGGTTCAAAGCTGCAGCGAGCTGCGGCGCTGGTTTACTGCCCAACGTTCTAGAATCAAGTTATGTCAAGCTCCCAATATCTCTGTCGGGAGACATCAAACCAATCTTAATAATTATAAATAAAAAGATCTAGTAGAATAATCTTAATAATTATAAATAAAAAGATCTAACCAATCTTAATTAACGAACCAATCTTAATAATTATAAATAAAAAGATCTAAGTACTACTATCTTGCTCTCGCTGTTCCCATGCGAGTTGACGGACTTTAACTATTGTAAAAAAAAACGTTTGTGTACTCTTGGACACGCGTTAAAAGTTATATTTATGTGGCGTATTAAGATAAAAAATGTCTTTACAAAATTTTTATCTTTCGCCTTATTCTACGTTTGCAGTTAAAATTAACAACAACAATAGAAAAAAAGGTATTGTATGAATTATTGAAGGACAACTATCAAACCTTTTTTAGAAAAACTAAAATGTTGACTATAGCTAACTTCATGGTGTCGGTTTTTTGTGACGGTGTTCGCGCGCATCGTAAAAATTTACTCTCACTATTTTTCCCTAAGCGTGATAACTTCAAAAAATGAGAAATTCATTAACACGCATTAGGTTATAAAACGATTTTTATAATCAGTCAGGCAACCCGGACGAAATTATTGAGATAGAAAATCCATATTGTGAGATGAGAAAGTGTGCATATTTGTTTATTTTTTACTTATGTTTGGCTGAACCACTGTCTCTATCTCAAATGATGAAATTTGGCAAATAGGTATATAGCTTGCATACTGAAGTTTGAGGTAGGATACTTTTTATCACGGGGAAACTAACTGAACCCAAAGAAATAGAAGAAAGTTCTTCGGTAACAGCATTTAATCATTTAAAACTATTTGGTTTCTAAATTAATGCTTGAAATGTTAACTGTCTTAATAGATACAATACGTGAGTAGACAAAAAAGTAAAACTAACTACAAATTATAAATAATTTTAAAACTAAAATTGCAAAATTTCATGAATCGAATGCAATTACTATTCCCCCGAAGCCAATCAATGTTTCTTAAAGTTATTTTTAGATATACTTAGAAAGTAGGTATCAATAGATTTTGGTATTACATTGAATACTTTTAAACACACTCCGAACTATTTCAAAAGGAGCTATCATAAATTAGAATCGAATGATTTCGTTTTAAATAGACAACTATCGATTTTCTTTTAAGCTTATACTGACTTCAGATCGCATTATCTTATATGAACGACCTGAAGTTAGCTTTTCTAGACTTTCGCGCATTTACAGTCGTTAAGAATAGAGTGCAAAAATTGTTTTGTTTTACAAATTTTCTGTCTATTCTTGATTCATCTAGTAATAGATAAATTTACTAGTAAAGATACAAAAGTTAAATGAAAAGCAGCGAACAATGCGATAAAGAAAACTTTACTTTTAGACCTGCTAATAATTTAGTTTAGTTTTCTAATTGTATTGACCTAATAATTGAAAAAAAAAATGGTAGGAAAAAGTAGATAGATAAAAGTAGTTAGATAGTTTATAATCTCAAACTGTAACATTGCAACCTAATACACGAACAGGTAAGACACCAGAAAATCGATAATTGTTAAAGCAACATTCGACTTCTGAAATCGACTACTAAATACATAAAAGAAACCTGTAAGCTTAACTCTGCTACAGGCTAACAAAGCGAAAATTAACCTTAATAGGGATTGGTTACCGCATTAGTGTTTAGCAGGTCATCGTTGCCCAGATAATGCCTAATATTGTACCAATATAAAACAAAACCAATAAAACTACTTACATTCGAAAAGCAACCATATTCCTTGGCAATACAGACAGAATACTTTTCAGCGACTGGCAGCGCAATGACTAAAGTATCTATTTAGGACAGCCCCACTCAGTAATTGTCTTTGGAACGGTCCAATGGCGCGAAAAATTGCGTTTTTCAAAGGAGTGCTGTGTAGCCTGTGGAAGATTGACTGCTTCATACAATCGAACAAACAGGGTTGTTAAAACCGTTGTAATTTTAGGTGGAAAGGTTTATAGGAACGGTCGGATTTCGTGAAAATTTTACGTTTAAATGTCACCTGCATATCAGCATTAAATTCAACATTTTAAAATTCCTTGGCGATATTTTATTTTCTGTGCGATTATCTAAATCAATACACCGTTTAGTTTGGCATTGGCAGTATGAAGATAAATTAGTAAATTATTTAATTTAATTTCATAGAGTTGTAAAAATGTCCAAAAATATTTTTTTTTAAAGTTTCTTTCTGCCCACTCCATATTATAAACTTTAACTATGGAATTTCTCAAACTCCATCGAAAACACAACAAGCTTAAAAAGGCATTCCAAGTTTTCTCTTTAGGTACGTATTTATATTATTTTACTATGCCTACCGATATATATATTTTGCATGTGAAAAAAATTAAGTTTTTTTAATAAGTTGAGTTTTTTAGGATAATTGCCATTGACACTATATTATGCTCGCTTTTTTATCAAAGAAGGATTAACAAGCACATCTGGTATCACGTCTGCCCTATTCCTCTAGTCGATGGTTTCAATTTATTTATTTTTTAGTCCAATAATAACCAATCTCATATTTGAAAGTAGAGGTACCTATATAACCGCTATTTCATCTAGAAACTTTAAAAGCCAGTACGCAGAACTTAACAAAGCTGCAGCATACAGCTCGCTCATGGTTTATTCGCAGATCTTGGTATAGCAAATTTTACTAATTCCATATAAACATGCAAAAGTTAATTTGGTAAAATATTTAGGTGTCCGTTCGTATTTAGAAATAATAGTTTGCTGCTTTAATAACAGTTAAATATCTAACACTGTTTCAGAATCTTGTGAAGTAGGGACTAGTGGTGCGAGATTTTCTTACGATATCAAAAATGAAACATGATTAACAAAAATAGTAAATATCCATACCGTCTCTGTCCATTTCAGATTGGCAAATCCTTTTTTTTGTTCCCGTTACGAAAGTTATCTATCTCTATACCTATCTTTTTTGGCCTATCTTTTTCTATTTCATAGATAAAATTACGTAATATAAAATACGTGTCCTAAAGGAGTTTTTAGACTTTATTTTAAGTCAATAATAATAAATATTAAGGGCACTCTTTCATTAAAAACGAATGTTTATGCCGCCATCTAGCGAGGAGTAGAGATAAACCAATATATAAATATTCACAAATAGATGTCGCTGTCTGGTTAAGAATAATTTTAAATATTACCACAGATGTCACTAATGTCGTTCGCAAAACAGTGACATCTGTGGCTGAGTAGAACAACTAAAATGCACAAAATATTTCACTGTTTGTAATTGCAAAGTTGTAGATTGTAAACTATAATTTAAAAATTTATACAGTTATTGTTTTGTAATGCTTTTGGTATGACCACGAATGCCCTCTAGAACGCCATCGGAGATCAATGAGGCGATTCAAATTAATAAAACTGTTCTGTCGTAAAGAAAATTGACTTTCTAAGATAATAAAATAAACACGTTATTAAAAGTTTTGTCTCTTTTAACCTTTTTTGCTTGGATCATCGGAACGGTTACACCAGTTTTGGTTGGATTTTCAGAGCATTAATATAAAGGGTTATTTATATATGCAAGGTGTGATATGGAATTATTTTTATTCCAAACAATAGCTTTACATTCTTTATAATGTTAGGGACATTAAAAAAGCCTTAAAAAGGTAGGTAGGTTTAGAAGGTAGTTCTTTTTAGTGTGTTTTGTGAATTTAAAATCCAACTTGCGAAATGGGGGTCGAATAAGTAGCATCATTACTTATTTCATCGTTTCACACAGCCATAGAGCATAAGGATAGTTTACGCGACCGGAGAGTCACAACATTAATTCATCGCAAAAAAACTAATTTTATGCCCCGTGGCCCCCGTAGTATACAATGCTGCCGAATTAAAAATGTATACAGATATACTACAGTCTCATTGACTGTAAGTTTCAATATTCAAAAATTTATGAATTTTGTAAATAAAAATTTGGTTGCGACCCAAACAAATTCATGTTTTACATATTGACTAGCAATGTCATTCTAAAAATAGTTTTATATGATGTTATATTCTCTAACAGAATTAGAAGTGATGGGAAAAACGGTATTCTTGAAGGCATTCCAGATCTTTGAGGTGCTTATTAAAAAAGATTTCTATGGGATAGATGGTAAGCGTAAACCAGTAATTAGCTCGTTATAAAACAACTCAAAGAACTTTAAAAATAACCAACCACGTCAGATGTTAAACGCGTCAGAGCATTATTATTCAATATTAATAACGTAGCAGATGAACGCTCTAAGAGTAAAAGGAGCTATCCTATTAGAATGACAAATAAATGGGCAGCTGCTGGACCGGTCTACACCCTTACCTATATTGAGATCTGGTCATCAAGTTGCTCTACAGTATAGCACGATTTATATTTTCGGCTTGAAGTTCAAATTAAATAAAGTAGTTACAAATATGTTAGCTTATATTTATGAAGTAATATAATATAAAGTCAGATTAAACCTTTTTTTTGTTATTGTACAAGGCTTTATGCTAAAGCATTTTCTGTGGGACGACCTTTAGACTAGAAACGCGAATATTGGTGCGGCAAAAGTAATGAAAATGAGAAGAGGAAACAACAATTTTAAAAAAGTATATGAACATTCAGCAAATTTTACACAAGAAATATAACATAAAACCTATTCCAGTAGCTCTCTAGTCTGGTTTGCTTAGTATTATATATATTTTATCGAGCAAAAATACTTCCCGCAAAGTCACAGAATTAAAAAAAAAGACTTTTATTCTAATAAGAGGCTCATTACCTACTGACCCATGTGATCCAAAACCTACTGCTCAAAATTCCTTAATTTTCAAGATATTTTTCAAGTCTTTGAAATTACTTACATAAAAACCCTTTTGCCTGTATCTTGCTTTCTGGAATTCACCCCGGGAAAATTTTAGAATCTCTCGGAATATCAGACGACGTTTTACGCAGACCAGTTACGATTAAACAGTAAATAGAGGCATTGAAGTTGCTGATAATAGTAAAAAATTAAAACGTGATAATTAGCTGTTCAGTACCTGACAAATTTAGTAGTAATAAAAAAATTGATGTTTTTTTAATTCGTTCTCATCTAAGCAAAGATCCGTGATCATTCAGCCTATTCAATTGTTCTTGAGCAGGTAACGTACAAAACGTATATATAATTATCTAGGTTATATTAGGCATATTTATAAAAATTGTTCGTTTTTTTATATAAATTAATATCATCAATCCATGTTTGTAGTGAAAAAAAAAATGTCGATCTTTATTAGAAGTCAATTAAAACAATGCTTAGAATTTGTTCTTTTTTTAAAAGCAATGTTATAAATGTATGTTTTCTATTGTATCTTTTAGCCGAGCTTTTTAGTGCTTTTTATAGAGAAACAAACACGGCGAGTGATACTCATAGAAAGAAAAAAAGTATCACTCTCGGTACAGTCAAAGACAAAAAGGAATAGTTTCCATTTTTTTCAACTGATTTTAAATAATCTTAATTGTGAGGAGAAAAGAAAATAAGAGATTATAGATGAGATTCAAACCTTATTAGAACGATAACAACATGCTTAATAGCAATTATCTGAAATACCTAAAATGATAAAGTGTTTACTAAAAATATAGTTTATCAAGTTTCAAATATTTTTTTCAATCTATAAAAATAAGTCAGTAAATTTGGATTGAGGTCCCAATATCGTTCTTTTGAATAATATAACGAAAACCTGAAAATTCACGTATTGCAAACATAACAGCTCATTAAGAGCATTCCTTTCCTAGGAATGCTATTGTAAAAAAAAAGGCTTTAGGATAAAAAATTGGAGAGATTGTTATTCTTGTTAAGAATAAAAAATTGGCAGTGACTAAAAATATAGGTTTAAGTTTTATATTATTGTATTTTAACCTGTGAGAAATTAATGATGATCCTCATATCAATAAAGAGGGCATGTTTTATGTCGTTAAAAAATTCAAAAATGTATTATTTTAAGTATGCCTATTTTAAGCGCTGCGGCTATAACTGAAAAGTAGACTATTTGTACTGACACGGAAACGCATAAAATGAAACCAGTGTCGCTTTACCCGGTTTTGGCAACTTAACACTCTAACTAACCACAATTATTAATAAAGTTGACACTTTTATCAATGCTAAATAGCATTATTTTTTGTTACACCAGCACTTTTGATCGGCAGCCGGTATACGTGATTTAAAAAAAAATAAAAACATATGTGTGTCTAAGTTATTAAATATAGGCTGTGTTTGTTGTCATTTGCTGTGTACCGTGTCGGTAGCAAAAAGTATCTTAGTTTACGCAGTGCCTTACAGGCTGTTCTGAAACATGATGTCTACTTGATTTCATTACTGCCCCTCTATTACGAAATTTTGATGCAATCAATGAGATAATCACAATCATTCCTATTGACTCTTGCTGCTTGCACTATTGCCCAAAGTTCGCAGTATTAGCAAGAGTCGGTACTTACCGTAAGCTGATTAGCTGAACAGGGTAACAATGATTGCGGGTATCGCAGTGCATCAAGTATGTTATGTACATATTTCGTAATATAGGGGCTTGTTTACTTTTGACATGTTAGTCAGGTTTGGAGTTTAATACCGTAATTATAAAGAAACTATTAAAATTGTTTAACAATTGTCTTATTATGTACGACATTAAAAAAACTATGTAAACTGTTTGTAATTAGTTTTATGATTTGGCATTGTAAACATTATTCATTTCATAAAAAACATTGAGTTCATTCGTAGTTTTATTTAATACTTTTACTTACAGGATGTTAAAACTAAGCGACCTAAAATTTAAGAATGAAAAGCACAGTCTCTATTAAATCATAAGCTTTAAAGAAAAGATAATTACTTTATTCAACGTTGAAAAACTGAAACCTGAATTCCTATGGTTAAAAATACCACGGAAGAATTGTTGATTTTTGCGGTATTATGAATCCAGTCATTTGTTACCAAATTTAATTCTTGCGTAAAATAAATTTGTCATTTACCCTATTGAGTTTGATAAGATTGCAAATATTCTACAGCATGCTGAATACTAAAAGAAAATCATTGACACGTTTAGGTACACTACTTCTGCGCATAAATACATACATACATACCTATGTAGTCTATTATGAACGAAATAGTAAAATAAAAAATACCAATAATACCATTGTCCCTTCTTGGCCATAGTCTTGTAATAAAAAGTAAGACCAGTAATACTATAAGTGGACAAAATATTAGCCAGTTAACTTTATTAAATCGAAACAATACAATGGCGTTGAAAAGTTATATTTACTTAACTGAGATATTAACGTACAAAATATGTAGGACCAAATAATTCACGAGAAATGAGAAAATGTTACAAAAGCTTTCCGCCGCGATGGTACCTGTTGAGCTCGCTTCGTCTTTTTGTAAGCTTGCGCCTGCACTAAAAATCAAATAAATCAAAACATAACCGATTACAAAGCTTTATACGGCTTTATTCACGTGATTTAAACCAGTTATTTTTATTCGGACGCAGCATCCGCGGCATCTGGAGGACACTTTTGTGAGCTATGAAAAGACAAAGTCTAGTTTTGATAACCGGTTCCTTTTGATTTTGGGACCGCTATTTGGGTCATCAACGGTCATATTCCACGGTTTTGGTGTTAGTTTCGAATCGATTTTATCGGGTGATGTTCGTGTGATCATATCGTCGAAAAATTTCTATTTTAAATGTTATATTTTTATTACTGTTTGTTGCTGCAGCAGCCGCAAGGCTATGCCTTCACTTTACGACGATCAGGTGACGTTTAATTTATTTATTATAATTTTATATACTTTGTTTTGATGTAAGCTATTATTTTCTAGCGTTCTTATTACAGTGAAAATCAATAGATTGAGTTGATCGATATCGATAGAAGGGTTTACGACTTTAAACATTCTTATGTAGCTTCTACGTTTCGCCAGTGCCTCAGAAAGCCCGTTGAGTAGTCAGTCTCCTTCAATAACACCTAATAATATTATTTATCTAAAATTTTAAGCGGTGATAGCCCAGTGGTTAGAACTTCGACTTCACTTTCGGAGGGACGCACCTCTAACTTTTCTAAGTTATGTGCGTTTTCCCACTAATTAAACTATAACTTGCTTCAACGGTGAAGGAAAACATTGTGATGAAACCTGCATGCCTGAGAGTTCTACATAATATTCTAAAAAGGTGGAGTCTAACAATCCGCACTGGGTCAGCGTTGTGGACTACCTCCTTAGCCCCTTCTCGTTGTGGGAGGACCCGTGACCTGTAATGGGCTGGTAATGGATTAATATTATGAAAGTTTGAGTGTGTAGTTTAAGCCCACCAGCCAACATTAGCACAGCGACTTAGGTCTAAGCTATATGATTATAACTAGTATTTTTTGTTTACCTATAATAATTTGTAAATTAGTTATATACCTATATATTAGGTCTAGCAAAATAGGTAGGTAACTAGATATTTCGCTATCTAATGCTATACCAATAACAGGGCTATTTTTTTCTGGAAAACAAATGATATTATTACTATACCTATACAGAATATGTTAAAGTGTTTTTTTAATGATCATAAAAAAGAAATATTTATTTTAAAGATTAAATAATTTTAAAATTGTTAAATATTTCCGTGTAAAACAAAATAGTATAACATAAAAGTTATGAAAATTAAAGAGGAATTCAAGAAGCGTATTTCACGGATTTTTTGCTTTATCTTGATAATGTTTATTCAATTTTTGTAGTGTTTCACATTGCACCTTGGCACGAAGTGTAATAAACACCGATTTTTTGTTTCTTCTTTCACATAATCCAAAGCTGCGATCCTTGGCATTTAACTATTTTGAAAAAATAAGCAGGTATTTTGTGATTTTGTTGTCAAATACTGAAATATTATATTTTGTTAATTGAATAATATCGGCTATGCTAATATCCATTTTTCCCCCCTGAATCTCTGTTATTAAAACAGGCGAGGAGAATATAGAGGGATCCTAGGGACATGACTCTTGATGTCATTAAAATCTAAATAACGCCCGAAATATATTGCTTCCTGTACCTCTGCATACATCCTGGACTGTAGTGTGTATTAGGATCTTTCTGAATGTATTAATTTATGTAATACCGAAAAGTATTATCTCTGCAAGAGAGTAAAGTAATGTGACCGTAGGCAGTCGGACAGTTGGAGAGCGAAGGATATTAGGCACAACAATAATAATAGTAAAACTTATGCAAATGCTAACTATAAGAATTGACGGCCGAGTGGCGTAGTGGGCAGCGTCCCTGCTTTCTGAATCCAAGGTCGTGGGTTCGATTCCCACAACTGGAAAATGTTTGTGTGATGAACATGAATGTTTTTCAGTGTCTGGGTGTTTATCTGTATATTATAAGTATTTATGTGTATTATATTCATAACAAAATATTCATCAGCTATCTCAGTACCCATAACACAAGCTACGCTTACTTTGGGGCTAGATGGCGATGTGTGTATTGTCGTAGTATATTTATTTATTTATTTATAATTATCATTTATTTATATATTGATATATCGAAGAATATACCTACCATACATTTATTAGGGAATTAAGGCCATACCATTAGCATCATTGTTATCCTAAACCTAACGTTATGTCCCAATGCTGGACACAGGCCTCAAATCCTCCACGTTGCTCCAATGCAATTTAACCTTCCTGGTGCAGGAGTGAGCGCTGTGGTCTTTTAAGTAGGATGTCCCGGGTTGGAATTCGGGAATGTAATTTCTAATTTTCCCCTGATCTGCCACACCCTACAAATCCTAGTCACAAAGCGATTTAGCGTTCAGAATTTACGACGCCGCGTTCAAACTGATTAATAAAACTATCATAACCCTTACCGGTTAGCCCGCTAACTTCTAAGACTGCATCATCCTTTACCACTATTGCAAAATTGCAATAAATATTTGAAGTGAAATAAAAAGGAAACAAATAAAATGCTGCTTAGTCAGGTTCCGTGAATTAGAGCTTTGTATTGTATATACAGGGAACACGAAAATCATTTTGAGGTTAACATTTTAATACCTCTTTCTACTAAGACCGGAGAGTGCTCGGTAAGAATGTAAAAAAGAATAAGGGCCGAGCGCCAAAAAAAAATCTAAAGAAATCTTTACCAATCGTAGGTACCGCAATTGGTGTATCGATTTTGGGATCCCCTTTCTCCTATTATTATTTTTTTACATAACAAAGAAAATATAAAGGAGGAGTTTGCAAGGGCAGGCGCCCCTCGCGAGCTGTGCGCGAGTGTGCGTCGGTGTGTTGCGAATAGTGGAGCGCGCATGTGTGCGAGCAACTTTGAGACGATCGACGGAGCCACGCGAAATAAGGGGTGATTTGTGAGCGGATCGATGTGTATTGATACTTGCTTTTATCATGATTCATCATCATCATTATAAACACATTACCGGCCCGCTAGGGAACATAGGACACTGAGATTAAGAGGTTTCGGGCCGTAGTTCCCCACGCTGACCTAGGGCGGCTTTGAGAATGGAGAACTCTCAGGCATGCAGATTTCCTTATGATGTGTTACTTTACTATAAAAGCAAAAGAATTTCAAATATCTGACGTTAAAAACGCCTATAGCTCCGAAACGAGGTGCGTGCCGGGGATCGAACTCGGCCCCACCGAAAGGGAAGCCGAAGCCCTAACCACTAGGCTATAACCGCGTTTGTTTTGGATACTCCATACTAATTAAGAATACGTTTAATATACAAAATTAGTAGACCTTAGTTAAATAAATAAATACTAAGACAAGATTAATTTGTTTGGAATGGATGCTACAGCTTTTTTTACATATCTAAAAATATATAAGTAAAATCACAAAACTCAAGCTAATTTCCTTGTACTCTAGTTAGTTGTTTACATTGTGGTAGGATGGTCCACATATTATCAGAAAGACTACTAATTCTAGACGTCTGTCACGTAAAACAAGGGCCCAAGATCCGCGATTCATGAACGAACTACCTTCAAAGTTGGTCCAAAATGTAGGTAAATATTAAAAACATTAAGCGTAAACTCACAGAATACTTTTCAGCGAAGTTAGTTGGCTGACTCGTTTGTATCTCGTATAGTTTATATTCATATGTTTTGGTACTTACTACTATTAAAAATTTACAAGCTTACTTAGTTCCTATCGTTCTACAATGTAGCAGTATGTTTTTCCCACAGCTGGTTTTATTCTTCTAATTAACACCTAACCATTTTAATGTACTTAATTGTTTTATTTGATAAATCAATAAGTAAAAAAAAAGAAATGTCCTTGAAACCCGCTAAAATATCAAACACTCGCAATCCCTCTATAAGAAAAGAGGGGCCGAAGAAAGCGTCTCTTAGCTTCTCCCCTTCTTGCACGCACACGACTGTTTATGTTTTAAAAAATACTATACACACATAGGCTCGGCTATCAATAGATTCATTAGACGCATTTCTTTGATACAGCCGTGCTTTTAGCGAACTCTCGACAACATTTCACTTGCGAACACCAAAAACGTAAGCGCGCGGTTTTGAATCTTACGCACACCAAAATAAGGCGGACGAAATTCAGGATAAATGCACTAGAAGATGTGCCGAGGAGTAATTGCGTCTTTACTTGGTGATTTTTTTTTTCTTTACCCTTTTTGCGAGGGCTTTAAATGAAAGTAACCCTGCGTCCTGATCCGTTTGATGTGCGTCTTGCAAGAATAAATGATGGAGTTTGGATACTCTAGGTCCTGCATTGGTACCCAGTTGTTTATTTTTTTAACGTGTACCTATGAGTATTGCAATTTTAGCTGTATTTTCTATTCCTAATTCGATATATAAAGAAGAATAATAGATAAATATAAACGTCCGAAAATTATGTAAATTTTCAATTTTATTTATGGTTTACATAGAAAAAAAGATACGCCATTTTGCATCATCCTCAGCTTTGTGACGGGCACAGGCCATATCACATATCACATAGGACTGAGGGGCATAAAGTTTAAGCCCCCCAAGCTCCTCTCGTTGCAGGTTAAGGCAATGAATTCGCCTATAAATTACGAGCCGAGAAGAAAAATAAATGTTGCAAAGACTACGCCCGCGATCGCTTCGATTTTTAAATTCCACAGGTAACATATTTTGTTTTCTGGGGCTAAAACTTCTGATACCTACCACTAACCTTGATGATATCCTTCATAGTGTGACACATGTATATAGCTTCCGGAGTGTTTTTCCCGGGCAAAAATTATTCTGGGTCCGTTTTTGAAATGCCAGCTCTGGCAACTTTCGTTAAGATCCTTTCTTTTTCAGTGCAGAGGTTGAGGTTGAGGTTGAGCACAGGGGGAAAACAAATAAAAACAGACACTGCAGAACAGACTTTCCCATTTATAATATTAATAAGTACATATATATAGTTTTGACCCGTAAAAACGCGTAGGTAAGCAATATGCCTTGACCTAGATTGATTCTTGCAAAAAAAAAAACAAAAACCTTTCAACATCTTTATTCAGGAATAAACAAACGATGCACAATATAATACCCTTTTATATATCTATGAATAACATAAAAGAAAATAAATTTGCCGGAAATAACATATAAAGTGTATGCATCATTAAGTTTTCTGCCTTCAAGGGGTAAGTACAAACCATAACTGATCGATTTCAATATTAGAAATCTGATAACCGCTGCTTGGAAGGAATTTCGAGGGGACTACACCGCAAGTATGACGCACATAAACATAAATCCCCGTTATTTATGCGAGATAGAGGAATATTATTCATTGTTTACGTTTGAACTACTCAACAAGTACCTGCTTCAAATGTGGTAGGCATCGGTGGTAGGTTTATTTATGAATGAATAAATACACTTTTATTGCACACAAAAAAAGTGACAGAGATATAAACATAGAGCAAGAGAGTACAATTTGGTGGCCTTATCTCTACATAACGATTTCTTCCAGCCAACCAAAGACGCAAAAGGAAAAAACGTAGAAAAATGGTAGGTGGTTCAATAAATGAGATATAAACATTACACATATATATATAATATATATATATAAATATAATATATAACTAAAATTTATGTATAATTAATTACTATAATTACTTATCTTCTTCGATCTTAGAAATTGTAGGTCCCGACACAGGGCTTTTGAACAAGGTAGGCATAAAGCAGAAAGATAGCTTGAAATGGAAAAATGGTCCTCCTATGCGAGTAATATAAAAGTTTTAGGGTAGGCAGCGCTTTTGTGCTTGTACGAAGTGCACGCCGCTGGAGTCCCGGGTTTGATCGCAGGCTGGGGAAATTAGTAAATTTATAGCTCCTTTATTTTCCGATGTGGTCTGGTGCGACGCTACATCTGTGGCTAGTAAGCGACAAAGACATGGCGTCAAACGATTTATTCCAGTACAATGTTGCATTGAAACCGATTAGGATATGGGTCAAATATAACTGCTATGCTAAATAACCTATTGTTATTTAGTACTTATCTATATATTACGTATATTTATTTAAATTATATATGTATTTGTATATTATTTTGGTATTTATGTATCAACACTCTATGGCACTATCCCGATTAAGATCCCTATAAGATTGCTTGCAGTAATAAGGCCGTCTTTGCATGTCTACATTGTGTACTGTATACTCCTTACTGTTTCTTTTCCTGTATGTTATACGTGCAATAAAGTGTTTCTTCTTCTTCCTATTTTTCTTCTTCTTCTTTCAATTTGCCAATTTGCCAGCACAGGATTTAACACTGATTGGACAAAGGAGCTCAGGGCTTAGAGCTTCTTCAATACGGATAGGCGGGCTTAGTAAGCATATCCGGGTCCAACGGCGCAAGAACATGGGTACACAGCACCTATTTCTTAACTCCGAGCTTGTACTGACAATAATTAACAGAGAAACCTAACTTTAAGCTCAGTCAGGAAATCGAACGAAGGACCACATGGCCAACGATTTGTTTCCTATTAAGGATCTTTAAAATACCCAAAATTCAAAACTGTAAAACAACATTTCGAAATTTTACTATCCATAATATATTAGTTTTAAAAATAGCATGATCATTCGAGAAGCAGACCAGAGGAAATACAGTTATAAATTCCCAAATTGCCCTAGCTGGGAATCTTACCCGGGACCTTCTACTGAAATTCACAGCGCTCACTGTTGCGCCAGGCAGGTCTTCTTCTATTTTTAAAACAAACTTTACACGAAAAAGTAATGAAAAGATTGTTAACATAATAAGACAGGTTAGAAAAAAATATACATCAGGTATTGTTTTAAAATATTATTAAAATATTTTTTTTCCCAACTTTTTAGACGGCGAATAATGGTATAGTTTGATCCATTTCCGTATGTGTGCTTTATCCAGAAACACACTGTATATAACATTTGAGGGATAGTAATAAAGGTAAAATTTAAATTACTTTAATACGCGGTTAATGTCTGAAACATACGCATTAGATAAACGTAAAACTAATTCATCTGTCCCCTTTACTTATGCAATAATGAATACATCTGAACCAGGTTCTCATTGAACCGTGAAAACGCCCTCGACAACCTGCTGAGACGATTTGCTTGGACATGACATGTGGTGCAAGTCACGAGTGATCATACTGGTCTTAGAATTAAGTTTCAGGTTTTTAAAAGATTCCACCATCACGTTTTGTTCCAGCAATTAATGTTGTCTGCTTGTAGGTTACGGCCGTGGCTAGTTATCACCCTACCGACAAAGATGTGCTGCTATGCGATTTAGCGCTCTGGTATGAGTTGCGTAAAAACCGATTAGGGTATAATATAACTCCCTAGCAGGTTAGCCCGCTAACATCTTAGACAAAATCACCGAGGTGATTAAAAATTAAAAAAAATTGTTTGTAACCGCCAATGTCAATATATTTTGCCTGGATATAATGCCTATACCTTTAATTATAATTGTACCATAACAGGTTCAATTCGGTATATTGACGATATTTTAAATTTTTTGTACGATTATAGACTCTATAATAGATACTGAAGCAAAAACTGTTTTTTTGTAATTGTATCTGTCTGTGGCTTGGCAACGCATCACGTTGAAACTACTGAATAATTACAAATAAAACTTAACTTAACGGCATACTTTTATTTCATACCACGAGGTATAATTTTAAACCCGAAATTCAGCGAAGTTCTGTTGGGAAAGGAGATTTTGAATAAGAAGGAGAAATGGATTCACTAATAGTGCCTACTAATAATTTTTTGGGGAAAACCATCGCAAAATAGAAACGCTTCCGCTTATGATCTTACCATCCACTTTAATACCCTTGTTGTGCCTATTATCTATCTTGTTATATTATCTTGTCGGAATAGATAGGTAGATATAACACTGTATATTTGGTGTTTGTTTTAAGTAAGAATAGATCTACCGAGAGTAGTTTATTGATTAACCTGCATTTTATTATTTTTGAGGAAAACTATCGAAAAACAGACGAGCTTCTCACAATTAAAATACAATAGATACATAGACATTAGACAGTAACCACAAACCTAACCTCATGACAATATACAATGATAGACCTACATAACACAGGCACGTTTAATAAGTCCGGGCAGTTTTAATAAAATTTCTCCTAAATGTTATAAAAGTAATAAAACGAAACATCACCACGCTGTATTTTCCACTACGCTGGCACTAGTAGAGTTACGGTGTAACCACGGGTACCCACAATACAAAAAGGGCCATAAAGAAAGAAAGAAGAAGAAGTAGAGACATTCCATAAAATAAACGCTAAGCAGGTTAAGCTTTATTTGCTAAGTACGAGAAACAAAGTACGTTTTAAGTAAGCCTTAGCAATTGTTAGTTGTTAAGTAAACTTTTGCAGTACGGTGTCGGAGCATTTTATAAGACTCTCTGGCGTGTAAAGATTTGAGAAATTATAAATTGCTCCGTACAGATTTACTTGTGTTTGGCGAATAATAACAAAGTAAGGTTAAGGTTAATTACGCATCACGGAATTCTACATAACATTTGCGTCTATCCATGACATCTTATGATGTTAAGAGGGATTATTAAGAGCAAGATTATATCCTCAATTAGCGAACTTGTAAACGACATTTCCTAATCTAGATGATTTCAGGATTGAGGATTGCAATCACAGACGGCGAGTATTTCCGGCGGAAACGCCGCCCTACGCCCTTCGGCCGCGAACTGGACCCACCACCCCATAAATACATCGATTTATAAAGAACCAATACGTCCATTTTATTATTTAAAAGCTTTTTATTTACTAGGATTTTTTAGGATTTGAACGATGCCCAGTGAGTATGATTTAGTCTACCCCTTTGGGGCCTGAGATAAATCCCGGACACGCACCTCTGACTTTTAGGATCCACACCGGAGTTCCTTCGGAGTGCAGTTCGACCTGGATATGGGGACGTCTTTCTCAATTACAGTACTTAACTACTGACTTTGGATTTTCTGACGCCGGGAATTTCTCTACAGAGAACCACAGAAGGCATTGATAAATTTTACACAATCTTGAAAACACTATGGAGAACTCTCAGGCATGTAGGTTTCTTAACGATGTTTTCCTTCATCATTGATAAAGTGATATTAAATTGCTTAAAACGCAAAAACTTCAAAAAGTTAGAGATGCGTACCGGGTTTGGAACTCAGCCAAGCCGGGAACTTAAGTCCCTATCCCTACTAATATTATAAATGTGAATGTAAGTTTGTTTGTTACGCTTTCACGCGAAAACTACTGAACCGATCTTCATGAAACTTTTTATACATATTCTTGGAGGTATTAGAAATAATAATATAGTTATATTTACTTAAACTTATATACTTTTTATTGAAAAAAAAAAATTACGTAAGATAAAAAAATGTTTGTGAAAAATACTAAAAATCTCATATATGACTATAGGTGTAGACTATGTAGCAGTACGGTGCCTCCCAAAATTACGCGGGCAAAGCCGCAGGGCACATCTAGTAAATAATAAATATATTACGACAGTAGAGTACATCTTCATCTAGCCCTAAAGTAAGCGTAGCTTGTATTATGGGTACCTACTAGGATAACTGAGGAATATTTTTTATGAATAACTATATTATTCATTAAGTAAATTCTTATAATATACTGATTCTTATAATACACCCAGACACTGAAAAACATTCATGTTCATCATGGGTGTTTAGTTTATATGTGGGAATCGAACTCATAACCTTGGACTGGATAAAAGGCAGGGCCATATTACTTTGACTTAACCACTAGGAAGTCATAGCTCTGACAAGGCCGGACTAATATTTATCTGAAATATAAAAATTTTTGGTATTAAGTATAATCATTTCTCTAAATGTAACATTAGTGATACTTTTTATGGTTGATGGTGGCCCCCATCCATGGCTTTCCAAGCAGCCATATATTTAGTACATCTAGCCAGAAATACTATCAATTTAAGTTATTTAACGTAACCATTTCCAAAAGTGGGTATTGAAATCACCGTAATATATATCTACCCGTAATATACGTTCCTATAGCTAGTAGTCACCCTTAAATAAGATGTCTCTAACGGATTTGAACACGAACTAATTTGGCTTACAAGGTCTCTGTGATGAAAGCCGTTCCGGACTATCGTAATACAGTGGACGGATTTCTAAGACCCCTATTACATTATCATATTTGAATCGTTTGAAAATAGACAAATTGGTAGTCACGAAAATGCTATAGGTACGAGCATTAAAGCACATACAGTAATTCACATATTGAATGTAACCTAAAGTTGTTTTTAAACCAATACTAGCTTTGCCCGCGACTTCGTCTG
Source organism: Pararge aegeria (assembly GCF_905163445.1). NCBI lineage: Eukaryota > Metazoa > Arthropoda > Insecta > Lepidoptera > Nymphalidae > Pararge > Pararge aegeria. The sequence goes on from NC_053198.1 coordinate 7,263,998, forward strand.
CGTTTGATTTTGTTTTTTGATGTGGCATTAAATTTAGTTGTAGATCTAAAAAAAAATTAAGTATTCAGTATCGCTAAGCCTTGAATGAGGGCAGTGGCGTGCATTAAAAAAAATAGGTACTGAACATGCTATTTTGATGTTACTGTATAATTTTATTTGTGAGTAGGTACCTAACCTAACATTGTTTGTGATACCCATGTAGATCTTCTCATCATCTCCTATTTCCAGTATAGTAAGCTCTGAGACGACCGATCAGCGAGTTTTTAAAATTGTCTGCCATTGCGGCAATTACATTAAATAATGTTTTTTGTGTAAACAATAAACAAACACAGGTATTATTATAAATAAATAATGACACAAAAAACTGATCACTGCTATTCGCCTGTTTATGTAAGTCAGTCAGAGCTCTTTTTACGTGCCGCTCCTAGAATGGTACATTCCTTCCTTTACGAATAACCTCAATTAAACGTTAGTTAAGAATTAGCTCTAAACTTACCTACATTTTCCAAGAACACTGAACCACCAGATCACACGCCGAATATAAGAACTTTCTTACACTAAGAATATTCCTCACAATCATTTACAAAAAGTACACTGTCACAAAGGTTAATGTTAACAATAATAATTGTAACTATTTACAAACAACCGTACAGCAAACGAAAAAAACAGTATTCAATTCTAATTCGGTGAATATAAGTTGTTATGACAGAAGGTAAAAGGTAAACAATAATGGCGCTGAGCGATCGCCAGCGATAATGAGAATATCATAGTCAAAATATGTCCGTAATATTTTCTTAGTACACAAATGCTATTAAAAGTTGTCATTTGAAGTTCATAGCTATTATTATATAGCTATTAATGCCAAATGTTGTTTATTGTCCAATCTAAACAACATTTGGCATTAATAGCTGATAGATGATGATGATGATGATATACGAGAAATATTCAGCACGAGAAATTAAGTTTTCCGTGAGATCTTATAAAAAATAGCGATGAAGGCACAAGCAATTGTTTTTTTTTATTTATTGATCATATTATATTTTACTCATTTTATTTAAAAGCCATCTTCTAAAAAACTTTACGTTAGTAATAAGGATGGTGAGTTCGCCATCATATACTTCAAATGCTGCCCATAGATAAACAATATACTAATTAGTAGACAAATTGAAATAGAAATACTAGGAAATCAATAGTTACGAGCAGTTACTTCAATATAGTTTAAAAGCTTCGCCTCAACTACATATATGATTATAATTATTATTTGCAAAGCAATTTTAGGTTTGCACAATTCATTAAGAGCGAGGAAGTTCTTAATACACTCAGCTCTCAAGTGTGCGCCGGAAACGGATCCAAGAGCCATTGTGACGCCGGAACTAGCAAAGACTTCCTTTTCGCAATAAATCTAGCAACAATACTGGCAGGCACTCCTTTTGATTCGATTACGAATGTACGTCAAATCTCATTTTAAATCTTATTTGGCCGATGTTACCAGTCCATCGAATCCAAAGTTTTCAGATGTCATTATTTGGACAATAAAACCTCATTAATCTTAAAAGTTTATATTAGATTGATTATTTATTAATGTTAGACGATAATGGTCTCAATTTGGATGTACATTTATATTAACTAAACTAAATTGTCAGGTCTTAAAGTGACAGTGCGATTATTAATTTATCTGAGTACCTAACTGGAGTTATTTGACACGATCTAATGTCACTTAAATACACGATCTTCTTCTTCTTCTTAGTCGTTTCAGTCTGGTCGTGGTCGTCATCTGGGTTTTGTGGCTCGCTTGACAATACTTCGCCACACTTCTCTAACGGTTGTCATGTAAATAATGTTGTTTCATATTGTCCATTTTTACTAAACCTAGGCATAGCCTAAATCGAATGGCTAATGATTTCGACGATGTCTCTAAAAAAAATGTTTCACGAACTCTTAGGCGACAACTATGATTGATATATGCCTAGGAATCTCAGTAGATTAGGCGTCACTTACACCTAAGTATTTCCTTGTTAGTCGTTACGGCAAATGGGCATTAGTGTAAATTGATGTTTTAGCTCAGTAATAACTTAGCTCACAAGCACAAAGTAAACAAGGACATACCTAATAAAGCGGTGATAGCCTAGTGGTTAGGACTTCGGCTTCACTAATGCGGGGCCGAGTTCGAATCCTAGAACGCACCTCCAACTATTCCACTATAATACTTGTTTCAACGGTGAAGAAAAACATCGTGAGGAAAACTGCATTACTGCGAGTTTCCCCATAATGAAATCAAAGGCGTGTGGACTCCACCAACCCGCACTGGGCCAGCGTGGTGGACTACGGCCGAAACCATTCTCATTGTGGTAGTACACCCGTGTTTTGTAATGGGTTGATGTAATGATGATAATGATGGGAAATAAATCTTACTCATTGAAATTGAGGTAGATTTACCCAAAGAAATATTAGGTAACTATGCAGAAATTGAATTTTTGAATTTTTTAAATCAAGTTAATAACGTGTTATTGATTGATATGACTGCTTTTACTTATTTCAGTGGTTCATTAATAACACTGTACGAGTAGTGCCATTATTCTCAAAATTCTGCTTAGTTTAGAGAACTGTGAACAGCAGACGTGATATACATTTTTTTTTGTTTATTCGTCACATAATTAAAAAAGTACATTTTAGACCTATTTTTTTTGTAGGTACAGGTATCATAGTTTTAAATAAGTTGTTAGATTTTTGTTTAAAGCCTAAATTTTACCCAAAGATAATAAATAAACTCAAACTAATACGTCACGGAATCGTAATAAAAACTTTTTCAACGTATGAAAACCTGTACAAAAAAAACACAATAGCTCGCCAAAAGGACGCCCGCGGGAACGGCGCCGCCGTCGTCGGGAAAGTTCTTAACCTCATTAAATTCCCAATATTTCACCGCTATTTACATAAGGAAAAGATAAAGACAAGACGCTGCGGCCATTTTGTATTTTTGCGTTCGAATTTCGAAGGGGAGACGAGGGCACAGATTATAGGCGGACCGTGGCGTACGCGAATTTATTATTATTATATTCAGCTTTCGATTCATTGAGTTACAGCAGAGGGTGTTTTTGGTGCCCTTACGTAAACGCAATAAAAAACTTTTGTCAACGTTTACATTAACCTATTTATGGTAGCTTTATATTTAAGTACACTTCTCACCAATTTTTTGCATTTCATCATTCAACAACATTCTCATCTAATATAAATAGAATGTAGAATTGACATTCTATCAATAAATAAATTGTCATTGCCAATTCTGCCGTACACAAATATCTACACTAAACTCAAACTGACAGGTCTAAAAATAGTTTTATCCTTTTCCATTGAAAACATTGTGAGAAGGACAGCACTATGTTTGAGCCTGTAAATTTAGTTTAGTCTGGAGATACCTATGTGTATGATTGGGATTTGGGAAACGGTTGGCACTGGCATGTACTTTATACGTTAAAGCACTGCCTATCCACTTTTTTCAAGAACTCGTATGGGAGTAGGATTTATAAATGACATGCCATCTTCCTACTTTATACCTATACTGGTAAAACACCCTTTGCAATGTTAATAAAAAGGGGCATCTTTTTCATTTCATTTAAAGTTTACGTTTACCTACGTACCTAGTCAAGTCTAAAGTTTTAAATAAAATAGATAAACTTAAAGAAATAAATATATGAATATAGAAAGGTACCAACTCAATAGGTAACCTAATTTGTAATTGTTAAGACTAAGGTCGTTTGTGAATTTACCTACTCGTGTAGGTAAGTTCGTGTTTTCGTGAACATCATAAAATACGAGTTAATGCACAAACGCCCTCAGACTATAGGTAATATTTTTACATTAAGTCAAACTTACTCTAAGTTATACATTTATCTTACGCTTGCTAGTTTCCTTACTGATACTATCCATATTGTAAAGCTTACCATCAACTAGCCAACAATTATATCGATATTCGAAGTTTATGATAATAACGCTTACAACGCATTCAATTGAAGACAAACTATAAATCTCCGCAAATTATACAACTATTTGTCCAATAAATCGGCAAGTTGCCAACTAGCCAAGACCGGACTTACGTTTCAAGAAAGTATTTAACTTCACAGAACTACCCTGGGAACTAATAGGGTTGTATTCAACTTTCGGTAAAACATCGTATTACCGGTGCAAACCCTATTCCATAATTCCAGATGTGACTTCAAAAAGCTTATTTTTAAATCCATTTGTTTAAAATAATATCTGACTTATATATATATACATATTAACGAACTAGCTTTTGCCCGCGTTCTTCGTTATGATGGCGTAAGTAAAGACTAACAAAGAAACAAACACACTTTCGCATTTATACAGCTCGATATTGTTAACCAGCAAATGTTACACATCTTCCAATCATCAAAAAAATACGGAAAATATCGACACTTCAAATTAAAGGCACTAACTTTGCAGATCTTGCTTGCATAAAATACTCAAAAACACGCAACACTCACACGCACATACACGCACGTACACTCACACACACTCACATACACTTACACCCACACACAAACACAACACACGTACATTATAAAATTGTAAATTGTATAGTTTTGGTTAGTTGTAATATTTTAATTTTCTTTGTTTTAATCTTTTTGTATTTAAGCAAACCCGGAGGTGGGCGTTAATAGCTCACACTTTTTAACTAATACAGTTGTTACCGTTCCTTAGACTGTAAGAATCCGTTGTAAATGATACACAATAAAAACAATTATTATTATATATTATTATTATTATTTATTATCTTTACGCTGAATCGACGAGAGGCGCTGTCCTCGATCTAGTATATTATAGCACTTAAACTGAAATACTTTTTTATTTATCTGAGACTTTTCGTGGTGAGGAAATTATGGTATGGTATGGTAGGCAATTTAGAATGTTATCTTATTTCATTCATCGATAAGAATGAATTCTCAGAATTAAAAAAAATTTCGTCAAACATATTTTATGCCAAAAAATGTTAACAGAAAGCTCAAAAGTTTAAGTTCAAGACAAAATCTTTGATTAATGAATAATGATTTATGTTACAGGTATCGATATCGATTTACATAAACAGTCACGATTCTCAACCCTGCAAAATAATGAATACGGTGTTATTTAATTTTCTTCCCCTACTAAACCTCGTCAAATAGACAATTGATCTATCAAATACTTGTACTGAATTAACGCATTAATACCATGATTTTCATCGATATCGATAATCGCTAACCGTCATGCTCCGCACCTCTACGACGTAATAGAGGAGTTGTTGTTGATCAAGTTAAAGCATTTAAGCTGAAACAGTAGCTCACTTACTGCCCTGAGACGGCAAAACTTCCTCCGATAGACTCAAGGCATTGTGCTTTACTGTCCGTATTTATGGTGTAAAGTACTGCCCACCTCAAGCTATAACGTTACCGCTACCTTACTTATATTTTTTTTAGGTCCAAGCCACTTATACCCATAAGTGGCTTGAAACTTATTTAAAAGATGGATTACAACATTGTAATCCATCTTTTAAATAAGTTTCAAGTACATACTTTCATATCAAAAATTTAAATAACACTTATAACACATATAGTTCCGAATTTAAAATCATTGAAAGAGGTGTGCCACAGGGCAGTTTAATCAGTGGCGTGCACTGGGTTTACAGCAGGAAAGTTGCATAAGATGGCAAAAATCGTCCTTTACGAGCTTTATATAATTTTTAGGGTAGGCAGTGCTTTTGTTCATGTATTAAGTGCACGCCACTGAGTAAATTGGGTACGTTTTTGTTTTTTACATTTAAAATGTCCTTCCAACTAGTGACACAACAGTCCTTGTGCGGAGAACTAGTCTTGATTATCAGCAAGTAATAAATGAAGCTTAAGCAAATAAATGCAATGGCTGAGCAAAAATAGCTTAAGGGTTAATTTAGTAAAGACAAAAATGGTACAATTTCACATCTACCAGTCCAAAAAACCTGCTTTTAAAATCCAGCGAGACAGTGTTAAAATAACTGAGACTGAAATAAGTAAACTAGGTATCGTTTACGACAGCCACTGTTGCTGTAAACAACATGTGTTATGTTTATTGTGACATTGAAATATTTTGTACTTTACCTTATAACTTGCCATGCTTTTATATGCATATAATTACTTTTTCTTATTAGTTTTTTTCTGTTATGTTATTTCTGCTATGTTATGTTTTGTTATGTTCTGATATGTTATGTTCTGTTATGTTCTGTTATATTCTGTTATGGTCTGTTATGTTTTGTTCTATTCTGTTCTGTTCTGTTCTGTTCTTTTTTGTTCTGTTTCGTTATTTTCTATTCTGTTCTGTTCTATTCTTTTCTAAGTGTCCTTTGGAAAAGCTTTGGAAATAGTTTAAGTATTACTACCGTCAGTTTAACCAAAATTAAAGAATACCTACTTTCGGACTGCAATTGCACTTTCAATTGTTGTAGTAACCGTAAAATTTATAAACAATTGCTAACCTAAAACGTCGGTACGGTTGAATCATCTGCAAAAGCCACATTTTATATTAGCCATACTCCCCAAAAAACACTACTGCAAACAAATCCTTTCTATTTTTCTAGGCTACAATGTGTTTTAATGACAAGAGCCGCATTTAAGTGTAATGTTATAAGAATTTTAAGGATCATAACCTAACCTCTACTGTCATTAAAGTCTTGAGCGTCATTTTAGTTTAGATTTTTATATTATATTTAATGTTTTGTAAAAGCTACAATAATAAAATGCAATCCAAGGCAAAAACGTCTAAAAAGGTAACCTAAAAATTTTTTGGGTTATGTAAACAAGCCGTTATCTTAAAAAAAAAAATCTGATAACCAAACTAAGCCTATGATTATGATTTTTTCTAATAAGCCAAAAATCTCTTGCTTTAATTATTATTTACTATAGAAACTGTCAAATACAGTTAATCGAAAGTGCAGTTCAGTCGCGTGTACTTCATACATGTACAAAAGCACTGCCTACCCAAATTATTTTATATAGCTCGTATTGAAAGGGAATTTGTTCATTTTATGCCATATATCTGTTTTATGCATACCCTGGCCGAAGACCCTGCGCATGTCACTGGCTCTGTTAGATCTACATTTTCATAGTTACAAGTTTTGTATATATTTATTAGTTATTAAATGGCATCCTTTCTTTATATTTTCGCTTTTTCGATCATTTTTCGAAACTTAGTTTGGTAGTTAAGTACACTTTAGCTTTAGGACGGAAGAACAAAGTTTTAATTTTCATGTTGTTTTGTTTTAGAATTTACCAAGCTTAATTTGCTACAACATCTTAGTAAATTCAAAACATACAGCTTGGTGTACATTATATACTATGAACTTCCGAAAAGTAACGCCTGCTTCTATCCATTATTTATAATCTCACTAATCCATTTAAAATACTAAATATTATGCATAAAATCTTCCAACGCATCCAAAACATTCAACTGCATTACTATAATTAATATCTATAAGGGAATCGATTTTATATTTAAATATGACTTTTCCTATTCGTTATTGGGTATGCCAACTTTGAGTGGAACTTTGTGGCATAGCAGTACGGTAGTTCTTCAATGGTCATTAGGTTTATTTCGCTCTTAGGGTGTGGAAAGATACTCGAAAACCATAACGCTTAAAATGTATGTTATCTCGCACTAAGGGATCTTGATAACAGTTTTCACAACTTCCAAAAGCAATAAATTGCAGGAACTTACTCCACTGCACCCGCCTCGGTAGTCGCTGCTAGTATAGGAAAGCTTAGCTCAGTCGCTCTAAACAACAGGCCAAAGTATTAATAACTTAAGACTTCACAACTTGCTTACTACCTCAGGAAATATGCACTGGCATTTCTACTCGTAATTACAACCAGGTATCTGGATAGTATACTAATTTTTTGGTTTGCATAGTTTTTTGTATATGCGCCCTGAACTTGTATGAGCGTCACCTTACATAACTTTAAAACTTATACTATTACTACCTCAAGGAATATTCACCGTCAATTCTTAATTTCAACCGGGTATCTGTATAGTACGCTACTAATGCAATTAACTAGTCAGTTTGTATAGTTTTTGTATGAACGCCCTGACCTTTTATCATATATAAAAGGTTGGAACGTTCCTCCTACCACTTCCACTGTAATTTCTACTAGGTATTTGGTAAGTATACCAATTTGTTTGTTGCAAAGTTGCCATGTACCTAAGCGCTGACTACTATCACGTTTCGTAACTTAAAATCTTGTACTATCACTATATACCATCTTCCCTACTATCTATCAATACAACGGTTTTTTTTAATTAATTTACTACGAATATTTTTATGTATACATAAATACTTATCATATACAGTCAAACGATTGATTGCAGTCAAGTGCTAGTCTATCTACATAAAAAAAAACACCCAGATGGGTACTAAAAACATTCATGGTCATCACACAAGCATTTTTAGTTGTGGGAATCGAACCCACAGCCTTGAACTCGGAAAACAGGGGTGCTGCAAACTGCACCAATCTTCCGCCTTTTCTGTATTATGTGTGTTTGTGTTTCTAATTTAGGTAATTAAAATATCAATTGCCTTCACAATAAAGGAAAACATCGTAAGGAAACCTGCATTACTGAGAGTCAAGAGAGAAAGTGAAGAGTCAAGAGAGAAACTTATAATAAAGGGAGGAATATAGCTGCGTAGGTTGGCTACTCATCGCCACCTTTTCTGATACGATATATGTATTAAATGAAATCCTGGTAAGGCATATGATGTCGTGGCGAGACAAGGATTGCATGAATGTCTCTAACTTCAAATTAAGTTAACAGGTCAGAGTAGTGGGTCCTTCTCGCATTGCTCTGCGCTTTTTTGTGAACTAAATTAAAACTGTTAGACTGTTAAGAGGAGGTAGAATCTAAGTTGAGAGTTTTGAGAGTTTATGTCTATTATATAAATTACGTCTCATGTCTAGCCACTTAATTTGATATCCATACAAGGAGGTAATTGTGTTTTTTAATTTATTAAATGTTATCGTTTTCCTTCAAGATTACTTAGGCATCAAATTGTATCAAAGACATGTCATGTTAGATTTCAATTTTATTAAAGATGAGCGCTTAGTAAAAAAAACACTTCCTGTACTTTTTCTTACCTAATGACCCTAACTGTAAGGTAGGTAAGTATATTAAACATAATAATTATTTGATCGGAAATTGCTGAAGCAGCTAAATGCGCAGTAGATACGGTCCCGTCTGGGACGCTATAGATTTCTAATCAAAGATGCGGGCCGCTCGAATCTTAGCAAATTAGTAGGGGAGATGCCCTTAACTGCATAGGGTTGACAACAAAAAAATTTTACGTTTTTTTGTGTTGTATGTCCACCTCGTTGGAAGTCCCCAAGGTGCGGGTACGAGGTTGACATACGACATCAAAAGATTCTCTGGGAGCCGCTGGAAACAGGCGGCCCAGGACCGTAGATTTTGGAACTCTCTACAAAAGAACTGTGTCCAGCTGTGGAGGTCAATCGGTTGAGACGATTATGATGACGATGATTATGTATTATTCTTTTAATGTTTGCAAAAATTATTTGCACACAAATAAATCTAATCAACAAGTAGTTTCGTGAGAAATAATAAACATAAACAACATTAAAAAATACTGTACTTTTATAATTTTTTCCTATTTTACTTATTAGTAAGTAGGTACCGAAAATATTGTTTACATTATTGTACGAGTAAGAACAAAATAGATATATGAAAACCATATAATATATATTTGACCAATAGGATCAAAAGAACATGAATAAGCGCATGTTTAGCTACACTTATACTTACAGTAGTAGAAGTAAGCCTAAAAAAAACAAAATACAAATCGTAATATTATGATAGCTTATATACATGGAACTAATATCCTAGATAATCTAAAAATTCCCGCAGGGAATTTTGCTATATCACTCACAGATTTTGTTTCTCTCTGACCTAATTTGGAAGGCAATCCAGATCCACTAATTTAAAATAAGTATTCATTTCTTATCATTATTAACTTATTTTTTATGTTAAGTTTATTACATTTTGTGTTGAGTGGTAGCCCTAAATCAAAGAGGTCGAAGAGGATGTAGCGGGGCATCTTGAGTGGACACCACAAATGTCCCTCAAAGAACCTCGCGTACACACATTTATTGTATCTACACTTCGACATAACTCTGTACATTTTCATTGAATTTATCCAATTAACTGTGGAATATAAGGTAACTTATTTCCTTTTTGAATAGTAAATTTTTTATACGTAAATGCATCTTTAAATAGCAAGATAACAATTAGTAAATACTTAAAGCTAAGTGGGATTCATATTATAAAAAAAAATAAGTAGTTAATTCCATTTGGATGGATTTTTCATTGGATGGTTTAAAAGTTATGCCTCGGTATTTCTAAACTATAATAATGCTTGCTAATTTCTCTTTATTAGGTCATTGCATGTGCTGGCCAAGTGCGGTTTGAGAATATTATGTAGAACAGGAATCAGGCATGCAGGTTTGCGATGTTTTCCTTCATCGTTCAAGCAAGTGATATTTTAATTGCTTAAATAACGCACAAACCTTAGAAAAGTTAGAGATTCATTCTGGGATTCGAACTGGCCCCCCCGAAAGTTAAGTCGATGTTCTACCCACGTGGCTATCACAACTTTCAACTAATTTTCAATTTAAATAAATATATAGGATTACTGTTTATTTTCGTTATATTTAATTTTAATAGAAAAATAAAACTCTTGAAATGGTAACAGTTGAAGTGCACGCTTTGGCCACGTAGCCAGGTCGCGTTTTACTTTCCAAGTTATAAATTATAACTACAAGTACCATTAGAAAAAAAAATATCATACACTTTACACTGCTGCGATTATCTCTTGTCTTTAAAGAACGCCATCTAGTGCGTAATAGTTGTTGGGCTGCATTCTAGTGACAGATGCACAAGATTTTATTAGCGCCATCTTGTGACTAATAGTAAGAAGACAAAACCTAATAGAGCGCCATCTATCATTGAGTAGTCCAAATAAAAATAGTGAAAAAAACAATTTACTCTTACATTGATTGTATGAAATGAATTGTGTTTCATTAATCATAATCGAGTGCATTATCTGGATATGACATATAACAAGAATAATAATAAAAACATTTTTCTAAACAAAAAAAAAGCAACAGTTATATTTCTACCTATATACACATAGATTATTGTTCACTCTAATATTTGGCTGTATTCAAGGTACGTCAGCTATTTTACGGGTAGATAGGTACGCTAAACTTTGGTGGTAGGCGGCTGGCTCTTTAAGATGTACAATAGCTACTTTTAAGGGATGTCGTTTACTCTTCCTACTCGTATGTTTTCATTAACATTATTTTATAAAGTAATGTTAAACTTAAAATATTTTATAAATTTAAGTTTAACATTACTTTATAAAATAATGTTTAACATCACTTTATAATTTAAATTATTTTATAAAGTAAAGTTAAAAGTAACTTTAACAATGGTTCAGAGTATAAGCGCGAACATGGGTGACATATACTGCAAAACGAATGTCATTGGAACCCTTTTTTTCCCGGAATAAAAAGTATCCTATGCTCTTCTTCAACCTTTGTGCCAATTTTATTATCGGTGCAGCAGTTGAGCCGAACATAGCAAACACACTTCAACATAAATATTAGTATGGATAATCCGAAACATCTTTGATCATACATCCCATTTGGACAAGCTCTAAATATCCCTATGAAAGGGGAGTTCACTGTCAAGGATTTTGACATAAATAGGGTAAGAGATGATGATGAATGTAATATAATAAAATCAAAAGTAAGAATAGTTCTAAAACAGTGTTAAGTCTGAAAAATGTGGGTTTTAAAAATAAACACTCTTTAAATTATGGAGGACGAAAGCCTTCCAAGGGCGTGTTTCGCAATTTTTTTTTTTTTTTGTAAACATTACAAAAACATACGCAACTACCTAGCTATCCTCTTTTCTGTAAAAATAAATTATGAAGAAAAAGAAATTTCCTCTAAGTTTTGACTGACAGTCAGCTTAGATTTGCTAAGATGTTTTGCTACCAAAATAAATTACAAAATTTTGTCCTATAATATGTTTAGACGTAGAATTATGACCATAGTAAGTATATAAAGGTACTTAATTTTCCTACGTTTCCATTTATTTATTTTGGGTGTTTTAGTGGGTTTGGTAGATTGTATCATGGCTACGTAGTGCTTAATAGGTACGTAGCAATACCCGTCGTCAAAGGAAACGTGACACAAATGATACAAACCTGGACCCATCTTATCACGATAGCCCGTATTCGTAGCTCACTAAATGTCAGACATAATGTAGGAAAGTTAAAGGCCAATAACTTAACCTGACTACTAACTAATTAAATGCTTATTTAATTACTTTATTTTGGTAGATTATTCAAGGAAAAGCGCCATTGGACACAACGTCGCGCACTTGCAGAACGCAAGTTCGGAAATTATGCTCTCGATATTTAAATGTCAAGTGAGTACCTGCGTAATCTGGATATATCATCAGTATTGAAATGCTTTCACAATCAGTGAGAGTTACTTTATTACGTTGAGAGATCCATTCCTTTATCTGGATCAAAAATCACTCACCAAATATACTTAAGATATAATACTTATACTTAAAATATAATAAACTTTAAACTTTGCAAGTACCTAATAGATCAAAACATTTTTTGTATCATTCCAGAACGAAAACTGTGTTCCTTATCGTTATAAGCTTATCCTTATCTACTTATATATTGTGCATAGGCTGTTTTTTTTATTCTACTGCATGTTAACCCTTTCCTGTATTCTCACCTGATGGTAAGTGATGATACAGTCTAAGATGGTTGCAGGCTAACCTATTAAGGTGTATGGTAGTAGTGGATTTCCACGCGACATCGCACCGGAACACTAAATCGCTTAGCGGCATGTCTTTGTCGGAAGGGTGGTAACTAACCACGGCCAAAGGGAAGGCGTTTCCTCTTAGCTGCGTATTACTTCGTCTGCGTGTAACTTCCGATAAATTTCCCATACAAAATTTCATCTACTATTCTACGCCCATCCGCTGCTGCTATTCGAATGCGCTAGGAGTTCTTTCAGACTTAATTCTAACAGCTCGACTCCTAAGTGTTATAACATGATGTTAATTGTTATAACATGATATTTAATGTCGTATAACCTTACTCAAGAATTGGGCTATAAAATATGTTTCAAATCCGACTGGCAGTTCCGGAACTTAGCGCATAAATAATCAGAGTTATTGTTATAATTAGTAAAAGATAGACACTTAAGAGAGTGACATAAGCTTGTTTTTCTTCCCGGAAAATGCTCCTATGGCATAGATATATTCTGGTGGTACCTCATGTAGCTAAGATGGATGGATTTTGAGTACAGATATGTATACACTTGTGGAAGCTCTATCTTTTACTTAAACATTTACAGGCATTTACACTCAGTACGGCATAGTAAGGCAGCAAAACTATATTTTGTAAAAAGACAAGACATTCAAACACATGCTGTTCTACGAGGGGTCGAAGAAGTCAAAGCTCCAACTTTTCCCGACTCGGTCTCTAGTGGGGACGTAAAGTAAGCAGTTTATCGTTTAGCTACGAAGCCCACAAAGGCCTGCAGTTCTGGCCTATGCCTCGGAGAGCACTTTAAGCTGTCAGTATCGATGTCGTGGTCACGGTTTTTTTATAGTGATAATTGACAGACCAAGCATAGACCTCATATGGGAAACCATTGCCTATAAACAAAGAAACACTAGGCCATGCAAGGAACATGTTCTACTACCGCACCGCACTGCGCTGTGACCACAGACTTAGGTGTTAGGCTTAGGTGTTAAGCGTCATGTTCCTGTAATTACGGCGGCACCTACGCCCTTCAAACCGGAACACAGCAATGCAACAATGCTGCTTAGCGGAAGAAATAAGCATGGTGGCGTACTTTCCCAGGCGAGCTCTGTCGAAATAAGCTCTACTGCTACTAAAATTACTTACTTATGATAATCGTAGTTAAAACCCACCAACCCACATTGGAGCAGCGTTGTGGATCTATGCTATAAAACCGTTTCTCCTATTTATTATATATATATCTTCAAATCTTTGGAAGTACCGGCCTATCAGTAGTCTGAAATATAAGCTATCAAATTTGTACTGCAGATATTCTTATGAAAATTAAACTTAATTTTCTACACTCCACGAAAAGCAGGAGAATCTGTATGGTCTAATTCATAATCTTTATACGCCACACCAAACAGATCTGCGATCTGAATTTACCTACTCTATACGCACGTTTCACTCCAACACCAGAACATCCTCAGGAGTTGTTGACTTTACAATGATAATCGTTAACAATTTATGGAATTCCGCAAAGTAACGCCTGCTTCTATCCAATATTTGTACTACAGATGTTGGAGCAATACTTAATGCTTAAAAGTGTGAAATTATTAATAACTATGTTACAAATTTAGATTGATAAAGAAAGAAGGGGACGCTGTCGCCATGGACGAGGTGGTCTTGGAAATAGAGACCGACAAAACAGCCTTACCAGTGATGTCGCCGGGTCACGGAACGATCGCCAAGATGCTAGTGAAGGAGGGCCAGTCAGTGAAGTCACAACAACCGCTGTTCACGGTAGCGATATCAATCAATTAACACACAATTACACTGGCTGTATATGTGCCCGGCTAAACAACTAGGTACAGAACTCTGTGGTAGAAAATTGACGTATGGAACTTAGACCTCACCAATATCGGTAAGCGGACTTCAGTAACCAAATCCTGACTCTAAGATAAGGAGGAGAAGAATATCGGGAGTTTGAGATAATCAACCAACAGCTCTCTGAGGTACGAAGGCAAGGTAAATGGCAAATTCGGACCTCAAAAGTCCACCAACATAATCTCAATTTTTTGTATGATATACGTAGGTTTTCGATATGCTTTCAGTATTATGAAAATTAATCTTAATTTGCTATAGTGCGCGAAAAGCAGAGAATCTGTGTGGTGAAATTTATAATTTCTTCAATCCTTATACTCCACACCAAACATATCTTCGGCAATGTACCCTCTACGCACGTTACGCTCCGGAACATCCTCAGAAGATGTTGACTTTAGGATAACCTGTGGCACAGACAGACACTTGCACTTTATAATTTTTGATAAAATTGGTATAATATAATGCATATTATGCAACGTGTAACCAAATTACTAAATAATGTTAAAGGATGCATAAGTACATTTCATGAGGAATCACCTTGTAAAAATATTAACTCAAAAGAAGCATATTTATTTTTCCATACAAACGAATTTAAAACATTCTAAGTGCATACTTATGACAGCCCTATTGAAGATATAAGACCGACACGCGCATAGTACCTACGCTATGCGACGAGGTACGCGTGATAAAGTGACAGGAGTCACATGATTTTAATTTTGCATGTGATGTTAGGGCTTAGTTACCCGTCACTATATGAGTCTCTATACTGTCTGGCGGGGGGTCAAGCTGTCGTGATCCCCTCCTCCTTAGCGCAGTAGACCTGGCAATCGGTTAGGGCGGTTGGTAGACGTCTGGGAAGTATACAACGGGTTCCCCGGACGTCTACTAAAGCCAACGAGTTGGGCATGCCGTGGTGGTTTTTAGTTTGGTTAAACGAGTCCAACATGACCTCTGTACTGCCCAAAAGCTTTTCCACCACGACAAAAAAAAGGGCTGTATCTGTTTTCTTTCAGTAAAAACTATGGCAGTGGTTTACTCAAAAACTATTAGGTTTTCGGTTTCACAGATAATTCTCAGAGAAAGTGCATAATGTTCCCCTAAAGCCTGTGAAGTATTGTTTCGGTTTTCATTTACACGTTGTATATTCACGAGGCCTTAAAATGTATGACGGCATTTTTTTTCTGATGAAGGTTAACGTAACTGGTGTAGCACCGGCAGCTACTTCGCCTGCACCGGCAGCGGCCACGGCGCCACCAGCCGCAGCCGCACCCGCACCCGCACCTGCTACTGCCCGTGCGCCTGTTGCCGCTCCCGCACCTACCACTGCTGCCGCTGGGAAAAAACAGGCTGCACCTACTGTTGTAAAGAAGGCCGCCGCACCGGCTGGACCTACCGTAGGTTTACTTTAAATTAAACCCACCCCTTATAAGTTATATGTACATTGACGGTACGTAAATACTCCATGCCTCTACGCAGGACACAGAACTTTTATGAATACTGGGAATAATGACTTTAAACATTCAAAACTATCGCATAGAACTCAGAATGTTGTGTATCCGTAATCTGTCTGCGATGTGACCTAACATTTATTTACATTGGACGGCCGACTGGCGCAGTGGGCAACGACCCTGCTTTCTGAGTGCTAGGCTGTTGGCTCGATTCCCGCAACTGGAAAATGTTTGTGTGATGAACATGATTGTTTTTCAGTGTCTGGGAGTTACCTGTATATTAATAGTATTTATGTGTATTATATTCATATAAATATTAACCCTAACACAGGCTACGCTTACTTTGGGGCTAGATGGCGATGTTTGTATTGTGAGATACATATCTCCTTAATAACTCAATTTACTTACTACTTAATTTAGTTTATTGGTTTTGCAGTCAACCAAATTGACTCGTATGCAAATTTATTTTTCTTTCAAAAATTGCTATAAAATTTGCAAATTTCCTTCGATTTCTATAGGATCCCATCATAAAATCCTGACTTGGTGACACTGGAAATGAGCACCTTTTAAATAATAAAAGAATTTTCAAAATCGGTCCACCATTGACGGAACAATCGAATATAATTATAACCTCCTGTTTTCGGGAAATCGTTTATAAATGTACCTTCTTCGTCCAGTTAGCCGCGAAGATAATAGGCGATCCAACCAAAACTATTTCCGGCACACGCACCGAACATCCAGTAGAAATGAACAGAATGCGCAAACGTATAGCTGAGAGGCTAAAAGAGGCCCAAAACACTACTGCAATGTTGACGACATTTAATGAATGTGATATGAGGTAAATTATATTTAAAAGTAAAAATAATTAACTTCGCCATGAATTGGATAATAAGGGACCAGCTTGAATCTTATAAGGTTTGCGGCTATAGTAGCTGCTAATCTATCTTTTCTTTTTTTCCATTCATCAGGTTCACTTACAGATATTCCAAAATTTTTGGAACCAAAATATAAACAGTAAATTTCACTATGTAACAAAAGTATATTAAATGAAAAGTAACACATAAATAATAGCTAATGTGTACAACAATATGATATAAATATGAATATATTCTTAAGCTAGTAAACTAAATAGAAAGATACTTACGAGTAAGACCCACCAACTACACCAAGATATAACTAAGATTTATTGGGTAATTTAATTTCCCTATACCACCATAAAATCCCTCCCATTATAAATACACATAATTTCGCATCCAATATATAACACGAAGGTTTACCTATGATAAAACGTATAAGTATATATAAAGTTAATCATATCGATCTAAGGGAATCTTTTTCTTATATTATATCTATTTATTGAAGAATTTTTATTAGCAAACTTATGGCATTCCGGAAAGCCAATCTGGAAACGTTCACGAAGAAATACGGCGTCAAGTTATCTTTCATGTCGCCATTTTTAAAAGCCTCGGCCAATGCACTCATGGATCAGCCGGTCATCAACGGCGTTATAATGGGCGATAACATTGTTTACAGGTAATGGGCACGTAATTTTATTACTTCTAGGAAGTTGGACAGAGCTTTTACACCACCCTTCCCATCCCTCTCGAACCCACCTCGCCTGGACTCCCCACCCGGTTCTTTGCTTAGAGCTCTTTTGTATTTAGATTGAAACGCAGATAGACAACAATGATGTGAGGATATTAAACTTATTTTTTTTTTTTTAATATTCCAATTTGGTAGTAAGTTTTTACTGCGAAACAGAAAAAAAATCTTGATCATATTTTAATGCTTAAAGAAAAATTCAAAAATATGAGTTATAAATACCATTAGAAATCATATGAATAACTTTTAGTTTCCCAAATGACCAATCCTTATCCAATTATTCATAGACCAATGTTTGATAATTAAGGTTAGCATTTGAGGGACACAATTGCAATTTAACAAGAAAAAAATAATTCTTACATAGGCTATTTTAACATTTTAGAGATTACGTTGACATATCCGTAGCAGTAGCTACTCCAAGAGGTCTGGTGACACCTGTAGTTCGGAACGTAGAATCCATGGACTTCCCTCGAATCGAGCTTGCCATAGCTGCGCTTGCAGAAAAAGCTAGAAATGGTAACGAATTCTCTCACTATTGCCTTCTAAGTACCTACTATTACATTTTTTAAATCGAATAAATTTATATTGAAGGATCATAGAAGCCTACTTACAATTTAAAATTTTCCTCAACCTCATTAGTGGAAAACAAATCAAAATTAAAACTCACAGATACTTTGTCGGGCATAAAGAATCGAATATTCGGCTGTTGCTAGTGAATTTCATGTTCTTGTTTCCAGCCATCAGTTGACTAGGCATTCAAGGTTCATAGAAACAAAAAAAATATCGACATGTTTATAAAAAACACAAGAGACTCGCAAGATTGAAGGTCACTGATCTAAAAATACGTAAACTTTTAGGGCGACTGACTCCAGGTGACATGCAAGGTGGCACGTTCACGATCAGCAACGGCGGCGTGTTCGGCTCGCTGCTCTCTATGCCGATTATTAATATGCCACAGTCTGCGATACTGGGCATGCACGCGATTGTGCAACGACCCGTCGCCTTGGCAGGCAAGGTATGCCGTAAAAAATGTACCTACCAACGCTTTATTTTTTCATCCCTTACAGTTTTTCCTGTTGAGTGCCAGACAGGAGGCGTCTGGCTATATTCAACGAGCTCCTGTATTACGTCACTTTTGAATCTCATAATCATTTTCAACTGGCCCGCTGTTTCAGTGGTTCGACTTATCTCCCTCAAGATAAAAAAATGATTGTAAATGTTGATGTTGGAAAAGAGCAACTACTGAGTTTCTTGCCCGCTCTTCTCGGTAGAATCTGCTTTCCTACTCGGTGGTAGAATCAAAACAAATAGACATACTTGAGGTTTCAAAAGTGCTTATAAAGTAGGCCTACTTGAAATAAATGAATTTTGAATTTGTATTTGAATTTGACTACAGAAACAAATAAATTACAAACTTCGTTAACCTTATCATGAAAGTGTGAAAATTTCGGAACCGACAGTATTTGAATCTGCGACCCTCTGAAAATCGCTTGAAGACTTTACCAACTAAGCTACCCTGTTCCTGGTTCAAAGAGGTCTTACAGTGCACGGAATATCTTCTCCTTAGTCGCTAAGCCATTCGGTTTTTGACTTGGGTTATTTAATCAGCGCAATCGATTAATAGACACTTCACATCACTCTAAAACACCACTTTGGTAACATACTTAGACACATACCTCTGTATTCTCCAATTTCTGTACTATGCAAATAATTGCGTCGGGCAATATTTAAATTCATATTTTTGTTTTCCTACTTATAATTGTTTTTATCAACCATTTCAGTAGTACATATAAACATATCGCTTTTTTTATATAGCATTGCCAAATACGAAGGTTACTTTAATAAAACAGCATATTTAAGAAACATAATGAATGCCAAACTATATCAGCAATGGCTCGAGCGAATAGAATGGGTGGTTAGAGATCAGAATAGGCCAACAGAAATGGAATAGAGACGACTAAACACGCCCTCACGACAGCTTATACTAAGTCTCCAACCTATCCGTTGTCGGAGTCGTATTTAGATTTTCTAGTTCGCCTCACTCGTGCCCGCCCCGTGCAACAGTGCTAGATATTAACAATAGTTTATACCTACACCGTGTAATAAAACTAAAAATAACAAATAATGGCAATTAATTCAAGCGAAATTGTATATTATTTTCTAACAAATCACCGGATGAAATCTTTGTAATGTCTCTAAACAACTTCAAATTTCAAAACGTAAGCTTATAAAGAAAACCTGTTATAATATTAATTCGTTATTACCTATATAAAATCAAAGTGAAAAGTGTAGATCTGTCGCTATCACTTAGTTGTCCCGAAAACATAATTAGGTACTTTAAAAAATCTGACCCTTTAAAATGACCAAGGGAAAATGTAAATTATTTTATAACAAATCACCGGATGAAATCTTTGAGATGTCTCTAAAAAAGTTTAAATTTCATAATAAAAACGTAAGCTTATAAAGAAATCCTGTTATAATATTTATTCTGTTTATATAAAATCAAAGTCAAAAGCGTAGATGTGTCGCTATCACTTCGCTTGTCCCGAAAAGATAATAAGGTACTTTAGAAAATCTGACCTCTTGAAATTACCAAGGCAAATAGTAAACTATTTTATTATATATTAATAATAATTGAATCTGCTTAGTAGTAAAATAAAATATCTTTTGTTTTATTTATAGGCGCAAACACAAACGGGCACAAATAAAAACAGTATTTTTTATCTCGGGTTATTAATACGGGTTTTACTATTTACAGGTGGAAATAAGACCAATGATGTACTTGGCTTTATCGTACGACCACCGATTGATTGATGGACGCGAAGCAGTGATGTTTCTACGGAAAGTGAAATCCGGAGTTGAGGATCCCACGTCAATTCTAGCTGGAATTTAAGGCCATAAAACAGCGTTAAAGAAAAAGTTTCTCTCGTATAAGAATGAGTTACACTACCAGTACGTTATATAGGTATAGGCAGTATACAATGTGTAGTAAATTATATCTATTTGTTATCAAAAAACATTAGTAGGAGTGTCTGATTAACATTATAGCAATTGCCATAAAATAAACAAGACTTATTCGCTCGCAATCCAGGATTTGTTTTCCAGTATGGAAGTACTTCAACATCAGTCTTAAATTGATCTTATTGCTATAAAAGCATATAATAACTTTAACAAAGCTCAAATTTGCCTACAAATCTTTAACTATGGCTAAAGAAACTTTGTAAAACAAAAATCAGAAGTACAGGATTTGCGACTCTAACGTTCGTTTTCACTAACGATGGACAAGGGATGCCCATGTAAGTCACGCCTAATCAAAGAAGATTCCTAGGTTCTCACTACCTTATTGATTCACTCGCCGATTTTCACTAGGCAACTCGCGTAACCTAACATGTCTATGGTTCTTGCCACAAGGTGTGGTAATTTGTGTTTGTATTATCATATTTTTCATATTTCGTATGGATTTAAGGTACATCATTATAATAGGAATATTTGGGAAGAAAGCTATACAAAATTTCACAATATCGGTAACGCTTTGAAACCGTACATAAACAAAAGCTATACCTACTTATTTTTAAAATTCCCGGGAGCGCTTTGATTGCTTGATGCTTTTCTGGAATAAAAAGTAAGTATCCTTCAGTGGCAGGGCAAGTGAAAACACAGGATTTCTTTAGTGACTTGGCTTGCGGAACGTGTGTAGCGGTTAGCGAAATTTAAAACGATGCGGCTGCGGTCGGTTGCGGTGAACGTCTCAAATTTGAACCGCCGCGGTTAATGTTCCAATGACGGTTTGCCACTCCCGCCACCTACGTTCCGTTTTTAGCACATTGTTTATTAAAAAACCAGAGACAAACATTCATTGCAGCCAAAATTATATAATATTAATTATTTATATTTTATTAATTAATAATTAACTAGAGGGCTGTTTGCGTTGCTAACAGTAGGTAGGTAATAAACAATTATCTCCGCTTGACATAAAAAAAATTAACAATAATTTATGGGTTAAAATCTATGCAGAAATTGAGGCGAACATAGGTAACAAACAAGCAAACATGCACACTTTGCATTTATAATCATCATTATTATCACAGGTAAGTTAAGACCGTAGTCGGTTACGACTTAGCTGTGCGGATTGGTGAACTCCATACACCTTTGAGAACATTATGTAGAACTCTGAGGCATGCAGGTTTCCTCACGATGTTTTCCATCACCGTTGAAGAAAGTGATATTTTAATTACTTAAATCGCACATAACTTAGAAAAGTTAGAGGTAGCGCACTCGGATTCAAACTCGGCCCCCCGAATACGAAGTCAAGCTCCTACCCAAAGCGCTATCACCACTTCGCTACAATTATTCGATTCGTCATGATTCGACTTTACAACCACATCCATTTTTGCAGCTGTAGCGTCAGCGAAGCGGCCTGACTCGAGAAAACTCAGACTATAGTTCAAATGTGATAATATAAAAAAATATTCTTTGAATACTTACTGAGCGGAATCCTGAAATACTTAACTAAACACTTAGAGTAAAAGAAATGTAGCTTATCTTGATTATATTATAATTAGGTATTACAAGATTAATAATTTTGGAAGAAATATCACTCGTGCGAGTGTGAACCCGTGAGTAAATAATATATCTCAGAAATCCGTGAGTAAAATGGTCATCTAAAGTTATCGCCAGCGAACGGGAAAAAAAAATCGTTCACTAGGTCACCGTCTATATTGTTATAAAGAAACATTGTATTTTTTTATTTCTCCAATAGTATTGATCACAGGATCAAAAGTTGTTGCAACATTCGTGGACAATGAGTTTCTCAATGTCATGAACAACATCGACTGTAGACACCATCGGCATAGCACGCCCTTTCCAACTAGAGCTTACCGCTTTTTTAGCGATGCTTTCTTTTTATGAAAGTTGATATAAAGCTGTTTAAAAGTCATTTATCACTACCTACTAAGTTTTGGAATTAAATAAAATGGTTTCCCTATAATCCTTTTTATTTTCTCAACAAATTTAATTGAATCAATAATGACGGTACCTATTACAGGTATTGTAAAATAAAGGTTGTATGTAAATCAGTCAAAATCTGTTTTTGTTAACAGTGATCCCAGTGTACCAGTTCCTCCCTCCCTCAGTTTTTGGGTAGTGGTCAAATTAGGCCAATAGGGGGAAGGAAAAATGACGCACTTTACTGTATATCTCTATTGAAATGTTCACAGCATAATTATTAAGTTTAAATTATTATTGTTTCTACATTCAGAATGTAACTAAATAAGCTCTCTTAGGTTTAATGACAAATTAAAATTAACATAGAGAAGTGCCAATATGATAATATCTACTTAGGGAGTTTGATAAAAAATTTGCAGCTTATCTAAACTAATAACAGCTTTTAGAAGTAAAATAAAATATCTTTTATTTTATTTATAGGCGCAAACATCACAATCTAAACAAAGCTTTTATAGCTTATTTTTTAATTATTTAAAAGATTTCTAGACTATCGAGTATTATATATTGACGGTAGACGAAGGTATATATGGTAGACTATTGTATATTGTATAGTAGTGCTCCCTCAACCTGTATAGTTCTACTATCATTCTATTTTTTGTAATGTTTCCGTTTCTATTAATAGTTGTCTTACAAACTTATATTTTAAATAGAGTTTTTAAATACACGCCATTTTACCTCAGGATCCCATTTACCTTTTGCGATATACTGAGTGACAACAACGGCCCGGCTCGACTGCGTTTACTAGCCGAGATTACTAGCCGTTACACCCTGGCATTTGTAATGCAAAAGGAAAAACATGAAACATTGCAAGGCGACTGTTGTATGTAAAACGTAGCGTTACATTCTCTTAGGATGCATGTAAACACATTGTCTATTTTGTATGTAAAAGTAGATGACAGCCAAAATTGAATGTCTTAGATATATCTAAGTCGGACAAAGTCCAGGGATGTTTCCACCTTGTTAATTTTTAAATAACCGTTAAACCTATAGTCATCCAAGTTTAGTATATCCAGTGTTGTTGGTTGGTTGTTTCCTCCACTTTTGATTTTGATGATATTGGCGCAGTGATGAACTGATCCTATAAGTGGGATGTCCGGAGGTGTAATTTGAAATGGATAATTAATAATTTCTGAATTTTCTCTGATCTGATCAGGCTCTGGGCGTTGCTAGTTACATCCCTACTGACAAAGCCTTACCGCCAAGCAAGTGGTGTGTAGGTTTAACATACCCGTGGGATATCGTGTGCTTACCCTTTCTAATGCTGAAATTTAATTTACTGATAAATTGTAACAAACGTGACACATTATTTAGCTCATACAAGAAAAAAAAAATGCAAAAGATGCACATCCAAAAAATGCTTTCCCTAATTTTTGGGATATGCAATTCATATTGGAAAATGCGACACTAAATGCTTCAATACTGCCAATCAGTATAAGCCTTAAATTAAGATGAACAGACAATTTACTAAGAATCTGTGATTAAACTGGAATTAAAATAATAAAGTTTGGTAACTTGTTAAATCCGATGAAGGAAAGGTTCATTTTTTTTTCTCAATTTCTTATAACTTGCATTCCATATTTTATATTTTATTTATTTATATTTATATTTAATTTTTTAAATGTTTTAAATAATGAAAGTGGGTCAACATTCATATCGCCGATGTTTAGTACCACTTTATTCAAATACTTCTGTAAAAGAAAATAAAAGAAAAAAATGGTTTAACTTGGCAAGACAAAATATTGCAGATATCTATTTCGTTGGGAGTATGGAGGGTAGAGGTAAGGAGGATCATCTGTGTATATGAAAAAGTGTCTTCAAAATGTATTAAATTAGGATGGCGCCACATTTGCATCAAGGTAACTCTTAAAAGAAGCGTTAAATATAAATATTGTTAGAGTAGGCTTGAAAAATAAACAAGGAAGTAAGGTTATATTTACCACAATATTTTGTACAACGTAAGTTGTTGAAATTCTCAATAATTAACTACTTTAGTCGATAATGACATTAAATTTTTTAACTCGGCATACTTCAATTCATCTACGATTGCTACATTCATACCATACCCTGTGCATCCACCAGCGCCATTGTGGAGGATTTTTGAACTGTTATTTAGCGCATACAACTGGACACTTTTTCAACTTTTCTCCCATATAAGATGACTCTCCTTACCTCTACCCTCCATAGTTGGGAGCAAAGAAAAAAAGAATAAAGTTGCGAGTTAACCACAGATTAAAAATACAAGTATTTTGAAGTTTTATTTGTTCATTTAAAATTAAAAATACTAATTATTTTTACTAAAATAAATTCTAAATATTTACATACTCGGCTTTTTTGAAATTAGTTGCCTATTATTTATATCAATCACATGTGTCGGAAGATACTCTATGCCGCATGCCGTCTGCATGTTTGAGGCATAAATACGCTGTCAAGCGTCTGTGACTACTAAAAATTATCTGTGTCTGTTTTTAAATGTCAAGCAAGACCAGTAGTAATGTCAAACAAAGATACAAAATTACATTGTGCTGTTTTGGCACTACGAAAAGCCATAAATCAAAAGAAGAAGAAGATACAAAATAAATTGATCGTGTTTGTTTTGTTGGAAGAAGATTTGCTGAAAACATCAGAATTTAACCACAACAACTCATAGTACGCCTAATTGTTTTGAATGTGTAAAAATATGAAGTAATCAGCAACCGTGACATAATGCGACGAGGTCATTCAGGAATTGGCGGATGGCGTAGTGAGAATCCGCGACATTTTAGACCTAGGATTGGCGGCAATCCGCATTTCAGGCCCCCAAAGAGCTATGGCATACTAGAGACACCGAGGTATTTACTCAAATATACTTTATAACTTAAATGTAAACAAAAATAAACTGTCGCACGCCATATCCGAAGTGATTAACTCGAAGTGTCAAAACAAGCCTAAGCTATTACTATAATATCTTTTTATTAAAATAATGCTTTAACAAGTAAATTTTTCGGTAGAATCAAGTTTTCTATGAAATTTAAAAATGGTAAAAGTGTAATTAAATAGTTTTTAAATGTTTTCAGATTCCCGCCACCATTCGATGGTTCAAGGTCAATGCGATTTAATAATCGCTCTGATAAGTCTGACCGAACACCATCTGTTCATTCTGATAGATATAGATTTAGAAGTAACCAAAATGTTTATCAGAGACCACATCAACAAGGGGAGAGACGGTTACCGTCTTCACTGCAATGGACTAGGCAAACAGGTGATAGTCACAGAAACACATCCATAGCATCAAACAATTATTATGAAGATCAACCCATTGATCAGTTTCATCCTAATAGAATGAGTGAGATTGATAAAAGGCATATTCCCCAAATGAGAGAAGTATACAAACCACCTTTAATTTCACCATGGGAAGTAAATCACCCATTACATCATTCTAGTGGAAAAGAAGATAATGTATACAGACATGATAGAGGTCATCCAAACAAACCATCTGCAGCTTCCATGGAGTATACTGGGCATAGACCACCTGCATCTGATCACTATGGCTGCAATCCTACATCAGTTATTGATAGCACTAATACATTTAGCCGTTCAGTAGATGCTACAGTTGATTTAGTAAGAAAAAGATTGCTAAACCGCAGTGACCCACAGAATACTACTGATAACTTTGAGAATTGTCAAGATACAGCTGAGGATGGTCAAAAGTCACAAACAAGTAGTACCTTTCGAAATAATCAAAATGAGCAACCTCTAAGAAAAAAGTATCAAAGGCAACGTCATACTGACAAATCAAGTTGTGATAAAATAAGAAGCAAAATTGTACATCAACTGTTTAAAATGGATAAGGAGAAAATTCACAAACTTATGGACAATCCAAATTCTTCAACAAAATTTGAATATGCTATAAGTAGCTTGATAACAGAATCACAAAACAGCTTCAATAGACATCTAAGATCAGCTGCTGAGAAAACCCTATGTGGATCCAGTACTGATTTCATTGAAAATGATAATAATACTATTTATGAAGACACATTTATGAAACAGATGCAATGTATGCTAGATCCACAAGATACTGTATTCCTGGAAGATATTAAGCCATTTGTAATGGCTGAAATAACTAAGGTATTACAGTTAAATGAATATGATCAAAATGTTCATATAGGTGATGATGGCATTGCTACCAATAGTCATGATGAACATCAAAATTATAATCTGCATCAAAATAATAATAACTTTAATCATGAGGAATTTTCTACTGAAGATATTTACTCTGGGCTAAATAATATTTCACCAACAGGTTATCAGAGACCAAAAAGTGTTGAACCTACCACTAATAATTATGGTGCATATGAAGATAACCTACCACATTATGGAGATTCTAAACATCTTTTTGATCGGAGACACAGAACAAAAAGTTTTAGTTTTATGCAGGGTGGTACCTCTGAGATCAATTTTTATGGAAGAGAACTAGGAGATAAACCAAATGAAACTATAACTGGGGTTCCACAAGATTTATTTGATTCTAATGGAGATCAGCTCTCAGAAGATGAGGATCCATTTGCTGAATTAGATAAGCAGTATCATGTTGCAGTAGATCATGACTTCATTGAACAGGATGACATACTTAGCCCAAAACATGATAAAGATTTATATAACAGTAACTCCATAAAAACTTTTAAAGTAGAACCCTTATCGCCAGATAAAAACTTAAAAAGCATTGATAAGGATATTGAGAAACAAATTTTTAATATGGCTCAGTCACCTTTAAAATTATCACTACCCATTAATAATACGTCAATCAAACAGGAGACTAAAGAAGCGCTTATAGAATGTAAAGAAGAATCATTATGCTGTTCTAACATTTTGTCTTTAGAAGAAAATAATGGGGACAGCACCAGTCATAATAATGATAAAACCAACAAACAATATGACGCTGCATTCCAGGAAATCACCAAACAAACTGATACCACAGATCTGTCAAGTAATCTTAAATCCCCATTATCTAATCCCCGAAAACGGTCAATTGACCAAAGGCCATCACACCGTAAGGAAAAACGGAAAAAATCAGAATCTGAATCAAGTAAACAAATTCTTAATAAAAATATCATAATAAATGTAAATGATTGTGCTTCTAAATCTTCAGATAAATGTGAAACCTCAAAACCAATATTTAACTTATTTTTCTCAAAGGAACAAAGTAAGCTTGTACCAAAAGATAATAAGACAGGTTCAAATGACAAAAACTATACAGAAAAACATGTCAAAAGAAAAGAAACACCAAAAAGGACAACTGAAAAAAATAGTAAACGAAAAGATTCCACATCTTCAACACATCTCTCAAGTCCTACAGAAAACAGCCATATTAATAATGATGGTGATACAAATGCCACAACAACGACATCTAGCCAATGTGATAACCAAACTAAATCAGAGACAAAAACCATCCTAAAGCCAATAGATATGTTTAATGAAAATCCAAAGAAAACTAATTTAATTCATCAAGCACATAGAAATACTGCCCCTACTCCAAGTTCTACTTCCAACATTGAGTTAAACAAGAAAAGCAAACTTAAGGGACCTTTATGTAAACAGTTAATGAAAAGGCATATTGCTATTCAGGTCATAAGAAAAATGCATGCAAAGCAAACACAAACACCACCATCTAAGTGTGGCACACAGTCATGTCAAGCTAAAAAGAAGTATGCTACTAAATCGATACAAACTGATGTGAATATTCCAGATAAAACTGGCAACAAGTCAAATGATGCATTTGAAAGAATGAAAGAAATTGATTTAGAGATACAAGTTTTATTACAAGAAAAGTTTAAACTGTACAGCTCCATTGAAAGCAAAGATACTGGAACTAGCTCAATGCAAACATTAGGTATGACAGTTCTAAATGTTAGTCCTTACAATGGAGATGGTGAAAATGAAACCACAGAAGATTCACTCTCTGAAGATACAATTGTTAATGACTTTGCAAATATACCAGTAGAAGAACTGGAACAAATAGCATTGGAAACCGTACAAGAAGATGAAGACAGTAAATCCAATCAATCAAAACGATTTCGACGTCGCAAGGTTCCCTATGAGGAATCTCATTCCCAGAGCCCTGTAACAGTCCAAAAAAGAAAAAAATCAAAGCCAAAATCCCCAAATATATCTTTAATTGAGCAAATTATTACCAATGAAGGGCCAATTGAAGATGACATAACATTGTTAGATGACTCTGAAATTCCAGAAATGAAGTCGAAAAATAAAAATACGAAAAGAAAGAAAAAAGGTTCAACTCGGATTAGGTCAATCCCTAGGCGTAGAATAGTTAAACCCACAAATACTGTTCATTACACAATCAAAGAATGCTCTGTGGTTATAGAAAGAATAGATATAACACCATATAGACAACGTATATTATCTCAGGCATTGGAACCTGTTGTAGAGTTTTTGAATATAATTGAAGAGGAGCAAAGTACTGATAGAAATCGAAAAGGTATAGAAACCAATCTGAATATCATATGTGAACAGAATGTCAGCATCATTGAGGAATCTGTGGACAATGATATTCATTTTGATATGTTAGATGTCTCGGAAGATATTGTTGTTGGTGATAACTGTGAAGTAAAATCTTTGGAAGACAAAGAAGAAATCACTGAGAATGAAAATGTTGCAGTTTGTGAAGAAATAATTTTAGATAATAGTCAGTCATCCATGGAAGATGCAACTACACCAGCTATGGGTCAGGGAGGCGAGTGTAAAATGTATGATTACTCAGCAGATGAAAACTTACGCCGCGACTCTGTTGTCGTCAGTGGAAATGCTGATGCGGTTCTTGCATTAGAGGTAAATAAAGTATTTAATTTTTTAAACTTTCCCATGCCTTTTCTTATATTACAAAACGTTTTTATGCTTGACTTTAAAACAATCTGCCTACAATAACTTTCTTTCTTTTTTTTACGTATTAAATTTGTTATAAATATTGATACAAATTTTATTTAAAAAATTAAATTTATTCAATCTGTATATTATAAAAATGATTTCATTCTGTTATCCAGTGTGTGGAAAGCAATTTCCTAGCTGCTTGTCTTGATGGCAATGTCTACTATTTCAATAATGATGGGCAGCTGTTGAGCACTTTGAGAGGATCAAATCTAGCTGTCACATGCATCACCATAGTTAAAGAAAAATATGGAACCACAGTGTACACAGGTTCCTTGGATTCCAGGATACGATATTACGACTTAGAGGTTTGAATACTTGGTTAACTGTATTTCTTTGTCTTGCATCATAATCCTAACTAATATTATAAATGCGAAGGTGTGTTCTAAGAAAGCAACCAATCAACTCGATTTTTGGCGTCGAGTTTGTAGAAAGAATGGAGAGTATATTTTGTTTCAGGAAAACAAACGTTTCCCTGGGTATTTGTAAAAAACCATTATTTACGCAGGCAACAGCTAGTCTTTTTTTATAATTATACTGCTAGGAATTTATTACTTAGATATATCTGTTATGTGAATATAAGGGATTTTAAACTGTTCAAAAATTATTTTCTGTTTAAAATTTTTTTGACAATTTTTGACTATTACATCTGCATGCCAATAAATTAATCATACATAATTATTTCAGACTGGTTTGGAAAAAGGCCTAGAGTGCAATGTTTTAAGTCCAATACAAACGATGGACCGAGCATGGGACACAGTATTTGTTGGTACAAGAACTGGATTTGTCTTGCAGTTTGAGTGTAAGGTATGAAATGGTTTATCTTTCATCAATAAAATACAATTATTCCCTTATTAATAAACCTGGTATAGCATTGGAGTAGTACAGAATATTTGTTGCACTCTGACATTTGAACATTTGTCATGGGTTTTTAATTTAAGCAATAAAATCTCTTGCGTTAACCTTGCAAAGTTCCACACTCTCGGTTTGAGGATTGGTAGATCTTCACACTCTTCTAAAAATATTATGGAGATCAAATACTGTTTCATAAAATAAATAATAATAATATTACAAATTGTATTTCAGAATAACATGCTGATACCAGTTAGTTCTGTAAAATTCTCGGACCAATCTATCCTCGCGCTTCGAGCAATGAAGGAGGGACCTCGAAAAGTGCTCCTTGTGGCGGCTCGGTCAGAAAATGTGACTATCAAAGACGCACAAACTGGTCTGTTGTTACGGACTCTGGTTGGGCCTAAGATGACAGTGTACTCTCTGCTTTTTGAAGATGGCAAAGTCTTTTGCGGTACCAGCAGTCACCAGATACACGTTTTTGACTATGCAGTAAGTTTTTCTCCCACTTATGTGGTACTATAGTGTACTAAAGGACATTACTTAGCGCCCATGTATAGCTCGCCTAAGAACCAACAGTCACGAAACATAGATTACTATGTTATAATAACACCTATACAAAAGAAGATTAAAACTACTGACTCTTAGAATCTCCTTGAAGTATTTATTATCAATATCAATAATATTATTTGACAGCCGATTGGCGCAATTTGTAGCGATCCTGCATTCTGAGTCCAAGGCCGTGGGTTCGATTCCCACAACTGGAAAATGTTTGTATTATGAGCATGAAAGTTTTTCAGTGGCTGGGTGTTTGTTTATCTATATATTATAAGTATTTATGTATATTATTCATAAAAAATATTCGTCAGTCTTCTTAGTACCCATAACACAAGGTACGCTTACTTTGGGGCTAGATGGCGATGTGTGTATTGTTGTAATATATTTATTTATTGTTTTTGAGGTTATTTTGGATAATTTTGCTGTTGGAGTAAATATAAATTGGTTTTAATTGGTCGATTTTTTTTTAGATGTCCCTTTAGGTCGAGATTATCGTGTTCGCCCTTACAATATCTATAAATAAAGACAGGTTAATCAAAGGACACAAAAATCCATTAGTAGAAAAACAGAAAAATCACTCTGAACACTTAACAAAATTAAAGCTTACAAAGCCAAAGCCAGTACTTAAAAATTCCACCTAAATGAAAACTCCAAAAATCAAAAAGCATCAATAAGTTCATTTGAATAAAGAACATTTTGATTTTGACTTTTAAATATTTGTCTATCCAGAGTGGCACTCACGCGGGTACGCACTCCGGTGGTAAAGGTGCGGTGTGTCTGCGCGCGACAGGCGGGCTTCTATTCGCAGGCTGTTACGATGGCTGCGTGTACGTGTACCGCGAGAGCGAGGGCGAGCCCTTTGCGCAGATCCGTGGACCCAGCCTGATGCTGCTTTCATTGGCGGTGGTCGGCAGCAAGGTACGATATTCAGTATCAGTATTATACAGTACATTTTTAATCTAAGATTCGTTTCGACTATCTGAAGTCAATGTAAAACGGAACTTATATACATAGTTTTAAAGCTCTTCTACAGCAAATGTTATTTCAAAATAAAAACTAGGATTACAGAACTAGCGACTCTAAACGTAAAAGAAATAGGTCTATTTTGCTTTGACCTCACAGTGTTTCGATACTCGAAAAAGACTACGATTGTGTGCCATCTTATAAAGGTACACATCTATTCCCCCTCTTACTTTTTATATCGAACTGCGAGGCATCGTAGTCACTACTAGTGTGGCAAAACTATAGATCGACTATTAATAGTTAAAAATACAGGAAATCAATAGTCTATATTGGTTTTGAATCTCATCATCTTCACATCACAATCTTGATCTTCAACTCTTGATGGACTATCGGTAGTAAGTAACAATGACTACTACCGATAGTTCATACCCTATAGTCCGTACCCCGTAATAAGTTAAAGACGCTCAACATAGTCGATAGCAATTTTTTATTGTTGTTACGCGACTGTGGTCATCACTGGACTAAACTGTTTTGCTGCTTTCCACCACCAAGTGGTCTTCACAGGCAACATATTTATATGGGAAGCATAACTTATATATGTACATCTCCGTAACATAGGCCTGTTGAATAAATAGAGTTTTGAGTTGGAGTTTGGCAAATCAACTGCTGCCTAGTACTAACAAGACGATCGGCTAACAACTTATAAGAAAAATTAAATAATACTGATTAAATGCCATATTCAGATAATGTAGACAACCATTTAACATATCTTAAACTTCAAACTGACAATAAAAATACTTACTTCCTCCCCTACAGTCGTCATATACTATTTGTATTATAATTCAGTGATATTTGTTACAGATCATTGCGGGCTACAAGGACAGGAGTTTGTATATATGGAAAATACCACTTTGTATACTGCAAGAAATGATACTTTAAAGTTTCTACCGAGTTACGTAGAATACGCACCATTAAATTGTAGTTACATGTTATTTTGTCATTAAAATTTATAGGTTTAATTAAAATTAAGAAAGTGTATATTATTGTACCAGACGTATGAAGTAATAAAAGAGTTTAAATGGGTTAAATTATTTTATTTTAATATTTTTTTAGTAGCAAAGGAAATGAAAGTAGTTCTTTGTTTTAAGTCCTGTAATATTAATTTTTCATTATCTCTTGAACCTAATAACAAAATTGTTTGATAACAATAAACTATTTTATACCTAAAAATGGCAACTGAAAATCATTTAAGCTTCTTAATACTAAAATAAAATATAGCCTATATTAAAAATAGCTCCTAATTGAGATAAAATATTAAAATCCTTTCAGTAGTTTATCGAAGAGCAAAGAATTCATAACCAAATAAATATTATTACTTAGGCATTTCTCCATTTCATTCCACTACACGTTAGCCCTTGACTGCAATCTCACCTGTTGGTAAGTGATCATGCAGGCTAAAATGGTAGCTAGCCTAGTTTGTTCAACGCGGCATCATACTGGAATGCTGTTTGGTAGGTTGGTAACTAGCCAGTACCCATGCCCTTGGTAAAACTCACACACAGTGCTTAAAACCATGATAAATCTCATTAGGTTTGTGTTCTTCCATTCCGATAATGGAGCGAAGTGGTCGTATACTCACAGGCTTATAAATCATAGTGATTATATTTCAATGAAGATAATATTAAAGATTTAAGTAAACGTAAATACAAATTAGACATTGTTGTTAAAAAAGATAGTCATAATATTTAAATGTTTAATACTCGAATATATCGTCAATATTATAAGCTTCTTGTTAAAAGTAGTGTTTATATTCTCTTCGGCTTGTAATGCATCAAAAATTTATGTTTAACAATGAAGATACAGACATAACATGTTATTGGTTTCACATTAAAACATATACATATACTAATCCACAGCATTGGAATTACTAATATAATGCTAGAGTTATCAAAAATATATAAATTTTGAGTATTTATTTAGGAAGTTAAAATTCACTAAAATTTACAAATATTTTAGAACGTTATTTATTTTTGCCAAGTGGCACTCCTGCCATTTGTGAATTTCTGACTTACGTCAGTGTGGGTGTTTCAGTGTCGGCGGCCATTATTCTACGTATAATATTATAATTTTTTTGTGTTTTGCGCTGCAATAAATTTGAAACAAAGAACTGTATTCCTTTTCGTTATAATACACCACGTAAACATTTTGTTTCAAATACATTTATAGTACAAAATGAATCCGGAATAGTAAGTATCTTTTGTGCTACATCCAACAAGGATGGGCTGAATATGGTTTCAATTTTAGCATGTTCATTTTAGAATTCACAACACCTGTGTTCCTTAAGTGATGTTACATTGCAATAACCTTTAGAGCTTACATTTTTTCATCTGCTTATTTGTTACACATTAAAAAAAACCTGGTGACTCATTACGTTCATAGTACTAAAGAAATCGAAACGTAATCACGAAATTTGTGTGAAGGGTGTTCAGTTCTCTTGCTTACACTTCCGCCCGTATGATAAAAAATTGTAAACGTTCCGGCTCGACTTAGAGCTAGTTTTACTTGGTCTTCTTTGTTTGGAAAGACAATGATACGCCTCTTTCCCGAGGTCGCGGATTTGCGTGTTTATCAAATCGCAGTAAATTAAAATTGTACTTCATAGACGCGTAACTGAATCAGGTGCTTTAACATATTTGTCATTGTTTTCAGCGATTACTTGTTTAAACTCCTCTTGATTGGTGACTCTGGTGTGGGAAAATCCTGTCTCCTGCTCAGATTTGCCGACGACACTTACACAGAAAGCTATATCAGTACAATCGGTGTGGACTTTAAAATTAGGACTTTAGACTTAGATGGAAAGACAATAAAGTTACAAATATGGGACACTGCAGGACAAGAGAGATTCAGAACAATCACTTCGTCTTATTACAGAGGAGCACATGGAATCATAATTGTTTATGATTGCACAGATCAGGTATGAACTTTTAAATCTCAGTACAAGTACAATCTATGCTATCTAATCTATTTTTTTTACTCTAAACAGTAACCTATGCCCAGATATAGAGTATCCTTTCCCGTGAGGAACTGCATTTTTTGAAAGTTTAGCTGGATTGATGCCCAGGTGTAGCTTTATGATAGAAATTATTATATATTTATATATAATTTATCTAATTTCATAATGATTTGTGTATTGGCTGGGGTAAATATATATGTTTGTCTTATATATAACTGAAACATTATTGGTATATATTTAATAAAAATAATAATAGAGCTATCATATTAGTGTTTTGATCCACTGCAGAGGTAATTTGAAAATTTATAATTTTATGGTCTGGTCCTGGAATTCTCAGTTCTGGCTAGCAACTCTACTGAAAAAAGATGTTCGATATGATAAAGTGTAACAAGCACTTCATCCTTTTAATAAGATACTGTGCAGAAATTAGGGGTATTGGTGTAATATTACTGCGATACTCCTAAAAGATTAGCCCACTACGATCTTAGACATCATGGTTTGTAATACGCAATATAAGTGCAATATAGCTCTATGATGGAGGTCCCAGGTTTAACCTCAGCAGGGGCAATCTAGGAATATATAATTCCTGTATTTAGTCTGGTCTGGTGGGAGGCTATGGCTGTGGCTAGTCACCACCAGAATGACAAACGTGTGCCACCAAGCGATCTAGAGATCTGCTATGATTTTGCATAGAAACCAATTTGCCACAAACATAACAGTTTAGCTTACTCTCTTACACAGACTGCATCAAAACTAGTCCTTAAAAGTAGTGAGATTAATTAAAATATTAGAAAAGATGTGTTGCACATGAAATAATACAACAAAAGAAACCTTTAAATATGATATATTTTTGTGCACTAGAATGTTTTTTGTTTGTTTTATTATGTTGACAGCTCAAGGTAATATTTTATTTGGATTACATACAGAATATACATTTCTGGTTGAATAAAACTAGAACATTTATTTAGCAGTGCATATTTTAGGTTTCATTTTCCTACTTCCTGTAATAAAAACCATATAATAAAGTTATACAGCAGAACAGTAATTATGGAAAAATTGACTTTAATTGAAATTTGTTATGAGCTTATTGTTTTTATATAATTTTCTTATGTAAAACAGTTCAATTGCTTCCTACAAAAAGGTTTTTTGACATTATTAACTTTTCTATTTCTATTTTACTAAGAAGTACTGAGAAATAAATTTTAGGACAGGTTAAAGATAATTAACCATAGGGAATGTGAGGTTATAGGATTTAATACAATTTGTGTGTACTCAGTTGGTTGGTTTATTTATTTATTAAATACCAAAGATAAAAAACAAAACATATTGAGGTGATTTATCTATAATTGCTGTAAAACTTATCATCAGCCTCTTAAGTAGTTCAGAGTTTTGACAGTTGGTACACAGTGAATGTCCGGGGCATCTAAGAATTAGATAGCATTGACAGAGAATACTTTTCAAGGTCCTAAAAAGCAACTGATATGAATCAGTAAGACTAAAATACAAAATGTCTGCCTCATTTTTTCTTTTTTCTAAGTGTACTCATTATTTTATTAACTTTTTATTTCATTAATTATAATTTAGTTACTTTACAAAAATGCTTTATGCTAAGCATTTTTATAAATAAAAAACAAAAGAAAGTGATTTATACATTAAACTTAAAAGTAATCAAATGATTATTTACAGTTATGATAAGAAAGAAAAAGGGTGAGAATGATTTTGAACATCAGCTGATCTCAGTAACCATTCTAATTTGAAAAATGATTTCTCAAAAAAGCTTGTTTATATTTCTTTGACATGTAACATTCAAAAATAGGCGACACGGCAGTAGTCAGTTAGGTTTTAAATTGAGCCGTTAAATTTATCTTGTGAAAATGGTAGATTATAAGATTTGGCATGTTGCCTATTCTTATAATTTAGTTTTGGTGTCATTCAGCATCCCAATTATCATCTGTAGGTCTGTAAGTAACACAGGTTAATGAATCATGAAGAGCACACTGACATACATACATGTGTTAGTTATAATAAGGCTATCATGGTTATCATAATATGATTAAATAATTTAATTACTTGATACACCAATTTGAGAACTTGCTGTGTTAGTTTATGATAAAAATTATCGTTACGCTTTCACGCAAAAACTACTTAACCGATTCTCATGAAACTTTGTACACATATTCTTGGAAGTGTTAGAAGTAATATAGGATACTTTTTATCCCGACATTAAGCTCGGTTCCTTTGGGAGAGGGGATGAGTGTTTGACGATTTTACACCATAACTGCGACAAATTAAAACCAATTTAAATAATTATTTTTGTACTATAGAGGTTATAATATGTGTTTAATTTTGCCTAAACTGTGGTTGGAGATGGAGGGCAGGACTCCTCAGCAGACAGCTACAAACCCCTCATTTAAGGCTTAGCGATACTGACTACATTAATTTTTTTTTAATCTACAACTAAATTTAATGCCACATCAAAAACAAACGCAGACGAAGTCGCGGGCAACTGCTGGTACTCTAAAAATGAAAACAATTATTGTTTTTTAGTATACTTGTTTCATAGCATTCTCTCCTTGTTAGTATAGTTACTCCATAGTCTACTTTGGGACTACACATTATTATTGTGATGTAAGCAAAACAAGAGCTTCAAGTTACTTTAGAAAAAATGGATATTATGAATTGGATAAATGAAATACTTAATGGCGGCCGATAATGTGATACTGTAATATTAAACCGAGAAGCAAAAATAAAGTTTTCTAGTGGCAATATCAGTATGGGTTTTCTAAATCTGCCGTACGCCTCGGTTTCTGCACGGCATCGTACCAGAACGGCTGATCGCTTGTCAACACGTCTTAGTCGGTAGGGTGATTACTAGCCACGGCCGAAGCCTCCCACCAGAAATTCAGAAATTCGAACCTTGGACCGCCGTACATCACTCAACACTGCGCCACGAAGGTCGTCATAAAGTATTGTAGTGTATGAATGATACTTTCAATTGATTAATTAGTTTAGCCATTTAAAGGGGAAATGTCGCCACCATCTTGGGCTACATGCCTTTTGGAGTTTTTTCGAAGATTTTTCTAGATTTTATTTTTATTAAGGCTTTTTTTGTTTTTAAATAATTTGAGTTTGTCTATTCTTACATAAACAATATGTTATGATAAAAAAAAAAATATCTGTCTGAATATAAAATTTGTGTTTTGTGCTAAATATTTTTGAAAATAAAAATTTTCAATTAAATAATTTCTATAATCCTCAGGACTCATTCAGTAACGTTAAACAGTGGCTAGAAGAGATTGATCGCTATGCGTGTGACAACGTCAACAAGCTGCTTGTCGGAAACAAGTGTGACCTCACAACAAAGAAGGTGGTTGACTATACCACAGCTAAGGTATGTTCGTATGTTCGTTTTTATACAAATATTTTCTTAACTTGTGTTCAGCTGTAGTCACAGAACGATATAAATAAGAGTAGTCAAGTTTTGATTTGATTCGATTAAGTTTTGAAACTACACATTGTTTTATAATGGACACAAAATTTCTTAAACCTTAAAATATTATCGTGGTATGTACCCGTTTAACTATATTCAAGAAATGTTGATTAACCACGAAAATCTTAGTTTAAAATCTTTAGGACATAAAATTATCTCTGTTTATTACTAATTTTCATTGTAATAACCAGAAAAAATTGCCCCAAAAATTATCTCTGTTTATTACTAATTTTCATTGTAATAACCAGAAACCCAAAAAAATCACGCAAATCGGTTCAGAAATAACGATCTAAATAACTTTTATCTAAATTATTGAAATACATTAAAATTGTATTTGCATCTATTGCAAAAAGTCGATTTAAAGTAAGATAGTTAGTTTGTTTAGATACTATTATCTCAAAACTCGTCTAGTTTCATCGGGTCGCCTAGCTTCAAAGTGTGTTTCCGTCTTACAGGTGCAAAGAGTGCACATTGAATGATTGTATGTTAATTTCAAAAGATAAGAAAAGTACAATGCCCTCTTTATCATCTTAGTAAAGTAAACATCTCCGAACCTTTAACATAAATAACCATTACTTTACATCTAATAAAAAGATTTTGAAGAAAGTTCAGCATCTCCTTTGTTTAGTACATTTTGGATAAATGCCAAAACTGGAACTTTCACATTCTGTATGAACACAAAACTTTTAAAGATTGGTCTTGAACTTGATAAACTTTGTAAATAACATCTCATGCAATGGAAGAAATTGTCTTTGTGATTTTTATACGATAATATTGTACTAAAGCATAGTTTCCAGCCTGGTTTTGTTTTTGTTGGACTGCTGGTAAAAAGCTAGTGTTACTTATTCTTGCTGTTAACCACATTATGGTGTTTGAAATTTTTGAGTTTGTAATAGGAAACCAGGAATGCAGCAATGATAGCGTAGTGGTAAGAGCATCGGTTTCAATTTCGGGGGGCCGAGGTCGGAACCCATGAAAGTGAAAGTTGTCTATAATGTTTCCAATGGTGTGTGGAGTCCACCAATCCGCACTGCGAGCGTGGTGGACTATGCCTAGACCCTTCTCATTCTGAGAGGAGAACCCCTTCCTTGTGGGCTGGTAATAGTTTGATGATGTCAAAATCAAAGTCAAAAATATCTTTATTCAAGTAAGGTACAGTCGTCTATAATGTTTTCAAAGGCATGTAGAGTCCATATTGGATAGAAGCAGGCGTTACTTTGCGGAAATCCATAATATATTATGAAAATTAAGCGTAATTTGCTATATACACTCCGCGAACAGCAGCATAATCTGTATGGTGTAATTTATAATTACTTCAATCCGTATACTCAACACCACCACAGATCCTCGGCAATGTACCCTCTACGTACGTTTCGCTCCGAAACCGGAGCATCCTCAGGAGATGTTGACTTTACAATGAATAATTGTTAAGTGACCACCAATCCACGCACTGCCAGAGTGCCAGCCAATTGTAGGAGGAGACCTGTGCCCTGTAATGGACTGGTAATATGTTGATATGATGATGATGATGACTAGGAAACCATAATTAGGGGCAGGTTATCCATAGCCAGTTTTTCTATTACAATGATGGAAATTAACTTGTTGTGCCTGCAGCAATATGCAGAGCAACTGGGAATACCATTCCTCGAGACGTCAGCGAAGAACTCCACGAACGTGGAGCAGGCGTTTATGACAATGGCGGCAGAGATTAAGGCGCGCGTAGGGCCGCCGTCCGCGGGCACAGCGCCCGGCGGACCTGCCGTCAAGATCGACCAAGGCCGCCCCATCGACACCGGCAAGTCGTCCTGCTGCTGAACACGACGCACACGGTACGCAGACATACTTATTTCCTAGTTGTAGAAGATGTTCATGACTGATAGCAGAGACATAGGTTTGCGGAGTCGCAGTCTGCGGTCATCGTTTTCGTCTAGTAGTGTCGAGATCGAACAACGTCACAATATCGATACCAACGAGTCGTCCTGCTGTTAAACACGACGAACACGGCACGCACACATCCACATTTCCTAGTTGTATCGTAAATGTATCCTGCTAGTTTGCTGTCAAGATCGACCTAAGCACCGGCAACATCGGCAAGTTTTCCTGCTGCTGAACACGCCGCACACGTTCTTATGTGCTAGTTGTAGGATGATCGTAGATGTACAATGATGATAGTTCACGACTGATGGCAGAGACATAGGTTTGCGGAGTTGCCGTAATCGGTCATCGTTTCCGGCGAGTAGTGTCGAGATCGACCAACGTAACAATATCGACACCAACAAATCGTCTTGCTGTTAAACACGACGCACACGGCACGCGCACATCCATATTTCCTAGTTGGATGATAATTAAAGTTCCTGACGATGATGGCGAAAACTAAGGCTTGCGGTGACGTCGTCTGCAGGTATCGTTTCTAGCTAGTTTGCTCTCAAGATCCACCATAGTCAGCATTTCGACACCAACAAGTCGGCGCTGTTAAATACGACACACGTGGTATGCACACATTCTTAGGATCCAAGTTGTTCGATGATTATAGTTCCTGACGATCATGACCGACGCCAAGGTGCTGGGATTTGTCATCCTTGGGCCAAGATTGCAGTCAAGATCGGCAAGGCCCCATCGAATACACCGTAACGTCAGAGTAAAATTTAACTTTTCAAACCTGGTTTTAGCATTAGATTCATACACAATTTTATTTATGCGGAAAATTAGTAAAATTAAATGTGGTCTCTAAAATTACAAGCTTCGAAGCAGAAATGACAAAGGGCAGGGCACATAGCCCGGAGAACCGTTGGACCGGTGCTGGAGTCTAGACCCCGATTTGGTGAGTTCAGTGTTGGTAGACAATAGATGGACAGACGCGCGAAAAAAGCCAAGTCGCAGGGAGTCCCTGGATACAATTGGCACAAAATCGTAGAAGGTGGAAATCCCTACAAAATAGCATACCTAGGTCTAGCAGTGGCCGTCCTGTGGTTGAGATAATGATGATGACTTTCAATCCATCTTCACTATTTAGAAACTAAAAGACAGGCGATTTAATTTTTTCTTTCTCCTATTACCACAGGCTGGCGGCAAGTGACAGCGCGTGGGTCGACACTCTGGCCGCTAACCGGCAATAAAAATGCAATTACCACAAAATGTTTCATGATCGCATCCCTATTATAAATAAAGTTAAATTATATATATTATAGTGCCGAGCTTCTGCTCGTCGTAACGTTACGTCATAAGCTAACTCCATTTAAGTTGCTACTGTCCGGTATATCGTTAGTTAAATGGAAAACGAGGTGGAATGGATGCGTGTATGTTTATACATGTTTATATATAATGAGTATCGTAGGTTAATTTCGTGCTGTAATTCCAATATAATATTCAAGGAGACCGAAAAGTAAATTAGTTGAGTTGAAATGTCTTTAAAAAAAAAAGTTGTCTATACTGATTATTGTCGACGGCGACATATCTTAAGCGACGTTGTATTCTGTGTTAATATGAACAAACTATATAATATGTGGCCAAGGAAAAGCTACTTGCGAGATATAGAGTATGAAACGATGTTAATATCTTTGTAATTTTTTTACAGACAAATAACGTTTAAAGTCATTGATTCCATTGATTATTTACTCGTTGGCATCACTTAAACAAAAACAGAACTGAATATTTGCCAGAATCGTTTAGGTTCTATTTGATAATGTGTTTTTATTGCCGTGATACTGTTACAGAGTGCCTAGAAAGAACGCAATCTTCTTACAATACTGGGAAACAGTTATTGTCACTAGATGGCGCTTTTTGAATTCCACACAATCGTAGTTTACGTTAACGCGATCGAAAAGTTAGCTAGAAAATCTCACACTAGGAATTCTGATCACAAAAAACAATGCACAATATACGCGGATTTAGTTGACCGTGTAATACGCGTGATTTACACTTTGTCAGGTGTCAAGTGATTAGTGAAATCAGCGTGTAAATAAGGTTCCGCTTTGTTTACATTTGACCATCACTGTATTTTTGTACTCTTTGGTGTTCAATAAATATGTATTTAATTATTCATTTGTCACTTAACGTAAACTGATCACTTATTAAGTGCGCGTGCACTTAATAAAGTGTAAATCAGGTCTTTGGTTTAACACCATACATAAACTTACGTAGCTGGTACGATCCACCCAATTTTATGCTATCAAATAGTGCCTTCAATTAACTTCTTGGTCTTCTAAAATATAAAATACAGGCTAGACCTGAGCGCGACGCAATATGCGAAATGTTATGTGTTTTTGTATCTAGTTTAATGAACCTTGTGAGATCATCGGTTCTTGAGGTGAACAGTTAAAAATGGCTATCCAATACGAGTTTGATGATAAATTTAATACATGGTCAATTTTTACCAGAATTGTTAAGGTCGAAGTGTAATATTAATATAC
Organism: Pararge aegeria; assembly: GCF_905163445.1. Lineage (NCBI taxonomy): Eukaryota > Metazoa > Arthropoda > Insecta > Lepidoptera > Nymphalidae > Pararge > Pararge aegeria. Next base: position 7,307,004 of record NC_053198.1, read on the forward strand.
TCTTTTTAAACATTTTGGATTTTACAATGCCGAGTTAATCGTAAGTTTAGTAGGTACCTACATGGTTAATATTTATCAGAATAATATTTCGATATTTGTCTAAAAATAAAAATGTTTCCAGCCTAATAAAGCTCATCAAGTTTTAGGATTTTGCCGTGTTTCGGTACTTACTCTTGATTACTTTACTAAAATTACTTTTTAATACATCAACGGTTTGGGAGTCGCCACCAAATAGTCTAATAAACTCGAAAAAAATTCACTACGTAAGTAATCATTAAGAAAAATTTGAGAAAACTATAAAAAGTTACTGTTAAAAATAACAATGTATTAAGTTTACAATAAATAAGTTTGGAGTTATTACGGGGATCGTATAAAATGTAGCTCAACTGATTGCTTATCTATTTGTGCTGATGACGTGATCTGCCTTTTTATTCCTGAAGCTCTTAAAGTTTTAGTACGAGATGGTTAACCTCGCAAGCTTCGATAGTTTTCGAGTATTTGATAGAAAGTTGTTCTTATAGCCGGATTATTTGGGTGGAACGTTATGAAATAATAATCGATATCTGTCTATAAAACAGTCGTCATAAGGTCCAATATACTTTGACTTATAGTCTTAAATACTGGGAATCCAAAAAAACCATACAAGCGAAAACATCATGGCGAATCTTGGACTTATCTCTCGCGGAGGTGAACCCTAACGTGCTGGCCACGGGATATAATATATACTCGGATACGTCCATATATTTGTGTCAATCACTAGACTTCACGCAGAAGTAGCCAGCAACAGCTCGGGAATTATGATTTGAAAATAGGCGTTTGTGACGATTGTTAGCAGATTTGCGTGTAATCTAAATCATCAGAGATCAGTTGCGCTGCCAACTTTATAAAAAAGGAAAATTCTGTTGATGTTTGTAAGTACATGTAATTCGAACTTAACCGTGTCTGAACGTTGTCCATTTCGTGCGTAGGCTAATTTTGTTAGTCCAAGCTTCTGTTGAGTTTCTTCGTTTTAATCGTCACCGAGGTACTAATTTTTTTTTATAACTTCGTCTGCACTGGGTGTTATTCTGTATAGGTATATAATGTTATTTATCTCGAAGATTTAAATCGTAGATAAACCCTTACCTTCATTTAACATCGGCTAAACAGTGTGCGAACTCACTCATTTATAAGTGTCAACAGTGGCCGAAAAAGCTAGACATACAATGAATGTCATACGGCAGAGATCTTAAACTGATTGGTAATAACAATTTACATAGTGCCAGGGCATATTTTCGATTGAAGTTTTTGATTTATAATATATCTATCTTAAACGCGTACTGGGGTTGTGCTGTGTTCAAAATTTTGTGTTAGAATCCCTTATTTCGAAGACTTAACGTAGGTGTATATTTTAACACAAAATTGTAGATATAGCAAATTGGCCTTAGTGAAATTAGACAGATGTATAGTAAACTTACGTATAGCCATCGATTACAATCAAGCGGGAACATAGTATTAATTAAAAGACATATTCAATAATATATACCGATGATACTATCACTTTGATGATGTGATAATTAAAAAAAATATATATGCATATGTATCGCTCGATGTTTTAAATAACAATATGTACAGCTGCATAGTTTGAGATATGTTAAGGAAATCGTGCTAATTTAGTTTCAACTTTTTTCCTATCCATCCTTCTGACAAAGGATGGCACTATATTAAAACCTGTCAGTTTATGGAATAGGTATACGCATTTATCAATTATGATAGTAAATTCTTTAACATAAAAGATACATTTATAATGATATTTTAACGTAAATCTGTCGCTGGGTCGAAATATCTATAGTGAAAAAATTGTGTATATGTAAATTATTGTGAAAATAATACTTTAAAATTATGAAAATTCATGTTTGGATGTACAAGGCAATTATGATTACACAGCTGCCGGGTATTGTATGAAATGTATTGTTAAAAGATTGTAACATTGTAGCCCTCTTAAAATATCCGTGGAGAATCTAAAAAGTATTTTGCCACGCTCTGACATTTGAAAGTTGCGGTTAGTTGAAGTGTGACAAAAAAACCTGCGTTACTGTTAACGCGACGTTACGGGACGTTTATCAACAAGAGCAGTGTTACGATTATAAACATTTAAGCTGTCTGCTATTTAATATACAATTTCAAATTAAAGAAATTTACTCACTTGCAATAATATTCCCAAAAAAAACCTCAAACGGAAATGTATACTACTTTTGATAATTCATAAATTGAAATCGATATATATCAAGACCGGGTCTAAAAGTATTGCTATATTTTTCCATACGTTACATTGCACGTACCTATTCCATTAGAGATTTGTGTGAAACTGAATTAGCACTAAGCCTTTGATATTTTAATAAGGTTGGATACGCCAAGGTAAATGAAAACCTATTGTATTGTCAGTATCAATTTAAAATATATTCATCCAGTGAGTTATATGTGATATTGGCAGAACGTTTTGCACATTATTTATTGTTAGCGCAAGTACTTACAAGTCATAAACGAGAAATTAATTACCAACTTATAAATAGAACCTTTGTTTCTCATCAACTTAAATCATTAAGTATTATGAATTCAAAAACTATAATGCATTGTTATTTACAATATCGGGCCGAATGATAAATTATTTTATTGTTTCGATAATATTAATTCTAACTTACTGTAATGTTATTTTTGTACTATTATGTGAAGAATGTTAAGTTTACTTAATCGATCCGCTAACCCACTGTAATTCTGTATTGAGGGTTTCTTAGAAATTAAAACAGTATGCTATTAAAAGATGTTTTATTTTTCTTCATATCAATTAATTTAACACATTTTTAACTTAAAATCCCTATTTATGTACGTAATTAGTTGCTAAGGTGATTTGATTTTTTTTATTACGTAACTAGTTGTTTTTTTTATCATATTCACAAATGTCGGTAGGCTCTAAACCTTCTAAGCGTAGATAACTTCTTGGATTGGTATAAAGCCTTCTAGTAATAACCGGTTAAAAAGCTATGTTTTCTTTATTCACCACTGTATGCTGGCCCTTGATTGCAATCTCACCTGATGTTAAGTGACGATGCAGTCTAAGATGATAGCGGATTAACCAATTGGAGGTATTAATTTAACCCTCAGATTTCCACGCCATTGTACCGGAAATCGCTTAGCGGCAAGTCTTTGTCGGTAGGGTGGGAACTAGCCACGGCCGAAGCCATCCACCAGACAAAGGTTGGGCAGACAGCCTGTCTCCAGAATAGGTAACTGAAAATGCTATGCCGTTAACAGGATTTTGACCCACTTTCTGTGCCTTAAATTGGTAAATTGGAGTTACATATACACAATTATTATGTTATTTATTTAATGACACTTATTTTTTTATTATACAAGAGTGACTTATTTATGATTCTAACAGCAACAATTCATCATGTATTCGTAGTCGTGACAGAGCCCGTGCAAGTTAAGAGGACATTGCAGAAAGTCTGGACAGAGGACTGGCACCCTATCTGTAAAAAATATCAATAACCAATTTAATAATAGTTGAAACTTTTATGACCTGATTCTCTATCGTAAAAACCTCGGTGCACGATATGCATTTTGTGTGATTTTGTAACTTTTTTGACACCGCGAGTTTTCAGTCACAAATGTATGCATAAAGGTACTAACAAACTCCGAATAAGTAGGTAATAGAAAACCACCGGATCTACAATTTTCCAGAGCGATTGGCCTTTGCGCCACTCCCATTTTTAATTAATATAGAATTTAAAAAAAAAAAAATCTAAACGATGAAGACTGAAATTTCCTTGGCAATAGACAAAGGTATGTAATAAAAAGGATGAATTCCAAAATCAAATTAGTAATCGATTGTAGGTGCGACACATCGCCGATATAAAAGAGACTAAAAAAGATTTCTTCAAACTACAGGCCGGCCGTGGCTAATTGGGTTTAAGATCTCCATCTAGATCTGGAGTTGGGGCTAGGATGGAACGCGGTTCCTTTTAAAATGCTTTGAATCCTAGACATACTGAATAGGAAATAGGGACACCGGCCACTATATCCCAAAACCAAACGGTTTATACTGGAAAAGTATTAAACTTACCAAGTCCATAGGCGCAACCGCAGCAGAAGCCGTGTATGATCGCTTCGTCGTCCTCACAGCCGTGTGGCGGGCATCCGTTACACCGAACTCCCACGCCGAGCCACGGCATGTTCCCTATTAAAACAAAAATAAGCATGTCTCAACTTAACTGGTCCCCCAACTCTTAACTAAGTACCTGATGGAACAAACTAAGTATCGGACTATCGGTGTCATTGGATAGTTTCCGAAGATCTCACCTTGTATCTAAACTATACCTATCAACACAACGAACTCACAATGATATTCAGAGTTCTTTACAGCAACCCCCAATCATGTAACAATTAAAAAAAACTCACGAAATGCATGCTAAGTATTTTTTAGATTTTCTTACTTTATTTTACTAATGGAAGTTCACATTTCACATTGGAAGTTTCACCGCCGACATATTTGTTCCATCCACTTGATCCCAGTATATATAGGTACCTTAGGTAGTTATGAAGTAAATAATGCATAGAATTTATTAGACGAGTAGAGCTTACCTACCTAAGTTACCTAAAAATGTTATACATAAATTACATAGGTACATTTAAATAATTACTTACATCTCGGTGCTTTCCTAACCGCATTCAAACCTATTGCTGAATCAGATGAACGAAAAAAGAATCCTTTACATTCGGCACTTAAAAAAAATATTAAAAATAAACCAAAATATATTCTGGTTAAATACATTGTAATACGTAAGATCAAGGTAAGTAATGAGACAAATCTTGAGCTTTATTCTTCTTATATACATGGTCTTCCAATCTAAACCAGATTAGTAAATGCTTATGCTTACTAAACAGGCGGTAATTAGTTTTAGGTCATTGTCACAGAGATAACATTTACTTAAATATTTTAAAGTACTGTAATATATTTCTTGAGTCACTTGCATAATATCTAATCCATACTTAAATATGACGTGATCTCATTAAAGGGATGTACCTAGAGTTTCTACCTACCACACTTCTCCAATGCCAGGAATTCATCTTCCTCGTCGTCCTATAATTGAACCACATGTCTTCGTCCGCGTTCAATCTGATAAGTTACCCATAAATATCTACAAACACTTCCGCTATCCTAGAAGGTAAATCTCGATCCACCGCGTCGACTCGTCCGCCTATCTTACTCAAGACAAAACAATATATTTATAATCGGCTAGATTTACCCTGGATAAGAAGCGGTGATAGCGCATTGGGCAGGAGCTCGACTTCACATTCGGGGGGCCGAGTTCGAATCCCAGCACGCACCACTTTTCTAAGTTATGTGCATTTTAAGTAATTGAAATATCACTTGCTTCAACGTTGGAGGAAAACAACGTGACAAAACCCGCATGCCTGAGAGTTTTACACAATGTTCCCAAAAGTCAAGTCCACCAATCCGCACTAATCCAGCGTGGTGGACGACGGCCTTAACCCCTTCTCATTTTCGGTCTGATACTGAGACTTCTTGGCACTCTCCAATATAAAAGTATTCTTTGCCTTATACAAGATCGATCCCAGGGTCTCGATATTCATAGTAGCAGGTTGCCGTGTTGATGGAAATAAAACTAATTTCAAACGAGAAAATAACAAACATTTATTAAAAAAAGTTTGATTTGGCACATAAAAGTGTAAAGAACAATAAAATATACAAACGTGAATATATAATAATAATATACAATTGAAAACAACAATTAACTTAAAAAAATGAGATCAAATCATATCACAGTATATCCATTTTATATGGATCCTAATTAAAGCTGAATGATTGTGTAAAATCTACACAACCATTAATTCTAGCTGGTCGACTTTACTGGAGGTGATAATAAATGAGAGAAACATCACCAACGTTTACCGGCCTGTTACCTACCGTTTCCACTAATATTATAAATCAGGAATTTAAGATGGACATAAAATTCAATGTCAGAATAAAGTGGAAGTAATAGAATCCAATGATTTTGCATGTCATAGATTTTGTATAAACATGTATACCTACAATGTTTTATGCAAATAAAATAATTGAATACGCACTGGGCCAGCGTGGTGGAATACGGCCTCAACCCCTTCTCATTGTGGGGTAGACCCGTGCCCTGTAGTGGGTCGGTAATGGGTTGATATGATGATGACGATGAATGCTGCAGAGGAATTTTGTAAGATCCTCTATGGAGTCGTATACACGGGCACCATAAAGTGTGGAAATATCTATGTAATGTTGATGATGTTAGCAAATACTCTTTAAAGCACAAGGCATGTAAGTTTTCTTGAAAAGTTAAGTACGTGTCATCTCCTCTGTAGCCCTAGTACAAGTTCACGCAAGTTAACGAACTTAAACTGTGAAAAAGGGATAATACCTATAACAGTGAGCAATAGGTTCATTATACTTTGACGTCATAATGTCGAAACAATCGGAACTGTTTCGGGAGTAATTTTACTTAAAATCTAACTTATTGTATAAAAGGTACAATTTTGGCACTACAACGAATACTACAAACTACAATACAGGTACGTGTATAATACTTATTTTTAATATTTAGCATATAACGTTTATGGAAGAATGCGTTGATTGAACGAATAAAGAATTCGACTATACGTTACAGCCTTCCAGCCAGTTAGATACTCGTATATCTGTATTTAAACTGTTTTAGGCTATTGATGATGATAATAATGGCATATGTTACTTACAAGGAAGAATATGTATTTTACTATGTTGTAAAAGTACAAGTATGAGACTCAACGTCTGAATATTTTTCATTTTTTATATAAAAAAGGACCTTTTAAATTGTATTATCTTTGGTTGGGTACTTTTTTCACTTCATTATCAGTTATTTGCTAGATCGATTTAAAAATCATTGTGTGATTTGTAGGATGTTAAAAGAGAGTTTTATAAGTGTTTTATACAGAAGCTCGCTCTACTAGCTCGGGCGCGAGCGAGGCTCGTCTCTGGAGCGTCCGCAGCGGCCTCGTGGGAGCAGTCGGCAGTAGGGCTCCGCCTTCACATTGCTTGTTGCCGAGGCAGTTGCAGGAACATACCTACGAACGATCACAACGAATCAGTATGTGAGTCTTCTATTTTGTATACTCATTGAGAGTAACGGCGCGCAAGCAAATCCGAGGGGTTATCGCAGTCGTAATAGTCAAAATGGGCAATCCACACTTCGCACTCCCTGTCGGGCGGCCTATACATATTTGCTGATGCGGTTTTAGAAGTTAGAACATTTGTTTAAGACAGGGCATTTAACTAATGTTAACGTTAGTTTACATAATAACTTACGCTAAAGCTACTGAAAGAAAAGAGATAACAACATTATACTAAAAAAATTGAGAGATCGAATTTATTGGTGTCCTTGTCTTCCGAACTTGTGTGAACTGTATATCGGAATACAGAGACTTCCCTCTTAGATAATGATAACTGATTTTCATAACGCGCAAAACGATGTGGTTATAACAATAATTTTGTATTTTAAATACCCTAAGGTATACGTTACCGATGCCTGATCTTCGTTGGAGCGCATTCTGCCCGCAATAACGTGTTCGTCGATTGGCAACATCGTTCTACAACTGTCCTTGTCTTCGTCTCGGGCATTCTCTTCCGCTTGCCTGGAAATTAGTAATATAGTTATTAGTTATGTTTCTTAGGTTAGAAAGATCTCGAAATACCTAACGCAGTAATTGTACTGATAGCCTGATATCATGGACTCAATCTTATAAAAAGAGATTAGGCTTACGGTAACAAAAATGATCGAAAAGAATAGAAGATATGAATGATAGAAGAGATAGAAGAGAATTTGTTGGCCGATTGGCGCAGATTGCAGCGACCCTGCTTTCTGAGCCCAAGGCCGTGGGTTCGATTCCCGCTACTGAAAAATGTTTGTGTGATGAGCATGAATGTTTTTTAGTGTCTGGGTGTTTATATGTATATTCTATGTATTTATGTATATAATTCATAAAAATATTCATCAGGCATCTTAGTACCCATAACACAAGCTACGCTTACTTTGGGGCAAGATGGCGATATTGTCGTATTATATTTATTTATAATAGGGATGCTTTGCGTTTGAATGGGTCAAAGGATTTGTCACATTTTTAATTTACAAAGGCCAGAATACAACGTGGTCAGCATGGGAGTTATTTTTTCTTTCATTACTATCAACGCATTAGCGATCCACGATAGGGCACGGTTTTCCTGCAAGAATGGGTTTAGACTGTAGTTTGCCATGACTAATTTCAAACGCATTTCAGAACATTACGGAAGGCTCTTAGGCACTCACTAGGTTTCTTCATGATCGATTCCTTCACCGTTAAAGCGAGTTATACCTAGTTGCTTCAAATACACATAACTTCGAAAACTTTTCGGCCCTACCACTATGCTTTGCTTTTATTTCAAGCAAACTTCAATTCATGCGTGTGGAAACAAGTTACAGATTCTATGTTTACGAGACCAACCTGGGAAATCCCGTTTAATAAACGTATTAGGAAACGGGGTACCGATCGAAATTTAGTAACGCCTGAATGTACAAGTGCTTAGAAAGGAGCCATATTAAAGTAACTTATACTCACATGGTCATAAACCTCAGTACTAGCAAGTTAATGCTGGCTGCAACCACCGCTAGTCCGAATAATATGAACACCAGACTCAGTGCCACATAGCCAGGTTTACTTGTCAAAGCTTGATCATTCTGGAAAATTATTAATTAGTAACAGAGAAGCACTAACGAGCCTTACATTCTTTAAAAAATAACATACCTGTAAAGCAACATAGTCGCCAAATCCAATGGTGGTTAGTGTTACGAAGCAATAGTAGAAACTATCAAAATAGCTCCATCCTTCATACCGAGAGAATACAGCAGCACCTGATTTTTTATTACATCATGTATTAAGTAAACATTGGTGATGATTCCAGTCCAAATTAGGGCTATACAACAGTTTTTTATATACTTATTTATATATGCAATTGAATCAAAAATCAATAAGATAAAAAATAAGACCACAGTCGTAGTTTTCTTCGTAATTGGGATATCGAATGCAAATAATATTATTTTAATCCAACAGACAGTTATATGGCTAATGCATTCAAACAAATTTATTATCAAAATTTCTGTTATTTTGACTTATTTCACAAATAGTATTCATTCATAAAAGGGCCCTACCTGTTGTAATAATGATTGAAGAAAGCATCCCAGTAGCAAACATGAGATTCATCTCTGTAGCCTCTGTTGTGTTACAGCGCAAATAGCACTTGGCCCGTCTGATGACTACTGATGCGAACTTATTAAGACGTTCACCGATACTTTGGAACATCACTAAACCTAATGGAATCCCTACCTGGACATAAAAGTATGTATAAGTATAAAATATATTCAGCACTACTAATATTTACTTTACAAGTGTTTAATGGGAGGTGAAGCAGTGTGGATAGAATTAATCTTCAAACAAGGTTAATTCTACTCTGACATTACAGTTTTTATGCTTCAAAACTACCAATCTCATACTATACATTACAACTTAAAATCATATCATGTCTTACCATAGCATAAGCCATACAGAAAGCCTTTCCACCAACTGTAACAGGTGTGGAGTGACCATAACCAATCATAGCCAGAACAACAGTAGCAAAATAGAAGGCGCCTGCAAACTTCCACTGGGGGCCAGCTTTGTGAGGCTTATTCTCTATAATTACTATTTCTATCATGTGATAGTCCTCAGGGGTTATGTTGTATTTACGGACAAGTCCATCTTTTATATCTGCGAGCAACCAAAATTTTAAAACATTTTTTTTTCTTTGTAGAATTTGAACCTTATGGGCTGAAGGATTTCGTTAACATAAATTTTTTTTAGAATTAAATGCACAATGCAACTTTGGTTGATTGTACTGTTGCTCTGCAGTAGCATAATGTGATAAGCACATAATGCATAGCAGTAGTCTATGATAATTATATATAAAATTATTCCATGTATTAAGCAGCACCAAAGTTGCTTTTAACAGTAGTAAGAACATTATTAAAAGTTTGTACCTGATAATACCTCCCATCGTTTAGTCTCAGTGCCAGACTCAAGAGAATCAAAAACAGCAGCTCCAATCAATAAATATGTGAATGTACACACCACAAGTGATAGTGTACGAACATTTTGTCTCTTCATCGTTGGCTATCTGAAAATATGTAAATTAAATTCTGGTAATTACGATTACCTTATATTACCTCTATATACTTATCATATTTTAAATTAAGCCAATGATATTGGCTTAGTAATATTACAATAGTCTTCTATCATAATATTGTAATTATCTACATTTCCTTCAACGTTTCAATGACCCAACTCCCAACACAGTGTCAGAAGCTTCACAAAAACTTTTTCGAAAGATATTAGGAGGGTGGGATTTAGAGCTTACTCCTCACACTGTCCTGAGGCACTTTATCAGGCTTAATTTCACTGCAGGGATACATTGTAGACTAAATGTACCAGCATAAAGCCAGCAATAAGTTGGATTAGCAAAACAAATTAACTTGTTCTGATACTGAAGGTAACACAGTTAAAAACTTTTTGTACAGTAAGATAAATACTAAATTTAAAAAAGAGAGGTTTCGAACTACTTTCAGATAATAATAGTATTTCTTCCACACTAAGCTTCATTGCTAGTTGATCAAGCTCATTAGTCTAGCGGGAAAAGCATATATTCAATGTACTATGTGGGAAAGAGAGAAAACTGAAGAGGTTTTTGTAGAACTCGTAGTCTAAACCTCAACTAAACCTGAACTTTGAAGATGTTAAGACTCATACCTAGAACTGTGCGTTTCCTAGTCTCAGTCTCTCAATCTTTATAACATAATCAGGAACCTAATTCATATTCATAAACAGTCTACCACTTCATGTTAGAAATACTTTACTCATTTATTAGCGCAATAAATAAACAGCCAAACTATTCAATTCAATTCAATTCTTGTTTATGGCTTTTGTCTGTGCCAACTGGGCACAAGGTACTTCGCCAGTGTCTTGTAGATGAAGAAGGCACGAAGGAGATTGATCGGTGAAACTAATGAATTCAATTCAATTCTTGTTTATGGCTTTTGTCTGTGCCAACTGGGCACAAGGTACTTCGCCAATGTCTTGTAGGTGAAGAAGGCACGAAGGAGATTGATCGGTGAAACTAATGAAAAGTTAATTTTGAATTTGTACCAAGAAATAGTTGTTATTAGCTAGTTAGCTCTTTAACCTAAGGCAGCACAGACAACACATGCATATATATCTAACACGGATATTTTTTGTACATTATACTTTAATTTTATTACTTACTATATATTTACATAAAAATCTACAATAAGGACTGAAAACAAACATTAAAAAACATTTAACACTCAAAGGACGGGGGACTTTGGGAGGAAGAACGTCATAGAGGGGATAGGTAAGTTTGGGACAGTTAAAAATAATATGAGTTATAGTGCCCTCATCCAAGCCACACTCACAGATGGAGTTGTCCCTTATCCGGAGTTTGGCCAGATGTACAGGTGTGCTAGCATGACCAAGACGCAATCGGGAAATTGTGGATGAAGTCCAGCGATTTGTACTTCGAGAGTGACAAAACCAGGGTTGTCTTGGTATGTTTTGTTGGATGGTAGCGTAAAACTTACCCTTAACCAATTTGGAATCATTCCAAAAAATTTTCCAGGCTGTTTCCATATATGTTTTGGCAAGAGTACATAGGTCCTGCGATGAATTTTTAAAATGATCTAGAGAACCTGACTCAACAGCTGTTTTGGCACATGAGTCAGCAGTCTCGTTTCCTGGAATACCTGAGTGGCTTGGAATCCAAACCAGTAAGATGAATAGTCCTTTTTGATTGCAAGAGAGCAGAGCCTTCCGGATTTTTAAGATAATGGGAAATCGTGATTTGCTGCGAAAGGGGTTTTCTTTAATAGACATTAAACAGCTTAAAGAGTCAGTCAGAATAACCGTCTGTTGTACGTTATGGGACAGTGCAAACAGGATTGCTTCCAAAAGAGCAATGGCCTCTCCGGTAAACACAGAAGACTCGGGAGGGCATTTAAATTTTAAAACAATTCTGTAAACAGGAACCCAACATGCAGCACCAACACAACCTTCTGGAGACAGCTTTGAAGCATCAGTATATATAATAAGATGATTTGACCAATTTTGACTAATATGCTTTTCTAGTTTGATATTGGTATCTGGGGATCCTTTACTCAGACCTAGATCTGTGATGATGGAAGGGTTGTATATTAATGCTTTAAATGGGGTTGAATATAGTGGGTTGATTGTGAAAGATGTCAGGGGATTAGGAAGGCTGGTATACTTTAGGAAACTATCTAGCAAGTAGGAAGACGAGTTACGGGAGCAAGGTGCGTGTGATAGTTGACTTAGTCGGTGCCAAAGAGGATGGGATGACAGCTGTAACATCTTGCTGATAAAGCGGTCACATAGATATTGTCGACGGATGGATAGAGGAGGGTCAACGCATTCTACCTGCAAAGCATTAGTGGGGGAGGATTTCATTGCACCTAGAATAATTCTAAGGCATCTATACTGAATTTTATTAAACTTTTCAGCAGCTGATTTATTAAAAGGCTCTAAAACAAACATACAGTAATCCATGTGGCTACGTACTAAGGCATTATATAATAATTTTAAAGTATAGGGGTGAGCACCCCACCAAACTCCCGCTATTGCTCGTAGTACATTGATGCCTTTTTCACATTTTTTGATAATGTATTCAGAATGAGCAATTCCATTCAGTCGTGTGTCTAAATAAACACCTAAAAATTTAGCTTTAACTGCAAGATTGATTGCTTGACCTTCAAATGAGATGTTGAGGTTCGGGAGGTATCTCTTCCTTGTATATACCACTGCCTGACATTTGCCCACTGATAGGGACAAGCCATGGTCAGACAGCCACTGGCCTAGATAATACAAAGCAGAATTGATACGACAGGATACTTCCTCTATACTGCCTGAGCTGTGATAGAGGACAATATCATCAGCATATTGTAAAATGGTACAAAAACTAGAAACAGACAATTCGAGGTCGTGGGTATATATGCTATAGAGAAGAGGACTGAGAACAGAGCCTTGAGGGAGGCCTTTCCAGATTAATCTGGGGGGAAGAGAATTATTCTGATGCTTTACCAGAACATATCTGCAAAACAGCAGATTACATATGAAATGAACCATCCTCGAGGGAACACTCAGCTTAAGTAGTTTCTGCCTGAGCACCGGAAGTAGGACATTATCATATGCAGAAGCAATATCAAGAAAAGCACCCACAAGGTACTCTCCTTTTGTAAAGGCTAATCTTATATCTGTTGTTAATACACTGAGACTGTCTGTTGTACTCATACCCTTCCGAAACCCAAATTGGGAGGAGGGGAGAATATTTCTACTTTCCATTAACCATTCCAGTCGGTTTTTAAGGAGATGTTCTGTAACTTTAGCTAAAGTAGATGACAAAGCTATGGGTCTATATGAATTTGAATTAAGGGGATTTTTATAAGGTTTAAGGATAGGAATAACAATTTGAGATTTCCAGGAGTTTGGGATAGAACCAGTTTCCAAACATTTATTGATTATTTTAAGGTAATAAATTTTAGCTTTGTCATTTAAGTTAACCAGGAATGAATATGGAACGCCATCTTCCCCTGGAGCTGTATCTTTTAGACCATTGAGAGCAATTTGAAGCTCAGAAAAGGAAAAGGGGGCATCCATTTCATCCGTAGCTGGAGCTGGCGTAGTAGTTAGAAATGAGTCCACATAGGGAACATAAGGTGGAGCTAATTTGTCTGCAAAGTTGTTAAGCCAGTCAGAAGGATTATTTGAGGAAGGATCAACGTGGCTCAGGGAGCGACGGAATCTCCTCATATTTTCCCACACAATGGTGGAGGGTGAACGAGGGCTAAGCGATTCACAGAACTGCGTCCAACTTGCTCTTTTCTTTTTGACGACTAATCTTTTAATTTTAGCATCTAGTTTTTGGTAACTATTAAAGTTATCCTGAGTCATGCAGGCTGAGTATAATTCTTCTGCAGCAGATCTTTTACCAAATAAATCGCTGCATTCATCATCCCACCAAGGAGAGGAAAGCAGCGGATTTTTCACAGGGTGTTTTTTTGGAATATGGGAATCGGCCGAAGATATAAGAGATTTTAAAAAGAGATCATAGCATACCAGAATGTTTCCATCACTTTCCAAATCGGGCAGAGTGTCTACAATGCAATCAACTGATAGGGCATAATCTTCCCAATTTGCTTTTTTAAGTTTATACTTTAAAAGGGGATCATAGTTAGGGGTAGGTAAGGATTTATTATTTAATGTAACAATTATAGGAAAATGATCACTGCCACAGGTTGACTGTAGCACGTTCCAAGTCAGGCGCGATGCTAGGTTAGCCGAACATAGGGTGAGATCAACCGCTGATTTAGGGTTCTGATTGGGGTATACCCTTCGAGTAGGAGAACCGTCATTGAGGATGCAAAGACTGACATCATCAAGTAAATCAATCAGCAATGGAGAAAACCCGTCACTAGCATGGCACCCCCACATCGTGTGGTGGGTGTTAAAATCACCCATGGCTATGATAGGGCTGGGAAGGGACGACAAGATTGCTTGTAATTCGGGAATAATAGAAGATGAGGGATGAGGAATATACAGAGATACAAAAGATATGTCTAGGGTACGGACAGCAACAGCATTGATCTGTTGACTGTGGGAAGGAAGAGCGATTTGGGTGTAGGGGAGGGAGTGCCGTAGAAATACAGCACTGCCTGCATACCCATCACTCCTGTCATCCCTCAAACAGGAGAAGCCCGGCACCCGTAATCGTGAACCAGGCCTCAACCATGTCTCCGAGATGGCAAGAATGGTGGGATTATGAAGGTTAATCAGAGAGATTAACTCATGTTTCTTGGGACGTAAACTTTTACAGTTCCACTGTAGCAGGGTTATTGGGCCCATTTTGGAGTAGTTTAAAAAGTTGGCTTAAGTTTTTGGCAACGTTGGGCGGTAAGGGGATTTCACTACATGGAGCGACAATACTAAGTAGAAATTCGGAGATAAACTCAAGCATTTTACCTTGGGAGGGAGGGTTCTCAACATTGTTGTTGAGAGCGCATCCATTAGGAAGGGATGAGCAGTAATCACCGACAATAGTCTGAACAGCTTTTTTATCGTAGCCCTTTGCTAGAGGAGCTCGGGGACGAGGAGAGCGGAAAACTGTTTGCCGGTAGGAGGTTTTGGTGGAAGTTACATTAGTAGGAGTAAACATTTCTTTTGTTATCTCAGCATAGGACCTGCGGACAGGAGGAAACTGAGATGATGCTTCAATGTAAGATTTATTATTCTGAGACATGACCATTTTAATAGATTGCTGCCTGGAGAATTCTGGGCAGTCTTTATCAGTAGCAAAATGACTACCAGAGCAGTGTAAACATGTAGATAATTCCTTGATGACCAAACATGAGTCACCTGTATGGGGCTGAGCACATCTGTAGCATCTGGGCTTAGATCTGCAGATTGTTTTAATGTGGCCAAAACGGCAGCAGTTCTGGCACTGTATTGTTGGAAGTTTATATGTTTCAACTGGCAGTGAGGTGTGGTATGAATATACCTTAGCAGGAAGCATTTGCCCCCTGAAGGTTAGGACAACAGATTGGGTAGGCACCCAAGTGATGACACCCTCTGTGACAGATTTTCTGTTCAGTCGCCTTGATTTCAGAACCTCACCACAGCCAGGCGGGAGCTCTAGCGAATCAACAAGCTCGTCCATCGACCAGTCCACGGGGACTCCTTTCACCAGCCCCATTCTGGTTATGTTGTATGTGGGAATTATAGCTCTATATTTGCATAACTTCAAAACTGGACTAACAAGAAAGTTGTTGGCAGCTTGGGCAGAAGTAAACTCTACAGTAATTTTGTTGCGGCCTATATTTTTGACGCCGTCGTGGATAATTGAACCAATTTTGTGTTTGTGCAAGAATTGACCGAAATTTATAGCCCGTAATGACGCTCCAGAGGATGGGTCCTCCACTTCCCGTGAGACTTGGACGATAAAAGGCCCATTATCATCGTCAGAGTATGACTTGGCGCCTTCGGTGAAGGAAGGATGTATGTAAAGGCTTTGAACGGATGGGTTTACCTGAGTAGGATCAGTTATAGTTTTTTTGGCCGTATATACGTTGGTATCCTCTCCTTGTCGTTTGCGAGACGAGGCTGATGCCCCCGGGTCGGGCGGCTCAGGAGGTGTATCTAGATCCATTTTACTGGAAACACTATAACTACAGACACATAATAAATATTTAACCAACACTAAATACGGTTAGATTTATACGAATATCACCAATGACAACTATTTCTGCTGCTGTGTAAATTCACATAAAACACCGAAATTACACCGGAATCTCACTAACACGTGTGCACAAATTGACAGGCCAAGTTACAGTTCAATATAAACAACACCAAATCCTTTTCAAGACGAGTTTACAATAAAATCAAAGAAAAATTTGAAAAAACCGCGTCCGCCATGTACGAAGTTTCCCGCCGAACCCGAAACTAGCCAAACTATGAAATCTCGAAATCGATATAAAAAATGTAAACACTGGCACAGAGGAAAAATCTTATCACAGAGATAAAACCACACTCCAGTAAATAAATACACAAAGCACAGATTAAATACTTGACTTCACTTGTCAGTGGTTAATTTCCCAGTATGCTGAATTTAATTATTGTGTTGTTAATTAAAAATACTCTGTCTCGGTGTGTCAATGTCCCCGGAATTTGCATGTACTTTCGCTTCTGTACTGTGTATTATTTAATTTAAAAACTCCTTCTTACCTTAAGGAGAAGTTCAATTTTGATTGATTGATTGTGATTATAAGATTTATTTTAAAAAGCTATCAAAAATTACTATACTTTACATTAAAGACGACTTGTAATAGTATTAACTGTTATTTAATTATTTATGATACGTTTAATTAGTTTATATTGATTATCTATGTATTGTTTTATTTGTGTAATCAAGTACAAGTACTGGTATGTAGTTATTAGTATGTATTTTTTTTTATTATTATGCACAACCTGCAGTCTTTTATTCTTTTGTTTTCCTTATCCTAAGGTTGTCTGGCAGAGATCGCTACTCAGCGATAAGGCCGCCTTTCTGTATTTTTTTTTTTTATTCTTCTTCTGTGTTTTTTTGTGTGCCAATAAATAGTATAATTAAAAAAATAAAATCATCGAATAATCCATAATTTCATTTTTCGTCGAATTTTGGGTTCAATGAGTCTTATTCTTCCGCTCTCTTTGTTTAGTGCCCTTGTTTCTGAACGCAATTTAAGTTGTCATCCTGCATTCAGATCGTCATTTGTCAATCTGTCAATCTGACAGTTTTGTACATCGTGTGCGATTTTGATTTTCGGCGATTCTTTATAGGCAAATTGTTCAAATAAACACGAAATTACAACTTAAAATCAAATACTGTCATAAATTATAGCGACATGAAAATCCTTTGTAACAAGTTAAACCCGCCGCTTGGTATGAAATTTTTAATTTGACTAAGTTTTAAAACATTAATGGAAAAAGCAGTTCCTAAAATAACATTTTCGATCTAATTTTAGGTGGTCTACTTGCTGCAGAACTTTATAAAACATTAGTAAAGGATGTAGAGCTTGTATGGAGTGGAGAATCTTCAATAACACTTCCTAATTCAGCTAAACCGGTGCCATATGGAACTAGCAATGATTTAATAAGAATTATTGAAAATGCCTTCAATAAGTCGGCTGGGCCGCTCCAGAGGCTCACCATGAATCATTGGCTGTCTTTCAGCCTCATTCTGGAAGAGGATCTTACAAAATCTTTAGAATATTTGGACAAAATTCTTGGTCCATTGACTTACTTAGTGGGAGAAACTTTGTCAGTATCTGATTTAGCTGTGTTTAGTATTCTATATGGTAAGTAACTGTGTAGATGTCTAAAGAGTGTTCTTATTTTTAAATCATTGTTCTATAAATAGCATAGACACATAATAATGAACAGAATTAAAATATTAATGATTGTTATTATAATTAAGATTTCTCTTAAAGTCTGAGGCTATATGTTTTTCAATGTTGTGCTAATATGACATAAAATCATATATTTTAAGTCATATTAGCACAACATTGCCTGCACTCTGCGGCTTCACCCATTTGGTAACATTATAAATTTGAAAGTTGTTGAGTGAAAGTAGTAAACAGCAAATTCACTTTCACCTTTTAATATCAGTCTAGTATTCTTAAAATAAATAGAATCCAGTGGATTATTACAAGCCAAATTACATAAAAATCTGTTTAACCAGTCTGATGATAACAGAATTAACTTTAAGGTATTTTTTTAAGAAGCAATCAAAATATCACTTGGTGAAGGAAAACATTGTAATGAAACCCGTATACCTGAGAGCTCTCCATAATGTTCTCAAAAGTGTGTGAAGTTCACCAATCTGGATTGCCCAATCCAGATTGGTGAACTAGTAGTGGAATACAGCTACTACCCTTTCTCATTGAGGGAGGAGACCCATGCCCGGTAGTGGGCAGTTAATGGGTGTATATATGTTGATGATGATGAACTATATACATTTTCTGGCATAAAAAGTATCCTTTGAGCACAGGTCCAGAAACTTCCAATGTTCTGTGATTTAAGCTGTGAGAGTATTGAGAAAGTAATCTTCTGGTTGCTGAATATTCATAAGTTTTTCTATATAGCATTAGAAATTTGTACTATTCCGATTATTAGCACAGTACACTATCACTGAAACACAACACAACAGCCAGAACAAGGACTCTATATGCATTGTTGATAAAAAAAAAAAAAAAACAAATTTAAAACCAGATTTCTAAAAAAAAAATATAGTAAACGATGAAATTAAATAAAATATTTAAAAAATAACCTGTTTCATATTTTACACAGTTATTGGTTTTGGATAAAACTGAATATCTCAAATAAATTGTTTTTCCTACTACATCTGGATAATTAATTTACATTGTGTTTAAGCATCCACACAGTTCAAGAAAGTACTAAAGACAATATCACTTAATAATGTTCAACGATGGATGAAACTTGTGGAAGCTCAGGAACCAGTATCTAAAGCTTTATTGAGCCTGCCTAATGATGTTGTGGACAATCTCTCTAAGTCTTCACCAAGGTACCAAATCTATTTTATATTGTTTTGTTAGAATTGCCTAAGTCATCATAATTTTTAACATAATTGTAACTTACACAATAACAAAAATCGGATAAACCAGCCATTATGTTATAGGGATCTTGCCCAATTGTAAAAATGAATTGACAATCTAGCATAAAAAGACCATAGCGTTACTGTTCTAGAAATATCTTAAAAAAATAAACAGATCTATCAATCATTTAGAAATACTAAGCAGCCTCTCTTCTCTATAATACGATCAAAGTAAGTGCACACAGGGTCTTATTTTCTAGCGCTTGATTACAATTTCACTTGGTGGAAAATAATGTTAGCTGAATTTTTGTCTGCTGGGAGACTTCGGCTGTGGCTAGTTACCAGCCTTCGAAGAAGTGTTGTTACGCGTTTGAGCGATCCGATACGATGTCGCGTAGAAAACGATTTTGTTTGGTTTGATTTTATAAATGCCATACCTCCCTAACAGTTTAGCCCAGTTTAGACCATTACTTCAACAGGGAAGGAAAACCTGTATGCCTGGGAGTTCTCCCTTATGTTCTTAAAGATGTACGAAGTCCAACAATCATATTTATTTATTTATTTTATTTATACACTTTATATGTACATCAAAAAACAAAAAAAAAAAGAGAAGTTAAAAAGTAGGATACAAAAGGCGGCCTTATCGTTTAGTAGCGATCTCTTCTTGGCAACCTTAGGATTAAGGAAACCAAGAGAATAGAGAATTCATACCTATCTGTCTAAGCCCTGGTCATTCTGATAGTATACCTGCGCAGTTGCGGTTCGATAATGATGCTGACGATTATGATATTCATTACGATATCATCATTACGATATATAGTAATGTACTGTACTGTACTGTATAGTTTTCATTAATTTACAGGAGGTCTCCTCCAGTCGCCAAAGATGTTGTATCTGGTAGACTGCAGGAAGGCAAGTTCATTGACCTGCCCCATGCTGAAATGGGTAAAGTTGTTGTGCGTTTTCCACCGGAAGCATCAGGGTAAGTTCTTGTGCGTGATTTGTAAAAGAAGCTGTAGGCAATTAAGTAATAGTAAAAGTGTGAATTGAAGTCTTTTTAGTATAATAAATATAAGTAATTAAAGCCAAGGTGCTTAAAATTTCCTGTGTAGTAGGTACTGTTATATTCAATGCCAATTTCCAAATGCAGGGCTGGTACTGAGAATTTCTTCAAAACCTAATATATTTCTTTCCAAATCCTTGGAATTGAACCTGACACTTTTTGGTGTCTAGTCGATAATCTAAATTCTAGACCACAAGGCAGTTTAAAAATTATAGTATAATGATGAATAAATAACCCTCACATTATACAACATGTAAATAAAAACTTAAATAATACCTTACGGGCTTTTGATGTACTTTATGTACTGTCTCTGAGACTTATCTGTTAATCTGAAAACCTAATAGTTTTTCAGTAAGCCACTGCAATAGTTTTTACTGAAAGAATGAGATACACTTTATTAGTTACGCGTCACGTAGCGTAGGTACTATGCACGTGTCGGTCTTTAATCTTTAATAGAGTAGAGGTTTTGTGTAAACAGTTAGAATGTCTTGAACTAGTTTATATGGAAAAATAAATATCCTTCTTTGATTTAATATTTTTCCTTATGAAACATATGTATACACCCTTCATTTCGAATTTGGTTACATGTTGTATAGATAAAACACTTTATTGCACAAAAAAAAAAGAAACAACTCTAGTAACAACTTCATGAATTTAAACAAATATTGGTATCCAATGGCAGTCTTATTGCTGAAGCCAACCCCTGCAGAAAGTAATTAAAGATAGCAATCGGTATACTTACAGCCTAAAGTTTATAATATGATAATTTTCAGATTCCTTCACATTGGACATGCTAAAGCAGCATTGCTCAATCAGTATTACCAACAAGCTTTTGAAGGAAAGCTAATTATGAGATTTGATGATACCAACCCAGCGAAGGAGAATGCTGATTTCGAAAAAGTGAGATTTCAATATTTTTTTAATAATAAATTTACTACGACAATACACACATCGCCATCTAGCTCCAAAGTAAGCGTAGCTTGTGTTATGGGTACTAAGATGACTAATGAATATTTTTTGAATAATATACATACAGATACCTATAATATACAGATAAACACACAGACACTGACAAACATAAATGTTCATCACACGAAACTTTTTTCAGCAGTGGGAATCGAACCCATAGCCTTGGACTCAGAAAGCAGGGTCGCTGCCCACTGCGCTAATCGGTCGTCAAATCTGCAGTTTGCTTGTAGATTAAGGCAAAGTGTGTTTGTTTGTGTTTTATTAAATTGGGTTCAGATATAGAATAGAATAGAATAGAAAAACTTTATTGCAACACAACAAAAAAAAGGAAAATACAAGGAAAACAGTAATAATACTTAGTGCTAGGGTGCAAAGGCGGCCTTATCACTAAAAGTGATATGTATCAAGATAATTGTATACTTCGTGTAAACTAGTTTTTTTTATAATTTTGCCTGTATTTTTATGTGATGTACAATATAATATGCCAGTCTCTGCTCCAAAAACCTTACTCATCATAAGTTTGTATTAATCGCAGATTTTATTTATGTGTTATATCTGTTTTGTTGAATTAATGTCTATTCTCGGCTAGCCTTCTGTTCGAAATTACTTGCCTACATAAAGCAAAGAATAAGGAAAAACCTCTAAATTGTATAATTGTCATTATACATGATAAGTAAGCGCTGATAGCTCAGTGGTTAGGACTTCGGCTTCACTCTCTGCGGTCCGAGTTCGAATCCCAGCACGCACCTAAGTTATATGCGTTATAGGCAATTAAATTATCACTTTCTGTTCAGGAAAACATCGTGAGGACACTTTCAAGCATTAGAATTCTCCATAATGTTCTCAAGGCGTGTGGAATCCACCAAACCGCACTGAGCCAGCGTTGTGGATTACGGTCTAAACGCTGTTCTCATTGTGGGAGGAAACCCTTGCTTTGTGATGATAATGATGTTAATGAGTAATGAGAGGTAATGAGTTAATTTCTAATCCAGGTAATTCTAGAAGATGTAGAGATGCTAGAGATTAAACCTGAGATATTCACGCACACATCCCAGTACTTTGACCTTATGCAAGAGTTTTGTGAGAAACTCATCAAGGAGGGAAAGGCGTTTGTCGACGACACGCCTCCTGAGCAGATGAAGAACGAACGAGAGCAAAAGATTGAAAGCAAAAATAGGAGCAACTGTAAGTCTCTTCGTTATTTTTTTTTTTTTTCTTTATTTGGTTTACCGACAGGTTTACATTTCAAAAAAACAATTTAAACTAGCTTATACAGTATGATGACAAAATGTTCAGCTACTTACAGGTAAACACTGGATGCGAAAAATAGTGTAGTGTTTACTTACAGGTAAACACTGGATGCGAAAAATAGTGTTGAACTAGCTTACAACTACACAAACAAGATAGATAGTATATGTGTAGGCAATTTCATTCAGGCAATCAAAACAATTTGAAAGATGTTGCTATTTAAACAAACCGTTTTTTAAAAATAGTGTAGCTTAATGTTAAAAATAATAGCAACTGTGAGTTACTTCGTTTGTATTGATTTGTGATACATTTCTTTTAAAATTTTGTGCATTTTATCATTTAGAAAGGAATTACTCCTTTAGCTAAAATTGAGAATAAAGATAACTATCAAAGTTTTCTATTTAATCAAACCGTTTCTTCTCCGTTTTCAAAATAGTGTAGCTTAATGTTAAAAAGAATAGGGGGCAACTGTGAGTAACTTCGTTTTATTGATTTTTGATACGTTTCTTTTAAAATATTGTGCATTTAATCATATTGAAAATAAAGAAAACCATCAAAGTTTTAAATTTGATCAAACCGTTTCTTTTTAAAATAGTGTAGCTTAATGTTAAAGCTTAGTTGTTAAATAATTAGTTAATCTTATTTATTATTTTTGTATATCAGCTGTTGAAAAGAATCTGCAGCTATGGGGAGAGATGAAGAAAGGTAGCCAAATAGGGGTGCGCAATTGTGTGCGAGCTAAAATCGACATGCAGTCCACAAACGGGTGTTTGCGAGATCCCACCATATACCGTTGCAAGCCTGAGGAACACCCACGCACTGGTACCAGCTACAAGTAAGTCCTAGGATTTCTATCCATCTCTATTTATCGAAATAAGTTTCTTACCTTACCATGATGAAGCGGTGGCCCAATGGGACTTCGACTTTCGTCTGCTGGTTTTTTCCACTTTTGCCCAGCACACACCTCTAACTTTAGTTATGTGTGTTTTGAGCCATTAAAATATCACTTGCTTTAACGGTGAAGGAAAACAGCGTGAGGAAACCTGCATGCCTGAGCGTGCGCGCGAGCAGCGAGCAGCATGCCGGTACTATGTCGCTTAGAAACCGATTAGGGGTATGGGTTTATCATAACTGCCATACTCCCTTACAGATAAGCTCGCTACCATGTTAGACTGCATCATCACTTCACAGGTGAGATTGCAGTCAAGGGCTAATCTGTAGTGGGATAAAAACAAAGTTAAAGCAAGCTAAAATGTTTTTCTTTTGCTGTTAATGCAATCCTCTATCCATGGAATTAGCTTAACGTCACGGGATTGAGTAACGCCAATATCCTCTAGGTATTACTATTGATCCATGTAGATACGAAATCCTAACTAAGTATTGTTTTTTTTTTTTAAATTAATGATATGAAATTTATTTTTACAGAGTTTACCCCACCTACGATTTCGCGTGCCCGATCGTGGATTCCATAGAGGGAGTGACGCACGTGCTGCGAACTATGGAGTATCACGACCGCGATCCGCAATTCTATTGGTTCATCGACTCGCTGGGTCTTAGGAAACCTTATATTTGGGAATATAGCAGGTATGACGAAAATGGTGAAAATTCAAAAAATCTTGTTTCAAATAGAGCTCTCTACATGGGTGATAATTCTGATGCGTATATGAATTCTATCACACCCAGACATTGAAATCATTCATGTTAATCACACGAACATTTTCCCGTTGTGGGAATTGAACCCGCAGCCTTAGACTCGGAATGCAGAGTTGCTGCCCACTGCGCCAATCTGCTATCTGATATTGATAGCATCCTTTATATCTGTATGATATAAGAATGCATGTTAGACATAATTATCTCGCTGTCCGCATATTACCCCCACTGGTCTAAAGGCGCTCACAAAAACCTAAGAAAGATATTTTTTTTAATTATCCAGCCTTAAAGCCAAGTGGATTTAACATTATCATACTGTATAATATTGATAAATCCACTATACTCACGTTTAACGAAACGGTTCAAAACTTCGTTAAAATGTTAACAATATGTTATTTTTACTTAGATTGAGCATGACGAACACTGTGTTATCGAAGAGAAAATTGACTTGGTTCGTCGA
Source organism: Pararge aegeria (assembly GCF_905163445.1). Classification (NCBI taxonomy): domain Eukaryota; kingdom Metazoa; phylum Arthropoda; class Insecta; order Lepidoptera; family Nymphalidae; genus Pararge; species Pararge aegeria. The sequence goes on from NC_053198.1 coordinate 7,331,694, forward strand.
ACAAGGACTTGTTGACGGATGGTAAGTGACCTTATAACGTTATTCTCCTTTCAAACTCTCGGTATAGTGACGTAAATGTGCATGTACCTACATGTTATGAGCATGTATATGCTCTCACTCCCCCCCCCCCCCCCCCCCCACAAACCAAGCTGGGTACGCTCTTGACTACAAAGTAATAAAATTGTTTATTTTAGGGATGACCCTCGAATGCCAACAGTTCGTGGAGTCCTACGTCGTGGTATGACGGTGGAAGGTCTCCGGCAGTTCATACAGGCGCAGGGCTCCAGTCGATCGGTTGTATTCATGGAGTGGGACAAAATATGGGCCATCAATAAAAAGGTTTTTATTTAATTTTTTTTTAAAGTAGGTATATTAGTTCCATTATTTTGTGTATCATGAATTATTTCGACGGCCGATTGGCGCAGTTTGCAGCGACTCTGCTTTCTGAGTCCTAGGCCGTGGGTTCGATTCCCACTACTTGAAAATGTTTGTGTGATGAGCATGATTGTTTTTCAGTGTCAGCATATAAATGGAAGGAGTTGGTGTAGCTTTTAACTTTTTAAATTAATTTTTGTTTAGGTGCAATCCTTAATTATTTAACCAAACGATAACTTCTACATTAAATGGCCCATTGGAATAAATTAAAAAGTATTTAACTGCTATATAAATACGCTTGAATATAAAACCATTTATTTAAATAAGAATTAATACTGTGATACAAATGTAACCCACTTTTGTTTCTACCGGCGATTTTAGAACACAAGCGCTGGTAAAACAAAATATATTAAGGATGATGTGTATTGTTCTAGGTAATAGATCCAATAGCACCTCGCTTCACAGCTCTAGAAACAAGTCCAGTGCCAGTAAATCTCAAGGGGGTGCAATCGGAGACCAGTCTCAATGTGCAATTGCATCCCAAAAACCCGGACGTTGGCACAAAAGCGATATGGATATCAAAAAGACTACTCATAGACCAATTGGATGCGAAAGCTCTTAAAGTAGGCGAGAATGCAACGTTTATTAACTATGGGAATGTTATGATAGATAATATTAATAGGTAAGTTATCTGGTGTATAATATTTTACGGTTTAAGCCAAGGGTTCCCAACCTTATTAAGCCAGCGGCGTACTAATTGCACATAAGTTAAGCAATTAGTCAAAGGCCCTTACCTAGCTTGTTAAAATAACCGCATAGGCGCGAAAAATAAAACATCCATATTATGAAACTAATAAAACCATAATAAATAATGAATTTTAAGTAAGGTTCAAAGCACTACTGTTTGCCTCTTGGATTAAGTTTATCACTTTTGCCCACCAGAACCCCGGATGGAACGGTCACAAGTATAGACGCGACGCCAAATCTCGAAAACAAGGACTTTAAGAAAACAATCAAACTGACATGGCTAGCTGAAACACCACAATCACCCACAGTGGAAACCTACTGTGTGTACTTTGATCATATCATATCTAAACCACTGTTGGGCAAAGACGAAGATTTCAAACAGTATATTGGACATCAGACCAGAGTAAGTGGAGGAAATGCCTTAAACAAAAAAAAAAAACTTAAAATTCGAAGCCATTCTGGAGTTTTAGACATTCATAAGCTGAGTACTAAATTAAAATACCTACTTATTTTCATTGGGCATCAACTTTATTTATTTTCATTGAGCACCAAATAAAAAAAAAATTTAAAACACCTGCGCACTTCCATAACGTCGCTTAGCTAACAACACGTTTAACGTTAATATTGACAGTAAGTACTTTTTTATGCACAAAATTATGTTAGGATTTATGCATCGATTTTGGGAATCTTGCCAACGTTTTGTCATTTGATTAGTGGAAAGTCCCGGGTTTGATCCTCGGCCGTGGCTAGTTACCACCCTACCGACAAAGACGTGACGCTCTCAACGCACGCAACCCTCTCAACGCACGCAACGCTCTCAACGCTCTCAACGCACTCACGCTCTCAACGCTCTCAACGCACGCACGCTCTCAACGCACGCAACGCACGCAGCGTCTCGGAGGGGAATACTGTAGCGGTCTCCACATTACAGAACTAGATGGCGCCAAAAATGTTCGGACCTCGGTCCCCGAGCACGATCACCCGCTCGGAGGAACACCTTCTTATTGTTACGGTCGAGCATATCACCATAGCTCCCGTACACGCCAAACGATTTAGACATATCGAAACTATACATCAATAAATCGGTGCATTGTCAGCATCATGAACCTCAGTTAGCTTCTATTAAAGGCCTCTCCGAACGGGCTCATAATCACCACGCTGGGCAGACTGGTTGGTAAACGCAGGCGCTAGGCATTCACCGTAATGTTCCCCATAGTCAGAAACTTTCAGCCAGTCAGTAGTGGCAATACTAAAAACCCTGTTTTTTTACAATAGTGGGAGGTCCCCATGCTGGGAGAGTCAGCGCTGAGCAAAGTAAAGGTGGGCGATATAATCGAGCTCCAGCGGAGGGGGTTCTTCAGAGTGGACGTGGCCGCCGGTCCTCCCTCACCGCACACCTCCCGCGCCACCCCTCTGATTCTGTTCCACGTGCCAGATGGGCGTACTAAGGAGAAGGTAAGCCAATGTTTGGAATTTACAATACTTGTTTGAAACCTAATGTGTACATTTCGTTTATAAACCCGGATATACATGTTTCCGAGTATACACTCTTAAGGGGCTTTTTAGGCCGGATAAACGGTATAAGCAAAATGTTTTATCCGAATTATGAAGTGATTACGATTCCGAACCGGTGGTAGAGTCACTACAAACAGACTGACTTGACGTTTCAAAAGTGCTTATAAACTGGGCCTACTTGAAATAAATGAATTTTGAATTTTTTGAAATTTTGAGCGGTTTATATTTTTTCAACATAACCATAGGATGTATAAACAATAATGTAATTACGAATTTAGATTTTTCTACTAAATGAATACGTTATATTTAAAAAAAACATATGTTTAGGAAATAAAAAATAAAAACAAGAAAACTGAAAAATAATTGCACTTTTCGATCGACTTAAATAAAAGTACAATGTAACGCGATTATTCCGCCAATTATAAGCCGCCTTTGCTGATTCTTTTTTTGTTTGGTATGTCATACCTCAGAGGTGGTCCGGTTTCAATTCGGATTAGATCTGTTGAAGGGATCTTGGAAACTCTTTAAATATATATACATTTGGTCAAGCGAAACTGATGTTGAAGAACACGTATTGCCACCGGAACTATACAATAAAAAGTATTACAGGGGTTGCGCTTCGATTATGGTATATGGTTGATAAGCAATTTATGGTTGCCACAATAAAGGAGCTGATGATGAAGTGCCGGGAGAACTCTTCAACCACTAAAGCCAAAAAGCAATATTTTGTAAAAGGTTATGAGCAGTTTATTTTGGCTATTACAATTTGGATATTTGCAAACCTACACATTTAGAATTCAGAAAATTACTAGGTACTTTCCTTGCTGCTCTTTATAAGGGAATGGTATGTAAAGTACACGTATAGCTACTTGGTAATTTTTAAATTTTATTTGACATAGAATATATACAACGTGTAAATGAAACCGAAATATTACTTCAATTGCTTTAGAGGTACATCACTTACTGTCTCTCATTCTTGTCGGTGGAACCAAAACGCTCATAGTTCTTACTAAAATAAATCAGATACAGCCCTAACATCACATGCAAAATTAAAATCAAGTGACTCCTGTCACTTTATTAGGAGCATAGGTACTATGCGCGTGTCGGTCTTTTCTCTTCAATAGGGTTGTCATACGTAAAAAATTGTTCTTTTGATTTAATATTTCCTTATAAAATATCCTTATGAAAAGTGCCCTACTACAGTATTTCGTAATTCATATACATGTTGTATATTTCTTGCTTCTAAGCGTTTAACAAAGGCGGTTTTTTTGTCAAAAAATGTATTTTATAAGTAACTAAACATTAAATAAACGGTAATATAACACACTAGAATGTTTTGATGATAACAATTCTTAAAAAAAAAACTCAAATTTTTGATCCGGCGTTTATCATGTTGCCATTACGGTTATTCTGTGTTAGCCTTAAAGGTTAATAACCTATAATTTTAGTATTTAATTTTAAGTACCTATTATAACTAAGTTCTGAAAAACTCACTATAAAGTTCCTGCTTTATAACGATTAAATAAGGTTTAACTTTGCGAATAATCAATGTCATTTCTTTCTAATTTTGTATTACTGTTCCAATTTTATAATTTTTTTATCTTCTATACATATATCATCTGCTTTATATGTTATTGTATTATTATTGGTTTCCAGAGGCTCTGGTTTGATTCTACTTTGTGTATTAACTAGCTCAGTTTTAGGAAAGGCTGCGTAAGCGTACTTAAAGTTTATTTGCTCTTCACCATTCTGTATGTTTACATTATGCGGGTCCCTTTTGATAGCTGCCAGTGGTTCTAATTTTATCTTTTTTTTTGGGTTGGAGTGCTCAACTTCATTCTTATAGAAATATTCTTCTCGCTTTAGGCTTTCGCTTGGTTCTAATTTAAGCCTACGTTTTACAGTATTGCTTGTGTCATGGGAATCTAATTTCAATATCTCCTCTGGACTCGTAATTGGGGAATAAAGTGTGTTCAATTTAGGTGTAGCCAATAACTTTTTTTCCATATTATCAAGAACTAAAGTATCGATAGAATTTAAAGATGGGCTTCTTGTTGCGCGGTTATAAATGTTATTTTTGACCAAGTTATCGTTTTCAGGGGCCTGTTTTCTAGGTAGAAGCTTCCATTCTTCATCTGAATCCTTCATCCTCTGTAAACATTTAATTAATTTATTTATTTTATTGTATTATTATTTGTGCGAGTAAGACACAGCCAATTCTGTGTTATTTCTCGTATGGTGTGGCAAGTTTATCAATTAAACAACAGCCTATAACAGTCCTAACCTGAAGGCCTCTTCAATGGGATGGTTTGACATCCCAGCAAGCTTTTCACCAAACTAAATACAGTTCACACTACCCCTCCCCATCCCGCGGTTGTTGGGCGTAGCCACTAAGAAAATACAACATAGAACGGGAAGCGGCGTCTTTTGTGCTACTATTACCATGCTCTACGACCAGCCCTTCGTCATTATGTGCAAACCCACCCGTTGGCGAAGGCCTTTACTCTAGCAGTTGGATATTGAGTCTGTTGTTGGCTATTGATGATGATGATCATCCTCCATTTTAGCGTAATCGAGTTCAGAGAGCCTTTTAGTATTAGCTAGATATAGATAAACAAAACCTTTCGAGTGGACTCCAATAAAGTGTCAACTTCATCGTCCGTGCACGAACTTATATCTTCGTACTGTAAACCGTCGTATTCCTCATCGCTTAATGTAATTATGGATGCAGTCGACTTGCTGTCGTTTTTGGCAATACTTTTAGATTCCTAAAAAAAAATACCTCTCAATATTAACCTTGACAAGAATCGAACTCCTGAAACTTATCAATTCATTTATTATATTTTTCTTATTTGTGCAATTTTGTTTATGTATTTGTATTTAGTTATTTGAATGTAGGATTATAATAATTTTACACCACTTGTCCGCTCCCGCTCATCTTGTCCTAATCCAAAGGTTGCCTGGCAGAGATCGCTACTAAGCGATAAGGCCGCCTTTTGTATTCGACTTTTGTCTTTGTATTTCTATTGTTCTTTTTTTTCCTAACTTCATAGTGGTGTACAAATTAAGAGTTAAATAAAAATAATAAATAAAAATTCATAACTTTATTTATTGTAATAAACCTTAAATGCAAGGTACTTTGGATAAGTAATAATTTTACTTGTATACATATTCAAGTCGTCATCATCATCATATGAACCCATTACCGGCCCACTACGGGGCACAGATCTCCTCCCACAATGAGAAGGGGTTGAGGCCACGCTTGCCCAGTGCAGATTGGTGGGTGGGTCTTCTGATAACATTATGGAGAACTCTCAGGCACGCAGGTTTCCTTACTATGTTTTCCTTCACTGTTGAAGCTACTGACATTTTAATTGCTTAAAACGCACAAAACTTAGAAAAGTTAGAGATGCGTACTTGGATTTAAACTTAGCCTCCCGACAATGAAGTCGAAGTCCACCTTGAAGGGTTATCACCGCTTCAAGGACTACAAGAAAATTTGCTAGTAAAGGTTGTACACTAAACCATTTGACGACTTCAATGGTTCAGCGGTGAACGGGTAGCGTAGAGGGACGGGTTCGATTCCCGGCGAGAAAAATTTTGGGAATTATTAATTTCTGAATTTTCTTTGCTTTGATCTTGTTGGTAGCTTTGGCATTTTGGCTACCGACAAAGACGTGCCGGAGATCGGTCCCTCTGTAAAGGGAAGCCAAAGCCCTAACCACTAGGCCATCACCGCTTATAATGCTTACACATATATAATCACAGTTCCAAAATGAGTTAAGAATCTACGAACCTGTTTAGAATTATTTTTATTATGTCGTTTGTTGCACTGCTTTGTTTTAGATTTGATATCTCTTCTGCAGCTGTCCCTTAAGCAACGGGGAACTATTCTATCTTTCAACTGTGCACGGAAAATAGGATATTTCTCATTTTGATTAATCTTTTGTTGCACGTCCTTCACAGGCTGAGTCACACACCGGATTTCAATTTTTAGACTTTCCTTGCTTTTTTTCACTGTTCGAGTTAAAACGAGTCTTTCACTCATGTCTTTATATTTAAGAAGTATTACTTTCCTTGTATACTTTTTACGTTTTTTGTCCTTACTGTTCATTGCGAATGTCTTTTATTTTAAACTTTGTAAAAAATAGAAGTTACGAATCAATCACTAAAACAAACAACAGTCTACCCTCTTACGAAAAAGAAAACAAGTAGGTTTTACTACCTACCCACTCGCCTAACTAATTTATTACATTCAGATTGTTTTGTTTGGTATTAGGTAAAGCCTTATATTTAAGTACCTACGCGTATTATAAAATATTTATGTATTCTTTCTCACCTCATTTCAAACTGTTTAAAATTTTCAAGTGTTACTGATGCGCAAAAACAATACTTTATAGAACAAAAAAAAACATACGAGAATCATGCAATATGGTACCTTATCGATATTCAATACAATAGTAGTTTGTGAGGATACAATAAACAACAGATGCGCAAATCCAAATCCAAAACAAGAGCTGTTCTTGGCCTACACCATAACATTGAGTCCGGTTTCAATCGTCAAATAATTTATAGCTGAGGAATGAATTTGATTTATATACCATCACATTCCTCACTTAGGCTTTCTTAAATAAGATCAAATGAACTTTGTGAAGGTCGACCATTTTTATATGAGTAGCTTCATTTAAAAAGCATACCTAATCAAAAAAGTCAAACAGTAATACGTGAAAGATGCACTAATGTTTTATTTAAACTCACTGATATGCGTATAAAAATATGTACCTAATGGTGCTCGTTAACCACACTTGTTTGTTGAGACTGTGAATGAATATTAATAAATACCTAAGTAAGTTTCTAACAACGGAAAGTGTATTATTACACAATACAGCAAAATTATTGTTAACAAAGAGCTTACTCGGCCACTCGTGCAATAGATAAAAGTGCAAGCAAAGGACGGTATTTTAGGGTTCTGTAGCCAAACAAGGAATAATAGCTTCGACATTTCATTAAGTCTAACACAGCCACATCAATTTTGTCTAAACATATACCTAAATTATAGTAATGTCTGTTCAATTTCATAGTGTCGCGTCGGTACACCGGTAGGAGAATTGGGAATTTTACATTTATGCTTTTGTTATTATTGCTTTTAATGTGAGTACTTTTCCTATTTTATTCATATGTTTATTATAATAAATACGAATATAAATAATAAATACTAGTAAAAGGAAATTTTAAATGATAAAAAGGAGTAGATAAACGAATGTAAAATAAACACAATTTTTCATCACGCGAAGTGTTCGGATCATTGTTTAATTTATTATAAAAAGGTACAAGAAACCTTTTTATAATAAACTAGTTGTCCCGGCCAACTTCGTATCGCGGATAATTGTTTTCTTTTATGAATGTTATATTTTAATACTTATTATCCCATTCCGGTCTGAATCCAAAAAATCAAATATCATCAAAATTGGTCCAGCCGTTCTTGAGTTATAAATGGTGTAACTAACACAACTTTCTTTGAAATATATAGATGATCGTCGGATCCTTCATTATAAATAGGTACATAACGTTCTGAATCCAAACTAAAATAGGTATCGATACCTACCTAGATACAACATCAAGTACAACAAAGGCGACTATTTCTAAGCAAATGGAATATATCTAGAAATGCATGTTAATCCATTTTTTTCTAAGATAGGGAAATTTAAGTTTAGAGCTTAGGCTCCTTTAAAAAACGTTGGTATCCATTAAGAAAGAAATTAAAATCTAACCGTAAAGGTGTTGAACTCAATCTCCTCTTTTTGCAATTGCGGATTAAAATCTACATAGTTTTAAAATAAAATACCCTTTCATTAGTTTTTTCATAAACAAAGTATGAAAAAAAAATAGGTATCACATATTGTACTCGTTTGAAGGCATGGGCAAACGCAAATTCAGTAATGTATTGAAACGATTTAAAAGAAGGTTATATAGGTTATTGGTATTTGTTGTGTGTTGGCTGGGGTACCTAATAGGTGACTGTGAAAGCCAGTTTTTTTTTTATAAGATGGGAAGGAAGAGCTGTTGCTGCTTTCCCCGTTACGTGGCAACATCATATAGCCTTTTTTTTCTATGATATGCTTGTTCTTTAATAATTGAGCGCCTTGTAATGCAGCTTACGAAATCCACCTACAAGTTTCTATGTCCTCGTACAACGTCACGTCTTCTTCAAACTTCAATGCAGACAGACGTTGTTTTGGTTTTGACCTTTCTTTTTACAACCGACTGCCTGCTTTACTTTACCCACTTTGGGCATATATAATCACACTTACACTACCGCCAGATTCAGAAATAGCTGCAATAGCTTCCTTTTACTTTTTTTTTTATTACACAGCGCCAGTTGTACTTTGCAAGTTGCGTGCAGAGATACTGATAACAGGTTACCACTCAAATGACAGTTCATTAAATCCGTACCTTGAATCGTGCATCATCATAACGGCACGTTCAATCAGATGGTTTAGGTAGTACCTATTGCGTTGGTGGTGCCACGGAGTGAATCTCAACCAGTCGAAATAGATTTTTTGTAATATTTTTTTTTAGTTTTATTTAGCCATTACTTTGAAGTTAGGTAGATATACTAATTTTTTCCAAATTTCCTGAGCTCCTTAAATTTGTGAACTTCTCACATTGTTAGTTAGGTATACGGGTTGCAATTTCTGTATAGCTTCAATAATATTATGTTGATGCTTATAATAGGGCTATACAGGGGGATGGCATATGTTTGATTCCGGAAATCCGGAATAAAAAAAGGCTTCTTGGCTTGAACATTGTATGAAAGTATTTACCTAGTTATATATATGTTTTAAGGTATGTAGGGTAAAATGTTTATACCTTCCTTAAAGGACAGGTGGACAGGCCCGTGGACAGGCCCAGGATTTGGCGGCGTGTCACATGTTTATGTAATCAAAAAAAAATGTCTGGTTTCTTCATGTTTATTTGTTTTTTATCAACATTTCTTTTACTCTGCCATTAAAAACTCAATTAATTGACTAAATTACAACCGCTAATCTACAAAATAGAACCTAAATGTTGCCAGATATCGGAGCTGTATTTCAATCAATTATTTATTAGAAATCGATTCAAAAAGTGCGATACTTTTTGATTAATTAAAATGATTACCTACATTTATTCAAACTTCAAAATAATAATAAAATATCTAACTACTTGGTTGAACGAATAACGTGAAAATAGCTTAATAATTACGTACGCTTGAATAATGCAACAATGAATACTCATTACGATATTATTTCATAATAAAAACGACTTCAAAAATCGAGTGTTAAAAAAGTTATATCTAGCAACACCATTTATATACCATATATGTTTATATCATAGATAATAATAAGATAAAACCTCAATTTCAACAACCTAAAAAAAGATTTCTCTTAAACCTGGGTGAATAAATTAAAATAGCTTGCAGAATTTTGAAAGATAATTGTTTTTCTACGTAATAAAATTAAAACCACCGTGACATAACATAATGTCATTAGGGGCCCAAAGCTCCTAAGAAAATAGGCAATCTTCTCAGCGAAAGTATGCTGACGTGGGGTTTTAAATACTTTTTATTTTACTTGTTACAGCCAAAAGCTGCTCAGCCGCCGCAAGTCAAGGCCACAGCCACAGTTGCCACGCCTCCGATTGCAACCAACTCTGCCAACCTAAACGACGAAATCGTCAAACAGGGAGACTTAGTTCGATCACTCAAGTCCGCTAAGGCCGATAAGGCCAAGGTTGATGTAGCGGTCAAGGGATTGTTGGACCTCAAAGCCAAGTATAAAGCAGAGACTGGACAGGTTGGTATATTCTATGTTAAAATTAAACATATGTTGCCTGTACTCTAATTTCGAATGATGAATGAATAATTTGAATTTAAAGAAGATGATATATTCGAGTACAAACGCAAACTAGTTTTGTGCAATGAACATCGAGTGAATGCACGTTTCGCTCCAACACAGAGGATGCTCCGGTCCTCTGGAGATGTTGACTTAATAAAGTTAGCACAACTGCTTTTTCGCGGAGTGCAGCAAATTAAGCTTTATGCTCATTGTATATAATCGAATTCCGCAAAACAGCGCCTGCTTCTTTTTTTTATTATTTAAAACTAATGAAACGATTACCACGTGTAGTCTATTTTTTCTTTGTGTGGTAACTAGCCGGGGACTAAACCTCCCACAAGATAAAATTTTAAAGATTATTGGTTAGCAAATACCCCGTACACTAAACGACAAAGAAAAACGAATGAAACGATAACGACGTGCAGTCTATTTTTTGAAAACTAATAGTCAAATTGTTTCAAGAAATTAAAAATATTAATAGTACAGAACGCTCAAGAGTCAAGAGCAGTTCAAGAGTCGCGCTTGACCTATTTTTTATTGATTTCACGTATATTCTAAGGACTCTTAATTGGTCGGTATACCGTATACTTACCGTACTTTGATCGTGTATTATGTATAAAAAATGTCGTTATAATTTTTTATCAAAATCAGCCCATGAACATCCCGTTACCCGGCACTTACCTCCTTTCTCAGTTAGAGAGGGCTATAGAGCATGGATTTAAAACCCTGCTCTTGTGTGTGGGGTGGGCAATCGTTATAATTATCACATATTTGTGATATTAACCAGTAGGGGTTTAAGGTTCTCTCCGTGTCCGAAATTGGCGGTGTTGTTGCCTGTACTGACAATCGTTAACAGATAAACTCAACATCATTGACCCGGGAACCAAACCCAGAACGCCGCGTAGATATCAGTATCGACTTCACTTTAGGGAGCCCAAGTTCGAATCCGAGCACGCACCTCTAACTTCTCTAAGTTATGCGCGTTTCTGGTAAATATAATATCACTTGCTTCAACGGTGAAGGAAAACATCATAAGGAAACGTGCATGCCTGAGAGTTTTGCATAATGTGCTCAAAGGTGTGCGGAGTCCACCAATCCGAACTGGGCCAGCGTGGTGGACTACGGCCTTAACTCCTCCTTCAATAATATATTGTTTATTCGGATAATAATAGAAAAATAATTGGACATCATTAGGACTGGAAACCAGGCGCAGTTCCGGCACCGGTTTCAAAACCTGCTTCAGGAAATGACGCTTCAACGTTGAACACCGAGATTACCAAGCAGGGTGACTTGGTCCGTTCGCTCAAGACAACGAAGGCCGACAAGGCCAAAGTTGACGAGGCAGTCAAAACCTTACTGGAATTGAAAACTAAATATAAAGCAGCTACTGGTCAGGTAACATTTCATTTTCCTTTATATCTTTATGATATAATATTTTTAAACATCTCGATTCTGACAGAACATAATATATGTAAATGTTTCGTCGAAGTTTGAGAGAACCAATTGAAATAAATATTTTCTTGTTTTTATTTGATAGGTATTTTCTGTCTTAAAAAAAACGTGTGTGTACTCGTGTACAAGCGATAGAATAAAATTTCTTTGGCGTAACAAGATTAAAAATCTTTTCAAAAATGTTATCTTTCGCCTTATTCTACGTTTGTAGAAAAAACGACACTAACAATAGAAAAAAGGTATTTAATACATTGAAAGTTTTATTATAAAGCATTATCTTGTTAAAATAAACATGATTTAAATATCACAAAGAAAATATTTCTCCATAATTAAAGAAATGGACATAATAAACATAATCAATTTGGAATACTAATAGACTCGTTATCGGACAACCAAGTTTAACTCAACAATTAAACCTTATAGCTAACTTCGGGGTGTCGGTTTTTTGTGACGGTGTGCGCGCGCATCGAAAAAATTTATTCTCATCATTTTCCCCGAACGCGCTTAAAGAAGTATAACTTCAAAAATGCTCTAAACGCAACCTGTATTCCTATGATGCATGGAATTATGGCTAAACTATATATTTTATGAAACTAATTCCTAGAAATCAATGCAATAGTTTATTAAAGCTGTGCCCTACGCTCGGTGAATAAGTAGTTTGTTGGTTTGTTAGAACGTGAGGCAAAGAAGACATTTTGTGTAAAAATACTAGGTATAATATTTCTGTAAACCACCATTGGGAATTTGAGGTTTTTCCAAGACCAAAAGTATCCTCGTATGTTACCCTAAGTCCTTTGAATTAACTCTATGCCATAAATCAAGTTTGTTTGATTAGTTAGGGCGCAAATTAAAAAAATTCGGTTGCTCTTAAAATTTCTTATATTATTTTAAATAGTTAAACACAACGTGTAACGGAATTACGAAATACTGTTGAAGGGTGCATAAGTATATTTCGTAAGGAATCACCCTGTAAAAATATTAAATCAAAAGAATCATGCTTATATTAATTACATACAAAAAAATCCTAATAATTCTAAGTGTTTACTTATGTCAACCCTATTAAAGATAAAAGACCGACACGTGCATAGTACCTACGCTCCGCGACACGTACCTAATAAAATGTCAGGAGTCACTTGATTTTACTTTTGCATGTGATGTTAGGGCTGCATCTGATTTCTTTAAGTAAAAAACTATGGGAATGGTATATTCAAAAAATATTAGCGTTTCGGTTTCACAGATAAGTCTGAGAGACAGTAAATAATGTACCTCTAAAACCTCTGAAGTAATATTTCGGTTTCATTTACACTTTGTATGTATCTAGTGAGGATTACTTTCCTTTATTTACCAGGACTGGAAACCAGGTACAGTTCCGGCACCAGTTCCACCCCCTGCGTCAGGAAATGATGCTTCGACGTTGAATACCGAGATCACCAAGCAGGGTGACTTGGTCCGTTCCCTCAAGACAGCGAAGGCTGAAAAGGCTAAAGTTGACGAGGCAGTCAAAACCCTATTGGATTTGAAAACCAAATATAAAGCAGCTACCGGTCAGGTAATTTTTGATTCTATGATAAAATATTTCTATCCTATGATAAAATATTTCATATTTTTAACCTTCTTCCAAAAGGAGGTTCTTAATATATATCACTAGCGGTCCCTCGCAACTTTGACCACGTATAAGTGACATACGCGTTCGCATTTGTTTAGAGCTGATGAATAGGACCAACTTTGTCTTACATGATTTTATCGAAACTTTAACTGTTTACGCAGCACACGCAGCGGAAGCTCTTAAAAGAAAAAAAACTCTGATTTAGAAACATTCTTCAGTGGTGTTATGCTCCAATTGTTCTTAGCGTGATGATATATAGCCTTCCTCGATAAATGGGCTATCCAAACTAGAAGAGTTTTGTCAAATCGGACCAATAGTTCCTGAGATCAAAGCGTTCAAGTAAACAAACAAACAAACTCTTCAGATTTAAATATTAGTATAAGATTGAATCATTATTTTTTTATTAAAATAAATCACTTGCAATCCATGCAAAATTTTATAAAACAGTATATTTTTCTTATAATTTGTGCTTTCTTGAAGACACTCATTTTATTAATTAACTTACAACCCACAATAAAGTATTACTCAATATAATAACAGGCACACACCGCCGCCTCAAGTTTACGGACACGGTTGTAGGACGTGATCCATGCATGCTCTGCGAAGTTTGCTTTGTTTATAAGCGATCGGTTTCCACTTAACATACCCCTTAACATAAGTCATCTGTTTAGTCCGCCATACTATAAAAAAATGTCCAATATATCTCGCGATGAATGATCTCTATAATTCACCGAAAACTATTTAAAAAAGAAATATTTCACTGGACAGGATTGGAAACCAGGCGCAGTTCCGGCACCGGTTTCAAAACCTGCTTCAGGAAATGACGCTTCAACGTTGAACACCGAGATTACCAAGCAGGGTGACTTGGTCCGTTCGCTCAAGACAGCGAAGGCCGACAAGGCCAAAGTTGACGAGGCAGTCAAAACCTTACTGGAATTGAAAACTAAATATAAAGCAGCTACTGGTCAGGTAAATATATAAAATATTTCTATCCTTTCCTTTATACCTTCCTACTTTCCTTTATATCATTGTGTTATAACAATTTTAAACATTAAAATTTTATTTTACTAGTACATATGTTTCGTCGATGTTCACGCATATGTCTTTTACTGGAAGAACCAATTCAAACAAGTATTTTTGTATCATCTCTCTATTTGATAGGAGACGCTTTCAAGGATAACCTTACTGGTTAGGTAACTTTTCATTTTTCTTTATATCTTTGTGATATACAACATTTTTAAACATCTATATTTTGTTCTAACAGTACGTATGTGTCGTCAATGTTCACGCATATGTCTTTTACTGGGAGAACTAATTAAAACAAGTCTTTTATCATGTTTTTAATTGGTAGGATACGCTTTTGAGGATAACCAAAATAAACTAATGAGAATCATCGTAGTTGACGTATAGAAATCCCCAACAGACAGCAACAAATCACTTGCGATCAGGAATTTTACTTGTTAACAGGATAATTTTAAACCGTTTGTAGTACACTCTAGAAGTGTACTTTGTGAGATTTACTCACCTGGTGAGTTTTTTTATTTCTATTGTGGGAACTGACTCAGCAGGCTTTTAGTACGTAAATGCGCGAACGTAGATACGAAGTTGCGCGGTCAATTTCTACTGAACCTTCAGCGGATTGATGCACTTGTGTAATTACAATATATATTGTCTTAGGCAAAACATTCAAGAAAACCTTTACAGGGAACCTGTATCTAAGGGGACTCAAAACTGTTAATTAAGACTCTGTAGTTCTACAGATATTTTTAAGTTCTTGTCTTTAAAATCGGGTTTGTTTTTTAAAAAGAACTTTTTCAATTAAGTATTACTTAAAATAAGTGTTTCTGTTGTAGTCCTTAAATTTGTTTAACTCGCGATAAATTTCAATATCCAATTCGAACGAATTAAAAAGTTTTTTACTGCTATATAAATACATACACAAAATTTGTACTTTTATTAATCTAAGATTTAGATTTAGATAAAACGTCTTTCACTTAGGATTGGAAACCAGGCGCAGTTCCGGCACCGGTTGCATCCCCTGCTACAGGAAATGATACTTCGGTGTTGAATACTGAAATAAGCAAACAGGGTGACTTGGTCCGTTCCCTCAAAGCAGCGAAGTCAGAAAAGGCTAAAGTTGACGAGGCAGTCAAAACTCTATTGGATTTGAAAACCAAATATAAAGCCGCTACTGGTCAGGTATAATATTCATAAAAAAATCACTGAATCTATTGATTGTTTAAACTTGGAAACTTGATTGGTTTATGTGATATAAAAACCAAGGCATTACTCAAAAATAAGCTTAAAAATAAATTACATAGGTATTAATCCATCCATTTTTAGGATTGGAAACCTGGCGTAACACAAGATCCAGTTTCAACATCTAAATCAGGTGATCCAGCTATGCTAGACCAAGAGATCAGCAAACAAGGAGACTTAGTTCGTTCCCTAAAATCAAGCAAAGCTGATAAGGCCAAAATTGACGAAGCGGTCAAGGTTCTTCTTGATCTTAAGACCAAATACAAGACCGCAACGGGTCAGGTAAGGTTCTAGAATCTTTGGTATTAGTATTAGTTTATCCAAAACTAGGTGCTTCCTTCGACTCCAAACCGTGTATTCGGTTGTTTAAAAATCCCTTGGAAATTATTTGGTGTCTTGAGTCAATTAAATCGTACATGCGGTTGCTCGCTACTTAATCTGCGTTTGTTGTGATTTAAAGGAACAGTTTATTTGAGAGATTTGACGCAATTTATTGGGGTGTATTTCTATAGATATATTTAAGTTCTTATTTTTAAAATCGGGTGTAGTTATTAAAATTAACTTTTTCAATTAAATGTATCTCTTAAAATAAGTGTTTTGTTGTAGTTCTTATATTTTTTAAACTCGCGACAACTTCTAAATTAAATGTTCTATTGGAAAGAATTAAAAAGTTTTCAAAATAACATTGATGTTAAAACTATTTTATTTAAATAAGAGTGAAATGAAATTTTGTCTTATAATTGTAATAATTCTGAATAAATTATTATAAATAATTAAAAGATGCAACGCCACAATCATTCTAAACAATTATAGCAATTTGCTAGAAGACGCTTCTCTAATAATATGTAACTAAATTGAAAAATCGATAATATAATAAAGCAGTGTTTTCTTTCAACTGAATTTTATGGATTCTTTATTGTCTTTCATTATAGTGCGGAGTTTCCTTTTAGATTTGTTTACTATTTTAGATGTAGTATGTTTTTTGTTATATTTAACTCTAGGATCTACTCAACAGGATTGGAAGCCAGGTGCAGCACCGGCAGCAAACGTTCAAATGGCTGACGACGCGAAAGTCGCCGCACTCTTAGCGCAAATAGCAACGCAGGGAGATAAAGTGCGCAAGGTCAAAGCCGAGAAAGCAGAGAAGGGAGTGGTGGATGTTGAGGTTAGCGCAGATGCCAGATACTTGCGCTGATTTATTATGTTCTACAGCTATTTTTTTTTTCTTTCCTAGACAAGTGATTATGCAGCCTAAGAAGTTAATTGAATTAAATTGACCCCTAATCGGTTTCTACGCGACATCGTACTAGAACGCTAAATTGCTGAGCGGCACGTCTTTGTCCGTCATCAGACAATAAACTTCGGAATTACTGTTCCTCAGAGACAATAATAGTAATTGCCAGTCAAACCACTATAATCAATGAAAATTTGATCTTCCACAAAGCAATGCCTACGTCTAAGATATCAATTCTCAATTTTTAGATAGATAGAATAACTTTATTACAAAAAAACACAAAGAAACGATACAAAGATAATCAAAGACAAAAGTACATAGTGCTAAGACCAAAGGCGGCCTTATCACTTAAAAGTGATATTTTACAGGCAACCTAAGCGTAAAAAGCTATCAGTTAAATGGGCGGTGGACAATGCACAAAGAAAGATCAAAAATAAACCTACATAAATACTTTAGATGCTTCTTTGTCATTTATCGATTGTGGGCATAATATTTGATGAAATCAATAAAACTATGACCACCATTTCCGATTGGTTATGTGTCTCCGATTTTTCTGCCCCTATTTTTTCTAGGTAGCTCTCAGATATTAGTCCAATGAGATACCTTCATCGTCATCATCATATCAACCGATAGACGTCCACAGCAGGAAATAGGTAGTTCATATATTTTGTTCATCTATTTCCAAATTCCACGGTTTTGTTCTGCTTGAGTCCAGCGGCTAACTGCGACGCTCTTAATATCGTCTGACCCCCTCGTTGTGGGTCGACCAATCGGTCGCTTATTAGTGCGGTGCTGCAATTCTAGAACCTTAGGTCCCCCACCGTCCATCCTTCCACCGAGCTATCTGCCCCGCCCATTGCCACTTCAGCTTTTCGACTTGAGCTTTGTTGGTAACTCTGGTTCTTATGAAAATTAAGCTTCATTTGCTATACTCCTCAAAAAGCAGGAAAATATGTGTGGTGTTATTTATAATTTCTTCAATCCTTATACTCCATACCAAACAGATCTTCGGCAATGTACCCTCTACACGCACGCTTCGCTCCGAAACCGTAGAATCCTCAGGAGATGACTTTACAATGAATAATTGTTGCGTTAGGTGTAAAGTACTACATACAGCTACTACTTTGGTGTGGAGTATAAGGATTGAAGAAATTATAAATTACACCACAAAGATTCTCCTGCTTTTCGCGGAGTATAGCAAATTAAGCTTAAGTAGAGATACTCCGAGTTACTATAGCCCGAGTGGCTCTAAGCCTTCTTATGAGGCCCATCGGACCCTTAGGTCATTTTAAATACTCCTGCTATTTTAGGTGACCAATCTATTGAATCTGAAGGCACAATTTAAGGCATTGACTGGCAGTGAATGGACACCAAAAGCAGCGCCTTCACAGGATTCTAAAAAGAAAAGCGAAAAGGTAAATATGTCTTAAATTTAATAGGGTAGTCGTGTTTGTTGTATTGTACTTCTTGATACTATATTATGAAACAATAAGAACCGTTCTTTTATTTGTATATTAGAGTGCGGCTAAGGCGACAACGAATCAGAGCGGGGAGCCATCTACAGATGCTAAACCCAAGCCAAAGAAAGCTGAAAAGGTAATATTTCACCCAAAATTAGTGAATATATTTTCAAACAACCGGCCTCTTTAGGTAGGCACTGTCTCTGTGTCCGGAGATGAGTTTGCACACGTATTTTGAAGTCGAGTAGCATTAGAAACTTCCGAATGTGGACATATTCATAGAACTCAATATTACTTCTATTTTCGAAGCTTGTTAAATAACTATCAGTAAACGAAAATGTCGCTTTCCGAAAACTGCTTCCCTATTTGAGAGCTTTCTCCTTTTCCAGGACACAGGAATCTACAAGGTAAATGAAAATATGAAAAAAAACATTTTATTGTTATCTGTTCAGATTTTCGATCAAAATAATATAATAGAAAACTTTATTGCAACACAACATTATAGGAAAAACAAAAGGAAAACAGTAATATTAGAAAATAGCTATCGCTGAATCTTTACAATATATTTTATTTTTAGAAATTGAATCTGTTTAGTTAAGTGATACGTAGCACGGATTATCTAAATGAAATTTTTAAAATGTAATTATATTATTAAAATATTATTATTGTACGTCATTAATGGAAAAAATAATCTTCATCCTTAATTATGACAGTGTTGATACCAGCCTCTGAGAGCATGTTAAACCGTCGGTCCCGGTTATTACGACTTACTTGTGACAATAGTCTTTAAAGCCAACAAACCCGCATTGGAGCAGCGTGGTGGGTCTATGCTCTTAAACCGTCCCTCCTATTAGAGACTACGCCGGTGCCCACCAGTGGAAGTTTATTTTATACCGACTAAAAAAACTTATACTTTTCAAACAGCTACTTAAAAACCAACTTTTTACCACCTTAGTAGTATGTGTATTATTTATCATTTCCTTTTTATTTTCCCTTTTTTCCAGCTTGTTTTTAAACAGTCTCTTTTTTTATTCTTTTTTTTTTGCCTTTCTGGCTTCTTTATGACATACAAGTATCCATTGTATATATTATAAATATATTCTATTATATTTTCTTTTTAATATTTGCGTAAATATTATAAAATATACATACTTCATATACACGAAGTAAGTATATTTTATCTATTTTTGCAATTTATGTTTATTAACCCTTCTTCTTAACTTCATGCCCTTTGGTAGGTTGACTGGTAGGGATAGCTTTTTAGCGGTAAGGCCGCCTATTGTACTTTCTTTCTTTCAAATCTGTTTTTTTGTTGGTCTGTATTAGGCTCCAAAACCTACAAAGCCAGTTAAAGAAGAGTCTTCAACGAGCGTTAAGAAGATCACTCGACTGGGGTTGGAAGCCAGCAAGGAGACTGATTTACCGGAATGGTACTCCCAGGTCATCACCAAATGTAAGTGTCGGTTAATTTCTCCAGTTAACTATGTAACAACAGTGTTCATTTCCGATTAGTAATAATTGACGCCAAGCGATGGTCCACCTGATGTTAAGTGGAATATCCACTTATCATCAGGCCTATAAACAAAGCAACATTTCACAGGGCAAGCAAAGAGCAACAACAACATGCCGCCCTGTCCAATTTTTTTTTTTGTTAATATTCACATCGCAATCTAGACCCAATGTAAGCGTAGCTTGTGTTATGGGTACTAAGATGACTGATGAATATTTTTATGAATAATGTACATAAATACTTTTAATATTAAGATAAACATCCAGACACTGAAAAACAATTATGTTGATCACACAAACATGAAACAAAGAGAGAGAAAGAGAGAGAGAGAGAGAGATTGTAATTTACTAAACAATTAAATAGATTTCAAATCCCATTACAATACGTTCCTGATATCTCAATTATAACAGATGAAGCGTAAACATGACTTATACGCAACGACCAATAGCATGAATATTTTACAGTGTCTAGGTGTTTATCTGTATGTTATAAGTAATAATGTATATTGTTTCAAAATATTCATCAGTCATCTAAGTTCCCATAATACAAGTTACGCTTACTTTGCGGCTAGATGGCGATGTGTGTATTACCATAGTATATTTATTTCTTTACTTATTTTAGTAGTTCTTAGTCAACGTTAGATTATTTATTTGTAAAATAAATGTATTCGTACGTAAAATCATTGTAACTCACCTAACATAATGTCTGTGTCCTTAATTTATAAGGACAAATTTTAAGTAATCATTTTAAGTCTCCTTTTGTAGTAAGTGTTTTTGAGAATCTGTAAGAATAACAATTGAGAATATTAAAACTATCTATTGTTTATTAGCGGAAATGATCGACTACTACGACATCTCAGGCTGCTACATCCTGAGACCGTGGTCCTATAGCATCTGGGATGTGATCAGAAATTTCCTGAGCACACACTTCAGGAAACTTGGCGTCAAGGATGGATACTTCCCCATATTTGTTTCAAAGGTATGTTAGAACTAAAATACCTATACATCTGTCGAATAAATAGTTGTATTTATGTTTATATATACATACGTATTTATATAAAATTGACGGTTGTCCGCGGCTTCGCCCGCACTATTTTTCCGCAACCGTATATTTTTCCGGGATTAAAAGTAGGATAGGTATTTGTTAATCCATCTCCATTCCAAAATTCAGTCAAATTAATAATAATAATTCAGTTAAAATTTATTTACATTAATTATAAGTTAGCCCTTAACTGCGATCACACCTAATGGTGATTAATTGTACATTCTAAGATGGTGGCGGGCTAACCTGTTAGGAGGTATCGCAGTTATATTAAACCCATATCCCTAATCGATTTCTACGCGACATCTTACCGGAACTCTAAATTGTCCTTGCCGGATATCGACCCCGGGTGAAAACCCACAACGCTAACCGCTGAGCCAAGGAGGTTGTCAAACGTATATTGAATTGGTTTGATGATTTGATCATGCGACCTTATAACTCAGGCGGCGCTAGAACGCGAGAAGGACCACATAGCGGACTTTGCGCCTGAAGTAGCATGGGTGACGCATTCGGGCTCTTCCGAACTGGCTGAGCACATCGCCATCCGACCAACTTCCGAGACCGTCATGTACCCGGCATATGCCAAGTGGATACAGAGTCATCGCGATCTACCCTACAAACTCAACCAGTGGAACAACGTCGTGGTATGTGCTATGCTTATATAATTTGAACTTCTTTTAACTGGCTGACTACATTGCTCTCCGGATAGGCCAACTACATTGCTCTCCGGATAGGCCGACTACATTGCTCTACGGATAGGGCGACTACATTTCTTTGAACTAGCTGACAACATTGCTCTCTGAAAAGGCCGGCTACATTGCTTTGAGCTGGCCGACTACATTCCTCTCCGAACAGGCCGACTATATTGCTTTGAACTGGCCGACTACATTGCTCTCCGGATAGACAATCCAGATCCAGATTCCAGAGCCAACGTGATCGAAGCTGCTGGGGTAAATGCAACCTACTAAGCTCAAAATTTTTCTTATTAAACTAGCTGTAGTTTATATACAGAATATATAATGCATATATTCTGTTACATAAACTGTAGTTGTGAAAAGCAAATAGTTAAAATTTGCATTTTACAATTATAGTGTAACGTACAACAGTACAGTAGTGAAAGGTACAGAATTGTGCCTAGTTTTAATTATGATGCGTTTCAATTGACCAAACAAAAAACTCTTTCGCAATTTAAGTGCTTGAAATTCTCGCTCGGTTAATTTAGCTGTACTTAACGTTATCTAAGCCCAAGAAACTTATTTCCTCAAGTGAGCAACTTGTTTTTTTTATTATTATTAACTCACAAGCTATTGTTCGCTATCTTTGTCCGCATTTGTTACGGTTATTTACAAATCCCGTGGGAATCGCCTGTTTTCCTGGGATACACAAAAATATGTTACTATCCGTCCTTACAACTAAATACATGCCAAAAATCAAGTTGGTGCGTTGCTTAGTAAAGGCGTGAAGGAGGGACAAACAAACATACTTTCACATTTTAAATATTAGTACGGACTAGTAAGGGTTGGAAAGGAAAATAATATATGTAAGAGACTAACATACAATTTAATATTACCAGAGATGGGAGTTCAAACAGCCACAGCCATTCCTTCGGACTCGTGAGTTCTTGTGGCAAGAGGGACATACTGCTTTCCGAACACAAGAAGAGGCTGCCGAGGAAGTTCTACAGATTTTGGGTAGGTACCTATTTTTATCGCAAGAATAAGCATGAAGTGTGGATTTCTCTTATCCATTTCTTATGAGACATACTATCTTCATACCATGTTCAGCCCACCACAGAGCACGGGACTCCTCTAAGAATGAGATGGGTTCAGCCCGTTATAGCCCGCCTAGCTGGAAATTGCGATTTGGTAGACTTCACACGCACTTAACAATGTTATGGAGAACTCTCATGTAGGTTTCCTCAAGATGTTTTCCATCACCGTCAGAGCGAGCGATATTTATTTGCTTAAAATAAAATAAGACACAGCTCCGAAAGTGCGTGCTAGTTGCGTGCGTGCGAAAACCGAAGCCTGACTTAGGGAAAACAAGGAAGTAATACGATAAAAGGCTGTAGTCATTCATCATTAGAAATGAAATTTCCATGATATGAACGAACTTTGTGAAACTTAGTCAGCACATGTAGAAATTGAATTAAATTCCTATTTTCACTTTAAACTATCTCAAGGGCCACCTAGTTTGAGTTATGATTCATAAGCAATATTTTTTTTATGGTTTACGTTATCCTTCTATCTATGAAAGGCCTTTTCTATAAGCAAAAGGAATTTTCTCCAAGCAATAGGACTTTTCTATAAGCAATAAGAATTATAAAAGTAAATAGGACTTTTCTATAAGCAATAAGACTTATAAAAGCAAATGGGACTTTTTCTTTAAGCAATAGAACTTTTGTATAAGCAATAAGACTTATCAAAGCAAATGGGACTTTTCTGTAAGCATATCAATACCTTGGTTCTTAGATCTTTACGCGCGCGTATACGAAGAACTGTTGGCGATACCAGTCATTAAAGGACGCAAAACCGAGAAGGAAAAATTCGCTGGTGGAGACTATACCACCACAGTGGAAGCGTACATTCCTGCTAGCGGACGGGGAATTCAGGTATCTATAAATATTTTACTTTTGTATTCTAGTATTACAAAGAGTGCAGTGTTGTGATGGCAGATCAGAATTCAGTTATAACGATCCCCCCTCAGCTCAGTGGCGTGCTTAGTGGGTATGCACAGGGTATGCAGATGATATAAAATGCATAAAATCTCCTGTACGAGCTATAAAAAGCTTAAGGATAGGCCTTGTAAGAGTTATAAAAAAGCCCACCCTTAAGTATTTATAGCTCGTACAGGAGATTTTCTTCATTTTTTATCATCTGCATACCCTGTGCATACCCTCTATGCACTGCCTCTACTCATGGATGTCGTACGAGGTGACCAAGGGAACATGGGAAGGTTCGCCCATGCAAATCCTCCCGTCGGGAGAGGACTTTAGTCCAGCAGTGGACTTTTATAGGCTATTGATTGATTGTAAAGAGGAAAAGAAATGTTTTGTTTGTATATTTCAATATAATTGATAAACTTAAATGATACTTAACGGATTTTAAAAATTCTTCCACACAGAAAGCTTAGAAAGCTCTTTAGATATATTGGTATATGTATATGTGCACCACCAAACTATTTTCTGTATTTTTTTCTACGCCATTGGTTGCCTGGAAGAAATCGCTATGAAGCGATAAGGCCGCCAAATTGTATACGTTGATTCGTTATACTTTTCTTTTTTTTATGTATTTTTTGTGGTGTGCTAAAGTATATTCATTCATTCATTCAAAGCTACGTTCTCGGCGAGTCACATTGAGTGTATATTATTTCAGTAATAATAAGATTTCAGTCTGAAAGAATGGCATGGTATCAGTACTGGCCCCACTTTGAATGGCCATAGGACACTTAGGGAGACTTACCGAAATTTGTCTTATTTTTCAGGGTGCAACCAGTCATCATCTAGGGCAGAATTTCTCTAAAATGTTCGAAATAGTTTACGACGATGCCGAGACCCAAGAGAAAAATTACGTTTACCAAAACTCCTGGGGTCTAACTACCAGGACCATAGGTAAGTAAATCATAATTTGGACGGCCGATTGGCGCAGTTTGCAGCGACCCTGCTTTCTGAGTCCGAGGCCGTGGGTTCGATTCCCACAACTGGAACATGTTTGTGTGATGAGCATGAATGTTTTTCAGTGTCTAGGTGTTTATATGTATATTATAAGTATTTTTGTATATAATTCATAAAAATATTCATCAGTCATCTCAGTACTCATACAACAAGCTACGCTTACTTTGGGGCTAGATGGCGATGTGTGTGATGTCTTATATAAAATTATAAATTATTATTTTAATTGCGTCGTTTATTTGTTTAACTTATTATATATATAGCACAACAATAACAAAAAAAGCGATGTTAATTTTTACCACATAATACAAAAACAGCAAAACTAAAATGTTATTTTATAAATTTAAAATGCATATTAAAATATTCGGAACTGTTAATGTTGAGAACCTGCGACTCTCTGGCGCTTTAACCACGGCTTTTCTACCGCCTATGCCCAAATTAGTAAATGCCTTTAATATCAGTCTTATAGCGACTGTAGCGCCATCTAGTTTCGATCAACTTTTTCAAAGGTACTTTGTGTGTACCTATTGAAAGTTAATAAGGCAGTTGCAGATATAAATATAGTGAAAAAATTAAATATTTGCTCCAATAGGTACTTCACTGTGCAAGTTTTTCAGGCCTTATGTATAAACCCTTGTACTGTCCAAGCTTGTGAGCTTACGTTATGATGGTGATGTTGATGATGGAAATGCCTACGTAACAGACTGTTATAAATCACCTTTAGGTGTCATGGTGCTAGTACACGGAGACGACCGTGGTTTAGTGCTGCCTCCGAGGGTCGCAGAGATCCAGGCCATAGTGGTGCCTTGCGGAATTACTGCGTCTAGTACTCCCGAGGAGCGCAAGAGTCTCATCGAATCGTGTAAACAACTCGTTGGGGAGTTGACGAACGTTGGCATCAGGGCGGAAGGTGACTACAGGGACAATTACTCGCCGGGCTGGAAGTTCAACCATTGGGAGCTCAAGGTAAGATTAACGTTAAGGAAAAAAAAAATTATAGTATAACTAGCTCTTACCCGCGACTTCGTCTGCGTTTGATTTTGTTTTTAAAGTATTCAGTATCGCTAAGCCTTAAATGAGTATAGTAGTATATATATAAAACATGTGACTGTAAATTAATTATAGACAAATAATTTGCAATAAAATAAAATTGCGACTATAATTAAAGATCTAAATTAATTATTAAAGATCCTATCTCTTAAGTTGGACCAGACTGCTCACGGTGTGCCAATTTAATTTAAAATCGTTTAAGTAGTTTAGGAGTCCATCGCGGACAAACATCGTGACAGGAGTTTTATATATATTAAGATATGCACTTGAGAGTTAAAACTTGCATTTTAAAAAGTAGGTTTAATCCAGTTTATTCATAAATTATTTTAGTATCTGCTTTTTATGGTGCATACCTACTCTAAGATGTAGATATATAACAATAAATTATTACAGTTTAAGTATAAGTAACGATATGTCGTTTTTAATTTTTAACTAATGTTTGTCTAAAATTGTATCAGATTTGACGACCTCCCTGGCGCAACGGTGAGCTCTATGAATTTAAGTAGGAAGTCCCGGGTTAGATTCTGGCAGGGGCAATTTGGGAATTTATAATTTCTGAATTTGCTCTGAGCTGGTCTAGTGGGAGGCTTTGGCCGTGGCTAGTTACCACCCTACCGACAAAGACGTGCCGCTAAGCGATTTAGTGTTTTGTTGTTTGTATTTATCTTCTTCGCAGCTTTATCAACTCTCAGAGCACTGGCGCACAAGTGGAAATAATATCGAAATAATATTATTTCAACCTTGTGCTGTCATTGATGTGCATAAATCCACACATATATATATGTGTGTAAAAATATACGGGGGTAAACTATATAATCGGGGGATATATTTTTTGTCTCCTACCTATGCTAGCCCTGCTCGAGAGTTAGAGATACGTGCGGGGGATCGAACTCGGTCCCCCGACAGAGAGTCCGAAGCCCTAACAACTAGGCTATCACTAAATTTTACTAGGCAAGATGGCAAGATGTAATAAAAATAAAATTAATTTGTTTTAATAGGGTGTCCCCATCCGCGTAGAACTGGGACCCAAGGACATGGCTCGAGGCGAGGTGGTAGCCGTACAGCGTCTTAACGGAGATAAGATGACTCTCAAGAGGACAGAAGCGCCAAACAAACTCCTGGCTCTTATGGACGATATCCACGACGCGATGTTGGCTAAGTAAGACCTTTTTTTTTGGCCTAGTACCGAACTGCCTTTCTTTCTTATGGCTTCCGAACCTCAAAAATAGCAAAAGGGAATATTTGTAGGATCATTAAATTTCTTTTAAAAGGACGGAAACGCCTAACAAACTATTGATGCTAATGGACCAAATCCACGACGCGATGTTGGCTAAATACCAGTACCGTACCATACCCGTGGGCCTAGAACAGAAGTGTATTTCTCTGTTTGGGTGACGAACCTCACAAATGACGAAAGGGAATCGTCATAGATGTCTTCAAGAGGACTCTAGAATGAAGAGACTCTAAAACCCAACTAACTCCAGGCCTTTATGGAACAAATTCACATCAAATTTGGCCTAGTACCGAACCGTTTTTCTTTTCGGGTTCCGAATCTCAAAAGAGAATCTTTATGGGATCTTACGATGTCAAGTGTTTTTAGGGCAACAAAGGAGCGCGATGCAAGAGTGTCCCTAGTTACGAAATGGGATGACTTCGTTAACGCTCTGGAGCAAAAGCACATGCTACTGGCACCTTTCTGCGGCCTTACGCCGTGTGAGGACAGCATCAAAAACGACAGCGCCAGGTGAGTTAACAAAGATAGCTAACCACTTTCAAAAGTTATGCTAAAATAATACCAGGCTAAGTTTATTGTGGGCTTCTTCGTAGACCAGATCGCAGTTGGAACTTTCATAGCTTTAGTTTTAAGTTAAAAATCTGAATAATCAGAATAATAAAAAAAAACCTGTTTTATTTTTAACCCATTTCATTAAAGCATTTATAGTTTTCATTACTGAAATTTAAATCATGTGTCATTTTCACAAAAGAATATCTACACAAATAAGTTAAACTTTACGTTGTATTTGTAAAACTATATTTCCGTATGGTGCATATAAAAATATTTTTGTATGTAACATACGGAACTATTATTATTTTTTATTTTATTTGTCTTTGTTATTTTTATAATTTCAAAACATACTTTCACTAAAAAGTAATGAAAATAAAAGTTTACATGGAGTATGTCTGTATCTGTTATAAGCATAATATCACATTTATGGTAATTGTGTCAACTCGTCTTGCAGGACTGATGATGATCCTACATCCGAAGTTAAAGGTCCAGCGATGGGAGCCAAATCACTTTGTATACCCTTCTCACCCCCGCGTCAGCTCACCGACAATGATCGCTGCATTCACCCGGCTTGCAACAGCAAACCCAAGTTCATTACCCTCTTTGGACGAAGCTACTAAAAAAAAACGATATATTATATGAATAATAAATAAGTTATTAATTTTCTACTCTGCCTTTTTTATCTTATTACCCAAAAATTTTTTCATTTACACAAATAATAAATCTATTGCTTTTTTTTTGTATGGACGCGCTAAACTCTCGAACTAACAGCCATTGCATCGTTATTTTGTTATTTTTATATTGCATTAGGATCAGCTGCGTGGATGGCCAATGCAGGTCTTATGTAAACTAACTGGACTTCTGCGATAAGTCCCCGCGTATATCTGCATGTATCGAAATTTCAAGCGTGACAGACCTATTCTATTTAATTTGTGCTAGAACATAAAGAAAGGGGCGGGGCGTAACATCGTCAAAAGAGAGCGTAGACAGCAATCCACGTGAAATGTTCTTAAAAACCCATTGCTATTGATTCATTAAATTTCATTGGACTTTCACCAGTTCATCAGTTCAAGAGTGGTTTCGTAAACAAAGTAGGACCTACTCTAATTTTTCTTTTCACTACAACATAAAAATAAAAAAAATACTAACTAGAAATTCTTAAAATTGGCTATAAATGCTGCATAAGATTGCAGAATGTAAAGTCTCCATGCATAATACATTCTACTTTACATAAATGCATTATTGCTTTAATATATACAATAATGATAAAACCTATTTTAATAATATTCAAGTCATAATTTATGATTATTACAGATGCAGGCAATAACTTTAATCATAAAAGAGGTAAGTACTCATTTTTATTTCAGTACTTTACTTCACTGAAATAGAGAATTTATTTATTACAATTACAAATTCATCAGAATTTCTGCATTTTTATGGCATTCTATATAGTTTTTAAATATATAACAATGTTAAATTCAAAAATAACTATTAATATGACAGCAAGTAATAAATCGCACAAATCACAGTAATACAGCTCACTAGAAACAACTTTGAAAAGGAAGCTGACAGGATTCAACTAGGATCAGCAGCATTCGGAAAACTAATTCAGGTGTTCAACTTGTCAATCCCCCAAACCCTAAAAGCTGAAGGTGAAGGTGTTGCTGCCTTTGATGATATATGGAGCAAAAACGTGAACACTGACAGTAGGCCTTATCAAGAAGTTTAGTCACACAGCATCCTTTGGAAGGTATGTTAGGAGTTTCTCTGAGGGACAAAATATGCAATGAAGAAATTTATAGAAGTAAAGTAAAAAGCAGGCTGATGTGGCACTGGGTAGGTAATGTCTGTCGTAGAACCAATGGCTATTGGCACAGACATGTCCTGGAGTGGAGGCCATACACCGGTATGCACAGTTTGGGAAGACCTGCAGTCCATTTGATAGATAACTTAAAAATAGCTGAAAGTGGCTGGGTGAGAAGGGCTGAGGACTGTGTGTGGTCACATGCTTTTGGAAAATGCTGGCAGCCCGAAGATAACAGCATTAACAAAAATAAGGATCAATTATTAGTTTAATCCTTTAAGGTTCAATTGTAGAGAATTAGAAGTAGAAGTAAAGACACATAACATCTTGTAAGGATTCTGTGGTATTGGAGCGAAACGTGCAACAGAGTAAATTTTTGGAAGATCGGTTTGTGTGGAGTAAACTGATTGAAGAAATTATAAACTGCACTGTTCTTCCTTAATGTTCATATTATAAAACTAAAAACATAACTTCTCTTAATAATTTCAACTAAACTAGGAAAGGTTTGAAACTTAAGGTTTCACAAATCATTTAAATGTTCTTCAAGTTCACGAATCCTCTTTTTCTTTGAGTTCAAAAGCTGCACAAACTTTCCATATAAACTTGTTTCTAATGAGTTTTTCATATTGATAAATTTGTCAAACTCATTTTTCCAGTTTTCTAGGTCTTTTTGTAATATCTCTATCTTAGTCTTGTCATCCTCTACAGCAGAAGAGAGATTTTTGTTCTCATTTATTAGGAAATCAATGATATCATTTTTGGTTCCCGCTAATTCATCTTTCCTGACAGACACAAAACCATGAACTAATGTTGCAGTAGAATCTACAAATGTTCTTTTCCAATAGAATTTCATAACATTGCTATCACCTTCAACTGGTAAAAAGTCATACACATACATATTGTTTTTCAATTTTAAGGCATCCTTTACATTATTTGAGTATTGTTCATGATTCTCATCAAAATTTTCTCCGAATGTTGTACACATTGCATTTGAAAATTCACCAGACCAACTATGTTCTTCACTAAACACTTTTATATGAAATAGATTGCCTTTGGTGTATTGCCACAGTATTTTTGCATATACTGGTTTACCTTTAATTTCAAACTTTGATATAAAGTTTTCAGTTACTGAATTATAATCCATTTTATGTTTGAAAAAGAAAATAAATAAATTATATGCAATCTTTAAAAGAATAATTTATTATGCGCTTGGCAATTCTGATCAGTATTTGTTCCAATCATAACAAAGGTTAACTTTATCCTGTTCTGGTTTAATTAGTTTATCGGGTTTATTGTAAATAAAAGTAAACAAAAGCTTTAATTTAAACTTCGAAACAACAAAACAAAACAATAGTTATAAAAATGAGTACGTCAGACACACTGACCGACCCTAAGAACAATGAATGATCAACACTGACCTTAAACTGACAATAATTATTATCTGTAATTGTCAATGAAATGCCCGTTCATCATAACATGCCGCATCAACGGTATGACGTGCATATTACAGGTCACGCGTTGAGTTAACCATTGATAACGCATATAAGTTAGTTCATGTTCATGTATCTGATATACAGTCGTACTCATAAGCGATTACAGTTTGATGGTGTACCGAAAGCAAAGAAGTTCGTCAGGCTATTGAGCGAATAGACAAGCACACAGGACAATACTATGTCAGGTAGCACAGCCACAACTTAACGAGTTAAAGAAAAAGAGAACAGCTAACTAAAAGGAGTAGATGTTGTTTATGAATTATAATATTTATCAAGTCAATCACGGATTTCGAACACATTTACGTCTTCATATCACATATTATTAAACTTTATTTCATTTCAAATTTGTACTGCATATCGTTGGGCTTTTTTTCCTAACACTCGAACAACTGTTATAAGCAGTCAACATTTGAATATCATTTTTCTTCATATTCAGTAAATTTAAAAATTTATCACATAGTGCCTTTTCCATACCATTTTTTAAGTGTAAAAACTCTTGTGTATCTTTCAAGCACTTTGTGTATTCTGTTTTTATATTTTTAATTTTTGATTTATAAATACCTAATTTTTCATGCAAATGCCTATTTAATGCTAGTAACACTTCTATTAGATCAGGTCGAGAAATACTAGGAGATACTTCGAGTTCAACAGGCAAGAAACCTTCAATAATAACTGAGCTTTTTAATATTCGTTTCCAGTAGAAGAAACCACTTTTCAGCTCGTAAAGGTAATCTTCTCTTTGGTGTGATAGACAATTCTTGACTTTAGCAAAATAGGCGGATTCAGTCATTTGTAAATTTTTACTGAAGCCTGATAAACGGTTGGATGAAAACTTTCCTTTCCAAACATTTTCTTCATGGTAAATATAGGTTTCAAAGGATTTTGCTTGCCATCCGATTAATAAGTAAATTGGTCCATTCTGTGTACTTATCCGATTAATGGTTATAGCTTCCTCTAAATCCATTGTAGATTACGATTCGAATTTAAGTTTTTAGAATTTTACAGCAGTTATAATTTTTTACTTTTATGTTATGGTTTATGATGGTGTTTGTGTTTAAACTTGCTATTTTGTTGTGTGACACAACGTGACGTAACACTTGAGTTTTTATTGGAATAATCAAAATAGTCACAGATTAAAGATTAGCAGCAATCAGTAGCATAGTAAGGCTGAACCTCTGCTGACTCGTTTTCGTACGAAATTGATTTGTGCATAATTGAATAATTCAAACCTTCGTAATAAACGGAGATGGAGAACGAAGATGGGCTGTTTAATGCGAATCGGACTATCGCTGGGAGTCGTGACACGGCCGATTTTGATGAACAGTTTACTGCAAGAATGCACAACATGTAAAGATATCGTATTTTTTTAAATCTGCGGTTCTCTCTCAATGAAAAACGGTTACAATTGCGTGACGTTATCTGTGTGTAAACAAACTCAAAGCAAACATTACTATAGTCGTAAAAAAGTAATAGGCCCGTTTTAACATTTTTCATCGCGACGTAACTAGCTATGGAACCATCCGACTCGGTACTCGATACTCACGATAAATCAATTAATTCAAGTTTGTATCAGTACTTGAATGATATGATTATGTATTGTAAAGTGTTCGTACGTTCAAAGTATTCCTTTAACTTCACTACCAATTTGCGTGACTGGCTGTTGATTATACGTCCACTTTTCAACATGTTGAAACCGAGTTCGTACTATATAACAACAAACACAAAAATCGAGTCAAATCACTATGTTTAAATCAATGTCCAAAGTAGAAGAGCCAAAGTTAAAAACGTAAAACGTAATAGTAAACAATATATATCAAACATAAACGAGCGCACAGTTAACTTTACAAGATGGGGAACGAAAAGCTGCGCAGTGCGCGCGGGGACGCTTCAGTCATGTGCCGCTTTGTCAGATACATCAACTCAGACTCATTATTTAGAACACAGTGTCGT
Source organism: Pararge aegeria (assembly GCF_905163445.1). Taxonomy (NCBI): domain Eukaryota; kingdom Metazoa; phylum Arthropoda; class Insecta; order Lepidoptera; family Nymphalidae; genus Pararge; species Pararge aegeria. Next base: position 7,364,520 of record NC_053198.1, read on the forward strand.
CAATTCAAAATTTTATTTGCGGCTTTGAGAACCAAGCTCATTCTTTGCAGTAAAGATTACTACACAATATTTAATTTCGATATTCGGTAAAAAAAATGGTTACAACTCTAGTATAAAAAAAAAAAAGACTGAGAACGTAACTGTTTTCGAAACGTTTCGCAACAATTATAAATTGCATGCTACTATAAAGTAAGCGCAAAAAGATTTTAATTTTATTGTTTCTTTCAGTTTCGCTCCAAGTTACATTTTATGGTCTTGCACAAATGTCAAAACGGGCCTATTAAATTTTTACGACTATAACAGAGTTCTTTCCACGATTATTTTTTTATCTTAGTAAAATTGTAGAAGATAAATGAAAGAAAAACTTAGTACTAAAAACTAAATGATCCTCACAAAAGTAAATCGGTAAACGATACAAGTATACCTACTCTATTTCGTGTTGCCAAGTTCAACCATTTTTTCTTATTTCGGGGAACATTATAAATTAATATTTTATTTGGAATAGTAACGGAAGTATAGGCTTGTATTGATAAACCGTCATAGAACACATATTTCTATGTTTCGATCCTCAAATCAATCTTAGCTTTAGATTAAACGATTATTAGGACTAGCTTGACCTAGGGCCAAACATTAGGTATTCTCTAGGTACTTCTCTCCGCATAATATTGATATATTGGACGGCTGATTGGCGAAGTGGGGAGCGCCCCTGCTTTTTGGGTCTAACGCCTGGGTTCGATTCCCACAACTGAAAAATGTTTGTGTGATGTACATGAATGTTTTTCGGTGTCTGGGTGTTTATATGTATATTATAAGTATTTATTTATATTATTTATAACAATACTCATCAGGCATCTTAGTACCTACCCATAAACCAAGCTACGTTTACTTTGGGGCTAGATAGCGATGTGTGTATTGTCGTAGTATATTTATTTATATTTCTGGTCCCAGCTTAATAATCTGTCTCATTTTGTAAGGTCTGTGTCAATTTAATGTCAAGTGTCAACTGTCATTTTGTTTGGAGCCGAAGGTCATTCTCATGTCATCACGCAGTACAGGAGTTAAAATTAAAGTTCTAAATAAACTATAAAGTAGTTTTTGCGACATAACTTTCCTGCCTAAAAATTTTTTTTCACACGGGTGATTTGTTGTCAATTCATTATTATAATCGGACTTAAAAATAATGTTAAGAGGAGAAAGTACAAACAATTCTGATTCAGACCAAGATAGTGAAAGAGTAAGTCACTTGAAAAATAGTTTGGCTCAATAAAATAACAAACTTTACAACCTGCCTCAAATACGTGTTTTCTCACTATTGTTTAATATGATCGCCGTCGTCTCAACCGAAAGTCCAGGGCTTCGACTGCTGGACTTGTCTTCTGTTTTTAATTATATTTATTCCAGTACAGGTTGGCTGACTGCAATTTCTACCTGATAGAGGTTATGGTAGTTATATATAAGTCATACCCATTATTTGCGTCCAATATGGCATCATCCCGTAGTTGCACATGTTTGTTGGTAGGGCAGTAGCATGGCTAAAGCCAAATTGCCTTTGCATAAGTGTTAAAATTATGAAAAAACATATATACTACGACAATACACACATCGCCATCTAGCCCCAATGTAAGCGTAGCTTGTGTTATGGGTACTATGAAGACTGATGAATAATTATATGAATAATATACATAAATAATTATAATATATAGATAAACACCAAGACACTGAAAAACATTCATGTTCATCACACAAACATTGTCCAGTTGTGGGAATTGAACCCACGGCCTTGGCCCAGAAAGCAGGGTCGCTGCCCACTGCGCCAATCAGCCTTTGAAAAGGTTTAAATATACTTACAAACAGGCTTTAAATTTGATGATAATAGTATGGTTTCTACAAGGACTCCACTACTTAATCACATGTTAATTTTTCTTTTCAAGGTGGTCATCAAGAATGAGTTATCAACTTTATCATTTGAAGATCTTCAGAAACTCAAAGAAAAAATTGGTGCTAAAGTTTACACAGAAGTAGTTTTTGGTAAAAAACAAGCTATGAGCTATAAACCAAAAGTTTTCAAGAGGGATAATAAAAATAGGCCTCGGGAAGTGAGCTCTAAGAAACCTGTACCTATATTGGGAGACGTTATTCCCGTAAAGAAGCAAGAGATCAGGGATCCAAGGTTCAAATCTATTATATTTGTAATTTTTCTATAGTATCTAGGAAGGTCTCTAGGAATGTCTCCATCTGAACGAACAAAAAGTCTGTTTGTATTTTTCATACATATTATATAAAAGATAAAAGTGTCTGACTGTAAGATCTATTAAAGCAAAGCTCTAACCACTGGACAGATTTGGCCGAAATTTGGCACATAGATAGGGACAATATGAGAATGGAAATTTAGTGTAATCATTTAAATTGATATTAATCATTAAAGAAATGGTGCAAATGTATTGATTTAAGTATAATTGTAATAAATATCATGTATAAATTAAAGAAAAACTTATTTTATTAATTCACAGGTTTGATCCACTATGTGGTACTTTTGATAAGAAAGAATTTGCCGAGAACTATAGTTTTCTATCCAAAGCCCGTTTAAATGACATTAGATTGATAAAAAAGGAGTTAAAACAAACAACAGATCCTGAGTTGGAGCAAAATCTACGCCGCTTGCTGCAGCGTCTCAACGACAAGGAAAAGTCTAACAAGAGAAAGAAATTAGAAAGGGAGAAAAAGGAGAAGCAAAAGGCAGAGGTTGAAGCAGAGTTTAGTCAAGGAAAACAGCCTTACTTCAAAAATAAATGTAAGTACATATCTAGTCACCGTTATCGCGATTATTACAAGGTAATTAAGAGCAAAACTGTGATACTATACCTGAAGAGTTTGTTTTTTTCTGCCCACACTTATCTGGAACTTCCAGTTGGATTGGAAAAATTCGCAGCGATTTTGCGTTCTAGTACGAAAAAACCGAACAGGATTATAGCTTTGGGCTATTAAAAGCTATTTGAAATACCACAACCAAACTTATAAACAAACCAAAAGTGCTAAACCAATAGCGCGGGCGAGGTGACGCGATGGGTCTTGGTATATTGTTTGGGATATTTACCCACCTGGCGCAGTGAGCATTGAGCGTTGAAAGCTGCGGTCTTGGGTGTGTTGGAGGATCCCAGAGGCTGGGGGTGCAATTTGTGAATGTATAATTTCTGAATTTTAAATTGGTCTGGTAGAAGGCCTTGTTGTGGCAAGTAACCAACCTAAAGACAAAGATATGCAAATCAATTTTGCGTTCCGATACGATACTGCTTATATTACAGTTATTTTAACCTCGCACCCTTAATCGGTTTGATTAAGAGGGTGTTATATAACTGCCACACCCCTAAGAAGTTAGCTCGCTAACATCATGGACTTTATTATTAGTGTATTACCCGAACGGATAAACCAATTTAGATTTTATTATTTTTGTTTGAAAGCTAAATTAGTCGAAGGTGGTCTTAGCTATATTTGATGTAAATCGTTCTAAGATGATAGCTGACACGAAATTGCGGATTACGTATTTTTCACAATTCCGTATATATGGGTATCAAATGAAAGTCAAGTTGACTAGTAGAATAATGTAAAATGTAAATAAATAAACACATTACATTGAAAGTCGGGGGTTTTTAAAATTTTTTATTTATATAAATTTATTTATTCTACAGCGGAGGTACGGGTAGAGTCTCTCGTAAAACAATACGAAGAATTGAAGAAACAAGGTACTGGCCGTATCCAGAGGCATCTGAAGCGTCGACAGCAGAAGGTTAAAAAGCGATCCTTTAAAACACCTTTAACTGATGAATAAACTGTTAATTAAGTTATTTTTCTCTTTGTTACTTTAAACCATGTAATACAAAGCATAAAGGGTTATAGTTATATTAGGTAGTAGTTTTTCCATACATGAACGTAACAAGAGGGGGTGGCCGGGGAGGACAGCTGACCCCCGGCCTCAGGACATTATGGGAGGCTCTGGGATCTCCTAAGAACGCACCCGTGCCCTTGTATGACGCCCTTTGGGCACGTCCCGGGGAAAAACGCTTCCCCAAATCTAATTGACTGGCTGTGAGCCACGGCAGCTTGTGCACATCAAACTGCCGTCTTCCCAGGGCCACATAGGATACGGAAGAGTGAACGGTCAAATCCCCCTGACTCTGACCGCTTCTAATAATTTCCCATGTCGGTTCTACTCCTTGCTAGTAGTAGTAGTATCCATGTCTTCTAGTAAGTGCCATGTCTTTTCCCAAATGATGGAATCTATTTCCAAAATGCAAAAGTTGACCTAATTCTTATGATTTGCTTAGATGGTCAGTTCTTTTGAGTAGGAAGGCATTACATTTTTTTTTGCGTTAATCGTTGAAAACCAACTGAGGGTCTGATCAATCTGAGGGTGGCGTTGAATTTGAGTGTTATTCGAAACCAATCGTAAAACGTACGAGTATGGCTGGTCTTGTTATTGGTGGCTGTCTACCCTGAAAACGTCGGTAAGTCTCCTTGCTTGGAGTTCGATCTAGCTGTTTTTACTAACGACGGACAAGGCAATGATTCAGACGGCCGATTGGCGCAGTGGGCAGCGACCCTGCTTTCTGAGTCCAAGGCCGTGGGTTCGATTCCCACAACTGGAAAATGTTTGTGTGAAGAACACGAATGCTTTTCAGTGTCTGGGTGTTTATATGTATACTATAAGTATTTATGTATATTATTCATAAAAATATTCATCAGTTATCTTAGTACCCATAACACAAGCTACGCTTACTTTGGGACTAGATGGCGGTGTGTGTATTGTCGTAGTATATTTATTTATTATATTTATAATGCTTAAGCAACGCACAATCAAAGAAGATTCCTAGGCATATATTTACCTTTTACCAATCGATTTTAAACAAGCAACTCATATGGCTAACTATGGTTCATCCCATGAGGTATGGTATTCGGTGTTTGTATTATTACATGTTATAAAAAAAAATAACCGATTTTATATTTTTTCCCATCTGTCAAGTGTCAGTTTACGATTCCCCTGAACTTAACGTTTTTTTTTTCTAGGAATCATCTAAATCACTAGGCATCCGATTAAGGCGATTCCTAGGTTTAGTGAAAACGGCCATTAGAGCTATTAGTAGATATACTTAGTCATCCGAATCAAACTTTATGACTTCTCGAACTTCGTGAGTTTCGGTGCGCAGAATTCAATATCAGCCAATCAGCGGTACGGTATTCTGTGCACTGGACTACCTGCGCGAAACTATACTCGCTGCCAGTTCCGCGACGACATAAAGTTTGTACGTTTAACCTATCTACAATCTTAATGATTTTGGACTGAACAGGAATACAAATAAAGCAAAATACATTTTTTCAATAAATTATTTATTGACTACCTTAATGCCTGGCTAGTTTCAATTAGAAGTTTTTTAATAGTAGTAGCTACGAAAATGCTGTTCCTAAGCCAACATTATAGGTGATACCAATCTAAAGTACAACTGCTAACTAAGGCACTTTTGGGATTTCATGAACTTATTAGCTTTGTATTAAAATATAATATGGAACACTTAAGTCGCCCTTAACATAGAAAATAAGTAATTTGTGATTTTAAATAAATTTCTTTACACAATTCTTTACATAATTTTTGAGTACAAGTTGTCGAAAGTTGCCTGTTAAAATAGCTGCACTGTAGTGAAGGTCAATAATATTTATTGGAAGATACAGGTGAGGAAATGGGGATCGTTAATGAAGTAGGTGTGCATAGTCACAATGCCAGTGTTCTCAGTTATATCATAAAGGCACTGTGGTCCGTGGGGGACGATCGCCTGAAACAAAAGAAAAACCGTTTAGGTATGTAGGTACTTGTAGCAGGTTTTCGTGATGAGGGCGCGATGACCATTTAGTAAATAATAACAAAATTTTTATGGTTGTACCTATCTCCATAGGAGTCACGTGAGAATTCGATTTCGATTCTCACCCAGCGCAATCGACTAATATTTGATTTACCTTTCGTTTAATTGCGATAAGTCTTTTGTGATACGAAACGAAAAAGAAAAAAAAACAGGTGTAACTATAGATATAGGCCCCGGGACGGTAATTTGCCGTGTGTTTGAACTACGGCAAATTACCGTCGCGGCCAGTATAATTTGAGATCTTCAAACAAAGGTTTCAAATGATGAGTGATTTAAGCTCCCAGCACCGGTATAATATTCCCGCACACATTAGTCGATTATTATCGCCATCTTGTTCGTACTGATTTTTTCCGGACCGGAACTCCCGGACGTAGCGTTCGTCCGGTTAGCAAATTTTTTAAGCAATTTATAGGAATACGGTACGACCCGTAATTGATGGGTCTATACATGTCTTAGAATTATATTGTTTTAACTTTACCGTAGATAGATATTCTAGTTACTTATTTATGCAGATTAACTTTATTTCTTGCTTGCATTTATAATACTAGTAAGTACACCTAATTTTTAAGTAATAATTCTTCAGCGGCGTTAGTAAAAAATCATGGGAGTGAAATTATACTACGTAACGTAATGCGCGCGCACATGAAATAGTGTTATTTTAACAGGATGAAGGCAGTTGTGAAACAGAATGAGAGGGTAATATATCGCCCGCCAGCTCACTTTTAACGATGAGCGTGAACACCGTAACAAAAAACCGGCACCCTGAAGTTAGCTATAAGGATTGACAGTGTACACTTTGAATTGTCAAAGACTGCGGGCTCATACCAGTGATTTAACTGATTCAATTGTACAAAAATCTCAAATTTAAATCTTCAGTGAAACTTGGTGGTCCGATAATGAGATAACTAGATAATGCGTTATAATAAAACTTTCAATGTATAAAATACCTTTTTTCTATTGTTATAGTCGTAAAAATGTAATAGGCCCGTTTTGACATTTGTCATCGCGACGTAATTAGTTATGGAACCATAAGACTCGGGACTCGATACTCACGATAAATCAATTTAAGTTTGTATCAGTACTTGATTGATATTATTATGTATTGTAAAGTGTTTGTTCGTTCAAAGTATTCCTTTAACTTCACAACCAATACGCGTGACTGGCTGTTGATTATACGTCCACTTTTCAACATGTTGAAACAGAGTTAGTACTATATAACAACAAACACAAAAATCGAGTCAAATCACTATGTTTAAATTAATGTCCAAAATAGAAGAGCCATAGTTAACGTAATAGTAAACAATATATATCAAACTTAAACGAGCGCACAGTCAACTTTACAAGATGAGGAACGAAAAACTGCGCAGTGCGCGCGAGGACGCTTCAGTCATGTGCCGCTTGGTCAGATACATCAACTCAGACTCATTATTTAGAACCCATTTTGAGAACCAAGCTCATTCTTTGCAGTAAAAATAACTACACAATATTTAATTTCGATATTCAGTAAAAAAATGGTTACAGCTCTAGTATAAAAAAAAAAAGACTGAGAACGTAACTGTTTTCGGAACGTTTCGCAACAATTATAAATTACATGCTACTATATAATAAGTAAGCGCAAAAAGAATACTCGCAATATATTCTTTCATATTATTTAACGTCCCAAAAAAATTTGCGTATTTTTTAAAACACTGTATGTAATTTATTTTTATTTTATTGTTTCTTACAGTTTCGTTCCAAGTTACATTCTATGGTCTTGCACAAATGTCAAAACGGGCCTATTACATTTTTACGACTATAGTATCGTTTTCTCTACAAACCTAGAATAAGGCGTAAGATAAAATTTTTGAAAAGATTTTTATCTTGTTACGCCAAAGAAGTATAACTTCTAACGCGTGTACATAAGTGCACAGACGTTTTTTTAGTTTGTTCCTACCTGAACAGCTGGCTTTGTTGGTTTTTCAAACCAATCGAAGCTGACTTCATCAACAGCATAATTCCCGAAGCAAATGTGGCCAATCCCCACCATTTTATTGTTGGCTGTTAACGGGAACCAGGGATACATGGTGTCTGCTTCGCAAGTGGTAGTTTCGCTCATGTTGTAGTAATGGTGACGACCTGCGCAAAAAAAAAATATAAAGTAGATATTGAGCAATTTCCGACGTCTTAGTGCATTTAACCGCCAAGGACAAATTTTACCGGAGAAGGTTTATTAAAATATTTTTCAGATAAATGTGTTGTGATAAATTTAGCATATTATAATATTTTAAATTTTATAAACCATCATAATATTACAAAATTTAAATATAAATGGATGAATGAATGAATGAATATACTTTTATTGAACACCACAGTACCGCTTCGCGGCCTTGTCGCTTCATAGCAATTTCTTCCAGGCAACTAATGGCGAAGATAAAAAACAGGTACAGAAAATAGTTAGGTGGTACATATATACATACTTATACACATAAAATAAATATTTCATTACTTAAATATATACATATAATATAATTACTTATTTATTTATTTAGAAACCACCGCAGCGAGGTACATTTCCTAAGATGCTGGCAGCATTGCCCCTTTGGATGGGCATACTAATTCGTTGGCCAAGGTAACTGCCCGCTCTAGGATCACCGGTAGACTTGATAACCCTTTTCGATAGTTCTTTAGGACCCCGCTGTCCCAAAGTCTACTCCAAAAGGCACAAAAATGAAGCTGCTAACCAGGTTTTCATATTTACGCCTCTTAGCCTGCTCGGCACTGGTAGCAGCCGCACCCACCATTGACGAGTGGCCTGGATGTGTGATGCAGCTAGGGTATCGACACAAGTTGCATCCCACACAAGTGACCTTCCCAGCCTCCAAGGTATGAGCGTCATACCATCAGGTCTCTTGCCATCGCTCCGCGCCAAACCAATTGGTTCTAATACAGCTGGTACGTGAGCTGTAGCAAGAGATCGTCGGATGATGTCGTTGATGGTGCAATGGCGAGAGAAGCGACCAGCGCTTCTTGAACAGGAGAGTCCATGGCGACCATAGGTGTCAACGCTGTCACCGCAGTGGCATCGATGAGGCTGAATTATAGCTGCGCCAAGCCTAAGACCAATCACAACCGACAGAGTGCTGTGGTCTAACATAGTGCCCAGATTAGCTGAAGGGAGAGCATGTAGCCAGTAGCCGGACTCCTTAGCAGAGAGAGCGAGGAGACGATATATAATATAATATATATTTTTAAACATATTTTTCTGCCAAAATATTTTAAGAATTAAAGTTATTTCTTCGGTAACATTAAGGCCCGTTCTCCAATAAAGCGGAATGTGCTGCCTAAAGCGGCAGTGGCGAGCGTTGGTGAGATGATGAGATGAAGATGCCAATTCTTGTATATTATTCTTGTATATATTCTTGCAATTTAAATTCGGGTCAATTCCGAATATCGATGGCTATCGGTGACTATCCGAAAGAGTACAAGCCAGCATTTTTGTGTTTTACCCAAATCATGGGTGCCTGCAGCCGAGCTTGGTGGAGTTGGCAGCACAAGTACGTGCAGCAAAAGAGTAACTCTCTTTGCATGCAGCTCCGATTTCTAATTACTTGTTGGCAGTATGACATTCTTCTACATGATCAATTCGGCAAAATCAAGCACCACAGAAACTACAAATACCACTAACTGTGAAAATAAATGGTTTAATGCAATATTTATACCGGATGAAATGTAAAATGTATGCATTCTAGGTTGCATTCAATATAAAAAAGGTTATTGTAATTGATGATGATCTAGTAAAGAAAAATTGATGATTAGAGGTAAAAAAGAATTCCAAATAGCATACCCATCCAAGGAATACAAGCTTGTTCAGTAAAGATACTTTGTTTAATATCGTCTTCCATAACAGATATCCGATCAATTTTTTGATCGAAGCCCGTGACAAATAGCGCTCCTTCTGGTAATATTTCGTCATTTTGGGACCGGATAGCAATACGCTCTTCAACCGGCTTATTCAAATGTTCTGGAAGAAGAGTAACAAATGATGAATAGGTACTCCGAAAATAAGTAAAGACTACTCACGATATAATATATGCACTATACTCGACGAATGAAGATTACTTCGTTACATGCCTTACATATATAGGAATCGGAATCGGAAGTTTGTGAGCACACACACACACACACACGCACACATGGACATACACTCACAACACATACACAGATGGACGCACAGACATCACACACACACAAACACAATCACACACACCCACAACATTCATACGCACATATACACACACAGACACACGTGTTTTAGTCAGTATGCTATTCTCACTTAACCGTTAGAGAACTCAACACACCATTGTAAAGTTTCCTTCGTTAAAGTGCACAAGATATTATCTCAATGATTTAATAAATGTCATGGGAAGGCACTGGCCCCTAAGATACGGGATGTCCTAGTTTAGGGGTCAGGATTCCTCATTTGTTTTTCTCATAAATCTTTACTATTTCTATTTCCATTGATTGAATCATTGAGAGAAATCTCAAAGATTCAATCTGGTAATTTGTTATACACTATATATATATATATATATATATATATTTGTATACAATTCCCCTTGAATTAATTACAAATTTTATGTAGCCTAATAAACTGCGCTACATATTTATTTTTACTTCTAATATTAATATTGTTTGTTACCAATAACTAATGGGTACCAACCTTCAGAAACGAAGTACATCGCAGTCCAATAAAATTCATAGTCATCTCCATCGTCTGTTATTAAAGAACTAGACCTATATCCCTGAGTTTTCCAGTCAAAAATATCATTGCTGAACCTTTTTTTGTCAAACTGTAAGGAAAAAAGGACATCAATTGTATTGGGTCACCATTTTCTAGGGACGAATCTCCTTGATTCTTTTCGATTTGTGGTGATTCTGAATTCCCACGACATTGACGGAAGCCATTTAAATATATAAGTCACATAATACCATGTTATAATGCAATCAAGGATTAAATTGCAGTGGAATAAAAAAATTAGAATTCAGATTATTAATACTTGTTTAGATTTTCCGTTCTTTCATTAGTGCAATGAATGTGTGCGATTGAATAATTTTGTATTTATTAATTAATTAACTTGAAAAAAAGGAAGGTTTCACATTAGACACGTATGTATGTAATAGATTAATATCTACGAGAACAGAACAAAAAGTTCACATATTTTATTATGAGATACAATCTTACAATATTATTAATATTAGGGCAATGTCTAGGGCCTGTTTATCAAAACAAATCTAAATAAATAATCTCAATGACCCATCCACACTATAACATAACAGAATAAGTAATTAAAAACTAAACAAGATAAAGAAAACTTACATTCAATATTAATATGCAATATACAAAAAGTTACAAATTAAAAATTCTGCGTCCCTACGTGGAGTTTAATATACAGCTTGTAAATCGGAGAGTCGTGTCGATAATGTTCTCAAAGTTGTGTGTAGCCCACCTACCCTGGGCCAGCGTAGTAGACTGCGGCCTACACCTCTTTCATTGTAGGGGGAAATCCATGCCCTGTAGTGGGCCGGAAAAGGGTTGTTAAGATGAGATTACTTACTATGATCATAATACCAGCAATGTTAGAAGTTCCAGTATCGAAGAGCACGCCAATGTCACTCTTAGTCCGGCCATTTGGACAGTAGAGCGAAAGACCGTCATAGACTCCTTCTGGAGTTTCTGTGTACTCATAGCCTTTTTCAATAGCTTGATCAATATTGCGCGGAATTCCAACGAAGAAGTCCGTCCCGGACCAGGGGTTTCCCAGGCCGAATTTCACTATAACAAAGTAACTTAAGTAACAAATTACTGTAAAAAAATTGAAGCAATTAATTATTACTTCCATTAAGATGATTAATAGGTAATAGGCAGTAATAGGATAGCATGTGGTCACGTAATGTGTATGGAAGAAAGTCATGTTACCAGAATGTTAGGTTTAGAGGAAGCCTGGATTGTAAGGAAGTGTGAAATGGAGTAGATGATGAGATGACGGCTGATATGTGAATGGAAGAAGTATACATGTGCCGATCCTACATAGCGTGGGTTAAGGAAAAGAAGAATATCACTCAAAATACTACGAGGATACCTGCATATCTGAGAGTTCGCCATACAGATTATAATGCAGTTTAAGCAATAGATAGAGTGGACAACATATACTTTTTTTTGACGTGACAACGTCTTATATTTCGACGGAGCCGGCTGCACGCACGAAAAAATATGACGTATGCGGCGTTACCTCGCTCTGAGGCGTACCATTCAAGGCTTGAAGTGCAAGCAAGAGCGCGGAACGAGCGACAAAGAGGCACAGTCGGCCTCCGCGTTCGACTTCTGTCTCTCTCCTACGTGAGTGAGCGATGCGTCCGCGTGGACAGCTTCTATACAATAATACATTTACATGTTTTCGGCAAGGATGAAGTGCAGTGAAAAGTGAATGTGGTGTCAATTGTTTATAGCAACGATAATATCTATCAAACAAATAAAATTAAAATTTTCTTATGAAAAATGCAACCATTCCATCAGTATTTTCTTACGACGTTGTCACGTTCAACTATCGTCAGTAAGCCGAATTTACAGACAACCAATTTTTTTTTGTTATTATTCGAGAGAAAAGCAAAGAAATTCAACGATTTGTTTACTGATATTGTAACAAATACATTTGTGTGCGCTTGCATTGCAAACGGTGGCTAGACCTTACGAGATTGATAAAATAAATGTGCTACGGAATTGTATTGATCAATTATCGCGGGGCATTCTGCCGTAAGAAGCCGGTCGCTTGTTTAGAATAAAATAAAACATGTAGGAACATACCTTTTAGTCCTGGAGAAAAATCGGCTGACACTGAAATAAAGAACAAAGAAATTAAAAAAAATATTTAAGTTTTATTTGTACCTGCAATAGATATCTAATAACCTATATTATATTCATATGGCATCTACCTATTTTCAGTTCTAGTTATAATAGAAACTTACCAACTTCGTAGTATCATCTTTGATCAAATTATCCAGAAACTTTGCGTCAGGCAATTTTACTGAACAATTTTAATGAAAAGTGATACGGACAAAATTAATAATTTGGTACGTGCAAAAATACATTTTTTAACTCTAAGACTGAACTTAACTTTTGCACAATCGACTATTTGTTATAAGCTGGTACGACCTTGACGACTTCCATCGTGCAGAGGGGTTTTAAGTTGGATGTCCCGAGTTTATTTTCCGTAGCATTTGGAAATAAATAATTTCTAAATTTTCTTTGGTGTAGTCTTCGACCATGGCTAGTTACCACACTACCGACAAAGTCGAGCCGCTAATAAATTAAGTGTTCCGGTACGATGTCCTGTAGAAGCCGGTATTGGTTTAATATAACTGCCATAACACTAACATGCTAGCCCTTTACAATCTTACATTTCATCATCAGTTTACCAGCAGTTAAGATTGCAGTCAAAGGCTTACTTATAGTGTAATAACAGAAAAGGTACGGTTCATGGTCCTTCTATATGCATGTAGTGAAAAGCTGTTAGCTTAGCGCAAGACCGCGAGAAGTTCGCTGAGCTGACGGCCAACCTCCTGTAGTGGAGAGGCACAAAGAGAGAAAAGCTGTTATTTTTAAACGACTAACAAAAAAGGAGGAGGTTCTTTCGATTGTATTTCATAAACAGATTTGAAGAATTATTTTTTTGTTTGAGGTCAAGATCTGTTGAAGGGATCCTGGTAAAATTGAGGGAACTCTTTAAATATTATAGGAACACCTCAATACGATACCACACACAATATTTGAAGATCTATCGAAAACCAACATTTGGTAAAGTAGGACCACGGATGGATACCGGAACTACACAATAATAAGTATTAAACTGGTTGCGTTTCGATTATTGTATATATTAGGTAAGCAATAAATGCTCGTCACAATAAAGGAGGTGATGGTGAAGTGCCAGGAAAACTCCTCAAGCATTAACGCCCTGGCTTCGAAAAAAGCATATTTTGTAGAAGGCTATGAGCAGTTGACATTCGGCTATTATTACTTAGGTAATAATAATAGCCGAATGTCAACTGCGGGTGATTGCAAACCCACCCACTAAAAAGCGTGAAAAAAAACGTGTGTGCCGTCACGGGATGCCTGGCAGATGTGAAACATCGAAATTGTTTTCTGTAAGTTATTGCAGATATTGCATTATTAAAAGATAAAGCATTACAAATTTGTTCCACAAAGAAAAAAAAAATACAACCAAATGGATAACCACTCCTTTTTGTAAGTTGGTTAATAATGACTGTTTTATTACAAAATTATTATTCATTTTTATTGTTACATACGAAATACAAAAATTCAATCATATAGCGTGGCGAAGCTTCGCCACGGCCTGTGTCGCCACGCCAAAAATCAGGTTTACCCTCCGCCTTTAGATGTTTCACATCAAAAATACATTTTACTTGGCACCGACTTAAAAATGTTGTAGAAAATATTCATTTCTTGCTTTTTAACTGTATAACAAAATCGAGTTTATTTTTTGTCAAAATTTTATACTTTGCAAACTGAAACTTAAAATTGATTTAAGTAGTTAGCTTGTATATATCGCCTATTCATATATTTCATTTCTTGCATAGCCGATTTTTCACAAAAAGTTTGTATTATGAATACCTGATTTATTAAATCTAATGAATAAACGAAGTGTTGTAAACTTACCATGAGTGCCAGTAACCGCGATCGCAAGGATTATCAACAAGCCCTTCATATTGATAGTTGGCTATCGGTGACTGAATTTGTTACTAAAACTTCTCCTTTATATATTATTTTTTAAATGCAAATTAGAATTAAATACATATTTAGACAGATGCTGACAATTTTACAAAATATTAACCTGTTATTCACTATATTTTAACACGTTCACTGCATGGCTGTTTTCATTATGCATAATGCTTTCGATATATGTGTTAAGCGGTCTTAAACGCCCAAAGTTATTTTATTAATTCGTTGGAATCATGATATTTAAAATGAATACCACCTTCCGAAGCAGAGTACATACTCTAGGTACTCTAGGTAGGTGCAACTGTTAAAATTTCTTAAGAGCTCAATAGTTTATGAAATGTTTGATGGCCACAAACACACTTTAGCGCTTGTAATAATATATTCATGCCGATTTTTATACGCGAAATTTCAAAAGAATTCATTTGAAAAATATTTTATAGGATGCAACCTTATCCTAATTATTGCGAGAACGCATTTTTGGTGGTGTTTTAATATCGATAGTCAAAAATTAATATTCAATAAGAGGCGTAAAACGATACAATTTGAAGGGATATAATATATAATATATATATAATACATATATATATACACACACATATATATATATATATATATATATACGTACTTTTAGACATGCTCGATTAGTTAAACAGTACTATTATAGAGTGTTATTGAGGCTTATTCTTCATTCTTTTTTTTCTAACTATGGCTTTTTTAGTAATAAAGTAATTTTCCTTTGTTACCGAGACGCATCAGAAGCAAAATGTGTGTAGCATACAAAAGCGCAGCTTGCACGATTTGTTTATTTGTGTCAGAGAGAAAAAGTATATTGCAAACTTTCGTTTGAACGGAGATGGGTGCGGTGCCTAGTTATACCTAGTTGTTCTATTGCCAGTGCGGCAATAGAACAACTAGGTATAATTTTCTACGAAAGACTGTAAGATTTTGGACTATCAGGCGTAGACAAAGCTATCGACATGAAAGGTATAGTTGTATAATATAATAGTAGCCCACCATTATTTGAATACTACAAATAACAAATAATTACTATTTGATTATTATTTATATTTTTTTTTGTTTTCATAAATCTATATTTTTTCTGAACACCCGAAATGGGGTTTAGTTAGTATATGGGCTTGTATATTTAAAACAGATGATGATTTATTTTAATTAATGGTTTTGATTTATCGCGGAATATGCCAAAAAATACAGCCCTCTCCCTGTTTTCTAGGAATCTAAAAATCTGGTATAACTTTGATTAATAGAAGTTTAAAAATATAACCAAGTACCTATTCCAATAGAGATAAAAATCTTTTGAAAATTGTATCTCTCGCCTTATTCTACGTTTGTAAAAAATTTATTTAATACATTATGATAACGCATTATCTAGTTAAATAAAGTTTATTTAAATATCACAAAATAAAATTTGCGATTTTCGTACAATTCAATCAATTGAATCACCGGAATGAGCCCGCAGACTTTGACAACTGAAATTGTCACTGTCAAACCTTATAGCTAACTTAAGAGCGTCGGTTTTTTGTGAGGGTGAGCGCATCGTAAAAATTTACTTTCCTAATTTTTTCCTAACGTGCCAAAAGAAGTATAACTTCAAAAATGTATAAATATTTTTTTATATGAAAGAGCTTTATGAACAATAGAAAATTTACTTAACTAATTAGTAAAGTATACACCAGGTAAAAATCTTAATAAAACATAATTACTTTATTAACCTAGGGTCTTTAAGACCGCGCTGCAGCAAACGTTTCTATAATTGCTAAATTTTGTTTTCATTTTACCTTGGACGAAAGTCATTTAATAAAAATTAGCATTTTCAGTGTCAAATGAAAAAATATTTGCCTTAATGACTTGACAAGAACCGAGCTGTGTAAAGGAAATTTTCGTTGCGTAATAATTATTCTTATTTACTCAAATGTGATATAATAATAAAGGTACAATATATTTTAGAAATATTACATGGCTATACGTAATAATCCATACGTACTTATTTACTAATTTTATGAAGGAGAAAGATTTTCTTTTTTGTTTAGGTTAAAGCAAGGAAGTAGCAGGCTGGATTTTAGAACTTCTTTGTGACTCCAGAATTTATTCCACCTTATATTAACTCTTTTTTCTCTGGTAT
Source organism: Pararge aegeria (assembly GCF_905163445.1). Taxonomy (NCBI): domain Eukaryota; kingdom Metazoa; phylum Arthropoda; class Insecta; order Lepidoptera; family Nymphalidae; genus Pararge; species Pararge aegeria. Next base: position 7,381,342 of record NC_053198.1, read on the forward strand.
TTGTATTGGATAGAACCAGCTTCTGCGTTTCCTTTTAGGTAAGTACTTATTCTAATTTAATGGATAGGTAGTCACTGACGTCAGTGCGGGTGTTTATTTTATCTTTGGCGGGAAATGAACCAATTTAGGCTTTATTTTAGCAATTCAAAGGGGCAACAGCGCCAGCATTTTGGGTACCATGCCCATAAGTGAACAGTAAGAGGGCTTATATTTATTGTAAATATTAATTTTAGTTTGTAATTCTCATTGGGTTGGTTTTGGAATTTAGGCTTCGGGAGATATGAATATTAAACACTGAAGACATGTACATTTGCCCTTTCCCTTTGGGAAAGAATAAAATTTTAGGCTCTGGATTCCTGTTATAGCTGGAATTCTAGAAACAGAACCATTTTTCATATCTGGTCATACTAGGTCTCTAGTGACTTTGCTAAAATGCGAGCATTGTATCTTAAATTATTTTTTACACTCGTAAATATTTATTTTCCCTTGTTTAAAATAGCTTAAAATTCACGAAGATTTCAAGAGGAATGTTTAATATGGAACGCCTACTATTAATTGATAAATTATCAGAGATTTATAAACCCCTATAGGGCCAACCACTACTCAAGGGCATTTCAATAACGCAGAAGCTTACAAGATTATATATAAATATATTACATCAACAACTGAAGACATTTGAATTACAAACTAGTAAAAATTACTCTGCTTGGAATATTTTACTTTTATTTACACTGAAGACATGGCTTTATGCCTTATTATGAAATTGGATATGAATATTTAGGATTAAAGACAGGGCTATCTATACGTCTGACTATGAGATCGAGAATATTGAACACCAAAGATATGGCTTTTTTAAGCCTTACTATCAAATAGGACATGATTATTGAACACTGAAGACATGGCTATCACCCTTTGGGAAGAATAAAGAGAAAAAAAAAGTAAGGCGATTGGTTGTTCTGACTTCTCTCTTTGAATACTTTTTTACCTTCCGCGGTAATGTAATGTGGGGTTTTCCTGCTGTTTTGCAGTACGAAAAGCCATAAATCAAAAGAAGAAGAAAAGGTGTTTTCAACCCGCAGTTTAGATAAAGCAAGCCAATTTTCCGAACGTGAGATATAAGAAAGAATTTAAGTTATTTGCGATTAAAAATGTTTACGTGATTGTAGGGTTGAAATAGTTGGTGATTAAAACTCTTAGAGCGAAAACAGGTATATTCGCCCACCCCTCAGCCGCTCGTTCAAATATATGTTAAAAGAAGTTGCTTTGAAGGTTTGTATAGGTATACGAGTATACCAGCACAAATGAAAAACATCTTTTCGTCAGGTATTTGATTTATTGAGGAATATCCCGTATGCACATATTATATATATATATATATATATATATATATATATATATATATATATATATATATATATATAATATGTATAAACAATGCACACATGCACGTACAGCAGTACAAGAAGGAAAAATGAGAGATGACTTAAGGTGGTCAAATTAGGACAGCAGCAAACGGGATAGTGAAAGTCCTATAAAACAATAGGACTTTCATACAATCTTCCAACTTCCTTTATGGGGCCCTCATGTAAATAATTTATCGGACAGTCTTAGTTCTGCCTATGCGGTAAAGAAAATACGCCATATGACCAACGTAGAAACTGCTAGATTGGTATATTTTAGTTACTTTCACAGCATTATGTCATATGGAAATTTACTTTGGGGTAATAATGCTGATATTAGCACTATTTTCGTGCTGCAGAAGAGGGCTGTTCGTTCGATCTACAAAATGGGTACGCGAGAGTCATTGAGAGATAATTTTAAAGATTTTAAAATACTGACAGTGTATAGTCAGTACATATTTGAAAATTTTATGTACGTTCATAAAAACATTTCTAAATTTAAGAAAAAATGTGACTGCAATAATTTAAACATTAGAAGTGAGAATAAACTTACAGTGCAATATACTAGGTTACATAAAATTCATAATTCGTATAAAGCAAATTGCATACAATTCTACAATAAACTACCCATTGACATCTTGGAGATGTCTCTTAAAAAGTTCAAAGTTTGTATTAAACGTAAGCTTATAGAAAAGTCCTATTATAGTATAAAGGACTACGTAATCGATAAAAAAGCTTGGGTGTGAATTATTGCTCTAACCAGGTTGCTCTTCTAATAATTTTAAATGACATTGTGAGATGGTGATAACAAAAAAAACTCCAGGGTAAGTTTGTTGTGGGCTTCTTCTTAGACCAGGACGCGTTTGGAACCCTCGAAGCTTTAGTTTTAAGTTTACGAATGTGTTATCGCCATCATCTCACTACCGTGTAATTCTTATGTACGCATCACAAGTTCCACCTATGGGCCTACTTGAATAAAGATATTTTTGACTTTGACTTTGTTTCTCAAAACCGTTTCTTAACTCACACCTAGACCTAGTTTCTTCTAGAAGAAACCTACCCTTATAATTTCAAGTTTGTAGGCTTCATAGTTCCTGAGATTTCGTGATTAGTCAGTGAATGAGATAATGCGTGCGTATTTACTCGTCGTTAAGCAATCTGCGCTTGGCCAGCATACGGCCACAACCCTTTTCATTCTGAGAGGAGACCCGCACTCTGTAGTGGACAGGTAATGGATTGATGATGATGATGATGATGATACTAGCTGTTGCCCACGTCGTCGCTCGCGTTTGTGACGGTATTACAGATATCCCGCTTTGCATTCACTGCTTTGCGTAAGAAATAATTCTGCCGTCTTAATAAGACCTTAAGATCGATACAGGTGGAAATCTGAAGATGCTACTTGAAGGTCAGGGCTACATGGCAGAGGCATTAACACCTCCCATCGAAACTATTAATTTTTACTGAGTTCCTAAAGAGTTAGCGCGATGTTTGTAGCGTTGTCGTGATCAAGATGACGACGATTATTACGGTCTCTTTCCTTCAACTCCTTGTTTCAATCATATTTCAACCGGCGATCTAATAAAATTTTAAAACACAAAAGCTGATGATACATTTTCGTAGGTAATAATGAGTACTTTAATCGTAAAGTACATCATTTTTATCACCAATAGTTCACCAATAGTTTTCTCACGTCACGCCAATTACTGAATTTTATGTGCGAAATGTTGAGTTACAACATTACGATTTACTTAAGGCTATTAAATTTTTTTAAATAAATAATGGACTATCTTACTTTGTGATAATTTAGCTTTTATATGGTGAGGGAATGGTTTTAATCACTCCAGCTTATTCGGTACAAACCAAACAAACAGACAAAAAATCTTTACTCTTTATAATATTAGATGTATAGAAGTATAGATTTAATTTTTAGCTTTTGATTAATAAAATTTACCTATTGAACAAAAGTGTATATTATATTTATTGAAATGCCTTTAATGATAGTTTTTGCTTCTCCACAATTTAGCTCTTGACAGCAGTCACACCTGTGGGTAAGTGATATTGTAGGCCCAGACCCCTTATCAGTTTCGACGTGACACCGTTCCGGAACGCTTAATCGCTTGGCGTCACGTCTTTTAGGTTGAGATGGTAACCAGCCATGACCAAAGCCTCTCACTAGTAGAGATCAGAGAATCTCAGATATCATAAATTTCCAAATTGCCCTGCCGGGGCTCGAACCCGTACAACAAATAATAAAAGCAGTGTGTTTGCAATCAGCAGTGCTTTTTTTTTTCTTCAATTTTTTTATTTATTGTGAAAAAACTTAGGCAACCGAGCAAAGAGTACTTACCGACATATTTAAACACAACTATTCCAGTATATAAATCCAGTATATGTACCGAATGCAATACAGACTTATTAGGTGAATTGGTGGAGTGGTTTTTCTTTAATTTTGGTACAAATGTTTAAGAAAATGAAGTTTTTCTTTAAACTGTTGTTTATTGCATTTCTTGATATTGTTCATGCTCGGTTATGCCATCCAAATATAGTTTTCTCTCATCTTATTAAACGTAAAACGTGTTTGTACACGGTTTCTGTGTGTTCTTATTTCTTAGTATTTGCATATGTCAACTGTTCCCACCACATTGATGTAATAAATGCGAACGTTGCTGCGATACCAATTAAACACAATCGCATTAATAATAAAAAAAAAAACAAAGAAACAATTCAAATATTGTTATTTTATTTATATTCGCAGCCATCTTTGTTCATGTTAGTATATATATATTATATTTAAAAATAAAGATTTGATAAGATAAATTTAAAGTCAAGCCTCCTAAATTGAAATTTCATGACATTAAAATATATTTCGTAGGTATAACATATTATGATCTGACTAAACAAAAGAGTATTACAATTCTATTACACTTATCGCCAATGTACCTACAATGTGAGACTGTGTCCTTTACCTGGTGCTTGAGTTATTAAGCAGAGATTAAAAGAGCATAAGATCTCCGATAACAGACAAAATGACGGAAAGCAGATAACGGTGGTACAGGTACGTTATGAGGCGCGGGGAAGATTACGCCGTACGAAGGGCATTGGAACTTCCTGAAAGTAAAAGAAATCTTCTCCAGACGCACTACTTAAATTAAAAACGCATATCTGAATGACGTGGCAACCGAAGTCAGAGAGTCCTAGCGCAAATAGGAGCGCTTTCCCCAAATGATTGGATAAGGCTAGGGCAAGGAAGAAGATATTAAATCAATAATCTATGTTTGGTCAATATACGCAGATTATCTTGTTTAACGACCCGTTGGCTGATGTCTTGTAGAGAGTTTGTTGGGGAAATAGGCCTTATTATTTAAATTGGCATCCATTATGCTTATTGCTGCGGAATGGTACTTGGGTCGATTGAGTCCTCCAATCTGAAATTAATGAACAGTTTTTTTTAATAGAATAATGGTCAGTCGGCAGGCCTTAATAAAAAGTAGTAGGGCTACTAGGTGTAGAAGCGGTGATAGCGCATTGGGCAGGAGCTCGACTTCACTTTCGGGGGGACGAGTTCGAATCCCAGCTCGCACAACTAACTTTTCTAAATTAGGTGCGTTTTATAAATTTCAATATCACTTGCTTCAATGGTGAAGGAAAACATCGTGAGGAAACCTGCATGCCTGAGATTTCTACATTATGATTTCAAAGTGTGTAGAGTCCACCAATCCGCACTGGGCCAGCGTGGTGGACTATGGCCTTAACTCCTTCGAGGAGGAGACCCGTGCTCCGGTAATGGGCTATTAAAGAGTTAAATTAGTATAGGTACAAAATATTGTTAACATTTATATTGTCAATAATATTGACGGCGCTTAGTAAACACGAACGTGACGAAGTTTGAGTTGAGGCGACTTAAGGCGCTTGATGCTAAACGCGATGAGCTAAAGGCCCGACAACCAGCGGCCTTATCATATAACTACATTGCCGGTGGGTTGACGTGTAGCGAATGCAGCCGCACGTTTAGCACAAAATCAGGTTATGCGAGTCATCTAAGGGCCCACCAGCGGCGCGCTCAGCCGGAATCCGAAACAGTCGCTGTGACCGAATACGATTGATTGATAATAGAAAAGTCTAAAAAGTTACCGGCATTTTATATTCTCGGGGTCGTTGATGAAATAAATATGAAGACTAAAAATGGTATTCAAGTCTGCGTATTTGTAAAGGCACTTCGGTCCATTTGGAACTGCTCCCTGAAAAATGTGCAAGTTTAGTTTAGATTTTTGAAACATCATTGCGCATTACACCTCAGATTTTATAACTGTAACCGTTGATAGCTAAGTTGGTAAGGCTTTTGCTTCCCTTTCGAGGGGGCCGATTTCGATCATCGGCAGTTGCCTCTTCGGAGTTATGTGCGCTTTTTTAATTTGAGCAATTAAAATATAATTGTTAAAACGGTGAAGGAAAACATCGCGAGGAAACCTGCAAGCCTGAGAGTTCTTTATAATGTTCAAAAAGTCATTTAAAGTCTACCTATCCGCACTTGGCAAGCGTGGTGGATTAAGGCTAAACCCTTTCTAAGTCGGGTAGTGGGCCGGAAATGTGTTGATAATAATGGTAATATTAAAATAGACTTTTAGAGTTGAACGTTGTTTGGGGAAACTAACGAAATAAAGAAAAATAAATCATACCCTCTCCACATCGCTACCCTCAAACTTCTCACACCATTCTCTGTATTTGAGCGGTTTGCTGAGATCACCGAAGAATTGGAGACCACTGCCGATGAGTTCTCCATCCATTGTGAGTGCGAACCATGGCAGTTGGTTTTCACAGAGCATTTCCTGCGTCATATTGTAGTGGTAGTGAGTACCTGGAGTGGAAAAGTATGTTATAAGATTGGTCACTATCCTCCTCAGGGTATGTTTGTATACAGCAGCTACCCAGCGGTATACAAACACCGGCTTACTTTCTCATAAAATAATGAGATTTAGAGCCCGGCTCAAAAATGGAATGTTAGCGAAAATGACCTGGATGCACGGCTTAACCGTGCTCTCCGAGGCAAGGGAGTGGACAATCCCAATTGTCTCAGTCTGTGATTAAGAATCAGTAGGTCTGTGCAGGGCTTTTTGACAATTATAGGCTGTGGGTGATGATGATTATACATTATCACACCGTCATTTTGGGCATCCTTCTACCTTTAGGGATAAACAAAGCTTTTGATCGCGATTTTAAGTTCTTCACTAGGATTTGTTTCTTTAAGGGTAAGCGGACTCCGACTGACGGGACCGACAGCTCAAGTTGCTCAAGGCACTGAGTTGGTCCAATTTTCTAAAACGAGGCGGGTTCTGAGAATTTCTTAACAGGTAAACCCAATAGTTAAAAAAGTATGGCGGGTGAGGCTGACCTGGTAATCGAACCAAAGGCCTTGTGCCCAGAGTCAAACATGGTAATAAGGCAGTTCATCAATAGCCTATAACAGTACACTGCTGGACTAAAGACCAACGGGAGGGTTTGCCCATTATCACCACGCTGTTCAGACGGGTTGGTGATCGGAGTAGATGATAGTAGGTAATAGCACAGACAAATTGCTGCTCGTTCTCCGGTATGTTCCCTTAGTCGCCTCGTACGACACCCGCGAGAAGAGGGATGTTGACACCTGTATTAAAATCTGCCGTCACCGCACGGCAGAAAATATTATGCGGTTATGAACAATTTAAATTCATTATTCAGAAACACAATATAAATTTTATAGATTGAGGTAACTCAGGTTTAACGATAGCCAGTTTGACATTTCGCACAAAGTTTTGGAAGTAGTCAGCTCCTCTTTTGTCTCAAACAAGTTATAATAATGATTGTTCAATATAAAATATTGATGTTGGCAAAAGAGCAAATGCAGAGTGCCTTTTCGGTTTCTTGTGAAAGACACAATGTTAAAAGTACTACATAATAAGAAGTCCATTGGAAATAAAAGAGTTTTTATTTGGTTTGATATACTCTTACCCATTTTAGGAGTGCAGTTTTGTTTAGTGAATATAGTTTTAGATTTAATATCGGCTTCAGAACGTGGGATAAGCATAAGTTCCCCGCTGTGGTTGTAGACCCATATACCGGCATCACGCACCGTTGAGAAGTCATCATCTTGTACACCACAATCCTCTTCCAGAGATTCTGTTGGATATAATAGGGTTAAACATAGATACTATTAGTAATTTAAATTAAAAAAAGTTTGCTCCTACCTTAATTAGAAGTTTAAATGTTAGGGCTGAATCTAAACTTCTTTTAGTTAAAATTTTGGCAGTGGTTTAAACTATTAGGTTTTCGGTTTCACGGACAAATCTCAGAGACAGTACATAATAAACCTTTAAAGACTGTGAAGTATTATTTCTGTTTTACTTTACACGTTGTATAAACCGTCCTCTTGAAACATTCTATCTATTGCTAAAAATTTCATTTGTTTTATACAATGTAAAGATATAGCCCAGGACGGTCATTCACGATTGAGAATGTTGATTACGATTATCTACGCTTGTAGCCTGCTATATAAAAATATAAATTTCAAAGTCCTGACCGATTGATAAATAATAATCGGAAGTAAACTTCTCTTAAACTTCCCAGCTGCCGTGCTATGGTAGGGGGATACATTAATTGTATCTCTTGTCAGGGTATATAACCGGGGGATATTATTATTTATTTTTAAATTTATCCAGACAAGTTGGCGTTTCATTCAGAAATTATAAATTCCCAAATTGCCCCTGCCGAAGATCGAACAACCTCCCACTTAAAACCGCACCGATCATCGCTGTGGCATGAAGTTTGTCAAATTAGTTTATCAAATAATTTTTGTACCAAGTTGAGGTATCCGTAGAGGTCAGTGGTAGTGGTACCTTACCTTCAGAAAGATAGTATTGCGTGATGGTCCAGTATTCCTTTGCTGGCTCGCTGTCAGTTGCGGCCACAGTCCACTTTGTGAACCACTTCTCAATGTCGATCACTGCAGCCCACAAGGCGTCCACGAGGAACTGTAAAACGCAAATAACTTATTTTTCAAAATGGTCCTGTACGCCCACAGATATTGAAGCATCAAGCACTATACTACATAAGCGGTTAGTCACTTCTTTACATTTTGCAGTTGGCAGTTTCCATTTTCCCACTATTGTTTTAAATGTTGAAATGTTGAAATGAAAATGGGAAAAGTTTGTGAGCCAGCAACATTACGCGGGTGTGAAGTGAGGGTGCGCGGAGCGCTTTCATCGTTTTGGGTGCAACAATCGACTGCATGCAATAATGGCTGAATGGCTTCTATAAGTATAATATAATAATATTATCTTTATTATGTGTGCACGCCATACCGAAATAAATTCGTTCACAAAGGTGCAATATGAAACATTTATAACAAAAAACACGGTCTCTGGAAAATATTTAGATTTGATATTTCACCATGACTCCGCCAAATGTGAACCGATCTAATAGTTCTTTTTGTGTGTAAATTTCTGGACTGGAGATAGAGGACAGAATCCCAAAGCAGACCGTAGGAAACCCTGCACTTACGGCTTAACGAAACTATGTACATAACGTGTTTCCCTATATATAGGTGTTTCATATTTAGCTTCCAGGAATGAATAAAAATGATAGAATTTTTTTAGATAACCTTCAGCATATTAGTCACCTTACAATGCAATTTTGACTATTTCTTTAACGATTACTAATCTGTGTTAGTGGGGGATGCCCAATTATCTTTCAAAACTCACTGACTTGGGTCAACATTGCTTACACAGTGATATCGACTAACTAGGCCACACATTTCTCGATTATTTCCAGTCATTGATGATAAAGAATTAAAAGTTTTAATCTTTTAAGGCGGAATTGCAAGATATGTTATGAAACTTAAGCTTAATTTGCTATACACCGTGAAAATCAGGAGAGTCTGTATGGTGTAATTTATAGTTTCTTCAATCCTTATACTCCACACCGAATAGATCTTCGGCAATGTACCCTCTACGCACGATTTGCTCCGAAACCGGAGCATCCTCAGGAGATGTTGGCTTTACAATTAATCTATTCATTGTAAAGTTAACATCTCCTGAGGATGATACATTGAATCTATTCATTGTAAAGTCAGCACCTTATGAAATTAAATCAAATAAAACAAATATTTAAGGGGAGCTTCTATACAACGTACATGCTTTTTCGCCGTTTTTATAGGTATTGGAACGGTACATTTCGTGCGTGAGTCCGAGTCGCACTTGGCTGATTTTTTGAAATATTTTAAAATAAGTTTTATCGCTATCTTTACTGCTATTGTTACTTACCGCAATTTGTAGTCCAGCAACACGGCCAGAAAGATCATATAGCAAACAGATATTATTTTCTGGTGCGCAGTATAACTCTAGCTGTTTCAAGGGTCCTGGAGGGCGTTCAGTTTTGCACCATCCCTCCATCTGCGCATCCGCGGTTGTACGCGGGAGTTTGAAGAAAAATTCCTTTATATTTTTTAGCGGGCCAAATGTAACTGAAAGTAGTTTTAAAGAATTTAAGTTGTTAGAAGTCGGCAGCTTCTTTCGTTTGTTGTTCCTCTGTGGGAGAGGCAAAGCTAGTGAATATGGGAGTACGTAAAACAAAATTTACGTAATTACTTAGACTTAGAGATTGAATTATTTTTGAATGATTTCAACATTAATATTTTATGTATAACTGAACACTGGTGGAAGAATCATGAATACTTGTTTAATTTTGGTAACCACCAGGTTGGAAGTTCGTTCACCAGAGTTACTGCAATTCATGGAAGCTCTTTAATACTATTGAATAAAAATTTAAAATTTAAAAACAGAAATGATATTGTGAGCCTGTCTGTTGAACGGACAATAGAGCTAGCCTGGGTCGAATTAGAGCAATTAATAATTGTCACTGTATATAGACCACCCTTGTCTAACTTTGAACTTTTTGAAAAGGTAATGGATGAAGTGTTATTTAAAATATCAAAGTCAAATAAAAAGTTAATAGTTGGCGGAGACTTTAATGTAAACATCTTAGAACGTAATTGTTTAAATGTTAATTTATTAAATTTATTTAAAACATAGAATCTTACAAATATGTTCATGGAACCAACAAGAATTACTGCCACTAGCGCCACATGTTTGGATAACTTTTTTACGAATATAATTCCAATAAGTAAACACATAATTAATAAATTAGATTCTGATCATTGTGGTCAATTAATTCAATTTGAAAATGTGAAGAAAAATGTCTCCAAACATAAAATTACTTTTGTACCAGTGACATTAAACCGCATAGAGAAAATGAGAACTAGCCTCGTCAAAGACCTCCCATTCTTACAATCCGGGACAAGTCCGAATGAGATGTACAGCTGTTTTTTCAACACGTTTCAACGACTATTTAATTCTATATTCACTAGTAAGTCGGTTGTGGTGACTGATGCTTTAGTTTTTAGTGAGTGGGCATCAATTGAACTGCATAAGAGTAGGCAAAAAAATGTACGAACTTTATGCAGAACGTCAATACAATACTGATGCTGAGTTTAGATTAGAGATTGTGTTAAATTGTGTTCCAGTAGTTTTAAACGCGATTGCTTCTTGGAAAAGTCTCGATACATACAGAATAAAAAAAAATAGCAATAACGTAATCAAAACTACTTGGAAAATTATTAATGAGGAGACGGGAAGAGTTCCACCGTGGCATAATAACTTTAAACTCAATGTAGATAATAAAGACTTAACATCTGATTTCGAGGTGGCTACTGCTTTCGAAATCTTTTTTAATAACATTCCTATCTCCACCACTAAATCATTGAACTCCTCACCAGATATTGCTCTCTCTCTATTGAAGAATAACGTGCCTGAGTGTAAAAACACTTTTAAATTCAGCCATGTTAGTGGCTCTGACGTTATTAAAGCCTTTAAATTATTAAATAATAAAAAAACAAATGACTTGTGGGGCATTTCCGTTGAAGTTCTCAAATCACTAATTGATATCGTTGCACCCGATTTAGCATTAATATTTAATAACTGTATAGATTGTGGTGTGTTTCCTGACTTAATGAAACATAGTAAAATAGTTCCTTTGTTTAAATCGGGTAGTACTTCTGACCCCACTAACTTCAGACCAATATCAGTACTGCCCACTTTCAGTAAAAGTTTTGAAAAACTTATTTTAAATCAGTTACTTTCCTATTTTCATAAGTATGATTTACTCCACGTTAAACAATTTGGTTTTACACGGGGTCGCTCAACTATCGACGCTGGTGTTGAGCTAATACATAATATATTTGAAGCTTGGGAGGAGTCACATGATGCACTTGGTGTGTTCTGTGATTTGTCTAAGGCGTTTGATTGTGTTGTACATGAAACGTTAGTCAGAAAACTACACCACTATGGAATTCAGGGTGTAGCTCTCGACTTGATTAGTTACTACTTGCGTGATAGGTTGAAATGGTAGACGTTAATGGAAAGCGGTCTAATGGGTCATTTGTGAAAATTGGTGTTCCACAGGGTTCTATATTAGGACCTTTTCTATTCCTTATTTACACTAATGACCTGCCTTACCTTGTTAAGGACAATCACGGGATAGTATTGTTTGCTGATGATACATCACTTATGTTCAAAATGAAGAGACGTGAATTAGCTTAAGACGATGTAAACAACTATCTCGCTAAAGTAGTACAATGGTTTGAAGCTAATAATTTGGTTTTAAATGAAAATAAAACTAAGTGCATAAAATTCACATTACCAAATGTTAAACATGTAAAAACCACTATACTACTTAATAATGAGATATTGAATCCGGTGGATACACCAGTATTTCTAGGAATAACGTTAGATGCTAAACTTCAATGGGGCCCTCATGTAAATAATTTATCGAACAGGCTTAGTTCTGCTGCCTATGCAGTAAAGAAGATACGCCACCTGAAAGACATAGAAACTGCTAGGCTGGTCTATTTTAGTTACTTTCACAGCATTATGTCATATGGAATTTTACTATGGGGTAATGCTGCTGATATTGGCACTATTTTCGTGCTGCAGAAGAAGGCTGTTCGTGCGATCTATAAAATGGGTCCGAGAGAGTCATTGAAAGATAAATTTAAAGATGTTAAAATAATGACACTCTATAGCCAATACATATTTGAAAATTTAATGTATGTTCACAAAAATATATTAAAATTTAAAAGAAAATGTGACTGCAATAATTTGAAAGTTAGAAGCAAAAATAAACATATACACTAGACTACACAAAATAAGCAATTCATTTAAAGGAAATTGTATACAATTTTACAATAAATTACCGGTTGATATCTTGGGGATGTCACTAAAGAAGTTCAAAGTTTGTATTAAGCGAAAGCTTATTACAAACTTTGAATAGAAAAGTCCTATTATAGTATAAAGGATTACGTAAACGATAAAAAAGCTTGGGTGTAAACAATTGCTCTAGCCAGGTTGCTTCTTAAATATTTTCTAATGACAATGTGAGATGGTGATAACAAAAAGAACACCCGGCTAAGTTTGTTGTGGGCTTCTTCTTAGACCAGGGCGCGATTGGAACCCTCGTAACTTCAGTTTTAAGTTTACGATTGTAGTTATCGCCATCACTACTTACTGCTATGTAGACATTTTGTATATAATAACGCATCAAAAGTGCCATCTATGTGCCTATTTGAATAAAGAAATATTTGACTTTGACTTTACTTAAGTAAATTAGTTTTACTTAGGTAAAAGATCAAGAATCAAGAAGAAGCAAACCTGAGGTCTAAGAACAGGGCGAATTATTTAATAGATATATATACATCAGCAGTTGTAACTTACCTCGAAGTCCGTTAAAGTCGAAACCTGAAACAAAGTAAAACTTATTATATCGTAGCTTAGCCTAACCTAACACAATTTGTAGAACCGTACTGGTGGTACAGTTTGAGAAATAATTTTATCATTTTTACTAGAGTACGTCTCAGATAGGCTTAGTTCTACAAAACCATATCATCAGCATAATATCTGCACGTATCAGCAAGATGTGTATGAACCTCAGTTTTGCTAAGAACAACAATAATGTCATCCTCTTGCAAGTTTAACAAAAGAGGCGAGGTAGTTCACCCTTGCCCTACCCCACATTTGAGTCTATAGGATTATTAACAAATGGACTCGTTCATGCTACACATTATATCTGATTATCTTATTTATCGAACACAAACTAGCATTAAAAGAAGACTGATTGATGGTCCAAAATACGATCACATTGGGTGTCAGATCCTTATTTTCTTGACGCTTACTCCTGTGACTTAAAATGTACCGATGGTGACACACAAAGAGTCTGGGTTCAAAGAAGAATTGGTGGATTCTTCTTTTAGGTGTTATTGCTATTGTTCTTTGTTTCTCACTTAACAATACCTAAATGTGTTATTAATTACGTAAGCCTGCCAAGCGTGATAGGTCTAAGCACAATAGCCCAGCAATGGGACAAATATCAGCTTTGTTGATGATGATGAAAAATATTAAAACAATAATAATACTTACCAGCAGCTACGCTGATTCCCAGGAGTAATATTAAGAAGACTTTCATTGTGACTTTTCGGTGCTCTCCTATACTCAGCGAGTTAAGCAGACCAATGAATATCCTTTGAGCTACATATAGCTCTATGAGATCATTTTTAAATTCATTTGTACCGAAATATGTTCATGCAGCTGCTCGTTATGTCAATATCTAAAAAATGTAAACTTGTTTCCGCGAACAAGCATTGACACCTGACGTTACGATCTGTAGTTCTTGGTTGAGTCTTTCAGCATTATCTGATCTGGAAGAAGCAGAAATCGATCGAATCTGCATATAATCTTGCTGGAAAGACTCGCAATCGGTATCATCATCTTTGATAACCTTCACTGCTGGGAACGAGCCTCATTTGTAATAGGAAACAGGGTTTATCTTAACTTAAAACACTATTGTACTTTAATGAGGCTTGGACTCTTTAATGACTTTAATCACATGGTATCTGGACTTTAATCGCTGGTAATATAAAGTGTCACTGGTAGTTTAACCTGGTCTCCGAGGTAAGTGGATTGATTGTGAATATTTTTTAACCGAGAACCCCAACACTCCAATAAGTTTAGTAGCAGTAGAACTTTTGCCTCAAGGTAAGCGTAGCTTGTGTTATGGAAACTAAGAGTGGCAATTTACAATTTATTTATTGTACGCTCGAAGATGCAATTTTATATAATTACCCTCTTTTTGTAAATTAGCATGTAAGTTCCATTTGGAGGCTGTTCCGTTTGAGTAGTTAAAAACTATGGAACCCGATGGTTTGATACCCGGATACGCTAATAATTTAAACGATAGGATTTTTTTGAGCCTCAGTACCAGCCCGAAGTTAGTAAATTGGCGTTTTTCACCCCCGTAGCTTGGACAGCACGTAATGCCGTCATTCCGGCTATTCACAACAACATTTGTGTGAATAACTAGGGCCGCTGTGGTTTATCATTGGGAGGTCCCAGGTTCGGATCCAGACTATTCGGATCGGTAATTTAGGAATTTAAATTTATGAAATTTTGCTGGTCTGGTATGGTGGGATGCTTCTTAGCTATTTCTTGACTAGTGACCAGAGTTTTTAAAGGCTTTTATAAATCAAATATAAAAAAATAAAACTTGATCTATGAAAATATATATCTATCTCTGTCTGATTGTAACCTGATAACGTTTTACTTACTTTCAGGGCAAATCCATCATCATCAAATATATCATAGCGGACGAAGTCGTAGGCAACTGCTAGTATATACTTATATTAATTTTTTTAGGATAACTACCTGGAAAAAAATCTTTCATAAGCTCTTTTAAAACATCAAGTTTTTCTGTCTATACTGACTCTATTGGATAGAAGCTTGTTACTTTGCGGAATTTCATTATATATTATGAAAATTCAGCTTGATTTTCGAAGGTAGTTTCTACCATCGAATCGGTGCACTTAATAAGAGGGGGTATTGGGAATTAATAATAATGGACAGACACATCAATTTTAAATATTTTAATTAAAGACAGATCATTTCCAGAAGTAATCAATAGTTAAGTTATTGACACAGCTTAGTAAATGAAATGTGTAAGTATTCATTTATTTGCATGAATATTAAACACTTTAAAAATAAATTATTGCCCGCCCATTCAAGAAGTAATTTTATAAATTGTATAAACAATTGTTTCTTTCTTTTCATAACCTTTATAATAATTCAGTAAATTTATTAAAATTTGGTGAATTATAAGAAATTTTCAAATAAAAACCTTAGCAGATTAGAACGACTGGAAGTAGGCGCGACACCAAATAGTGGACCTCGCTTTAGAAAAAATATATTTATTTTTTATTTTTGACAACTGCTATGTCTTATTAACGATAAAAATCTTTTTCACATTGTCCATTAGCGAAGTAGAGTATCTGTCTAGGTTTATCATCAGGCGGCTCATCAAATCGGCGGTTTTGATTGAATCCCCGGCTCTGAAAATGAATCACAGAAGAAATTTTTTAGATATCTGAATCAAGACTAGGAAGAGACAAGTGTTAGTTAACAACACTGTAGAAAATGTTCTCTCGTGTTATGGCATGGCATGGTTATCGTGAAAAAACGTTATCACGTATGTGCCCTAAAAAAACTATAAGAGCCCAAGAAAAGAGGTTAATGTTTTGATACACTAATTTTTTTAACTCCCGTCGCTAAACGACAGGGTGTTCTAAGTTTGTGTGTTAGATTACATATTTTTTCACAACTCCCTCAATTTGGGTATCAGAGCTTATTGTCAAGGGGTTTTTGTTTTTTTATTTAAATTGATGTTATCTTGGCTGTCATATATCTAGCTAATAAGTAAAACTTACCGGCACTTGATATTCCAAGGGTCATCGATGTAGTAAATGTGGAGACCAAAGACTGGATAGGTGTCTGCGCTTCGATAGAGACACTCCGGTGCAAGCGGAATAGTCGACTGAAACGTTTTATAAATAATTAAAGTTATATCGATCTTCAGGGATCGACTCCGATTAGAAAAAAGGTTTATTAATTGGGGATGCAATAGATCTTTTTATCTATCCCAGGGGGTGATTTTATTTATGCCTCTTCATTCTCAGCCGCAATTGCAATGCTTCACTAGAATTAGGCCTTCTTTCTGTAGGAGCTAATACCTACCCACCACAAAGCACCGGTCCAAGAGGAAAGTTTTCCGGGATAAATAGGTAAAAGCACACCTTCACGTTTTCCTCGACGTTCGAAGGTTGGCTGGTAGAAAATGCTTTAGCATTAAGTCCGCCTTTTGTAAACCCATTTATGGTTGTACAATAAGGTAAGGATGAGAGAAAAACGAAAAACAAAAAGGTATCTACAATCTAAAAAGATAGCATTTGTTACCTAAGCAAACTGACAGCTTAACCTTAACCTATCTTGATAAACAATTTATTCCGTGTCAATAAAGAGTTGTTTTGGATCTTTTAAATCCCAAAATAAACGCGGGTGAAGTCATTGACAATAAGTTCCACGATAAATGAGGTCTAGGTAAAAAGCTTATTTACCTCTGCTATCATTCTCCCTTCAAAGAGCTCGAACCACTCCTTTTCTTTAGGCGACTCGGTAAGTTTACCGAAAAACTGAAGGCCAACACCGACTAAGTAGCCCTTGGTCGTAATCGCAAACCACGGCAATATATTCTCGCAGAGGGTGTCCCGCGACATGTTGTAATAGTAGTGCGTTCCTGGTATGTATCAAAGAAACATAATTTAAAACGCTTAGTATTTTAAATTAAGGTTAAAATAACATGTAACCTACCTTCTATTAGTATTAGTAGTATATTTAGTAGCTTCCTAAATTTATTATACCATATTTCCGACTAAGTATGGTATGGTGTGGAATGGTATCCGCTGTAGGAATTACGTAATTCATCATCATTAAGTAAAATTGTACCGCTTGAAACATTGTCGCCTCATAAGATGGCTCAGATTTAATCAGTGGGCTTTGGAGAGAGCTATGCTTGGACTACTGTACGTGATCCAATCAAAAATGAGAATATCTGCGCCAGAACTACAATTACAGGTATAGTTCAACGAGTCGCGAAGCTGAAGTGGCAGTAGGCGGGTCACGTAGCTCGATGAACCGATGGACATTGGGGTTTCAAGGAGCTGGAATGGTAACTCCTTTCTGGTATACGCAGCGTTGGTCGATCTCAAAATATCTCAGCTCTTTTGATACATTCGTTTCCCACCACCGTTCAGTGAATAGGCATCAGAAGCGGTAGCTAGTAGTTTTATTATTGAAGAAATGACGCTAGGCTAGATAACTTCATATTATATGTGTACCCATGTTAGGTACGCAGTTCTGTTTTTTGAAAAGCGTGGTGTTGAGCTCTGCTTCGGTGCTTGGGATGCGCATGAGCTGTCCATCGGGGTCGTTGACCCATACGCCACCATCTTGCAGTGTGGCCCCGTTCTCCATTTGCGGCCCCGCACCCGCTGCTAAGGATTCTATAAATCAGGAAAAAAAGATTAATGTAAAAACAGTGCAGGTATGTCTGCCAAGCGATTTATTAAGTGTTTTTTTTTTTTTAATTTCACTGCAAGGTTGGCTGGCTGAGAGGCAATCTCTAAGATAGCAGAGGACTATGATACTTTGTAGGCATGGGGTGGTTACTAGCCACGGCTACCAGCCAGCCATATCATAAATTTTCAAATTGACGTCGGTCTGGGACTGGAACCCAGGGACTAAGTACTTATAATTGTGTGGTAAGTTAAATTAAATACCTTCAGAAACAAAATACTGCGTGATAGTCATGTAGTCCTTCGCAGGCTCACCATCAGACGCTGGCACGGTCCACTTTTTAAACCACTTTTCTGGCTTAAAAGTGGGAGTGACCAACTCATCAGCCGGGAACTGAAAAACATTTATTAAGATCTTAAAGTCATAATAACACATTTTATTCAATGCTGAATTCCATTTGAGTCTTTTATTTTCTTGCCTTCTCCTCTCCTGTTATTACCAACTAAAGATAAACTAATTTGTTTACGAACTAATTACAATTTCTAAATATAATCTGCGCCATTAAAGAATAGTTTTATAAAAGGTGGCCGATGTCGTGATATCTTTTTCGCACAATAGGCTATATACATATAGGCTTTCGAATTTATGCTAATAGCATATATATTTAATGCTATAGCATCAGCCGCCGTTTCCTAAATCTATTTTTATTTATTTTATTTATTTACATTTATAAAAAACAAGGTTTACTATGAGTTATGACCCACAAATATTTGAATACATTAAAGAAAGAAAGAAAGAAAGAAACATTTATTTTTTACATTGCACCACACATTACAATATTCACAACACCACATATGTTATGTGTGGCACAACTTAGAAAAAAGGTGCCAGCTCAGCATTGTGCTGCATGCGCCAGTGGGAGCATACAGCGCTGATTTTCAGTTGGCACCTTGTACCAGGTAACACCACGGAAATACGTAGCCATCCACTGACTTCACATTTTAAGCTTAGTTTAAAAAAAAACTAACTAAATAAATCCACAACTATAATAATAATAAATTTAAGTAACATATATTTATATAAACTTGAAAATAAAAACGTACGTATATCATTAACTTATTAAGATACACAGTGTAATATAATAGTAATAAAATTATTAAGTGGTAAAGTAAAGTATAGTAAAGTATACAGACTGTCTCTAGAGAAAAGATGACTCCGCCACATGTTCTTGGAATTCCACCTGTTTGGCCAATAAATATTGTTTAATTTGGTTCTTAAATCCAAACTTACTTTTAAAGTTCTTGATTGGCGGAGGAATATTATTCCAACACTTCGTGGCGGAGTACGTGAACGAGCCCCTAAACGCAGCAGTACGATGAAGTGGGATGTGAAGCTGGTTTCGACTGCTTCGAAGCTTCCTTTCATCGTCACTAACCCAATTCAGTTTATTTATTAAATACAAAGGCTTACCTTGCTTTATTACGCCATAGAGAAGACCTGCAAGATGCAACTTCCTTCTAGAACCCATTTTTAACAAGTGATGATTGTTTAAGAAAGGAGTTACATGGGTTCTAGGAGGTATGTCGAAACAAAACCTCGCACATGCATTCTGCACTCTCTGGATGAGACGCTTCGTACGGCACAGCAATCGAGGACCGAACACAACATCCGCGTAGTTTAGTTTAGACAGCACCAAAGCCTCTACTAGCTGTAAGCGCACTTCTACTGAAAGATGCTGACGGACCTTGTAGAGGATCTTTAGTCTGTAGAAACAATTGCGAACTACTTCTGCTAAGTGTTCCTCGAACCTCAAATCTGCATCCATGAGCAATCCCAAATTCCGAGCTTTGCAGACTCTCTCTATGGCGCAGTCCTCAATATCTATACTAACACCGGAACGAAGCTTATATAGTTGCTTTGCAGAACCGAATAGTATATACTTCGACTTTGATGGATTAAGTACAAGAGAGTTACGGTCTGACCAAGCCCCTATTCGGCCCAAGTCTGCATTAACAAAGCGAACAGCGTCATCGAGGTTTTCTGCCTTGAAATGGTAGTAGAGTTGCAAATCATCTGCATACATATGATATTTACAGTGTATGATCTGCTTAGCAACATCAGCAGAATACAATATAAAAAGAAGAGGACCAAGGACTGAGCCCTGTGGCACGCCTCTATTGACTGGCACAGGCGCCGAACGATGCACCTTACCATCCTCGAGTACAATTTCCACAATTTGTGCTAATTTGCTAAGATAACTCTCAAACCACTTGACAGTATTAACAGTAAAGCCATAATGCGATAACTTTGATAATAAAAGTGCTGTATTGATACTGTCAAATGCCCGAGAGAAATCAAGAAGCACCAACAGTGTGCACATACCCAAATCCTGTGCTCTAAGAATGTTGTCAGTCACATCCAACAGTGCCGTAACAGTACCACGACCAGCCCTAAAACCTGATGGATAATCCGGCAAAATTTCTTGCTTCTCAATATAAGCCTGAGACACACAACTTTTTCTAATACCTTCGATAAGCAAGGCAAAATACTTATAGGACGAAGATCCTTTGGCGTGAGAGGGTTAGAAATTTTCGGGAGTGGACGAATTAGTGCAACTTTCCAGTCATTCTGAAAAACAGAAGTAGTTATAGACGCGTTAACAATGGATCGAATGCTATCTAAACTTTGAGGAAGTGACATAAAAATTATATCTAATGTTATTTTATCTATACCCTCAGCATTAGAATGTAACCGCTTAAGTATTTTAAAGATTACGGTATCAGAGACTGTGTTAAGAGAAAAAGTGTCCTCATATAGTTTATTGAACTCATAAAAAGTTAATTGAGAGAAAGAGACGTGATTCGATCCTGGGACATTAAGAAAATGTGCATTAATAGCATCTGCATTAGTGAAATGTGCCGGCAATTGGTTCGGATTATTAGGCAAGACTGTCATTTTTAAATTTTGCCATAGGACCTTTGGATATTTAAGCTTACTGTTGATGTTTTGTTTAAAAAAAGAACGTTTCTCATTATGTATAGCCTCCACAGCCAAATGCTTGTATTGTTTATAAGATGTTTTATTAACGTCTGATTTATCATGCCGCCACCGAATATGCGTATCATCTCGCAATTTCATCATAAGTTTTACATTAGATGTAATCCAAGGACTGTATCTATCTCTGAAAACTCTTGTTTTTTTTGGTGCATGTTTATCAAACAATTCATTTAAACAATTATTAAAAACCGATAGCATGTCATTGACGCAGTCCGCAGACGAAACGTCAACCCATGGTATAGCATCAAGATCCCTATTAAAAGTATCCATGCATACACTCTTAAGAGGCCTGTACACAACAGTTTTTGGGCGAATTTTTCTCTTCTTGATACACAAAACACAGTCGAGAAGGGCGTGACTACTCAAAGAAGGGATAGATGTTACATTTACACTTCTAACAGGGAGATCCGTAACTATAATATCTATAAGTGTTTCACTAGAATCAGTAAAATGTGTCGGGGAAGTAATTAATTGTGTCAATTGTAAATAATTAAAAAAGTCTGTCAGCTTAATGCTTTTAGTTTCATTACTGTTCAATATGTTAATATTAAAATCTCCTAGCAGTATAATATGCTCATAACTAGACAATGCCTGAATAGTATCTGTAAGGACGTCCAAGAAAAGATCAACATTTAAACACGGGGGCTTGTAGGCTGTACCAATAGCAATATTAAGCGAGTTGACGGCGAGACCTAGCCACATTTGCTCAACAGTTTCGTGCCTGGGGAGCGGACAGGGCCTCAATTTGAGTCCCTTTCTGATATAAAAACCAACGCCTCCACCACGGCCACTGCGCACTGTGACCGGACGAGGAATATGCAAAAGTCTATAGTCGGGGACAGAGGGCGCACGGCCTTCCTCGCCATCATGAAGCCAGGTTTCATTGATTGCCATGATGTCAACCTGAACACGACCCATAGCAACTAAGAAATCATCGTGCATAGTTCCTAAAGACCCCGCATTGAGGAAACCTATTTTTAAAAAATTATTATAGTAATTTAAAACATTTATAAGAATATATTACGTATAGAAGCATTGTCATCCTATAAGCACACAAAAATAAAATAATGTAATATATTGTAAAATGTAGATTCATATAATAAAAAATAAAATACAATTATTATTACTTTCGATAATTTTACACCCACTTTCACACATAATATATACCGTTATAATATAAATAAAATCAGGCATTGCTGCTTTACTATACTCATAGGTTTTAAAATATTCATAATAATTAATAGATACTTTTGTAAAAAACAACAATTGTGGATTGTTATTATCTAAAAATGAAAAAACACGCCATAGTCTATTTATATGCAATGATATAGCCTTATCGCATCCTAAAATCAAATAGATACGCTTCCAAGGTAAAAAGACCTAAATTGACCATGGTGTGGGTGAGTATTGACTTCACTAGATATTGTATGGACGCGGAAACGTTAATTAAGTACACATAGCCAGACTTGAAATTGGTACGGATTCAGTTGTACTCAAATCTATAAACGAAACAGTTCTTCGTGCGACAGCTCTATTTTAAATCTGTCAAAGTAGTTTAGTTTGGAGAGTTTTGTAAACAACAGAATTGGCACCAGTGTCTTCCCACTATCCAGCTACTAAAACGGCAAATAGGAATATACTACCTATAGTGGTACTCGTAAGTTAACAAAAATAATGTTTTGCGCAGGCCGCAGACAAAGTTGCTCAAAGAGAGAGAAAGACAAAGGGTGGCTCTTTGATACGAAATATTTCTGATTGCTCGCGCATTTTACAGGCGAGAAGTGCCCACACGCTGCGAATGTCTCATGCTGAATTCGGAATTAGAATTTGCCAAAAAAATGCGAATTCCGTCAACTGTGTAGTTACGTAATTTCAGGAGTGGAAACACTTTTTGAAGTTGTAGGTCGAGTAGTAGGTTTAGATTACTTTTATGCCTGAAAAAGTCAGTCAAAGTTCACAGAAATATGTATTTATACTTATTTGTATTACTCACAATAATAGACGAATATTGCATTACAATAAAATAGGTGTCAGATTATCACGAAATAAAGAGAAAACTCTAAAAACCGGGCTATTTTGTGGAACGCAACAGCGTTGACACGTGACTTTGGAAGGTAATCGGCGCGGCTTGCCTTACTAAGAATGCCTCTCTTCACGTTTTTTCCCATTTGTCATGGAAACCCTTGTAGTCGAAGTGGTTATAAATTCTTACGAGACGTTATACCGCGGTTGTTTGCCTCATCTGGTGCCCGATTCACTAGCTTTGGTAAAAGTTGCTAAGCGGTGGCCACCTGCGAGAAAGTGCGATGAGCTGACAACTGTTGGTATCTATATAAATTTAATGTTTTGTGTGAATTGCGTACAATAATTGTACATTTTTGCTGCTCGGTGCTGAACTGTGGCAGCATTCTTAGCACAGTTCTACGCGGGCTAGACTTGCACAGTAAATTAGTTTAGTTGTAAGTTTTATTGTAACCTTATAGTTAACAAACTTTTAATAAGGACCCAAAACCCATACTAGTGAGTTAAAAGTACCTACCCGTAAAAGTAAACTGAACAAGTCTGAGATGTTTCCAGAATATTCCTTGGTAGGTACCTACACGATCGTATCATCTTATGTATGAGCTGTACACAGTTTCCGACCATGTCATTCAAACAAATTAGATAAACGACTGCATTGTGATTTCTGAGCAGTGACGAAAGCATCAATTTGTTCTTTCATGTCCAATAAATGTTACAAGTTTAAGTGAATCTTGCTATAAGTATATTAACCTATGTAAATCGCTTTTACCTTGGTTTCCTTTGAAAATGATCTCTCGGAATAAAACAGGATTCATAATATCTGAGGTAGGTTAAAAATGCGGAATACGTAAATAGTGGCATTATCTAGGTTAATTGTAGTTATTACGGTTCATTTGTTGTTGCTCACTGACAGATTTTTCGGAGTTTTGTGCGTTTTAAGCAATTTTTCAAAAGCAGAGTTTTCTCATAGGCGTGTGAAGTGTACCAATTCGCACTTGGCCAGCGTGGTGGTCTACGGCTTTGCTCATTCTGTGAGAAGACCGGTGTTCTGTAGTAAGCCGGTTATGAGTTGTGATAATTGCGGGAACAGCTGTATTTGCTAGTGCGTGGTATAATATGACGTCATAATCAATCCAATACGGAGTACCACTTACCGCAAGTTGTATGCCAGCTTCGAAATCAGAAGGTACGTACAATGGGCAGACATATTTCCCTGGCGTACCAAATAGCCACGGTTCTTATAGGTCCTTGGTCCCCTGGTGGCGGCGTTCCGAGTGACCTGGGTTATATTTAACGTCACAATCAATCTAATACGGAGTACTAACACTTACCGCAAGTTGTATTCCAGCTACGAAACCAGAAGGATCGTACAATGGGCAGACATATTTTCCTGGCGAACAGTATAGCCGTAATTCTTCTAGTGGTCCCTTAGGGCGTTCAGTTCTACGCCAACCTTCGCTCTCCGCTTGCACCAACGTACGGGGGATCTTGTGGAAGTACTCTTTATTTGCTAACGCGTCTGACCAGCCGAACTTAACTGAAAGTGGACAATACGACCGGTTTAATGGAATATCCTTACTAATATTATAAATGAGATAGTATGTCTGTTAGTTTATTTGTCCACCAATCAACTTGATTTATTTTTAAAAGACGAAGAGTAACAAACGTTTCTTTTAATTCCAGGTAAACAAACGGTAACAAACTTCGTGACATCTTTTCGTTAAAAATCCCTCAGTGCCTGAAGACGAAAGTCTTCGAACAGTGCGTGTTGCCAGTGATAACCTATGGTTCTGAAACATGGTCGTTAACTATGGGCCTCATAAGAATGCTCAGAGTCACTCAGCGGGCGATGGAGAGAGCGATCGAATCAGAAATGTTGATATTCGTAGAAGAACCAGAGTTACCGACATAGCTCAACGAGTCGCGAAGCTGATGTGGCAATGGGCCGGGCACATAGTTCGGAGAAAGGATGGACGTTGGGGTCCCAAGGTGCTGGAATGACAGCCCCGAACTGGTAAGCGCAGCCTTGGTCGACCCCCAACAAGGTGGACCGACGACATTGCGAGCGCGTCGCAGGTAGCCGCTGGATCCAAGCGGCACAGAACCGTGGAATTTGGAACACCCTACAAAAGACCTAGATGGTAGACGTCAAGCAGTGGACGTCTATCGGTTGATATGATGATGATGACGATGAAACAAAGAGTTTCCGCGTGATTTGAAAAAAAATATTTTTTTCAGTCAATAATCCGTGCCTTCAAACTTCGTGACTGCGGCTTCTTTAGGTAACGTTTTGTTTATTTTAAAACTAATCGGTTAGAAATAAACACAACTAAAAAAAACGGAACGTAGGCCTGACCTAGGCAATAAATACTCTTTTCAAACTAGCCTTGTTTATGTATAGTAAAAAGATCCTTTCGTCTTTTAGTAATTAAAATTGCTCACCTCGGAGACCATTGTATTGCATTCCTGAAACAAAGCAAAATAATCCATATACTTATAAGTATAGCTATTTTTAATATTCATAAATTTTATGGGCATAAATCCAATCTGCCTATTGATCTCTTTATAGGCGATGGTTTATTAACCTAGCCTGGCCTATTAACGTCCCACGGCTGGGCATAGGAGAAACAATTTTAGACCATTGACCCACTATGCTTGTCCAATGCGGGTTGGTGGGCTTTAACGTCTCAATTTATCACAAGTGATAATAGCCGGGACCGACGGGTTAAGGTGCTCTCCGAGGCACGGGGGTTGACACCGTCAATTAATTATGAGTTAAACTAAAAAAATATATATCATGCGTCATTTAGTAAAATTTTGCTGTCTAATTAAGTAAAGTATTCTTGCCGGCTCTTCTCGGTAGAATCTGCTTTCCGAACCGGTGGTAGAGTCACACAAACATGCATACTTGACGTTTCAAAAGTGCTTATATTAGGCCTACTTGAAATAAATGAATTTTGAATTTTGAATTTTGAATTTTGAATTTTGAATTTTATTCTCCCAGGCTTACTGTTTTCCTTTTTATACCAGCATTGGTAACATAGACAGGAGATAGTAATTTTATCCCCTGGTTATTTCTACTGACTAGGGATAAAATTTAGTGACAGGATAAAAAAAATTCCCTATCCTCGTGGAGGAAATGTCTAGTGCCCACGCTAACTGTTCTATTCGCGAATGGAACCCTAGTAGTTTCAGTTTACGATTGACGTTATCACTGTCATTCCACCGCCATGTATAAATTTTTGTAATTACGCCTCAAAAGTGCCTTATATAAACTATTTGAGGTCAAGGTTAAAAATTGCTTATATTCGGCCTTGACTTTGACTTCTAGACACGGCCACACTAAGCTGATCTTGACGAAATACCCTACTTACCTATAAACCTCCTTGCATTCTAGTCATGAGCAAAATTTAGGTAGAGGCATATATATATATATATATATATATATATAATATATAATATATATTATATATATATATATATATATTGCCTCTACCTAAATTTCCACACAACCACAACCAAAACCACATCACACATACATATATATTTGCGAAAACTAATTTAAAAGATAAATAGAATATCAAATAGGGTCGGTTAATTCTATCTTTCGGTGTTCTCGAGTTGAGTGAATCATCAATAAGATTAAGGGGGCGTGAACTCTGGGAACTGTCTTTAAATTGAATAAAGCTACACATGTTCGCTGATAACTAGGTACTTGACATGAGTAGAATGTTAATGTATTAATGCATTATCTGCTTTTTAGGGGCTATGTATTTCGACGACGTCCCAGGTGCAACGGTGAGTGAAGCTGTGAATTTAAGTAAGAGGTCCCGGGTTTGATTCCCGGCAGGGAAATTTGGGAATTCATATGTTCAGAATTTTCTCTGGTCTGGTCTGGTGGGAGGCTTCGGCCGTAGTTACCACCCTACCGACAAAGACGTGCCGCTAAGCGATTCAGTATTCCGGTAGGATGTCGCGTAGAAACCCATTAGGGGTTTGACTACCATACTCCCTAACAGGTTAGCCCGCCACACTTACCACCAGGTGAGATTGCAGTCAAGGGCTCACATGTAGTGGAAGAAAAAAAAATGAAAATAATTTATGAAATAAATCAAAATCATGAATTCATTGTCCCATGTGTTGTTTGCAATAAATTACTGTAAAATAAAGTAGGCTATGATTTATTTCGTATGCTGATATCTGCAGCTAGAAACTATACTACTATTACGCTACTATTTATTCTACCTTATTTATGTAAGAAAACTGACAACAAACGCTTACATTATAATGTAGGTATACGCGTACAAAGAAAACTTTTTTTGGTACACTAAATATTTACCTATTTACTCGTATTTGCCGTTACCAAAAAATGTGGCGTGAATTTCTGGTTTAGGTAACCTCTCACCAAATTCTTACATAGTGTTTCTAAAAACCCAGTGATATTTACCATACTATGTTTATATGTAAAGGTAGGTACTCTTTGAACATTGTTAAGCTGAGCGGACAATTTCAGAGTGGCTATAACTATAGTACCTACCTTGACTTATGAGTTAAGTAACTTTGTCAATTGGTAATAATAGAGTTTTTTGTGTCAGAGCTTGTGTTTTATTTAAATTATTTTATCGCACTGGTTTTTAATTATTTTAAACATACTTCACACTCAAAGTAAATGAAAAGATTGTTTAGGTACATTATAAGACAAGTTAGAAAAGAATTAATGCAGATTCGTACTTTTTAGAAGTAGATATAATATAAATATGAATATACCTACTCCGCACGTACCCGTTAATTAAATGAAGTTAAGTAATCCGTCTATGTAGATGTACCTATTGTTTAGTAGGATATTTCCACGCTTTTTCAAGGTTATAAAATTAACAAAATACATCTCAGACCCCGATCACCCATGGATTCGTAATTTAACATCTTTTTAATTAAACTTTTGAAGCAAAATCTAATTTAACTACTTACATAAATAACTACATCGTAATATCTTTTGCGAGATAAACGAAAAATATTAAGATATAAGTTTATAATAGTTACTCGTTTAAATACCTATATTCGATTTGGGGATTGAACAATCAATTCTTTAAGGGATCATTAAGAAATATTTAACTTAGGTATTATAATTACAATTAAGACAACATATTAGTCTTTATACACAAAAAGTGGACATAAACAGTCGACTTACAAGAAATGGTCATAAATTAGTGTCATCTGCATATCGTCTGCGTAAGGTACAGGGATCATTTGTGGGATTGAGTATACGCTTTTATAATATGATTCCTAAGGTGATTTTGGACCTGCCAATGCACAAGTTTAAAGAATTTGTTAAAACACATTTATTAGAGCGAGGTTACTATACAATTGATGAATTTTTTAATGACAAGGTTGCTTGGAAGCATCCGGCTCCGCTTTCAGCTCTCACAAGATAGAAAAATGAATGTTAAAATACAAAATGTAAATTGTTGATGTTGGAAAAGAGCAACTGCTGAGTTTCTTGCCGGCTTCTTCTCGGTAGAATCTGCCTTCCGAACCGGTGGTAGAATCACTACAAACAGACAGACTTGACGTTTCAAAAGTGCTTATATTAGGCCTACTTGAAATAAATGAATTTTGAATTTTTGAATTTTTTTGAATTTTTGAATTATGTAAACAAATACGTATGAACGTTCCATAAGTGCCTGTGATAGGCCTACATGAATAAAGAAATTTTAAATTTGAATTTTTGAATTTAGTACCTTCATCGTCATTAGGGAACGTCTTACTTGGCAAAAATAGTACTATTTAAAATATCATTCCAAAAGTGCTTTATTTAAGGGCGAATACTTATAATATGGCAAAAATAAAACCTAAAATAAAGTAATGGCTTCGATAAAATCAATTATATCAAATTAAAATTGCAATTGGCGCAACGGATTGACCGGGAAACGTATACCTACACATATAATGCAAACTTAACTTGACAACGAGATAGTTTACGGTAAAAAAAGAAAACATAAACAAATGTTTATGCACAACAACAAGTAATTAGTCTGCAAGATCTGGTATGTCTTATAATTGGTAAATTTTTTTGATTATCAAAATATACTTTTTAAATGGCATTTTTGAACTAGAAGTAGATATCTTAAATCGCTCTACACTGCATTGCTTTAATACGGGTTAAGGGATTTTAACCATTGGTACATACTGTGAAATTCATCTGGCTAGAATTTTCACCTCAGATTAGGCGTAGGTATTAGGCTCGATTCCCGGGTTAGGTTAGTCCACCCCCGTCCACCCTTGGGGACCACGTTAAGCTTTGGTCCCGGTTTTTATCAGTATTTTCCAAACCCAATAAGTATCTAACAATTTTCGGCTTGACCTTTCGGCAAACCAAAGACCTCGAGATGTTCATTGAAATGATAATTTAATGAAGGATCGTGAAAAATAATTATTAAGATTAAACCAACGATCAACGTTCAGATTAAAAAAAAACAAAAATTTTAAAATGATTTTCGTCCGGATTGTTATTCATAAATCATCCACCTTTATAAAGCTAAATAAGTTAAGAAACTCTATAATTAACATACCAGAAGCCAAAGAGGCGATGGCCAGCAAACTTAGGAGTTCTTTCATTATAACTTTTATTCTGCTATCGGGACTTTAACCGTCCCGTCTTGTGCAGGGAACGCGACTGGTCAGTCGATCTCAATGTAAGCTATTTAAAGGCAAATAAAACTGGTCCTCAGGCGGCCGTCATTTGTATAGAGATGCAAGTAAATAATAGAGATAAAGACGGATGAGATACATTACGCGCGATCTAAGTTTTCCGAACAGAAATAAGTTAAGAGCGTCTTCGCAGACATATTTTTAATTCAATTGGTTAATACACGATGTTTTTGTAGAACCAATTTTTTTCTCTTTAATTCACACAAAAGCGGAAGCTGAACCCGAGAAAAACGAGTTCGCACTAAACGAAACGAAAGTTCGCAAATAATTTTGCATGGCACATATAGAGATATTTTTAAAAGATACATAATTTAGACAGGATATTTATTATAAAAAACATTTATTTCAATTATGCCTAGTTGTATAATAAACAAGCCTAGCAGTTTCAACCTCTGTAAATGGTCTAATTTTCCTGAATAGACAGCTGAGCTGGGTTTACCCGCTAGTGTCTCGATATGAGTACCCGACTGTGGCTTGCAATCCAAGGTAACTTCCAAAAAAACTGTTGATTCTTTTGTTCCTGAGCCTTTCTCCGTACTTGGTTGGTCGAAAAATTTTATTACATTAAGACCCAACCACTTATTTTTGTGCCTAATTTTTAACAGACTTCAAAAAGTAGGAGGTTCTCAATTTGTCGGATCTTTCTTTTCGAATCGAATTTCGAATTCGAATCTTTTTTTTCAATGTATGTTACCCGATTACTCGAAGACGCGTAAACCGATTTGAAATATTCTTTTTTTGTCTTAAAGGGCATACGTTCCAGGCGGTACCATTTTTAATTTCATTGAAATCGGTCTAGCTGTTATTAAAAAATCGACAATAATGTGACCCAAAGTAGAAAATTATTGCCTACAAAGTTCATTATTTAGCATGATACATAAAAAAATTTACTACATGATTTAAGTACTCACCACCACACTACAAAAAAGTCCGTGAGGGAATATATCTAATTATCATATTTAGATCACAAAAGTAGCGTTTGTGTTCTAAAATTTAGACTTAGATTTTATATTAGATTTTTTGCTTTTTCTTCTTTGTCGTTACACTCTTGGCAGAGTGGTCGTGGTCATCATAAAGTGTCCTTGAGGGCAGATGTCGCACGCCCCACGAGCATCCGCCACTTCTCTCGGCTGGCCGAAAGCCTGGTGCACTCTTGCAAAGGGCCACCCACAGCAGACTTAATCTGATCCGTCCATCGCATGGGTGACCTTCGTCAACCTCTAGTGCCCTCCACCTTGCCCTGCACGACAAGACGCTCTATGGAGACACTCTCACGCCGGGAGTCGTGCCCGAAGAATTTTTGCTTTTTAGGTTAGTGCTTTGAAGTCCCTTTCGGGGACCAAGTTCGATCCCCGGCAAGCACCTCTTACCTAGTTTTTGAAGTTATGTACGTTTTTAATTTAGCAATAACAATATCGCTTGCTTTAGCGGTGAAGAATAAAATCGTTCGAAAACCTGTCTGAGAGTCCTCCATAAAGTTCTCCAAGGCGCTTGAAGTTTACCAATCCACACCTGGCCAGCGTGGTAGATTACGGCTTAAACCTTTTTGGTTCTGAGAGCAGACGCGTGTCCTGTAGTGGTTTTTGGCGATTAAAACCTATTGGTAAATTAGTATTCTTATTATATTAGTGCTCGAAAGCGCCTGTAAAAAAGGCACATGCAAAAAGAAACTGAAGTCGTAGTTTAAGCGGCGCCTTGCAGGCGTTATCATTTTAACGACTTGGCACAGCGCCTGGCTCGCGGATAAGTGATGGAAATAACTTACTACAAATATTTATTATTTGCAGACAGTTTAAACCTTCTAGTGAATTATATCTGTTGATTGGAGTGCTTCTTTTACTCTGAGCACTTTAAAGCTGTATCGACACTATACAGCGATATACTATGCGAGCCGGGCGGTGCATTCAACAGTTTTGTAGTAGCCTTAGGCTTCCCGCACACAGTCAATATTATTGTGAAATGCAGAATATTGTTAATAATATTGACGTGTGTGCGGAGATTCCAACCTCAAAGTGCTGCACGCTTCTTTGCAGGATAAACTTTGTAGAATACAAAGTGGCGCGTTTATAAGCCACAGAAACGCTCACACGTGCATAGTTAATACTTAAAAAAAATGCATTATAAGCGGCGTGTTATATATTAAACTTTCTCACTTTTGTACTTCTGTATGAATGCATATCAATTCGATTTAGTTTATCCTGAAAAAACGTGCAGTATTCAATGCCGTGTGAACCTAACCTGACTGCAAGTTTTTCAGGCTCTGATAGCCTGAAAAACTGCGCAGTAGGTGATTGCGAATGTAGTGTGAAAGTGCTAACTACTTCATAAATTAGGATTTTTGACTGTTTTCTTCCCGGGTTTAGATTGAAAAGGATCCGGGTGTAGCGTGAAGCAATCTTTAATTATTAACGTCTGACCTTATTCAACACTAGATGTTGTCCGCGACTTCGTTCGCGTTTGGTTTTTTGTTTTTGAAGCATTTCCTAGGATCAGTATATTTGGGAGATATTTGGCATTCAATTTAGGTTAGCACTTTTCGACGGCCGACTGGCGCAGTGGGCAGCGACCCTGCTTGCTGAGTCCAAGGCCGTGGGTTCGATTCCCACAAATGTGAATGTGTTGAATGTGTTTGTGTGATAAACATTAATGTTTTTCAATGGCTGGGTGTTTTTTCTATATATTATAAGTATTTATATAATATTCTTCATTAAAGTATTCATTAGTAATCTTAATAACCAGTATGATACACACAGTATTAGTATATATGTTATTTTATCATGTACTACATACTTTTTATGTTTCATCCATATCCATCAACCTCACCACTCGCATTTTATAGACAAAATTTTGTTACTTTTCGCTTTTGTCCAAAAGAGTTAATATAAAAGTTTAAATTGGAGATTTTGATTATTTTTTGGGATGGTTTAGCTTTCTTTTGGCGAAGAAATGGTTAGAATCATCCCAGTACAAAATTAAAAAAAAAAATCGTCTTTTTAATTTTAAGTATAAAATAGTATCTTGCACAGTTTCGCGTAACGGCATACAATGCGTATTACAAATATATTACGCTTCCCTAGGGTACACTGGTTGTATTCCTTTTCTCTGATCTAAAGAGTGATATAGTAAAGTAAAAAAGTAGCTACACAAGTTACGGGATCCGGGCTCCAGCTCTTGTCAACCTTGGAGACAGGAAGCAATCCGTAGAAATTAAAAAAAAAATAATGAACTGTTTCTTACCGGTTACAGGTCATCGATAAAGCAAAATAACTTCGGTGTTCCCCAAGGCAGCTTACTCGGTCCTTTATTATTCATTCTCTAATATTGAGCAATTCATTTTATTCAATTGATGAATTTCGGTAATTTAAGCCTAAGAACTAGATTGTTTATATATAATTGACCAAATTTTGTATTTTGAGGTTGCCTGACCGGATATGTTGCGACTTTTTATTTTGTTAAGAACATTCACACACATCACGTATTTATACAAATAAATACACTTCATTTCATTTCATTTCGTCTTATGCGTAATAGGTAGCACTATCACTCATGAGTAAGCCCTGCAACCTTCTCCGAAGATCCTTTTCGAGCGCGATTACAAAACGATCGGAGCAACAACTGGGAATGCCCAATGCCGTTCATTCAGCGCTACGGTATTCTTTACAAGGCCTGAATTGTAATGCGATAGTCATGACACAAATTTCAAATCCGGTGTATTTGCCCGCGCCGCTGCTAGAAACGTAATAGTCAAGTTTTCTCTTCGTTTATATATCTAATATTGTATGCTTATGCATACAATATTAGATATATAACTCAACAACAGGACTAGGCGCGATGACAGTAACGAAGAATCGCTAAAATATTGTATTTATCTAGTCATATATGATTAATAAACCGCTGATAGCCCAGTGGGTACGAGCTCGACTTCACTATCAGGGGGCCGAGTTCGAATCCCAGCACGCACCTCTTACTACCTATTCTAAGTTATGTGCGTTTTTTTAAGTGAAGGAAAACATCGTGAGGAAACCTGTATGCCTGAGAGTTCTTCATAATGTTCTCAAAGGTATGTGGAGTCCACCAATCCGCACTGGGCAAGCGTGGTGGACTACAGCCTTAACGCCTTCTCAGAGGGAGGAGACCCGTGCTTTGTAGTGGGCCGGAAATGGGTTGATATGATGATAGTGATATCATTAATGTATTATGAAAAAACGTATTTTTATTAATTTTCAATAAATAAATATACTACGACAATACACATACCGCCATCTAGTCCCAAAGTAAGCGTAGCTTGTGTTATGGGTACTAAGATAACTGATGAATAATTTTATGAATAATATGCATAAATACTTATAATAGACATATAAACACCCAGACACTGAAAAACATTCATGTTCTTCACACAAACATTTTCCAGTTGTGGGAATCGAACCCACGGCCTTGGACTCAAAGCAGGGTCGCTGCCCACTGCGCCAATCGGCCGTCAAATAGCTAAAACTGCAAAACTAGCGATCCGCTATAACAGTTGAAAGGCCGATTTCATTACTATGACGTCACTTCTATATAAATATAATTTTGTGCAACTTGAACTTCGATAATCTCCGTGTAGGTGGGTGGGTATATCAAGTATTTTGAGTTTTCAAACTGTCATCAGTTCATCAATCAGTTGCCAAGTTTTTTGTTATCAAAACCAACCGGTGCTCTGTAGTGGGACTTTAATCGGATGCTAATGATGATGATGATGTAGATACATAACTAAATTTTTAAAGTGAAAATCACCGTAGACATGAAGGCTAGGCAATACATTTCTTTAATAAAATAAAAAATAATAAGGAAATGTAAGTACCTACTTACATAAGAAGTAAAAATCAGTGGTGCAGTATTGTCTCGTCTCGATATCATACGTGTTGGTTTTAGGTACTTCCAATGTGCAAGCTTCCACATAAAACATATAGGCCAACCTTTTATGTAACACTAACTGAGCCCAATCGCCACAGCTTCACGCCTATAAAGTGTTTTTTTTATATGTTGTAGGTAGTATTTTCAGTTTTCTTTAAGTTATTAGTGTAAAGCGAAGTTTGCATCGGCGTCGAAAAAGAAGTTTGTCTGCGACAAAGTGGTGGCGACATAGCTCAGACGGACGGGAGAAGGGGAGGAATATTTATTAGGTAGGTACACCAAAAACTTATTACCCAAATGGAATGGCGAGCTTACATAATTTAAACTTTTATTTTAAAAGTTTCAATCTATTTTTATTAATTTGATTACATCCCCTTCCTATCCCTATCCCTACTAATATTATAAGTGTCAATGTAAGTTTGTTTGTTACGCGTTTACGCAAAAACAACTTAACCGATCCTCATGAAACTTTGTACACATATTCTTGAAAGTGTTATAAGTAATATAGGATACTTTTATCCCGACATAAAGCTCGGTTTCTTTGGGAAAGGGGATGAAAGTGTTTGACGATTTTACACCTTAACTCTGACAAATTATAACCGATTTAAATAGTTATTTTTGTACTATAGAGGTTATACTATGTGTTTAATTTTGCCCAAACTTTGTGTAGATCTGATGAATGTAGTTGGAGATAGAGGGCAGAACTCCTCATCGGACAGCAGCAAACCCCTCATTAAAGGCTGATACTGAAACTTAGCGAAACTGAATACTTTAATTTTTTTAGAACTACAACTAAATTGCACGCCACGTCAAAAAACAAAATCAAACGCAGACGAAATCGCAGGCAACAGCTAGTGTTCCATAAATATGTTACCATGTACGCTGACGTTGACGTTCCTTAAAGAACTTCGCACAACGCTGAAATGAAAAAAATTCTTTGTTTAAATATAACTTTGCGATAGATGGATTTACAATTATAAAATAAGAGTTATTTCATAATAACGTCGATTTTAGTTCGTGAGAAACGTCCAGTTTATTATTAAAACTGTATTATTTGCTTAGGTCGCAAATGTTAGCACAATAAGTAGTTTGGTTATATTAAATAATCGAAGCAACACTGATTGCCAACACTGATTCTCTTGAAACGCGAAATTAGTTTTACTACTTTTCTCATTTTTTACATAATATAAGGTAGGAAAAAATTACAAGTTAGAAGTCTTTAACGGCTCTCCAAGAAATACCACGTCATTACTCTAAAGATTAATAATTTCACATTTTGAAAATCAAATTATGGCGTAATCCCCCTTGGCCCGTCGAAACATCGTTACAAAATGTGCTTAGCCAACATGATACGTGTAAGTGGGAAGGGAAGGGAAATTAAAGCAGCCGCACAATGTGGCACTTTTAAAATATTGTGGACAAAATTAGATTTAAAAAAAAATCACACTATATTCACTTAACCTAACCAGGCCCGTATAAGAAACAAATAAAACATAAAACTAAAAAAAACGCACTCTTGATTTGTATATATTGATTTATTTACCCAGATTCGCAATAATAGATTATGTATCTATTTACCCGGCTAAGTTTGTTGTGTGCTCTTCTTAGACCAGTGCGCGTTTGGAACCTTCGTAGCTTTAGGTTTAAGTTGGCGGACGAAGTTATCACCATCCCCTTCCAATTATGTAAACATATTATATGTATGAACCCTACAAGAAATATTGAATTTATAAAAGTAAGTTTATCTAAGAAGGGATTTTTGGTTTCGCTTCCTTATAGCGACATTATGCACTTAGGCCAAAAGAGCCATATAAAATTTGCTCTGGCCAAAAATTCCGGGCCTTTCAAACTCTTAACATTGTTATATTAAACTAAATAGTTCTTTATTTTCTTGTTATTCTTCCTTTATGTAAAGTAGTACCTACTACTAGCATTACGGAAGAACCACTGCAATACAAATGTATAAAAAAAAATCGAAACTTTGTTTAGTTAGACACTTTGATAAAGTGTATCGATAGGTCTCTTTTAAATTATTATTTTACAGAAATTCTTGTTATATACACATATTATAAGTACGCATAAACAAAATACATGTGTGCTATTAATGATGATTCAATCAGTGATTCAATCAATGTAAAGTTCAACACAACCAAGACACTGCCTCCTACAAACATAGTTTTAAACTATCACAGGAGACAAGGGTTTACACTACTGAACTGTTTACGGTTTTTGATAAATAAAGTTATTATTATGATTAAAGTAAAGATAAAATCACACTTATAATTATAATTTTGGCAATTTATTATCACTATTTCACCTGAGTGCGACGACTGAAATAAACGATGAGATGGCAGATAGGGGTGGGCGCACGTAATCTGACTTTGAAAACTTGCTATTTTTAGCCTCTGTGGCAACAAGAGGGTCCTATAAATTTTACTGCTGCTTCAAATGAATAAGAGGATCGACGGGAGTTGGAATCCCAATGTGCTGTAATGATAATTCATAAAGAAACGACAAACCCTATGTGGAAAGACGAAAGAGGTGATGGTAAGTTTGCCCAATTTGCCATCGTATAAAACTTCGATACGAATGGGGCAGTTTCATGTATGATGTACCTATCGATTTATTACTTATGCGCAGGTTCTTCGATATGTTTTACGGCTATTGGAGGCGATAGTATTTTCTTAGATGTTTAGGATTATTGCCTATCGCAAAATTCAAAAATTAATGAATGAATTCACTTTTATTGTACACCACAGAGCAAAATTCACGTAATACAAATATGATAGAACTTAAAGAAGGTACAATTTTGCTGTCTTATCTTTTGCTATACTATCAGCTAACAAAAATTTTAAAAATTAAAATGCTATAGACGCATGGTAGTTGCTACTTGGTACAACATATTATATGTTTTCTTATGACTTAAACGCTACCTAAAAATTAACAAACACCATTGTACATACAACAATATAATATAATATACATTATATGAATATATGCATAACATAGAAATCTTAATAACAAGACTCAAGTGTTCTTATGATTTCAATCATATATGTATCTAACATATAGAGTGTGTGTGTGATTATAAAAAAAGCATTATATATTGTAATTACCTATTAGTTAAACTTTGCGACATGTAAACACAACATACTGTGTCTTTCGTAATTCGCTTCCGCTTATTCTTTTATCCATGCTTAATTTTTCTCTATTCGAGTGTACTCTCGAATATAGAGTTAATTAGCTAGGTATAAATCGACTGTGGGTTATGTAAAAACGTGCACCAGTTAATAGTAGGAAGTCCGACGTTCGAAGACTGAGCGTATGTAAATTAGAGATAATTAATGTGTTCAGTTACGTAACACTAATTTCAAGTAGTGTTGGCGTACCTATCAATTGTTACGTAAATAATAGGTCGATATATTTCATCTTCATTGACGGTCGATTGGCGCGTTCGGCAGCGACCCTTCTCTCTGAGTTTAAGGCCGTGGGTTCGATTCCCACAACTTGAAAATGTTTCTGTGATGGACATGAATGTTTATCAGTGTCTGGTTCATAAAAGTATTCAACAGTTTTCTTAGTATCCATAACACAAGTTACGCTTACTTTGGGTCTAGATAGCGATGTGTGTATTGTAGTAGTATCATTATTTATTTATTTATATTTATTTATTAATCTATCTCAAGAAGGCCGATTAGTTAGAGTTGTTGCGCCTCATTGTCATCATCTCATTTTCTTACGGAGGGGTTGTCCACGCGTTTTTCGAATATCAAGTAAAACATACGTTTTAAAACAAAAGAAAAGTTATTTACAAAAATAAGTCGAAGAGTCCATCGATATTACATTATATAATATTGTCTCTCACCATATTATATAATGTAATATCACAACAATACATCTGGAACATATCAAACACACAATTCTTGTGATTCATAGGTAAGGAGAAAAATGGTTTTCAATTAGAAAAACAGATCCTACTTTGCGTATTTATTTATGATAGTAACTTTACCGTTTCCGAATTTCAATATAGTGTACATTATTCTACCCTTTCATTTGATAACCATTTTGAGGGAGTTGTAAAAAAAATATTATTTGCCATTTTGTGGTTGCGGTTGGCTTTGAAATCTGTCATAGTGTATTGTATTCTACTAGTTCCTTCATTTGATACCCATATTGAGGGAGCTCAGGAAAAATATGTAACATGTATGTAAAAACATTTTGTGGCGGCGGCCATCTTTGGCCCGATTTTCATCAAACATAGCTAGCAACACATCACACATAGCTACAGATACGTCAAACTTACGTCAACACCCGTCGTTTTTGCAACAGGGGTTAAAAATACTACTTCGGAGTAAAGAAATTGTTCGTGTCTTACTCCGTGCCTCGACGATCACTGAATATTATTATCAGATTGTGATCGTTTAAGACAGCCAACGAAGTCAACCCACTTTGAACCTAAAACCCTCTTTCCTGTGCCCAGCGGTGGGACGCTAAGAGAATAATAATGATATAGATACGGACAAAGGTAAAGCTTGTCACAACAAAAGAAAATACATTTTGTACAACGACAATATAAAATGGCGGCGATCCGAATATTCGGAAAGAGTAAGCGTCACTCAGGGTATTGGCGGTGACAAATTGGACAGGACGACGAGGATCTTCGGGGTCCCATCAATTTCGTGTCGTGTTCCAACTTCCGATCCTACTTAGATCGATTGGATACGTTTTGCTATAAAAAAACATATTGGACACATACAATACGTACGGTATATTTCAAATAGAAGAATTCAAAATGGGTATTCGAATATTTTAAGATGAAAAAATTATTTTGACATCACCTCCCGCTGTTTGGATAAAACTGAAACAGTTTAGTGAAGGCTGCAAAATATTATATCCCTTCAGACGGGGCGACGTTAACAAAATGATCGTCGTAAACAACTTTGTTATGAGACACTCGCTGTGTACTGTTTTCTACTTTAATACCAAGCGCGGTGATTTTGTGCAATATAACTGATACTCTACGTAACGTAGTAATAGTAGGACAAAGTAATACAGTGGAATCTCTATAACTCGAATGTCAAGGGAAAGCCAAAAAAATTCGAGTTAAGGAGTTTTCGACCTAACAAGTACTTCGAGATACGTATGACTTAACTGCTGAAATTTCGACTTACAGAGGCGCGATTTCCAAGTGTATATGTAATTAAAATTTGTTAGTGTTGATGCTATTTGTTAGTGCTTTCTTTTATGTATTGCAATTATGTTTACTGTTTATAAATAAGTTGTGAATTAAAAGTAAGGAACAAATTAATTAGTAAATAATACATAATGTTTTATAATAACAAAATGAAATACCAACAATAATTCTAATCTTAAAAAAATCTATAGTTATGGTAGTAGAATAACTATAGATTATTTATATATTTATTTTAATTTATTATTTTATTTTTTATAACTGATATTCTACACTAAGTACCTATTTATCATTCGCTTCACCATAAAATGTCCTATAAGTTATAGTGTATCTGAGTAAGTGAACAAAGCCTTCACTCGTAAATCCTGTAAGTATCATACCTACCTCTCACCGTACAAAGGTGCAAACTTTCTAAAAAATGAAAAACGTTATTTTTGCAGCATAGCACGATGTTTTTGTCTATAGCCCTAATAGCTTTACAAGAGTGCTACAGCGGCTATTTCCTTTTCTAATAGCTTTTTTACTTTTTTCTCTGGTTTTTTTTAATCTGCCTTAATTAGCTTGGTTGCTTCTTCCTTTTTTGCTTTATAAACGCGATACATATTGCATTACATGATGAGCAGAATGCGTGGAAGCTCCAACAATATTTTGAAAATATTAACCAATAAATGGGAAAATCCCTTTATGGAGCACTGGGTTGGTGCACACTCACACACCAGGTGCTCAAGAGGGTATTTACCTTAGTTAGGAGATTCCAAATTTTTTATTATTTATATGTTTGGCCAATTTTAGTTTATAATATAGTAAATAAGATAATTGTTATTTTTGTAGCTATGGATTTTAATCTGAATTAAACGTTATTATTATTATTATTTAAGTAAGCCAAAACGAAATTGTTTTATAAATTCATAAATGATTTCTTCTGTTTTTCGTCGATCTATATTATGTAAAAAAAATTGCTTTGTAAACGTGATACATATTGCATTAAAGTAAGCCAAAACAACAAAATTGTTTTATAAATACATAAATTATTTCTGGTGTTTTTTGTCGATCTATATCTTATATCTTTAAACGAGCAATTTTTGTATATATATAATTGGAATCTCGGAATCGGCTTCAACTATTTTCATGAAATTTAGTATACAGGGGGCTACGGGGGCATTTTTAGAAAATGACATTTTATTTGTGTTTTCCGGTAATAACCGATTTGGTGCAACGTATTTATTTTTGTATATATATAATTGGAATCTCGGAATCGGCTTCAACTATTTTCATGAAATTTAGTATACAGGGGGTTTCGGGGGCATTTTTAGAAAATGACATTTTATTTGTTTTCCGGTAATAACCGATTTGGTGCAACGTATTTGCACGGGTCAGCTAGTTATGTAAAATATAGTATGTAGTTCATTATTGAGTAATTGCATATGTATGATATGTAGTTTTTCAACACGTAGTATTAAGTATCTAATAGTAAGTAGTTTAATTGTAATTAATCGACGAGAAGTGAACGAGAAAGGTTGTCTGGGAGAGATCGCGTTATCGACAAGACGCCTCGCCCGTAAATGTTTGTTACTTTTTCGTTATTATCAAATGTGTGTGCAATCAAATTTGTCAAACAAACAAAAATACACCTAAGATTGGTATTATTTTTCTGTGCGAAGTTCGACCCAGTTGTAAGTTATTTAAAAAATGGCTTTTGAATGAATAACATGAATATATGCACACTGTGGCGACCATGATCCGGTTTAGTCGAGGCATAATACAGTTGTTACACCGCAAGCGGATTTCTAATAATCTATGGCCGACATTTTACAGTTTTCCCATGGTTGAATTACATATTCGGGTCGTTATACTGCATATACCTTATGAATCCCTATCCCTACTAATATTATAAATGTGAATGTAAGTTTGTTTCTTACGCTTTCACGCGAAAACTACTGAACCTATCTTCATGAAACTTTTTATACATATTCTTGGAGGTATATATAGTATACTTTTAAAAATTACGTAAGAGAAATGTTTGTGAAAAAATCTCATAAATGACTATAGGTGTAGACTATTTAGCAGTCCGCTGCCTCTCAAAATTACGCGCTTTCAGATGTATCATAATTTATAATAAAGAAAACAGTGACATCAATTTTGAGGCGAGAATCATTTCTTTAGAATTTTTAACTCTGTAGATTTTATTTTCGATTTTATATTATTGTAAATTGGAAGTGGTGATAGCCCAGTGGGTAGGACTTCAACTTCACTTTCTTGGGGCCGAGTTCGAATCCCAGCAAGGCCCTTTGTAAGGCAAGCTGAAGCCCTAACTACTAAGCTATTACTACTGTTGACAACACATTGGACTGTAATTAGAACGATAACTTCAAGAAATCTCTAATGCCTGAAATTGATTTATATGCTGTAGGTAATATTATCAACTGATGCCGTGGGTTGTAACGTCATCACCGAGGAGTGGGAGTGCCGCCAGGATTTGAGCCCCAAGGTTCGACGCAATCGAGAGGGGAAGGAGAAACGCCAACCAAAAACCAGAAAACAAAACGGGAAAGGTGAAGGGTAAAGTTAAGTAGTAGTAAAGATTTTGGGAAATCACAGCTCGTCTGGGGTCATACTGCCGCCATGGTTACTTCTGCACCACGCCACATATTTGCAATGCGGTGTTCCGGGCTGAAGGACATGGTTGCCGGTGTAGTTACAGGCACATGAGGGTTTGGCGGCCGACTGGCG
Source organism: Pararge aegeria (assembly GCF_905163445.1). Lineage (NCBI taxonomy): Eukaryota > Metazoa > Arthropoda > Insecta > Lepidoptera > Nymphalidae > Pararge > Pararge aegeria. Next base: position 7,423,827 of record NC_053198.1, read on the forward strand.
CAGTGGGCAGCGACCCTGCTTTCTGATTCCGTGGCCGTGGGTTCGATTCCCACAACTGGCAAATGCTTGTGTGATGAACATGAATGTTTTTCAGAGTCTGGGTGTTTATCTGTATATTATAAGTATTTATGTGTATTATATTCATAAAAATATTCATCAGCTATCTCAGTGTCCATTACACAAGCTAAGCTTGAGGAGGTGTGTGTATTATTAATATCTACAATTCAGGTTGACGGACACAAGTTTCGTGTTTCTAGCACGCCCTGGGTTTTGCTCTGTTTTAGGTGATTTTTATCCACTTCAGGTGAATCATCTGCTAGATCCGTCAATTTTGACTATAAAAGAAACTCGAGACGTTTGGACAGTTTGGATTTGTAGCACTTTGTTTGAGACCATACGCTCACGTAACTATGGATGTGAACCGAAGGATGACGTTAGTAATCGAGGACCTCGTTGGGTGTCCTACTTTCGATGCATCGTAACAACGTCACAGAAAATTATGAAGAAATCCGTCTTCGTTTTTTCGCACAAACTTTATTTTCATTCATATTCATATTAATGCCAGTGTAATTCATTTCCATTGTAGCAATTATGTATTCCATGCGATTAAAGCCACTAACGCAAACTAAATTAACGATGCAGACTCAAGAATAGAGTGACTAAAATAAGGCACATTATGAAATGTACCTACTGATTTCTCAGCAGCGCTGGCAGCGTTGTTTTTCCAGATTCAATACAAAGAGTTTTATCCTGATTTCTGCAATTTTAGACTTTACGTTATTTATAACTACCTACCTTAATACATACCTGTTGGATGTCTATTGAAACTTGGCACAAGGAGGCGAAGATGTTTTACTTTTATTCTTGTAAAAGGTGTTCTGATTCACCGCCTGGTGGCTGTCTCACGTCTCACGAGAACACCTTCGCAAACAATCACATGATGCATTCGTGAAGACAGCCCCACCTCTGGAACCAATTCATCCCTATTCACCGTTATAGGGGCACAGGGAAACTACATACGCTTTTTTGTCTTTGGGAAATACAATTAAGCATTGCTTGAGCAGCGTACGGACGGGTATGTGGGATTCGCTGATTACAGAGCAGCCAGATGGATCCGTAAGGTTTTAGTTGATATCCAGAGTCCCAGATGGATAGGTGTGCAACCAAAAGATCGGGGACGCATGGATTTATGCACCGTCTTATATAATAACTAGCTGTTGCCCGCGACTTCGTCTGCGTTTGATTTTGTTTTTTGATGTGGAATTAAACTTTGTTGTAGATCTAAAAAAAAAAATATTCAGTATCGCTAAGATTTAAATGAGGGATTCGCTGCTGTTCGCTAAGGAGTTCTGCCCTCTATCTCCAACCACAGTTTGGGCAAAATTAAACACATATTATAACCTCTATGGTACAAAAATAGTTATTTAAATCGGTTATAATTTGACGGAGTCATGGTGTAAAATTGTCAAACACTCATCCCCTGTCCCAAATGAACCGAGCTTAATTTCCGGATAAAAGTATCATATATTACTTTCAACACTTCCAAGAATCTGAGTACAAAGTTTCATGAGGATCGGTTAAGTAGTTTGCGTGAAAGCGTAACAAACAAACTTACATTGACATTTATAATATTAGTAGGGATACTAATAATTGACGACTCATAGTAATAATTGACGGACAAACGGGACGGGAAAACCATAAGGCAATACTTTGCAAGGCATGCCCACATATCGCTATGTGCCCATCAACCTCTGGTGTTGATTTTAAGGCTCATGTGCCCGTGTACCGACAACCACACCCTTCAAACCGGAATAGCGCCACAGCAATACTATGCTGCTTCACGGCTGAAATAAGCATGCCGTTAGTACTTACCCGGACTAGGTCAGCACTAAAAAGTAACCCGAAGGACAAAGAAATGGTACCTTAAGATTTTTTTTGTTATAAATGTAACAACTACTTTTTGATAACGTTCAGTACGCTATACAATATCGCCAACTTCTAGTCAAGAAATATATAAAAGAGAACATTTTAAGTAACAATGGCAAGAAATCCTTTTGTACTCTTTGAAAAATAACTAGCAACGCGATCTATCTCTAAATCCCGCAGAAAATGTGAGGTATATTTCGGGATTGTAGCGTATTTTCGTACTGAAGGTATTTTATGTAGAAAATAGTTTCCTTACGCGACCACATGAAACTTCTTCCGTGGGCCTTTTTTTCCCCGCGGCATCGTACTAGAAGCCTCATCGCTCAGCAGCAGGGCTTTTTCGCTAACGTGACGGCAAAAGCCTTCTAACAGCGAAAATTCAGAAATTGAAAATTATTAAACTGCTGCTGATCTAACCCGGGATCTCCAACTTACACACATCGACCACACAATTATGCCCCGGAGGTCGACTAATTTGTGTTCCTGGAATGAAACATATCAAACATACTATTGGAATGTTGTGGCTTTTCATAGGTCGACAACATTAGGATTTAGAATAGGTCTAAATCATTTATATTATATACATACCATTCCACCGACCACTTATCTAAACTTTTTGCAATAAATTACTATTATTATATTACATTTTTTTAATATTTTTTTATTAGTGTTCTTACCTACACTTGGAGGTATTATCGATTTTATAAATTTTCGGAACCGACAGGATTTGAACCTGCGACTGGCAATCGCGACCTGAGCGCTTTTTCCAATTAAGCTACGGCTCTCTTAACATCGATGCCGAAAATTAGTATGTATATTCTTTTTACATCAGTCTTATAACGACTGTAGCGTCATCTAGTATGAAACGTTGCAGCTTCGATCTCCTTTTTTAAAGGTCCATATTACAATGAGACACGTTTGAAACAAGAGATAACACATTGCTTTTTTATAATTTTATATATTTTTATATGCTTTTTTATAATATGTACTATTAAATTTATTATTATATTAATTAGCTCCAAATCCAAACATCAACTCTTTATAGGTATTTATATTAGTGCGTTGTGAACTGTGAAAGCAAGTTTTTAAAGGGCTTTATTTAGTAATGACTTCTGATTTTTAGGTACAATTATGTATAATGTATTGTTCCTTGCAACTGCAGATCGGGAGGGCTTGGGTTTGATTCCCGGTTCGAGTCAAATGTTGTTGGGTAAAGAGTTTTCCTGATAAATGTTACCAGCCCAGTTATTCAAGAAAAATATTTTATCAAGAAAGGCCTTAAGAAATCGGGGGATCGAATCTCAGAGTGACATAACAAGGCCAGGTGGGATATTAATTGAATTATGTAAACTTAAATTCAACAAAATCAATATTAATTTTTAGATATCAAAAATTATTATTATCAGTAGTTAGTAGTAATAATGTAAGTTTTGCGATTCATTCAAGGGTTTTTTAAATTAAGTTTAGTTACCGATTTCCTTTCTTGTAGCGTGCTGAACCCTCGACGCACGAGAGTTCCCCCTCGATGCACTTGTTAGATTATATTGTTTATTTTTGCAGTACTGACCAACAAAAGGTGTAAACCGCGAGATAAATTGTATTCTGCACAAAAAGTAAAGCGGAAGAGTTTGTTTTTTTTTGTTGTTGTTGTTGGCAGATATCGGTCTGATTTAAAAAATCTTTTTTTATTCGATGAGTACCACAATTTTTACAAAAGGCTCCACTCCTAAAGGGGGTGAAATTTTATATGATAGTCTGTCATTTATTAATTAAAATCGATGAAAATTGGTATTTTGGTTAAAAAATAAAGAAGTAAATTACCTAGATGTTTTAAGATATATTTATGTATGCGATACTCTTCTGTCATTTTAGGCGGATGAAGTCACGGAGGACGGCTAGTATAATAAATCTTCCAAATAAATAATTCTGTAACATCCGTGATAGATACAATTAACGAAAATAAATATTCCCGCTATTGTACATTTGATTGAACGCGTTGGCGGACTAAATAAATATAGACATCATTGCTCAAGAGCTTTGTCAATATCACTTAAACATTTTATTTTTTGTTCCATGGACTAGCATCTGATTTGACTACTGACGTGATTTTCAATTAAGTATTAGAGACAGATAAATAAACAGAGATATCTTGAGCCGATTGGAGTCCTGGAGATAGAATTGAGCAGTCTATTCCGTATTTTTTTTAACTCTAACATCTAATAAACAGCGTTAAAGACTGCCTCCTCGGAGGAGAGTTATGGGTTTATGCTCCAAAACTATCTCTCCTCCATGACGAAGGAGTTTGATAGGCGATGATGAGTAATCACAAAGAGTCCATAATGCCGCCGGTCAAGGTCAAATCAGTTGGTGATCAAACAAAAAAAAAACCAAATAGAGAATGCAATATCTTAACCGGATTGGGTCATCACTAAGGCTAAACTAAATTTATTAACCCTATGTAATTACTTGTCGTGTTTGGCAATGCAATTAATTCAAATTTTTTAAGGGTGGAAAATAAAGGTACATATATAATATGTAACTTTAAGACTCAAAAGCTGCTTATTTGTTTTTAACCTTTCAATTTCAACGACATTCGGCGCCAAGAACCGGTCCGGTCACTTTCCATGACCAAAGTCAAGCTCAGAATCATCCGAATGAGTCAGTTATCAGTTTTTTGGGTGCTTTCTCCCACACCTGTACTATCACGGATACGACTTTCCACTGGGGGGAAATGGGAGCAACGTTTTGCATGGCCTTGTTCTGAGCCGAACGCCAACTTGGCTTCACTAGCCAGTCTTCGCCAGACTGTGTAGCGTGTAGTACGTGTTGAACGAAGTTCCGATACGCGCGAAAATTCGCGAGTGAGAAAGTGGCAGTGTTGTGCGATACAGGATTTGTAAATCTGGAGCCGAACGCTTATTTGTGGAGGTGTGTTCTATTTTTAAATATTATATTTTATCTGCGGACGTTTTTTATGAATTGAGAGTAGTTTTTTTTTCTATTTGGTATGATTTCGCCTGTGGAGCGAAAATGTGAAAGTCCGGCACGTTCGTATTATCGCGTGGTCACGCCTGGAGGTTTAACAATGTGTGGTATGATTTATTGCGTTATTTTGAAATTATGAACATCATTTTGGGACTGTTTTGATTGGAATTATTATTTAAGCATCTTTAATTCTTACAGATTAATTAATAATACTAAGTAAAGACTCTTCGAAAAAAAATTTAAACGAAGTTTACTTATTATATTATAACAGTAGGCGTTATCATTTAATTTTGAATATAAACGTTGCCTGGCGTGCAGACAAGAACATTTTATCTTATTATAAATGACAATGCTATAAATCCGAAAGTGTATCTATTTGTTTGTTTATTTGTTGTTTGTTAAACTTTTGGCTCCATTGCTGTACCGATCTTTGTGAAAATTTGCGAAGATGCAGCTTGCGTTCTGGAAATGTATATAGAACTTATAAGGGGTTTAAAAAAAAATTACATAAAGCAGAAGCTGGTGTCTACCTAATTCAACTATAAACTTTTCTGCAATTTTATGATAATGCTTTAATTAATTTTGGATTGCATTATATTTACTGACTCATAAATAGATCTGCGAACACGCCTACTCTCTTATAAGAAAGAGGGAATTGGAGCCATCACGCCACGCAAACGCGAGTTGCCGGGCTTTCACGATTACAATAATTTGTTACCGAACCAGACGGCTTAACTGCCAAGGACTGGGTTGAGCAACGCTAATTTCACAACTCTAGGCTAACATTGAAATTTTCGTGACAGGATATTGGACGGCCGATTGGCGCAGTTTGCAGCGACCCTACTGGCCAAGTCCAAGGCCGTGGGTTCAATTCCCACTACTGGAAAATGTCTGTGTGATGAGCAGGAAAGTTTTTCAGTGGCTGGGTGTTTATATGTATATTCTAAGTATTTATGTATATTATTCATAAAAATATTCATCAGTCATCTTAGTACCCGTAACACAAGCTACGCTTACTTTGGGGCTACATGGCGATGTGTGTATTGTTGTAGTATATTTATTTATTTATTTATATGTCCCTACCTACCTAACAATTATTTGCCTCGTCGTACAATTCTTCAATCACCAATAGTCATCAATTGTCACAATGCTTGGCAGACGGTGAGGTGATCGCAGAATATGGTAGTAGTAGCATTGACGATGCTGCTGCCCTTTCTCCGTTATATTCCATTAGTTTCCTCGTACGACGTCAGCGGGAAGAGGAGGGGTGGTAGAAACTATATTCTTATCTGCTGCCACCACACGGCATGGTAGTACAGTTACCGCGGAATTAATACTAGGTACCTCATGCCTGGATCCGGAAAGAGTAAAATAAAATAGCGTGATTTGTTATTGTAAAATATTAACCTTGCTACTTTACTAATTTCCATTTGGCGTGTCGACTGTGAAGGCCAAGAAATACCTTCGCTATTTTTAAGGTGAGGAATTCAATACCTACCGTTTAAGAAAGGTTTACACACACAATTTCATAATGGCATGCAAAATGCAATCCTTTTGACTACTACATCTTTTATTATTATAATTAATAACACAAGGAAAAGATAAAATCACGATTTTTGTAGACCAAAGATTTGTAGTTGGTCTACATATCTCTGGGTTCCAAAAATCGTTGGTCTTTAATTCTTCTTCTTTCTTTATTCCTGGGTTTTTGTAACCTAAGCACATCGCTTGTTGTGCATTCTACTTTTCCGCTGTTACTTCAGCCATCTAAGCTCGTTCTAGAAACCTTGCAGGCCACCCAGCTTGCTGACGACCAATGAAAATGAGAACCTCAGGCAGGAACTCAGGTAGACTTCTAGTTGTGTGGAGTCGGTGTTACCATCTACATATCTTTAGTCTACAAAAGTCTTTCGTTCTACTTCTTTCTTTATTCCTGGGTTGTTGTAACCTAAGCACATATTTCACTCGTCGTGCATCCTACTCTTCCCCTGTTACTTCAGCCACCTAGGCTAGTTGCCTAGCAGGCCACTGACGACCAATGAAAATGAGACCCTCAGGCCTAACCTCAGGCACCGTGAGTTGGTGTTTCTAAATAATAAGAGTAATCATTTTTGTTCCCTTAAAAAATAAAGATGAAAACTTTCAAGTCACGCAACTCGATATGCCTAATGAGTAGGATGCGAAAGGATCATGGCGCTGAACTCAAGATTACTCATCTTCTTAAGGGAAAATTACATATGAAGAATCTTGTTTTAGACAGGAATCAGACAGTAGGCCTGTTACGAAAGCACCTACACGTATTGTGATAGTCTCCATAGATGTTATTACGTGGAAAACGTAAGAATTCGAATCAAAATGAATATTACGCGTCTCTGTGAATATATTTTCCATACCATGCAAAGAGATCAAAGGAAAGATTAACGTTTCGAAACCGATTTACACAATTTTTTAACCAATTGCGGCGTACAAAGGGGAAAGGAGGTTTATATGTTTTTCCACTTATGTGCTTACTAAGGTGTGCCCTAAAATTTGTATTTGGCACAAGGTCCTTGTTCCTGACAAATTAGAGACTTTTTAAAGTATGAGAAATACTCTAAAAAAACTTTACGCCTATAGGTACTTTGATAAAGAAAATCTCTAGTACGAGTTATAAAAAATTTAAGAATAGGCATTGTTAGAGTTATACAAAGCCTACCCTTAAGTATTTATAACTCGCACCGTAGATTTTCTTCATTTTATAACGTCTGCACATCCTGTGCATACCCTCTATGCACGCCACTGCTCGCCCGTCTCGTACTTTAATAATGACATCAAGACTTTTACTGCAGCATTGCTGTGTTCCAGTCTGAAGGGAGTTGCCGATGTTATTACAGGAACGTGAGTGTTAACATGTGTTAACGCCTCAGGTTTATGCTTAGAGGGCGGCACACATTGCGAGGAATAGGACTGTAAGAAACGCCGAATACAATATTTTAATAGCTCGTAAAATATAAAAAAAAAAAAAAATGGCTAATATGGGCACTAGATAACATTTAAAGGAACTATGTTATTAAATATTGTCTCTAAACTATGCAATAGATTGAAAACAAATTGATAAAACTTAAAAATTTGAGTGAGATTACTTAATTTTTTCTATCGATAAAATTGCATATTTTTATGTTTTCGCTCAATCTGGGCCTTTGGAAATATGATGTAGTTTTATATGTTTTTTCGGGTAAATCAAACTAGATGGACTACTGTATAAATCAGATCTAAAAGTAGCGAGTTTTCTTTATGCCCCCCCTTTTATAAAACAGGAGATTATCACTGGATATTAATAATGTTGTTAATTTAGAAATAGTTCAGTCTTTATTTGTTTCGAACTTTATTTAATTCAAAACAGTCAAAGTCCTTCATAAACTAAGAACTAATTTTCACAGATGTTTAAATCTTTAATCTTTCATTTACTTCGCAGTAGACGGGCAAAATGAATGGCTATAAATTTTGTTAAGGCATCCTATTTCTCGAGTAAAAGGTAGGCAATCCTTTAACGGTTGTTACATAATTTTGATGAAAACTTAATTAAAAGGCGGCCTGATTTCAGGGCACGCACAAAAAAGTAGGTATATTGAGTACGGATAAGATGACCCATGCCGTGTGGCAGGTCAGAATACAGTTGTCACCACCCCACTTCTTCCCGCGGGTGTCGTACGAGGCGACTAAGGGAATATAACGGAGAGCCCGCAGCAGCGTCCACTACCATCTACTGCGGACACCAATCCGCCTGCCCAGCGAGTCGATTAGTTGGGAGAGGCCTTTAGTACAGCAGTGGCCTGTAATAAATTAATATAAATAAATATACCCATCCAAATACGACCAATGTGTTATGGGTACTAAGATAACTGATGAATATTTTTTATGAATAATACCTATACAAAAATACTTATAATATATAAATAAACACCCAGACACTGAAAAACATTCATGTTCATCACACAAATATTGTGCAGTTGTGGGAATCGAACCCACGGCCTTGGACTCAGAAAGCAGGGTCGCTGCCCACTGCGCCAATTGGTGTGTATTTTGTGTATTTTTTTATGCTTGTTTTTTTTTTTTAATTTGGTGTACAATGAAGTGTATTTCATTCATTTCATTCATACATTTCATATCATTCATTCAACCTACCTACAAGAACGTGCCGCTTAGTTTTTAGCGTTCCGGTACGATGCCGCTTAGAAACCTATTTGGTTTCAACCGACAGGTTTAATATAACTTACCCCTCAGGTTAGCTTGTGGTATTTCCGTGGAATTTGGAACTCCCTACAAAAGACATACTCGTATGTCTTTATGTGAAGGTTAGCCCGTTACCATCTAAGCTTAATCACCACTAACCAGCTGGGTATTGCAGTTAAGGACTTACGTCTAGTGAAATAATGAAATTGAAAGCAACCTATTCAAGTTTTTAGGCATTCCAAGAGAGATTTCCAATACCCAATTACAAATATGTCGCTGTTCTTTTGGGGTTTCCAAAATTTCCGTTTTTTTTAATCCACACAAAAACGGTAAAAGGCAATAGTGAATTCTATCACCATATAAATGTTCGAGTTTTTAGGCATACGGCAATTCTTCTTTCGACGAGAATTTTTTAAATTATATTTTCTCTTTGCTCATCCGGATGTAGTAAATCAATTTCAGAAAATATATAAACACAAATTACCTACTATGGACTAATAACGTTCCTTTTTTAAATCAGTTAAAAGGTTCTCTCCATTTAAAAATACCGTCCTTTATTTCATTTCTGCGTTGAAATTAACATAAAAGCGTTCGCCTGAATCCAAAACCGGTTCCATTAGCTCAAGAAGTTTCACTAGAAAGCCAAAGAAAGCAACAAAGCTTTGGCTTGAAAAAATTAAAAGTGAAATTGTTCCACAATATTGTCAGCTTCACAATGTAGTACTATCTACTGCTTCACATAGAAATTGATAATAGACTAGTGGTCCCCCGCGACTTAGTCCGCATACAACTTGTAACTATTCAAAAACAATTGATACTTTCCTCGACTATTCTACAAAATATACCCCGACTCACCGTGTCTACTCGCCCGCCCGCGCTATTAGGTACTACGTTGTTTTGGCTCCTTCGTGTCAAAGTGTGATGTTAAATAACCTTTGGGCTATAATATAATACATGCTAAAATATTTTTTTAACATATAACTAATTCTAACATATAAAATTGGATCGCTTATTTAGCCTCTTTGATGGTTGACTTTTTATATTCCCGATACATCATACATGCATTTTAAAATTTTATAGCAATTTTCATAGATATAACTTAAAACGGTACCTCGTAGTTTCATACAAACATTCATCCCTATTTAAACTTTTTTGTAATTTATGCCTGTGCGAAGCCCAGTTAGTAGTTGCTAGTTTATAATAATTCTGATCCTCTATAGACTCGGCAGTGCGAGGAGGCTATGAGTATATTGTGTCCCTGAATAATTATTACTCAATTCGAATACCAAGGTTAAATTCTCCGAAGTACTCTACGGTATTGATGAAAGAATAATAATTGTGAATAGTGTTCAAAGTCAGAACATTCTGTATTAGTCTTGTTGCTTAGCTACGTATAAATTTACCATAGGCGATTGTGATATGAAAGAATAATAATTGTGAATAGTGTTTTAAGTCAGAACATTCTGTACCAGTCTTGTTGCTTAGGTACGTATAAATTTACCGTAGGCGATTGTGATAATTTTTCTAATGTATTAACTTAAACCGAAAGCTACGAGGGTTCCACAGCCGCTAACTAATATGGGTGTTCTTTTGTTTAACACCAGCTTTTTTTTTTATAAACAATAATAATAAATATACTATCCATCCCATTACCGGCCCACTACAGGGAACGGGTCTCCTCCCACAATGAGAAGGGGTTAAGGCCGTAGTCCACCACAATGGCCCAGTGCAAATTTGTTGACTCCAAACACCTTTAGAACATTATGAAGAACATTAGCACAGGCATGCAGGTTTCCTCACGATGTTTTCCTTCATCGTTGATATATTATAAAAATTAAGCTTAATTTGCTATACTCCGCGAAAAGCAGGAGAATCTGTGTGGTGTAATTTATAATTTCTTCAATCCTTATACTCCACACCACACAGATCCTCGGCAAAACACCCTCTACGCACGTTTCGCTCCGAAACCGGAGCATCATCACATGTTGACTTTACAATGAATAATTGTTAAGTCTAGTCTTTCTACACAATACTTCATCGTTGAAGCAAGTGATATTTTAATTACTTAAAACGCACATAACTAAGAAAAGTTAGAGCTGCGTGCTGGGCTCCCCGAAAGTGAAGTCGAGCTCATACCCATTGGGTTATCATCCGCTTTTCCAGTTGTGGGAATCGAACACACGGGCTTGGACTCTGCGCCAACCGGCTGTCTAGATTGTCCTGAAGATGGACATAAAATACTATTTATTATCTTTGCCTTTGTGAGCCGTGCAGGTGTGCAATCTGCTTGACCCATCAAAATAAAAGTAGGTAAACTAATTAATGCCTAATATTATTCATACTTAAATCAGTATTTGGATACTCCGCTCGTAAGTTCAGCGTTTGTCGAGTCATACCTACCGAGCTAATAAATCTAATATCGAATTTTGCGAACAACGACCGTTTAGCGGTAATAGCCTACATTCCCATTTAGGTCGATTGCAATTCTAGTGAAAAATAGACCGCTCAGGGAAATCATTCAACGGTAAAATTAATAACAGGTTGGGAGAGCTAAACTTTTATTAGTACCCGTTTTTAATTGAATTTGAATTGAGAAAGCGTACAACCATCGCTTAGAGTATTCATTATCTTGAACATTATCATAACAACCAATGGATGTCCTATTTTGCGAAAATATTTGTAGCTAGAAAAAAAAAATGTAGTTTGGATTGCGGAATGAGTCGCTTGAGATACGAGAGCCGCACATTGAGAAGTCTTGCGTTGTAAGCCCAGCATACATTTCTTAAAACGATGCGACTGTGCGACTCTTGCTCGTAAGTTCTGCCCACATTCGCATATTCATAAAATATTACAAAACAAAATTAAATGTAACTACCTTCTAAATCATATAGGTACTGACTGTCCCGCAACGGTACACCAGAAGTTGCAAATCCACAAAAAAAATTCATACTTTGCTTACTAAATCCCATCTCGGAAAACAAGCGCTATTATACGTATATGTGCGAAATTCAACGAGAAATCTAAAAAGATGCGACGTAAGAGACTTACCCAAAGCTTTTATGAAAAAACTCACCAAACACTTATCGATAAGTAAGAATTTCGTCAAATTAAGTTTACATGACGCTTTGTCAATGCTATGTGCACTTGTAATTGACTTGCATATCAGGCTATGTTTTTGTGTGTGTGCTATATTTAAAACCGGGTAATATACATGTTGTTAGTGCACTTAATAAATAAATAAAGCTCTGACGGCAATGAATTCAATAACGCTAGTTCATATCGTTAAATCGTAAAAGCCTGTATGGAAAACGAAGTTAATAGGAGAAAAATCGCGATGACATAAAAACAAAGGCCACTCAGGACGACACGTTCTAATTACAAAAGCTTTGTTTTTGTTTATTTTGTCTTTCTCACTACATTTTTAAATAATTGCGTCTGAAAGCCGCTTAGCAATGGGATTCTACCTGCTCTCTGGAACAAAATCTCTGAGCGAGATATTGTTAAAATAGTTTTACAATATCTTCTAATGAGATTTTGTATATTTTGTAGCATTTTCCTGCATATTGTTTTTTATGCTTATTGGATTAATTCCATCGATAAATATCGTTCGTAGGTTTAAATAGTTATTTGGCGCGCTTGGAGAGCGGCTGCCGACTCTTGCCGTGACGTGAGCGTCGGCTACTTCAAAGACACGGCACGAACTGTACACCCGCAGTGTATAAAAGAGGATTCAGATCACTTATAGTTAATATTTTCATGTTGTTTCATTATTGTGATACCTAGTCCTAATATCAACTCCCAAGTGGTCTGATACTGTTTTGGGACTACTAACTTTCTTAACTTATTAATTTAAACGACTCTGATAATATAGGTTCATTTAAAAATATTTTACTACTACAGCGTGTTTCAACAACTCCTAACTTCCAAGCTGTCTGATACTGTTTAGGGACTATTAAGTTTCTTTACTTGTTAAGTTACAGACTCTAACCATAAAAGTTAAATAAAAAAAAAAAAAAAATTAAATCTTCAGTCAGCATTTATCTTTACCCCTGACAATTAGGTAGGTACTTTTGAGAGAGTCACATTTTATTATTCTTAAAATCAGAAGTCTTAATACATTTCTGTTCATAACCGTGCTTCTTTATAGAACTCTAGCATTGTTCGGATTTGTACTGGAGTCTCGAGGCGCTTTTATTTTATAACAATTTAGATAAGTTTTATCGGTGAGACGTGTCAAGAAAATGTACATAACACTGAACAGCTAGCGAACTCAGACTACGACGCGGCGTCCTTTGGCAGTAAATTTTAGTTATCGGCTTGGTTAGCCATTCATAGTGACGGTTTCAGTCCGTATTTCATTTTATATTGCTTCATTTTGTGGTATTTTCATTTTATTTATTATTGACAGGTATGTACCTCTTCTATACAAGGCTTGGTTGATAAAGGGGTACTAGCGCTTTAGAACACCACACATCGAATGTATCAGTAATATCCGATGTAGAGAAGTTATTGTCATTTAAAATGTTCCAGTTTGCATACAAAAGTACTCGAAATCATGAATCCCTTGAAATCGCATCTCTCCGTGAATGTGCGTGCGTATCAATGTGTCTGTAAAAAAATGGTTTGAACGATAATTTGTACGACCATTTTGCTACTACCGAAGTAATCCGTGATCCCGCTTGTCCATAAAATCCAAACTGTTAAAAACTACGAAAAAATAGTGACTACCTTAGTATAAAGTAAATTGTTTTTATAAAACCTCATACTTAAACAAGTAAAAATAAAAATTCTATGTAGTACTAATTGATAAACTGAAAATTTCAATGTACAAAGACGCACCGAGAGATTTTTCACTAGATTTTCTAGATTTCTTTCGAATAGCTTATTGAAGTATGCTAAAAGGAGAGAGACAAAAATAAAAAAGACAAACGTAAAGAACTCTTTCTTCAATAGAATTTAAAACTTCCCCGTTTATTCTGACTACGCTTTTAATGGTTGAATTTTTTTTTGCGAAACTTTTTTCATCGATGTTTGCTGTAGTTTGAAAAGCAATGGAATAAAAGTTATTTTCAGTTTACGGGTGATAAATATTTTTTATGGCTTATTTATTCAAATCTTCGCAGGTTTAGTATTTCTACGGTGATATTTATACTTAGAGCATAATAACTCTATTATGGCTTTTTGCTTTTGAACTTTACGATGGTGCAGCGTGCATCTAAATGAAAAAATTTGTTTGTTTGGGTTCCGTTCCCGAGGACACCGGATCCGGTTCCTTCGGGAACGGAACCCGGCCTCCGTTCGGTTTTATTTGTTTCACTTAAAATTAACTCTTGACTGTAATTTTACCTGTTAATCACAATGCATGTAAGATGGTAGCGGGCTAACCTGTTAATGGTATAGAAGTGAAGTGAAGAATAGTGATCGCACAGCATGCTATCGGAATGCTGTATCGCTTGGCGGCACGTCTTTTTTTGGGGCGTGGTAACTAGCCACGGCCGAAGCCACCAACTAGAGCAGAACAGAGAACATTAATCACGAAACACGGAATCTGGAATTATTAATCAGCAACGCCCCTGCTGCCAGATTTGTAGGACGTTCCATTCCATGCAAGTTTTTCGCGAAGCGGACTATCTTTTCCACTTAACATCAGCAGACCGATTCTGTATCTCAGTTGACGCCAAGTTTAGCTAGCCACTATGGAAAGCTGCCACCAAATATCGCCCAAACCATAATTACACACGGGTACAAATGTATCTACCACCCAAGTTGAAATGTACTCATTTGGAATAAGTTTCCATATATATTCCATTCCATATAGGTTTCAGAATGCAAAATATAGATTTAACTGGTTATTTGATGGTAACTTTCCAAAATTTGGTGTGAACTGAGATACAGAATCGGCCCACAGGTGGGTCATAAACAGGTCTCAAAAAACCTACTGGTCAAAATAACAAAGTTTTACCTGTATAGTCAGTTAAAGAGAATTCACAATAACATTCTTGTACTGTCGGGGGCTTGAATTGCAATTCCTCTAGCGACATTCAACGTATGAGTCACGTACTATTGTGCCATAGTAGCAATCGCAACGTGCTTCGAAAGCGTGTCTGTAGCCTTAGTACAAGATTTGATCGCTTGCAATCGAGGAGTCTTTTTCGAGTATGGAAATACTTGAGCATCGTAGTAAAATGGATCTTTTATCCATCGAGCTAAAGCTCAAATTTGCCTACAATTCTTTAGCTTTGGCTTTTGACTAGTGTTGCCCAAATGCAAGAACAAGACGAGACTTAGCCAGTCTTGGTCTTGGTCTTGCGCCAACACACCTAGTCTTGGTCTTGGTTTTGGTCTTGCGTTCCCAGTCTTGGTCTTGGTCTTGGTCTTGCAGCAAGAGTCTTGCAAGTCTTGCAATTACCTATTAGTCTATTACTATTTATTAAAGTTTACTTTAAATCTTAGAAAAACGTATTAGAATTGGAACATTGTGAGCTTGAATTAACATAGCCATAGTAAAGATCAAGCAGATTAATAAATAACTGAAGATTTGATAAGAAATTCGAAAAATCAACTGACCTATATGTCGTTTTCCATGGAAGTAACTGTTTCTTAATAAACATTTATGATTTATAAGCTTACATTTGCTAAAACATGTAAAAAAACAAATTAATTACAATAACTTGACTGTATTTTAAAGAACAATACTTATCTGTCTAGAAAGAGATTGAACCCTAAACTTATAAGAAATTTAATAAAAGAGTTTTACGATTTATCATTTATTTGAATAAAAAATAAAATACAACACAAATCAACAGCTTTATCATTAGGTTATGATACTTTATATCAATTCTTTTGACCAAGAATTAATACAAAGTAACCATCTGGCTGACTCATCACTTAACCTATTTCTATGTTTTCTAATTACTAATGATGCTTTAGAAAATAACCTCTCAGCAGGTACTGAAGTTGCAGGTATTGAGAGAAAATCACGGGCCATTTTCGATAAAATCGGATACTCTGTCTCATGCGTCCTCCACCAATCTAAAATGTCTTCCGAGCTGGCAGTTCTTGGTTTTCTCAGGTACTCCTCCAACTCGTCTATCACTAAGCCTTGAAGACAAGATCCAGATGACGTCGAGGGACATTCATAGAGTTTATCAAAGTCTATTACGTCTTCATCTTCATCACATACTTTATTGTCTTTTTCTGGTAATTCCAGAGATTTGTTCAGTGAGTGTAGACTTTTATATTCTTCATAAAGTTCATTGAACTTGCGCAGACTTTCTGTTTTAAGTTGCTTCCCCCACATTGTCAGGTCAAAAGTCTGAGCCTTATGCCTTGGGTCTAAAATTAAAGAAGTACAATAAATCCAGTTGCTCTTCTTGTAATGTTTAAGCATTTTGTCTCGAGCTGCTTGGAAAGCTAGAATGAGCCTTTCATCCACTTCAGATCGATTAGGTTTCTCATCTAACTGTTTTACCATGGATTCAATTTTATCTAGCAAGAGATTAAATGATACAATGACTAGCGGTAACGTAACATATTTGTCTCCACCAAGTTTTGTACTTAAAAGTTTAAAGTTTATTAGAAATTTATGTAATTTTTCGAGTACCTGCCATTCATTAGCTGTGATTTGAAAATCATTCAATTCGGTGACAGAACTGCACAATATGTCAATGCCCGCTCTCACTTTTAAACCAAATCCAATCATATCATGTGTGGAATTCCATCTCGTTGGACAGTCAAGAATGGCATTTAGATTTGATGGCACGCCAGCTGCTTCACAAGCAGACTGAAACTTCTTCTTCACTATCTCACTTCTTTTTATTTTACTGGAAATACTGCGTAACTTTGTTACAGATGTACGCGAGTCAGCAATATTTGGTGCAGATTCTTCATCTTCCTCATCCTCAGTTTCGTCTGCATAGTCTTCGTACTGCTGATCTTGCGCGTTAGTGTCAGACTCACAGTGTAATGCTAAGGTCTTTAATAAATCTTGTACACCAAGGTTTAAAATGTGAGCAAAGCACCGGAAATGTTGATTGTCTGAATCAAAGTGTGGCGGCAGCTGTTTGCCCAGTTCATACATAAATTTGGTATTTGCAGTTGCGTTGTCGACCGTGATACCTTGTATTTTATCAATTATGCCATATTCCAATAAACATTCATGGAAAATCGTTGCAATATCTTCCCCAGTATGTCGACCGCGTGATGGTATAAAATCAAGAACTACAGATCGATACTAACTACATGATAACTGTTGTTTTGTTTTATTTTAGTATTTCACCCCCTAATCCGTTATTTAAGAGGAATAACGCAGTACCTAGAGAAGGAAGTCGACAATACATAAGGGTGCCGAGAATATACATACTATGTAACCGGTCCAAAACAAGGCCCAAGTCTCCTCTCACAAGAGAAGGGGTTACATAATTAATTTTCACAAAAAACATTTCAAATTGTTGTACTTTACCAGAATAGTGTAGAGGCGATCTCATTATTTTTTTCATTTTAAAGTCGTTAATTTTGTAGTAAGCTTTCTCCAGCAATTATTTTTTTATGCTGGAAGGAATGCTATTGTAAATTTTTGTTCACATTACTCGGGCTCGGGCCGATGCTGTGAATTTTTAATTTTGATGTCGGTAGGGACGATTTGTTATTACGATCGGGCCGTAGTATTCAGCCGCGGCACTTCTTAGAGCCTTTTTAAAATACTTAGGACGTTTTCTTAGCTATGTGCACATTTATAGAAGGTACATATGGGAAAAAGGCAAGGTCAGTTTTCATTTTCATGAAACATTAACGCACAAAGTCGCAGCGAACTTCTAATGTTACATAAATACAAAATAACCATCCTAATAGATAGTAAATACACTAAAGAAGATATATTTGTCACAGAGCGGAAGAGAGAATCAGAATAGAAGAATGGATATAGGCTGGACGGGAGCCTACTTTTTACTATAGGCTCCCAACTCGTAGTATGTGGGCGTTTATGATACCTGATGGAAAAGGCTTGGTTCAAGTAACGTCTTAACTTTCAGTGCAATTGGACTGGAGTCCTAGCATTACTTAACCGCCCTTCTGCAATCAAGACTTACCTATGACAGCTGTTGCACTGCGTAACAAACAAGCAATCTTTTCCTTTGATGGACTTGTTGGCCACGACATATTTATCCAAGAAATCGTCGCTCTCTTAGACTAACATAATAGGATAATCCATTCGAGCATCGTCGTCGTTAAAGCCACATGAGCAAATGGCATCCAAAAGCCAAATCCACATTGGATTTGTCGTGAAAAGCCGGCTTAATCAGTGCATAGTACAGGAGTACAACTTTAGTATGAACAGATAAACCTAATTACCGATTGTTAGATGGGAAAATTTTCGCTGGCTTTCGCATAGTTGGGTGATTCCTAGGAGTTTAAGTTTTGTTGCTTTTATAACAGATCTAGCGTCCTTCGTCCGCGTTTATAACGGTGAACATATCCCGTGGGAACCGTTTGTTTTCCTGGGATAAAAATAGCCTATGTTACTATCAACGTCTCACGTCCTTTCAACTATTTTTATGCCAAAAATCAAGTTGATCGGTTACTTAAATAGGGCGTGAAGGAAGGACAAACATACAAACAAATTTTCATATTCATAACATAAATAAGTATAGGGGGGTAAGGATTCGGCTTCTCTCCCGAGAGGGCCGAGTTCGAACTCCGGCCCGCACCTCTAACTTTTCTGCGTTTTTAATTCAAGCAATTAACATGCTTTAACATTGAGGTAGGAAACCTGCATGCCTGAGAGTTCTCCATAATGTGCTCAAAGGCATGTGAAGTCTAGCAATCCACGGTTGGCTAGCGTGGTGGACTACGGCCCAGTGGCGTGCACTAGGTTTTTGACCAGGGTATGCATAAAACAGGTGCTTGGTATAAAATGGTAAAATTCCCCTCCAATACGAGTTATATTAAAAAAATATGGGTACGCAGTGCTTTCGCGCCTGTACGAAGTGCACGCCACTGCTACAGCCTAAACGCTTCTCATTCTGAGAGGCTGCCCTGTAGAAGGCCGAAAATGGGCTGGTTATGATAATAATGATAATACAATTCTTATATGTCACACAGGTATGCTAGATCGCGGCAGCCGCACGAATGTTTTCACGGCATGTAGACGTAGCCAGTAAAGGGTGGGAATGATGAATTGCTGTCTATGGTCGGAATGCGAAACGGAACGTCGTAAATTAGAGTTTGGAATTGAAATGAGCCTTAAAGTTAAGCAATTAAGCATTATATAGTTCATTCTCAATTACAACTTTGGAATGGATACAATTTGACTCAGTTCGCTAGACTAAGGTAAAAATTGTGGTTAATAATTAAAAAACCGGCCAAGTGCGAGTAAGAACGTTCCGGTACGATTTCGCGTAGAAACGGTTTAGTGAGCCGGTTACCATCTTAGACTGAATCATAACTTATAATATAATTTTGTGAGATTGCAGTCAAGAGCTAACTTGAAGTGTAATAAAAAAATACTTGCGAATCTAATTTTCCGGTTGATAACATAGGAGGTGACTTCTATACAAAGTTGTGACTGACGGAAAAAGTAGCAGCATAATAGAGGTCCGTTTTTATCATTTTGTGACCGAAGTCTTACAGGAACTCAGTTTGGTCAACGTCTTACAGAGTTTAAAGAAGTTTATTATTTGCCCGCTTTATAAAGTGGAGATGTTCTTTCAGGCCAAAAAAAACTAACGCCAATCTGTTTTATCGTTGCTGCGTGAAAAAAGGACCATTTATTAACAGTTCCCGGAACTTTATTGGCCTAATACCCATAATATAGTATGAACAAATACGACATTGAATTAGGTTTGGGCAAGCAACGGGTCCAATCCAAAGTATATTACGAAGCGGTGATAGCCCAGTAGGTACGAGCTTGACTTCACTTTCGGGGGACCAAGTTCGAATCCTAACACGCACCGCTGACTTTTATAAGATATGTGCGTTAATTGACATATATATTTTAAAACAGTTTATTTACCATTTTGCTGATCATTGACTGTTGTTGACTGAATACAAAACGCATATATTATGATACAAACTTTGTCTGGTGTTGATATATGACCATAGAGTAAACATAGCAGTGCTAAATAATTGTGATTCGTTACAGTGCAATTAAAAAAAAACATTTCTTTAGCCTTTGCCTGCTAGACACTATGCCCGGAATTCCACGTTTAGATTTGATACGCGAAGTGGGTACCAACGCGTGAGTAAACATAGACAATGCACGAAAGGCGGAACAAATATCTTATTTATAGTACCTACTTCTCACGCCTACGGCGGGTCTTCTCACAATAGAGTAGATGCCAGTGTCACCAGTTTTCCACACAGATAAATATTATTGCTATGACTGTCTGTGATATTTAAAATAGCTGTCTCTTGTTAAGCTTATGTTATGACAACGACGGTTTGAAATGTTTAAAGTAAAGCTACATGGATTTGGTGGAGAATTAAAAGCATTGATAATTTCAAGAATGTTTAAGCACATTTTGTTACATGATAGAGATGAAAGATATAGAGATTAGTAAAAAAGGAGATTGGCATCGATCACTAATATTAGTGATCGATGGAGATTGGTATATAATTTAAAATTAAGTGCATGCGCAGGATTTGTACATACAACTAACTCCACGAGAGAAACGCAAATGTAAGCGAATACGATAAGAACAGTAAGAAAAGGATATGAAGTGAATAAGACCTCGGCCTTACTTGTTTGAACCGAAATCGATCTCCGGCACGCACTATCCCTCAGAGTTGTGTGCCTTATAAAATTATGAGGAAATCTGCATGACCGAGAGTTCTCCATTATGTCCTTAAGGCGTGTGATCTCTACCAATCCGCACTAAACCGTTCTAATCCGTAGAGTTGACCCGTGATCTCTTGAAGGCCGGTAATCAATATAAAATAAGTTTATAAAATAAGTTTATATTGACGATGATGAAGTTGAAGATTTAGCGAGAAACCAAATTTTACACGGACAAAGTCATGTATAATTACTAGTTATAAGACATATTGCTATGTCTGATAATAATAGATCGTAAAACAGTGGCGCAGAAGTTCAAGAGGAAAATTGCGAGCTTTTTTCAGTGTATCAAAACCGGATTTGATTGTTTTGTTTATGCTTTGTTAGTGAGTTTAGAAATCACGATAATGCTCTTTCGTTTTAAAAATAAACCGTTGTGTTAACAGTGCTATTATAACACCTATAAAGACTTTTTATCCGTAGCTTCTCAGCGCAATAGAGCGGAGAATTATGGCGTATAATCGTAGAACGTTTGATGGCTTTATGGCTCTGAAACATTGTCAGTGGAACAAGCTATGTTCAGAGTATCTTCCAGATAAAATACCTCAATAAAAATTAAACAGACACTGGGCGGCGCAGCATATATTCGGAGGTCGGTGCGGGAGTGGTGTACACGTAAATTCGTCGTCGCAGTTTTCTCGTTTCCCGCCGTATAAGAGGAGTCTAGATTATCCTACCAAACTGAGAAACAATCAGCTGTATTTTAATTTTGTCATCCCTGCTGTAAAAAGCTTCCTAGATTTATTTACTCCTTGCCTCTCTTCTCATGCCTGTGATAGTCCCGCAAATAGGTGTACGACTTAGGAGGTTCGGGTTTGGAGAGCACGTTAAGCCATCGGTCCCGGTTACTATCACGAACTAATATGTGTAAATCTTTAAAGCCCACCAACCTCCTATGAGAGAGGAAACCTGTGCACAACAGGTATATTTATAAGTATATATATTAACTATCTAGGTATAAAAATATATATATATATACCTAGATAGTTATACCTATTTAATTTATCGAAATGTTTCAGTGAGTGCTTAATTATCGAAAACATTTTGGAAGGTCGGCAACGCGCTGTATAAAGTTAAATTAATTATCGGAAATGTCGACAACGTGCCAACAATGGGCTTCCTTGTCGGCTCAAATGAACCGTACGTACTTACCAAATACAAAGCTATTGTTATCGAATAGCTACTTCCATGTTAACTCCTAAATATAAATAAACAGCTGGATCTTATAAGCTTTTCGTATTCACGAAAACGAAAAGAGAAAATTATTAATAAGCAATTAAATTAAAAGCGTAAAAAGGGATTTAAATGTCGAAGGTAGGTAACATCAGTACCCTTGAGTGATATAGGGGCAATAAGAAGGGATCTTTGAAATGATAGCCTAAGAAAATAAAATGGGCAATGAAAGTTTGTGTTATTTTTTAATGCATTCTAATTTGATTATCTATACTTATAATAAAACTGTAACCGGAAGATTTCTGTACATTTAATAAAATTTGGAAATTTTTACCGGGGATGCTTTATAATTAAAATGCGTGCTTTAGAGTCCAAAACAGATTTTTATTTAATTTTTGTCTGCCTACAAACGGAGTTTTAGATTGGCGTGGTTTTTTGGATAGGCATAATTAACGTGGTTTTTTAAGTCGACATGTTCGCGGACGAAGTCGTACAATATAATATTACAAAATTTAATAAACAATTACAGATTTTTTTTTTTAGAAAATACCGAAAATCTGCACGTAGTCATTCTAGAAGAGGACGAATATAATATCAAAGTTCCACAAAAATACTTACCGCCGTACTAGACTTAACTATATGAATGAAAACCACAAAATAGGTTAATAGATCATGAAGATAATAAATTTATGCTATAGGTATATTATACCTACGAGTACAAGCTAGAAGATTAACTTGAATAGCTTCATCAGTACATTATAATGATTATAACCAGCTTTCTAAGGTCGCTATAAATTTTCCTTAGGCATTAATTCCTCAACTATCGCGTGAGATTCTACCATGAAACTACCAGTTTGTTTAATCAAAGGGCGACCATAAATCACCTTCTTTGTGGACATCTCTAATTTTATAACTTTTATTCTATGGAGAAATATAATCTAATATTTTTAAAAACTGGGTTACTTTTAGTACCCAGTGCGATTGATTTGGAGCTTATGGAGATGCATACTTATATACATATTGTAACAACTTATATAACTACCTTAACATCAGGAAGAGATTGATCTAACGAAAACCTAACCGTCCAGTCATATGCAAATGTATGCAGTGTAGCATTTCAAATGGTGTTTAAATGTTAATGGCGGACGATGTCATCTGCCTGTCCTGTAATATGTCATCTTGCCATTACATCAATGCTTCCAACTCACACCTTAATTAATTATTTCTATGATAATCCATAGCAGAAAAAAATCTATATATATAAATGTAGTTGTGTGCAAAGGTGGTTTTATTGCTAAAGCAATCTCTTACAGACAAAACTTGGCGAAAGGTTGCAGTGAACACATTATTACCTACCTCGAGAGATCAAATCGACCCTGTGACCAGGGCTCGACATAGTTTTTAATTTACCACTGAATTAAATAAATAACCGGTTTATAAAGGAATTATTCTTTATTGAATCAAATCATTAATCGATTGAACAATTTCTAACAAACTAGAACGAAGACTAACGTTCAGTTAGCCTAGGATAACCGGTATATCTAGCTGGGTCGCGGTTATGTGCGAAAGCGTTGCCGTGGCCCAGCCAACAGGCGACTGGTTGGAACACCGTGGAGTTTAAGTTGGTACGAATCCGATATAACCACCGTGCCTCCCCGTGGTGTTGTGGTATCCCTGAGGATACCCACGCCAAAAAAAATAAAGGTTAACCGGTATATCTAGCTGGGTCGCGGTTTTGTGCGAAAGCGGTAACCGGTATATGCAGTGATAAAAAAACGTTATGCGTTACTTTGACTAACCGGTCTACATCTGTTACTTGTACATAATCGAATTGGAAACGGTTTCTCTATTTAACCGGTTAAATCAACGTAACTGAAACCTTAATCTTAGTAATACCGGTACTCTGCTAAGCTGTCTAAACCGTTTTGATTTTTTACCGGATTCCTAGTTCTGCCTGTCATAGCAACAAGCGCGGATGGTGACGATGACGCGTAGAGCCATTTTCTGTAGCAAAAACCCCTGTGTATGACGAAAGAGGTACGTACCGTATGTACGTACGTACGTACGTACGTACCTATTAAAGAGTATCTGTTATGATAGAAGACCACCAGGTCCAAAACTAAGAAGGCTGGTTTCAAAGCTCTTCTTCTCACACTAGTTCACCGCGAATATCCCGGGTCAAAAGGCCATCGGGTAAACCCGCACTTATACACAGGTCTTTATATTAAAGAAAAAAATTGGTTGTCTGTAAAGTCGGCTTACTGACGATAGTTGAACGTGACAACGTCGTAAGAAAATACTGATGGAATGGTTGCATTTTTCAAAAGAAAGTTTTAATTTTATTTGTTTGATAGATATTATCGTTGCTATAAACAATTGATACCACATTCACTTTTCACTGCACTTCATCCTTGCCGAAAACACGTAAATGTATTATTGTATAGAAGCTGTCCACGCGGACGCATCGCTCACTCAAGTTTGAGAGAGACAGATATCGAACGCGGAGGCCGACTGTGCCTCTTTGTCGCTCGTTTCGCGCTCTCGCTTGCACTTCAAGCCTTGAATGGAACGCCTCAGAGCGAGGTAACGCCGCGCGTTCGTTTCGTGCGTGCAGCCGGCTCCATTGAATTATAAGACGTTGTCACGTCAAAAATCCGAGTAATTAAAATAGTATGGCCACCCATGCCGCAATCAAGGCAAATGTAACCCGAACTTACTCCTAAACTCCGGCGTTCCCAGCGGGGAACTTTTCAATGTGCACTGTTTTAACGGTTAGCCGTGACTTATGAGAAAGTGATTACTGTAACTTACCGCTGCAGACGTAAGGCGAAGCGTCCTGATACGATGCCATGACGGAAAACATTTAGAATAGAAACCTTAATTGTAATAATGTCGTGCATTTTCCACAGCAGGAAAAAGTCGATGATTCAAAATGGTGTTAAAGCTAATAATCCAACTTTGAAAGACATGGGTCGAATCCCCCCGGCAGGGATTTTGGAGAAATATATAAAAAAAATATATGAAAAAATAATAAGAAGTTTAATTTTGTAGGTACATTGAATGTATAAAGTCTTACTGAAGACCATTATAGAAATTTCCTTCTCCAGTGAAATCACTCACTTTTTTCTTTTTTATTACACTGGATCTCTATAAGCTATCCCTCGATTGCAGTCTCACCTTCTGATAAGTGATGATACATCTATAATGAGGAGGAGTAATCTTACCCATAATCGATTTCATCGTACCGGACATCTGTGTCGGTAAGGTGGTAACTAGACACGGTCGATGCCATGGCTACCACCAACATAACAGACCAGAGAATATATCGAAAATAATTAAATTCTTAAAATCCTCTGATGGGGATTGAAGCCGAGACCTCCCACTTAAAGCCACAGCGCTCACCGATGCGTTTAGGAAGGTCTTTAAAAATCTTGTAATTAAGAACTTAATTTTAACCAACGATCTCAACAATATTTTGGCAAGGAGAGCATCAAACCGCATTTGTAACACAAAATTCAATAAAAAAAATAACAAAGATACACTGTACTGTACTATTATTTCTTTGTTATTCTATTTTGTTTTTGTGTGCTATAAAGTATTTTAGATTTGATTTGATATGATTTATTTGCTTAAAACACTCAAACACAGGGTTCTTACCTTTTGTGAACATAAATAACTGTCGTTGAGTCCTTTTAGAACAATGAGCGTTAAGACCCTTGTAGTTTTGATTTTACTATACTTAAATAAGCTGAGAATGAGTTAAAATAGACTCCATTAAGGCAGTAGATACATTAAACTGAAAACGGGTCACATTTCCGTCTCACTGAGCTTCTACTATGCCGCACTATAGTTACCTATTTGGGATTCCGCATGATTTAACACGTAAAATGCAATTAAGTTTTTGGAAACCTTCATGTACTTGGCACTTTTTATTCCGGGAACGTTTAAAATTATCACGTTCCATAGTTTGTTTCACTTTATAATTGCAAGTTTTGCTGTTCTTGTTTTAGTGTTCTTATTTATTGCGTTATAAATATACATAAATATACTACGACAATACACACATCGCCATCTAGCCCAAGTAAGCGTAGCTTGTTTTATAGGTACTAAGATGACTGATGAATATTTTTATGAACAATTTGTACATAAATACTTATAATATAAAGATAAACACCCAGACACTGAAAAACATTCATTTTCATCAAACAAACATGCTCCAGTAGTCGCCATCGACTCAGAAAGCAGGGTAGCTGCCCACTGCGCCAGTCGGTCATCAAGATTATGGTGAACTACCGCGAATTCTAAGACCAAGCTCCGTTCAAGTTTGGTTTTAGGAATCTGAAGAAAAAGTAGTAATAAGACTGCTCTTTGGAAATCATTGGTAGGTTTATATATGTCATGTAGATGTTTCTGGCTGGGGAGCATAGACAGTCGAGCCTTATTCGTTTCATATTTACAATTTTGGTAAGCAAGAAAAACTTCAAATTTAAAATTCTTTGATTTCTGTAGTGACACTACCATCTGACGTCAAGCAGATTCTATATATAGCGAGTAGAAATAATCAGCAATCAAAACGCTCAGCTCTTAAGATGACGGAGTATTTAACTACTTGTTAACATTCTATTTATGCACAAGTCTATTTTTATGTATTAAACATGAATTTGCTTTTAACAAAAATCTTTTAAATGTCATGTATCAAGAAGGTAGTTTTTTTTATTCACTTATAATAATATGTCTGCTTTGGGTTTATTTTCTCAATTATACAGAATCCTTGGAAGAGACAAAACAAGTTGATTGGAAGGCTCAATGTGTTACTGTTCAAAATAGTTTATTTGTTTTAGTACTTTTTGCACAATAACAGAATAACGTGTAGGTACCTTTGTGAAGCTTAATGCCTTGAATATGCTTCAACCAGATTAACCTTTAATAAAATGGACAGGATTAAAACTGCGCGTAAATAAACAAAAAACAGAAAATAGGAGATGATAAATAAAGATGAAAGAGAACAATAATATGAAAAACATGAGTTTTCTTTATTCTTTATTGTAGGTACTTACTGATTTTAACTATTCCGTAAATTTTGTAACCAGTTTCAAGAGTGTAAAACTTCAGCTTTCAAATCATGTATTTTGTATGAATTTACAGTTACAGAATATGGCAACAGATGCGTAGTGCTGGTCTTGAAGCCAAGCGGGAATTGCTTTTAATTTGAAATATTTTGCTTTACATTCTTCTTCTTTTCCATAAATTTTAAAATATAATATTGTAATATACACATATATTTTATTATATATATATATATATATATATATTTATTTATATAATATATATATATATATTTATTTATATAATATAAAATATATGTGTATATTATAATATTATATTTTAAAATTTAATATGTTAATTTTAATATGTTGTATATATATATACAACATATTTTCGCTAATGCTGTCTTAAACCTACTAAGCGATAAGGCAGCTTTTTTTGAAAGACAGATATACTGCTTATATCGTGTGTTTATAGTCTTCTTTTATTTCCTCACATTAACACTTAATCCCTTACTAATTGACTTAAAATAAATTACCTACTTACTCAATTATAAATTCAAAGTAGCTTTGATGAACTTGGTAAACTCGTTTTAGCTGTAAGTAATAATATTATTTGAAAATTTCCTTAATCGTGCATACGAACTGGGTTGCTATAATCTGATATGCAAGCTTGTTTGCATGAGGTCAGTGGGCCAAGCGGATACAAGTGAAACCAGTCCGCAAATACTAACTTGTCATTGTGCCTTTGGAAATTGCGTTTCTCTTGATTAGGGCCTTTCACTAAACCCTATCTAGTTTACCGCATAATCGAACAAAGGATAATAAATGTTTTGGTTATTTTAAATTTTATTCATGTTTAATCCAGGTTCGGCAACAGCCGGTTTATATTCTACAGCTTCGAAAGAGGCTTATAAAAAAAATTTTTGTTTACTATGCCGCAAAAAGTATATTTTTTGTAAATAATTTTTTTTTGTATTTCCTTTTTTGTTTGTTACATTAAGCAAGAAATACTTTATCTATCTATATGTCTATTACTTATACACAACTTTCAATACATGTATTTAAACATAATGTATTCACTGGCCGCCATCCAAGGTCCCATTGTCCATCGCCAGAATAAAGAGCTAATGTTTACCGGACTCACATAAGAAATAAAATACAAATGGGGCGTGGGAGTTCCAAGCGAAACCTTTTAGCGTTTGATGTATTACGTCAAGTTGTTTCGTAAAGGATTTTCGGCGAGATATCCCTACTGATATAATAAACCCCGCGTAAACCGTTCCTTTTTTTCAGGGATAAAAGCTATCTCTATGAAAAGTTTCGTCAAGATTGGTTTATTTATAAAGCTGTGTACATATGTAACAGAGGCTAATTATCACCATTATCAGTATTAACCCAGCGGCAAACTATAGGGGCAAGGGTCAGATTAAAGCCGTTCTATCACGCTGATCAAGTGAAGAATGGTGGACTTTGCACACCAGGAATACCCTTGTGGTATTCCAGGATAAAAGTTACAATTACAAAACCAATTTCACTCGCATTAGTTACACTAGACTTGTAACATTAAGTTAATTAACCTAATGCATTAACCGTCAAGTTAGGTGAATATAGTGCCTACGGTGTTAACGGTTCTCTGCAGATAGATACGCGTGTTGGATACGATGAATTAATGGGCCTTCTGATGAATGGCTTTTGCCTTTGATATAATAAAAGCGACACATTTCTGATTCAAACCGCTATGCTGTTACCTGTTACATATGCATACTTCTGCACACGCTACTTGTGCTTGTACTTCAAAATGGTGGACTCCATTTTGAAGTACAAGCACAAGTACACAAGACAGAGGAATAAAAAATTTACCATATAAATATATTACCGTGATTAAAAGTATCTGTCAGAAATTTATCAATAGGGCTACTCGAAACTAAATATTAAGGTATTAGATATTGAGATTACTTCTACAACTTTCTCTACCTATATATATGCGCTACGCAAACCGTATCCAAATCTGTCCAAACATGCCGATATTAATTACCTACCACGAAATTCAGAAACAGATTTGTACTTCAAAATTGAGTCCACGGAGCAATACAAAATTGACCATATATATTACCGTGATAAAAAGTATCTGTCAGAAATTGACCAATGGGGCTACTCGCAACGACATATTAAGGTATTAGATATTGAGATTAGTTCTACAACTTTCTTAGCCTATTTATATGCGCTAAGCAAAGCGTATCCAAATCTGTTCAAACATTCCGTTATTAATTACCATGAAATTCAGAAACTGATTTCAGATAGCAATTGTAGCAACATCTTTTTGCGTCTGAGGTAAAAAAGGAGCAGTCAACGAATTTCAAAGCAAATAGAACCGGTGAATAATTAAACAAACAAAGCCTTAAACAGTTTGCCCGAACAGGGTCATTCCTGTGGCGACGCGGCACGACGTGGCCCGTTTGGGACACCGTTCGCACAGTAAAAGTTTATTAGACGACCCAATTTTTATTTGTCATGAGTCCCGCGCTACTGCTCCGTGTCACAGGTTAATGTGGGTCGGTTAAATTTTTAGGTCGGTGAATTTTTGTTCTTATCTTCGTGTACCTATCTTTGACGGCCGATTGGCGCAGTGGGCAGCAACTCTGCGTTCTGAGTCCAAGGCTGGGTTTGATTTCTGCAACTGGAAAATGCTTGTGTGATGAAAATGAATGTTTTTCAGTGTCTGGATTTATCTATACATTATAAGTATTTATGTATATTATTCCAAAAAAATATTCATCAGTCATCTTAGTACCCATAAGACAAGCTAAACTAACTTAATACTTAAACAACTGATTTCGGTGTACTCGTACTGTCGTAGTATATTCAGTTATTTATCTGTGTTGACGTGGGATATTTAAACAAAACAAAAAAAAAGTGAAAACTTCTTTAAGCGCGTTGAGCACTTTTTGGATGAACAAAAATCATAAAACTCGCGCCATCGTCAACGAACGCTTCCTGTGAGCTGTATATATAAAGTGTATATATAATATACTCGTATATATATGTGTGCTTTTTGGGTGAACAAAAAGCGTGAAACTCGCGTCATCGTCACCGGATGCATCCTATGAGCTACATGTATACTGGGTATATATATCTGCATAGATTTAGTTTTCACTTCCAGCGGCAGTAAGCATTGAAAACCTACCCCGCATTTTTTTTTTCTTGAAATTATTGATACCTTTGGATGCACGAATCTCCTTCCTCCTTCCTCGGCCTTAAGCTTTCATTTCGTGAAGACCGAGTTCGAGCCCCAGCATGCACCACTGACTTTTCGGAGTTAGAGCGTTTTTAATTTAACAAATTTAAATATCACTTGCTGTAAACGGTGAAGGAAGACATTTTGAATAAACCTGCATGCCTGAGAGTTCTTAATAACGTTCTCAAGGGCGTGTGAAGTCTACCAAACCGCAATAGGCCAGCGTGGTAGACTACGGCCTGAATCCTTCTCATTCTGAGGAGACCCGTGGGGTGCGGGGTACTACAGGGGTAGTGGGCCGCAATGGGTCGATGATGTAAATATAAATGTTAGATGCACAAGTGAACTTAATTTAAATATCTATCAGAACGGGACAGCAAGATTGATAGCGTGTTGGCGCTCTTATCTTAGGAACAAAGCCTGATGCCTATAATTGCACCATAGCACAAACAATTTAATAACAATTTAAAACAATTTTGTTTAAACAAAACCTCCTTGCCTCTCTTCCCTCATTCTCATAATCTGATAGGACGGCAGCTCCGACACGAATGGAAAGAGATCAGGCGCAGGACCTTACTTAACGTGTTTCTAAAAGAATATCTTTAGATAAGAATTTCCTTAGGAATTGCTTGATAGTAAAACCCAATACGCAAACCTATTTCCAAAGACTTAGTGATCTGCAAAAATACATGGTAATACACAGACAGACTTGTCTGGTTAAAGCGGATTATAAAATTGTCTTTTTTTTATGTTGTTTGTTATTGCACACACATTTCATCATGAAAGCCTATTCAGTCCACTACTGAACTTGAGGCCTCTCCCAACGGGAGGACTTTCTCATAATCACCACGCCGGGCAGACAGGTTGGTGATTGCAGTAGTTGTAACTAGAAGCACAGAGGACACTGCCGCCTCATGCGAGATCCGCGGGAAGAAGGGGGATGGTGACAACTGTATTTTAATCTGCCGTCACCACACGGCTTATAGATTTTTGCCGTCATAACACACACACATCTTAGTACCACACATTGATTTAATATGTTACTATCCTGGAAACGCAGAACAAGTAAAAAAAACTAAAACATAAACATTTTGCGTGCAAAACGGTCTTATCGCTAAAGCGATCTGTGCCAGACAACCTCGCCAGTTTGCTTGCTTTCCAGCTTGATGTTAATTACAAGTATTCAAAATACAAACAGTAAAATAACCCACATTTGTATTTGGAACGAAAAGTATACATACCGTCATAATTGAATTAGCTTTCACCTCGTCGCTTCTTGTTATAACCCAGAGCTTTGCAGGAAAAGCTTAAATTAATTGATAGTTGTATGTTTATTTTGCTCTGTTGCATTCGAAATGGCGTCCGTGCTCTGCGTCCATTGCTTTGATAAATAAATTTGCACAGCTAAAATGTCCACACAGTGAAATGCATTGCTGACGCTACAAAATGTAGTTAGTATATCTGCATTTAGTTCCGCTTCCTTTTGATCTATTATGAAAAATTATATGCACGTATTAAAGTATGGTGTGAAGTGCGATAATACACTGTGATTTTATTTTTGGTAATTTTATTAATAACATCCACCTGGTTTATTATATTTAAGCTGATTTTTATCAGCTGGATAAGTTTTTAAGGTTTTAAGTTTTTAAGGGGAAATATGTCATCTATTAAAGGGAATTTCTTAAAACATTCAACTTTTACTTTCTGCATTTCTACGACTAACAACCAAATTTTACGTACTGTAGCGGTCTCCACATTACCAAACTAGATGGCGCCACATAGATCCTGCATCGCGCTAATGAAGTTTCCATCAAAATTGACCGTATATACACAATCACCCGCTCGGAGGAAAATCGCTAACTAAAAAGACGAGCGCATCACCATAGCTCCAGTACACATACTTTACCTTTTTTTACTCACACAGTGTGCATGACAGTTGTAAGTACTTATTCTAATTTCTACGTGATCTTGATTTGTGCGTGACGGTGACACATACTTGGAATTCATTTTATGAAACTCCGCATAGGTACACTACGTACTAATAGGCTTGCCAGCTACGAAAATTATTTATTTTGATTTTCTTTTATGTGAAAACCGACAGCTGTAAATACAGTAGGTACAGTTTATAAATTGGATAACTTAAAGAAAAGGTGGTTTACCTAATCGAACAAATGTCAGGTCATTTTAGTGAACAATTAAAAGAAAATATGTTATTTAACTACTTAAATAAGCTAACCTAACCTTATCTAGAATGTTCACGACATGTTATCATAAAAGCTACTTTTTTAGATAAGTATACTAATTTCGAGTAAGAAAGGTTAAAGAAAGTACGTTGTAAGAAGTTATTAGTGCTTGCAGTTAATTAATAGCGCGGAAAATGAAAAAAAAATATCTGTACGCGAAGTCGCTTTAAACTGTTGGTATGAAATATTTATTATTTCGGTTCATAATACCATTTCTTGGGCTGAACAAAACAAGAGGTATGATTGTTTTCTTTTAATTTCGTTCCGTTATTGGATTCTGTTTCAATCTAGAGAAACAACTAAAAGGGAAACAGAACTCCAGCTATTGATGTATTTATTTTCACACCAAAAGCACTGAGCGTATACCTACTACTTTCACTTAACGTGAATCGGGCGTAGTATTTGTAATGCCTTTTTCCACTAAAAGAGAGTCCTTGACTACAATCTCACGTGGTAGTAAGTTGATTCAGTCTAAGATGCTAACTGGCTAAAATATTAGGGGGTATGGCAGGTTCGAGTTTATTAAACCCATTACCTCTTATCGGTTTTTACGCGATATCGTATCGGAACGCTTAACCGCCGAGCGACACTTCTTCGTCGGTAAGGTGGCAGCTACGGCTAAAGCCTCGCACCAGATCAGACCAGACCAGAGAAAACACAGCAATTATAAATTGGTCCCACACGATTCCTGCCTTACCTGGATCAAACCCAGAACCTCCCACTTAAAACTACAGGGCTCACCACTATTTTATTTATTTATTTTATTTCATTACATATTGTACATACACATAGCAACTACAAAATACAAAATTGTAAAAACATTTCACAAACAAATTAGATGTATAATATTTATAATATGTTATGGTATTAGGTAGGTACATTTACATCGCAAAATACCTATGTGCAATTGTAAAAACAATCCAATTGTTCATTGACTACTGAACTAGTATAAACTGTGTTTCAGTAGTCAGCCTTCCTCAATTATACAGGAAAAATTACACAAAGAGCAAATAGTGAGAAATTTTAACAAAGGACATTTAAAATAAAATTTATAATTATGGCATGCAGGTATGTTCATAGTGGTGCTGTGTATATGTAGAATACCTATGCCAGGAAGGTCGCCAAAAAAGATACAAGGTGTCATATTACGTTAAGACTTAAAGCACATTTATTTTTGAATTAGAAGTCAAGAACAAACTACTTATAGCATAGGTGGGACTTACGTAGACTTCTTTTTAAACCGATAAAGTTTTAGTTTTACGGCAAATCTGAAATTCCATGCTCACAAAATTACGGATATTAGCTAGTAAAATTATAATATTTTACACGAAGACCCGCTCCATAAATTCCCATGCCTCGGCGATTTGCATTCCATTAACCCGTTGGCGATGCCTGTTATTTTATGGTTTTTCCCAACCGACGTTAATTTCAATAAATATTTAGGAAAATTATCCACTACAAAAATCATAAACGTTCAG
This sequence comes from Pararge aegeria, assembly GCF_905163445.1. NCBI lineage: Eukaryota > Metazoa > Arthropoda > Insecta > Lepidoptera > Nymphalidae > Pararge > Pararge aegeria. The sequence continues at coordinate 7,457,957 of NC_053198.1, forward strand.
CCATTTTAGCATGAAGAGGTGATCACACGATATAACGATACGACGAAAAGCACAAATGCTTGTTCTTAAGCATTTGTGTTTTACGTCGTATCAATAAATCCAGAGAATCATATCAATCCATAGGAAAAGTCCACTTTTTGTGATAAACAGTTGCTTGTAAAATCTGTGTAAAAAATCACACCAGTTCGTTGGTCTGTTGCCGAACAAAGATGGACAAAACAACAAAGTCACCTTCGCATTCAAATAAATTAAATTTAAGAATGTTTGCATAAATTCCGATATAACTTCGTTTTATTAAGTTCACATTAATTTAACTTACCGGGTAAGCAGACAAAACTTCGAGAACGAAAGAGGTGAATCGCTGAATTCAGCTCAGAAATTTCGTGACATAATGAGTCCAAAATCCCTCAATGCATGTAGACCAAAGTCTTTTAACAGTGTGTGTAGCGATGACTTAGGGCTCTTAAACAAAATTGACTCATTAGAAAACCCTCCAGTTATTCGCCCCCATGCGATCACCTTAGTTTTCTCCAATTTATTATCCCAAGACACACAAACATTTAAAATCGTTGGTTCACGTCAACACATAAATCTATCAAACGGCAAGAGCTGGCAAATCAAGTTTTTGGCAGCGCATTGTGTCCAAAGTGGGTCAGGCTTTGTTTAATGACGCGGAACATCGGTCAGATCTGTAAAAAAAGGTTTTGAGAACTTTCCAAGTTTATCATCCAAGAAGTTGTAGTCTAAATTTGGCAGCATCTAAACATCCTAGTTCATACTAAGATTATAAATGCCAGCGTGTGTGTATCTTTATTAATTTTCATTATGTTTGTTATTTGGCTCACCCATAGCACGTGATGAAATTTGATAAACGTGATATATATATATATATATATATATATATATATATATATATATATATATATATATATATATATATATATATATATATATATATATACATATATATATGTATATGTATGATAGATGGAAAGTGTTGTTATGTAGATTCTAAGTATTTATGTGTATCCCTACTAATATTATAAATGTCAATGTAAGTTTGTTTCTTACGCTTTCACGCAAAAACTACTTAACCGATCCTCATGAAACTTTTTACAAATATTCTTGGAAGTGTTAGAAGTGATATAGGATATTTTTTATCCCGACATTAAGACAGAGGCCAGAACTCCTCAGCGGACAGCAGCAAACCCCTTATTTAAGGCTTACCGATACTGAATACTTTAATTTTTTTTAGAACTACAACTAAATTTAATGCCACATAAAAAAACAAAATCAAACGGAGACGAAGACGCGGGCAACAGCTAGTTATTCATACAATATTCATCAGTCATCTTAGTACCCATAAAACAAGCTACGCTTACTTTGGTGCTAGATGGTGATGTGTGTATTGTCGTAGTATTTTTATTTATTTATTTATTTAAAGTCCAGTGGCGTGCATAGAGGGTATTCACAGGGTATGAAGATGATTTAAAACGAAGAAAATCTCCAGTACGAGTTTTAAACTACTTAAGGGTATGCTTTTTCTAACTCTTACGATGTTTATCCACGCACTATTGGGCACTATTGGGAACTTAGCATATGATACAAATCCCTGAAAAGTATTTCTGCGGGATTTGCTATTTCAACATAACCTAAAAGTATCAAATTTATAATATTAATGTGACAGTAAACCGTCTTGCTGATCCTATTCAAATAGTACCTACTATTGACTACTAGTTATATCTTCGGAGATGGAGAAAGGAGCTCGTTAACGGGCAGCAGCTGCTCGGAAACAGTGCAATAGGTAGCTTGGTGAAATACATCATACTCGTATGTTTATCATTATAGTATCATTGCGGAAGTTCAAAGCATGATTAAATGGTTATAAAACCACTGTCACAATAAATAACACATAAATCACTATAAAAATCAAACCTCGTCTTAACGTTATAATGTACAAATTTACGAAACAAACATGAATTGCTTAACTAAAGTAGAACTAAACTTGGTGCAAAAGTTAATAAGTTTAACGGTAGGCAATAGTCGCCCCTCCTGCGGACTTCGTAAAAAAAAACCTCCCAAAATTATATCTAGGTTTTATTCTATTGGATGGATTTGTTCTATTGTAGAATAAAGGTTTTTGAACAGTAGGTGCTTATATTCTAACCTAAATAGCCCTTATTATTTAATTGCAAGAAGATGCATTTAAAACATTATTTTCTATTTACGATAGAACTTCCATTAACAGGGAATGGATTGCAAACGTGTTACTTGCGGAATAGCAGCACTAAAAATAATGGCGCGGGCTTCGAGCACAATCAATCGCAAATACAGCACAGTACCGTGGTATAGCCAACATAGAGTTGTAGCCTTAGTACGAAACTTGCTCGATTGAAGAATCGTTTTCAAATTTTAAACTCTGTATCATTAAAGTAAAACGGTTGGGTTTTACTTTAATTTTGCCACTAATTTTAAGTCGCAAATTCTTTACTTAAGCAACTTTCTGTCAGAAGCCCGAGCTTAATAATTTAAGGCAAATTTGAGCTTTAATTTGATTAAGATAACATCCATTTTACTCCGATGTTCAAGTATTTCCACGCTCCGAAACGAGATTGCGGGCGAGGAAATCTTGCACTAAGTCACTTGCATCTTGCACGGTATCGTGTTATAGCCAACATAGAGCTGTTCCGTTAGCTACCGGTGGTACCTTTACAGGGCACCAGAAATATTCTTACTAAGTAATATTATTAACTAGCTGCGACCTGCGGTGTTAACCGAAGAAAGAAGTCTGTACACTTAATTTCTTTTATTGCAATTACGTGTACGGACTAATCCACCGCGGGGTGAAGCTACTATACTCAAATCTACTAACTAGGCTACTTTTTATCCAGGAAAATTGCACAGTTACCACGGGGTGGCTCTAAAGCATAATTCAGCTAAAACCGAGATTTTTCTACCACTTTAACGTAATAACTTTAGCTAATGAGTAGACGTTGACTTTCATTCTCCTACCGATTTCCTCGTTGCAAATTGCGTCCCTAAGAAGCATTCCCAGTTTTAAATATTTCTTAGCTTCATGACAATGGACAGGACATATCACAGTGTTAACAGTTAGTTGTAAATGGATACTTATACTCGTACTTAGATGCTTTCTTAAGGCAAAAGTGAGTTTTTTTATATTTGTCCTTACATCAAGCTTGAACTAAAGGACCAATCTATTTGATTTTTGGCATAGAGCTAGAAGAAAAGACGGAGAGTATGTGAACAAACGAATAAATGTTACTAACCAGCTTAATACAGCTCGTAAATATAACAATAATAAATATACTACGACAATAAGCATAGCTTGTGTTATTAGTACTAAGATGACTGATGAATATAAATAGGTATAAACACCCAGACAATGAAAATCATTTTTTCATTTTTGTGTGATGACACAAACATTTTTTAGTTGTGAGACACAAGCTGACGGTCTTGGATTCAGAACGCAGGGTCGCTGCCCACTGCATCAATCGGCCGTCAAATAATATGATAATTTCTTTAACTAATTTTCCGCTTTCAGCCTTATCTTGGACCTAATCTCTTAGTGCAACTGTGGACCGGTCCGTTACCACGGTACCCCGTAACTAGGTGGGTCGCGGCTCGGTGCACGCACGCAATCAGCATTTATATCTACTTATACGCGTTATCGAATCGCCCAATTAATACCGTTTGTAATCCCACTATAAACTACTACTACGGCTATATAATTACAGCTGTGCTTATCAAATTAATCCAACGTAAAATAAGGACAGCCGGATATAAGTAGCGTATGTGAACAAAGCTCTTAACCTCCCTTCTACGAGAGTGGAGGCCTATTTTTAGCATTGTAGCAATCAGTGCACATGGTCGGATGGTTGTGAAATGCCACCTGAGTTCTGATTCCAGGTTAATATGACGCCATTGTAACGGTAATGCGAGAAAAACTATTTTGTCAGAGACCAGTTGATTAAGTGAATCTACTTACACGTACTACTCAATAAAATAGATGTAAAAGATAAAACCATTCGAATACAAGATATATGTAGGTCACACTCTGTAAAGCGGAGTCTGGGGAAGCTGAATCATGAACGGCGATTGAACGACAATACCTCAGTCATGTGCTACCTCGTTATATTCTAAGCAAAGGTTCTTACAAATTGCATAATCGATAACGTATCATGTTAATTCTTATCATTTGCTGCGTCAGTAAATTCATTAAAGAATAAATAACAAGACAATATAACTTAATAAAATAGCCCGTCACGTGTGTATGACGAAAAAGCTATTATCAACCGACTTACAAAAAATATTCTAAAATTAAAAAAAACCTACTTCATCATACACCCAGGAACTAAAAAGCAAAAAAAAATTGCTACTTAGGGTTATATTATTGTTAATTTTTTTAAAATAGCTCGACCGATTTCGATAAGATTTAAATGGGACCACTTGGAAAGGTATGTCCTTTAAAACAAAAACAAAAAATATTTCAAATTGGCTCAGGCGTCTTCGAGTAATCGGGTAACATGCATGAAAAAAAAGAGGTTCCGCCGAATTGAGAACCTCCTCCTTTTTGAACTCGGTTAAAAAGAGCATATCCAGCAAAATAAAAGAGAACAACCGATTAAATTTTTTAGAACCTGGAGTTTCTTCAAAAAAGCTATCATAATCTTATCACCCCATTCGGGCTCGCCACAAGGCATGGGTCTCTTCCCACAGTGAGAATGGGTTAAGGCCGTAGTCCACGCAAGCCCAGTACAGATTGGTGGACACGTTTATTGTAAGTGACATCGACTTTTTTCATACGTTTATTAACTCCCTTCTCCGTTCTACATTGTCGCTATGGTGTAACAGGCGTGAATTCTTTGTCTCAGCTTTCAATGGAATAACAGGTTAACGCGTAGGTGCTGTATGAAAAATGGTTTTTCACCGTCGTTTATTTTCCTAAAATGAATTTCTCGGAATCTGTCGCGTCCCACGTCACTCCTTTGAGAAAGGATTTAAATCTATATTTAGGTTCGCTTACGGCATCGCGTTTGAACCCTAACATTTGAAATCACCATTTCATTGTTATAAAGCCTTCTCTTTTTTAAACGCAAATATTGCGTTTCGTAATATAAGAATTACCAGCTCTCTTATTACCGTTTACTGTATCGCAAGTCACAGATGTTTTTGCAACACCGGATTTTTCTGAACCCTTTTTCGTGTAGTTCATCAAGTAGCAACGAAGCAAAACGTAAGTTCAAATGATTTTTTCACTTTTGTTTATTTTATTGAAATTCAAGTTCAATAGTCTACCCAAAGAGATCTTTTGCGAGAAATCTTTTAAATCATTTAAAAACAAGTTAAAAAAGCATTGTTTAAATGTTTTATAAACGCGCCATCTTTTGTATTTTCGTGTTTGTTTTGTTTTTGTATCACACTAAACTAGATAATATATTACCACTTTTAATTTCTCAATAAGTGAAACTGTTTCTTTTGAGAATAAATAAATAAATATACTAAGACAATGCACACATCGCCATCTAGCCCCAAAGCAAGCATAGCTTGAGTTATGAGTACTAAGATGACAGCTGCATATTTTTATATAATACACACAAATACTTATAATATACAGATAAACACCCAGACACTGAAAAACATTCATGTTCATCACACAAACATTTTCCAGTTGCGGGAATCGAACCCACGGCCTTGGACTCAGAAAGAAGGGTCACTGCCCACTGCACCACTCGGCCGTCAAAAAAAATTAATGTCTTTAAACCTAACTTAACGAATAGGAAACGTGAGCGATTCATAGTGGGATAATTTTTAAATCGTTTTGAGTAGCCAGTGTGTTACCGCGATCTCAAATAATCATCATCATCATCATCATTATCCTATTACAGTCCACTGCTGGACTAAAGGCCTCTCCCAACTGGAGGATTTGCCCATTATCCCCACGCTGGGCAGCGGATTGGTGATCTCAGTAGATGGTAATAGTAGCACAGAGAACGCTGCTGAATACTCTCCGTTATATTCCTTTAGTCGCCTCGTACCACACCCGCGGGAAGAAGAGGGGTGGTGACAAATGTATTATGATCTGCCGTCACCACACGGCACACATATAATCTTAAATACTTAACCCTAAACTCTGGCAAACCAAACTCCCCAAACTCCCTACGGTCCAGCAATAAACAGGGTGTTTCTTACTGTGCCTAAAATTATATTATTGTGATATAAAACAATTCTTTTCCATGGGACTATTGCCTGAAAATTATTATTATTATTAAAGTACACGCTACACAAAAACATGTCAATGAGATCTTAGAGTAAGTTAACTTAATAAAGTAAATAAACTAAAAACAAACAAATATAATTCATATCTGTGGTGTACATATCATAGACTGGGTGGCCGTTGTTAGACGAAAAGAAGTCGTGTATAACTATTCCACACATTATTTCTTTAGTAAACACGAATTAGAGGCATCAGGTAACACTATATCGGTGTTGCCAGGTGTAACTAGCTATTTTCCCAGACGCATCCGCTTGCGGTCAGTTTACGCTCCGTAAGGTAGATATCAATGTAAGTCAGACGTATACTGTTGAGTTTTTCACCTGAAGCCATAGAGTAAGCCGGCCATAAGTAAGTACGACATAAAATATCTGTCTGTTTTAACGAAGGCAACAGCACACTAGCTTCAACGGTGAAGCAAAACATCCTGAGGAAACCTGCATGCCTGATCTTCACAATGTTCTCAAACGCCCTAACCCCTTTTCGTTGCGGCAGAAGGAGAGGAGGAGACCTGTTCCCTTTATTGGGCCGGTAACGGGTTGATTTTGATATGACGATGATTGAAAATCAACCTCTTGATCATCATCATATCAAAATCAATCAAGTTTCAGAGGCACGACTAGCTAATGTTCGCCCAGTCTTACGGATGCACGAGTAAAATGAATGCACCTAATTCGTATGACAAGCTTTTCCCGCTATGTGCTCTAAATGGGGTTTGGTTTCTACCAAGCTATTTCTATAATTGGTTGCTGACTCTTCACTACATATATATTTATAGCTTAGCGTAGCGAGCGTACCTATACATAATATATATAGATACGCTCGCTACGCTAAGCTAAGTTAATTTAATTATTAGCTGACAAGTTTTATTCCTGGCAATTGGGACAATTTGGAAATTCTAATTTGAGAATTTTCTCTGGTATGATCTAGTGGGAGGCTTCGGCCGTGGCTTCTTACCACCGTACGAACCAAGACGTACCGTTTAGCGTTCCAGTATGATGCCATTTAGAAACCGGTTAAGGGTACTGTTTTAATATAACTTCCATGTTACTAACAGGTTAGTACGCTTACATCTTAGACTGCATCATCACTTATGTATCGCCAGATGAGATTGCAATCAAAGGGCTAAACTGTAGAGGATTAAAAAAAAAAAATTTAATGGAACAGATAAGTTATGGTAAAAATAAAAGCAAATCTGTCTGTATTTTCGCGACGAACAACCAGTCCCATTGACCTCACGTCTTTAGCGAAGATATTTGAGACTAATCTATCTGAGCTTATAAGATAAAGCAAATAATTAAGGTGCCAAATTACCTTGAAAGTTTGAGCAGTGAAAGAGGATTGCTCTTTTCTTTTCTTGCTCTAGCAGTCTAGAGCATTATGTAATGTGTCGTATTCTGTTTTTGAAGATTTTTTTTCAATTTTTTTCTAGAGTACCTTCTATAATCGATACTGGAGCCAAAACTGTAATTATTTTCATTTTTGTCTATCTGTCTTTCTATGTCTTGGGCGCCATACATTTTTTAAGAGAGTTCATACATTTTCTTCGCGACATTTATTAAAATACAAACAATTAAGTACAATCAAGTTAGCCCTTAACTACAACTCCACCTGGTTAATCTGCTAGGGTTTTACTAAGCCAGATTAAATCCATAGCTCAATTGGTTTTTACACGACATCGTGACCGCTAAATCGTTTTGCGGCAAGTCTTTGTCTGTGCAAAGCCTCGCACCATACCAGACCAGAAAAAAATCTGAAATTATAAATTCCCAAATTTTCCCTGCAGGAACCTCTTACTCATAAAACCACAGCATGTATTTTACATTTTCATAAAAATAATAAAATACGAGTTTAAGTTTTTATTCGGTATTTTCCCACTTGGGATTTTCTCGGTAAAGTGGGCTTTCTCGTATGCAGCTCGGTACTCCAGACGAGCACTACTCAAGAGTAACACCTTCTTTGCCGCAACACTCGACCTCGTTCCACCGCTATTGGCATCTCAGAAGAAATTTTACCCACAAAGAGTTCGGACTCTTTGGGACTATAGTTGCTTTGACTCAACTAATTTTGGCTTTATTTATTTTCAAGGGCACTGCTTTACCTACTGTGACGGTGTGACCTTCAAGATAGTATGGAGTAAAGAAGACTATTGTTACAGTAAATTTATAAAGTGTTACCCACTTTATTATTATAATTAAACTTTTAATAACTATAAATTCATATTTGCCAGATATTGAGTTGGTGGGTATTTTGATATAAATACGACTGCATTAACGATGCACCGCAGTCTTACATGGACTCGAACGATGCAAAGATACCTCACGATGTTTTAGTCGTTTATCACTATACCAGTTTTAAAATTTGTTTAGAAAAACTGCTGCTTTTCTTGCTAGCTTATTTTCAGTAGAATCCGCATTCTTTTCAGTAGAATTGGTGGTAGAGTAACTACAAGACGGAATTTTATTGTTTATAAGTAGAGCTTATGAAGTAGTTTTGAAACAGGTTTATGCCCGTTTTCAATAAACCTAGTTTAATCATCGGTGATTTACGATTTATGTCTATGGAAAAATAAAGTTTCACCAACTCTTGGTGATTCGTATTGGTGAACGGTTGAGGTATGCCTAGGAATCTCCTTAGATGAGGAGTTGCTTATTAATGCGTTGCCTTGTTCCACGTTAGTGAAAATGGGCATTAGTGAAGTTTAGCCGGCAACGCATCGGTGGCTCCTCTGGTGTTGCAGATGTTAATGGGCGGCGGTGATCACTTAACATCAGGTGACCCACTTGCTCGTTTTCCCGCTATTTATAAAAAAAAAAAATAGTGTATTTTGTACTAATTTCTTCATCGTCGTCCTCAGAGTCCGATTATAAGTAATCAGTTTTTACGCGCCATCTTACCATAAAGCTTAATCGCTTGGAAGCTCGTCTTTTTCAAAATTTTATTTTCTATGTTAATTTTATTCTCTTCCATGGTCAAAGTCTAGCACTAGACCAGACCAGAGAGAATTCAGAATCAATTCCATAGAGAGTGTGACGCAGTTCAGCGGCGGCGTTTAAAATCACTGTCCTCAACGTTTTATTTAAATTGTTGGATATAAGGAGGCATTACTTTTAGGAAGTCCATGATTTGGTACAATGAAATTAAATGGAGATACACTTTATTATACACGTATGGTGTATAACGTAATAACACACATAGTTGAAAGCAAAGACAGGTACAATAGTCTGCCTTATCGCTTAAAACTATTTTTACCAGGAAACCTACCAAAGGATATGAAATTAAGCAGGAGGGCTACAATCAACATGAATTGTATTTTATTAAATTTTATTACGAGTCAGTGTTTCCATCTCTGGAAGTTTTTAAAGACCATGTCGATAAAATAATACAGTATAATATTGGTAAGTTCACTGCATTGTATGTAAACGAATAACGACGCAGGCAGGTATCTACATTCATAAAAGCTCAGGGGCGCAATCAGGACCGTTGGCCGTAACTTTTGTTTACCGCTCTTACCGCAATGAAACCGAGTCACGTCGCGCACGAGATCAAGATATTGTTTGTACAAACAACTGAGGAATATGTAAGCATTGAATAACCGAGCAATGCAATATCGCCAGTCTAATAGTCAGACTATATGAAAACTTTGGGAAGAGTCTTACATAAATATGTGTTGTTCAGCGGCGCATTTTCCAGATAATTACTAGCCAGACTACCGGACCCTCGCGACTTCGTCCGCGTATGAGTTAATCGAGAAGCTAGAATAGATCTGATGCTAACATTATAATCATCGTGGCTAGCTATGTACCTTCTATTATTTTACGTGGTATACTAAGTTAGTAAGTTGTTGAGATACATACATACATCCATCCTCACAAACTTACGCATTTTTCAGAAAAAATTCCAGTTACAGTTTTATTATAAGTATAGATTATCATCGTCTTCAATAGCACATATCAAGGCCCGTTCCGCCCCGTTGTATTCTCTAAGTCGACTCATACGACACCCTCGGGAACAGGAGGGGTGGTACCAACTGTATTAGGTCAGATATTAGGAGCTGCTTATCGTCACAAAAAGTTATTTAAGTCGATTATTTATTTTATTTACTCACTAGCTGACCCGTGCAACTTCGTCTGCACCAAATCGGTTATTACCGGAAAACACGAATAAAATGACATTTTCTAAAAATGAATACTAGCTAGATCGATTTATCGCCCCAAAACACCCCTGTATACTAAATTTCATGAAATCATAGGAGCCTAGAGATTCCAAGAATCCAATTATATACTCGTATATACAAGAATTGCTCGTTTAAAGATATAAGATAGAGTATTAATATTCTAAAGGCCCGCGAACATACCGTTGTATGGCGCATTTTACCACATCTGTTTACAATAATCTTCGTAATTAATGTCGTACAGTTAAAAAAAATTGGCTTAACTTGATTTAGCTGTCACCAACCACCACCTTAACGTCCCATTGCAAAGTTATGCCAATAATCACTACGCTTGGCATGCGGGTTAGTGATATCAGCATCAGATCAGTTGATTTTGGACCAGCTGGACAAAGAATGGCTATACAGCCATGGTGTTTACGGTTGGGGAGGCTGACTGGTACTAATCTCCCCCATACACCCCTGCTGTGAAAGGGGGAGTCCTGTGGAGCCGCTGGAAACAAGCGGCCCAGGACCGTGGATTTTGGAACTCCCTACAAAAGACCATAGGTTCAGCAGTGGACTCCAATCGGTTGAAGTGATGATGATAATTTTGATGAACCACCATCTAACACTCCACTCTAATCCAGGTGAGTTTGCAGTAATTTGCTAACTTGCAGATAAATGTAAAAAAACACATCAAACAGACTGTGTAAAGCTTGCATTTCAATGCTTCAATAGGCGTCGAGTCGGTTCCGAGTCGCTATGATGTGCGTAGCCATTAGATTTATAACACGTCACAGGTCGACGATTGATAAGTCACAGGTCTTTATAAAAGCAAACAAAGTAATTACTTTCTTTATATAGAAAAAAAGTATACCAACTATCTAAAATATCTAATTTATAAGAAGTTATAAACAGTCTCTAATGCTCAATTTATTACCGCGTCAGAAATAAATGGTATTATCCATTAATATTAATTAGTACAAAACCATCTACTTATATAATAAATTGAAAGATATTAGAATTTAAATGGTACAAAGAGCTTTATAAGCTGCGGGGCGTAGAAACCAGAAAGGGTGCGTGGGACGATTTATTATCCAATATTTTATATTATAAATATCACGTAGGCGGCTAACAAAATATTTTTTTATACTTGAATTTACATAATATGTAAATATGCTTTTTCTGCACGCCGGAGAGGTAAACTAATTTCACTGTGATTTGACTTGCTTTTGCGTTTCATCTAAATCGGTCGCCTCGTAATAGATACAGCTATAGTTAAGTATTTTTTACCATCAACAGCGCATTTAATGTATCTCGTGTACTACATTAGTGATAAATACTTATAATAACTACAACATATTTTTTTTCGTATATAGACGAAACAGCTAATCAAAGATTTACCCTCAAAATTGATTTTCTGCTGCATAAAACCACCGCAATTGATTCATACCGCCGCCGCACCACTCCGCTTGTACTAGATATAGGATATACACACAAACTAATCATTTGGTTTATATCCATAACTTAACCTTAACTACCTTAACCTTTTGTTTGTCATTATTTACCAGAATGGACAGATTGGGTCACTGTTGGAAGACGAATAAAAGTCACCGTGTATATTATGTAACTGTTTAATGTAATTTCATCTTAACAATTGGTTAAGATGTATTCAGCATGTCGAGTTACAAAGTTATCCGTAATCGCATATTTTTGTTGTATATCTGAATTGACGCGAAAACTACAAATAGTATTTAAGCTTGATCATACAATTTTTTTTTAATTACTTGGTATAATAATGCTATTTTTTTGTTAATTGTTGGTCTCGTTAAATATAATGCTTACTAAATGGTACAATACATGTTTGCATTTCTAATGAAATAGACAAAGAATTTTTCGTATTATAAAGCTAAAGTTTGTAATGTCTAAACGCGATTATCTCTGGAACTATCAATCGAATCTGAAAAATCTTGATTAACATTAAATATTATGGTACGACCCTTATAGGACCAGCCTAAGAGCGGGCGATACGACGCGGTAAGTCGTATAAAAGTTTGTATGGATAAATTTATTTATCAGGTGATGTACGCGGACGAAGTCGTGGGCAATCGAATAGTACTATAATCTCTAATCTCTAATAGTAGTTACTAGCGGATCCGCGCGACTTCGTCCGCGAATGAGTCGACATAAAAAAATAATCGTATGCCCAATATAAATGATTCCGAGATTCCAATATAAATGAATCCTAGCTAGATCGATTTATCGCCCCCGAAACCCCCTGTATACTATATTTCATGAAAATCGTTGGAGCCGATTCCGAGATTCCAATTATATATTGATTATATATATATATACAAGAATTGCTTGCTTAAAGATATAAGATATAAAGTTATAAGCATTTACCCTTTTGCAGTTCTTAATAAAAATGGTCGCGACGAATGCAAACTCTCTAAACGTACGGGTTTCACTCGAGCGGTATGTCGCATGAGTCAGGGAGAAAGTATCCGCTTCAACAATGCCATTATTGTGGATTAAAATATTATTGGATCTGCGCTTGTCGGTTATTACTCGATTTTTTATTTTGTTGTGGGCATCTTCTTAGACCAGGACGCGTATGGAACCCTCGTAGCTTCAGTCATCTTCATCTCACTACCGTGTAATTCTTATGTACGCATCAAAAGTGCTAGGCTATGAGCCTACTTGAATATAGATATTTTTGACTTTGACTTCCCAAATATAATTGAGAAAAAAATGGAGGGGAAGAGAATGACCGGGTATGGATTTTGTGGGACAAGTAAAATAAAGTTTGGGTCGGGGATTCATAAATAGGTTAAAAAGTGATAGAGAAGATTAGAAAGGTCTACACCGTCAAGAGCTCTTATGTTAAAGAAGAAGTGCTACCATCCTTTCGAATATATGTCAATAGCATGTCTTGTAGAATAAAAAAGGAAAGGCATATTTTATTATATAGACCATGAAATAATACTAACCTAAGTTAAACCTTCTTTTATCTCCACCAAGATACTTAGTAAAGAAAGTTATCATCAAAGTAACTTGTCTTTGACTTTTCACGTCGCTCGCGGCACGTGCGATAAGCCTGTATCCCAAGTATGAGTTTGTAGTTCTACATCTCGAAAACTTTGATGGTTTATGTAAATATAATATTACTAGCTGTTGTCCGCGACTTCTAGTTCTACAGATATTTTTAAGTTTATATTTTGTCTGGGTGTTTAAATGTATATTTTAAGTATTTATGTATATTATTCATAAAAATATTCATGAGTCATCTTAGTACCCATAACACAAGCTACGCTTACTTTGGGGCTAGATGGCGATTTGTGTATTTTTGTAGTATATTTATATTTATTTATAGTATTTCGACACCCTTAATCTTATATCGTAAATGCTAAATACCGACATCACCTAGATGGCGAAAGTGTATAGATTTCTTACTTCTGAGGCCAGTAGGTAAGGACGCTTTCATAAACTTACGGCTCTATCTCGAACATATCGTCAGACCGCTGTACGACAATTCCAACTCCGTGGTGTAAGTTACCATCGTCTTTATATATATATACTAGCTGTCCCGGCGAACTACGTACCGCGAATCATTTTTTATTTTTATTAATGTTATATTTTATCCTATTCCGGTCTAAGAGGAATCCAAAAAATCTAATATCATAAAAATTGGTCAAGCCATTCTTGAGTTATAAATGGTGTAACTAACATAAATTTCTTATATATATATATATATATATATATATATAGATTTATTGTGTGCGTGTGTATGTCACTGAATTCCTCCTACACGGCGGCGGATTTTTTTGGTATGCGTTTGGGTGGCACCCTGAATGGTTTAGATTCACAAATAAGCCAGACGGGTGGCGCTGGGGTCCGCTAGTTATACAATAAAAACACATTTCTTTATCTCGAACACTTATTCGGACCTCTGTATGTTTCTTACTCCGTGGTATAAGTTACCACCATTAAACAATAAAAAAACATAAAGATGGATTTGATCTTTTCAAATCCGTACTTAAATTGAAGGCGAGAGCCTGATATCCAGCGAGCGTTACTAATATGACTATTTTATTTACTACATACTAGATCCATTACACACTTCATAGATATTACCTACTTACCTACTTAAAGTTATATTTTATTTTAAAAGAATAATCAGAGCATAACATAGAAGGAATTTCAGTACAAGCAGTTAGTTTTGTTTTAGATACCTATGTGTAAAAAAAATCAGTACAAGCCTGGAACTAAGGAATCGGCTTACCACCACCGTCCTTTTAAGAATAAACGTCCTTCGCCCACCATTCAGGCAACCTTCCTGGCGCAGAATTTTATACGTAACTGGCGTTCACTTCATACATGCGCAAAAGCACTGCTTACTCTAAAATTGATACATCACTCGTATAGGAGGAGGATTTTTACCGTTTTATGCAATTTTCCTGCCTAACCTACTTACCTACAAAAATAGAAATATATAATATTTCTATTTTTGTAGGTAAGTAGGTTGGTTAAATAACCATGAAGAAAGCTTTTAGGGCCTTAAAAATAAACGCGGAATAACTTTCTAACAGTTATTCAGGGGTTTGTCACGCTCTGACATTAGAAAGATGCTTTCAGTGGAAGAGTGACAAAACACTGCATAACTATGGTTATTCCACGTTTATTTCCAAGGCCCTTAAAGTTTACTTCAAACCTTACTGGGTTCCACCGTCCAACGTAAACTTTGGCACTTTGAAAACTTTTCGCTACAACGAACATCCCAAGTCTATGTTATTAATTTTGAGGTCTTTAATGTTTAAAGAGCACGACTCCACTCACGATAAAATTATAATTTTATGAATTGGGAACTGGGTAATATCCTGGGTGTTTGTATTTATATTATTCCACTACAAGATAGCCCTTGACTGCAATCTCTTCTGGTGATAAGTGATGATGCAGTCATAAGATGGTAATGGGTAAACCTGTTAGGGGTACGGCAGATATATGAAATCCATATACGTTACTAAGCTGCATCGTTCCGGAACTCTCGGCACGGATTTGCCGGTGGGATGGTTACTGCCTACCGCTGCGACCAAAGCAGCGAAAATAAAAAATAATTATGGTAAATTTCGAACGAATCCGTGACCTCCTACTACAGGTCGCCATCAATAAAACCTGTATGGCTCTTGAGGCACTCTCCTAGAATTATTCTCCAAAGTAAGTAAAACCTAATACCAGTTTTCTTTTACCCCCACATTTCCAAATAAATATACAAATATACTACGACAATACATACATCGCCATCTAGCCCCACATTGGGGATCGCTTGTGGTATGGTTACTAAGACTAAGGATTTTCCTACGCTATAATTTAAAGAAAAAAGCTTTTATATAATCGTATCGTAGGATAGAAAGTAAACTGAAGTCCCACTTATCTCGGTTTATCCAATGCCATCCTTGGATAGTAGATCCATTGTTAAAATAGCTAAGCTTAGGAAAGGGTGATTCAATACCTTAGTCAATTAAAGTTACTGGAGCTTGGGGACAGTTTGTTTAAATACAGTCCTGGATCTAAAGGAGGCAAATCGGGTTACTGTTACGAGCGACACCTTAAGGGGGCACCAAACATACGTGTTCTAAGACGTATCCCCCTCTCGTCTCGTTTCACAGCCTCATGGTACAGTGTTTAGAGTTATGGTATTATAAGTGGGATTTATATTTTCTGAATATAAATCCCGATTAGGGATATAGGTTTTAGTATAGTAGAGCTTTTAGTGACAGAGCTCGTCCGGGGAAGTACCTACTAACCTACTATCGCCATGCTTGTTTCTCCCGCTAAGCAGCATTGTTGCTATGCTGTTCTGAAGGATGCGGTTGCCGGTGTAATTAAAGGTACACAGAGTGGCATATTGCAGGACGTGCTCTTTGCATGCCCTGTGAAATGTTGCTCTCTTTATAACAGGCGCACAGTTATTGACAACATTTATAATGAAAATAAATGATGATACAATATTGAGACTATATACTTCCAAACTTAAGAGTGAAGTCTGATAGACTAAAGCAAGTTTGCTGTCAAGAAAGAGCAATAAAAGTACATTTATAACTTTGTTTTGTCAAAGGTCAGTGATCTTGCTTCCGTTGACTTCACGCAACGTGCAGTGAAACTGTTTACTGGCCATTTAGGAGCGTGTCACATTCGTTTTGTATTCCATAAAAGTGTAGCGGTTCACTTCACTTTCTAATTCAACTGCAAATGACGTGTTTATTTATTAGACCCATTTTCACTTTCAAAGTTCTTTGCCAAATACCAGACCAATTCGGTTTTTCAAAGTGAAAACTTCATTAGGCGTGTTATGCATTTTTTGGATAAAATTCATGGGACTCGCGTCATCGTCATTAAACGCTTCTCATCAGCTGTATATGCATACTGTGTAAATATAGTAAATTTTTGGTGAATAAATAGCGAAAACCATAGTCACCACACGCTTATAAGGGGATATATGTTTACCTACCTTGTATATCTGCATTTACATTTAGTTTTCACTTCTATTGGCAGTTTTTTTATGTAAAGTAATGATGGACAAGCAGATGTTAAGTGGAAAATCATAAAAATAACATAACTTTGCAGGGCCACAAGGAAAAGTACTGCGATGTACAGATCTAATAGAATAGAATAGAATAAATTTTATTATATCTATGTTCGCTTCCCTGAGATGTAGGTTTTAAAAGAACTCTAGAGATAGGTTATCCAAAACAATCTTATAAATACAGTATGCGGATGATTTAAAAACATATGTTAGCTCATTTTTATATTTTTATTACGTTTACTTAGGCTTGAAATTTTCACAAAAACATGTTCATTAATCCATGAGTTTAACTAAATATTTGTTTATAATTTTTTGTTTGTCAAAACTTTTTATTTTTAATACCAGGCCTGACTGGACCAGACTTGACTGGACATTCTGGAAATGTTTATTCTATTTTGTTCAGTTCTGAGGAAAATGGCAACGATAACGCACAATCTATTGACAAAAAAGTTAAAACATATATGTGGAGTGTTATAATTTAATACCTGCAATACTTACTATACAAAGAAAATGTAAAAATAGGTTGGTAGATACTTACCTATGTCGTCATATTTCAAATAGCCACAAATAACAACGAATAATTTACTCGAAGTGCAAACTGGGAAAAATTATTTTGAAAATTTGTTAGGTTTTAATAAAAACTCAAAGTTTTCTTGATACAAACGGTAAAGATGAATATTCTGATTTTATAAAGCTTTTGTAAGCGGTCTTCACCTTGGCTGTATTCCGCCTTTATTTTCTGTGTTCTAATAAAAATGAATACGGGTTACTGGCACGTAGGAATATAACTCTTATACAAAGCATAAAAAAAACGTATCATGATATGTGTTTTTCAATGGATCTTGATGTCTTTACGAAAATTGTATCATGTATTGCGGTTCTTTAGCAGTTTTATACTCCACACATATGTTTTAACTTTATTGTCAATAGATTGTGCGTTATCGTTGCCATTTTCCTCAGAACTGAACAAAAATGAATAAACAATTCCAGAATGTCCAGTCAAGTCTGGTTTTGCCTGGTATTAAAAATAAAAAAGATGTGACCAACAAACATTTCTGAATTGACCAAACAGAAAACCTACTACAAGCATAGTTCCATAACCTGCTGATTGTCTCATTTTTGTTAAGAAAAATAAAACAATTTGCCATAATATAATCACCCAAGTCACAAGGGTATGGTTCCTACCCAATATTTGGAAAGAAAGTTGCATCGTAAGACTTGCCACGTCACGCCTTTCACTCGGAACACAGCACGCTAACGTCATTGCGTCACGAGGTAGGTAGGTACTTGAACTCGTCACTACGCTAGAGTTCACTCACTTTAAAAACTTGCATCATACCGAAGCGTTTCCGAACACTTAAATAACCTTACAGAAAGGAAGTTCTCAGTTCAGTGCGTTTTTTAAAAGTAGGTAATTCAACGGCCTGTTAACAAGTTCGGTTACATAATTTATCAACTTACTTCAGCATTTTTTACCCGATTGGCGTCCAAACACCACGACACGGTCTTATTCGGTAGAAGACCGTGGTTATAGAAGAAGAACGTTGATTGTCCACATAGTAGAGGTCTTTATGCTAGCAGGAGAAACTCTAGCGGAGAGCTATAGCATCCAGTAGCCCCCTACTTCGCCGTTAATGTAATCACTGCTAGAGCTGTGTATTGCGGGACTACCGCTGCCACTGGGAATAAAAAGTAAGAACTATCACTTGGTTTATGACTTGGCATTGGCATCATATCGTCGCAGATCTAGACTGATTACCCAAAATAGTTCATGCCACTTTTACAGTCAGTCATTTGTAGCTTCCTACTTTATTATTTTAAGCTCTCCCTAAATAATTTTGAATACTGATCTGTTGTCTAAGCTTAATAGGAATTATCCCGACAAATCTTTGTAGACAAAGTACTCATCGCCAACATATAGCTATTCTGCCAGCGAAGTTCAAAGGTCTCCCCTGGGACACTCACCTTCACTAAGTAGGTACTCCTTGATATTACAATCGAGTAACGGGCATATTTTCGTACGTAGATATAGTGATAGATATGTATGTAAAGTTGTGTCGATCCCAAAGTTTCCTTTGTACACTTCATGTAAGGATGTATCTTATGTTTACAGTCACAATTTATGGTACATAAATAATAAATAATAATAACGTTTTGCCTCATTTTTCGACTACACTGTTTTAACCAGAATTACCCAACTTTATTTTTAGTTTATTTTATTACTTATAATGGAAATGCGAATTGTATAGTATTTCAATGTATAGTAGTAGCTAAAGTTTTCTTTACATAAAACAGAACCAAAAGAGAATGTAAACATCAAAAATGAAACAACTTACTTCTTCTTTTTTCTTTTGCTTTTTTTGGCTTTTGGGTGTGTCAAATCAGCACGTTGTTGTTACTTATTTACAATTCTCAGAGTTCTTTTAATACAGTTCATTATACAATGAATATCAAATCAATCAATAGCATATAACAGTCCACTGCTTGACTAAAGGCCTCTCCCAATGGGAGGGTTTTCCCATAATCACCATGCTGGGCAGAAGGGTTGGTGGTAGCAGAGGAGGGTAGTATTAGCACAGAGCAAGCTACTGCCCATTCTCCGTTATAGTCCCTTATGAGTATAGAGAAATCATAAGAAAGGACACCTTACTCCTTAACCATCACTATTTTAGAAAAATGATTCCTTTTTCCATTGACAGTACCTATGGCGTGACTATGCTTCTTCTTCTGCTTGCGGCTCCGGTTCGTCTAGTCTTTGGTGTAATTTCAACCGGTAGCGATCTATTAGGACGCCGCTGTTTAGATCTCCTAGCAAGTATTGGTTGCCACCAGCTGGAGTAACAGCAGTTTGCTTGAAGAAGTTTAGCATCTTCTGGTTGTATTATATATTTCCCCAAAAGGTTGCTGACTTCATGCATCAACGCGGGGCAGGAAAAGATTAAATGCAGCGTCTTCCCCGTAACCTTATTTGACCTTAAACGTAAACACAGCTTTTGTTATGGTTGTCAACGCGTATTTTATTAAAGAAAACTTAGTCCGATTATTACTCTATGCAATACTTATACTTACTTTGAATCCGTGACGTTTTTCTCCTCGGCGGTTACGTCCTTCTTCTGCATAACGAGATGAAATAAATAATCTTAAGCCTAAGATTTATGGGGTGACATTACCAATTGCTATCCGCCCGGTCCTTCAACAGTAATATAAATGTCAATGGGTATGAGATTATTGTTTAGCATTAAAAGGAGAAAGCGAGACGAGATTAAATTAACATGATGACAATGCTTGGCTTAACATTACGTAATATTCAAGCTTTTAATATATTCGGTTATGTATCTACCTATATTGATGAGCAAACAATGGAGTGGTTCCGAGAAACGTAATTATGTATTGGAATATATTATGCTAGAATTGAATTTAAGGACGCAGCTTATTATAACGTAATCTTATGCCCACATACGTGAATTGTAATTGGATACCTACCTACGCAAACTATACTAACTGTACCTATTTAACAAATCCTAAGTACAGCCTACCTAGTCATTATCTCTTCCCGTTGGAATTCGAACAATTGTGCCTGTGAAGTAGCGAATAAATACATTTATGTAATGGATTGAAGCGTTTTGTAATTGGGTACATACCTACTCTATTCTTTACTGTCATTATCATGTCAACCAATGGACTTCCAAGCTTGAACTATTTTGACTATTTTGGTCCAGCACCTTCCTGAGACTCACTTGATGTCATCGGTCCACCGCATCGGGGGTCTACTAACGCTGCGTTTACCGCTGCGAGGTCGCCATTCTAGCACGTTGGGACCCCAACTTCCACCGTTCCTCCGAGCCACACCCGTTGCCACTTTAGACCCACAACTCTTTGAGCTATGTCAATAACTCTGGTTCTTCTTCATTACTAACTATGTCACGTAGAGATATTTCAAGCATCTCTCTCCATCGCCAGCTGAGTGACTCTGAGCCTTTTTACTGTTTGAATATAATAAAACTTCTGCAACAATATATACATATATCTTAATATATATAAATCTCCTGTCACGATGTTTGTCCGCGATGGACTCCTAAACTACTGAACCGATTTTAAATTAAATTGGCACACCGTGAGCAGTCTGGTCCAACTTAAGAGATAGGATAGCTTAAATTTTTAAGTAAAGTCACAATTTTATTTTAATGCAAATTATTTGTCTATAATTAATTGACAGTCATATATATATATATACAACTATGCTCATTTAAGGCTTAGCGATACTGAATACTTTAAAAACAAAATCAAACGCAGACGAAGTCGCGGGCAACAGCTAGTACATATATATACACTGCAGTTGACAAGCGCAGCCGAGTCTCTGAAGTAGCCACCAGAGACATAAGTATCTGAACATATAATCTGAAGTAGACACAAGATACCCCTTGGCATAAGTGCTGGGCCAGGTCCTTTACACTTATGTTTAAAGGCAGCTACTGGTAACAGCATTAGCTATTCACACACAAAACAAACAGTACAACTATGACGGCCGATTGGCGCAGTTTGCAGGAACCCTGCTTTCTGAGTCCAAGGCCGTGGGTTCGATTCCCACAACTGGAAAATGTTTGTGTGATGAGCATGAATGTTTTTCAGTGTCTGGGTGTTTATATGTATATTCTAAGTATTTATGTACATTATTCATAAAAATATTCATCAGTCATCTTAGTACCCATAACACAAGCTACGCTTACTTTGGGGCTAGGTGGCGATGTGTGTATTGTCGTATTATATTTATTTATTTATATTTATTTAACTATAGTTGTGGCGCGGTGCGAACCGTCTTCGCAATCAAAGTGGCACGAGGCCGCTCAACGTTACGAATTACGATGTAGGGTAATTAATGAAATCACTGGCGCAATCTAGCTAATATCAGTTTGGCTGGATTATACCTACATTAATAATATCATCTAAACGGATGGCACAGACTCAAATCTACAAAGTAAATTAGAAAGAAGTTACTGGGAACCTTTCCCAGGTTAGCCCGTTATCATTTTAGACTGCATCATCACCTACCAGCAGATAAGGATGCAGTTAATCGCTAACTAGTAGTGGTAACAAACTCCTGAAACCTAATTTATTAATACTTAATTTTGAAAAGTTACTCCTTTTTTGTCTATTGGTCTATATCAAATCAAATAGAGTCAAGAGAGAGGTATCAGGTATGGTACCTATGTTTGTCTCCACGTATTTCAATGAAGAATCTTTTCCCTTTAGGAAAAAGTTTTTGATTAATAAATATAACTCGCAATATTGTGTTGGCGGCCATCTTGGATTGGAAGTCTGTAAAGTATTCTACAAGCCCCTTTATTTGATACCGATATTCACGGAGTTAAAAATATAATATCCGCTATTTGAGGCAGCGGCCATCTTGGACCGATTTTCTAATTCACCATTCAAACAAAAAAAATCAGTTCAAAATCATTTCATCATACCCACAGACACACACACGCACGCATAGACACGTCAAACTTATAAAAACATATAATAATAGGGTTATAATCTTTCCTTAAATAATGTAGCTTGGTTGGCTAAATTGTCATCAATAAAAATTAAATTTTTTAACAAGTAAATGAATGTTGTGTACCTGTACTTACTTATAGCCATTAAAGTACCTAGACCTACTTATGATGGCTTTGGAGACTAGAGCCGATTTGGCAGTCCGCCAGCATTAGTTTATATTCCGGTGCCGATTTAATCGCCTGCATCGGTCTACGGTAATTGATTCATTTTGGATGGGATGCTAAGAGGAAAAACTGTCGTTTTCAACATTGCATGCAACTTTCCAAAAACGGTCTCCATATTTAAAATTCACTTTGAGTCTGAACGTGAGTCATTTAATATGATTGACGGGTCTTCCGACCAAATGCAGTAGTCTCAAGGCCATGTACTGCGGTTTAATTATAATTACACATATCTATTGAGCAAACGTATTGTGCCTACCAATTATAATAATTAAACTCGACTGCGCAGATTTTTTCCCCGTTTAGCTCAGTAGGTTTAACAATAACTTCTTACCTAATTAGCGATGGGTGTCCCAGAAACAAACATAAAATCGTGTTTGACATGCGTTCGCCTAAATGAGTTTAAAAACCTTATAAGGGGCAATTACATCGAAATCACAAACATGCACTAAAATTTTAGTTATTTGCTATCGAAACAATGACCTTAACCGTTTTCTTCTCTTTGTTACAGAGGAAGATCGTGTGATGCTACGATGGCGATGCGAACGGTGAGGGCGGTGCTGCTCTGCGTGTGCCTATTGTTCATACAACAAGGTATTTATATATAAATATTGCCCTACGAATCTACCCTTTTTGTCAAGTGCGTAGCTTGCGCCTCAGTTTGACAGTTTTCAGGGGCGGCATTTCGGATAGCGAAATTTATCATCATCATCCTATTAATGTCGCACAATTGGGCACGGACCTTCCTTCCATCGAGAGACTTCAGTTTAATTACTCTGCTGTGCCGGGATACAAAGTTTCATACGTCCATCGCCAAACATCATATTGTATCGAGGTCAGTGTAGTCTATGCCGAAATTAGTTAACAAATAAAAAACTTAGTTTTATAAAAAAAAATGATAAAATCCTTAATTTTTCTGCACAGCAAGCGCCGAGCTCAGAGGACGATGTCCCGCCGAAGACGGAGCATGTCCTCCGCGAGCGACACCCTGCCACGAAGACGACGACTGTGGCGAGCAGATATGCTGCAACACTTCATGTGGAAGAACTTGTGTTGAACCACTTTACACTGGTACGAACAAAAACAAAGTATTGCAGATATTGCTGCAATGTTCAACAGGGGAAAGATTGCTTCGATGTCTTCAATTCTACAGTAAAAAACAGTGGCTAAATGGAAATGGGTTCAAATATCTCTACTCGAACTGCTGGCCGTGCAAAGATTTCTACTCAAACTTAGGCTTCGAAACATGCTGCTGCTATAAATTAAGTGAAAAACTGTAGGAAAGGATACTGATTATTATCTATTAAATATTTTAATGACCTGAATTGCGGGTTCTATGTGCTCTTGAAAACGTGCCTCGAGCACTAACAATATAGGGG
Source organism: Pararge aegeria (assembly GCF_905163445.1). Taxonomy (NCBI): domain Eukaryota; kingdom Metazoa; phylum Arthropoda; class Insecta; order Lepidoptera; family Nymphalidae; genus Pararge; species Pararge aegeria. The sequence goes on from NC_053198.1 coordinate 7,482,081, forward strand.
TATTCATTAAAAAACTGTCAGTACTCGTCTTATTTATTGATTAAATGGCATCTTTTACTCTGATCAGGTTGCGAGAACATAAAGTTATCATCAGAGCGAATATCAAGGGCCCTTGCAGCGGAAAACACACGGAGTGGACGTGGTTACATTCGGTCATTACGATCACCCAGGTGTAAAGTCTCTGATGGGGAGTTCGAGGAAATTCAGTGTGACAATGAGATTGTTAGCACATGCTGGTGTGTCGATGCAGCAGGGTTTGAGGTAAATTATAACCACTAATCTAATATTTTATATAGGTTAAGTATATATAAATATTTTTTGCTTTTGGTTACTTTAAATGTGACAGTATGTAAAAATCATAAATGCAGAACTTAGCGCAGCTAGGGGATCTTAAGTCAAAAAATTCAAAAAGCATAGCCAATTCGGCAATTGTCTGAATAAGTGTGAATAGTTAAGTAGTGCATCAAGAGGTTTACTATTGAAGATTTTGAATGATTATAATTCATTGTTATCCAATGAAGATATGACTTTCTCACTATTTGGAGTAAACACAATAAGAAATGTATCCGTTATGTTATCAAGGTCGTACAAGAAGTCGTGAGAAGAGGAAGAAATTATAAAGTTTGTTTGTGCACATAAAATAGTGAATTATACTGGTTCAAGATAACATGTGCTGACTACTATTTCGCAGGTTCCCGGCACCAGAGCACCTGCAGCTGGTCTAGTCAACTGCACAAATTCAGCACCGTGTGCAGCTCATACTTGCCGAATGTTGTGTCCGCTCGGATTTGAGTTGGACAACCGTGGCTGTCCATTGTGCAAATGCAGGGATCCCTGTTCGAGCGTTACCTGTCCCGGGCAACTGTCTTGCCAATTGGAGCAGACTCCATGCTTAAGGCCACCGTGTCCGCCTGTACCAACATGTAAGTTATATTCTTCATATAAAAAAAATATCAATCTCTTTTTTGTGTGACGTTTGATTATTTTTGAATTATTATTTAACTATTGTAGCAACAGCTAAGGGATAAGTGTAGGGCCTATAGAGAATGTATTAAGGAAGGTGAGACCTCACCTTACTTTACGTGAAGTGTCTTCGATCGTGCGATGAAGATGGCGAGACATCCCGATAGCTATTCTGCGTACAGAATTACCAGATTTAAAACTTTAGTAGCTGCCTGATTTTATTAGCATTTTTAATGATGTACACACATCAGTAATCGATTATTATTATGGAACAAAGTTTCTCGTCAGTTGAACAACGTTTCCTATGATTTCAGGTAAAAGAGGGCGTAGTCTACAAAATATTTGCCCAGTCGGAGAACCACTCTTGATATCAGAAACTAGTCGGCCTGTCTTATGTGGCACGGACCCAGGAAAACCAAACTGTCCACCGCTTTATAGATGTTTGGTTGAGTCAGGTATGGCTGTGTATATTTATTGTTCGATTGACCATTGTTCTCTCTTGTACTTTTAAAGAAATCGCGTCATAAAATTATAATTGCAGACAGTGTTAGTTTGATACAATTTATAATTTTTTATTTTCCGTATCAAGTAGATGTATACTTACAATGTAGCAGATATCTTAATAATTAATCAAAGTAAAGTTATGTTAATCTGAATCTGAAAACAAACGATGATGTAATCTTCCTTACAAATTTGAACGCTTTCCAGCAAATTTATTTAATTGTAATTACCATGTTATTTTAATTTCATTATTAAAGTGAAATAAATTGACTTCCTGATTATGGAACTGCTAAGAGGTACTAGATAGATTTTTCCCTGACGAGGGAAAGTTAATGACTTTGACTATCTACATTTATTTGTATGTTCTTTCATCAGTTTCCGAGTTTGCAAAGTGCTTATTATTTTAGAATTTGAAAGTAAGCGCGGCGTGCTGTTGTCTTCATCTTAACTTATCGCTTATTGTTGTTATAAAAGAGTACTTAAGACACATTTGTAGACATAAATTTTGGGATTAAAATATGAATTGTACCAGTTCCGCTAGATGCACATGCAATTTGTATTGGAAAAAAAAATCATCCGTGATTGTATTTTTAATAGCAAAGCAAGCAAATTAAAGATTTGGGCCTAATTCTATAATGTTTATTACTACATACTCGCAATCTATAAAAATGCTGACTATGTTTCAGGAAACGACTACGGAGTGTGTTGTCCCGCATCACTAGAGTTACAGAAAGCCGGTACCTGTCCCGCACAATCAACTTCACCATCAGACCTTGATTGTGGCACGCCTTGTGCTCACGATTTGGAGTGTCCTTCTATGCAGAAATGCTGTGACGGTGGTGAATGTGGTAAACACTGTACACTACCGCACAATGTCACCATGTGTACCCAGCAGAAGATGTTGGCAGAGTTATTAGTAGTCAGTGAAAAGGAAGGAAGAGGCTATGTGCCACAGTGTACCTCTGACGGGTCCTTCATATCGAAGCAATGCTCCAGGAATGGACTCGTGTGTTGGTAAGCTAAACGTTTCGTTGTTACATAAATAAAAGTAGCATAATAGCATCATTATTTTAAAAAAAACCCTCTTTTCGGTTCAAAACGTTACACTTAACACGAAATTTCCGACATGACAATTATATAAATTGCTGAAGAGTTTTGTAACAGCAATGTTTTTTTAAGTACACACTAGATTTGTTTACATATATGCTCAACGCGATATTCATTATGTTAAAGGCAAGTGCACATTAATTTTTAAAATAGAAAATACTGAGACGACTCACTAGCGCGCATCAGCATTATCGTAAATATTGGGTTTATTGTTTCATCGAAAATATGAGAAAAGTATTAAGGAACTGTCAGCTTGAATAGCAAATAACGGTCTCGTTTTGTTGAAATATTTTTTTTTATTCCGTTACGTCAGCTTTGCTTTATTCTTCCAATAATAGTTGTTCTTTAATTTATTTTTATCCGGCTCAGACAGTCAAGTACTTACTGTACTATTGATATATTATTTAGGTGCGTAGATACAGATGGCAATAAACTTCGTGGTTCGATGGGTCCGTCAGATGTAGTACGCTGCTCTCCAACTCCTCGTCCTGCAAGATCCGGTGGACGCAGTCTAAGCTCCTGTGCCAGAGCACTCTGCGCTGGAGTCTGTGAATACGGTTACAAGACCGGCAGTGATGGGTGCCCAACTTGCGAATGCGATGACCCTTGTGCTGGTTTCCCATGTGCTGATGGAGAGGAATGTGTTCGAGTACGCGATTCTGATTGCTCAGGCGAACTGTGCACTGGATATCCTGTGTGTAAGTACATGCCTTTAGTTCTTATTTATTTATTTATTTATTAGTAATCCAATAGCGTTACAAACAATTTTTGTTAAGGTTTTATCTTATTAGTAAAATAAGGCCAAATCTAGATTACATATATAAAGCAATAGGTACAAGTACAAAATATACAAAATAATCAGTTACGATATTCACAACAGCATGAGTTCTTAAATCACATTCTCAGTATTTTAAAACATCTTGAACCCAATACTAAATCGTCTAAAGCAGTGTTATTTATTTATACTTATTTTTAGGATAGGAAAGGTATGCCATAGTTACTGACGTTTTTAATAATACTGCTTTAAGCTATGTAAGTAAGACCCTTGTTACAAAACAATAATAATCTCCTATAATCGTTAGGTACACAAGTACGTAACGATTATCCTAAGTTTTTAAATATATCGACCTTGTGTTAAACTTATATCTAATGCTTTATTATTTTTCGTTACCATATTAATACACGTTTACCATTACATATTTAGGTAATGATAAAGAGCTATAACACAATTTTCTCTTATAATAGGTCGACCAAAAATCTCCTACGATAATCCATGCGAAGAAGGCGCACCAGCCACTGATGAGGAAGGCTCGGTCATTGCTTGTGGAACAATCCAGGACTGCCCCAGCGGGCATCTGTGTTCAACTGCGCGTCGCAGCGGCGGAGCTGTCTGCTGTCCAGATCCTAACTTCATGTATAACTCCACAGAATCGGAGGTTTTAGAAGTATGATTCTCTTCTCTCCTTCCTAGTTTAGTATAGAATACGTGAAAGTAAAATGAAAATTTTGCCACTTCACCAGCCTACGCTCTTGGCAAGATGCAAAGAATTTGTGTTCTGTTCTACATAAAATTACAAAAATACTTAATATATTTACTAGCCACTGTTGAAATACTCAATATGCTTCTTTTCGTATTCTAAGATTAACTTCGAATCCTGCGGACCTGAAGTAGATGCAGTTTGCAGTGTTAACTCGACAATCAGTTGCACGGAAGGTGTTTGTGACGAAGGTCTCGTGTGCTGTTCTACCGACAGTTGCGGACCCGTGTGCGTAGATGCTGCAAAAATGCGTCTGCAGACCGATCGGGTTGATGATCCACCTACAAGTAAGTATTTATCTTTTTGAAAGATTTCTTCCCACTAAAATCCCCTCAATGGCCACTCTCTATCCGCAAAGTACGAAGTGGTAAAATTCTAATCATGATTTGTCGTCTTTATAAAAGGACGGAAGAGTTATACTGGGCTCCCGTTCTCTCGAATCTTTATTACTGAACGAAAAAACCGTCATTTGTTGACTGGGATGAAATGTTCGGTGCATAAGGTGTATATCAACATCATAATGGAAAAACCTTAACAACCAATAAACATACGTCCCTTCCAAGGTAAACCCACAGTCCAAAGTATCAAAACTATTTCGTCATTTCAGTGTGCGAATATCTTCGTGATTTCGATGAGAAAATGGAAGGCACAGTAGACGGTATGAAGTTGGCACTTCCGGCTCCAACGTGCAAACCAGATGGCTCTTTTGCACCGCAGCAGTGTGCTCATGGACAATGTTGGTGTGTCGATTCCTTCGGCACAGAGATACCCGATACGAAAACTAATAATACCTCTTCTTTGGATTGTGAAAAGTAAGTAAAAAAAAAACTGTTACTATAATTTGGCCATTATTGTTTCCCTGTCCTACTAACTAATGATTATTAATTTGACGATATGATTTAAACAATTTACAATATTTTTGTACTGACCAACGACGTTGCGCGATATAAAACCTCGTTCCTCGGCAAGCCATCGGTCCTGATGATTTTCGAAAGTCCACCAACTTGAATTGGAGAAACGAACTAAACTCTTAGTCCCTCTGTCATATAAAAAACACCCAGCAGTTTGACATCAGACTGAGTTTGATGATTTATTTGCCACTATAAAGTTGGAATCCTTACTCACTCTACTTTCAGGGTACGATCAGAACTGTCATGTTTGGAGCTAACATGTCGCATGGGATGTGACTACGGGTTTGAGCTTGGTGCTGGCCGTTGTCCAACGTGTAAATGCCGTGATCCTTGTGCTGGAGTGACGTGCTCCGCTGGACGAGCCTGTGCTCTTGTGGACGTAGCTTGCGATGCTGACTACTGTCCTCCGGTGCCTGCATGTAAGCATTAAAACTATTTTACACTATATTCAACGGATGGAAAAGATATTTACCAGCTGGTAACTTGAACAGTTCCGTTCATCTTGCTTAGATTCCACAGCAACAGGCTATTTCAGTAGGCATTCATACGCCTATTATGTACAAGTTACTTTCATGCAGATTCAAAACCGTATTTTCTTCCTATTACTAAGACTGTAACGGATAAATAACCTTGAAATATGTGCGTTTTAAGCGATTAAATATCACAGTAAAAGAAAACGTGAGGAAACCTATATGCCTCAGAGATCTCCATAATGATCTCAAATGTGTGTAAAGGCTATCAAGTATGGTGGGTGGACTACGGCCTAAGCCCGTTGAATTCTGAGAGAATACCTGTACCTTTTAGTGAGCCGGTAATGCGATAAATGGCGGTGATCCTTCTTGGTTAACTACGTCCCATATAAGTAAACGTTTGTCACAGGTCTACCCCGTAAAGCTGGCCAGTGCCCATACTTAGTTCCTTGGACTGGCGCGTGCGAATGGGCGTGCCGGACAGATGCCGAGTGTGGCGCAGAGCATCGCTGTTGCGCGACTGGCTGCGGGACCGCCTGCACAGCAGTGGAACATCAGACTGCTTGCCAACAACGAAGGTTCTATAAACAAACCCTAACCCTAGCTTATTTGAAGCAGTTCTTTAAAGTTAATCGATACGTTTTTGAATTTTGTTACAGGAAGTTTTCAAATTTTCCTTGGTCTTTACCAAGGAAAATTTGAAAACTTCCTGTAACAAAATTTTACAGAGTTGGAGTTTTGTTATTGATTTTTATATTATTGAGGCTGAAAAGAAATTTACAACGTTGTGCTTATTTTAATACAACAAAAATTAGGAAAGAATTTTATTGCTCACTGTGCGATTTTGTTTTTATGGCAATTGCACCGTGCATTTTGTTTATTTTAACTATTACTTTACTTGGCACGGACTTACCTGTAACATGACTGCTGGAGACAAGCAGAGAAAGCTAGTAAAACTATAACGATAACAGTATGGATCATAATCGTGTCGTTGGTTTTAATTGGTTATGTTTCTTATAGAGCTTTAGCGCTACATACAGCGGCGGAGAGTGGAAATCCACCATCATGGACGTGGGTGCCGGAGTGCAAGGAGGACGGAACCTACGCCCATGTACAATGTCGCGGATCAGGCAAGAAATCATGCTGGTGTGTTGATTCAGCAGGCAATGAAGTGAGTAATCCTAAAATAGCTTTATTTCTACAAGTTTGTATTTAGATCAATTGCATTTGTCCTGTAAGGCTTACATGCGCGCCACCAGAGAATTATGTCTATCACGTTCTATTTCTATGAAAAAGCACACATAATTATCACTATGTATATGTACTATGTTTTATGTTTATTTTATGTTTAGTTTAAAATCCTAATATTTCACTAATGTTTGCTGTACCACCTACTAATTTCGTTTAGCATTTTCTTGTATGCCTTCTTCTTCTTGGAAGAGATCGCTATTTAGCAATAAGGCCGCCAAATTGTACGTTCTACCTTATTGTGCTGTTGTACTCGTATTTGTATCTCTGTAAATTTTCTCTGTGGTGTACAATAAAAGTGTATTCATTCATTCATTCATTCATATCACGTTATGCGCATGTTCGTCGTACCACGGTGTGCCGTGCAAAAGTTTCCAAGCCAGAATTCAACCCGTTATAGATAAATTCAACCATAACAATTATTTAAATTTCACCTTCTTAACGTTAGATAGTTTGCTTATATTTTTCAGTTTCTTTTTAACTCATAATTGATTACAGATCTCCGGAACTCGATCAACTAATTCTACGCCAAACTGCGATGCGCCTGCCACTTGCCCTAACCCTGGATGTGATGTAGAGGAAATATGCCCACACGGCCTATTGTTGGACAGCAAAGGATGCCCCACTTGTGATTGCAGAGACCCTTGCGCCGAAGCAAAATGCAGGGACGACGAGATTTGTGATTTGGTACCTTTGGACTGCGAGGTATACCTACTTATGAAGCTTAAAAATAAGGATGTATTAATTTTAAGCGTTCCGGACCTCATCATAGATATGTCTGTCTGGTCTTATATTAAGAAACGGCTTGAGGTCCTTATTGGAAAATATCTTCTTAGATGGACTTCTAACGATCGATGGTTGTCAAATAAAACTTTAGAACGATTATCATTGTATCGTTTTCAGGCCACTTACCTAAACATACCCATATTGCGTAACTTAAATTGATAAATGAGTTATTCGGCTCATGCCCGCTGACTTCTTTTATATTACGTACTATAAGTATAACCGGGACAGGGTAGTGCTCATGCCCCATCATTGACATTGCCATCTTTCATTTGCCAAAACCGCGTAAGTGATTTTGTGAACGAAATACCAAAAATATTTATTCAAATTGTCTCCAAAAATGAATTAATAAAAAGAGAACAAAATAGCAGTAACTGCTTGAGGCACATGTAATAAAAGATAATGTACTTTTAATATCTACTTCGCTATATTTCATCATGATACTTTACCATGGTCAGCTCTTAATGATTCCATGCGCTAAATTTTATTTTAGGGAGAATCCTGCCCACCCCTGGCTCGTTGTTCACCTTCACCACAGTGTCCAGAAGGAGAGCCACTTCAAGCTCCAGATGGATCGGGTGCTCTACTCTGTGGACCGAGTGCTGCAGCTTGTCCATACACTCATGCTTGTCGCTTTGCACCTCATGATTCAAGGCCTTCGGTCTGTTGCCCTAAGCCACGTAAGTACCAAATTAGAGACTACCTACTCTGTAAATTGTGCCATTTCCGTTATTCATAAATCTCGCAATTAAACTGACAGTTCCAAAAATGTACTCTCCATTTCCAGGGTTATATACAGTTTGAAGAGAACTGAACTATTTTTAGAAATGTCAAATAAGTTTATCTGCACATTGCTTTACATCAGGCATGATAGTTGTCAAGCGCAAGTCTATCAAGTATAAAAAAAGCACTTCTTTATGTTGCAAATGCCAAAGTACGAGCGTAAATTGCTCTGTAAAAATTTAAACTGAAATACTTTGCGTTTTGGCTGAGGAATGTAGAGTTTTGTCGAGTAGATGAGCAGCGACCGTAAAGCTGGATGCATATTAGACTAACGTGACGAGTCCTCACTCTTAACTTGTGGGTAGGTAGGTAAAACTAAGCAGTGCATCAGAATATCGAGTTTCTGATATCATGACCAACAACACGACATGTACCTAAGTCTTCATCTTCTTGCTGAGTTTCTCCCACGCTATGTGGCATAACATTTCATCCTTAAACTTAAAGAAAGATGTTTATTTGGTTTTGGTATATTTTTTATCAATCCACCAATATAAGTCAACCCTCTTGTGAAATGCTTTTGTTGGTGAAATAACGTAGAGAAGTTTACCGTGAATCCATAGAAAATATAATATAATCAAATCTAACGCTTGTGAATAATTTATAATGTTTTCTTCGAAAAAAAAATTTGATTTTTCTTTGTTTTAAGTTTGCCTTTCCTTTCAACTTTGAAGTCGAAACCATTGATTTTATATGTTATAAGCTTACTGGTTCAAACATTATATTTTGTACAGGGACCGTATGTTTTGAAAATAAAGATGAAGGCAACTGCGAAAGTGGTGAAGGGTTGAACACTACTCGATGGCACTTTAACCACGAACGCAACCGTTGCGAACGGTTCCGCTACCACGGCTGCTCGGGCAACCACAATAACTTCCGTACTAAAGATGAGTGCAACTCTGTGTGTCCAGGTGAGAGTTGGTTTTTCAATAAATAACGTTAAATGTATATAGAGTTGGTAATGTAGTAAATAGAAAATAAATAGATTATCATTTCCCTGTATTATCAAGCCTTTTAATTGCCTCACTGCTGGACAATAGCGAAGCGACGTACGAGAACGAGTTTTACGTAGTGTGAATAACTACGTTAAAGGATCTGAACAATCATAAACCCTCCGCGTATTTGCATACATACAACATTAAATACTACTGCCTAACTACCCGTATTTAAATTATTTTATTAAAATTTGAAAAGTTTTCATTCTTTTGAGGAGAAAATCAAGAAATACATTTGCGAACAATTTTCCCTTGGATAATTATTTGTATCTATTATTTTTAACAGTTATGAATGAGAAGGGGAAAATATGGAAGCAGAAAAGCAGGAGGAAAATGAAAGGCTCAGAAGGCACGAATTTTGTTTGTAATTAATAGATAAATACTTTTATGTTTTGTGGGTAACATTTTTTATACTAAGCTAGCGATTAATATTATGTTCTACACATACACATATATATGAGATACATGAAGTAGTTGTGTGATGCAAATGCTTTCTTGGAGATTTTTTTTTCACTAAATCTTAAATTGCACTTTTTTTTTGCTTAGTAGTGAATTGCACAAGTGTTAATTGCTCGATAATGTTATGTTTTGTTTACTTATTTTATATTTTACCAACTTTTCTAAGTAAACAATATTCAATAAAAGTCATAAATGCATTTATTTTTAGGCCTACTTTAAAACTTTTGTATGTCGGATCTGATTATTTGTAGTGAATTTACCACCGGTTCGAAAGACAGCTACTACCATATTAAAGTTGAATACGTTGGAAACTCCGCTTGATTTTGATTACAAAGAACTCCTAGGACTACATTTTAGCACTTTGTAGTAAAATTATTCCCATCGGATTTACTAATTTTATATGTAATTTGATTACTACACCCTTGATCTTTACAGGCCTCGTTATTTAGATGCTGAACCATTTCTGCAGGACATTAAGTAGAAGAAACAACCATCTAAAGTAATACTTAAACATTTTTTACAGTGCTAAGTTCCTGTGAAAGGCTGCGAGAAAAGAATGAAGCGGCCGCTCTTAAATATGGAAAAGGAACGTTCATACCTAAATGTGACGCGAGCGGTGCCTGGGAGTCCGTACAATGCATGTCACATATTGGTGAGTGTAATATTCTACTGCAAAAGGCTTTGTTCGAACTGACTGACAGACATCCTTCAGCCAAAACGTTCAGACTTGACTAAGAAATTTTAAACTTTTAATTTGAATTTTGAGAGAAAGTAGTTATTCTTTGGGCACCCTAGGTCTTAAATTTTCAAGTAATAACATTTTGGTATTTCGTCTTATATTGGCTTTTAGCTTTGCCTTTAGCTTGCTTTCTAGAGACGGGCGTAGGCTCTGTGTGTAAATTTCTTAATCTACTGGAAGTCAGAAATGTACGCATATAAAGTGGATGGCAACGTTCAGAGAATTAAGGGCAAATAATTTTACAATTTTTAAACCACTTTTATTCGTTCGTGAGAGCATTGACGCAGTCATTAACTTGTAAAGGTAATTTTTATATTCTATATTACAGACGTGTGCTGGTGTGTAAGCGCACGTGGAGAACCTCAAAAGGGATCACTAGTACGTGGTGCAAAACCGACTTGCAATTTCAGACAGGCTCGCAAATGGGTGCGAAGAGACCCTCTCGATGAGAAAGCAAGAGCTGATGAAGGTAAATACAAGAAAACTAAAATAATTTAACATTGGGATTTCTATGCTATTATGAATCATGAAAATCTACAACATCTAGTGATTATTAAAATAGTTAATAACTCATTATTTTTCTGCAGTGCTAGAAGAATTGATCAGACAAATGACGACATTTAGAGAAGATGAGTTCGAAGATTTAGATGAAGATTTCGACAACACGGATGTAGGACCTGAACATAGAGGTGGCGATGATCCGATTTCAATAGAAGATTCATCAAGAGAAGATACTTCAGTGTTTTCAGAAGTAATTGAACCAAAGTTAGCAGAGAGCACGAGAAAAATAATAACACCCGTAGAAATTGTACCAGACAAAACTATCTTCCGTACTAAGTGTCAGCTGATGCAAGAAGAAATCGATAACGGTAATTTTGATCACGAAATTCCTTTGCAGAGTTGACAATGGTTAGAAAATTTAATTTCAGAGTTTGATTCTAAATAAATTTATAAAAAGGGGTATGTACGAAGGCAAAATATTTATAGTCTGTACATGATGTACATTAAAAAAAAATTATCATTAGATGTTTTAAATAAAACTAGCTATCTATGGTGTCAAATAAAATCGATTCTCGAATTCAATCGCACCGCTGTATTTTAATTCACTCTATAAAATAATATAATCAGGTTTTGCCGAGTTAGTTGGCATTTAACTTATTCTGTCATTTAGAATAGCTGTCATTTTCATAAACGTACAGACAGAAATACTCTCGCAATCGTAGAGACCTTACCGAGTATCAAAACACTGTAATAACAGATAAAAATGGAACTTATCATCCTTGTGATAAAGATTTATACAGATTTTAATCATTCAACTTTTGGTCTAGGCGCTGATGGTTGGCGGCCTAGATGCTTGCCAGACGGTTCGTTTTCACCACGCCAGTGTGGCCGAGCGCGCTGTTGGTGCGTAGATGCGGCAGGACAGATTCGACCCGGTTCCAACGCCTTCAGCACTGACCCTTGCGGTAAGTTCCCACCATAGAATTAAGGACATACAGAAATCGTGTACCAGACCTATTAGTCTGGTTATTGATGCTTCAATATTTTGAAGCATCAATAACCACTTTACTTTGTTGTTTCTCAAACAAACGGTTAGTACCGTACCTACCGTTTAGCAGTTGAGAAATAAATTAGAAAAAGTTTGTGAGCTAGCAACATTCCGCGTATCACTGTTTTTGGACACAATGCACTGCACACAATGATGGCTGAATGAGGATTCTGTATGTTCTCAATTCTAAGGCTATCCTTCGCAAAAATTCACTCTGGTCCAATTTGATAAATTCACCTAAGTTTAGGTATAAAATCTTAGACCCTGAGTAGCTATGGAATATTAATAGGCTAAGAAAGATGATTAATAAATATGTAATTAAAATAATGCCACTTATAAAATTTCGGGTCCGGCGGAATTTTATAGTGGATGCTTTTTTAATTAAGCCACGGTGTTTGTACTACCGATGCACGATTTTGAAAAAAAATATATGTTATTTCCTCAAAGTGTAGATAAAAACCCTTTACTTAATTTAAATAAAAATTATGGATAGGCACATAAGGATCTTGTTGAACTTTCATAAAAAGGACACTTTTTAATAGCATTCTGTAGCTTTATTTTACATGATGGAGGTTTTTTCATTAGGAACTTGGGTCAAATCATTATTCTTCTATTAATGTTCACAGAGGTAACTCAAATTGAATCGGCACTTCTAGAGTTAGAACTGATAGGTGCAGAAGCGTCAGTCGGAAATAAGGCTCAAGCTTTACTTACATCGCGACTATCTGCTTTGGGGGCCCATGTTCCTGTCACTGTGAGCAAAGATCGGGAGGTCGTGAAATTGCGGGCTTTGCTTTCTGGACCAAGAGCTGCTGATTTGGTTTACCATCTTGAATCACAGGTTTGTTATAAAATAAGTATTTCATCCATAAGAAAGAGTACCTAGCTTAGTTTTTTAAATACTTTTGAGAATGGGTTCTTAGGCCCAATTAGGTACTTTTAATGTTACATTCTCTAAGCTTAAAACTTTGCCGATAATTCGTTTACCATGAGTAGCAGCACACTACCGTGAGGTGGCGGCCGAACAAAATAGAGTTGTTACAAGACCTCTCACAGTGGGTCTCGTACGAGGCGACTAAGGGAATATAGCGGAAAACAGCCAGCTGCGACTAATAGGCAGGCCTGTTTTCCGTTATTACTTCCATATACTACGATCACCAAGTCGTCTTTCACTACGAATACGGGCCAATTGTGCCTTTGGAAGAGGCCTTTAGTCCAGCACTGCACTGTTCCTGCATATTGTTCTTGAATGGAAGCAATTATTACGTCCTTTTCGTGGACAGTTGACCTGATCCATAAATTCAAAGTCGCGCAACGCGATATGGAGTGAGCTGTTAGGAGTCTCTTCAAAACAAGTTCGCAACAAGGAAATCCGTAGGAAAACCAAGCTCAAAGGATAAGCATGTTGAGGTGGCTTTTGGGGCAGACGCGTCCTGGAGTGGAGACCGCGCATCGGTAAGCGCAGTGTGAGACGACCTCCAGCCCGATGGACAGATGACCTAAAAAAGGTGGCTGGAAGCGGCTGGATGAGAAAGGCGAAAGATCGTGTGTAGTGGCGGGCTCTTGGAAAGGCCTATGTTCAGCAGTGGACGCTTGTGGGCTGTTGTGCTTATGGAAGTAAAAATTGAAATCACAAAACCCAATTCTTGCTACAACTAACTAAACAATTATGAATGACACACAGGTTAAAAAAGAAAAACTCACCGGTGCTAATAAGTCGGAAGATGGAGTTATCGGCGCAGACGTTATCCGTAGCGAATACCGATTGGTCGCGCCCGCTCCCGCCATTCAAAGAGAGATACTTACCGAATCGACTGTAAGTTTCTCACAAGTCTGGTCATTTTTACTACTTATATATTTTCTACCATAACAGCAGCTTTAAAAAATAAACTCCATCACATAGACTATATTTTGTACAGTCTAGATTTAGTCTAACGAAGCGATATTTTTCTAGAGCTGATCTCCTTATTTTTCTGCTTCTTCTTTTTTTAATAATTAATACGGTCTGATGGGTGATAATAATATCCAGGAATAATGTGGTTATTCAATTTTCGTGATTGTTAGTTAAAAAATACTTAATGAGTATCATATACTCATTTTATGTTGCAGTGAATCATACAAACTTACTAGCTCGCTTTGTGACTTTTTCTCAAGTACTTATATTGTAACTAAAATTCTTACATTTAATAATTATTATTTCAGGTATCCGCAGCAACCTCATACCACACAGCTTTAATCGTTCTAGCAGCAACATCGGCCTTCATCATCAGCGTCCTGTGTGTCCTAGTGATGCTTTACCGGGCTAGGTTACAGCGGGAACCCCACAAAGCTGAGCGGTTCCTTCCTGCTGCCCCACCCGTATACGTGCTGTCGGCTGACGAAAAGGCAGAATTGGCGAGAGTGTTACACGCCCCGCCTCCACCGGTGCCGCCTAACGATGATCATACGAGAGTGTAACGGGTAGAAAGAGTTCCAATAAAATTGCTGAGTTGCGAGCGTGAAAAAATTGATTGTGTGATGACGACATCACACCTACGCAACTGACGTAGAGAAACTTAAGAAAAAATAGACTGTAACAAACTTCAATAGCACTTCCAAGCGATAAGATTTCGCAGCCCATATGTTTATTTGTCCACCGAAACCCATAAATACAACCAGGATATCGTACATCGGCCTAAACCGGCTTTTTAAACATTTATTAGGTCTTAAATGCACTCTCCGATATTTTGGCTTTATGGGTGGTGCTGATCTATTTTAAAGGGACTTCATGGGACTGTTTTTACTGGGCCGATTTGCTCGTAATGGGAACGCGTGTAACGATCGCCTATTTGATAACGGTCAGATGGATAAATTTTGTGCATAGAAACGTTGTAAGACGTCTGACCACCAACATATTATTATCAGTTGTAGAATGTTCAGTCAAGTCACTGCTTATATCAAGAGCATGATTAAGTCTCGCTTACAAGTGTTTCGTATAAAAGAGGCTTTTAGCTCTTAACAATGTTATATAAATTTATTCGTGCCTAATTCTTTAACAGGTACCTAAGCAAAAAGTACTAATGGAAATCTAGCCTGATACAATTAAATTATGCAGTCAGTGGATGTCAAACACTTTATTATTTGGTCCTATATTCTATAATATGGAATAATATTAATAGATGAAAGTTGATTTTTAGTGCTAAAGATAACCCTTCTTCAGCTTTTGCAAGCATTATATCACAAAAAGCCAACCTGGGCAGCCGATAGCCAATAAATTCAAATGTTCCGTTATTGCTCATAAAATTACAATTTTTTCCCATTATAAACTATTCCCTAATAAAAGAGATTTCATAAGTCAAAGAGTATACAAACGGTTCGATTCCTATCATTAAGCAGAGCATAGACGCAACGAACAAATAATTAGACTGGCCACGTTGGTTTTTGGCCCTTGTTGGCCGTCTGTACGCACCTAAGAATAATGAATAATCATTGTTCTTAAGTACGCGCCTTTATATTACAACGTTGGATACGATTACCGTCTTAATATAGTCTTACCTTCTTACTAATACGTCTCGAAATCTTTAAAATAGTCTCGGAGATCGGTTTGTGTGGTAGCAACTTTAGAATTTAAATAGGGTCCAATTGGCTAGCAACTCGTGATGTTTATACTTATTTAGTTTTCATGGTACCTAATAAATGAAATATTAGTACATAGGGAATCTAACATGGCCTTGAACGAATTTAATAAACTGTAAAGTTTTGTTTATTTTACTTTTATTTTAAAGTCAATGAGGACATTTCTATTCGTTCTAGTGCACAGTCAAGTTTATATTTTATACAATACTTCTTTATTTTTGAAAAGAACAAAGTCAACATTTTAAAACAATATCCATTATTAAATGAATATTGCGTGTTATTCTCTATAGTATTTATATTAAAAAAGATAACATTTTCATAACCTTGTTAGGAAAATTAAGAAAATATCTAGTAGTTTAAGTACTGTAAAAAGAAAGCGCACGGGCGTGCGTCGATTAAAGCGACGAACGCCTATACGCACCTTTAGTTCCTCTCGTCGAGACTCGCTCTTCAGTGTGTTTTTATAAGATAATGTAAAACCTCTGCACTAAACGAGGGTGTCTCGGTGCAGAACTTATCTAGTCTCTCTTAATTTCAGTGAAACTTTTCAAATTTGTCTCCATCTTATTATTTCATCGGAAACTGTACCTAATTTCTAGTTCTAAGTTCTTTGAGGTGTAAATAAATTTACGTTTACATATTTCATTTATATATTGTGCATTATTTAATTATATGGTTATCACCAGTCTATGTTAGTTCATTCCATTTATTTTTATTTTTAGTGTGTTAATAAAGTATTACATAATTATAAAGAATAGTTTATAATATTATTAAAATAATATGGTATATTTATAATGTGTATGTAAAATAAAGTTAAGGTCTAATTTTATGTGGTTTCTTTTTTGATTACCTGACCCTACCTGACTGTCAAAATTTTTTTTAGTGATTACGACCACTTCGAAAGGCAAAATTCATAATTTCTAAATTATCTCTGTACTGGTCTGGTTGAAGGCTTCGCCCGAATGACAATGATGTGCCGTCAAGAAATTTAGTGTTCCGGTTAAATTCCAAAAAACGAATTGGGGTATTGGTTTGCATTAAAGAGGCAGGGATACAGTTTTTACTGTGCAATTTCACGCTACCGGTACTGTTCGCCTGCCAGACGGTAACTAATAACACATCTATTAGCCGTTCAGTCGCCAGCTAAAGGGTGGCTGCATAGTCAAATCTTTCTAGTCTAGTCTTCATAGTCTAGTCTTTTTAAAAAGAAATCATAGTTTTAATAAATTGTACGTAGTAATAGTAGTATCCGAACGCAATATGGAACAAAATGATAAGAATCCATGTATGAGTCAATTAAAAGAAAAGTGACGTTTTAGTTTGGCATGACATTGGCTCAACGGATATACACCTTTGCCTTTTCCCTACGGAAAAAGAAAAAAAAGAAAATTGACATGTCGTCACGTCTGTGGTTTGACATTTTGACAGCACAAGGCAAGGGCCGGTCCAGGAAAGAATTTATTTCAGAATCAGAATGAATCAAGAAGGCGTACTTGCTTGTTGCGCCGTTTGCAACCAGCAAACCCATCGGAGATGCGGTCGTTGTCTTAACATTTATTATTGTAACACAGAACATCAACGGCAAGATTGGAAGAGGCATAAGAGTGAATGTGCTCCGAAGTTACAAAAACAGGATGAGCGGAACGACAAAGTTGGCGATCATTCATCGCATATCGCGGATAAACTGAAGATAGAGAACGAAAAAGAGATCATTATAAACGCTCTAGTGAATAGTGATGAGAAGGAAGTTAAGCCCCAAAAGGGTAGTGAAGTAAGACGTTTAAAAAAATCTAAAAACAAATCAGTCAAGAAGGAGGGTAGTGACATTGTTAGTGATAAGAAAACTTCGCAAGTTGCACAGAATACTGACCAAAGTGACAGTGCGAATCAAAATAAAACCAATTTAAAGGACAAAAGTGTTATATCTAGTGTAGTGTACACAAATAAAGACCTAACTAAAGT
Source organism: Pararge aegeria (assembly GCF_905163445.1). Taxonomy (NCBI): domain Eukaryota; kingdom Metazoa; phylum Arthropoda; class Insecta; order Lepidoptera; family Nymphalidae; genus Pararge; species Pararge aegeria. The sequence continues at coordinate 7,499,701 of NC_053198.1, forward strand.
AAGTGCTATAACTCATGAAGGGTCTTCCGAGCAGGAGATACTGAGTGAGACTGCCCAACAGTTGAGTGCTGATTTTGCTGAAGCTAGTACATCTAATGTTTTGAAAGCTGTAGACAGATCTGAGGTGAAAATGCCCTCAATACCTAGCGAACAGCCAACAAGGATGAAAGAGTACCCGGAGGCATCACTCAAAGGCAGCGCAGCACCTTTCAACAACATAATGAATAGCTACTGCATGGACCCCAGTGACCCGTGCTATGGGCTCTGCCAGCGAGTGATACAAGACATGACTCAGTATGG